>NC_140587.1:934753744-937253744 GCF_964204655.1 Triturus cristatus | reverse complement strand
CAACCACATCATGCACTCCCAGCATTCTTGAAAGAGTGGACTAAAAAAAATGGTATCTGGTTATAAACTAAACAATGAAAAACGTGAAATACTACCCTTAACCAAATACACCTTTAAGAAGGAATTCTCGATCTCTAACTTTAAATGGAGCCCTTGAAACATCAAATACCTTGGGTTGTGGTTCACCCCATCTATTAGGACATCAAGGGCCATATGTATGAACACATTTTCCCATAGACACAGAATGTGTAAAACCATTTGATACATCTGCCCCCAATTTCCCTAAATTTTGATAAATGCCCAGATACATTAGCTACACTCACTACGAAATGGCACCCTCTCTATTTGTCTTGGTGGGGTTGTCTAGACTCAATGAAAATGATGTTGACCCCTATCGTACTGTATATCATATCCAACATTCCAATATCCACACCAACTAAGTCTTTACATAAAATCAATTCCAACCTCTCATCTTTTTTTATGGAATAACAAAAAATCCAGAATGTTGCAGCAAACACTGACACAACCAAAATCGGAAAGCGGTGTAAACTTCCCGGACTTTCCTAAATATCATAAGGCTTTCCTATTAAGACAACTATCCAAGTGGGTGTGTGATTCATCATTAGAGTCCCTTCATTGGGTTGATCTAGAGAAATCATTTCTATCACCCTTTTCATTTCATGAATACCTATCCTTCACTCGTAAACTGCAAAAGATTTCCACACCAGTCATTAAACACTCCTGTAAGGTATTAAACACTGTCCTTCATTCTGCCCCACATGATCTTGATACCTTTTTCGCCTCCACCATTTGGCACAACAAATATATACTCGTCAAAAACAAACCTATTTACTGGAAAATATGGAGAAATAAGGGACTACTCTGGGTATGTCAACTATTTAAACAAGACACACTTCTTATATTCTCATGGCTGCGCGCTCTTTTCCAATTACCTCTTTCCTTTCAACACAAATTTTCAGTTTTACGAACTGAAATACTCAAGGCATACACCTACTTTCAATCTCTAAGCCCTTCATCCTCCCTGTCCGACTGTATGTCATATAACCTTTGCCACATAACCTCCAAAGCTTCTAGTATTTATTCTCGCCTGACACAATATTCCATTGACAGGGATAAAACAAAAACAGAACTTTATTGGGAAACCGATTTTGACACAGAATGGCCCATCTCTCTATGGAATACGATATGGGTAAAATCAGGAAATCATATAGAGCAGCAAACACTACACAAACTCTTTTCTTCATTTATAACAGACTCCTCTTAACACCCACAACCGTAACAAAATGCATGCTGAAATTACTGACACTTGCTGGTCACGCTCCCTTGGGCACGCTGATTGGAAACAAGTCTGTACTCAGATTAACACTATCTTTAATACCACAATCCCCTTTTCACCTAACAATATTTTTCTGGGGAGCTTATCTATCGACAGGAATATGGAGCAATCACAAATACAAATCATAGACTTGTTGCTAGCAGTCACTTTTCAACAGATAACAAAGAATTGGAAGGATACATCTAAGCTATCATATTTAACTTGGAGGTACGCTGTCTGTCATAATCACAGATTGGATACAACCTTTGTATATCTCATATCTCTTGTTAAGAAACGTTTACAACTATGGTCTTCTGTCACACCGTTTTTAGATGATAGCGCAAATAAATCCTTCACTCCCATCCCTTTGGTACAAGAAGTTGTTCAGCCTCCCTGACTTCCCTTATATTGAGAATGACATTGTTTAGTATGTTATTTCTGTAAAATTCATACAATTTCATTTTTCTAGTATATTAAGTCCTTCTTCTTATTTCATCTTATATTAAGACTTCCAAGAACCAGCTCTTTGGATTTCCTAAAGTATTATGTTTCTCTCTTCCAAACAGAATCGGTAACATTAATGTTACTTCCTATGTAATCTTTGATGTTTATGTGTACAAAGTATTGATGTTTACTCATTTTATTTCAATAAACTTACTTTTGAAACTAAAAAAAAAGATTTTATTAGAGTTTCCTGTTACTCAAATGGGTATAATTTCTGATATTTATATGTTTCACTCATCTTCATAGCCTGATTCTGCTCAAGAGAAAGTGTCACTCGTAGTTGTTGAAATGTCACTCATAATTACACTGTAACGATGAAAATGACGCATATAGCATTTCGAAACCTTGGCAGCTATGCTCTGTGTGTGTGTGTGTTTTTGTGCATGTGTCTTTGAGAGAATGAGAAGGAATCTTACGCTGCTGTTGCCAACTGTACGACTGTTGTTTGTATTATTTTGTATTGTAATTGCATTTGTGCAGCATTTACTATCCCGACGATGTACTGAAGTGCTTTATGGTGAGTAATATGCCACGCAGGATGCCACGGTTAGTGGTTAATACAGCAGTGATTTGGTTGTTGTTGGAATTAGTGTTGTTCCCTTAAGAAAACCCATTCCAGATATTTACTCCAATATCTTTATGACCAAAAATAATTAATTGAAGGTAGGCGTGATCACTGTGTTGTATGTACTGGATTTGAAAAGCACTTATTACCCCTGAAGCTGTGCTTGAGCGAATTTGTAGCGGATAGAAAAAACCTGGGTTAATAATAATGATAATAACAACAACAATTATTATTATTGTTACTGGCACAAAAAAGTAGCGTATGGGCCCAAACCACTGATGGACAGGCACTATGTTATGATTGCAATGTATTTCTCTTGTGTTAACCTGTTGTGATGTAACTTCTGCTCGCTCTAGTATTCTGATCTCCATGGTGACGTGGGTTGAACTCGGCAGTTGGAGACAGGAGTCTGAGGAGCAGCATCTTTCCTGTTGGTGGTGCGTTTACCATTATAACCTATACTTCAACCCTTCAAGAGTGTTGCTAATTTAACACTGGCGACGACGGGAAGTCTGCACCACCAACTCGAACCCATGAGAGTGAACTTTGTGTCAAGTTTTGGATCGCCTCGACTCAGGGGAACCGGCCTGATTCTGCTCGGCGTTTAATGAATTCACGGAGGAATTTACCCTACACGTCTCCCCTGGACCGGCTGAATCGCATTTTTGATTCACTTTCCTCACATGTGAGTGCTACCGTTTTGATTCTGAACTTGTTTTGAATGTTGGGAAGAAATTGGATGTCTGAATGCGAGGCATTCATTTGACCGTCATAGCGGCGTACAATTTGACATTTGATGTGCTACTGGTCAACGCTGTGCTTGGTTGCGTTTTCACACTGTGGATTGGTTCTGTGCAATCACGATTTGATTTGATTAGATTCAAACTTTAAAATCTTAACGGAATCTCTTGTGCGCTGAGTGGAGTTCTGGCGCCCGACTTCTCACACGCATTACTCACAGTGCCCGCATAACTCACGGAGCGAACGTGTGGCATCATCACTCTCATGTCACGTCGACGTGCGGCCATCTTTGTTTATTCTGTCACCTTGGAGACAGAATTCAGTTGCACACGGAGAATCAACACATCGCGGCACACTTGAATGGTTGCTTGCAAAAAGATTAATTTTGTTTCTCTTTCACCTGAAAAGATTTTTTTGTTACAGTCTTCAACATATATAAGTGCTGTGTCAAGTATACTTTGGCTAATATAAAAAAAAAAAAAATGTCTTCCACTTCTATGAGCCAGCCTCCTGCATTTTTATGTGAAAAAGGTGAGCCATTACTTCCATGGAAGCGTTGGAAGAACTTGTTTGACTCCTATCTGGTAGCAATTGGTGGAGAAAGATTTTCAGCTGTGAGAAAGCAAGCAATACTGCTACACAATTTGGGTGTTGAGGGTCGCAATATCTATGACAGCATCGATGAATTACCAATTGGTGATGGATCTGGTGAACCTTCTGACGTTTATGAAATGTCAATGAAAATGCTGGAGAATTACTTTGGTCCACGCATAAATGTCGTACTTGAGCGTCACAAATTTTTTATGAGGGTTCAAGAACCTAATGAAAAAGTTGGGAACTACGTAGCCTCATTAAAAACTTTAGCTAGGACTTGCGAATTTGGAGAATTGACTGAATCGTTAATTCGTGACCAACTAGTTAGATGTACAAATAGTCAAAGAGTTCAAGAGAAACTCTTATCCAAAAACCCATCGCTAAGGGAAGCTATTTCCATTGTAGAGGGCATGGAAAACACATCTGGATGGGTAAAAGAAATGAAAGAACACAAAACTTCTGTCGACTGTGCTCCTACTCCTAGCAGTATCCATGAAGTTTCCACGGACACCCTGCCAGTCACTGCAAGTGACAACATTTCTAAAGTCGTTCAGACTTCAAAAGCCACATTGATAGAAGCAAAATCAGGTGTTATAGGTGTGGAAGCTTGAATCACTCTTCAAACTTTCCTAATTGTTTTGCTAAAGCAGCTACGTGTTTGGAGTTTGGTGTAAAAGGTCATTACACCAGAGTTTGCAGGTCCTCTGGTAAAGTACGCAATATTGAAAATGTGGAGGCCATCTCGACCATCCCTAAAATGATTGTATCCAATGTAAAGGGTGATGGAGTGGTTGATGCTGATCCTATTTCAATTCCTGAATGTAACATTGAAATAGATGGTAACGCTTTTGTAGTGTTAGCTGACTCAGGTTCTCCTTTCACAATGATAGGGAATGAAATATGGAACAAAACTTTTCCCAAGGTTCAACTACTTGCTCCGGATATTAATCCAGTTAGTTATGGGGGTTCCAGTATTGATGTGTCTGGTTACTCTGTTATGAGAATATATTTCAAAGGACGAGAAACTATTGGGAAGGTTTATGTAGCACATAGAGGTGATAACCTTTTAGGGTGGAGACATCAAAGGGATTTAGGTATAATGTTAAATCCCAATGCTCTCAAGCCTGCTGATCAAGTTATGCTCATTGATCAGAATTTTACTTCCAATACATTTTTTGATGAATTTCCCCAAGTTTTCACAGACAAATTAGGGCTGCTTAAAGACTTTGAACACCATATTATTCTGAAACATTATCCAGTGCCATGTGTGCACAGAGTTCGGAAAGTACCGAATATGATGTTAGTTCCACTTAAGGAAGAATTGGATAGCTTGATTGGCTTGAAGGTAATTGAGGAGATAGAATCTTCAGAATGGTTGGCCCCGGTAGTTTTAGCCCCTAAGGATGGTGGGAAGAGAATTCATATGTGTGTGGACCTCAGATATTTTAATAAGTGGATTTGGGTAGATCGCCAGCCTCTTCCTAACATCACAGAGTCAATCACGATGCTCACTGGAGCTAAAAAAGATTCTGTGCTTGATTTATCCTCAGCATATCATCAAGTGCCTCTTCATGAGGATTCAAAGCATTTGACATCTTTTGTGACGCCGTTAGGGGCATTTAGCTTTGTTAGGATGCCTTTTGGTTTGGCGTCGGCTGCGGCATGTTTTCAACGCATCATGAGGATGGTTATTGGTGGTATGCCTAATGTCATTCTTTTTCAGGATGACATTCTTGTCCATGGAAAAGATGGTAATGAACATGATGCTAGCTTGAGAATGGTGTTGGAGAAGTTAGCTAGCAAAGGTCTCACAGTCAACAAACAGAAATGCAAAATTGCTGTATCTTCTGTTACTTATCTTGGTCATGTGATTTCCAGTGAAGGTATTCAACCTAAGATTGAGCTAGCGAAGAGTATTATTGATGCACCCACACCCAGTGATAAGGACCAGGTTAGGTCTTTCCTTGGGTTAGCTGAGTTTTATGCTAAGTTTATAAAGTTTATCTGTGGTTGAGCCTATCAGGAATTTATTAAAGAAGGGGACTCATTTTGAATGGAATAAGTTATGTATGAGAGCTTTTGAATCAGTTAAGCAAACTATCAGTCATTTACCCAGTTTAGGCCATTTTGATACAAAACAAAAACGTTACTTACTACTGATGCTAGTCTTTCAGGTCTTGGTGCTGTTCTCTCACAGATTGATGATGGTGTGGAGAAAGTGGTTGCCTTTGCCTCACGTGCATTAAAGAAAGCTAAGTAGCAGTATTCTTGCATAGAAAGAGAGGCACTTGCGATTGTGTGGGCAGTAAAACACTTCAAATTTTACCTTTGGTGAATTCCTTTCATAGTGAGATCTGATCATCGTCCTCTAGTACAGGTTTTCTCATGTATGGAAACTGAAAGGTTAACTCCTAGGCTCAAACGATGGAGTGAAGGATTGGAAGAGTTTAATTTCCAAGTACAATATCTTCCTGGGTCTTCCAATAGGACTGCTGACTGTCTGTCTAGGTTACCTTTGCAGGTGCATGATGATATTAATGATGTTGAAGTCATTAATGTCATGTGGGTTAAGGAGTCTTCTATCTCTGAAGAGGAATGGGTGGATGCCAGATCTCAGGATCCCTTTTTTCCGGTCATAAAAAACTTTATAATTAAGGGTTGGCCTGTACGTTGTGAAGATGTTGATTCTGATCTAGTACCTTTTTGGGCTGTTAAAGACGAATTGACTCTTCTAGATGATGGTCTTATGCGAGCAGATAGAATTATTCCTCCACTAAATCTGAGACCCAAATTAATTTGTTTGGCACATGAAGGACATCTCAGGAGGAGTCTTACCAAGGCAAGGTTGCGTGAGAGATACTGGTGGCCTAACATGGATCATCAGGTGGAAATAGTAGTGAAGGATTGTTATCAGTGCTCTTCTAATGATAACTCTAAAGTTGTTAGCTCAGCTCCATTATCTCCAGTTGAAGTTCCTAGGCAACCATGGACCAAATTGGGCTTAGATTTGATGGGGCCTTTCGATTTACTTGGGCCTTCGGAGCGATTTGTCATCCTTTTGGTGGATTACACTTCCAAATGGGTTTCTACCAAGTGTGTGAGTACTGTGAACTCTAAAGTCATTGTTGATTTTTTGAAAGATGAATTTGCCTCTGAAGGTATTCCTAAGTGTCTTATCACGGATAATGGGGTACAATTCATTTCACTTGACATGAAGAATTTTCTGGATGATTTTGGTATTTTACACCTCAAAACTGCTCTCTATTCGCCACAGGCCAATGGTCTTGCCGAACGTATGAACCGAGTGGTAAAAAATTGTGTACAAATAGCTATAGATACAAAATCTCCCCTCAAAGATGTTCTACGTGATACTTGGTGGGCTCACCGTACCACTGTCAATCATGTCTTACGTTGTTCTCCTTTTAGGCTTTTACGTGGAAGGCATGCCAAGTCTAAATTGAATCCTGGATGGCTTCCTTCTCAAATAAGTGTGCCATTGGATGAAGGGGAGGTGGGTTCCAGAATCCAATCTTATCAAAAGAAGTACAAAGAGCGTTATGATTTCAAGAATGCTACGAAGTTTAGGATTTGGAACATTGGTGAATGGGTGTTAGTCAAAAAACCTAGGTTTCATCGAAAAGGTACTTCAGAATTCATGAGTCCTTTCAGAATCACTTTTATTCACAAGAATGTGGTTACGATGCATAATGGTTGCAAGTGGAATATGTCTCAACTTGTAAAGTTTCTTGGGCCTAAACCATTGTCCCCTTCTAGTCCAGATAACACTCTACCTGTTCCCGGCTTGGAGGATTCTGGTCATGTTCCTTCTTGTAGGTTCCCACAGAGATCGCATCGTGTTCCTGCAAGATTCCATGATTTTTATTTGAACAAATTTTAAATGACTTCAGGTTCAATTCTTTTCATTTTTAAGTGTACTTTGTTATGTATAGGGGATGTGTTATGATTGCAATATATTTCTCTTGCGTTAACCTGTTGTGATGTAACTTCTGCTCGCTCTAGTATTCTGATCTCCATGGTGACGCGGGTTGAACTCGGCAGTTGGAGACAGGAGTCTGAGGAGCAGCATCTTTCCTGTTGGTGGTGCGTTTACCATTATAACCTATACTTCAACCCTTCAAGAGTGTTGCTAATTTAACACACTACATGCTGATCAATAGACACAAAACCATGGACTGTATGTGCATAATTAGCGCATGTGAGCAAACACCAGTCCAGTGGACTGTGGGTATAAAACACCTATGTATGCCTCTGTAAATCTTTTATTGAATATAAACCTTACTCCCTTGGGGGTATTTTCAAAGACCATTCCCATGCTGAGACTAATCAAAGAGAAGTCAATAACAAAGCAGCCGTACACAGATTATTTCAGAGGGTTGTCAGTCATAACATTGCAGACAAGTACACATATAGCTGCACATATATCATAGTTCACATGATCATATGCTACCGAGCAAGCCGGTGCACAGTGAGAACCATGGGCCAGCGGCAAGCATATATTCCCAACCATTCTTTATATACACAAAACAGGTTTGCCAGCACTGGTGGGAAGAAAATCTTGTGTCACTTTAATCCCTCCCGTTCCCCACCACACACACATTATTTTCTTGCAATTTCGTGCAAACAGATCTGTACGTCTGTATAAATATATAATAATTTTTGTAAAATTATTTTCATATATTTTTGTTTTAGTTTAACTTTGTTTGAGAATAAGATACCTCATGAAGTAACTATTCTTTATGCAATAGTAGTTGGTTGTCCTTAGACAAGAGCTTTACTTCGACTGTAAGTGTGTACACAGGGTTAACTTCTACTACTGCTGCCAGTGTTGTAACTTTTCAGTGTATTTGTGGAGCACGTATGCTGCTGCTGCACATGCTGGTCCTTCTCTGGGGGTCTGGGAAAATAGTCCTGCAGCTGATGTCACATTTACCAGTCCTGAGTGTGCAAGATAGTTTGGACTATTACAATACTGTTGTTTTGTGTGCGAAGGAGCTCTGAACCACTGCCTGTGCACTAAATTGTGTGTGTGTCTGTGTGAGTCAATGCGTCCCTCCATAATAAACAGTGTCACTCCCTGGACACTACACCAGGTGTAAGGACCTCTAAAAGTGTATTCTAGCCCCTATCAAAAAGGTTTCCCCTCTGGCAAAATTGTGTCTGTTCATAGTTTAATAGTGACAATTGCACATCAACGGTCATCCTTGACTATTTTGGACATTCTTGGTCTAGTTGTGGCATGCTGGCAGTAATCATTGACATATTATTAGTATGACTGGCCTCCTTGAAGCTATCTCTGACACAATGGTGGATGCCCTTTGCATAATAATGGCCATGACTGATATATGGTGGGCACCCTGGTCATTATGGTGTCTGCTTTAGCACAGTGGTGGCCCCGTATAATGGCAGACTTTAATGGCATAGTACAGGCATCCCTGGTGTTATGGTGATTATCCATAGCCTATGATTGTAATAACTGGCTATTCAAAGCAGAATCTGTCCATGTGAGGCATTTGACCATGTGAGTACAAGTGAGTACTCGAAAACTACATGCTGATGTTTTGGTGCTGTGTATTTCCTAAAGATTAAAACTGCTATTTTAAAAGCAAAAATTATGTTTTTTTCCAAAAAAAGATTTTATTCTGGGAAATTGACTTTCTTCGCCCAAAATGGAAAGTGGTAGACACATATGTGTATTTTCAGAAACTGATATGCTGATGAAGACAAAAGCTTGCACTTCCAAAATACATTGCTGAGGTTATGTCATTTGTGCCAGAGTGCATGTGATGATTTGAATGTTACTTACTTCAATAGTTATGAGGAGACATACATTATTGATAAGCTTTTTCCTGGCATTTCTTCTGGAAACCTTGCCTAAAATGATCAGGTGGTAACTACTAGTAATCATGTGTGCGGTGTTCATATTGTACCATTCACACATGTGGTCACTATTTTACAATGATAAAATCTGTTAGTAGCTGAGGAGAGCTCTCCTTTAGCAGACGTAGAACTCATTATGGAAAAGATTGGAGACCCCTGCTCTAATACATCTGCACAAGCATTTAGAAGTAAGTTGGATAGCAATGAACATCTGTATGGACTATCACTGTAGTGGAAAACAGGCCCAGGAGAAATATTAATTACGCCTCTGTAATATTAATAATATCAGGAGTTTCATGTTACACTTGTTACATGAAATTCCAGAAATGACGCCATTATGTCACTTTACACAAATAAGTGTCATTTGTGGCAGAATTTAGAGTAAATGTGCACAAGAACAACAGAATGCGAGCAGCTCTGGATTGTGGTGCTTTAGCTTCTAAGTGCCAAATTTGAAGAGAGGGCGCATTTTGCACTAAAATATGTAAATATATAGCGAAATGACGATTTGAATTAAATTTCACATAATTACGCAAATTCCAAGGGTTTATATAGGATATTGACCATTGACTTTTAGCCAGCATATCAAAATCTAGTGGTGATTTTCCAAAATCTGATATCCAACAGGCCTAACTAGCAGGATGAAAATAAGTCAACTCGGACTACATGTTTACCATACAAATCTACTGTTAAATCTTGACATGTAGCTATTGAAGAGTTTGTGTCAGGCTTCTGTCATCCAATGTAATAACAAATTAGTGTTTAGTTGATAAAGAGACTTTCACAAGTTCTGTGAAAGATAATGACATGCTGAATGTGGACCAAAGGCCTACAGGCTAACCTAACATTTTCAAAATGCAGTCTGACTTGGGAGGTCACAACAAACTGACACACCAAAGATCCCTATTTCATACATTTGAATTTCTTCATGAAAAGGATGAAAGTCTCTTGACTAAAGGATTTTTTTCTATTTTCAAGTTCAGTACTTTAGATTGCTTTCTTTGCATATCCCTTTCTCTTAAGGATTCCTAAAGGAACCATATTGGGGTATATTTACAAGCCCCTATTGCCAGAGAAACGTCCCTTTTTAGGACGTTCCTGTGGCGATAAGAGCTTTCCCTTATTTACAATGTGGCATTAAGCCACTTAACGTGTCATAATGCCGTTTTGTAAATAAGGCACTATATCACACTATACTTAGCGAGAAAGGGGTGGGCAATGGGTGTTGCGGTGGATGTTCCGCCGCAACACCCACTGATTTTGACGCTGCGCCACATTTACAAGGGTGGCGTAAATATGGGGCAGTGCCAAAATTAAGATCAGAGAAATCCTGGTCTTAGCGTGCCAAAACGAGGATAAATGCTTTATATCTCCTTGTTTTTGCTTATCTATGTGTGCTGCATTGTGCAGCACACATCGAAACAGCAAAATGCGATTGATTGATTGTTTATGTGCAGAAAGGTGTCCCATCCTGCACATAAGCAATAATTTTAAAATAGAACGATTTGCATTTTCTATGTGTGCTGCACAATGCAGCACACGTAGGAGTAACAAATCGACATTTGTGATTGATTATGTGCAGAAAGGGACACCTTCCTGCACATAAACAATCATTCCCCCAACTCAGCCACCCTTGCACTAAGGTGAAAGGGGGCCTACGTTGGCGCTGGGCAGCTTACTTTAGCGCCAGTGTTTGGGGAAACACAGGGGTGCACCATACTTTGTAAATACAGTGCATCCCTATGTTTTCAGAATGGCGGAGCGTGGCATTACCAGATTTTGCCTAACGCCACGCTCTGTCATTCTGTTGTACATATGCCCCCATATTTTTTTTACAAATTACACATTTGGGCCATGATTCTGAGTAAGTCAATCTGTTCCACCCCCTGCGCCACTCCCTCTTCCATGTCGGGTGGTATTTACCTGACTCTCCAAATACTGAGTGCATTAAATACCTCACCCTTTGTTATATTTCAGCTGGTCAAAACTGGTAAAACAATATGGTGTTTACCATACCATGCAGATGTTTGTAGGATGAGCAACAAAACCCACATGGTTTTCCCTAAAAACTCTGAATAGGTGTTATTTATCGCACCTGCTAAATTTATAACTCTGGGGAGTGCAATTTTATCAGATGCGATAAATAACATCTCCTTCTCCATAAAGTCATTTTCATTTTTACTCAGTTAAGGCCTTTAGGCAGTTAAAACCAGGCCTCACAATCCTCCATGCAACATTCTCATGTATTACAAATGCATATCAAGAGCACAATTTCTGTAAGAAAATCGATGCTGTGGGTGTAAGTCCAGCAATTGTGAACAATTAGTGCCTTATGTTTGATTGTTGCACTGAAATTGGTTTTGCGTGTATGTGTAACAGACTTTTGACAGGTGGAAAATAACTTAGCTCATAAATTACTTTGAGTTATCTATTTATAAAGAATGAGAGTTTAAAACATGGACCTCGCTTTGTTTGAGAAGAAATGTTTTCCTAATTGATCCGAAAATTAGAATGTGACCTGCCTTAACAAACTTTCTGCTTATAAGAATAAACATTAAAATTTAGGGCCTCATTTACTGTATTTTGACGCATGGCAGCCTTCCTGCTATGCTGCCTTGTGTCAAAGTGAAAGGTCAGGAATGCACTGTAGCAACAAGATACGGCACATTTCTGTCCTTCTCCGCTGCGCGAGCACACAAGTAGCAGCTGTGCGCCAGCAGATACCCGTGCGCCATGGTGAATGAGCGCCTGCTTTGCAGGGATGATTGTTGTTGTGTAAGAAGGGACACCTTCCTGCACAAAAACAACAATTAATGGCGTTTTGCTCCTTCTATTTGAGCTGCAGAAAGCAACACACATAGAAAGAGCCAAAAATGAGGAGAAATAAAAGTATTTATCCTCGTTGAGCCACTCCAATGCCTCCCGTGGGGAGGTAGGATTCTTACGCATTCCAGGTTTATGACACTTTGTAAATCAGGGAATGTATCAGGTTGCGTGGATATTGCTTGTTAACACCCACAGCAACACCAGTGGAATGGCCCTTTCTCGAGCAAGGCCATGAAAAAGTCACGCAGGGTGACTTTAAGTAGCTTTGTAAATATGAGCAGATATACTGCGCCTCGGTGCATCCAAAAAAGTGACGCACCAGCAGCACAATGGGCTTGTAAATAAAGCCCCATATTTTCTTTCACCATTAGTGCACTGTGGTTGGAAACTGGATTTGAAAGCACTTACCGATACATACCACAGCCACAAGGTAGACGGCAGCTGAGGGGAGAGGACAGGATGAATAGAACGGCCCCATCAGGTAGTTGGAAAAAGTGAGGGCCAAAATGGCTTGTCTAGCAGGATAGCTGATTATCAGACTGGTCCAAAGGTTCAAAAAGGCCACAAATCCTCCAAATGATTCAAAGACATAAATATAGCTGGATCCGGATTTGGTAATTGTTGTTCCTAGCTCTGCATAACAAAGGGATCCGATCACAGAAAATATCCCACCAATTGTCCACATAATAAGCGAAAGCCCATAGGAACTGCTATGCAGAAGAACTCCCTTTGGGGAAATAAAAATAGCAGCTCCAATGGTGTTTCCTAAAAGCAGGCACACCCCACGCAGAAACGAGATCTCCTTTCTAAGATGAACCGAGTGAGCCGAACAGCTGTCAGTGTTCTCTGGCATTTTCTTTTTTTCCTGCGTTGTAATCCAGCACTGTGTGTTGCATAAGAAACCAGAAGCTCATAGGTACAGATGGAAGCAGGCAGGTAAGCAAAATGATCCTTAATCTGCAAAGAAGAAAGTAGAAAAAAAGAGGAATAAATCAAACAACATGAAAAAAAAATCACTTCACGCCCCATTCCACAATATTTCCAAATCATAGAAACCTAGTTTCATACGAGACCCAAAATGTTTGGGAGCTTTCCCCCAAAAAGTTATTTGAAATATATACTAGTTCAAAAAGCTTTCAAGCACTGAACGTCTGTATAATCAAGTTTTAGCGTTTCTTACAGAAAGCATCATTTCAAAGACACTGACAAATTTCAGCTGTAAAATGTAGTTCACTTTGAGGGTACATCAACCCATTCTGTGGCAATTTTTCATGATTTATTTATGTTCGAGGTATTTGTATAGCTCTTACTGCTATTTTGTCTATGAGCTAAAGTTGGCTTCCTAACCTTTTTAGGTTTCTCCTGCACAGTGCTTGTGCGGTGCTTGTGAAATCTTTTGTATTTAACATATCTTCAAAGGGGGCTCTTTTCAGTTACCATGTCTGGATTAATGTGTTAATTTGCTGTTGTGTGGAACTTTTTTTTTGTTAACCTCCCTTGGCTGCACAGATTTAGGATACTTCTACTCAAACTGTCAAGATAAGATCTCTTCCCAAGGAGAAGGCAGACAGCTTCTAACATTATGCTGGAATGCTTGCTTTTTATTACTCAGTTGTTTAAAGTAGATGCTTTAGTCTTAGAAGTCAGTGTCATTTCCTATTCATGCCTCAATACCTTTCTTTGCACACTGCAGGGATTATCGGATTGATTTTTTCAACTTAATCTATTTGGTCATTAAGATCAAATTCTAAATGTTGCAATAAACATTGCACATTAAAAGTAAAGTTAATATACAAGAGCTAGGCTATATTTTACTACTAAACAGGCAGCCACAAGTGCAGTTACTTTGCAGACAACAGGGTCAGTAGCACCGGGCCCAAAAGTTGTCAGAACTCTTCTAAACACATAATATTGCTATATTTGGCTACTAATTGCAGTTACCTTGCAGTTAAAAGAGACTTGATTTGAATGGCGCAGCCGGTGCAGTCACACTGAGGCCAATAGCTCTCGGGACCCCATTAAACTCAGTTTATTGCTAAAATGTTAAACCAAACAGGCAGTCACAATCAGGTTACCTTGCAGACAACAGGGTCATGATTTCAGTGGTGCAGCAGGTGCAATGACACCAAGACCAAAAGCTCAAGGCAATCCACTAAACATCTTAAAATTGATATATTTAATACTAAACAGGCAGACACAAGTGCAGTTTCCTTGCAGACAACAGGATCATGATTTGAATGGTGCAACAGGTGCCGTGGCACCGGGCCCAAAAGTTGTCAGAACTCCTGTAAACACCTAATATTGCTATATTTTACTACTAAACAGGCAGTCACAATTGCAGGTACCTTGCAGACAACAGGATCATGATTTGAATGGTGCAGCAGGTGCCATGGCACCGGGCCCAAAAGTTGTCAGAACTCCTCTAAACACCAAATATTGCCATATTTTACTACTATACAGGCAGTCACAATTGCAGTTACCTTGCAGTTAAAAGGTGATTGATTTAAATGGTGCAGCAGGTGCAGTGGCACCGGGCCCAAAAGTTAACAGAACTCCTCTGAAAACTTAATATTGCTATATTTTACAACTAAACAGGCAGTCTTAAGTGCAGTAATCTAGAAAGCACTAGGGCCATGATTTAAATAGTGCAGCAGGTGCAGTGGCACCAGGACCAAAAGCTTCAGGCACCCCACTAAACACCAAATATTGCTATGTTTTACTACTAAACAAGCAACCACAAGTGCAGTTACCTTGCAGACAACAGAGTTATGATTCGAATGGTGCAGCAGGTGAAGTAGCAGCTAGCCCAAAAGTTGTCAGAAGTCCTCTAAACACAAAATATTGCTGTATCGGACTACTAAACAGGCAGTGACAATGGCAGTTACCTTGCAGTTAAAAGGTACTTGATTTGAATGGTGCAACAGGTAAAGTGGAACTGGGGCCAAAAGCTCTTGGAACCCCACTAAAACACAGAATATTGGTAAATGTTACTACTAAACAAGACAGTCACAAGTGCATTTATCTAGCAGGCAATAGGATCATGATTTGAATAGTGCAGCAGGTGCAGTAGAACTAGAACCACAAGCTCTAGGCACCCCACTAAACACCTAATATTGCTATATCTTACTACTAAACAGGCCGTCACAAGTGCAGGTACCTTGAAGACAACAGAGTCATGATTTGAATGGTACAGCAGGTGCAGTGGCACCGGACCCAAACGTTGTCAGAGCTCCTTCAAACACCTAATATTGCTATATTTTACTAATAGGCAGGCACAACTGCAGTCATCTTGCAGTTAAAAGGGCCTTTCTTTGAATGGCGCAGCAGGTGCAGTGGCAACCAGGACCAAAAGTTGTAATTACTCCTCTAAACACCAAATATTGCTATGTTTTACTACTAAACAGGCAGTCACAAATGCAGTTATCTCGCAGGCACTAGTGGCATGATTTTAATGGTGCAGCAGGTGCAGTGGCACTGGGCCCAAAATTTGTCAGAACTCTATTAAACACATAATATTGCTTTTACATCAATGAATTCTATTATTTCCCTCTTTCATTGCATTTTTCTAAATTTTGCTATCACTTACCCACATTATACCACTAGTTACAGCGCAAGCCTATTTGTACACAAACAAGTCATAACACTTTAACAGACTCTCTGTAACTTATATTGTACAACTACTCAGCAAGTAACAACTTACAAAAAAAACAGGTTATTATTAATAACATAGACAATACCTCATGCATTTACCAATGCTTGTTATACGTTACTATCTTTCCAGTCACGCTCTTCTTCATGTATCTACACCTTCACAAGCAAGTGTAAGTTTGCGCTGCTGTTCCCATATGGATATTTTCAGACGTTTAAAGATGGCTAGCACATGCCGGACCTCATGATAAGTGCCCTCTCAAGCCCCCCCAGTAACTCTCCCACCCAGAGTTACCTATTTTGGGCCAACTGGTTAGTCCAGAGGCAGAGATAACATGAGATTAGAGATTAAATCCTGAGGAAAACATAAGGTCCTTGGTACATGCGTGTACCTGATGGGGTCAGTAACTGCTTTACTGGCGCTTTTAGGAAGTCTGTGGGACTCCTACTCCTTGCTAGACATCTACTGGCCATCTAAGATCATCTGTCCCAAACTGAGTCAATGAAACACATGACCAAGCAAGCAGTAATGAGATTCTATATGAGTATGTAGCAATAATCATGTGGGTACATCATTGAAGTGCTCCCACAATTTGCATAGGAATCAGTGTGCCTTGTATGCTTTTATGCACTTCTGTGAAAACATTTCTGTCCACAGTCACAATTTACTAATTTGGCAGCTATTCTAATCCCTGCAGTTTGATTTAGTATCAATGATGCCACTCAATGACAAGAAAAAACATTTTAAAGTAAGGGCTTTATGTAATACATTTTCATCACACCTAGTTGCCAATGATTTCTTGATCAAATGTGTGAACTTCTGCCTATTGTCTCTATTTATTCTTAACCAAGGGCCTTACCTCCCCTTTCTCCATACACATAGTGTGTGTGCAGTGTGACTGAACTGAATCCCAGCCACCATGCATACCCACTCTTAGATTTGGGGGTCTCTAGTTGGCATAGGTAGGTACCTGTGACAAATAGGGACCCTTGCGTCTAGTCAGGGTAAGGGGCTACACTCCTAAAATAACCCCTGCTCACCCCCTTGGTAGCTTGGCACGAGCAGGCAGGCTTATATCAGAGTCAGTGTGTAAAGCATTTGTGAACACATACAGTGATACAGTGACAACACTACAAATGTATACCACACAGGTTGTATTATAAAAATAGGTATTTTTATATAGACTTAACACAAGACCAGACGACAAAAATCCACAATACTGTACTCAAAAATAGTCTCTTAATTGTTATAAAATAGCTCAGTTCTCTCAAGTTGTAAATGCGACACTTTACTCTCAATGTACCTTAGATGCGTAGCGCAAAGAAAACAAAAGGGTTGCAGGGAAGGTGGTGCGTCGGTTCCTTACACGCAGGGGAGTGAATGCGTCGGTTCCTTACTGCTGCGCAGGGGAGTTGATGCTCGCTTCCTTACTGTGTGGGGAGTTGATGCGTCGGTTTCTTACTGCTCTCTGGTGCGATGCGACACGCTGGCACCTCGATGCAATACTCTTCTCCGGTGCGATGCGACAGAAGGGCGTCTTGGTTGGAATGCGACAACGTTGGTGTGATGCGACACGCCTGACAGGCGTGTGGCGACTCGATGATCTTTGGAGTCGCGACAGGCCCTGCGACGCGCTTCTCTGGAGATGCGACGATGACCTCTGTGGCAGCGTCCAGCTTCTCCGGTAATGCGCCGCGCTTTGATGATGCGATAATGACAGCGGCAACGGCGGCTCGCTTCCTCGGCGATGAGATGATAGCGGTTGCGGCGGCGACACGCTTCTCGTTGTTGTGTCGCGCTTCCAGCTCCCAGCGACACGCAGTCTCTCAGAAGACCCAGCACAACAGCAGACACTTCAGTTCCCAGCAAGGGAATTCAGGGGGGAGCTGGTTGGTGAAGTCTTGTATCCCTGAGACTTCAGGCAGGAGGCAAGCTCTAGTTCAAGCCCTTGGAGATTCTTCTTCAAGTTGATAGAAAGAACACTCAGTCCTTTTCTCCTCTCTTTGGCAATGAAGCAAACACTGCAGGCCAACCCCCAAACACACAGCACAGGGGTAGTCTCCTTCTTCAGCTTCCTGGTTTTTCTCATCAGCAAAGGTTCGTCTTGATTTCCAGAAGATATCTAAAGTTCTTGGGTCCGGGTCCCAATATTTATACTCCTTTTCCCTTTGTTCTCTGAAGGCAGAGAGGCCTTTGCCTAGTCCAAACCAGTTCTGGTCAGTCCTGGAGCACTTTGTTGACATGTCTCCTTCTTTCCTTTCACAGTGCAGGGCAGGGATATCAGACACACCACAGGAGGTGGAGCCAGCATTGTGGAGGGAAAGCCCAGCCCTATTCAGGTCCCAGGTGCAACTCCTCCCTCCCATCTAGAGGCAGATCTCTCTATTCACCACTGGGCTAACCCACTGTGAGAGTCCCGACGAGCCGGAACACCGGAACTCCATCAAGAGGGAGTGCGACCCCAAACAGGAGGGACGGAGCGGTCTAGTGGCGCGGATCCACCCCGCGAATGAGCCGACGTCATCCGAGACACAGATACGGGAATGGTGGAACGGAGGAAAGGAGGCGGAGTTTGGGGCTGTCCCAGAGAGTAAAGAGGCGGAGACCGGAATAGTGAGGAGACCCCGACAGGAAGAGATTCGAGCGGAAGAGGCAGACGACGGGATCAGAGCGGAGGACGGACCAAAGAGGAGAAGAGCGTCAGCCGAAGGACCAGAGCGGGAGGAAACCCCAAAGGAGCCCAGCAGTACAGAGGAAAGGAATACAGCAGCCGAGTGTAAAGTGGGAAAACCCAGAGGCCTAGCAGCAACAGAGGACGCCCCGGGTCCAAGCGCCACGGCCCAGCCCCTGGGTCGTGGCTCAAGGCAAGTGACCTCAAGGGGATCATTTTGGTGGTGGGCCGGTCGCGGTTGCATGGGGCTATAACCGGGCACCTGTTGGTTTGTTTGAGTGGCTCCTTTTCTTATCGCCACTTCATGCCGTTGCCCCTACACGTGGCCCTCCTATTGATCGGTCCGGTTTCCTTTAGTTTATGTTATTTTTTATTTTGTTTTGAACCACGATTAATATACATTCCTGGTGGTGGTAGCACTACGAATAGGATTCAAGGACAGAATATACTAACCCCGGCTTCTCTGTTGTATGTTTGCTTTTCCGGGGCCGGAGTCCTGTAAAGAACAGCCCGAGGAGGAAGCACCGTGACTGGATTTTCCTGATTGTATCCTGTCCCCTCAAGGAAAGACGACAGCCTACAAGCATAGACTGAAAAACCCTTGTGTTTGCCTACTCCTATGTTCAAGTATTGACGTTTTCTAAAGTCAAGGGAAGAAGACCAAAACCAATAATAAAAGAAGCAGAGACTTCTTTTCAGTTCAAAGAATCAAACGTCTGTTTCTTTCTTTCTTCTCAAATCCCACCAATTGCAACGAGGTTGTATACCAATACCCAGGGTCTTCCCCCCAACCCCCCGGCCACGCTGAGATATTACAAGTGGTGTCAGAAGTGGGATAATCATTCAAAATACATTTCCTATAATCGTGTCGCCTCATGACACAACCCGTGCCCATGGAGAACGTTATTTCGCAGTTGGCCGAAGGCCAACAACACCTACAGCTGGTGTTAGATTAACAGATCCAAGCCGCGCAGGTGGAGCGAGAAAGTCTACAGGGAGCTCTTAAAAAACAGGCCACCCTCATCGCAACAAATCAACAAGTACAAGATACAGCCATCCTATGGCTCACTGATGCCATAGTCAACACGCAGGTTCGTCCAAACGTCCCTGGGACGGTGCTCCAGAAATACCAAGAAGGGGAAGATCCCGATTACTTCTTTTTGAACTTCGAGAGAGTAGCCACCACAGCGGCCTGGCCCCAGGAAAGGTGGGGCCAGTACATAGCTCCCCTTCTCTCCGGCGAACTACAGGCCGCTTATCAATCCGCCAATCCCACCGGTACCAACCCCTATGAGGATGTTAAAAAGGCTATTCTCGAACGGATGGGATGTGACCAGGAGCACTACAGAAATAAATTCCGGAGAGAAAAGTGGTCTGTAGGAGAGAACCCCCGAGCCTTGTACTACCGGATACGGGACATGGGACATCGACGGTTGGCCCCTCACAATTCCACCATGGAGGAAGTGGTTGAAAACATCTATCTAGAATAGTTCCTGGATGCTTTACCTCCTAGCACCCGGTCCTGGATAAAACAACATCCGAAGCTCACGTCCACATCAGCTGTAGATCTCGCTTGTACCTTCCATAGGGCCCCAGATTTTAAGGCTGGCATTGTACGCTACCAGGGTATCCCCAACACAACTCGTCCTCAGACACACACCATCCCGAAGAATACAAGTCGCTCGGATGGCAGACCCCTTACACCATCCCATCCTGTCCCTAGACAACCCATCACAGTAGCAGGGCCCAGCGGACAAGGCCCACAGTGTTATAACTGTGCAGAGTGGGGCCATATTGCTAGGCAGTGTCCCCACCGTACCCCAATGCCCGAACCAATGGAGGTAGGCTATAGTCGCGGTAGGGTTTTTCTAGCAAACATTGGTCCACACCAATATAAAAAGGAGGTGTTTGTCAACGGAAAAAGGAAATAAGCTTTGCTGGACACAGGGTGTCATGTTACAGTAGTGGATAGTTCCTTGATTTTTAACCCCCAGATACAAAAGACATAGCAAGTAAGAGTGACATGTGTCCATGGGGACACTAAAACATATCCCGTAGCAAAGGTCCTATTAGAGGTGGACAACGATCCCCACCTGCGGAATGTGGGTATTATACCCTCCCTTCCAGAGGCGGTTATAATAGGGACAGATCATCCAAAATTCCACCAGTACATGGAGGGGTTAAAACCCCAAGCCCAGACGTGGTTACAGGATGCCCCTCTTAGAGAAACAGAGTTAAAGGCACCACCAGTCAGGGAAAAGAAAAGTAAGCGAGAGAAAAGAGCAGAAAAAAGAAAGTATATACAGACATCTCTGTCACGTTACGCCTTTCCTCTCTCTCTCACAGACTCCAGTCCATCAAAGCCGTGCAGTTTCCGAACGGCCCAACGAGAGGATAACGCACTCAAGCATGCTTGGGAACAAGCCCAGGAACCAACACCTGGACAGGTAATTCCTCATTTTTCTATAAAACGGGGACTGTTATATCGCGAGATGAAGGAGGGTTCTTTGATAAAAACACAATTACTTGTCCCAACCATGTTCCGAGAACATGTTAAACTGCTACCCCATAACAAGGTGGGGGGGGGGTCACTGTGGGAAGGAGAAAACGTTACGATACCTTCTGGAGCGTTTCCTTTGGCCAGGGGTGTACAGAGATGTAGCAAGGCACTGCGCTGCCTGTGTCCGATGCCAATATACCTGCCCTGAGACCCCAGCGAAGGCCCCATTACAATCCCTGTCTATTATTGACGTCCCTTTTAAACGGTTTGGCATGGACCTGGTAGGACCCTTAACTCCCTCGGCCAGAGGACATCGATATATTTTGGTCATCGTTCATTATGCAAGCCGTTACCCTGAAGCCTTTCCCCTATCAACCATGACCACCCCTGCGGTAGCCCAGGCGATGATCACACTGTTTTCCCGGGTAGGATTCCCCTCCGAAATCCTCACCGACCAGAGAACTCCATTCATGTCCCGTTTAATGTCACAGGTCTGTAATATACTGGGGATCCATAAAATAAGAACGTCCGTGTATCACCCCCAAACGGACGGCCTTGTGGAGCGATATAACAAAATGATTAAACACCTCCTCCGCAAGGTCATCTCTGATACTGGAAGGGATTGGGATCACCAGTTGCCTCTGGTTCTCTTCGCCCTTCGAACACACGAACAAAAGTCCACTGGGTATTCCCCTTTTGAAGTACTATTCGGGCGGAAACCCAGGACCCTCCTTGATATGGCAGCCGAACAATGGGAGGAGGAGGACGAGGAGGGCAAACCCCTCTTACAATACGCCACAGACCTAAAAACATCCTCGTTTCACATATGGGGGTTAGTACATGACAATATGAAACAGGAGGCACAAAAGAAACACTATGACAAAAGAAGCAGGTTGAGAGAGTTTAAACCGGGGACAAGGTACTCCTGCTACTCCCCTCTACTGAAGATAAACTCCTAATGAAGTGGCAGGGGCCTTATGAGATAGAAAAACCAATAACCCCAGTCACCTACAGCGTGAAATTGCCACATCGCGTTAGCGGGAAAAAAATGTATCATGTAAATCTATTAAAAAAGTGGGAAGACACACAACCAACCCATCCTGCCTATCTCGTCTGTTCGGACAGACAAGTGGATATATCACTCCCAGCAAACCCGGACACAGCGCCCGATCCGGTACCAAAAGGGGATGTCTTGTCACCTCCACAAAAAGCCCAATTAGAAGCTCTAGTGCACGGTTTTCCCGGCCTTTTTTCAGCTACCCCTGGCCTAACCTCTATAGTCCACCATGAGATAGTATCCGTAGAAAAAACGGTGGTGAAGCAAAAACCATATCGCATTCCAGCAGCCCGTAGGGAAGCTGTGGAGAAAGAGGTATTAGATATGCTTAAGGCTGATATCATCGAGCCATCCCAGAGTAATTGGTGTTCCCCGATTGTCATTGTACCGAAACCTGACGGTAGTCTCCGTTTTTGTATATACTTCCGACAGGTGAACGCCATAACCAAGTTCGATACCTATCCTATGCCCAGAATAGACGAACTAATAGAGCGACTAGGAAAAGCCAGGTTTATGTCCACCCTGGACCTTACTAAAGGGTACTGGCAAATACCCTTATCCCCTCAGTCCAAAGAAAAGACCGCATTCGCCACCCCTTCGGGTCTCTATCAGTTCAAGGTCCTTCCTTTTGGTTTGCATGGGGCACCAGCCACGTTCCAAAGACTGATAGACACCATATTAAAACCCCACGAGACCTATGCCGCAGCCTACTTAGATGACATCGTCATTTATAGCCAGACCTGGGGGTACCACCTGCATCATCTAGAGAGAGTGTTTTCTGCTATTCAGACAGCCGGTCTCACGATTAACCCAAAAAAATCCCTCCTGGGCACAAACGAGATCCAGTATTTGGGCTATATTATCACGGAAGGGCATATAAAACCCCAAATAAACAAAATAGAAGCCGTTAAGAGTATCCCGAAACCAACCACAAAAAAAGACATCCGTTCCTTCTTGGGCTTTATAGGGTACTATCGTATGTTCATACCCCTATTTTCCTCCCTGGCTAGTCCCCTTACTACACTTAACAAAAACGCACTCAACACGTATACAGGATTGGAATCAGGAACATGAAGACAGCTTTTGTGCTTTGAAACATGCCATCTGTACGGCCCCAGTACTCAGCTGTCCCGATTTTGACCAACCCTTTGTCCTCCAAACTGACGCCTCGGGACTCGGCTTAGGGGCCGTATTAAGCCAACCGGATCCCCATGATGACTTAAGACCAGTGCTATACATAAGCCGGAAGCTTTTTCCCCGTGAAACCCGGTATTCAAAAATCTTAAAATTAGGATTTTTCTCAGTTTAGTAGTAGTACAGTTAGGACTCCTAACTTTAGGACTCCTAAATACCTTTTGTGAATACCGAAAGCCTTAAAATTAGGATTTTTCTCAGTTTAGTAGTAGTAAAGTTAGGAGTCCTAACTTTAGGACTCCTAAACTGAGAAAAATCCTAATTTTAAGACTTTCGGTATTCACAGAAGGCATTTAAGAGTCCTAAAGTTAGGACTCCTAACTTCTGTGAATACCGAAATGAGTAAGTGCCTTCTGTGAATACCAAAATGGTAGTAAGTTTAGGATTTTGTCTTAAGTTAGTTCTGTGAATCGGGCCCTCAGCCATTATCCTCAATGGGGGGTGGATTCTAAGGCTGAATCCTCCCTTGCCTATTAGCAAGCTTCACGTTAGCAATAAAAGTTTTATCGCTCTTTTACTTGTGTTTTTGGTGGATTTCGCCGCTATCGCTGGATCCTTTATCGCGTTGGAGATATACGTTGGAAATAACGCGCTATCTCCACGATAGGATCCAGCGATAGATGGTGATAATAAAATATGCGCTATGTGCGATTTGCGATACTTTTCGCACACCCTTGCTAATATGCCCCATAGTTTTTCAGTTTTAATAATTGACAAGGATGAGGTCGCAGACTATTTTGTCACCCTGAGGCTCTCCTTGATTCATGTTACCTAGCTAACGTCCCATGGCCCTTTTTCATGTAAGACCGTTCTCTATGCCCACAGTCGGAGCACCAAACCTTTTTATCACAGTCAGGCCACTCTGGGACAGAATTTTGGTCCCATTTGTGTCTTGGCGCATCATCACCACAACATTTTTAGATAATGAGTATGTTCCTACTAACTGGCAAACTTTTGCCCTTTTGCCATCACACATGATTGTGAGCTCTATTTGTCTATGTCAGTGTCCTTTCAAAATCCCTGCTTGCAAAAGGCAATCCTTCCTCTTTTTCCCTCCTTTTTTTTGTTTCCTCCCACTACAAACCTAAACACATGGGTAAAAGACATTGTCATGTACAATGCCAGTAACTCTAAATCTCACAAACGCGAGAAAAATTTGCATTGCAAATGCTCGTTTTTATATAGTGCGAACTTGACCCAAAGGTATCAGAGCACTTCACACGAGCACCAGGTGCGCTACAGAAGACACCGATTAATTTTAAGAGGCACAGGCAGATAAAGTGATTTGTCCAGAATCACAGGATATTGAGTGTCCCTGCAAAGACTCAAACACAGTTTCCCAGCTTCGAGGTCGACCGTCCTAGCCGTTAGGCCATATCCTCTCCTCTGTCTCAGTGCTTTCCTCTCCTTTGCCAATCACATGAATGCAGCCAGCAAGAATACGTTCTGACACTTAAATCTTGTTGGCAACATTTATCTATTACTCTCCCTTCAATTGTGTGTGATTTCTTCTTGCTTGGGCTCCTGTAACAGTTTACACATTGGTCTTCCTTGGAGGACAGTGGGCAAACGACAAGTAGAGTACAATTATGCTGCCCACTCAGGCTTACAAAGTGACCATAACATGTCCATTAACAATACACTTACCCCACCAAGTTTTCCAGACTCAACGAATCTACCAGGTCCCTGTGGTTGTCCTATTTGAACATACTGTTGATATACCTGTATAAATGTGAAGGATTCAATGGATGGGAACTAGGGGTGGGCGTAACTCATGTAATTCCGTGTAGCGAAATCACAGGGAATCACCCCAAACTCAGCGAGTTTGCACAGAATTCCACGATAAGAGAAATTCTGCAAGTAACACTATTTTCTTAGAGCAAAAATGCCCCGCGCATACAAAATGGACGTGAGGATGCATTTGAGCTAAGAAATAGCGCTAAATGCAACACAACATTAACAACAACCATGAGTAGCCTCTTTTGCAGGATTTACCCCAACTTATTCCCAGCATTTAGCAATAGCTCCTTAGTGCAAAATGTACCCTTGCGTCCAAAATGGATGCGAGGATGCAGAAAACAGTGATATATGCAACAAAACATAAACAGCAGCGAAAGCAGCCACTCACGCTTAGTAAATGTGCTCTTGCGGTAGGATTTGTTCTCCTAAATTACTCTTAATTATGACAGTGGGTGAAATTGTGCTGTTATCTGTAATTCTGCATCAAAGAGTAACATGGAATTAGCGAAATCACCCTTATTACTCCAGCGTAATTAAAATTCCACCCAGGCACAAGGAGAACCCTCCTTGCTCAAGGAAAAAGGCAAGGAGGCATAATACCTCTCTACTTAAGATGGGAAGAAATTCTCTTAGGTTTCAGGAAAAACACTGACTTACACCTTTTCTGCTCTACCCTTGGTGAGGTGAATCTGAATGAGTAATTTAAGACATTAATGCAACTCTTGCTTGGTCCAGTCAGCTGCCTAAGACCGGTTATTACTGCCTGAGAAAAATTCTGATACTTTTCAATGAAACTTACATCTGCAGCTCTGCATCTGAAGATATCAATCAATCAATCAATCAATCAATCAATCAATAAATAAATCAGGGGCTTGTATATCACGGCTACTCACCTATGAGGGTCTCAAAGCACTGGGGGCGGGGCTTTTGGTCCTTCTAGGTGTAGGATCATTTGAGGAAACAGGTCTTGGGGTCCTTCTTGAATTGGGTCAGAAACATGGATTGCCTGAGGTGGTGGGGCAGTGTCTTCCAGGTCTTGGTGGTTAGGTAGGAGAAGGATCTTCTTCTGATTCTGGTCTCGTGAATCCTGGAAAAGAGGCTAGGGTGAGTTGGGCGGAAAGGGAGTTATCTGGTGGGTACGTGGAATGCAAGGCGGTGGTTCAGGTATGCTGGTCCTTCATCATAGAAAGCTTTGTAGGCATGTGTGAGGAGCTTGAAGGTGATTCTCTTGTTGACTGGGAGCCAGTGGAGTTGTCGGGGATGTTGTGTGATGTGGCTACATTGGGGGATGTCAAGGACCAGCCTGCCTGTGGCGTTTTGGACATTCTATAGTATCTTGAGCTGTTTCTGGGTGACACCGGCATAGAATGTGTTACCGTAGTCGAGTCTGCTGGTGATGAGTGTGTGTGAGACTGTCTTTCTGGATTTTGTGGGGATCCATCTGAATGTCTTTCGAAGCAGGCAGAGTGTGTGGAAGCAGGCTGGAAACTGCGTTGATTTGTCAGTTCATTGTGAGCGATGAGTCCAGTATGATGCTGAGGTTGCATGCATGGACCATCGGGGTGGGAGGGGATCCAAGAGCGGCTGGCCACCAAGAGTCATCCCATTCTGAAAGGGGTGGGTCCCAGGATGAGTACTTCAGTCTTGTTCGAGTTGAGCTTGAGGCAGCTATCTTTTCTCCAGGTAGCAACAAACTTCATTCTGCTGTGGAAGTTGGTTCTGGCGATTTTGGGTTCATTGGTGAGGGAAAGGATCAGCTGGGGTGTCGTCAACGTAGGAGACGATGTTGAATCTGTAGCTTTGGATGATGGCTGCAAAGGGGGCCATGAAGGTGTTGAAGAGGGTGGGGCTGAGGGAGGAACCCTGGGGCACTACGCAGCTAATCTCTGTAGGTTCTGTGAGGAACAGGAGTAGTCTGAGAGGATCCAGTCCAGTGCCTTGTTGCGAATACCAGCATCTTGGAGTCTCATGATTAGGGTGTGTTGGGAGATAGTGTCGAAGGCAGCTGAGAGGTCCAGCAGGATGAGGGCTGCGGTCTCGTCCCAGTCACGTAGGGAGCAGATGTCATTGGTGGCGGCCAGGAGTGCGTTCTCGATGCTATGGTTGCTTCTGAAGCAGGATTGGGAAGTGTCCAGGAGGTGGTTTACTTCTAGGAACACGAAGAGTATGGTGTTGATGGCCTTCTTGATGACCTTGGCTGGGAAGGGGAGGAGGGAGATCGGTTTGAAGGTCTTGAGGTCAGTCGGGTTGGAAGACAGCTTCTTCAGCAGGGGGTTGATCTCAGCATGTTTCCAGTTGTCTGGGAAGGTGGTGGTTTCGATGGAGCAGTTGATGGTAGGGCAACCAGATACCCAAATGCCAAAAACGAAATGACATAGAAATCACTTGACCTGCTGAAATGGCATGCCCACCTGAAAGCATAGTAAGCGATAAATAAAAGGCAAAAACTTCTATTTCTTTATTTCTCTCATGTTTTCTCCTTTTTAACCTGGTCTCATTTTGTTTGTGACTGTTTATTAGGTTCTTAAATGTAGGCATGGGAATACTAAGCATCAAACCATAAACAAAATGTTAGCCAATTGATATTTTTAGATACATTTTTCTATCAAAATGTATCTCTTTGCTGAGTGTTATGCTCATTTTAACAGAATATTATTTTATTTGTTTATAATTCTTGGTTGTCTAGGTAAATAATAAAATAAGACCTAAAAACGTGGTGCGATGTGGAAGAAGACAGCCTGTGCTTGTACCATCATTCTTTTCACGTGTGGGGTAGCGTAGATTATCATACTGAGAGGAGAGCCTTGGCACGGAATTGCTACCAGAATATTGAAGACTAAAGGTCGAATTACAAAATTATTGTATCCCAAATATCATTAGCTAAAACCCGTATTGAAGTTAGCACCAGGAAATCTGCATTGAAGTAGACAGTATTTTTCTTAACAGCCTTCTAACCTACCTCAGTTGGCCCCAGTGAAGCACCAGAAGAGCCACAAAATGCCTGAACCCTCTCTGGACCATGACATCTGAGCCTTGCATGAAGATAGACTTCACTATCCGCTGCGAGTTAGCCCTTGACTAGGCGTTTTGCAGCTTATTTACAAGCCCCTTGCGCAGTTGATGCATCACTTTTAGTATGGGAAAAAGTGATGCACCTGTGGCGCAAGGGGCTTGTAAATAAGCCCCACAGTGAAGAAGATTCCAAAAAGCAAGTACATTTGTGAGTGGCCCAGTGGAATAAAAGTGAAACAGTTAAAAGGATTCCTTAGCCCAGTGAGTCTCGGTAAGAAGTCCATTACTGAGGAAATGGGAGGGAAGCGTAACCCTAAAAATTGTCTTGGACTAATTCTCCCCTTTAATTAGGAAAACACCATGCCATCAATCCCCTGCCCTTTACGATGACAAGTTGCTCAATTTCATTTGCAGCATTCAAGCATCATCCATCCACCTGACCTTTAAAGTTATAATTCCAAATTATAAGAAGCTAATATAGTCGACTCAACAACTATTTTGTCCCCATTTGTTTTTAATTCATGCCACCCCTTCCTGAGAACTCTGCTAAGGGAAAATAAAGGAAGAGATGTGGCTTTTGAACCTGGGAACCAGGGGGCAGACATACAATGAATTGGCGTAGGGCAGTGTCAAATGTAATGTGGGTGCACAGCCCAATGTCAATTTTAAAGAACAGAAATCAATGCATTTACAAGCTACAGCGCATTCCTGTCCTTTCAGCCATCGCAAAAAATGAAGCACTGCGCCAATATAAGTACCCTTGCACCATGGTGCAAAGATGTCTGTGTTGTTGGTTTTTCTGCAGAATGCAGCACACATGGAAAGAGGAGAAATTTAAGCATTTCTCCTTGTTACATCTGCTCAGGTAAGTTTTCGGCACTGCCCCAGATTCATGTTACGTTGTGAATCTGGGGCAGTATCAAAATCTATGAGTGTTGTGTGCACCCACAGAGACACCCAGGGCACTCCTTCCTGCTGCAATGTAAGGCAAAGCAGGTGGCCTTACACCTGATCTACAAGGCCATGAAAAGTCATGAGGGTGGTTTTGCTTGGCCTTGTAGATATGGGCCTACACTGTGTGCCACTAGAGAGTCAAAAACAGTGGCACTCCAGTGGCGCAAGGGGCTTGTAACATGCCCCCAGGTTTGAATCCTGGCCTCAACTCAATGTCATTGTGATCCTGGACAAATCACTTAGGGCCTTAATTAGAGTTTGGTGGATGAGATACTCCATCACAAACGTGACTGAAAGATGTCCCGTCTGCCGTGTTACAAGTGATATTCAATATTTTGCACTTGTAATTAGGGGGAAGGGATATCCACCACGTTTGTGACGAAGTATCCCATCCACCAAACTCTAAAGTAGGCCTCATGCCTAAAAATGTTTAACATCCGGTTTTCCTATAAAGTGCTTTAAGGTCATTGGGTCAAGATTGCGCTACATATAAAACTGCAAAACTATTGAAAGAAAGAAATATCTGTTGCTCTGCAAGTGCCACTTGTGTAATCGTGAATAGGGCTCACTGACGTCAGAATGGTCTGGCCTCTGTACTCACCAATCAATATATTGGCAGTACAATTTTATTTCTGCCCTTAAGCTCAAGGCTGAAACAGAATTCTGTACCTCAAGCATTTCATGTGGAGTGACGCATGAGGTCTGTAATGCAAGGAGTGCGCACTCTGTTCCTTCTTTGCATTACACCTTCCCCTCTGGCAGTACAACGTTAGTTCAGAACTACTATAGGGTTGTGTGCCTGGTGCAAAACTACGTGCATTCCCCTGTAAATGCGGGGCATGTGGCATGCAGTAATATTCATCTGCCACTCTCCCAGGCATACCTCAGAGCAAAAACGGAGCTAAAGGAAGACTGCACCAGCGAAGCAGTTTCTACACATGCAACTCGCTTTATGCATATTATTGGACATGGTATCTTTTGGCGTATTTCCCCAGCCTTTTTGCTTTCTGACCTCCCAGTTTTGACTCTGGTTTTGCTGATTTAGGGGCATATCATCAAGGGCTGGCGACATAATTATTGCCGCTTTTGCAGCTGTTTTCGGTCGAAAAGCGGCGATAATTATATTGCATTATTTGCAAGGACACGCTAGCCCGTGTTTTCTTGTTTCAGCTCCAGTTTTCTTCACGCCTCGCTTTGCATCTCTAATGAGATGCAAAGGAGGCATGCCTGACAAAACACCATGGGAAAATATCGCTATCCCAGCTTCGTGATATCATCAACGAGGGGTAGCGATATTTTAAATCCTGTTAACTATGCGTTAACGCAGGAATTTAACGTCTGTTAAATTCCTGACTAAGGCATAGCTAACATGGGAGGTGGATTATGGTGATACGACCACAGGGTCGTATCACCAAGGCTATCTCCGTTTTGGGTGCAACATCGCTGGTTTTCCAGTGATGTTGGCCCATTTCCCTGGAATATTATCGCCCTGGAGTAACGAGTTGTTAATAACGCGTTACCAGGGCGATAAATTCCTGCGATAGACGGCGATAAATAAACAAGCGCTAACCTCGCTTTGCGTTTATTTATCGCCGTCCTAGTAAATATGCCCCAGGGTGTCTCTGCGCACTTTCTCACTGCTGCTTTATTTTAAAGTGCAAGTGCTCCTTTTGTAGATTGTATTATGGATTGGTGTTTCCATGATTGACATATTTGATTTACTGGTAAGTCCCTAGTAAAGAGAACTGAGAGTGCCAGGGCATGTAAATCAAATGCTGCTAGCGAGCCTGCAACACTGATTGTGCCACCCACACAAGCAGCCTTTAAAAGGGTTCTCAGACCTGCCACTGCAGTGTCTGCGCGCACTTTTTACTGCCATGTCGACTTGGCAAGTGCACCCACTTGCCAAGCCCTGATCTTCCCTTTTATTGCTTGAAAGTCATCTCTAAGATAGGCCCAAAGTACCCTTATGGGCAGGTGCAGTGTATGTGAAAGGTAGGACATGTCTTGGTGTGCGTGACATGTCCTGATAGTGAGCTACATTGTAATTCATTTTCACTGTTGAAAGGCTATTTGTCCCATAGGATAGAATGGGGAATACTTGGTAACATTTTAGAAGTGCATCGTCCCATTGGGACAAGATAGAGAAATGGAGTTCAGTATGCCTGAACTCGGAATGTAGAACTGCATCTTTTACTAAAGATATTCTATGTTTGCAAACACCACTTTTAGAAAGTATGTATTTTCTTGCTGAGCTATTCTGTGTGCCTCTGCTGGGTTGTGGAATTACTGTCTGGCTTTGGAGTGACAGGGGCTGTACATGCGCATCCTCTACAGACAGCCACTGGAGTGGGGGTGAGGTATGTCCTGCCTTTCCTGGATGAGTCAGGGCTGGGTGGAATAGACCTGGGCTGCATTTAGAGTAGTGGGAGGAGAGTTCCTTGCACCTGAATGGGCCTGGTCTGCCTTGGACAATGCTGTCTCCACCTCCTGCCAGGAAGCTGGGCCAGAGAGAACCAAACTGGTTTGGACTATGCACAGACACTCTCTGCCCAAGAGAATAAAGAGAAATGCAGTATAAATATTGGGGCCCAGACCCCAGATCTTTAGAACTCACTTGGATTAAGGACCCCATCAAGAAGAAGAGCTGGAAGAACTGCCAGGAGGAGTAGTGCCCCTTTGCTGTGTTGTTGCCTTGTTGGGTTGGCCTGCAGTTGCTGCCTCTGCCGTGGGCAGTGAAAGGACTGGACTGAAATTTCCCCACTTGTTGCTGAGTATCTCCAAGGGCTTGAAATAGAGCTTGCCTCCTGTTCACGAGTCTCAGGGACAGCAAAGACTTAACTTACCTCTGAGTACCACCTCTGGAACCGTGGGTTTAAGTTTCCACAGAGGAGGAAAGCAACCAACACCGACACCGCTGCTGGCTCTGTGTCCTGAAGGCACCGCCGCACTTCGCACCACAACCCTGGTCTCACTGACAATGATGGCTGCCACTGAGCCGCTGCTTGCACAGAGACCTGTGGACACAACAATCCGCACCGCCTCGCTTCATTATGCCAGCCTGCTCTTACCGACAACATCCCTGCATGCTGAGCTCAACACCCTTGACAGCAGAGTGGTTTGGGGGCACCGCTTGTAGGTCACACGACGCACCGCCCCCTCCCACACCGCAGTCTGGGCCGACAGACGCCAGCTCCCATCAACCAGCATTGTGACCTGTCAGCACTCCCATGAGCACCGCCTCACTCCACACTGCAACCCTGGTCTCACTGATGCCGCCGGACGACCGTCACCTAGCCGCTGCCTGCACCGCGACTTGAGGGCACAGCAAGCGCACCGCTACGCTTCCCATTGAAACCGCGATAGTTGCCACAACCGGCTCGCATTGATGTGGTCGACCGGAACCAAAGGTACCACATACGAGTCTGCTGACACTAACGCTGGTCCGCACGGACGCAGTCGGCCGGAACTGTTGGATTATGTTGTTCTCAGCACTGCGGTTGCCCCGGAGGAAGCTACCAACCTCAAGGAACTGCATTTTAAGGTCATACTTGCAAACTGCATCATTTGAATTAATTACTGTATGGTGACTTTTTTCATCACTTTCATCACTTTGGACTTGTTTGCACAGAAAAATATGGTTATTTTTCTAAAACTGGTGTGGTGTCCTTTTGCAGTGTTTTCAATGTACTAATGTTGGTTATGTGCAAATGCTTTACACACTGCCTCTGAGATAAACCTGACTGCTCATGCCAAGCTTTAAAGGGTGTGAGCAGGGTTTATTTTAGGAGTGTATCCCCCTTATCCTGACTAAAAGGAAGGGCCCCTATGTGGACAAAGGTGCAAACCAATGCCAACTAGAGACCCCCATTTCTAACTACTATAGGGGAGTGTGCCTGATTCAAACCTACATGCATCCCCCTGTAAATGCAGGGTGTGTGGTGTGCAGTAACATTCATCTGTCACTCTCCCTGGCATGCCCTAGAGCAAAACTGAGCTAGAGGAAGAATGCGTCAGCAAGGCACTTTCTGCACATACATCACGCTTTATGCATATACAAATTACTTTTGATAAGTCCCAAGTGCAAAATAGTATATTCACTGATATGCACAAACAAAAAGCGAGAAAAAAAATTGACAATATAAATTTGTTTAAAAAAATGTGAGTCTTCTGAAAACACCAATCAGTAGAGCAGAAGCAGTGACGCTGGGGCCCCGGGTTTGGGAGTTGCGGAGCTTGCACCCTAATTATGGCTGTCTTTCAAAACCCATCAGGGAAGAGTAAGGAGTCTGGTGTTGTCCTTGATTTTAGCAGGGCCATAGCATACTATCCACTCTTTAAAGAAAGGGGAATTTTAATATCCTTTTGAAGAACCGAACGAAACCATTACTTAATTACTTAACGGTAAACTTCAATTATCCCTTACCAGGAACTCCTTGTCCCAGCTCCTAAGTATTGTCTCTCCTGAACACACTGGTGTAACGAAACTTGAGGGGCCCTCCCTGCAAGGCATGTGGAAGGGCCGCCTCCAAGCTCAATCAAGAGCTCTGCAGCCAGAGTGCTGTGCTGAGGGCCCCCCTGGAGTTTGGGGCCCCCACATCGCGGGGGCTACAGGGGCCTGTGTTAGGCCTCTGCCTGAACGGTTTCCAGGTGTGACTTCTGTATGTTTAATTTGAAGCATGTCTGGTGAAGAAAATTGGTTGTTGTTGTCACTGCTTCTTGTGCCGCAGATAAAAAGGAAGCACAGATTAACCAATTATCCAGGTTCAGAAAAATGGGCACCCTTATATATTGTAGAACCGGGGCCAGAACCTTTGTGCAAGTTCTTGATGATGTTGAGAGTGAACGGCAGTTCTTGAAACTGATAGAGTCTTCAGTTCACTACAAACCTGAGAAACGACTGTCTTTCGAGATAAATCGGCAAATGAAAATAGGTGTATTCTAGATCCAAAGTTAATAAGTCACCTTTCTGGATTAACAGAATGCTTGTTTGTAGGGAAATCATCTGTAAAGGTTCCAATCTTACATATTTGTTCAGGGATTTGAAATCCAAGACAGGACAGAATGACCCATTTGCTTTTATCACAAGGACGAGAATTTAATATAATCCTTCTTTTTCTAGTCGAGGAGGTACTGAAACTATTGCCCTCTTCTTGAGTAACTTTTCAACACCTGACAGCATTGCTTCTCCTTTTACCTCGTCCTTTAATAATGATGTAGGTCCGAGGAAGGTGGGTAGAAGAGAATGCTTGAAAGGGATTTGACGTTCCTCCCAGTTTTTTTTAAATGACCCACTGATCCATTATATAGAGAGTTCACTGATGTAAAAGAACTTCAGCCTTGCTCCCACTTCTGTCTCATCCTTTTTGATTTGGTCCTTAGTTGAGATGCACATTTTGGTCAGGACTTGTTGGCAAAAGTGGCTCCCTGATCTCTTGCCTGGCCTCAAAAGGAGAGCTTGATTTTCTGATTTAACAGCAAATTTTGTTTCTGGAAAAGGGTTTCTTCCCCTAGAATAGTTTAATTGCCTTTAAGATCAGCAGACCTCTGGACCATTTCAGTGAGCTGCTCTCCAAAGAGCTTAGTGCCAATTAACGTTAGCTTTTGAACCTGGGACTATTGGTTAGTCTCTGTTAGAAATTGGATCTCTGGTTGGCTAAGGTTTGCGCCAAAGCCAGGCAGAGACCACCACTCTAGTCAGAGCAAGGGAGTTACACGCCAAAGATAACCCCTGCTCACCCCCTTAGTAGCTTGGCATGAGCAGTCAGGCTTATCCCGGTGGCAATGTGTAAAGCATTTGCGCAACACACACAGCAACAACATACTAGGCACACCACAAAAGGAACTCCACTTAAGGCTATATCAAAAATAGCCTTTGTATTATTATAAAACACATTAGAATAGTAATCACACCATATACACTGTGCCAACTGGCACTGGGCAATATTTACTGGGGATTATATTCACATGACAGGGCCACGTGGGCCACTGTCAGAATCATCACTTAGTAAAGATAGTAAAATGTAGAACAGGTAATAAACATAGAACACAACCAGTAATTACTGGCAAACACTGTACTCAGCATCATCCTGTAACATAAATCATATCATGTACAGTATCACATTAGGCGAGAAATATATTCTGCGCCAACCTCATAAGCCTAAACATATTAGACCATAATCTCCTAAGCATAACTCACATTAGAAAATACTCTTACTAACATAAACCGCAGATGGGAATAACTCATACCTAAACCACAGTAGAGAATAATCTCACATGCATAAACAACAGTATGCAATTAACCTCCTAATCATAAAAACACATTTTAGAGGTATAAATCAGGGTTCATCAATCATAGTATATAAATTACATTTCCTAGCACCACATAATCACATCAGGGCCTGGCGCCCTATTAACCTAGCAGTCCCCCTGGCCAACTGGCCATCTCAAAAGGGGCTCAAATGCCCTATGTCCAAAGTCAGGGTGCGCTGCCAATGCAGCAGGAGTCAGGGGTGCAGAATTGCGCAGACCTAAACGTGGCAGCGGGCACTACGTGCTGCGCAGCTGTAGATGTATGGGCAAAGGAGTGCATCTCACTCCTAACTTCAAAAGACATGTCCCCAAGAAAGCATAGCCTAAACGGTGCAGCTGCCCACTACTTGCTGGGCAGCTGTGAATATTAAAGTAAGGCTTGGACACTCCTGATGCCCTTAGAACAAATATGCACAACGTTGCAGCTGCCCTCTGTCTGGTGGGGCAGCTACGAGAAAATAGCCAACACAGAAAAGCACGGGCACCACTGGCCCTCTAGACCCCCACTGGGGCCCTTAAAATGAATAGCCAATCGATTGAGCGCACTGGTGCTTTAAAACAATCATATGCCCACGATGGAGCCACACGGGGCTCTAAAACAATCATGCACCAAAAAATAACTTGCCCCTGACGTTGGAGCCACACGGGGCTCTAAAACAATCATGCCCACGCTGGAGCGGCCCGCAACGGCGGGTCCGCTCAAGGAAAGAGACACGGTGCCCTCACTGGCACCACACCGCCCATCTTGAGCCCCCACTCACCAGGACTCACTGGCGCCGCTCGGGATCTCCTCGCTGGGACTTCATCTGGAGCCTGCGAGGCTCTGGACGGCTGGGGCTTCACGCGGGGCTGTCCTCACCAACATGGGAGCCCCGCTTCACTCTGGCAGCCTTCCTGTGTTTCCATCAATCTCCTATGGGCTCGCGGAGAGGCAGGCACCGACAATGTGCCTCGGGGCCCCTCCGCTTCCATCTCCACGGCTCCTCTCTCCAGCAAGGGCGTGCGCGGGGCATCCCTGGAAAAAACGGAAGTCCCGCCCGCTGTCAGGCACCACGTTGCCTGACTTCCTCCCGGCCGTGGCGGTGATCTCCTTTTGGCAAAAGTGCGGGTTGGGCACCCGCAAAGGCAGATAACGCGGGGACGACACCCGCATATGGATTAAACCTCAAGCGGCCATGTGGGGTAGGCACCCACTATTAAATTATAAAAACAAGCGGGGTGGGCACCCGCTGGTAATTAAAAGCAAACACGGCATCAAAGCGGGGTGGGCACCCGCAAAATAAAAAAAGATGCGGGGGAATCCCTACGTCGGGATTCCCTCGAAGGTGATCGCAGAGGGGAAAGCAGAAGCGCTCTTTCCCAGAATAAATAAGCACTCTGAGAGAAGATGGAAATAAAGTGCTCACGAGGCGCTAGGAGGTAAAAACACAAAGTCCTGGAATCAAAAGCAAAGCGCTACCAGGGCACAGGATGTCCCATCTAGTCTTTTAGGAATAAAAGGGGCAATGCAGGGCCCAGGGAGGCAAGCCCTCATGCTAGCCCCCCCAGGGCCCCAGCAACAGCAAGCCCCGGCAGAATTCAGGAACAAGAAGTGAACAATTTCATGGGGTCACAGCCCCTATATTTATACTAGTATTTCCTTTGTGTAATAGTGCAGGGCATGGAAATACCAGTCAGAACTGGTTTATGGGGGATTTGGAGCACTTTGTTTTGCTCAGCTCCTCTAACCTTTGTCAGGTGGGGGCTCAGTGATCAGACACACCACAGGGGGCGGAGCCAGCATTGTGGAGGGAAGGCACAGCCCTATTCAGGTTCCAGGTGCAACTCCTCCCTCCCATCTAGATGCAGATCTCTCTATTCACCACTGGGCTGGATCACCCTGTCCCCTGGAGCCACCCACACCTCTCAGCTCCTGTCACTCATAAGCCAGACATGCAATTCACATCAGGCAGGCAGACACACAGTACACAGAAACGCCAACTTCTAAAAGTGGCATTTCTCCACCAGTCACCATAAATCTGGCAACACCATTGCACAGAATTTATTCTCACGAGTTCATACATACTAAACTCGCCCCTGCACTCCTCTCATACCAGGAATTACCATGGACACACATATCCCCCATGCATTTCCTATGGGAGGGCAGGCCAATCTCACCACATGCACCCAGAGCGCACACGCACTTTTCACTGGACCACCAATACCAGGTCACAGGAAAGGCAAAAAGTTTAGGGGTGAACCTGCCCAAAAGGGCCAAGTCCAACAGTCTCCAACTTCGGGGTTTCTTCCACAGGGTTCTCCACCCTGCTATGGCTGCTTCTGGTGATGATGCAGATGCTTATGAAATGCTGGAAATTACATTTCACAATAATTGGGACAATAACTCAATCTGGTCCGGGATAAAAATGGGATCCCTGCTTTCCTGAATACAGTCATATAAGTTTTGAAACTCCTTTAAAAGAACCTGAAGGGCATAAGCAGCATATGATTTGGCTGGCATGACAAATTTGGGCGCCGCATAAGACCTTTTCATGGCAGAATTGACTTTCATGTCCACCGTGTCTGGTGATGTGGACTCCTCTGTGGAAAGTAATGAGGAGGACGTCATGAATGACAAAATCATATTCACCCTTTGGGATATGAGGCAATTTCTCATCAAAATGTTCAATTAATAATCTCTTGATTAAATATCATGGAATGTTCTTCTTATCCACATACTTTGACTCATTGAACATGCCATCCTTAATTACATTATGGAGTGGAAGATCATCAACAGTAGTCTCACTATTATGTGCAAAGAAATCTCTCTTCCTCTTGGATCTTCCATTCAAATCCCAACACATCCATGTTTAAGTTTTTGCAAGGACTTGCCCCCTAACTGTATGGCATCCATCTTTCCAGAAAGTGAGTTTATAATGATCAGCGAATAAGTCTGTTGAAGAACAAGACTTGGTAACTGAGAAACCAGCATCCAGGCTCTCTAGAACGATGCACACTGACATGCAGTCTGCTAAGTCCAGTACAACCACTACAACTCCGGCTCCTGATTAGTCTGCCCATGGAGCATAGGATCGTGCTTCCTACCCAAGGCATCACACATAAACTGGAAGCATGAATGAGACAGACCAGTAATTCCCCCTGTTTGCTCAGCATAAAGGTGAGAAAAAGATAAATAATATTGTTGGAATGGAGAAGTCCTCTGGATTTTGAAGAGATGTTCCCCTGCCAGGAGTGCACAATTATATTGTTTTCTGAATCCTGAATGAGATTTTTTTGTCATAGGCAAACTCAGATCATTTAAGTGCACTATGACATGGGCCTGTCTCGCAGATTGCTGTCTCGTTGGACCAGGAGGGGCTTCCAAAGTGCTACCCTCATAGTGGTGGAAGATTATCGCCTTCACCAGAAGCCAAGCAGCAAGGGCCGTGGAGGCAGCATAGCGTCCAGTGATCAATAGTACTTATCAGGATCTTCCACCCTGTGCTACTGGAGTGAGAACTACAGTCTCACTCACTTTCTTAAAAGATCCGCTGCTGTGTGCTTAAGGCCCTCTTTGCCTATATCAGGTAGATGTGGAGTGCTGCATAGCACATGAGTAGTGACTCTGCATTGGTTGTATATGTGCCTGGGAAGGGTACAGTACAGGGATGGGGCAGTATTGTGCAGTGCATGTGTGATTAGTACATGTACTGGGTTTATGTATGTCTATGAGGAATACATTACATGGGAGATGCAGTGCTTTCCAGTGCGTGTGCAGGGACTGCATGTACTGGGTGTATGTGTGCTTGTGTGGAGTACAATACATGAAGGGTGAAGAGTTGTGAAGCATGCACATAGTGTAGGAGAGGAATCCCCCCAGACAGATTTGTGTATTGCTGCATCCTGTGAGTTGGGTGGGGACATACTGGAGGGATAACAAAGAAACTCCCTTTACATTTCAAGAGACTGCTTCAAAAGTTTAAAAGTGATTAAAAAGAAAAGTTAAAAGCTTAAAAGTGATTCAGTGATAGATCACAAGGAAGGGGCCTGAATAAATCTCAGGAAGGGAGATGGGGCTGATATGAGAATCATGAAGGGTAGAGCTGGGGTCTAGCGTTAACCTTTGGATGCACATATCACTGTGGCTGAGATCGAGGAGTGAGCTCTGGTCACTATCATGTATTGTGTTAAGGACAATCAGCTTCAGAGTTGTGCCTGCTGTGACAGACATCTTTCATGAAGGAAGAGGAAAAGGAAATGTGCCCACTTCAAAAGAAGCAGAAACCCAACATAAAACTTCAAAGACCAAGACCCTAAATCACATTTGTTGTCTGGAAAAGAGTATAAGAAGGGGAGGTAGAGTGTCCAAATATTTGTCATCTGCCAAGCAGCCAGGCAGTCTGTGTGAGAAGGGGAAGCTCTGCAAGGCATCTGTCTGTGACCAGGACTGGGGGCCAAGGCCTGCTAGTCTTCCTGCTGGGTGAGGGGAATGAAACCCCCCCAACCAGGGAGGACTTGACTTACCACATCACTAGGAGCTAGCTGGAAGCTGCTCCAATCTCTGGGGAGAGTGGCTGCACCACTCTGGAGCCTGCAGCCGCCTGCCACTGCTGCGTTTACCGCAAGTAGCCCAACTTCTCCAAGCAGGATCTGATCTTGTAAGTGCCATGCTGAGGGTAACCACTATTACGGAAAGCACTTCCGTGCTGCAGCAGCAGGTATGACTTGAATTAAGGCCTTTGGGTCCCTGGAGGATTCACTGCTGAAGGTGCTGTGGCACCACAGACACTTTTACTGAAATCCTTAAGCGTCAAAAGCGAACTCTTCTGTATAGCCAAATAGTGTGCATTCCCTGATGTGGCCACTAATGAATGGGGAATAACCATGAACACATTACATAAAGGAGGGTGGGACGGTGATTCATCTGATAACTAGTAGAGTACCGGCCTCAAGAGGATTGTGTTATTGCATTTGAATGTCACATCTCTTTGTATGTGTTGAGATAGAAATAAAATACAATGTTTTCTTATAAAGCAAATATTTGGCTGGACATTGATTTATTGTTCGTACTGATTGCACTTTGAGGTATTAGTTGTGTCTTCTGACCTGTATCTACGTCCTCCCCCTCCTCGAGGGAGACAGGACTACTCGCCCACAGCTACCACTGAAAGTCAAGTGCAGAAGGGGTACTTGGCCATTTGAGCGGGATACATTGTAGGTTGGGCCCCGGGACGTCAGGAGTAAATGGTCTCAACGTCCACGTATGGCACCAGTAGCTCCTGCGTGCCCTGTGGCCCCCTGAAAGGGGTTCTGACGAGTTCATTAATACAAACTAGAGTGGACTTACATCCTCTGGACCAGGGCGGTCTCTACGGCGGTGTGGCCGGTGCCACCACACTGTGTGCTGACTTCAGGGTGCGCCTTGTTTGCAAGTTTATTTTGGTTTCAAAAGCAAATAATTAAAATGTCAAGTTAACTCAGTGATTAATGTTCTTCCTGGAGAGAGATGAGAGTTTTGTCTAGTTGATGTTTGACTGATCATAAAATAGCACAGAGTATTATTATGCCTGTTGAAAAGAACGTGTACCATGCAGATCACAAATTGCATATACTGGAAATAGGTCAGTGGATTACTGCTTTTTTAAGAGACATACTTTTGTTACTTGCAGTTTATAAGTTAAACTCACTTATGCTCAGCAATTGTTTGTTTTCTCCCTTCCTTCCAGTTTCCCATCCTCTCTCTTGATTACTCAAGTCTTGTTTTTGTGGATTTGTTTACTCACAAATGATTAACTTGTAAACTGCTTTATTTCCGAGTGCGTCCGTGACATACGGCAAACACAGGAGGAACTGTTTACTGCTGCTTTTAGGTCTCGCTAAGTCAATGCGCATGCGCTGCTCGGAGAGACATTTAGTAGGTGAGTTTTCAAAGTGGTGCTGGCTGGCCTAGCGCTTGCGTTCACGCAAGCATGCACGCGCGCAGCCGGCAGCTTTGCAATATGTACAGCCGCGATCACTTTCACTTTCGCGCGCACAGCCTACTTTCACTTTTCCAATCGTGCGCGTGCACCACTCGCATCCACTTTTTGCTCGCGCTTCTTGTTGTCTGTTGCGAAGGAAGGCGCTCCGCCCTCTATTTTAACGGCTTCACACCACTTAACAGCTCCAACTATTGTTCTGCCTTTCCTGTCCTTTTTGGGTGGACATTAAAGGTGTTCTGTTAGTGTTTGTTTTCTTTCAACAGTTTTTAATTTAAAACTCTCACGCTGCGTATATTGTGGTTTCTGGTGTCCATTGAGGGGACGGTTTCCTTTTACAGGTATTAATACTGCTTCTCTGTAATGTACTCAAGCCCTTTGAATGAGGTGTTCTGTCACATTCGCAGTATTTTCGTGCGATTGAGAGGCTTTGCATTGGAAAATGATGTTTTCGCACCCTTTGAAGATATTTGATAAGTCATTAACAAGTCATTAGCCAGTTATTAATAATGGGGCTTGTCAGCGGGTATGTGGAAAGGCTCTATACCCTTGGCCTGTGTTTTCATCAGTGACCTTGGAATAACAGCTAGCTTTGTATCCCACTTGATTTGCTGATCTTTATCCTAAAACCTTGTCGCCTTAATCAGGCAAGAATATGCATGCCACTAACACATTTAATTCATCTTGTTTACTCCGACGCCAGGGTACTAACAAACACACAAGATCTGGTAAGCTAAACGCATGCAAATATGTGCCTTCCCTGTCGGTTTGCCTCTCGTATCTATGCAGGTGAAACGGGTAGCTGAGTATTTACGGTGACAGCTAGTGATAACTTCCACCAATAGTTGTCGGAAGCCGAAGTCTGCATAAAACTGATCAATAAAAATGTTGCTGGCTACCATTGATTAATATAATACCAATGGCTGAACTCCTCTTTCACATCAAATAGCTAACAACTACAATGATGCCTTGTGAAAAAGTTTTTACAGCTGCAGGGCCTTACTATGCTATTTGCTGTGTGTGTATGCTTACGTACACACACAGGACCTTAGTAATGATTTAGACTTTAGCTGATGGGTAATTCCAACGAAAATACACTGGACTACCCTGTCCACCAAACATTCGGTCCACCCACCTCATTTAGAGACAAACAGCCCATAAGCTTTCTGTCGACTGAGCTCCCATTGGCTCTAGAAATCTTCCTCTGATGGCCAGAGAAAGAAGGGGCGATGGAGGAAGAGCATTGCACCACCCACCCTTTTTAGGGTGGACAATGTATCAGCTTTTTTTTGGACCGTCACCACCAGGAACAAGCATTTGCAATGCATTAGGTCTCGCATTTACGAGAGTTTGTGCTATTGGCATTGTAAATGACAATGCCTTTTATTTATGTGTTTAAAACAGATAAATAAAAGGCGTTGTCCTTTACGGATGCGAGACCTATCGCATTGCAAATGCATTTGGCGCCCATGCTATAAAATTTAAAAAAGCATTACGAGAGAGTGTGTCCTGCCTGCAACAGCAGGCAGGACAAAGCTACTTGGGAAAATAGTGCTTGGAGGCTGTAATTAAAGTCTACCGAGAAACAACACACGTAACAGAGGGTGTCGCCAGGGGAGGTTACAAAATGAAATAAGGCGTACTAAGAAGGGAGTACTAAGCCTATTCACCAATGAACAGCTACAGTTTACAGTGGCCAGTGACACAAGCCAAAGAAAAATATGGGCGGAGAGTGGGCGTGCTTCAATTCCCTACCTGAATACAGATTGCGTCGCAGAGCAGTGCATATGCTGCCTAGGCTCGACCTAAAAACCTGGCAGTGAGAGACAGAAAAAACATTATGATCCTTAAGGCGTGGGAGTTTCCCAGTTTTGTTTTCAAAAACAAACTCCCACTTGAGGAGTTTGATTGGAAAACAAAAAAAATTTGAATTTTGGTGGCCGGCTGAATTCTGTCTGCCAAAGTCTAAATCAGCCCCTTTATGTGCCCCACTTACACAGACAAGGCCAATATATCTGCACATGCATGCAAGTAATGGGGTTGAACCTATAGAAACACACATACACACACATACACACACTCACAAACAAGATCAATTGTGTTCCCCACTGCATCCAAACAACAAGGTCTACAGTCTGTGCTGCTTACAAATAACAAGCATTAAGATAGCCAATAGGTCTCGCTTTTGGGACCTTGTAAGTGTTTAGCCATGCAGCACATTATCCTAGGTGCTGTGCCGCCAGGGATTAAAGAGCTATACAACTACTGCACACTGGGTCATGCAGTGTGATTCAGGAATGCACACTTGCCTCAGGAAACATTTATGGACGAATTCCAAGGCTTTTTATCGCACAGACTGAAAGACAAGTGCCTTGATGCAAGTCCACAGCACTATAACATTCTGTGCGTGACTGCATCACTAGAGTATTGAACAGCCTATGAAAACAAGCATTGGCATAGCCAATAGGTCTCGCCTTTGGGACCTTATAAGTGTTTAGCCATGCAACAGTTAATGTTGTTGCACCAAGGATATTGTGCTGCATAACTAAATACTTATAAGGCCCCAAAGGCGAGATCTATTGGCTATGCCAATGCTTGTTCTTGTTTAGTGCTGGTTGTGATAGCTAATGCATGTCATTCGCGCCTTCCACATTCAGGCAGTTCCGCGGAAGTCGTATTCAGTCAGGAGCAGAGGTTTGCCCCTGAGCACCGAAATCACATTTTGTAAAAGTACAGCGGCATTCAATGACAAACCGTAGTAATTATCCCTGTGAGGGCGAGACCCATAAATTAGATTATGCGTGTGCTGTAAGCACCGCACAATAGCTCTGTGGCTAGGAAAGTAGTTCGGTTGTACGTTTTTTACTTGTTTGTATTTGCTGACAGGGAGCAACATATCATATTAACAATATTTCTGACATTAAATAATTTCTCAAAACATAAATTGCTTGCAATCTAAACAATCACGTCAATGATAAAAGATAGCGCTAGAAGGTCCTTTTTGAGGGAGCGCAAATTAGCTGTAAATAATGCATGTTTCTTCCGCACTTTAACAATCCGTTTTTCTCACACATTAAGGCTTACACACAGAAATCCCTGCTTACCTCTACTTAGTCCAACCAGCAACTGAACAAAGCCGAAGGACGTGCAGAATCTTATGGCTGGAGGAATTCAAGTTAAAATGCATGATTAACCCCAGCGCTTCCAAATTCAGCGAGAGCAAATGTGATTTAAACGAGTATGGCAATAACGGCCTTCCCTGTGAAACCCCCAACTTGACACTTTACGCTGTGACTCGAGTCCCAAGTTCGGCAATATAAATTTATTTTGTACAAAAGTACTTGTAACAAAATGAAAAAAACTAAAAAGGGTAGATAAATATGGCCTTGCGCATGTTGCACTTTTAGATTTAATAATGTTGTGAGTTTCCGTTGGTTATTGTCAGTTTTGCGCTTTCATTTTAAATTTTAAAAACTGAAAGTCATTCGTGCCCAGTCCTTTCACTGCAATCACTGCCTGCGTGATTTTACTGTTGGCATTACGAAACTTTTTCAGTGGCATGGAAATGTATGTGTGGCACAATGACAGCCCGTATTAAGTTTGAGTATTTGTAAACTAGCGGAACAGAAGCGCTCTTTCACATACCCCTACATGCCTTTGAGAATAAATAAAATACATAAAGCAAATAAATATAAATAATAAAGAGAATCGTCCCTGAAACGCCCAAATCCATATAAGCAAATGTCAAAGGGCACAGTCCTTTCTAGTTTTATTAACTGAAAATAAATTGCTGAATAGGAAATATTCACAATTCATTCCCATTTTGAATGTCTTGGGGCTAAATCAATAACACACTTAAGAGTAGTGCAGGACTCAGGAGTTCTACTGGAGTACACATTTACGTACTCTAAAATGGTTTTGTCAATAGGCACTTTTTTATATACACAGTGATACCAGAACCCATATGCCTGCAACGTAGCATTACACGTACATACGTTGATGCACGGACCCTGCAACCCAGCTACAGGCAATCATTCATATAGAGGCCAACACACATTCACTTTAGTGCAAGGGACTCCAGATGTACAGGTACCACCCACATATCAACTAACACCCAGGCAGACAGACCACCAAAGTTACTGGTGTACATAGATCACATGATATGCAACCACCCAGGCACACAGACTTACAGGCACTCATACTCACCAACTAACACATATATACAGTCACTCATACAGCTTACATAACACACTTGCAGCGAGACAGCACATAGGCAGGCTTGTACAGATGGGCAGGGTAACTGACAGAGGAAAGGGGTGAGTAGTCAGAGAGATTACAAATAGGTACAGGTTTAATAAACACTACCTTAAAACCGGAGTATCAGAAATAATACAGTGGAGTGTGAGTTGCTGTTCAATTCTTAGCTTCTATTAGTATGTTGGATAACTCAGTTTCCATGATAATGGAGCGGGTAGTACAACATCTTGTATACCTCCCTATTCTGCATGAATAAACAAATTATATAATCTATTAATTATATATTACTAAATGAGTTTGCATGTGTATTAATCAACATTATTAAAATACGAATTACACGTGGGATTTGCATTTGCATGGCTAAATAACCTTTATGACTAAAATCTGTACGCATACTAACAGTAGTATATGTAGTATATAGAATACTGCATGATAAATGTTGCTTTGTGATGTCATGTAATGTTGCTCGAGAAGGACGACCAAAAGGGTGAATATAAATGCTTTAAATGTCGCTATACGCTAGATAAATACAAACACATAGAGGGATTAGTAAGGGGTTAACATTAGATTCATTATTTCTATGCATTATTTACTTTTTTGTGTTGGTTTCGCTTAAGTTAACATTTGGGCCTAAATTCAAAATGGCCGCTGACGCGACACGACGAAGTAGCCACTGTCCCACGAGGCACGGAGCGAAGTGCGCAAGAGCGACAAAGACGCCTACAGCCTCTTCATGACCTGTAACCCACTGTACTATAGCAAGGCCACGGTGGGATGACGGCCAAGGCACAAAACAATGGACATTCACAAAAAAACAGAATGGACTGAACGTGTGACCTCACCCCCTGAACTGTGCTAAAATTCATCGGACGATCTCAACCAACCAATCACGACCGTACAAAATTGATGAAAATGTATCTACTTACTTTGATTTTATTATAAAAATCGCTGGTAGAATAGAGAGGGGCTGGCTAGCTATCGACTGACGATCAACTTCTATTTTGGCGACAACGGTGACGCTACTTGAACTCTACTGCTTAGGGTGACTGCTGCGTTTTCCTGAATCCCCGATGATCCGGATGCTCTCCAATTCTTTGATGACTGCGAACTTTGCCTAAACTCTATCAGCATTGACGGATGCTCGCACGTCTCTGGTCTTTGATCGATCTTTGAGACTGTAGCGTGCTGAGCCAAGAACTTTCAAATTTGATCTGCTTTGACTAATGACAACAGATTTGAGTATGCTGATTTAGAGGACTACAGATAGCCAGATTAGGTAAATATGATGTTCTGCGATTTATATGAAAATTCAATATAAACTTTTCAGATGCGAATTTCACATTTATGAAATTTTAGATAAACAGATATTGATTAACAAGAAATGAGTTTGTGGGTTATTGAGAATGGTAAGATCAAAATCTTGAAATGTGTTTTTAGCTGGTTCTAAGATCACCGTCAACCAATCCAACTATTTGGTCCATTGACCAGGTGAGAGGAGTGTCTTGATGTTTAGGATTGAGATCTGCAGGTGAAAGGGTATTAATGTATAAATTTGTAATATAACTTTTCCTTCCTATAGGTTATAAGGTGTTCCTCTCATGTCGAGCGCTTGAACCGCTCATTCCTCCTGCGTGTATGTGGATCAGTGTGAAGTGATGTATGAGTGTTGGTGTTATGGGCCCCACCAATGACCGCATGTGTAAATGAGCTAGTGTGACGCAGGAAGGATATCGGTATGGGTCTCGCTCTTTTCCCCGTTACCTGGGTTTTTGCGCTCTATCAGTTTTTCTGGTAGCAGTGTGAGTTGCTGTTCAATTCTTAGCTTCTACTAGTATGTTGGATAACTCAGTTTCCATGCCAATCCACTGGACAATGTGTAAACAGTCACAGGATATGCAACAGTAGATAGGGATATCTTAGAGTCACTCTGCCTGTAGCAAGCCTCAGTCTTGTCCTGGAGAGTCTGCCTTTGGAAATTTGCCATTGTGATAGAATTTCTGTTTGAACAAATATTTTCTTAGAGGTAGGTTTGTGATCTGTCCAAGGTGGCCTCCTTTAAAAGAAGGCGGCTGATGGCAAACCTGCAAGGTTTTGTGTATTCATAAATATTGTTGGAGGTGGTTTCCAATGCTGAATCTACATTTAATTCCTGTATTGAATAGGAGCAAAGGATTGAATGTCTGATGGAATGGCCCATCGGTGTATTAGTCAAGCACTGGTGTATGGCCTTTGGAACATCCCCTGTAACTGTGCCTTGTGTCTATCCACAGACCATAATTTCTTAACCTTGGGGCTCTTGATGCTTTCTGAAAAGCTTCAGGACAGCAGCGGTAGAGAGCAGAAGCTACAGATGCATTTTGAGATCTAGCGAAATCTTACACTAGCAGACTCAGTCTCTTGGTGGTCCTGTGGCCGTGGTGTTTCTGGCTACAACGACTATGAAATATGAAGGAGAAAAGAGCCACACTGTGAGTATGGCCTCAGTTTATATTGCAGTGTTAACAAGGCTTACCTGTAAGGCTTTTATTTCTAATTATACCAAATTTACTCGAAGATCTATATTCTGCCATCTTGTTAAACAAATCTTTCAACTACACTCCACACCACTCAAAGCAACAGTTATTTTCACTGAGATTTCGTCACACACAAGGATCCCCTAAGCCCCTGTTCCTAATGTACCTAGTCAAGTACACCTTACTGTTTTAAAAGGGGTCCTTGATCCCCATGGCTGGAGCTGGCAGCACAGAAGGAATGCCTGCAAGGATGAAGGCAGGGCACCTGAGACGAGGAGGATTGAAGTCCGTGGCACTTTGATGAGGCCTCCTTGATGGAACCTCAGCCCTCTTTCCCAAAATTCTTGGAAAAGCTAAGCGGGGATCCAGCTACCTCCAGATGGAAGCAGAAGAGAAATCAAGGAAAGGCGTGCTCTCCAACTCTTGACACTTATCTACATGATTGTCAGGACACAGTCGCTTTAGTATGGGACCAAACCCACAGTAGTCACGCAAACTACGAACGAATATACCATTTAAGCAATATGAACACTGTCAGTCGGTTCTGTTATATAGAGATTGGAGTGCATGCATACCGTTTCACCATAACCGCCATCCACTACTATAACATGAATGCTGATCTGGGATTCTGAACAAGATCACACATCCACGTCTAGTCCGGGCGATGAAATACAATATTCCAGCATAATGAAGCAGTTAAAGCTATGATAATACTTTGTTTTTTCGTAGATACGGAGCAAAAGATAATGTACTTTATCATATAGAACCACAATATCATCTGACATAAGTATTGTGACCTCCTATACACCGCTTACAAAAATATTGTCCCAGTTGGGGAATATCCACAAACAATGGGAAGATACTTTTGTAAATGGTATTTCAGAGTCAACATTTCTGTCAGGCGATATTTCTGAAAACGATATTCTGAAATGCAAGAATACTAATTGCAGTGAGTGTACCCTCTTTACACATTTTCACATCATTTTAGGAAAACCGGCTTGAATACAAGCAATAAGCTGCCTTGTCTAATATGGTCCTCTACAAATAAAAAACATTAAGCTGCATTTCATACCCTGCCAGACTACAAAATGTTTTTTCTCATTTCATTTTGGTTTATGATTTGGGATAATTAGCATTTATCGGTGTGCCATAACTGTTGTACCTCCTAATATCATAAGTGTTATATTGGAAGTATTCAGTCTGCCATTAATATGTATTTAACTATTGGTGCATAATAGGGTATAGCAGCACATTAGATCTCAGCCTGGAAAAGACTTTGTACATGTTCTACTAGTGAGTACGATGCACAGTACATAGGCAATTTACTATAGCTTTATAGCCCGCTGCCGAGGACTATACTGGTTGTTAAAGGCCCTGAACCAGAGTTACAGACCCGAGCCGCAGGGTGAGGGCCTTTAACAACAGGTATAGCCCAAAGCAGAAGAGCTATATGGCTATCAGAACATTCCACCCACTAAGGGTAGAATGTTCTAAATTAAAAATGGAGAAACAGACATACAAACATTGGAATGATAAGGGTAGAATGTTCTAAACTAAAAAGGGAGAAACAGAAAGACAAACATTGGAATGATGGAGCACCGGGCTTAAGCCAGCCATTATAAGCCTGGATCCTCTCCTTTGGCTCTCGAGATTCCAATGTTCTAATACTGTGGAATGGATAAAAAGACGATCAAATCCTTAGGACCCAAGCTGTTTGAACACATCAACTATGATTAACTAGGGTTCTTTGGAATCAAGGTACAAAGTGCAAGAATTTCAAAGAGAGGCACAAAAAGTGTTGCTACTGTGTTGCCAATGCTATTGATTCTAAATTGTTGACAGTCTAGTAGTTAGGTGGTGTGCTGATAACTAAAGGAAAGTCACAGTATTTGGTGGTGGGAAAAATAATTTTCAAAATATCTCTTTATATAGTATGTGTGGCTACTTTTTTTGAAGCAAGAAATGTATCTGAATATGAAATTTGTCTATAACAAAATTTGATGCAATGCAATATAAAGTAATCAGTGACTGTCAAAGCTGTAATATAATTCAAAGAAATATAACTGGTGCAAGTATCAAATGTGCAATATACGGTTTCTGACAAAGGCCATACATAATTTAGGGCCACTAGTGGTACTGATTACTATAAATATGTTTCAGGTCACCACCTCCTATGGTATTTAAATGTACACTCCTCTTACAGATGCAATGAACAACAGCCTTTTCAAATGCTTTTTTGAGAAAACAGATACCCTGGCAACAAAACAATCTAGCTGAGATTAATTGATTTCCTGACATGAAAGGATTTTGCTGCCCTAGGAACCCTGCCACTCCAGGCAAACAGGACAAATCCTGTCTTTATGTCTGATGCAGAAGACTGAACTCCATGTTTATTAGATGTTCATAAAGGTTCACTGGACAGCTATTGACTGTCAAAGACTATTTGACTCCACCACAGTCAAAGTACAAAGAAGTGCTCAGATAGTTATATGTTAGGACCTGAGATGTTCATCTGGTAGATTTAGATAACCGTGACCTAGGGCGAATCCACCCGCTCACTCAAATAAGAGCTGTGGGCTGAGACTTGGATGAACTCAAACCTACAGATTCTTGTCAAGGGAAAGGGTGGCAGGGAGTCAAAGAGAAATATACTGGAGGATGGAGGCTCATCTCCAAAGGTTCAGTATTGCCCTTCCCCCACCCCGTCCCGTAAGGAGTGTAGAACAGCAGTGGTAACATGTTTGCCAGAGGGACAGCAAGTATAACGAGCTGCACAAATATAACAATAATGGGCAAGCACCATCCCCATAGGTTTACTTGACGTTCCGACAAGTAGCCCTAGTAGAAACCAAGAAGTGCCCATAAACCTTCCCTAAGCTCAACAGCACGAAAAGGCATTCTTGGTGAGGGCCACTTCTGATTTATGTCAGAGGTAGAAGGTCTGACCTGACAGAAGAGACTTCTTCATAGATGACGCATTTATATGGGAAAAAACATGAAGCGGGAAGATACATTAAGGAAAATCAAATGTGAAGGGAATGCATAAATGATGAGCAAACGAATGTACAGAGTCCACACAGCCAAGTAGTTCCATGGCAACTTATTGTCGCTACATTGCTGCTTTTATTGTCCTGGATTTTGTCCTTCTTTAGATTTGATTAATCCTTCTTGTCTCACCTAGATAATAGGAATGTGGAAGGCCAACTGTATCTCAAATATGGCTGTTTTCACTGACTAACCAGGGGATGGGTGGCCCATTTTTAGGTCTCACCGCTGTCTTCAAGACATGTGGTATTCAGTTGTATGGGCTTTGAATACGCCCATCGCTTTCCACTGGTTCTTTTGTCTGCCTTTACAAATTCCTTCATTTTGATTGGCTAATAGTATATATTTATCCCACCTTTTGACAGTTTTGTTTGGCCCCGCAGACTGCCCCTGCTACTTGGATCCTTTTACTATTGGCCATATGTTTTAGTTTCAGCGAACTACTTTTTCTATTCACTCTCTCCTCATTGGTCGCTGGTGCACGGTGCTGCTCCCAGGTCACTAAATCTCCCTGAGCTGTTCCCCTGACACCAGCTTCTTCCCCGCAGATTGTTTTGTTCGCAGTTTACTGGCGTTTCTCCCAGGTCACATATTCTTCCATAGCCATTCCACCAACATCACCTCCCGTCCTTTGCAGCTTGTTTTATTTGCAGTTTATTTGCAGTTTTCTTTGCTTATGTTTGTTAGACAGCCCAATGGACTTGAAGGTATTGGAACACTATATTTGAGCACCAGTTACATGACATGACAACACATTCATATTTTTGATAGGTATGGGCACATGAAGTGATTTGCCAAGAACCACAGGATGTTAAGTGGATGCCAAGACTCGAAACTGGTTCCCCAGCCCCAAAGTTGTAAGCGCTGGCCATTATGTCATGTGCAATTCTCAAATTGAATGCTTCAAAATGGAAATACTCATGTGTGGTGATTGGAAAAATTATGACCCACTCAGCGCCTGGCCTGATGATCTGGGAACACCGCCTAAAGTATCAAAGGAAGTAAGAAACTTCGGAAGGACCATGGACTCCAAGCTATGAATGAATGCCTAAGTGGAGAAACTATGTAAGTATGAACATTAATGCAATGGAATCAATACCACGCAGAATTAATAATGGAAGGAAAAATCAATGAAACCCTCATCTGGATTATAAATATTATCCAATGATTTTCTATGAATTTATGACACCAACACCTAATAGTAGTTCACTTTTTTTATATTTATGTAGTTATAAAGAGTTATTCAAGACAATACATACAAACATATATACATACTATACATCAATATACACAAACAACAATAAAAAAAGGTATATATATCACACCATCCTCTTTACCCTATTTGTCGTTATGGATGCCAAATAATTTTTTCACAAGCAGTCCGTTAATGAGGATAGCCCTAAAACGAAAAAGAATACAAATTGAGCGGAAATCTCTACCCTCCAACTATTCTATATATAATTTCTTTCAACACGATTTAAACTTGAATAGGGCTTCTCCAAATTATGGAGATGACGCGTTTCAGCACGCGTATCTTGGGCCTCATCAGGAATGGGGCAAACAAGGAAACCTCTTTAAGATCCTGCTGATAAATGGGACCCCTGCACCGTAAACTAATTCCTGGTACACAAAGGAAATTTATTCTGTTTAGTACCAAGGGGGTGCTGCACTTCCTGGGGTGTAGAAATTCAATTCTGAGTATCGAATAGATTCTCTTAACGATTAATTTGAAAAACAGAAACGTAGGTGAAGACTTTTCGAGGAACCCAAAATAACGTATTCGCTCTATACGGCGCAACAACAATGAATGTAGCACGACACAAGCAATCCAAGACCCTCCAACTCGATCTGGCTCCGTCACTCGAATCACGTCAGACAAACTAGCATGATCATTGTTACTATAAAAATACTGCAATGCATATTCCCCACCTGGGATTTCCACACTAGGTCGAAGCTATCATCTCTCTTGTTCTGTCCAAACTTGATTTCGACAATAGCCTCTAACACGGATCACCTTTAACAACTATGAAAAGACTACAACTGATTCAGAACTCTGCTGCCAGACTACTCTTGTATATCTCCCCTGCCTTGAATGCCCTGCACTGGTTACCGGTAGCCAGAAGATCCACATTCAAGCTGCTTTGTATCACCCACAAAGCAATACATGGAACAAGGCCACTCTTCATCAGGAATAAAATCGCAAAATACATTCAACAAAGGAATCTCCACTGTTGAGTGGCACCTCGCCTCAAAATTCCACCATAGTAAAAAATCATGGGCAGCACATCCTTCTCTGTTCAAGCAGCCAAACTATGGACTACCCCGAAACATAAGATTCATGAAAAAAACACCTTATCTTCAGAAGTCTACTCAAGAATTGGCTCTTCCCCACATAACCACTATACTCAAACATAAATATATAGAATTGCCCTCTGTATATAAGCATGTATTTGGACAATAGATATGTACCTACAAATGTGTATTGCTTTGTATAAACATGTATAATAATTATGTTTTTGAAAATATTGATATTAGTTAGTTCTATTTGAAAATGTACATATTACTTATAGTAACATTATTATATATTTAACATGTATATAAGTCACTGCATAGATAAGTAAATTTTTTATCATACCTATTTATCTACAATTGCTTCACTATTGAAATACAAACCATAAAAATAAATACATTCATTTAAAGTACAAGACTTTAAAGCCAGAGTTTATTAAATGCAAATGTAATCTACATATATTTCTTACTTTTGCAAATATATACCTTTGATGTACTCATGTCTCTCTATATTTATTACTTTGCTTCTAATTCAACATATCCAATACACTACCCTATATCACACACTATATCTCCCGTAATATATCCTCTACCTCCACTCTGACTCATCTCAAATCTCATTCTATGACTCTCTACAATGCACTACAGGCATACAAGAAATTCAGTTGCATCAATACAAGAGATGAGAAATAAGATGTGATGATTAGTGTACTGGTTCCAATCCTCCTGTCTCTGCATGTATAAATCTAAAGTAGCCTAAAGTAGTCCAAAACTTAAGCTGGAAAACTGGGGAACCCTAGTTAAATAGGGGAAAGCAGGAATGTGTCACCATAGTGGAGACTTCAGTCAAAGTTCTCCAAAACAGGACATCTATAGCATAAAACCACACAATGGAAATATGAGCAGAGTGGACTGTACCTCTCAGAGTCCAAGGGTTATTGTCTCTAAAGACTTACTGGTGAACACCAATTAAACTCACATAACATTTGAGAATTCCACATCATCGACTACATACTTTTCCACCTTCTCACAGAAGAAACTGGTCACTTCATTCGGTTTTCCCTCCTAAAGTTTGAACATCAGGACGGCTTTGAATGTCTCCCTGTTCCTAACACGATCTTAGTGCGTTAGAGCCTCTCGTTCTTGCCAAACATTTTCCTCCTGGATCGCACTATCTCTAACACACAATATGCCTTTCACTAGCTATGAAATCATGTGGATGTCTCTGCAAAATAAAGAACATTGCAGTACAAGCAAATCTTTCACATTGAAGCTTAAACATTGAAGATCAGATGTTTAAGCCCTTTGAATAAGCTGACAGTCAATGTGCATCTTATTCATGATTATATGTGCACATACGGTTACCGAATAATTGCAAACATTAATAAATACATGAGTACATAAGAAATGCAATTTCACTAAAAGCCGTATAATTCAAAATACACAAATATAAGTGAATGAGAACTATAATTTGTAACATTGCAATGAAAACATTAAAGCACACGCTTCTATGAATCCCTAATTTCTACAGTAAATGCACTCAAATAATATGTTTGGAAGTTCACTTTACAATAATATGGTTAAGGCACCCAGTAAATACATTGCACTTATACATGCAAGTTTCGCTTTTCCGTGACATATAGGGGTGGATCTTAAATTGTACGTTTCAACAAACATTGGCAAAGAAAATATATGTTTTGCCTATTGGCATGGTCAGTGTGTTTTAAAGATGTTGCACAGCAGCGTTCGTCGTGTCATGGAGCTTTATTTCTATGTAGGCCCGTGCTGCTGTGCAACATCTTTAAAAAACACTGACAACACCAATAGATCTCACACAGGAGAAACATGTTGACTTTGCCAATGCTTGTTTTAATTGCAAGAAATTTCACAAGCGGTGTGTAGGTGAATCCTAATGAAGAACCACTGCTTTAAAGAATCATCAAACTAGCTGCAATTAAATGTGATAAACAGACGGAAGACTTGAGCTATTTTCTTGTATTATATGTGTTTACACGATACAGTTCATAGAAATTAGCCCGAAGAGTATTTTTATGTTTATTTTTAAAGTACACGATCCACAGGCTGATTAAAAAGCCTGCGATGCTGATGCCCAAATAGCAACTCCCAACTACAGAAACAGCCTTGAAATCTAACTCAGTCCAGTAAACAATGACGAGCATGTGTGGGATCTGGTGCAAGCAACGGCGTGGGGGAAGGTGCTATGGTTGCAAGTAACTATGCAAGAGGAATGCTGCAAGAGAGGAAGGGAATCTGTCTGAAAACATATGCACTCTTAGAGAGTGCTAGAATGTAAATAAAGAAAAAGTCCCTCAAGAAGCATGTGGCCAATGGAAGGACACTGACCACCAGCCGGAATCTGTACTTGGTCCTAGTTCAAGGAGGGAGCAGCTGAGGAAAGAGGAATTGAAAACTGATGACATGACCTTGATGCTGCTGATGCTGACCAGTGAGAAGCAAGAAAATGAGAGTGACTGCGAAGTCAACGAATGGTAAGGAATGCACAGGCCATACGCCCTTTTTGAGAATTATTTTTTTAATTGCAAGAGAATTCGCCGCCCAGCACAAGTGCTGGGCAGGCGAAATTTAAAAGTGGGGCCTGTGGGAATAGTTTTGCTTGTGTGAGCTTTGTTTCAAATCCTGAGTGATATGGACTGTCAATTGTGGTGCCAAATTCTCAGGATATCCTGGTTTAAGTATGGGACATGGGACATCGTGGTACCCTGGCGATTTTCTCCACCGTGGCCCGTAGATCCAATACCACAAATTCTGCAAACTAGAAGTGAACAAGTCATTGAGAATAAACTAAGGTGTCATTTTAGAAAACAGCAATTCAAACGTCCACAACCATGGCCATCTTTGCCTAGCAACAGCAATATTGCGCTGATTGCTTTGCATTTTCCAACCGAGGAGTTCGGAATTTACTGGATATGATAATTATTGCACATTCCAAGTTTTTGGAGAACAATATGTGCTAACCACATTAAAATGCACATTTCCTGGTAAACACTGGGGGGCATATTATCAAGGAAACGCGATAAACATTGGATTTCCCGCTTTGCGCGAATCTGAGTAATGCCGCGTATCGCAGGATTTAATCGCCGAGATAGCGCATTATTATCAATGCATATCTCCACGGCGATAATAAATCCTGCGATAGCGGCGAATTTCATGGACATCGCTGAAAATCAAGTGTGAAAACGGGAGCGATAAGCCCATCCTTGGTAATAGGTAGATCTTGCCTTAGCCGTACAATCCACTTGCCATTATAAGTATGGCTAAGTCAGTCCCAAACCAGGAGTTACAAACCTGCGATAAGCGCGGTTAACGTGGTTTGTTTAATCGCATCGCGGGTTTGCTTGAGGCTTACTAATATTGCGCAGCCGTGTCAGCGCGGAATTCCATGGAGAAATGGAAAGGAACGCCTACTTTGCATGTGATTAGCGATATTCATCGCTGACATGCAAAGTGGAGTTCAAAGGGCTGTTTACTCAAGGAAACACGCGTTGGCGTGTCCTTGATAATTGGGCGTACAAAATATTGCCGCTTTTCGGCCGAAAACGGCCGATAAAGTGGCGGAATTCGGCTTAATAATATGCCCCAAAGAGCTTTCTATTAAATTCTGTTAGGTTTAGCCTGCTGAAACTTAACAAAGGGTGCGATCTTTATCACACTTATGTAATTACCAGGTGTGATGAAAATTGCGCCACTTGTAATTGCGATCCCTGCTCAAATCGATGTTTGTGCACCGATCACAATTTAATCTGCAATTTATAATCAGGCCCTACGAGGTTAATTGCTAATGGCCCAAAGTAGTGATGCTATATACTTTCTTACAAGAGTGTCTTGTTGCCTGCTGATTTGTTATTTTTTGCCCAGTAATATTTTATTTACAATTTTTAAAGCACATAATTCTACTTCAAATATATTATGTCAAACCTTTAGTTACATAGGCCTTGCCTCCTATGAAAGTTTATGATATGCTTTCTAGGCTACACCCCTTTTAAAGCCTGGTCCACTACCTTTATTCCACTAAATGTACCTATTTCCATGGGTTACTGTTAGACTTGTCAGCCTTAGGGTGGTATTCTCACAAAGTTTTGCCTACTTCCCTCCATTTTTGCTGAAATTCGTTTTTGTTGGCCTTAAGACTCTGTGCACTTTACCACTACTAACCAGTGCTTAGGTACTTGTGCTCATTCCCCTAAACATGGTTAAATTGGTTTACACCACAGGCTGTGTTATAGAAAGTGCCCTAGCTGCACCTCGAGCTTGTGCACCAGCTGTACGCACCCCAGGAGCACTTTGGTATCACACAAGGTGCCACAGACGCTTGTGCAGCCCCTTCTGTAATACAGATAGCGCTGGCACACATGTAGCGCCAGCTCAATCTGAAGGGTGCACTCCCTCATTTGCATGGGGGCGTGGCCCCATGCACATGAGGTAATAGCTTTGCCTCTGCTTCTGTGCCATATTATAGATGTGGGCGCAGAGGCAAAGAAACTGTCAGGAGGCGCACTGACAGTGTGCCACAAAACGTTGCCGCTCTGTCAGTGCGTCCCTTGATGGCAGCCCTCTAGAGGGAAGAAAAGGGATCCTATGTACCCCTCAGACATTCAATTGCAGGGGGTAGCAGTCACTCCCTACACCCACCTACAAGGGGATCTCTTCCTCTCTTTAAAATGCAGGTGGGCTGCTGCCTGCACAGTGAAACATGGAGCAGCTGCCTCAAAGCCACTATTTTATTTCAATGCACCGCCCCCAGGGCAGCACGACTTTGCGGCTGCCTTGGGGACAGTACAGTAAATATAATACTTTCCCTGTTTTAAGGTGTGCCATGGCACAAACAGGGAAAGTGCACTTATGTGTAGTAGAGCTCCGATTGGCATATTTAATTTGCCTATAAGTCCATTGTAGAGTGGTATACCATATACTTCGGGCCAGTAAATTAAATGCTACTAGTGTACATGCTCAAAAATCAAAAGGAGGGAGAAAGAAGAGGCTTAGGTCCACTCAGCTTCCTTGTCTCAATATAGCAAAAATCAATAGGAGAGTGGATCACTGGTCCTGAGGGAACCAGGGTATTGCATAGTTAGTACTGTGTACTATTTAAGGAACCCTCATTCACGTTTGGTAAAGGATCGAGGTAAGCGGTATATCTTGGTTCTCCGCTTGATTGTTATTAACGTGATCGCATAATCATTGGGTTACTCCAATGCTTCCTCCACCCGGAGGCTTTTACCACTGGTGGTCTCAGTAGTGATCGTGAATAAAAAGTGAAGTGACTTGTGGTGAAAAAAGTGTTTTATTAAAAATCTCGTAAAGCCAGTAGATGTCTTTATTGGTACTGGATTCGGGATAGTTCATAAAAATTGTTGTAAATGTGCACACATCAGACTGATTATGGTCTAGTGCACTTTTAAAATCAGTGTCCAAAAAAAGGTCGACATGTTTCAGCCCTCATAAGCCCCGAAGGGTCAGGCGGGCTTTCTTCAGGACCTAGTGCAATGTTGAGTGACCTAAATTTCAAGGTACTCTTGTGGAAGTGCGGGAAGATAATTAATCCTCTTTTGTTCGCACATTCAACTTAAACCTGTTCAATTTAAGGTGTTTGTTGGGGTAGGGGAAAGGTGGAAAAATAAAAATGCAAAAATCATTACAAAACAATTGTTTGTGTATATACAATTAAAAAATGGCAATACTTTACGAGAGTGATTCCCACTGTCATTCGGGAAGCACTCGGTATGGCAAAGTTCGTCCCTCCTTCATGCAAGAAAACGACCATTCTACAATCCATTTTGTCATATTCACCCATATACAGGTATCAATTCTCCAAGCACCTCTTCATTTCCATAAACAAAAGATACGTGGCTTACACACCCTTGTAAATGGTAGGTATCAATAGGAGGGTTAATACTTCGTAGTTGGTGTTACTAATAGCTCTGATCTTTGAGCAAAGGGTACTGTACAGAAATCTTAGTTACATAGAGCACCAATTTTGTATAACTTAGACACCGTGTCTCGCGTTCATTGGTATGAGCGGTATTCATTCGGGACAGAGCCGCGTACAGGGCTCATGGATAGCGAGTGTAGGTGATTAATGGTGTAATCCATTTTGTCATAATCACAAGTGGAGAACGCTAAATCACCATGACCTTCCCCATTCTCACAAATAGAACATTCTTGCAATGCCATGCTTACGTATAGTTTGCTAGGGGGGGGGGGGGAGAGAAAGATTTTCAGTGACAATCACAAAGGCAACACAACCTTTAGTTACAAAAAGCACCAATTATTGTATAACTTAAACACCGTGTCCCGCGCTCATTGGTATGGGCGGTGTTCGTTATGGACAGAGCCACATACAGGGCTCATGGATAGCAAGTTTAGCAGATTATTGGTGTAGTCCATTTTGTCATAATCATATGTGTAGAGCGCTAAATCACCATGCTCTTCCCCATTTTCACAAACAGAACAATCTGGTATTCCTTAAATAGTACACAGTACTAACTAGTGTACATGCAGTACATATTATGCAACCCACTTAGGTAGCATCTTAAATCATGTCCCAGATCTGCCACTGCAGTCTGAATGCAGTTTTAAACTGCCAATTGTACTTAGCAATATAACCCCCTTGCCAAGCCTTAAACTCCCTTTTTACATGTAAGTCGCCCTAAGGTAGGCCCTAGGGAGCCCATAGGGCAGAATGCAATGTACTTAAAGGGTCGGACACATTCTTTGAAATATTACACTGGTAGGAAAAAACTCCTAAATTCATTTTTCACTACTGTGAGGCCCACCTTTTCCCATAAGATAACATTAGGTTGCCTTATTACATTTAATAAGTGCTAACATGTGATTGGGGACAGACAAACATTCCACGTTTGGTATCTATGATACTGTAATAAAATATCGTTTTTAATGGTAAAATCAGATTTAAAATTACAGTTTTGAAAATGCCACTTTTAGAAAGTTGTAATTTTCCTGCCCTTACCCATTTAGTGCCTGCAGCCTCCCCTAGGTCACAGGACTGGTTGCAACTAACAATTAGACTTTGAGAATTCATCCCATACAGTTACACAGTAAATGGATTAGGTGTGCCTGAATGGGCCATCTGCTAGCAGGATGGGGGGGCGGAGCGGGGCACAGCCCCAATTGCAACTCAATATGCTGGGCTCTACCTTCACATAAAGGGCTTGTCATGTCCACATTAACTCTGCAGCCAAATTCCAAGCGCTTCAAAGAGAAATCCACAGAAACGTCTACCAACTTCAAAGAAGGCACATGGTATAAAAAAAGGGCCCTCAGACCCAGTCTCCAGTTCACTTTCTGGACTCCACAAGACTGCTTTGCTGCACCTGGAAGGAGTGCTTTGCTACCTGGAGCCTGCCTTGATCCCTCGGAGACCAGTCCTGCTGTTGAGCATCTCCAACCAGTCCCATGATTACCAGAGGGACCTTAAGGTCTAGTTTGCTGGCCTCCTGTTCAGAGCCACAGGCACATAATAGGATCCAACCATTTTTCACCAGCACCTGGTCCCAGCTGGAGTGAGATCTTGACCCCCAAGTGGTGCACCTCAGGACCTGGATCCTTGATGTGGCTTCAGCTGAGCTCCCCTAAAGGTTTGGGCTCTTTGTGAACACAAATGGGCCCGTAGGCGCCAAAACCTTGCCGCCCACTCCAACCGCCAGTACGAAGTTCCAGTGAACCAACTCTTCGTGCTACAACTCTGACGGCTCGTGGGAACCGCCAGCGCACAGCTCCAACACTGACCGTCCATTACGCCTACCAAGAACTTTGTGCTACTTCGACGTCCACCCGTGACATTCTATCTGCTCCTCGCACCGTCTTCCACTGCAAACAGACTGTGAATGTAACTCTTTTAGTGGGACTAACCTAGTCCCGGTATCCAGCCCGCGCTCTATCGCAGTCGGCCTGAACTTATGACTTACACCTGGTCTTGCAGACCAAATAACTGCAAGTGGTGCTTTGTGCTTTTTGGCGATATTTTCAATTAAATCTTTAAAAATTCATATCTCCGGGTCTAATGGTTGGATTTTTGTCATTTTGGGGTCAAGTAATTTATTGAAATTTACTCTAAATTTCAAAATTGGCATGGGATTTTTCTTGTGTTGTGTTTTCACTTCATTACTGTTTGTGTACTGCATAAGTACTTTGCAAACTGCCTCTAAGTTAAGCCTGACTGCTTTTTGTGTCAAGCTACGTACGGTTAAGCAAAGGCTAATTTAGTGACTTATTGTAATTCACTTAACTAGGGTTTGTGGCTTTACCAGAGCTCACTCCCCAGACAACCAACAGCACAATTTCTCACAGTCACAGACAGTAGTGTATCCACACATTTCAGCTGTTTTTGCTTCTGAAAATGTTCAGGAAGAACACTAATATTCCAAATTCAGCAAGTCATTCCCATTACTAGCTGAATCAGGATTACAGGTTATATTTAACGAGGGCCTCAATATGGTGGGTTAATCTTAATTGTATTCCTTCTACTAAATATTTTTTTTCTAAGCAGTGACCTGGATTATTGATCTATCTGTAAGTGTCCAGGAGCAACAAAGAAGTAAAAGATTTGTGAAATAGACATCTATTGTCAGCTACTCACCAAGATCCTGGCCCCTAGTTTACAAACTGCAACCCATACAAACACTAGATGAAGTTGATCTCATCCCTTTTGCTAGCTTGACTTTGATCTCGAGAATAAATTCTGTATGGAAATTTCAGAGCCATTTACACATGTAACGATCAGAAAAATAAGTTAACAAGATGTACTCAATCAGCCGGAGGAATCAAATTGTTCTGTCATCCAGATTAAGGGTTTGCAGTTACAACCTCCAAATCATGTACTTACAGGCCAGGAAGAATATATTAATGACAGTAAATTAGATGTAATTTTGGTAAACTCAATGAGATGCAGTAATGATTTTTTAGGTATTTCCATCTGGAGAAAACAGATGCAAAGGAAATCATGTTGACAAAGTTCTACTCATAGTCTAGACAGAAAGATATTTTAGTGAGGGGACCAGGACTTTAAGTGGGATGCAAAAAGTAGAGGGTGTCTAAAAGGGCATTGCCTCTGTAATTAAAGTTGTGACTTACATACATAAACTAAATTTTTGTGATATATAATGTGCCACCCGACTGACATATTGGTGCACGATTATGTAAAACATTTTAAATGAAACAGGAACTAAATCACTGACATGGATTACCTTAATGTTTTTTACATTCATTTTTCAGATATCGATCATTATTATTTGCAAATACAGTTAAGGACATGAATATAGGGCCTGTTAGGGACACGTTTCAATGTCCTTTTTTAATTACTAACAGGTTTGAGATCCGAAAGGACCCAGCCCACTTAAAGCCCTGGAGGGGACTAAGCTTAACAAACAACTAGTTTTAACTGTTTTCTTTAAATGACTAGGCGAGACTTCGGCCTCAGAAGAAGCTGCTCAAATACACCCTGACTGTCATAAAGGAGTCTACCAGCTCATTGAAAAGCAGAATCAGGATTTATTTTCTCCTTTTTGGCTTGCATCTATTCGGGCCACAAAATATAACAGTTTACAAATACAGAGGGACTAATGGGTGGTCCACTTGATTTCAGTAAAAAATTATAGAATGGGCAGCAGATTACAAAATTAGTATGTTCTGTTTGTCGAGTACACATTATTGGGAATGCAAAGATACTAAGCTAAGTTACAATATATTTCTTGCTGTAACTTTATCAAATAAACATAGCAAGCCTAAGTGCAGCTTCTGGTATCTCTAATGGTGTGCCTTAAACTAATTTTGGTGGCAGTCTGATTTATAGATCTGGCTGTTGTTAACAATGTATACTATAAAGATATATCACCATTCATTCAAAGATTCAATTGGTTCCATTCTGGTTTATGTCCAGAAAATGCTTTCTTGTTCCTTTTACAATAAATGAATCCACAGACAACTGACTGCTTACAATACTCCAGAAATTGTATACAGGGCCTCTTATGGAACGGAGCAAAATGCAAGAGCAACCACATCTCTCAGCAATGGCAGGAACTACATGCATTGGGCTTGAGCACACGTACATCCTAAACCTCACTCTCGCAGCCTTTGTGGCTTACTCATACTGCTGAAGTACTATGTCCCATTTCACCCACGCTGTCTTGGGCAAGGGCAGGTAATCAGTCTTTGAAGGGTGGTGTGGCTGTCAGAAAGGTCATCCACCTTCTATGGGCAGTAGATCAATACGCACCACTGCAACAACTCATTTTGGAACCAGGTCTAGAAATGTATACTCCTTCATCTTGTCGGGATCACCTAAATATCTGTCTCTGACTATGCTCCCTGATGAGGAAGAAGACTGAGAGCTCAATGCCATACGTCCATTATATTAACAGAATGAATGCCATTAGAAATCTAAGCTAACCAGATAGTTGGTAGCCTTTACTGGTGACTGGGTCACTTACTTACTGTCCACAAAGAACCTGGGGGTTCTGTAACTGCTATATGCCATTTGAAGGTTTATGCACCTCATGAAGATGAGCTTCTTAATATCAAAAGCAATGGGTAACCTCACTGTGGGTTGGTTGTTTGATGAGGTTCCAGCAGTTTAGGTCCATGCTTGATACTCCTCTTGGCCTGGAGGTCCTCTTCTAAAAAGGTCTCTTCCACAAGGGATGATGACAGATCTTTGCCACTCATGAAAGGTTTAACAGGCCAAAGGGCTCAGCAGGACAGCCCATTGTCATGCCTACAAATGTCACTCTGCTCCATTCAGAGGCCAGCTCTTATTCTGAAGTATCTACTACTAGGTGAGAATTTAGATTTGGAACTGCCTGGTAGTCTTTCTACCTAAATGTCCTGGGTTTACCAAATGCCCTCACACACTGTATCTGAGCTCCTGGAGCTCACACCTATTTATCGCCTTCAGGCTTGGACAGGTGAGAACTTTTTTGGCATAACTTTTCTGGTTAAATAAGGCCATGCACTGGAGTGATTCATCCTTGTGGAACCAATCGCAATACAGCCTTTATGAAGCATGAAGGCGAGCTTCTTCCCAGAGACAACTCACATTCTAGTATTCAACTGCAAGTGTCTCAAAGTCACCTAGAGAGCATGCACATGTCCTATCAACTTTATGGAAGTATGTCTTTCTACCTTTTCCTATTTTTGACTTATCCAGGTAAATTTTTCATGTAATGTATTTAATATTATTTTTAAATGGGAATATTGTAAAATTTTTGTTCACCACATATTTGTACAGTGATATGTCTCTCTTGAAATCTTTTTTATTTTGTTTGGGGCCCATTTATTGTAAGGATACTTGAGCTCCATTTATTATCATTTATAGCATTTTCAAATATTTGTTCCTCTTGATTCTTGATGCAGCAGTTTTTTCACTGAAAATAGTTTTTATTATTTTTGATGTTTTATTTTAATTTTTAACGTAACATCTTTTCCCCATTAATTCATTGGTGTTATTTATTTTCTTTTGGTTGTGATGTGTAAAATCTCTTATTGCTTTGCTTGGGTTGGTCTTATTTTTCTTGGTTTATTTTGCTTTTTGACTTAGACTTGTTACGGACATTGAGTATTTTCATTTCTTATTGTACTAAAACACTGAAAAGGTTGAAGTTTATTAGACATTGCACATACTTATTGTCTGAGGAATTGATTTCGTTATCAGTCAGTTTTCGTGACCAAAGGCCATACAATATGATTGGAACATGCTCACCTCTGTGGACTGAACTGTTGGGCATTGCCAAAAAGGTTCGTTTTTCACAAACAGCACATCTGGAGGATGGCGAAGAAGGCATCACAAGATCGTGAGCCGAGAAGAAAAATGTGAATGAAAGACAGTGCGAGTCACTGGGTGAGAGAGTGAGGGGGACGGTGAGTAATAGATTTATTAGACGTGTAGATGAACTTATTTATGTATCGCACCGAAGGGACAAGAAGCCTCCTGTTCAAGGTTATACAGTTCCTTTATCTGAAATGTGTTTGTCTTGTTTGATAGAGTTTAATGCAAATACACTTCTTTCTTTGACTGATTGAACAGACACGGCCAAGAAAGAGGAGTGGTGATGACATAGCTATCGAAAATGACAGACTAGTAACTAATCTGCCATGTCAGTGTTTTTTTCTAAATGCAAGGGTCATTACTAGTCAATGATAGATAGAGATTCAATCTCACCCCAACGTGTACACACAGCAAGTACAAGAGTTAAAAAAGGACTTTTTTGCAGTAGCTCCCTGGGCAATAGATATACATTGAGAAATGAGTTCAAGAGGGTGCCATTCCTTGGTCCAAATTCCGGATGACGTTTTGCAAACGGAGTTTACGAGAAAAACTTGCAGGAGTTTGCCAAAAGACTCTACCTATCCACAGGAATAATGAAGGGTGTTTCTAGTCTTAAAACAGCAAGTAGGGGTGTGTGTAGCTTCGGTCGGAGTGAGAGGGAAGTGGAGGGGTATTAGGGGTTTGGGGTGGGACACTGTTGCATCGTCATGCCTGGCTCTGGCGCTCGGCGCTAGGACCAGGCGGAAGAGAGAGGCTAAGGGAGGTGGAAGTGGAAGGGCGGGGCGCAGACGAGGCGCAGGCAGAAAGGGCTTGTGTTTGAATAAAGAAGGTTGTGCCCACACTTACCTGTGCTTAGTGTCCTCATTTTCACTGACATGACAGTGGCGACGAGGATGGGATCCTGAACCTGCGGACCCCGATCTGGAGACACGCGCTGCAGCAGTGAGTCAGCGTGTGCCAGATGATGCCTACAAATACCCTCCCAAGCGCATATAACGGTGGCTGCAAGTGGAACTACACTGAGGAGGCTGCCATCTGGCAAAAGCCTGACACTGTGAGTCACCGTGTGCTGTCTCATTGTGTTCAGGGTAAGCCCCCTGCTTGCTTGCCTGCCTGCTTGCCTGCCTGCATAATCAGTTTTGCCCAAAAGCCTCTTGCACACGTGTCCTACTCGGCGGCCATCTTAGAGTCAGGCCATACAGCCACAGACCCTGCAAACCTCATGGCGGCCATCTTAAAACCAGGCAAAAGTTTTCAGTAAGCTGGTCACTCATAATCGCTGGCACCATCAAGGCTCCAGAGCATCTGCTGAACTCCAGAGAGGGCCAAGAAGCCACAATTTTACGGCAACATGTTGCTGGCCCCGGACACATCGCAAAACACACAGCCAGGCCCAGTAATGCTGGGTGTATCCTTCTTACGCCCCCCCAGAACCTCTGGTCCTCACGTCTGGCAGTGGCATGGGTCCCAGATGGCAAAGCTGGCTAGAAGATTTTGAAGACTTTATGATAGGGTCGCAAGTCGCCGACCCCAAACAGCAACTCATTGCCCTGCGCAACCTGATAGGCAAAGACGTCAGGAAAGTTATTAAAGCACTACTGCAACCTCATATTAAGACGTGAGAGAAGCACTGAACAGGAAATTCCTCCACAAACGAAATTTAGACTACGAACAGTACACCTTCAATCTGGCGTCACAAGAAAAAAATGAACCAATGGGTGTCTTCATCACACGGCTCAAACAGTTAGCTCGCTACTGCGAATTCGATAACTTCAACACAGAAGATGCACTTCGCCTACGAATCATAGAGGGGTGTCAATCAGAGTCACTACGTCCTTGCCTGCTAAAGAAACACTACTCACTCGACGACATCGAAGAGCTGACGCGAATAAATGATTACGCCGAAGACCATGCGAAAAAGATGGAAGCTGGAAAGACAGAAAAACGTGAACAAGCCTTCCGACTCCACTTTCAAACAGACACGCGGAGATCATCAAACTACAAAAAAAACGAAGCTTGCAAGTCAAACTCGCAGTGGGAACAAGAATAGCAGCAACAAGAAACAACAACTACACTGCTACTGCTGCGGACAAGATTACCCTCACACAGGCCCATGTCCTGCCATGGGGCAATGTTGCCACCACTGTGGGATGGAGAATCACTTTGAACAAGTGTGCCAAATACCCCGCAGAGAATCGGCACCAACAAGACGCACCCCGGGACCTTGCCATCATGCGAGAGCGGTGAGTGAGAGGCGAGACAGGTCGACCAGTTCATCGAGATCCAGCATACGGTCGTACCACATACACTGGTCCCGTCGCTCATCATCAAGGGAATCCTCAGCTCTCACCCCCATATCTCAAGATAGCGACGAATACATATGCATGGTAGCAGACCCTGACAGGCTAAAGAAATACCAGAGACTACACATCCAAATGGGGAATCACCCAGCAAAGTTTGTCCTAGATACCGGAGTGTCACTCAACTACATATGTGCGACAGAATACAAGAAAATGAATCCAAAACCCAAACTACAGAAAGCTGCTGTACGCGTTTTTACATGGATGTCCAAAGAACCCCTAACGTGTCTGGGACAATTCAGCACGTCTTTAACATATGAAGACAGAACAGTTCACGCACAGATTCACGTCATAGAAGGACCTGAAGCAGCTGACTGTCTCCTTAGCCTACCCATGACTGAATGCTTAAAACTAGTGGAAATCTAATACAAAGTCGATCGATGACTCGCCGGACATTGTCAGCAAATTCCCAAAGATATTCACAGGACTTGGCAAACTAGCACACTTCAAAGTCCGACTACACATAAATGAGCAGATACCACCCATAGCTCAGCACCACCGAAAGGTGCCTTTACACCTTCAACAAGCTATGGATGAGGAGCTACAATACCTGCTGAGGGACGACATTATTGAAAGATCGACTGGACCCACACCCTGGATATCCCCAGTAGTAGTTGTACCCAAGCGGGGAGCGGAAATCAAGGTGCAACTGTGCGTAGACATGAGGCCCCGAATACAGCCATAGAGCAAGAAAGACACCCGGGACCGCGCATCAGCGATATGATCACTGGCATAAACGGGGCAAAAGTATTTTCAAAACTGGATCTAAACAAGGGATACCACTAGAGCTTCATGAGAAATCCTGCTACATTACCACTTTTTCGACACACCAAGGACTCTTCAGGTACAAACGCCACAACTTTGGAATTTCTTCAGCTGCGGAAATATTCCAAGAGGCAGTGAGGCGAGTTATTCATCACATTCCCAACGCATTCAACTGTAGCGATGATATTCTGGTATTCGGCGACACTCTCAAGGAACACAACAAAGCTCTGGGTAGAGTGTGTCAAGCTCTTCTAAATGCCAATCTTACACTCAATCGGGACAAGAGTGAATTCCACAAATCAACACTAAAATTCTATGGCCACATCTTCTCCAGTGAAGGAATGCGACCGGACCCTGAAGGACAACCATTCCGATGGTCAACTAACTGTGAACGAGCGTTCAACAAAATCAAGACTGCAGTAAGCTCTGCCATTAACCTGGCATACTTTGACCCTCGCAAGAAGACAGAAATCACGGTTGATGCGAGCCCAGTGGGACTCGGAGCCATCCTGGCTCAGTATGAAGATGAAGGGGACCAGTGACACATTGTGGCATACGCCAGCCGCAGTCTCACAGACACGGAGAAAGCATACTCCCAACCGGAGAAAGAGAGCCTGGCGGTTGTATGGGCATGCGAGCACTTTCATGTATTTGTATATGGGAAACACTTCACACTGATCACCGACCATCAAGCCCTGATAACCATATTCGGGAACCCCGAGCGAAGATGCCACCAAGAATCGAGCGCTGGGGTATTCGTCTCCAGTAATACATCTACAAAATTATCTACAAGCCAGGAAAGGCAGAAAACCCAGCGGACTATATCTCGAGACATCCCAAGGCCTCTACACAAACGAGGCACTCACTGGCGGAAGAATACATTCACTTCGTCATCGATCAGGCAAGACCACCAGCCATCCCGTTAGAGGCGATCACGGAAGCCACTGCGAAAGATGCCACGCTCCAAAACATCATACACCGCATTCATATAAATTCATGGAGACACCTGGAAGAAACGCCAACTAACAAAAGTGTCAATGCACAGGAACTAGTGTCCTTCCGACACGTCAAAGAAGACCTCACAATCAATGATAACGGATTACTTCTAAGGGACAGACGAATTGTCATACCGCAACAGTTACATCAAGGAGTTGTCAACTTGGCACACGAAGGACACCGAGGTGTAGTGGTTCCTATCTCTCGATCACATGGTGGAAACCACGCTTCAAGACTGCCCTCAATGCCAACTAGTAGGGCGAGAAGAACCGCGGCCCCCGCTCCAGATGTCTGACCTCCCAGACAGCGTATGGCAACAGGTAGCCATTGATTTATTTGGGCCACTAAAGTCCGAGAAGTACATTATCGTCATCATGGATGACTATTCCAGATTCCCCATCGCGCAACAATTATCGTCAACAAGAGCCACCACCATCATACCGATCTTGGACGAAGCATTTGCTGCATGGGGAATCTCCATGGTAGTCAAAACGGACAATGGCCCGCCATTCAATGGACACGACTTCACAGAATTTGCCAGACACCTTAAACTCAAACCCCGGAAAATCACTCCCATGTGGCCTCAAGCCAACGGGATGGTAGAGAGGTTCATGGCTACAATAAAGAAGACCATACAACAGGCAGAACTGGACCGGCGAGACATAAAACCTGCGCTCAACGAGGTGTTAAGATCGTATCGAACTATGCAGCACAGCGCCAACAACAAATGCCCAGCCCCTTTGATGCTAGGAAGAACACTGCATACCAGAATACCTGGTACAGACACCGCTGTGCACTCCAAATCCCAGTCCCGGGACCACAGGATGTTGTCAGAGGTTGATAAAGCAAGAAAGATGAAGATGAAAGAATATGAGGATGGATGCCGCAACGCCAGAACTTCTGACATCCTAGAAGGGGATTGGGTGCTGGTCAGGCAGGAACAGAAGATAAAGACAGACAGTCGATATCGTGACCAGCCCCTGCGAGTGATGAGCCGCAAAGGAACCATGGTCACGGCCGCCTCTGAGAACAAGAGAATCACACGAAATGTGTTGCATTTCAATAAATGCAATCCAGCAGCCTATACTTGCGCAGCTTAGTCAGAACAAGACACAGATTACTTGGGTCAACAGTTTGAGACTCGAGAAAGACTAGAGAGACACCACCAAGCTCAAGAAGGTCAAGAGAACCAACCCCTCCACACAGGCCTCAGAGAACCATTCGGAGACCTACTCGACTCATTGAGGATCTTTAACTGAGTAAACATTGGACTTTAAGAAGGGGGGAGATGTTGCATCGTCATGCCTGGCTCTGGCGCTCGGCGCTAGGACCAGGCCGAAGAGAGAGGCTAAGGGAGGAGGAAGTGGAAGGGTGGGGCACCGACGAGGCGCGGGCAGAAAGGGCTTGTGTTTGAATAAAGAAGGTTGTGCCCACACTTACCTGCACTTAGTGTCCTCATTTTGGCAGACATAACAGGCATCCCAAGCATGCGTGCATTCTTGGCTCGGTATTTGGGTCAGAGCGGTCCTGAGTCAGACCTGCTGTCTCTGTGTTTTTGTGACCCAAGAATGAGAGGCAAAAAACACAGTGACCGTTGATGTACGAGGAGGGAGAAAGAGAGTTTGAGGCAGAGGGAGAGATGACCATCTTGTGGCAGAATTTCAAAATGAATAACCAGATAACTCGATATCCATACCGGCTTCCTTGTTTGTACAAATTGTGTGATCCTAGGCAAAATACTTTTTTTCACAGAGCCTCCTTTCTCTTTACTATCACATATGAGCGCACTTTTAAATTCCTGAGTTCAGGGTGTGCACTGTACAGTCGAACTGGCCTATAGGGCAATCTGGCAGTACCCAAGGGGCTGATCTGTCATGTCAGTGTGTAGATCTGTTTTTTTTTATATTTGTGGGCCGATTTTATGGTCTAGTGGGTTGGTTTCTATTGTGATTTCCCTGATATTACCACAAAAATTGCCTGCAGCAAGCAGAAATACATGTGGTCTCCCACACCTTGTAAAACACCTATACAGCATATCATCACCATTTCATAACTGCCTAATTTGTAAATGTGGGACACTTTTTTAGCTTTCTAATTTGCCAATGTGGCCACTGTTATGTTGGTGTCCGGGCCTATTTTCTGCCCCGCTTCGACTCTGTCTACAAGCACCTCTTCTGTTTGATTTAACAGAGTTGCTACTTCCAAAATATGAATCTAGGCCATGTTTAAGGTTTGCAAGACTACTGCCTTTCCTCTTAGTTCACTAATGCATCGTTGCTGGAAGGGCGAACCATGAATGTTTCTAAAAACGAAATACACTTTTTTTTAATTTTGAAGAGATTGTATCATATGTTTACATTATCTTTGTTGCATGATGTAAATGCCAAAATGTTTAAATGGCTCGTCTCGTGCAGAGACTCTTAGTCTAGCCAGATGCATGGCTCGTCTCTACTGGGCTTGCCTTATTAATTTGTCTGCCATCCCTCCTCTATTTTTGAATCAGGCTTAGTACAAGGGGCCATCAGTCACTTGATAATATTATTTGTGAAAGGTGAAAACCAGAAACATGGAGCCCTGCCCACATGCACCGAATTGACAACTCTAAATTAAGGGTTCTTGTAGCGGGTAAGAAGAAGAGTGCGCACAGGGATAATACAATTAAAATTAGTAATCCTGGGAAAGGACTCCAGGCCGCCGTGTTGTAAAAGACCATAGTCATATGCTCCCAGGGGGAACTAACAGACCCAGGTTGGACGAGCAGGGGCGTATCTTGGGCAGAGGGTGTAGCTTCAGTAGGGGTGTGACACCTCTCAAATGCATTCTTGGTTTGGTAGTTGGGTCTAGGGGGACCCATAGAGGTGCTCATTAAAATGGGTACAAATGTACTAGCTTTTGGAATTCAAAAACATTGACAATAGTAGACTTGGTAAGTTGCCCCAGTCTCTAGTTTCCAGTCATACTACTGGCAATCAAACACACAAAAGGTGATGGGTGAGTACGTGCACATAGTCTAACCAGTGGCAAGCAATTTGGGTAACATTTCAACCCACTGTTTTTCACCCACTTTGCCAATTTAGACAGAGACGCACCTAACCCAAATTAGTACTGACCATGTTCCTCATGGAAACAGAGCATCCCACACCTTGGCATCTCACCCTCTCCACTCTGCAGCTGTCTGTTTTTTTAGTTTGGAAATTTGAGATTCACATCCCCCTGAATCTCACTATCCAAGCTGCACCCCTGACAGCAAATGAAACAAAGAGACATCCTTAACACACAAATAACTAGCTTCAAGAGGCAATTCAAATAAGCTGGATTAGTTAATTATTTAGTAGATATGTTCAAAGGTCAAATGCCAGCACCTGCATGCTGTAGAATTTGTTAGTAAATGGCGACATGGAATTTTCACTAGGGTACAGATATACATTTTCTAAATTTAAACTAAGGGTTCACTATCGCAGTTCAGCAGGCGGCAGTGCATAGGGCACATTGAATTCAGAGATCCCTACTAACTTTTCAATCAAAGTGGTGGCCAAAATTGTGATTTCTAGGTTTCACCTGAGACACCTATTGTTTCTAAAAAAGGAACTCTCAGAAGGGCTTTTATCCCAGCCATTACTTACCATTGGTTGGCTTCATTGTCACTTTTTTCTTCCTTTTCATTAATGAGCGCATCGCCATGTTTTTGTTTTCTTCCCTAGAGCATGTAAAGGCCCCAGCCCAAGCTCCCCCGTGCTGCTGCACCGCCCTGATTCATCCCTGTTTGTCTGAGTACTTTCTCCTGCTTTTGCATCTTTTATTTACTTCTTTCTCCTCCCTCTTCCTTTTTCTGAGAGTTTTTCATGCTTTTGCTTCGTTTTTTACTACTTTCTTCATCCTTCCACCTAATTTTCTAAGTGATTCTCCTGATTTCGCCTTGTTTTTTACTGCTTTCTGCCTTCTTTCTCCCATTTCTCTGAGTGCTTTCTCCTGCTTTTGCATCGTTTTTCACTGCTTTCTCCAAAAAGCAGCTAGCAACGCCAATGTCTTGAGACCTTCACAGGTGATATGCCACGCTTATAAATGCTGATTGATTTCTTTATAAGTGTTCTTCCATGCTGCTTGCACTCAGGTTGTGGCACTGTGTTTTTTTTGTGAGTGTGAATTTGTTGTTTGTATGCTCTTACTACATGCTTCTATGCCACTCTGTCTTTCAGCCACTTTTATGCCCTTTCATTTTTGCTTCATTGTCATGGACCTGCCACTCCACTCATTGCTTGCTTTCCTGATTTTTCAAAACCTTACATGCAGTAAGCCACTTTTCTGTAGCCAGTCTTGTCTGAGTTGCATAAAAACACAACACAATTTATTTCGTTTTAATGAAGTTACATGTCACAGCATTCACTAAGAGTGTGTTTGTATAAGACTCGTCCTCATTTTGATCACATTCCGTGTAATCCCGCCTTCTATCCCAATTTTGGAAAACCATTGTAAATGATATGTTTTAAAACTGCACCAACTGGTGATATTGGCACTTAGCTAAATGCATGTGTTTGTGTGCTGTTAGCAGTTCATCGGTTGTACATCGCAATAATATGCCATACAATACTCATACATCAACATGCCACTGATCAACAGACTCCACTGCATCAGAATCCGGGGAGACACCCTCAAATGGATCGCCACATACCTCACCGGAAGATCTCAAAGAATCCGTCTTCCACCATTCGCCTCAGAACCCAAGAAGATCATTTGTGGTGTTCCCCAAGGATCCCCCCTCAACCCCACCCTCTTCAACACATACATGACCCCCTTGACCAACACCGTCAGTTCGCGCAGACTCAACATCATCTCCTACGCCGGCGACACCCAGCTCATCCTCTCATTGTCAGAAGACCCCTCCTCCACCAGAGCCAACTTCCACAAATGTAAATTGAAAGTCACCGACTGCATGAAGGACAAGTGTCCCAAGCTCAACATGGACAAGAGGAAGTCCTCATCTTTGGGAACAACATTGCACCATGGCACAACGCATGGTGTCCTGCTGAACTCAGCCCATTCCCTGCCCGACACACCACACCCTCCACCTTGGCATCATCTTGGCCAGCAAGCTATCTATGAAGAAACAGGTAAGCATAGTCTCATCCACCTGCTTCCACACACTACACATGCTCTGCAAGATCTTCAGGTGTTTCACAATCAACATCAGAAGTACAGTCACGTAGGCCCTTGTCACCAGTAGGTGCACACTCTGCATAGGAATCACCCACCCCTTCTGCAGATACCACAGACAATGCAAACACTCAGAGGCAAGACTCATTCTAGACCTTCCCAGACGTACCCATATCACACCACACTTCAAGAAGCTACACTGCCTAACGATCCAGAAGAGGTGTAAGTTCAAGATGTTGACCCAAGCCTACAAAGCCCTAAACAATGAGGGACCAGAATACAACAAATAACGATTGTCCTTCCACCAACTGCCCAGACACATTCAATCCGCCTCCCTCTTCCTCACTAACATCCCCAGGATTCACAAAGGAAACAGCAGAGAATGCTCCTTCTCTCATCTTGTGGCCAAAGCCTGAAAGTATCTTCCCTTGCTCATTAGGACCACCACATTGCTCCGGGAAATCAGGAAAGGACTCAATACCTGGCTGCCCGAATAAACAGATCACCACTAAGCAGCTAGCAGCCAATTTGTCAGAAGACATGGGATGACATTTGACCTCTTTCTTTGAATGTGCAGCAAATGTAACAAGACAAAGACAACATTTCAAGGCATGTTTATTGATCCAAAGCTTCTGAACTCCAGCATGGTTATTTATAGTGGTGCTGCAGAACCCCTCACCCCCCTACTTCCAGCGCTTATGCCGCTATGTTGCTTACTCTCCTGGCCACCCTGCTCCTGTGTTTTTGTTGTCTGTCTGGTCCGCTCCTCGGCTGTTGTTGCATGCCCTGTCCACCCCTGACCCCCTTTATTGCTTTCCTCTCCAGTCCCACCAGGAAAAAGTGCACAAAAATCACTCCAAAAGGTGTTAATATGCTACAAAGATTCAAACAAGACTGCGCTCCCTGCTATGCATGGGCTTTTTAGTGCTGTCTTTACATAGGGCTAAAAAATGGTGAAGCACAGCTCTGATGTAAGATAATTAACTTTTTTTTATTGTGAAAGCAGAGTATAATCCCATACTAAGAAAATGGGGGGCCTATTTAAGGGGGATTGTGCCACTGCAGCATCACTTTTTCTGATGTTCTGGTGATGCAAAGCCCTGCTCCATATTAACAAAGTGGTGTTAAGCCACTTTGCATGGCTTAATGCTGCTTTGTATATATGGTACCCTTTCATGCAGATACCTGTCTGAGAAGGTGTGCAACTGGTACTGCTGTGGGCGTTCTACCATAGCACCCATTGCTTTTGACGCTGCCCCAGATTTACAAAGATGTATAAATCTGAGACAACGCCAAAAACTAACGCCACTCAAAAGCAGGTGTTAGATTGGCACAAAGAGGATAAATACTTTTATTTCTCCTCATTTTTGCTTTTTTGATGCATGCTGCATTCTGCAGCACACATAAAAAGAGCAAATTGCCTTTAAAGATTGTTTATGTGTAAGAAGGTGTACCTTCGCGCACATAAACAATCATTCTACACTATGGTGCAAGGGTACATGTGTTGCAGGAAATCATCCCTGCAACACAGGCACCCTTGTACTATGCACAAAGAAGCATACATAGAAGTACAAACCGCCTTTTAAGATTGTTTATGTGCAGTAAGGGACTCCTTCAAGCACAAACAATCATTCCCACAACACAGGCCCCCTTAACCTATGGTGGAACGGTGCCTGCGTTGGTGCTACGCAGCAGTAATTAGTGCCAGTGCAGAGGGGAAGACAGGGCTGCACCATATTGTTGTAAATACATTGCAAACCTGCGTTTCAAAAGTGGCAGAGCGCAGAGTTAAGCCAAGAAAACACTCTCCATGCTCCGTCACTTTTTCTTGCAAATATGGCCCTGTGTTTTCAATTTTGGCTTGTACAAAAAGATTCTATGGACCAATATGTGGAAGAGAAACATGGAGGTAATACTTGGATTACTTACAAGTATTTCGTATTACTCAATATGCTCTTTGTCACCACATCCCTCACATCCTCCTGCAGTTTCAAGGGCTTCAGCCCAATTTGAATAGATGCTTCCGGGTAAGCCAGACTCATTTATTGCACTCCTGGTGTAATTAATGCTAGAACAACAGGCCCTAGGTTAGGAGGGGCATGGTCAGTGACATGGCCGCTTAAGATGTGCTTTCGCTGAGCTCCGGCCGAAAGCTTAAAATCCGACCATTATCTGGTAGTCTAGAGGCCCGGATTTGAAATATTCCTGTAGCAGGAGTGACACGGACCTCCCGGGGCTTCTGTTTGGGGCCATTGATAACCTCACTCTCTGGTGAAGCGCTGATTTCTGTGCCGAGGAGACCTGCTGGGACCCGTCCAAGAGGCCCGCCCTGCCCATTATGACGTAGTGCGCCTGACCCGGGGGAGCTGAGGCGATCCTTAGGGAAAGAACTCTCGCCCATCAGACTGTGGTGGACGACGCTCCCTCACCATCCCAACCGGCGCCGTGTGCGCAGGAATGCTGATAGGCCCTCCGAGACTGAGGAGCCTGTTAGTCCGTGCTGTGGGGGACGCCGTGGTGGACAGGCCGGCCGCCTTGCTGTTGAGGCTGCTAGAAGGGGGAGCCCCCCGGACCAGTTCCTCTGCGATTGGACTCCCCAGGGACATCTCTGGTTGCCGTGGCTAAGGTGGGGCCGCCTATGAGTGAGAACTAAGTCTGCAATTGAATACCTGGTGACGCGGTCGGGCTCGGTCAGGCCTGGCTGGGACTTCGTGCCCCGCCCTTGGTGCTCTGCTGGGGCCTGGGAACCGGATCGAAGACGTGGCCACACTCCTGAGGGACCCCGGGGTGTGAGGGGCAATGAGAAACAGCCATGAGGGACGCTGAAAGATAGATTGCCGGGCTGTTGCGGATATGAGATGGGGTGACGCTCTTCACGCCACCCGCTGAACGCTGTGACCTGTGGGGCACAGACACCACTGAAAACTGTAGGGACTGCCCTGGGAAGAGGTACGCCCCCCCGTCCGCTCTCCGGGACAACGAGATTCTGCCTGGGTAACGGTTAGCCCATCCTGGCAGGGGCAGGAGAGGGCTGTCGATGCTCCCAATCCACGTATAGGCCCATTGGAGTGCACCCACGAGGGGAACAGCCACCCTAAAGAGAGACCCCTTGGCAGATATACTAGGGCGGCCGTGGACTCTGCACTTGCCTTTGGCGGTTAGGATGGGGGTAGACTACGAGTTGGCTCTGGGTCATTTACCCCCGTGCCTGACCCTACACGGACACCGCTCATGAGCCTATCAATTCTTGTGCCAAGGCTCCGACTCCACCAGGATAACAGCGACAGACCTGGCGAGGTGTAGGAGGAGGAAGGGCTAGCCTGTGTGCAAAGACGATCGGCTCTTGCCCCTCAGCGATTATCCTTGCGGGCCAACATTACAGCCACCACAATGGGCAAAGACAAAGACCTAAAGCCACCCCAACAAGGGAAGATGGGATACACTAAAGTGATCACACTCCCTCCGGAGGAACAACCACCTAGTCGCACGGACACAGATACTCTCCTCCAGGCAATTCAAGCCTCTAGGCTGGCATTCGAAGGGAAAATAGGAGAAGGAGGTGCAGAGGTGACATTATTGAGGCAGGACCTCCGCAACTTGACCTAAAGAGTCACGGAATCGGAAACCCGGTTGGTTGAGGCCGAGGACACACTATAGGACCTTCGTAAAGGGATGGTCGACATCCAAGCATTGAACAAAGACCTCCAGTGGCCCGTGGACAATGCAGAAAACAGAGCGAGGCGAAACAACCTACGCTTTGTCGGATTCAGAGAGGGCATCGAAGGAACGAGTACATTGGACTTCCTTTACTCCTGTCTTCAACGAACCTTCCTAACAGATACATTCTCAACCTGTTTGGTGATAGAAAGAACGCATAGAGCGCTGGCGGCAAGAAGTTGTTGTTGCTTAAGTTTCAGTTATGGTTCAGTCATGAGGTCTGCAGGAAACACATAACTAGGTACACTCCCACGCTTGGGCTTTGCTTTACTTTATACACACACGTACGACACAAATGTACTATAGCCAACCATGATGAGTTCTGAGAGTGAACCCTTCACTGCCATGACCTGGAATGTTAATGGCCTTGGGGATACAATTAAAAGAGGGCTGGTGACGTCCTTTATAAAGTGTATTCGGACGTGGTGATGCTGCAGGAAACCCACCTCAAAGGCACAAAATGTGGATTCATAGCGAGGGGGGCATATGCCGTCTTGGCCCATGCGGGGTACATCTCCGGCTATAGAGGAGTGGCAATCCTGATTAAGAAGTCGCCTCCCTTCTGTGTGGCGTGCACATGGCTAGATCCCCAGGGCACATTTGTTGGGGTGACGGGGAAATGGGGCAGGAGGAATGTTACCATCCTCTCAGTTTATGTCCCGACGAAACTACAAACTAGGACGCTAAACAAAGTGACAGAAATACTACTAGAGATGCCGGGTTCGATACACATTATTGGGGGGGACTTCAATGGCGTGATGCACACACCCATCGACCGTACAGGGAATTATACGCAGACGCCCTCTACCACACAACTGGCACGTCTTGCTGAGACACTGGGTCTAGTAGATGCTTGGAGACACCTGCATCCAGGGACACGGCAATACTCATACTACTCAGGCACGCATAGGGTCTACTCGTGATTGGACTATGTGTTCCTCCCGAGTGATGAAATACAGGCCATACACGAGGCGGAGTACATGGCCAGGGGTTTGTTGGATCATTCCCCTCTATATGTACGAGTAGGAGACCGGAATCGAGCGATACACATGTGCTGGAGATTGTCTGCATGGGACTTACAGAATGTGACAGTGCTAAAGGGCATCAGAGCGGACACAAACATTTTCTTTTACGAAAACTTAGGATCTGTGCAATCAGGGGTAGTACACTGGGAAACATATAAAACAGTCCTGCCGGACAGGGCACAAAACCGAGTAGCGTGGGAGAGGAGAAAAGATCAGGAAGAGTTAACCAAACTAGAAGCTCAGATCCTAACCCTTGAGAGACTAAATATATCGCAGACAGACCCTCAGATACTATGGCAGCTGACGGACGCACAACATCAATACAAGATCCTGGCTACCCAGGCAGCCAAGGCACAGGCCCAGGCAACCTTACATAAACTCTATGATGTAGAGGACATATCAGGAAAACTCCTGGCATGGCTTAGCCAAAAGGAAGTAGAGGCCCGATGGGTGGGAAGCATTATAGATCCACAAGGGATACCACAGACGACCGACGAACAGATAGTGCAGATCTTCGCGTCCTACTACACAAACTTCTATGATGCCCGCCCCCTGTGCCCGACCCCTGACATCCCAGACTATTTAACAGAGATACATACTCCATTGTTGGATTATTCCAATGGGGAGGGGCTACACTCGGACATTACGATCGAAGAAGTTAAATTGGCCATAGTCCGACTACGCCCCAGTAAGACCCCGGGACCAAACGGCCTACCAGCAGAAGTCTATAAGAGATGTACAGATCTCTTTAGTCCCCACCTTTTAAATCTCTTTCAAGAAGCATGTTGGGTGGTAGTCCTCCCATTAGATCTACGTATGGCCACAATCATCTCTATCCATAAACAAGGGAAACCCCAAAATAAGTGTGAATCCTACCGCCCAATAATCCTACCCCCCAATAGCCCTACTCAATACGGAGGTGAAGATACTGGCAACTATCCTCGCCACAAGACTCTTTCAAGTAATAACGACCCTGGTTCATCAGGACAAGTCGGGATTCTTGCCCGGCCGGGCAACCAGACTGAATCTGCGTAAGACCCATAACTGGATGAAGGAGGTCAAGGACCGTGACACCCCCACCTACTCCTGTCACTGGATGCAGAAAAGGCGCTCAATGCAGTCCACTGGCCCTTCCTTGAGGCCACCCTGATTAAATTTGGTATAGGTCCAAACTTCCAGAAGTTGGTGGGACTCCTGTGCAAAGATCCCAGGGCTAGGGTTAGGATAAATGTCAAGAATTCCGAAGACTTTCCCATTCAACAAGGTACCAGACAGGGCTGCCCTTTGTCCCCACTACTCTTTGCTCTTACTATAGAGACTCTGGTTTGTGCGGTCCAACAGCATCCTGAGATACAAGGGTTTCGCATCAACCCAGGAGATACTTTGGAAGAAAAGATCTCCCTGTATGCAGATGACATAGTTCTATATATCACGCACCCGACTACCACGATTCCTACCGTGTTTCACACTATAGATAGATATGGGCACAAATCGGGGTATACAATAAATCGGCACAAATCAGTAATATATAGCCCAGGTATCTTGACAATGTGGCCCGTGCTCCCCGGGGATCTCTATATAGGCCACGACGGGTTTACCTACCGGGGAATTTATCTCACCACTTTGGACCTTTGCTCTCGGAAAAACATTAAACGCATAATTGCGAATTTTACAGAAGATGCGCAGCGATGGAAAGCACTTCCACTCACCATTCTAGGCCGGGCCGCTATGTTTAAAATGATTACTCTGCCCCGATTTCTGTACGCACTACAGAATACGTAGGTCCCCCGTTCACGAGTAACCTCCCGAGAAATAGAGGCTGAGCAACCCTCACTCCTGTGGCTAGGGAAACAACAAAGAATTGCAATTTGTACCTTCCAATCCAATCAATATAATGGAGGGATATCGCTCCCTGACATAGAGGCCTACTACTGGGCGGAACAACTAACCCCAGTAAATGAATGGATACATGCGCCGGGAGATCATCCCACCAATAGATTAGAGAGGGAAACCATGGCCGGATGTACCTGTCTGCACTATCTATACGGAGGCAGAGGCAAGGGAAGACTTCTCATGGCCATCCAAACTACGATAGAGGTGTGGGGGAGAGCAACAAAGGCAATGGGGTGGGATCGGAAACTTACTAAACAAATGCCCCTATGGCACTGCACCTGGTTAAAAGAAATACAGAAGTTAGGAGGCTTTGGAGGTTGGGATGACATAGGTATCCCCACCATAGGCGATATTATGGACAAGGGTAAACTTAAAAGATTCCATACCCTCCAGAAGGACTTTGCACTACAGACTTCCCAGTTCCTCAATTATGCTCAAATTAGACATGCATGGCAAGCAGAGAACATAGACAATTCCCCACTGCCGAACTATGCACCATTGGAGGGGAGACTGCTCCAGGAACACATTCTCACCAAAGCTGTATCACTTACATACCGGACCCTAAATAATAACGCACCGGACAGACTGGGTAAGTTGCGATCTACTTGGGAAGGGAACTTGGGCACGCTCTAAAGCATAGATTGGGAGGCAGCCTTAATACACCCTAGAGAGGTGGCAATTAAATCGCGCCTTCGCCTCATTCAATACAAAATATGCCACAGAGCCTATTATGACTGAGACAGACTACACAAACTAGGACGAGCAAGTAAACCTACCTGTCAGAGATGTGGACATGGGGAGGGCGACTTTTACCACAACATCTGGGAGTGCACAAAAATACAGGCCTATTGGGGGAGGATATTGCAGGAAATGAGTAATGTACTGGAAGCCGTTATACACTCGGACCCTAAATTTATACTGTTGGGAATTCCGTGGACTTGGGTCAGCGGCAAATACTCTTTATTGCACTAGCACTGGTAGTGGCGAAGAGGGAAGTAACGAGAAATTGGGGAGCCATAACGCACCATTACTCTGAGAATGGAGAGCTGGAATGGACTTGTAAATGGCAGCAGTTGGGTCACCTATAAGGCGAGGGGGTGCCTGAAGATATTTCACAAGGTATGGGGCAAATGGAGGAAATACTATGGTTTTGATGTCGCAGTGGGAGATGACTAGCTGGATCCCAGAGGGATGTTCCTCTCAGGCTCAATGACTAGCAAAAGGCCCCTAGTACCTAAGGGAAAGGGAAACCCCATGGAACTGCAATACAACTGTGCGGGCTTTATAAAGAAGACTTCTCATACGACCCGACATGGGTATAAAGGTGTACTGTCTGATGTATGGTTTACTAATGTATGACACCACATGACTATACCTGATTCTGTTAAGGTTTGTTTTAAAAAAATATAATAATATAGTATAAACATGTTTAAAAAAAAAAACAGGCCTTAGGTTAGATGTGAAGTTCACTTCATCTTCGTAAGGAAGGTGATATGAAGATTAAGAGAAGGGATAATGAGGAGAACTGTTGCGTTGGACACCACCACGATCTCAAGAACTAAAGATCTAAAACTGTGTTTGTGGTCATAATGCAAGGTAATCAAAAAGACAGAGGAGAGTAAATTTAAGGTTATCCAGGTAAATGGCAGGCTTTTTAGGGACCTTCCTCTCAAAATGCATGTGCTTTGTTGAAAAATGCCTCTCAACATTGCCCTTTTTCCCACTGCAACTTTTGCTCCACAGATTAAATATACACAGTTGTCTTTAATTTGTGTAAATAAAAATGTGTTCTCTCACTCTTGATGGAAGTAGTAAGTCTTACTCTTTGCCCTTTTGAAGGGAACTGGCTCTTCATCCATGATTAGTTGTTAAGGCTGTAAGCAAGAGTAAAAATGTTGATGAAGTCCACATCCAATCCATAACAGGCAAGAATACCACGTGGACACCTTTAATAATGTTGTATCGCAGACCATTTGTGAGTACCATCTATGCTGGTAAATTAAACAGCACAGTTGGAAAGTGAGATAACTAACTCACCTTAGCTATGTTTAATTATGAACACTGGAGGACTGCTTTTCACAAATGACCTGAGATTTGATTCATTATGACCAAAGCCTAGTTTTGGGTTTGTATGGATGACTTTAGTCGACTTCTGTAAATAGGAAGAGGACTTAAAATTGTACCACACCAAGCACCCAATTCACAAAGGTGAAGGTTTTGCAAATCATTTCTATTCGGTACCCCTGCATTTGTAGCAAACATTGAGCTTCATTGATTAGGACAAGCTTTCAAAACTACTAATAATAATATTCCATAACAGCTGCAGATTTTGTGACATAGCCCTGTGACCTCAGGCTTATGGGGACTGGGGTCACCCATATTTGAAACCAGTATCTCACACTTCATCATTCACCACACTGCTATACAGGGTGTCCATAACATGATAAAGTTTATTAGGTTATCAGATAATAAAAGTAAGCACACCTTGGTGTTCATCAGACAAGCCTTGGAAAAACTTTCCACATAGGATCATAAACCTAGGAAAACCCTTTCAACCACACACCCTACAAGGCACAGCTTGCTGCCCATGTAGGTAAGTGGTTCAGGGCCACACATTGGGTTGGTACACTGCATGCTAATAATACTGCAACACAATGCCTCCCCTTTCTTCATTATCACACATGACAGCATCTTGAAATGCGTAAGTTGAATGTGCACTGTACAAAATCTGTGAGGCCATGCATAGCCACCCTGCATGCCTTGAATGGCCTCATAGCTATGGAGGCAAGGAAGCGCAAATTGCTGTGTTGCATTACTTTGCACCAGGGAGGCGTTCTATGAGTAGAGCTTGGGCGTTACCATGCATCCACCAATAGATTTTGGCACATTCTCAGATTCACTATTAGTGGTGGACCTGGAAATGCGTCAACATGCTACACCACCCCAGGTGAGGCGTAACCAGGAGAAATACCTTTATTGCTCCTCTTTTTTTTACCTTTTTAAATGTGTGCTGCATTCTGCAGCACACACAGAAAGAAGAAAATGCCTCAGAGGATTGTTTTTGTGCAAGAAGTGCCCCTTCCTGCGCAAAAACAATTCTACCTGCAACGCAGGCACCCTTGCAACACGGCACAGGGTGCCTGCATTGACACTAGGCAGCAGTTTGTGTGCTAGTGCAGGGAAAGGATAGGAATGCGTCATATAATGATAAATACAGCCCATTCCTGCCCTTTACCTTAGCGCAGCAAGGTGGCTTGCTTCGCTATGTGAAAGTTTGCTAAATATGCCCCCCAGAATAAGGTACCATAGCGCTAAATGGCAACATGAGAACTGTCACGGGACTCATGATGGTATGCATGCAGGGTCTCGCCATTCACTCTTTAGTGTTGTTGTATTTCCAGGCCCCAATATACAAGCACCAGTCTCCTCCCACACATGCACAGCCAGCATGAACTGTCCACTCTCCCCAGGACTGGACTGGACTGGACATAGCTGGTCTTAAAAAGAATCACCATAGCCTGGCCTACACAGAAGCTCTGTTTGACTCAATGGGATTACCTGTTTTGGAAAACAAGATCTGCTGCTCAATATTGTGTAACTGACCATCGGTAGTTTTCTCCTTGAAACTGTGTTGAATGCTCGGCTTTGTGAGAAGTAAAAACAAAATATGCAGGTATATTAGTGGCATGGTGGGGCGGGAGCTGTTGAGGCTGGATTATTGTAACCCCAAGGTGATGGGATTGGGTCGAACTAAACCAGGCCTGAACTAAACAGAATGCTGTACTGACGTTTTTAACATTTCATATATTTTTTAACACTTTAATACACCAGAAAAAGTGATAAGCCCAGAATGAAGAATTTATGATGATGCAGCCTTAATTACATTTCTGATTTTCTGTGCAGATGTGAGATAGTTAATATTTAAAATGGAAATGTGTCTCTGCCATCTTCAGACAACATCCATGTAACAAACAAGGCCTGCCAAATATAGCGCAGAGGGGATGTTGCTACATGTGCTTGGCTGTGTGGTTACCCTCCTGCCCTTGGATAAGTTTGGGATTAGACCCATATTTCACTACGTGTGCAGCATGTGGAGTAGTGTGTGATGATCAACTGTAATGCACAGCTCTTTTATTACACTATGGGGCCACTACAGTCAGACAGAGTTAATCTTGGGCAGAAAGGCTGCAGCCCTATTACAGTTTTTACCGACTGCAAGAAGGCAAAGGAAAAATACAAATCAGTTGCTTGCTCATTTTTCTCCTCTTCAAAGCAGAAGAAAAACATCGACGCAAAGGGGTCCAGAAGAGGGGGCACATACAGAAGTGGATCTGGTAATGCTAAGTCAGACCTGCATCATGTCCCCAATTCTAGGCTTGGTAATTCGCAATGCCGGGTCGATGGGTGGGAGATACCGGCTTCTGGAATGTTACTGTTACTCAGTTAGGGGGTAAACTAGGGGTAAACTCATCACCACTATATTTATATTCCTTGACTTGGCTTAATTGCTACAAATTATTAATGTACTTTGCTTTTTGCGTGCCCTACTGAAGCAGGTCATAAATATTAACATACCTATTAGGTTAGTTTATTGGGCATATTTGGGACATCACCGCAGCGCAAATGTTATTTTCTTTCAAACGGACCTTGTTTTATATTCGTGCCGAGTCACACAAAGGTGTTCAAGGGCATTACAAATTAATACAAAAGAGAAGTGGAAAGCCAGGAGAATTGGGCCATCACATTAAAAAACAGCTTTCTCTGAAAAAACGGCAGCAGATGCAAATAACGGTTGTGCTTTTTGCTTCGTAGTGCCGTCTACAGTGGAAATGATGGGCCTGATTCACAGAACTAACTTAAGACAAAATCCTAAACTTACTACCATTTCGGTATTCACAGAAGGCACTTACTCATTTTGGTATTCACAGAAGGCACTTACTCATTTCGGTATTCACAGAAGTTAGGAGTCCTAACTTTAGGACTCCTAAATGCCTTCTGTGAATACCGAAAGTCTTAAAATTAGGATTTTTCTCAGTTTAGTAGTAGTATAGTTAGGACTCCTAACTTTAGGACTCCTAAATGCCTTCTGTGAATACCGAAAGTCTTAAAATTAGCATTTTTCTCAGTATAGTAGTAGTATAGTTAGGAATCCTAACTTTAGGACTCCTAAATGCCTTCTGTGAGTACCGAAAGTCTTAAAATTTGGATTTTTCTCAATTTAGCAGTAGTAAAGTTAGGACTCCTAACTTTAGGACTCCTAAATGCCTTCTGTGAATACCGAAAGCCTTAAAATTAGGATTTTTCTCAGTTTAGTAGTAGTATAGTTAGGACTCCTAACTTTAGGACTCCTAAATGCCTTCTGTGAATACCGAAAGTCTTAAAATTTGGATTTTTCTCAATTTAGCAGTAGTAAAGTTAGGACTCCTAACTTTAGGACTCCTAAATGCCTTCTGTGAATACCGAAAGCCTTAAAATTAGGATTTTTCTCAGTTTAGTAGTAGTATAGTTAGGACTCCTAACTTTAGGACTCCTAAATGCCTTCTGTGAATACCGAAAGTCTTAAAATTAGGATTTTTCTCAGTTTAGTAGTAGTATAGTTAGGACTCCTAACTTTAGGACTCCTAAATGCCTTCTGTGAATACCGAAAGTCTTAAAATTAGGATTTTTCTCAGTATAGTAGTAGTATAGTTAGGAATCCTAACTTTAGGACTCCTAAATGCCTTCTGTGAGTACCGAAAGTCTTAAAATTTGGATTTTTCTCAATTTAGCAGTAGTAAAGTTAGGACTCCTAACTTTAGGACTCCTAAATGCCTTCTGTGAATACCGAAAGCCTTAAAATTAGGATTTTTCTCAGTTTAGTAGTAGTATAGTTAGGACTCCTAACTTTAGGACTCCTAAATGCCTTCTGTGAATACCGAAAGTCTTAAAATTTGGATTTTTCTCAATTTAGCAGTAGTAAAGTTAGGACTCCTAACTTTAGGACTCCTAAATGCCTTCTGTGAATACCGAAAGCCTTAAAATTAGGATTTTTCTCAGTTTAGTAGTAGTATAGTTAGGACTCCTAACTTTAGGACTCCTAAATGCCTTCTGTGAATACCGAAAGTCTTAAAATTAGGATTTTTCTCAGTTTAGTAGTAGTATAGTTAGGACTCCTAACTTTAGGACTCCTAAATGCCTTCTGTGAATACCGAAAGTCTTAAAATTAGGATTTTTCTCAGTATAGTAGTAGTATAGTTAGGAATCCTAACTTTAGGACTCCTAAATGCCTTCTGTGAGTACCGAAAGTCTTAAAATTTGGATTTTTCTCAATTTAGCAGTAGTAAAGTTAGGACTCCTAACTTTAGGACTCCTAAATGCCTTCCGTGAATACCGAAAGCCTTAAAATTAGGATTTTTCTCAGTTTAGTAGTAGTATAGTTAGGACTCCTAACTTTAGGACTCCTAAATGCCTTCTGTGAATACCGAAAGTCTTAAAATTAGGATTTTTCTCAATTTAGTAGTAGTAAAGTTAGGACTCCTAACTTTAGGACTCCTAAATGCCTTCTGTGAATACAGAAAGCCTTAAAATTAGGATTTATCTCAGTTTAGTAGTAGTAAAGTTAGGAGTCCTAACTTTAGGACTCCTAAACTGAGAAAAATCCTAATTTTAAGACTTTTGGTATTCACAGAAGGCATTTAGGAGTCCTAAAGTTAGGACTCCTAACTTCTGTGAATACCGAAATGAGTAAGTGTCTTCTGTGAATACCAAAATGAGTAAGTGCCTTCTGTGAATACGAAAATGGTAGCAAGTTTAGGATTTTGTCTTAAGTTAGTTCTATGAATCGGGCCCAAAGACTTAAAAATAGTTATTCCCATCTTTTGTAAGACACCTGACATGGAGAGTCGGGTGTGCTCCCATGGCTTACCTGCTGCTCTGCTGAAAAGGGCAGATGGCGTGGGTCTTGGCAGTTCTATACTGCTTGCCTTGCGTGACCTGAAAACCAGCTGCTCTGCCCTGCCACGCCTAATGCAGCTCTGCACTAGCACCCTTCTCGCTCGTGACTCACACAATGAGTGTGGTGCCAGTGAGGAAAAGGCAGGGGGTGCATAAACCAGGGTCACAAGTCACAACACGCTGATGGAGCGTCATCCTCTTCGCCCTGGCCTGCCCCACCCCAGCTAAGCTCAAAGCCAATCTGAGCAGCTGCTTGGGGTGAGGGCGGGCAACAGAGCCCTTAAACCACCTAAATAGCCCAATTAACACAAAAGGGCTACTAAATTGAGCAGCAAGCATCACAAGCTACTCACAGGGGGCCCGATTCACAGAACAAACTTAAGACAAAATCCTAAACTTAGTACCATTTTGGTATTCACAGAATGCACTTACTACTTCTGGTATTCACAGAATGAACTTACTACTTTTGCGATTCACAGAATAAACTTACTACTTTTGCTATTCACAGAATGGATTTACGACTACTAACTTTACGTCCGCACTCGGGCCGGAAATTCCGGGCCGGAGGCGGGGCTTCCAGGCCGGAGGCGGAGCTTCCGGCCCAGAGGTGGAGATTTTGGCCATGGCTAAATCTCCGCCACTGGCCGGAATCCCCACCTCTGGGCCGGAAGCTCCGCCTCCGGCCCGGAAGCTCCGCCTCCGGGACGGAATTTCCGGCCCGAGTGCGGACGTAAAGTTAGTAGTCGTAAATCCATTCTGTGAATAGCAAAAGTAGTAAGTTTATTCTGTGAATCGCAAAAGTAGTAAGTTCATTCTGTGAATACCAGAAGTAGTAAGTGCATTCTGTGAATACCAAAATGGTACTAAGTTTAGGATTTTGTCTTAAGTTTGTTCTGTGAATCGGGCCCAGGGTCTCCGTGAGCTACCGGTAGCTCGCTATCGACCGGTTGGAGACTCCTGTTCTAAAGAGTAGAGAGGATAAAATTCTTGAGGAATTGTGGCTTAAGGATGAACCTCCATTAGAAGAGGTAATTTTTATAGAAAAAAGGGTTGAACACATGTTAAAATGTGTAACTGAATTGAAGTGTGAGAAAAGTAAAATAAAACCATCTGTAGAAGATGTGCATAAAAATGTATATCTCGTAAAAAATGAAAAGACACCCTCTAAGGAAACAGTGAAGGAGGATGTTTCTAATAATTAATTTGAATGCAATCGTTGTGGGAGACCTGGCCACAAAGCTAATTATAAATACTTTCCTTCTTTGAGCGTGATCTGTCATGGTTGTGGTAAAAAGGAACATTTTATAAGATTTTGCAGATCTAAACAGAAAAGATTTCAGAACAAAGAGATAAAAGAGGTAATATGTCAAGTCAATGGATCCAAATGTAATGACCATCCCATGGGAAGAGTCAGAGTTGATGGTGTTGATCTTGAGATGAAATTTGATTTGTGCTCTCATCTTACTATTATTTCTAAAGAAACCTTCTCCAAGTGGTTTCAAGAGAAAAACAGCTAACATAAAATGGATGTAAATCCGGGAGGATATGGTGGCCAACCTATAAGCATGTTGGGGTATTTTAATGCATGTATTGAAGTGGAAAAGAAGTTGAAAAATGTACGTGTCAAAACAGGGTGATGGTTTACTTGGGTGGTCACATCAATGTTTATTGGGTGTTACGTTAAATCCTAATGCTGAACCTCAGGTACAAATTCAAGGAGTTGAAAGCAAATCTAATGATTATGTGGTGAAATTTCCACAGTTATTTGAAGAAGACTTAGGATGTTTAAAAGGGTATAAACATTGTATCAAACTGAAAAGTAGGGTTGTGCCCTCAGTAGCCAAAGTAAGGAGAATTCCTATTGCATTACAGGAGAACGGTAGAACAGGAATTAGATAAGCTTCTCAAACAAGAAATCATTACCCCTGTGGAAGCCTTTGAGCGGTTGGCACCAGTTGTCGTTGCCAACAAACAAAATGGTGACATAAGACTTTGTGTGGACCTCAAGTTGTAGTAGATACGTTTCCTCTGCCAAACATAGACGAAATCACATCAACATTAAATGGTGCTAAGTTCTTTACTACTCTCGATCTCACTCAGGCGTATTATCAGATTGAGCTAACTCAGAACTCGCAAGACTTGACAGCGTTCACCACTTCAAGTATAAAAGAATGCCGTTTGGTTAAGTGAGTGCCGCCTCAGTTTTTCAGAGAGTAATGTCTACTATCTTAAAAGGTGTCAACGGGCTCTAATGCTACCGAAATGACCTATTAATATTTAGTTTGACTCAACAGGAACATGATACCAGAGTGAGAGTAGTTTTGGAGAAACTTGAAAAGGCTGGCCTCACATTGAAATTTGAGAAATGTAAGTTTTCAGTTCAGGAAGTGAACTATTTGGGTCATCGCATCACGGCCATGGGTGCTGTTCCAAAGAAGGAATCGGTGGATACCATTCTCAAATTAGCATCTCCAAAAACAAAAGAGGAACTTGTTCTTAGGAATGATTGAATTTTATGGCAAGTTCATAAATAATTTGGCAAGCAAGTCCAACAAAATGAGACAGTTACTTGGTAAAAATAAAGAGTTTGTTTGGTCTCAAGAATGTCAAAATGAGTTCTTAGAGTTAAAAGAGAATTTGAAAGATGCCCCTAAATTACAGGCTTTTATTCCAGGTATGTAAACTACTGTGGTTACAGATGCAAGCTCTAAGGGTTTAGGAGCAATTTTAAAGCAAACAAGGGATGGTAAGGAGCAACTCATTGCTTGTGCATCAAGAAGTTTATGCGGTGCAGAGTTAAACTACTCTGTAATTGAAAGAGAAGCGTTGGCCATTTACTGGGCACATAATATGCTTTGAAATTTTATGTGGGGGACCTATTTCAAAGTATGTTCAGATCACAAACCTCTAAAAGAAATTTTTTCAAAGAAGGGTCTCGATTTTATTTCCTCTAGGATAAGGCGTTGGGTGATTGGTTTACAGGATTTTAACTTTGTAGCTGAGCACTTGCCAGGTGTTGACAATGTAGCGGCTGATTGTCTGTCTCGTTTGGTATGTGATGTGGAAGATGAAAAGATATTGGAAGATATCCCGGAGGATGAAGTCAGTGTTTGTGAAATAACTTCTGGCATTATAAATGAAGAGGAATGGAAAGAAGAAGTACAAAAAGATAGTGAGTTGGTGAAAGTTATAAACATGTTACAATTGGAAAATATGTGTGATAAATACCTGTCTAAAACTTGGCGTATGATTTCTGATGAATTGTCTGTTGACAAAGGTATCTTGTTAAGAGGTACAAATCTCTTTTGTCACTAAAGAAAAAATTGATAGAGGAAGTACATCAGGGACACTTAGGCATAGTGAAAACCAAGGAAAGGATGAGACCTAGTTTCTGGTGGCCTGGAATGGATTTGGAGATTGGGCGAGAAGTCAGAGAGTGCATGCAATGTAAAGTCAGTGATAACATTCTTACTCCTCAGACCATAACTATGGTTTGTCGAAGGTTACCTAATAGTCCCTGGGAAGATATTGCCATAGATATTGTCGGGTCACTTAGTGATGAGCATGTTACACCTTATTTGATAGTTTTGATTGATCTTTACTCTAGATGGGTGGAGGTCTTATGTGTGTCAGATGTGACTTCTACATGTGTTATTTCTTTTTTTGCAAGATGTATTTAGAAGAGAAGGTTTTCCTAAAACCCTTTTGTCAGATAATGGTCCTCAATTTTGTTCCAAGCAAATGGAAGATTTCTTGATGGCATGTGGTATTCAACACAAAAAGTGCTCAATTTATCATCCCGAAGCCAATGGGGCTGTTGAAAGATTTAATAGAGTGATAAAAGAGAATATTCAACTGTCTAGAGTGAATTCCTTAAATTGGAAGGAAGAATTGCAAAAATGTATCCTGGCTCATCGTTTCACGCCTCACACTTCTACCTGAAAATCTCCCTTTGAGTGGTTCAAAGGTAGGACTCCCAACACCAAGTTGTGCCCAGGTTGGATGACTTGGAGTAAAGGTGTAAAGGATAATAGTGTGGGTGTCTGGAGACAAAGAGAAGAAAGATTACAACTCAAAAATAAATAAAATGTGATGAAAGAAAAAGGGTTAAGCAGATTGCTGCAAAAGTAGGTGATGTAGTGCGAGTGAAGGCTCCCGTAGGTGCATTGTCCTGGTCCAAGTACACAAAACCTTTATGTGTAATAAAATGTTTTTAAAATGCTGTCAAATTGGAGGATGGAAGAATTTGAAATCTGAGTTGTGTGGTTATTCTAAAATCCAATCCAGAAATGGAAATGGATAAGAAAGATAGACTGGAAGACTCTGTTAGTTTGTCTTGTCCGAATCTTAGCGAAATGGATGAAAAACAACCATGCCATCCTATCTTAAGGATTATATTAACTAGTAACTTTTTCTTAGTTTTTGACGTTCTTTTGTTAACTTCTCTTTGTGTATTGTAACCCTGTGTTTCCCACACAGTGCATTGTTGGAAGGGAGATGTGTCGTTTCTTCCTGTATTGCATTCACGAGATGAAAGTTCTATGGAACATAGAACTTGGAATGTATATGGTTCTGTGTCTCATCTGACAGTTACTGACCAGCTGCTGATGGATGAGGTATTTATAATAAACCTCAGCTGTTAACCTACTACGTCTGTCCTGATTATGTGAAGATCTTTCACCACCCATGGGTTTTGACGTGAAGCCCTATCTACTAACATTGACAGACAGATAATTGTGTAAAGCAATATGCCTCCTTGAGACAGATGTAAAGTTTAGAAAAGTTTTTGGAAAACTATCAAAACCTTGTATGTGTGCCTCATTATCTAGCTCACATACAAACTTGGAAAAGCATTAAACTATGTCAAAGCACAGTATTTTGTAATGGAAGTGTACCCTTCCAGTTCAAACCTGTGCTAAACATCACATAAACACTCTTGCACTATGGTACAAGGATGTGTGTTAGCCAAGTGTGTGCCAAAGCAAGGGGAGAGATTTATTTGAAAAGTTTTATAAAGCGCAAACATGACCCAAACGGGTATCAGACCGCTGTACAAAGAAGCGTAATTGGAATGAGGTAAAAGCATGAGTACAACAACAAAAACGGAACATATGAAGTACATGAAAAGCAACAAAGTCATATGAGAGCACAAGGAAAAACAAAACAATAAGGGTGACCCAGGGTAATCAGCCCATCTTGTGGGACCTGTAAAGGTCCAGCAGAGCAATAAATCAAAAGTTCACGTGAGGAGACACCTATCGTACTTTGATCAAAGGGTATTAAAGACAATCAAACAGGAGATGGAAATAAATCAAGATGGCATCAGAGTTATTGCTGTTGATGGTCATTCAGAAGCAGCCATTTGACATGTTTTTTGAATGAGGCAGTAGATGAGTTTGATCTGATCTCTGGAGGAAGAGCGTTACAAATTCCTGGAGCAAGACCAGAGAAAGCATGATTGTATGTTCTTTTCTTATTGAACATACAATCAAAACAGTAGGGTATCAGAGCTTCTTAAGTTCCGACTCAACCCTGATAGCTCAAATAAATTGTTTAGCCAGGTAAACGGGTGTGTTGTAATGAATAGGTTTTTGCGTCAGGCAACCTATCTTGAAACGGATCCTTGCTTTGATGGACATCCAGTTTAGTTGAATTAGATCTGGTGTGATGTGGTCATGTTTTCTGGAGCCCGTGATGAGTCTGGCCGAAGAGTTCAGAGTGGCTCTGAGAGGGGCCAATCTAGCTTTAAGTAGCCCAGCAAGGGTCACCAAACGGTATTCCAAGCGTGAGATAACTAAGGATTGGACTGCTGACTGGATGTTCTCAGGAGGTAAGAATGTCTTGATTTTCCTTAGAGTATTGAACTGATGATTGGCTCCCCTAATAGTAGCACTGATGTGATCTTGCATATTTAAGTGTTTGTCCAGAGTTATACCTAAATATCTAGCAGAGTCAACAACATGAGTGGTGCAGTTAAAGGGTGCAGTTAAATGCACTGAGTTGTTTGAGCCAGTCCTGAGTAGGTGCAGAGTGATTACGGGGGCAATCTGAAGGAATTAAGTTTTGAGGGTATTTAACAACAGATGATTATGAGTTAGCCATTGTTGAGTTTTTAGGAGCACACAAGTTAGAGTTATGTCAACTGGCAAGGAGATCTTCAAATACAGTTGAGTGTCATCAGCATACATATGGTATTGAATGTTAGAGCTGTTCAGAATATCGGGAAGTGGTTCCATCAAAATGTTGAGAAGTAGAAATGGCACTGTTCTGATCTCTCCCTTTGTTGAGACAAAACTTAGTAAATCCGCCCCTGAATTTGTCATGTGCTGCTTCTGGCCTGGTACTGTGCCATGGCACAAGCACTAAGTAAGCAGAAAAAAGGGTAGACTAAAAGAGTTCTGTTAGAACTGGCATCTTTTGGCATGGTTTCCCTTGTCTTTTTGTCTCTAACCTCCTATTGTTGACTGTGCTCTACATTTAGTTTTTAATGGTTTCAGGACTCTGGGCACTGTCCCACAGCTGACCAGTGCTAAAGTCCAAGTGCTTATCTAAAAGGTAATGATAATTGGTTTCTCCATGACTGTCATATTTGATTTACTCGTATGTCCCTAGTACAGTGCACCATGTGTGCCCAAGGTCTGTAATTCCACTAGTGGGCCTGCAGCACTGATTGTGCCATACACATGAGTAGCCCTGCAAACATGTCTTAGGTCTGCCACTGCAGTGTCTGTGAGTGCTGTTTTCAACTGCCAGTTCGAACTGGAAAGTGCACCCACTTGCCAGGTTCAAACCTTCCCTTTTATTACATGTAAGGCATCATTAAGGAATGCCCCAGGTAGCCCCATGGGCAGGGTGCAGTGGATATAAAAGGTTGGACACATACTGGTGTGTTTTACAGGTCCTTTTAGGGAAAAACTGCTGAATTCATTTTTCACTACAGCAAGGCCTATCTCTCCATTAGGTTAGAATTGGAGCTGCCAAGGGTTTCCACCAATTGAGAATGGATAGAAAATTCAAGTTTGCTGTCTCTGGACTCACAATTTAAAAATAAATATTTTAGTGAAGTTGGTTTTTAAATTGCAGGTCTAAAAATGCCACTTTTAAAAAGTTGAAGTAAGATAAGTGATGGAATGCACTCCAAATTTAGCTCAACTTAAACAATTTGCAAGCTTCAGTAATCCATTACAATGTAGACAAAGCAGTATGGAGGAACAAATAGGCCAGAATTATTTGGAAAGGGATACTTTTAATTATCCTTTCGTGTGTAATAAATTCACATCTCATTCTTCATTTTTTTGCTGAGCATGTATAACAAACATATATATACAAAATACAACCTATATACATAAAACGCAAGTACGCCACTATCCAAAAATAGGTATTCAATTAAGGATCCACCTTTCAATAGTGTGGACATCCATGAGAGCATATACATTGCATAGGAAAAACATTATCTCCAAAAGTTCAAAAGCAATGTGAAACTCATAAGTCCCAACACATTCCAATTTTTTATGAGCCCTCTGTGAAACCGAAATGTCGACGCGGTCGCGTTTCAGCCAATCAATTCCTTTTGGCCTCTTCAGGACAAGGAAAGCAGCAGCAATCTATATGAAAAAGTAGCACACTACAATAACATATACATTATGCGAACCCTTCTAAGCTCGCCTTACACTGTACAGGTCCTTCATCTATAACGTGAAACGCAGACATAAAAGTCCCACCACAAATGAGAAAAAAAGATAAAGTGAGAAAAGGAAAAGACAGGCCGATTTCTTGTGGCACGAATTATCTTTAATAATACATTACTCCCACAGGTTTATAGGTGTATTGATGTACTATAGGGCAACAGGAATAATCGTTCTATCATTAAGAGAAAGTGATTCTTAATCCCTTCACCAAACAAACCAACATATCTGCATTGCAGAGCCAATCAGTCTAGAAAGGGTTAGACACTAGTATCTAGAAAAGCCTTTCTACGGGAATGACCGGTCGAAAGGACTGACCTCGAGTCGATATAACCGCTCAGCAAACCAATTATACTGGCAAGAGCGTGAGTCCAGCCCGTCCGTTTAAGTTTCTATGGAGGGAAAAGAGCAATTGCTGAGGCAATTCTCCCGTAGCTAACGGAGCTTCGTCTCATTACAATATAAATACCTGGGTCTGGTGGCAAAGAAGCCCCTCTGTCCGTGTACATAATTCTTCAACGGGGAGCAATCCGGTGTGATGACTAACTAAATAAAACAACACGCAAGGAAAAACTAAATCAATAACCATCTCAAACTGCCGTTTACTTTAAGCATATCTACAAAAAACGGGGAAGGAAGGGCCTCAAGACCGTGTGCGCTTACCTACGTTTTCTGCCAATTCTGAAGCTAATTCTCTTGCTTTCTTCCTCTCACCTATCCCGCAGTGCGAGTGGAGTGGCTTGAGAAGGGGAGTCAGAGTCTTATTTCCTGGCTGAGAACAGAGACAAAGGACTACATTCCTCCCGAGGAACGCCAGGCAGCGAATCGGCCATATTGGAGCGGAGCTATACTCAAACAAAGTAATTAAGTCAATGCTCCTCTTATATTTCCGGGGGAGGGGCCGCTATGTGTATGATATTATCGGGGCTTACCAAACTGTACTAAAGACCACGGTATTCAGTGGCCGCTTCTCTTCTATTACCGGAAAGGAAGCCACTATATGTCTGATATTCTGGGAGCTTACAGAGCTCGAGATGGTGTGCAAATCCTTCCTGAAAATACGGAGGAGAATTAAACCTCACAGGATCTAATAGAAAAAGCTGAATGAAGAGGAAAACAAATTATAAGCCAAAGTGGAAGGAAAACAAAATAAAATAAAACACCCAAAATCTTTTCCATGTGCAAAGAAAGAAAGTAAGGAAACCTGTAAATATCAAGGCTCACATTCTAAAAATATGTTATTAAACATATATGCACATACATACATACATCGTAACTGTACATGCGGAGTACTCTTCTGACACAATAAGATACGTTTGTCAATCCTGCATACAAGGCCTAGACTAGTTGATGAAACTATTATTGTATCAGTGCCCAGATTTCATCTCTATCATTTAGGCCATCGATAGCTGTCCGGTATTTTTCAATGAGCCTCGCCTCCTGACGATTCAGGATACTTTGCAGGGTGGCTTTGTTCATAGAGCGCATGACTATCAAAACCGTCCACCTCAATTCATCCTCATTATGTCCTTTCTTCAACAAAGTGTTGACCCAACGGGGCACCTAAGGTTTTACACCGAATTCGTGATTTGTGTTGCTGAATACGAAGTTTCACAGCTTGGGTGGTTTGACCAATGTATGTTTTTTTACATGGACATTCAATTGAATAAATTACGTTTTTTGAATTGCAATTCGAGAAGCCCAATTGAATATATTTTTGATCCCCAATTGTTGTGTACTTGGAGTCACTTGTTTGGGGACATACCACACAATTCTGACATCTAAAGTGTCCTTGTACTGGTGGCAGTCCCATCATAGTTCTTACATCACTTTTCGGTGCTGATGGTCTAGAGGCCTTAACCAGATGTTCTCTCAGGATTTTTCCTTTTTGAAAGGAAAAGAGCGGTTTAGCCAACCCTAATTGGTCAATCAACCGCCAATTTCTTTGGATAATCTGCCTCACTTTGTTGGCCTTGGGATTGTAAGTCAACACACAGGTGAGTTGATCTTTCTTTTCTTTACTCCTTGGTGTTAGCAAGGTTTCCCGAGGTGTAAACCAAGCTCTTAGTCATTTTTATTTGAACAATTCCGGCGTATTCTAAGGAATTGCCCATAGGGCAAATTGTCCTTAAGGTGTCGTGGGTGCCCTGAGCTATATGCTAGAAGAGTATTTCTATCCGTAGGTTTCGTGAATAAACTAACCTCTAGTAGCCCATTGTTATTTTTGACCCAAACATCAAGGAAGTTGATTTGGATTTTGCTTGCATTTTTTGTAAATTTCAGATCTGGTGTGCGTGTGTTCAGCCAAGTGTGGAATGCATCTAGATCTTCATTATTGCCATTCCATATCACGAAAATGTCGTCAATGAATCTGACCCATCTCACAATGTTGGCAGAAAATGGGCCAGTCTCATTGAAGATAAATAAAGTCTCGAATTGATCCATGACCAAATTGGCTATTTCCGGTGCAAAGCTGCAAGCCATGGCCACACCTTTTACTTGGAGGAACAGGTCATCTTTGAAATTGAAAAAATTACTTTTTAATCATATTTTTGCCAGAGAGATCAAAAAATTGGTTGGAACCTGATGGGGTCTAGGTCTTTTGTTTAGTACCAGTGTCATAATCAAGAGTGCCTCGTCTTGAGGAATGTTTGTGTAAAGACTTTCGATGTCAAACGTAACCAAAATATTTTGGTTATCATCGAACATCGATCCCTCGACTTTAGAAATAAAATCCATTGTATCTCGAACGTACGCTTTAGTGTCAGGAACAAACGGTTTCAGGAAATAATCCACATATTTTGCCAAAGGCTCTAAAATAGAACCACAGGCTGAGATGATCGGCCTCCCTGGTGGTATAGTGGCGTTTTTATGGATTTTTGGCAGGACATACATGGTGGGGACTTTCTGCGTGGTGATATTTAAAAACTCAAATTCTTTTTTACACAAAAAGCCACTATCCAAGGCTTTATTGGTCAGATGTAAAATTTCGGCTTTCAAACGAGCTGTAGGATTACATTCAAGTGGTCGATAATGTGCCTGATTACTGAATTGTCTAGTGATTTCCTCATCGTATTTCTCTGCGTCCCATAGCACGATTCCTCCACCTTTATCGGCGGGTTTCACTACCACTAATGGGTTACCCGCTAAATTTTGAACTGCTTTTTGTTCATCTCTCGAGAAGTTCTGTTTGTAGGACGTCCTTTTTGAGTGCAGATTATCTACCTCTCGCAATATTTGATTTTCAAACAGAAGCAGAAAGTCCCCACCATGTATGTCCTGCCAAATATCCATAAAAACGCCACTATACCACCAGGGAGGCCGATCATCTCAGCCTGTGGTTCTATTTTAGAGCCTTTGGCAAAATATGTGGATTATTTCCTGAAACCGTTTGTTCCTGTCACTAAAGCGTACGTTCGAGATACAATGGATTTTATTTCTAAAGTCGAGGGATCGATGTTCGATGATAACCAAAATATTTTGGTTACGTTTGACATCGAAAGTCTTTACACAAACATTCCTCAAGACGAGGCACTCTTGATTATGACACTGGTACTAAACAAAAGACCTAGACCACATCAGGTTCCAACCGGTTTTTTGATCTCTCTGGCAAAAATATGCTTAAAAATTAATTTTTTCAATTTCAAAGATGACCTGTTCCTCCAAGTAAAAGGTGTGGCCATGGGTTGCAGCTTTGCACCGGAAATAGCCAATTTGGTCATGGATCAATTCGAGACTTTATTTATCTTCAATGAGACTGGCCCATTTTCTGCCAACATTGCGAGATGGGTCAGATTCATTGACGACATTTTCGTGATATGGAATGGCAATAATGAAGATCTGGATGCATTCCACACTTGGCTGAACACACGCACACCAGATCTGAAATTTACAAAAAATGCAAGCAAAATCCAAATCAACTTCCTTGATGTTTGGGTCAAAAATAACGATGGGCTACTAGAGGTTAGTTTATTCACGAAACCTACGGATAGAAATACTCTTCTAGCATATAGCTCAGGGCACCCACGACACCTTAAGGACAATTTGCCCTATGGGCAATTCCTTAGAATACGCCGAAATTGTTCAAATAAAAATGACTATTTTGATAATGCAGCCACTTTACAGACAAAGCTTTGTAACAGAGGGTACCCAAAAAAACTGGTCAGGAATGCACTCATAAGAGCTTGGTTTACACCTCGGGAAACCTTGCTAACACCAAGGAGTGAAGAAAAGAAGGATCAACTCACCTGTGTGTTGACTTACAATCCCAAGGCCAACAAAGTGAGGCAGATTATCCAAAGAAATTGGCGGTTGATTGACCAATTAGGGTTGGCTAAACCGCTCTTTTCCTTTCAAAAAAGGAAAAAACCTGAGAGAACATCTGGTTAAGGCCTCTAGACCATCAGCACCGAAAAGTGATGTAAGAACTATGATGGGACTGCCACCAGTACAGGGACACTTTAGATGTCAGAATTGTGTGGTATGTCCCCAAACAAGTGACTCCAAGTACACAACAATTGGGGATCAAAAATATATCCAATTGGGCTTCTCGAATTGCAATTAAAAAAACATAATTTATTCAATTGAATGTCCGTGTAAAAAAACATACATTGGTCAAACCATCCAAGCTGTGAAACTTCGTATTCAGCAACACAAATCACGAATTCGGTGTAAAACCTTAGGTACCCCGTTGGTTCAACACTTTGTTGAAAACGGACATAATGAGGATGAATTGAGGTGGACGGTTTTGATAGAAATGCGCCCTATGAACAAAGCCACCCTGCAAAGTATCCTGAATCGTCAGGAGGCGAGGCTCATTGAAAAATACCGGACAGCTATAGATGGCCTAAATGATAGAGATGAAATCTGGGCACTGATACAATAATAGTTTCATCAACTAGTCTAGGCCTTGTATGCAGGATTGACAAATGTATCTTATTGTGTCAGAAGAGTACTCCGCATGTACAGTTACGATGTATGTATGTATGTGCATATATGTTTAATAACATATATTTTTAGAATGTGAGCCTTGATATTTACAGGTTTCCTTACTTTCTTTCTTTGCACATGGAAAAGATTTTGGGTGTTTTATTTTATTTTATTTTCCTCCACTTTGGCTTATAATTTGTTTTCCTCTTCATTCAGCTTTTTCTATTAGATCCTGTGAAGTTTAATTCTCCTCCGTATTTTCAGGAAGGATTTGCACACCATCTCGAGCTCTGTAAGCTCCCAGAATATCAGATATGTAGTGGCTTCCTTTCCGGTAATAGAAGAGAAGCGGCTACTGAATACCGTGGTCTTTAGTACAGTTTGGTAAGCCCCGATAATATCATACACATAGCGGCCCCTCCCCCGGAAATATAAGAGGAGCATTGACTTAATTACTTTGTTTGAGTATAGCTCCGCTCCAATATGGCCGATTCGCTGCCTGGCGCTCCTCGGGAGGAATGTAGTCCTTTGTCTCTGTTCTCAGCCAAGAAATAAGACTCTGACTCCCCTTCTCAAGCCACTCCACTCGCACTGCGGGATAGGTGAGAGGAAGAAAGCGAGAGAATTAGCTTCAGAATTGGCAGAAAACTTAGGTAAGCGCACACGGTCTTGAGGCCCTTCCTTCCCCGTTTTTTGTAGATATGCTTAAAGTAAACGGCAGCTTGAGATGGTTATTGATTTAGTTTTTCCTTGCATGTTGTTTTATTTAGTTAGTCATCACGCCGGCTTGCTCCCCGTTGAAGAATTATGTACACGGACAGGGGGGCTTCATTGCCACCAGACCCAGGTATTTATATTGTAATGAGACGAAGCTCCGTTAGCTATGGGAGAATTGCCTCAGCAATTGCTCTTTTCCCTCCATAGAAACGTAAACGGACGGGCTGGACACACGCTCTTGCCAGTATAATTGGTTTGCTGAGCGGTTCCATCGACTCGAGGTCAGTCCTTTCGACCGGTCATTCCCGTAGAAAGGCTTTTCTAGATACTAGTGTCTAACTCTTTCTTGACTGATTGGCTCTGCAATGCAGATATGTTGGTTTGTTTGGTGAAGGGATTAAGAATCACTCTCTCTTAATGATAGAACGATTATTCCTGTTGCCCTATAGTACATCAATACACCTATAAACCTGTGGGAGTAATGTATTATTAAAGATAATTCGTGCCACAAGAAATCGGCCTGTCTTTTCCTTTTCTCACTTTATCTTTTTTTCTCATTTGTGGTGGGACTTTTATGTCTGCGTTTCACGTTATAGGTGAAGGACCTGTACAGTGTAAGGCGAGCTTAGAAGGGTTCGCATAATGTATATGTTATTGTAGTGTGCTTCTTTTTCATATAGATTGCTGCTGCTTTCCTTGTCCTGAAGAGGCCAAAAGCAATTGATTGGCTGAAACGCGACCGCGTCGATATTTCGGTTTCACAGAGGGCTCATAAAAAATTGGAATGTGTTGGGACTTATGAGTTTCACATTGCTTTTGAACTTTTGGAGATAATGTTTTTCCTATGCAATGTATATGCTCTCATGGATGTCCACACTATTGAAAGGTGGATCCTTAATTGAATACCTACTTTTGGATAGTAGCGTACTTGCGTTTTATGTATATAGGTTGTATTTTGTATATATATGTTTGTTATACATGCTCAGCAAAAAAAATGAAGAATGAGATGTGAATTTATTACACACGAAAGGATAATTAAAAGTATCCCTTTCCAAATAATTCTGGCCTATTTGTTCCTCCATACTGCTTTGTCTACATTGTGTTTGCCTTACCCAGGTATAGGAGGGTGATAGATGGGTATACCCCCCATGTTTTTGGAATCTAATCCATTATAGCGTGCAAACTAGAAGTGCACCATGTCCCAATGGCACATAAATAATATCACAAATGACTGGTGCATCGTCACGCACAAGCTTCATGTTGCACTACTTCATTACAGTCTCAAAAAGGACAAGAATTAGATCCAATGTTCATCCATGTAATCCATATTTATTTAAACGTTTTTTCAAATCCATTGCAAACAGAGGCAAAATAATTCTGAGCTTCACATGCCATAGAAATGCTCATCCAAGCCTTATTCCAAAGCACAACAGAATTCACTTAACCTCCTGGGTGACCATGCTGTCAAAAAACCCAATGCATTTCGGGCCGATGGCCCTTCTTCAGGGGTAACTGTAACATAAAGAAACCCGTAGAGGATCTGGTGCATCATAAATCAACAAGGTTACAGCATACTGCATCTGATAAGAACTGCTAAATACGCCTGGATACTCGTTAATAAAAAAAATATGGATTACATGGATGAACATTGAATCTAAGTCTTGTCCTTTTTGAGACTGGAATGAAGCAGTGCAACATGAAGCTGGTGCGTGACGACGCACCAGTCATTTGTGATATCATTTTTGTGCCATTGCACGCTATAATGGATTACTGAATATTGCAAATTGTTTAAGTTGAGCTGAATTTGGAGTGCATTTCATTACTTATCTTCCTTCACTGTTAAAATTGTGTCCCTCTGTTGGTTTGCACCCAGACATTTCACTGTACAAACAGGATAGCATCATGTACAACAGAGGTACACTGGGAACATGAGGTGAAAGCATACTGCATCTGATAAGAACTGTTAAATACGTCTGGATTCTTGTTAATAAAAATTGTTTTATCGTAGAGGACTGTTAATATCTACACAACTTTATCGTTCATGCAGAGATGTTGACTTTTACCGTTTTGTTCACATCACATGTTTTTATAAAGTTTTTCAGTAGGCATGGGAAAGGGGATGAGTAGCTTTTTTTCAAGGGGACCTTTTTATGGTTCTGTGTTTGTTTGGTTCACTCTTTTATGTCTATTATTTTCGGCCTGTTGCTCAGAGAGCCACTCAGTTGTAATTGGTTACACTTGTTGAGTTTGCTACGGGATAAATAGGAGTGGTTTATTTATCACATGAATCCGCTGGTCTCATGCACGGCAATACGGCAGATCACAGCGTTGGGTCACCTTGATGAGAGTTATCACATCGGGGACCGCGTAAATCTATTGTTAAGTTTTCACATAGTTTAGTATGGATGCACAGAAACTTTCACTTTTTTTTTTTTTTTTTTTTTAAAAACCTTTATTTGTGCATAGTAAAAGAACAAATACGGGCCTACAACCATCAGGCCGGCCACAATACGGTTGAGCACAGAGACAAACAGTACATCCCCTGTGCGTCAAGGTCAAGATTAGCAATGATTCAGGATTCATACACTGGAGGGATCCTTGACACCAGGGGAAGGAGAAGTGAAGGTTAATTTTAAGGTTTTCAAAAAAAATTTTATCGAGAAAGAAATCAGTAAAGGATAGAAACAAGGAGATTCGAGTCCGCGAGTCGGCTTCATACACTGGAGAGCAGCAGCATCATTAAAACAGCCATAGAAAATCTCATACAGTAAGGCGATGCAGTTAGATAACAGGATCATCACAGTAGTAAATACGCACCCCCTAAAAGCCGCCCCCACTCAATCCACCCCACACCCGGACCCCGAATCGAAACAAGTATAGCGCAGAGACATGAAAGAAAGAGGCCCATAGAACTAAAAAGAAACAGTAAATTACCCCCCCACCCTACACCAATGCGGAGGCTATGGCCTGCCCCCCCCCCAGCATAGTGCCTGTCGCCCAATGAACCCGAAATATAGACGAGAGAGAAAGTAGGAATAGAGTAAAGAAACTAAGAGAAGAAAGAAGAAAGGAGGCGGGGAGGAGCCCACGTATCCTCGGAGCGCCCGACACCACCGGCCAACCAAGCCTCCACACACTGAAACCCCACTACACCCAAAGGCGGTCGTGTGAAGATAGCATGTAACAACAAGGAAATGAAGGCAGACAGATCGCGACGAGTGCGCACAACATATGCAAACAATTCCAGTCCCAGTCCAGCCCGTCCGTGAAACTATGATGATAGAAAGTAATCTAGCCCTGGCCCGATCGCGGGCTTACGATTAGACCCGCCCCCTCGTGAATGCCCCGCATCCCGAACAGACAAAGACAATATGGCCGCTTGGAAGAAGATGGAGAAGTAGAGTCACAAAATGGCCGCCGATCATCTATTGAGGTTCCCTTGCACACCATATAAAATCCAGACCTGGCTTGTAAAGTACATGAGTTCCACATAAAAGGAGCCGTAGGCCACCGTGAACGGTTCCTCGAGGTCGTCAGGTGTAGTTCAGCTGGAAGGTCCTGCAGGCACGGTGAGGCAGGCAACAACAAAGCAGGCAGCAATGACCGGGGAAACAAAGTATCCGCCATTGAGCAGGAGAGCGATTGATCCTGAGCGCCGGGAAAGCCAAACGCAGACACCAGTGGAGCACCGCTACACCCAGTCGTTACTTCCCCGCAGGAGGACCACAGCACTGGCAGACTCACGTCTTGTTGATCACAAACGGGGCGCTCACGACCCGCAGCAGACAGTGTAGAGTCGAACCGCTCACTCAGCGTTTGCAAGCCGACACATAATTGCAGACGAAAGTCCCGCAGGGCAGCCAGAACGGAGCCGTATGTCAGCGGAAGCTGCGCCCCCATAGCGGCAGAAATCCGGGACGGCACTGGGGAGCTGGAGTCTGGTAGAGGGAGGGCGAAGCGGGCAGCGGGCGAGACCGGAGCATCACCCCCCAGCAGCGAGCAGGCAATCAGCGCCATGTTTTACCGCTGAACGGTACCGTGGCCAGGGGGGGGATCGTGACAAGGAGGCAATTCCCAACAGGTCTGCGCCGCAACAGGTGAAAGCCAACAGTCGCTTCCCCTCCCTCGGGCTCTCTTGCAGCCGACTAGACCATAGAAGAAGGGGGTCTGCAGCCTTCCACAGCATGGTCCACAGAGCGGGGTAGGAGACCCGTCACGCCGGGGCTTACCCTCTAGCTCCAGCCCGTCAGGTGCAGGGTGCAGGAGGTGTCCGGGCGTCTCTCCCCCGGCTCCTCCGGCGACCGTCCGTGGCGTGAGGCGGGATCGGGACCTCGGGGCTCAGATTTTCACCAGCGGGTCCGGTGACTGCGACGCTTCCAGGGGGCCGGCCGAGGCCACAGTAGAGCAGGGGTCCAGTGCGGGGAACAAAGGCACCAAGAACTCCGGCATCCGGGCGGGCTAAGACTTCGGGAAAGCGGCGGCGCAGTCAGCGCGTCGTCGCACGCGTTGCACCTCGAAAATCGGCAAGGATAGGAATCAGGATGATAGTCCGAGGCCAAGGGCCGACGGAGCCGGGCGCTCAAGCGACTGCTCCGGTCGCCATCTTGGCTCCTCCCCCAGAAACTTTCACTTTTGATGCCTTTTTTGTTTTATTCATTTGCAGGAGGTTTCATATTTGTTTTATTTACATTGATTTTTAACACAGAGTACAGGGTACGTTGGCACGCTTGAAAACATTGGGGCATATTCTCAAGGACTTATCGCAGAATTATCTGCACTTTATCGCAGCCAAAGTCGCGATACATTTATCGCCCAATTCACAAGCTGGTGCTAACAGCCCATATCACAAGCTTACCAGCGATAGCAGCCGCAAAAAAGATCGCCACAGATGACCCCGGCAACTAACGCTAATGAGATGCAGAGTAGGCGTTCCCGTGCAAAAAGCTGTGACAACACCACTCCTCAACATTCTCAACGACCAGCCAGATCGGCGATAAGATCCCAAAACAGGCAATAAGGCGCTTTAGCAGCAGGAAATTAACACCTGCTCTGACCTGGTGTAAAGTCGGACAACAACCGGCACCAGACAAGGCAGCACAGCTCAGAGCCACACATGAAGAGCAACAGATGCCCTGGACCAACTGAACATGCAGCCCGGAGCCCCAATAGGGCAACAACACCCACCGCCACCACCCCCATGACCCCCCTCCAGGCCCTACCTGCGGGCACCCCAACCCCCACCCTTTGGGCAAAGATATTGCACATCAAGTCTACGAAATCATGAACCAAACAATTTGCCTGAAGTCGCACAATCATAACACCTAACTCCCCCCGTGAGCGTGAGTGGAGTGGGCTGTCCTGGCGTATGCCAGTCCAGCGTAAGGTTGTGAACAATGACCCCGGGGCTCTGGGCGTGGTTCCGTCCTGGGCTGGACGAGGAAGTAACTAATGTGTGTGTCTCCATAGTAGTGTTGGCGCCACCCAGACCGCAATCGGCAATGTGTCACCCTGTGACCCAAGTCCTACAACATGAGCAACATGGAATTAAAGGGAAATCACTGACTCTAAATTCATTCATACTTCCACACTTGAAAGATCATAGACATTACACATCTGTGTGAATATGAATGTTTATTGCACATTCAGTGGAGTGTTTCAGCTGGAGCAGTACAGGGCCATGCAAACCCCACTTTACATTGTTGGCCCGTGGAGGGCCAGCCAGAGTCCTTCAGGGAATGACAAGTACATCAGAAGAGGACGAGTTCAGTCTGCAGTCTGATAGCTGTGTCATTGGTGACCAAACAGAATATGGCAGTCCATGTTGAGGTCTAAGGTGAGTGCATCGGGGGACAGTGGAAGGTGATGATGCAGAGGGCAGAACCAAGCAGAAGCAGGCCATATGGCGGAGATGAATGCTGCTGCGTCCTTCTGACCATGAAAGCAGATTCATCCGCATCTTCATCCTCTGCTGTTGCATGTGCCTCACATGTGGCTGGTGGTATTCTGTCTCCAGCACTGTGTGGCAGTGACACCTCAGGGGCCGGAGGTGGAATGTCTGCCACACTGTGTGGCACTGACACCTCAGGGGCCGGAGGTGGAATATATGCCACACTGTGTGGCACTGACACATCAGGGGCCGGAGATGTGGATGGAGTGGTAGCAGCAGCATGCATCAGCGCCAGGGCTTGTTGCAGCAATGCCATGAAGAGTGTCTTTAGGGCATTGAGGGACCCAGCTACCGCTGGTGGTGTGCAGCCATGGCAGCCGCTCTTTCCGCCTGCGTCCGCTCCATGTTCTCCATGATCCCCTGCATGTGTCCCAACTCCCGGGTGACGTCGCTGGAGGCAATCTTACTAGACATTTGTTCTTGTCGCAGAGTCAGGACTCTAGTGATGTCAGCCATGGTTCATTGGAGAGCATGAAGCAGGCTGTGGGTGTCCATTAGGGACTGTGAGTGGTCTCTGATGGGACTTAGACACCCACGTATGGCGTCTAGTTTGGCTGCCATGCGGTCGAACCCCACCTGCACCTGTTCAGCCAGCTTCTCCTGGCACCCTAACACACAGCGTTGGAAGGCCATGTGTTCGTCGTGGGGGTCCTGGGAGGCAGCCGTGGTGGTGGGTGCTGCCTACTGTGTGTTCTGTGCAGGGGGTGGGTTTTCCTCATAGCAGCTGGGCTGCCCTGCTCCTGGAAGTGGGCTACAGTGGTAAGAGGAGTTGACACTAACATCAGAATAGGTCTGTGGATGTCCTCACACAAAGCAGTCTCCACCCTTCTGTAGTATGTCTGGAGCCAGGGCAAGGAAAGGCAGGGTCTTGTGCTCTACAAAGACTTTCCTTTGAGGTTTTCCTACTTCAAAGGCTAAAATGGGTATAGGTACGGGACCGCTCAGACCATACTCAGAACACTTCTGGGTTGAGGACATTCTGCCAGGAAGAAGAGCTGGACAGCTGTCAGAAGGGACTGTCACTTTGCTGTTTGCTCTGCTGTGTTGGTCTGCTGCTTTGCTGCTTCTGTCTTGGGAGTGAAGGAACTGGACTTTGCTTTCTACATCCTGCTTCCAAAGGTTCTCAAAGGGCTTGCACGTGCTTGCCTCCTGTTAAGAAATCTCAGTGCCCTCAAAGAATTCACCTGCATTTTGCTAACGACCCCTTTGCTTTTCTCTGCTGGGAGCCCTGTCTTTCCATGTGGCACCAAATACAGTTTCTGGGCCCTTGGAGCCAAGTGGTTGGTGCTGCAACCCAAGAAAAGCAAATCCTGACGCCATCAACAACACCGCTGCCTGCACTGGACCCAAGGGCACCGCTCATGAAGAGCTTGACTCACCTCCCTGACTTACAATGCAGCCCTGGTCCAGCCGACGCCAGCGTATCAACCATGACACCGCACAGTCAATAGCTGATGTGTGTGACCTCCCAAGCTCATTGACCCCACACTGTTGTGAGGAACTGATACATTACTGCCAACTCGCATCACCTCCCCTGCAACTGCAGGAAGCTGGCTTGGTATATGGTGCACACTTATTTAAGTGTAGCACCCTGCACCACTCCAGACAACCCTTATGGTGTTTTTAGTAGTTTAGACAACCTTAGAAAGCTCTCTAAGTGGTAGATGTGGAGAGCAGCCTTCAGGCTTAGTTTAGGAGGAGTGTAAAGCAGCTTCTTTCACCAGTATCTAACCTTATAGTGCAGATTAAGTGAAAAAGAACCACTCAGTGTAGTTATCAAAATAGTTATTTATTACAGACACTGACTAACTCAATGCGATATTGCCTACCCGGAGATATAATTACAATACACACAACACTTTAATTATTCAACAGGCAGGTAGCACGAAAATAAAGTGGGCTCCTGGGGGAGACCAAACCATAAACAAAAATAGTGGAATGCGACTAACCACCGAAGTCAAGATTAGACCCAGAAGACTTAGAAGTGCTGGGGAACCAAGGAACCACCTGAGGTAAGGATCCAGGAACCCCACGGAGGCCGTGTGCTAAGTGAATACACGACCGCGTGTTCAAGGTAAGTCAATGGGGAAGTTGCTATTACAATTTGTCAGAAAAAGGACCCTTCCCAGAGGAATTGGAAGACACCCATGGAATATGCATGGTTTGAGAGTCATTTACGTAAATGGGTCGCGACACTGCTCGTCATGCTGCAAATAACCCCAAAGGATTCTGGATAGTGTAGTGGCTACGGTGAGTACGCCTACGCCACGAGTATATAGAAATATAATGCCATCCCTGGACACGTGTTTCGAGGTAATTGCCTCTCGTCAGCAGGGAGCAGGTAGGTATGCGGGGTGCCGATGACTGCCATATATATAGGTAAAATACCTTCCAAGGCGCGCAGGTGCAGACACCGGGCTCGTCAGCCAAAGTCGCTCGAATGAGCTATTAGTAATTTACGTAAATGGGTCGCGACACTGCTCGTCATGCTGCAAATAACCCCAAAGGATTCTGGATAGTGTAGTGGCTACGGTGAGTACGCCTACGCCACGAGTATATAGAAATATAATGCCATCCCTGGACAAGTGTTTCGAGGTAATTGCCTCTCGTCAGCAGGGAGCAGGTAGGTATGCGGGGTGCCGATGACTGCCATATATATAGGTAAAATACCTTCCAAGGCGCGCAGGTGCAGACACCGGGCTCGTCAGCCAAAGTCGCTCGAATGAGCTATTAGTAATTTACGTAAATGGGTCGCGACACTGCTCGTCATGCTGCAAATAACCCCAAAGGATTCTGGATAGTGTAGTGGCTACGGTGAGTACGCCTACGCCACGAGTATATAGAAATATAATGCCATCCCTGGACACGTGTTTCGAGGTAATTGCCTCTCGTCAGCAGGGAGCAGGTAGGTATGCGGGGTGCCGATGACTGCCATATATATAGGTAAAATACCTTCCAAGGCGCGCAGGTGCAGACACCGGGCTCGTCAGCCAAAGTCGCTCGAATGAGCTATTAGTAATTTACGTAAATGGGTCGCGACACTGCTCGTCATGCTGCAAATAACCCCAAAGGATTCTGGATAGTGTAGTGGCTACGGTGAGTACGCCTACGCCACGAGTATATAGAAATATAATGCCATCCCTGGACACGTGTTTCGAGGTAATTGCCTCTCGTCAGCAGGGAGCAGGTAGGTATGCGGGGTGCCGATGACTGCCATATATATAGGTAAAATACCTTCCAAGGCGCGCAGGTGCAGACACCGGGCTCGTCAGCCAAAGTCGCTCGAATGAGCTATTAGTAATTGAAAGGTACTTTACCTATATATTTTGGCAGTCTACTTGGCACCCCGCATACCTACCTGCTCCCTGCTGACGAGAGGCAATTACCTCGAAACACGTGTCCAGGGATGGCATTATTTCACATACTCGTGGCAAAGGCGTACTCACCGCTGCCACTACATTATCCAGAATTCTTTGGGGCTATTTGCTAGTATGACGAGCAGTGTCGCGACCCACTACGTAAACTATGGTTTGAGAGTCACCCCACCGGTTAATACCCAGGAGACCAGGTTACCTGTCCCAGAGGAGCCGGGAGCAAGGTACGAAGTGGAGTCGGGAACCGCCGTAGAACCCAATGGAGGACTTCAAGCAAGATACTGCTGGCGAAGAAGCTGGAAGAGTCTGATGGAATCCAATGATGGAGTCAAGAAGAGGAGTACCTGCAAGCAGAGGGGACAGAGTCTATGTCACTCAGGAGTGACCAGGAGGCACGGGAGTCTAGTGCCCACCAATGTCGGCTGTTGCAGAAGAGTTGACGGTGCCCTTATCTCTGCAGCTACTCAGACCAGGTGATGCTGAGGAAGACCAGGAATGGTGTATGAGCTGTCCCAAATCAGATGTCGATATCCAGGGAGTCGGTGTCCAACGGGAGCACCAACAGGCCTTGGCAACAGCAACATGTCGAAGAAGACGAAAAGGCACATTGTCTGGACCAGCAAGGTCCAAGGGACTCAACACGTTCAAGTAAGTCAGAGTAGGCCCCGAGCAAGCAAGGGAGCTTACTGGAATAAAAGAAGACCCTCGACAGGGCCTGAACATCTCTGGAGATGAGGGTCGGCCAGCCTTAGCAACGGCCAGCCGACACAGTGCACAGGAGCTTGGTTAGAGCGGTGTCAATGGGTGATCCTGGCCTCAGACTCGGTCTGAAGACAGTGCAGGCCTCGAGGGAGTTGTGGAACTGCCACCTGTGTTACTGAACCTGTCCGAGTTCGTAGGAGCTCAGGAGCAGCAAATCGGTCAGCTATGTTGCGGTGCCTATGGATGCAGGGGAGTGACTCCTTCACTCCAAGGGAGATTCCTTCGAGTGTCTTTGGGTGTCCAAAGGCCCTCAATGGAACCTGTATGGAGCACGGACACTGATGGTGCAGCAGGCTTGCAGAACAAAGAGATCAGTAGCAGACGGAGGCTTCCCCGTTGCACTCTCGGTTCCCAAAGCGTAGTCCGATGCGGTCAGTCCATTCCAGGCAGTACGACTCGGTCAGAATGTCCAGACTGTTGAAGAGGACGCGGAGTTGGATCTGAATCGAATCCCCCGACGAATCTAGGGACCCACCTTCAGATAAGCCCTTAAATACCCTAAGGAAAGGGTTGGGATGATTTAGGTGTCCCTCCCAGAGGAGGGGCTGGACAGTGGGAGGATACTCCCATGCCTTTTGTCCAGTTTCGTGCCAGAGTGGGAGCCAATGGCTCCCTGAACTGCTTTGAGCTAGAGTATGCCAGGAGGGCACCAAATGCGCCCCTCAAGCAGTTTCAGTGGTGCTGGCAAGCGCCCTTACCCTGGCCCAATACACTAAACCCTGTCTGGGAGGTGGTCACACCTCCCTGTGACAGGATATCTATTGTTCTGCCTTACCATACTCGTGCTTGGCTCACCAGCAGGAGGGCAGAATCGTGTCTCAGGTCAGCAGTAGCCCTAGCATGCTGTCCGGTTCTGGAGGACTGGTACCAGGAGCACTGAGGGCCTCTCGATGGAGATTTACAGTGCATGAAATCATACCTCCCACACTGTCTATGGTGTTGGGTTATGCTTCCAACATGATTAATACCAAACATGACAGGGTTCGTTACAGCCAGTTTAGAGATGGTCACCACGTAATGACGCATGGCCCCTCTATGTATCATAATGGCTGATGCACTGACAATCCGGGAGAATGGACTCTGAGATTTGCAGGGGTGTCCTGCTCATGCAGAGGACTGGACTTCCTTAATGACGATGAAAAGAGAATGGCTTAAGATAACATTACATGGGCGATGATGACAGAATATTTGCGGGCAAATATTGCCCCGAATAGCCACATCGTCAATAACTTCCATAGACTCTTCCTAGAGGATCAGTGAATCAATCAGTTCATTTGTAGAGCACACTACTTACCCGTGAGGGTCTCAAGACACTGGGGGGTGGCGGGGGTGCTGCTACTGCTTGAACAGCCAGGTCTTGAGGAGTCTCCTGAAGGCCAGCAGGTCCTGTGTCTATCGTAGGCGGATGGGGAGGGTGTTCCAGGTTTTTGCGGCGAAGTGGGAGAACGATCTGCCGCCAGCGGTCTCTCGACAGATGCGGGTCACCGTGGCGAGGGCAAGGTCAGCGGAGCGAAGCTGGCGGTTAGGGGTGTAGAAGGTGAGTCGTTCGTTGCGGTACGCTGGTCCGGTGTTGTGGAGTGCTTTGTGAGCATGGGTGAGGAGCTTCAAGGTGATCCTCTTGTTGACGGGGAGCCAGTGCAGGTCTTTCAGGTGAGCTGTGATGTGGCTGTGGCGGGGGATGTCGAGGATGAGGCGTGCAGAGGCGTTCTGTATGCATTGTAGTCGTTTCTGGAGTTTGGCTGAGGTTCCTGCGTAGCGAGCGTTGCCATAGTCCAGTCTGCAGCTGACGAGGGCCTGGGTGACCGTCCTTCTGGTTCTGGTGGGGATCCATCTGTAGATCATGCTGTTCACTGGACGCTTTCAAGAAGGTGAGGAGGGGCTGGAGTGCTTTATATGTGGTCAGCTGATCGGCAGCGCTGACCCCCTAGCCAGCTCCGGGACAGGAGACAAAATGGCGACCAGGTCGTGAACACCCTGCGGTTTCGGCAGGATTGCGCAGCAGTCTGCCCATGGCAATCCCTTTATGGACTCTCGAATGGGTAGGGAGGCGTGGCAGCCTCGATAAGGCACGGGGCGTATTGTGGCGCCTGGGGATCCTGGCACTGCCCACAATGCGGACCTCGCGGAGCTGTTGACAAAATGGCGCCTGTCTCCTCATAATCATAACAGCTCGCCATTACCTTGCACGGTACTTGGCGTGGAAGGCGTTGTTGTCCAGAGAGGTGGAGACCCCTGTTGCACTGCACAGCAGCGGAGCCTGGTGATTCCCTTGGCGGCGGTGGCCGTGTGGTCCTGGTGTGCCTCACTTTGAGCGACTTCCATTAAGTGCTGTGCCCCGGGGGGAGGGGCTGCGTAGGAGGGTGCGTACATTCAATGGAAGGGTGCCTCTCTCCCTGAGGTGCACTTACTACAGTAAGAAAATCCACTGGGAGCTGTACTTCACCAGGTGGCTGCTTGCACCCTGTGACTGGAGCCATGCCACTACACGACCTATAGATGTGCTGCGGGAAGCACAAGAAGAACCCGCACTTGCTATATCAGACCCCGGCTCGGAGCAGAGGGCGGCCGGGAGCCGGCCATCAGTGTTGGCGGACTTGCAAGGGTGCACCGCAGTATAGCACCTACACAACGAATGAAGCTGGAGGACCACCTGGCATCACCAATGTAGCAACAGTCCCAGGTGAAGACTTGACTGGCTCTTTGGGGGGCATAGACATGGTGGTCGGAGGTACAGCTGTTCGGTAACGGAAGGGGGCACCTGCGTTGGCTGTAAGGACTGACCTATGGAGGCTGAGGGGAGCAGCTGGGAAGAGCTGCTGCAATCAAACGTCAGGGGACGCTAGCAGAACCAGCAAACTTCTGGGCGGCCTTTATCTCGGTGAGACCGCTCGGCTCGCACCACCAGCAGTAGGAGAGACTGCCTGAGACGAAGACCGCGTGTGGTCTACGAGTTACAGGAGTGCGACGGATCGGTGGCCTCCCAGCGGAATTGGTGGTGTTCAGACGCACTACTCACAGAGGTCACTGAGCTCAGTCAGACGCCACACCTGCGCGCGGAGGCTTCGAGATGGGGAGAACACAAAAGAAGCGGGGATTCACTGTTCTTAGTGTAGACACCCCAGGACCTCAATCCGACGAGGAAGCTGAATCGCCCGAAACAAGAGGAGACCTGAACTCCCGGAAACCTACATTAGCTGACATCATGCAGGTCATAACGGCCTCCAGAGAGGCGCTGGAAGGAAAAATAGATGCTATCGGCATGAACCTCAGTCTACTTAAAGACAGAGGGGCCGATTCACAGAACAAACTTAAGACAAAATCCTAAACTTAGTACCATTTTGGTATTCACAGAATGCACTTACTACTTCTGGTATTCACAGAATGAACTTACTACTTTTGCGATTCACAGAATAAACTTACTACTTTTGCTATTCACAGAATGTATTTACGACTACTAAACTTACGTCCGCACTCGGGCCGGAAATTCCGGCCCGGAGGCGGAGCTTCCGGCCCGGAGGCGGGGTTTCCGGGCCGGAGGCGGAGCTTCCGGCCCGGAGGCGGTGATTTTGGCCATGGCTAAATCTCCGCCACTGGCCGGAATCCCCACCTTCGGGCCAGAAGCTCCGCCTCCGCCCGGAAGCCCCGCCTCCGGGCCGGAAGCTCCGCCTCCGGGCCGGAATTTCCGGCCCGAGTGCGGACGTAAGTTTAGTAGTCGTAAATCCATTCTGTGAATAGCAAAAGTAGTAAGTTTATTCTGTGAATCGAAAAAGTAGTAAGTTCATTCTGTGAATACCAGAAGTAGTAAGTGCATTCTATGAATACCAAAATGGTACTAAGTTTAGGATTTTGTCTTAAGTTTGTTCTGTGAATCGGGCCCAATGTGGCCAGCAATGAAAAGGAAATGAGCGGCCTGCCGGAATATGTCCATGAGATGCGCCGATCTCTTGCTGTCCTGGAAACTAAGGTGAAAACCCTGGAAATGCGTGCCGAGGACAGTGAGGGGTGGTCGCGGCAGAACAATATCCGCGTCATCTGGATACCAGAAAAAAGCGAAAGGGACAGACACGGTCCGCTACTTGGAGGAATGGCTCTGCGCTGAGGTGGCTCCAACTGGTCTGTCCCCCTTCTACGCCCTGGAGTGGGCTCACAGAGTTCCAGCTAAGCCACCAAAACCAGGAGCTCCCTCCCGACCTGTGGTGGCTAGACTTTTACACTTTCGGGATAGGGCCTGTATTTTACAATGTGCCCGCCAAAAACAAGCTCTACGCATCGACAATAGTAATGTAATGATTTTGCCAGATTTCACGAGAGAAGTTCAGTGAAGCAGGGCATCCTTCGCTGCTGTCAAGGCTAAACAGTGCAAACTGAACCTGTCCTATGCAATGCTATTTCTCGGTCGACTTAGGGTGGCGGACCCGGCAGATCATCATGTTTCAGCTTCAGGGACCCCGCACCAGAGCCCTCCTGGCCATAGGGCAGGCTCCAAAGCTCCTTTGCCCAGGGAACTTAGCCTTGAACGTCGTAAAGCACTGCAGGCAGTGGTATCACACAGTCAGAAAAGCCCTAGTTCCTCTCCGAGCAGCAGCAGAGCCTGCACTGGCAGATTGGAGACCTCACAGGATAGCAGCCAGAACGACAGCTCAGGAGCCGACATGGCACAGGTTATGCCCCAAACAGTCGATGATCTAATGTGAAGATCGAGGTCTGCCATCCAACATGCAGATTTCCCCGGGGCCTCCCATCCCTGTTCCGTAGGTGCAGTTTCAACAAACTTGTGGCTTCCCCACTTTGAACTATGGGTAACACTCAGCTGAACCAGGACTTATTGGCTGGAATAGTTAACCGGGAGGCGGCACTATGTGGTGCCTTGTAAGGTCCTTAGCAGGTGACCATCCCTTCCTCTGTCACTAGACGTTGGTTTGTACTATCACAGTTTGGATGGGGATACCTTGTTGGATACCTGTCCTGGGGAGGGGGAGTTGGAGTTGTTTCTATAGTTGAGGTTTTTTAAGGGGAACCAGGCGTGTCACGAGGGGAAAGTTTTTGAGGGATTGTGCATGTAGGTTTCAGCAATGGGACCCCCATTAAGCTTGGCTTGTCTCTCGTGGAATGTGCGGGGTATGCACTCTATGGTGAGACGCCACAAGATACACTCCTATTTGATTCACAGAGGCATTCAGATCGCATTTCTTCAAGAAACCCACCTCCTGGCAAAAGAAGGGAAGGCGTTACAACACCTCTGGAGGCGTCAGGTTTATTATACCACATACTCTGCCTTTCCAAGATGAGAATTGATATGGATAAAGGCGGGCGTACCATTCCAATGCACAACTCAAGTGATTGACCCAGAGTGCAGATATGTGGTGGTGACGGGGAGACTAGACGGTAGAGACCTCACCCTGGGTAGTATATATGCGCCTAACCCGGACCACCCGGCCTTTGTGGTACTTTAAAATTTGGGACCGCGTAGGAGGCATGGCCCTACCCTGCCTATTCCGGTATCAGCGAACCGCGAATGGCCAATGCTGTATGTACAAGTGTTTTGCATAACGTTTCATTCGATAAATTCACTTTGTATACGACATTACACATTGACTTTGTGGGTTCCATTTTGGAGCGGTAGCCATCTTATGGTTGCCCTCATATAGGCTGCGCATTAAGGACATGCACAGGCCTTCAGAACACATGTGCCTTCTATTTGACTTCCCTGTGAGCTGTGCAATTTGGCTCCACCGCCCCAGGTCAGTCCGGTCTCACGAGCTCCCCGTCCTACGGCCACCTGTGATTAGCATCAGGGTTTGACACACCATAAAGCCTTTTCATCCCACACAAGCCTCCGGCTAATCTCTTTCACACCTGACTCTTCCTGCTTTATGGCTTGTTTTACCAAAAGGAGGTGCCCGTGTTTATAGGGGTCTGCTGATATCTGATGAGGGATCTGAGCCTCGCTGGGTAAATAATTGTGGGCTGGCTGAACTGGAATGTGGGATGGTCATCATGACTCTGCCTTTTTGTTTGTAATGAATACACATGAATGACCATATCGTAAAACGAGGAATGTGTGCCTGAAGCATAATATTTTGTATATAAGGAGAAGGCCGTTTCTGTAAGTTTGAGCAGTCTCCTGAGAACATACCCGTGTGTACTTCTAGGATTGCTGTTACTGGCTGCAGTCAATAATAAAACGATCTTTGACGCCACCACAAGACTCTGTGTTTCTGTGGTCCAAGACAGGAAGAACTCGAAGTCATAGGGTGCTACCACTGGCACCGCTGGGGTCCTAAATAACCCAGTAATTCAGTTGGCGCCCAACGTGGGGCGATTTCAGCGGTACTGGTCCAAGCCAGAGGTTCGTGAGGAGCTTCGTGTGGAAATTCTGGAGGAAGGCCGCCACTTCATCGACCCCTGCATGTCGACGTGGTCCGAAAGTCTTTGCTGCGAGGTTCCCCGCTTGCTGACGGCTACGAAGGACTGCTGCCCTGACTATCGCCCTGTTTTGGACCCTTGATAATTTGGTAGAGCGAAACGATTAACCGAGTCTTCTGGTGACGTCATCGATACCTCAGTTAAGTATAAGTGGAGCGTCTCCTAATTCTTAGTTTGGTTCTTAGTTTTGGTATCCCTTCGGGATCGCTTTGATTTGGAGCTTGCAAGCGCCAAAGCCGAAGGACTCGTGTATTCACGAGACTATCGCGTTTTGATAATCCTTTGAAGTTTGAAACTAGACTAGTGAGCAAAGATGCCTGGTTCTAGTATATTTGGAAACTTGTTTTGTTTGGGTTGTAAAAGGGATTCCCAGTTGGAAGATTCGTGTCCGGTTCCTCCAATTGGAACTCCAACTTATGAGCTTTATGTAAAACATGGCGTGGGCCCCATTGCATATAATGAAGTATGGATCCGATACACCAGAAAGGACGGTGTTTTAAAATGGCCCCAAAATGGTAGTTTCGATACAGATATCTTAGACAATTTAGAAGTTAAATTATTTAAAAAGAAAGCCCGGCCGGCGATGTTTGATTCTTTCCGCCTATGGCGAAAGGAAGCCAAACAGAAGGAAATCAAGTTAGCGAAGAAAAACAAAAGAGAGAGAGGCATGTCAGTTATGCAAGCAGCTGTACAATTTAAGGATAATGAGGAGGAACAAATGAATGAGCAGTTACATAGACAGCGTAAACTAGGGATCGATAAATGTTACCCAGTTTTGTCACCCCTTCCACAAGATGAGTCAAAAGAGAAAGAGAAAGATTCCCTAATGTCCCATTTGCTAAGTTCGCCACCCCCGTATGCGCAAAATGCCACAGCGCCTACACAGCTCGTAAATGTACAGCCTCCAGTTAATGTGCCGCAAGCTTTTCCGCAGCCACCAGCTCCTCCTCAGCTGGCTCCTGTCCCTACAGCGCAGCCCTTTCAAGGGCCGCCAAGTTCGCTACCTGTCTCTTCTGCGCTTCCTGTGACTTTGCCTAGTACATCAGCTGCCTCCCTTGGCGCTCTTCCTGATACTGCCCCTGTACCTGTATCTGCATCCGTTTTTCTTCCCTCTGTCTTTTCCCCCGTTCTTGCCTCAACTTCTCCTTCTGCACGACAACGAATAGCTAGTGTAGTCACTAGTTTAATGTCGCCTCTCTTTGGGTCATCTAGTATGACCCCTGGTTCACAACGTAAGCAGTTGCGTAGTCAACTGCCTGATTCTGGAGAGAAAGAGGTATTAGACCATATGGCACGTAGGTGGATTGTTTTTTCTTCACTCTATGATGTGGAGTCAGTTGTTAATGTTTTTCACCAATGGGAAGCCCCAAAACAGAGGTATGTATTTGAGAAAATGTGTGAATTCCTCTGTGAGGAATTGGAAGATCATGGTAGAGACCCAAGCTCACAGGAGTTGTGTCGAGTGCGATTTGATTTAGGAAAAGGTACGATTGTGGGTCCCGATGTAGATAAAGCAGTTGCGACTTTACTGTCCTTCAGGAATGATGATTGTCATCAGTCATTGTTAGAACAGGAGTTACCCGTAGGGAAAAAGGTAAAAGCACGACAATACCCCATGAGAGAAGTCCCTCCGGTATGGAAGGAAGCCGTTGCGGCTGACGCCGGTCGCGGCATTGCTGCTGCTCCAGCCAATTTCCAGCGTGTTTGGGTGCATGTCCCTTGGAAACGATCTGAAGTAATAGCGCTTAAACAGACATTGCCTGACCCCCGTAAAAACCCTGCAGGATATTATAAGGAATTGTCACAGACGGCAGGATCATGTGTCATGAATCTAGCTGACATAGACATGTTGTTTGGAAACGTTGTTCCACAGCCTTTATGGGGATCAATTCGTAATGTAGATCACAACGCAGAACTAGGTGACACATGGGCTAATATCATTGCTGCAGACACTAGACAAGTTGGTGGTGCGAAACCTGAGCCCCTAGTAGCAGAACTCCCTGGTAGAATTATCACCTACATGAAAACTTTAATGCCCGCGATGCGTATGAATTGGTGTAAACTATCGGCTTGCAAACAAAAGAAAGATGAAACAGTGTCTGATTTCTTTACAAGGTTTGAAGAAACATTTATTGACCACAGTGGTCAAGATATGAGTACCGAAGGTGGCCAACGGTTATTTGTTGATAAATTTGTGCATAATTTGCTTCCCGAGTTGTGTAAGAAGTTAAAAGATTCAGAGAGTTCTTGGGCTGTTTCCTCATCAGCGCAAATACTGGCTACTGCACAGTATTACGAAAATAGAGATAAGGATGAGAGAGATAAAGCAGACAAGAAAACGAAGGAATTAAAAACGAAGGTTCTTTTACAGCAAGCTTACCCACCACGTGGTGGCCAGAGTAATTATCAGCAACCGCCACAGTTTCAGAGAAACGTGCAGAGGTACGAGTATTCTCAACCGCGTGTTCCTGTAGGCCCTAATCAATGTTCATATTGCAAGGAAGAGGGTCATTTCAAGTATAGTTGTCCTATTCTGTTACAGCGCGTTAATGGCGCTTTTAGCACCAGAGGTAGAGGTGGTCGACAAGCTCCTAGGGGTAGGGGACGCGGGAGTGGTCCCCAGAACACGCGTCCTCTTCCATCTCAAAATACGATTAATAGTTTTGATCAACAAGCAAATGCAACTGGTAGGACAGCTCAGTACTATAACAATGACTATTATACAGAGGATAAAAATGTAGAAAGTAATGATTACTAGGATAGCCGTAGGCAAAGAGAGGGAGTTGTTTCAGTGCCAGTGGATCAGAGTGGACCATATGTCAAGGTGACTACAGCGGGTGTGACAGAACCTTTTCTGTTGGATACTGGTGCTGCAAAAAGTTCAATTATGCATTCAAAACTCCCTGGCGCACCTTTGTGTGGCGACACAAATGTTTCAGTAGGTTTTTCTGGCGCCCCGGTTAGGAACCCGATCTCTAGTCCTATTCCCCTTTCTGTTGGACCTTGTGAACTGAAAGCAACCCTTATCCTAACGACAGGTTGTGGTGAGAACCTGTTAGGATTAGATTTGTTAAAGAGATTACATGCGACATTATATTGTTCCCCCTCGGGAGTACAACTTACACTTGGTAGGGAAGTGGTTTCTCCAATGTATTTATCAAGGAATGAACTGCCAGCTGAATTGTCATCTCTTCCAGATGCTCTTTGGGCTTCTGGTCTTAATGATGTGGGCCTTTTGGAAATACCGCCATACGTGGTAACTTTGAAAGCCAATGTTAAATTGCCACGCATTCCCCAGTACTGTTGTAGGGATTCTGCGTATGCTCAGAACTATGCGCAGGAAACCAGAACCTTAGAGAATTGTGGTGTACCAGAAACTCCCCTCAGAACTAAGAACCCCTTATCCGACTAGCTTAGTGTCACATTCGTTATCCGAGATTTAGCTCGGCGGTCCCAATGTATAGACAACCCAGAACAAGCGACTTAGTTATTCTCAGGAATGGTGGGAACCCGAAATACCCGTTTGCACATATATATCAGTCCACAACAGAATAACTAAGACACAGTAAAGTTTAAAGAATTTATTCATAAACCTCGAGTCCTGTTAAACAATACTTTGGCTAACATAAGTAGACAAATGGTTAAGATCATTACCATTAACATTGTTACAATACCATAGAATATAAAAGGAGCGATCATATTATAATGACAGTGGAAAATAACCACCCTCCTTTCTCTAGTTACTAATAAAATATTATTAGACTATTAGAAGGTCTCATAGGCTTGCATAGGGGACCCCATACCGTATAGATCAGCTTAGGTGTATCACATCACAGGATCAGCTCAGTGTTCTCTGCAACAGCTCTTCTATCGAATGCTCTAACAATATGCTGCGCTGTGTTATTAAAGCCCTCGACTTTCTGGTATTTGCAGCTGCGTGCATGTTGTGACTAAACAGTGGTACGATCACCCTGAACATAATCAGCCGGCACTGTCTAGTGTCCTAGAACAGTTCTTTACTCGATGTACAGACCAAGGGCACTAGCAACTGTTAAGGATGTATTAATAACATTCACTTGAGACAAGAGCGAGTCTGCATTTCTCAAAGTAATAACATGTAACAACAGTGTCGGGTGCAAAGGCAGCGAAAGCAACAAGATGGTTTTCCAACAGCTAACGTGATTAAGCTAACTTAGCACTGTAAATAGGGAGTGGCCTAAAACCACGTGACATCCCCCTTTGATCGAACCACAGTATAACCAGGGGCGAATATTTTTACAGAACGCAGAGTTCAAGAACAATGATGCAGACTAAAGAGCTTGAAATGAGAGTTCAGAAAAATGAGAGGAAGAGAAAAAAAAAATGTTAAAACACAATCTATCGTCCATAGAAGCCAACGATCGTTTGTGAAAAGATAGCCAAAAAATAAAAAAACTTTATTCGACTCGCCATCAGGCAGTCAATGAAGGAAAGTATAAGCAGCATACGCCGCTGCGGCTTCCAGTAGAAAATCATTTGAGTCATCCGCAAAATTGTCGGACATCCAGTTCAGCAAAGAAAAAGAACACACGTGTTCCACAGGGAAATGAGCATCAAGCACTCCACGTGGGCAAGAAGCAGGCATCTCGATGTAACTTCGTGCCAGGAAATCAACTGCTGCTTTCTCGATATCCCATAATCCGAGGACTCCATGCGCCGCACCCAAGGCCATAAACCCGACTCCAGAACAGTCAAACTCATGAACCACTAAGGGATACATCAGTCGATCAAAATCCAGGTCAGGTGACACCAAGTTTGACAGACACATATCCAGAGCCCATTGGAACGGACATTCGAGACAGTGAAAGACAGGTTGTACACAAGTGAAAAACGGGAATCGGAAGGATAATCCATAAGCGACACTCAAGGTAGCCAGTGGCAGAGTTCCATAAGATTCCCACATCCGGCTACGCAGATGGAACATGCTGGATCCGTGGTCGAGAAGCGCAAGTCGTGCAGCCATAGCGTAGTGCGCAGACCAACAGGAGTATGCCAGCAATTAATGCGAGTATCAGAGGAAACCCTCCGAAGACCCCAGAAAAAATAGAATGAAAAATAGCCGGTATTACACCAAAGACAGACTGGAAAGACGTCACAAGGCCAGAGCCTACAATTTTAAAAAAGTGCACCAGACCAGTCGTAGAAGAAGCATTGAAGATAGTATGTATTAGTGTGCCAAAATGTAGGGGGAGGTCAGTATTCAAAAGCGCTTGAACTTCCGTGCGAGTGTTCGCAACTTGAAGGAGAAATGTTTCTCGTGATGAAGTCAACGCAACCTCCTTTTGAGACAAAAGAGCCCTTATTCTGCTCATCCTATTGAACTCTGCTTTCAAGGTTGGAATCGTCGGCCAGATGGATATATCCAGTCGGCCTTGCGGGGGTGGGAACAGCACGTTATTACAGCAAACTACTCTTCGTGAAACTGAAACAATATAGGGAATTCCTGCTAACATCCCACAGCAAGCCTCACTATTTAGAAGCAGATAACTACCATTAGCAAGCAGCGTAAATGACGGCGTTATAACTGGCACAGGAATGCCTTTCAGAACGCAAGCTAATTTAGGGGCATTCATATTACACGATCCATGTAATTGGATATGTCTACATACTACAGAATGATCCGGAGCAGACGTACACTCCTCACCCTTCAAATAAACTTCTTTGCCGTCTCTCTCACAACGATATGTAAACGGGAGAGACCAGACTTCATGCAAGAAGGCAGAACCAAGTTTTTCAAATCTGCCTAAGGCATAATGTTTCATGCACGAACTAAACTTATACATAGAAATTGGTAAAGTTACCATTCCATGTACGAGCCACACTGCATAATCTAATTCAGCAACAGAAAAAGGCAAAGGTTCTAATTTTTCTATATGCAGTAGCGAATATGTTGCATCTTTCATAGACATGAATTGTTGTTTTGCCGACAGATTAAATGGGCGGAATAAAGACGAAATATTCATGTAATCCAATGGTACTTTCCCCGCCTTTAACGTCTGCAAAGTCCAAGCAAATTGCATAATCGATCGCAATTGATTTTGACCATGATATAAAACCGACACATCGTCTTGGACAATATCTACAACAGATGAAACAATGTTATCTAATGTATATATTCTTGAAGATAAGGTATTAATACTATTATCTATTACTGCCAACACTTTTTCCATATTGGCTTGGTCAATAGCACGGAGTCTGGAGGCAGCCTCAATCTGGGACAACTTCCATACTTCGTTGTAAACAGCATACACCCATCTTTTGGATCTTCCCAATGCTGGACCTTTAACAAAATCATTCAAATCAACTTTTTCATGTAAACGTGACAAGTGAAGTTTAACAGAATCCAATGTGGAATGTTGCAACCATGACTGGCACAATTTACCTACCGAGTAAGTAGTGACAGTGTGTGAGGACAGAAAACGTGGGTCTACTCTATCCTGTATGTACCCGGGAATTAACCCCAAAAATCTACGTTGACAGGTATCCGAACTTTTCTGCCATATTAACCAACCTGCAGGGTCTAATGCACTAATATTGAAGGTGGAATTAGAAACTAAAGACTGCAACATAGTAAGGGATTGATCTGTGTGATTTTCCCAACCAGGATAAGCTCTCAAATCGGGGATCGAGGGGGAATTTAATTTTTTAGAGATAGCCAATCCAAAACAGGTTGTCTGAAAAATAGTAGAATTTAAAAATAACATGTGGTTTGGGATGAGGCAGGCACGATGTAAAGCTTCTGTACCTTGTACTTGCCAAGATTTAGTTCCCCAGACCGACTTGAGATCAATAGAATGTTTCCAAACGTCATACCCTCCAATTGCCAAATCGTCCATAAAGGACTTGGAAAACAATAATTTTGTGTGGGTCAAACGCACCTTTGAAACAGGTTCGTCTTTAAGCTTAAAATAAAAAGAAGCATTATTGGATACACTGAAATCTGAAAAATATAAAAACTTTCCGACCAATGTTTTTGAACTACCAACCTTCGGGGCAGGGCAATGTTCCCACTGCGTAAAATTGACTAAACTACGAAATGTGTTGGCCCTATGAAGAAAATGTGTGCCATAATGTTGATAACAAAACTGTTCTGCATAGTTTTCATTATTCAAATACAAATCCTCAGCATCAAATGCGGCATAGTATTTTAAATCCGAAAACAGTGTCTCTATAACTCTAACATCCCAATCGTCAGATCGAATGTCTTGCTTAACCACATCACCCATAGAAACACGATATACAGATGGCACATTTATCACTTCCGTGGGACCATGAATTTGAAATTTAACAGTATCCCATGCTATTCCATCATGAACAGGCCAGGCGGTGATGTTCACAAATGTCTGGTCCCTCTTCATGATGTGCGACGATGAATGTGGGGCCAAAGTTCCATTAATCAATCTAATTGCAGCACGTTCATTCAGGTAGTGTCCATTTATCAACCTAGTAAACACTACCACAAAACCAATGGACATGAATAAAAAAATGCAAATGAGCACTAGCCAGATGTAAATCCAGGGGGGAACCAAAAATTGTCTCTTGAACCAGGCCAAAAATTTAGAAAATTTGGAAGGGGCAGTGGAAGTCAATGATTCAGTTCCAAAGGAATAATTAGACTGGACAATGTCAGTTGAATGCAAAAGGGGCAACGGGTCCTCAGTAGGATATGAATATTCAGCATCATCAGGTAAAGCACCATCCGCAGGTGGAACAGCAGAATCAGAAAGTACTTGCATTTCAATGGCAACCTCAGGTACTACGTCAGATGGTCGCACCACAACAGCACTGCGCATCATTGAAGGGCAAGAAACTGAAGGTGTCAGACTATGGAGTATCGGCCACCCTGTGTAGCTTGACATTGTCAACCGAAATGTACCTGTTGTCTCTGTGACCAGGAAGTGGAGGCAAAACAATTGTGCGGGTACCCTCAACTCCAAGCACCGGCACTGGTGCACGATAAGAGGGTCCAAACTCCTTTTTCTTCTCCACCTTCTCACGGACCAGATCACCAACTCGGGGTAGCCAGCCGACTACCGGAATCTGCAATCCAGCCTCGGTCGCAGAAGATACGTGCTCTTTTGCTAGAGTGTCTCTTGTTTCTTGAAGATTCTGTAAGACAGTACAGTGGTCATCTAAGTCAAAAGGCGCGGCTGCCGCCGCCATGTCGAGAACCTCAAGGTCTGGAACAAACATTCGAACTCCGAAGAGCATCATGTACGGGGTCCTCCCACCCAGAGACCTTCTAGGGAGATTATTAAGTGCACGTTGGACGTCATACAAATGGGATAGCCAGTTTTTGCCAGTGCCTAACACCCGGGCCGTCAATGATTGCTTTAGGTCACGGTTCATTCGTTCCACAACACTATTGCCCTCAGGCCGATATGGAGACGAAAATTTGACTTGGACCCCCAAACTTCTCATAGCTTCTTTGTAAGCCTTAGAGGCGAACGCAGGGCCCCGATCAGAGTGAAGGGTGCCACATGCAAAACTCCCTATAAAGACACGCAATGCTTTGATGACAGTCCTGGCGTCAGCACTCCTGTGTGGCCACACCCATAGAAAACGTGTGCACGAATCTACTGCAACCAAGATATACTTGTACGCAGTGTCCGAGGAAAAAGGACCGCAGTGATCTAAATAAACACACGCTAGTGGTTGATTAGAAATGTGCAGCTGCGTTTGTGGTGGACGTGCCACCGTAGACGGCTTTATTTGTTGGCAAATTCCACAATTGAGGACATAAGTCCGTGTATGTTTGTACAAACCGTACCACCAATAACGTTGTTGCAACAGTGACACAGTTGCGGACACTCCGGCGTGCGCTGACGCAACACCCTCGTGCGCAGCTTGTACCAATGCAGGTCTGCAGTCCGAATTGGGAATAACCCTATCCCCAACTTCATTAATCCTCACTAACGGGACGTTATCAGGACTTAAATGATAATGGTATCGAGAAGGGAAACCTCTAGGGAAGTTTTCCCCAGTCTCTGAAGCAGCAATAGCTGCCAAGATGTCATCATCGATCTTACTTTTGGATCTTGTAACTGCTGCTACTAAGTATGTTGCCACTGCTGTTTTAGCTGCCTCGTCAGCCAAACTGTTACCGACAGCATGGACACCAACTCGTTGGTGACCAAGAGTGTGAATAACACTCACAAGGGGTAGACTGCATTTCAGTTCAGACACCCTAGCCCAAAGCGTTTTATGCTTTATTGTGCTACCTTTTGAATCACGAAATCCATTCGCAATCCAAAACATCAGATTGTCGTTGTATGATTGTACACAATAGTAAGAATCACTCACTATAAGAGTTGTGACTTTATAATCAGCAAACTCCAGTGCAAGCACCAGAGCTCTAAGCTCCGCCAATTGTGCGGTACAATCACCCAAAGTCTGCGTATGCACCGCATCCTGAACGAATTCACCATTCACGAATGTACCAACAACAATTGCGCAAGCCGCTGAATAAGCGTGCCTTGATCCAGTTGCGGGTTGCGCGGACCCGTCAGTGTATATGACACAATGGAACTCCTCCAACGGGCGCAATGTAAGTGGAGCCGGATGAACTAATTCATACTCCAAACTCTCCTGAGTCTGAAGACCTGCGTCAAAAATGTATTCGACATCAGGCGAGGCTAAGGAGGTCGCCCATTGTATCCACCGTGGATGCAAAGCTTTAGAATTCGGCACACTTGCTTTAGTGACTGCCTCTAGGGCAGGAAATGGTGTTACCACCATCATGCGCTTCCCCTGTGATAGCGCTCGTTCTTTCAGGATTGCCATCTGAACAGCTGTCAAAACCTTTTCGACAGTGGAGAAACGCATTTCAGCCGAAGTATATAAATGAGATTTGTAAGCAATGGGGACAGTGTCGCCTTCATTGTATGTTAAGTACGTGAACCCCTCAGCACCCGGCACAATTCTAATGACCAGGTTTTTGTGGTTATCACGAGTTTGTAAATAAATCGCAGTAAGAAGGTCAGACTGCAAAGAGTGCAATGCAGCCGAATGCTCTGGCAGCCAGCAAGATTTGGTAAAAGTAGGTTGCACCAAGGCATATAATGTCTTGATACGCTGGGCATATTCAGGAATGTAGGTACGACCGAAATTCAGAAAGCCCAGCAACGATTGAAGTTGTTTTAGTGTCGTAGGGATACGAAGGCGTGCGCATTTCTCAAGGAACTGCGGAGCCAAGCCTCGGCCCTCATTGTTGAGTTCGTACCCCAAGAATAAAACTGTGTACTCGGCAATGTGGGACTTCTTAAAGTTAAACTTGTAACCAAAGTCCGCAAACATACAAATTATGTTGTCCACGCGAGCAAGGTGTGGAAGCAACTCGTCGTCAGTCAAGTAGATGTCATCAACGTACGAGTATGCCTCCGGGTCTACCATCTCTAAGAGAGAGACCACACGAGCAGCAAATACTCCAGGACTATTTTTATAGCCCATTGGGAGTCTTTTGAACACTTTTTGTTTACCACCCGAAGTAAAAGCGGTCCACTCATAACTATGAGGGGATATGTTATGGCAATAAAAACCATTGGACAAGTCGAGTGTGGTTTTGAACCTTTTTCTCACAAGACTATCAACGAGAGCCGAACTATGGGTATTTTGCACCGCACAATTCCGGCAGTGTGAGTTTAAGTGCCGGTAATCCAAAACTAGGCGGTACGATCCGTCAGGCTTCGTTACAGTGAATAAAGGATTATTCATGGATGACACACACGTTTCAATTACACCCTGATATTCCAATTGTTCAAGGATAGCCGCAACGTGAGGCCGAGCCTCACGCCGCATAGGGTATTGGGGTTGTGGCTGGGGGTCGGACCGCAATGGAAATTCGTGGAGGGTAGAGCTTTTATCCCACCCCACCTGATTACGATACAACGCAGGTGCAAGCACCCGCGCCCACTCCTCGGCTAACTTCTCAGACTCCTCCTTGGGCACTACGTGTCCAAAAGAAGGAAGAATAACTTCTTCCCCCCTTGGAGCGTTTAGAACGAAAGCCGGGGGCCAATCTTTTTCCGCCAAAAGTATATCATAGGTGGTCGTTAGATTATCCCAAAATACCGCGTTAATTTTTCGTTGTATGTCACCCTCAATATTTAGAACTACGTCAAATAATCTCTCAGGGGGGGCTACGCGAGTATCAGCAGTTTCTACTGTTACATAGATTTTAGTTGCTGTCGCCTCCAGAAATGTACGCAGTGCTCCCCGCACTACTGTAACTTCCGCCGCGCTGTCTAGCAGCGTCAAAGCCCATTTCATGTTCAGAAGTTGCGTCCGCACCATCTGAGGCATACTTCGCTGAGATAGCAGCAACTTTCTTTTTCTGAAACGGAGGACGCGGACGTGCAGAATCCTCCTGCTTGCTTTTTACGTCCGCTTGTCGAGGTTGGTCACGTCCTTGAGCACTCCTGCCTCTCCCACGGTCTCCTCCAACAAAGTGTGAAGCCGCCGATTCCTGTGAAGAACGAGGAGAGCGCTGGTCAGGAACCTGAAATCTATCAGGTGACTTAATACGAGAACGATCACACAAATCATAAGTGCGTTCAACATACGCCTGAACTGGGGACGCGGGACGAGTCTCCTGTTTCTGTTGCTGTTTATCTTGTTTTTTATTTCTCCAATTTTGTTTTGGAAAGTTGGGTTTATCATCTTTTGTAGACGAACTCACTTTAGTATGCTGTACTACATCAGGAATCTTGATGACGGGTTTCACGCCTAGGGCACTACGTCCAACCATCCTATAGGCCTTTGCAATAACTTTTGCAAACTCCCTCGGCTTATCTTCATCCGCAATAAGCGCCATCATGTTTCCCACTTGAAACTGCATGGCATCTCCTTTGAGATTTCCCATGATCATGGAACATACTACATCGAAGCTGTCGATAAGCCGCATTCCCAACTCAATAGCTGCTTCCGCCCCATGGTCCTCCTGGACTTTTTTGATAACGGAAGGTAGTACCGACATAGACGTAGTGCCGAAGCACTTCGAATAGGTCGCTGCAAAGACCTTGCCCCAATTGTCACAATCGACAATGTCTGGGACTAGTTCTTTTGGCAAAGTAATAGTGAGTATCCTGTGTTTATCCACAGGACTAGTGTTAGGAAACACGGCTTCTAGTTGATCGAATTTCTCTGCAAGCCAATAAGGATACTCATCCTTATTCTGGGGGCGCTTGCCAACAACCGCGTTTACCATTACAGGACTGATCACAACCGCATGATGGTGATCAGCCCCGTGTCCCGCCACTGTAGGTGCCCCCACCTGTACAGTGCGCGACACATACTGCACTAACGCCCTATGGACCGTAATCAGGGTCGTGTGCAGTACACGTAAGCTATCCACTCCTACCGTCAGGTAGCGTGGATGAGGTGTATGTCCGGCCAGCACCGGCCAAGTAGCTCCTTCAATAGACAAAGGACCCAGTCTCGCCGGGGTGACCGTGTGGGGGAGGGCGCCATTAAACCAAATAGTGTGTTGCCAGGTAGAAATAGGAATTTCTAATGCCATATATGGGGTATAATGTAAAGGCACCTGAGTTGCAGTGTATTTGTGGAACGTTTTATCAACGTCTTCCACAGCCTCAAAGGTAACCCAAGAGTAAAACAACTCATAAGGGTAAGTAGCACTTGCACTTACGACAAATACCACTGCCAGCCCGTCATCGGGTACCCCGTACGTCCTCAAATGAGCACGTAGAGACACCCTACTATGAGCGGGAATTTCTACCGCCATAAGGACTTAAAATAAAAGATACAACGAGATCTTTAGTAGCACTTGGGCTTATATTAGTATAACCTTTTTTATTATCAAGCTTGAAAGAACCTATAGCCTAAAACCTAGGTAGGTTAAGCCGTCACTCCCGTTATCCGGAAACCAGAGTGAGGGCGTTGTGGACTAATAAAAAGCACTACTAAGGCATCTCAGATATTAAGACCAAACGTTAGGTGCGCCATGTTGTAGGGATTCTGCGTATGCTCAGAACTATGCGCAGGAAACCAGAACCTTAGAGAATTGTGGTGTACCAGAAACTCCCTTCAGAACTAAGAACCCCTTATCCGACTAGCTTAGTGTCACATTCGTTATCCGAGATTTAGCTCGGCGGTCCCAATGTATAGACAACCCAGAACAAGCGACTTAGTTATTCTCAGGAATGGTGGGAACCCGAAATACCCGTTTGCACATATATATCAGTCCACAACAGAATAACTAAGACACAGTAAAGTTTAAAGAATTTATTCATAAACCTCGAGTCCTGTTAAACAATACTTTGGCTAACATAAGTAGACAAATGGTTAAGATCATTACCATTAACATTGTTACAATACCATAGAATATAAAAGGAGCGATCATATTATAATGACAGTGGAAAATAACCACCCTCCTTTCTCTAGTTACTAATAAAATATTATTAGACTATTAGAAGGTCTCATAGGCTTGCATAGGGGACCCCATACCGTATAGATCAGCTTAGGTGTATCACATCACAGGATCAGCTCAGTGTTCTCTGCAACAGCTCTTCTATCGAATGCTCTAACAATATGCTGCGCTGTGTTATTAAAGCCCTCGACTTTCTGGTATTTGCAGCTGCGTGCATGTTGTGACTAAACAGTGGTACGATCACCCTGAACATAATCAGCCGGCACCGTCTAGTGTCCTAGAACAGTTCTTTACTCGATGTACAGACCAAGGGCACTAGCAACTGTTAAGGATGTATTAATAACATTCACTTGAGACAAGAGCGAGTCTGCATTTCTCAAAGTAATAACATGTAACAACAGTGTCGGGTGCAAAGGCAGCGAAAGCAACAAGATGGTTTTCCAACAGCTAACGTGATTAAGCTAACTTAGCACTGTAAATAGGGAGTGGCCTAAAACCACGTGACAGTACAAGATCTCTAATGAGGGCGAAAAAGCGTTGCTAGCGATTATCCATGATCTGATTGAAAAGGATGTAATTGAAGAGACAAGAGGTAACGTTTGCAATAGCCCTGTTTTGCCTGTTTTAAAACGTACTGACCCCTCACAGCCACCTGTTTACAGATTTGTGATCGATCTTAGAGAGGTAAATAAGATTGTTGTGCCACAGTTTCCAGTTGTCCCTGATATAACTGCTTTGTTAACTATGATTCCAGCATCCGCTGCTTGGTTCTCAGTGATTGATTTAAAGAATGCTTTCTTTAGCATCCCAATTGCAGAGGAAAGCAGGGACATTTTTGGCTTCAGTTTAGGAGGTCGTAGCTTCCGTTTTAAACGCGCTCCTCAGGGCTACTGTGAAAGCTCATCAATATACAGCCAAGCTTTAAAAGCACAGCTTGATGCAATTGTTTTACCAAGTGGTGCCACCCTTATCCAGTATGTTGACGATTTACTAATCGCCGCGGATACTGAGGAGATTTGTAAAGAAGCTACGGTGTCATTGTTGCGTCATTTGTCTGCCTTACATCACAAAGTGTCTCTCTCAAAACTGCAATATTGTCGACAAGAAGTGACCTACTTAGGTCATCTCTTTTCGAAGGAGGGAAGGAAACTGACCCCAGAAATAATTCAGGCCATTGCAAAATTGAGCGTGCCAAGAACACAGAGAGAAGTGCGTGCTTTCTTGGGTATTACTTCCTACTGTAGGCAGTGGATCCCGAGTTTTTCTTTGCTGGCAAAACCTTTAATAGCATTGACATGTAAAGATACACCGAATCTCGTCCCATGGACTGAAGAATGTCAGAAAAGTTTTTCTGAATTGCGTGAGGCATTATGTTCAGCTCCTGTGTTGGGCACTCCCGACTACAGCAAGCCTTTTACATTGTATGTTCACGAGAAGGAATGTTGTGCATTGTCAGTGTTGACACAGTCTTTTGGAGACAAACAGCGCCCATGCGCATATTTTTCATCGACTTTGGATCCGGTAGCCAAAGCATCGCCAAGTTGTTTGAGAGCCACAGCGGCAGCAGCTGTCTCTATTCGACAGTCTGCTGGGTTAGTAATGAATAACACGTTAATTGTGATGGTTCCACACGCAGTGGACACGTTGTTGAACAGGACCAAGACACAGCACTTAACTAGTGCTCGATTGTCAGGTTATGAGTTGACACTATTAGCGAGTCATGTACACATAAAAAGATGCAACACATTGAATCCAGCTACTTTATTGCCGATTGCAGCAGACACAGATGAGATTGAACAGCATGACTGTCTGTTTAGAACAGAAGAAGAAACAAAAGGGAGAGTGGATCTTAAAGATACTGCCTTGACTGAGTGTGATGGTACCTTATGGGTGGATGGTTCATGCTTCAAGCTTCCGAATGGTGATACGACTGCTGCATATGCTGTCACGACTTTGCACACGGTTGTTGAGACTGCACGTATACCGCATAACTCGGCTCAAGCAGCAGAGCTAATTGCACTTACGAGAGCATGTGTGTTGTCGAAAGGTATGAAGGTGAACATATACACCGATAGTCAGTATGCGTTTGGCGTGGCCCATAGTTTTGGGCGCTTGTGGAAAGAACGTGGATTCCTGACTTCGCATGGAACCAAAATTCAGAATGGTCAGTTGGTGAATGATCTCCTTGAGTCACTGGCCTTGCCGCTACAAGTTGCGATCGTTAAATGCAGTGCGCACAAGAAAGTTACCGATGATGTTGGTCGTGGTAATGCATTTGCTGATGAAGTTGCGAAAGAAACAGCAAAGAATGTAAGTAATCGAATGTATGTTGCAGGCCCTGCAAGATGGGTTGGTGATGTTGGAATGTGTGAAGACACGATAGAGAGCGTGAAGTCCCTTCACGCTGAAGACACAGAGAAAGAATTGAGCAAGTGGAGAGAAAGTATGGGTAAACTAGATGAAAAAGGTTGTTGGGTTGATTTGTCAGAACATCAGCGTTTGTTGTTACCCGATGCATATGTGCTTGCAATGGTGACAATGGCTCATGGAATGGCCCATATTAGTGTAAAAGGGATTTGCAAGTTGTTGGCCCCAGTATGGCAAAATGCTGGAATTCCCAAATGTGCAGAGAATGTGGTCAAGAATTGCATGGTGTGTCTGAAATACAATCCTGGTAGGGGAACCCCAACTCCAGCTGGTCATTTTGCACCTCCAACGTATCCGTTCGAGGTTTTGCAGCTAGATTTCATCCACATGGAAAGGTGCAACAATTTAAAATATGTACTCGTTGTTGTCTGTGCCTTCTCAAAGTGGATAGAAGCATACCCTTTAAAAGACAATACTGCCTTGTCCACAGCTAAAGCCCTTGTCAAAGAATTTTTCCCTAGGTTTGGAATGCCGAGAATGGTCTGGAGTGATAATGGGAATGAATTTGTGGGTCGAGTGATGAAAGAAGTATGTGAGGGACTAGGCATTAAACAGAAGTTCCACGCTGCAAATCACCCCCAATCAGCTGGGCTAGTAGAGTGCTACAATGGCACTCTGAAACTTAAATTGGCCAAAATCCAGGCGAGCTCCGGTCTTAAATGGCCTGACGCTCTGCCTTTAGCATTCCTATCAACAAGAATGACTGTGCATTCACGAGTGGGACTTAGTCCCTATGAGATCATTTTTGGCCGGCCATATGGGGTGTGCCAAGACAGACAAAATTCAGTGAAATCGAACATCCAATACTGCTTGACTATCTGTATGAATTGACGGCTAAATTGCGTGTTTTATACCAACAGGTGCACGATACTCTGCCCCAGGCCTCTGAAGCTCCAGGACACCCTATCGACCCTGGCTCGTGGGTGCTTATTAAAAATTTTCAACGAAAAAACAACGATGAGCCCCGTTGGATCGGCCCTCACCTCGTGCTTCTATCGACAAGATCAGCGGTTCGAGTGAGAGGGAAAAAGAATTGGATACACGGCGCCCACCGCAAACGGATCCCTTTGCCTCTACCATATGACTGGTGGGTCCAGGAGGGTATCGCTGATTCTGAAACTGACACTGTCCCCCGATTTGTGCCATTTAGTGATGCACGTGTAAAGGGAACGACTTCAGAACGAGAAAGCGACGATATTTTGCAGGAAGCTGTGCCACCTTCAATTCAAATAGACACCACAGAGCCTGAACTCTTGTTTCAAGACCAGACAGTACCTGGCCGAATTCGCTATAACTTGAGGCCAAGGCCTATGGACAAATAAAAACTCCCTTCCCTTACTATTTTTTTTGATATTATAGCTCTCCCATCTGAAGGACTTTTTGATTTTTGTTTTTCGAACCACCATCCGGGTTCAGCTGCAGGGTCGCGGTGCCAAGACTTCGGGGTACAGGCCGAAGACGTTAGGTCAACGGTTCTGGTTGGTCTGGGGCGTTCCCTGGACTGACAGGCGTACTCCTTAGCAGAAGATACTCACCCGCCGCGAGCGGCACGATTAGAGGATGGAGTTTTTCAAGATGGAGAGACCCGCTGAGGAAATTAACTTTAAGACGAAAATATGTAAAATAATGAAGAGCAAACGTTTTGTATTATTATGCCTGTTTATACTATTTAGTATGATGGTGTTTACTGTAGGTTATGTATTCTTCTCCTCTCAAGTGCCATTTGCACCCACTGTACAGCCTATACCTCCTCCTACTGTCTCCTTACACTCTTTCCACCCTCTGCCTGAACACGAACAAGCTAGACGTTCTGAGTTTGTAAACAATTCATTTATTCAACTCCTGCACCAGCACCAACTAGTTATGAATACAACCAATTGCTGGGTGTGTGGTTTAATGCCACATACCATTAATAAGGGTATCCCATATCTAGTGCTGCCGTTTAGCTATAATGGATCGTCATGGGCATTCCAGACCATGTTTCTTTTTGCATTAGATGCCTACTCCCCGCGACAACCGCGTTCCATCAGACCTAGCACAAACAATAAGGCCTTAATGAAAGGAGTTGCTGATATGAGCAGAGATATCGACGCATACTCATCTATTCCCAAGGATGAATTGCGAGCTTATGTAGGTTGGAACGCGACGGGGTATAGCATTAGTCTGGGTGAAAGGCAGCGGAAAATGTCATCCCCAATTTGGGTCGTACCCCACATAGGTCGGTTCTGTTTATAAGGTAATGGTCAGAATCCAAGAGCTCAACTGGGGAAAAGTGACTGTACTGAAACGTACACTTTTCCATCACAATTTTCCCCTGCGTTTTTGGCTGCCAAGGGTACATATTTTGTTTGCAATGACCGAGCATATACATGGTTGCCCCCTGATTTCTCGGGCACATGTTATATTGCAAACTTGCTACCGCCAACATTTACTGCTACCTCTGATTATCACAAGACCAGAGTTGTGAGAGGCGTTTTTAGTCATGAGGATACTGCCGTTCAGGAAGCGGGAGACTTCTTTTTGGGTTTCCTGCCGTTTTGGGGACCGATGGTCAATAGTAGGAACCTGAGACAACTGACTCGTGTGGTTGAATCCACTGTTAATGTAACGGCTGGTGCCCTTGGTAATTTGACAGCTGAGCTCCAAACGGACCGCCTCATGACTTTGCAGAACCGTATGGTTCTAGACGTCATACTTGCAGACCGTGGTGGGGTATGTAAGGTCATCCAATCTAGCTGTTGCATTTTCATACCAGATAACGCTCCAACAGTTTATCAAGCCATCTCCAAACTGCATAAAATATCCAAATCTATTCACGTGGATAAAGGAGATTGGTCACTGATGGGGTGGTTCTGGGAACTGATATCTGCCTGGGGTTGGAAGATTCTGATGGTCATTGGAATGATCTTAGCCATTCTTTTCCTGTTCTGTCTGTGTGTACAGTGTGCTCCCGCGATATGTGGCCTCTGTGCTACATTATGTGTAAGGAAACCTGTATCGAGGGACGAGCTAAGTAATAGGATGATGCTACAGCAACATCTCCATGACCTTATGAATATAGACCTGGACTCGGATTAATATGAGTGTAGTTATTGCCTATGTAAGGGCAAAAGGAGGGTCTGTGGTACTTTAAAATTTGGGACCGCGTAGGAGGCATGGCCCTACCCTGCCTATTCCGGTATCAGCGAACCGCGAATGGCCAATGCAGTATGTACAAGTGTTTTGCATAACGTTTCATTCGATAAATTCACTTTGTATACGATATTACACATTGACTTCGTGGGTTCCATTTTGGAGCGGTAGCCATCTTATGGTTGCCCTCGCATAGGCTGCGCATTAATGACATGCACAGGCCTTCAGAACACATGTGCCTTCTATTTGACTTCCCTGTGACCTGTGCAATTTGGCTCCACCGCCCCAGGTCAGTCCGGTCTCACGAGCTCCCCGTCCTACGGCCACCTGTGATTAGCATCAGGGTTTGACACACCATAAAGCCTTTTCATCCCACACAAGCCTCCGGCTAATTTCTTTCACACCTGACTCTTCCTGCTTTATGGCTTGTTTTACCAACAGGAGGTGCCCGTGTTTATTGGGGTCTGCTGATATCTGATGAGGGATCTGAGCCTCGCTGGGTAAATAATTGTGGGCTGGCTGAACTGGAATGTGGGATGGTCATCATGACTCTGCCTTTTTGTTTGTAATGAATACACATGAATGACCATATCGTAAAACGAGGAATGTGTGCCTGAAGCATGATATTTTGTATATAAGGAGAAGGCCGTTTCTGTAAGTTTGAGCAGTCTCCTGAGAACATACCCATGTGTACTTCTAGGATTGCTGTTACTGGCTGCAGTCAATAATAAAACGATCTTTGACGCCACCACAAGACTCTGTGTTTCTGTGGTCCAAGACAGGAAGAACTCGAAGTCATAGGGTGCTACCCCTGGCACCGCTGGGGTCCTAAATAACCCAGTACTTCACCTTCTTCTCCCTACTATCAGGAAGCTTGGCGACCACCCTCACAGGGTCGCTTTTACTGGGCGGAGACTTCAATTGCACATCTGACATTACCCTTGACCGCTCTCACCCCCCACTCCCTAATGCACCTGCACACAAACTGGCAGAATCACGCCGTAATTGGCAACAGAAATGGGGCTTAATTGACACCTGGAGGGCGCATCACCCCTTAACCTGGGATTACTCCTTCTTTTCGGCCCTCCATGAATTACATGTTCAGCTGGATGCCATTCTGTGTTCACCCGACGTCCATGAGGGGATTAGTTGCAGCGAATACCTCACCAGTACGCTCTCAGACCACAACCCTGTCCTGGCGCAGTTACGATGGTCACTCGCACGCCCCAAAATGCCCACCTGGCGCTTAGATGACCAAGCTTTCCGTACAAGTATAGGGTCAGCTATCACTGACTATTTCCAGGTCAACGGGGGTATAGCTACATCCACACTTGTGGAATGGGACGCCTGCAAAGCAGTACTTAGGGGGAGGTGCATATTTGAGCTGGTTGGGGTTAGGAAGGTTCTCCTTCAGGAGATTCAACGAGATGACGGGCGCCTGCGCACCCTGGAGAAGGACAGACCTGAAAACCCAGGCAATCAACAGGAGTTGCTAGAGGCTAGAGAGGCAGTAGCCACACAGGTGGAGCGTCTGCGATGCTTCGACTACAAGACCTACATCACTCGGGAACACTCGGAGAGGGATAAATCGGGGGCCCTCCTGGCTTGGTTGGTGAACCCGGCTAGACGGGGGTCAGTTATACTAGAAATTAGAGACCAGACAGGAGCAGCTAGGTATGACCAACAGGGGATCAACCACCTGTTTTTGGAATATTACACTGAGCTCTATCAGAGTCAGCTGTCCCCAATGGATGATGAACTACAGGAGTTCACACGGGGAGTTGACTTACCTGCACTGGACGAGGATACGGCAACCTTGCTGGGCCGAGAGATCGAGGTAAGGGAGGTATGTGGAGCCATCAAAAGTATGGCCCACAACAAAACCCAGGCACTGACGGCCTCCCGATAGAATTTTACCTCACCTACATTGACCTCCTAGATCCCAAACTAGCCCAATTATATAATGACGCCAAGAGGCTTGGCAAACTACCTGTCTCCACTAGAGAAGCAATCATCATTCCTTTGCTAAAGCCGGGCAAGCAAGCATGGGATAGAACTGCATATCGGCCTTTATCCATGCTCAATCTCGATTATAAAATACTAAGTAAGATCCTATCTTCCCGTTTGCTCCCTCACATGACCACCCTAATACACACTGACCAATACTGGTTCATCTCCACTAGAAACACAGCGCTAAATATCAGAAGGCTCCGGCGCATCTTGGAAGCGGATACTTACCACATAGATACCGCTACGATCTTTGCAGTAGATATAGAAAAAGCATTCGACGGTCTTGAGTGGGCTTTCCTATTCCATGTGATGCGGAAAATGGGGCTCGGTTCTGACTCCGTGAGTTGGACGGCTCTCTTATATGCTGACTCCACCGCCAGAATTAAAACTGGGGGACTAATCTCGGAAGCTTGCAGGGTGGGGCGGGGTACGCGGCAGGGGTGTCCCCTCTCCCCTCTGTTGTTTGCTCTGGTGATGGAGCCCTTAGCGGCGCATGCCAGATCGGGGCGAACGTATCAAGGGCTTGATGTACACAGACAGGTCCATCATATTGCACTATATGCTGACGATCTTTTGCTTTTCCATGCTGACTCGCGGCGGCATTACTGGTGGTGAAAAACCTGCTCCACGGTCTCAGCAGAGTGGCAGGATTAAAAGTGAACTGGTCGAAATCTTGTCTTTTTCCAGCGCGTAGGGATAGAATGGGTCCGCAGCACACGGAGGGAGTTAACTGGGAAGACAGATGCCTACCCTGCCTGGGCACACAAATCTATCACAGGCAGGAGGACTTTCTTGAGGGTAATATTGGAAACACCGTTAGAGGGGCAAAAGCTAACTTCGAATTCTGGAGTTCTTTGCCTTTGTCCGTAGCGGGCTGTGTGGCTCTACTCAAAATGGTAACCGTCCCGAGGCTCCTATATTACTTCAGGACCTTACCGATCTGGTTCCCGGCAACCTACTTCAAGCAGCTCCGTTCACAGCTTTCTTTGGGGCAAGGGCAGGCGCAGGGTAGCGCTCAGCACACTCATGCGACCAAGAGCAGAGGGTGGTTTAGCGGTCCCAGACTACGAGACTTATTATCTGGCAGCCCAATTTCAATGGCTTACACAATGGATGGCGAGAGCCACTAGGGGGGACGAAGAGCCCAGGGAGGTCTCGGGCCCATGCTATTGTTGTCCTGCATCATACTGCGACTCCCAGTCAATGCCACATCCCTCACCCTGGAATTTGCCACAGCACGAAAATGCTGGAACAGATATATGCGGAGGGCTTCTATTAAGAGCCCCTACACGCTGGAAATACCATTGACAATGTGCAGGGCCCTGACACATGGTGGCAACTGGCAGAGATTGGAGACTTGGGCACTGCAGGGGCTGACTATCATGGGGGACCTCTATGAAGAGGGAGCCATGATCCAGTTTACTGATCTGCAAAGCCGCTATGACTTACCCAGGGATGATTTCTTACAGTACACGACCCTCACTGCGGCCATCAGGAAACACTGCGGTGGGGTACCTACAGAACCGCCCACTTCCATGGGGTGCCAGTATGTGGTGTTGGCAGCGGGCACTTTTAAAGCAGTGACATTTCTCTATAGACGTATGACACTGGAATCCTTATCCCCCCTGTCTGCCCTAAAGCTCAAATGGGAAACTGATATAGGGGAGGTCATTCCAGACAAGACGTGGGGAGAACTGGTAGAGAGAGCCTGGACGAGCACGAGGAATGCGAGGTTTCAATTAGTACACTTCCATATTTTACACAGAGCATATCTTACCCCAGCAAAACTACACGCATATTTCCCAGCCCAGCCACCGTCCTGGCCGAGATGTAATGCAGACAGCGCAGATTTTAAACACATGTTATGGGATTGCTCGTTCCTTGACAGTTATTGGGAAGAGATATCAACATTACTGACAGACCTCACTGATAGGGAGATAGAACCAACCATGGCTCAATGTATCCTGCATTGGTTTCCCCATACGTCAAAGAACAAAATCACTAGTAAAATTTTAGATTTGCGCCTGCTCCTAGCCAAGAGAAACATCGCCACACATTGGAAGGCGAAACAGGGTCCTAGCATCGCTAAGTGGAAAGCAGAATTCTTAAAATGGGCCGAGTGTGAGGGAGTGATTAGGTTACAAATTGTGAATCGCACGGGGAGGGACACTTTCTTCCATCACACACACTCGTTCCCTCTATGTTTTTCTTTTAGTAGCTTCTGAATCGCTTCCCAAAAGAGAAGTATTTTTGTAAGACAGATCGCCACGATCAGTGTTACACATTCCTTCCTCACCTCATTGAGTTCACCGATCATCGATATGCTCTTAACAAGTTTTCACGTACATTTGTTGTCACAGCTTTATCGGTATATATACATGCGAAAATCATTGTAGTAACACTTCTAACTACAAGTCCCAGCAAGCCTAGCACTTCATGGGATACCATTTCGCTTTTGGAACACCCGCGCGATCCGTAGCTCCTGATACGGAAGCGCGCGCACACGCACACCTAAACTCAATAAAACAACTTCCTTGCCGCCCGCCTGATACCTCCCCTTCCAGCTCTGGCGTTTGGAGCGGGGTACCGACGGATAGGTAAGCGTTTCTTTTAACAACCCTTCTCTTGATATGCTTCTAGATTGGACACCCTCACCAACCTTTGTAAGAGGAAACTCTAAACACCGGCAGGCTCACGGGGCAGAGTCTCACAGTTGATCACGCTCTCTTCTATGGAGATGTATTAGTCATAGTTCCTTTGCATTACTTTGGCTACGGCACACGATCACAACGGACTTTCCATATTGTGTGTTCTAGCCACTCACAGTCTACTCTCCCACATATTGGTAGTAGTCTGTTTATTTTAATTCTCATTTGGCGTCTTTACCTTTCTCTGCCATGGTTTTAGCATAGTCCTCACGAGCACCAATTAAGGTAATTCCGATTTGCCCGCCGAGGCTGAAGATGTTTCCTGGCCCACGGGGACAACATAATCTGTTTTTGGAATTTCCCCTTTTAGAGCGGCGCCTCATAGTCCTGAGCGGATGCCAGGTGAGGCGAGGTGCATACCCACATTAACTCGGGTAAGTGCACATAATTATGTGTGTCAATAATACTTTTTTGTCACAATAAAACATATATCTTCTTATCAAAAGTTTATATCCTTGAGAATTGATACGAATTGATGAGTGTATATTACATTTGAACTATACACAATATTTGGATCGGCAATGTATACTGTTGTGCAACATGATTAAGTAGAGTGTCCTTATTAGAATACCTTTTTGTTTGATTCCATTCAGAGGTTCACCACCAGACAATGCCTGTAACTGTTCCAATGTGACACACAGGACTCGATCAGGTTGTATTGTGTACCAACCGTTGAATCAGTTTATTTGTTACTATTACTATTTTTATTTTTATCACGCTTTTTGCAGTAGCGTTTACATGGTCCTGACGAGAGCTTGGACTTCCTTGTCCATAAGCCGAAGCATGTAGACCTAAGATCTGACAGTTATTTGTTTAGGCTGTCAATACTGTTTTTAATTTGGCACCAGGATAGCGGCAGAATAAATTACATAGTGTCTTGGTAGTCATTTTTAACTTCACATTTTTTGTTTCATCTCATTTTTCGCACTGCAATCATCACCCTACTGTTGGTAACAATTTGGCACGGTTGCCTGGGACAACCAGGGTACCATCACAACCATCATAGTGGTTGGTACTCCGGGGAATGTCCCTAGTTCCCAAATGATGATGAACCACCTCCGGTGGGTGATGGGAACTTAAACCTCAGTGGAGGTTTCCACACACCTGCCTCGGTTACCTCGGACTTTCTCTCTTTTTCCTGCTCTACTAGTATATGCTCTGATTCTGCACTCTAGACCCACAGTATACTTTTTGAGTACTGCTCGTTCCTTGACAGTTATTGGGAAGAGATATCAACATTACTGACAGACCTCACTGATAGGGAGATAGAACCAACCATGGCTCAATGTATCCTGCATTGGTTTCCCCATACGTCAAAGAACAAAATCACTAGTAAAATTTTAGATTTGCGCCTGCTCCTAGCCAAGAGAAACATCGCCACACATTGGAAGGCGAAACAGGGTCCTAGCATCGCTAAGTGGAAAGCAGAATTCTTAAAATGGGCCGAGTGTGAGGGAGTGATTAGGTTACAAATTGCGAATCGCACGGGCAGTGAAAAAAAGGCGCCGGAAAGGGTGAGAGCCTGGGAAATGCTCGTTGTAGCACTCAAATCTCCCGAAGACGATGCAGAGAATGCATCTGTAGACTACCCTGTGGCAGCCATAGTCTAAAGTATAGACAGCTCTGTGCCCACCTTGCTCGGTAGCCTCACGATTAGCAGTGGTGCTGGACACGCAAGCCAGATATCACTCAGCTGCAGCTACCCTCCATTCCAATAAGTCGCCCTACTGAGATAACAGTTCTACTGACCTCTTGCAGCCAGCACTTAAGTGACACGCCTGGGGGTGGGGAGGGAGGAGGGGGGGGTTAGTTGGGGATGGGAATGTTCAATGGTTGGACAATACTTATTGCAAGGATCATAAGTTTTGCCCGTGCAGTGGGCATGGACATCTTAATCAATAACCTGATTTACAATGTGACTTCGCTAAATATCTAGGGTATGTAACCGAACCCCCTTTGTCCTTTTTCCATTCTCTTGTCTTCCTTTTCGGATGTATGTAAAATCAATAAAAATTTGTTTAAAAAAAAAATCTCCCCCCAAAAATCTGTGACTTCTGAAGGACCCAGTCGCTGATTATAAAGGAGTAACGTCAGAAGTCAACTGTAATAACGTATTACAGTTGAGTTCTGCTGCCAGAGCCAGCAGCCGAGGTGGAATGCAGAGAAAGTCATGGAGCACAATTAAAGCAGCTGTTTTAAGACCAAAAAACGAAATGTCGGTTTTCTCTTTTCTGCTCTCTTTTTCTAGCTGTGCATTTGATAAGAAGAAAGGAGATATTTATAGCAACATGTTTATTTTTGGCTCTTCTTGGGTAATCATAGAAAAGTTAGAACTTTTCTGCATGTTTCTACTGCATCTTTGTTTTAAAAAAAATAACTTGTATTAAACTGCTTCTAAAATCCTCCTGCAATAAATATCTAACAGCTTTTTTTGATGTTTAATTTAATTTTTTTTTTTTAAATGAAGGATGCCCTAATTACTAGGTATGGTGTTACTCCAGAAAATTACAGGGACAAGTTTCGGAAGAGTACGGTTGGGTGAAGGGCAGTAAGGTGACAGATAAACAAGGGCTGTAGAATTTGTTTGTATGGGCGCACTTGTCTACTGTGTGTTTTCCAGAGCTGTACCAGCACTTGATTGACAGTAAGCTTACTGTAGAGTTGGTAGAACTTTGCATATGTAATACAGAATTTAGGATGTGGGGAAAAATGATTCTTTTGTGGGCTGAAGCAGGATGGTTTGGAAAGCTGTAAGCTGGAGGTAACCTAATGGACATAATACACTTTGGTATTTATCTACTATATTTTTGGTGAATCTGGCGGCAAGTTTAAGTCTGTGCAGGGGGCAGACATTGAGGTACCTCCAACCATGCATAATAAACAAGTCATTACTTTATAGTCACATGAGAAACCAATGTTTTGTCTGAGCGCTTAAACTGGATACAAATGGGAAGAAAGACCAGCCCAGCTAAAAGGAAACAGCTTTGCTAACAACCTTGCTATCAGCCTTGCTTCACTGAAATTATATAAAAGTACTTTGAATCAAATCAAGGTGACAGTTATAGGAATTATGTCTCACCGTGCGCTCTTCAGGCGATCTGTGAAGAAGATTGGGTGTTAACTAAATGTCCAGAATGCAGTGTACTTAATTAAGCTTTTCGACATTCTAACTTGCGAGTGGATGGATGGATTTGTTGGCAAAACCCATTATAATGTTGGCCAGCAGAGGACAGTACAAGCTTAGTTATGGTTGTGGATGCACTTGTGATTTAATGTACTTTCCTTTTGCCAAAATGCTTCTGAAATTTGGATTGTTTCTGTACATGTAACTGCCAAGCGCATTATTTCACTTGAACTGTGCACTCAACGTGTATTGATGCCAGTGCTTAAGTAATTTCAGTATCGTTTCAAAGAGTTTTCTCGCATGCCCAGTGATGCATTATTTGAAAAACTGAATCTCGTGCCCAACTCATGAGGGAGAGCATTGTGTCAGGAGTTACTAACATTCTTCGTATGCTAACTCTGTGTGGAAACGTCCTGGAATCAGGGCCTTGGCAAGTCAAAGGAATTTTTAGGTCTCGCCTGAGCCAGCGCTTTAGCGCTGCTCTGGCGAGAGCTATAGAAAGCGGGATTTGGAAGTGCAAACAAGTGCTTTTCAGGCCACCAACTACAGTGCATGTGCGCCGGGCGCGCGCACCATTTGGCAGCCTGCTGATCACTTTCGCGGCCGCTTTGATGTTCTCAGTGAACCGCGCGGCCACTGAGAAAATCAAAGCGGCCGCGAAAGTGCTCACCATATGCCAGCCGTATGCATTCACACACTTCTCCATCCATGCAGTAGCGTCTTATCAATCATTTCTTTCGCTTCACTGCACACTGCACACCATACCTGCAGCGCTAAGTCACATAAAAAGCACAACTCAAGCCCTCGCACACACATCCACACACTTCTATCCATGCACACCCACGGGGTAGTGTGCTAGCCAACCGCAAATGCGCTTACAGCGCCTCGTCAGAGTGTGCAGTGCTAGTTTAATGACAATACAACACACATTTGCATCAGTAACGATACAGGCTAGTAATGCGTAACACATAAACTTCTAAATCTTAAATCTCAGAAATTCACAGGCCTAGTGCACGGGTTGCGTGCAATTAACATTTTCTTTTAAAAAGACAGGTACACGCCCCCAGTGGGCGTGTACCTAGGGCGCAGAATTTGCATTCGTCGTTTGAAGCTCAAAGGGGGTCTCTGCTTCAGACACTTGTCTATTTTGGGGTCTTTGCTAAAGTCACGATAATGGCTGATTTCAGGGCCTCGGAGGCTACATTAGCCAGAGAGTCTCCAGGCTTGTTCGGAGGGGTGGGGGGCGTGACCACATTAAGTCCCTCGAGCAGACCTGCCCTCGAGCCCTGTAAACAAGGCCCCAACTTTAAATAACCCAGCACTTCTGGTCTGACGCGATAACACCCCCGCCTGCCAGCTCCCACGAAAACAGAGCACCGCTTTGAACTCTCCGAGAGGGGCTCTGTCACTTTGAGGGTGCTTACTGCCATGCCCACCATTCCTCCTGCCCCCCACCCCCCAAAAAAAAACTCCACCAAATGATCACACAATGTGCACGACCACCTTCCCTCTGGGACACTTCCTTCCTTGACCTGAAATCTCTCTGGGAAAACAAACAGCATCCCGCCATCTGAGCAGGAATGTGAAACTAGCCCCCACCTCCCCCCCCCCTCTGTTAGCCCCCACTCCTTTCCCTCGCGAGGCCCCGCTTCCTTAGCCACTCGTATAACACCCCCCACCCCCTCCATCCTTGTACCCGCAGGAGCCCCTCACGTGACCACACTTTCGTATCCCCTCATACGAGCCCCCGAATATTCGTGCAAATAACTCCTCGTTAATGAGGCCTGATTTGAGAATCCCACCCCCTCCTTCGAAGAAACCCCTCCAGGAGGGACCTCACAAGAGAGCTTAGGAGGCGCTGTACCTACAAGGTTCAAACACAGGACATCTAAAGCACCCTGAAGACTTCACCCGTTACCACGTTGGCGCTACAATGTCACACCTTACTGTTACCCTTTCGTAAGCGAGGGTTTTACTAGCTATCACTGTGTAACCAACAGACAGGAGTTTCAAACTTGATGTTTAAATTTAATGTTCGCAGCGCTGTGATCCTGTGCAAACGGGTAATGTAAATGTACTTAACCTGTCACATAGGAAAGCGCTTTAAGGACAGAATAACCTCTAACACAAAAAACTGTGTACAACTCTAAAAATGTACTATCGGTGGCGACTGCCGGGTGCAGCACTGGAACCACCTACTGTGTAACAAGAGTTCGAAATACTGGGTATCGTGTGCCCCCGGAGAGGAGGAGGAAAGCGGCTGGGCCTCCACAAACCGCACAAACTCCTTTACACTCAATTAATCAATCATCCATCCAGACACACAGGGGCTGCAGACGAAGGAGTGGGGCGGGCGAGATATATGCAGCCCAATAAGGTATCCCCTTCCCGAGGCCGCCCCCGTGCAAGCACAAAGCCTGGGAACGGTCTCTGGACACAACAGCACATCTTCCTCACAGCAGAACGCCGCGTGCAGTTACTCAGTGCGCTTAACTAATAGTATGCATGCCTCGTGGCGCGAGTCCGCACCTCGCGCCATACACACTCCTAGCAGCTTCATATACTCATTCGCCTCCTAGGGATTGGGTGCAGGTGCGTACATTCTGTGTGCAAGGCACCCCTCATGAGGATGGTGCAGGCCACCCATGCCAGGTGCAACCTACTGCAGGGAGAAGCTGCAGGTCCCAGCATTACCAATGCACAGCTTCCTGCAGGGACAGGCTAGGAGGGTCCCCCAGTTCCGTGCATCACCCAAGCCGTCTACGCCTGACAAGCATAGACTCCGGGTCCATGCAGCCCCCATGCACGTCACTGGATTCTCACACACTCACTGCACGTAGTGATCAAGTGATCATGCAGAACAGCACGTGCGCCTCAAGCACATTTCCTGCGGGAGCGACCGCATGTCCCCCCCCCCCCCGCCGCCCCCAAAGAATGTGCATCACTAGGCTTGGACATCATGCGCGGCCACGTATGTCTTATGCCGAGAGTGTCTGCACGCCCCTAGAAGTTTCATCCTAGCGAGAGAGGAGTGCATCACCCGGCTTTCCATTCCAATGCACAGCGCCGTGCAGGAAGCATGCACGGCCACGTGGGTCTCGTGCACATCCCCTGCCCCTGAGAGGAGAGTGCATCATTGGCCTCGTCATTCACAACTCCTGTAGGGAGTTTCCAATACACACTTGTGTCAGTGACAGATTGCACCACACTGGATTTTTATTTCATTTAATGCACCCCCCCTGCAGGTCGAGGCTGCAGAACCACTTTATGACATAGCACCTCGTGTAGGAAGTGTTCATGGGGCTCTGCTTCACGGTACCGTGCACACCTCCTGCAGGAAGAGAGAGGGTGCTACTATACTGTACCATGCACATCTCCTGCAGGGAGAGAGAGGGTGCTACTATACCGTACCATGCACACCTCCTGCAGGGAGAGAGAGTGGGCGCTGCTATACTGTACCATACACACTCCTGCAGGGTGAGAGAGCGGGCGCTGTTATACTGTACCATGCACACCTCCTGCAGGGACAGCGGGGGCGCTGCTATACTGTACCATGCACACCTCCTGCAGGGACAGCGCAGGCGCTGCTACACTGTACCATGCATACCTCCTGGAGGGACTGAGTACATGTTCCTTCCTGCTTTACGTACTATGCACACCTCCTGCCAGGGAGATTTATTCAATGCAATTTTAATGAAGATGTTCAGTTCCACGCGTTGTTGGACAGCGCATAGTTCCTGCACAATGATCCATTATCCTTAAGCGCTTAGAAACTGGACCCCAAAACAAGAGGTGCTTGCCTCATTTCCACATACGATAACAAGCATTTGCAATGCAATAGGTCTCGCATTTACGCGGGTTTGAGCTATTGATATTGCAAATGACAATGCCTTTTATTTTTGTTTTCTGAACATAAATAAAAGGCATTGTCATTTACAATGCCAATAGCTTAAACTCGTGTAAATGCGAGACCTATTGCATTGCAAATGCTTGTTGCTCATTGAGACTATCATTGTAGCCTGCCATTGTTCAATGGTAGAGCTCTTCTGCTGAGTTGCGTATTCTCCTGCATCTCTGTCTCCTCTGAGAAAAGTACCTTAACTACAGCACGTCTATGGTAAAACCTCAAAGTTATGAATTAGAATAAAGTACATTAAGCACAACAACTAAAAGAAAGAAACAGTTTAAAATAAGATATTATAAGTGATATTGTACGTACCTTAGGAGTTCTTTTTATTTTAATTTAATGTGGTAATGTTTTATGTTGATTAGTTATATTAGTTTGTTGTGCTCATTAATTTACAATTCCCTTTACAGGTCTAAAGAGTGATTATTGCATTCAATATTTTACCCTCCTAGTGTGAAGTTAACATGGCTGATCAGGGGTTAGCTCCACCACCTACATTTCTGGCTACTCCAGGGGAACCGTTAATACCTTAGGAACATTTTAGATAATTGTTTCTTACCTATATGTTGGCTGTTGGTGCTGACAAGCATGGTCCTGTGAGAAGACAAGCAATTTTATTCCACCATCTTGGTGTTGAAGGGCGCAGGCTGTATGAAGATTTGCCTGAAATCTCTTTGGGAATGGGTGATGGATAAGATGTCTTTGCAAATATTTGAAACACGGTTTACTGCAAAAGTAAACACTGTGTCAGAGAGCCACACGTTTTTTTCTAGGGTTCAGAGATCAGATGAAGACATTGCATCCTATGTAACAGCATTGCAACGATTGTCATTGACATGCAAATTTGAAAATTTGAGGGATTCCTTGATTTGTGATCAAATATTGTAATACAAAAACAATAAAAGAGTGAAGTAAAAACTGTTAATCAAGGATCCTGCACTTGAAAAAGCCATTTAAATTGCCAAAGGGCTCGAGCACACTCAAATGTGGAAAAAGGAAAATGCAAAGGAACCTCAGGCCAAGATATCGGAAATTGGTGTGTCGATAGTAGATATTAAGAAGGTGAAATCTAATGAGAAGGTACAACAACGAGGGAAATCAAAGGAAAAAGAGCAGAATCGGTCTACTTTTTCAGGATCAAATTCCGGAATAATAAAATGTTATCGATGTGAAGCTCCGGGACATATGGCATCTAGCACAAGGTGTGCTGCAAGGAATGCAATATGCTGCAATTGGGGACGTAGAGGTCATTTTGCAAAGGCTTGCAGAATGAAAGGTCGAATTGTAAAATTTAAGGAAATAGATGACATGTGGGAAAGTGTACATGAAATAGTACTCACAATAGAGGAGTTGGATAATAGTGAAGAAATGATCAATGCAACCTGAGAATTAGAGAAGGAAAGCACAGAAACATTGGGAAAACCTAACTTCAACCTGCATATAGATAGCCATGAAGTGGGGATACTAGCAGACTCAGGGAGCTTATATACTTTGATATCTAAAGATACCTATAGACAATATTTGGGAGGATGTAGAATGGAACAAATCTGACACCAGGGCTGTGGGGTATAGAGGAAAAACCATAGACATTGTGTGGATGAAATGGATAAAATTGAGGTTAGAAAAAGAGCTATACTTTGCTGTGTGTACATAACCAATCAGGGTTCAGATCTGTTGGGCTGGCACCATCAAAAGGATCATAATGTAATACTAAACCCTAATACCAAACAACCAGTTATTTATTTTTGTTTTAAAAGTTTAATTTAGTGCAACCAAGACCACATATGGGTCTCGGAGCGCTTTACATATTGGCAATCAAGAAGGCACAAGCAGTGGAAACCATATTACAAGCTGAACAAAAACAGTCATAACAGATCATAGCAAACATAGCAGACCGATAAAGAACAAGTGTAAACTAGCATGTCCTAGGGTGAATGGGACCTAGCCCAGAAATTCCTTCATCAGTATCTTTTAAACTTCTCTTTTGAAGGAAGCTGTGGAAATGTTGGGCCCGATTCACAGAACTAACTTAAGACAAAATCCTAAACTTACTACCATTTTGGTATTCACAGAATGCACTTACTGCTTTTGGTATTCACAGAATGCACTTACTACTTTTGGTATTCACAGAATGGATTTACGACTACTAACTTTACGTCCGCACGGAGCTTCTGGCCCGGAGGCGGGGCTTCCGGGCCAGAGGCAGGGCTTCCGGCCCAGAGGTGGAGATTTTGGCCATGGCTAAATCTCCGCCACTGGCCGGAATCCCCACCTCCGGCCCGGAAGCTCCGCCTCCGGCCCGGAAGCCCCATCTCCGGGCCGGAAGTTCCGCCTCTGGGCCGGAAGCTCCGCCTCCGGGCCGGAATTTCCGGCCCGACTGCGGACGTAAAGTTAGTAGTCGTAAATCTATTCTGTGAATACCAAAAGTAGTAAGTGCATTCTGTGAATACCAAAAGTAGTAAGTGCATTCTGTGAATACCAAAATGGTAGTAAGTTTAGGATTTAGTCTTAAGTTAATTCTGTGAATCGGGCCCGTTAAGTCTTATTTCAGGTGGCAAGGAGTTCCAAATTCGTGGTGCAATACCCAAGAATGCTCGATTGTAGGGTTTTTTTAATGGATTTTTGGTGACTTGAGGAGTAAAGTGCTAGAGGCTCTAGAGGATCTAGATCCTCAAAGAGCTCAAGTTTTTGCACAAGATGCACTGGGGTGTTGAAATAAAGCTTTGTGGGTCATGTATGCAATTTTGAGATGTATCCTTGCTTCATATGGGAACCATTTTAGTGATTTCAACTTTGGCGTGATATGATGATAGCGTTTGGAGCCTGTAATGAGCCTTGCAGCAGAGTTGAGAGAGACCTTAAGTGGCGCCGTCTTTGATCTAGGAAGTCCACAGAGGGTTTGAGCTACCATAATCAAGTTTAGAGATCAATAGGGCTTGGACCGCAATCTTAAAGTCGTTGTGGAGTAGGGACGGTTTTATTTTCCTTAGGACTCTCAGTTGGAAGTTTGCTCCTTTGGTGAGTGCACTAATGTGGTTTTGCATGTTCAGATGCTTATCTAGCATTATTCCTAGAAAGCTCGCGGAATCAATGATGTTTGGAGTGCAGTTGAGAGCTGGTAGATGACACATCCATCCTTCAATGTCTGGAGAGTGTTTGGCTGGTGCAGTAAGGAGAAATTCTGTTTTGAGAGCGTTTAAATACAGGTGATTTAGAGTCAACCAATTTTGTGTTTCCTGAACAATAGCGTTGAGTGGCCTCATGGCCTCAAGGGAGGAGACTTTCAGGTACTGTTGCATGTCATCAGCATACATGTGATAATGAATGTTGGATAATTCCAGGATTTCTGTTAGAGGCTCCATGAACAAGTTGAAGAGTGTGGGCAAAATCGTGGACCCCAGTGGTACCCCTAGAGTGAGCAGTGCGGGTTTGGACAGAGCCTGATTCACCTTGAGTCTTTGCGTTCTATTGTGTAGGAATGAGGGGAACCAGTTTAGCACAGTCCCTAATAGCTCCATCCTATGCTATAGTAGCTCAATAAGGGTATCATGTTTGACCCTGTCAAAAGCTGACGATAGGCCAAGGAGGATCAAAAGGCACAATTCATTAGGTCCAGCATTCGTAGAGCATCATCAACAATGTGGCTAAGAGCAGATTCCGTGCTTTGACCCAAACGGAGGGCAGATTGGAATTGGTCCAGCAGTTGAAGGCTACTGGCTGGGTGTGTACGCATTTCTTTAGGAGCTTAGCCAGAATAGGAATGTTGAAAATCAGACACAAATTTGGAAGGTTAGTATGGTCTGCCATCGGTTGTTTAAGGATGGGGGTGACCTACCCCGATTTAAGGCACTCCGGAATTGAACCTTGAAGCAACGAAGCGTTAATTATTTTCCTCCAAAGAGGTAGTATGGATGATCTGATCTCATTGAAGAGATTCGATGGCAAGGGATTGCTGAAATGGTTTGATGGTTTCTAAGAGGCCAGAGTTTTGCGAATGGTGTTTTCGTCCAAGGTTTGGAATAGGCTTCAAGAAGCATTGTTTTTTGGGGGGGAAGAACCAGAATGGGTGGGGGCACCCCATGTGGAAGAGAGCCTTTTTAGGGGCCCACCGGTGCAGGGGTTCACCCTTATCTGTTCACAGGTCCTTAGACCAACAAAATAGAGATTAGCACGGAAGCTGGAATATCAAATAAGTTTATTAATCTCTCATGAGTGGGACTACATCAATACAGCACCCTCAGGCACTGTAGGAGGTAGGCAATGGAATACAGAAACCAATGGTCTTATATACCCTGTTTACAGCTGAGTAAGCATGGAGACTTAAAGGTAAGGTACAGGCATACACAGGAATAGCTATTGAATAACATGGACAGATAGAAATCACTTGGTCAGCAGAGTGGGAGGGGAGACAGAACTGCTTACATCAGTCGAAATAGCCTGATAGTTACATTCTAAAACAACTGCATTCTAGCAGCTACAGGCCTTTCTGAGCATACACAGTGCTCTGGCTCAGTACTGAAGGAGTTAACTACAGTTGATGACTCAAGTAGAATAGAAAGGCAAGCAACAGTGAAGGCGGGAGAAGCACATGGCTAGCACATGGCTAACAAAAATGAATGCCACAACCAAAATGGCTTCAGCTTATGCTAACGGCAATTTCTACACCCAGACTCGGAGAAAGAATAGGAGACAGGGAGATTCTCCAAAGCTGCCCGTAGTTCCAGTTCAATCTTTGCTTGTTTTTTCCTGGAAGAAGGTGTCAAATTCCCCACAATTAGGCTGCCAACAGAGTTCAATTGAGGGAGGGTTGGGTTGGCTGTTTGACTGAAGCTTGATGAGTTCAAACAATTTCTTTGGGCGGTTTTTGGCTTGCTCTAGTTGTGTTCCGAAGTAACTAGCTTTAGAGCATCTGATGCGTTTGTTGTATAACTTTCTCAGAGATCTCAGTTGAGTGAGATGGTCAAGGGAGGGAGAGGATCTCCATAGATGTTCCGCCAGTCTCAGATTTCATCTTTCAGTATTTAAGCTACCATTATATAAGTGGAGATTTTGGAGGGCATCCTTTCAGATGTAGGGATGCAATTGAGTCTAAAATATTATTCAAGGAGCGATTATAGTGATCTGCAAGGTTGCCGACATCAGACATATACAGAGGGGGGCAGGCTGTTATCAATGCAGGAGATCAAATCATATAGGTTAATGTTTCTAAGACTTCTTTGCCAGTGCCTGGGTCTCTTTAGCTGAGCTGAGCTGGATCTCACTGATTCTGTGACCAGGAAGGAGATGCAATGGTGGTCCGTTCAGTCACAGGGGGCGATAGATTCAAGTTGGAGTTGATCTTTCCAATGACCAGATCTAAGGTAGCTCCCTTGATGTGAGTAGGGCTGTCACATATTTTAGTGAGGTTGAGGTCTGCTATGAGCGATTTGACGCTATTGACTGACGAGACACAGATGTCATTCCAAAGGAGGTTAAAGTCTCCAAGGAAGATCTGGGTGCCATGACACACCGCATTCGGTGAGATGATATCCATGATCTGTTTTAGGAAGGGAAGATTGTCTTGTGGAGGATGGTAGAGCGTGTGGAATTTGCAAGCTTGCCTCTTGTTGCATGAGATCTGAGGTATTCGCATGACGACAAGGAATCTGAGTGCAGTTGTCTAACTGATAGATTGTTACGATGTATTCAAGCGATGCCTCCACCTTGTCCACCCGACCTACCTAGCCTGATGATGTCAAAGTTAGGGGGCACTAGTATGTGGATAAAGGGTGCAGAAGAATTGGTAATCCAGGTTTCAGTCAACACTAAAATGTCTGGATCATGAGCAAGGGCGAGGGCAGCAATTTCTGCAGCATGCCGTACTGCTGATCTGCAGTTGAGAATCATTCATTTAAGCTGTGATTTATGATCTTCTGAGGGAGGAGTAGTTGTGGGGACACAAGTGAGGATGTTCTTATTTAAGGATCAAGAGTTTACCGAAGGTTCTCTAAACGGGTTAGAGTGGATCGCTTCGATTTGGCACAAATTATCTGTGCAAACAGCATATGATGGGTCATAAGAGAGAAGAAGGGTAGTAATATCCTTATCTTGAAGTGGGTCTTTAACTCTGCAAGGACAAGAGGGGTCATTAGGGAGTGGAAAGGTTTCCCATATATGGTGTGTATGGGCCACTTGTGATTGAGGTCACTGGGGTAAGGGATGTCCAGAGATCCTGGGGCAAGAATTAAAGGGATGTGTGCAGTTGAAGCACTCAGTATTCGAGGGTTCACTAAACTTCCGATTCTCAGACAGCTCGGAGGTGAGGAGTAAGATGCTTTGGACATAAGCCTTGAAATTTTGAAGGGCAACTGAGATCTCTTCCAGTCTAGATTCAAAAGCTGTGTGTGGGCGGGGACAGGAGCTATGTGGATGTGGTCTAGGTGAAGAGAGGTTAGAGAGATGCGGAGGCGAGGTAGAGTTGTGAGGTGTGTCGTGAGGTGGGAAGTATATCTCCTGGTTAAGAAGAGGTACAAGGGTCTTATGAGTCCTGATGATGGTCTGGTTAGAAAAACAGGATATGAACGTGACAAAGGAGTAGCTTTGGGGAGAGACATAGGCACTTTAGGAGAGTCTGCAATAATGTGCATGGGGTCAGGGGTGTAGAAGGGGTGAAGGTGTGCCCTAAGTGGCTAAGTGCCTCAGACCTAGTTGCTCTAGGAGAGTGGTGAGCATGTTGACTAGTTAGGGAATGGGAGAAGAGAGATTCTGGTCCACCTAATGTCAAAGAAGAGTTGTTATTTACTTCACAGGTCCCTATAGCGGAGCAAAGGAGGGAAGGGGATGGGTCATCTGAGATGCCAAGGTTGTGAGAGGCCACAATATATGGATTTTGGGTGTTGCCAGAGGAAATCGGGGACCATGGGATGGTGAGGTTTCATTACTAGACATTGAGTTCTTGATGATGGGGAAGTTGGTGTCAAAAATGACCAGGATGTAGGCAGATGATTGAACAAGGATGGGCCCATTGTTATAAAGGGAGATGGTTGCTTCAGCTTCATAGGTAGGTGAGGGGGCAATCGTACGTCTAAGCCCATGGGGGGTCTTCTTGGCTGTGGTGATTTGTAGCAGTAAGTAAAATGCCAGCCTCCATTTAGCAAGTCTTTTCGTAAAGAAGATAAGATCAGCTTTTGCCTCACTCTTTCTTATGCAGAAGTAGGGATCTGAGATTAGGGTTTCTGGGTGTGCTTATAGGAGTCTGTGCTTGAAATTTTTAGAGGCATTTTTTGATAGATTCGGCAGGTAATTAATTGTATAAACACTATGGCCTGATGGCTCCAAACTCGTAAGGGAGGTCTTAAGGTTTCAGAAGCTGTGATCGAGCTGCTGACAGATAGGCTCGCCGGTAGATATGGTCGTAGAACCAGGGAATATTGAGTGCAAGGCTCTTTGTGTTTTTCTCGGACCAGCTACGGAGTGCCAGAGAGAGTGGCGATAACAAGGTGACTATGCAGGAGTATGATGGAGCAAGCTATGACCACCAATGCGAATTCAAGGAAGCAGGAAATGATTCAGGCAAGGGACATGGGAGTCTGAGCGCTCCTGGGCCACAGCTTACTTTGGTAAAAGCTAATAGGATAGTCAGATAGCCAGAGCAGAATAAAGAAGAAGACAATGAGAGGAGAGTGTAAAAAAAACACTGTTTTGCCAGCTGAAATACGTAGTGCTGCCACAGAGATAGACAAGAGTGAATTGTAAAGTGAAAAGTTAAAGGAAAGATTTCCAGAAGTATTTGCAGAGAGTCTGGGAAAATTGAAAGGCTTTTCGCATAAAATTGTCTTGAAGAAGTGTTCCATTCCAATTGTTAACAAAGTGAGGAATATCTCGCACCTGATTAGAAAGCCTTTGCAAAAAGAACTTGATAAATTATTGGAACAAAAGATATTTGAGGAAATTGAGTCGTCAGAGTGGCTAGCACCCATTGTGGTGGCTACTTAGGAGGGGGAAGCTTTGTCTGTGAATTGAGTCGCGTGACCTCAATAGAAACATTTGGGTTGATAGGCAACCACTTTCTAATGTTTCAGAGATGCTGACACCAATGGGAGGTGGTGAAATCTTTAGTGTTATCCATTTGTCTGCTGCATATCATCAAATTGATCTTCACAAATGTTTCGGACATCTTACATAATGTGTTACACGGCTGAGGGCCTATTGCTATTGCAGGATGCCTTTTGGTTTAGCGTCGGCCTCAGAAGAGTTCCACAGGATGATGCAGCACATATCTAATAGATTAAAAGATGCTTTATGTTTTCAGGACCCTCTCTTGGTAATGGGGAAGACTGGAAAAGAACATGATGAATTGATGGAACAAGTGATGGAACGACTGGGAAAGTGTGGTTAACGGTAAAGAAGAAGAAATGCAAATTAAGGAAAAGCTGAATAACATACTAAGGTCATGAGATTTCCAAAGAAGGCATTCGACCAAAGAAAAGTATAGTATTGGTTGTGCTTGAAGCAAATAAACCAGTTTGCAAAGATCATCTTAAATCATGTTTAGGTCTGGCAGAATATTGTTCCAGGTTTGTAAATAATGTTTCTGAGCTAGCTGAACCATTGAGATAGTTCATGAAAAAGAATGTCATCTTCAGTTGGGACAAGATCTATGATGTACCCTTCCAGAAGATAATAGGTGCGAATTTTGCAAGCTCCTACATTAGGGCATTTTGATGCTACTGCCAAGTCTTATATAAGAACAGATGTAAGCAGTGTGGGGATAGGGGCTGTGTTGATACAAATCAAACCTGAGTGGGAGGGAGGAGTGAGAGAGTGGACGGGGGGACTTTTGGGGAAAGTTGGTTCTCACTGCCCTGTCCCTCATGCAATTGGTATCGCTGAACTGCCCTGCTGGGGATGGGCCCTGTCAGACCAGGGCATGCTACTTTCTCTGTAAATTGAATAAAACAGATTTGAACCATAAACAGGAGTGGGGCTAGAGGTAGGAGTAGTCTTATAAGTAAGAGTAAGTGTTGGTGTGGGAGTAAAAAGGGGCAAGGGCTAGGAATATGGTTCTGGGAGGTGTGTAGATGTGATCTACTGCACCTCCATTGCAGTGTATGGAGGCCTTGCCTACCATGCATTGCAACAAAAGCATTCTATAGGCAAACTAATACGCATAATAGCAAAAGACGTGGTGGTGAAGAGAAAATACTTCTTTGGTCTGATGCGAAATGTCAAATACACTATATTCTAGTAATGCCCAGAAGAAAATGTATCCAAACCAACCAAACAGTGAAAATGGCTAATCCAAATCTTCTCACCATATTAATTTTAGTTTTGTTGGCATGATCTCTGACAGACAAATAAATGTATATTTAGCCCAACTAATACTCACATAGGCTGATCCAAAATGTAAATGACAATTGATTTAAACAGTGTCTGAAGGAGAAGGACCTGAAGCCTGCCCCTGTATATTTTTTTGGGTGTGATGGTATGAGTTCTAGCATACAACTAAGTCTGCCTCTAGCCACACCTAAAAATGACAAGAGCTGGTACAGATGCAGAGCATCTGTCACCTTTGACCTTAAAGTGTGGCTGAACTCACGATTCTATCTTGCTAACTAATACACTGATCGAGTGTACCCTAAAAATATACCATCTTCAGGGACACAGTCTTTCTTGACACATCCTGCTTCACTTCCAGTCTGCATTAGTACCACCAGAGGACCAGAATCGGCTCTTAACAACATCAAGGAGGATCAAATTATCACCCGTTATGAAGGACAACAAACTGGCTTAATACTATTTGAACTTTCCACAACATATATCACAACAACATTTTGCAGATCAATCCACAGGAATGGGCAGGTGTATGAGGACGGAAAGACAAAAAGCAAAAATTGGATCTACTATTAGTAGTGGTAAATATGCATCTACCACTGTTTAAATTTAGGTATCAAGTTCAATGGGGAACTCGCTTTTCTCTCAGAGGTCAATGCTGTGGTAGGAACCTGTTTTGGAATATTACGTATTCTGGGAAAGTAACGGCACTTGCATTCTTCGGCGGCTAGACAACAGGTGGTCCAAGCTCCGATTACATCAAGACTGTCTACGGCAATGCACCGTATATGGACCTGCCTACTTTTTTCATCAATAGGCTACAGATGGTGCAGAATGCAGCTGCTCGTACGATACTTCGCCTACCTCTGAGATCGCATGTGTCTTCATCCCTCAGAGACCTGTACTGGCTCCTGGTTAGGAAGAGGATCACCTTTAAGATCCTACTGCTAACCCACAAAGTGTTGCATGGGATAGGCCCAGGATACCTAAGAGCGAGAATCGGTTTCTACACTCCTCTCAGAAGTTTACACTCAGCAAATCTCTGTCTGGCCAAAGTTCTTCAGATGCGCAGGTCAGTGAAGAGCGCCAGGACCCTTTTTGGCGTGACAGTCACGCTTTAGAAATACCCTTACATTTACATTTGTATTTACTGGCAATAAGGCCGTAACACGGTCTAGGGCTCAGTATAGGTGTCAATAAATTATTCCCATGCTCAACCCTGGGTAGCTTGGCTGTGAACAGGGAGGCTTAACTTAGGAAACAGGTATGTAAAGCATTTAAAAACACCAATTCAATCATTAAGAGACAACACACAATAAAAATCCCATACAAATGTACCAAAATAGGAAATATTGCTATCTTTAAAATAACACCAAAACAACAAAATTCCAATGTAGGGAACCAGAGCAATGATTCTTTTAAGAATAACCACTTTCTAGCACTTAGTCACCTAATGGATTTTTTTCCCAAAGTTGCTCCAAACTTATCCAAACTTCTGGAACTTCTTCCCGACGCTTCTCTTGAGGGTTCAGAGGGTCCAAAATGCAATCCAAGGGTCTGGAAGCTCCAAGATCGGTCCTTGAAAGTTTGGGACCACAATCCCCACAATGCATCTGGCCAAAATGATTAAAAGTCCACTAAATGCAATCCAGGCAAGGGACTCTTGCTGGAGTTGACGTAGGTGAGCTCTGTTAACATGTAGCTTACAGGGTGCCCACTTTTTATTCCTCTTGAAGCAAAGTACATCCAAGGGGCTGTAGTTCTAGATATGGAAGCAGGTTTAGTCAGACAAAATGCAGGGCCTGATGGTGCAAATCAAGTTTCCAGCTTGGCGTCCACTCTTTATTTCCCTTGAAGCACGGTACATCCAAAGGGCTGCAGTTCCAGATAATGCAGCAGGTGCAGTCAGTCAGAATACAGGGCCTGATGGTGCAAATCAAGATTCCAGCTTGGCAAACCTTTTTCTTCTCTTAGTTTCAAGCAGCAGAGATAGGAGACTCTGCCCCTCTCAGATACTTATTCATTGTCCTCTGGGCTCAAGCAGGAAGGCACTCCTGTCCATCGAGGAGCAGGGCAACACCCCAGAGCATGACCACTTCCTCCAAAGTGTGGCGCTATGGTCTTTCAGAGAACACTATTCCTCTATTCATCCAAATTTCAATATGACTGATATCTCAGCAGAGGAGGAAGAGCTAGTTAAACCAACCTTCATTATGGCTCATTTCCATACCTCTCCTCCCCCTGACATCTGCAAATTCCTTCGTTAAGCCTGCATTCTGGCTGGGTTCAGAGGTGAGGAGGCAGATGGACCTGCCATTTTCTGCCTGTCTCCTTCTTCCATTGAAGCTCCTGGTTTACAACCCCTCCCCCTGCTCTGGCATTCACGTGTAGCAGAGCCCTCTCCTCCCAGATAACCTATCTCCCTGGGTGCCACTTATCACTTCATCAAAGCAGCTTGGCTAATCCTGTTAACTCTGACCAATCAGGGAAGAGAGCAGGAAGACTGAATTTTGACTTACAGACGAGAAAGTCTTATAACTTATTTTCTGTATATTTTAGGATAAATCCAACAATAGCATATTGTTGGATTCCTCCATACCATTCTCCTAAGCCCTTGAATGATATTTTTCTATATTTCCCCAGCATTAGCTATGAGTTCATAACCTATTGCAATGTTAACCTATGTGGCTGGGGATCTAAAAAGGGGAAAATTAATTGATTAATTTCTCCAACACCAAGGCCTATTAACGTCTTTTATAAGGACCCTGCTTATCGCTACATAACCCCCTCCCGTGGGACACTTAAGAGAGACTTTAGGGGTCTTGAATATGCACAAATAATGCAGATCGTCACTCTACAGTGCTCCTAACACAAAAGTTGATTTTGGGAAGCACTTTACTTCAATGAGGGAAGTGAAATGTGCAATTTCTCTATCCCCAGGGCATATAAAACTTATTTTATAAGGACCCTCCTTATAAGTACATGATCCCCCACCCCTGGATCACCTAGAGGAGACCCTGGAGGTGCCTAATATGCCAAAATATTGTAGTTTATCAATTCTTTAAGTGTCCCTACAACCAACGTCACATTTGGGCACAATTTACATTTAAAAGGAGTGCTGCAACACAGGGCTGCTTTTAACATGACCTCAGGTTCTAAGCAGTGCACACATGCAAGTGTAGAAAGGGCTGCTGGCCATTAAACTGCCATGCCCTATTATATATTATGGACTTAAAGGTAGCTTTAATCCCCCTGCCCTAGTATGTACTAGGGACTTATAGGTTAGGTCATGCCAATCATAGTGGTACACTGACATATAGTATATATATATACCCTAATGTGTGTGTGTGTGTTTTCACCATAGCAGTGGCTCTGGGCTTTTTAGGCAGAACCCAGGGACAGTCAGAGTCAGTTACCACCAGTACCATTTAACAGAAAATGGGGGTGCCCAGGGCACAGGATGACGTTGCGACTGTAATCATCTTGCAAAGTACTTTGTTAAGTCCCTCTGGGTCTTCTTTGTCACCTACTACTCTTCAATATCTACATGCTCCCGCTTCCTGCACCGAATTCTTGATCAGAACCACGTTCACTTTCAAATGTATGTACGTGACACCCAGATTCACATCTGTATGGAAGATGCTTACATTACAGCGTGCCTCACTGTATGGAAGAAAGCTTCCACTGTTTAAAAAAAGTCAAAATAAAAACCCTAATTCTGAGAGAGGAGGGCTCCTTTGATTTAATTCATTTAAATGCGAGTAGAAATCTAGGAACACCTCCGGCACCCTCACGAGTAACAAGAGACCTAGGAATCCATTTTAATTCTAATCTCTCCTTTCCTCTTAAGTTTACAATATTCTTAAGGGTAGTAGTAAGGGTAGTATTAAGGGTAGCAGTATTAATTTGTCACTCCCACAGAAAATAGCCCCATTTCTTGAGACAGGCCCTCGTAGAGTTACTACGAATCCTAATGGTTGCACACTTGGGCTGCTGTAAAGTGACTTTCAGTGGCCTCTCAAAAAACCTCTTCACAAGGATTCAAAGGTTATGGATCCAGAATCAATGTTGAAGGTACCAGTTACCAGAACCAGATTGACTCTAAAACCTGTATATTCCTTTTATTCCATATACTGTGTCAATGTTTGTTTTCTTTGGGCACATTGGAGTGTCAAGGTTGGCATGGGGTACTACACAAAACTTCTAAATAAATCAATTCTGTAAAGGCACGACTGATTCCTGCTGAACGGTACTGGTCCCAGCACCCCTGCCCAAAGACAGTGCGCTAGCACATATGCGTCCTGGTGTACACCAACCCATCTTACAGTGTCCATGCCGCAGCATGGGATGGATGTATATGGAGTAATACTAAGCAGCATACAGTGTGGTATAACTTTTGTGTCAGGTTGGGCCCACTTTACAAAAAAAAGCATTGGCAAAGTTGATAGGTCTTGCCTTTGGGATCTTCTGTCTTTGTCAATTCCTTTTGGCAATGTCCTACACTACAGCATTGGAATTTGCTCTAGGGCTGTTCAGCATCGTCAAAAATAAATAAATGTAAAAAAACGTGCAAATATATGACGGCTGCTAATGGTCTCGTCATTCCACTAGGGTGCATGTGCATGTTGACGTATGCACGTGTATGATTGTTGAAATATGTGTGCACATGCGTGAGGACACATTTGCGTGCATGCGTATTCACGCATGTGCGTCAGCAGAGTTATATGGGTATAATGTGCTTTAATGTTTTGCTTTGTAACCAAGATGGCAAACACATTGGAGTGGTAAATACTAGGCCTGGGCAAAAATTTCGTTCCGTTCGCGGAAATTGCGATAATTTGACATTTTTGCGTTCCGCGGAGAGCGCGAAAATGTCAAAAATTCCGGTTTCCGCAGCTAGGCGATAATTTGTTTCTTGCTCGCGCTGTAAAATGATACATTCTCGCGCGCGCGCGATCGCCTTACCTGAATCCCTGCGTTCGCCGACAAGTTTTCTTGATCCGGTCGCGTTCTCCATGAGATGTTGTATTGTTTTTAGCCATTTGCGCTGTCTCGCGACAGTTCGCGCCCGCAGTGACGTCATGCGTCGCGCGATCACGTCTTTCTTCTCGCGATCATGCACCGCGAGAACAACTCAAAACAAGATGGCCGCGCCCGCAAGCAGCCACATGGGTAAGTTGGCGACCCGCAACCATGCAGAAAATCGCGCGAACATGCCGGAAAAAAACTTCCGCATCTTCGCGATATTTCTGCTTGTTTGCGATAATTTTAAACATTCTCGCGATAATTTGCGAAGGTTAATTCCGCAAATTCCGCCCACCCCTAGTAAATACAGGGTTTTTAGGTCTCGCCTGAGCCAGCGCATGCGCTGCCCGGAGAGACATTTAGGATACGGGTTTCCATAGTGTTAGCAGACCTCACTGGCCTAACGCTGCGTTCACTCGAGCGTGCATGCGCGCAGCCGCCAATCACTGCTGCGCGTGTACCACACAGCGCGTCCCGTCCTCGCGATCGCGATCCCTTTTGCTTTGATCATGATTACTTTCGCTTTCACAGCCGCGCGGCCAATGTTTGTTATGTTTGTCTTGTTCCCCACGGCTACGGCTATCCCTTGACCACAGACGCACACAGAAGCGATTATGCATCACTGACACTTCTGTGATGCGCCTTCCTCGCGGGGCTCGGTAATTCACACAGTTATGGCGCAGCCCCCTCCCCCTGTTCTTCCGCCAAAAAGCTGCCAATCAAATCTTGCATCTGCAAAACAGGTCAACCGATTTATCTCTGTTACAAAACGGTCACAATATGAATAACAAGCATTGGCAAAGCCAGCAGGCCTAGTGTTGACCACGAGCCTTTAAAGTTTGTCAATGGTGGTTGTGTTGTCATGCTTTTTGTACACTTTACGTCGCGAAAGTTGCCAGACACTCATCAATCTTAAAAAAAATAGGTTAAGAGTAAAAAATACTTTTTGGGGTTTCAAAAAGCATGCATTGAGTGAAGTTAGCCAATGGCCGAAGCTGGGCTGCCCCATGCTGTGTATTGAAAATATGAATGACACAATAACAGGCCCATGGATGAAGAGGGCTGGCTGAAAGCCCCTATAAGTACTTTTATTATCATAAAATTTTAGCAAAATGAAAATTTTTGCTAACACCAGCCACAATTATAATGAAGACTACACGTGCAAATCTCTAAACAGTGGATTTCCATTACAGTGCACTTTACTCCAGAATGCGGCTGTGCTCGCCAGCCAATGCACCTCTGTTGCAGAGCTTCTGCTGAAATATTACATCTACATAACTCTGCAAATGAACTAGTCACCAAGAGAGTGTATCTGCACCGCTCTGCTGATTAACTTCCAACAGAGGACACGCTGTTTAAGAACACATTGATAGTTCCTTATTTTATTACATTTCACGGTGCACTTCTATTGGTTATATGCATAATTGGATTGGGATCAAAATTCGGCACGAGCACACAAAAAACAAGCATTGGTATAGCCAATAGCTCTTGCCTTTGCGACCTTATAAGTATTTAGTTATGCAGTACTATATCCTTGGTGCAACAACATCAACTGTTGCATGGCTAAACACTTATAAGGTCCCAAAGGCGAGACCTATTGGCTATGCCAATGCTTGTTTTTTTCATGGGAGAGCACAAATAAAATAAAATAAAAAGGGTGTGGATAACAGAGTACCGAATGAGAGAGCGGATGAGCTGAAAGATAAAAGTCAGCCTAGCAGAGAGATGGTAGCGAGATTATGCTCGTGGGGAGGGGCGAAGACAAGAGGAACAACGTAGGACAAAGAAAACCAACAAATAAGAAGCAAGCCAATGGGAGTGGCATGGAGCCAAGCAATGGTACGTCACGGGCGGCCAGCAAGCTCCTGCATGTTCTTAGTAAACCCACGATAGAACTTTTCCAACCAGGCAGCTTGTGCCGTCTGGAAGGATCGACCTATAAAACACACGCCTCAGGTCATGCTGCTAGGACATGGCTGACTAAGCAGGTATTCACATATTTCTAAACATGAGAATGCTGCCTGTGGATCGTTCCTTCTCAAAACCGCCTGTCAACCACTCATGGAATTAGACAGGTAAACATGCAGAAAAAAATTAGATATCTCTGTACTTCTGAAAACCCCAATAAATAATATTTTGTACGTCAGTGCCGTGTCCATAAAACGGCATGCCACTTACAACGACTGCACACACTTCTCACTGCATACACCCGCTCTTGAAACCGTCATGTTAAACAAACTGCGTGTTATCGACACTTACCGAAAGTCTTCGCAGTCCTTGGGCGTTACTTTGGCGTTCACCCACGGCTTTTTAAGTGGAAAAAAGTTGGTGTAAAAATGTATCTTGAAACGCGGAACAAGCGGCGTCACCGCAACCAACCGTGCAGAACCCAGTTAGTTGCAAGACTTCGAAAAAAAAAAACTATCCCAGGAGTTTCTGTTAGTGTCCAATTACTTTTCGCAACATAAACATTCCCCGTGAATCGCTGTTTTACAGAACTCGTTGCTAAAAATGAATAAAAATGGCAGTAAAGAAGAGCAGTAACTTGCCATGGGCAATCCTGGACCGGAAGAAGGTAGGATTATTGACTCCCACGCTCCAAGCTGTTTAGACTGAGACTATATTTAAAGCTGAAAACATGAGCCTAGCGCAAACACAGCAGAAAAAAACGTAAATACAGCCAAGAGAACTCATTGTGCCTCCCTGATCCAGGAAGAGGTCACGCTCACTTTTCGCTTGTCTTGTTTATTTATTTTTTGTTTTTTTTATAGAGTAAGTAGCTAATACCAACGAGTACAAAAAAGAAACACAAATCCTTGGTGCGATGTAAGGTAACGTTTGCTGCAAACAACTTTTCTCATGGCATAATGAAAGCAGATTCCTGGTTAGGGTGACCAACTGGCATGGGTGCAAATTCAGGACGGTGAGTGTAAAAATTCAGGACAAAGGGTCAAAATTCAGGACAAAAATTCAGGACAGGAGGTCAAAATTCAGAACAAAACGTAAGGACAAAGGATACGTTTTACAGACACATCAGAGGAGGTCGCGCAATAGTATATAAGTAACCCAGCCATATCCAACCATTTGCAAACCTATACATCATGTATCCTTCCATCCACCCTTTCACTCATCCTTCCATTATCCATCCATCCACCCTTTCACCCTATCCATCCGTACAGTCATCCATTCACTGTTCCTCCCATCCATTCACTCATCCATCCAGCCATTTACCCATCCAGCCATCCTTTCACTTACTCATCCATTCACCCAGTCACTCATCCTTCCACCCATCCTCCCTTTCTCTCGCCATCAACCCTTTCACTTAGCCATTCTTCCTTCCATCCATCCACCAATCCATCTACTCATCCACTCATGAATCCATCCATTGACCCTATCACTCATCCATCCTTTCTCTCATCCGTCCACCCTTTCACTCATCTATCCATCCTTGTGTCCATCTACCCTCCCTTTCACTCACTCATCCATCCGTACATCCACCCTTTCACTCATCCATCCATCAACCTTAGCCGATGTCCGGTGAAGATGTCCTATGCAGCTATAGAGGTGTTTGGCTCGGGCCACCCCTAGGCCGTCACCTACCCAGCCGGACATCGGACATTGTTTTCCTCGTCTCCCCGTTGTGTTTCTTTTCCCTCCACCACCTCTTCCCTCCGTGATTCTTTGTCTGCCTCCCCTTTTCCAGCCTGACTTTTCTGTGTCCCCTGAAGTATTTTCCCCCTTGCCGGTTTTATTTTCTAATGTTATGCTATGCTTTTGTACGTACCGCGGTGCCCGAGAAACCTTGGCCATTGCCCAGTGGAGCTGTCTCATCATCCACTCATGAATCCATCCATTGACCCTATCACTCATCCATCCTTTCTCTCATCCGTCCACCCTTTCACTCCTTCACTCATCTATCCATCCTTGTGTCCATCTACCCTCCCTTTCACTCACTCATCCATCCTTACATCCACCCTTTCACTCATCCATCCATCAACCTTGGCCGATGTCCGGTGAAGATGTCCTATGCAGCTATAGAGGAGTTTGGATCTGGTTCACTCCTTGGCCGTCACCTACCCAGCCGGACATCGGAAATTGTTTTCCTCGTCTCCCCGTTGTGTTTCTCTTCCCTCCCCCGCCTCCTCCCTCCATGATTCTTTGTCTGCCTCCCCTTTCCAGCCTGACTTTTCTGTTTTCCCCTGAAGTATTTTCTCCCTTGCCGTTTTTTTCTAATGTTATGCTATGCTTTTGTTACTTATGTAACTACGTTATACTGTTTCCCTTTCTATGTTATGCGACGCTCCAGTAACTGTGTAACAATGTTCTGAAACCAATATCTTACCTCATGTAAAGCACTCTGATACCTCTGGGTCTAACCAGCACTATATAAAACTTTTCAAATATAAATAAAATAAAAATCCACCCTTTCACCTAATAATTCATCAATCATTTCACTCGTCCATCCACCCTTTCACTCATCCATCCACCCTTTTACCCACCCATCTACTCTTCCACCCATATATCCATCTATTTCCCTTTTCTCTCATCCATCCTTTCTATCACTCATCCATCCTTTCTCTCATCATACATCCATTCACCCTTTCATTCATCCATTCACCCTTTCATTCATCCATCCAGCCATCCATCCATCCCTACACTTACTCACTTGCCCACCTTGTCATATTAATTATGAGCTGAGCCTTTGTCTGCAGAGTTGCAGACAGGAGAGGCCAATCAATAATTTCACCCTGGCTGTAGTTCCTAAAGCAAGGGGTGGGGTGGGGGAGGGTTCACTATGCCCCTGCACATAGGCAATCTGAAAAAGTGGAAGTCATGAGTCATGCATGATGCACAGTGCCAGGCCATGAGGTGACTGTGACATGGTGTTGTTTCCAGGGCTTTAAGTGGGATGAAAAAACTGTAGGGCGTCTCTCCAAAGGGGGTGGTCGATGTAATTAAGGGCGTGGCTTAAAACACCAAGGCCCAAAATATGTGCGCCCCACTGGTATTTTGCCTCTTCTGTCATTGTATCCAGATATATAAAAGAACAAGAAACGTTACACCTACAACAAGCCAGAACTATTGGCTTTGTCAATAGTTGTTAGTTGCATAAAATAAAAAAGCAGCAATCATGGCTTCCTTGAATATAATATTGCAGCCCATATTGGCACATTGTCATTCTGTATGTGACAAACAGCTGCATACAGAATGACAAAGGGCAGGGTGGGGCTGCTCTTGTGCTCAAAGGAGTGCGTTGAGGCCGTCCCATCACAAAGTTGAGGCTTCATGCAGGGGAACAGTGTTGTTCCCTGCAATGCCCAAAATTACGGACAAACGGTGTCCGTAAAAGGGATCATCACGGACAACGGACGCGAGATCCAAATTACAGATGGTCTGTGAAATTTACAGACGGTTGGTCACCCTAAGAGGAGTACTAAACATCCAGCGTTTGTCTCACACATGCCAACATCCACAACTTAGGCAGGAGACTCCCGATTTTCTCAGAAAAAAATGGCTTTTTTTTAGCAGTCTCCTGTCTAAATTGCCTTTTCTTCAAGTCAATGGGGGAAAATGAAAACTCCCGATTTTTTTTATTCAAAATCTCCCTTTTTCTAGTGTCAAAATGCAGACGTGTGTTTGTTATTTGGTGAAAGGGAGGCCATGTGGCAGAGTGAACAAAGCTGCCCTTTTATAACTGGGGACCATGATCCTGGGCAAATTAATTAATTTCCCTGACCCTAAAAAAAAAAAATTCTGTCCTTGTATAATTTAATCTGGTGGTCATGTAAAGTGCTGCCATGCTCTTGGGTCGTGTTTGCACTATATAAAACTGCAAAAGGAAAAAAAGAAATCATTTCTGTCAAAAGTAACCGTGATTTTGTGGTATTTTGCATTATGAGGGCTTCAACAGAATATCACTGCCTAATTCTTAAACCTTCCTTTAGAGTGTTTTTAAAGGCTCACATATGAGAATTTTTTGAATTGCTGCATATTAGCGTGTTCCAATTAGAGTACATTTGCTGTTAATAATTTACTGAAATGTGACAAAACTACATTATATTATTTAAAAAAACATGAAGCTTGTCATGTACGTGCAAAAGGTTCCTGTAATTTCTTTGTGCCTTAATCTGTAAATCTATTGTCAAGGCATCCCTCCTATTTAGTCATTTATGGGCCATTCAGCCTACCTTGAAAAATACCCCATATTATGAGGTGCACTGTATATATATTGAGAGATATATTTCCCAAATACAGTAATGTAACTGCTTTCTTATGGTATTACTCTTGATTTAGTACTACTTTCTGATGAGAGCCTTAGAGTAAGAACGCCTCTCAAAAAGAAACTTAATGCATGTGGAGCAATAAATGTGTGTGTGTGCACGTGCGTGTGTGTGTGTATGTATGTGCGAGAACCACATGTGAAACATTTCTAAGCCATTCTTTGGCTTTGACATTATTACCAAAACGAGCAGTGTCAAAATAGATTTGGCTTTTATGGGCTGCAATGTCTCAGGTACACCACTCATCCTCCTCTCATAAAGAAACATCACCCAATGTTGTTCACCCTACACTAGCAGAGACACACTACCTACCGAGAACTCACAAGGGTGCACCATCCCACTGGACTGAAATAACACGCGGTGCACCCTGAACTCACAAGCACTCCTCTCATCCTGTACTAACAGAGACACCACCTTACCCTGAACCCACACCAGTACAAGCCTCACTCTGCACACCCGGTGCACACCGGTCTCTCTGCATACGTACAAGAAAGGCATGCAACTCAAGCACTTTGCTCACGAGTCACGATGCACTCACACTCGTCCACAAGTACAGTTACTGGGTATCCTAAAGCTGTGCGCAACAGGGCCAATGAGAACACTCTTGTAGTGTACCAGCGAGCTCTAGGATTGGCTGACGGCTTTCAAGCCAAACCTAGATCTCTTTGTTTGTTCTCCACAGCAAAGATTGGAGCAACGGTTGGTGATAGAAAGGCACGATTGGCTGTCACCCAACAACAGGTAAAATTACGGACAAATGGCGTCCGTTGTGTATATGCAAAGATGCCAACGTTTTGAAATGAGAAAAAGGGAGATTTTGAAAAAAAAAAAAACGGGGGGGGGGAGGCCTATTGTCAAGACAGGCGATAAAATTATCGCCGCTTTAGCGGCAGAAAACTGCCGCTGAAACGGCGATAATGGGCTTGATAATATGCTCTATGGAATTCCAATTGAAGTCCATGTTAGATGTGAAGGACATCTAACCTGAGCTTCAATTGGAATTCCATAGAGCATATTATCAAGCCCATTATCGCCGGTTTAGCGGCAGTTTTATGCCGCTAAAGTGGCGATAATTTTATCACCTGTCTTGATAATATGCCCCGGAGGACTTTAGGGGCATATCAGCAACACCCGGCGATAATTATCGCTCAGCGCTCTTAGCGTGAGGATAATTATCGCCAGGTAACGTGGATTTTTATCGCTGAGATAGCGTGCTATTAGCAACGCTTATCTCCTCAGCGATAAAAATCCTCACGCTAACTGCCTAATGTGAGATTATCGCTGGAAACCCAGCAATAATCTCACGCAATGTGGCGTTAGCTTGCTGATAGGGACTCACAAATTTAGCCATGAGATCCACCCTCCATGGGATATCATGGCTAAGTCAGTCCTGAAGCAGGCGTAAGGAAAGTAGCGATAACAGGGGTCATCGCTACTTTTCCTGACGCTATGCTTCATAGCGTGGGGCTTGATCATAGGAGAAATGTCGCTTAGCGACATTTCTGTCATGTTAGATCAGGAACGCCCACTTTGCATCTCATTAGAGATGCAAAGCTGGGCGTAAAGAATACCCACGCTAAAGCAAGGTTTCACACGTTAGCGTGGCCTTGCTAATTAGGCGATAAAATTATCGCCGCTTTTCGGACGAAAACGGCCGCAAAAGCGGCGATAATTTTTTATCGCCTGCTTGTAAATATGCTCCTTATTTTCCCTATTGACATACGTTGAGGTGGAGGGAAATTTAAGTGGGAGACAGCTAAAATAACGCTGCTTTTGTCTAAAAAATTGGGGGGCATATTTACGAATTTTTCATGCAATACAGGGCAGTAGGCAAAGTTGCTGCTCTGCGTTGTGTGAAACGGAAAGAGCAGAAAGGCTGCATATTTACAAAGATTTGGACCATTTCTGCTCTCTCCTAGCGCTAGCGCACTCTGTGCAGCCTAGTGCTAACGCAGGAACCCTTGCACCATAATGCTAGGGTGTCTTTGTTACAGGTAGGATTGTATTAGGGCAGGAAGGGGCACTTCCCTGCACAAAAGCAATCCTTACAGGCAGTTTCCCCTTTCTAAGGGACATATCTACAAGGCGGCGATAGTAAATTATCGCCGCTTTTGCAGCCGTTTTCGGCCGAAAAGCGGCGATAATTTTATCGCCTAATAAGCAAGGTCACGCTAACGCGTGAAACCTTGCATTAGCGCCCAGATACTTAACGCCCAGCTTTGCATCTCTAATGAGATGCAAAGTGGGCGTTCCTGACCTAACATGACAGGAGAAATGTCGCTAAGCGACATTTCTCCTATCATCAAGCCCCACGCTATGAAGCTTAGCGGCAGGAAAAGTAGCGATAACTCCTGTTATCGCTATTTTCCTTACGCCTGCTTCAGGACTGACTTAGCCATAATATCCTAAGGAAGGTGGATATCATGGCTAAGTATGTGGGGCCCTATCATCAAGCTAACGCCACATTTCGTGAGATCATCACTGGGTTTCCAGCGATAATCTCACGTTAGGCACTTAGCGCTAGGATTTTTATCGCTAATGAGATAAGCGTTGCTAATAGCACGCTATCTCAGCGATAAAAGTCCACGCTAGCCGGCGATAATTATCCTAGCGCTAAGTGCGCTTAGCGATAATTATCGCCGGTTGTTGCTGATATGCCCCCATGTGTGCTTCAGAAATAAAGATATTTCTCCTTGTTACTCCTCACTGGAGAAGGAGTAGCATTTTGACACATCCCCAGGTTTACTAGGTTTAGTCAATTTGGGAATGCGCCACAATCCATGGGTGGATGCATGGTAAGAAGCTGCGTTGTGTTACATTTCTTTACAAATCCGTGCAAGATGGGTTTGTAATATTACTGAAGCGTTTGCATTGTCCTTGCATCCCCTTGCGTGATGGAATGACAACGCAAAGGATTCATAAATCTGCACCTGGTTGTCTCCTGCCTTAGTCAGGTCTGTTGGAAATCAATGTTTCTGTTGCATTGTGTGTTAAGACCCTTCAGCATTTTCACACCTGATGAGCTAGAGCCTTGACACCCTCGGGTAACTGTATCATGCTTTATGAATTTCTTTTTCATTTCATTTCATTGTATTTTGTTGTGTTGTTGGTGATGTGTGGTGTTTTGTGCTGCTGTGTTTCTGTGCTACATTGTTTTTTTGAGATGCACAGTTGTTGTGTTGTATTTTGACAGTTTTTTTGTGTTGTGCCATGTTATGTTTTATTTGTAGGTATATGTTGCTTTGTGTTATATTTTTTTGTTATGTTTTGTTGTATACTTTAGATCTGTCAATAAACGCTACTATATGTCCAGCGAAAGGCTGCATCCCCAGTTAACATTGCAGTCATAGACACCCATTTTCCACTGCCTTGGTTGGTGAAATAGCACTGCTTCAGTTCTTCAGCTACTTGAGACACAAATGATCTAAAATTGTGAAAGAGACTTGTTTTTAATTAGCACTTCTAGTGCTCACTTTATGTGACACTGTCCTGTGATTATGAGCAGCAGTGCGCGGGAGAGGAGTACATAAGCAAGTAACTCTGCGGGTATTAGGAGCATAGGAGTGGGGTAGCCTTAGGGATTGGTAGTCGAGTGACAAGTTAGAACAAGTAAGTAGAAGTGTACAGTACCGAAATAGGTGCAAAGGAAGATGAGTTTTGCAGAGGGAAAGAGAGAAGGAATATGCATATAAGAGTATGAGTAGGATAAGTAAAAGGAGAAGTAAATAAGAAGAGGCATATGTAGAAGAAAGAGTTGGGGGAAGCAGATGTAGCTTTAGAAGCCATGGTATGAGTAAGTAAGCATGCGTGTAAGAGCATGAGTTCGAATGTAATATAAAGAGTTTTAATAAGACTTAGAGTGAATAAGAGAGATGTGCCATGAGTTTGAAACAATTCTAGTAGTCGTAAGAATAGGGGTAGGTGTAGGTATGCGGACATATGTATACTTGCTGCATTTACTGTTCGTTGCACCATTAATAACAATAAAAACAAATAGGAAATCATGCAGGGCTTCTTTTTTTTATTTTTTTATTTTTATTGAGCAGAGCAAAAAGGCACATACATATTTTTCGAGAGCAACATTTGGAACACCACAATTAGACCAACCATTGATGCTGTTTTGTTGATAGACTACTTACTAAGCAAAGTGCGGCATGCAATGCATTTTAAAATTTTATAGGCAGTCAAATATAATTTCATTGTCTGTTGACAAGTTGAAAGAAAGAAAAAAAAATGCTAAATATAACAACAAGTTGACTTATAACTCAGCTAAGACACAAGATTCATCTTAAATCACTCAAGACAAAAATTAAAATCCCGATTAAAGTGCCCAGTGCAATAGCAGCCAAAGTTAACCTTGGCAAATACAGTACTCTTAGCATCACAACTAAAGTGCAAATGTAACATTTGAAACACCAGAATTAGACCCACCATTGATGTTGGTTTGTTAAAAGACTACTTACTAAGCAAAGTACAGAATGCTATGCATTTTCATATTTTGTAGGCAGTCACATATCATTCCATTGTCAATTGACAAGTTGGCAAATAAAGTGCAAATGCAAAATATAGCTACAAGTTAACTTATAGCTCAACTGAGACATAAAATTCATCTTAAATCACTCAAGACAAAAATTAAAATCCAGATTAAAGTGCCCAATGCAATATTAGCAGGAGTTAACCTTGACAGATACAGTACTCTTAGCATCGAAAAAAAAATATAGACGAATAAAGTGCAAATGCAAGATAAAACTACAGAGTCGCACATAACTCAACTCATCTTAGAGCTCTAAGGACCTAATTAGGTTCTAATTTAAAGTGTCAATGCATAAGCAACCAAAATCTGCCTTGTTAAAATACAGTATTATTAACATTATTACTGTTTAAAGTGCAATTGTACTAGCAGCAAAGCTTAGTCGTAACATACAGCATATCAGGCAACGGGGTAAAGTGCAAATCCAGATGACAACCATTTAAAAGCTGCTAAAATCACATGCGCGGGAGAGGAGTACATAAGCAAGTAACTCTGCGGGTATTAGGAGCGTAGGAGTGGGGTAGCCTTAGGGATTGGTAGTCGAGTGACAAGTTAGAACAAGTAAGTAGAAGTGTACAGTACCGAAATAGGTGCAAAGGAAGATGAGTTTTGCAGAGGGAAAGAGAGAAGGAATATGCATATAAGAGTATGAGTAGGATAAGTAAAAGGAGAAGTAAATAAGAAGAGGCATATGTAGAAGAAAGAGTTGGGGGAAGCAGATGTAGCTTTAGAAGCCATGGTATGAGTAAGTAAGCATGCGTGTAAGAGCATGAGTTCGAATGTAATATAAAGAGTTTTAATAAGACTTAGAGTGAATAAGAGAGATGTGCCATGAGTTTGAAACAATTCTAGTAGTCGTAAGAATAGGGGTAGGTGTAGGTATGCGGACATATGTATACTTGCTGCATTTACTGTTCGTTGCACCATTAATAACAATAAAAACAAATAGGAAATCATGCAGGGCTTCTTTTTTTTATTTTTTTATTTTTATTGAGCAGAGCAAAAAGGCACATACATATTTTTCGAGAGCAACATTTGGAACACCACAATTAGACCAACCATTGATGCTGTTTTGTTGATAGACTACTTACTAAGCAAAGTGCGGCATGCAATGCATTTTAAAATTTTATAGGCAGTCAAATATAATTTCATTGTCTGTTGACAAGTTGAAAGAAAGAAAAAAAAATGCTAAATATAACAACAAGTTGACTTATAACTCAGCTAAGACACAAGATTCATCTTAAATCACTCAAGACAAAAATTAAAATCCCGATTAAAGTGCCCAGTGCAATAGCAGCCAAAGTTAACCTTGGCAAATACAGTACTCTTAGCATCACAACTAAAGTGCAAATGTAACATTTGAAACACCAGAATTAGACCCACCATTGATGTTGGTTTGTTAAAAGACTACTTACTAAGCAAAGTACAGAATGCTATGCATTTTCATATTTTGTAGGCAGTCACATATCATTCCATTGTCAATTGACAAGTTGGCAAATAAAGTGCAAATGCAAAATATAGCTACAAGTTAACTTATAGCTCAACTGAGACATAAAATTCATCTTAAATCACTCAAGACAAAAATTAAAATCCAGATTAAAGTGCCCAATGCAATATTAGCAGGAGTTAACCTTGACAGATACAGTACTCTTAGCATCGAAAAAAAAATATAGACGAATAAAGTGCAAATGCAAGATAAAACTACAGAGTCGCACATAACTCAACTCATCTTAGAGCTCTAAGGACCTAATTAGGTTCTAATTTAAAGTGTCAATGCATAAGCAACCAAAATCTGCCTTGTTAAAATACAGTATTATTAACATTATTACTGTTTAAAGTGCAATTGTACTAGCAGCAAAGCTTAGTCGTAACATACAGCATATCAGGCAACGGGGTAAAGTGCAAATCCAGATGACAACCATTTAAAAGCTGCTAAAATCACATGCGCGGGAGAGGAGTACATAAGCAAGTAACTCTGCGGGTATTAGGAGCGTAGGAGTGGGGTGCCTTAGGGATTGGTAGTCGAGTGACAAGTTAGAACAAGTAAGTAGAAGTGTACAGGCCCGAAATAGGTGCAAAAGAAGATGAGTTTTGCAGAGGGAAAGAGAGAAGGAATATGCATATAAGAGTATGAGTAGGATAAGTAAAAGGAGAAGTAAATAAGAAGAGGCATATGTAGAAGAAAGAGTTGGGGGAAGCAGATGTAGCTTTAGAAGCCATGGTATGAGTAAGTAAGCATGCGTGTAAGAGCATGAGTTCGAATGTAATATAAAGAGTTTTAATAAGACTTAGAGTGATTAAGAGAGATGTGCCATGAGTTTGAAACAATTCTGGTAGTCGTAAGAATAGGGGTAGGTGTAGGTATGCGGACATATGTATACTTGCTGCATTTACTGTTCGTTGCACCATTAATAACAATAAAAACAAATAGGGCTTCTTTGATTGCAATGCCAGCATGCTTCACACCATATACAATGACTTCTACTCTATTATTGCTTTCAGGCTCATTTCTCCCAATCTAAACTAAAACATAAGCTTATTTTGTGCAATGCATCTGTAAACACAGAGCTTAAAACAGGCAGATTCTAAAACAGAAGAGTACCAGCTGCGGGGCGCGCCCCTCCTGCGGGTCCTTGGCTACATTCCCAGGGGCGCGCAGATCAGCACTTGTAAAGGAAGATGGCCTGGGAACACCAACCACCTTGTTTATTTGGCGCGTTTCCAGGCTGTCTTCATTCACATGCAGAGGCTGAAATGAATTAACTGGTAAGGGAACTTTAATCATGAGTGCCCTGGGGCAGGCAGGGGCAGTGAGTGGAGTTGTGGGATTAAAGTCGTGGCTAAAAAGAACAAAAAGTTCAGTAGCTATTTAGGGGCATATTATCAAGAAACGGCTCTTAAAAATTATCGTAGCTTTAGCGGCAGAAAACTGCTGCTAAAGCGGCGATAATGGGCTTGATAATATGCTCTATGCTTTGGAATTCCAATTGAAGCCCATGTTAGATGTGAAGGACATCTAACATGGGCTTCATTTGGAACTCCATAGAGCATATTATCAAGCCCATTATCGCAGTTTTAGCGGCAGTTTTCTGCCGCTAAAGCGGAGGTAATTTCATCACCTGTCTTGATAATATGCCCCGGAGGCCTTTATTTTCCCTATTGACATACGTTGAGGTGGAGAGAAATATAGGGGCATATCAACAAGCAGGCGATACAAAATTATCGCTGCTTTTGCGGCCGTTTTCGGCTGAAAAGCGGCGATAATTTTATCGCCTAATCAGCAAGGTCACGCTAACGCGTGAAACCTTGCTTTAGTGTCAGGATTCCTAACGCCCAGCTTTGCATCTCTAATGAGATGCAAAGTGGGCGTTCCTGACCTGGCATGACAGGAGAAATGTCGCTAGGCGACATTTCTCCTATCAGCAAGCCTAACGCTATGAAGCATAGCGTCAGGAAAAGTAGCGATAACACCTGTTATCGCTACTTTCCTAACACCTGCTTCAGGACTGACTTAGCCATGATATCCTATGGAAGGTGGATATCATGGCTAAGTATGTGGGGCCCTATCATCAAGCTAACGCCACATTTCGTGAGATTATCGCAGGGTTTCCAGTGATAATCTCACGTTAGGCAGTTAGCGCTAGGATTTTTATCGCTAATGAGATACGCGTTGCTAATAGCACGCTATCTCAGCGATAAAAATCCACGCTAGCCGGCGATAATTATGCTAGCGCTAAGTGCGCTTAGCGATAATTATCGCCGGTTGTTGCTGATATGCCCCCATGTGTGCTACAGAAATAAAGATATTTCTCCTTGTTACTCCTCACTGGAGAAGGAGTAGCATTTTGACACATCCCCGGGTTTACTAGCATTAGTCAATTTGGGAATGCGCCACAATCCATGGGTGGATGCATGGTAAGAAGCTGCGTTGTGTTACATTTCTTTACAAATCCGTGCAAGGTGGGTTTGTAATATTACTGAAGCGTTTGCATTGTCCTTGCATCCCCTTGTGTGATGGAATGACAACGCAAAGGCTTCATAAATCTGCACCTGGTTGTCTCCTGCCTTAGTCAGGTCTGTTGGAAATCAATGTTTCTGTTGCATTGTGTGTCAAGACCCTTCAGCATTTTCACACCTGATGAGCTAGAGCCTTGACACCCCCGGGTAACTGTATCACGCTTTATGAATTTCTTTTTCATTTCATTTCATTGTATTTTGTTGTGTTGTTGGTGATGTGTGGTGTTTTGTGCTGCTGTGTTTCTGTGCTACATTGTTTTTTTGAGATGCACAGTTGTTGTGTTGTATTTTGACCGTTTTTTTGTGTTGTGCCATTTTATGTTTTATTTGTAGGTATATGTTGCTTTGTGTTATATTTTTTTGTTATGTTTTGTTGTATACTTTAGATCTGTCAATAAACGCTACTATATGTCCAGCGAAAGGCTGCACCCCCAGTTTACATTCCAGTCATAGACACCCATTTTCCACTGCCTTAGTTGGTGACATAGCACTGCTTCAGTTCTTCAGCTACTTAAGACACAAATCATCTAACATTTTGAAAGAGGCTTGTTATTAATAAGCACTTCCAGTGCTCACTTTATGTGACACTGTCCTGTGAGTATGTGCAGCAGTGCTGGGGAGAGGAGTGCATAAGGAAGTAACTCTGCGGGTATTAGGAGCAGAGGAGTGGGGTAGCCTTAGGGATTGGTAGTGGAGTGACAAGTTAGAACAAGTAAGTAGAAGTGTACAGGACCGAAATAGGTGCAAAAGAAGATTCGTTTTGCAGAGGGAAAGAGAGAAGGAATATGCATATGAGAGTATGAGTAGGATAAGTAAAAGGAGAAGTAAATAAGAAGAGGCCTATGTAGAAGAAAGAGTTGGGGGAAGCAGATGTAGCCTTATAAGCCATGGTATGAGTAAGTAAGCATGCGTGTAAGAGCATGAGTTCGAATGTAATATAAAGAGTTTTAATAAGACTTAGAGTGATTAAGAGAGATGTGCCATGAGTTTGAAACAATTCTGGTAGTCGTAAGAATAGGGGTAGGTGTAGGTATGCGGACATATGTATACTTGCTGCATTTACTGTTCGTTGCACCATTAATAACAATAAAAACAAATAGGAAATCATGCAGGGCTTCTTTGATTGCACTGCCAGCATGCTTCACACCATATACAATGACTTCTCTATTATTGCTTTCAGGCTCATTTATCCTAATCTAAACTAAATCATAAGCTTATTTTGTGCAATGCATCTGTAAACACAGATCTTAACCCCTTCAGTGCCACGCCCTTTCCCCCTCCTGTGCCGGGCGTTGCATTAGTGGGTGGGGTTCATGACGAGATAGTCTCGTCATGGGCACAACACAACCGTGCTCCATGACGAGACTATCTCGTCATGGGCACAGAAGAGGTTAAAACAGGCAGATTCTAAAACAGAAGAGTACAAGCTGTGGGGTGCGCCCCTCCTGCGGGTCCTTGGCTACATTCCCAGGGGCGCGCAGATCAGCACTTGTAAAGGAAGATGGCCTGGGAACACCAACCACCTTGTTTATTTGGCGCGTTTCCAGGCTGTCTTCATTCACATGCAGAGGCTGAAATGAATTAACTGGTAAGGGAACTTTAATCATGAGTGCCCTGGGGCAGGCAGGGGCAGTGAGTGGAGTTGTGGGATTAAAGTCGTGGCTAAAAAGAACAAAAAGTTCAGTAGCTATTTAGGGGCATATTATCAAGAAACGGCTCTTAAAAATTATCGTAGCTTTAGCGGCAGAAAACTGCTGCTAAAGCGGCGATAATGGGCTTGATAATATGCTCTATGCTTTGGAATTCCAATTGAAGCCCATGTTAGATGTGAAGGACATCTAACATGGGCTTCATTTGGAACTCCATAGAGCATATTATCAAGCCCATTATCGCAGTTTTAGCGGCAGTTTTCTGCCGCTAAAGCGGAGGTAATTTCATCACCTGTCTTGATAATATGCCCCGGAGGCCTTTATTTTCCCTATTGACATACGTTGAGGTGGAGAGAAATATAGGGGCATATCAACAAGCAGGCGATACAAAATTATCGCTGCTTTTGCGGCCGTTTTCGGCCGAAAAGCGGCGATAATTTTATCGCCTAATCAGCAAGGTCACGCTAACGCGTGAAACCTTGCTTTAGTGTCAGGATTCCTAACGCCCAGCTTTGCATCTCTAATGAGATGCAAAGTGGGCGTTCCTGACCTGGCATGACAGGAGAAATGTCGCTAGGCGACATTTCTCCTATCATCAAGCCCCACGCTATGAAGCATAGCGGCAGGAAAAGTAGCGACAACTCCTGTTATCGCTACTTTCCTTACGCCTGCTTCAGGACTGACTTAGCCATGATATCCTATAGAAGGTGGATATCATGGCTAAGTATGTGGGGCCCTATCATCAAGCTAACGCCACATTTCGTGAGATTATCGCTGGGTTTCCAGCGATAATCTCAGGTTAGGCACTTAGCGCTAGGATTTTTATCGCTAATGAGATAAGCGTTGCTAATAGCACGCTATCTCAGCGATAAAAATCCACGCTAGCCGGCGATAATTATCCTAGCACTAAGTGCGCTTAGCAATCATTATCGCTGGTTGTTGCTGATATACCCCCATGTGCGCTACAGAAATAAAGATATTTCTCCTTGTTACTCCTCACTGGAGAAGGAGTAGCATTTTGACACATCCCCAGGTTTACTAGGTTTAGTCAATTTGGGAATGCGCCACAATCCATGGGTGGATGCATGGTAAGAAGCTGCGTTGTGTTACATTTCTTTACAAATCCGTGCAAGGTGGGTTTGTAATATTACTGAAGCGTTTGCATTGTCCTTGCATCCCCTTGCGTGATGGAATGACAACGCAAAGGCTTCATAAATCTGCACCTGGTTGTCTCCTGCCTTAGTCAGGTCTGTTGGAAATCAATGTTTCTATTGCATTGTGTGTTAAGACCCTTCAGCATTTTCACACCTGATGAGCTAGAGCCTTGACACCCTCGGGCAACTGTATCACGCTTTATGAATTTCTTTTTCATTTCATTTCATTGTGTTTTGTTGTGTTGTTGGTGATGTGTGGTGTTTTGTGCTGCTGTGTTTCTGTGCTGCATTGTTTTTTTTGAGATGCACAGTAGTTGTGTTGTATTTTGACAGTTTTTTTGTGTTGTGCCATGTTATGTTTTATTTGTAGGTATATGTTGCTTTGTGTTATATTATTTTGTTATGTTTTGTTGTATACTTTAGATCTGTCAATAAATGCTGCTATATGTCCAGCGAAAGGCTGCATCCCCAGTTTACATTCCAGTCATAGACACCCATTTTCCACTGCCTTGGTTGGTGACATAGCACTGCTTCAGTTCCTCAGCTACTTAAGACACAAATCATCTAACATTTTGAAAGAGGCTTGTTATTAATAAGCACTTCCAGTGCTCACTTTATGTGACACTGTCCTGTGAGTATGAGCAGCAGTGCTGGGGAGAGGAGTACATAAGGAAGTAACTCTGCGGGTATTAGAAGCAGAGGAGTGGGGTAGCCTTAGGGATTGGTAGTCGAGTGACAAGTTAGAACAAGTAAGTAGAAGTGTACAGGACAGAAATAGGTGCAAAAGAAGATGAGTTTTGCAGAGGGAAAGAGAGAAGCAATATGCATGTGAGAGTATGAGTAGGATAAGTAAAAGGAGAAGTAAATAAGAAGAGGCATATGTAGAAGAAAGAGTTGGGGGAAGCAGATGTAGCTTTAGAAGCCATGGTATGAGTAAGTAAGCATACGTGTAAGAGCAAGAGTTCGAATGTAATATAAAGAGTTTTAATAAGACTTAGAGGGGCAGATTTATGTTTCCTGGCGCATCCCTGCAAATCAGCAAGGATGCGCCCAGGAATGATGCGTCACGCAAGTTTACCCTTGCGCCACACATGATGCGCTGCATTTACAATGCGGCGCATCATGGAGCAGGAATAAACAGATGCGTGACGCATCCGATGGCGTAAGGTTGGCGCAGTGCTTCAGTTGCGTCACAAGCGCGACGCAATTCCAGCACTGTTCCGACCTACCCTATCCCTAACATGGTGCGTCAAGCCTTACGCCTGCTTCAAGCAGGCGCAGGGTTTTGGCGCATCAGCGTTGGGAAAGTGACTCAGTCAAATCTTATAGATTTGACTGAGTCACTTTTCAGGGGCGTTCCTGCGACGGAACGCCCCCCCCCTCTGTCGACACGCCCACGTGAAACCTGACGCAGGTTTTACGTGGCGCAGGGCTTTACATCGTGACGCATCTCCATAGATGCGTCACGATGTAAATATGGCGCAACGTGGCGCAGGGTTTACACCGCCGCTGCGTCACAAAAGTGACGCAACGGCGGCGTAAAAGTGGCGCATCTCCAATATAGATCTGCCCCAGAGTGAATAAGAGAGATGTGCCATGAGTTTGAAACAATTCTGGTAGTCGTAGGAATAGGGGTAGGTGTAGGTATGCGGACATATGTATACTTGCTGCATTTACTGTTCGTTGCACCATTAATAACAATAAAAACAAATAGGAAATCATGCAGGGCTTCTTTGATTGCAATGCCAGCATGCTTCACACCATATACAATGACTTCTACTCTATTATTGCTTTCAGGCTCATTTATCCTAATCTAAACTAAAACATAAGCTTATTTTGTGCAATGCATCTGTAAACACAGAGCTTAAAACAGGCAGATTCTAAAACAGAAGAGTACCAGCTGCGGGGCGCGCCCCTCCTGCGGGTCCTTGGCTACATTCCCAGGGGCGCGCAGATCAGCACTTGTAAAGGAGGATGGCCTGGGAACACCACCTTGTTTATTTGGCGCGTTTCCAGGCTGTCTTCATTAACATGCAGAGGCTGAAATGAATTAACAGGTAAGGGAACTTTAATCATGAGTGCCCTGGGGCAGGCAGGGGCAGTGAGTGGAGTTGTGGGATTAAAGACGTGGCTAAAAAGAACAAAAAGTTCAGTAACTATTTAGGGGCATATTATCAAGAAACGGCTCTTAAAAATTATCGCAGCTTTAGCGGCAGAAAACTGCCGCTAAAGCTGCGATAATGGGCTTGATAACATTCCCTTGAGAATTCCCATAGAAGCCCATGTTCTGGTGTGAACCTGGGCTTCTGTTGGAATTCTCCAGGGCATATTATCAAGCCCATAATCGCAGCTTTAGCGGCAGTTTTCTGCTGCTAAAGCGGCGATAATTTTTACGCCGTGCTTGATAATATGCTCCATTTTTATTTTCTCACCTTGAGTTGCATACATAAAACAAACACAAAAAATACCTACACAACTTAAATAAAAAATAAATGCAATTTAAACTAATCAGTGGGAAATGTTCACCTTTTGTGTTATGAAACCTCAATTGGCTAATGGGTTTGGTGCAGAGGTCTTTGTGTGACCCGAGAGTCACAGATTTGAATCCTGGTTGGCGCAATAGGGAATAGTTACTTGTGTATGTATAGAACTGGGAGGTAGGGCCAGCCTTAAGCGTGTGCAATCTGGGCCCACTACCAGGTCGCAGGCCTTTTGAGGACAACAAGAGCCACATGCAGCCATCTTGCTCCAACGACCTTGCTTCCAAAGAAAAGTTACTGGAGGCCGCTGGTTCACATGCCTGCATTTCGTTTGCTTTTCTGCTCGCGGCTCTCCTTTTTCTTTCCCCACAAACCTTCCCCCTACCTCTCCATTGTATTTCAATACACAGACAGCTATGAGAATGAATAGGAGAGGGCGCCAAATTTGGTATGGTCCAGGGCGCTCTTAGAGCAAAGGTTCGCTCTGTTAGAAGGTGCTAGAAAGCACTGTGAATAGGCAAGTCATTATTTATATCTATATATTTTAGTAATAAGTAACCGGAATATGTCTGGAAACATTTATATAAGTGTCCACTGATAGAACACATTCCAGAATTCAGCTGGTAACACCCTAACATTACTACTCAGGAAGAATAAGTATTTGTCACGGTGGAGCTCCACGTGCCTCCATCGTTCAAACCCTATATTAGCTTCCAGGCAGCCTTTATATTCGCTGAATAACCAGTTGCACACATTTACATTTATTTCAGGTATCAGGCATACTGGAGATAAGACTTTTCTTCTTTAGATGTTGTCCCTTCTTTGGCTCCACAGCACAAAGGGCCTAGTTTGGGCTATCAATTACACCCAACAAAAAAAGAGTATAAGGAGCCTGTATCAGGCATAGTGGGGAAGAGTTGAAAGAAGAAGAGGAGATAGCTTGCTACTCAGGGCTACATCTATCCATAATGCATTAGGTGCAGTTGCATTAAGGCCCGGGATTGTGAGGGGCTTACAACACCCCTCTTATGGGGAGGAGAGATTGTTTGGTCAATTTCTGTTTGATTAATTTGCTCTTTTATGAGTCTCACATTTATCATGGATTATGAGCTATGGAAAAAGTATCCCTGAAATGATCTATTAAACCTTGCCCCTGCACCCATCCCTGCCCCTCCCGCTTTCAAAATCCTTGCCATAAAGTTTTGAAGGGGGCCTGACTTCAAATCATTTTGTTTTGGGGTGTACAAAGGAAGAAGGTTTGAAGACCTCTTCTCTAAAATGACTTTGTATTAGCACATAAAAGTGCAGAAAAATTTAATTATGCGTGATAAAGGAATAAAGCTGTGTTTTTTCTTTAGGCAAACTTGTCAAAAAGAATAATGGAAAACATATTTTCATAATTGCCCACTTTTAGAAAAATGCAAAAGTGTCTCTGTTTTATAATGTTTAGGTTTTTAGAAAATAGTAACTTTCTGATCGATGGGTAAAGTGCTGGTTGAAGTGGTACTTGTACAGTGTTTGTTCAGCAGAGCATTCTTCTTTCCCATGACCATCTCATTGCTGGCACACTTGGCACACAGGAAACAAACTTGCATTTTTACGTATGGTGTTAGCTAAGGCCTTTTGATTTCACCCAAAATATACGTAAACTATCCTCAGTTATAGGAGCTTTCAACCAGCTGTCTTCATTAATTGGTCTGGTATTGTGTCATGCACATTTTGGTTTCTCCCACTAAAGCATATGGCACGTGGCAGTGGGTCAGCCCACTTCAGCCATAGATTTAATTCACAGTGAGTGACAGCATTTTTCCCTTCCACAAGAACACATCCACACACAAAGTAGCTCTCTTAAGTGCCAGGGTCATCTTCGGCAATATGTGATTTTAAGACCCCAAAAATGTTTTGCTTTTTGCCCATTTTTGTTTAGGTTGATGACCACACGGCAGCTTTCATTTTGCAAAAAAACATGACAAAACAAAACAAGAATTGGCAAAGTCAAAAGGCTGACAGCCAAGTCGAGATCTATTGGCTTCGCAAATGCTTGTTGTTATTAGTTTCATTCACCTATGAGCAAATTCGATCGCATATCACAAATATCTTTTTGTTTCAAAACAATTTAGTGGACGTTTTGAACACCTTCAAACTGTGATGCTAATTGCGTACATAAATGTTTTTTAGCAAAGTAAAAACAATGCATTATTGCAAATACTTTTTGCAAGAGAGCAAGTTCTGGGCTTTGCAACACAAATAAAATGATGGTGTTCCTGTAATACAAAAGAGTAGTTGTTGATGCACGGAAAGATTTTGCTAATGGGGCCCCCATTTAAGGGTTGTGAGGATTTCTCTGCGTGATTCTGGGGATCTGGAATTACCAATATCCGCTGTCTTCTCCCGATAGACATTCCTATATTTACTAGTCAGATGCCTTTGAATGGAGAATACCAATGCTAACCTGGCTTTACTTAGTTGAATTCTCCTCAGTAATCATAATTCTGGGGGGGTTAATTCAGACGTTTGCTATTTTTTTCTCAGCAGGTGGTAAATGTTTGCAAGGACTCCTAAGTGGTGTGAGAGGAGGGCGGGAGAGGGTATATCTTGGCACAAAGTCAGGCAAGGGCCAGGAACAAGGTGCATGGGTCAGGCAAGGGCTGGGAACAAGGTGCATGGGTCAGTCAAGGGCCGGGAACAAGGTGCATGGGTCAGGCAAGGCCTGGGAACAAGGTGCATGGGTCAGGCAAAGGCCCGCAACAAGGTTTATGGGTCAGACAAGGGCCGGGAACAAGGTGCATGGGTCAGGCAAGGGCCAGGAACAGGGTACATGGATTGAGTCCTGGCCGCAATGCATCGCTTTCCCAAAGTGATTTTAAAGGCTGGAATTTTTGGCTGGTAAATTCAGGTACGATATTCTTGCACCCAGAAAACCCAGTTATAGGAATATCATGTCAATGATAATTGTGCGGAGGGGAATTCTAAAAGACAATTCTGCTCCTCACAACTTGTGATTAGGGCCGTAATGTTTACCAAAAAATTAACCGAATGGATCCTGAAGAGCACTGTAAATAACACGTCACTATTACCCAATATAACAGTACTAAATTTGCTGAACATGGGAGTATGGAAGTCTAAGTTCCAGGATTCAAATTTATGACCTGCATATCACTGAATAAGTCAGTGACAAGTGATGGAGCAAGGACTCGTATAAAAGAGACTTGCTCGGATGCAATCCTCTCAAATAACTTGTAATACCGTAATAATTATGTTTGTAAATATTAATATGCATTACAGTTCATACATTTAAGCTTAGGGGAAGCTTGCATATGTGTCGTACTAACAGGTAACCCGAGTGTGACTTAAAATGGCCGCTAACGCAGAATTCTGTACTGCGCATGCGTCAACTACATCTACGTAGTAATGACGAGCCTTTGCTTGGAGGGAAATCTTTGCAGCTGCGCAATCGCTTTTAAGATGGCCGCTTGAAACTCACATGTTAAAGCGCATGCTTTTGCTGAAACTAAAACATGCAACTTTATTAAAATGCTAATGCGAAAGATTTTTATAAGTAAATGGGATTCGAGTAGAGATAGGTGGTATACAGTGAAATCATTTTATTTTGATTTCTAACATGTTTCTTTGACTCTTTATATTTAGTTCGTATTTGGGCCTCAGAGCAATACTAAAGTCTATATACCATGTGATACTCTACGCATGCGCATTCGTAACCCACCAGGAACCATGATGATGTTCTTGAACATCAGCCAAGACCACGATCGCAACATGTCCTGAGAAAGCAGAAGACATCCTAAATGATGAATGAGAAAATTCTAAATTGTATTCTTTTTATTGATAAAGATGTGAAATGTTGGTGGGAAATAAAGCTTGGGAAAATAAATTAAGGGGCGGGAACGCTGAACAATAGACTAAAGAAAATAATTAAAACTTAGCATGGTGTGATGATCATCCCCCCTTTCCTGTCCAATCAGGATTAGGAGTTTCATAAATATGAAACGTTTATGGGTGGTACATGCCATTAGAAGGGTATAATTGAGGTAGTTTAGTTAGTTAGTTATTCTCGTACTGCTGAGAGACTGGGATGACTAAATAAATGTTGAAGAAGAATCACTTTCCAGACTAAGAATTTGAGCCAATTAATTAGAAGAAGATCACGGAAGAATCGAGGATGCTCATAATAGAAGAAGATCGCGGAAGAATCGAGGAGGAAGATAGTGTCAGAGAGGGGTGAGACGCAGGCGTTGTATCTAGACGAGGCCATCTATCCTGTCCCTGAAATCTGTCCTGAACCTTTATCACCTGATCTGTCCCTGGGGACCCTTTCCAGCTCCTTGGCCAGGGGGTTGGTTTACACACCATCCTAGGTAACTATAATTTTGTGTAGTATGTCATTGTACTGCTCTCTCTGTTTTCTCCCTATTCAGGTACTGTTAATCGTAATAACATTGTTTAACTATTTTTTCTGACTTAAATTTTATTTCCTTCCTTGGAGAAAATAGTGCACGAATTGTATTTATGTTTTTGGCTCACATGAATTTAACTAGATTAACATTTAAAACTCTCCCGAGTCTGTGGTTATTTGAAGAGGTTTTATTCTATGTCAATTTTTGCCTACAGTAGTTAACTAAAAGGTCCATTGACCAGAGGAAAGTAAATTTGGTCGGAAAGGTTTAGCAAGAAATTATAAGGTAAATTCATCTTACAGGTATTAGTACAACAAATTGACCCCAGCGGTACTTTACTAGCTCATGTGAATGTGTGTTGAATGGGCTCAGGTGAGTATGTTGGTTTGTGAGTATCTCTAGCTGGTAACCCGCTGGATCAGTTTTTCTGGTAGCAGAGCTATAGTTATATTTTATAACTAATTAGGTGAAATTTAGAATTTTTAAATATTGATTATGTACTAACAAACCCGTTTGTATTTTGTTTCATGATGTCTGGAAATTCCCGGGATATTGAATAGCGGGTGGTGAATGGAAACCACACTGCAGTGAGGTTACTCGTTTGTTAAAGATAGCGCTGAAAAGCTATGCAAGGCTGGCAGTGCTGATTCAGAGAATAATTTGTATAAAGTGAGAGTCATTGATAGCAAAGAGTTTGCTGGTGAAACTTTGGTCTTATATCACCTAGAAAGGGTAATACCGAAGGAGTAGCAGGTTCGGCGGAGCTTGAGTGAAGAGTAAGCAGAAGAGTTTTACTCGTAGTGCATGAAGAGTAGATGGAAAGGTTTGCTCGCAGTAAAATAATCGACTTTCTAATCTTAGCGGCGCAAACAGAGTAGGAAATGTTTCTATGTTATCATTTAAAGAATTTTTTATGTAAATTGTAAGGAAAATAAGTTATTTGTGTTACCTTGTAAAGGAGGGGTCAATTGCGGGTGCTGCACTGACGTCACAGAGGGCCGCGCTGGGATTGGTTGGAACAGTGGGCGTGTGGGTGACACAAAATTGTAAAGGACGGGTCAGGAGTGATACTGACGTCACAGAAAAGCTGTGCTAGTATTGGCTAAACGCATAGCGGGAAGCAGAATTTGATTGGTCGAAAAAATAGAAGCCACGCTGGTATTGGTCAATGATTAGAGTAAAAGCGAACATTTGATTGGTTAGTAAAATAGAAGCTACAATAATAATTGACAGTGGGCTTTGCATGTGGAGATACGTTCCAACATTAATAGGGAATCGTCCTGACAGAAGGTATTTAGGATTTGCCAGAGAACAATATATAAAATGATATTGACACCGAAAATGTATGGAGAAAAAAGAAAACTGAGATTTATGCAGAAAATTAAAAATTATTTTAAAAAGGATAACCCCATTAAGACTAGAGAGGGAATTCCTATCCCTCCCGCGAAAACGCCCGCATCATACATGAGGATGGAAAGAGGCTACCATACTTGTGTATGGTTGGAAAATTGGATAGAATATACAAAAAGTGATGGAGTGCTAGCTTTCCCAGAACATGGTACATTTAATGGGAGAGTTCTACATAATCTGAGATTAAGAATAAATGAATTAGAGCCCCGACCAAGATTAACACAATATGAAGCTTTAGAAGAATGGGAGACTGACGCATTTGAGCGCGATAGATCCAGAAGTAACAGAAGCTTTAGAGGGTTTTATCCTAGACTACTGCGCGCATCACGAGATAATCAGATAAAACAATGATGACAAGCAATCGTGACTGAAGGATTATATCCTGTACTAATGGCTGAGGAACTGTCAGGAGGCAAGTGCACAGAGAAAACCAAACATTTAATGATGACAGGTAGTGGAGAATCAGAAGATGATTTTATGGAGAACAATTTAATCAAAACCCCTCCGTCATACCAAGAAGGACCCGGTAGAACTACTCCTAGTGCCCCGGTTTTGGGAACACCATTGGTTCCACAAGTTATACATGACCCAACAAATGGAAGGGTACTTCAGGAAAAGGAAAGAGAGGCAACAAAAAAAAATAGAGAAGAAGTAATACAGAAAATAACCCAATTGAGTACCCACCCTGAAGCGCTGACTATATCAGTGACTATAGGTTAAGTGGTTCCATTATATGGAGAAAGAAAAATCAGTCACAAACCACCAGTCATGTCCACACCTACAATTGAACCCAGAACAGAGAATGTAATAATTGATGATTGTTAGACCTGGCACCTCGGCGTGGGTCTCCCTTCCATTTTTTTGCTGTTGCCTCATGTGTTTTTGCTGGTGTTAGATGCGTTGGGCACAGTGCTACTGCTATTCAGTGCTACAGTGCAAGTGCTCACTATGATAAATTGATGTATGGATTAGTAACTGCATGATTGGAATATTTGATTTACTGGTCACACCCTAGTACAGTGCACTGAGTGTGCCCAGGGCTTATAAATCAAATGCTGCTGGTGGGCTTGCAGCACTGGTTGCGCCACCTACAGAAGCAGCCGGTCAAGTCTGTCTCAGGTCTGCCATTGCAGAGCCTGTGTGCAGTCTGGTACTCCATGCTGACTGGGCAAGTGCACCCACTTGCCAGTTCCTAAACCTTCCCTTTTCTGCATATTAGTCACCCATATGGTAGGCCCAAGGGCAGGGTGCATTGTAGGTAAAAGGTAGGACATGCCCTGGTGTATGTGGCATGTCCTAATAGTGAATTTCAGCCATTTTCGTTTTTCACTATTGCAAGGCTACCTGTTCCCCATAGGCCAGAATGGGCAGTTTGATTATTACATCTTACCATCCTAACTGACTCAGGGAACTAGGTAGAAATTCAAGTTTAGTATGCCTGAACTCAGAATGATAAAATACACCTTTTAGTAAAGTTGGTTTTAACATTCTGTGTTTGAAAATACCACTTTTAGAAAGTAGGTATTTTCTTGCCTAACCATCCAAGCCTACCTCTGCTAGGTTGTGTCTGGAGTTGGAGTGACAGGGACTGGAGGATTCCAGGAGACAGGGTGAGTCAGCACAGGGCTGAATAGAGAGATCTGCATGTAGATGGGTGGGAGGAGTTGCACCTAGGACCTGAATAGGGCTGTGCATTCCCTCCACAATGCTGGCCCCACCTCCTGTGGTGCGTCTGATATCCCTGGCCTACACTATGAAAGGAAAGAAGGAGCCTTGTCAACAAAGTACTCCAGGACTGACCAGAACTGGTTTGGACTAGGCAAAGGCCTCTCTGCCTTCAGAGAAAAAAGAGAAACTGTGTATAAAAAGGGGGACCCAGACACCAGAATTTTAGATCACTTTTGGGAAACAAGAAGAAACCTTTGCTGAGGAGAGGAACCAGAGAGACTGAGGAGAGACTATCCCTAAGCTGAAGTGCTGCTTGGGGGATTGGCCTGCAGTGGTTGCCTAACTGCCAAAAAAAGGAGTGAGGAACTTTGTGTGCACTTTCATCAACTTGTGAAGGATCTCCAAAGGCTTGAGAGAGAGCTAGCCTCCTGACCGAAGTCCCAGGGCTAGTAGACTTCACTAACCTCTGGGTACCGCTTCTGGAAATGCTGTTCCAGTAGCCACAGAGGAAGGGAGCTGCGACGACTCTGACGACCGGCTCTGTGTCCAACGGTCTCACCGACTGCGATGTACACCGCTGCCGCCACCGAGCCACTGCTTGCACCCTGACCTGTGGGCATCACACTTCGCACGGCCTCGCTTCATCAAATCAAACTGGTCTGACCAACGCTGTCGCTGCTGCTGACTTCGAGTCCTGAGACAGCATCGTGGCTGGTGCCCTGCTCGTAACCTTCATGACGCACCGCCTCGTTCCACACCGCATCTGGGTCAACCGACGCCAGCTCCCGCCAACTTGCTCCATCGCTGCAATGCAGCCTGCCTGCACCGCATCGAGCACCGTCTCGCCCTGCACTACATGCCTTGGTCTCACCGACGCCATACCGACGACATCACCAAGCCGCTGCCTGCACCGCTTCGAGAAGACACTGTGCCTTGCACCGCATCCATCTTGCAACGCAACCGCGATGGTTGCCACATCCGGCTCGCACACCCATGCCTGCCGCAACGAGTAAAGGTACTGTGACCGAGTCTGTTCATGCTTGTGCTGACCCTTATCAACGCGGTCAGCTGGAATTGCTAGACTCTGTTGTTTTTAACATGGTGGTAGCTGGACTGAGCTACCGACTCGTACGAACTTTGGTTTTCAAGTATTCCTACAAAGAGCATTATTTTTGATACAGTATTGTGGATTTTTGTCGTTTGTGGTCTTGTGTTAAGTCTATATAAAAATACTTATTTTTAATATACAACCTGTGTGGTGTCCATCTGTAGTGTTGTCACTGGATTACTGTATGTGTTCACAAATGCTTTACACACTGCCTCTGAGATATGCCTGTCTGCTTGTGCCAAGCTACCAAGGGGTGAGCAGGGGCTATTTTAGGAGTGTACCCCCTTACCCTGACTAGAAGCAAGGGTCCCTATTTGGTCAAAGGTACCTACCTCTGCCAACTACAGATCCCCAGTTCTAACAATGATCAAGGCAGTGAATGTGATTCGGTGATATCAGTAATGGATTTATCGATAAGAGGACAGATACATGAAACCCAGAGAAGAGTTACACCTAGTAGTTCAAAGGAAGTACAAATAGAGACTTCAACAAGAGTCAAGAGTGCCACAATTGTATAACCAGATAAAATAGAAAGAGGGGCACAGGGAATAGACAAGCCAAAACACCAACGAAAATTTTAGATATTTACAAATTGAGAGTAGAATTAGAAGAAATGACAGCTGGAAATGTAGGGTTAGATAGATTAAATACCTACACTGAAGAAGAATTGCTATCAATTTGTAGAAGTATCACTAGAAATACAAAGATATTCCATGAGAAATTGACAGACCTAGCCTCTGAAATGGGAGTTGAAATAGGGAAATCCAAGGTATTACAGAAACCATACAGAGCAGAATTGAGTGATAAGGACTTGGAAAATATGAATGTGTCAGGAAGAAAATTACAGGTTAAAGAATTAATGACCATTTTACAAAAATGGGGTGAACTAGACAAATGGAAAAATGGATGAGAAAAAAGGAAGAAGCACATGCTAATCGAACAACTTCCGATTTTTTGTTGAAAGAAACAGGAAAGGTAGAAAGATTATGTGTAAAGAGAGAGGTACCGGGAGGAGGATGTGTACATGTTCCATGGACCAGACAGGATATTTTGTCGTTTACAAATGATTTCCCGAAGTTCAGAGAAAAGCCAGTTGAATGGTATCGGCAAGTTGAAAGATTTGTGAAAGTTTCTAAAGTATTGTTTAAAGGTTTGGATGGCTTATTTGACATGGTGGTACCTGCTGATTTATGGACAGAATGTAAAATTACTGTTGATTGGCCTAGTGATGAATACCCGAGAGATGAGAAAACAGGAGCCCCTTCAGAAGAGGTAATGAAGAAATATCATCAGGTGATCACTTTCTTGAAAGGAAAAATTCCTCCAAAAGAAACAGATTGGGTAAAGATAGATAGAACGACCCAGGATGTAAATGAGTCTGTACATACTTATTATGAACGCCTACTGCAGGTATTTAAACAGTATAGTGAATTTGAGAACAATGGATCTAAAGATATTGGACATTTTGTGTATTGATTTGTGACAGGATTAAAACCAGAAATTGGTGACATGATTCGTCAACACATGTTGTGTTGGCAAGCGAGACCAATAGATGACATTCTTAAATACGCAAAGTATTGCGGAGATGAAATTGACAATAGACGAAAGAAGTTAGAAGAAAAGGTGATGTGGGCCGAAGTATAATTAGCAGAACGGCAGGAACTCCAACTAAACAGTCAGACAGGAAATCAAGGGAAGGGGCAAGGCCAAAGTGAAAATAATGGGGGTAAACAAAAAGGACGAATGAGTAGAGAGGAGGCAAAGAAGAAGTTTCCCTGTCATGGGTGCAGAAAATTGGGACATTGGAAAAACAAGTGTAAAAATATTCAGAATAATAATGGCCCAAATCAAAATTTAAATCCACAGACGCAGAATGAGGTGATAATGAGTCAACCACAGCAGGTTGTAAATCTACAGAGTCAGTTGCCACCTGCCCCTATGCCAAATTTGTGAACCAGGCCAAGTACGGTGCGGACACTGGATTTCAAGGAGGAAGTGGTATCACAATTTCTTTTACAGGACAATTATTTTGATGACAGCGACCAATGATGGTACCTGAGGGGGGAGGAAAAGGAGTGCGTACTTACTTACCGGTAGATCAGTCAGGTCCATATATTGATGGTAAAGTAGAAGGAAAATATATTACCTTTTTGTTGGACACTGGTGCTACCCGTTCTACTGTGAGACCAGCAGACATCCCAAACCTACCCCTCTCGAGAGAAGCGATCCAAGTAGTGGGTGTTTCAAATAAACAGATTAGAACTCCTATTACAGAACCAATGGAAGTACGCATTGGCAATTTCACGGAAATGCACAAATTTGTGGTGTGTGACTCTAGTCCCGTAACTTTATTAGGAAGAGATCTACTGTGCAAAATGAACTGCACAATATTTTGCACACCACGGTGTTGCAATTCAAACCCAAGATGAAGACGGAGTCTACAAAATCATGTTAGCTAAACAAGGCACAGAGGTAGACGAGATGCATTCTTTGATGACAAAAGACGATTTACCAGATGAGGTCAAAACAACAGTAAATTCTGATGTGTGGGATTTTACAGGAAAAGAAGTAGGGTTAATGGCAAATGTAGACCCAGTGAAAGTAACTATAAAGGAAGGTGCAGTCTATCCAAACACTCGCTAATACAAAATGAGCCCCGAAGTTAAAGCTGGTCTTGCAGCACAGATTGATTGAATGATTGAACAAAGCATTTTAAAAGATATAATGAGCAGTCCATGTAATTCACCTATAATTGGCATTAAGAAACCCAGCGGGAAATATAGAATAGTTCAGGATCTAAGAAAGATTAACAAGATTGTTGTACATTGTTGCAGTGTAGTTCCCAACCCAGCAGTAATTCTGTACCAGATACCATGGAAGGCAGGATGGTTTACTGAAATGTATCTATGCCATGCCCTTTTCTCCATTCCATTCCACCCAGACAGCCAGTATCTCTTTTCATTTAAGTTTGAGGACCGTATTTTAATCTGGAATCGCGTTCCTCAAGGGTATATTGAAACTCCTTTGATTTTTAATCAAGTATTGAAAAAGTGCTTAGAAACCTTAGTGCTACTCAGGAGATCAGTACTGGTACAGTATATTGACGACTTGTTAGTCACGTCTAAGAAAAGAGATGACTGTGTTACTGATTCAATTGCCTTGTTAAATCACTTGGCTGATGGTGGACATAAAGTGTCCTCAGAAAAATTGCAGTTTTGCAAACCCAGAGTCAAATATCTAGGACACCAAATAGAACGCGGAGTAAGGAAAGTGACCCCTGAAAGAATCATAATAATAAGTCAAATGCAATTGCCGCAAACCCAGAGAAAATAAGAATGTTCCTTGGGGTTGTTAGATACTGTAGGCAGTGGATTGTGAGGTTTTCTCTGCTAGCGAAACCCCTAATACAAATGACCAAGAAACAAGCAAAAGATCAAATAGAATGGGATGATGAAAGTATGGAAGCATTTGTGAAATTACGGAAGTGTTTGTGTGAAGCCCCTGCCTTAGGTATGCCAGATTACTCAAAAGAATTCTCACTGTTTTGTTGTGAAAGAGATATTTGTGCACTCTTAGTTTTGACACAGAGACATGGGTTGATGCGAAGTCCAGTGGCATACTTCTCTGCTACTTTGGACCCTGTAGCCTCAGCTTTAACTGGTTGTTTAAAAGCAGTAGCTGCAACCTGTTTGAGTCTGGAGCAAAGAAAATCAATTGTGATGGGACATCCTGTAAAGGTGCATGTTCCCCATTCAGTTGAGATTCTTTTAAAAAGAACTCAAACTCAGTATCTTACTCCTAGTCGGATGACTAAGTATGAAAGAATCATATTGGGTGCTGAAAACGTGACAATAGTCAGGTGTACCGTACTTAATCCTGCCACCTTATTACCAGATGTATATGGAGAAGAGGTGAGAGATGAAGTTGAGCACGACTGTTTGGATGAGAATGATCTTTGCACCAAACCCCATCCACACATACAGGAAGAACCTTTGAAGAATGCTGAACATGAGCTATTTGTAGATGGCTCGTGTATGCGCCATGAGGAGGGAGGACTAAGTGCTGCTTACGCTGTGTGTACATTGGCTGGAATAGTCGAAGCATCCTATTTACCAGGAGTCAAATCTGCACAAGTAGCCGAATTGATAGCTTTGATTAAAGCCTGCAAAATTGGGAACAATGGGAAAGTAACCGTTTTTACTGATAGCCAGTATGGTTACGGGCTTGTGCATGATTTTGGCCAGATTTGAATGCAGAGGGATTTCTTGACTTCTTCAGGATCCCCAAGTAAAGATAGAAAATTTGTAAAAGAACTGCTTGAAGCAATGCAATTGCCAACAGAAGTGGCAGTGGTCAAGTGTGCCGTGCATCAGTCAGGAGATGACTATGTGGCAGCCGGTAATAGGTATGCTGACCAGGTTGCCCAATACTGTGCCAGAAATAAATTGGCGGTAAACAAGAAAATTGAAACAAGTGGAATTAGCTGCCAATTTATGCTACTCTAGGGATTGGAAACATGGGAAGAAGTAAGACGACTACAAGATGAGGTAGAAGTGTGCTTTCACAATTGGCTAGGATGTATCACAGAGACACCCATATAGGTAGGGATGCCATGATAAGACTCTTTAGGCAGGATTGGTTTTATCCAAGGTTCAGAAATGTAGCATGGAGTCTATGCCAGAGGTGCTTAATCTGTCAACAAATGAATCCAGGCAGAACAACGGTGGTCAGTATGGGAATAATTGGAAAAGCGGAACGTCCATTTATAAGGCTACAAATAGATCTCATACAATTACCACCTTGCAGAGGTTTAAAGTACATACTTGTCATAGTTTGTTTATTCTCACGGTGGGTGGAGACATACCCTACTAGAAGAAATGACAGTATAACAGTTGCCAAACTATTGTTGAGAGAACTGATTCCACGGTTCGGTTTCACAGTAACTTTGGAATCAGATAGAGGGTCTCATTTTAATAATGAAATAATTCGACTAATCTGTGAAGCATTTAAAATTGAACAAAAACTGCACTGTGCATATCGCCCAGAGGCTTCTGGAGTGGTAGATCAAATGAATGGCACTATAAAAACAAGACTGGAAAAGATGTGTGCAGGGGCGGCTCTAGGCTCATGGTGGCCCTGTGCAGGGAGCGTGGGTAGGGGGCCCCGGAAGAGGAGGTCCGGGCGGGGCGGGGCGGAGCTCAAGAAGGTGTTATAATAAAACGTCCAGAAAAGGCGTTAGATGACCAGTACCTGCGGCTGCTCCTACCCTTCCGAATTCATCTCAGAACGATAACATTTAGGAGGAGGAGGAGGAGGAGGAGGAGGAGGAGGGCATTGTGACACACGACGTGAGGGACTGGCACAGACGGCTGCAGGGCCATGACAGGACCTGTGTCCTCTGGATACGCGAGCAGTGATGTAGTAAATAAGTGTTCGTTTTCACCCAGGCACACCAGGAAAACTGCAAAAGAAACGAATTTCTGCAACCTCAGTACGTGACGCACTACTCATGTTTACCTACTGTTTACCAAAAACCTATCATGCTTCCCTTTCTTCCCTTTTTCACCTAAAATGTTTTTTTCTTTGTATTTAAAAAATTGTAAGACTCACTGAGACACACCTTCCCACCACAGTTTGGCAATGTGTGACAGCTAGATGGCACCACACGCGTCGTAACGTTCCGAGTCCGACCACCAGAAAGAATGCAGACTGATGACACACGCCACGCCGCACGCAGGAAGCAGTTTGGGGAGGTTGAGTCTGCGCAGATCACTCTATCCTCAGCTTCCGACGTCTGCCAGCCGCAACACCCGCCTTGGTGAGATTGAAACACCCCGGCGCCACTTACTGCCAAAGTCGGACGGTGTGTTGCTGGACGCTACACCCAGCCTGCAACTGCGCATCTTCATTGCCTGGGCTGTACTGACGGTCAGTGATCGCGTTCAGTCAGAAAGGTGTATGTACTGTGGGAGGTAAAAGCTTTAGTCTGCGCAGGCGGCAGTGGAGCAGCCGGCAAAGGATTTCTAACTTGGTCTTATTTGAGTGTTTAGTCAAGGTCATAATTCTGAGGAAGGAGGCAAGGCCATGCTTATAAAATACCCTTTCCAAGGGTGTGGTTTGTCTAGAGAACTTGAATAGAGGTTCCTATTCTAAGATAAAGCAGAAATCTTTCCTGTGAAGCATTCACAAGAGGAAGATGAGTTGAAACACATTTTTTCCCTATTTTTCATCCTGTTCATTGTACAATGTTTTCTTTATTTTTGCTTCATGCAGTTGAATTCCATTAGATTCTTTGGTCTGGCTCTTCTCTGTTCCATGTGCTTCGGAAAGTTTGGTTCCTGACTTATCTACTACAACAATATCTCCATCTTCACTCAAGGATTATCAAATTGCCACTTTATTGACCTTTGTGTTTTTTCATCGTAACTGGGACCATCTTAAGGAGAGTATGTGATTACTTTAACATGTTCCACTGTGCAAAGCTATATTGTGGATACTGGGAGGAGTCGCCTTATCCTCAAGAAATTAAGAGAGAAACTGGACAGACATTCACTGCGTCCAGTCTTTGACATAGGGCTGGACAGATCCATATTTACTTCTTACCAGGACAAACCTCTGCAAGAAAAAAAGAACTGATCCTATATGACAATCAGGCTGGACATCTTTGTTTCTAGATTTGTCCCCGATAGCTTAGCCCTAAGTGGAATTACTTGCACTGCACATCCTCAAATTCACATGCCCTGTTGCCACCTGCAACTTTCCTTTTGTGTTGGAACAAGAGCCGGCTATAAGAAACAATACTCGAATCAGGTAGACTCCACAGACTCTCTCTTATCCGTGATCCCTTGGAACATCTGATTCTGCCCAGCTCCGTTCTTGCAAAGAATGCTTGATATGCTTTAGAGTGTTAGAAACTATATTTTTTGAAAGTGGCACACCTTAAGAAGGGCCTTTGGCTTACCATCGGTACATACACCTATAACCTGCATAAGAACTAGCCCGCAAGTGCCAATTGCTTGAATTAGTCTGAACTTCAGATGAAGCAGTGTAGCAACAGTAGGAAAGCACACTTGATCGGGAAAGGGTTTCAGAATCTGCAATATTTCTGCAAAGCTGTAGCTAAGACGGATACTGCCATTTGTTGCATGCAACTCAAACGTGGTTTTAGCCCAGACCACAGAACTGTTAGCGCTGCTACTGTAGAAGTACAGAGGGGGCGGGGGTAACAAAAGGCAGTATATTCAACTATACTTCCTAACCACTGAGCTTCTGGGACAGATATGAAAAATGGAATGTCATCAGAGTTGTGGGCAGTGCCAATGTGGTGCATCTGTAGTAGCAAATCTGGTCCCAGGAAAGCAGGGCTTAAAAGTTTATTGATCCAATTTGACACCTGAGATTATTTCTATATACAAGAAACATGCAGAAGAAGCATCCGTTAGAAATACTATCAGTGAACTCTGGGGCAAACACCAGGAGACAGCTTTATTGACAACAAAGAGACCCTAGCAAAAACTGATGATGTAATACACAATGATCCCATCCAAAGGGAAGGGCAGCTTAACTCACATAGTGATTTCAGTGACATAGGAGAGAAGAAATGGCACCTCTCTCACCCGTGCAAGAAATTAAAAACCAAAATCAGTGACACACTGGCCTTGAGAGAAGATTTTGAACCCTAAAATTCACCACACAACCACAACCCCTGCCTATCTGGCTGACCAGCTTACCAGGTCTGTTGACTCTCTACAAACCAACAACCGGAAGGAACACATTCAAGAAATGGAAAAACCAAGACAACAAGCCTGCTCTGTCCATGCAGCAAGAATCTGAAACAGCATACCCGTAACCATCGGGGCTGACAAGACCAATTCTGCTCTCAGAACACAAGTGGCCCTGCAATCACTTTTCGACTGAAATTTACCCCTTGATCTTATATAGGGCTCCACTACCTTCCTGATCGGCTATATTTGTGCTGTACAAATAACACATAAAAAACACTGAAAGACGATATTTACTAACACCAAAGGCAGATTCCATGAAAGACCACACAAAGAGAGCCCAACTGTCAGTTACATCAAACAACCACATTGAGAAACATACCATCAATGACTGATGCACAAGCCCAAACATTGAACAGAGAAAAGAGGTACACCAAGCTGAAGAAAAAGAAACAGAGGAAGAGACAACATCGCTGTCACATCAGTTTGAGAGACAGGCACACCAACAGTCTGATAACTGGACCACAGACATAAGCACGATGCAGAGTAAGTCATCACTGACACACCACATACTGAAATTTTAAGCGCATATTTATCGTGATAATTAAACTACAACTTCCAAAACGCGAAGTACTACTGGCTTAAAAAAACTCACAACCCCCTTGAGGGCATCACACATCACACTGTGCTTTCCACTTGGCAGGTACAACAGCAATCGTACGCATGGAAATAGAGAGAATCCGTGGCACACAAAAGTTTGCCATGGTTAAAGACAGACTTGCCTGAACAGATACGGCAACATCGGAGGGATATGCAAGGAAAAACAGAAACTGGCGCTGTAAGAGGACGTAGCATCAATACAGACGAAATAACAACATGACAGCCAGCATTCCGATCCCCAGAGAGAGAGAAACACTAATAGGCAGCGTTACTGACCCAAAAAGAAAGACAAAATCACAGACAGCACTGACACATCCAGAAAAATACAGGGAGTAAAGGAACCCTGCATTCAGAGACACACATGCCTGTTGCCCGCTTCATCCGCCTGGAAGGCAGATGTCTTACCTGCATCCAGTCACCGCTGTCCCGAGTGGACAGACAGACGGACGTGGTCCGGTATGCGGCCCTCAGGCTGATAAGAGCTTGTGACAGAGCTGGGCCGGACGCAGAGGCTCTCAGATCTCGCGGACGCCACCAGCTCAGCAGTAAAAGGCTTCGTCCCGAGCCGCGGACGGACAATAGAAGAACAGACAGACAGACAGACAGAGCAAGATGGCGGCGTCCGCGAGCGCGCCGCGCGACCGTTGCGGGGGAGGCGCGATTCAGGAACGAGGAACACAGGTGCGGGAAGGGGGGGGTGACGGTCAGGGTGTTTGCAAGTTAGTGGAAGCCGGAGGCCGCCAAATCCCTGCCAGGGGCCGCCACAAATATGTATTGTATGATAGTGATTGATCTGGAGAAACACAAACTCAGAATTTAAAACTTAATACCATGATTGGCGGTTCCCTTTAATAATCATTATTGATTTCTATCCAAATGAACACTTTTTGCAACATTAGGATAATCAAAGGCTTAAGGAAAAAAACATAAAGCTCTAGTTTATACCTTGCAGTTTGTATGCAGCTCTAAGATGAAAGCTAATAGCTCACTGTTCTTTGTTAGGGTTTTAACTTATAAACTGCAAGTAGCAAAAGGATCTTACTGTCAAAAGCAGTAACCCACTAACCTATTTACAATATGTGCACTTTGTGATGGGCATGGTACATGTTCTTAGCAGAAGGCACATTAACCCTCTGCGCTATCTTTCCATGAGTCAAAACTTCCACTAGACAAAACTCTGATCTCGCTCTAGTAAGATGTTTATTCACCGGAGTTATCATGACATTTTTATTATTGCCGAAAATTGCTGTAGGCCAGGAAGGAGGCAGCAAGTTCTTTTAAAACCATAATATACAATGCCCCCACTCAAAGACAGCACCCGTTGCGGTCACACCGGTCGCATCACCCTAGTGCCAGCTCTTCTCAGGGGTCCTGTTGATCTAGGGTCTGCTACTTCTTAGGCCTGCCAGCAAGACTGGAGGTGAACTTCAGTATGGATTGTGGTGGGCAAGCCTTCAAGGTGAACCCACACGCCACACGCCACTGCTAGGGTCCACCTGCTGGTGTTAAGACACCATGGCTTTTCCGGATTTGCAGGGTCTTCTAAGGTCTAGTGTGGGAATGTGCTCCCTCAGGAGAGTGGTCTGGGGGACTGCTCATGAAGGCTGAACCTGGTTCCTCAGTTCTAAATTCGGCAGCTCTGCCCCCAGTGCTACATCCGCTCCCTCACTGAACACCATACTGCCCCACTGAGAGAAATTCACATTGCCTTCAACTACAATCCAATTTGACCTGCTATAAACAACTGGATGCGACTCAATTCAAATTAAGCACTGGCAAGAGCAATATGCTCCCTAAAGGAAAAAGTAACAACATCCTGGAAAAAGCAAACACTCATTGGGTATGAAAGATTAAATAAAGCTTGTGAAATGTAAGCAGGAACAACATGGTGAACTTAACGCTTTTACACTCACTATTCAGAAATCAGTGAGTGCTTCTGCCTGAAAACTACAGGGCCCAGAAAGGACCCATTTCAATGTCCACTGCTTATATGCTTACAAAACGTAAGCAGTATGGTTTAAAAAAAAACACATTCGTGAACACAAAGCGGCCGTACACATTTTGTTTTCCAATCCACCCATCAACCAGGTATCGCAGTACCTCCAGGTTTAGCGCACTTCCCCACCGGGGGAAAACAGCTGTTCACTGGCAAACTGAGTAAAGTGACGCTAATGTTTTTGGGGTTTGAATAAAACCGATCTGGGCACTTTAAGAACATTCCGTCTTGCTTTATTTATTGATTTTTTATATTTTGAACCTTTTATTTATGGGGCTGCACTTTGGAATAGAAAAATGTCAAAACGGCATTTCCAGCAAAAGTGTTTTTCTTTTTTGCATCCATTTCACAGGGGAACAAATGAACGACAGGAAGAAAGAGAGGGTGAGAACCATTTCTTGAGTCACGGTTTTCGGTAAGTGAGGAGGAGTTAGACAGACAGAGAGGGAATAAGAGTAAGAAAGAGAGGGGGGCTGCTGCCAACGGCAGAGCAGAAGCGGACACCTTCCTTGTCTTGTCTGGGCAGGAAGCAAGAGACGGAGACCTTTTCCTTCTCTGCTCCCCACCCGTCCCCAAACAGCCACTAATGCCAGCCTTCTCTGCAGTGCTTGGATATTTCTTACGTCCAGGGATGCATGTTCCAAATAAAAAAGTAGGGGCACGGAATCTATAGAATTAAAGAAGTAGGGGCACGCCGTGCCCTGCCGTTCCCGCCCACTTCGACCACTGATTGTATCTGATTCCTCGTGGTGGCCCCCTGGGGTTTGGTGGCCCTGTGCAGGTGCACGGCTTGCACATGCCTAAGGCCGCCCCTGATGTGTGCATCCACCCCACTGGAGTGGCCTGATACTTTACCTTTTGTTCTGATGGGACTCAGGAGCATTCCTGACAAGAATACAGGATTGAGTCCCCATGAAATACTCATGGGAGGAGCATGAGGCAAGTATGTATACCAAGACACAAACTGTTGGATATATCTGATGATTTGGCATTGGACTATTGCAAAGAACTGGCTGACCTAGTGCGTTCTATCTCTCACCAGGTTGGAGCAGACGCAGTTGCCAGGCAGCCAGATCAAGCACATGATCTGAATCCTGGTGACTAGGTGTTGGTGAAGAATCACACTTGAGAGTCGTGCTTAGCACCCAGGTGGGAAAAACCAAATCAGGTTATATTGGTTACAACAACAGCAGTAAAATGTGCAGGCTTGCCTAATTGGATTCATGCAAGCCATACTAAGAGAGTACCAGCACCTGACGGGGAAGGACACCAACTGACTCAAACAGTTGAGGCTGCAGAAGGTTGTGCAGCTGAAGGATCTAGAGTATCAGATCCTGAAGTAGCTGACCAAGAACAACCGAGCATAAGTCAAGATGACTGGATACCAGTGGTTGACATACCTGAAGTAATTGTGAGAACAAGAAGCCAAACCAGGTTAGAGAGACAGGAGAATAGTGAGTTCCAGATAGATATAGAAGAACAAGCTCAGGAAAGTGAAAATACAACTGTTGGAGAACTGGAGCAGGATCAGACAAGGCGAGAACAATCTACTCAGACAGAGGTGGATTAAATCATTCATGAATCTGAGAGGAGGGACAGATAGGTCTAGAAGAACATGTTCAGGCTGCAGAAAACCAAAGGGCAGTAAAACCTGAGCAGGACCAGATAGGAAAAGAACAAGTTCAGGTAAAAAACAGAAGAGAAAATCGAAATAAAACCCGCACAGGGTCAAGCCAGGGAAGAAGAACGCATCCAGGCAGAAAATGACGTTACAGAAATAAGCCCTGGACGAGGACAGACAGAGAGGGATTCTGAAAACAAAAATAACCAGATTGTGCCACAACTTAATGAAAATAAAAGAACACTCGAAGACAGTGACAGTGTTGTGCAAGCCAAAAAGGTCAGAAGGGGTGATAACTGGCCAGGTGGTGTTAAAAGGTTTAGGTATCATTTCAAAACAATAAATGAAGAACCTGAACAGGTAAACGAAATTTCTAGTCAGTCTGGAACATCTACTGATAAGCCCAAACAAAGAAGTCAAAGATTAAAAGTATTGAACAATAAGTTCAAGGGTCCTGAATGGACATATGTAATTCTTGGAGAAAATGAGAATCTAGATTTAAATGAAGAAAGTGATGAAGAAATAAATGCAGAACAGAATGTCAAAGAAGTGAGACGAACCAAGAATTTATATCTTATAAATAATTTGAAATAAGGAAGAGAAATCTTCTTAGCCCAAAATGGCTGATGATAGGGCTGCTGGAAAACCAAAACCAAATTGTGTGAAAGATGTTGTAGAATATGCATATGTAGTATATTTTTAGTACTTATAATTTGGTTAGTACTAACAGTAGCCATCCCTTATTTGATGGTTACAAAAGAAAAGAATAAAACAAACACACATGAAAGGGTAGTTAACATTAAAGGAGATAGAGTAGCATTAGAAGCTCCAGATGAGTCTAAGACTAAAAGAAACAGAGTAGATTTAGGAGCACCAGATTAGTTAAGATATACACCACACTGTGACAAATAATGACACTGCTTTAAATGTATTTATAAAGTTATTGGTGCAATACGTGGACACTATGGAAGTTAGTGATTATTATGTGTGTGTATGAAATTACCTGCATCAGTAGCAGAAGGTGTAACATATCACCATATTCCATTAACCTATAGTATTTATTGTAGCATTTTAGCAAGTTTGTTTTATAGAACAGGAAAGTTACAATATTATTATTCTAATGTAGATGTGATTTTTCCTGAGGTTCCTATGCGAAAGAGCATGAACCCAGTTCTTAGTACTAAGGATGCACAGTTTATGGGAGAATATTTTCTAACTATGAAAACAATAGATATAGCTGTAGCACACAAGCACAATTTAACATGTAAATTACACGAAGAAGAAAAGATATTTTTGAATTTAGTTGAGCAAAGGATACAGGACTTCCAAAGAAGGGCTTCTGAACCGAAACCTCAAATACCCCAATGGGCTAAGGAAGAAGAAATTTACACAACTGGCAAGACTCATGCTGCTATGTCCTTGGACTTTGAAAAGAAAGGGAAGATCTGCCCCCGTGGATTAAAGACTGAATATAACAATGCATTTATTGGTTCCAGTGAATGTGAAAATAATTTCTTAGTTATTGGGGGATGGGGACTAAAAGGTGGAACAGATCCAATATTTCCTGGAGTCTATTACGTGTGTGGCAATAAAGCCTATTTCAGGCTGCCTGCTCATTGGTACCGGAGTTGCTATTTTAGAATAGTATTCTCAAAGGTGTATCATGTAAAAAGAATCACTGGAAGCAATGAAGATGCAAATGAACTAACACGTACTAAGAGAGCTAGTTTTTCAGAAATAGTGGGTGATTTATTTTGTGCATTGATACCTTCAGTGGGAGTAATTCTGAATTCCCGAAACATTTGTCAGCTGTCTACAGTAGTTGATCGGTTATCAACTGACACTGCTGGAGGATTTTTGATGATCAACACAGAAATGGTTACAATTAGATCTATGGGTTTGCAAAATCGACTTGCGGAGTCTGTAAAATGCTGAAAGCGCAACATTGTTGCACTTACATTCTGGACAAAAGTGTTGAGATTGGAGGATATATTAAAAATATTACAAAATTGGAGGAAGATTTGAAACCACTGGAAGTTGACAGTGTATGGAAAACATTAACAAATAGTATCACTACCATAGGGAGCTGATTTTCTAACATAGGTAAGAGCATTACAGGCCAAATAATATTGCCAATACTTGGAATAACATTATTAGTCTTAGTAATAATGATATGGTTCAAATGTTGTGCGAAAAGAAAGAGATATGGAGTGACCGAAAAGGGGAAGAAAAGAAAATACGATGAGATACAATTAGAAGAAGTGAAACAAGATCTATTATGAAAAGATGAGGAGTTTACAGTACAGTAGCAAAAAAGAAGGAAATGAAAAGGTTGAAGAAGGAATTGAGATGTGTTAAGGTTGGCATCTGATTTGGGGGTGGGAAATTAGTGATCGCATAAAATGCCATCAAAGAGGGGATTGATGGAGCAAGGACTTGCTCGGATGCAATCCTCTCAAATAACTTGTAATATCGTAACAATTATGCTTGTAAATACTAATATGCTTTACAGTTCATACATGTAAGCTTAGAGGAAGCTTGCACATGTGTCGTACTAACAAGTAACCTGAGTGTGACTTAAAATGGCCGCTAACGCAGAATTCTGTACTGCGCATGCCTTAACTACATCTACATAGTAATGAAGAGTTCTTGCTTGGAGGGAAATCTTTGAAGCTGCACAATCGCTTTTAAGATGGCCGCTTGAAACTCACATGTTAAAGCGCATGCTTTTGCTGAAACTAAACCATGCAACTTTATTAAAATGCTAATGCGAAAGATTTTTTATAAGTAAATGGGATTAGAGTAGAGATAGGTGGTAAACGGTGAAATCATTTTATTTTGATTTCTAACATGTTTCTTTGAGTCTTTCTATTTAGTTCGTATTTGGGCCCCAGAACAATACTAAAGTCTATATACCATGTGATACTCTACACATGCGCACTGGTAACCCGCCAGGAACCATGATGATGTTCTTGAACCTCAGCCAAGGCAACAATCGCAACATGTCCTGAGAAAGCAGAAGACATCCTGAATGATGAATGAGAAAATTCTAAATTGTATTCTTTTTATTGATAAAGATGTGAAATGCGGGTGGGAAATAAAGCTTGGGAAAATAAATTAAGGGGCGGGAACGCTGAACAATAGACTAAAGAAAATTATTACAACTTAGCATGGTGTGATGATCATCCCCCCTTTCCTGTCCAATCAGAATTAGGAGTTTCATAAATTTGAAACATTTAGAGGCGGTGCATGCCATTAGAAGGGTATAATTGAGGTAGTTTAGTTAGTTAGTTATGCTTGTACTGCTGAGATGCTAAGAGACCGGGATGCTGTCTGAGAACTGAATAAATGCTGAAGAAGAATCACTTTCCAGACTTAGAATTTGAGGCAATTAATTAGAAGAAGATCGCGGAAGAATCGAGGAGGCACATAATAGAAGAAGATCGTGGAAGAATCGAGGAGGAAGATAGTGTCAGAGAGGGGTGCGACGCAGGCGACGTATCTAGAAGAGGCCATCTATCCTGTCCCTGAAACCTGTCCTGAACCTTTGTCACCTGATCTGTCCCTGGTGACCCTTTCCAGCTCCTTGGCCAAGGGTTTGGTTTCCACACCATCCTAGGTCACTATAATTCTGTGTAGTATGTCATTATACTGCTTTCTCTGTTTTCTCCCTATTCAGGTACTGTCATCGTAATAAACATTTTTAACTATTTTTCTGACTTAAATTGTATTTCCTTCCTTGGAGAAAACGGTGCACAAATTGTATTTGGGTTCTTGGCTCATATGAATTTAACTAGATAAACATTTAAAACTCTCCAGAGTCTCTGGTTATTTAAAGAGGTTTCATTTTATGTCAATTTTTGCCTACAATAGTTAACTAAAAGGTCCATTGACCAGAGGAAAGTACATGTAGTGGGAAAGATTTAGTAAGAAATTATAAGGTAAATTCATTTTACAGGTATTAGTACAACAAATTGACCCCAGCGGTACTTTACTAGCTCATGTGAATGTGTGTTTAATGGGCCCAGGTGAGTATGTTGGTTTGTGAGTATCTCTAGCTGGTAACCCGCTGTATCACAAGCATCCAGCTCACTGAGCAATTCAAGCAAAAGCTGAAGGGGACTGACCCAAAAATAACAATTGCTGAATTGGACTAACCAAGTCCTTTCTGTATAGTTTTTTGCATTGATGACATGAGCTCTGACAGATAGCTAGGGCTAGCTATAGCCAGGTTTAACATAGCAAAATGTGAGCAGATATGTCCTTGACCTATGGGCCTAATAAACAGGGTGATACTATGAGCTCCCTGTATCTTTGCGCACCCATTTCAGACCAGAGTAACTGCTACCTAAACTGAAATCTAGTATAAGGGTTCCTAACAGTAGGGGCCACTGACATCCCAGATAAATAGATACATTGGTCACATTCTACTTTTACTTTGAACTGTAATGCACCAGTTCCCGATCACTAACAGCCACCTTTACCTTCAATCTCACACCCTCCTGGTCTGAGCTTCCCATAATCCTCTATTTTCACATCTTAGGGTCGGTTGTTTGGGGCGTGCAAACCAAGCATGTAGCAACATATAGCATACTCCAGCCAGGAAAATGTGCAGGAGATTGCCTTAGCACAGACTACTAGCAAGCGGTCCTGGAAAAGAGATATCTATTAATTTTGCCATAACTTTTAGTTAAAAACAACTTTTTATTGCTATTTTCATTTAGCTCACAATTAGGTAGCATTGAACACTCAATGTCTGTCCGCGTCTGAAAGGGATAGACATATCTTTTGCACACTCAACATTTTGTTACATAACATCGTTTACTGCTAATTCATAGTCGTTCATCTGAGTACCTTGTTGTTTCGAGGTCTAGGTTTAATACCAAGTATAACAAGTACATTTAACTGTAATCCCTCCCCCTCCTTTTAATGTTTCCACCACTGGAGTCTGCACTGTCACTCGAGTAGGAACAGGGCATAGCTGTCGTCTCAAATGATCTTGACGACGACTGTCTCATTTGAGTTAATTTCCCGCTGTATGGGGCACAGTTCTCATACTTACCTGTGTGGTACATTGGTTCTTAAAGCATTCTATAGGACTCACCACGTAGTGACCCCTCTATACTCTCTGTTTTCGTGTAGGACATTTGGAGTTGCAGATTTGGTACTGCTTACTACAATTTAACTCTTAGTAGAGGTCCTTTATTTAGGTTTGACAGAGGATGGGAATGACCCTTCTGAAGGTGGTTTATAGTCAGGCGCGCAACGCCCATTGGGCTCAAAGGGTTTCAACCCCCCCCCCTGTCGTGTGTGTCAGCCCGGGTTGAGAGCTTCCCGGGCACACACCCGAGTACTTCACAGGTCTTTAAAAGACCGTTTACTTGTTAACGAAGCTTTGTTGTTTTTCACCCCTTCTTTGAGCCCCTGCATCTCCACTCTGCCTAATGCTGGAAGAATTACCCCCATCCCCCCGAAATGTTTAGTAGCCCCCCCCCCCCCGAAATTTGGCTCTAGTTGCGCCTCTGTTTATAGTCATTAGCAGTTTTATTTTTTATTGTTGCAGTATGTCATCCTATTGTCCTGCTATAGGTTTTTAGACAATTCCCTATCTCTTAACTGCTCTACCTTCTTCCTTCGCCCGATATATCCCTTGGTGGGACCATTCCTCCCCTGCAGGAGGCCGGTGTGCTTTCCACCTCATTGTGATTGCTCGCTTTGGAAACAACAATGCTATGGTCTACCAGTTTTGGAGGTACCTGTTAGACCTGGCACCATTGGCGTGAGTCTCCCTTCCATTTTTCGCTGTGTCTCCTCTGTTTTTGCTGGTTATAGATGCTCCGGGCGCTGTGCCACTGCCATTCAGTGCCACAGCGCGAATGCTCCCTGTGTAAAGATGACATGTGAATTTGTACATCCATGATTGGCTTATTTGGTTTACCTGTTAGTCCCTAGTATCGTGGCCTGTGTGTGCCCAGGGCTGGTAAACCAAATGCTGCTGGTGGGCCTGCAGCGCTGGTTTGCGCCACCCACAGAAGCAGCTTGTAAAGTGTGTCTCAGACCTGCCACTGCAGAGTCTGCGTGCAGTCCAGAACTGCCATCTTGGCTGTGAAGTGCACCCACTTCCCAGCCCCTGAACCTTCCCTTGGCATCATGTAAGCCACCCCTATGGTACGGTGCATTGTATGTGTAAGGTAGGACATGCTCTGATGTGTGTAGCATGTCCTGGTAGTGAATTACACCCAAATTCGTTTATCACTACTGTAAGGCTACCTGTTCTCCATAGGCCAGAATGGGAGGTTTGGCTATTACATTCTATAGTCCTAACTGACTCACAGAACATGGTAGAAAAACGAATTTAGTATGCCTGAGCTCAGAATATTAAAATACATCTTTTACTGAAGTTAATTTTTGTATTCTATGTTTGAAAATATCACTTTTAGAAAGTAGGTATTTTCTTGCCTAAGCCCTCCAGTGTGTCTGCTGATACGTGTATTGGCTGTCTGGTTTTGGAGGGACAGGGCAGGCGGAGTCAGACCTGGGTTGAATAGAGAGATCTACATTGGAGTATGGGGAGGGGTGGCTCCTGGACCTGAATAGGGCTGTGCCTGGCAAGGTGAATGCTGGCTCCACCTCCCACTGTGCGTCTGATGGCAGACCCCCTCTTTCTGAAAGGGAGGATGCAGCCTGGTAAACAAAGTGCTCCAGGACTGACCAGAACTGGTTCTGGCTGGGTTTCACTGACTTGTAGCTTCTTAGAACAAAGACTTTGGGGTATAAATATCTGTGCTCAAACCCCTACAAATTGTATTGCTCCTGGACAACAAGAAGAACCTCTGTCCGTGTAACTGAAGGAATCTGCAGGAGAAGGACTGTCCTTGTGCTTGTGTGCTGTTTCTTGGACTGGCCTGCAGTGGTTACTACTGGACTTGGAAGAAGAGGAAAAGGACTTTGAAGGAACTTTTATTTTTGCTACAGCAATCGCCCAAGGGCTAGAAGAGAGCTAGCTTCCTGCAGGAGTCTCAGGCACATCAGACTCCACCACCAGCCTCCTGTTTCCTCCCAGCGAGGATTTCTATCTGCAGGTGAGGCCTCTGTGAGTTCCAGGGCCTCTAGTTCTACTGTGGAGAAGTGAGTGCTGAAAATTGTCGCTAACACCCGTTAGCGAGCCGCTGCAGCTGGAGAGCGTAAGGAAAATCGTCGCTCTGCTTCCGCCGAGTGCTCGCTACCGGAGATCATCGCATCACCTGTCGGCGGGTCTGAAAACACTCGCCAACCAAAGATCATCGCATCACCTGTATGCGGGCTGTCAAACGCTCACTAACCCGAAGATTATCGCATTGCATGTTTGCGGGCCTCAAAACTCTTGCTAACCAAAGATCATCGCATCGAGTTCATCGCTTCACGACATCGCAGAGCGGATGCCGAGCGTTCGCCATTTTCATCGCATCGCATCAGGATCGCCGCTCCCTCGCGGAGCACCATTTTCTTTCATCGCAACAAGATCGCACACGCAACAGGCTCGACGCATCATCCTTCCTTCACGGCAAGGATTTTATCGCATTGCCGGCTTAGCGTGCAAAAGTTTGTCGCTTTGTCCTGCCCACAAACCAGTGCATCATCCTCCCTTGCGGCAAGGATTCAACGCATCGCTGGTTAGCGTAAGGAAAATCATCGCTACAACTTAGCGACATTTTTGTTGCTTTGCTACAGAATCCCGGTATCTTCTGAGTAAAAGGGTCGCAGAGACCACTGCCTTGAACTGAACTCCTCTTTGCACACCTTGAACTATTTTTGCAACATTTTAAGAGTAACCCTATTTTTCTAGTATTGTGGATTTTTACTGTTATTGGTCTTGTGTTAAGCCTATATATAAAGATACTCTTTTTTTTTCTAACTACTTGTGTGGTGTCCCTTTGTAGTGTTCTTCACTGTGTTACTGTGTGTGGTCATAAATGTTTCACACACTGCCTCTGAGATAAGCCTAGCTGCTCGTGCTACGTTACCACAGGGTTGAGCAGGGGTTATCAAAGGGTGTAGTCTGCTTACTCTGAATTAGGAAGAAGGGTCCCTACTTGGACAGTGGCCAGCCATTGCCAACTACAGACCCCCTTTTCTAACAGTACCTTGTTGTGTTTACTTTAGGGGTGCATTCCTAGGAAATTATGTTCTATAGTGCCCTTTCCCTCCTTCCCCGTGGTGTAGTGTAGTATTTCTTCAACCCCACTCCAGTATATATGTGACATTGGGCAATCCCATAGCATAAGTATCAGTTTGGCTGCTTCTGTGTCGCATTTGGGTCACTTTCTTATTGTGCTAGGGTATATCTTACTTATAGTGTGCAAGATATACTTTGTGTAAACTTTGAACTGAATATATTTATCGTGCACATTGCGCACAATCTTCCCCGGGTATTCCAGCGTGCTGTGTCATTCCTTGTTGTGGAATACGTGACCCACTAGGCCCTCTCATTTATCCCTAAGGGTCTCTAGGGAACTGATAACCAGGCTTTATAAATAACTACTTGAACTCACAGTAGAGTGAGTTCAAGTAGAGATTTATATAGCCTGGTTATCACCCATGACCCATCGTGTATATTGCTTGCAATACAGCATGTGTTGGGGCTCTTGGGCAGTAACATTCAGTTTTTGCCTGAGAGTGAGCACTTCTTTATTATAGAGGAGGAACTGGACACTAGGTATTTCCCAGTGCTCTATTAATGTCTAGAATACCATCAGTATTCCTTCGTGGAACCGATGTCCAGCATTATCAATCAATCAATCAATCAATCTCTCAATCAATCAAATTAGTTTATTTCCAAGAGATACATTCCTACAGAAATATGACATACTTTTAGCTTCAACAAATGCAACAAATTGAAATTTCATAAAATTGTCAATAAATAAGTAAACAAATTCATTCAATACATCAACAACTGTAGTCCTAAAATGTTTGTTTCTAAAACTGCTGCCAACAGTGGTGCATCATATACAAATCATCACACAATTACTGTGAAAATCCTGAGATGGTACTAGTTATCCTGAGAACGCAAGAATCAAAATTATGTATCATAACAGTTGAGCAGATAATGCATCAGACAAGCATCTAAGTCACAGTAGGCAACCATGGTTCCAGGAACACCTACACTCCTACTAGCAGGGTTACGCCAATCACTATGGGCCTAATTGGAAGACAAGCATTAATGATTAACATGTAGGACATAAGAGCACCTGCGCACCTGCTACATGTAAAGCTGTAATTTACAGTAGCAATCGAGGGCCTCTGTCGCGGTTTCACCCTGTCCTGCTACACTGATCAAGTGCTCCTCTCGGTACATCCTCGGAAGGGGGATGGGGCAGAAATACTTCAGGATTCAGCGGGGAGACCTCCCTGGGTCCACTGCATGTAAAATTTCCAATGAGGAGCTGTCCGCGAACGCGAGTTGCAGTTGTAGAGAGTACATGGCACCCACAGTACCGAGATGGCACAGAGCCTCAACCTGGTGCACATCTATGAGTGTCGAATTGGGCCAGGCAATCACAGAGGACCCCATGAGACCCGTTTAAGGCCTTTGCTGCTAGGCCTGTGCTAAGCCGTTTTTGGCTAATTAGGGTAGTTCGCACTTAGAACCCCATAACTTTTTGTCCACATAAGGTATCCACGCCAAATTTGCGTCCTTTTCTTCCAACAACGTTAGGATTCTAAAGGTACCCAGGGATTGTGGACTTCCCTGGAAGGGACAGAGAAATTAGCCAAAATAGAGCTAAGTTTCTTTTTTAGGGGAAACAGGGAAAAAAGTGTTGCAGAAGAAAGCATCTGTTTTCTTCCCCTGCAAATGGTATCAATGATGGGTTTGCAGTGTTACAATCATCATCGCCCCAGCTTTGAGGAACAGGCAGACTTTTGTCAGAAAACCAACGTTTCCACACAGTTTTGGCATTTTAGTTGGACATAGCCTATTTTTCCAATTTTTTGTGCTTTCAACCTTCATCCAGTTAATGGTAGAAATGGGTGTGAAACCAATAATGGATTTCAGAAAGCTATACATTTCTGAAAAGTAGACAAAATTCTGAATTCAGCAAGAGGTCATTCGAGTTGATCCTTCACAGTTTTCCTACAGAAAGTAACAGTTGAAATAAACAAATACTGAAATTGAGTTGAAAAATAACCATTTGTGCCTACGTTTTCACCTTTAACTTCTTCTATGTATGGCAAATATTTGTAAGAAATATATTGTTATATATGCAGGACCCTTCTGGTTGTGGGTATATATGGGACTTCTAAGTTCACCAGGAACCCGAGGTACCCATTGCCTATCTCTGAGCTGTGCCTTGCAATAGTTTTTCATTGTGTACTGGGTATACTGCAATTCATTTGGTAAAATATAAAGAGTGAAAAATAGGTATCAAGGAAACCTATCTATTTCCAAAATGGGAAAAACATATGGAGTTCAGAAGCAGTGGTTATTTCCACATCTCAGAATTTGCAAGTTCCCATATTAGCATGTGAATTAGAGGGTATTTTTCAAAAGGACTTCTTTTTTTACACACTTTCTTACATTTGGAAGGCAGAATTGCATAGAAAGTCAATTGGTAATAATGCCTGTTCTACTATTCTGTATTCCCCTAAGTCTCCTGATAAAAATGGTACCTCACTTGTGAAGGTAGGCTTAGTGCCAGTGACAGGAAAGAGCCCAAAAGGCAAACTGGGCCCATCACGTTTTTCCAGTGAAATCTAACCTGTTTTTCGCAATGTGCCTGGCTATCGATTTTGGACGCTAGCTCGCCGGCAGCAAGTAAAACCTAGCAAACCTCTACATTTTTAAAAACTAGACACGCAGAGGAATCCCGGATGGGGTGACTTGTGTGGTTTTCTCCACTTTCTCTTACCCAGAATCCATTGCAAACCACAAACTTTGTAAAAATAAAACACATTTTCCTCACATTTCTGTGAAGGAAAGTTCTGGAATGGAATCGGGATACGCTATTTATCCCCAAGGAGAAAGAAAATAAGATGGACAAACTGGTATGTGTCATCAAACACTCATCCATCAATCACAAAGTACGACAAATTGTCAACTCACAATGGCATTTACTCAACCTAGACAACCAGACACCCAGGATTCCCAAGCCTCTTTTCGCATTCCGAAGGAACAAGAACTTAAAAAACATATTGGTGAGGGCTAAACTACCAGAACGGAATGTTGTGACACAGAGATCCATCACAGGGAATGTTCCTGTACTGGGGCACTATCAATGTGGAGGATGCCAGGCATGTCCTAATGCCATTGTGGACGACAATATCGTAATCAACAATCGGACTGTCAACCTTAAAGAGATGACAAATTGTAAAACATCCAACTGTATATATGTCATTTTATGTCCTTGCGATATCCCCTATGTGGGAGAGACTGGCAGAGAATGCAAGATACGCATAGGGGAACACAAGTCCAATATCAGGCGAAACAACCTTACAGCCCCATTGGTTAAACACTGGATGGAGGCTAAACACACTGAGAAGGACCTACGTTGGACCATCTTAGAAAAGATCCGGACACAAAAAGGCACTGACAGTAATTGCATCCGTAAAAAACGAGAGGTTTTTTGGATTTTCTTTCTGGACTCTAAAACGAAGGGTCTTAATGAGGAGTTACCTTGGGAAAATGCGATCATTTAAATAGTAAAACATGGTTTTTTTAACATTTCCGTCTCTGAAGGCGACTCTACCTTACTATATTCCATCTTGATCTGCATTCTCCCCTGTTTACTTTTCAACCCTATTCATAACCATTCTGATGGGGTATTTAATCGAATTTCTTGTGGAACTTTTTTCTGCCTACCATTGGAGCTATTTTCATGGGGCTTTTAATTCAACTGAATCACTTGTGCCCTTCAGAGATATTCCTTATCTCGTTTGCCCCAACTTTCACTGCTGTCAGCCTCCGTTCCTCTCTTAGGGAACTCCGTTCCAACATATTCTGTGGAATCCACTGCCACCTTTTATATCTTCCACTATGACGTAGTCTGCACACTCCCTCAAGCAGTACTTAAACAGCTGTGTACTCTTGGGCTTTTCGCTTTCATCTTTGAGGAGGAGCCAACCGGGAGAGGAGCACATCTAGCCGTTTGTTGTTCATCAAAAACGTCTGTTTACCCGAACGAGACGAGACGAAAGATTATGTGACCGTCTTCATTTATTCTATCAGGCAACCCTGACGGTGAGTGCTCTGAACCCGTGTGACTGTCAAAATTGAAGCCTAATTACTTCCATGCGTTCATTACGAACGCTAATGTCATCTATATTATTGCTTTTAGACCTTACGGAAAACTCGTGCCTTTTTCATCCACACGGCCACTTTGAAGCTGGTTCCACGCCAAGTTAGAGCAGCGAGGCGCTGCCATTTCAACTACAAAGTAGGTGGCCCACCTCACTAACCTTAATTGATGTTTCATCTCGGAATCTCGCCAAAACCAGCTTACTTACATACCGTGTGCTTTCTTGTTTTAGACTTAGAACCTCTCCTCCCCTGCCTGTTTGGAGCACCTACGAAAGAGACCTTTGAACGCTGGCCCCAGGTAGACTTGTACTCTTAGATTTGGGTTACCATCCCCATGTTTTACACATCATTCTTGTAATGCGTGCTAAGTAACTAGAATGATAATCCCTTTTGTCTTCATCTTTAGATCCACAACCCCCTCTAGTGGACGAGCTTCATCTAATTTCTATGCTTGCCCCCTGTAAGAATTTCTGAAGTTGTTCTACTGAATCCACGAACGCTTTCCTTTTTTCTATGGTGAGCATTTCTATTCTACCCTATCTCTGTGCTATATGCTCTATACGGAATGAGTTATTTTATTTTATTTTATTATTCTCTCTAGCCTGACACTTACTCTAAACTGTTCTCTTCCCTTCCTCTAAGACTGCTTGAAATTATTTTGCAGCTTTGAGCTGTTTGTTCACATCCACTCTCTAACAATGGTTAGTATCTGTGGCCTTGTCTTACTTATTTCAGCTGAATTTCTTTTACAAAATCCACCTATTTTTACCTAGATGTGTTTATATACTTAGAAATCCAACAGATGCCTTGATTATGCGGCAAGACTAGCATTTTTTGGATTTCATTATTATTCTTCTTCCTACTCAATTGGGGACTTTTCATTTGTTTCGTGTGTGCAACTATCATATATTAACCATTTATCCTGACTTTTACCTCTCATATGCCTAGACCAGTGCTAATAACGATCCTGAATACTAAGTCTGGGTGTTGATATCTTATGCTGTTTAAAATATAGGACCTTTCAAGATAATAACTTAGAAACAGTATATTATTCCTACATTTTGTGTTTATCATTTAATAGGTCCCATGGAAATCGCACACGAATAAGTTCACGCCCTGAAGAAGGTGTTACCCCAGGAAAGGGGGTGTCACACCGAAACGCGCGTCGGCGTCTCGAACCGATTTGTTCGTCACACAGATCCATTGAGACTTTACTATTTCAAAAGAATAACCCTTTGTTTTTCTCTTTTTCCCCATTGGATACCCTTGACTGTAAATCTCTACCTACAATATATTAATCTGTGTTTTTCACGCTAAAAAAGACACGCCAACAATTTTGGGCCTATGAATTGTTTACTTTCCAGATTTTAGGATGTATGTGTTACATGTCGTTATGGTTTGAATGGATTTAAGTATGAGTGAGAATGTTTGAATAATTTATATCTTAGATTTTCCATGGGCATTATTGTTCATAGGACCATTATGTCCTTTGTTAGTTGAACTGTCTTTTCGATTTATGATTTGTGCATTCAAAAAGAAGTTTCTTTCAATTAATTTGAAAATAAAAAAAGTATAAATATGACATTTTGACTTGTAGCATTTTTATATGCATGGTCTAGATAGAGTGTTTTTTTCCTTTAAAAACTGACTTAGATGCGTTAGTTGAAAATTTGTAGGTACAGCAGACTCTTTCTTGTTCACTTTTGACTTCCCTGGAAGGGACAGAGAAATTAGCCAAAATAGAGCTAAGTTTCTTTTTTAGGGGAAACAGGGAAAAAAGTGTTGCAGAAGAAAGCATCTGTTTTCTTCCCCTGCAAATGGTATCAATGATGGGTTTGCAGTGTTACAATCATCATCGCCCCAGCTTTGAGGAACAGGCAGACTTTTGTCAGAAAACCAACGTTTCCACACAGTTTTGGCATTTTAGTTGGACATAGCCTATTTTTCCAATTTTTTGTGCTTTCAACCTTCATCCAGTTAATGGTAGAAATGGGTGTGAAACCAATAATGGATTTCAGAAAGCTATACATTTCTGAAAAGTAGACAAAATTCTGAATTCAGCAAGAGGTCATTCGAGTTGATCCTTCACAGTTTTCCTACAGAAAGTAACAGTTGAAATAAACAAATACTGAAATTGAGTTGAAAAATAACCATTTGTGCCTACGTTTTCACCTTTAACTTCTTCTATGTATGGCAAATATTTGTAAGAAATATATTGTTATATATGCAGGACCCTTCTGGTTGTGGGTATATATGGGACTTCTAAGTTCACCAGGAACCCGAGGTACCCATTGCCTATCTCTGAGCTGTGCCTTGCAATAGTTTTTCATTGTGTACTGGGTATACTGCAATTCATTTGGTAAAATATAAAGAGTGAAAAATAGGTATCAAGGAAACCTATCTATTTCCAAAATGGGAAAAACATATGGAGTTCAGAAGCAGTGGTTATTTCCACATCTCAGAATTTGCAGGTTCCCATATTAGCATGTGAATTAGAGGGTATTTTTCAAAAGGACTTCTTTTTTTACACACTTTCTTACATTTGGAAGGCAGAATTGCATAGAAAGTCAATTGGTAATAATGCCTGTTCTACTATTCTGTATTCCCCTAAGTCTCCTGATAAAAATGGTACCTCACTTGTGAAGGTAGGCTTAGTGCCAGTGACAGGAAAGAGCCCAAAAGGCAAACTGGGCCTATCACGTTTTTCCAGTGAAATCTAACCTGTTTTTCGCAATGTGCCTGGCTATCGATTTTGGACGCTAGCTCGCCGGCAGCAAGTAAAACCTAGCAAACCTCTACATTTTTAAAAACTAGACACGCAGAGGAATCCCGGATGGGGTGACTTGTGTGGTTTTCTCCACTTTCTCTTACCCAGAATCCATTGCAAACCACAAACTTTGTAAAAATAAAACACATTTTCCTCACATTTCTGTGAAGGAAAGTTCTGGAATGGAATCTGCAGAGAGCCACAAACTTCCACCCACCCAGCATTTCCCCAGGTCTCCCCAAAAAAATGGTACCTCACTTGTGTGGGTAGACCTAAAGCCTGCGACAGGAAACAGCCCAAAACGCAACCTGGACACATCAATTTTTCCTTTTTTTTTTTTTTTTTATTATTTTTTATTTTTTATACAATTCAGTGAGGCCAAAAAGCTTAAACAAAATTCATAACATACAGAGAGAAGCCTTAAATCATGGGCATATACAAACAACCAGCCATATATAACATAAATACTCCATAATTTACAGACATGAATCTGATACTGATCATTAAATATATTACTATACCCAATTAGCAATCGGCTCCCAGATTGCGGCCCCCAGTTTCTTCCTTGCCCTACCTTTTAATTTATAAAGGGCGGTTTCCAAATTATACAATGAGATAAGCTTAGCCCTCTAGTTAACAAATGACGGGGGTTCGGGATCCAGCCACTGAGATGTTATACATAGCCTCAGAACCGCCATACAAATGAACTTTAGGCCTCTATGCGGCACCAGTTTCCTCCCCGAGTCCAAACCATGTTCTATCCCAAACAAAACCAAATGTGCAGTCAGAGAAATCGGTATACCCAGAGACCCTAAAATAAAACATTCAATATCCGATAAAAGTTGATGGAGCGCGGGGCAGGAGAAAAACATATGTATTGAATCTGCCCCGTATAACCCACATCTAGCACATCTCGTACCCCTTCCAGTCTTCCACTTTATAATCTTTGCTGGCGTATAATATAAATTAAACATAGCCATATAAGCTTGACTTCTTAAACTACCAGAAAGCAAAATGGCATAGGCAGTCCTCCATACCAGCTGAAGATCGAAATTGGTCAATGACAATTTTCCCTCCCACATTACTTCAAATTTATGGATATCATCGGGCTCTTTCAAGATAATTTCTTTATATATTTGACCTATTTTAGTTTTCCCTTTTATCAACTCCAATAACCGGATCTGAGACCCCTGACAATTCCCCCTTGCAATTTCAGCCTGTAAAAAACTTCTACGTTGCAAATATTTTAAAAAGTCTGACCTACCTACCCCAAATTTCTCTTTTAATGTAAAAAAAGAATGGATATTACCCATCTCTAATAGGTCCCCTACTACTCTTATACCTTGCTGTGACCACCTCCTCATAACTGAATCATGACAAACAGTAGAGGGCAGAGTATACGAATCAAAAGGTGTATACCACGTAATGGTAGGGATAGCTAGCTGTTTCCTGAGCCTCTTCCATACTGCATATGCTGCCTGAATGATCTTAAACCGAGTCTTTTTATAATAACTTGGCTCCAGGACTTTTACCAACAACCCTCGTGCCGATTCACCCAAACACCATTCATAAATAGATGGGGAAAAAGCAGCCTCCTGTACCTCAGTATTCCCAGATACCAACACACCCATAAATTGGAGCATCGTGGCACAATAGTACACATAAAAATTAGGAATAGCCAAACCTCCCCGCTCTACGGGCAGATATAACCATTTCATCGCCCTTCTAGAACGCCGATACCCCCAGAGAAACCGTGAGCACATTCGCTCTATTCTCTTAAAAAAAATATTAGGTAACATAATTGGGATCGCCCGAAACAAGTATAAAAATTTCGGGAAGATTGACATTTTTAAAACATTCCCCCTTCCATATAAAGATAGATGGAGCCTATTTAGCCGCTCCAAAGTGTTATTTGATGATATAATCAGCGGTTCAACATTAATTTTTGGTATATCTTGAATTTTACTAGAAATGAGTACACCTAGATACGTTGCCTCCGTGGCTACGTCCATCCCTAATGGTAAACCAGCCTCCGTATGTAACACCTGTGTCTTGTCCAGATTTAATTTATAGCCAGATACTATACCAAAGTTGCTAGTGGCAACCACAATTCTTTCCATAGCCTTATTCATATCCGCAGACAGCACCGCGAGATCGTCCGCATATGCCAGGACTTTTACTGAATACATATGCGCTTTAACCGGACAGATTTCAATGTCAGCCTCCAGCCTATTTATAAGAGGGTATATACAGAGCAAATAGGAGTGGGGAGCAGGGGCACCCCTGCCGCGTGCCCCTGCTAACCATAAACCTCTGTGACTCTTCTCCCCCTAGTCGTATTATTGCATTCGGCATACAATACATAGATTGTATTGCTCGTATAAAATCATTAGGAAAGGACTTCCATCTCATCACTGCCCATAAAAACTCCCAGGAGACCCTGTCGAATGCCTTTTCGGCATCCAACAGGGCCACCCCGGCGGGAGCCCCCGTTGCCTGCGCCCAATCAAAAACAGAGATAAGTCGCCTAACGTGATCCGTAGTACCTCTCCCAGCTATGAATCCATGTTGTCGCAATGAGACTAAGGGTGTAATAACCGCCCCCATTCTCCTTGCTAAACATTTAGAATATATTTTGTTGTCGGCATTTATAAGGGAAATTGGGCGATATGAAGAGTGCTCGCAGGGATCCTTTCCCTTCTTCCTAAAAATTATTATGACTGTTTCCGACCAGGAGGCCGGAGGAGACCCCCTAAATGCAGCCTGGACAACCAAGGTCAGTAGCCCAGCTAGGCTCTTCCTGAACTTGGTATAAAACTCTAACGGGATTGAATTAGACCCCATCGCCTTCCCTGAGGCTAATGACAGCATAGCTATTTCTATCTCTTCCCAAGAGATCCTTTCTGCCAATTCATCTTTATCTACCTGCTCTAATCCGGAAGAGCCTATTTCCTCTAAATATTGTTGTATTCCTCTGACCGGTTCTGCCGTGTATAGTTTTTCATAATACTTTTTAAAAGAATCATGAATCAGGGAGGGAGTCTCTAATACATTCCCATCTATATCCTTAATCTTTAGGATCCTAGAATAAACCTCCTTTTGTCGTAACCTTTTAGCCAGGACACTCCCAACCTTTTCCCCATATTCATAAAACTCCCTTCTATGTACTTGATATTTGGCGGCTGCTTCATCAGCATACCCTTGGTATATAGTTGAACGAAAAGCGGCTACTTCCGCTTGAACCTCCCTGACCCTCCCATCCGACTTAATCTCAGAAACTAGTTTTTGCTCTAACATAGAGAGGGCCGCCAAATCATTTAGAGATTTCAGACGGTCCTTTTCCCGCTTCCTTGCAGCAAACCTTACTGTCTCACCTCTTATACCAGCTTTAAGAGCGTCCCACACAATCTCCGTCCTAGCAGATCCACTATTAAACTGAATAAACTCCGGGATCCATTTTTCCATCCAGCTACAATAATCATGATTCATCAATACCTTCCTATCAAAGGTCCATTTCCTCCCCTTGGCCTTTAACCCAGCACATTCAAACTCTAATACTACTGGACTATGATCCGAAATTATCTTGGGGGGTACATTTATAGAAGCACTTGCAAGTATAACATCTGAGACCAAGAAAAGATCGAGTCGTGCCATCTTCTTGTGTGGGGCAGAGAAATATGTAAACCCATCTTGCCCAGATTTTAACTCCTCCCAAACATCATAGAGGCCTTGGTCTTGGACCAATGCCTGCAAACTCCTAAAAGCTCTCGGTTTCCTACCCGTATAAGATTTGACTGTCCTTATATTTAACTGCGAATATATATGTATGTTTAGATCACCACAGATCAACATAGGCTGGGGATAGTGAGATAACTCTGTATTAATTACTTGAAAAAAATCTGGATCGTCCTCATTTGGTGCATATATTGAACACAACGTCATAACTTGCTGTGAGATTGCTACCTCCATAACAACCCACCTACCAAATGTATCCACTTTATATTTTTTGACCTCCAACAATCCCCTTTTAGCCAATATTGCAACTCCTTTTTGATTAACTGCCTGAGAGGTACAGGCCAACAGCTCGAGCCCTAAAGAGCCGAGCCAGGCCCTGTTAGACCATGCTATATGCGTTTCTTGTAAAAAAAGCAGGTCCCATGAACTTGTATACACAATTCTGGCTAATACACGCCTTTTCTTAAAGTCATTTAGACCACAAATATTCAATGAACAACAAGTTATTTTCATCATTCAAAAAAAATAAAAAAATTCTTACAAAGAACAGCATTGAAGGGCCCCCACCGCCCTATAATTTCAACAGATAGCTTTCTCTGCTTATATTTGATACGATCGACATTTATTAAAGACAATATAGAGTCCTTATACCTCACTGAATTGATTACAACCCACCCCCAACACCCCCATCTCCCCCCCCACCACCTTCGTGACCCACCCCAACCCACCCTGAACCTCCCTCAGCGAGCATTGGGAAAAACAATTTCCCTATTGATGGTAAAGCCCGTGCTTGAACACCACCTCGTCCACCCTCCCGCACTCCAAAAAAAACCAAAAGAAGGAGCAAAACAGTAAAGAAGCGCATAGCATAATTCACCATACAACTATAGCTATATCAGAATAAACATAATAACCAATAATCCTCAATTTATCTACCTTATACCTCCGACACTATGCACCCCCTCAAATATCTCCAAAATACCATTAGATTGACTGGAGATATTCTTTTGCCTTGATTTCCGACGTAAAAAACTGACTGTGACCATCCTTAATAACTTTTAGTTTAGCTGGATTCTGTAGAAATGCCTGAGCCCCTTTTGCCTGAAAGCCTGAGATAAGCTGTGAGGAAATATGAATTTTGTGATCAGTTATGTCCCCTATCGTAGACCCCAACGGCTCCATGTGCATGCTATAAGTACATGTATGTTCCCTCCAGTTCCAGTTATGAAGACGCAAATACATGTGCGTCCACCGTCAACATGTCCTCTTTCAGATCCGCCATGAATGGGTCAGATATTCCATTCCTAAGTATGAAAGGCCACCGACTTTATGTGGTTCACTTTCCACATTTTACAGATTCAGGCGAGTAGGCCCTGAATTCTGTCATCAAGCCTTTTCCTGCCTTCTGCCTCTGAAAGCTCCAGTCCGAGCCTGCATCTGTATCCATGAACTTTGTCCTACTCCCTGCGCGGCTAACGGTGCCTGATCCAGCCTGTTGCCTGCCAAAAACGGTATTTCACCTTCAAGATTATCTGCTCCGCTCCTCATCCGATGCATTCCTGTCTAGTAGTTTAGGTAAACATTCTTCCAGCTACAGTGCAAAGGGCCAGGCCTCACTGTCCTCATGCAAGTAATTCATAGCCCCTGTTACCATGGAAGATTCCTGCCCCCTCGCATCTCATGTAGACACTTAGACGCTTGTACACGCACTAACAGTCAGTATAGAATAGATTCTGTCCGAGAGACCTCTCATTTTGGATAATACAGTTCTTTAAACATAAGATATTAGATATGATTTGGGATTAGGTTGACATGACCCCCCAGACTTCTGTCTCCACATGTAGAGCTAAATGTCAAGTCCCCTTCACCCTCTAGTTGCACGTCAATCACACGTCATGCGGCTGCGTGCGCATTTCTGCCAAATATTTCTGCTGACATTGCAGGATTCTCTTATGGATCCACCCACTTGTGACATCATGTATAATGACGTTTTCTAAGTTACGCCTATATGTCCGCCTTTTTTAGTTACGTATGCATATTTTATCTATCTTATCAACTGTTACGCCTCCTGCATCTGTTTCGCTGTAATGCATTTCTTATAAAAATGATTACCTGTCAATAAATGTATTGCCTTCCTTCCTGAACCCTCATGGTGATGGAATTTGAAGCCTGCAGTTCGAACTGTAATTACTTTGTAGAGGAATAAAGCCTTTTAGAACCTCTAATACCACGGATTCTGCCTCTTATATTTACTGAGTTATTCTTACTAGACTTTACCGCATAAAAAATAGTACCGGTAATGAAATATTTACCACATAAATTGGCGCCCGAACAGAGACACTTTCTCATCTCACGCGCCGGAGGTGCGTTGCAGGCCCGGTCTCCTGCCACAGCTGAACGGACAAAAATGCGTACCTGCAGGATTTCCTGTATCTCCCTCCGGCCAAGCGGGGGCGACTGAGGCTGCGATCAACACCCAGACGAGGCGGTGAGAAGTGCGAAGTATCCCGACCAGAGCCTAGCTGAGAGAGCAAGATCCGAGGTATACAGAGGCCCACCAGGTTCCGAAGTTCCGAGTCCAGTCGAGTCGAGTCCAGTCCGGTCCAGTTTCAGTTCAGTTCCGAGGCCTTCCGTTCCGTGCTACCCGGTGAGTACCATTGCCGGGGAGGCATTTAAACGTGCACATAGTCTGTGCCGGTCAAGACGGGTTTTGGGTACACAAATCCGGTCTGCACTGTTTCAGCAGTGTATCTGTACTGTTTAGCAGTATATCTAGTATGTCTTGCATATAATTCAGTATTCTCTAGTGTTAGTATTATGTCAGTAACTAGTTTCCTATTAGTTATCATCGTTCGTTAACTGTTAAATGTTAAATGTTTTAATACGTTCTACATATTGTGGTGTGAATGACTGTTCATTATTGTGTTTATTGTATTAAGTGTGTTCAAGTAATAAGGTCTAAAAATGCCGCTCTTTTCAAAACTAAGACAGATCAAAACCAGAAAAGGGGTACTCGAAGAAGCTGTTCCCATTCCACCTAGGGACACCCCAGGATACTTTATGTATCATAAGCATGGCCTAGATGCCGTATTATTTCTTGATTTATGGGTGGACTACACCAAGGATTTACCAGAAAGTCAGAGGTGGCCCGCAGCTGGGACCTGGGATGCAGATTTCATCATGAGAGTAGAAGAAGAATTATGGAAAAAGAAAGCCAGACAGTCACAGAAAGATGCCATTGAATTATGGCGTAAAGAATCATATAGACGTACAGAAAAAGCGCTCAGACAGGAAGAGAAAGGTAGGGAGAATTCGAATAAAACCCGAGAAAATTTATTAATTGAGGAAGGTACCCGAGTAAAAGCAGAACAAGTAGATAGACAACGAAACACTCTTATGAATGGTATGTATCCTCTTCTGGCCGAAGGGTTACCTCAGGCCACCCCGGAAATACCGAAAAACTTGACACCCCCATTACTCCCGATAAAAGCACATCCTAAAACAGCAAAAGACGTTTTCCTTTCCTCCTATTTAGATGACGTAGCTCCCGAGTATGCTAATACCATACCACACACACCGCTTGCCGATGGTGTTCAACACCAAGAGCATCCGTCTGTATCCCCGCAACAACAAACTCCTACGCCCATTCCCACAGGTCCATCCGTTTCTACTGTTTTTCCCGCATCTACAATTTCTATCTTACGTCCAACGAATCCTTTCTTGCCCAGCACCTCAGATGGTGCTACAGGAGGTACGACAGACATGTTTGCCACACCGCCGCGAAATAAACAGACCCTTAGAGATTTAGCACTCCAACGTACACCCCAACTAGCGACACCCGACATGTTTAAAGAACATCTTGTGGATTGTAGATACGATCCAGTGCCAGGTAAACAGGACAGATTGCTACTATCATCACTACGTATACGACGAGCTACATTGTATTTAATGACGATACCAGGAATGGTTGAACATCTAGACAATATATATCACTTTGTCCAAACAGGGCGAGGCCCAGAAAGTATTAACGAAGCTATGGAATACCAGAAAGTGGATGTACAAAGACAACTACTACGTTTTTTCATAAACTGCGTGATCAGGAACCAAAGACAGGCCTGGGGCAGATCATGATACCATGCAAAAACTTGCCAAATGGGGTCAGAACATATCAGACGAGAAACATGATAGACAGGCGTGTATAATCGCCATGTATCGAAAGATCCGCAAGGAAGTAGAACGAATACATAAAGAAAGAAGAGAAGCAGACAGAATTGAATCAGAGGGAGAGGAGGAGCAAGAATCAGAACAATTAGATACGATAGCTTACGTAGGTAGAGGAAAACCCCATAATAATACTAGATGCTTTAATGATCCGATACGTCCGATACGTCCAGAATGTAATAGACATTTTCAAATCCCTATGTTAAATACAAGGTCCCCTGAACACCTATTCCAAGCCGCTGATAAATTACTCCGAGATCGTAGGGGGTACCATATGCTCGATTCCATGGACGAACAAGAATTAGCTAGGTCAGCAGTACAATGGGCTGATAGTCCCAGCAAATACAGTGATGATGCACTAGCACACACGTTTCTGAATCTTGCCCCAGACGAACAGCGTTTAGCTAGTATATACATGATCCAACACCTCCTTATATTATATAAAAGCCAACACTCCGATCCTGGACCCTTACCTGACATATTGACAGAACTACTCACGAATAAATGGAGAGGGTCAGGTACTGATTTAATTAAAGAAATTCTAGAATTTCGAAACCAGTATATAATTTTCGTATGCCCAGAACACGTTCCAATTCCCGCTAGGGGAAGAAAAATGTATCACATAGATAGACAGAATCCGTTACGCGAAGTACACCCAATAAGAGGTGAAGATAATAACTTTACACGCGTGTTTGTGTACACGCCTATAACTAAAATTGAATTATTAGAAATGAAGAAAGTAGTACCCAGCCATGACAAGGATCCAGCAGGTTTCCACCGTGAGATAAAAGACATGTTACTCATGGGAGAGTATACTTACCCCGACATTATGAAAATATTAAAAGTATTAATGCCTGCCGGTGTTTACGAGAAACTCAAAGAAAAGGAATGGGAGGTGGGAGACCAAAAGATAGATTGGACAGCATTAGAAAACGAAGAAAAGGCCCGAGCTGCAGGATCAGGGCTCGGGGAAAAGACTACGGCACTACCAGGATTACTAGTACAGGTACTGCCACGTTTATTAACTACGAAAAAGGAGGACTGGGGTGCAATCTCAGCCTGTAAACAAAAGCAAGATGAAGACACTAGTGATTTCTATTCCCGATTCGAAAAATGTTTTGGTATTAATAGTGGCATAAAAGCAAGTAGCGAGTCATATCCACATCTGTTTGTGACAAAATTAGTTGAAAATTCCCTGCCACAAGTTAAGAATAGAGTATTGAAATTCGAGAGTACCTGGCAAGGTAACACCCCGTCACAGATGTTACAGATGTTACAATATCACCACAATAGAATTAGAGAAGAACAAGAACATGAACAAAGACGTATGAAAGATACAAAAATGAAAATGCTTGTGGCTCAGTCAGTTCCAGCTGATGGTCATAAAAAGGGTGATTCCACAGGTCCGGCGAAAGGGACGTGCAACTATTGTAAACAACAAGGTCATTATATACACGATTGTCCAGTCCTGAAACATAATATTGCCACAGGTAGAACACAGGAAAGACCACGTCCACCTAGACAGGATCAGAATCAACAACAAATACCTCAGCATGCACAACCTAGGTCAGCTCCGCAACAACTAGCTCCGCAACAGGCAGCTCCACAACAGACCGTAGCACCACCACAAGCGCAGCCTATTGCTGCCACACAAGCAACAACGCAACAGATGTACCAGTATGCACAAAATGACTATCCCGATTATCAGCGATACACATGAAATAGCCTAGAGAGGGAAGTTGGCTTACCCCTTATCGAGGTTCCTGTAGATCAAGAGGGACCTTATGTACATAGTGAACTATTAGGGGAAGACAGAAAGTTTTTACTTGATACAGGGGCAAGCAGAACAACTATACGACGCAGTGAAGTCCCAGGGGCACCCCTCTCAGGCTCACAGAATATTTCCCTTGGATTCTCAGGAAAGCCTATCATTAATGAAGTAACGCAACCCCTTCCACTTACGGTTGGTCCATTGACACGTACTACAGATTTATTGCTTACTAAATCATGTCCAGAAAACTTGTTAGGTATAAAAACATTGAAAGCTCTAGGAGCCATAATATGTTGTTCTCCGGAAGGAGTACGATTATTTTTACGTGACTTTAAAGGTCACTACGTGTCCAGAGACATGGATCACCGGCTGCAGAATTTACCTACACATTTATGGGCACAAGGCCCCACTGATGTTGGTTGCATGAACATTACACCATATCGAGTCACACTAAAAACAGGAGTAGTACTACCACGAATGCGACAATACAAGTTACCACCAGATGCTTTTGTGGCTTTACTGCAAATCATTGACGAGCTCATTGTACAAGGAGTGGTTGTCGAAACCGACTCCAATGTATGTAATTCCCCGATAATTCCGATCCTCAAAAGAACGGACCCAAAAGCACCACCAGTATATCGATTGGTTATTGATCTGCGCGAATTAAATAAATGTATTGTACCACAATACCCTGTGGTCCCAGATATCTCTTCATTACTAACCGCTATTGACTCAGAAGCAACGTTCTTTACTGTAATTGATCTCAAGAATGCTTTCTTTAGCGTCCCAATAGATCCGGAAAGTCAATATTTGTTCGGATTCAGTTTAAATGGACGAAGTTTTAAATTCACACGCGCTCCTCAAGGATTCACAGAAAGCCCCAGCATCTATAGCCAAGCACTGAAACGAGAACTTGACAGTATCCACATGCCAGTTAACACTGCCTTGCTTCAATATGTCGATGATCTGCTGATCACCGCCCGAAGCGAACCTGAATGTGAAAAAGCGTCACTGACGGTTTTGAAATTTCTGGCCGACAAGGGGCACAAAGTGTCCCCTTCTAAGCTGCAATTCTGTGTCCAGCAAGTTGTTTACCTTGGGCACTCGCTGTCCAAGGAGGGAAGACAGCTTACACCTGATCGCATCCAGTTAATCGCTAACATGCCACCACCCAAGACACAAAAGGAGGTGCGGGCTTTTATAGGTCTCACTTCATACTGTAGGCAGTGGATCCCTCAATATGCATTTCTAGCAAAACCACTCATCCAGTTGACAACGCAGGAGGCAGCCACATCGACTGTCCTCCCTTGGACTCAAGAACATACACATGCCTTTGAAAGCTTAAAGAAAGCTTTATGCCAAGCACCTGTTTTAGCAACACCATGTTACAGTAAACAGTTTACACTCTTTGTTACAGAACGCGAAGGTACTGCCTTGTCAGTACTCACTCAGGAACAAGCAGGATCACACAAACCATGTGCTTATTTCTCTAGTACGTTAGATCCAGTAGCTCAGGCTCTTCCTGCGTGCCTGAAATCAGTGGCAGCAACAGCTTTAGCAATCAGACAAAGCGATGCCATAGTGTTAGGACATCAATTGACAGTACAAGTACCACACGCAGTAGAGGTTCTCTTGAACCGCACACAAACACAACACTTGACTATAGCGAGACTCACCGGTTATGAATTAACATTGTTTCAGCCACAGATAGAAATCAGACGTTGTAATACGTTAAACCCTGCCACACTTTTGCCAGTAAATGGAACAGATCCATTAGCACATGATTGTATTGAAGTCATTACTATCACGACGAAACCCAGACAAGACTTGACAGATATCCCTTTATCAGATCCAGACCTGACATTGTATGTAGATGGTTCATGTATGAGAACAAGTACAGGAGAGTTAGTGGCCGCTTACGCAGTCACAACAGACACTGAAGTCATTGAAACAAATTGTATTAACACTTTGTCAGCTCAAGCAGCAGAGCTCATCGCTCTGACACAAGCCTGTATTCAAGCCAAAAATAAGAAAGTAAACATATACACAGATTCACGTTATGCATTCGGAGTCGTCCATGACTTCGGCGTACTGTGGCGAGAGAGAGGTTATTTAACTTCTCACGGTGCCCACATCCAACACGGACCCCTCATTCAAGCCCTATTAGACGCGATTCATCTACCTACTGCAATATCGATTATGAAATGCAAAGCTCATACAAAAGTTACCGATATCATTTCTCAGGGTAATGACCTAGCTGACAGAACAGCTAAACAGACTGCTCAGAACCAGACTCATACAACTGACGCGACAAAGACAATAGTTCTGACACCAACACATTGCATGACAGTTAAGGATCCCGCCCTTGATGTAATTGACATACAGACACATGCTACACCAGAAGAAATAAAGAAATGGACTGAATTAGGAGGGATCCAAACGGATCAAGGATGGATGACGAAGGAAAAATCTATATGGTTTCTTCCCGATTCCATGGTTCAAGTCATCATTAACACAATACATAGTCCAGCGCACCTAGGAGAAAAAGCTATGCTAGACAGCATTCAACACATTTGGTTCAACAAACACTTGCGAGCAGCAGCCAAACAGAAAGTACGTACCTGTATGATATGTTGTCAGTTTAATCCAGGTAAAAGCATCCCCGTAGAGCAGGGTGGATTTCAACCTCCCGATCATGCTTTTGAAGTCCTCCAGATGGATTATATCCAGATGGATCGATGTCGAGGATTCAAATATGTTCTCGTAGTTGTTTGTGCTCTTTCCCGTTGGACAGAAGCTTACCCGGTTTCAGATTACACTGCCCCGACTACTGCCAAACAGCTAGTTCGAGAATTCTTCCCACGATATGGTTTGCCACGTGTTGTCTACTCAGATAACGGCCAGCCATTCTCATCCGAACTAATGAAACACGTTTCACTTTTGTTAGGTTACCAATGGAAATTCCACTGTGTCCGACATCCCGAGGCAGCAGGTCTCGTGGAACGCCATAATCAAACTCTGAAAATTAGATTGTCCAAAATATGTAGAGAAAAAGGTGTCGATTGGATAGTAGCCTTACCAGTTGTGCTCTTTTACATGAGAATGGTAGCACATTCTCGAACAGGGCTATCCCCGTACGAGGTGATCTTCGGTAGACCACCAAATATGTGGGGGACGCCTATACCTCGCAAAATCACTGATGTTGACTGTAATATGCTGACAGATTACCTGGCTTCCTTGATGTCTGCACTACAATCTTGTCGTTCACAGGTAGCTGCAGCCTTTCCCGATAACACTGAGGTGAAGCCCCATGACGTGGTTCCAGGTGATCTGGTTCTGGTGCGGAATTTCGACCGGAAGACCCAACTGGAGCCTAGGTGGAAATCGCCTAAACTCGTTCTGCTAACAACAAGGACAGCCGTGAAGATCGAGGGACGTAAAGGGTGGTTGCACTCGAGTCATATCAAGAAATTTTATGGACTACCGTCCGATGTGAACACTCAGCCCTGCATTCCCTCACAGACAGACTCAAAGCTCCCCTTGGTTGAACAGACAAAAACGGAACTTTATAAACTGAAATTAAGGTCTAGCAAGTCAGACAATTTGATTGTTTAAGTCCTCTCCAAGGTGAATCGGTTGAATTTGTCTCTGACATGTATCCTCTAGACCGGAGTAGAGAAAGAAATCGACAGATGCAGCTTAAAAAGCATGCGTATTGTAAATCACTTCGTAGTCACTGCACAGTAACATTATTAATTTTGTTTCTTCTAAGTTTTCTGATCATTATAACTAGTGTATTGCTTCATATGTATTACCCTATTTCTAAACATGCTTACAATGTTACTGCTGAACATTCTTTTAGCGAATTACCTCCGCATGAGTTGTCTTATAGATTTGCGCTGCGCAACAACACATTCATTAGTATGTTACATCACTCCCATCAGACCAGCAATGCTACAAATTGTTGGATATGTGGCCGACTCCCTCCCTATCAGAATTATAAGGGAGTTTTGCCCCTCTTTCCATATCCGTTCACACACAATGGCTCCTGTGGAGCATGGTTTAGTTTGATTAATTCCCTAGATTCAAATTCCGCAGTTTATCAAGACAACTGGGTATGGGAAAACCTGAACTTAGTTTTGCTTAAAGTCTGCTACCCTAACAAGGAGGGACTTCCCAAAAGAACAGGAACTGATCTAGAAAATGAAGTATATGGATTAGGTAATTTTACACTTAACCTCCTGATTCTGAATGTTGAATCCAACGCTACGCCAATCTTGCCCGCTATGTCAGTATTCCCAGTTAAAGGGGAATTATGTGTAAGAAAGAATGGTTCCATACACATGGGCCATAGTAAATGCACCACTGTAATAAAATTCAGTGATCAAGGCAAGTCTACGTTTAGAGCTTCCCGTCATTCTTACTTCATATGTGGCCAGACCGCATATATACGTCTACCTCTAGACTGGGATGGTACCTGTTACATAGCATTCCTTCTGCCACCTGTTTTCCTAGCCCCTCCTGATTATCACAGAAATACCCATTTAGTACACAATAGACAGCAGAGAGATCTCCCGATTGTCGATTACACTGAAACGGCATGGGAGCAATATACAGATTTCAATAAAGGTTTCTTTCCCTATATAGGAACAGTCACTAATAGTAAGCTGATACGTAGATTAACTAGAACCCTTGAAGCAGTAGTGAACGAGACTACTTCCGCCTTAGGCAATTTAACAGAAGAGCAGTCTGCTATGCGGATTGTTGTGCTTCAAAATCGTCTTGTCCTTGACGTCATCCTGGCCGATAGGGGCGGAGCTTGTAGGGTCATCGGATCAAGTTGCTGTGTTTTCATACCAGAAAACTCGCCGTCAGTATATAAAGCCATAACTCGCCTTCATAAGATTATAAGCCAGATACACCAGAGTCCAGGCACCTGGACTTGGTCCGGTTGGTTTTGGAGCGTGTTGTCAGCCTGGGGATGGAGGATCCTATCCTTCCTAGGTATTGGCTTTCTCATACTATTCAGTTGCTGCTTATGTCTACAATGTGGGCCAGCGATTTGTGGCCTGTGTGCCACATCGTGTATCCCGCATCCAAGTTTTCGTTCGAGATCCCGGAAGAAGAAAGAAGAACAAATGATGCTATATGAACAGATCGATGGATTGATGAAGATCGATATCTCCTGAGGGTCCGTAGGGGACAAGGAGGGAATGAGGAAATATGAATTTTGTGATCAGTTATGTCCCCTATCGTAGACCCCAACGGCTCCATGTGCATGCTATAAGTACATGTATGTTCCCTCCAGTTCCAGTTATGAAGACGCAAATACATGTGCGTCCACCGTCAACATGTCCTCTTTCAGATCCGCCATGAATGGGTCAGATATTCCATTCCTAAGTATGAAAGGCCACCGACTTTATGTGGTTCACTTTCCACATTTTACAGATTCAGGCGAGTAGGCCCTGAATTCTGTCATCAAGCCTTTTCCTGCCTTCTGCCTCTGAAAGCTCCAGTCCGAGCCTGCATCTGTATCCATGAACTTCGTCCTACTCCCTGCGCGGCTAACGGTGCCTGATCCAGCCTGTTGCCTGCCAAAAACTGTATTTCACCTTCAAGATTATCTGCTCCGCTCCTCATCCGATGCATTCCTGTCTAGTAGTTTAGGTAAACATTCTTCCAGCTACAGTGCAAAGGGCCAGGCCTCACTGTCCTCATGCAAGTAATTCATAGCCCCTGTTACCATGGAAGATTCCTGCCCCCTCGCATCTCATGTAGACACTTAGACGCTTGTACACGCACTAACAGTCAGTATAGAATAGATTCTGTCCGAGAGACCTCTCCTTTTGGATAATACAGTTCTTTAAACATAAGATATTAGATATGATTTGGGATTAGGTTGACATGACCCCCCAGACTTCTGTCTCCACATGTAGAGCTAAATGTCAAGTCCCCTTCACCCTCTAGTTGCACGTCAATCACACGTCATGCGGCTGCGTGCGCATTTCTGCCAAATATTTCTGCTGACATTGCAGGATTCTCTTATGGATCCACCCACTTGTGACATCATGTATAATGACGTTTTCTAAGTTACGCCTATATGTCCGCCTTTTTTAGTTACGTATGCATATTTTATCTATCTTATCAACTGTTACGCCTCCTGCATCTGTTTCGCTGTAATGCATTTCTTATAAAAATGATTACCTGTCAATAAATGTATTGCCTTCCTTCCTGAACCCTCATGGTGATGGAATTTGAAGCCTGCAGTTCGAACTGTAATTCCTTTGTAGAGGAATAAAGCCTTTTAGAACCTCTAATACCACGGATTCTGCCTCTTATATTTACTGAGTTATTCTTACTAGACTTTACCGCATAAAAAATAGTACCGGTAATGAAATATTTACCACAGCTGTCTTAGCCTCCAGCGCCGCTCGACAGTATCCTGACAATAATCTGGCCGCACAAAAAACTCACACCCCCCGGCATTTCTTCTTTTATTTGGGCGGGCTAGATCATATAACTCCTCCCTTGCCCTAAAATTATTCAAAGATATCAAGATAGCCCTGGGAAATTCTGCCTGCTGACCCTTCTTCTGCACAAAAGGAAATCTGTGTGCCATTTGGACCTCTTGTTGCCACTCCCAGTGCCCCAGCTCCAGAAAAGCCTCCGTTAGTAGCCCCACCATAAACTTTAGCATGTCTGATCCCTCCTTTCCTTCTGAAATCCCAAGCACCCTCAAGTTGTTACGTCTAGACCTATTTTCAAGGTCAGTAAGCTTCCAACGCGTATCGTCGCGCTGTACTTTAAGGGACTCCGTTAGCTCCTTCTGGGCACATAATTCATCCTCCAGTGTAGAGATCCTTGTCTCTGCCTCCGTCATCCTTGTAGACACATCTACGCAAGTCTTGGCAACTCGCCTGACAGCATTTTGAAGGCGTTTACACGCATTCTGGGTACGTAGTAGACCAGCCTGAGTCTCTGCCCTGTGAGTCATAATTAAATCATAGATAGTGGCTAGGGTAATTTCTCCAGGGGTTGAATCCTCCACCCTTTGTTGACCCTGTGAAGGTACGGCTGATTTGCCGGGTAAACATGACATAATAGAATTCGGCGAACTCTGCTCGTCCCACATAGATGATGCCTCTGAGCCTCTCAGGGCTCCTCCACTGGATATCTTCCCCCCGCTCCTCTGAGGATCAGCCGAGTCCTCTAAGTTCTCCTCTTCTCCTCCCAAACTGGCCCCTTCCAGCCAGTCTTGAACCACACTGTCCACTGAGGATCTATCAGACATGGAAAAAAAATCCTCCGTGGTGGATACCTTATCCGGCACCTCCGCCGAACCTATCGGCATCTCGAGAAGTCCAGTTTTAGATTTTAATGACTTAGCCACATTTATACCCTCCTTGAGTGGTACTAAAGACATCTTCTCCTGCTGAATGTGTGGTTGCTGCGTCTGGTGTGTTACCTGATGCACTTCTGATTCCTGAATCTGACCCAGCCCTTCTTGGACTACAACTCCCAGAATTCCTCTATCGGGAGTACTCAGGGTCAAATTCGGGTTTTGTAAATCATGTAAATCCTGTTGGGGACCCTGTTGGGGTCCCTGCTGAGCCTCTTCAGTCGAAACAGCCTCAGAATTTACCGGGTTGCCTATTTTATGTTTAGTTTTAAACATTGCAGGGATATGTGAGGCAATAACCGGCTCTGGCTGAATTTCCACTCCCGCCTCCTTCTGATTGCATGGAGCCTTCCCAGTCTTACCAGCCCCATTCGGTTTTGCAACAGCGGCTGTCTGCCGCGTTCTCGCTGGTGTAACGACGGGATTACCAGCCCCTCTGTAACGGCTCTTTCCGACCATACCTCCGTCCGAAAACCCAGCAGCAGCGAGTAAGCACCAGCGCCAGGAGAGCCAAACCCCCAGCTCAGAATGAGCAACCGTTGCAAGTCTCCACAGCATATACGGAGTTGACAGGATTAGCGTCGGACGGCTCCAAAGCGGGAACTCCGAATCTCCCAAGGACGGGAAGAGGGACTCCGGCTCCGCTTCAAACCATACAGGGGTATTCGATTTTCGATTTTCAGCTCACATTCAGTTCACACTCCTCCAAACATGTATCTGAATCCAGCCTTGAAATTTTTTTATAATTTGTATATCACAGCCACATCACGTACGGGAAAGGGCTGAGAGGTGGAGAGCACTCGCTTAATTGACCACAGCAGCGGCCGCCATCTTGCTCAACACGCCCCCGTTCCCTTACACACATCAATTTTTCCAGTGAAATTTGACCTTTTTTTTCCGCAATATGCCAAGCTGTGGATTTTGGACCCTACCTCAGCCGGCACCTAGGGAACCCCAGCAAACCTGTACATTGTTTAAAACTAGACCTATAGGGGAATCCAGGATGGAGTGACTTGTGTGGCTGTTATAATGTTCTGTTACCCAGAATCCTTTGGAAACCTCAAACTTTGTCAGAAAAATCCACATCTCTGTGATGAAAAGTTCTGAAATATGCGGGGAGCCACAAACTTCCCCAACTCAGAATTCCCTCAAGTCTCCCGATAAAATTGGAACCTCACTTGTGCAGGTAGGCCTAGTGCCTGCGGCAGGAAATTGCCCAAAACGCAATGTGGACACATCAAATTTTTCCAGTGAAAACTGAACCTTTTTTTTTGTCCCCAGAAAAACTGAATATGCCCAAAAGCTTTGGGGGGAGAACAGGCCCTTGCCTAAGGGGCACTCCCCCTCCCTGGTGTCTAGTGGTGGATCCCTGCTTGGAGATCGCCATTCTGCTGCAATCCTCAAGCAGGGATCCAATATGAAGGGGTACCATTGGAAACAGGAGATGTTCCCCTTTCCAATGATCCTACTTCCATCTGCCTACGGGCTGGGCGGGTGCTGAGATAGCCCCACGAACACGTGGGCAGTGAAAGTGAAACAAGCCAATTGGCTCATTTCACTTTCGTTTTCAGTGAAATGGCATGAGCGAGCCATGCACACTGATTATCATTTTATAGAGAACCCAGAACAGCTGTGGGTGCTATTCCCCAGCTCCCAAGGTTGTTTTGGAAAAAAGGAAATCCCTCTGGTGTCCATACCACAGGGATATACAATGCCATGTGCTCAGCTGCAACGGGAGCCATCCGACGCACACGAGCACCGTTGTGTCGGACGGCTCCCGCACGTCCAACGCACGGAAGGAGTTTAGAGAAACAGTACCTTCCTCATAGAGTGTGTGGTCCTTGCTCCACTGGAGACCAGCTGCCTTGGTAGAGCAGAATGGTACTGGGCCAGACAGGAGTGGGCTTGGTGATTAGAGCCGCAAGAGGAGCATGTGACTCTTCTCCCTGCAGATGGCGGAGCAAGTAATATGCAGCCACAGAAGAGATTCTCCTCTGGCTATTCTAGTTACGAGCCCTACCCTCCATATCTCTCTTGGCAGAGGTGGGGTTCTCGATCGGCGATACCTGTAGGCAGGGAGATGGTGGCACGGGACAGCACTCTCCCAGTACTGCTGTACGTCACTGTTTTTGTGGCTGTGGGGCAACGCTGTAGAAAACAAAGGTTCCTGGTAAATTTAGTTTGGAACGGACTGCTCAGTCTGGACAATAGCACCTGCACTTCAGGTTTACGCTTAAGAAAAGCACTAAATATGTGCTGGGTTGAAGGACACATGGCAAACCACAAATTCTGGGAGACCACAGGAGCACGAAGAGGTGGGCAGGCCAGCACATTAGGCAGATGCAAAGTGGCAGCCCTCTTGCCACAACAAAGCAGGCAGCCAAAATGGTGGTTCCTCCAGGCAGCACTGCAATCCTCTGACAATGTGCAGTCTGTAGAGCAGCATCTTCTGGTTAAACGTCCTGCACAGTGTCTACAAACAATGGTTCAGAGCCCTTGTACTTATATTAAAAAATGTCTTTATTCAAGTGGTGACTTCAAAAGGAACTCTTTCAAGTGCACAACAATCTATTTCAACCCAGCACTGGCTGCAGAAGTCAGTAGGGGTAAATCAGCCCTTTGTGTGAGGGCAGGACACAATTTTTACAAGTGTAAAGTGTGAATGCCTCTCCCTCTCCCTCTCCCAGGCCAAGAATACCATCAGTATACAGAGGAATGCAGATGAAACTCCTGTCACACCAAGTCCATCCTGTGTTGTGGCTGTCTGGAAAGTATGCGCCAAGTGTAGCTGTCACCCAACCTAAAACGTGTATTGGAGTCAGGCTTCAATGCAAAAAGAAACATAAGTACAGAGAAATGCCTACTTTATGAAAGTGGCATTTCTAAAATATTAATGTAAAATTCAACTTCACCAGTAAGCAGGATTTATAACTACCATTCTAAACATATCAAACATGGCGACACCACTCATTTCAGATCAGGAATGACCTCTTAAGTATATATAAGGGAATTCCTAATGACAGCGTATGAGAGGAGTAGGCCTCCCAGCAGTGAGAAACAAAATAGGCAGTTTGTCATTACCAGGACATACCACACATAAAGGCACATGTCCTACCTTTTACTTGCAGAGCATTCTTTCCATAGGGCTACCTAGGGTCTACCTTAGGGGTGACCTATGTGTAATGGAAGGAGAATTTAAGGCTTGGCAATTAGTACTAAATGGCAACATAAAGTGACAGTAAACTGCTCACACAGACTATGCAGTGGCAGGCCGGAGACAAGTTTGAAAGCTGCTTCTGTGGACGGTACAAGTAGTGCTGCAGGCCCACTAGTAACATTTAATTTACAGGCCCTGGCTATATGATATACCACTGTACAAGGGATCTATAAGTAAATCAAATATGCCAAACAGGTGTAAACCAATCATACCTTGTCTAGAGGAGAGAAACCATGCACTTTAGCACTGAATAGCAGTGGTAAAGTGCCCAGAGTCCTAAAGCCAACAAAAAAAATCAGAACAATAGGCAGAGGACGGCAAAACATTTGGGGATAATCCTGAAAAAAAGGCCAGGTCTAACACAACCCCCTTTCAGCCTTAAGCCAGGGTAGACTAATGAATACCTTGATGGACTTCCCTGCTTAGGGAGATAGGAAATGGACCATGGTCAGTTAAAGCAGAGGTCTGTACGAGTTCCACGCCTCTCTGAACCCGGTTCTCTGTCATACTCTCATAGCCCACTAAGCTAACCTATGGTGAATCCTTCTGCTCACTTGTGGACCCCAGTTGTGAAGCACCTTACATTAAGTTGTTCACAGATGCATCCCAGTAGGCAGACAGAACCATGATGGCAAACAAAGTGATGTGGCCCGTTCCACCCCTTGGGTCTTACTTCTGCCCCAACTCAAGGAAAACTCTATCCACAAGGACATCCACCAACAGAGGACACTGACATCTGTCAGCATTTAGAGCAAGTACCTAGGTCATCCAGGGGTCTCTGTCCTCTGTTGTTTCTCAGTGTGGGGGGCGGTACACCCAGGTGCATCGCATCCTTTCTGCACTCAATATCTCACCAGTTCAGGGGTGGTATGCTGAGACTGGTCCTCCAATCCAGGTTCTGTACCCTTAGGCAGGACATGAGTTTGGGGCCAGCCTTTCTTCCCCCTGCACCTCCTTCTGGGGTTCTGTACCCTCCTTTTGGGAGTAATACCCCCAGACTCAAGAATTGTCAGAGTGCTTGTGACAGACGTCCTGCACAATTCTCCCACCAGTTCAAGGGTGCTATCCTGCAACTGGTCTTCAAAACCAAGGTCGGTACCCATAGGCTGAGTAGGGGTCAGGAATGAGTACTTCCTCCCTCCTTCTTCCCCTCCTTCTGGGGTTCCACACCCTCCATCTAGTAGTATCCCAGAAGGCAAAATTGTAGGTATGCTTGTTGCAGCCACCCCTTCCACCAGGTCATGGGCGATACCCTGAACCTGGTTCTACAACCAAGGATCTCTACCCTTGGGCTGTTCAGCAGTTAAGTGAGAGTTTTTCCTCCCCCTCTAACGTCTCCATCTGGCTTCTGCACCCTTCTCTGCGAAGTGGTACTGCCAAAAAACTGGAACTGGTTTGATGCTGGTATCAGTCGCCCCCCAAGTTCTCCTGACACTATGGGGTCCCCCTCAGTGGATGGTCTCACGGTACAAACTAACTACCCCTCCTGGTGCCTACTTGGGGTGCTATCAAGTAGCTGGGACTGGTCATAGTAAACCCTGGGATTTTGCCCACTGCACCCTCTCCTCCTACTATGTGAAGGGACATGGGACCCTTTACCAGTGCCACAACACCGGGAACTGTCTGGGCTACTATAAAAAAAAAAAAATATATATATATATATATATTATTGCATTTCTCAAAACATCGAAATTGTGGTACATTGCAGAATGTATTTCACAATTCATTGTTCCATCAATTGTACAAAAGTAATTTTATAAAATTGCAAGTGGATGTACGACGTTCAGTGACAGAGTAACAGTATGTAATGTCATGTCACTGTAATCAATACAGAATGCATGCAATGAAAGATCATCTGTGTCTATCAACTCCCTCTCCCAACCATCTCAACATTTGCAACATGGTGTACCCACAAACATCATGCAATCAGTTTGTTAATATTTATGTGTGAAACATCCCATATGTTTGAGGATCAGAGAGTGTAGTGTACAGCACCATTAGCTAGTATCAGGGAAACGTAAGGGGTTGACGCACATTAGAATGTGGTTAATAGAAGTATATATTGCTTCAGTTAGCGTCTGCCATTTGAACTGTGAACTGTTCTAACACAGTGTCCCACACTATGGATTTAGGACACTTGCGAAGACCCCTGTATTTCTCCCTCAGAGTGTTGGACCCTCAGCTGACCCCTATTTATTGACTTACTCACACCAGCTCAGTATAATGGGTGGTGTGTGTGACTTTCAAAGCTGTGGGACTTGCCTTTTGGCAAGGAGGAGTGCAAAATCAATAAAAGGTGATTCAGTCCTAGACGGCTTGGGTCTGGGATATAGTCCCTGTATGCAGTGTTCTCTAGTATTCCAATGATTGGTGCCTGTAAGGGTCATGAGTGAACTACATATTTCCTCCAAGTAAGGGGACAGGGATGGGTAAGTTAAAGTCATATGCAGTACATTCACCTCTTCAGAGCGGCATGTGGGACAGGAAGATGAGGACGCAGGGAAGATTTTATGTAGTTTAGGGGTGTTAGATATACTCTGTGTATTATTGTAAACTGGATACATTTAAACCATTTATTGCAGGGTATTATGCTGGGATGCTGAAGAAGGATTTGCCATTCCTTATCATCAAATGGCCAGACAAGATCTGCCTCCCATAGGTCTCTAAGCAAAGTCAGTATTACTTGTAAGTGGGAGCGTAGGCTATCTGGGCTACTATGAACCTCTCCCACCCTCAGATGGTGGCAACCTGAGCCACTCCCTTTTGGATCACTCCCAAATGCCTTAGCCAGACCCTCTTGTGCTCACCCAGAGGTCTGCCCCCTTTGGAAGTTCCCTGGGGTCATAGAACTTACACTCCAACAGGTGTTGACATAGCCCTGTTAAACAACAATGGAACATGTGCTCTCTGACAATCAGATTGTACAGCCCTTCAAAATAGTTTACCGTGCTACCCTTCACCCATCTATCCAGTGCTTTGCAAAAGTCCTCCACAAATTCCTCCCAAAACTGGCGAGACAGCCCTCTGCTGCCCCAGAACCTCAACCTATACTCTTCAGGGGTGAATCCATTATGTCTTATCAGGGCTTGCTTCATGGGGGTGTACCTCTGCATGTCACTCCTTTCTAGGGCCAGGAGGCTTCCCTCCCATCATCAGGGATATAAATTCCAAGACCAGTTCCCCAGTCCTCGCAGGGATCCTGTGCACTGCTAGAGCTCTCTCATACTCCTGAAACCACTGAAGCAAGTTACCCCCCTCCTTAAAGCTAGGCACCAAGTCTGTGGGTAGTATTTGTAACACTAAACTCAATATTGCTGCCCCCACTGGACTCTACCTGTGGTAAGTTCAGAAATCTCAAACTATGCTCATGGGCCAGTTTCCTTTCCTCCAGTGCAAGTTGTTCCCTGGTGAAGGCCCTTTCAGCCTCCACCAGCCTCTCCTCAGCTAAGGCTCTTTCATCCTCGACTCTTCTCTCTTCTACAACTAGCTTGGCCAGCTGCAAGCTCAGGTCCCTCTAAGCCTGTATATCCTTGAGTTCCTCAGGGGACAGGGTGTGGGAGGAGACACTGCTCCTGGCACTAGACTCAGTAAAGGACTCCCTATCTATGAGGTACTCTCTCTACTGGTGTTCCTGCCTCGTATTTTCTTCCTGCTCTTCAAACTCTTCAGGGTCACTGCCCTCTTGGGGTGCAAATTGACAACCCTCTCACTCAGGGTCCTCTTCAGGGTCTTCCCTCCCGGTACTTTGTTGCTGCTGTCTCCTTGCGTTGGAGCTCAAATACATGGAGGGCTAAATTGTGGTTTAAGTTATCTAACTTCCCTTCACAGGTAGCTCCCTCTCCTTGCAGGTCTCCTCAGCTCTTTCATACTACAAGGTGACAGGCAGCTGAAATCCACTTCCATTCTCAGTTGAGCGCAACAATAAAACAAAAGTCTGAGGTGGAAGAGCTGAAGAAGGGGTAAACAATACAAATGACCAATGTCAGAGAACAGGAGAAAACCACATTATTTGTTCAGAGTTGTAGTGCAACAACGGGTTACTGCGGTGTCACACATACGCAAGTCCTATCCTCACCGCTGATCACCAATGATAGAAATGGGGTTTCTGGTTGGCTAGGGTATGCACCTAAGTCAGACAGAACCCACCACTCTAGTTGCGGGCAAGTAAACTACACAGCAAAGACAACCTGTGCTCACCCTTTGGTAGCTTGGCACAGAGCAGGCAGGCTTATCAGATTCATCACAGGCAATGTGTAAAGCGATTGTGCAAACACACAGCAGCACAATAAACACACAACAAAACAAATTCCACCCAGGATTATATAAAAATATATATGGTATATTATACATAATAAAAGACTAAGACAACATAAATCATAAATACTGTGCATACTATGCATATCCTGAGATAGTACTTGTTATCCTGACAAAGCAAGAGTCAAAATGATATACATCATAACAGTAGTGCAGGAAATGCTGCAGACAAGCACCTTCTTCACAGTAGGCAAACATATTTCCAGAACCACCTGCACTCCTACTAGCAGGGTTACGGCAATCACTAAGTGCCGAACTGGAATACATGCATTTATGAATAACAAAGGACACAGGAGCACCTGTGTGCCTACTACATGTAGTGTAGTAATTTACAGTGGCAATCGAGGGCCTCGATTGAGGTTTCGCCCAGCCCTGCTACACTGATCAAGTGCCCTCCTCTGTTTTTTCTCAGAAGGAGGGGGGGACAAACACAATTCAGGACTCAGCGGTGAGACCTCACTGGGTCCCCAACATGTAAAATTCTAAAAGAGCAGCTGCCCTTGAATGCGCGGTGCAACTTTAGAGAGTACACGCCGCTCATAGTACCGAGATGTCACAGAGCCTCAACCCGGTGCACACCTATGAGAGACAACAAAGTCTGGTAAATCACAGCAGACCCTGTGGGGCCCGTTTAAGAGACACAGTACCTTCCTTGTAGAGCACAGGGTCTTCGCTCCACTGGGGACCTGCTCCCTTGGTAGAGCCAGGCCGTACCAGGCCGCACAGGAGTGTCTTTGGCGATTGGAGTGGCTGAGGGAGCACGTGGCTCTTCTCCCTGCATGTGGCAGCATGAGTAATATACAGCCACAGAACTGATTCTTCTTTGGCACTTGGGTTGCGAGCCTTGACCTCTGTGTCTCTCATGGCAGAGGTTGGGCCCCGCCCTGGGGGGTTCTTGAGCAGTGATACCTGTAGGCAGGGAGCTGGTGCCATGGGACAGCTCCTCTACCAGTACTGCTGCACATCGCGGTTTCCCTGGCTGGGGGGCCACACGGCAGAAAGCAAAGGTTCCTGGTAAATTCAGATTGGAGCCGACTGCTTGGTCTGGACAACAGCACCTGCACTTCAGGTTTACGCTGAACAAAAGTGCTAGACAAGTGCTGGTTTGTAGGACACAGGGCAAAGCACAAACCCTGGGAGAGCACTGGGGCATGAAGAGGTGGGAAGGTGCCAGGCCAGCTTATAATAAGGCAGATGCAAAGTGGCAGTCCCTCTTGCAGCCCAGATGTCAGCAGGCCAACATAATGAGGCAGGCAGTCCAAATCGTGGCTCCTCCTGGCAGCATAGCAGTCCACTGGCAATGTGCCATCTGTAGAGCCATCAGCGTCTGATGACAAGTCCCATGCCCTGGCTGCAGAAGTCAGTAGGGAGTAAATCAGCCCTTTGTGTGAGGGCAGGGCACAACATACACAAATGTAAAGTTTAAAGGTCTCTTCCTCTTTCAGCCCAAGAAGACCATCAGTATGGAGATGAATGAAGATGTAACCCCTGTCATACCCAGCCCTTCCCGTATTGTGGCTATCTGGAAAGTAACCTACGAGATGACCTTCCGTTTGGGCAGTTTCTCCGTATTAAACGGAACTGCACTAAACGGGAGGATTATTTCAGAGAGGCTAAAATACTACAGACCAAACTGGGGATGAGAGGCTATCCGTACAGACTGGTCAAACGCTCTCTAAAAAGAGCCTGGTATTACGATCGGCAGGCGCTTTTGGAGACTAAGACTAACTTGGCATCCATACAAGAAGTTATTACCTGTGTCACAACTTTCGGAACTGAATCCAATTCTATCAAGAAGATAGTAACCAAAAATTGGCATTTGATTCAAAAGGTAGAACCTCAGTTGAGAACACCTCGCTTTGCATTTAAGAGGGCAAGAAATTTAAGGGATTCCCTTGTTAAAGCATATAAAGAACCAGTCCCCACTACTTTGACAAATTTATGGGGACTCCCACCCATAACCGGCCACCATCCCTGTGGACATTGCACAGCCTGCCCCACAACATCGGTGGTGAAATCCTGTGTTTTGAATGGAAAAGAATGGACATTACGACAGCATACAAACTGTCTTACTAAGAATGTAATCTACTGCATAGAATGCCCCTGTGCCCTCTATTATATTAGCAAAACAACGCAGGAAGTTAAAAAACGAATAATCCAACACCAATCACGCATTAGATGCAAAATTGTAACAGCACCCATGGTGGAACATTACATGGAAAAAGAGCACACCCCTTTAGATATGAAGTGGTTTGTGTTAGAGACTGTGAAAAACACTAAACGTAGACAAAATGTGGATCGTCTACTTACATTGAAGGAAAACAGGTGGATTTGGTCAGCAAAAACTGTTGAGAGGGGATTGAATTCTTACATTGAATGGCAAACTTTGGCTACCTTATGATTCATGCAGATTTCCTAATGTTTATTTTTGATATACCTTTGATCTCTGGGTCTGCCGCTAAGTAGCGAGTGTACCTGTACTTAGATTCTTGTGGTAGAAACTGGACTTGAATTTCATGTTGTGGCCATTTTGGACTTTAGTTACGTGTCGCGGTTAGATTGGGTTGCACTCTACGACACCTGATATGATCGTTTGTTATATTTTAACCTGAATCGGTCTATATAATACCTATTAAGATATGTACCTCCATTGTTTCGTTAAGTAATTTTTTCGTTAAGTGGCTTACTAGTCCAGGTGACACTACATATGAGTCGCAAATCCAAATATGATTATGGCTGACATTCTATCCGGGTGCCTCAAACAACCAGGCATTATGTCTGAACACTAAAGACTATCTAGGTTTTAATGGTTCGCACCATAGTAATGGTTTTTAATGGGGTCTGTATCAACTTCTATATATAGGTATGTTTACAATTTTGTTGTTTACAATATTGGTGTGTTGAAATTAGAGAGCTATACTTTAAGTGTCCAAAGATTTTGGTTGACTCTGGCCATCAGATATTGTTATGTCGTATTAGAAGGCTCCGTTCAAAGATGGCCGACTGGTTTCCCTCCAATCTAGGCGGATTTCGATGACGCTAAGGTTTAAATGACTTCTGCACTCGTGGGTGGCGGCTTCTCGGATTTGTTTGGCGAGTGGTACAGAGAGAGCCGACTTGGAGAAAAAGAAGTAAGCTTCATTCCTGGGAGGGGATTGCAGCCTCTAAATAACAGTAGTTGACGAGTTTCGTCTGACCTGGTGTCCTTTATTTCAGATTTTGGAAGCGCAGACGAAGGTTGCCGCTTTCTTGTAAGTATAGGCAGACAACATGGTTAACAGACTTTCGTACTGAAAGAGGTCCTCTGATATGATTTAGGACTTTCCGTTCTGTTTTGATCTAGTGCTCTCGCAATAAATTGGAATACGTGATCTAAAGGTTTCACATGAAAGTACGAGTAAGTGTTTTTGTTTTGATTCAGGGAGGCATAGTTACATTATGGCGTCTATTTATGAGACATTATGTGTGGTAGAAATGATGTCTATCCACATTATAGTTCTTTCCATGGCACATTTTTGGTGATGGTTACTTGGGTGTTCGCTACGTGGATCTGACACCCGGCTTGTTTTCTTTGGTTGTTTTGTGTCACCATGGGAATGTAGACTGACACACTATATCGGGTGGTTCAAATGGGATACACCTGTTTTCCTTAGGAGTTGAATTTTGCGAATCATGGTTTCGTTATACTTGGGTAGTGCATTGTGGGATTTGTATTTTACTTAACAAGGGGGAGGAGTTCAGTAGGACTAGATTGGTTACAGGTGGGTCAGCTTTTACTTGAAAAACGGCTCGAGTGGCAGGCAATACGAGCGTGAGCGTTGGAAAGAGTAAGCGGAGTGAGGTTATGCTGCCGGTTGTGGCGTTGAGAAAGTAAATAGTATTCAGCAACAAGGGTGGCACAGAATTCTTGGTATTAGTTAGTTGGGAGGATGTTGTGGGTTACGGTTTTGTGATAGTAAAACGTTGTGATGCACATTTTCTGTTTTGTTTCGTTTAAAGTTAACACTGATGGGTTGTAGCAGAGTTGGGTTTGGGTGGGGGTGAAAGTTTAGTAATGAGATAGGTTTCCTTTGTTACTTTGAGAGGGTGAGCGGCTAGTTAAAACTCTTCTTTCTATTTTCATTTTAGTTAACCCCTGACGAAGAATCATAAAGATTCGAAATGCATTGGGAAAAATATCTTTTTTAAACCCACTTTTGAAACATGTTTGACCTCACATGCCTCTGTAAAAGCCTGGATTGGCAACGGTCGGCAGTTGAAAATGTTGAATAAATTATTACAGCAGAAACATGTTGTCTCCGTGGTGATGATGTAAAGAGGAAGTCATATGCTTTAAGGCTCTGGATTACGACAGATGAACCGATAATATACTTTGAAAGTCCAAGGAACTGTTTCAGGAATAATTTCCGTTTCTGCAGTGCGACAGCTGGGTGCAGAGGAAAAGTGCCCTTTGAGAGTTGTGATTTCATAAAGCCGTGATTCGAGGCGTTTTCACGGCACCTGTTCGCACGCACTTCATTCATTGTAGTTGAAAAATCAGATTAACGTATTAAGGGAAGGAGTGCATTCGCTCAATAACCATTTATCTACTTTCTAAAAGTGGCATTTATAAAAAAAAGTAATGCAAAATCCAACTACACCAGTAAGCAGGATTTATCACTACCATTCTAAACTTACCAAACATGGATGGCAGCACCACTCCTTCCAGATCAGGAATTACCGCATAAATATATGTAAGGGAATTCCCAATGCTAGCCTATGTGAGTAGTAGGCCTCACAGCAATGAGAAACAAAATAGGCTGTTTGCCACTACAAGGACATGTCACACATAAAGGCATGTGTCCTACCTTTTACTTACACAGTACCATGCCCATAGGGTGACCTAGGGCCTTCCAAAAAGGGTGACCTATGTGTAATAAAAGAAGAGTTTAAGACCTGGCAGATAGTTTTAAATGCCAAGTTAAAGTGGCAGTAAACTTTGCGCACAGGGCCTGCAGTAGCAGACCGTAGACAGGTTTGAAAGGCTACTTCTGTAGGTGGCACAAGCAATGCTGGAGGGGCACTAGTAGCATTTAATTTACAGGCCCTGGGTGTACAGGATACCACTTTACCAGGTACTTACATGTAAATCAAAAATGCCAAACAGGTGTAAACATCATGCCTTGTTTACAGGGGAGAGAGCACATGCACATTAGTACTGATCAAAAGTAGTATAATGCCCAGAGTTTCAAAGCCAACGAAAAAAGGTTCTGAACAATAGGCGGAGGAAGGCAAAAGGTTTGGGGATAAATGCTGCAAAAGTGCCAGGTCCAACACCCTGTTAGAATATAATCAACAGAGTGTCACAGTTTTGGGCATTAAAATGCATGGGACAAAGTGTGTGGTGGGAAGACAGGCCCTGGAACCTTCATTACCCCTCACTGGAAGGCCCTATTTGACCTCTTTAAGTCATACTCAGGAGATTCTCCTAATGAAATCTGCAGCATTTCGCAAATACAGCAATAATGTGCATAGTACAATGTGCAAGGTGCACAGGACAGTGTTATCAAAAGCTTCACTTCACCAGCCATTTTGGAAGGACCTAGTTGTTCATCTTATTTCTTAAACCAAACACTCCTCCCAATAAAAATAACAATGTGCTAAAAATGCTGGATCATAATTAATCTTGCCTTTTAATCCTCCTAGACCTCTCACCAGTTTTCGATACAGTCAAACACAACATTCTATTAGATTTACTTGAATGCAGAATGGGGTTATCTGGGACGGTGCTAAACTGGCATGCCTCATTTCTCTACAACAGAACTCAAAGAATCAAGATTAACCAGTCCCTGTCAATACCACTCCTGTCACATAAGGGGTCCCACAGGGGTCCACCCTTTCACCTACACTGTTTAACCTATTCATGGAGCTTTGAACTGAAATTCTGAAATTTTCTAACATCCAATACCACATGTATGCTGATGACCCCCAACTATACCTAAAAATCTCTCCCCCTGAAGATATCCAATCCCTCAACATAACTCTGCAAAAACCCCAGAACTGGCTGACTTGAAACCACCTCATACTAAATACGCTCAAAACCGAACCGAATTCCTCTTAATTGCCCCACCCAAACAATCCCTTGATATCGAAGAATGGATGAAGCATCTAACAGCATCTTATAGTCCTTAACTGCCTTCCACAAGTTATAGATTCCACAAGATCTCTGGGAATAACCCTTGACAAGAACCTTAACATGCAGGAACATAGAAGTTCAGCCACCAAAGGAGCGAGCTTTCAAATGAAGGTACTAATGAAAATAATGCCCTTCTCCCACTTGAGAACTTCAAGTCAGTAGTTCAAGCTCTGGTGTTCCCCTGGCTGGACTATGGAAGTGTAACCCTCTGCTAATATCCAAGTTGGCTCCACTCAGGGCATTCCTTAACTCTGCTGCAAGGCTCATCACTGGATCCAAAAGAAACAACCACATCACTTCCGAACTGAATTTGCTAAACTGGCTCCTGTATGAGGCAACGATACCGCAGAAAATTCCTTCATGACCCATAAATCCTGTCACTTGAACACACTGAAGTACCTAGCTGAAAAATGGGAGCTGTCTGGAGTCTGAAGATCCTCTTGAAGCTCCAGTACCCTATTGTTGTAACCTCAGACATTTCTGGAAAAGAAAACCTACAACCGAGCTTTCTCGGAAATGGCCCAGAGAATTTGGAACTCCTTGGACCCTGAAATCAGATTGAACCCTTAAACTACATCATTTGTGAAAAACGTCAAACTGCTTCTGATGAACAAATATCAACCCTTGAACCCAATGACTTATATCCAGGCACTGAGATAACACAGTGTCTACTCTCATGGGTATTACTCTCCTGCAATGTCCTTGTTTATTAACTTATTGGCCTTTTCCTGATTTACACCATGCACTGTCAGCATATATCTTTGTTGGTTGCTCTATCTGTTTCTTCTTGCCTAACCATTTGTAAAGCAGTCTGATACCCTCTAGGGTAAAGTTTGCGCTATAAAAAAGATTATAAGTAAAATAAATACAAATATATAAACAACAGCCTAATAAAGCAAAAACAGGCCTGGCCCCCAGGATGGGACATGTAGTAAGCTAAAGCAGTATTAGCTGCAGAAATCCTGACATAGGATGATACAAGTTTGAGCAGAAATTGATTTACATCAATGGCCATATCGCCATGACCCAACCCATGCAACAAGTGTAACTCAGTGATTCTCATCTTTATACCATACTTTAAGAAAACAGATTTCAAAAATCTCTTTCTAGGAAGAATACACAGTCCACCAATAAGTGGTGGCCTGAGTATCCTCTACCCTTCTTACATGAGCACTGACCATGATTCTTTGCAATCTGCACCTTTAGTCCAGGCACTTGGAATCCTGGAGCTATCCCCAACCTCAGGCACAAAAGTTCACTGCCCAAGGTACTATCTGGAATCCTATATAAATGGAAAAAAGGTCTGGGCCCTGTTCAGAAACCAGAAAAGGCACAACTGATCTCTTTTTCCCCAAAGACTGGAAATGCTCACTCCAGTTCATTTCCTCTGCAAAACGTCTAAGGGTGTTCTTAAATTGGCTAATTTCTTTCTCTTTACTCCCAGCTCCACAAATCCAGCACACCTAGTCACTCCATAATAACCTTGACCGTGTTTCTTTTCTCAGGAAAGGTTGGCAATACCTCCAGGAAAATTTAAGCCAAAGGTTTTTCACCAATTGATACATTATTAGTAGTAAAATAAAACTCTAAGGCCCTCGCATCTGCCTCTGCACTCCATGCTACTGATTTCAACTCCCACCTTATCGCATGCATCATAGCATTTTTTTGTAAATCAAGCATAGATTTCCCAATGCTACTCTCAAGTCCTTCCCATGCAACCTATCTGTCCATTGCAACACTTCTGCTCCGTATAGGGCCTGGGATTTACCTTTCCCAAAATACTTTGCTTAGTGGCTCGAAGGAATAGCTACCATATTTACAATCAAATTGTTTCAGACTACCTACTTCAGACCACAATGTAAACCTTCGGCTGGCCAGATTTTTATCCCATGTCAGATCATCTGAGAAAACCAGTTCCCGAAATTTGTACTCTCAAACGTGCTCTAGCCACATATTGTCTAAAAAACACAAGATGCTCTTTTTTCGCTTAATAAAATGCAGAGTGGGATTGGGATTAAAAATCAGCCCGGGCACGCTAAAAAAAGTGGTCTCATTTGCATGTTGCCTTTTCACAAAACACTACTTCTGCAAAGTTTTATAAAAGAAAGGGTTGGGTGTGTCTCTGATAGAGGCATGTTTTCTTAACTTTACTTGGATTAAAAAAAATGCACGGATTAGTTCACACTGGTGAAACACACCTGAAAAACGTGAGGCCACTTCTGCTCAGGCCCCCTGCCCCCGCTCAATATGCATACATTAATGGGCCGGCCCAGAGAGAGAAAAGGAGTGAGCGCGCTATTAAAGCACAATAACATAAGATAACATAACCTCTGCCCATTGATAAAAGAGAGGTAATGGAGGCCCATCTGCCTCCAGAAAGGCCGCTCAGGCACCCACTGGGCCGTTGGCGGCTTCCAAACAACACAGACATCGGCCCTAGGCTGCTCAAAAAAGCAGCCCACAGCTGGAACTCGGATATCGGCCCCTCGGCCATAGCCGGAGTGCCTGCCTTACCAATGCGACCCTGATAAAATGTAGAGTTTAGACTTCTTGATGTTGATTGTGAATTTTATTATCATGGTAATAGAAACTTAGAGGATTTAATATGTGTTGCAGGCTGATAGGTGTAAGGTCCAAGATCACCAAATCACCCGCATACATAAGGCAGCTGACATGCCTTCCCCAATTTTTGGCAAAAAACTGTGATCCAACCCTGTTTCTCCCTTGGTTGCACACACAATACATTTTTTGTGACATGATATAATTTTAGCATGCTATGAATATTATTTGATTTTCAGCCAACCGCCGGATCACACCACAAGAACCAGTTGCCCAGACAGGGACAGAAGCGGGTCCTACTCAGACTCAGACTAACACTGGAGTTTCGTCTACACCCCTTTTCTTTCCCCTCATGTCCCTACAATTAGTCGCCCTAGCATCCAGGTTCCCCAGCCGGTGTCTAGGGACAATATTTTAAAATGCCCTGATAAAGCAGGTAGATCGGGTAAAGTGGGCGCTCAATGCAAAACTGTTACCTCGGGACAGCTTTCTTCTGTTAAAACTATGAGAAAGGCCACACCCAGCCCCAGGAAGGCTTCGTCTGTGCCTGCGCCTGCCAATCAAACGACGTGCTGTCAGGTTATAACAGATGATTCTTTTGTTGCATCTTTTAAAAGCCAGGAAACCAGGATCGTCATAGCTCTTAATGCCTTTGACGCTCGGATAAGCACGCTTGAGCAAATAGTGGGGTCTTTAAATGGGACAGTGAACAACCTTCAAATACGCATTGGCAGCTGGCTGAATGACCTCCATACTCCTACATCTTCCATGGGTAGCAGAACTCTTCCTAATGGTCTTATGGATATTGCAAGGGCAGGAGTGCCCTCTCGAGATCAGGCCTGGGTGCAGGCTCCTTCTGCTGTCTCCTCACAACTATCTCCAAGGGTCAGAGCTGATTTTCAAACTGCCCCATCTTGCATAGCTAATTCTGGACAGCGAGCCTCTGTTAACGACCAGCCTACCAACCAGGAAAGTCGCCCTAAGTCAGTTTTGGTTGCCCCTCGCACATCTCTAACTGTTTTTCCTACACCCGCCCCTCCAGTTTTACTATCCAATTGCCCCCGGCGGCAATCCTCCTTCGTCCGTTGTTCTGGCAGGGGTGCCTCATTTGGGGAAGGACATGCAGGAAAATTATGTCCAACTTCAGAACAAAGTAGTACATTTGTTGGCAAACAGGGTGAATGCTCACCAGCCCTCCACCCAGATATTGGCTGAAGAAATCATAATGGTCAGGAGGGTGGGTTGGCTGGATCGAAGTCATAAATCTCTTGTGGGTGACTGCATCATAGTGAACTTTAATAATCCTGCACGAGCCGGCCTGACCCTCCATGCACTGGGGAATAAAGGTGCTCCAAAGGACTGAATATCCGTTCTCCCTTTGGGCTTTTTTTATCCGCACATGAATCCTGTTGTCCTGGTCAGGAAGATTGGCATTTGATCCAGTTGAGCCATGCGCCGACCAACCCCTGGGTCCCCATTGTCACTCCTACCCTAGAACTAACCAACCGTTTTTTTCCATTGAGCGAGCTGGAAGACCTCGACTGACTGGGCAATTCGCTCCCCGCTGGCGCTTAGATTTTCTCCACTCTGACCCACAAACCTATAACTAGGAAACCAAACACCTTTGCAATCCTTAGTTGGAACATCGCCGGGGTACAGAGTAATCTTACAGATGTAGGGTTGCTGTGTATGATAAAGAGTTATGACATTATTTGTCTACAGGAAATGTGGGATACCAAGGTTTGTTTACATCTCGGCGATTTCTCCTCGTACTTTGTCCCAGCAACCCGCTCCTCTAGTGGATGAGCGAAGGGTGGTCTAATAATCTTTGTAAGATTGGAGCAAAAGTGCACAGTAGAGGTTTTCAAGTCCTCCTCCATGACCTCCCAGGGTACCCTTTTAACACTCCCCAATAAGCCTAGACTGCTTATCATTAATCTTTACAATGCTGTTACATCTAAATAGGAGTCAGACGCAATCGCCAGCCTTAGAGCACTTACTGATGACTTCTTCTCAGCGGATCCACCTTTCCCTCTAAACATGATTGCCGGGGACTTTAACTTGCACCCCTGTCAATCATGTACAATGACCGAGGATTCCAACCTTGAAGCCATATCAGAATTGCAGGTGCATTTTAACCATTCCCCCCTGGGTGATGCCTTAAATAGCCTTGTTTCCGAGTTTAACTTAAAAAATCTAATGGATAGCACTCAGGATTCCCAACATGAAAGAATGCCTACATTTAAGGGGAGTGGACATTTTACTGTTATCATTTATATTTTTGTTTCTAGTCCCTTTTCCCTGCACTTTTAGATTTTAAGGTTTTAATTTATCACCTAAGTGATCATAACCCAGTAACCGCTCTATTTCTCTGGGATAATAAATCATCAGGTCCAATATCCTTGTATAAGGAGCCCTTGATCCTGAGGGATCAGTGTCGAAGGGTGAGGTGGCCCAGAGGCTTTTTCCCAAAGATTGATTACCTTGTGTCAAACGGAATTCTGTATATGTTTGCCCGAAAATGAGATACCACATAACATTTTGCCATCATTTGTTAACATATGCAGGTTCATTAAATCAGCGCATTGTAAAACAGACACATCTTATGGAATGCATACAGAAAAATAGTTTGACAACCAGTGCTCCAAATCCCACAGGGATCTTTGAAACCTTCTGAAGGCGATCGCACACTGCCAAGCCGAGATTAGGAAGGCCAGAGCAGCCTCTAGAATGGCCTGCAAGGAACTTAAGCCCCAACTTAAAGAGGAGACATGGCAAAAGCTACAAATTTCCAGTAGGCAACGCGATAGCTCTGCCTTTTGGAGCATCGTCAATTCCCCCCTTTTTAGTAACGACCAACTCTCCGATCAGACATGCAGCATCCCTTCCAGGCCTGGTCGACCATTTTGCGGCTATCAATAACCTAGATGTAGAGCCGGTTCCATTATTAGACCATCAGACAGATGATCACATTATTTTTAACCTATCTGAGGTCAGAGCCGCTATCTCCCAATTACCATCTAATAAGGCTCCAGGGCCTGACTGGGTCCCAGGGGACCTCTTCAAAAACTGTATTGACCTATGGGCACCGCTATTGACATTAGATTACATTAAATGCCGCAGCCACCGGCCCTTTTCCATCTCCCTGGGCCAATTCGATAATAGTCCCCTTTTTCAAAAAGGGCAACAGATCAGACCTAGCATGTTTTAGGCCCATTTCCCTCATTGACTCAGAGGTGAAATTCATCGGCCGGATTTTATTAAACCGCCTAGCTGATTGGGCTAAGGATAGAGGCTTTCTAACTGACCTACTGTTTGGGTTTCGCCACGGACGGGGGACTATTGAGCAAACTTTTAACCTTTACTTATTAAGATGTAAATACACTAAGGTTAAAAAGGGGGTAGTTCATCTGGCCTTCAAGGACCTCAGCTCTGCCTTTGATAGAGTCAATCACTCCAAGCTCTGGTCTTTGATGGAACAGATGGACTTAGACCCAGTTTTAATTAGATACCTGCATGATTTGCACACAGACCTCTCAGCTAGCGTCAGGCTTGATCCTAACGGGCAATACACTGAGCACTTTAAATTGCCCTGAGAGGTGCAACAAGGCTGTATATTAGCTCCTTTTTTTATAGATTTTTTATAATAATCACATAGAGCAAGCCAGTACCAGGTGTCGACGTCCCTAAAGCAGGAGGTCGTCTTATGCCCTCTTTGCTCTATGCGGATGACACTGTCTAAATTGCCCGTACTGCTAACAGCTTACAAAAACTCTTTACTTTTTTTATTAATTTCATGGGCAGCCTTGATCTGTCAACAAATTTCTCTGAGTCCCAAGTAATGAAATTTGGCCCCCATAACACTAAAACAATGAAACGTAGTTGAAGGCCAACATATCAGTCAGGTAGAAAACTTCAAGTGTTTGGGGGTTCTACTAGACTCAAAGCTAAAGTGGCACTCACTTAAACCCCGAGAATGTTTTGGCTTTTAATAGAGAGACTTTTAGTATTAAAGATTTCTCCCGTAGGCTCGGATGCATCACATCCAATCGGTGGTGAAAATTTAGAGGGCCAAGTGCTTCCCCTTAGTGAGCTACGGTAGTGAAATATGGGGTTATGGTCAGGTTCCCCTTCTTCAAGTAGTTGAAAACAAATTCTTAAGAGGTCTTTTAGGGGTCCCCCAAAGTATACCCTCTGAAATTGTGCAAGAGGAGTTAGGTCTAGACTTTCTCATCGACGAGCTACGCCTTGGCCCATTGAAGCTCTGGAATTCGATTTGGTTAAAAGAGGAACTCAGTTTTAGCAGATTAATTCAGCAGGACTGGTAAAGTTAGAAAAACCCTCCTTGATCCCGTGACTGGCATATTGTGGCAGGCAATCTGTGGGCCCTGGGGAGGTCCGATCTGTATGATAATCCCTCTGCTTTAACATGCTCTGTGGGCATAAAGGCAGTAACAACACTTAGGGACAAGCTGGCATCAGAGCGCAAGGATGTTGCACTAACAAAACACTCTATGTGGCATGCAATTTCAGTACAAACTATCAGTCACATAGAACCATATTTAACCTGGAATATGACAAGCCATCAACGTTGTTTGCTGACCCATTTCAGGTTTAACCTATTTCCTCACTTTATCCCTTCTAATTACAGTTGAATCTCGTACTCGGGCCTGTCCCGCTGTGATTGTGACAATATAACGATTAGTCAATATTTTACATGTCACTATGTTTTGTCCAAAATACAATTTCTTTTTCTGATTTTAAATCTAATTAATTTTGCCCAAGTTAGGCCTGCTCCACTGTTTTTACAGCTTTTAAACTCTCCTCTTGTTTGCTTTTTACTTCTACGTTTTTTCGCGGGGGTGTTAAAACATGAACGAGTTTGACTACGACAATCTGTACGTAGATTTATATGATATTTTATGTCTTTTATGATTTTATCTGTAAAATCGAATAAAGAATAAATTGATTGATATTAAGTGACTTTTGCTGGGATTTAGTCTGAACATTTTGTAAAAGGTCGAACAACATGATGAACTGTTTTTCTTGTGCCCGGTCCGCAACATAGCCTAACATTTTTCGACATAACATGATAGCACAAATGCAGGTTTTCTAAAACAACAGTTTCTATAATATAAACTGTGTCTCTACCCCTTGGTGGTTAAAGGGGAGAATTCCAGCAGAGGGACCAGCCCTGGAATGGAGGCAGCAGCCTTGCGTAAACTGAGTTTACACCTATGATGTGGACCATCTAACTATATTAACCTTCTATGGTGCTCAGTGCTAATCTCAGAGTTCACTAATATATCCCCGTGCTCACCTAGTCAGGGTTGGCTTAGATAGATATATTAGATGCCATGGTTGGGATGTTCATTGTTTACAGCATGTTAGTAATATTAACATCTTTTTTAAGTTGTATTTGTTTACTAATCACAGCAAACCTGCTTCAAACTAGACTACATTTGTTTCAATAAATGCATTGTAAACTTCCTTCATGTCTTTCTTCTGTTTACTGTTGACATGTATGGGTGAGAACAAAAGGTGATGATCTGTTTCCATGGTTCCCATGAGGGCTAGAGGTTCATGTTCTTGGTTTGCAGAAATCAACTGTAACTCTGGTAGGTTAAGAGTGCAGGTGAGGCATTGTGTTACAGTCGGATTTGGGCCTATAGGTACTGATGTGGTAGTGACAGTCCCTACATCCTAACGTCCTGTTCTTCCAAGGCACAGTTCTGTTTTCATTCACTTTTACCCAGACCCCAAATCCCCTGGAAGCACAAAATCAATTTAAACATGCTCATCTTAGCTCCAAAACTGATGATCCACAGCCACATGTGAAAAAAGGTGAAATATGCAATATTTGAAAAGGGAACATTGATGACCTTCCAGGAGGTATTCCTTAAAAATATTGATATTAATTTTCGCTTGGGTATGAAATGCCTCCAAATGTTGCTTATATCTCTCCCCATAGTGAATAAACACATTTAACGCATCAACTTGAGCAAATTGCACATTTTCATTCACTTTTTCCCATAACCCAGATCTTGTGTTTAGGCCCACTGGAAGCTTGAAAATCACTTTAAGCATGCTCACTTTAGCTCCAAAAGAGAATACTCACATTCAAACGTGAAAATATTTGAAAGATGCAACATTTGAGAATGCATAATTTTTGACCTTCCAGAGGTGTTTCGTAAAGGGGGGTGTTAGACCAGGAAACTTTGGGCGTTTTTGGGGTGTTGTCAATTTTCATATACAATTTGACATTTTTGCTTGAACATGAAATGACTGCAGATGTTGTTTACATCATTCCGATAGTGAATAAACACTTTTTAAGGCCTCAAAGTGAGCACATTGGCTACTTTCAATCACTTTTACCCATATCAAGAATTTTGTGCTTATACCCCCTGAAAGCACAGAATCAATTTAAACATGCTCATTTTAGCTCCAGAAGTGATTAGCCTCATCCAAATGTAAGAAATTGTTGAAAGATTCAACATTTTTAAACAGACTGTTTTGGACCTTCGGGAGGTATTTCGTAAGGGGGGTGTTAGACCTGGCAGTTTTTGGTGTTTTTTTCCCCTGTCTATTTTGCTTCTGACCTTCTTTTTTTGACTCTGTGCGGTATTTTGAGTTTGCTGGTTTTAGAACTCTGGGCACCTTACCATTGCTGATCATTGCTAAAGTACAAGTACTCCCTGTGTAAGTATCTGTAATCGGTTTATCCATAATTGGCATATTTGATTCACCAGTAAGCCCCAGGGCAAGTGTACCTGGTGTGCCCAGGGTCTGCAGTTCAAATGCTACTTGTGGGCCTGCAGCACTGATTGTGCCACCCATATGAGTAGCCCTGCAAACATGTCACAGACCTTCCACTACAGTGTCTGTGTGTGCAATTTTAAACTGCCATGCCTACCTGGCAAGCGCACCCAATTGCCAGGCCCAAACCTTCCGTTTTACTATATATAAGTAACTCCTAAGGTAGTGTCAAGGTAGGTGAAATGTGTATGTGAAAGGTAGCACATATAATGGTGTTTGTTACATGTCCTGATAGTGAAATACTTCTAATGTCATTTTTCACTATTGCAAGGACTATCTCTCCCATGGGTAACAATTGGAGCTGCCTTATAACATGTTACAAGTGTAACTTCTAATTGGGAACAGATAGCGATTGAAGTTTTGGCTCTCGGAACTCACAATTTATAAATACATCTTTTAGTGAAGTTCATTTTTAAATTGCGTGATTGAAAAAGCCACTTTTAGAAAGTAAGCATTTTGTTGCTTTACCATTCTGTGACTCTGCCTGCCTGTTGAGTCCATGTCTGAGGGAGGGTGCCAGTTGGGCTGTTTGTGCATTCACTCTAGACTGTCAAACAAAGGGAGCTGAGGTGTGCCCTGCATATCCTGATGGCCCATCACCAGGTTGATGGGTCTTCCTGAGCTAGAGTGGTGGGTGGAGTTGTCACTGACACCTGAATTGGGCTGTGTCAGTCCTCACTCAAAGCTATCTCCACCCCTCTGTAGTGTGCCTGGAGCCAGTTCGGGAAAAGGCTGGGTCTTATGCACTACAGAGACTTTTCTTAAAGGGTTTGCCTACTTCAAAGGCAGAAACTAGTATAAATACTGGAGCTGTGATACCATAACTTCAGAACACTTCTGGACTAAAGGAAATTCTGCCAAGAGAAGACATGGATGCTGTAGGAGCGAGTGAGACTCTGCTGGTTGCTTTGCTGTGCTGACCTGCTGCTTTTGTCTTGGGCAGTTAAAGAACTGGACTTTTCATTCTGTATCGTGCTTCCAAAGTATTCCAAGTACTTGTGTGTGCTTGCATCCTGTAAAGAATTCTCAGGGACATCAAAGTATTCATCTGCAGCCCCTGAACTCCTCCGCTAGGAGTTTTGACCTTCCAAGCTGTGCCAAATCCAGTTCCTGGGCCCTTGGAATTGGCTTGGCTGCTAAGAAAAAAGAAATTCCATGCATCGACTCGCAGCTCCTGTTTTTCCGATGCGACACTGCAGTGAGGTTGAAAAAACAATGCCTGGCCACCGTGCGGTTGAATGATCTGCACAACTCCTGCTGTACGACTGAAAGACCATAACAGCCCCAGTCTGGAGCACCATGACACCAAAGTCTGTGGCACCCACTCTGACTGTGACGCAGGCCCTGTTGTGCAGCTGAAGAATCAACACATCACCTGCTTTGGAGCTGTGAAATCGATGCAACGCCTGTTCCTCTGCCGCCGCATCAACACGGCACATTGCCAACAGTAAGGAAAGGAGGCCTTGTGTCTAAATATCAACGCATCACCTCCCCCCACAGTAATAAACCAATACATCACCTTCCCTGACACTAAGTAACTAATGCATCACCTCCCCTACGATACAGTAAGCAACCAACACATCATCTTCCCTGGCAGCAAGGATCTGATGCATCACCTCCACTGGAAGTAAGGAACCGATACATCGCTTTGCTTTGCTGGTGCCTATCCTCCCCTGCACCTTTTTTGTCTTTGATTTTGACACATCCCAGGTGCTTTGTGCTTAAAGTGACACATCCATAGATTTCAACAAACTGAACTTTTTTACCTTTTAAAAGTGATATCACTCCTTTTGTATGTTGGATTTTTGTTCTGTGTTATTCCGATAAATATTGGATATTTTCTTAAACTAGTGTGATGCCTATTTGTAGTTTTTTCACTGTGTTACTGTGTGTGTTTTTACAAATGCTTAACACATTGCTTCTGAGATAAGCCTGACTCCTCTTGTCAGGCTACCAGGGGGTGAGCAGGGGCTATCTTTGCTTTGGGATTACCTAACCCTGACTATAATAAGGGTCCATACTTGGACAGGGTGCAAACCACTGCCAAGTAAAGACCATCATTTCTAACACTGATGCTCAGTGGTGAGGTTAGGTCTTGTGTTTGTACTTTACATACAGTGATTGGTGCACACTACTCCATATAGCAGACCACTACGGTAGCACACATTTTTGATTTTTCTCTTCTTGACAACTCCTAAGTTTTGAATCTACAAATCATGTCTTAGTCTGGGGAGCCAGCAGTTGGAGCTGCAGAATCAGAGTTTGAGCTGGAGTGGTTGAAATCCTACAAATTACCTCAGCTCAAAAAGTTCTGACAGGAGCTCAAATGTTCTATCAGGACCATAACTAAAAAGGAAGAGCTTCAAAAGGCACTGAGGACCTGGTGGGAAGCAAAAGAGGCTGATGGGTGCCCTGGCGATGAGAATTATGATGTGGAGGAGCAGAGCTTGCAGGTGGATGCCGTGGATCAGCATCCGCCCGGAAGGAAGGCACCTTCCAGGGCAGGCATTAGTGTATCTTCCAGAGGGTTGTCCCAAGAGGAGCTGAAGGACAGGTTGGGGATCAAGAGGCATCAATTTGATCTGTGAAGGCTCAGGATGGAGCATGAGAGAGAGCTCCAAAAGGATAAAATGGCAGTAGATGGGAAAATAACGATGCTAGCTCAGGAGGTGAGCTTAAAAGAGTTTGACTTGAAAGCCAAGCCCAGAACAGTCAGTTAATAGGTGAATATGCCTACAAGGGATTTGATTCAAAAGACTAAGTCAAAACCAATCAGATAGATTGATTGGCTGTCGAGCCCCCACAGGTAGCTAACCTTTGAACAATCAAAAATTAAATTTGCTCATTTGCATCATAAAGAATCTGTAGTAAAAATTCTAAACACGGGTGTACATTTTTCAAAATGTGAACTTATTTAATGTGAACAAACAAAAAGGGTACAAAACAAAATAACAAAACATAATGACCGAGGTTATTGGATGATGTACAGAAGTTGAGACCTCAGAGTCATATATGTAACCATCTATTCCAAAATACTTTCAAAACGGAAGATGAATCTGAACACAACAGAAAACAATTCCTTAGGGAATGAAACACTGGGGAAGTAGATGAGCTGGTCGACGTTTCGGTCTTGGTGGCAAAAATGTCCGTTAGACCATCTTCAGAACGATGAATAGAGAGTTATGATTTACCCTTATGTCTGGTCAAGTAAAATCTTTTGTTGAACCAGGCTAAATGCAAAGGTTAAAAGAGCTTCATGGTCACGGACACCGGAATGATTACTTACTTGAGGACTTGGTGAATTTCCAAGCTAGACGACGCAGTCTTCCTGGAGCAATCCACAAGGATTTGCTAACAGAGACTCTTGTTCCAGTCAAACGGCACACATGGGACAAGGCTCCTTTCACGAATCACTGTGACTGCACGCCGTCTGCACCCGTGTTTAGAATTTTTACTACAGATTCATTATGATATAAATGAGCAAATTTAATTTTTGATTGTTCAACTGATAGCTTCCTGCGGGGGCTCGACAACCAAGCGATCTATCTAATTGGTTTTGACTTAGTCTTTTCAATCAAATCCCTTGTAGGAATATTTACCTAGCAATAGTTATATTTTCCAAGCCTCCAAGGGTATATTTGGTTTCACGTTTTCCTTTTACAGTACAGATAGTGGCAGCATTTTATCCGTACAATATGAGAAAGTAGTGCACTGGCCAAAGCATGTAGGGAAAGAGTATACCAAAGGGGATGACATCCAGAGATGGTTTTAGGGCTATCAGGCAGCGCTTCACATGACTGAGGTCCCTGAGACAAAAACAGGAGGGGGGCAAGCATATGGAATCACCTCACTGTGGAGGGGAGGGATACATTGATGGCCTTAGGGGATGCACTCACCTACCCAGAGATGAAGGCAGCCCTCCTTACCTGGTATGGTCTTACTCCTGAGAAGTACAGGTATCAGTTTAGACAGAGTTGGCTTGAGTGTGTGGCTTCTTTTTGCAGAGCACTGGGTGGTTGGGTGATGGGCATTGATGTAACAGATTACCAGGGACTGTACACTATGACCTTCTGGGAGCGCTTGTCTGCTCTGTGTTTTGCAGAGCTGAGCCAGCAATTGATAGGAAGCAAGCTAAGTGACTCCAGGACGCTTGCTCAGGAGGCAGTCCTCTAGGTGTGTACCGGGGTCCACAGGAAGGTGTATGGGGAAGACTCTGCCAAAGGTGAGCAGGGTCCCCAGTAACAGAAGGGAGGGGACATGAGTAAACAGAAGGCATTCTCTAAAGGGCCCCAATCGAGTTCCCAGGGTAAGGATTCTCATTCCTCAGGAGATAGATAACCATGCTTCTCTTCAGGTAAACCTGCAGAGAGGGTCAGGAGGGTCACATGAGAGGGGATCCCAAGTGTCCCAAGTGGGCACAGTCCTCAACTGGTGGGTTAACTCTGAGGTTATCCAGAGTAGTGCTTGGGAAAGAGTTGATCTCAAGTGAGTTTGGGGACCCAGCTGAGATGACCCATGTCTCACTAGGGAACAGTGAGATGGTCCAAAGAACCTTCATGCCTGATAACACATACAGGCAGTGGATGACCATCAATGGACAGACGGTGGAGGCTCTGAGAGACATAGGAGCCAGTTTGACTACTGTCAGGTGTCACCTGCTGTCTGAAGAGCATTAGTCCCTAAAGTACTTCACCAAGTAGTTGCAGTAGACAACAGCAAGCGCTTTTGTAAAGTAGCTCAGGTTCCCCTTGAGTGGGGGGCTCAGGTCCTTTAAAGGTAGCTGTGAACACATGCATACCTGTGGATTGTCTACTAGGTGATGACCTGGAACACACTGCCTGGATGGAGGTGGAATACAGGTCCCACTTGGAAATGCTGGGATTGCCTGTGTTGGCGTGCCAACAACACTGTCCATGGCAGCCTAGGGTAATCAGAAGGACCTGGAGCCTGAAACAGTGGCCCAGGAGTCTGCCAAGAAGAGGAAGGGCAAGGGGCATGCGAGACCTGATCCTGAAATTCCCACAGTCCGGGAGGAGGCTGAACCTGAGGGAAAGATATGGCTGAACTGGGAAACCTGCCTGAGCTGACCCATTGGCAGCAGGAAGGGGGTCCCACCAGGGAGGAGTTATGTGATGCGCAGAAGGAGTGCCCTGCTCTTGCGGGTCTTAGGCAGTAAGCCGAGGCCCGTTCAGCTGGCAAATAGTCCAAATCACATTTAATCTACTTTCCAGAATGGTCGCCTTCATAGTTAGCCTAAGGTTGCTGAGCCTGGGGCACCGCATGTGCTGGTGCTACCCCAGCGCTTCAGAACTTTCCTACTGGGTTTGCTTCATGATGTGCCTTTGGCAGGACATTTGGGGCAGGGCAGGGCCTTGGGCAGGCTTGTCTCCTATTTTTACTGGCCCAAAATGCAAAGGCAATCAGATGCATTTTGTAGGTCTTGTCAGACTTGAGAGACAAATGGCAAGAGTGGGGAAGAGGTAAGGCTCCCCTCCTACCATTCCCTGTCATGAGCACCAGTTTTGAGCTGTTGAGCATTGGCATTGTGGGGCCTCTGGATCCCAAGTCAGCCATGGGCAACAGGTTCATCCTGGTCTTGGTGGACCAGTAAACTCACTGAGGTGAACCTGGAAGAAAGCCAGGAGGACATGAAAAGTTGGTATGACCAGAATACCACTCAGGTTGAGTTTCAGCCTGGTCAGAAGGTTTGGGTGATGGAGCCAGAAGAGCCTGTGTTTTCCAAGACAATGGTCTGGCACATATGAGGTGAAGTAGTGCAAGAGTGATGTCACCTATCTGGAGGACTTGCAGACTCCTAGGATCCTCTTTAGGGTCCTACATGTGAACTGCCTCAAACCCTGCTTCGGGAGGTCTGAGTTGACCATGCTCTGGGTTATTGATGATGGGGTGGAAAAGAAGAGTGAACCTTTCCCGTCCTCCTGTCTGCCAATGAGCAGGATGGGCCAGTAAAAGGTGAAAATGTGAAGTTACATCGCATGCAGTACAACGCATGTGATTACACCGCGGTAGTTACAATAACCGCGTTGTTACAACGCATACCATTACATTGCAAGTCGTTTCTACGATTTGCTGTAGGGGGCGCGCTGGACTTAGGAATATCATAATTTACTATTTCAACTCCAGTGTGCGCAACAGTAGGGAAGGTGTTTTAATAGTAAATTATACTATCCCTTAGTTTAGAGAACCCCCTACAGCAAGTCGTAGAAACAACTTGCGTTGTAATGGTTAGTGTTGTAACAACACAGTCGTTGTAACAACCGTGTTGTAATCGTATGCATTGCACCGCATGTAATGTAAACGCTGCTTCCTGTAGAAGGTGTGATCCTCTCCTTTACACTGACCCTGGAGAAGAAGAATGGCTGACACCAGTTGCTGGGGCAGTTCATAACTCTGTTTTCACTCATTCCACGAGTCATCCATTTGTACACTCATGATATTGACACTGGTGACAGTCCAGCTGTGAAGCACAAGATGTACAAGTTCTACAAGATGTTAGCTTTTGGGGTGATTGAGCCCTTCAGTAGTCCTTGGTCCAGTCCAGTGGTTGTGGGTCCCAAAGCTGCTGCATCTGGTGCCACATCAGAACTGTGGTTCTGTGTGGACTACCGTGGGCTCAGTGCTGTCACTAAGACTGACCCCCCACCCTTCCCCAAGCAGATGAGCTCATTCATCAGCTGGCAGCTGCTAAGTTCCTCAGTACATTTAACCTAATGTCTGGGTGCTGGCAGATTTCCTTGACCGAGTTGTCACAGGAGAGGTCAGCGTTCTCAACACCAGAAGAGCACTACCGGTTCAGGGTCATGACTTTTGGGTTGAAAAATGCCTCTGCCACCTTTCAGAGGTTGGTAAATCAGGTCCTGACTGGGTTGGAGGACTTCAGTTCCGCCTACCTTGACAAGATTGCTGTTTTCAGCTTCAGTTGGGTGGACCACTTGCACCATCTCTGTGGAAGTGTTGAAGGCCCTGCAGAAAGCATGCCTCACTATCAGCAGATAAGGCATGGGTCTGTGAAGTACTTGGGGCACCAGGTAGGAGGCAGCCAGGTGTCTTTCCTAAAACCCAAGTGTAAGGGATGACAGGGACACCCAGATAAGAGCCCCCTCACTTACCTCTTTCCTCAACATCTTTTTTGGCTCCATCCAACAGCCCTGGCAGAACCTGGAAGAAACAAGGACCAAACATCAAAAAACTAAAGAGGGACTATCCTTAATTCATACAGGCGATGCGTGATGATGAAAGGACAGGGAATCAATCAGAACAACCAAAGGATTAGAAAAGGAAACCAACAGACCGGGAGAGGAGGATGAAGAACAGAGGTGGAGCCAGGAGAGCCAGGAGGATGACAGAAAATGAGAAGCCTACAGGAGAATGGTCAGAGACTACGGGGGACCCCAAAGATGCATACTTGAATGAATCCAGGATCAAAGATGCCGAACCCTACGGGAGTCCAGAGGAGTGAAGTGAGAAGTGCTGTTCTTCCACAGAGGAAGTGTACAAGCGAGTTGCGACAGAGTCAGGACGTGACTCAGAAGAGGGGTGGTTGGGTAGGAAAACATTGGGGGATCCATACAATCCATACCTTCCTGAACAACCCCAACTATCTAGTTTTCAGAAATGTCTGGGTTAGGTAGGTTTCCCGAGATTGCCTCCGAGCCCGGGACCAAAAGCACGGTGACCCTCTTGCAAAATCAGGTCGTTTTGTGGTAGGTAATTTTTTTTTGTCTCCAGAATACGTTTTGGGCCCTTTCCTGTCGCGGGTACTTGGCCCACCCACACAAGTGAGGTACCATTTTTATTGGGAGACCTTTGAGAACACTGGGTGGTAGGAAATTTGATCAGCCCGGTTATACCACAACTTTTCCACACAGAAATTTGAGAACATTTTTATTTTTTCAGCTAAATTTGAGGTTTGCAGGGGATTCTGGGTAGGAAACCACCAGGGGATCTATGCAAGCCCTACCTCCCTGGACTCCCCCAGCAGCCTAGTTTTCAGAAATGTCTGGGTTAGGTAGGTTTCCCTGGATGGCCACCAAGCCCGGAACCAAAAACGCAGGTGACCTCCTTGGAAAACCTTGTCATTTTGTGATCTGTAATTTGATGTCTTCACAATAATATTTGGGGCCTTCTCTGCCAGGGGTACTTGTCCCACCCAGAAAAGTGAGGTACCATTTTTATTGGGAGACTTGGGGAAATTCTGGATGGGTGGAAGTTAGGTGCTGCCTGATGATTCCAGAACCTACCATCACAGAAATGTGAGGAAAATGTGTTTTTTTGCCAACGTTTGAGATTTATAAGGTATTCTGGGTAACCGAACCTGGTGAGAGCCACACAAGTCACCCATACTGTATTTCCCTGGTTGTCTAGTTTTAAAAAATGTATAAGTTTGCTAGGTTTGCCTAGGTGCCGTCCTAGCTAGGGTTCAAAATCCACAGCTAGGCACATTGCAAACAAACGGTCAGATTTTAGTGGAAAAATATGATATGTCCGCGTTGGGCCATTTCCTGTCGCGGGCACTAGACCTACTCACACAAGTGAGGTACCATTTTTATTGGGAGACTTTGGGTAATGCTGGGTGAGTGGACGTTTGTGGTTCTATGCAGATTCCAGAACTTTCCATCACAGAAAATTGAGGAAAATGTGTTTTGTTTTACAAAGTTTGAGGTTTGCAAGGGATTCTGAGTAACAGAACCTGGAGAGAGCCTCACAAGTCATCCCATCCTGGATTCACCTGGGTGTCTAGTTTTCAAAAATGTGTAGGTTTGCTAGGTTTCCATAGGTGTGGCTGAACTACAGTTCAAAGACCACAGCTAGGCACATTGCAAAGAAAGGGTCATTTTTCACTGGAAAAATGTGATGTGCCCACATTGTGCTTTGGAATGTTTCCTTCGTGGCACTAGGCCTCCCCATACAATGCAGTACATTTTTTATTGAGAGACTTGGGGGAATGCTGGGTGTGTGGAAGTTTGGAGATCCATGCAGTTTCCAGAACTTTTCATCACAGAAATATGAGGAAAATGTGTTTTTTTTGCCAACGTTTGAGATTTATAAGGTATTCCGGGTAACAGAACCTGGCGAGGGCCACACAAGTCACCCATACTGTATTTCCCTGGATGTCTAGTTTTCAAAAATGTATAAGTTTGCTAGGTTTCCCTAGGTGCCGGCTGAGCTAGGGTTCAAAATCCACAGCTAGGCACAGTGCAAAAAAGGGGTCAGTTTTCAGTGGAAAAATGTGATATGTCCATGTTGCATTTTGGGCAGTTTCCTGTTGCGGGCACAAGGCCTACCCATACAAGTGAGATGCCACTTTTATTGGGAGCCTTTGAGAAATGCTGGGTGGGTGAAAGTTTGTGGTTCTACGCAGATTCCAGAACCTTCCATCACAGAAACATGGGAAAAATATGTTTTGTTTTACAAAATTTGAGGTTTGCAAGGGATTCTGGGTAACAGAACCTAGAGAGAGCCACACAAGTCACCCCATCCTCAATTTCCGTGGGTGTAGAGTTTTCAAAAATGTACAGGTTTACTAGGTTTCCTTTTGTGTTGGCTGAACTACTGTTCAAAGTCCACAGCTAGGCACATTGCAAAAAAAGGGGCAGTTTTCACCGGAAAAATGTGATGTGTCCACGTTGTGTTTTGGGATGTTTCCTTCACAGTCACTAGGCCTACCCACAAAAGTGAGGCACCTTTTTTATTGGGAGACTTGGGGAAGTGCTGGGTGTCTGGAAGTTTGTGGATCCATCCATGCAGATTCCAAAACTTTCCATCATAGAAATGTGAGGAAAATGGGTTTTTGTTTTTACAAAGTTTGAGCTTTGCAAGGGATTCTGGATAACAGAACTTGGGGAGATTCACACAAGTCACCCCATCCTGGATTTCCCTTGGCGTCTAGTTTTAAAAAATGTATAGGGTTGCTAGGTTCCTCTAGGTGTATGGGGAAGACTCTGCCAAAGGTGAGCAGGTTCCCCAGTAACAGAAGGAAGGGGACATGAGTAAACAGAAGGCATTCTCTAAAGGGCCCCAATCTAGTTCCCAGGGTAAGGATTCTCATTCCTCAGGAGATAGATAACCATTGTTTCAGGGCTATCTTTTAAAGCCTAACAGTGAACAAAATTGCCATTTTTACAGAAGTTTCCTCTACTCAGAAACTTCTATTTTGACCGATTTCAGGCAGGAAAATGACTCTAAAAACACTTATTTTAGTTCCAAAAGTGATAATTCACATCCAAAAGTAATTTACAGTCAAAATATTAAACATTATAAAATCACCATTCCTGACTATCTGGAGAAAGTTCGACAGGTCCAAGGTCATCTTTTTTCATCAGAATTATATTTTTTAGACTGTACAATAAAATGATTTAAAATGTCAATTGGATCGTGCCTCATGTTAAATAACCACTTTTTAAAGCCTCACAGTGAACAAAATTGCCAGTTTTACAGATGTGTCCTCCTACTCAGAAGCTTCTCTTTTGATCGATTTTCAGGCAGGAAAATGACTCTAAACACACTTATTATAGTTCCAAAAGTGATAATTCACAGGCAATAGTCATTTACAGTCAAAAGATTAAACATTAAAAAATCGCCATTACTGACCATCTGGAGAAAGTTCAACAGGTCATAGTTTTTTCATCAGAAAATTGTTTTTTCAGACTGTACAAAGAATTATTTAAAATGTCAATTGGATCGTGCCTGATGTTGAATAACCACTTCTAAAAGCCTCGCAGTGACCAAAATTGCCATTTTTGCTGATATTTCCTCCTAATGAGAAGCATCTATTTTGACCAATTTTGGTCTGGAAAATGACTCTAAACACCGCATTTTTGTTGAAAAAAGTGATAATTCACATCCAACATTGTTAACAGTTTAAAGATCAAACATTAAAAAATCACCATTACTGACCATCTGGAGAAAGTTCAACAGGTCATCGTTTTTCATCAGAAAATGTACTTTTTCGACTGTACAAAAAATTATTTAAAATGTCAATTGGATCATGCCTCATGTGAATAAGCACTTTTTAAAGCCTTACAGTGACCAAAATTGCCATTTTTTCAGATGTTTCCTCCTATTCCAAAGCTTCTTTTTTGACCGATTTCAGGCAGGAAAATGACTTTAAATACACTTATTTTAGTTCCAAAAGTGATAATTCACATGCAATAGTAATTTACAGTCAAAAGATTAAACATAAAAAAATCATGATTGCTGACCATCTGGTGAAAGTTCGACAGGTCATCGTTTTTCATCAGAAAATTTATTTTTGAGACTGTGCAAAAATATTATTTAAAATGTGAATTGGATCATGCCTCATGTTGAATAACCACCTTTAAAGCCTCAAATTGAACAAAATTGCCATTTTTACAGAAGTTTCCTCCTACTCAAAACTTCCTATTTTGACCGATTTCAGGCAGGAAAATGACTCTAAACACACTTATTTTAGTTCCAAAAGTGATAATTCGCCTGCAATAGTCATTCATTACTGGCCATCTGGAGAAAGTTTGACAGGTCCAGCGTCATTATTTTTCATTTGAATTATTTTTTTTAGACTGTACAAAAAATTATTTAAAATGTCAATTGGATCGTGCCACATATTGAATAACCACTTTTTAAAGCCTTACAGTTACCAAAATGACCATTTTTACAGATGTTTCTTCCTATTCTGAAGCTTCTATTTTGACTGATTGCAGGCAGGGAAATGACTCTAAACACACATATTTTAGTAGAAAAAGTGATAATTCACATCCAACAGTCATTTACAGTCAAAAGATTGAACATTAAAAATAAACATTTCTGACCATCTGGAGAAATGTCAACAGGTTCGGGGTCATCGTTTTTCATCCGAAAATGGATTTTTTTGACTCTGTAAAAAATAATTTAAAATGTCAATTGGTTCGTGCCTCATGTTGAATAAACACTTCTTAAAGTATCACAGTGACCAAAATTGGCATTTTTACATATGTTTCCTCCTACTCAGAAGCATCTATTTTGACTGATTTCGGGCATGAATATGACTCTAAACACACCTATTTTAGTTGAAAAATTGATAATTCACATTTAACAGTCATTTACAGTCAAAAGATTGAACATTAAAAATAAACATTTCTGACCATCTGGAGAAATGTCAACAGGTTCGGGGTCATCGTTTTTCATCAGAAAATGGATTTTTTAAACTGTACAAAAAAACGATTTAAAACGTCAACTCGATCATGCCTCTTGTTGAATAACCACTTTTTTAAGCCTCACAATGACCAAAATTGCCAATCTTACAGACTTTTTCTCCCACTGAGAAGCTTGTGACATATTGTGACATATTTCGGGCAGGAAAATTACTCTTAACACACTTATTTCAGTTGAAAAAGTTATAATTCCCATGCAATACTGATTTACGGTCAAAAGATTAAACATTAAAAAATCACCATTACTGACCATCTGGAGAATGTTCGACAGGTCCGGTGTCATCGTTTTTCATCAGAAAATGTATTTATAAGCCAAACAGATACAAAGTGACGGACCAATCGGTTTGCACTTCACTTTTTTTTCTGCTGCCTTATCAGGCTGCTTGTACGCAGTACTCCGACACCTGTCACCTTTTTGTGCCTCTGATCACAGATTGTCCCAACGATTTAAACAAATGGAGGTGCACTAAACATAATGAAACAAGTCAAAATTATATTTTCTTTCTTTTCGTCTTCTTTATTTCGGATTCTATACTTTTACACAAAGACAGCCAACGCGTTTCGTTCCTCAAAACACAAAAGTTCTTGGAACTTCATCAGGGCTGTGAAGTAACATAGAAAAAATGACGGACAAAACCCAGGTCTATATACAAACGATCATTGAAAAGAAAAGGTTTTATACAAAAACAAAATTATGTTACACAAATACAAAAACAACACTGTACAGTACAAACCCAAAACTAAACACCAACACATTACATATATGAACATGCATTGATATTTTATTGAAAATTTGTATTTTCTTATAAAACTCATACAAAAAGTCTTCTCCTTATAAAGGTGAAAAGTTTAGATAGTCTGCGACAGAAGGAAAGTAAAAAGACAACCATTGATAGGGAAAGGTGCATTAGAAGAAAGATGAGAATTCATACTTATAGAAAAGTCTATACACACACCTTAATAAGTGGAGCAAGGATTAATTGCAAACAGTCGATGAAAGCCTTTAAGTCCACCACACATACTTAGTAATCCATCCATGATGATGTCTCACCTCAACAGTGATAGAGAAATCTGTATATCTCGTACAGTAATTCAAAAACAGTCAAATTCGTCTCTGGATAATGTATGATAACAATCCTGAGCTGAAAAAAGCAAAGTTGATGAAATTTGCCTAATATAAACTCACCAAATCTATTTTAATAGAAGATGCAAATTGCCAGAAGTTCTCACCTAATTAGTCATTCTTTTGTTCAAGTTGATAGAAGTTTAAAATTGATGATACTAGCCGATCATGAATAGAACAACCTAAAATAACAGGGGAAGGATAGCAATAAGTCTGTAAATTTTGTAAATGCACAAACCAAGGTCTTATTAATTTTACCTTACTCCATTACGATTAATTGCCACAAACAACAAAACCTCATCTCACCTTTAGTATGTAGCCAACTTTTAGAATTGATGATAATAAACAATCATAAATAGAACAACCTAAAATAAGAGGGGGGATAGCAATACGTCTACAAATTGTGTAAATGCACAAAACCAAGGTGTCACTAATTTTACTGTACTCTATTAGGATTAACCGTCAGAAACAAGAAAACACCATCTCACCTTTAGTATGTAGCCAGATTGGGATGCAATTAATCCCTATGCAGAACTTGTTCCAAAGATCATGGTTAATTTAGAATTTCAAAGAGAACGACCACCTACATATGCAAAAATACATGGTAAGTATATGAGGAAAAAAGTGCCAGGTAATAACATCACACTTCATACAGTACCATGCACAAGTTAAGGATCAGTTGTTTCAGTTCGAAGAGAAGTGACTAAATATGTAGATATCTCTGCCTATTTTAGTGTACCAAACATCCACTCTGGTCCATATTCCTCATGGATCCCTTTTATAAAAAAGCAGTCAACATGTCTATCTGGCAACACTTATTTTTAAAAACGATCACGGTTCCAAAGAAAAGAAGCCCACGTAGTTTGCCCAGAATTAATGGCTGCAGCACAAAAACAGCTTCACCTTAACTTAGTAGGGTTAATACAGATTTCCATTATAAGCCACATTAAAAGCTTTTTATTGAGAATTCAAGTTCCCATTACCCTAGAATTGTTAAGTGGAGGTAACGAGCTGACTTTAACCTATGGGTTTGGATTTTTCTAGTATAGCGTGCAATACCAGGACTTACAAAAAATAAATATTTAATTTTAAAACTAGAAATACCTCCTCCTTTAAACAAATTATTTGTAAAACAACATAGCTACCACTCATTTTTTATACTCCTTAGAGTCAATCCTAATGCGATTTACCTAACCTACAGTTAGGATTTACCTAACCTACAGCGGCATCGTCCTCTATTCGTGACGTCATCACAAAGCCAACAGTCTTGATGTCTCGATCAAGAGAGACAAGGATACACGGCAGCCATATTTAAACAGACTACAAATGCATCCGTAATTAACCTTTGACACAATTCATAAATGCGATAGTCTTTCCAGTCAAGGGTAGGAAAAACAATTTTTTTATTTCTTCCTAAATACTTATTTAAAAGACTTGTTCTTTTGATTAAAATTCAAAATTTAGATAACTAATCGTCGATACTTATTAACCTATGCTGCACAAGGGTCAAAAAGAAATATTTAAGGCACCACCTAAATAACTTCATATGCTATGCATACATCTCTATGTAAGTATGCAAGAGTCAACGAAGATCCACAAATGATCGGGGTTGTATGATTAAAATCGCCATTTTGAAATGGACTCAAAACAATACGATATGGTGATAGGGTTATCAATTCTGCAAGTATAAATAGAGCTGCCTCATTTGATTAATAGCCTATTCTTATACCTGTGCTTTGGTAAACAAAAGGTCCATAAAAGTTCACAGATGGTCGAAATTACCCGAATATAACCGCCATCTTCACACAGATTTAGGAAATTAGGATAGAATGAAAAGGTAATTAATTCCTAAAGGATAACAATAAAGATGCAAATGTGTATCTTGAGAGCCAATAAAATACATGTATCCGTAGTTGCTTGACTTTAAATGTTCCAATTAAACTTTACCCCCCCCAAAAAATCAACAGATAAATAATATTTAGGATGTTTCAATAATGGACCTTTGTAGGTGGAAGGGACAGAATATTTAGAATGAAAAAAGGGGAAAAGGATGACCAGATGTTGTTCGGGTATGACAGAGAAATTCTATAATCATATAATCAGAATACATCATTATTCACAACCTGCAGAACAATAATCACATATCTAGTGGCTTAGAACAGCTGTTACAGAATCATGAGCTAATAACCACAAATATCTAACTGTATACATAGATCTTGATGTTCTGCCATTCTAATCAGTTCAAAAAGTAGTGGAATTCGCTATCAATGTTGTGTCCATGTTTAATAGCTTGTAACCTACAAATCCACTTGGCCTCCTTTTGTCTTAAGGTGAGCTCTTTTTCTCCACCTCTTCTGTTAGCTGAAACATGTTCAATGCTATAGAACCAGAATGAATGATCTGTCCCATGAATTTGTTTGTAGTGTTCTGCCATAGGATATCTCATATCTCCGGCCTTTATTGCTCTACGATGTTCCTGAACTCTTGTTTTGAGGCTTCTCATTGTGCCGCCTACGTATATTGAGTCACGGGCACAACCCAAGACATATACCACAAAGTTGGTGTTACAGTTTATGAATTCATTGATTACATATCGTTTCTGGTTAAAAGATACAAATTTCTTGATTTTATTTTTTCCAAAATCACACACAGGAACCACACGTGTAAAAGCCACATGGCTTCACTGGTAGCCATGTGTTTACACTTCTAGATGTCGTTACTTAACTGGGACATAGCCTGTCTTTCAGAGTTAGTCTTTTCCTGTACGTCACAGAAGGGTTTCTGGTAAGGATTTTATTCAAAGTTGGTACTTCTAATAGGACATGCCAATTCTTCTTTAAAATCCTAAAGATTCTGTCACTGTGTCTGGTATACTTAGTTACGAATCTCGTTTTTTCATTGTAAGTAGTCACTTTTTTGGTGCTGACTTCTAATGTAGTGTCTCTACTGAGCCATTGTGCTCATAACTCTGCTGCTTTTACATCCTGTTTTCTATACCCTCTTTTTAAAAATCTAGAGCGTGTTTCTGTGATGTTACTTTAAAATTTTTATGCCTCAAAGCAATTGCGTCTCACCCTTACCTTTTTTGCGTAAGGGGTGTTCTTTATCACTGATCTTGCATGAGCGCTTGTCGCATGTAGTACACCATTACATGACGTCTCTTTTCGATACAAGGTGCTCTGTATAGTTCCGTCTTTTTCATAAAATTGAAGATCTAAAAAATCGTTCTTCTCCCTATTACAGCTCATTGTCAATGACACATTATAGGGGTTATTGTTAAGGTACAGGAAATAATCCTGAAGACAATCTCTGGATTCTGACCAAAAGCAGATAATATCGTCAATATACCTCCCCCAGAACACAATATGTTGTGTCCAAGGGGAGGCACTACGACCCCAGGCTTGACCACTCTCGAACCACCCCATAAATAGGCTTGCGTAAGAGGGGGCAAATTAAGTACCCATGGCCGTCCTGTGAACTTTTCATCAGAAAATGTATTTGTTAGACTGTACAAAAAATTATTTAAAATGTCAATTGAATTATGCCTCATGTTGAATAAGCACTTTTAAAACCTCACAGTAAACAAAATTGCCATTTTACAGAAGTTTCCTCCTACTCAGAACTTTCTATTTTGGCCGATTTCAGGCAGGAAAATGACTCTAAACACACTTATTTTAGTTCCAAAAGCTATAATTAAGACCCCTGACCCTCGGTCAGAGATCTGCTCTTCCCCTGCAGCTCTGCCGTATTGTGCGCTGCCTGCAGCCCCACCGAGGCAGGGTTCGAATCCGCACCTTGCTGGTGCCCGCTGCCTCTTTGCCTCGCTGCCTGTGCCGTCTCTCTGGTGATTTTCATTGTGTTTATTTGTTTTCCCTCCCCCCTGCATTGTGTTGTATTGCCTCACTGCCTGTGCCGTCTGTCTGGTGATTTCATTCTGTTTATTTGTTTTCCCTCCCCCCTGCATTGTGCCCTATTGCTTTGCTGCCTGTGCCGTCTATCTGGTGATTTTCATTCTGTTTATTTGTTTTCCTTCCCCCTGCATTTTGCCCTATTGCCTCGCTGCCTGTGCCATCCGTTTGGTGATTTTTATTCTGTTTATCTGTTTTTCCTTCCTCCCCTGCATTGTGCTCCATTGTATCCCTTAACGCTGTTCCCCCTTATCTTTTTTCCTCCGTTTGGTGGCTTTTATCGTAGTGCTGTGCCCTGATTGTTTTTTTACTTTACACTGTTTTTCCTCATTTCCCCATTCATTGTATTCCTCTGTTGTTGTAATTGACTCCGTTCCCGCCGCATCCCGCCCCGCCTCCCAGCTGCACATCCCTCACCTACCTAATGGTGACCCCTGTGCGGTCGCGCAGTGGACGTTTGCAGCGGGCCTGCCGCTGGCACGCCGAAGGTGCACCAAAGGCGAGTCCGTCTGCACCCGTCTGCGACCGGACCGTGATTAGTGCCAGGAACTCTGGATCTCCGAGACCCCGCCAATATGATTCCGCCGCCCTCCACTCCCTCAACCCAGGAAGACACACCGACTGCCAAAGAGCCACACCAAACATCACCCACAGACAGTTCTCCTGCAGACACTGCCAATGATCCTTCACCATCAACAGCACCCCCTGGACGCCTGCACCACCGAAGCCCTGACATGCATCCTCCTCAATGTGAGCTCCCTACACAGACACACCGTGGAGATCTGGAACCTGATCGACATCCTCTCACCCGACATCGCCTTCTTCGCGGAAACCTGGACAAACGCCACCTGCGGCCCCGACATCGCTACAGCCATCCCCGACAGATACAAGATCCAGAGAAAGGACCGCCCCCACAGCCCAGGAGGAGGACTCACCATCGCACACACGACCTCCCTCTGGCTCAAGACCTCCAGCACGAGCAACCACCACTCCACCATTCCAACACAGAACACCTCCACTTCCAGATCCAGACCAGCTCCTGGACCACGTTACATGGCACCGTCGCCTACAGATCCCCAGGACCTCGCACCCAGTCCGCAACAACCATCGCTGACCTTGTTGCACCCCATCACCTCCATGGACTAAGTTCTACTCGGAGACCTGAACTTCCACCTCGACAACCGCAGCGACGCCGACTCCACCACCCTTCTTGACAACCTCTCCAACCTCGGACTGAAGCACCCCACGCACAGAGCAGGTCACACTCTCAACCCCATCTTCGCGGGAGGACTAACATCCGCTTCAGCCACACCACGCAGCCCCTCTGGATGGACACAACTGCGTACACTTCACCTTCAACACCAACACCGCACCCAAACCCACCCCTCGCCCACCACGAAGGAACAAGAGCAAGGTCACAAAGGAACATCTCAACTCTACCCTACTACTAGACCCCCCCTGCGCCACAACCAACACCAACCCCACAGCAAAAGAACTCCACCGCTGGATCTCCACCACCCTGCCAAACAAGGCCCCCTGAAGGCCGCCTGGTTCACCACCGAAGTCCAAGAAGCCAGGTGCTCCTGCAGATGCCTCAAGAAGACCTGGCAAAACCAGAAAACCACTGAAAACCTGAACAACCACAGGAATGCCCTGAAGGAATACCACCAGCAGATAAGATACACCAAGCGGACTTTCATCCAGAACAAAATCCACACCATCGCAACCAACTCCAAAGAACTCTTCAACATCATACAGCAATTCACTAAACCCCCAGCAAAGCCACGGACGTCACACCATCCCAGGAACTCTGCAACAAGCTCAGCTCCTAATTCCATTTGGTCAGACGACGGACACCACCCCCCTCCCCACCACCAATGACAAGCCGACCGTCACCTCTGGATTCCGCAGCAACCACAGCACTGAGACCGCCCTCCTCGCCGCCACTGACGACATCCGCATGCTACTCGACCAGGGACACACTGCGGCCCTCATCCTACTAGACCTCTCAGCAGCCTACGACACCGCCTCACATCGCACGCACGCAGCCAGACCTCACGATGCTGGGATATGAGGAACCACCCTCAACTGGATCTGATCATTTCTCACCGGCAGATCCTAAAGGATCACACTCCCTCCCTTCCTCTCTGAACCCACAGAGACCAACTGCGGAGTACCCCAAGGATCATCACTCAGCCCCACGCTTTTCAACATCTACATGGCTCCCCTCACCGCTATCATCAGACAGCATGGGCTCAGCATAGTATCATACCCAACGACACCCAGCTCATCCTATCCCTCACGAAGGACCCAGAAGACACCAAAATCTGCTTTCAGGAAGGAATGAAGGACGTCATGTCCTGGATGAAAGACACCTGCCTGAAGCTCAACTCAGAGAAGACTGAGGTCCTCATCCTAGGACCCTCCAACTCTACCTGGGACAACACCTGGTGGCCCTTCACCCTTGGGAGCCCACCCACCCCCACAGACCACGCACGGAACCTCGGCATCATCCTTGACTCCGCCCTCACCATGACCCGCCAGATCAACTCCGTCGCCTCCACCAGTTTCAAATGCCTTCGCATCCTCCGAAAGACCTACTAATGGATACCCCCGAATGCAGAAAGACTGTCACCCACACACTGGCAACCAGTAGACTGGACTATGGTAACGCCCTCTACGCCGGAATCAACAGAACTCTTCTACACAAGCTCCAAACCATTCAGAATGTCGCAGCCAGACTAGGCCTTGGGACCCCTCGGCATGAACACAAGACCCAACTCCTACGTAACCTGCACTGGCTCGCCATCGAGAAGAGGGTAACCTTCAAACTTCTCACCCACGCCTACAAATCCCTCCACAACATCAGACCCAAATATCTCAATGAGAGAGTCTCCTTCCACCTACCTATAAGGACCTCCGCTCCACCGACCTTGCCCTGGCAGAGACCCCCCGCATCCGCATCCGCAGAAGCAGAGCAGGCAGAAGAGCCTTTTCATACATCGCTGCCAAGACCTGGAACGAGCTCCCAGTTAACATTAGACGGTCCCTGACCCTGCTCACCTTCAGACCTGGCTCTTCGACTGAATCGGAGCTGCAGCCCCCCTCCCCTTAGTGCCTTGAGACCCTCAGGGGTGAGTAGCACGCTTAATCACCCCCTGATTGATTGATTGATTGATAATTCACATGCAATAGTCAATTACAGTAAAAAAAACGTAAACATAAAAAAATCACCATTACTTACCATCTGGAGAAAGTTTGACAGGTCTGGGGTCATTGTTCTTCATCAGAGAATTAATTTTTTAGACTCTGCAAAAAATTATTTAAAATGTCAATTGGATCGTGCCTCATATTGAATAACTACTTCTTAAAGCCTCACAGTGAACAAAATTGGCATTTTTACATATGTTTCCTCCTACTCAGAAGCATCTATTTTGACTGATTTCAGGCTGGAAACTGAGTCTAAACACACCTATTTTAGTTGAAAAAGTGATAATTCACATTTAACAGTGTTAGAAATGGGATTTCCGGTTGGCTAAGGCTTGCGCCAAAGCCAGGCAGAAACCACCACTCTAGTCAGGGCAAGGAAGTTACACGCCAAAGATAACCCCTGCTCACCCCCTTGGTAGCTTGGCACGAGCAGTCAGGCTTAACCTGGAGGCAATGTGTAAAGCGTTTGCACGCGCACACAGCAACAACACCCTAGGCCCACCACAAAAGAAATTCCACACAAGGTTATGTATAAAAATAGCCTTTGTATTATAATAAACACATTAGATCATAATCACAGAATATACACTGTGCCAACTGGCACCGGGCAGTATCTACAGGGGATTATATATACACACGACAGGGCCAATTGGGCCACTGCCAGAACAACCACAAATCACCAAGATGTAAAGGTAGAACAAATATTAAATGTAGGGCACAACCACTAACCACTGGTGAAATACTGAACTAGGGCCTAGATCATGCAACGTAAATTACTCTGTGCAATAATCCTCACATTAGGCCTAAGACATATTCTGCATAAACCTCAGGGGCATAAATACATTATGCATAAACACCATAGCATCCCATCAGGCATCACAAGCGTAAACACCCTAGGCAACAGATTAGCCTAAAAACAGTGTGCCCCAATCGGGGGCACAACACACTGAACCAGGCCCCAGGCCAACTGGCCTCTCACAGGGGCTCAAATGCCCGATGTCCAGAATGTCCGGGCTGGCTGCGCACGCAGCAGAAGCAGCAAAGCAAAAGATCAGGCATAAATGTGGCAGCTGCCCACTACTTGCTGGGCAGCTGTGTGTTAGAATCCGGGTTCTCTGGTTGGCACAGGTAGGTACTTGTGTCAAGCAGGGAACATTTCCTCTAGTCAGGGTAAGGGGTTAAACTCCAACAATAACCCCTGCTCACCCTCTAGGTAGCTTGGCGCGAGCAGACAAGGCGTTATCTCAGGGCATTTAGTTTAAGCATTTCTGAACACACACACAGTAACTCAGTGACAACCCCACACATGGACTCCACACTGGAATATATAAAAAAATAGCACTTTATATATATAGATTAGGCTTAGCACAAGACCAGTTAACGTTTAAACGGCCCACAATACGATTTACAAAAAGAGTTCTTTACTTTAGCGTAGTGTTAATGTTCTGTGCGCTTCGTTCCTTCCAGTACGCTTCGTACGCGGCAAAAATAGGCTTAGGGAACGGGTCTTACACGCACTGTAGGTGCTTCGGGATGAAGCGTACACCCTACGGTGCGAACAGGCACAGTACCTTTGTCTTTGGTGAGTTTGTCACGAAGGCTGCACGGGCATCAAGCGCGATGTACGGTGCGATGTCCTCCTGCTGCGGTGCGTACTACGGTACGTTGGACCATGGGTGTGCAGAGCTTCAGGGGACGGTGCATAGGTACGGTGCTTTCAATGTTCGTCGCGGCATTCGCGCCGTACCATGAGATCGACAATCTTGAGTTGAAGTGCTGGACACAAGCGAACAGTACGCTCCGCACAGGGGAGACGTACGCGACTACCGTATGCACCCCAGCCTTTCCAAAGCAGGGGAAAGGAGCGTACGCTGGGCAGTACGGTTCATAGGGAATAAAAGCAAGTACGGTTCGCAGTCCTTCCATTACGGTGCAAGCTACGGCTCGTAGGGGCCTATTTAGTCACGTTGTTCAGGCCGGACGATACCTTCCGTTGCGGTGCGAGCTACGGCTCGTAGAGGGGCCTTAGTCACTTTGTTCGGGCTGGACAGCTTGGTGCAGGCTTCCAGGGGGGGTACGCTTCGATCGTCGAGGCGTACACAGCAGTTCGCTCAGGATTACGGGGAAAACAGTCCGTTTCCGGTGCGCTCTCACGGCGGTGAAGTCCACTGGTCCTGGGACTTCGTTCAGGGGGCAAGCTCGCTCACAAGCCCTTGGAGATCTTCAGCACAAGTCAAATAAAAGTTTCTTGGGTCTTTTCTTCCTCTTCTTCAGCAGCAAGGCAACCACTGCAGGCCAACCCCCCAGGTCAGGGACAGTGCTCCTCCATGCAGCTTTCCCAGTTCCTTCTCGTCGGACAGAGGTTTCTTCTTGGCAGGACAGGATCTAGTTTCTTAGGAGCAGGGCTCCTACATTTATACCACAAATCTTTTGTTCTCTCAGGCCGGGGGGCCCTTGCCTAGTTCAGTTTAGTTCTGGAGCACTTTGTTGATGCGATGCAGGCTTCTTCTTTCAGGTTGCAGGGCAGAGTCATCAGACACTCCACAGGGGGTGGAGCCAGCATTGTGGTGGCAGAGCACAGCCCTATTCAGAGTCCAGGTGTACTCCTCCCACCCATCTATATGTCAATCTCTCTATTCACCACCAGGCTACCTAGCCCTGCCCCTCTGGGATTCCCCAGCCCTGTCACTCACACAAGCCAGACAGCAGATACACATCAGCACAGAGGCGGGCTGAAATGGTTAGGCAAGCAAAGGCCATCTTTCTAAAAGTGGCGTTCGCAAACACAGAACATTAAAATAAACCTTGCTAACAGATGTATTTTATTATTCTAAGTTTAGGCATACTAAACTCGATTTTCTACCATGTTCCCTGGGTCTGTTAGGATCATAGGATGTAACAATTCCAACGGCCCATTCTGGCCTATGAGAACAGGGTAGCCTTACAATAGTGAAAACCGAAAATGGCTGTAATTCACTATTAGGACATGCCACACACATCAGGGCTTGTCCTACCTTATGCTTACAATGCACCCTGTCCTTGGGCCTACCATAGGGGTGACTAACATGAAGCTAAGGGAAGGTTTAGGGACTGGCAAGTGGGTGCACTTGCCAGTCAGCTTGACAGTACCAGACTGCACGCAGGTTCTGCAATGGCAGACCTTAGACATATTTTACCAGGCCGCGTCTGTGGGTGGCACAACCAGTGCTGCAATCCCACCAGCAGCATTTGTATTTACAAGCCCTGGGCACTCCTGGTGCACTTTACTGAAGTCTGACAGTAAACCAAATCAGCCAATAATGGAATCCAACCTATACATTTTAAATAGGGAGCACTTGCACTGTGGCACTGGTTGGCAGTGGCACAGTGCTCTGAGCAGCCAACACCAACAAAACATATGAGGCACAGTGACAAAAAGTGGAAGGGAGACTCACGCCAAGGTGCCAGGTCTAACACTGTGCAAAGGAGCCCTGGCACCAGCGTGCCTCCTGAGCCCCTCCTTGTCACCCAAGCAAATGCCCCATGTCCAGCGCAGTAGGAATTCAGCTGCCAATGCAGTAGTCGCCAAAGGGCGCAATGCACTGGGGGGCCTCTCGCCCCGTTCAGGCTAGAACCACTAATGCCCCCAAGTCCCACTTCGGGACTTCTAGAGTACGATCTGGCCCCCAAACATGAAAGGACCCTGGCACCATGGTCCTCGCTGCAGCCCCACCCTGGGACTCTAAAAAAATAGACTTTGCCCACAACATTGCAGTTGCCCGCTATGGTGGCGCAACTGAGGAAGTCAAGAGGTACTGGCACCAAACTGCCCCTTGGACCCCTACTAGAGCCTGGAAAACAATGTGCCCCCGTGGGAGCGGCCCACTCCTCTGTGGGACCGCTCAGGTACCAACTTGGTGCCTCAATCTGCCCTGTGCGTGTGAGTCCCACTCGGGGGACTCTTAAGTAAAAAAAAATGTCTCCCAACGTTGGAGCGGTTCGCTGCCCTGCGGGACCACTCCAGACGAACAGGGACCGGCCATGGGGGGTAACGTCCCATTCACCTGGGACTCCCTTGCGGTCTCCTCTCTGTCGGCATCTCTGATGCTCTTGCCACACTGGCTGCCCGTGACACTCCTCTTCGCCCGGTTCCTCTTCCTGGACCGGGACTTCAATGGGGAGCCGGAGAGGCTCCTGGCGGTGTCTTGTGGAGGCGGGGTGGGCTCCTGTCCTCCTCCACACCTGCAGAGACGCTTCTCTTCACGGCATCTTCCCGGGCACACGCAGGAGCACGGGGTAGGCTCCCGTCTGCTTCCTGCTTCCGTTGCGAGGCCCCCCCTTCAGTCAGGCGGCTTCCGGGCTGCGGCGGTGAGGCTGTTCCTCTTTCTTCTTGGCACAATACGGGGTAGGCTCCCGTCACTAGCACGAAGTCCCTGGCGGGGTGGGCACCCGCTAGGGGTATAAAGACAGCACAAAGTCCCTGGCGGGGTGGGTACCCGCTAGGGGTATAAAGACAGCACAAAGTCCCTGGCGAGGTGGGCACCCGCTAGGGGTATAAAGACAGCACAAAGTCCCTGGCGGGGTGGGCACCCGCTAGGGATATAAAACAGCGCACAATGCGGGGTAGGCACCCGCTATGGATGCACTGATGTGGGGTGGGCTCCCACCAGCCCACAAAACACCAATGCGGCGACGATGTGGGGTGGGCTCCCGCAAGACGATGAAATGCGGGGGAATCCGCAGGCAGCCTCCCAGTGCTGCAAATCACCAGTAGAAGCGCACTCCAAGTGCTAGGGCCCCCAATTCAGCACAAAGTCAGAGGGGCAAGTTGAACAAAACTAATGCGCTGTTCCTAGATAAAGGCAAAGTTCAGGGGGCACAAGGCTGGGCTCAGGCACGCCAGCACACAGGGCCCTCCAGCAGGGAGGCAGTCCCTTGTCACGGTTCCTCCTGGAGCCCAGCCGCAGCAGCCCCCAGCGTCAGGACCAGCACCACTGAACCTCTCACATGGGGGTCACAGCCCCTTTTTATACACAGATTTCCTTTGTCACCAAGGTGCAGGGCAAGGGGAAAACCAGATGCAACTGGTTCTGGAGCACTTTGTTTTGCTCAGCCCCTCTCCCTACTCACAGGACAGGCTAGGGACATCAGACGCACCACAGGGGGCGGAGCCAGCATTGTGTAGGGAAGGCACAGCCCTATTCGGGTCCCAGGTGCAACTCCTCCCTCCCATCTACATGCAGATCTCTCCTTTCACCACCTGGCTCCTGGAATTCCCCACCCCATCCAGCACCTGTCAATCACAAGCCAGACATGCACTCCACACCAGGCAGGCAGAAACACAGCACACAGAAATGCCAACTTCTAAAAGTGACACTTCTCCACCAGTCACAATAAATCCGCGCACACCATTGCGCAGCATTTATCCTCACGAGTTCGCACATACTAAACTTGACCCTGCACTCTGTTCACACCAGGAACTACCATGGACACACATATCCCCCATGCGTTCCTATGGGAGGGCAGGCCAGTCTCAGTAAATGTAACACAGAGCGCACGCACTTTACACTGGGACACAGTGCTAAAGTGCCTAGATATCTAAAACCACTAACACTACATAGGGAAAAAGGCTAGGATAAATGCAAAAAGTTTTAGGGGTGAACCTGCCAAGAGGGCAAAGTACAACAAACAGTTGTTTACAGTCAAAAGATTGAACATTAAAAATAACATTTTCTGACCATCTGGAGAAATATCGACAGGTCCGTGGTCATCGTTTTTTATCCAAAAATTGATTTATTAGACTGTGCAAAAATGATTCAAATGCCAATTGGATTGTGCCTCATGATGGATACCAACTTTTTAAAGCCTCACAGTGACCGCATTTCCATTTTCACAGACTTTTCCTTCTACTCAGAAACTTCTATTTTGACTACTTTTGGGCAGGAAAACGACTCTAAACACACTTATTTTAGTTCCGAAAGTGATAATTCACATGCAATAGTCATTTACAGTCAAAAGATTAAACATTAAAAATCACCATTATTGACCATCTGGAGAAAGTTCGACAGGTCCGGGGTCATCGTTTTTCATCAGAAAATTGATTTTTTGGACTGCACGAAAAATGATTCAAAATATCAATTGGATAGTGCCTCATGGTGAATAACCACTTTTTAAAGCTTCACAGTGAACAAAATTGCCATTTTTAGAGACTTTTTCTCCTACTCTGAAGCATCTATTTAGATCAAGTTTGGGCAGGAAAATGACTCTAAACACACTTATTTTAGTACCAAAAGAGACAATTCACATACAATAGTTATTTACAGTCAAAAGATTAAACATTAGAAAATGACCATTTCTGACCATCTGGAGAAAGTTCGACAGGTCCGGGGTCATCGTTTTTCATCAGAAAATTGATTTTTTGGACTGTAGAAAAATTCAATCAAAATGTCAATTGGATTGTGCCTCTTGTTGAATAACCACTTTTTACAGCCTCACAGTGAATGAAATTACAATTTTTACAGACTTTTCCTCATACTCAGAAGCTTCTATTTTGACCGATTTCAGGCAGGAAAATGACTAAACACGCTCATTTTAGTTTCAAAATTGACAATTCACATGAAATAGTTATTCATAGTCAAAAGATTAAACATAACAAATTCACTATTACTGACCATCTGGAGAAAGTTTGACAGGTCCGGGGTCATCGTTTTTCATCAGAAAATTGATTTTTTGGACTGTAGAAAAAATGAATCAAAATGTCAATTGGATTGTGCCTCTTGTTGAATAACCACTTTTTACAGCCTCACAGTGAATGAAATTACAATTTTTACAGACTTTTCCTCCTACGCGGAAGCTACTATTTTGACCAATTTCGGGTGGAAAATGACACTAAATGCACTTATTTTAGTTCCAAAAGTGATAATTCACATGCAATTGTCATTTACAGTCAAAAGATTAAACAGGAAAAAATAACCATTTCTGATCATTTGGAGAAAGATCGACATGTCCGGGGTCATCGTTTTTCATCAGAAAATTGATTTTTTGGACTGTAGCAAAAATGATTCAAAATGTCAATTGGATTGTGCCTCATGTTGAAAATCCCATTTGTAAAGCCTCACAGTGACCAAAATAGCAATTTTTACAGACTTTTCCGCCTACTCAGAAGCTTCTATTTCGACCAATTTCAGGCAGGAAAATGACTCTAAACACACTTATTTTAGTTACAAAAATGATAATTCACTTGCAATAGTTATTTATAGTCAAAAGATTAAACATAAAAAATTCACTATTACTGACCATCTGGAGAAAGTTTGATAGGTCAGAAAATAGATTTTTTAAACTGTACAAAAAATTATTTAAAATGTCAATTGGATCGTGCCTCATGTTGAATAACCACTTTTTAAGGACTCACAGTGGCCAAAATTGCCATTTTTACTTACTTTTCCTCCTACTCAGAAGCTTCTATTTTGACCCATTTCAGGTAGGAAAATGACTCTAAACACACTTCTTTTAGTTATAAAAGTGACAACTCACATGCTATAGTTATTTACAGTCAAAAGATTAAACATTAAACATTCACCATTGCGGACCATCTGGAGAAAGTTCGGCAGGTCCAGGGTCATCGTTTTTCATCAGAAAAATAATTTTTGGGACTGTACAAAAAATGATTTATGATGTCAATTGGATCATGCCTCATGTTGAATAACCACTTTTTAAGGCCTCACAGTGATCAAAATTGCCATTTTTAGAGACTTTTTCTCCTACTCAGAAGCTTCTATTTTGACCAATTTCGGGCAGCAAAACGTCTCTAAACACACCTATTTTAGTTCCAAAAGTGACAATTCACATGACATATTTATTTACAGTCAAAAGATAAACATTAAAAATGTAATATTACTAACCATCTGGAGAAAGTTCATTGTTTTTCATCAGAAACTTGATTTTTTCCACGGTGCAAAAAATGATTCAAAATGTCAATTGGACCATGCCTCATGTTGAATAACCACTTTTTAATGCCTCACAGTGACCAAAATTGCCATTTTTACAGATTTTTCCTCCTATTAAGTAGCTTCTATCTCGACCAATTTCGGGCAAGAAAATGACTCTAAACACACTTATTTTAGTTCCAAAAATGATAATTCACTTGCAATACTCATTTACAGTCAAAAGATTAAACATTAGAAAATGACCATTTCTGACCATCTGGAGAAAGTTCGACAGGTCCGGCCGGGGTCATCGTTTTTCAACAGAAAATCGATTTTTTGGACTGTACAAAAAATGATTCAAAATGTCAATTGAATTATTCCTCATTTTGAATAACCACTTTTAAAGCCAAGCAGTGACAAAAATTGCCTTTATTCCAGACTTTTCCTCCTACTCGGAAGCTTCTATTTTGACCTATGTCAGGCAGGATAATGACTCTAAACACACTTATTTTAGTTACAAAAGTGACAATTCACACGCAATAGTTATTTACAGTCCACAGATTTAACAGTCAAAATTCCCCATTACTGACCATCTGAAAAAAGTTCGACAGGTCCGGGGTCACAGTTTTTCATCAGAAAATTAATTTTTGGCGCTGTACAAAAAATGATTCATAATGTCAATTGGATCGTGCCTCGTGTTGAATAACCACTTTTTAAGGACTCACAGTGGCCAAAATTGCCATTTTTACTTACTTTTCCTCCTACTCAGAAGCTTCTATTTTGACCAATCTCAGGTAGGAAAATGACTCTAAACACACTTATTTTAGTTACACAAGTGACAACTCACATGCTATAGTTATTTACAGTCAAAAGATTAAACATTAAAAATTCACCATTGCGGACCATCTGGAGAAAGTTCGACAGGTCCAGGGTCATCGTTTTTCATCAGAAAATTAATTTTTGGGACTGTACAAAAAATGATTTATAATGTCAATTGGATCATGCCTCATGTTGAATAACCACTTTTTAAGGCCTCACAGTGACCAAAATTGCCATTTTTACAGACTTTTTCTCCTACTCAGAAGCTTCTATTTTGACCAATTTCGGGCAGTAAAACGTCTCTAAACACACCTACTTTAGTTCCAAAAGTGACAATTCACATGCCATATTTATTTACAGTCAAAAGATAAACATTAAAATGTACTATTACTAACCATCTGCAGAAAGTTCGACAGGACCGGGGTCATCGTTTTTCATCAGAAAATGGATTTTTTGGACTGTATCAAAAATTATTCAAAATGTTTATTGGATCGTGACTCATGTTGAATAACCACTTTTTAAGGCTTCACAGTGAAAACAAAATTTCCATTTGTACAGACTTTACCTCCAACTCGGAAGCTTCTATTTTGAATGATTTTCAGGCAGGAAAATGACTCTAAACACACTTATTTCAGTTCCAAAAGTGACAATTCACATGCAATATTTATTTATAGTCAAAAGATTAAATATTAAATATTTACCCTTACTGATCATCTTAAGAAAGTCCGACGAATCAGGGCTCATCGTTTTTCATCAGAAAATGGATTTTTTTGGATCGTACAAAAGATTATTCAAAATATCAATTGAATCATACCTCATGTTTAATAACCACTTTATAAGGCCTCATAGTGACCAGAATTGCCTTTTTTACTGACTTTTCCTCCTACTCGGAAGCTCCTATTTTGACCGAATTAAGTCAGGAAAATGACTCTAAACACACTCATTTTAGTACCAAAAGTGACAGTTCACATGCAATAGTTATTTACACTCAAAAGATTAAACATTGAAAATTCACTATTACTGACCATCTGGAGAAAGTTTGACAGGTCAGGGGTCATCATTTTTCATCAGAAAATAGATTTTTTGGACTGTACAAAAAATTATTCAAAATGTCAATTGGATCGTGCCTCATGTTGAATAATCACTCTTTAAGGCCTGACAGTGACCAAAATTGCCCTTTTTTCAGACTTTTCCTCCTACTGGGAAGCTTCTATTTTGACCAATTTCAGGCAGGATAATGACTCTAAACACACTTATTTTAGTTACAAAAGTGACAATTCACATGCAATAGTTATTTACAGTCCACAAATTAAACATTAAAAATTCCCCATTACTGACCATCTGGAAAAAGTTCGACATGTCCGGGGTCATCGTTTTTCATCAGAAAATTATTTTTTGGGGCTGTACAAAAAATGATTCATAATGTCAATTGGATCGTGCCTAGTGTTGAATAACCACTTTTTAAAGCCTCAGAGTGAGCAAAATTACCATTTTTACAGACTTTTCCTCCTACTAAGTAGCTTCTATCTCGACCAATTTCGGGCAGGAATATGACTCTAAACACTCTTACTTTAGTTCCAAAAGTGATAATTCACATGCAATAGTCATTTACAGTCAAAAGATTAAACTTTAAAAAATGACAATTTCTGACCATCTGGAGAAAGTTCGACAGGTCCGGCCGGGGTCATCGTTTTTCATCAGAAAATTGATTTTTTGGACTGTAGCAAAAATGATTCAAAATGTCAATTGAATTATTCCTCATTTTGAATAACCACTTTTAAAGCCTCACAGTGACAAAAATTGCCTTTATTCCAGACTTTTCTTCCTACGCGGAAGCTTCTATTTTGACCTATGTTAGGCAGGATAATGACTCTAAACACACTTATTTTAGTTACAAAAGTGACAATTCACACGCAATAGTTATTTACAGTCCACAGATTTAACAGTAAAAATTCCCCATTACTGACCATCTGGAAAAAGTTCGACAGGTCCGGGGTCACAGTTTTTCATCAGAAAATTAATTTTTGGCGCTGTACAAAAAATGATTCATAATGTCAATTGGATCGTGCCTCGTGTTGAATAACCACTTTTTAAGGACTCACAGTGGCCAAAATTGCCATTTTTACTTACTTTTCCTCCTACTCAGAAGCTTCTATTTTGACCAATCTCAGGTAGGAAAATGACTCTAAACACACTTATTTTAGTTACACAAGTGACAACTCACATGCTATAGTTATTTACAGTCAAAAGATTAAACATTAAAAATTCACCATTGCGGACCATCTGGAAAAAGTTCGACAGGTCCAGGGTCATCGTTTTTCATCAGAAAATTAATTTTTGGGACTGTACAAAAAATGATTTATAATGTCAATTGGATCATGCCTCATGTTGAATAACCACTTTTTAAGGCCTCACAGTGACCAAAATTGCCATTTTTACAGACTTTTTCTCCTACTCAGAAGCTTCTATTTTGACCAATTTCGGGCAGTAAAACGTCTCTAAACAAACCTACTTTAGTTCCAAAAGTGACAATTCACATGCCATATTTATTTACAGTCAAAAGATAAACATTAAAATGTACTATTACTAACCATCTGCAGAAAGTTCGACAGGACCGGGGTCATCGTTTTTCATCAGAAAATGGATTTTTTGGACTGTATCAAAAATTATTCAAAATGTTTATTGGATCGTGACTCATGTTGAATAACCACTTTTTAAGGCTTCACAGTGAAAACAAAATTTCCATTTGTACAGACTTTACCTCCAACTCGGAAGCTTCTATTTTGAATGATTTTCAGGCAGGAAAATGACTCTAAACACACTTATTTCAGTTCCAAAAGTGACAATTCACATGCAATATTTATTTATAGTCAAAAGATTAAATATTAAATATTTACCCTTACTGATCATCTTAAGAAAGTTCGACGAATCAGGGCTCGTCGTTTTTCATCAGAAAATGGATTTTTTTGGATCGTACAAAAGATTATTCAAAATATCAATTGGATCATACCTCATGTTTAATAACCACTTTATAAGGCCTCATAGTGACCAGAATTGCCTTTTTTACTGACTTTTCCTCCTACTCGGAAGCTCCTATTTTGACCGAATTAAGTCAGGAAAATGACTCTAAACACACTCATTTTAGTACCAAAAGTGACAGTTCACATGCAATAGTTATTTACACTCAAAAGATTAAACATTGAAAATTCACTATTACTGACCATCTGGAGAAAGTTTGACAGGTCAGGGGTCATCATTTTTCATCAGAAAATAGATTTTTTGGACTGTACAAAAACTTATTCAAAATGTCAATTGGATCGTGCCTCATGTTGAATAATCACTCTTTAAGGCCTGACAGTGACCAAAATTGCCCTTTTTTCAGACTTTTCCTCCTACTGGGAAGCTTCTATTTTGACCAATTTCAGGCAGGATAATGACTCTAAACACACTTATTTTAGTTACAAAAGTGACAATTCACATGCAATAGTTATTTACAGTCCACAAATTAAACATTAAAAATTCCCCATTACTGACCACCTGGAAAAAGTTCGACATGTCCGGGGTCATCGTTTTTCATCAGAAAATTATTTTTTGGGGCTGTACAAAAAATGATTCATAATGTCAATTGGATCGTGCCTAGTGTTGAATAACCACTTTTTAAAGCCTCAGAGTGAGCAAAATTACCATTTTTACAGACTTTTCCTCCTACTAAGTAGCTTCTATCTCGACCAATTTCGGGCAGGAATATGACTCTAAACACTCTTACTTTAGTTCCAAAAGTGATAATTCACATGCAATAGTCATTTACAGTCAAAAGATTAAACTTTAAAAAATGACAATTTCTGACCATCTGGAGAAAGTTCGACAGGTCCGGCCGGGGTCATCGTTTTTCATCAGAAAATTGATTTTTTGGACTGTAGCAAAAATGATTCAAAATGTCAATTGAATTATTCCTCATTTTGAATAACCACTTTTAAAGCCTCACAGTGACAAAAATTGCCTTTATTCCAGACTTTTCTTCCTACGCGGAAGCTTCTATTTTGACCTATGTCAGGCAGGATAATGACTCTAAACACACTTATTTTAGTTACAAAAGTGACAATTCACACGCAATAGTTATTTACAGTCCACAGATTTAACAGTAAAAATTCCCCATTACTGACCATCTGGAAAAAGTTCGACAGGTCCGGGGTCACAGTTTTTCATCAGAAAATTAATTTTTGGCGCTGTACAAAAAATGATTCATAATGTCAATTGGATCGTGCCTCGTGTTGAATAACCACTTTTTAAGGACTCACAGTGGCCAAAATTGCCATTTTTACTTACTTTTCCTCCTACTCAGAAGCTTCTATTTTGACCAATCTCAGGTAGGAAAATGACTCTAAACACACTTATTTTAGTTACACAAGTGACAACTCACATGCTATAGTTATTTACAGTCAAAAGATTAAACATTAAAAATTCACCATTGCGGACCATCTGGAGAAAGTTCGACAGGTCCAGGGTCATCGTTTTTCATCAGAAAATTAATTTTTGGGACTGTACAAAAAATGATTTATAATGTCAATTGGATCATGCCTCATGTTGAATAACCACTTTTTAAGGCCTCACAGTGACCAAAATTGCCATTTTTACAGACTTTTTCTCCTACTCTGAAGCTTCTATTTTGACCAATTTCGGGCAGTAAAACGTCTCTAAACACACCTACTTTAGTTCCAAAAGTGACAATTCACATGCCATATTTATTTACAGTCAAAAGATAAACATTAAAATGTACTATTACTAACCATCTGCAGAAAGTTCGACAGGACCGGGGTCATCGTTTTTCATCAGAAAATGGATTTTTTGGACTGTATCAAAAATTATTCAAAATGTTTATTGGATCGTGACTCATGTTGAATAACCACTTTTTAAGGCTTCACAGTGAAAACAAAATTTCCATTTGTACAGACTTTACCTCCAACTCGGAAGCTTCTATTTTGAATGATTTTCAGGCAGGAAAATGACTCTAAACACACTTATTTCAGTTCCAAAAGTGACAATTCACATGCAATATTTATTTATAGTCAAAAGATTAAATATTAAATATTTACCCTTACTGATCATCTTAAGAAAGTTCGACGAATCAGGGCTCATCGTTTTTCATCAGAAAATGGATTTTTTTGGATCGTACAAAAGATTATTCAAAATATCAATTGGATCATACCTCATGTTTAATAACCACTTTATAAGGCCTCATAGTGACCAGAATTGCCTTTTTTACTGACTTTTCCTCCTACTCGGAAGCTCCTATTTTGACCGAATTAAGGCAGGAAAATGACTCTAAACACACTCATTTTAGTACCAAAAGTGACAGTTCACATGCAATAGTTATTTACACTCAAAAGATTAAACATTGAAAATTCACTATTACTGACCATCTGGAGAAAGTTTGACAGGTCAGGGGTCATCATTTTTCATCAGAAAATAGATTTTTTGGACTGTACAAAAAATTATTCAAAATGTCAATTGGATCGTGCCTCATGTTGAATAATCACTCTTTAAGGCCTGACAGTGACCAAAATTGCCCTTTTTTCAGACTTTTCCTCCTACTGGGAAGCTTCTATTTTGACCAATTTCAGGCAGGATAATGACTCTAAACACACTTATTTTAGTTACAAAAGTGACAATTCACATGCAATAGTTATTTACAGTCCACAAATTAAACATTAAAAATTCCCCATTACTGACCATCTGGAAAAAGTTCGACATGTCCGGGGTCATCGTTTTTCATCAGAAAATTATTTTTTGGGGCTGTACAAAAAATGATTCATAATGTCAATTGGATCGTGCCTAGTGTTGAATAACCACTTTTTAAAGCCTCAGAGTGAGCAAAATTACCATTTTTACAGACTTTTCCTCCTACTAAGTAGCTTCTATCTCGACCAATTTCGGGCAGGAATATGACTCTAAACACTCTTACTTTAGTTCCAAAAGTGATAATTCACATGCAATAGTCATTTACAGTCAAAAGATTAAACTTTAAAAAATGACAATTTCTGACCATCTGGAGAAAGTTCGACAGGTCCGGCCGGGGTCATCGTTTTTCATCAGAAAATTGATTTTTTGGACTGTAGCAAAAATGATTCAAAATGTCAATTGAATTATTCCTCATTTTGAATAACCACTTTTAAAGCCTCACAGTGACAAAAATTGCCTTTATTCCAGACTTTTCTTCCTACGCGGAAGCTTCTATTTTGACCTATGTCAGGCAGGATAATGACTCTAAACACACTTATTTTAGTTACAAAAGTGACAATTCACACGCAATAGTTATTTACAGTCCACAGATTTAACAGTAAAAATTCCCCATTACTGACCATCTGAAAAAAGTTCGACAGGTCCGGGGTCACAGTTTTTCATCAGAAAATTAATTTTTGGCGCTGTACAAAAAATGATTCATAATGTCAATTGGATCGTGCCTCGTGTTGAATAACCACTTTTTAAGGACTCACAGTGGCCAAAATTGCCATTTTTACTTACTTTTCCTCCTACTCAGAAGCTTCTATTTTGACCAATCTCAGGTAGGAAAATGACTCTAAACACACTTATTTTAGTTACACAAGTGACAACTCACATGCTATAGTTATTTACAGTCAAAAGATTAAACATTAAAAATTCACCATTGCGGACCAGCTGGAGAAAGTTCGACAGGTCCAGGGTCATCGTTTTTCATCAGAAAATTAATTTTTGGGACTGTACAAAAAATGATTTATAATGTCAATTGGATCATGCCTCATGTTGAATAACCACTTTTTAAGGCCTCACAGTGACCAAAATTGCCATTTTTACAGACTTTTTCTCCTACTCAGAAGCTTCTATTTTGACCAATTTCGGGCAGTAAAACGTCTCTAAACACACCTACTTTAGTTCCAAAAGTGACAATTCACATGCCATATTTATTTACAGTCAAAAGATAAACATTAAAATGTACTATTACTAACCATCTGCATAAAGTTCGACAGGACCGGGGTCATCGTTTTTCATCAGAAAATGGATTTTTTGGACTGTATCAAAAATTATTCAAAATGTTTATTGGATCGTGACTCATGTTGAATAACCACTTTTTAAGGCTTCACAGTGAAAACAAAATTTCCATTTGTACAGACTTTACCTCCAACTCGGAAGCTTCTATTTTGAATGATTTTCAGGCAGGAAAATGACTCTAAACACACTTATTTCAGTTCCAAAAGTGACAATTCACATGCAATATTTATTTATAGTCAAAAGATTAAATATTAAATATTTACCCTTACTGATCATCTTAAGAAAGTTCGACGAATCAGGGCTCATCGTTTTTCATCAGAAAATGGATTTTTTGGGATCGTACAAAAGATTATTCAAAATATCAATTGGATCATACCTCATGTTTAATAACCACTTTATAAGGCCTCATAGTGACCAGAATTGCCTTTTTTACTGACTTTTCCTCCTACTCGGAAGCTCCTATTTTGACCGAATTAAGGCAGGAAAATGACTCTAAACACACTCATTTTAGTACCAAAAGTGACAGTTCACATGCAATAGTTATTTACACTCAAAAGATTAAACATTGAAAATACACTATTACTGACCATCTGGAGAAAGTTTGACAGGTCAGGGGTCATCATTTTTCATCAGAAAATAGATTTTTTGGACTGTACAAAAAATTATTCAAAATGTCAATTGGATCGTGCCTCATGTTGAATAATCACTCTTTAAGGCCTGACAGTGACCAAAATTGCCCTTTTTTCAGACTTTTCCTCCTACTGGGAAGCTTCTATTTTGACCAATTTCAGGCAGGATAATGACTCTAAACACACTTATTTTAGTTACAAAAGTGACAATTCACATGCAATAGTTATTTACAGTCCACAAATTAAACATTAAAAATTCCCCATTACTGACCATCTGGAAAAAGTTCGACATGTCCGGGGTCATCGTTTTTCATCAGAAAATTATTTTTTGGGGCTGTACAAAAAATGATTCATAATGTCAATTGGATCGTGCCTAGTGTTGAATAACCACTTTTTAAAGCCTCAGAGTGAGCAAAATTACCATTTTTACAGACTTTTCCTCCTACTAAGTAGCTTCTATCTCGACCAATTTCGGGCAGGAATATGACTCTAAACACTCTTACTTTAGTTCCAAAAGTGATAATTCACATGCAATAGTCATTTACAGTCAAAAGATTAAACTTTAAAAAATGACAATTTCTGACCATCTGGAGAAAGTTCGACAGGTCCGGCCGGGGTCATCGTTTTTCATCAGAAAATTGATTTTTTGGACTGTAGCAAAAATGATTCAAAATGTCAATTGAATTATTCCTCATTTTGAATAACCACTTTTAAAGCCTCACAGTGACAAAAATTGCCTTTATTCCAGACTTTTCTTCCTACGCGGAAGCTTCTATTTTGACCTATGTCAGGCAGGATAATGACTCTAAACACACTTATTTTAGTTACAAAAGTGACAATTCACACGCAATAGTTATTTACAGTCCACAGATTTAACAGTAAAAATTCCCCATTACTGACCATCTGGAAAAAGTTCGACAGGTCCGGGGTCACAGTTTTTCATCAGAAAATTAATTTTTGGCGCTGTACAAAAAATGATTCATAATGTCAATTGGATCGTGCCTCGTGTTGAATAACCACTTTTTAAGGACTCACAGTGGCCAAAATTGCCATTTTTACTTACTTTTCCTCCTACTCAGAAGCTTCTATTTTGACCAATCTCAGGTAGGAAAATGACTCTAAACACACTTATTTTAGTTACACAAGTGACAACTCACATGCTATAGTTATTTACAGTCAAAAGATTAAACATTAAAAATTCACCATTGCGGACCAGCTGGAGAAAGTTCGACAGGTCCAGGGTCATCGTTTTTCATCAGAAAATTAATTTTTGGGACTGTACAAAAAATGATTTATAATGTCAATTGGATCATGCCTCATGTTGAATAACCACTTTTTAAGGCCTCACAGTGACCAAAATTGCCATTTTTACAGACTTTTTCTCCTACTCAGAAGCTTCTATTTTGACCAATTTCGGGCAGTAAAACGTCTCTAAACACACCTACTTTAGTTCCAAAAGTGACAATTCACATGCCATATTTATTTACAGTCCAAAGATAAACATTAAAATGTACTATTACTAACCATCTGCAGAAAGTTCGACAGGACCGGGGTCATCGTTTTTCATCAGAAAATGGATTTTTTGGACTGTATCAAAAATTATTCAAAATGTTTATTGGATCGTGACTCATGTTGAATAACCACTTTTTAAGGCTTCACAGTGAAAACAAAATTTCCATTTGTACAGACTTTACCTCCAACTTGGAAGCTTCTATTTTGAATGATTTTCAGGCAGGAAAATGACTCTAAACACACTTATTTCAGTTCCAAAAGTGACAATTCACATGCAATATTTATTTATAGTCAAAAGATTAAATATTAAATATTTACCCTTACTGATCATCTTAAGAAAGTTCGACGAATCAGGGCTCATCGTTTTTCATCAGAAAATGGATTTTTTTGGATCGTACAAAAGATTATTCAAAATATCAATTGGATCATACCTCATGTTTAATAACCACTTTATAAGGCCTCATAGTGACCAGAATTGCCTTTTTTACTGACTTTTCCTCCTACTCGGAAGCTCCTATTTTGACCGAATTAAGGCAGGAAAATGACTCTAAACACACTCATTTTAGTACCAAAAGTGACAGTTCACATGCAATAGTTATTTACACTCAAAAGATTAAACATTGAAAATTCACTATTACTGACCATCTGGAGAAAGTTTGACAGGTCAGGGGTCATCATTTTTCATCAGAAAATAGATTTTTTGGACTGTACAAAAAATTATTCAAAATGTCAATTGGATCGTGCCTCATGTTGAATAATCACTCTTTAAGGCCTGACAGTGACCAAAATTGCCCTTTTTTCAGACTTTTCCTCCTACTGGGAAGCTTCTATTTTGACCAATTTCAGGCAGGATAATGACTCTAAACACACTTATTTTAGTTACAAAAGTGACAATTCACATGCAATAGTTATTTACAGTCCACAAATTAAACATTAAAAATTCCCCATTACTGACCATCTGGAAAAAGTTCGACATGTCTGGGGTCATTGTTTTTCATCAGAAAATTATTTTTTGGGGCTGTACAAAAAATGATTCATAATGTCATTTGGATCGTGCCTAGTGTTGAATAACCACTTTTTAAAGCCTCAGAGTGAGCAAAATTACCATTTTTACAGACTTTTCCTCCTACTAAGTAGCTTCTATCTCGACCAATTTCGGGCAGGAATATGACTCTAAACACTCTTACTTTAGTTCCAAAAGTGATAATTCACATGCAATAGTCATTTACAGTCAAAAGATTAAACTTTAAAAAATGACAATTTCTGACCATCTGGAGAAAGTTCGACAGGTCCGGCCGGGGTCATCGTTTTTCCATCAGAAAATTGATTTTTTGGACTGTAGCAAAAATGATTCAAAATGTCAATTGAATTATTCCTCATTTTGAATAACCACTTTTAAAGCCTCACAGTGACAAAAATTGCCTTTATTCCAGACTTTTCTTCCTACGCGGTAGTTTCTATTTTGACCTATGTCAGGCAGGATAATGACTCTAAACACACTTATTTTAGTTACAAAAGTGACAATTCACACGCAATAGTTATTTACAGTCCACAGATTTAACAGTAAAAATTCCCCATTACTGACCATCTGGAAAAAGTTCGACAGGTCCGGGGTCACAGTTTTTCATCAGAAATTTAATTTTTGGCGCTGTACAAAAAATGATTCATAATGTCAATTGGATCGTGCCTCGTGTTGAATAACCACTTTTTAAGGACTCACAGTGGCCAAAATTGCCATTTTTACTTACTTTTCCTCCTACTCAGAAGCTTCTATTTTGACCAATCTCAGGTAGGAAAATGACTCTAAACACACTTATTTTAGTTACACAAGTGACAACTCACATGCTATAGTTATTTACAGTCAAAAGATTAAACATTAAAAATTCACCATTGCGGACCATCTGGAAAAAGTTCGACAGGTCCAGGGTCATCGTTTTTCATCAGAAAATTAATTTTTGGGACTGTACAAAAAATGATTTATAATGTCAATTGGATCATGCCTCATGTTGAATAACCACTTTTTAAGGCCTCACAGTGACCAAAATTGCCATTTTTACAGACTTTTTCTCCTACTCAGAAGCTTCTATTTTGACCAATTTCGGGCAGTAAAACGTCTCTAAACACACCTACTTTAGTTCCAAAAGTGACAATTCACATGCCATATTTATTTACAGTCAAAAGATAAACATTAAAATGTACTATTACTAACCATCTGCAGAAAGTTCGACAGGACCGGGGTCATCGTTTTTCATCAGAAAATGGATTTTTTGGACTGTATCAAAAATGATTCAAAATGTTTATTGGATCGTGACTCATGTTGAATAACCACTTTTTAAGGCTTCACAGTGAAAACAAAATTTCCATTTGTACAGACTTTACCTCCAACTCGGAAGCTTCTATTTTGAATGATTTTCAGGCAGGAAAATGACTCTAAACACACTTATTTCAGTTCCAAAAGTGACAATTCACATGCAATATTTATTTATAGTCAAAAGATTAAATATTAAATATTTACCCTTACTGATCATCTTAAGAAAGTTCGACGAATCAGGGCTCATCGTTTTTCATCAGAAAATGGATTTTTTTGGATCGTACAAAAGATTATTCAAAATATCAATTGGATCATACCTCATGTTTAATAACCACTTTATAAGGCCTCATAGTGACCAGAATTGCCTTTTTTACTGACTTTTCCTCCTACTCGGAAGCTCCTATTTTGACCGAATTAAGGCAGGAAAATGACTCTAAACACACTCATTTTAGTACCAAAAGTGACAGTTCACATGCAATAGTTATTTACACTCAAAAGATTAAACATTGAAAATTCACTATTACTGACCATCTGGAGAAAGTTTGACAGGTCAGGGGTCATCATTTTTCATCAGAAAATAGATTTTTTGGACTGTACAAAAAATTATTCAAAATCTCAATTGGATCGTGCCTCATGTTGAATAATCACTCTTTAAGGCCTGACAGTGACCAAAATTGCCCTTTTTTCAGACTTTTCCTCCTACTGGGAAGCTTCTATTTTGACCAATTTCAGGCAGGATAATGACTCTAAACACACTTATTTTAGTTACAAAAGTGACAATTCACATGCAATAGTTATTTACAGTCCACAAATTAAACATTAAAAATTCCCCATTACTGACCATCTGGAAAAAGTTCGACATGTCCGGGGTCATCGTTTTTCATCAGAAAATTATTTTTTGGGGCTGTACAAAAAATGATTCATAATGTCAATTGGATCGTGCCTAGTGTTGAATAACCACTTTTTAAAGCCTCAGAGTGAGCAAAATTACCATTTTTACAGACTTTTCCTCCTACTAAGTAGCTTCTATCTCGACCAATTTCGGGCAGGAATATGACTCTAAACACTCTTACTTTAGTTCCAAAAGTGATAATTCACATGCAATAGTCATTTACAGTCAAAAGATTAAACTTTAAAAAATGACAATTTCTGACCATCTGGAGAAAGTTCGACAGGTCCGGCCGGGGTCATCGTTTTTCATCAGAAAATTGATTTTTTGGACTGTAGCAAAAATGATTCAAAATGTCAATTGAATTATTCCTCATTTTGAATAACCACTTTTAAAGCCTCACAGTGACAAAAATTGCCTTTATTCCAGACTTTTCTTCCTACGCGGAAGCTTCTATTTTGACCTATGTCAGGCAGGATAATGACTCTAAACACACTTATTTTAGTTACAAAAGTGACAATTCACACGCAATAGTTATTTACAGTCCACAGATTTAACAGTAAAAATTCCCCATTACTGACCATCTGAAAAAAGTTCGACAGGTCCGGGGTCACAGTTTTTCATCAGAAAATTAATTTTTGGCGCTGTACAAAAAATGATTCATAATGTCAATTGGATCATGCCTCATGTTGAATAACCACTTTTTAAGGCCTCACAGTGACCAAAATTGCCATTTTTACAGACTTTTTCTCCTACTCAGAAGCTTCTATTTTGACCAATTTTGGGCAGTAAAACGTCTCTAAACACACCTACTTTAGTTCCAAAAGTGACAATTCACATGCCATATTTATTTACAGTCAAAAGATAAACATTAAAATGTACTATTACTAACCATCTGCAGAAAGTTCGACAGGACCGGGGTCATCGTTTTTCATCAGAAAATGGATTTTTTGGACTGTATCAAAAATTATTCAAAATGTTTATTGGATCGTGACTCATGTTGAATAACCACTTTTTAAGGCTTCACAGTGAAAACAAAATTTCCATTTGTACAGACTTTACCTCCAACTCGGAAGCTTCTATTTTGAATGATTTTCAGGCAGGAAAATGACTCTAAACACACTTATTTCAGTTCCAAAAGTGACAATTCACATGCAATATTTATTTATAGTCAAAAGATTAAATATTAAATATTTACCCTTACTGATCATCTTAAGAAAGTTCGACGAATCAGGGCTCATCGTTTTTCATCAGAAAATGGATTTTTTTGGATCGTACAAAAGATTATTCAAAATATCAATTGGATCATACCTCATGTTTAATAACCACTTTATAAGGCCTCATAGTGACCAGAATTGCCTTTTTTACTGACTTTTCCTCCTACTCGGAAGCTCCTATTTTGACCGAATTAAGGCAGGAAAATGACTCTAAACACACTCATTTTAGTACCAAAAGTGACAGTTCACATGCAATAGTTATTTACACTCAAAAGATTAAACATTGAAAATACACTATTACTGACCATCTGGAGAAAGTTTGACAGGTCAGGGGTCATCATTTTTCATCAGAAAATAGATTTTTTGGACTGTACAAAAAATTATTCAAAATGTCAATTGGATCGTGCCTCATGTTGAATAATCACTCTTTAAGGCCTGACAGTGACCAAAATTGCCCTTTTTTCAGACTTTTCCTCCTACTGGGAAGCTTCTATTTTGACCAATTTCAGGCAGGATAATGACTCTAAACACACTTATTTTAGTTACAAAAGTGACAATTCACATGCAATAGTTATTTACAGTCCACAAATTAAACATTAAAAATTCCCCATTACTGACCATCTGGAAAAAGTTCGACATGTCCGGGGTCATCGTTTTTCATCAGAAAATTATTTTTTGGGGCTGTACAAAAAATGATTCATAATGTCAATTGGATCGTGCCTAGTGTTGAATAACCACTTTTTAAAGCCTCAGAGTGAGCAAAATTACCATTTTTGTCAGACTTTTCCTCCTACTAAGTAGCTTCTATCTCGACCAATTTCGGGCAGGAATATGACTCTAAACACTCTTACTTTAGTTCCAAAAGTGATAATTCACATGCAATAGTCATTTACAGTCAAAAGATTAAACTTTAAAAAATGATAATTTCTGACCATCTGGAGAAAGTTCGACAGGTCCGGCCGGGGTCATCGTTTTTCATCAGAAAATTGATTTTTTGGACTGTAGCAAAAATGATTCAAAATGTCAATTGAATTATTCCTCATTTTGAATAACCACTTTTAAAGCCTCACAGTGACAAAAATTGCCTTTATTCCAGACTTTTCTTCCTACGCGGAAGCTTCTATTTTGACCTATGTCAGGCAGGATAATGACTCTAAACACACTTATTTTAGTTACAAAAGTGACAACTCACATGCTATAGTTATTTACAGTCAAAAGATTAAACATTAAAAATTCACCATTGCGGACCATCTGGAGAAAGTTCCACAGGTCCAGGGTCATCGTTTTTCATCAGAAAATTAATTTTTGGGACTGTACAAAAAATAATTTATAATGTCAATTGGATCATGCCTCATGTTGAATAACCACTTTTTAAGGCCTCACAGTGACCAAAATTGCCATTTTTACAGACTTTTTCTCCTACTCAGAAGCTTCTATTTTGACCAATTTCGGGCAGTAAAACGTCTCTAAACACACCTACTTTAGTTCCAAAAGTGACAATTCGCATGCCATATTTATTTACAGTCAAAAGATAAACATTAAAATGTACTATTACTAACCATCTGCAGAAAGTTCGACAGGACCGGGGTCATCGTTTTTCATCAGAAAATGGATTTTTTGGACTGTATCAAAAATTATTCAAAATGTTTATTGGATCGTGACTCATGTTGAATAACCACTTTTTAAGGCTTCACAGTGAAAACAAAATTTCCATTTGTACAGACTTTACCTCCAACTCGGAAGCTTCTATTTTGAATGATTTTCAGGCAGGAAAATGACTCTAAACACACATATTTCAGTACCAAAAGTGACAATTCACATGCAATATTTATTTATAGTCAAAAGAATCAATATTAAATATTTACCCTTACTGATCATCTTAAGAAAGTTCGACGAATCAGGGCTCATCGTTTTTCATCAGAAAATGGATTTTTTTGGATCGTACAAAAGATTATTCAAAATATCAATTGGATCATACCTCATGTTTAATAACCACTTTATAAGGCCTCATAGTGACCAGAATTGCCTTTTTTACTGACTTTTCCTCCTACTCGGAAGCTCCTATTTTGACCGAATTAAGGCAGGAAAATGACTCTAAACACACTCATTTTAGTACCAAAAGTGACAGTTCACATGCAATAGTTATTTACACTCAAAAGATTAAACATTGAAAATTCACTATTACTGACCATCTGGAGAAAGTTTGACAGGTCAGGGGTCATCATTTTTCATCAGAAAATAGATTTTTTGGACTGTACAAAAAATTATTCAAAATGTCAATTGGATCGTGCCTCATGTTGAATAATCACTCTTTAAGGCCTGACAGTGACCAAAATTGCCCTTTTTTCAGACTTTTCCTCCTACTGGGAAGCTTCTATTTTGACCAATTTCAGGCAGGATAATGACTCTAAACACACTTATTTTAGTTACAAAAGTGACAATTCACATGCAATAGTTATTTACAGTCCACAAATTAAACATTAAAAATTCCCCATTACTGACCATCTGGAAAAAGTTCGACATGTCCGGGGTCATCGTTTTTCATCAGAAAATTATTTTTTGGGGCTGTACACAAAATGATTCATAATGTCAATTTGATCGTGCCTAGTGTTGAATAACCACTTTTTAAAGCCTCAGAGTGAGCAAAATTACCATTTTTACAGACTTTTCCTCCTACTAAGTAGCTTCTATCTCGACCAATTTCGGGCAGGAATATGACTCTAAACACTCTTACTTTAGTTCCAAAAGTGATAATTCACATGCAATAGTCATTTACAGTCAAAAGATTAAACTTTAAAAAATGACAATTTCTGACCATCTGGAGAAAGTTCGACAGGTCCGGCCGGGGTCATCGTTTTTCATCAGAAAATTGATTTTTTGGACTGTAGCAAAAATGATTCAAAATGTCAATTGAATTATTCCTCATTTTGAATAACCACTTTTAAAGCCTCACAGTGACAAAAATTGCCTTTATTCCAGACTTTTCTTCCTACGCGGAAGCTTCTATTTTGACCTATGTCAGGCAGGATAATGACTCTAAACACACTTATTTTAGTTACAAAAGTGACAATTCACACGCAATAGTTATTTACAGTCCACAGATTTAACAGTAAAAATTCCCCATTACTGACCATCTGGAAAAAGTTCGACAGGTCCGGGGTCACAGTTTTTCATCAGAAAATTAATTTTTGGCGCTGTACAAAAAATGATTCATAATGTCAATTGGATCGTGCCTCGTGTTGAATAACCACTTTTTAAGGACTCACAGTGGTCAAAATTGCCATTTTTACTTACTTTTCCTCCTACTCAGAAGCTTCTATTTTGACCAATCTCAGGTAGGAAAATGACTCTAAACACACTTATTTTAGTTACACAAGTGACAACTCACATGCTATAGTTATTTACAGTCAAAAGATTAAACATTAAAAATTCACCATTGCGGACCATCTGGAAAAAGTTCGACAGGTCCAGGGTCATCGTTTTTCATCAGAAAATTAATTTTTGGGACTGTACAAAAAATGATTTATAATGTCAATTGGATCATGCCTCATGTTGAATAACCACTTTTTAAGGCCTCACAGTGACCAAAATTGCCATTTTTACAGACTTTTTCTCCTACTCAGAAGCTTCTATTTTGACCAATTTCGGGCAGTAAAACGTCTCTAAACACACCTACTTTAGTTCCAAAAGTGACAATTCACATGCCATATTTATTTACAGTCAAAAGATAAACATTAAAATGTACTATTACTAACCATCTGCAGAAAGTTCGACAGGACCGGGGTCATCGTTTTTCATCAGAAAATTGATTTTTTGGACTGTATCAAAAATTATTCAAAATGTTTATTGGATCGTGACTCATGTTGAATAACCACTTTTTAAGGCTTCACAGTGAAAACAAAATTTCCATTTGTACAGACTTTACCTCCAACTCGGAAGCTTCTATTTTGAATGATTTTCAGGCAGGAAAATGACTCTAAACACACTTATTTCAGTTCCAAAAGTGACAATTCACATGCAATATTTATTTATAGTCAAAAGATTAAATATTAAATATTTACCCTTACTGATCATCTTAAGAAAGTTCGACGAATCAGGGCTCATCGTTTTTCATCAGAAAATGGATTTTTTTGGATCGTACAAAAGATTATTCAAAATATCAATTGGATCATACCTCATGTTTAATAACCACTTTATAAGGCCTCATAGTGACCAGAATTGCCTTTTTTACTGACTTTTCCTCCTACTCGGAAGCTCCTATTTTGACCGAATTAAGGCAGGAAAATGACTCTAAACACACTCATTTTAGTACCAAAAGTGACAGTTCACATGCAATAGTTATTTACACTCAAAAGATTAAACATTGAAAATTCACTATTACTGACCATCTGGAGAAAGTTTGACAGGTCAGGGGTCATCATTTTTCATCAGAAAATAGATTTTTTGGACTGTACAAAAAATTATTCAAAATGTCAATTGGATCGTGCCTCATGTTGAATAATCACTCTTTAAGGCCTGACAGTGACCAAAATTGCCCTTTTTTCAGACTTTTCCTCCTACTGGGAAGCTTCTATTTTGACCAATTTCAGGCAGGATAATGACTCTAAACACACTTATTTTAGTTACAAAAGTGACAATTCACATGCAATAGTTATTTACAGTCCACAAATAAACATTAAAAATTCCCCATTACTGACCATCTGGAAAAAGTTCGACATGTCCGGGGTCATCGTTTTTCATCAGAAAATTATTTTTTGGGGCTGTACAAAAAATGATTCATAATGTCAATTGGATCGTGCCTAGTGTTGAATAACCACTTTTTAAAGCCTCAGAGTGAGCAAAATTACCATTTTTACAGACTTTTCCTCCTACTAAGTAGCTTCTATCTCGACCAATTTCGGGCAGGAATATGACTCTAAACACTCTTACTTTAGTTCCAAAAGTGATAATTCACATGCAATAGTCATTTACAGTCAAAAGATTAAACTTTAAAAAATGACAATTTCTGACCATCTGGAGAAAGTTCGACAGGTCCGGCCGGGGTCATCGTTTTTCATCAGAAAATTGATTTTTTGGACTGTAGCAAAAATGATTCAAAATGTCAATTGAATTATTCCTCATTTTGAATAATCACTTTTAAAGCCTCACAGTGACAAAAATTGCCTTTATTCCAGACTTTTCTTCCTACGCGGAAGCTTCTATTTTGACCTATGTCAGGCAGGATAATGACTCTAAACACACTTATTTTAGTTACAAAAGTGACAATTCACACGCAATAGTTATTTACAGTCCACAGATTTAACAGTAAAAATTCCCCATTACTGACCATCTGGAAAAAGTTCGACAGGTCCGGGGTCACAGTTTTTCATCAGAAAATTAATTTTTGGCGCTGTACAAAAAATGATTCATAATGTCAATTGGATCGTGCCTCGTGTTGAATAACCACTTTTTAAGGACTCACAGTGGCCAAAATTGCCATTTTTACTTACTTTTCCTCCTACTCAGAAGCTTCTATTTTGACCAATCTCAGGTAGGAAAATGACTCTAAACACACTTATTTTAGTTACACAAGTGACAACTCACATGCTATAGTTATTTACAGTCAAAAGATTAAACATTAAAAATTCACCATTGCGGACCATCTGGAGAAAGTTCGACAGGTCCAGGGTCATCGTTTTTCGTCAGAAAATTAATTTTTGGGACTGTACAAAAAATGATTTATAATGTCAATTGGATCATGCCTCATGTTGAATAACCACTTTTTAAGGCCTCACAGTGACCAAAATTGCCATTTTTACAGACTTTTTCTCCTACTCTGAAGCTTCTATTTTGACCAATTTCGGGCAGTAAAACGTCTCTAAACACACCTACTTTAGTTCCAAAAGTGACAATTCACATGCCATATTTATTTACAGTCAAAAGATAAACATTAAAATGTTCTATTACTAACCATCTGCAGAAAGTTCGACAGGACCGGGGTCATCGTTTTTCATCAGAAAATGGATTTTTTGGACTGTATCAAAAATTATTCAAAATGTTTATTGGATCGTGACTCGTGTTGAATAACCACTTTTTAAGGCTTCACAGTGAAAACAAAATTTCCATTTGTACAGACTTTACCTCCAACTCGGAAGCTTCTATTTTGAATGATTTTCAGGCAGGAAAATGACTCTAAACACACTTATTTCAGTTCCAAAAGTGACAATTCACATGCAATATTTATTTATAGTCAAAAGATTAAATATTAAATATTTACCCTTACTGATCATCTTAAGAAAGTTCGACGAATCAGGGCTCATCGTTTTTCATCAGAAAATGGATTTTTTTGGATCGTACAAAAGATTATTCAAAATATCAATTGGATCATACCTCATGTTTAATAACCACTTTATAAGGCCTCATAGTGACCAGAATTGCCTTTTTTACTGACTTTTCCTCCTACTCGGAAGCTCCTATTTTGACCGAATTAAGGCAGGAAAATGACTCTAAACACACTCATTTTAGTACCAAAAGTGACAGTTCACATGCAATAGTTATTTACACTCAAAAGATTATACATTGAAAATTCACTATTACTGACCATCTGGAGAAAGTTTGACAGGTCAGGGGTCATCATTTTTCATCAGAAAATAGATTTTTTGGACTGTACAAAAAATTATTCAAAATGTCAATTGGATCGTGCCTCATGTTGAATAATCACTCTTTAAGGCCTGACAGTGACCAAAATTGCCCTTTTTTCAGACTTTTCCTCCTACTGGGAAGCTTCTATTTTGACCAATTTCAGGCAGGATAATGACTCTAAACACACTTATTTTAGTTACAAAAGTGACAATTCACATGCAATAGTTATTTACAGTCCACAAATTAAACATTAAAAATTCCCCATTACTGACCATCTGGAAAAAGTTCGACATGTCCGGGGTCATCGTTTTTCATCAGAAAATTATTTTTTGGGGCTGTACAAAAAATGATTCATAATGTCAATTGGATCGTGCCTAGTGTTGAATAACCACTTTTTAAAGCCTCAGAGTGAGCAAAATTACCATTTTTACAGACTTTTCCTCCTACTAAGTAGCTTCTATCTCGACCAATTTCGGGCAGGAATATGACTCTAAACACTCTTACTTTAGTTCCAAAAGTGATAATTCACATGCAATAGTCATTTACAGTCAAAAGATTAAACTTTAAAAAATGACAATTTCTGACCATCTGGAGAAAGTTCGACAGGTCCGGCCGGGGTCATCGTTTTTCATCAGAAAATTGATTTTTTGGACTGTAGCAAAAATGATTCAAAATGTCAATTGAATTATTCCTCATTTTGAATAACCACTTTTAAAGCCTCACAGTGACAAAAATTGCCTTTATTCCAGACTTTTCTTCCTACACGGAAGCTTCTATTTTGACCTATGTCAGGCAGGATAATGACTCTAAACACACTTATTTTAGTTACAAAAGTGACAATTCACACGCAATAGTTATTTACAGTCCACAGATTTAACAGTAAAAATTCCCCATTACTGACCATCTGGAAAAAGTTCGACATGTCCGGGGTCACAGTTTTTCATCAGAAAATTAATTTTTGGCGCTGTACAAAAAATGATTCATAATGTCAATTGGATCGTGCCTCGTGTTGAATAACCACTTTTTAAGGACTCACAGTGGTCAAAATTGCCATTTTTACTTACTTTTCCTCCTACTCAGAAGCTTCTATTTTGACCAATCTCAGGTAGGAAAATGACTCTAAACACACTTATTTTAGTTACACAAGTGACAACTCACATGCTATAGTTATTTACAGTCAAAAGATTAAACATTAAAAATTCACCATTGCGGACCATCTGGAAAAAGTTCGACAGGTCCAGGGTCATCGTTTTTCATCAGAAAATTAATTTTTGGGACTGTACAAAAAATGATTTATAATGTCAATTGGATCATGCCTCATGTTGAATAACCACTTTTTAAGGCCTCACAGTGACCAAAATTGCCATTTTTACAGACTTTTTCTCCTACTCAGAAGCTTCTATTTTGACCAATTTCGGGCAGTAAAACGTCTCTAAACACACCTACTTTAGTTCCAAAAGTGACAATTCACATGCCATATTTATTTACAGTCAAAAGATAAACATTAAAATGTACTATTACTAACCATCTGCAGAAAGTTCGACAGGACCGGGGTCATCGTTTTTCATCAGAAAATGGATTTTTTGGACTGTATCAAAAATTATTCAAAATGTTTATTGGATCGTGACTCATGTTGAATAACCACTTTTTAAGGCTTCACAGTGAAAACAAAATTTCCATTTGTACAGACTTTACCTCCAACTCGGAAGCTTCTATTTTGAATGATTTTCAGGCAGGAAAATGACTCTAAACACACTTATTTCAGTTCCAAAAGTGACAATTCACATGCAATATTTATTTATAGTCAAAAGATTAAATATTAAATATTTACCCTTACTGATCATCTTAAGAAAGTTCGACGAATCAGGGCTCATTGTTTTTCATCAGAAAATGGATTTTTTTGGATCGTACAAAAGATTATTCAAAATATCAATTGGATCATACCTCATGTTTAATAACCACTTTATAAGGCCTCATAGTGACCAGAATTGCCTTTTTTACTGACTTTTCCTCCTACTCGGAAGCTCCTATTTTGACCGAATTAAGGCAGGAAAATGACTCTAAACACACTCATTTTAGTACCAAAAGTGACAGTTCACATGCAATAGTTATTTACACTCAAAAGATTAAACATTGAAAATTCACTATTACTGACCATCTGGAGAAAGTTTGACAGGTCAGGGGTCATCATTTTTCATCAGAAAATAGATTTTTTGGACTGTACAAAAAATTATTCAAAATGTCAATTGGATCGTGCCTCATGTTGAATAATCACTCTTTAAGGCCTGACAGTGACCAAAATTGGCCTTTTTTCAGACTTTTCCTCCTACTGGGAAGCTTCTATTTTGACCAATTTCAGGCAGGATAATGACTCTAAACACACTTATTTTAGTTACAAAAGTGACAATTCACATGCAATAGTTATTTACAGTCCACAAATTAAACATTAAAAATTCCCCATTACTGACCATCTGGAAAAAGTTTGACATGTCCGGGGTCATCGTTTTTCATCAGAAAATTATTTTTTGGGGCTGTACAAAAAATGATTCATAATGTCAATTGGATCGTGCCTAGTGTTGAATAACCACTTTTTAAAGCCTCAGAGTGAGCAAAATTACCATTTTTACAGACTTTTCCTCCTACTAAGTAGCTTCTATCTCGACCAATTTCGGGCAGGAATATGACTCTAAACACTCTTACTTTAGTTCCAAAAGTGATAATTCACATGCAATAGTCATTTACAGTCAAAAGATTAAACTTTAAAAAATGACAATTTCTGACCATCTGGAGAAAGTTTGACAGGTCCGGCCGGGGTCATCGTTTTTCATCAGAAAATTGATTTTTTGGACTGTAGCAAAAATGATTCAAAATGTCAATTGAATTATTCCTCATTTTGAATAACCACTTTTAAAGCCTCACAGTGACAAAAATTGCCTTTATTCCAGACTTTTCTTCCTACGCGGAAGCTTCTATTTTGACCTATGTCAGGCAGGATAATGACTCTAAACACACTTATTTTAGTTACAAAAGTGACAATTCACACGCAATAGATATTTACAGTCCACAGATTTAACAGTAAAAATTCCCCATTACTGACCATCTGAAAAAAGTTCGACAGGTCCGGGGTCACAGTTTTTCATCAGAAAATTAATTTTTGGCGCTGTACAAAAAATGATTCATAATGTCAATTGGATCGTGCCTCGTGTTGAATAACCACTTTTTAAGGACTCACAGTGGCCAAAATTGCCATTTTTACTTACTTTTCCTCCTACTCAGAAGCTTCTATTTTGACCAATCTCAGGTAGGAAAATTACTCTAAACACACTTATTTTAGTTACACAAGTGACAACTCACATGCTATAGTTATTTACAGTCAAAAGATTAAACATTAAAAATTCACCATTGCGGACCAGCTGGAGAAAGTTCGACAGGTCCAGGGTCATCGTTTTTCATCAGAAAATTAATTTTTGGGACTGTACAAAAAATGATTTATAATGTCAATTGGATCATGCCTCATGTTGAATAACCACTTTTTAAGGCCTCACAGTGACCAAAATTGCCATTTTTACAGACTTTTTCTCCTACTCAGAAGCTTCTATTTTGACCAATTTCGGGCAGTAAAACGTCTCTAAACACACCTACTTTAGTTCCAAAAGTGACAATTCACATGCCATATTTATTTACAGTCAAAAGATAAACATTAAAATGTACTATTACTAACCATCTGCAGAAAGTTCGACAGGACCGGGGTCATCGTTTTTCATCAGAAAATGGATTTTTTGGACTGTATCAAAAATTATTCAAAATGTTTATTGGATCGTGACTCATGTTGAATAACCACTTTTTCAGGCTTCACAGTGAAAACAAAATTTCCATTTGTACAGACTTTACCTCCAACTCGGAAGCTTCTATTTTGAATGATTTTCAGGCAGGAAAATGACTCTAAACACACTTATTTCAGTTCCAAAAGTGACAATTCACATGCAATATTTATTTATAGTCAAAAGATTAAATATTAAATATTTACCCTTACTGATCATCTTAAGAAAGTTCGACGAATCAGGGCTCATCGTTTTTCATCAGAAAATTGATTTTTTTGGATCGTACAAAAGATTATTCAAAATATCAATTGGATCATACCTCATGTTTAATAACCACTTTTTAAGGCCTCACAGTGACCAAAATTGCCATTTTTACAGACTTTTTCTCCTACTCAGAAGCTTCTAGTTTGACCAATTTCGGGCAGTAAAACGTCTCTAAACACACCTACTTTAGTTCCAAAAGTGACAATTCACATGCCATATTTATTTACAGTCAAAAGATAAACATTAAAATGTACTATTACTAACCATCTGCAGAAAGTTCGACAGGACCGGGGTCATCGTTTTTCATCAGAAAATTGATTTTTTGGACTGTATCAAAAATTATTCAAAATGTTTATTGGATCGTGACTCATGTTGAATAACCACTTTTTAAGGCTTCACAGTGAAAACAAAATTTCCATTTGTACAGACTTTACCTCCAACTCGGAAGCTTCTATTTTGAATGATTTTCAGGCAGGAAAATGACTCTAAACACACTTATTTCAGTTCCAAAAGTGACAATTCACATGCAATATTTATTTATAGTCAAAAGATTAAATATTAAATATTTACCCTTACTGATCATCTTAAGAAAGTTCGACGAATCAGGGCTCATCGTTTTTCATCAGAAAATGGATTTTTTTTGATCGTACAAAAGATTATTCAAAATATCAATTGGATCATACCTCATGTTTAATAACCACTTTATAAGGCCTCATAGTGACCAGAATTGCCTTTTTTACTGACTTTTCCTCCTACTCGGAAGCTCCTATTTTGACCGAATTAAGGCAGGAAAATGACTCTAAACACACTCATTTTAGTACCAAAAGTGACAGTTCACATGCAATAGTTATTTACACTCAAAAGATTAAACATTGAAAATTCACTATTACTGACCATCTGGAGAAAGTTTGACAGGTCAGGGGTCATCATTTTTCATCAGAAAATAGATTTTTTGGACTGTACAAAAAATTATTCAAAATGTCAATTGGATCGTGCCTCATGTTGAATAATCACTCTTTAAGGCCTGACAGTGACCAAAATTGCCCTTTTTTCAGACTTTTCCTCCTACTGGGAAGCTTCTATTTTGACCAATTTCAGGCAGGATAATGACTCTAAACACACTTATTTTAGTTACAAAAGTGACAATTCACATGCAATAGTTATTTACAGTCCACAAATTAAACATTAAAAATTCCCCATTACTGACCATCTGGAAAAAGTTCGACATGTCCGGGGTCATCGTTTTTCATCAGAAAATTATTTTTTGGGGCTGTACAAAAAATGATTCATAATGTCAATTGGATCGTGCCTAGTGATGAATAACCACTTTTTAAAGCCTCAGAGTGAGCAAAATTACCATTTTTACAGACTTTTCCTCCTACTAAGTAGCTTCTATCTCGACCAATTTCGGGCAGGAATATGACTCTAAACACTCTTACTTTAGTTCCAAAAGTGATAATTCACATGCAATAGTCATTTACAGTCAAAAGATTAAACTTTAAAAAATGACAATTTCTGACCATCTGGAGAAAGTTCGACAGGTCCGGCCGGGGTCATCGTTTTTCATCAGAAAATGGATTTTTTGGACTGTATCAAAAATTATTCAAAATGTTTATTGGATCGTGACTCATGTTGAATAACCACTTTTTAAGGCTTCACAGTGAAAACAAAATTTCCATTTGTACAGACTTTACCTCCAACTCGGAAGCTTCTATTTTGAATGATTTTCAGGCAGGAAAATGACTCTAAACACACTTATTTCAGTTCCAAAAGTGACAATTCACATGCAATATTTATTTATAGTCAAAAGATTAAATATTAAATATTTACCCTTACTGACCATCTTAAGAAAGTTCGACGAATCAGGGCTCGTCGTTTTTCATCAGAAAATGGATTTTTTTGGATCGTACAAAAGATTATTCAAAATATCAATTGGATCATACCTCATGTTTAATAACCACTTTATAAGGCCTCATAGTGACCAGAATTGCCTTTTTTACTGACTTTTCCTCCTACTCGGAAGCTCCTATTTTGACCGAATTAAGGCAGGAAAATGACTCTAAACACACTCATTTTAGTACCAAAAGTGACAGTTCACATGCAATAGTTATTTACACTCAAAAGATTATACATTGAAAATTCACTATTACTGACCATCTGGAGAAAGTTTGACAGGTCAGGGGTCATCATTTTTCATCAGAAAATAGATTTTTTGGACTGTACAAAAAATTATTCAAAATGTCAATTGGATCGTGCCTCATGTTGAATAATCACTCTTTAAGGCCTGACAGTGACCAAAATTGCCCTTTTTTCAGACTTTTCCTCCTACTGGGAAGCTTCTATTTTGACCAATTTCAGGCAGGATAATGACTCTAAACACACTTATTTTAGTTACAAAAGTGACAATTCACATGCAATAGTTATTTACAGTCCACAAATTAAACATTAAAAATTCCCCATTACTGACCATCTGGAAAAAGTTCGACATGTCCGGGGTCATCGTTTTTCATCAGAAAATTATTTTTTGGGGCTGTACAAAAAATGATTCATAATGTCAATTGGATCGTGCCTAGTGTTGAATAACCACTTTTTAAAGCCTCAGAGTGAGCAAAATTACCATTTTTACAGACTTTTCCTCCTACTAAGTAGCTTCTATCTCGACCAATTTCGGGCAGGAATATGACTCTAAACACTCTTACTTTAGTTCCAAAAGTGATAATTCACATGCAATAGTCATTTACAGTCAAAAGATTAAACTTTAAAAAATGACAATTTCTGACCATCTGGAGAAAGTTCGACAGGTCCGGCCGGGGTCATCGTTTTTCATCAGAAAATTGATTTTTTGGACTGTAGCAAAAATGATTCAAAATGTCAATTGAATTATTCCTCATTTTGAATAACCACTTTTAAAGCCTCACAGTGACAAAAATTGCCTTTATTCCAGACTTTTCTTCCTACACGGAAGCTTCTATTTTGACCTATGTCAGGCAGGATAATGACTCTAAACACACTTATTTTAGTTACAAAAGTGACAATTCACACGCAATAGTTATTTACAGTCCACAGATTTAACAGTAAAAATTCCCCATTACTGACCATCTGGAAAAAGTTCGACAGGTCCGGGGTCACAGTTTTTCATCAGAAAATTAATTTTTGGCGCTGTACAAAAAATGATTCATAATGTCAATTGGATCGTGCCTCGTGTTGAATAACCACTTTTTAAGGACTCACAGTGGTCAAAATTGCCATTTTTACTTACTTTTCCTCCTACTCAGAAGCTTCTATTTTGACCAATCTCAGGTAGGAAAATGACTCTAAACACACTTATTTTAGTTACACAAGTGACAACTCACATGCTATAGTTATTTACAGTCAAAAGATTAAACATTAAAAATTCACCATTGCGGACCATCTGGAAAAAGTTCGACAGGTCCAGGGTCATCGTTTTTCATCAGAAAATTAATTTTTGGGACTGTACAAAAAATGATTTATAATGTCAATTGGATCATGCCTCATGTTGAATAACCACTTTTTAAGGCCTCACAGTGACCAAAATTGCCATTTTTACAGACTTTTTCTCCTACTCAGAAGCTTCTATTTTGACCAATTTCGGGCAGTAAAACGTCTCTAAACACACCTACTTTAGTTCCAAAAGTGACAATTCACATGCCATATTTATTTACAGTCAAAAGATAAACATTAAAATGTACTATTACTAACCATCTGCAGAAAGTTCGACAGGACCGGGGTCATCGTTTTTCATCAGAAAATGGATTTTTTGGACTGTATCAAAAATTATTCAAAATGTTTATTGGATCGTGACTCATGTTGAATAACCACTTTTTAAGGCTTCACAGTGAAAACAAAATTTCCATTTGTACAGACTTTACCTCCAACTCGGAAGCTTCTATTTTGAATGATTTTCAGGCAGGAAAATGACTCTAAACACACTTATTTCAGTTCCAAAAGTGACAATTCACATGCAATATTTATTTATAGTCAAAAGATTAAATATTGAATATTTACCCTTACTGATCATCTTAAGAAAGTTCGACGAATCAGGGCTCATCGTTTTTCATCAGAAAATGGATTTTTTTGGATCGTACAAAAGATTATTCAAAATATCAATTGGATCATACCTCATGTTTAATAACCACTTTATAAGGCCTCATAGTGACCAGAATTGCCTTTTTTACTGACTTTTCCTCCTACTCGGAAGCTCCTATTTTGACCGAATTAAGGCAGGAAAATGACTCTAAACACACTCATTTTAGTACCAAAAGTGACAGTTCACATGCAATAGTTATTTACACTCAAAAGATTAAACATTGAAAATTCACTATTACTGACCATCTGGAGAAAGTTTGACAGGTCAGGGGTCATCATTTTTCATCAGAAAATAGATTTTTTGGACTGTACAAAAAATTATTCAAAATGTCAATTGGATCGTGCCTCATGTTAAATAATCACTCTTTAAGGCCTGACAGTGACCAAAATTGGCCTTTTTTCAGACTTTTCCTCCTACTGGGAAGCTTCTATTTTGACCAATTTCAGGCAGGATAATGACTCTAAACACACTTATTTTAGTTACAAAAGTGACAATTCACATGCAATAGTTATTTACAGTCCACAAATTAAACATTAAAAATTCCCCATTACTGACCATCTGGAAAAAGTTCGACATGTCCGGGGTCATCGTTTTTCATCAGAAAATTATTTTTTGGGGCTGTACAAAAAATGATTCATAATGTCAATTGGATCGTGCCTAGTGTTGAATAACCACTTTTTAAAGCCTCAGAGTGAGCAAAATTACCATTTTTACAGACTTTTCCTCCTACTAAGTAGCTTCTATCTCGACCAATTTCGGGCAGGAATATGACTCTAAACACTCTTACTTTAGTTCCAAAAGTGATAATTCACATGCAATAGTCATTTACAGTCAAAAGATTAAACTTTAAAAAATGACAATTTCTGACCATCTGGAGAAAGTTCGACAGGTCCGGCCGGGGTCATCGTTTTTCATCAGAAAATTGATTTTTTGGACTGTAGCAAAAATGATTCAAAATGTCAATTGAATTATTCCTCATTTTGAATAACCACTTTTAAAGCCTCACAGTGACAAAAATTGCCTTTATTCCAGACTTTTCTTCCTACGCGGAAGCTTCTATTTTGACCTATGTCAGGCAGGATAATGACTCTAAACACACTTATTTTAGTTACAAAAGTGACAATTCACACGCAATAGATATTTACAGTCCACAGATTTAACAGTAAAAATTCCCCATTACTGACCATCTGAAAAAAGTTCGACAGGTCCGGGGTCACAGTTTTTCATCAGAAAATTAATTTTTGGCGCTGTACAAAAAATGATTCATAATGTCAATTGGATCGTGCCTCGTGTTGAATAACCACTTTTTAAGGACTCACAGTGGCCAAAATTGCCATTTTTACTTACTTTTCCTCCTACTCAGAAGCTTCTATTTTGACCAATCTCAGGTAGGAAAATTACTCTAAACACACTTATTTTAGTTACACAAGTGACAACTCACATGCTATAGTTATTTACAGTCAAAAGATTAAACATTAAAAATTCACCATTGCGGACCAGCTGGAGAAAGTTCGACAGGTCCAGGGTCATCGTTTTTCATCAGAAAATTAATTTTTGGGACTGTACAAAAAATGATTTATAATGTCAATTGGATCATGCCTCATGTTGAATAACCACTTTTTAAGGCCTCGCAGTGACCAAAATTGCCATTTTTACAGACTTTTTCTCCTACTCTGAAGCTTCTATTTTGACCAATTTCGGGCAGTAAAACGTCTCTAAACACACCTACTTTAGTTCCAAAAGTGACAATTCACATGCCATATTTATTTACAGTCAAAAGATAAACATTAAAATGTACTATTACTAACCATCTGCAGAAAGTTCGACAGGACCGGGGTCATCGTTTTTCATCAGAAAATGGATTTTTTGGACTGTATCAAAAATTATTCAAAATGTTTATTGGATCGTGACTCATGTTGAATAACCACTTTTTAAGGCTTCACAGTGAAAACAAAATTTCCATTTGTACAGACTTTACCTCCAACTCGGAAGCTTCTATTTTGAATGATTTTCAGGCAGGAAAATGACTCTAAACACACTTATTTCAGTTCCAAAAGTGACAATTCACATGCAATATTTATTTATAGTCAAAAGATTAAATATTAAATATTTACCCTTACTGATCATCTTAAGAAAGTTCGATGAATCAGGGCTCATCGTTTTTCATCAGAAAATGGATTTTTTTTGATCGTACAAAAGATTATTCAAAATATCAATTGGATCATACCTCATGTTTAATAACCACTTTATAAGGCCTCATAGTGACCAGAATTGCCTTTTTTACTGACTTTTCCTCCTACTCGGAAGCTCCTATTTTGACCGAATTAAGGCAGGAAAATGACTCTAAACACACTCATTTTAGTACCAAAAGTGACAGTTCACATGCAATAGTTATTTACACTCAAAAGATTAAACATTGAAAATTCACTATTACTGACCATCTGGAGAAAGTTTGACAGGTCAGGGGTCATCATTTTTCATCAGAAAATAGATTTTTTGGACTGGACAAAAAATTATTCAAAATGTCAATTGGATCGTGCCTCATGTTGAATAATCACTCTTTAAGGCCTGACAGTGACCAAAATTGCCCTTTTTTCAGACTTTTCCTCCTACTGGGAAGCTTCTATTTTGACCAATTTCAGGCAGGATAATGACTCTAAACACACTTATTTTAGTTACAAAAGTGACAATTCACATGCAATAGTTATTTACAGTCCACAAATTAAACATTAAAAATTCCCCATTACTGACCATCTGGAAAAAGTTCGACATGTCCGGGGTCATCGTTTTTCATCAGAAAATTATTTTTTGGGGCTGTACAAAAAATGATTCATAATGTCAATTGGATCGTGCCTAGTGTTGAATAACCACTTTTTAAAGCCTCAGAGTGAGCAAAATTACCATTTTTACAGACTTTTCCTCCTACTAAGTAGCTTCTATCTCGACCAATTTCGGGCAGGAATATGACTCTAAACACTCTTACTTTAGTTCCAAAAGTGATAATTCACATGCAATAGTCATTTACAGTCAAAAGATTAAACTTTAAAAAATGACAATTTCTGACCATCTGGAGAAAGTTCGACAGGTCCGGCCGGGGTCATCGTTTTTCATCAGAAAATTGATTTTTTGGACTGTATCAAAAATTATTCAAAATGTTTATTGGATCGTGACTCATGTTGAATAACCACTTTTTAAGGCTTCACAGTGAAAACAAAATTTCCATTTGTACAGACTTTACCTCCAACTCGGAAGCTTCTATTTTGAATGATTTTCAGGCAGGAAAATGACTCTAAACACACTTATTTCAGTTCCAAAAGTGACAATTCACATGCAATATTTATTTATAGTCAAAAGATTAAATATTAAATATTTACCCTTACTGACCATCTTAAGAAAGTTCGACGAATCAGGGCTCGTCGTTTTTCATCAGAAAATGGATTTTTTTGGATCGTACAAAAGATTATTCAAAATATCAATTGGATCATACCTCATGTTTAATAACCACTTTATAAGGCCTCATAGTGACCAGAATTGCCTTTTTTACTGACTTTTCCTCCTACTCGGAAGCTCCTATTTTGACCGAATTAAGGCAGGAAAATGACTCTAAACACACTCATTTTAGTACCAAAAGTGACAGTTCACATGCAATAGTTATTTACACTCAAAAGATTATACATTGAAAATTCACTATTACTGACCATCTGGAGAAAGTTTGACAGGTCAGGGGTCATCATTTTTCATCAGAAAATAGATTTTTTGGACTGTACAAAAAATTATTCAAAATGTCAATTGGATCGTGCCTCATGTTGAATAATCACTCTTTAAGGCCTGACAGTGACCAAAATTGCCCTTTTTTCAGACTTTTCCTCCTACTGGGAAGCTTCTATTTTGACCAATTTCAGGCAGGATAATGACTCTAAACACACTTATTTTAGTTACAAAAGTGACAATTCACATGCAATAGTTATTTACAGTCCACAAATTAAACATTAAAAATTCCCCATTACTGACCATCTGGAAAAAGTTCGACATGTCCGGGGTCATCGTTTTTCATCAGAAAATTATTTTTTGGGGCTGTACAAAAAATGATTCATAATGTCAATTGGATCGTGCCTAGTGTTGAATAACCACTTTTTAAAGCCTCAGAGTGAGCAAAATTACCATTTTTACAGACTTTTCCTCCTACTAAGTAGCTTCTATCTCGACCAATTTCGGGCAGGAATATGACTCTAAACACTCTTACTTTAGTTCCAAAAGTGATAATTCACATGCAATAGTCATTTACAGTCAAAAGATTAAACTTTAAAAAATGACAATTTCTGACCATCTGGAGAAAGTTCGACAGGTCCGGCCGGGGTCATCGTTTTTCATCAGAAAATTGATTTTTTGGACTGTAGCAAAAATGATTCAAAATGTCAATTGAATTATTCCTCATTTTGAATAACCACTTTTAAAGCCTCACAGTGACAAAAATTGCCTTTATTCCAGACTTTTCTTCCTACACGGAAGCTTCTATTTTGACCTATGTCAGGCAGGATAATGACTCTAAACACACTTATTTTAGTTACAAAAGTGACAATTCACACGCAATAGTTATTTACAGTCCACAGATTTAACAGTAAAAATTCCCCATTACTGACCATCTGGAAAAAGTTCGACAGGTCCGGGGTCACAGTTTTTCATCAGAAAATTAATTTTTGGCGCTGTACAAAAAATGATTCATAATGTCAATTGGATCGTGCCTCGTGTTGAATAACCACTTTTTAAGGACTCACAGTGGTCAAAATTGCCATTTTTACTTACTTTTCCTCCTACTCAGAAGCTTCTATTTTGACCAATCTCAGGTAGGAAAATGACTCTAAACACACTTATTTTAGTTACACAAGTGACAACTCACATGCTATAGTTATTTACAGTCAAAAGATTAAACATTAAAAATTCACCATTGCGGACCATCTGGAAAAAGTTCGACAGGTCCAGGGTCATCGTTTTTCATCAGAAAATTAATTTTTGGGACTGTACAAAAAATGATTTATAATGTCAATTGGATCATGCCTCATGTTGAATAACCACTTTTTAAGGCCTCACAGTGACCAAAATTGCCATTTTTACAGACTTTTTCTCCTACTCAGAAGCTTCTATTTTGACCAATTTCGGGCAGTAAAACGTCTCTAAACACACCTACTTTAGTTCCAAAAGTGACAATTCACATGCCATATTTATTTACAGTCAAAAGATAAACATTAAAATGTACTATTACTAACCATCTGCAGAAAGTTCGACAGGACCGGGGTCATCGTTTTTCATCAGAAAATGGATTTTTTGGACTGTATCAAAAATTATTCAAAATGTTTATTGGATCGTGACTCATGTTGAATAACCACTTTTTAAGGCTTCACAGTGAAAACAAAATTTCCATTTGTACAGACTTTACCTCCAACTCGGAAGCTTCTATTTTGAATGATTTTCAGGCAGGAAAATGACTCTAAACACACTTATTTCAGTTCCAAAAGTGACAATTCACATGCAATATTTATTTATAGTCAAAAGATTAAATATTGAATATTTACCCTTACTGATCATCTTAAGAAAGTTCGACGAATCAGGGCTCATCGTTTTTCATCAGAAAATGGATTTTTTTGGATCGTACAAAAGATTATTCAAAATATCAATTGGATCATACCTCATGTTTAATAACCACTTTATAAGGCCTCATAGTGACCAGAATTGCCTTTTTTACTGACTTTTCCTCCTACTCGGAAGCTCCTATTTTGACCGAATTAAGGCAGGAAAATGACTCTAAACACACTCATTTTAGTACCAAAAGTGACAGTTCACATGCAATAGTTATTTACACTCAAAAGATTAAACATTGAAAATTCACTATTACTGACCATCTGGAGAAAGTTTGACAGGTCAGGGGTCATCATTTTTCATCAGAAAATAGATTTTTTGGACTGTACAAAAAATTATTCAAAATGTCAATTGGATCGTGCCTCATGTTAAATAATCACTCTTTAAGGCCTGACAGTGACCAAAATTGGCCTTTTTTCAGACTTTTCCTCCTACTGGGAAGCTTCTATTTTGACCAATTTCAGGCAGGATAATGACTCTAAACACACTTATTTTAGTTACAAAAGTGACAATTCACATGCAATAGTTATTTACAGTCCACAAATTAAACATTAAAAATTCCCCATTACTGACCATCTGGAAAAAGTTCGACATGTCCGGGGTCATCGTTTTTCATCAGAAAATTATTTTTTGGGGCTGTACAAAAAATGATTCATAATGTCAATTGGATCGTGCCTAGTGTTGAATAACCACTTTTTAAAGCCTCAGAGTGAGCAAAATTACCATTTTTACAGACTTTTCCTCCTACTAAGTAGCTTCTATCTCGACCAATTTCGGGCAGGAATATGACTCTAAACACTCTTACTTTAGTTCCAAAAGTGATAATTCACATGCAATAGTCATTTACAGTCAAAAGATTAAACTTTAAAAAATGACAATTTCTGACCATCTGGAGAAAGTTCGACAGGTCCGGCCGGGGTCATCGTTTTTCATCAGAAAATTGATTTTTTGGACTGTAGCAAAAATGATTCAAAATGTCAATTGAATTATTCCTCATTTTGAATAACCACTTTTAAAGCCTCACAGTGACAAAAATTGCCTTTATTCCAGACTTTTCTTCCTACGCGGAAGCTTCTATTTTGACCTATGTCAGGCAGGATAATGACTCTAAACACACTTATTTTAGTTACAAAAGTGACAATTCACACGCAATAGATATTTACAGTCCACAGATTTAACAGTAAAAATTCCCCATTACTGACCATCTGAAAAAAGTTCGACAGGTCCGGGGTCACAGTTTTTCATCAGAAAATTAATTTTTGGCGCTGTACAAAAAATGATTCATAATGTCAATTGGATCGTGCCTCGTGTTGAATAACCACTTTTTAAGGACTCACAGTGGCCAAAATTGCCATTTTTACTTACTTTTCCTCCTACTCAGAAGCTTCTATTTTGACCAATCTCAGGTAGGAAAATTACTCTAAACACACTTATTTTAGTTACACAAGTGACAACTCACATGCTATAGTTATTTACAGTCAAAAGATTAAACATTAAAAATTCACCATTGCGGACCAGCTGGAGAAAGTTCGACAGGTCCAGGGTCATCGTTTTTCATCAGAAAATTAATTTTTGGGACTGTACAAAAAATGATTTATAATGTCAATTGGATCATGCCTCATGTTGAATAACCACTTTTTAAGGCCTCGCAGTGACCAAAATTGCCATTTTTACAGACTTTTTCTCCTACTCTGAAGCTTCTATTTTGACCAATTTCGGGCAGTAAAACGTCTCTAAACACACCTACTTTAGTTCCAAAAGTGACAATTCACATGCCATATTTATTTACAGTCAAAAGATAAACATTAAAATGTACTATTACTAACCATCTGCAGAAAGTTCGACAGGACCGGGGTCATCGTTTTTCATCAGAAAATGGATTTTTTGGACTGTATCAAAAATTATTCAAAATGTTTATTGGATCGTGACTCATGTTGAATAACCACTTTTTAAGGCTTCACAGTGAAAACAAAATTTCCATTTGTACAGACTTTACCTCCAACTCGGAAGCTTCTATTTTGAATGATTTTCAGGCAGGAAAATGACTCTAAACACACTTATTTCAGTTCCAAAAGTGACAATTCACATGCAATATTTATTTATAGTCAAAAGATTAAATATTAAATATTTACCCTTACTGATCATCTTAAGAAAGTTCGACGAATCAGGGCTCGTCGTTTTTCATCAGAAAATGGATTTTTTTGGATCGTACAAAAGATTATTCAAAATATCAATTGGATCATACCTCATGTTTAATAACCACTTTTTAAGGCCTCACAGTGACCAAAATTGCCATTTTTACAGACTTTTTCTCCTACTCAGAAGCTTCTAGTTTGACCAATTTCGGGCAGTAAAACGTCTCTAAACACACCTACTTTAGTTCCAAAAGTGACAATTCACATGCCATATTTATTTACAGTCAAAAGATAAACATTAAAATGTACTATTACTAACCATCTGCAGAAAGTTCGACAGGACCGGGGTCATCGTTTTTCATCAGAAAATGGATTTTTTGGACTGTATCAAAAATTATTCAAAATGTTTATTGGATCGTGACTCATGTTGAATAACCACTTTTTAAGGCTTCACAGTGAAAACAAAATTTCCATTTGTACAGACTTTACCTCCAACTCGGAAGCTTCTATTTTGAATGATTTTCAGGCAGGAAAATGACTCTAAACACACTTATTTCAGTTCCAAAAGTGACAATTCACATGCAATATTTATTTATAGTCAAAAGATTAAATATTAAATATTTACCCTTACTGATCATCTTAAGAAAGTTCGATGAATCAGGGCTCATCGTTTTTCATCAGAAAATGGATTTTTTTTGATCGTACAAAAGATTATTCAAAATATCAATTGGATCATACCTCATGTTTAATAACCACTTTATAAGGCCTCATAGTGACCAGAATTGCCTTTTTTACTGACTTTTCCTCCTACTCGGAAGCTCCTATTTTGACCGAATTAAGGCAGGAAAATGACTCTAAACACACTCATTTTAGTACCAAAAGTGACAGTTCACATGCAATAGTTATTTACACTCAAAAGATTAAACATTGAAAATTCACTATTACTGACCATCTGGAGAAAGTTTGACAGGTCAGGGGTCATCATTTTTCATCAGAAAATAGATTTTTTGGACTGGACAAAAAATTATTCAAAATGTCAATTGGATCGTGCCTCATGTTGAATAATCACTCTTTAAGGCCTGACAGTGACCAAAATTGCCCTTTTTTCAGACTTTTCCTCCTACTGGGAAGCTTCTATTTTGACCAATTTCAGGCAGGATAATGACTCTAAACACACTTATTTTAGTTACAAAAGTGACAATTCACATGCAATAGTTATTTACAGTCCACAAATTAAACATTAAAAATTCCCCATTACTGACCATCTGGAAAAAGTTCGACATGTCCGGGGTCATCGTTTTTCATCAGAAAATTATTTTTTGGGGCTGTACAAAAAATGATTCATAATGTCAATTGGATCGTGCCTAGTGTTGAATAACCACTTTTTAAAGCCTCAGAGTGAGCAAAATTACCATTTTTACAGACTTTTCCTCCTACTAAGTAGCTTCTATCTCGACCAATTTCGGGCAGGAATATGACTCTAAACACTCTTACTTTAGTTCCAAAAGTGATAATTCACATGCAATAGTCATTTACAGTCAAAAGATTAAACTTTAAAAAATGACAATTTCTGACCATCTGGAGAAAGTTCGACAGGTCCGGCCGGGGTCATCGTTTTTCATCAGAAAATTGATTTTTTGGACTGTAGCAAAAATGATTCAAAATGTCAATTGAATTATTCCTCATTTTGAATAACCACTTTTAAAGCCTTACAGTGACAAAAATTGCCTTTATTCCAGACTTTTCTTCCTTTGCGGAAGCTTCTATTTTGACCTATGTCAGGCAGGATAATGACTCTAAACACACTTATTTTAGTTACAAAAGTGACAATTCACACGCAATAGTTATTTACAGTCCACAGATTTAACAGTAAAAATTCCCCATTACTGACCATCTGGAAAAAGTTCGACAGGTCCGGGGTCACAGTTTTTCATCAGAAAATTAATTTTTGGCGCTGTACAAAAAATGATTCATAATGTCAATTGGATCGTGCCTCGTGTTGAATAACCACTTTTTAAGGACTCACAGTGGCCAAAATTGCCATTTTTACTTACTTTTCCTCCTACTCAGAAGCTTCTATTTTGACCAATCTCAGGTAGGAAAATGACTCTAAACACACTTATTTTAGTTACACAAGTGACAACTCACATGCTATAGTTATTTACAGTCAAAAGATTAAACATTAAAAATTCACCATTGCGGACCATCTGGAGAAAGTTCGACAGGTCCAGGGTCATCGTTTTTCATCAGAAAATTAATTTTTGGGACTGTACAAAAAATGATTTATAATGTCAATTGGATCATGCCTCATGTTGAATAACCACTTTTTAAGGCCTCGCAGTGACCAAAATTGCCATTTTTACAGACTTTTTCTCCTACTCTGAAGCTTCTATTTTGACCAATTTCGGGCAGTAAAACGTCTCTAAACACACCTACTTTAGTTCCAAAAGTGACAATTCACATGCCATATTTATTTACAGTCAAAAGATAAACATTAAAATGTACTATTACTAACCATCTGCAGAAAGTTCGACAGGACCGGGGTCATCGTTTTTCATCAGAAAATGGATTTTTTGGACTGTATCAAAAATTATTCAAAATGTTTATTGGATCGTGACTCATGTTGAATAACCACTTTTTAAGGCTTCACAGTGAAAACAAAATTTCCATTTGTACAGACTTTACCTCCAACTCGGAAGCTTCTATTTTGAATGATTTTCAGGCAGGAAAATGACTCTAAACACACTTATTTCAGTTCCAAAAGTGACAATTCACATGCAATATTTATTTATAGTCAAAAGATTAAATATTAAATATTTACCCTTACTGATCATCTTAAGAAAGTTCGACGAATCAGGGCTCATCGTTTTTCATCAGAAAATGGATTTTTTTGGATCGTACAAAAGATTATTCAAAATATCAATTGGATCATACCTCATGTTTAATAACCACTTTATAAGGCCTCATAGTGACCAGAATTGCCTTTTTTACTGACTTTTCCTCCTACTCGGAAGCTCCTATTTTGACCGAATTAAGGCAGGAAAATGACTCTAAACACACTCATTTTAGTACCAAAAGTGACAGTTCACATGCAATAGTTATTTACACTCAAAAGATTAAACATTGAAAATTCACTATTACTGACCATCTGGAGAAAGTTTGACAGGTCAGGGGTCATCATTTTTCATCAGAAAATAGATTTTTTGGACTGTACAAAAAATTATTCAAAATGTCAATTGGATCGTGCCTCATGTTGAATAATCACTCTTTAAGGCCTGACAGTGACCAAAATTGCCCTTTTTTCAGACTTTTCCTCCTACTGGGAAGCTTCTATTTTGACCAATTTCAGGCAGGATAATGACTCTAAACACACTTATTTTAGTTACAAAAGTGACAATTCACATGCAATAGTTATTTACAGTCCACAAATTAAACATTAAAAATTCCCCATTACTGACCATCTGGAAAAAGTTCGACATGTCCGGGGTCATCGTTTTTCATCAGAAAATTATTTTTTGGGGCTGTACAAAAAATGATTCATAATGTCAATTGGATCGTGCCTAGTGTTGAATAACCACTTTTTAAAGCCTCAGAGTGAGCAAAATTACCATTTTTACAGACTTTTCCTCCTACTAAGTAGCTTCTATCTCGACCAATTTCGGGCAGGAATATGACTCTAAACACTCTTACTTTAGTTCCAAAAGTGATAATTCACATGCAATAGTCATTTACAGTCAAAAGATTAAACTTTAAAAAATGACAATTTCTGACCATCTGGAGAAAGTTCGACAGGTCCGGCCGGGGTCATCGTTTTTCATCAGAAAATTGATTTTTTGGACTGTAGCAAAAATGATTCAAAATGTCAATTGAATTATTCCTCATTTTGAATAACCACTTTTAAAGCCTCACAATGACAAAAATTGCCTTTATTCCAGACTTTTCTTCCTACGCGGAAGCTTCTATTTTGACCTATGTCAGGCAGGATAATGACTCTAAACACACTTATTTTAGTTACAAAAGTGACAATTCACACGCAATAGTTATTTACAGTCCACAGATTTAACAGTAAAAATTCCCCATTACTGACAATCTGAAAAAAGTTCGACAGGTCCGGGGTCACAGTTTTTCATCAGAAAATTAATTTTTGGCGCTGTACAAAAAATGATTCATAATGTCAATTGGATCGTGCCTCGTGTTGAATAACCACTTTTTAAGGACTCACAGTGGCCAAAATTGCCATTTTTACTTACTTTTCCTCCTACTCAGAAGCTTCTATTTTGACCAATCTCAGGTAGGAAAATTACTCTAAACACACTTATTTTAGTTACACAAGTGACAACTCACATGCTATAGTTATTTACAGTCAAAAGATTAAACATTAAAAATTCACCATTGCGGACCATCTGGAGAAAGTTCGACAGGTCCAGGGTCATCGTTTTTCATCAGAAAATTAATTTTTGGGACTGTACAAAAAATGATTTATAATGTCAATTGGATCATGCCTCATGTTGAATAACCACTTTTTAAGGCCTCGCAGTGACCAAAATTGCCATTTTTACAGACTTTTTCTCCTACTCTGAAGCTTCTATTTTGACCAATTTCGGGCAGTAAAACGTCTCTAAACACACCTACTTTAGTTCCAAAAGTGACAATTCACATGCCATATTTATTTACAGTCAAAAGATAAACATTAAAATGTACTATTACTAACCATCTGCAGAAAGTTCGACAGGACCGGGGTCATCGTTTTTCATCAGAAAATGGATTTTTTGGACTGTATCAAAAATTATTCAAAATGTTTATTGGATCGTGACTCATGTTGAATAACCACTTTTTAAGGCTTCACAGTGAAAACAAAATTTCCATTTGTACAGACTTTACCTCCAACTCGGAAGCTTCTATTTTGAATGATTTTCAGGCAGGAAAATGACTCTAAACACACTTATTTCAGTTCCAAAAGTGACAATTCACATGCAATATTTATTTATAGTCAAAAGATTAAATATTAAATATTTACCCTTACTGATCATCTTAAGAAAGTTCGACGAATCAGGGCTCATCGTTTTTCATCAGAAAATGGATTTTTTTGGATCGTACAAAAGATTATTCAAAATATCAATTGGATCATACCTCATGTTTAATAACCACTTTATAAGGCCTCATAGTGACCAGAATTGCCTTTTTTACTGACTTTTCCTCCTACTCGGAAGCTCCTATTTTGACCGAATTAAGGCAGGAAAATGACTCTAAACACACTCATTTTAGTACCAAAAGTGACAGTTCACATGCAATAGTTATTTACACTCAAAAGATTATACATTGAAAATTCACTATTACTGACCATCTGGAGAAAGTTTGACAGGTCAGGGGTCATCATTTTTCATCAGAAAATAGATTTTTTGGACTGTACAAAAAATTATTCAAAATGTCAATTGGATCGTGCCTCATGTTGAATAATCACTCTTTAAGGCCTGACAGTGACCAAAATTGCCCTTTTTTCAGACTTTTCCTCCTACTGGGAAGCTTCTATTTTGACCAATTTCAGGCAGGATAATGACTCTAAACACACTTATTTTAGTTACAAAAGTGACAATTCACATGCAATAGTTATTTACAGTCCACAAATTAAACATTAAAAATTCCCCATTACTGACCATCTGGAAAAAGTTCGACATGTCCGGGGTCATCGTTTTTCATCAGAAAATTATTTTTTGGGGCTGTACAAAAAATGATTCATAATGTCAATTGGATCGTGCCTAGTGTTGAATAACCACTTTTTAAAGCCTCAGAGTGAGCAAAATTACCATTTTTACAGACTTTTCCTCCTACTAAGTAGCTTCTATCTCGACCAATTTCGGGCAGGAATATGACTCTAAACACTCTTACTTTAGTTCCAAAAGTGATAATTCACATGCAATAGTCATTTACAGTCAAAAGATTAAACTTTAAAAAATGACAATTTCTGACCATCTGGAGAAAGTTCGACAGGTCCGGCCGGGGTCATCGTTTTTCATCAGAAAATTGATTTTTTGGACTGTAGCAAAAATGATTCAAAATGTCAATTGAATTATTCCTCATTTTGAATAACCACTTTTAAAGCCTCACAGTGACAAAAATTGCCTTTATTCCAGACTTTTCTTCCTACACGGAAGCTTCTATTTTGACCTATGTCAGGCAGGATAATGACTCTAAACACACTTATTTTAGTTACAAAAGTGACAATTCACACGCAATAGTTATTTACAGTCCACAGATTTAACAGTAAAAATTCCCCATTACTGACCATCTGGAAAAAGTTCGACAGGTCCGGGGTCACAGTTTTTCATCAGAAAATTAATTTTTGGCGCTGTACAAAAAATGATTCATAATGTCAATTGGATCGTGCCTCGTGTTGAATAACCACTTTTTAAGGACTCACAGTGGTCAAAATTGCCATTTTTACTTACTTTTCCTCCTACTCAGAAGCTTCTATTTTGACCAATCTCAGGTAGGAAAATGACTCTAAACACACTTATTTTAGTTACACAAGTGACAACTCACATGCTATAGTTATTTACAGTCAAAAGATTAAACATTAAAAATTCACCATTGCGGACCATCTGGAAAAAGTTCGACAGGTCCAGGGTCATCGTTTTTCATCAGAAAATTAATTTTTGGGACTGTACAAAAAATGATTTATAATGTCAATTGGATCATGCCTCATGTTGAATAACCACTTTTTAAGGCCTCACAGTGACCAAAATTGCCATTTTTACAGACTTTTTCTCCTACTCAGAAGCTTCTATTTTGACCAATTTCGGGCAGTAAAACGTCTCTAAACACACCTACTTTAGTTCCAAAAGTGACAATTCACATGCCATATTTATTTACAGTCAAAAGATAAACATTAAAATGTACTATTACTAACCATCTGCAGAAAGTTCGACAGGACCGGGGTCATCGTTTTTCATCAGAAAATGGATTTTTTGGACTGTATCAAAAATTATTCAAAATGTTTATTGGATCGTGACTCATGTTGAATAACCACTTTTTAAGGCTTCACAGTGAAAACAAAATTTCCATTTGTACAGACTTTACCTCCAACTCGGAAGCTTCTATTTTGAATGATTTTCAGGCAGGAAAATGACTCTAAACACACTTATTTCAGTTCCAAAAGTGACAATTCACATGCAATATTTATTTATAGTCAAAAGATTAAATATTAAATATTTACCCTTACTGATCATCTTAAGAAAGTTCGACGAATCAGGGCTCATCGTTTTTCATCAGAAAATGGATTTTTTTGGATCGTACAAAAGATTATTCAAAATATCAATTGGATCATACCTCATGTTTAATAACCACTTTATAAGGCCTCATAGTGACCAGAATTGCCTTTTTTACTGACTTTTCCTCCTACTCGGAAGCTCCTATTTTGACCGAATTAAGGCAGGAAAATGACTCTAAACACACTCATTTTAGTACCAAAAGTGACAGTTCACATGCAATAGTTATTTACACTCAAAAGATTAAACATTGAAAATTCACTATTACTGACCATCTGGAGAAAGTTTGACAGGTCAGGGGTCATCATTTTTCATCAGAAAATAGATTTTTTGGACTGTACAAAAAATTATTCAAAATGTCAATTGGATCGTGCCTCATGTTGAATAATCACTCTTTAAGGCCTGACAGTGACCAAAATTGGCCTTTTTTCAGACTTTTCCTCCTACTGGGAAGCTTCTATTTTGACCAATTTCAGGCAGGATAATGACTCTAAACACACTTATTTTAGTTACAAAAGTGACAATTCACATGCAATAGTTATTTACAGTCCACAAATTAAACATTAAAAATTCCCCATTACTGACCATCTGGAAAAAGTTTGACATGTCCGGGGTCATCGTTTTTCATCAGAAAATTATTTTTTGGGGCTGTACAAAAAATGATTCATAATGTCAATTGGATCGTGCCTAGTGTTGAATAACCACTTTTTAAAGCCTCAGAGTGAGCAAAATTACCATTTTTACAGACTTTTCCTCCTACTAAGTAGCTTCTATCTCGACCAATTTCGGGCAGGAATATGACTCTAAACACTCTTACTTTAGTTCCAAAAGTGATAATTCACATGCAATAGTCATTTACAGTCAAAAGATTAAACTTTAAAAAATGACAATTTCTGACCATCTGGAGAAAGTTCGACAGGTCCGGCCGGGGTCATCGTTTTTCATCAGAAAATTGATTTTTTGGACTGTAGCAAAAATGATTCAAAATGTCAATTGAATTATTCCTCATTTTGAATAACCACTTTTAAAGCCTCACAGTGACAAAAATTGCCTTTATTCCAGACTTTTCTTCCTACGCGGAAGCTTCTATTTTGACCTATGTCAGGCAGGATAATGACTCTAAACACACTTATTTTAGTTACAAAAGTGACAATTCACACGCAATAGATATTTACAGTCCACAGATTTAACAGTAAAAATTCCCCATTACTGACCATCTGAAAAAAGTTCGACAGGTCCGGGGTCACAGTTTTTCATCAGAAAATTAATTTTTGGCGCTGTACAAAAAATGATTCATAATGTCAATTGGATCGTGCCTCGTGTTGAATAACCACTTTTTAAGGACTCACAGTGGCCAAAATTGCCATTTTTACTTACTTTTCCTCCTACTCAGAAGCTTCTATTTTGACCAATCTCAGGTAGGAAAATTACTCTAAACACACTTATTTTAGTTACACAAGTGACAACTCACATGCTATAGTTATTTACAGTCAAAAGATTAAACATTAAAAATTCACCATTGCGGACCAGCTGGAGAAAGTTCGACAGGTCCAGGGTCATCGTTTTTCATCAGAAAATTAATTTTTGGGACTGTACAAAAAATGATTTATAATGTCAATTGGATCATGCCTCATGTTGAATAACCACTTTTTAAGGCCTCGCAGTGACCAAAATTGCCATTTTTACAGACTTTTTCTCCTACTCTGAAGCTTCTATTTTGACCAATTTCGGGCAGTAAAACGTCTCTAAACACACCTACTTTAGTTCCAAAAGTGACAATTCACATGCCATATTTATTTACAGTCAAAAGATAAACATTAAAATGTACTATTACTAACCATCTGCAGAAAGTTCGACAGGACCGGGGTCATCGTTTTTCATCAGAAAATGGATTTTTTGGACTGTATCAAAAATTATTCAAAATGTTTATTGGATCGTGACTCATGTTGAATAACCACTTTTTAAGGCTTCACAGTGAAAACAAAATTTCCATTTGTACAGACTTTACCTCCAACTCGGAAGCTTCTATTTTGAATGATTTTCAGGCAGGAAAATGACTCTAAACACACTTATTTCAGTTCCAAAAGTGACAATTCACATGCAATATTTATTTATAGTCAAAAGATTAAATATTAAATATTTACCCTTACTGATCATCTTAAGAAAGTTCGACGAATCAGGGCTCGTCGTTTTTCATCAGAAAATGGATTTTTTTGGATCGTACAAAAGATTATTCAAAATATCAATTGGATCATACCTCATGTTTAATAACCACTTTTTAAGGCCTCACAGTGACCAAAATTGCCATTTTTACAGACTTTTTCTCCTACTCAGAAGCTTCTAGTTTGACCAATTTCGGGCAGTAAAACGTCTCTAAACACACCTACTTTAGTTCCAAAAGTGACAATTCACATGCCATATTTATTTACAGTCAAAAGATAAACATTAAAATGTACTATTACTAACCATCTGCAGAAAGTTCGACAGGACCGGGGTCATCGTTTTTCATCAGAAAATGGATTTTTTGGACTGTATCAAAAATTATTCAAAATGTTTATTGGATCGTGACTCATGTTGAATAACCACTTTTTAAGGCTTCACAGTGAAAACAAAATTTCCATTTGTACAGACTTTACCTCCAACTCGGAAGCTTCTATTTTGAATGATTTTCAGGCAGGAAAATGACTCTAAACACACTTATTTCAGTTCCAAAAGTGACAATTCACATGCAATATTTATTTATAGTCAAAAGATTAAATATTAAATATTTACCCTTACTGATCATCTTAAGAAAGTTCGATGAATCAGGGCTCATCGTTTTTCATCAGAAAATGGATTTTTTTTGATCGTACAAAAGATTATTCAAAATATCAATTGGATCATACCTCATGTTTAATAACCACTTTATAAGGCCTCATAGTGACCAGAATTGCCTTTTTTACTGACTTTTCCTCCTACTCGGAAGCTCCTATTTTGACCGAATTAAGGCAGGAAAATGACTCTAAACACACTCATTTTAGTACCAAAAGTGACAGTTCACATGCAATAGTTATTTACACTCAAAAGATTAAACATTGAAAATTCACTATTACTGACCATCTGGAGAAAGTTTGACAGGTCAGGGGTCATCATTTTTCATCAGAAAATAGATTTTTTGGACTGGACAAAAAATTATTCAAAATGTCAATTGGATCGTGCCTCATGTTGAATAATCACTCTTTAAGGCCTGACAGTGACCAAAATTGCCCTTTTTTCAGACTTTTCCTCCTACTGGGAAGCTTCTATTTTGACCAATTTCAGGCAGGATAATGACTCTAAACACACTTATTTTAGTTACAAAAGTGACAATTCACATGCAATAGTTATTTACAGTCCACAAATTAAACATTAAAAATTCCCCATTACTGACCATCTGGAAAAAGTTCGACATGTCCGGGGTCATCGTTTTTCATCAGAAAATTATTTTTTGGGGCTGTACAAAAAATGATTCATAATGTCAATTGGATCGTGCCTAGTGTTGAATAACCACTTTTTAAAGCCTCAGAGTGAGCAAAATTACCATTTTTACAGACTTTTCCTCCTACTAAGTAGCTTCTATCTCGACCAATTTCGGGCAGGAATATGACTCTAAACACTCTTACTTTAGTTCCAAAAGTGATAATTCACATGCAATAGTCATTTACAGTCAAAAGATTAAACTTTAAAAAATGACAATTTCTGACCATCTGGAGAAAGTTCGACAGGTCCGGCCGGGGTCATCGTTTTTCATCAGAAAATTGATTTTTTGGACTGTAGCAAAAATGATTCAAAATGTCAATTGAATTATTCCTCATTTTGAATAACCACTTTTAAAGCCTTACAGTGACAAAAATTGCCTTTATTCCAGACTTTTCTTCCTTTGCGGAAGCTTCTATTTTGACCTATGTCAGGCAGGATAATGACTCTAAACACACTTATTTTAGTTACAAAAGTGACAATTCACACGCAATAGTTATTTACAGTCCACAGATTTAACAGTAAAAATTCCCCATTACTGACCATCTGGAAAAAGTTCGACAGGTCCGGGGTCACAGTTTTTCATCAGAAAATTAATTTTTGGCGCTGTACAAAAAATGATTCATAATGTCAATTGGATCGTGCCTCGTGTTGAATAACCACTTTTTAAGGACTCACAGTGGCCAAAATTGCCATTTTTACTTACTTTTCCTCCTACTCAGAAGCTTCTATTTTGACCAATCTCAGGTAGGAAAATGACTCTAAACACACTTATTTTAGTTACACAAGTGACAACTCACATGCTATAGTTATTTACAGTCAAAAGATTAAACATTAAAAATTCACCATTGCGGACCATCTGGAGAAAGTTCGACAGGTCCAGGGTCATCGTTTTTCATCAGAAAATTAATTTTTGGGACTGTACAAAAAATGATTTATAATGTCAATTGGATCATGCCTCATGTTGAATAACCACTTTTTAAGGCCTCGCAGTGACCAAAATTGCCATTTTTACAGACTTTTTCTCCTACTCTGAAGCTTCTATTTTGACCAATTTCGGGCAGTAAAACGTCTCTAAACACACCTACTTTAGTTCCAAAAGTGACAATTCACATGCCATATTTATTTACAGTCAAAAGATAAACATTAAAATGTACTATTACTAACCATCTGCAGAAAGTTCGACAGGACCGGGGTCATCGTTTTTCATCAGAAAATGGATTTTTTGGACTGTATCAAAAATTATTCAAAATGTTTATTGGATCGTGACTCATGTTGAATAACCACTTTTTAAGGCTTCACAGTGAAAACAAAATTTCCATTTGTACAGACTTTACCTCCAACTCGGAAGCTTCTATTTTGAATGATTTTCAGGCAGGAAAATGACTCTAAACACACTTATTTCAGTTCCAAAAGTGACAATTCACATGCAATATTTATTTATAGTCAAAAGATTAAATATTAAATATTTACCCTTACTGATCATCTTAAGAAAGTTCGACGAATCAGGGCTCATCGTTTTTCATCAGAAAATGGATTTTTTTGGATCGTACAAAAGATTATTCAAAATATCAATTGGATCATACCTCATGTTTAATAACCACTTTATAAGGCCTCATAGTGACCAGAATTGCCTTTTTTACTGACTTTTCCTCCTACTCGGAAGCTCCTATTTTGACCGAATTAAGGCAGGAAAATGACTCTAAACACACTCATTTTAGTACCAAAAGTGACAGTTCACATGCAATAGTTATTTACACTCAAAAGATTAAACATTGAAAATTCACTATTACTGACCATCTGGAGAAAGTTTGACAGGTCAGGGGTCATCATTTTTCATCAGAAAATAGATTTTTTGGACTGTACAAAAAATTATTCAAAATGTCAATTGGATCGTGCCTCATGTTGAATAATCACTCTTTAAGGCCTGACAGTGACCAAAATTGCCCTTTTTTCAGACTTTTCCTCCTACTGGGAAGCTTCTATTTTGACCAATTTCAGGCAGGATAATGACTCTAAACACACTTATTTTAGTTACAAAAGTGACAATTCACATGCAATAGTTATTTACAGTCCACAAATTAAACATTAAAAATTCCCCATTACTGACCATCTGGAAAAAGTTCGACATGTCCGGGGTCATCGTTTTTCATCAGAAAATTATTTTTTGGGGCTGTACAAAAAATGATTCATAATGTCAATTGGATCGTGCCTAGTGTTGAATAACCACTTTTTAAAGCCTCAGAGTGAGCAAAATTACCATTTTTACAGACTTTTCCTCCTACTAAGTAGCTTCTATCTCGACCAATTTCGGGCAGGAATATGACTCTAAACACTCTTACTTTAGTTCCAAAAGTGATAATTCACATGCAATAGTCATTTACAGTCAAAAGATTAAACTTTAAAAAATGACAATTTCTGACCATCTGGAGAAAGTTCGACAGGTCCGGCCGGGGTCATCGTTTTTCATCAGAAAATTGATTTTTTGGACTGTAGCAAAAATGATTCAAAATGTCAATTGAATTATTCCTCATTTTGAATAACCACTTTTAAAGCCTCACAATGACAAAAATTGCCTTTATTCCAGACTTTTCTTCCTACGCGGAAGCTTCTATTTTGACCTATGTCAGGCAGGATAATGACTCTAAACACACTTATTTTAGTTACAAAAGTGACAATTCACACGCAATAGTTATTTACAGTCCACAGATTTAACAGTAAAAATTCCCCATTACTGACAATCTGAAAAAAGTTCGACAGGTCCGGGGTCACAGTTTTTCATCAGAAAATTAATTTTTGGCGCTGTACAAAAAATGATTCATAATGTCAATTGGATCGTGCCTCGTGTTGAATAACCACTTTTTAAGGACTCACAGTGGCCAAAATTGCCATTTTTACTTACTTTTCCTCCTACTCAGAAGCTTCTATTTTGACCAATCTCAGGTAGGAAAATTACTCTAAACACACTTATTTTAGTTACACAAGTGACAACTCACATGCTATAGTTATTTACAGTCAAAAGATTAAACATTAAAAATTCACCATTGCGGACCATCTGGAGAAAGTTCGACAGGTCCAGGGTCATCGTTTTTCATCAGAAAATTAATTTTTGGGACTGTACAAAAAATGATTTATAATGTCAATTGGATCATGCCTCATGTTGAATAACCACTTTTTAAGGCCTCGCAGTGACCAAAATTGCCATTTTTACAGACTTTTTCTCCTACTCAGAAGCTTCTAGTTTGACCAATTTCGGGCAGTAAAACGTCTCTAAACACACCTACTTTAGTTCCAAAAGTGACAATTCACATGCCATATTTATTTACAGTCAAAAGATAAACATTAAAATGTACTATTACTAACCATCTGCAGAAAGTTCGACAGGACCGGGGTCATCGTTTTTCATCAGAAAATTGATTTTTTGGACTGTATCAAAAATTATTCAAAATGTTTATTGGATCGTGACTCATGTTGAATAACCACTTTTTAAGGCTTCACAGTGAAAACAAAATTTCCATTTGTACAGACTTTACCTCCAACTCGGAAGCTTCTATTTTGAATGATTTTCAGGCAGGAAAATGACTCTAAACACACTTATTTCAGTTCCAAAAGTGACAATTCACATGCAATATTTATTTATAGTCAAAAGATTAAATATTAAATATTTACCCTTACTGATCATCTTAAGAAAGTTCGACGAATCAGGGCTCATCGTTTTTCATCAGAAAATGGATTTTTTTTGATCGTACAAAAGATTATTCAAAATATCAATTGGATCATACCTCATGTTTAATAACCACTTTATAAGGCCTCATAGTGACCAGAATTGCCTTTTTTACTGACTTTTCCTCCTACTCGGAAGCTCCTATTTTGACCGAATTAAGGCAGGAAAATGACTCTAAACACACTCATTTTAGTACCAAAAGTGACAGTTCACATGCAATAGTTATTTACACTCAAAAGATTAAACATTGAAAATTCACTATTACTGACCATCTGGAGAAAGTTTGACAGGTCAGGGGTCATCATTTTTCATCAGAAAATAGATTTTTTGGACTGTACAAAAAATTATTCAAAATGTCAATTGGATCGTGCCTCATGTTGAATAATCACTCTTTAAGGCCTGACAGTGACCAAAATTGCCCTTTTTTCAGACTTTTCCTCCTACTGGGAAGCTTCTATTTTGACCAATTTCAGGCAGGATAATGACTCTAAACACACTTATTTTAGTTACAAAAGTGACAATTCACATGCAATAGTTATTTACAGTCCACAAATTAAACATTAAAAATTCCCCATTACTGACCATCTGGAAAAAGTTCGACATGTCCGGGGTCATCGTTTTTCATCAGAAAATTATTTTTTGGGGCTGTACAAAAAATGATTCATAATGTCAATTGGATCGTGCCTAGTGTTGAATAACCACTTTTTAAAGCCTCAGAGTGAGCAAAATTACCATTTTTACAGACTTTTCCTCCTACTAAGTAGCTTCTATCTCGACCAATTTCGGGCAGGAATATGACTCTAAACACTCTTACTTTAGTTCCAAAAGTGATAATTCACATGCAATAGTCATTTACAGTCAAAAGATTAAACTTTAAAAAATGACAATTTCTGACCATCTGGAGAAAGTTCGACAGGTCCGGCCGGGGTCATCGTTTTTCATCAGAAAATGGATTTTTTGGACTGTATCAAAAATTATTCAAAATGTTTATTGGATCGTGACTCATGTTGAATAACCACTTTTTAAGGCTTCACAGTGAAAACAAAATTTCCATTTGTACAGACTTTACCTCCAACTCGGAAGCTTCTATTTTGAATGATTTTCAGGCAGGAAAATGACTCTAAACACACTTATTTCAGTTCCAAAAGTGACAATTCACATGCAATATTTATTTATAGTCAAAAGATTAAATATTAAATATTTACCCTTACTGACCATCTTAAGAAAGTTCGACGAATCAGGGCTCGTCGTTTTTCATCAGAAAATGGATTTTTTTGGATCGTACAAAAGATTATTCAAAATATCAATTGGATCATACCTCATGTTTAATAACCACTTTATAAGGCCTCATAGTGACCAGAATTGCCTTTTTTACTGACTTTTCCTCCTACTCGGAAGCTCCTATTTTGACCGAATTAAGGCAGGAAAATGACTCTAAACACACTCATTTTAGTACCAAAAGTGACAGTTCACATGCAATAGTTATTTACACTCAAAAGATTATACATTGAAAATTCACTATTACTGACCATCTGGAGAAAGTTTGACAGGTCAGGGGTCATCATTTTTCATCAGAAAATAGATTTTTTGGACTGTACAAAAAATTATTCAAAATGTCAATTGGATCGTGCCTCATGTTGAATAATCACTCTTTAAGGCCTGACAGTGACCAAAATTGCCCTTTTTTCAGACTTTTCCTCCTACTGGGAAGCTTCTATTTTGACCAATTTCAGGCAGGATAATGACTCTAAACACACTTATTTTAGTTACAAAAGTGACAATTCACATGCAATAGTTATTTACAGTCCACAAATTAAACATTAAAAATTCCCCATTACTGACCATCTGGAAAAAGTTCGACATGTCCGGGGTCATCGTTTTTCATCAGAAAATTATTTTTTGGGGCTGTACAAAAAATGATTCATAATGTCAATTGGATCGTGCCTAGTGTTGAATAACCACTTTTTAAAGCCTCAGAGTGAGCAAAATTACCATTTTTACAGACTTTTCCTCCTACTAAGTAGCTTCTATCTCGACCAATTTCGGGCAGGAATATGACTCTAAACACTCTTACTTTAGTTCCAAAAGTGATAATTCACATGCAATAGTCATTTACAGTCAAAAGATTAAACTTTAAAAAATGACAATTTCTGACCATCTGGAGAAAGTTCGACAGGTCCGGCCGGGGTCATCGTTTTTCATCAGAAAATTGATTTTTTGGACTGTAGCAAAAATGATTCAAAATGTCAATTGAATTATTCCTCATTTTGAATAACCACTTTTAAAGCCTCACAGTGACAAAAATTGCCTTTATTCCAGACTTTTCTTCCTACACGGAAGCTTCTATTTTGACCTATGTCAGGCAGGATAATGACTCTAAACACACTTATTTTAGTTACAAAAGTGACAATTCACACGCAATAGTTATTTACAGTCCACAGATTTAACAGTAAAAATTCCCCATTACTGACCATCTGGAAAAAGTTCGACAGGTCCGGGGTCACAGTTTTTCATCAGAAAATTTATTTTTGGCGCTGTACAAAAAATGATTCATAATGTCAATTGGATCGTGCCTCGTGTTGAATAACCACTTTTTAAGGACTCACAGTGGTCAAAATTGCCATTTTTACTTACTTTTCCTCCTACTCAGAAGCTTCTATTTTGACCAATCTCAGGTAGGAAAATGACTCTAAACACACTTATTTTAGTTACACAAGTGACAACTCACATGCTATAGTTATTTACAGTCAAAAGATTAAACATTAAAAATTCACCATTGCGGACCATCTGGAAAAAGTTCGACAGGTCCAGGGTCATCGTTTTTCATCAGAAAATTAATTTTTGGGACTGTACAAAAAATGATTTATAATGTCAATTGGATCATGCCTCATGTTGAATAACCACTTTTTAAGGCCTCACAGTGACCAAAATTGCCATTTTTACAGACTTTTTCTCCTACTCAGAAGCTTCTATTTTGACCAATTTCGGGCAGTAAAACGTCTCTAAACACACCTACTTTAGTTCCAAAAGTGACAATTCACATGCCATATTTATTTACAGTCAAAAGATAAACATTAAAATGTACTATTACTAACCATCTGCAGAAAGTTCGACAGGACCGGGGTCATCGTTTTTCATCAGAAAATGGATTTTTTGGACTGTATCAAAAATTATTCAAAATGTTTATTGGATCGTGACTCATGTTGAATAACCACTTTTTAAGGCTTCACAGTGAAAACAAAATTTCCATTTGTACAGACTTTACCTCCAACTCGGAAGCTTCTATTTTGAATGATTTTCAGGCAGGAAAATGACTCTAAACACACTTATTTCAGTTCCAAAAGTGACAATTCACATGCAATATTTATTTATAGTCAAAAGATTAAATATTGAATATTTACCCTTACTGATCATCTTAAGAAAGTTCGACGAATCAGGGCTCATCGTTTTTCATCAGAAAATGGATTTTTTTGGATCGTACAAAAGATTATTCAAAATATCAATTGGATCATACCTCATGTTTAATAACCACTTTATAAGGCCTCATAGTGACCAGAATTGCCTTTTTTACTGACTTTTCCTCCTACTCGGAAGCTCCTATTTTGACCGAATTAAGGCAGGAAAATGACTCTAAACACACTCATTTTAGTACCAAAAGTGACAGTTCACATGCAATAGTTATTTACACTCAAAAGATTAAACATTGAAAATTCACTATTACTGACCATCTGGAGAAAGTTTGACAGGTCAGGGGTCATCATTTTTCATCAGAAAATAGATTTTTTGGACTGTACAAAAAATTATTCAAAATGTCAATTGGATCGTGCCTCATGTTGAATAATCACTCTTTAAGGCCTGACAGTGACCAAAATTGGCCTTTTTTCAGACTTTTCCTCCTACTGGGAAGCTTCTATTTTGACCAATTTCAGGCAGGATAATGACTCTAAACACACTTATTTTAGTTACAAAAGTGACAATTCACATGCAATAGTTATTTACAGTCCACAAATTAAACATTAAAAATTCCCCATTACTGACCATCTGGAAAAAGTTCGACATGTCCGGGGTCATCGTTTTTCATCAGAAAATTATTTTTTGGGGCTGTACAAAAAATGATTCATAATGTCAATTGGATCGTGCCTAGTGTTGAATAACCACTTTTTAAAGCCTCAGAGTGAGCAAAATTACCATTTTTACAGACTTTTCCTCCTACTAAGTAGCTTCTATCTCGACCAATTTCGGGCAGGAATATGACTCTAAACACTCTTACTTTAGTTCCAAAAGTGATAATTCACATGCAATAGTCATTTACAGTCAAAAGATTAAACTTTAAAAAATGACAATTTCTGACCATCTGGAGAAAGTTCGACAGGTCCGGCCGGGGTCATCGTTTTTCATCAGAAAATTGATTTTTTGGACTGTAGCAAAAATGATTCAAAATGTCAATTGAATTATTCCTCATTTTGAATAACCACTTTTAAAGCCTCACAGTGACAAAAATTGCCTTTATTCCAGACTTTTCTTCCTACGCGGAAGCTTCTATTTTGACCTATGTCAGGCAGGATAATGACTCTAAACACACTTATTTTAGTTACAAAAGTGACAATTCACACGCAATAGATATTTACAGTCCACAGATTTAACAGTAAAAATTCCCCATTACTGACCATCTGAAAAAAGTTCGACAGGTCCGGGGTCACAGTTTTTCATCAGAAAATTAATTTTTGGCGCTGTACAAAAAATGATTCATAATGTCAATTGGATCGTGCCTCGTGTTGAATAACCACTTTTTAAGGACTCACAGTGGCCAAAATTGCCATTTTTACTTACTTTTCCTCCTACTCAGAAGCTTCTATTTTGACCAATCTCAGGTAGGAAAATTACTCTAAACACACTTATTTTAGTTACACAAGTGACAACTCACATGCTATAGTTATTTACAGTCAAAAGATTAAACATTAAAAATTCACCATTGCGGACCAGCTGGAGAAAGTTCGACAGGTCCAGGGTCATCGTTTTTCATCAGAAAATTAATTTTTGGGACTGTACAAAAAATGATTTATAATGTCAATTGGATCATGCCTCATGTTGAATAACCACTTTTTAAGGCCTCGCAGTGACCAAAATTGCCATTTTTACAGACTTTTTCTCCTACTCTGAAGCTTCTATTTTGACCAATTTCGGGCAGTAAAACGTCTCTAAACACACCTACTTTAGTTCCAAAAGTGACAATTCACATGCCATATTTATTTACAGTCAAAAGATAAACATTAAAATGTACTATTACTAACCATCTGCAGAAAGTTCGACAGGACCGGGGTCATCGTTTTTCATCAGAAAATGGATTTTTTGGACTGTATCAAAAATTATTCAAAATGTTTATTGGATCGTGACTCATGTTGAATAACCACTTTTTAAGGCTTCACAGTGAAAACAAAATTTCCATTTGTACAGACTTTACCTCCAACTCGGAAGCTTCTATTTTGAATGATTTTCAGGCAGGAAAATGACTCTAAACACACTTATTTCAGTTCCAAAAGTGACAATTCACATGCAATATTTATTTATAGTCAAAAGATTAAATATTAAATATTTACCCTTACTGATCATCTTAAGAAAGTTCGACGAATCAGGGCTCGTCGTTTTTCTTCAGAAAATGGATTTTTTTGGATCGTACAAAAGATTATTCAAAATATCAATTGGATCATACCTCATGTTTAATAACCACTTTTTAAGGCCTCACAGTGACCAAAATTGCCATTTTTACAGACTTTTTCTCCTACTCAGAAGCTTCTAGTTTGACCAATTTCGGGCAGTAAAACGTCTCTAAACACACCTACTTTAGTTCCAAAAGTGACAATTCACATGCCATATTTATTTACAGTCAAAAGATAAACATTAAAATGTACTATTACTAACCATCTGCAGAAAGTTCGACAGGACCGGGGTCATCGTTTTTCATCAGAAAATGGATTTTTTGGACTGTATCAAAAATTATTCAAAATGTTTATTGGATCGTGACTCATGTTGAATAACCACTTTTTAAGGCTTCACAGTGAAAACAAAATTTCCATTTGTACAGACTTTACCTCCAACTCGGAAGCTTCTATTTTGAATGATTTTCAGGCAGGAAAATGACTCTAAACACACTTATTTCAGTTCCAAAAGTGACAATTCACATGCAATATTTATTTATAGTCAAAAGATTAAATATTAAATATTTACCCTTACTGATCATCTTAAGAAAGTTCGACGAATCAGGGCTCATCGTTTTTCATCAGAAAATGGATTTTTTTTGATCGTACAAAAGATTATTCAAAATATCAATTGGATCATACCTCATGTTTAATAACCACTTTATAAGGCCTCATAGTGACCAGAATTGCCTTTTTTACTGACTTTTCCTCCTACTCGGAAGCTCCTATTTTGACCGAATTAAGGCAGGAAAATGACTCTAAACACACTCATTTTAGTACCAAAAGTGACAGTTCACATGCAATAGTTATTTACACTCAAAAGATTAAACATTGAAAATTCACTATTACTGACCATCTGGAGAAAGTTTGACAGGTCAGGGGTCATCATTTTTCATCAGAAAATAGATTTTTTGGACTGGACAAAAAATTATTCAAAATGTCAATTGGATCGTGCCTCATGTTGAATAATCACTCTTTAAGGCCTGACAGTGACCAAAATTGCCCTTTTTTCAGACTTTTCCTCCTACTGGGAAGCTTCTATTTTGACCAATTTCAGGCAGGATAATGACTCTAAACACACTTATTTTAGTTACAAAAGTGACAATTCACATGCAATAGTTATTTACAGTCCACAAATTAAACATTAAAAATTCCCCATTACTGACCATCTGGAAAAAGTTCGACATGTCCGGGGTCATCGTTTTTCATCAGAAAATTATTTTTTGGGGCTGTACAAAAAATGATTCATAATGTCAATTGGATCGTGCCTAGTGTTGAATAACCACTTTTTAAAGCCTCAGAGTGAGCAAAATTACCATTTTTACAGACTTTTCCTCCTACTAAGTAGCTTCTATCTCGACCAATTTCGGGCAGGAATATGACTCTAAACACTCTTACTTTAGTTCCAAAAGTGATAATTCACATGCAATAGTCATTTACAGTCAAAAGATTAAACTTTAAAAAATGACAATTTCTGACCATCTGGAGAAAGTTCGACAGGTCCGGCCGGGGTCATCGTTTTTCATCAGAAAATTGATTTTTTGGACTGTAGCAAAAATGATTCAAAATGTCAATTGAATTATTCCTCATTTTGAATAACCACTTTTAAAGCCTTACAGTGACAAAAATTGCCTTTATTCCAGACTTTTCTTCCTTTGCGGAAGCTTCTATTTTGACCTATGTCAGGCAGGATAATGACTCTAAACACACTTATTTTAGTTACAAAAGTGACAATTCACACGCAATAGTTATTTACAGTCCACAGATTTAACAGTAAAAATTCCCCATTACTGACCATCTGGAAAAAGTTCGACAGGTCCGGGGTCACAGTTTTTCATCAGAAAATTAATTTTTGGCGCTGTACAAAAAATGATTCATAATGTCAATTGGATCGTGCCTCGTGTTGAATAACCACTTTTTAAGGACTCACAGTGGCCAAAATTGCCATTTTTACTTACTTTTCCTCCTACTCAGAAGCTTCTATTTTGACCAATCTCAGGTAGGAAAATGACTCTAAACACACTTATTTTAGTTACACAAGTGACAACTCACATGCTATAGTTATTTACAGTCAAAAGATTAAACATTAAAAATTCACCATTGCGGACCATCTGGAGAAAGTTCGACAGGTCCAGGGTCATCGTTTTTCATCAGAAAATTAATTTTTGGGACTGTACAAAAAATGATTTATAATGTCAATTGGATCATGCCTCATGTTGAATAACCACTTTTTAAGGCCTCGCAGTGACCAAAATTGCCATTTTTACAGACTTTTTCTCCTACTCTGAAGCTTCTATTTTGACCAATTTCGGGCAGTAAAACGTCTCTAAACACACCTACTTTAGTTCCAAAAGTGACAATTCACATGCCATATTTATTTACAGTCAAAAGATAAACATTAAAATGTACTATTACTAACCATCTGCAGAAAGTTCGACAGGACCGGGGTCATCGTTTTTCATCAGAAAATGGATTTTTTGGACTGTATCAAAAATTATTCAAAATGTTTATTGGATCGTGACTCATGTTGAATAACCACTTTTTAAGGCTTCACAGTGAAAACAAAATTTCCATTTGTACAGACTTTACCTCCAACTCGGAAGCTTCTATTTTGAATGATTTTCAGGCAGGAAAATGACTCTAAACACACTTATTTCAGTTCCAAAAGTGACAATTCACATGCAATATTTATTTATAGTCAAAAGATTAAATATTAAATATTTACCCTTACTGATCATCTTAAGAAAGTTCGACGAATCAGGGCTCATCGTTTTTCATCAGAAAATGGATTTTTTTGGATCGTACAAAAGATTATTCAAAATATCAATTGGATCATACCTCATGTTTAATAACCACTTTATAAGGCCTCATAGTGACCAGAATTGCCTTTTTTACTGACTTTTCCTCCTACTCGGAAGCTCCTATTTTGACCGAATTAAGGCAGGAAAATGACTCTAAACACACTCATTTTAGTACCAAAAGTGACAGTTGACATGCAATAGTTATTTACACTCAAAAGATTAAACATTGAAAATTCACTATTACTGACCATCTGGAGAAAGTTTGACAGGTCAGGGGTCATCATTTTTCATCAGAAAATAGATTTTTTGGACTGTACAAAAAATTATTCAAAATGTCAATTGGATCGTGCCTCATGTTGAATAATCACTCTTTAAGGCCTGACAATGACCAAAATTGCCCTTTTTTCAGACTTTTCCTCCTACTGGGAAGCTTCTATTTTGACCAATTTCAGGCAGGATAATGACTCTAAACACACTTATTTTAGTTACAAAAGTGACAATTCACATGCAATAGTTATTTACAGTCCACAAATTAAACATTAAAAATTCCCCATTACTGACCATCTGGAAAAAGTTCGACATGTCCGGGGTCATCGTTTTTCATCAGAAAATTATTTTTTGGGGCTGTACAAAAAATGATTCATAATGTCAATTGGATCGTGCCTAGTGTTGAATAACCACTTTTTAAAGCCTCAGAGTGAGCAAAATTACCATTTTTACAGACTTTTCCTCCTACTAAGTAGCTTCTATCTCGACCAATTTCGGGCAGGAATATGACTCTAAACACTCTTACTTTAGTTCCAAAAGTGATAATTCACATGCAATAGTCATTTACAGTCAAAAGATTAAACTTTAAAAAATGACAACTTCTGACCATCTGGAGAAAGTTCGACAGGTCCGGCCGGGGTCATCGTTTTTCATCAGAAAATTGATTTTTTGGACTGTAGCAAAAATGATTCAAAATGTCAATTGAATTATTCCTCATTTTGAATAACCACTTTTAAAGCCTCACAATGACAAAAATTGCCTTTATTCCAGACTTTTCTTCCTACGCGGAAGCTTCTATTTTGACCTATGTCAGGCAGGATAATGACTCTAAACACACTTATTTTAGTTACAAAAGTGACAATTCACACGCAATAGTTATTTACAGTCCACAGATTTAACAGTAAAAATTCCCCATTACTGACAATCTGAAAAAAGTTCGACAGGTCCGGGGTCACAGTTTTTCATCAGAAAATTAATTTTTGGCGCTGTACAAAAAATGATTCATAATGTCAATTGGATCGTGCCTCGTGTTGAATAACCACTTTTTAAGGACTCACAGTGGCCAAAATTGCCATTTTTACTTACTTTTCCTCCTACTCAGAAGCTTCTATTTTGACCAATCTCAGGTAGGAAAATTACTCTAAACACACTTATTTTAGTTACACAAGTGACAACTCACATGCTATAGTTATTTACAGTCAAAAGATTAAACATTAAAAATTCACCATTGCGGACCATCTGGAGAAAGTTCGACAGGTCCAGGGTCATCGTTTTTCATCAGAAAATTAATTTTTGGGACTGTACAAAAAATGATTTATAATGTCAATTGGATCATGCCTCATGTTGAATAACCACTTTTTAAGGCCTCGCAGTGACCAAAATTGCCATTTTTACAGACTTTTTCTCCTACTCTGAAGCTTCTATTTTGACCAATTTCGGGCAGTAAAACGTCTCTAAACACACCTACTTTAGTTCCAAAAGTGACAATTCACATGCCATATTTATTTACAGTCAAAAGATAAACATTAAAATGTACTATTACTAACCATCTGCAGAAAGTTCGACAGGACCGGGGTCATCGTTTTTCATCAGAAAATGGATTTTTTGGACTGTATCAAAAATTATTCAAAATGTTTATTGGATCGTGACTCATGTTGAATAACCACTTTTTAAGGCTTCACAGTGAAAACAAAATTTCCATTTGTACAGACTTTACCTCCAACTCGGAAGCTTCTATTTTGAATGATTTTCAGGCAGGAAAATGACTCTAAACACACTTATTTCAGTTCCAAAAGTGACAATTCACATGCAATATTTATTTATAGTCAAAAGATTAAATATTAAATATTTACCCTTACTGATCATCTTAAGAAAGTTCGACGAATCAGGGCTCATCGTTTTTCATCAGAAAATGGATTTTTTTGGATCGTACAAAAGATTATTCAAAATATCAATTGGATCATACCTCATGTTTAATAACCACTTTATAAGGCCTCATAGTGACCAGAATTGCCTTTTTTACTGACTTTTCCTCCTACTCGGAAGCTCCTATTTTGACCGAATTAAGGCAGGAAAATGACTCTAAACACACTCATTTTAGTACCAAAAGTGACAGTTCACATGCAATAGTTATTTACACTCAAAAGATTAAACATTGAAAATTCACTATTACTGACCATCTGGAGAAAGTTTGACAGGTCAGGGGTCATCATTTTTCATCAGAAAATAGATTTTTTGGACTGTACAAAAAATTATTCAAAATGTCAATTGGATCGTGCCTCATGTTGAATAATCACTCTTTAAGGCCTGACAGTGACCAAAATTGCCCTTTTTTCAGACTTTTCCTCCTACTGGGAAGCTTCTATTTTGACCAATTTCAGGCAGGATAATGACTCTAAACACACTTATTTTAGTTACAAAAGTGACAATTCACATGCAATAGTTATTTACAGTCCACAAATTAAACATTAAAAATTCCCCATTACTGACCATCTGGAAAAAGTTCGACATGTCCGGGGTCATCGTTTTTCATCAGAAAATTATTTTTTGGGGCTGTACAAAAAATGATTCATAATGTCAATTGGATCGTGCCTAGTGTTGAATAACCACTTTTTAAAGCCTCAGAGTGAGCAAAATTACCATTTTTACAGACTTTTCCTCCTACTAAGTAGCTTCTATCTCGACCAATTTCGGGCAGGAATATGACTCTAAACACTCTTACTTTAGTTCCAAAAGTGATAATTCACATGCAATAGTCATTTACAGTCAAAAGATTAAACTTTAAAAAATGACAATTTCTGACCATCTGGAGAAAGTTCGACAGGTCCGGCCGGGGTCATCGTTTTTCATCAGAAAATTGATTTTTTGGACTGTAGCAAAAATGATTCAAAATGTCAATTGAATTATTCCTCATTTTGAATAACCACTTTTAAAGCCTCACAATGACAAAAATTGCCTTTATTCCAGACTTTTCTTCCTACGCGGAAGCTTCTATTTTGACCTATGTCAGGCAGGATAATGACTCTAAACACACTTATTTTAGTTACAAAAGTGACAATTCACACGCAATAGTTATTTACAGTCCACAGATTTAACAGTAAAAATTCCCCATTACTGACAATCTGAAAAAAGTTCGACAGGTCCGGGGTCACAGTTTTTCATCAGAAAATTAATTTTTGGCGCTGTACAAAAAATGATTCATAATGTCAATTGGATCGTGCCTCGTGTTGAATAACCACTTTTTAAGGACTCACAGTGGCCAAAATTGCCATTTTTACTTACTTTTCCTCCTACTCAGAAGCTTCTATTTTGACCAATCTCAGGTAGGAAAATTACTCTAAACACACTTATTTTAGTTACACAAGTGACAACTCACATGCTATAGTTATTTACAGTCAAAAGATTAAACATTAAAAATTCACCATTGCGGACCAGCTGGAGAAAGTTCGACAGGTCCAGGGTCATCGTTTTTCATCAGAAAATTAATTTTTGGGACTGTACAAAAAATGATTTATAATGTCAATTGGATCATGCCTCATGTTGAATAACCACTTTTTAAGGCCTCACAGTGACCAAAATTGCCATTTTTACAGACTTTTTCTCCTACTCAGAAGCTTCTATTTTGACCAATTTCGGGCAGTAAAACGTCTCTAAACACACCTACTTTAGTTCCAAAAGTGACAATTCACATGCCATATTTATTTACAGTCAAAAGATAAACATTAAAATGTACTATTACTAACCATCTGCAGAAAGTTCGACAGGACCGGGGTCATCGTTTTTCATCAGAAAATGGATTTTTTGGACTGTATCAAAAATTATTCAAAATGTTTATTGGATCGTGACTCATGTTGAATAACCACTTTTTAAGGCTTCACAGTGAAAACAAAATTTCCATTTGTACAGACTTTACCTCCAACTCGGAAGCTTCTATTTTGAATGATTTTCAGGCAGGAAAATGACTCTAAACACACTTATTTCAGTTCCAAAAGTGACAATTCACATGCAATATTTATTTATAGTCAAAAGATTAAATATTAAATATTTACCCTTACTGATCATCTTAAGAAAGTTCGACGAATCAGGGTTCATCGTTTTTCATCAGAAAATGGATTTTTTTGGATCGTACAAAAGATTATTCAAAATATCAATTGGATCATACCTCATGTTTAATAACCACTTTATAAGGCCTCATAGTGACCAGAATTGCCTTTTTTACTGACTTTTCCTCCTACTCGGAAGCTCCTATTTTGACCGAATTAAGGCAGGAAAATGACTCTAAACACACTCATTTTAGTACCAAAAGTGACAGTTCACATGCAATAGTTATTTACACTCAAAAGATTAAACATTGAAAATTCACTATTACTGACCATCTGGAGAAAGTTTGACAGGTCAGGGGTCATCATTTTTCATCAGAAAATAGATTTTTTGGACTGTACAAAAAATTATTCAAAATGTCAATTGGATCGTGCCTCATGTTGAATAATCACTCTTTAAGGCCTGACAGTGACCAAAATTGCCCTTTTTTCAGACTTTTCCTCCTACTGGGAAGCTTCTATTTTGACCAATTTCAGGCAGGATAATGACTCTAAACACACTTATTTTAGTTACAAAAGTGACAATTCACATGCAATAGTTATTTACAGTCCACAAATTAAACATTAAAAATTCCCCATTACTGACCATCTGGAAAAAGTTCGACATGTCCGGGGTCATCGTTTTTCATCAGAAAATTATTTTTTGGGGCTGTACAAAAAATGATTCATAATATCAATTGGATCGTGCCTGGTGTTGAATAACCACTTTTTAAAGCCTCAGAGTGAGCAAAATTACCATTTTTACAGACTTTTCCTCCTACTAAGTAGCTTCTATCTCGACCAATTTCGGGCAGGAATATGACTCTAAACACTCTTACTTTAGTTCCAAAAGTGATAATTCACATGCAATAGTCATTTACAGTCAAAAGATTAAACTTTAAAAAATGACAATTTCTGACCATCTGGAGAAAGTTCGACAGGTCCGGCCGGGGTCATCGTTTTTCATCAGAAAATTGATTTTTTGGACTGTAGCAAAAATGATTCAAAATGTCAATTGAATTATTCCTCATTTTGAATAACCACTTTTAAAGCCTCACAGTGACAAAAATTGCCTTTATTCCAGACTTTTCTTCCTACGCGGAAGCTTCTATTTTGACCTATGTCAGGCAGGATAATGACTCTAAACACACTTATTTTAGTTACAAAAGTGACAATTCACACGCAATAGTTATTTACAGTCCACAGATTTAACAGTAAAAATTCCCCATTACTGACCATCTGGAAAAAGTTCGACAGGTCCGGGGTCACAGTTTTTCATCAGAAAATTAATTTTTGGCGCTGTACAAAAAATGATTCATAATATCAATTGGATCGTGCCTCGTGTTGAATAACCACTTTTTAAGGACTCACAGTGGCCAAAATTGCCATTTTTACTTACTTTTCCTCCTACTCAAAAGCTTCTATTTTGACCAATCTCAGGTAGGAAAATGACTCTAAACACACTTATTTTAGTTACACAAGTGACAACTCACATGCTATAGTTATTTACAGTCAAAAGATTAAACATTAAAAATTCACCATTGCGGACCATCTGGAGAAAGTTCGACAGGTCCAGGGTCATCGTTTTTCATCAGAAAATTAATTTTTGGGACTGTACAAAAAATGATTTATAATGTCAATTGGATCATGCCTCATGTTGAATAACCACTTTTTAAGGCCTCACAGTGACCAAAATTGCCATTTTTACAGACTTTTTCTCCTACTCAGAAGCTTCTATTTTGACCAATTTCGGGCAGTAAAACGTCTCTAAACACACCTACTTTAGTTCCAAAAGTGACAATTCACATGCCATATTTATTTACAGTCAAAAGATAAACATTAAAATGTACTATTACTAACTATCTGCAGAAAGTTCGACAGGACCGGGGTCATCGTTTTTCATCAGAAAATGGATTTTTTGGACTGTATCAAAAATTATTCAAAATGTTTATTGGATCGTGACTCATGTTGAATAACCACTTTTTAAGGCTTCACAGTGAAAACAAAATTTCCATTTGTACAGACTTTACCTCCAACTCGGAAGCTTCTATTTTGAATGATTTTCAGGCAGGAAAATGACTCTAAACACACTTATTTCAGTTCCAAAAGTGACAATTCACATGCAATATTTATTTATAGTCAAAAGATTAAATATTAAATATTTACCCTTACTGACCATCTTAAGAAAGTTCGACGAATCAGGGCTCGTCGTTTTTCATCAGAAAATGGATTTTTTTGGATCGTACAAAAGATTATTCAAAATATCAATTGGATCATACCTCATGTTTAATAACCACTTTATAAGGCCTCATAGTGACCAGAATTGCCTTTTTTACTGACTTTTCCTCCTACTCGGAAGCTCCTATTTTGACCGAATTAAGGCAGGAAAATGACTCTAAACACACTCATTTTAGTACCAAAAGTGACAGTTCACATGCAATAGTTATTTACACTCAAAAGATTAAACATTGAAAATTCACTATTACTGACCATCTGGAGAAAGTTTGACAGGTCAGGGGTCATCATTTTTCATCAGAAAATAGATTTTTTGGACTGTACAAAAAATTATTCAAAATGTCAATTGGATCGTGCCTCATGTTGAATAATCACTCTTTAAGGCCTGACAGTGACCAAAATTCCCCTTTTTTCAGACTTTTCCTCCTACTCGGAAGCTTCTATTTTGACCAATTTCAGGCAGGATAATGACTCTAAACACACTTATTTTAGTTACAAAAGTGACAATTCACATGCAATAGTTATTTACAGTCCACAAATTAAACATTAAAAATTCCCCATTACTGACCATCTGGAAAAAGTTCGACATGTCCGGGGTCATCGTTTTTCATCAGAAAATTATTTTTTGGGGCTGTACAAAAAATGATTCATAATGTCAATTGGATCGTGCCTAGTTTTGAATAACCACTTTTTAAAGCCTCAGAGTGAGCAAAATTACAATTTTTACAGACTTTTCCTCCTACTAAGTAGCTTCTATCTCGACCAATTTCGGGCAGGAATATGACTCTAAACACTCTTACTTTAGTTCCAAAAGTGATAATTCACATGCAATAGTCATTTACAGTCAAAAGATTAAACTTTAAAAAATGACAATTTCTGACCATCTGGAGAAAGTTCGACAGGTCCGGCCGGGGTCATCGTTTTTCATCAGAAAATTGATTTTTTGGACTGTAGCAAAAATGATTCAAAATGTCAATTGGATTGTGCCTCATGTTGAAAATCCCATTTGTAAAGCCTCACAGTGACCAAAATAGCCATTTTTACAGACTTTTCCTCCTACTCAGAAGCTTCTATTTCGACCAATTTCGGGCAGGAAAATGACTCTAAACACACTTATTTTAGTTCCAAAAATGATAATTCACTTGCAATAGTTATTCATAGTCAAAAGATTAAACATAACAAATTCACTATTACTGACCATCTGGAGAAAGTTTGATAGGTCCGGGGTCATCGTTTTTCATCAGAAAATAGATTTTTTAGACTGTACAAAAAATGATTTATAATGTCAATTGGATCGTGCCTTATGTTGAATAACCACTTTTTAAGGCCTCACAGTGATCAAAAGTGCCATTTTTAGAAACCTTTACTCCTACTCAGAAGCTTCTATTGTGACCAATTTCAGGCAGTAAAACGTCTCTAAACACACCTATTTTAGTTCCAAAAGTGACAATTCACATGCCATATTTATTTACAGTCAAATGATAAACATTAAAAATGTAATATTACTAACCATCTGGAGAAAGTTCGACAGGTCCAGGGTCATTGTTTTTCATCAGAAAATTGATTTTTGCACTGTAGCAAAAATGATTGAAAATGTCAATTAGATCATGCCTCATGTTGAATAACCACTTTTTAAGGCCTCACAGTGACCAAAATTGCCATTTTTACAGACTTTTCCTCCTATTCAGTAGCTTCTATTTCAACCAATTTCGGGTAGAAAAATGACTCTAAACACACCTACTTTAGTTCCAAAAGTGACAATTGAAATGCCATACTTATTTACAGTCAAAAGATAAACATTCAAAATTTGATATTACTAACCATCTGGAGAAAGTTCGACAGGTCCGGCCGGGGTCATCGTTTTTCATCAGAAAATTGATTTTTTGGACTGTAGCAAAAATGATTCAAAATGTCAATTGGATTGTGCCTCATGTTGAAAATCCCATTTTTAAAGTCTCACAGTGACCAAAATAGCCCTTTTTACAGACTTTTCCTCCTACTCAGAAGCTTCTATTTTGACCAATTACGGGCAGTAAAACGTCTAAAAACACACCTACTTTAGATCCGAAAATGACAATTCACATGCCATATTTATTTACAGTCAAAAGCTTAAACATAAAAAATTCACTATTACTGACCATCTGGAGAAAGTTTGATAGGTTCGGGGTCATCAGTTTTCATCAGAAAATAGATTTTTTGGACTGTACAAAAAATGATTTAAAATGTCAATTGGATCGTGCCTCATGTTGAATAACCACTTTTTAAGGCTTCAAAGTGACCAAAATTGCCATTTTTACTGACTTTTCCTCCTACTCAGAAGCTTCTATTTCAACCAATTTTGGGTAGAAAAATGACTCTAAACACACCTACTTTAGTTCCAAAAGTGACAATTCACATGCCATATTTATTTACAGTCAAAAGATAAACATTAAAAACTTTAATATTACTAACCATCTGGAGAAAGTTCGACAGGTCCGGCCGGTGTCATCGTTTTTCATCAGAAAAATGATTTTTTGCACTGTAGCAAAAATGATTCAAAATGTCAATTAGATCATGCCTCATGTTGAATAACCACTTTTTAAGGCCTCACAGTGACCAAAATTGCCATTTTTACAGACTTTTCCTCCTATTCAGTAGCTTCAATTTCAACCAATTTCGGGTAGAAAAATGAATCTAAACACACCTACTTTAGTTCCAAAAGTGACAATTAACATGCCATATTTATTTACAGTCAGAAGATAAACATTAAAAATGTAATATTACTAACCATCTGGAGAAAGTTCGACAAGTCCGGCCGGGGTCATCGTTTTTCATCAGGAAATTGATTTTTTGGACTGTAGCAAAAATGATTCAAAATGTCAATTGGATTGTGCCTCATGTTGAAAATCCCATTTTTAAAGTCTCACAGTGACCAAAATAGCCATTTTTACAGACTTTTCCTCCTACTCAGAAGCTTCTATTTTGACCAATTTCGGGCAGTAAAACGTCTAAAAACACACCTACTTTAGACCTGAAAAGGACAATTCACATGCCATATTTATTTACAGTCAAATGATAAACATTAAAAATGTAATATTACTAACCCTCTGGAGAAAGTTCGACAGGTCCGGGGTCATCGTTTTTCATCAGAAAATTTATTTTTAGGACTGTACCAAAATTATTCAAAATGTCAATTAGATCGTGACCCATGTTGTATAACCACTTTTGAAGGCCTCACAGTGAAAACAAAATTTCCATTTGTACAGACTTTACCTCCAACTCGGAAGCTTTGATTTTCAATGATTTTCAGGCAGGAAAATGACTCTAAACACACTTATTTTAGTTCCAAAAGTGACAATTCACATGCAATATTTATTTATAGTCAAAAGATTAAATATTAAATATTTACCCTTACTGACCATCTTAAGAAAGTTCAACGAATCAGGGCTCATCGTTTTTTCATCAGAAAATTGATTTTTTTGGATCGTACAAAAGATTTTTCAAAATATCAATTTGATCATACCTCATGTTTAATAACCACTTTATAAGGCCTCATAGTGACCAGAATTGCCTTTTTTACTGACTTTTCCTCCTACTCGGAAGCTCCTATTTTGACCGAATTAAGGCAGGAAAATGACTCTAAACACACTCATTTTAGTCCCAAAAGTGACAGTTCACATGCAATAGTTATTTACAGTCCACAAATTAAACATTAAAAATTCCCCATTACTGACCATCTGGAAGAAGTTCGACATGTCCGGGGTCATCGTTTTTCATCAGAAAATTATTTTTGGGGGCTGTACAAAAAATGATTCATAATGTCAATTGGATCGTGCCTAGTGTTGAATAACCACTTTTTAAAGCCTGAGAGTGAGCAAAATTACCATTTTTACAGACTTTTCCTCCTACTAAGTAGCTTCTATCTCGACCAATTTCGGGCAGGAATATGACTCTAAACACTCTTACTTTAGTTCCAAAAGTGATAATTCACATGCAATAGTCATTTACAGTCAAAAGATTAAACTTTAAAAAATGACAATTTCTGACCATCTGGAGAAAGTTCGACAGGTCCGGCCGGGGTCATCGTTTTTCATCAGAAAATTGATTTTTTGGACTGTAGCAAAAATGATTCAAAATGTCAATTGGATTGTGCCTCATGTTGAAAATCCCATTTGTAAAGCCTCACAGTGACCAAAATAGCCATTTTACAGACTTTTCCTCCTACTCAGAAGCTTCTATTTCGACCAATTTCGGGCAGGAAAATGACTCTAAACACACTTATTTTAGTTCCAAAAATGATAATTCACTTGCAATAGTTATTCATAGTCAAAAGATTAAACATAACAAAGTCACTATTACTGACCATCTGGAGAAAGTTTGATAGTTTCGGGGTCATCGTTTTTCATCAGAAAATAGATTTTTTAGACTGTACAAAAAATGATTTATAATGTCAATTGGATCGTGCCTTATGTTGAATAACCACTTTTTAAGGCCTCACAGTGATCAAAAGTGCCATTTTTAGAAACTTTTACTCCTACTCAGAAGCTTCTATTGTGACCAATTTCGGGCAGTAAAACGTCTCTAAACACACCTATTTTAGTTCCAAAAGTGACAATTCACATGCCATATTTATTTACAGTCAAATGATAAACATTAAAAATGTAATATTACTAACCATCTGGAGAAAGTTCGACAGGTCCAGGGTCATTGTTTTTCATCAGAAAATTGATTTTTTGCACTGTAGCAAAAATGATTGAAAATGTCAATTAGATCATGCCTCATGTTGAATAACCACTTTTTAAGGCCTCACAGTGACCAAAATTGCCATTTTTACAGACTTTTCCTCCTATTCAGTAGCTTCTATTTCAACCAATTTCGGGTAGAAAAATGACTCTAAACACACCTACTTTAGTTCCAAAAGTGACAATTCAAATGCCATACTTATTTACAGTCAAAAGATAAACATTAAAAATTTGATATTACTAACCATCTGGAGAAAGTTCGACAAGTCCGGCCGGGGTCATCGTTTTTCATCAGGAAATTGATTTTTTGGACTGTAGCAAAAATGATTAAAAATGTCAATTGGATTGTGCCTCATGTTGAAAATCCCATTTTTAAAGTCTCACAGTGACCAAAATAGCCATTTTTACAGACTTTTCCTCCTACTCAGAAGCTTCTATTTTGACCAATTTCGGGCAGTAAAACGTCTAAAAACACACCTACTTTAGATCCGAAAATGACATTTCACATGCCATATTTATTTACAGTCAAAAGCTTAAACATAAAAAATTCACTAATACTGACCATCTGGAGAAAGTTTGATAGGTTCGGGGTCATCAGTTTTCATCAGAAAATAGATTTTTTGGACTGTACAAAAAATGATTTAAAATGTCAATTGGATCGTGCCTCATGTTGAATAACCACTTTTTAAGGCTTCAAAGTGACCAAAATTGCCATTTTTACTGACTTTTCCTCCTACTCAGAAGCTTCTATTTCAACCAATTTTGGGTAGAAAAATGACTCTAAACACACCTACTTTAGTTCCAAAAGTGACAATTCACATGCCATATTTATTTACAGTCAAAAGATAAACATTAAAAACTTTAATATTACTAACCATCTGGAGAAAGTTCGACAGGTCCGGCCGGGGTCATCGTTTTTCATCAGAAAAATGATTTTTTGCACTGTAGCAAAAATGATTCAAAATGTCAATTAGATCATGCCTCATGTTGAATAACCACTTTTTAAGGCCTCACAGTGACCAAAATTGCCATTTTTACAGACTTTTCCTCCTATTCAGTAGCTTCAATTTCAACCAATTTCGGGTAGAAAAATGACTCTAAACACACCTACTTTAGTTCCAAAAGTGACAATTCACATGCCATATTTATTTACAGTCAGAAGATAAACATTAAAAATGGAATATTACTAACCATCTGGAGAAAGTTCGACAAGTCCGGCCGGGGTTATCGTTTTTCATCAGGAAATTGATTTTTTGGACTGTAGCAAAAATGATTCAAAATGTCATTTGGATTGTGCCTCATGTTGAAAATCCCATTTTTAAAGTCTCACAGTGACCAAAATAGCCATTTTTACAGACTTTTCCTCCTACTCAGAATCTTCTATTTTGACCAATTTCGGGCAGTAAAACGTCTAAAAACACACCTACTTTAGACCTGAAAAGGACAATTCACATGCCATATTTATTTACAGTCAAATGATAAACATTAAAAATGTAATATTACTAACCCTCTGGAGAAAGTTCGACAGGTCCGGGGTCATCGTTTTTCATCAGAAAATTTATTTTTAGGACTGTACCAAAATTATTCAAAATGTCAATTAGATCGTGACTCATGTTGAATAACCACTTTTGAAGGCCTCACAGTGAAAACAAAATTTCCATTTGTACAGACTTTACCTCCAACTCGGAAGCTTTTATTTTCAATGATTTTCAGGCAGGAAAATGACTCTAAACACACTTATTTTAGTTCCAAAAGTGACAATTCACATGCAATGTTTATTTACAGTCAAAAGATTAAATATTAAATATTTAACCTTGCTGACCATCTTAAGAAAGTTCGACGAATCAGGGCTCATCGTTTTTCATCAGAAAATTGATTTTTTGGGATCGTACAAAAGGTTATTCAAAATGTCAATTGGATCGTGCCTCTGACCAAAATGCCATTTTTACAGTCTTTTCCTCCTACTCGGAAGCTTCTATTTTGACCACTGTCAGGCAGGATAATGATTCTAAACACACTTATTTTAGTTACAAAAGTGACAATTCACAAGCAATAGTTATTTACAGTCCACAGATTAAATATTACAAATTCCCCATTACTGACCATCTGGAAAAAGTTCGACATGTCCGGGGTCATCATTTCTCATCAGAAAAAATTTTTTTGGGGCGGTACAAAAAATGATTCATAATGTCAATTGGATCGTGCCTAGTGTTGAATAACCACTTTTTAAAGCCTCAGAGTGAGCAAAATTACCATTTTTACAGACTTTTCCTCCTACTAAGTAGCTTCTATCTCGACCAATTTCGGGCAGGAATATGACTCTAAACACTCTTACTTTAGTTCCAAAAGTGATAATTCACATGCAATAGTCATTTGCAGTCAAAAGATTCCACATTAAAAAATAACCCTCTGACCATCTGGAGAAAGTTTGAACGGTCCAGGGTCATTGTTTTTCGTCAGAAAATAGATTTTTTGGACTGTACAAAAAATTATTCAAAATGTCAATTGGATCGTGCCTCATGTTGAATAATCACTCTTTAAGGCCTGACAGTGACCAAAATTCCCCTTTTTTCAGACTTTTCCTCCTACTCGGAAGCTTCTATTTTGACCAATTTCAGGCAGGATAATGACTCTAAACACACTTATTTTAGTTACAAAAGTGACAATTCACATGCAATAGTTATTTACAGTCCGCAAATTAAACATTAAAAATTCCCCATTACTGACCATCTGGAAAAAGTTCGACATGTCCGGGGTCATCGTTTTTCATCAGAAAATTATTTTTTGGGGCTGTACAAAAAATGATTCATAATATCAATTGGATCGTGCCTGGTGTTGAATAACCACTTTTTAAAGCCTCAGAGTGAGCAAAATTACCATTTTTACAGACTTTTCCTCCTACTAAGTAGCTTCTATCTCGACCAATTTCGGGCAGGAATATGACTCTAAACACTCTTACTTTAGTTCCAAAAGTGATAATTCACATGCAATAGTCATTTACAGTCAAAAGATTAAACTTTAAAAAATGACAATTTCTGACCATCTGGAGAAAGTTCGACAGGTCCGGCCGGGGTCATCGTTTTTCATCAGAAAATTGATTTTTTGGACTGTAGCAAAAATGATTCAAAATGTCAATTGAATTATTCCTCATTTTGAATAACCACTTTTAAAGCCTCACAGTGACAAAAATTGCCTTTATTCCAGACTTTTCTTCCTACGCGGAAGCTTCTATTTTGACCTATGTCAGGCAGGATAATGACTCTAAACACACTTATTTTAGTTACAAAAGTGACAATTCACACGCAATAGTTATTTACAGTCCACAGATTTAACAGTAAAAATTCCCCATTACTGACCATCTGGAAAAAGTTCGACAGGTCCGGGGTCACAGTTTTTCATCAGAAAATTAATTTTTGGCGCTGTACAAAAAATGATTCATAATATCAATTGGATCGTGCCTCGTGTTGAATAACCACTTTTTAAGGACTCACAGTGGCCAAAATTGCCATTTTTACTTACTTTTCCTCCTACTCAAAAGCTTCTATTTTGACCAATCTCAGGTAGGAAAATGACTCTAAACACACTTATTTTAGTTACACAAGTGACAACTCACATGCTATAGTTATTTACAGTCAAAAGATTAAACATTAAAAATTCACCATTGCGGACCATCTGGAGAAAGTTCGACAGGTCCAGGGTCATCGTTTTTCATCAGAAAATTAATTTTTGGGACTGTACAAAAAATGATTTATAATGTCAATTGGATCATGCCTCATGTTGAATAACCACTTTTTAAGGCCTCACAGTGACCAAAATTGCCATTTTTACAGACTTTTTCTCCTACTCAGAAGCTTCTATTTTGACCAATTTCGGGCAGTAAAACGTCTCTAAACACACCTACTTTAGTTCCAAAAGTGACAATTCACATGCCATATTTATTTACAGTCAAAAGATAAACATTAAAATGTACTATTACTAACTATCTGCAGAAAGTTCGACAGGACCGGGGTCATCGTTTTTCATCAGAAAATGGATTTTTTGGACTGTATCAAAAATTATTCAAAATGTTTATTGGATCGTGACTCATGTTGAATAACCACTTTTTAAGGCTTCACAGTGAAAACAAAATTTCCATTTGTACAGACTTTACCTCCAACTCGGAAGCTTCTATTTTGAATGATTTTCAGGCAGGAAAATGACTCTAAACACACTTATTTCAGTTCCAAAAGTGACAATTCACATGCAATATTTATTTATAGTCAAAAGATTAAATATTAAATATTTACCCTTACTGACCATCTTAAGAAAGTTCGACGAATCAGGGCTCGTCGTTTTTCATCAGAAAATGGATTTTTTTGGATCGTACAAAAGATTATTCAAAATATCAATTGGATCATACCTCATGTTTAATAACCACTTTATAAGGCCTCATAGTGACCAGAATTGCCTTTTTTACTGACTTTTCCTCCTACTCGGAAGCTCCTATTTTGACCGAATTAAGGCAGGAAAATGACTCTAAACACACTCATTTTAGTACCAAAAGTGACAGTTCACATGCAATAGTTATTTACACTCAAAAGATTAAACATTGAAAATTCACTATTACTGACCATCTGGAGAAAGTTTGACAGGTCAGGGGTCATCATTTTTCATCAGAAAATAGATTTTTTGGACTGTACAAAAAATTATTCAAAATGTCAATTGGATCGTGCCTCATGTTGAATAATCACTCTTTAAGGCCTGACAGTGACCAAAATTCCCCTTTTTTCAGACTTTTCCTCCTACTCGGAAGCTTCTATTTTGACCAATTTCAGGCAGGATAATGACTCTAAACACACTTATTTTAGTTACAAAAGTGACAATTCACATGCAATAGTTATTTACAGTCCACAAATTAAACATTAAAAATTCCCCATTACTGACCATCTGGAAAAAGTTCGACATGTCCGGGGTCATCGTTTTTCATCAGAAAATTATTTTTTGGGGCTGTACAAAAAATGATTCATAATGTCAATTGGATCGTGCCTAGTTTTGAATAACCACTTTTTAAAGCCTCAGAGTGAGCAAAATTACAATTTTTACAGACTTTTCCTCCTACTAAGTAGCTTCTATCTCGACCAATTTCGGGCAGGAATATGACTCTAAACACTCTTACTTTAGTTCCAAAAGTGATAATTCACATGCAATAGTCATTTACAGTCAAAAGATTAAACTTTAAAAAATGACAATTTCTGACCATCTGGAGAAAGTTCGACAGGTCCGGCCGGGGTCATCGTTTTTCATCAGAAAATTGATTTTTTGGACTGTAGCAAAAATGATTCAAAATGTCAATTGGATTGTGCCTCATGTTGAAAATCCCATTTGTAAAGCCTCACAGTGACCAAAATAGCCATTTTTACAGACTTTTCCTCCTACTCAGAAGCTTCTATTTCGACCAATTTCGGGCAGGAAAATGACTCTAAACACACTTATTTTAGTTCCAAAAATGATAATTCACTTGCAATAGTTATTCATAGTCAAAAGATTAAACATAACAAATTCACTATTACTGACCATCTGGAGAAAGTTTGATAGGTCCGGGGTCATCGTTTTTCATCAGAAAATAGATTTTTTAGACTGTACAAAAAATGATTTATAATGTCAATTGGATCGTGCCTTATGTTGAATAACCACTTTTTAAGGCCTCACAGTGATCAAAAGTGCCATTTTTAGAAACCTTTACTCCTACTCAGAAGCTTCTATTGTGACCAATTTCAGGCAGTAAAACGTCTCTAAACACACCTATTTTAGTTCCAAAAGTGACAATTCACATGCCATATTTATTTACAGTCAAATGATAAACATTAAAAATGTAATATTACTAACCATCTGGAGAAAGTTCGACAGGTCCAGGGTCATTGTTTTTCATCAGAAAATTGATTTTTGCACTGTAGCAAAAATGATTGAAAATGTCAATTAGATCATGCCTCATGTTGAATAACCACTTTTTAAGGCCTCACAGTGACCAAAATTGCCATTTTTACAGACTTTTCCTCCTATTCAGTAGCTTCTATTTCAACCAATTTCGGGTAGAAAAATGACTCTAAACACACCTACTTTAGTTCCAAAAGTGACAATTGAAATGCCATACTTATTTACAGTCAAAAGATAAACATTCAAAATTTGATATTACTAACCATCTGGAGAAAGTTCGACAGGTCCGGCCGGGGTCATCGTTTTTCATCAGAAAATTGATTTTTTGGACTGTAGCAAAAATGATTCAAAATGTCAATTGGATTGTGCCTCATGTTGAAAATCCCATTTTTAAAGTCTCACAGTGACCAAAATAGCCCTTTTTACAGACTTTTCCTCCTACTCAGAAGCTTCTATTTTGACCAATTTCGGGCAGTAAAACGTCTAAAAACACACCTACTTTAGATCCGAAAATGACAATTCACATGCCATATTTATTTACAGTCAAAAGCTTAAACATAAAAAATTCACTATTACTGACCATCTGGAGAAAGTTTGATAGGTTCGGGGTCATCAGTTTTCATCAGAAAATAGATTTTTTGGACTGTACAAAAAATGATTTAAAATGTCAATTGGATCGTGCCTCATGTTGAATAACCACTTTTTAAGGCTTCAAAGTGACCAAAATTGCCATTTTTACTGACTTTTCCTCCTACTCAGAAGCTTCTATTTCAACCAATTTTGGGTAGAAAAATGACTCTAAACACACCTACTTTAGTTCCAAAAGTGACAATTCACATGCCATATTTATTTACAGTCAAAAGATAAACATTAAAAACTTTAATATTACTAACCATCTGGAGAAAGTTCGACAGGTCCGGCCGGTGTCATCGTTTTTCATCAGAAAAATGATTTTTTGCACTGTAGCAAAAATGATTCAAAATGTCAATTAGATCATGCCTCATGTTGAATAACCACTTTTTAAGGCCTCACAGTGACCAAAATTGCCATTTTTACAGACTTTTCCTCCTATTCAGTAGCTTCAATTTCAACCAATTTCGGGTAGAAAAATGAATCTAAACACACCTACTTTAGTTCCAAAAGTGACAATTAACATGCCATATTTATTTACAGTCAGAAGATAAACATTAAAAATGTAATATTACTAACCATCTGGAGAAAGTTCGACAAGTCCGGCCGGGGTCATCGTTTTTCATCAGGAAATTGATTTTTTGGACTGTAGCAAAAATGATTCAAAATGTCAATTGGATTGTGCCTCATGTTGAAAATCCCATTTTTAAAGTCTCACAGTGACCAAAATAGCCATTTTTACAGACTTTTCCTCCTACTCAGAAGCTTCTATTTTGACCAATTTCGGGCAGTAAAACGTCTAAAAACACACCTACTTTAGACCTGAAAAGGACAATTCACATGCCATATTTATTTACAGTCAAATGATAAACATTAAAAATGTAATATTACTAACCCTCTGGAGAAAGTTCGACAGGTCCGGGGTCATCGTTTTTCATCAGAAAATTTATTTTTAGGACTGTACCAAAATTATTCAAAATGTCAATTAGATCGTGACCCATGTTGTATAACCACTTTTGAAGGCCTCACAGTGAAAACAAAATTTCCATTTGTACAGACTTTACCTCCAACTCGGAAGCTTTGATTTTCAATGATTTTCAGGCAGGAAAATGACTCTAAACACACTTATTTTAGTTCCAAAAGTGACAATTCACATGCAATATTTATTTATAGTCAAAAGATTAAATATTAAATATTTACCCTTACTGACCATCTTAAGAAAGTTCGACGAATCAGGGCTCATCGTTTTTTCATCAGAAAATTGATTTTTTTGGATCGTACAAAAGATTTTTCAAAATATCAATTTGATCATACCTCATGTTTAATAACCACTTTATAAGGCCTCATAGTGACCAGAATTGCCTTTTTTACTGACTTTTCCTCCTACTCGGAAGCTCCTATTTTGACCGAATTAAGGCAGGAAAATGACTCTAAACACACTCATTTTAGTCCCAAAAGTGACAGTTCACATGCAATAGTTATTTACAGTCCACAAATTAAACATTAAAAATTCCCCATTACTGACCATCTGGAAGAAGTTCGACATGTCCGGGGTCATCGTTTTTCATCAGAAAATTATTTTTGGGGGCTGTACAAAAAATGATTCATAATGTCAATTGGATCGTGCCTAGTGTTGAATAACCACTTTTTAAAGCCTGAGAGTGAGCAAAATTACCATTTTTACAGACTTTTCCTCCTACTAAGTAGCTTCTATCTCGACCAATTTCGGGCAGGAATATGACTCTAAACACTCTTACTTTAGTTCCAAAAGTGATAATTCACATGCAATAGTCATTTACAGTCAAAAGATTAAACTTTAAAAAATGACAATTTCTGACCATCTGGAGAAAGTTCGACAGGTCCGGCCGGGGTCATCGTTTTTCATCAGAAAATTGATTTTTTGGACTGTAGCAAAAATGATTCAAAATGTCAATTGGATTGTGCCTCATGTTGAAAATCCCATTTGTAAAGCCTCACAGTGACCAAAATAGCCATTTTACAGACTTTTCCTCCTACTCAGAAGCTTCTATTTCGACCAATTTCGGGCAGGAAAATGACTCTAAACACACTTATTTTAGTTCCAAAAATGATAATTCACTTGCAATAGTTATTCATAGTCAAAAGATTAAACATAACAAAGTCACTATTACTGACCATCTGGAGAAAGTTTGATAGTTTCGGGGTCATCGTTTTTCATCAGAAAATAGATTTTTTAGACTGTACAAAAAATGATTTATAATGTCAATTGGATCGTGCCTTATGTTGAATAACCACTTTTTAAGGCCTCACAGTGATCAAAAGTGCCATTTTTAGAAACTTTTACTCCTACTCAGAAGCTTCTATTGTGACCAATTTCGGGCAGTAAAACGTCTCTAAACACACCTATTTTAGTTCCAAAAGTGACAATTCACATGCCATATTTATTTACAGTCAAATGATAAACATTAAAAATGTAATATTACTAACCATCTGGAGAAAGTTCGACAGGTCCAGGGTCATTGTTTTTCATCAGAAAATTGATTTTTTGCACTGTAGCAAAAATGATTGAAAATGTCAATTAGATCATGCCTCATGTTGAATAACCACTTTTTAAGGCCTCACAGTGACCAAAATTGCCATTTTTACAGACTTTTCCTCCTATTCAGTAGCTTCTATTTCAACCAATTTCGGGTAGAAAAATGACTCTAAACACACCTACTTTAGTTCCAAAAGTGACAATTCAAATGCCATACTTATTTACAGTCAAAAGATAAACATTAAAAATTTGATATTACTAACCATCTGGAGAAAGTTCGACAAGTCCGGCCGGGGTCATCGTTTTTCATCAGGAAATTGATTTTTTGGACTGTAGCAAAAATGATTAAAAATGTCAATTGGATTGTGCCTCATGTTGAAAATCCCATTTTTAAAGTCTCACAGTGACCAAAATAGCCATTTTTACAGACTTTTCCTCCTACTCAGAAGCTTCTATTTTGACCAATTTCGGGCAGTAAAACGTCTAAAAACACACCTACTTTAGATCCGAAAATGACATTTCACATGCCATATTTATTTACAGTCAAAAGCTTAAACATAAAAAATTCACTAATACTGACCATCTGGAGAAAGTTTGATAGGTTCGGGGTCATCAGTTTTCATCAGAAAATAGATTTTTTGGACTGTACAAAAAATGATTTAAAATGTCAATTGGATCGTGCCTCATGTTGAATAACCACTTTTTAAGGCTTCAAAGTGACCAAAATTGCCATTTTTACTGACTTTTCCTCCTACTCAGAAGCTTCTATTTCAACCAATTTTGGGTAGAAAAATGACTCTAAACACACCTACTTTAGTTCCAAAAGTGACAATTCACATGCCATATTTATTTACAGTCAAAAGATAAACATTAAAAACTTTAATATTACTAACCATCTGGAGAAAGTTCGACAGGTCCGGCCGGGGTCATCGTTTTTCATCAGAAAAATGATTTTTTGCACTGTAGCAAAAATGATTCAAAATGTCAATTAGATCATGCCTCATGTTGAATAACCACTTTTTAAGGCCTCACAGTGACCAAAATTGCCATTTTTACAGACTTTTCCTCCTATTCAGTAGCTTCAATTTCAACCAATTTCGGGTAGAAAAATGACTCTAAACACACCTACTTTAGTTCCAAAAGTGACAATTCACATGCCATATTTATTTACAGTCAGAAGATAAACATTAAAAATGGAATATTACTAACCATCTGGAGAAAGTTCGACAAGTCCGGCCGGGGTTATCGTTTTTCATCAGGAAATTGATTTTTTGGACTGTAGCAAAAATGATTCAAAATGTCATTTGGATTGTGCCTCATGTTGAAAATCCCATTTTTAAAGTCTCACAGTGACCAAAATAGCCATTTTTACAGACTTTTCCTCCTACTCAGAATCTTCTATTTTGACCAATTTCGGGCAGTAAAACGTCTAAAAACACACCTACTTTAGACCTGAAAAGGACAATTCACATGCCATATTTATTTACAGTCAAATGATAAACATTAAAAATGTAATATTACTAACCCTCTGGAGAAAGTTCGACAGGTCCGGGGTCATCGTTTTTCATCAGAAAATTTATTTTTAGGACTGTACCAAAATTATTCAAAATGTCAATTAGATCGTGACTCATGTTGAATAACCACTTTTGAAGGCCTCACAGTGAAAACAAAATTTCCATTTGTACAGACTTTACCTCCAACTCGGAAGCTTTTATTTTCAATGATTTTCAGGCAGGAAAATGACTCTAAACACACTTATTTTAGTTCCAAAAGTGACAATTCACATGCAATATTTATTTACAGTCAAAAGATTAAATATTAAATATTTAACCTTGCTGACCATCTTAAGAAAGTTCGACGAATCAGGGCTCATCGTTTTTCATCAGAAAATTGATTTTTTGGGATCGTACAAAAGGTTATTCAAAATGTCAATTGGATCGTGCCTCTGACCAAAATGCCATTTTTACAGTCTTTTCCTCCTACTCGGAAGCTTCTATTTTGACCACTGTCAGGCAGGATAATGATTCTAAACACACTTATTTTAGTTACAAAAGTGACAATTCACAAGCAATAGTTATTTACAGTCCACAGATTAAATATTACAAATTCCCCATTACTGACCATCTGGAAAAAGTTCGACATGTCCGGGGTCATCATTTCTCATCAGAAAAATTTTTTTTGGGGCGGTACAAAAAATGATTCATAATGTCAATTGGATCGTGCCTAGTGTTGAATAACCACTTTTTAAAGCCTCAGAGTGAGCAAAATTACCATTTTTACAGACTTTTCCTCCTACTAAGTAGCTTCTATCTCGACCAATTTCGGGCAGGAATATGACTCTAAACACTCTTACTTTAGTTCCAAAAGTGATAATTCACATGCAATAGTCATTTGCAGTCAAAAGATTCCACATTAAAAAATAACCCTCTGACCATCTGGAGAAAGTTTGAACGGTCCAGGGTCATTGTTTTTCGTCAGAAAATAGATTTTTTGGACTGTACAAAAAATGATTCAAAATGTCAATTGGATTATACCTCATTATGAATAATCACTTTTAAAAGCCTCACAGTGACAAAAACTGCCATTATTACAGACTTTTCCTCCTACTCGGAAGCTTCTATTTTGACCTATGTCAGGCAGTATAATGACACACTTATTTTAGTTACAAAAGTAACAATTCATACGCAATAGTTATTTACAGTCCACAGATTTAACAGTAAAAATTCCCCATTACTGACCATCTGGAAAAAGTTCGACAGGTCCGGGGTCACAGTTTTTCATCAGAAAATTAATTTTTGGCGCTGTTCAAGAAATGATTCATAATGTCAATTGGATCGTGCTTCGTGTTGAATAACCACTTTTTAAGGACTCACAGTGGCCAAAATCGCCATTTTTACTTACTTTTCCTCCTACTCAGAATCTTCTATTTTGACCAATCTGAGGTAGGAAAATGACTCTAAACACACCAATTTTAGTTCCAAAAGTGACAATTCACATGCCATATTTATTTACAGTCAAAAGATAAACATTAAAAATGTACTATTACTAACCATCTGGAGAAAGTTCGACAGGTCCGGAGTCATCGTTTTTCATCAGAAAATTGATTTTTTGGACTGTACCAAAAATTATTCAAAATGTTTATTGGATCGTGACTCATGTTGAATAACCACTTTTTAAGACCTCAGAGTGAAAACAAAATTTCCATTTGTACAGACTTTACCTCCAACTTAGAAGCTTCTATTTTGACCAATTTCAGGCAGTAAAACGTCTCTAAACACACCTATTTAGTTCCAAAAGTGACAATTCACATGCCATATTTATTTACAGTCAAAAGATAAACATTAAAAATTTAATATTACTAACCATCTGGAGAAAGTTCGACAGGTCCGGGGTCATGTGCCTCATGTTGAATAACCACTTTTTAAGGCCTGACAGTGACCAAAATGCCATTTTTACAGACTTTTCCTCCTACTCGGAAGCTTCTATTTTGACCAATTTCAGGCAGGATAATGACTCTAAACACACTTATTTTAGTTACAAAAGTGACAATTCACAAGCAATCGTTATGTACAGTCCACAGATCAAACATTAAAAGTTCCCCATTACTGATCATCTGGAAAAAGTTCGACATGTCCGGGGTCATCGTTTTTCATCAGAAAATTAATTTTTGGGGCTGTACAAAAAATGAATCATAATGTCAATTGGATGGTGCCTCGTGTTGAATAACCACTTTTTAAGGACTCACAATGGCCAAAATTGACATTTTTATTTACTTTTCCTCCTACTCATAAGCTTCTACTTTGACTGATTTCGGGCAGGAAATTGACTCTAAACACACTTATTTTAGTTCCAAAAATGATAATTCACATGCAATAGTCATTTGCAGTCAAAAGATTCCACATTGAGGGGAGGAGAACATGGCGGCCGGCTGAGAGCCTTGGTCGCGAGCACCCCTAACCGATGGCAATTTGTTCTACACTTTTTTCATTTTAAGTGGCTCAACTCATACCTGTTTTTGGCATGTAGTCACGAAGTTACGAAGGCAGTTATACCGTCGTGGCGTGTTGTGGCTGTGGGCGTCCCGTGGTGTTCGTGAGGAGGGGAGTGGAGCGACGCTGCTGGTGAGCAGAGAGCCTGGGACGCCGGGGGAGCTGGGAGTCGATCCCGGAAGCGAATCGGAGGTCGGGCAGGCTCTGCGCGGCTGCGGAGTCTGCGGCTGCGGAGTCTCTAGTCTCTAGCCGGCACATTTTGTTCTCGGTACTCGGCTTTCGGCTGGAGTATTGCGGGGCAACGTGCCACTGGAGACCGGAGGATTGGAGGAGAATTTCCTTGATGGTACTTGCTGGGTCTTCCCTCCACCTGCTTTGCCAGCCTTCAACTGGAATCATTATCGGCGTTCTCGGTCCTCTTCACTTCGGTCCGGGTGAGCAGGGGTTCAAGAGGGGTCCAGCTGCTATTGTATGCTGATGTATGCGGGGGCATCATGAGAAAGGTGGCACCGCCGATGACTCGTGTCTTGGTGGGATTGCTAAAAGTGGGTTCCCCTATATGAATCGCTACCTAGTAGACAGAAGTGTTAAATATCAAATAAGCAGGGGGTTTTGGTCTAAAGCAGCAAGCTTTTACCATCAAGCACGAGTTTTAGTGTTTAGGCAAACATTTAGGGCCCCCCCCTAAAACTCATGAAGTTCTTGAATATTATAACAGAATTCTAGGAGATACTCAGGGTTTACATATTCAAGAGACTCAAATTTACTTGGATTTAAATAAGAATTCTCAACTTACAGACTCCTATGACTTCCCACTTTTTCCTAAAAACTAGCTAGGCGGCACTGCCTGTATGAATTCAACCAGGAAAAAGGGTCGTGGCAATAAGAAGGGTCTCTCTCTATCTAAATCACTAGTATCGTCTGCGCAGGATAAAAACACTATCTTGGACACTAAGCCAATCTTAGGCCCCACAAACCCCAAAAAGCTTGTAAATCTTGATCCAACTGACCCCTTTGAGGTCAACGATAATTATAGTGACTCGGCTTCATTGATCCCAGTATCAGATGGGGGCACTTTTATAGTCTCAGATGAGAACCTTGTTCTCCCTCAAAAACAAAAACTGGAAGACGGCTGGGACTTACCACATCCAAAGTGCCCTGTCAAACATACCAATAAAATCCAAAGGACTCAGAATACGGGAAGAACTAAAATAGCGGTAGTTTCTACAAGGGCTGCTAAAACAGCAATAAAAGAAAAATTAAAAAAGGCCCCATTTATTAAAACCACACCTTCATTGCGCTCCTTCTTTAAAATACAAGACAAGCCACTATCAGAGATTCTATCCTCTGCAGAAACATATCTAACCATACCACCTACTTTCCTGACTTCAATGGAGTCTCCTAAAAAATGTCAAGCACTTTTGTTAAACGATCAGGAGGTAGATAAAGAGCACTCCACAGGAAAGCAGGTAGATCAGCTCTCTCAGATGGAGGGTCATAAATCTCTATCAAATTCTGAAACTCCCTCATCAGTACTAGATAACGACTATCTTACTAATAGTGTCGTGGGGGGCGACATTGGAGACCTTGTGGCTACACTACTAAATGAAATGAAAGCGGGGTTTGCTAAATCTGAAAAAAATCTGCAGAAAATTCAGGCTACATGTGAAACTTTGGAGGGGAAGTTCAACGCACTGCTAGAAAGGGTATTGACAGTGGAAACGGCCCTGGAACAAATTAAGGAGGAAGTCAGACTCTGCCAAAGTAACAACGAAAAAGCCTCGGTTACTGAGAGAGAGCTCCGAGATAAAATCAAGATCCTGGAAAATAACTCCAGGAGGAACAATCTCTGCCTAATGAAGATCCAGGAAGCTCAAGAAGGACAAAATATAAGGTCCTTTGTAGTAAACCTCTTAAAACAATTCGTTCCTGAAATGGATGAAAAAGATCTGGATAGTGATATACAGAGGACCCACAGGGAACCATTCAGACTAAATAAGGATAGGAAAATTCCGCGAAGGATTTTAGTCAACTTTAAATCCTATACAATAAAAGAATGTATTTTGAATAAAGCCCTAATCTCAGGTGTTCTAACTAATGATGGCTATAACTATAAAATTCGCTCGGACATTTCCAAGGCTACGTCTGACAGGCAATGGGCTTTAGGGAAATTCATGCAAGACATAGGGGCAGAAGGTGCCACGGTGCAAATGAAATTTCCAGCACTTCTTCGCATAATGTGGCGTAATAAAACGTATAATTTAAGAGATCCACAAGAAGTGGAACTGTTCTTCGAACGCATGAAATCCAATAGAAACAAATAGTTTAATGAGCCAATTTATAACAATGCCTCGGTTGCGGTTCTCAAATAGGGCAACTAGGATTGCTCATGAAAGTGGGGAGGGTTCTCCAGGGTGGGCACACTTACAGGTTTTTTTTTTCACTTGATTTATTTTTTGGTGGGGAGCATAGGGGAGAAAATAAAAAAATAATATTTGTCCGATATGCAAAATGTATAGCAATTAGGGTCAAAATTCGATTCAGTAAAAGGTAGTTCAATGTCTGATTTAAAAATATTAACATGGAATGTGAATGGCTTAAGAATGAGGGGGCGGAGGCAAAAAATTTTTGAGTATATTAAACACTTAACTTTAGATATAATTATACTACAAGAAACCCACCTTCTTAGGGAAGAATGGCTCGAATTTACAAAATCTGAAAACTGGATTGGGGAATCAGTCTGCACAACCCAATCATGTAATATCAAGGGTGTCTCAATTATAATGAAAAAATCTCCATATTGCACGTTGATTACACAAATCGTAGATACAAGAGGTAGATGGGCCATAGCCAATATTAAATATAGAGATTGTGCATTGTCCATAGTGGGTTACTATGGCCCAAACATGGACGATTCCGAACCCTTGTTTTCTTTGTATGCCCAGATGATAACGCTACATACACCAATTATTTTGGGAGGAGACTTTAACATCTTACTAGATCCTAAGACAGATAGACATCCCCCTAGTAAAATTCTTAACCTACCTAAAATGCGACAATGCTTGACCACGCTTATGGAAGATTTGGGTTTAGTCGATATATGGAGAACTAGAGGTAATCGACTCAACAAATATACCTATAGGAATTATAAATATGGACACACCTCCAGAATAGATTTCTTTTTGGTTGATAAAATTTTAAGCAATAGAGTTAATAAAGTGCAACATAATCCTGCACACCTATCAGATCACTCTTCGGTTCAAATAAACAAAAACTATGAGTCAACTCAGAGTGAAAAGAGGTGGACCTTAGATTGGTCGCTCTTATTAGACCAACAAGTTATCGATATTTTAAAAACAACAACTGAAAACTATTTTAAGGAAAATAGTGGGGGTGAAGTCTCATAGTGTGGGAAGCATTTAAAGCAGTTATTAGAGGAACACTAGTTGGCATAGCAGCGGGTAAAAAACAAAATGAAGAGATCTAAGAATTTGAGGTTAGAATCAGACCTACTAGAACTACAAACAAAAATAGACTGTTCAACTTCAGAAGAAGACCAAAAAAAATTAAAAAATGAGAGTCTGGAAAAGAAGCAAGAATTATCACTTTTCCTAGAGGAAAGGGTAAGAAAAAGATGGCAAGCTAGTTCCATATCAAACTATGAATGGGGGGAGAATTGTGGGAGACTCTTAGCTTGGAAGCTTAAGACTGATTCCAACCGAAGTAAGATAACCACTATTCACAAGGAAAACAGCACTCAGCTGATTGAGGACAAATCAGGTATAGAAGAGGCTTTTGAGGTTTTTTTTCAGACACTATATGAGGAGGATTTGGTACCTCTGCAAACATCAGTTGAAGCTTATCTGAACAGGTCACAAACCCCTAAACTAGACAGTGTTTCTTGTAGTATTCTAAATGATCAGATTACCCAGAAGGAGGTTCTAGGTATCATGAATAATCTTTAAAAAAACAAAGCGGCAGGCCCGGATGCCCTACCAAATGAAATCTATATTGTCTTGAAATATCTTCTAGCTCCTATATTGACAAATTTATTTAATACCATCTTTCTTGAGGAGTCACCAATCCCTAAATCTTGGAATGAAGCCACAATTAGTCTCATTCTAAAACCTGGAAAAGACCCCACCTACTGCGAGTCATATAGGCCAATTTCGCTTCTCAACTCAGATTATAAAGTGTTCACTCAGGTATTGGCTATACGACTTGGTTCTCTCTCTGATAAATTAATACACGAGGACCAGAAGGGCTTTATCAGAGGGAGACAGTTGCATGATCTAACACACCAATTGATAGGAGCCATAGATGTTGCAACCCATGAGAAGGTACCCCTAGCAATATTTACTTTTGATGCGGCCAAGGCTTTTGACTGAGTTAACTGGTCTTATCTACACCAAGTCAATATATACAACAACTTAGGTCAACATTTCTCTAAGGCGATAGCGAATATCTATTCTGCCCCGACTGGGAAAATACTGATTACCGGTGTTACAACAAACAGCGTTCAAATTAAAAGGGGCACAAGGCAGGGGTGCCCCCTCTCCCCATTACTTTTCAATTTATATATAGAGCCCTTGGCCAATATGATTAGAATCTCCAATGATCTTATCCCCTTTAGCTTCAACAACTGGGAGATAAAAGTGGCATTATTTGCCGATGATTTGATGGTTTTTTCGGGCAATCTAATTGAGACATCTAACATTATGAACAAATTGCTGGCAAACTTTGGGGAGAGATCTGGGTACCAAATAAACCAGCAAAAAACTGAGATCATGCAGTGGAATTTACCCCTTTCCCAATCTGACCCCAAGAGGGAAATCCGATATCTAGGAATTCAAATTTTAAATAACATTGATGAAATTGCCCAGGCGAATTTGCAATTAAAAACTAAAGAAAGGAGGAAATTATTGAAATCATGGTCCTGTCTATCCTTATCCTTTATAGGGAGAGTCAATGTAATAAAAATGGCTATTCTACCCAAGTTTACCTTTGTCTTTAATGCTATCCCCTTGGAGTTCAACTCATCTCAAATAAAGAAGATCCAAAGTGAGTTGAACTCCTTCATTTGGTCGTCAAAAATGTCTAGGATAGCCTGGAAGAACCTGAGCCAAAAAAAACACCGAAGAGGGATAGCTAGCCCGGATCTTCTGATGTATTATAAGGCTTTTCATTTCAAAAACATAAGACATCTTTTTCAAGAATATGCTTCGTACCCCTCTTATTGGAAAGCAATAACAAATCATAGTAATTGTCAAGTTTGGGCATCCACATTTTTTTTTTTCAATTAAGTTAAAGGTACTAAGATCTGCATTTATATTTTGGGCTGATATAAGGAAAATCTGGAGATACCCATATTATAGTTCGCAAGCCCCGATATGGAATTCGCCCGGTACTCCTGAATGTTTGCAGGATTCCTTAGCTCTTCCCTTGAAAAGATCCAGAATAACAACATGGGGAGATCTCTTAGAAAATGGTAACTTAAAATCATGGGAAGACTTGGCAGTGTTAACTGCGAATGGAATCTCGAGGTTCAAATTTTATCAGTTGGCTAACTGGGTTAAATCTCAAACTATTGGACCAGAGGACTCTACAATTGCAGGGGGCGAACTACATAAAGCTCCTGGAAAAAAAGAAGTTGCGAAGTGGTACTGGTCCCTGGTAGAGAAGAGAAATCAGACTATGATATCCCAGATCATAAATGGAAGAGGATCTTTCCGGCTGAAGACTTGCAACAGGCTTGGCAAGTAACTTATACTTATTTATGGTACACTACAATTTCTGCACATCTGAGGAAAAATCATTTATTTACCCTGTACAGATCATACTGCACTCCTGAGAAGCTTTCCAAAATGAACACCCAGGTGATGAAAAAATGCCCAAAATGTGGCGAGAATGAAGCAAATGATATTCACATGTTTTATTCTTGCCCTCAACTTGACCCGTTTTGGAATGAAGCTGGTAAGATTATTGATAAAAGCTTAGATTTGACTTTCAAGGTAAGACCTTTCACTGTTATTTTTGGTATCCTGGGTATCCTTGATTGTAAAATTAATTTGACTAAAAAACAGAAACATCTTCTATTTATACTTATGCTTGTAGGTAGACGTGAAATTTGTATAAAGTGGATACTTCCTTTTCCTCCACTGATTCACGAATGGGTGGGGTCTGTGCATAAATTCAGGAATATGGATAAATTTAGGGGAGTATGTAAATGCACTGAGTTTTGGGATTTATGGGACAATGTTAGATGGTAGGGCAGGAAGGGTTGTCCGATGATTTAAACTCCGCGATCAAAACCGATGGATCCATCGATGCAGGAATTAACATCCTTGGTTCATGGAATCGGTGGATTTAAAGCAAGGCCTCTATTTCTGCTCCAAGGGCGCCTAAATTCAAGAGGACCCGATTGCAATTCTTTTCTTTCGAGATCGCATAAATGAGGACAATAAAAAAATTTAAAAATAAAAAGATTCCACATTAAAAAATGACCCTCTGACCATCTGGAGAAAGTTTGACATAAAATTATACAAAATATCAATTGAATTGTGCCTCATGTTGAATAACCCCTTTTTAAAGCCTCAGAGTGAGCAAAATTACCATTTTTACAGACTTTTCCTCCTACTAAGTAGCTTCTATCTCGACCAATTTCGGGCAGGAATATGACTCTAAACACTCTTACTTTAGTTCCAAAAGTGACAATTCACATGCCATATTTATTTACAGTCAGAAGATAAACATTAAAAATGTAATATTACTAACCATCTGGAGAAAGTTCGACAAGTCCGGCCGGGGTCATCGTTTTTCATCAGGAAATTGATTTTTTGGACTGTAGCAAAAATGATTAAAAATGTCAATTGGATTGTACCTCATGTTGAAAATCCCATTTTTAAAGTCTCACAGTGACCAAAATAGCCATTTTTACAGACTTTTCCTCCTACTCAGAAGCTTCTATTTTGACCAATTTCGGGCAGTAAAACGTCTAAAAACACACCTACTTTAGATCCGAAAATGACAATTAACATGCCATATTTATTTACAGTCAAAAGCTTACCAAAATGCCATTTTTACAGTCTTTTCCTCCTACTCGGAAGCTTCTATTTTGACCACTGTCAGGCAGGATAATGATTCTAAACACACTTATTTTAGTTACAAAAGTGACAATTCACAAGCAATAGTTATTTACAGTCCACAGATTAAATATTACAAATTCCCCATTACTGACCATCTGGAAAAAGTTCGACATGTCCGGGGTCATCATTTCTCATCAGAAAATAAATTTTTGGGGCGGTACAAAAAATGATTCATAATGTCAATTGGATCGTGCCTAGTGTTGAATAACCACTTTTTAAAGCCTCAGAGTGAGCAAAATTACCATTTTTACAGACTTTTCCTCCTACTAAGTAGCTTCTATCTCGACCAATTTCAGGCAGGAAAATGACTCTAAACACACTTATTTTAGTTACAAAAGTGACAACTCACATGCTATAGTTATTTACAGTCAAAAGTTTAAACATAAAAAATTCACTATTACTGACCATCTGGAGAAAGTTTGATAGGTCCGGGGTCATCGTTTTTCATCAGAAAATAGATTTTTTAGACTGTACAAAAAATGATTCATAAAGTCAATTGGTCGTGCCTCGTGTTGATTAACCACTTTTTAAGGCCTCACAGTGACCAAAATAGCCATTTCTACAGACTTTTCCTCCTACTCAGAAGCTTCTATTTCGACCAATTACAGGCTGGAAAATGACTCTAAACACACTTATTTTAGTTCCAAAAATGATAATTTACTTGCAATACTCATTTACAGTCAAAAGATTAAACATTAGGAAAGGACCATTTCTGACCATCTGGAGAAAGTTAGACAGGTCCGGGGTCATCGTTTTTCATCAGAAAATTGATTTTTTGGACTGTACAAAAAATGATTCAAAATGTCAATTGGATTATACCTCATGTTGAGTAACCACTTTTTAAAGCCTCACAGTGACAAAAATTGCCAATTTTACAGACTTTTCCTCATACTCAGAAGCTTCTATTTCGACCGATTTCAGGCAGGAAAATGACTAACAACACTCATTTTAGTTTCAAAAGTGACAATTCACATGCAATAGTTATTTATAGTCAAAAGTTTAAACATAAAAAATTCACTATTACTGACCATCTGGAGAAAGTTTGATAGGTCCGGGGTCATCGTTTTTCATCAGAACATAGAGTTTTTTAGACTGTACAAAAAATAATTCATAATGTCAATTGGATCGTGCCTCGTGTTGATTAACCACTTTTTAAGGACTCACAGTGGCCAAAATTGCCATTTTTATAGACTTTTCCTCCAACTCAGAAGCTTCTATTTTGAACAATGTCAGGCAGGAAAATGACTCTAAACACACTTATTGTAGTTACAAAAGTGACAACTCACATGCTATAGTTATTTACAGTCAAAAGATTAAACATTAAAACTTCACCATTGTGGACCATCTGGAGAAAGTTCGGCAGGTCCAGGGTAATCGTTTTTCATCAGAACAATAATTTTTGGGACTGTGCAAAAAATGATTTATAATCTCAATTGGATCATGCCTCATGTTGAATAACCACTTTTTAAGGCCTCACAGTGACCAAAATTGCCATTTTTACAGACTTTTTCTCCTACTCAGAAGCTTCTATTTTGACCAATTTCGGGCAGTAAAACGTCTCTAAACTCACCTATTTTAGTTTCAAAAGCGACAATTCACATGCCATATTTATTTAAAGTCAAAAGATAAACATTAAAAATTTACTATTACTTACCATCTGGAGAAAGTTCGACTGGTCCGGGGTCATCGTTTTTCATCAGAATATTGATTTTTGGGACTGCACACTAAGTGATTTATAATGCCAATTGGATCATGCCTCATGTTGAATAACCACTTTTTAAGGCCTCACAGTGAAAACAAAATTTCCATTTGTACAGACTTTTACTCCTACTCAGAAGCTTCTATTTTGACCGATTTCAGGTAGGAAAATAGCTCTAACACACTTATTTTAGTCATAAAAGTGACAACTCACATGAAATAGTTATTTACAGTCAAAAGATTAAATATTACAAATTCACCATTGCGGACCATCTGGAGAAAGTTCGGCAGCTCCAGGGTCATCATTTTTCATCAGAAAATTAATTTTTGGGACTGTACAAAAAATGATTTATAATGTCAATTGGATCATGCCTCATGTTGAATAACCACTTTTTAAGGCCCCACAGTGACAAAAATAGCCATTTCTACAGACTTTTCCTCCTACTCAGAAGCTTCTATTTCGACCAATTACAGGCTGGAAAATGACTCTAAACACACTTATTTTAGTTCCAAAAATGATAATTTACTTGCAATGCTCATTTACAGTCAAAAGATTAAACATTAGAAAATGACCATTTCTGACCATCTGGAGAAAGTTCGACAGGTCCGGGGTCATCGTTTTTCATCAGAAAATTGATTTTTTGGACTGTACAAAAAATGATTCAAAATGTCATTTGGATTATACCTTATGTTGAATAACCACTTTTTAAAGCCTCACAGTGACAAAAATTGACATTTTTACAGACTTTTCCTCATACTCAGAAGCTTCTATTTCGACCTATGTCAGGCAGGAAAATGACTAACCACACTCATTTTAGTTTCAAAAGTGACAATTCACATGCAATAGTTATTTATAGTCAAAAGTTTAAGCATAAAAAATTCACTATTACTGACCATCTGGAGAAAGTTTGATAGGTCCGGGGTCATCGTTTTTCATCAGAAAATAGATTTTTTAGACTGTACAAAAAATGATTCACAAAGTCAATTGGATCGTGCCTCGTGTTGATTAACCACTTTTTAAGGACTCACAGTGGCTAAAATTGCCATTTTTATAGACTTTTCCTCCTACTCAGAAGCTTCTATTTTGACCAATGTCAGGTAGGAAAATGACTCTAAACACACTTATATGTGACAACTCACATGCTATAGTTATTTACAGTCAAAAGATTAAACATTAAAAATTCACCATTGTGGACAATCTGGAGAAAGTTCGGCAGGTCCAGGGTCATCGTTTTTCATCAGAAAAATAATTTTTGGGACTGTACAAAAAATGATTTATAATGTCAATTGGATCATGCCTCATGCTGAATAACCACTTTTTAAGGCCTCACAGTGACCAAAATTGCCATTTTTACAGACTTTTTCTCCTACTCAGAAGCTTCTATTTTGACCAATTTCGGGCAGTAAAACGTCTCTAAACTCCCCTATTTTAGTTTCAAAAGCGACAATTCACATGCCATATCTATTTAAAGTCAAAAGATAAACATTAAAAATGTACTATTACCAACCATCTGGAGAAAGTTCGACTGGTCCGGGGTCATCGTTTTTCATCAGAAAATTGATTTTTGGGACTGCACACTAAGTGATTTATAATGCCAATTGGATCATGTCTCATGTTGAATAACCACTGTTTAAGGCCTCACAGTGAAAACAAAATTTCCATTTGTACAGACTTTTACTCCTACTCAGAAGCTTCTATTTTGACCGATTTCAGGTAGGAAAATGGCTCTAACACACTTATTTTAGTTACAAAAGTGACAACTCACATGCTATAGTTATTTACAGTCAAAAGATTAAATATTACAAATTCACCATTGCGGACCATCTGGAGAAAGTTCGGCAGGTCCAGGGTCATCATTTTTCATCAGAAAGTTAATTTTTGGGACTGTACAAAAAATTATTTATAATGTCAATTGGATCATGCCTCATGTTGAATAACCACTTTTTAAGGCCTCACAGTGACCAAAATTGCCATTTTTACAGACTTTTTCTCCTACTCAGAAGCTTCTATTTTGACCAACTTCGGGCAGTAAAATGTCTCTAAATACACCGGGGCAGATTTACAAGCCCCTTGCGCCTCATTTACGCCGCCGTTGCGTCACTTTTGTGATGCAGCGGCGGCGAAAGCATGCACCATGGTGCGGCGTACTTACAACGTGACGCATCTGGGAGATGCGTCACGTTGTAAAGCCCTGCGCCACATGTAGGCGTTCCTACGCAGGGGGGGCGATCCGGTGCAGGAACGCCTCCTAAAAGTGGCTGAGTGAAATCTACAAGATTTCACCTATTTACTTTGAGGCCCATGCTCCGTCAAAACCATGCGCCTGCCTGAAGCAGGCGTAAGGATTGACGCAGCATTAACGAGATAGGGCCCCCCAGAGCATTGCTGGAGCTGCGTCGCGCTTGCGATGCAACTCCAGCAATGCCCCACTTTTACGGCACAGATGCGTCACTCATCTGTGCCGTTTTTGCCCCATGGTGCGCCGCATTGTAAATGCGGCGCATCCATGGTGGCGGAGCTGTGGCGCACAATAACTGGCGCATCCCTGCTGATATGCAGGGATGCGCCAGTTTTTGTAAATATGCCCACCTATTTTAGTTCCAAAAGTGACATTTCACATGCCATATTTATTTACAGTCAAAAGATAAATGTTAAAAATGTACTATTACTAACCATCTGGAGAAAGTTCGGCAGGTCCGGGTTCATCGTTTTTCATCAGAAAATTGATTTTTGGGACTGTACAAAAAATGATTTATAATGTCAATTGGATCATGCCTCATGTTGAATAACCACTTTTTGAGGCCTCACACTGACCAAAATTGCCATTTTTACAGATTTTTCTCTACTCAGACGCTATTATTTTGACCAATTTCAGGCAGTAAAACGTCTCTAAACACACCTATTTTAGTTCCTAAAGTGACAATTCACATGCAATAGTTATTTAGCTAAGAATTAGTCTTTCTTTTGTAAAGACAGAGAAACCTCTCGCCTCTGGATGCTTTGACGAGTCCAGTCCACGTTTTGATCCAAGGAGCGAGGGAGCGAGGAGCAGAGGGGAGCTGAGGACGGTGAACGGCTGGGAGTGGAATACGGTCAAAACGCCGAGCCGGGCTAAGCCGCGCCCCCCTTTCCCCTGCCAGCGGCAGCTACCGGTCCTTTTCCGGTGTCTGGTGCGGCGCGAGCAAGTTTCTTTGCCGGATTTTGACTGGGGTTGCTGTTTCCTGTCTTTGGGTGGACGGGCTGCCTGCCTGTGTCTTGTGCCTCACTTACCTGTGGCCGTTGCTGTTGCCCTGGTCCCGGTCCTGGTTCTTTGCTCTCTCTCTCGCTTCTCTTACTCCCGGGAGGTGGTGGAGGTGGAGGCGGTGGACCTGGCAGCGGATGTAGGGCGGCAGCCTCAAGAGGAGGTTGCTGCCCAGGCGTTCCGGTTGGCCGGGTGCCTTGTGGTCCACGGAAAATCCACCGGAGTTGGAGCGGCGGACATTGTACAGTGCGGGAGCCACCCAGGAGCAGCTCATCAGAAGCAGACTGAGTGTTCCTGGGTTTTTTTCTCCCGCTGCAGCTACATTTTCCAAGAGCACGAGCATGTGTTCCCCTTGGTGGCTGAGACTGTGGCAGCTGTAGCAGCTGCGTGGGAGAGTTTGGGCCCAGCCCGCCGTGTTGGGACTTACAGCAGTTTCCCTGAGTTTCCCTAAGTGGCTTGTGGCTCATGGCTTGTGGCTTGTGTGGCAGGAGTCACCCCAGGTCCAGCCCACTGTGTGGGCTTACAGCAGTTTTCATGTGTGGCTTGTGCCTTGTGCTGTAGGATTTACCTCAGGTCACCCCAGGTGGGAGGTGAAAATCAGCCTCCAAAAATCCGTGAGCCGCGGAGGCAACAAACTGATTAATTAACGCACCTTGCTTGTTAAACTTGAAGAACTTGAATAACAGCTGTTCTTGCCGGAGCCAAAGATGGGAACTAATCAATCATGTGCCCTCTGTGCCGCTTGTCAGGTGGACTGTGTGTTAAAAAAGTCCAGGCAGGTTGACAGGTTGCCAAGTTTGAATCAGTGAAATCATTTTGGGCGAGCGTAGTTTTTCATCTGGGGTGTGAGTGAGCAATCCAGGATTATGAGATCAGGAAAAACTCGACAAACACCACAGAGAAAACCAAAAAAGAGAGTGTCAAAAACAGACTTAAATACAGTCTCAAACATTAAGAGAAGGAAAGAAAATTCTTTATTACAAAAGGAAAAGCTGGTTTCGGTGGTAACACCAATAAGTACATGTTTTAATTTTGGAGGAAAAAACGAGAACCAGAAATTCCATTTTCTAAAGGACCCAATGGCTGCAATCTATGCCACAGCTGGGACCTAAGGATTGCCGAGTCCAATTACACAAAAAAAACAGGACAAAAGAATCCTCCTGTCGCCGGGACGTTTAAGTACCAACACCAAATTAATACAATCTAGTTCTGTAAGAGAAAGCTCTCCACTTACAAGGATGGCAAGCCATGAATCAAATAAAAGTGAGTTCAACATAAACAAGGCAAATCAAGAGGCCAATTGAGAGGCGGCCAGAGTTGATGTTCCCCCAAACAAAGGGCTGATAACTACCACAGCGCAGGTGTATCTGCCTATGGACTTGCCTAAGGACATGCTTGATCTAAATAAATAAGGGAAACATGGAGAATATCTAAATGAAATAGTTTACCCCAGTGCAGTTAGAGTCAAAGAAAATAATAAAGTACAAACTGAGGATTGGATCAGTTCTTTCTCCATATCAGACGATGCTGACCTCATTCAAGCACTGGACTTGAACACACAACCAAATGAGGATGCACATATTCAAGATCTAGAAAAGAGGCCAGCCTTAGGCACACCTCCGGACCAGCATATTGGGGAGGAAGGAGGGGCAGCCTCCACCCCAATAAAATATCCAGCATGCGCGGACCAGCAGGAGGGGAAAATATTACGCTAAATACCAGTCCCACATGTAGTAAATCATCCAGGTCACCCCCAATTACAATCTCTTCAGTGAGTGGAATTGATCTAATTTATGAGCCCACATCGAAATCCTCCCACTCAATAAAATGGAAGAAACTCTATTAAGATCTTTGCAGCGAGCTATAGATGTACTAAATGTCCAATCAGGTATACTTGATGTTCAGATTGATTTAATGAACTTGATCGCAACATATATCGCTGGGATTAAAAACACACTGGACACATTATTAGTATTGATCACTATGGACAACCATAGTAAGGCTGCCAGCAGTGGACATCAATCAAACTCAATTTGTGGATGTAGCCAGATAATAGATAAATTGGCATCCCTGCCAGAAACATTAACAAAGATCTTACATGTTGTCAAGCCAACAGAAAATAAGGTTGACAAGGAACATCCTGTCATGACTGAAAGAAAAGAGGAGATGAACGACAAAGCAGGTGCTGAAGACATAATACATTGCCCTCAACATGCAGATCAGCATAACAAAAAACAAAATCAAGGAATCAACTCGATCAGGGGAAGCACAAACTGTCCATGAAATAACTTCTACAGTTAGTCTATCAAACGGTGGTTTAACAAAAAGACAACGAAAAAGAGCTCGTAAGGCCAGGCTTAACGTGAATAAGCAAAGTGGTGTAGAAAAAAAGCAAATTTATCCAATATTTTCCCAATTGTACAGCCATAAAATTAACCAGCATTGCAACAAAAGCCATCCTGGGGTTTCATGTGGATCTACGGTTCATTTGCAAGATCCAGTTGTAAGTTTTGATAATTCCTTGCAATGTGATACATCATTAGGTATACAAGAAAGCAATGTACACTTTCTTTACAGTTTCTTTACACAATGTTCAGACCAAGGTCGCAGCGCACGTCTAGGAATGTGAACAACAGACAGTTCTCATGTGAAGAAAAAGGCGAGCAAGCAGATTTCAAATAATAACATGTATCTGCAGTGTCGTGTGCAAAGGCAGCAAAAGTGGCAAGATGGCTTTCTAACATCTAACGCGCTTATGCCAACATAGCAATGTATGTATCTAAATCGCAGCCCTCACTACACCCCCCCTTGATCGGACCACTAGCAAAATAGGGATATAATAAGGGACGCAGAGTTCAAGTTCGATAGAACAGAACTAAGGGCACAAATTGAAAATCCATATAAAAGGCAGTGAAGGTTCGAAGGAAAAAAAAAACGATAATAGGAAAAAAATTTGAATGGCAAAATTAACGGCAAGGCTCAGAGAGCCCGAATGTCGAATGAAAAACCAAAAAGTTTGTACAAAGGAAAGTTGGACGACATCCAAGTTACTCCATAAATGTATAGGCACAGAAAGTAGCAACAGCATCCAAGAGGAAGTCATTGGAGTGTTCTGTAAAAGTGTCCTCCATCCAGTCTAGTAAGGCAAATGAACATACATGTTCTTCAACAACTGGGGCCTCTAGTACAATTAGAGGACAACTGGCGTGTTCTTCAAGATAACTTCGTGCCAGCAAGTCATATGCAGCCATACCGATGTCCCTATTCCCCAGGACTCCATGTGCCGCTCCACAGGCCATAATCCTGATGCCAGAACAGTCCAACTCATGAGCCACTAAGGGACTCATTAGTCGATCATAATCTGGGGCAGGAGACACCGAGTTTGACAAGCACAAATCCAGAGCCCATTCGAATGGACAATCTAGGCAATGAAAAACAGGTTGTACGTATGTAAAGTAGGAAAACCGGAAGGACAATCCATAGGCTATGCTCAAGGTTGCCAGTGGTAATGTTCCATAATATTCAAGCATCCGGTTACGAAGATGGAGCAGCCGGGACAGGCTGTCGTGTGATACAAACTGTGCAGCCATTGCGTAGTAAGCAGACCAACAGCAGCACCCCAGCCACAAGGGCGAGAATCAACGGGAGACCGCCAAAGACGCTGGAAAAAAGAGAATGAAAAAATGCCGGTATCACACCAAAAATAGTTTGGAAGGAGCTCACGAGGCCGGAGCCCACAATTTTTAAAAAATGTGCCAAGCCAGTATTTGACGAGGCATTAAAGATAGTTTGAATCAGGGCACCAAAATGAAGTGGGAGATCAGTATTCAAAAGAGCTTGCACCTCGGTGCATGTATTTGCTACGTGAAGGACAAATGTTTCCCGGGAAGAAGTCAGTGCGACTTCTTTTTGAGACAATAGAGCCCTTATTCTGCTCATCTTGTTGAACTCCGCTTTCAAGGTTGGAATGGAAGGCCAGATGGATACATCCAGCCGCCCATGCAGTGGTGGGAAAAGGACATTCTTACAGCAGACTACTCTCTGTGATACAGTCACTATGTAGGGAATTCCCACTAGCATCCCGCAGCAAGCCTCATTATTTAAAAGCAAATAACTACCGTTAGCCAGCAGCGTGAAAGAGGGTATAATAGCTGGCACTGGAATCCCTTTCAGGACGCAAGCTAAATTAGGAGCGTGCACATTGCATGCGCCATGCAATTGAATGTGCCTACAGACTACAGAGTGATCAGGTGTGGAAGTGCATTCCTCACCTTTCAAATAGACCTCTTTACCGTCTCTCATGCACCTGTATGTAAATGGGAGTGACCAAACTTCATGCAGGAATGCAGTACCCAGTTGTTCATACCTACCTAGGGCATAATGTTTCATGCATGAACTGAATTTAAACAAAGGAAACAGCAATGTGATTAACCCATGGATAAGCCACACAGCGGAATTCCATTCGGTCACAGAGAAAGGCAAAGGTTCTAACTTTTCAATATGCAGTAATGAGTATTTCGCGTCTTTCATGGACATGAATTGTTGTTTGCAGTGAGATTAAGGGGAAGGAATAAAGATGATGTATTCATGTAGTTCCAGGGAACTTTCCCAGCCTTTAACGTCTGCAATTTCCATGCAAACTGCATTATTGAACGTAATTGATTTTGACCATGATACAAAACAGACATATCATTCTGCACAATATCAACAACAGAGGAAACAATATTGTCTAAAGTGTAAATTCTGGAAGAAAGGGTGTTAATGCTGTTATCTATAACAGCTAGTACTTTTTCCATATTGGCCTGATCAATAGCCCTCAATATGGAAGCAGCTTCAATTTGTGATAACTTCCAAACTTTGTTATAAATAGCATACACCCATCTTTTGGACCTGCCACCTAGAGGGCCCTTAACAAAATCATTCAAATCTATTTTGTCATGCAATTTAGATAAATGAAGTTTAACAGATGCCAAGGTGGAATGTTGCAGCCAAGATTGGCATAACTTCCCTAGTTACAGAATGAGAAGATTCAAAACGAGGGTCCACGCGAACCTGCGTATACCCAGGTGTCAAACCCAGAAAACGATGTTGACAGGAATCAGAACTTGTCTGCCAAATTAACCATCTCTCAGAATGCAACTTGGAAATATTGAAGGATGTATTAGTAATGTATGACTGCAACGCATCAAGGGACAGATCTGTGTGATTATCCCAATTTGGATAAGCACCCAGATCCGGAGTAGAGGGATAATTTAGTTTTTTCGAAGTAGCCAATCCAAAGCAGGTGGTCTGGAAGATTGTTGAATTTAAGAACAACATGTGGTTTGGGATGAGGCAGGCACGATGCAAAGCGTCTGTTCCTTGTATCTGCCACGTTTTGGAACCCCAAACCGATTTAAGATCAATAGTAGCCTTCCACAGGTCATAACCGCTGATTGACAAATCCTCCATAAAGGACTTGGAATATAATAATTTAGTGTGTGTCAGCCTAACTTTCGAGGCAGACTCAGCCGCCACTTTAAAATAAAAAGAGGCAGGATTTGAAACACTTAAATCTGAAAAATATGTGAATTTTTCCACCAACGTGGTGGAGCTTCCTAGGATTGGCGTTGGACAATGTTCCCACTGGGTATAATTTACAAAATTTCGAAACGTATTGGCTTTATGTAGGAAATGATTGCCATAATGTTGATAGCAAAACTGCTCACCATAATTAGCAGTATCTACATACAAATCCTCAGCATCAAATGCGGCATAATATTTCAAATCAGAAAACAGTGCCTCTATGGCCTGAACGTCCCAATCATCAGAACGGATGTTTTGCTTAACCACATCACCCATAGAAACACGAAATACATTTGGTACATTGATAACATCAGTTGGACCATGAATCTGAAATTTAACAGCATCCCACGCAATCCCATCTAACACTGGCCAGGCAGTAATATTCACAAAAGTCTGGTCCCTCTTCATGATGTGTGATGAGGAGTGGGGGGGTCAACGTTCCATCAATTAGTCTAATTGTAGATCTTTCTTTAAGGTAGTGTCCATTCACAAAACGAAAAAATACCACTACAAATCCAATGGACATGAACAGAAAAATACATATGAGCATCAGCCAAATGTAAGTCCAAGGGGTAATTAAAAAATGTCGTTTGAACCAAACAGCAAAAATGGAAACCTTTGACGGGTGATTGGAAGTCATTGAGTTAGTGTCAAAGGTGAAACGGGACTGGGTAAATGCGGTTGATTGTAAAACGGGCAATGTTACATCTGCAGGATCAGCATACTCAGTATCCTCAGGTGGACCACCAGCCGGTGGTAGTAACAAAGGATCAGCAACCGTATGCATCTTGATGGCAATATCAGACATGGTGGTAGATGCCGGAGCCAAAACAGAATTTCTCAGCATCGCAGGGCAAGAAACCTCTGGAGTCATACTAAGAAGAATCGGCCACTCGCTGTAGTTTGACATTGTCAATGGAGATGTACCTGTTATCCTTGCGACCAGGAAGTGGAGGTAAAATGACTGTTCTTGTACCCTGCACGCCAAGCACTGGAACTGGGGCTCGATAAGAGGGCCCAAACTCCTTCTCGTTCTCCACCTTCTCACGGACCAGGTCACCAACTCGAGGTAGCCAGCCTACTACCGGAATCTGAAGCGCAGCATCAGATGTGGAGGGCCTATGTTCCTTCGCGAGAGTCTGCAATACAGCACAGTGATCATCTACGTCAAAGGGTGCGGCAGGCACCACCATGTCTAGACCGTCAAGGTCCGGGACAAACATTTTTATGCCAAAGAGCATCATGTATGGGGTCCGCCCACCCAGAGAACTTCTAGGGAGATTATTAAGTGCATGTTGGACGTCATACAAATGGGCTAACCAGTTCCGGCCAGTGCCTAAAACCCTAGCTGTCAAGGATTGCTTTAAGTCTCGGTTCATTCGCTCCACCACACTATTACCCTCAGGTCGGTAGGGAGACGAAAATTTGACTTGGACCCCCAAATTTTTCATGGCTTCTTTGTATGCCTTAGAGGCGAAAGCAGGGCCCTGATCAGAATGAAAGGTTCCACACGCAAAACTTCCCACAAAGACACGCAAATCCCTGATGACAGTACGGGCATCAGCACTCCTTTGTGGCCATACCCACAGAAAACGTGTGCACAAATCCACTGCAACTAAGATATACTTGTACGCAGTATCAGAGGAGAAAGGACCGCAGTGATCCAAATAAACACACCCAAGTGGTTTATTGGATATGTACAACTGAGTTTGTGGTGGACGCGCAGCAGTTGAAGATTTAATCTGCTGGCAAATGTCACAATCAAGAGCATAAGTGCGAGCTTGTTTATATAACCCGCGCCACCAGTAACGTTGTTGTAACAGATTAACAGTAGCTGCAATGCCGGCGTGGGCAGAGGCCATACCATCGTGAGCTGCTGTTATCAAGGATGGTCTGCAGTCCGCATTGGGAATCAATCTGTCACCAACGTCGTTAATTCTCACTAATGGGACGTTATCAGGACTTAAGTGATAATGGTAACAAGAAGGGAATCCTCTCGGGTAATTACTTTCCTTCTCTGTAGCAGCAATAGCTGTCAAGATGTCATCATTGATCTTACTTTTGGATCTTGTAGCTGCTGCTACTAGATATGTCGCCACTGCTGTTTTCGCTACTTCGGCAGCTAAGCTGTTGCTTACAGCATGGACACTAACTCGCTGGTGCCCAAGAGTTTGAATTACATTCACGAGAGGCAGATGTTCTTTATGTTCTGCCACTCTAACCCAAAGCATTTTATGCTTCATTGTGCTACCTTTGGAATCACGATATTCATTTTGAGACCAAAAGAATAGATTGTCGTTGAAGGATTGAACACAGTAAAACGAGTCACTGACTATAAGAGTAGTGACTCAAGGATCAGCAAACTCCAGTGCAAGCACTAGAGCACGGAGTTCCACCAACTGTGCGATACAATCGCCCAATGACTGCGTATGCACGACATCAGATTGGAATTCACCATTTACGAAAGTACCTGCCACAAGTGCGCAGGCCTCTGAATAGGCATGCTTCGATCCAGTCGCCGGTTGCGCCGAACCATCAGTGTAAATGACACCTTGGTAATCTTCGAGCAGACGCAAAGACAGAGGAGCAGGATGAACGAATTCATACTGTAAATACTCCTGAGTCTGTAATGAGGCATCAAAGATATAGGTGACACCGGGCGATGTCAAGGAAGTGGCCCATTGCATCCAACGTGGATGCAAAGCTTTAGAATTGGGTACACTTGCTTTCATCACTGCCTCTAGGGCAGGATACGGTGTGACCACCAACATGGGTTTTCCTTGCGACAGCGCTCGTTCTGTACTGCCGTCAAAACTTTCTCGACAGAGGAAAAGCGCAGTTCAGCCGAAGTGTACAGGTGTGATTTGTATGCAATGGGGACGGTGTCGCCCTCATTGAACGTCAAGTACGTGAAACCCACTGCGCCTGGCACGATTCTTATTACCAGGTTAGTGCGGTTATCACGTGTCAGTAAGTATTTTGAAGCAAGAAGATCAGCTTGCAAAGATTGCAAAATTGCTGAATGCTCTGGCAGCCAGCTCGTTTTGGAAAAAGTAGGTTGTACCAAGGCATAAAGCGGCTTGATACGCTGGGCATAATCAGGAATGTACGTACGACCGAAATTCAGAAAGCCCAGCAAAGACTGTAATTTTTTCAATGTTGTTGGAGCACGCAAGCATGCGCACTTCTCCAGAAAGTGAGGAGCCAATCCTCGACCCTCATTGTTGAGCTTGTAGCCCAAAAACAACACTGTATACTCTGCAATGTGAGACTTCGCAAAGTTGAATTTGTAACCGAAGTCTGCAAACATAACAATAATGCAATCAACGCGACAAGGATGTGGCCACAACTCGTCGTCCGTGAGATAGATATCATCAACATACGAGTACGCATCAGGGTCTATGCTCTCTAACAGAGAGATAACACGAGCGGCAAAGACGCCAGGGCTGTTTTTATAGCCCATGGCTAATCTCTTAAACTGTTTTTGTTTGCCGCCTGAAGTAAATGCTGTCCCTGACTACTAATAGAGGACAGGTTATGGCTGTAAAAGCCATTGGATATGTCAAGTGTGGTTTTAAACCTTTTACGCACAAGACTATCAACGAGGGCAGAACTGTGGGTATTCTGTACCTCGCACGTCCGGCAATGAGAGTTTAAATGCCAGTAATCCAAAACTAGGCGGTACGACCCATCAGTCTTCGTTACAGTGAATAAAGGATTATTCATTGGTGACACACATGTTTCAATAACTCCCTGATATTCCAATTATTCAAGGATGTCCGCGACATGGGGTCTAGCTTCACGACGCATGGGATATTGGGGCTGCGGCTGGGGCATAGACCGTAATGGAATCTCATGGCTGGGGGATAATTTATCCCAGCCTACTTGAGTACGATACAAAGCCGGAGCAAGCACCTGAGCCCACTCCACGGCAAACTTTTTAGCGTGTTCCTTTGGCACTGTGTGCACAAAGGAAGGGAGGATTACCTCCTCCCCTCTCGGAGCATCTAAAATGAAACCCGGGGGCCAGTCTGCCTCCGCGAAAAGAATGTCATAGGAAGAGGTCAGATTATCCCAAAAAATCCCTTGAATAGTACGTTGTATGTCACCTTCAATTAAGAGGACTATATTATATAGTCTGTCAGGGGGAGCCACTATAGTGTCAGCAGTATCTGCAGTAATGAACGTGTCAGTTGCTGTCGCCTCCAGATTTGGACGTAGTGCTTGCCGCACTACTGTAACCTCCGCTGTGCTGTCGAGCAGCGTTAGCGCCCATGTCAGGTTCCGAAGCTGCGTCCGCACTATCTGTGGCATACCTCGCTGTTAGAGCAGCAACCTTCTTCTTCTGAAACGGGGGACGTTGATGTGCAAACTCGTCTTGCTTGGCTTTACCGTCAGCTTGACGGGGTTGCTCACGTCCTTGTTGGGCACCCCCGACCTTTGCCACGTTCTCCTCCACCGGACTGCGAGGCCGATGTTTCCTGTGAAGAACGAGGAGAACGTTCAGTAACCTGAAATCTATCAGGTGACTTAATACTAGTGCGATCGCGCAAATCGTATGTGCGCTCACTAGTGGGCTGTGTGGGAGACGCAGGACGAGACCCCTGTTTCTGTTGCTGCTTTCCCTGTTTCTTTTGTCACCAATTTTGCTTTAGAAAATTTGGACGATCGTCTTTGACAGACGAGCTCACCTTAGTTTGTTGCATCAAGTCAGGAATGATAATAGGTGGTTTAACCCCTAAACTACTGCGGCCTATAGTTCTATAAGCCTCCGCAATAATATTAGGCAACTCTTTGGGCTTATCGAGTTCATCGACGCGGGCTAAGCCATTAGCCACTTGAAATTGTACCGCATCTCTATTGAGATTACCAAGGACGAGAGAGGCAACTACGTCGAACACTCCGACAAGCCGCATTCCCAACTCTACAGCCGCCTCCGGTCCGTAGTTATCTTGAACACGTTTAATGACGGAGGGAAGCACAGCCATAGACGGAGTGCCAAAGCACTTCGAATAGACCGCGGCAAAAACCTTACCCCAGTTGTCACAATCGGACACTTCTGGGACTAAGTCTTTCAGCAAACTAATGGTGAGGATCCTGTGTTTCTCCACAGCGGTAGAGTGTGGAAAAACTGCCTCCAGTTGGTCAAATTTCTCAGCAAGCCAATAAGGTAAATCATCCTTATTCTGGGGGCGCTTGCCCAGCACCGAATTAACTATGACGGGGCTAATAACAACCGCAGGATGACCAGCTGGTAGTCCCGCAACAGCAGGTGCCCCCACCTGCACGTTGCGTGAGACGTATTGCACGAAAGCCCTATATACTGAAATGAGGGTTGTATGGAGCGTACGCAACTCATCCACCGCAAGAGTCAAATATTGGGGGTGAGGCATAAATCCAGCCAGCACCGGCCATGTGGCCCCTAGAATTGACAAAGGGCCGAGTCTAGCCGGTGCAACCGCATGGGGAAGGGCGCCATTAAACCAAATGCTATGCTGCCAGGCTGAAAGGGGAATCTTTAGCGTCCTGTATGGCGTATAATTTTCTGGGACCCGCGTGTGAAACGTTTTATCATCCGCATTCACTGCTGGCAGCGTCACCCAAGAGTAAAACAACTCATAAGGGTGGAGCCATCTGTACTCACCACAAAAATAACGGCCATCCCATCGTCGGCACCCCATACTGTGTCAAATGACGTCGCAGAGGTGCACGGCTATGTGCTGCAATTTTGACCGCCATAAGGACACAGATAAAAACAACAACGGATTTTACAGTAGCACAAGCGTTCAGAAATATAAGAAACCTTTTTAATTAACAAGCTTGAAAGAACCTATTAGGCTACCAATAGGTAGGTAAAATCCGTCACTCCTGTTATCCGGAAACAAGAGTGAGGGTGTCGTGGACTAATATAAGCACTACTAAGGCGTTTCAAATCAAAAGACCAAACGTTAGGTGCGCCATGTTGCAGGGATTCTGCTCATGCACAGAACTATGCATAGGAAACCAGGACCTCAGTAAATTGTGGTGTACCAAAAACTCACCTCAGAACCCAGAACCCCTATCCAACCAGCATCAGTGTCTCATTCGTTATCCGTATTCTATCGGAGGTCCCAATGTATAGACAACCCAGAACAAGCGACTTAGAGTACTCTCAGGAATGGTGGGAATCAGAAATACCTGTTCGCTATTATTCTCACATCAGTCCACAACAAGAGTAATCAGAGACACGATAAAGTTTGAAACGTTTATTTTATAAACTACGTGTCCTAAGATGCAGTACTTTGACTAACATAAGCAGACAAATGATTATAATTAAAACCATCAGCATTGTTACAATACCATAGAAAATGAAAGGAGAAATCATAGTTAAATGACAGTGGAATATAGCCACCTTCCTTTCGCTAGTAAACTAGTATTATTAGACTAGTAGAAGGTCTCTAGGCTTGAATGGGGAACCCCATACCGTAAAGATCAGCTTAGTTGAATCACATCACAGGATCAGGTGTGCTCTGCTCCTGGGAAAACTCTTCTTCAGAATGTGTGTAAAGCATGCAGTCTGCAATATTAAAAGCACTCGACTTTCAGGTATTTGCAGCTGTGTGCGTGTTATGGCTAAATAGTGGGCTGATCAACCTGAACTCAAAAACATGCATTGTCTGGCGACCCAGACTATTTCTTTACACAATGTTCAGACCAAGGTCGCAGCGCACGTCTAGGGATGTTAACAACAGGCAGTTCTGATGTGAAGAAAAAGGCGAGCAAGCAGTTTTCAAATAATAACATGTATCTGCAGTGTCGTGTGCAAAGGCAGCAAAAGTGGCAAGATGGCTTTCTAACATCTAACGCGCTTATGTCAACATAGCAATGTATGTATCTAAATTGCAGCCCTCACTACATTACTGGAGAAAGTTCGACATCGCTCATCGTATTTCATCAGAAAAATAATTTTTGGGACTGTACAAAAAATTATTTATAATGTCAATTGGATCATGCCTCATGCTGAATAATCACTTTTTAATGCCTCACAGTGACCAAAATTGCCATTTTTACAGAATTTTCATCCTACTCAGAAGCTTCTATTTTGACCAATTGCAGGCAGGAAAAGGACTCTAAACACACTCATTTTAGTTCCATGAGTGACATTTCTCATGCAATAGTTTTTTACAGTCATAAGATGAAACATTACAAATTCACTATTACTGACCATCTGGAGAAAGTTTGATAAGTTTGGGGTCATCGTTTTTCATCAGAAAATAGATTTTTTGGACTATACAAAAGAATATTCAAAACGTCAATTGGATCATACCTCATGTTTAATAACCACTTTTTAGTGACCCGAATTGCCTTTTTTACAGACTTTTCCTCCTACTCGGAAGCTCCTATTTTTGACCGATTTAAGGCAGGAAAATGACTCTAGGAAAATGACTCTAAACACATTTATTTTAGTTACAAAAGTGACAATTCACATGCAATTGTTATTTACAGTCAAAAGATTAAATATTAAAAATTCACCATTACTGACCATCTGGAGAAACTTCGACAGGTCATCGTTTTTAATCAGAAAATTTATTTTTTGGACTGTACAAAACATGATTCAAAATGTCAATTGGTACATGCCTCATGTTGAATAACCACTTTTTAAGGTCTCACAGTGAAAAAATTGCCATTTCTACAGACTTTTCCTCCTACTCGAAAGCTCCTATTTTGACCGATTTCAGGCAGGAAGACGACTCTAAACACTCTCATTTTATTTCCATAAGTGATATTTCTCATGCAATAGTTATTTACAGTCAAAAGATTAAATATTAAAAATTCACTATTACTTACCATATGGAGAAAGTTTGACAGGTTCGGGGTCATCGTTTTTCATCAGAAAATTGATTTTATTGACTGTACAAAAAATGATTCAAAATGTCAAGTGGATCATGCCTCATTTTGATTAACCACTTTTTAAGGCCTCACAGTGACCAAAATTGCCATTTTTACAGATTTTTCCTCCTACTCGGAAGCTTCTATTTCAGCCGATTTCGGGCAGGAAAATTACTCTAAACACACTTTTTTTAGTTCCAAAAGTGACAATTCACATGCAATAGGTATTTACAGACCAAAGATTAAAATTGAAAAATTCACCATTACTGAAAATCTGGAGAAAGTTCAAAACGTACTGGGGTCATCGTTTTTCATCAGAAAATAGATTTTTTTGACTGTACAAAAAATGATTCAAAATGTCAATTGGATCGTGCCTCATGTTGAATAACCACTTTTTAAGGCCCCACAGTGACCACAATTGCCATTTTTACAGACTTTTCCTCCTACTTGGAAGCTTCTATTTTGACTGATTTCAGGCAGGAAAATGACTCTAAACACACTTATTTTAGTTACAAAATTGACATTTCTCATGCTATAGGTTTTAACAGTCAAAAGATTCACTATTAAAAATTCACTATTACTAACCATCTGGAGAAAGTTTGACAGGTTCGCGGTCAATTTTCATCAGAAAATCGATTTTTTTGACTGTATAAAAAATGATTTAAAATGTCAATTGGATCGTGCCTCATGTTGAATAACCACTTTTTAAGGCACCACAGTGAGCACAATTGCCATTTTTAATGACTTTTTCTCCTGCTCGGAAGCTTCTATTTTGACCGATTTCATGCAGGAAAATGACTTTAAACACACTTATTTTAATTCCAAAATTGATAATCCACATGCAATAGTTTTTTACTGACAAAAGTTTAAACATTAAAAATTCACCATTACTGACCATCTGTACATATATACAGGACTTAGGACACAGTTCCACATGTCGGATCGGCTTGTGTTGAAGACGGTTAGTGGCACCATTTGTCGCCGGTCTTCCACAGTGTAGGCCAGAGGTAGAGGTGAGCAAGGGCCCACAGTCACAAGCATACGTTGGTGGCCCCACTGGCCTGCGTAGTGCAGGTTCAGTGGCACCACGTTTCGCCGGACTTCCATCTGGAAATACCCCTCACTGACTGAAGGTAGTTTGGTGCTGTGGTCGCTGCAATTCAGGACTCAGGACACACTTACACATGTGGGATCGGCTTGTGTTGAACAGGGTTAGTTGGCACCACGTGTCATCGGTCTTCCACAGTGTAGGCTGGAGGCAGCGGTCAGCAAAGGCCCACAGGCAGGTGATGTTGACTTGAGTTGCACAGATTGGGAGCATGTGGTCTTCTTAACCCATTATAATGTCTTACACAATTTGCGTCGCTACTAATCTTGAATTGTGAACCGTGTAACCCCAGTGTAGGGCGGAGGCAGCGGTCAGTATGGGTGCACAGCTATGTAGCGATTATCGATGGTACAGTGAGTTAGTAGCACCTGAAGCACACAGCGTGTGCGCACCGTGCAATGATGCGTGGTCTGGGCGGGCCGTACTGGAAGGAAAGTGTCTTGCGAACTGGACTGCGACATCTGCAATCGCCACTGCATCTGAATTGTGAGCGCTGCTGTCCGCAGTGTAGATCGAAGGCAGTAGTCGGTACAGACATAAGTCTGCGGTGCTGTGCCGCTGGGTTCTCAGGGGGCCTGTGTCGAGGAGGTCCGTGTGCCACGTGCCAGGGTGAGGGCTGCCGCTGTGACAGACTCGTTGGTCTTCCCTCAAGTGAACCACGCCTAGGGCCTGGCCTATTTATTCATACTGCTATGCTGTAGTGGCGTACGTTGGAGCAGCCCACTCCGCTTCCGCTTCTAGGGGGGGGCAACACAGCTACATGACCAAGATCTTCCCCACTGCCTGAGGTAACATGGTTGCGTCCACTGTGCACTACACTACAAGTATCAACGGTATATCTCCACATGGAGAGGTTTGTGCTTTGCATAGTGAGGTATGTGCAGCACATCAGCGTTACACTTGGCATTGTGTGCTTTATTGTTGAAGGGTGACTTGCCTCCTTCATATATAGTTGGTTGCCACATCTCCCAACATTCAGCTATTGTGTGGCTGAGGGGCATGGTGTTTTGGGAAGGTCCGTTTTGTCCTATTTTACGCTGCCTTGGTGGTAGTAGGGGGGTGGTGCGGGGGGGGGGGTTCTGGTGGTGGTGGCGCTGGGTGTGGTGGTCTTGTTGCGTGTCGGACCTGCATGATCAGTAGCTCTATCATGTGTTGGTCTTTAGATGTGGCTGTGAGTTGGGTCCAATTCACGGAGTAGATAGTTGACCTCCTTACACCAGTTAAAGGTTGATGTTAATTTGTTACTGCTAACTCGGCTTATCGCCTGCTTTCTTGATCGCATTGCAGATTTGGCTGGTCGTTGAAAATATGGGGAAGTGGTGTTTTCATGTTTTTTTTGCACGGGAACGCCTACTTTGCATTTCATTAGCGTTAGTTGTGGCTCTCGTTTGTGGCGATTTTGTTGGCGTAAGGTATCGATGGAAAAGTGGTTAGATTTGCAGTTTTCACCAAGTTGAGAATGGGTTGATAATTAAAAAACACAGAAAAAAAGATTGGTTTAATGAACATTATAATTAGAAATTAGCATTTAAAAAACTTTGAAATTCACAGAAAAAAACATAGGATTCAGGCACGTTATAGTTAGAAATTAGCATTTAAAAAACCTTAGAAATTCACTGAAAAAACCATAGATTTCAGGCATGTTATAGTTAGAATTTAGCATTTAAAAAACCTTAGAAATTCACTGAAAAAACCATAGGTTTCAGGAATGTTATAGTTAGTTGGACATTTCACTCATAGATAACCATAGAAATTCCCCTGTTATAGTTAGTTGAGCTAACTATAACTCGCGCTCCCCCAAATGCACTGCTGATTACGTCACATTTTACATCATTTATGACATGGTCAGTGACATCACTGATGACATCGCTGATTACATCTCAAATGACATCACTGATGACATCATCCAAGTCAAAATCTGATGCACCTTATCAGACCCTAATATAACACTTGATATACCCACTCTAAAATACAGATTATAATATTCGAAACCATGAACACACCAATACCAGTTAGTACATATCCACTCACTAATTCCTAGGTCTACACACACATCCATTCATTCACCCATACAGTCACTCATACATACAGTCAGCCATCAATACAGCATTATCATATCCAGTCACATATCTATACAGACACTCACACACCGCCGCTCATTCATTGAGTTATTCACACACCTAGTCAGTAATGGAAATAATCATTCACACTTTCATTTACTCACCTGTACAGTTATACACATACCCCGTCACTTATTTAAACATATACTAACACATACTTACACTCTAATACAATAACTAATACAAGCACACACTGATCCATACAGACACTCTCACAATCACTCACTCTCACACATAGTCAAATCAAATCAAAACGAGCTTTAATCGATTTTAGACATTAAAATCATAAAAGCAGGCATATTAAAAAAGTATATCAACATAAATTACATGTATAATTCATCAATACACATCTCGTGGGTATGAAATCCTAAAAATTCATAAAATGCATGTAAACGATCTATAATTCATAAAACGAGCCATCTCGCCCTAGATAATTCCAGCCTGTTACATATCTTGCAGTTTAGTTATTTAGGCGTTTCCTAGTCCACAACACACTCTTTAGAAAAGCCACCACAAAACCAATACAGTAAAAATGTCCCAACATCTGTAAATGCACAAGGGCAGGGCGACATTGCCTCCATCCTCCCTGTTTTAATAGTGGTATTATCCATCTACGCCTTTCATTGCTGTAAAATTTACAGAAGAAGATTGCATGTAGTGTAGATTGTAATGAAATATTATCACAGGGGCATCAGCAAAGTTCCCTTGATCAATCATTAATGGCTGGGTGGGTGATCAGACGATGGAAAGTCCCAAATCTAAATCTTGTTAACAAATATCTATCGTATCCGCCCATAACACATAATAGATATGGTTGGATGTCACATGTTATAGTGATTATTTGGTGTTTAACCATCTCGAGAGTTAACCTATTTTCTTCTAGGTGGGTCATGCAAACTTTTTTTAAATCCTTCCGATTGATAGAGTTCATGTTTGCGGGTGAGGTGAAGAACTCTGGGTGTCAATGTCCTGCATAAATTTTTTTACGTATTTAAGCCATAAAATTTTGCCGGGGTTGTCTAATCTTGTAGCATCCATTATTATTTCCCTGTTAAGGCCAGTACTGGCCGAAGTCCAAATTCTATGCCACAGCAAAATTGGTTGAACTTTGATTAAATCGGAAATATATACAACTCCTAGTTCGCTGTGACAATTAAATACTGGGGCACTTGCTGGGACGGCTAAGATAAACCTTAAAAAGCCATTTTCAATACGTTGAATTGATGTACATTCTTGGAAACCCCAAATGCCTGCCCCATAAACTGCTATGCTCACGCATTATGCTTGGTAAATTTTCAATAAAATTTCAGGTGGCCTTTTCCCCAGTTTTTTTGTAAAATGTATTAAGGCAGCAATGGACTTCATAAAAAGTAAGCTCCTGGCCTTGACAGATGGAGCCCAAGAGCAGGTTCTGTTAAAAAGGGCACCCAGATAACTGAACGAGTTGATGGCTTCCACCCTACTACCCCCGCCTGGTAGCTTCTATAATTATTTTTCCCTCTCCCACATGACATAACATAGCTTTTCTTTGCATTCAGCTTTAAACCGAGCCTATCCTTAAAACAAGTATAAAAGGAAAGCGCCCTCTGTAGGCCAATCTGAGTGCGAGCCATAAGTACCGCGTCATCGGCATAGAGGAGAGAGGCTATCGGGCGTGCATTTACGGTTGGTGGATCCCTAGTGTGTGACACCAACTCCTGTTCCAGAGCGTTAGTATATAATGAGAACGGGAGTGGTGCCAAAATACAACCTTGCCTTACGCCCCTCTCCACTTTGAATGATGCAGTGCACTCACCCTTTGTTCCATGATGGACGTTTGCAGTGGCTCCAGAATATAACTGTCTTAAAAACTGAATTAAAACAGGGTAAACTTTTAGTTCGTTAAGGACTTCCCACAGCTTATTATGAATTACACAATTGAAAGCAGCTGTGAGGTCAACGAAGGCCAAGTAAAATTTCCCTGTCTTAGCCTGCGTATATTTACCAATTAAAATACTAAGGTTCAAAATCTGCTCGTTGGTTCCTAAACCAGCTCTAAAACCATACTGGACGTCGCTTAAAGTGCCATTTTCTTCAGTCCATGCCTGTAATCGATCTAAAACAATCCTGCCCGCAACCTTCATTAGGGAGTCCAACAGAGATATTGGGCGGTAACACGCAGGGTTCTCCCGCTCACCATTTTTAAAAATGGGGACTATAATTGATTCAGACCATGTACCTATAAATCCATTTTCGCAGCACGCTTGTAAAACCCTAGTTAAAATGGGGCCCCATACCTCCAGGTTTCACTTATAGAGATCGATTGGTATCCCATCAGGGCCGTCAGTCTTACCACTCTTGCTTGCCTTTACTGCCGCGTTAACATCTTGGAGTGAAATATGAATGTTAATAGGCGTGAAATTCTGTTTTGCCCTCTCTATATCTTGACTCTGGTCTACTTCCTCTGTGGCTCTCTGTTTTGAGTAGACATTTGTAAAAAACTCTATCCAGGTTCTTTCCTCAATAGCCACCTCAATTGATGGTGCATTTAAATTATTATTGAGGAATGGGGCATTCACTGCCAACCAGAATTTCAGGCTGTCTTTACTCTCAGCGGCATCACTAAGGTTCTTCCACGCCTTGTCTTTCAACTCATTCATCCTATTTTTCCTGGCTGCATTATACAACTTTCTACAGGCCCTGATCTCGCTATTGTCTCTTACCACTCTGTGTAGGGCACTCTTTAAATTTGAATAGCTTTTAGTACAGTTTTTATCAAACCATCCCTTCCTGGAGTTACCTGTGCCTTTACATGTCACTGACAACGTGCTTTTAACCATCTCAGTAATACAATTAAAAGCTTTTAAAACATCTTCATGTGTTGGACTATCGCTTAGACATATTAGAATTGGATCTAATGCCTTTGTGACTATTTCTTTATTTAACTCTGCAGAGTCCCAGCTAGCCCAGCGGATTGCATAACCATTTTTCCTTCCCAATTCTACATTCTGCACCCATGCTGCTTTATTACAAGTTTTCCTTAATGCACTTTCTGAGATGACTATGTTCACACTAATTGCCAAATGATCGCTCATAACATTTTGATGAATGTTATACCCTTTCACGTAACTTGCATGGCGATTTGGCATAATAATAAAATCAATAGTTGATTTAGCACCTCTACCATTAAATGTGTAACCAAAATCCGCCTTAGGCATGCATAAGTGGTTTGAAAATCCAAAGTTGTGTTTAAACATAATATCATTAAACAGCTCTCCTTTGTCTAAGTGTTGGAAGTGAATCGGGGGGTCATCCTTATCCAGAGTTAAGCCACACTTCCCTATTTCAGCAAATGGGCACAGGCTAATATTAAAATCACCACCCCAGATAGGAATAAAATCAATATCACGTTTTAGTCTTAAACTACTGATATCCTCGCTAAGCTTCTCTAGTATAACTCCCAGCTGGGCCTTTTCCACATTATTGTAAAAGTTAATCAGAGCCAATGTACTATTCGGATCCATAGATATTAGGACAATTTGATAATAGATTTCTGAACTGACCATCTCAATGTTATATGCCCCCAGCCAATTTGAAACATAAACGCATAGCCCCCCTTTCGGCTTCCACTAGGTGACTGAATTGCGGGTTTATTATACGTTTTAAACCCATTAACATGTACATTATTAATAACCCAGGTCTCTTGCAAACACAGAACATCAAAATTGCTGATGAAGTTCAACCAAACCGGGTCATTCGCTTTGTTTTTTAGCCCTGCAACATTCCAAAAAAGGATACTGCATACACCTGCCCGATGGTCAATTGTTTCCATAAGATCCCCCTCGGAAACATCATCCTATTTGGGTTGCTTTCCCCTTCATCCACTCGCTCATCCAAAATCAAGCTCTGCATGGTTGATACGCCTGGGTTTTCAGCGGTAAAAACATTCATATTCCTGGGCAGAAACCTACTAATTGGTTGTCATTCGTTCTCATCCAAAGTGATTAGGGGCCCAAATCTGTTTGACACTGCTAAGTTATAGCAGAGGCCATCCCTATTCCATCCATGAGGGCCATGATTTTCGGGGGTATTTGTGGTTGACGGTCGATAAAAGAAGTCCAGTTGGCGAACTTGAATACTAGTATTGGTCAGGTTTGAGTGACGTATTCTCGATAAAATTTCCCTAACCAAAGCCGGTGATCCCAACGAGAGCACTATGCAATCTCCTTCATAAAGTTTACTGCTGTTGCCTACCCAATCAATTCTCCTCACCATCTTAAATTCCGTAAAAAGTGCATTTGTTAAACCTGTCCTATTTCCCAGCCAATGTATAGTTTTATTTCTCAGGGCAGGCCAGGTTTCCGTTGCTGCTAAATCTAGTTTAGGAGCACCCTTCCGTTTTTCAATTGATTTGTGACCTTCCACGCCTAACTCTTTGCGTCTAAGTGCCTTACCGTCTAATGTGGTGCTATTTTCTATAATCGCGGGTACATTTTGACACCAATCCTGGAGGCCGCCCTGTTCACTTACTACTGATACTCTTTTGTCTAGCCAGGGTGTCGTTTTTAAAACTACCATTTTTGGATGTTCACGAGCACCCAGTAATTTCTGATTTACTGTACCCTTTTCTTGTGTGGCCTTGGGCTGGGCCACTAGCACGTTATCCAGGCCTATTTCTATTTTATCCAGCCTGCTCGCAAGAGTATTTATTGTTTGTGTAACAAACTCCTTTAGGTCTTTAATGACTGTATACAAGTTTACCGGTACACTTATAGGTTCACTACAAGACTTTTTCCCCCTCGGGCACTTACAATGCCCATTTCCTTCTGCATTTTATTTTTAGCACCCTGCAATTTCCCCTGTGGCTTTTTTGAGTGGGTTTTGGTTTGTCTGGGAGTGGAAATGGGAATCGGGTGAGTTACAACTGCATCTTCTGCAGTGTTATTTGCTAACGTCAGGTTAGGTAATTTGCAGGTTTTATTTGAAGGAGGTAATTGATCACTATCTATTGTCCCATCAGAAATATCATCGGGAATTTCCTAAATGCACCCATTTTTTTGTTGCACATGGATAACATTATTGGGGAGATCTTTCTCTACCACCCCTACGTCACTTGGCGCAGTATTATCCATTGTCTTTTGTTGTGATAACAACGGGTCTATCGTTTCGATATTTAGTGTTTCCTCCACGGAGATAATCTGTCTTTCTATTTCCCCGACAACCCCTGTTGAGTAATTCAACAGAGTCATATTAATCTTTCTATGTTTACTTGGTGTTTTTGATATACGACTCGCTGCCTGCTTCCTTTTCCCCATTATGAGCTATTTATTTACCTACAATGTTTATAGGGCTTATAAAAATATGACTTCAAAAATCTCAAGGAAGTAAGCTCCCAACCGGTGCACTAGCTAGACACTTTCTTGACCCCACTAAATGTAAAGTGCAAAGTGCTTAACCCTTTGATAGGATATCAAAAATCCAAATAAAAACAGTGCAGATACTGCCCATAAATTACAATTATCATCCACTCCTTAGTAAAATATCATAATTATAAAGAACTCTTAAGATACTATTAAAAAGAATTAACCGTGCATATACAAAGAGATACAAGGTCCAAATATAATAGCAGCAAGAGTCTTTGGGGTGCAAATTGCAGTTTGTTTAGTCGTACCAATATATGTCAAAGTTTAAAGTCTTTGGCCACTTATGAGTAGAGGGACACTCAAAAAAGATAATCACAGTACCTTGTACGTCGGTCCAGGTTAAATGCGGGGGCCTAGACATTAGAGAAATGGCCCAGCCCTGCCTCTTCCTGGCGATGACGGGCAAGGACGTGCCCGCCATTGGCCTGGGCTTCGCCCGGGTGCGGCCCGCGCGCGTCCCGCGCCGCAATGCCGCCCCACGCTTTTCAGCGCAACGGCGGCAGTTGTCTCCTCCCTCCTGGGAGCAGGGCACCCTGGGACTTTGAGTCCTCCCAAAGTGCTGGTGCTGGCTGTGGTGATCTGCGCTTCTCGCGCCGCGATGGTGCTCTACGCTTTTTAGCGCGACGGCGGCAGTTGTCTCCTCCCTCCTGGGAGCAGGGCACCCTCGGACTTTGAGTCCTCCCAAAGTGCTGGTGCCGGCCGTGGTGATTTGCGCATCCCGCGCCGCAATGGTGCTCCGTGCTTTTTAGTGCGACGACGGCAGTTGTCTCCTCTCTCCTGGGAGCAGGGCACCCTGGGACTTTGAGTCCTCCCAAAGTGCTGGTGCTGGCTGTGGTGATTTGCGCGTCCATATAGTCATTTATACAGTCCAACACTCATATATACTGCCTTTCACATATGGATTTACTCACACATGTACCACTGAAGCATCCATTTACTTACCAAGACACTCATACACACACTCACCAAGCCATAAAGCCCTTCACAGATACAGACTTGAACACATATACCCAGTGAATTATCCACTCACACATCTATGCACAGAGTCACACCCCACACCCACCTACACAGACACTCAGGCACTCATACAGGTACTCAGACAAGCAATCAATAACTCATATAGATCCTCATTTAGTTGCTAACCAAACCATGGAACTGCTTACACACCAGCTGTTGGAAATGGCCCTTTTTGCAGGGTTATCCCCAAACTTTTAGCTTCTTCCTCTTTATTTTTTCTGACCCGTGGTTTTTGGCAATAGGACTCTGGGCACTTTACCACTGCTGATCAGTGCTAAAGTGCATATGCTCTCTGTATAAATTGCTATATTGATTGGTTATCCATGATTGGTATATTTGTTTCACCTGTCAGCCCCTAGTAAAGTGCACTGAATGTGCCAGGGCTGGTGATTCAAATGCTACTAGTGGGCCTGCAGCACTGATTGTGCCACCCACAGGAGTAGCGCTAAAATGATGTCTTAGGCCTGCTCGCAGTGCCTATGTGCAGTCCAGAACTGCCATGTCGACCTGGCCAGTGCAACCACTGACCAGGCCTTATCCTTCCCTTTCTGTACATGTCAGGCATCCCTATGGTGGCCCTAGGTACCCCCCTGGGCTGGGTGCAGTGTATCTGAAAGGTAGGGCATGTACTGAGGTGTGTAATATGCCCTGGTAGTGAATTACAGCCATTTTCGTTTTTCACTGCTGAGAGCCTATCTTGCCCATAGGATAGAATGGGGAAGGCTGTTTACATGCCTATCTTCCCAGAAGGGCAAGATAGAAAATCCAAGTTTGGTATCTTTGTGTTCAGAATTTAATTACACATCTTTTTAGCAAGCTGGCTTTTAAATTCACTGTGTGAGAATAGCACTTTTTAGAAAGTAGCTATTCTCCTGTTTAGCCTTCCTGTGTGCCTGTGTGCTGGTTGGCTGACTGGTGTCATGTGATGGGCTAGGTGGCTCCAGGAGTCTGGATGAGTCAGCAGCAGGGTGAATAGGGAGATCTGCTAGATGGGTGGGAGGAGTAGCCCCTGGGTTTTAGTAGGGCTGCCTCTGCCAGCACCATGCCGGCTCCACCCCCTGCTGGCCAGGCTGAGGACTCTGCCTCTGCCAGCACAAAGAAGGCTCCACCTCCTGCTGAGCGTCTAACGACCCTGCCCCTCACTCTGAAAGGAACCAGGTGCTCCAGGGCAGAGCACACACAGGAACCGGTTTTGAGCCGGGGAATCCCCCCACTGAGAGACAAAGACTTGGAGGGGTATAAGAAGAGGACCCCAGACACCTAAACTTTAGATAACTTTGGAACTAAGGAGGAACCTCTGCCAAGGAGAAAGCTGAAAAGAACTGAAGAGGAGAAGACTGCCTGCTTGCTGTTTTGCTTTGCTGCCAAGGAGAGGGGAAGGACCTTGCCGGGTCCCCTTCTTTTGATTCTGATCTCCAAGGGCCTGAGAAGAGCTGGCTCCCTGTTAAGAAGTCCCAGGAACAAAAGGACTTCACCACCAGCTCCTCTGGAACTCTGCTGAGAGAGTTCTGACCTGCCTTGGAGTGCTTGCCCAGTCTTGGAGCCTCAGGAGGTCGTTTTGCTGTGTTTGGGAGCTGGGAAGCAGAAGCGTGAAAAAGAGTAACTGGTACCCAACGCATCATCCGATTGCGTGTCGCAAGAACGAGAGTGCAAGGAGAATTTCATCGCGGCGTCATCGCTGCACCCGGAGTCCCCACATCGCCGAGTGCGTCGAGCATCGTTCCGGTGAGAGAAGATTCCTGACGCTGCGAGGGTCGTCGCAGAACCAGTTTGCGGGCCGCACCACTGCCGGTGCGTGAAAGTATCCAGTCGCTGCGTGTATCGACGCAGAGTCCCGTCCCATGACTCATCGAGGGTTGCGGCGCCCGAAGTCAACGCTGCGCCACGCACCATGACGCATCGAGGGTTGCGGCCCCAGAAGTCAACGCAGCGCCGCGCATCGCGCCGCACCGAAGATCGTCGCATCGTACCTGTGCGTGAAGCTTCCCCCTAAGAAACCTACGCAACGAAAGCCAAAGTCATCGCATCCTCCCCCTACAGATCGGAGCCAGCGCATCCACCTCTGCTGCGTGAAGCAGGGCTGCTGCAAAGCCTCCCCAAGATCTCAGGAGTATCGCATCGCCTCTGCCATCTTCCTTGTTATAGCTTTTGGGAACCTTATCGCAACTACAGGTACTGTTGGGCACGAGAGTGTCGCATTTTGTGCATTGAGAGTCGCATTGTGCAGGACACTGACTTTTACATCCTGGAGTACTTTCTGCAGACTCTTGAACTATCTTTAAAGTAACCTTTTTAATTGTATGTTGGTTTTTCTGTAGTATTTGGCCTTGTGAAGTTTTTAGTAAAGATACCTTATTTTTCTAAAACTGGTGTGGAGTAAATCTGTGGTGTTTTCACTGTGTTACTGGGAGTGTTGGTACAAATACTTTACACATTGCCTTTGATAGCCTAGACTGCTCAGGCCAAGCTACCTAGAGGGTGAGCAGGGGTTATCTTAACAGTGTTGCCCCCTTCCCCTGACTAGAAGCAAGGGTCCCTACTTGGACAGTGGTACCTACCCTGCCAACTAGAGACCCCCAGATCTAACATTGGTGGTCAGCAGTGAGGATTTGAACTTGTATTTGTACTTGACCCACAGTAATTGGTGTACATCACTAGTTTAAGTGCAGACCACTACGCAACCACATACCGTGTTTTGTTTTGGTTCTATTTTTGATCTGATCCTTGAGTCATCCAGGCATCATGTCTCAGAAGGGTAAAGCAGCAGGTGATGTTGCAGAACTGGAGTTTGATATTGAAATGTTAAGTGATTACAAAGTAGGTCAACTCAAGCAGTTCTGCAGGATCTTTGGTTGTCCTATGGAGAGCAGCTCCAGGAAGGAGGAGCTACGGAAGGACTTAAGGGCATGGTGGGAAGCCAAAGAGGCTGGGGAGACAGGTGATGCAGAGGTGGATGAGGATGCACAAGCGGATAGTTTCAGGTCACAGGATCTGCCTGTGTCCAGAGCAGCCTCCAGGGCTGGCAGCCAGCATTCAGCTAGAAGTTTTTCCCCAGAGGAGTTGGAGGAAAACCAAAGGGTTAGAGATTATGAGTTAGAAGTCATGAGGCTTGAGTTGAGGCTGATGGAAATGGAAACCCAGAACAAAGTAGAAGAGAGAAAGAAGATGTATGCCTTGGAAGAATTTAAATTGACCTTGGCACATGAACTAAGGATGAGGGAGCTTGATTTGGAGCTCGAGAGGCTTGAGGCCATGAGTGTCTCAGCTGAAGAAGAAAAATGGGTAGCTCAAGGAGTGAGCTTTTCTGAGTTGGAGGTGGAGTCCAGCTCAGATGGTGGCAGCAAGATTGTAGTTTCTAGTGCTGAGAGAAAGGTACAAGCACCCAGAGATGTGGCACCTGACTTGAAGGAGGGGGTTGACATACACCAGGGGGTTCAGGTTTATGATGTAGTTCCAGTGGAGTGCAGTGTCCCTGAAGTAGATTGGGGAACTGGCACAGGGGACCATATTCCTAGTGGTGGGAGGGACACTCTACTGACCCTAGATGAGAGGTACAGGGAGAGGGGTTCCCCCATGGTAGAAACCTTGGTGTGTGAGTGTGAAGACCGCCCAGAAGAGTGTGAGTTGTGTGACAGAGACAGTCAGGTACTGTCTTGCCAATCTCAGGAGAGTGGTGTGGGGTACTTGTGTGAGGCACTGGAGGGTGAGGCAAAGGGTAGCTTGGTTAACAACTGTGGGGGGCTGTGTGATTCATTTGTTGGAGAGCATATCTTAAGTCCCTGTTTTCCAGAGCTATGCCAACACCCGGTGGAGAGTGAGTTCTCTGGTTCCAGGGAGCTTGCGTTGGAGGCAGACCTCTGGTTGGATGCCAGAGGGTCTGAAGAGGCATTGGGGAGTGATCCCAAAAGGAGTGGCCCAGACATCTTCCAGACCTGTGAGGTGGAAGAGGTTCAGTGTAGCCCAGAGGTCCCAGTGTAGTGGGAGGGGTGTAGGGGCTCACGTCCTGTCTCAGTGGAGAAGGGGTGAGTGTGGGACTGTGGGTCCCAAGGTGCCCGAAACCCAGTCTCAGGGCCTGGTGGGTTCCTTAAGGGAACACCAGGTTGGGGGCCTAGACAGTGCTAGTAGGTCATTTGAGGAGGATCCCCTAGTGTCAGGAGAACCTGGAGCCTCTGTAAACAGAGCTCCAGTGGTTCTGGTGTCTGGCGGTACCGCTCCAGTTGGGAGGGTGCAGAAGTCCAGACTGAGGGGTGAGAGGGGGATGTGTTCCCCAGTGGGAGAACCAGTGGGTCAGAGACCAGCCAGAAGGGCTGAGTCCCCTAGGAGTGACCATGGTGACACCACGTCTGTCCTGGGGGATCTTCACGCACTGTCAGGTGGACAGGGTCCGGGAGATCTGCGCCAGGCAGACTGTCACGAGACACATGAGTCATGTGTCACCCTCGGGGAGATACTGTGTGAGTCCCCAGAAGTCCTGGCATGCCAGGCAGGTGTGCAACCGCAGGGTTTAGTCCCTGGGTTGGGAGGCCAGGTTCAGGATCTGCCTGACCTGGGAGGAAGTACATCTGTAAGCTGTGTCCTGAGCGGTTTGGCTTCCAGGGGTACCACTCCAGTGGGGAGGGTGCAGCACTCTGGAAGGGGGTGCAGAGGGAGAGAGTCCTCGCCTCTGACCCCGGTGCAACCTGAGGGTTTAGACCCTAGGTTGGGAGACCAGTTGCTGGAGAGAGGTCCTGAACTGGAGGGAGGGACATGTGTAAGCAGTGTCTCTACCAGTTTGTCTTTGAGGTGTACCACTCCGAGTGGGAGGGTGCAGAACTCTGGAAGGGGGTGCAGAGGGAGGGAGTCCTCGCCTCTGACCCCGGTTCACCTGGGGGGTGTAGACCCTAGGTTGGAGGGCCAGGTCCGGGGTGTCCCCCCTGACCTGGAATCCCAGTTGCAGGATAGAACCCCTGAACTGGTGGGCGAATGGTGCAGGACACCTGCCACAGGTGCCCTGACTATTCTAGAAGGGGGTACCGCTCCAGGTGGGAGGGTACAGAGCCCCAAGGAAGAGGAGGAACGGGTATGGAACGGCCCACCCCAGCCTCCTGTCCAGGTACCCCCCTGGGCTGGTGGGTCAGTGCCAGGTTGTCAGACCCGACCTGACAGGGAAGGGAGTGGACAAAGGGTGCCAAGCACCTGGGGCTACTGCCCCCCACCCTCTGACGCCACAGGGGTTTGAGAGCCCTGAGAGGCATAAGGCCTGGGTCTCGTCCCTGACCACTGTCACTGGTCACTGGGGCTTGCTGTCTGTCTGTTGGGACACATCTGTGAGCAAGTTAAGGCTAGGTGCTGCACAGGTGGTGTCCACAGGTGAAGAGAAGGGTTCCACATGGGTTGGCTTGGTGGACCCTGAGAGTATGGCTGGAGAGATCCAACCGGGTTCAGGAAGGCGTAGAACAGGAATAGTGCCCTGCTGTTTGGGCCAGTTTCCGTGTTCTATCGCCCTAAGCAGGGAATCCCCTCGAGGTATCGCTTGGTCAACCCTGGCTTTAGGCTGGAAGGGGGTTGTGTTGGAAATGGCCCTTTTTGCAGGGTTATCCCCAAACTTTTTGCTTCTTCCTCCTTTATTTTTTCTGACCCGTGGTTGTTAGCAATAGGACTCTGGGCACTTTACCACTGCTGATCAGTGCTAAAGTGCATATGCTCTCTGTATAAATTGCTATATTGATTGGTTATCCATGATTGGTATATTTGTTTCACCTGTCAGCCCCTAGTAAAGTGCACTGAATGTGCCAGGGCTGGTGATTCAAATGCTACTAGTGGGCCTGCAGCACTGATTGTGCCACCCACAGGAGTAGCACTAAAATGATGTCTTAGGCCTGCTCGCAGTGGCTATGTGCAGTCCAGGACTGCCATGTCGACCTGGCCAGTGCAACCACTGACCAGGCCTTATCCTTCCCTTTCTGTACATGTCAGGCATCCCTATGGTGGCCCTAGGTACCCCTCTGGGCTGGGTGCAGTGTATCTGAAAGGTAGGGCATGTACTGAGGTGTGTAACATGCCCTGGTAGTGAATTACAGCCATTTTCGTTTTTCACTGCTGAGAGGCTATCTTGCCCATAGGATAGAATGGGGAAGGCTGTTTACATGCCTATCTTCCCAGAAGGGCAAGATAGAAAATCCAAGTTTGGTATCTTTGTGTTCAGAATTTAATTACACATCTTTTTAGCAAGATGGCTTTTAAATTCACTGTGTGAGAATAGCACTTTTTAGAAAGTAGCTATTCTCCTGTTTAGCCTTCCTGTGTGCCTGTGTGCTGGTTGGCTGACTGGTGTCATGTGATGGGCTAGGTGGCTCCAGGAGTCTGGATGAGTCAGCAGCAGGGTGAATAGGGAGATCTGCTAGATGGGTGGGAGGAGTAGCCCCTGGGTTTGAGTAGGGCTGCCTCTGCCAGCACAATGCCGGCTCCACCCCCTGCTGGCCAGGCTGAGGACTCTGCCTCTGCCAGCACAAAGAAGGCTCCACCTCCTGCTGAGCGTCTAACGACCCTGCCCCTCACTCTGAAAGGAACCAGGTGCTCCAGGGCAGAGCACACACAGGAACCGGTTTGAGCCGGGGAATCCCCCCACTGAAACAAAGAGAGACAAAGACTTGGAGGGGTATAAGAAGAGGACCCCAGACACCTAAACTTTAGATCACTTTGGAACTAAGGAGGAACCTCTGCCAAGGAGAAAGCTGAAAAGAACTGAAGAGGAAAAGACTGCCTGCTTGCTGTTTTGCTTTGCTGCCAAGGAGAGGGGAAGGACCTTGCCGGGTCCCCTTCTTTTGATTCTGATCTCCAAGGGCCTGAGAAGAGCTGGCTCCCTGTTAAGAAGTCCCAGGAACAAAAGGACTTCACCACCAGCTCCCCTGGAACTCTGCTGAGAGAGTTCTGACCTGCCTTGGAGTGCTTGCCCAGTCTTGGGGCCTCAGGAGGTCGTTTTGCTGTGTTTGGGAGCTGGGAAGCAGAAGCGTGAAAAAGAGTAACTGGTACCCAACGCATCATCCGATTGCGTGTCGCAAGAACGAGAGTGCGAGGAGAATTTCATCGCGGCGTCATCGCAGCACCCGGAGTCCCCGCATCGCCGAGTGCGTCGAGCATCGTTCCGGTGCGAGAAGATTCCTGACGCTGCGAGGGTCGTCGCAGAACCAATTTGCGGGCCGCACCACTGCCGGTTCGTGAAAGTATCCAGTCGCTGCGTGTGTTGACGCAGAGTCCCGTCCCGTGACGCATCGAGGGTTGCGGCGCCCGCAGTCAACACTGCGCCGTGCACCGCGACGCATCGAGGGTTCCGGCGCCAGAAGTCAACACAGCACCGCGCTTCGCGCTGTACCGAAGATCGTCGTATCGTACCTGTGCGTGAAGCTTCCCCCTAAAGAAACCTACGCAACGAAAGCCAAAGTCATCGCATCCTCCCCTTACAGATCGAAGCCGGCGCATCCACCTCTGCTGCGTGAAGCAGGGCTGCTGCAAAGCCTCCCCAAGATCTCAGGAGTATCGCATCGCCTTTGCCATCTTCCTTGTTATAGCTTTTTGGGAACCTTATCACAACTACAGGTACTGTTGGGCACGAGAGTGTCGCATTTTGTGCATTGAGAGTCGCATTGTGCAGGACACTGACTTTTACATCCTGGAGTACTTTCTGCAAACTCTTGAACTATCTTTAAAGTAACCTTTTTAATTGTATGTTGGTTTTTCTGTAGTATTTGGTCTTGTGAAGTTTTTAGTAAAGATACCTTATTTTTCTAAAACTGGTGTGGAGTAAATCTGTGGTGTTTTCACTGTGTTACTGGGAGTGTTGGTACAAATACTTTAGACATTGCCTTTGATAGCCTAGACTGCTCAGGCCAAGCTACCTAGAGGGTGAGCAGGGGTTATCTTAACAGTGTATCCCCCTTCCCATGACTAGAAGCAAGGGTCCCTACTTGGACAGTGGTACCTACCCTGCCAACTAGAGACCCCCAGATCTAACACCAGCTGACAACCTAAACTGTGTGAATGTCTGTATCAGTCGCTAACACATGAATTAAGCAAGACACAATTAATAACTCACTTATACAGTCAGTCACACACCTACTTAATCATACACCCATTCATTGTTCAATGCACCTTGGCATATATATATAAAACATATTTACATTTTATAGAAACACACATTCAATGGATGATGTCATCAGTGATGTCATCAGTGATGTCATCAGTGATGTCATTTGAGATGTTATCAGTGATGTCATCAGTGATGTCACTGACCATGTCACGAATGATGTAATATGTAATATGTGACGTCATCAGCAGTGCATTGTGGGGGTGTGAGTTATAGTTAGCTCAACTAACTATAACAGGGGAATTTCTATGGTTTTCTATGAGTGAAATGTCCAACTAACTATAACATCCCTGAAACCTATGGTTTTTCCAGCGAATTTCAAAGGTTTTTTAAATGCTAATTTCTAACTATAATGTGCCTGAAACCTATGGTTTTTTCAGTGAATATATATATATATATAAAACTGTTCACTCTCCAACTTCCATCCGGCGAATAGAGAGACACGAACCACATGAAGGTATGGTTTGGATTCATTTATTCCTCAAAGATGACTCCACTAGTCCTTGATCACAATATATATATTGCAAAAATTTTCAGTACCAAAGTAATGGATGACGACACCTGTCCCGCAGGCTTGTTCACCAACAAGCCTGCGGGACCGGCAAAACGCGTCCAGCAGCTGACAATTAAATTGATATTTTCAGCATGACACGGCGTTGTCATCCTTTAGTTTGGTACTGGTAATTTCTGCAATTGAATACGGATCAAGCTTGTATGACCCGCTTCGACGATGCGCCCATTGTTCAAGCGAAGTTGTTATATATATATATATATATATATAATCACCCAAAGTTCGTCCACGAACGAAAGTGCACTCCACACCAGAATACTTAACAAAAGCTTTTATGGTTGCAGGAGCAAGGATTGAACATTCATGTCAAGAATCATTTTCTGCGCCTTACGCGTTTCACGCCTCCTGGCTCTTGATCACAGGCATCCTTGGCAAACCGGAATCTACAAATTCTCAGCATTTTATTCCCTCCAGTGGGATCTCGTCAGTGAGTTTATTTGCGCTGGGCACTCTGGGATTTGTAGTGCTTCTAATTCAATTTCACCCTTCAGTGGGTTTGTTCCGTGGGCCAATTTAAAGATTAATATTTCAGCCCTCCAGTGGGCCTCTCACATGAATGCACAATCCATTTAAACCCGTTCTGATGTGGCCGTAGTGAGGCAGCGAAAAGTTCTATGCCCCCACGGCAACAAACACATTTTGATGGCAGTGTAGCTTTCACGGAAGGACAGCCGTTATCAATCACCCAAAGTTCGTCCACGTATGAAAGTGCACTCCACACCAGAATACTTAACAAAAGCTTTTATGGTTGCAGGAGCAAGGATTGAACATTCATGTCAAGAATCATTTTCTGCGCCTTACGCATTTCAAGCCTCCTGGCTCTTGATCACAGGCATCCTTGGCAAACCGGAATCTACAAAGTCTCAGCATTTTATTCCCTCCAGTGGGATCTCGTCAGTGAGTTTATTTGCGCTGGGCACTCTGGGATTTGTAGTGCTTCTAATTAAATTTCACCCTTCAGTGGGTTTGTTCCGTGGGCCAATTTAAAGATTAATATTTCAGCCCTCCAGTGGGCCTCTCACATGAATGCACAATCCATTTAAACCCGTTCTGATGTGGCCGTAGTGAGGCAGCGAAAAGTTCTATGCCCCCACGGCAACAAACACGTTTTGATGGCGGTGCAACTTTCACGGCAGGACAGCCATTATAAATCACCCAAAGTTCGTCCACGAACGAAAGTGCACTCCACACCAGAATACTTAACAAAAGCTTTTATGGTTGCAGGAGCAAGGATTGAACATTCATGTCAAGAATCATTTTCTGTGCCTTACGCGTTTCACGCCTCCTGGCTCTTGATCACAGGCATCCTTGGCAAACCTGAATCTACAAAGTCTCAGCATTTTATTCCCTCCAATGGGATCTCGTCAGCTTTTGTTAAGTATTCTGGTGTGGAGTGCACTTTCGTTCGTGGACGAACTTTGGGTGATTTAGAACGGCTGAACAGAATTACTTGAAATTTGGCAAAGAGGTAGTCCTCAGGTCAGGCATGTGCCTTTTGCTGAAATGGTGTAAATCCGTTCAGTAGTTCCTGAGAAAATCAAAAGTAAAATCACATATATATCTGGGCGGAGCCTAACCACACATCTCATCGTGAGATCTGATTGGCTGTCAGCACTTCATCCAAGAACTGTTGGCAGCCATCTTGGGACCAATATACATGATAGCACCTCATTAAAAAGCATTGCAGTTAATAGAAGGTTTTAAGACTTTAGTTACATTATAAATCATTTGTTGATGGTACCATACTCATTTTAGGAATTGTGGTGTGTTCTAAGGTGATTTTACCATGTGAAAAAGCCTTCTGCTGTGATATCCTGAATCATGTTTGAGAGAAAACTATTTTCTCATGCTTTTCCCACAGAGGTTTGGAAGGTGATCTATAAGCTAACTGAAAGCATATTTTCTGTAAGCCATCTTGGTTGGAATAAAGTGGTAATTCTTAAAACAATTAATTTAAAAAGGAACAAAATGAGGGGGTTCATTTTGCCATAGAAAGTATGATTAGTGCTGCAGAAAGAAAAATTAGGGCACATTTTGAGTGACTTCTCAAATCCTCTTCTATTTCATTAAAAAATTCTGACATGCAGACTGAACATGCACTTTCAATACCAGCAGCAGACTTCCCTGGAGAGCAGTAGCTTTACTACAGTGATCTAATAAGCAACTAGAGTGCTAACATTCTGAATTTATGGCAAATTTGTGACACATCTGAATGCCTTCTTGATGGAATCAAAGTAAAAAACTGAAAGTATTTCCTACTGAGGAGACTGTAGTAAATGAGGAAATTAGGAAACATCATAACAAATAAGTCTCCCAAAATGGCCACCAGAGACAAAAGAGCCCAAATATCACCCAGATGTAGCCCAAGTATAGCCCAATGACAGAATGTCCCAGAGTGTTCTTAAGAACAACTAGAGCGCTTACTGTCCTACTTATGACAAACATATTGCACACCTGAAGCCATCTTGATTGGAATAAAGTGGTAACTCTTAAAACATTTAATTTAAAAAGGAAAAAAATGAGGGGGTTCATTTTGCCATAGAAAGTATGATTAGTGCTGCAGAAAGAAAATTAGGGCACATTTTGAGTGACTTCTCAAATCCTCTTCTATTTCATTAAAAAATTCTGACATATAGACTGAAACATGCACTTTCAAAACCAGCAGCAGACTTCACTGGTGAGCAGTAGCTTTACTACAGTGAACTAATAAGCAACTAGAGAGCTAACATTCTGAATTTATGGCAAATGTGTGGCACATCTGAATGCCTTCTTGATGGAATCAAAGTAAAAAACTTAAAGTATTTCCAACTGAGGAGACTGTAGTAAATGAGGAAATTAGGAAACTTCATAACAAATAAGTCTCCCAAAATGGCCACCGGAGACAAAAGAGCCCAAATGTAGCCCAAATATCACCCAGATGTAGCGCAAGTATAGCCCAATGACAGAATGTCCCAGAGTGTTCTAACGAACAACTAGAGCGCTAACAGTCTTACTTATGACAAAAGTATGGCACACCTAAAGCCATCTTGATTGGAATGAAGTGGTAACACTTAAAACATTTAATTTATACAGGAACAAAATGAGGGGGTTCATTTTGCCATCGAAATTATGATTAGTTCTGCAGACAGAAAAATTAGGGCACATTTTGACTTCTCAAATCCTCTTCTATTTCATAAACAAATTCTGACATACAGACTGAAACATGCACTTCGAATACCAGCAGCAGACTTCCCTGGTGAGCAGTAGTTTTACTACAGTGATCTAATGAGCAACTAGAGTGCTAACATTCAGAATTTATGGCAAATGTGTGACACATCTGAATGCCTTCTTGATGGAACCAAAGTAAAAAACTGAAAGCATTTCCTACTGAGGAGACTGCAGTAAATGAGGAAATTAGGAAACTTCATAACAAATAAATCTCCCGAGATGGCCACCAGAGACAAAAGAGCCAAAATGTAGCCCAAATATCACCCAGATGTAGCCCAAGTATATCCCAATGACAGAATGTCCCAGTGTGTTCTAACAAACAACTAGAGCGCTAACAGTCTTACTTATGACAAAAGTATGGCACACCTAAAGCCATCTTGATTGGAATAAAGTGGTAACACTTAAAACATTTAATTTATAGAGTAACAAAATGAGGGGGTTCATTTTGCCATAGAAATTATGATTAGTGCTGAAGAAAGAAAAATTAGGGCACATTTTGAGTGACTTCTCAAATCCTCTTCTATTTCATTAAAAAATTCTGATATGCTGACTGAAACATGCACTTTTAATACCAGCAGCAGACTTCCGTGGTGAGCAGTAGCTTTACTACAGTGATCTAATGAGCAACTAGAGTGCTAACATTCAGAATTTATGGCAAATGTGTGACATATCTGAATACCTTCTTGATGGAATCAAAATAAAAAACTGAAAGCAATTCCTACTGAGGAGACTGCAGTAAATGAGGAAATTAGGAAATTTCATAACAAATAAATCTCCCAAGATGGCCACCAGAGACAAAAGAGCCCAAATGCAGCACAAATATCTCCCAGATGTAGCCCACATGCAGCCCAATGACAGAAGTGTGCAAGTATTTGCAGTTTTATATAGTGCAGACTTGTCAGGTATTGGAGTGCTTTACATGAGCATTGGTTACATCACACAAGATCAAATTCATTTTGGTTGTAGACATGGGGAGATTAAGTGATTTGACCAGAATCACAGAATGTTGAGCTGAAGCAGAAACTTCAACCTGGTTCCCCAATTGAAAGTCTGCAGCTCTGGAAGTAACACCACATCCTCTCCCCTAGGTGCAACATTTAATCAAGTGGTCAACTGAATAAAAAAACATAAAGATTACAAATAATTTTTTATTTTTTTATTTTTTTTATTGAAAATCTTGTGTCAGAGTTACAATTTGACAATAACATAAGTTGGCGAACAGAGAATAAAAATATAATTTGGCAAGCAGAAAATAAAAATACAGAATAACATGGAGAAAATAATTTACGAAATACGAAAATCGACCATTACACAAAGTAAAGACTCCAAATTCTATTGAACTTCATAATCCCACCTATTCGCTGTGCATATCGCATTTCAGTCTTTCTAACATTCCTAATTTTTTGCAGCCAGGCACTAAAAAGAGGAACTTGAGTTGACTTCCAGTTCTGCAGGACTAATGACCTTGCAACTGCCATTGCAATAAATAATAGTTTAACCCTCTGTTCTGTCAAGCCAAGATCAGAATCGTATCCATACAATATTAATTTAACATTATAAGTAATCAGAATCCCACAATACTTTTGCAAGTATTCGAATATCTCATTCCAAAAAGGCATAATTTTAACACAGTTAGCTATAGTGTGGGACCAGTTTGCAGGAGTATATTGCTGGCATCTAAAACAGGTGGCAGTAGTGTTAGGAAACATTTTAGCAATGGCAGCAGGAGTACGATACAGAAGCCATTTACTGAAGAATAACATTCTTCTCTAATTAGATCCTCGAAGAACACTAAAATTCAGTTTATTTATAATTTTCCAAGTATTAATAGTAAGTACATGATTCTCCTGTTCTTGCCATTTTTTAATTGCTTTTTGGCTAAGATCGTCCGCAGTATATTGTGCTAAAACACGTTTCCATACCCCTGGCTTCCTCGTCCTAGAAGTCATAAACAAATCGTCCCATAGCTGATTGGAGGAACCAATGCTTATTGGTTCAACTTGTACCAACGTTTTAAAGATAGAAACATACGAACCAAGGAACATAAAATTCCCTGGAATAATAAGCTGCATCTCTCCAGGTAACAGCCATGTCCCCTCCCTCAAGAAATATAACAAAGAATGAAATCCCAAAAGTGCCCATTGTAGTGCAATGTCGACTCCAATTTTCATTCCCAAAAAAAGGAGAGCATTTCTTAAGGGGGTTCTAATATTAAATTGCGGGAGAGAATATCTTTTGAGAAAGACATCCTGACGCTTAAAGAACCAAAGCATCGTCTTATAACGAGTAAGTTTCGGTAATTTAGAAATATGTAACGGAGAAGGAATCTGAACCTCATGACAAATTCTATTAACAAGAAAATTAATAAACACAGTTGGGGTCTGCATTCCAGATTTAAACCGCTCTAAATATTGGGCAAAATATGCGCTATAGTAATCTTTAATATTGGGTACGGCTAAACCTCCCAATTCCGTATCGGCGTAAAGAATCCGCATTGCTATCCTGGGACTTTTTTTTGCCCATATAAACCCTGTGAATAATGATTGTACTTTTGAGAAGAAACCACTGGGCAAAAAACAGGGAATGGCAGAAAATAAAAAATTAAATAACGGAAGAATAGACATTTTTATAAGTGCCACTCGCCCTAGGATGGAAAATGGCAACGAGTCCCATCTATTAAATAAAGATTGAACCTTGCGTAGAAGAGGATCAAAATTCAACATAACTAAATCGGAAACCAAAACAGAATACATAACTCCTAAATACCTCTTCGGTCTTGAATTAATACAGCCGAGTAAATCAGTGTGTAGCTCAACCTCACCCCCACCACAAACTAATATTTCAGTTTTTTTTTTATTAATTCGGTAACCACCCAGATGTGCGAATTCCTCAAAAAGCTGAAGAGCGGCAGTTTGAGATTGAATATCCGACTTAATCAGTAACAAAATATCATCGGCATATAGTTTGATTTTTGCCATAGAAGGAATAGGAGGAGAGATATTTACGGATTCCCGAATAGCTGTGGCTAATGGTTCAATAAAAAATGCAAAAAGAATAGGGGACAAGGGGCAACCTTGCCTGGTGCCCCGTTGAACCGATACTTTACCAACCATAACTGAATTAATAATTATATTGGCTTTGGCACCCGTGTACAAATTTTGAATTAAGCTAATAATCTGTGGAGGAATTCCAAAGTGGTTTAAAATAACAAATAAAGTTGTCCATACCACTAAATCAAAAGCTTTTTCCGCGTCTAATAATAAAATTAAAGCGGAAATTTTATTTATCTGAAAATAATCTAAAGCCTCAGTAAGAAAATGTGTATTTGTAGCTAATTGTCGGCCTGCCACAAAGCCATTCTGATCCGGGTGAATAAGATCCTTGGCAATGTGATTAAAACGTATTGATAATAATTTAGTAAGGATCTTATAATCAGTGTTAAGTAATGTAATAGGCCTATATGAATTGGGATCTTTGGGATCTTTGCCTTTTTTGAGAAAACTAACAACTGTGCCCTCCCCAAAAGAATCTGGAACTTGCCCACCCATTAACATATAATTAACTAATTGTAGTAACAAATCAGAAAAGGCGCAGAAGAAAACCTTAAAAAATTCAACGGGGAGGCCATCCGGGCCACAGGCCTTACCAATTGGGAGGTTCTTTACCACTAATTCCAGCTCTGACTTTGAAAATAAACTCATCATTGCTCCACTGTCTGCCTGAGATAGAGAAGGCATATCATATCTTGCTAAAAAATTTAAGAGCCTAGAATGGTCTATTTCCTGATGATGACTATATATCTGTTTATAGTGAGAAAGCATTATAGTACCAATAACATCAGGCTGTGATGTGTCTATCAAGGTGATAGGAGACTTCAAAGTACGAATTAAATTTGCAGCAGCTTGCTCCTTAGCCTGCCACGCAAGGAGTTTGCCAGAAAAATTACTCTCCTCATAGCTCCTTTGAGATTGTATAAGAAATTGCTGTTCACTCTGTGTAGCAAAAAGCGTACTTAGTTCACGTTTGGCCTCATTTAATTTTTTTTGCGCAAGACTAGAAAAATTAGATTGTCGAAGCCGAGTTAGGGAACAGATTCTTTGGTAGAGTAAGGTCCTAGTCTGTTTAATAGTACGCCATTCTTCTGCGTCTTTAGCGATAATAATACCACGAACAAAAGCTTTTAGTGAGTCCCAGATAATATGTAATGGAGCCGTGTATGAATTACGGGCAATAAAGTCAACAATTTCCGATTTTAGAAAGGAAACCCAATTACTATCTTGTAGGTACATTTTATTAAATATCCATCTCTTGGGGGACTTAATTTCTTCCCCTACTTTAAACTCAATTACCAGCATTGCGTGGTCTGAAAAGCCATTATGCAAAAATTTCTGATATGAAAATTTTAATGAACTAGAGGCCAAAAAAAAGTAAATACGAGAGGAGGATCTATGTCTTCCCGACCAATAAGTAAATTCTTGTTTATGAGGAAATTTTAATCGCCATGGGTCACAAAGATCGAGTAATGCGGAGTTCTTCATAATGGACCTTAATGACTTTGGTTTAGATTGTTTCTTTAAGAGACCAGTGGAATCTAGTTTTATATCAATAAGAATATTAAAATCCCCGCCTATAACTATATCTCCCCTGACCATTAGTAGTGATTGAAATAACTCCTCATAGATGGGGGCACGATCTTCCACTGTGGCATAATAACTAACAAAGGTAATCGGCCTATTCCTGTTTTTAATTACACAAGTAGCCCAACACCACCGCCCTGCTCCTCCATCTTCAAACTGGATAATTTCTGCATCTAAATTACGATTAATAAACAGCGCGACTCCCCTTTGAGATTCTTGAGCACATGAGAACACACGATATGAAGACCAATTTTTAAACATTGGAAAAGAGTTAATTTTATCCACAGAAATATGAGTTTCTTGCAGCATCACAACTGCTGGGCGCTCTGTTTTAATCCAGAGCTCGATAGTGCGCATTTTTTTTTTATTATTCAATCCATTGACATTGAAAGAGACAACTCTAACCCCTCCAATAGACATTAATTATTAAGAATAACTTCTTGCCAACATATTTTTCATCGCGAACCACAAGAGTTTCCATTTTCCATTTTTACCCCCCACCCCCCTCCACCCAAGTGCTCTTCCCTCCACCCAGGTGCTCCCCCCCTAGACCTAGTCCCGTGGCCCTGTACTACCCCTGTATCTCCCTCCCACGCTGGCCACATGGCACTAACCCCTCTCATAAGAGCGCCTTGGTAATGCGCCCCCATTCCCAGGACCCCCGAGTTCCCACCTGCACCCCCCTCCCCCTAAATAAAATATGCGAGAAGAGAGAAAAAAAGGAAGAGAAAAAAAAAGGAAGAGAAAAAAAAAAAAAAAAAAAGAAAGGAGAATCTTCAGTAACCATCTGGCCAAATCAAATCACGATCCAACTTTAGCCTAACCCTGAGCCAACTTATCAAGCATCTCCCGAGCCTCATCAACATCTGTAAACAAATAGAATTTGCCCTTAATCAAAACTTTTAACTTTGATTGCTGTGCAATCGATGCTTGGGCTCCTTTGTCCTTAAATAACTGAAGAATCTTTACAAAGTCCTTTCTCCGTCTAGCAGCAGCAGCCGACATATCGGAAAAAATCCGACACTTAGTGGTAGGATTAACATGAAATTGTCTTTGCTTGAAGGCCTGAGATAGGATTATTTCTTTAACCCGAACATCGGCAAAGTTGACAATGATAGTCCGAGGAAACGGAGAGTTAGGGAATGGACGAGCTGGGACTCGATGCGCCCTAGTGATTGTTAAGTCTCCCTTAAACTCAGGGACGACCTCTTGAGAAAAAAAAGAAGTGATCCATTTTGTCATGTCCGACCCCTCGATATTCTCAGGTACGCCTACTATTCGAAGGTTTGACCTTCTATTATAATTCTCTAACTCATCCAATTTAGATTCGAAAGCCTTCGAAAATTTAGAAACAGTGGTGATCTCTTTCTGTGCGATGATCAGATTGTCCTCCACCCTAGAAATTCTGGTCTCAGACTCTTGCAGACGATTAGAAAATGAAGCCATTGAGTCTTCAATTTTGTCCAGACGCTTACAAATCACCTCCATTTCCATCTTTTGAATTTGCTTCATCTCTCTTATTTCTTGCAGGATTAAATTCAGCATGTCCTTAACTGAGATCTGAAAGTCCCCAGTAGTTTCAGTATCCATCCCCATAATCGGACTCTGAGACAAAGTAACCTCACTGGAAATAATCAAGGAAGTACTTGGACCAGCAGTTGAAGCGAGATTTTCAACGGGAGGAATGACTATTGGAGAAGTAGAGAGGTTTGAGGGAGTTGGAGCCCCTGATGATACTGCACGAGTACCAGCTGTATTATTGGGGTCGTATCTTGCTGCTTTTCGCTCAAATAACGGGAATTGTTTAGAAGCCTTGAAAGCAGAAACTGATGTGGCCTCTTTGGACGGCTGTAGATCGAATAAGGCCGCTGGATTAAAGCTCTGAGTTATCTCAGGTAATTTAGCTTCTGAACCTAATAGAGCCAAGGCCATTCCCCCCACGGGTGACTCAATTACCTCCTTTGCCGCACTAACAGCGGATTTACAAGGACTCTGATGGTGGACCTGGGTCGGGCTGCCGCCCGGGAGACCGTCCTCACCTTCTCCGGAGCTCTCAGGATTTTCAACAGAGGAGATTTCTCTCTCCGCGGCCGACCCAGCCCGCTTGGCCCTTTCGGAATTCTCCTTTAATTGTTGGCGTCGTATTTTGGCCTTGGCCTTGGCCGTCAATTGCTTACCCATAATTGAGACTGGTAATAGCGAAATAACTTTTCACCGGTGAATATGAGTAGCAACAGTGCGACAAGTTACAGTAAAAGCGAAGTCCAGCCCATCAAAAAGTACTGAGACCGAAAATCTAACCCACACAGCGGCTGCAGTACAAGATATAAAAGTGCAGCAGCGGGGCAGACAACTCTAGCAGCCTGGACTAACACCTCACTCTGTCCAACTATAATAGGATGGGCGTAGAAAGTCAGTAATCTACCAATTGAATCACTGCTGCAAAAAACTCCACATTTCCATTTCCTACATCCATCAAAATGAATACTGGGACTTGAAATTTTGACACACCTTGCACACTTCGACTGCTATCAGGAGCAGAAAAGTTAACACCAGTTTTCACAAACAGGTATACAATGTAGCAAAGGACCGGCCACAGCGGCGGAGGCAGCAGGAATCTCTTACCGAGATGAGTGAAGAATTACTGCATCAGTAGCTTTACTCCAAGAAGTGTGAGCCTCGGCGTTTATTAGTAAAGGCAGATCACCGTGCTGATAGCTTCGACGTGAAGACAAACTGTGGAGCTTCGCAGAAAATCACCGAAGAAACAACCTTGAAGTGAAGAATTCAGCCCAGCACAGATCACCGCTGTCAATCACGTCTCTCCCGGTAGGCCGGATGATGAAAACCAGCTACAATGGGGGATTCAGCCCAGCAGCTTATCCCCGATCCTTCACCATTTATCGTTGTCCCGTTATCCCGCTGCTAATCTCTGAAGAAAACTCCGAAGGTGCGCGGAGACAAAGGGAAAAACCGCATAGTTGCAGCATGGAGCAGCAAACGCCTTGCGGCCGCCATCATCGACCTCGAGCTCGCAGGGGGGGAGGGGCAGCAGTAGGGTTCTCAGGTGCTACGTGGAGGCGTGGAACTCCACCGTAGCCGTGCACCAAGATTACAAATAATTTAAAAGTTCTTTGTCGCTATTTGAAAAAACTCAGAAAATATGTACTCATTTTAGTTTTTTAGAGCACTAACCATAATTTTGATGCAAATAAGACCCTCTCATATATGTAATTTCTAAAGGAAATACTGTAGGTATTACAGCTTTGATTACATCAAGATGACGTCAGGCGTTCCACACTTTTGTTATAAATATAGCATGTTAGCAATCTAGTTGTTCATTGGGATACTGTTGAGAGGCAGAGGCCAGGGGCACGGACTCTGAAAATTGAAGGCAGGTAGGAGAGTGCAGAGGCAACAATTTGACCACACTGGGCAGGCAGGAAGGGCAGTGGCAGCACAACAGACTATGGAGGGCAGTGGAAAGGGGGGCAGGGGCAACAAACCAACAATACAGGACTGGCAAGAGAGGCTGTCTCAATATAATAGACCATTGTGGGCAGAAGGAAGAGGCAGTGGTAGTACAACCATACATGCCAACAGACCCGTTTCAGCCAGGAAACGTCCAATGTTTTTAAGCTCAAATGGGCTTTATTTGATCTGTCTCCTGTCTACAATCTCCTCTTTTTCAATGTAACTCAAAGGGGAAAATCAATACCCCAGTTTTTTTCAAAATCTCCCTCTTACCAAGTTCAAAATGTTCGCAAGTATGGTACATTGGAATATGGTAGGCAGGAGGAATTGGGGTAGGGACATGGACTCGGATAACAGAGGACAGGAGGGACATGGAGAGGTGCGCCAAACTGACCCTACAGGGCAGGCATCAGGGTTTGCAGCAGCACAATACACCACACAGCGCATGTGGGACGGGAGTGCAGCACAACAATCCATAGAAAGCAATAGGGAGGGGACAGGACCATGAACATGGCCAACAGAGAACAGAGGGGAAAGCGGCAATAGTAGCTAGCTGACCATAATGGACAGACAGGAGAGAAAGCTGCAGCATAACAGACCATAAAGATCAGGAGGGACGGATCAGGGGCATTACAATGGAACAGACAAGCCAGGAGGGAGGGAATAGGCGTCTGCACATGGAAACAGAGGGCTGGGGTCAGGGCAGGAGCAGCAAGATGACCATGGAGGTCAGGGAGGATGGGCACTAGAAACAAGACACACCATGGAGAGCAACAATGAGACTATGGTGGCACACACACAGACCATGGAGGGAAGGTGGGAGGGGATCAGGGGCAGCTAGCTGACCACACAAGGAAGGTGGGAGGGGCCATGGCAGCACAGAAGACCATGCATGGCAAGCGGGAGGGTTAGTGGCATCACAATGGCTATGATGAGCAAGAAGGAGGGTGCAGGGGCATGCACAAAGGACCATGGAGGATAGAAGGGAGGGTCAGGACGTGGGCACAGACAAGAGAGTTCAGGGGAAGGGGCCTCACAACAGACCGCACGGGGCAGGCAAGAGGAGCAGTTGCAGCACAACAGACCAGGGAGGGCAGAAGGGTGTGGCAGTAAAATGGACCATGGAGGACAGGAGGAAGGGGATAGGGGCATGGCATGTGGACAGGCAGGGTGGAGGTGGCAGGGACAGGTTACAGTCATCTGACAATGCTAGGCAGGTGGGAGGGAGTGGCAGCTCAACAGAACACTCAGAGTAGATGAGAGTGGCAGGTCCATGGAACATGGTGGGCAGAAAAGATGGAGCAGGGGCATGCACAAAGACATCGGAGGGCAGGGGGAAGGAGAATAGGGGCAGCAAGCTAAGCACAGAGGCTAAGCAGGAGGTCAATGATGGACCATAGAATTGGGCAATGGAGGGCAGGAGGAGTGGACTGGTACATCATGCTAAATGGCAGCACATCAGACCATGCATGGCAGGAGGGAGGAGGCTAGTCCATGGATTCAGACAACAGAGGATAGGGAGGAGGTGGATGGGGCAGCAAGCTAACTGTTCAGAGAAGGTGAGTATTAGGAACTTTATTGTTTTTAAAATGTGTGTCTGTGCGAACTACTTAAAATATGAACAAGTATGCAGCATAATCTCACTTTTATTCAGGAAGAAGAGGACGTTTGTGACTGTGACTCCGGGCTCACTTGGCAGAAACACCCCCTGACCCTCCACCCCCCATCGCAAAATGTAATGCCCGGGAAAAGGGTAGGTGGACGCAGTGTTATATAGAACATAGTCCTGAGAGCACGATTGAAAATGAAAACTAGATATAGTATATGGTATAAACTATGCACCAAAAAGTGTGATATAAGATGAACCAGGGCGTGAAATATAATATGCAATACATTGTGCGCAATGACATATTCATTGGAGAGCGGGAGATAGCACAGGCACTAGCGCTTGCTATGCGATATGCGCCTTGGAGTGTAATGACCCGGGGGTTGGGGTCCCTGGGGCCGATTAAGGCCTTGGGAGGGCCAAATAAATTTTTTTCAACAAAAAAAACTTTGGGGTGCAGGCCCTGGGGGATGGGGTCCCCAGGGCCAGTAAATTAGAAAAAGAAGGGGGGCCACACAGCCCTCCTTCTTAAAAAAATAAAATAAATAAGACCGGCATCGCGCTGGAGGCCCGCCCCCTCCTTGCAGCAGTCTGCAAACGCGCCCCCTGGCCAGTTGTAAGTTGGGGAATTAATTCCCCTTCAATACTGAGGGTCCCTGAGGGCCAACTAGCCCAACGGGTATCTCCAGTATGCGCCAGGGAGCTGCGTTGCAGACAGGTGTTCTGCGGCCACGCCCCTTTTTACACCTCTATGCAAAGCAGCTCTGTGGCGCTTACTGGAGGTAACTAGTGGGCTAGTTTGACCCCAGGGACCCTTAGGATTCAAGGGGACTTAATCTCTCAACTTAGAACGGCCACAGGGCTCGTTTACACAGTGGTGAAGGGAGGCGACGGGGCCTGAGGTGACGTGTGAAAACACGCCCTGTGGCACGTTTTAAGTTGGGGAAATAATTCCCTTTCAATCCTGAGGGACCCTGGGGGCCAACTAGCCCACCAGGTGCTTCCAGTAAGCGCCACTGCTCTGCATTGCAGAGAGGTGGTGCAGGCCGTGCCCCTTTTTACACCTCTCTGCAATGGCGCTTACTGGACGTACCTAGTGGGCTATTTTGCCCCTAGGGATCCTCAGGATTCAAGAGGACTTAATCTCCCAACTTAAAAAACGGCCACAGGGTGTGTTTACATGGTGGGGAAGGGAGGGGACAGGGCCTGAGGTGACGTGTGCAAACACGCCCTATGGCGCGTTTTAAGTTGGGGAAATAATTCCCCTTCAATCCTAAGGGCTCCTGGGGGCTAACTAGCCCACCAGGTGCTTCCGGTAAGCGCCACTGAGCTGCGTTGCAGAGAGGTGGTCCAGGCCGTGCCACTTTTTACACCTCTCTGCAACGCAGCTCTGTGGTGCTTACTGGAGGTACCTAGTGGTCTAGTTGGACCCTAGGGACCCTCAGGATTCAAATGAACTTAATCTCCCAACTAAAAACAGCCATTACACAGTGGTGAAGGGAGGGGACGGGGCCTGAGGTGACGTGTGCAAACACGCCCTGTGGCGCGTTTTAAGAGGTAGTTTTAATCACCTGCCCAATTATATAGTAGGGGCTTACAGAGGAGGTCATGCTGATCACAGGAGGACCCCAACGCATAGTGTTCCCTAGTGTATGTAGGTGTTTTCACTGTATTCTGAGTGTCTTTTAACATAGCACTGGCTCTAGGACTGGTTAGTCAGACTCAGTTACCACCAGTATCCGTCTGAAAAAGTTGAGGGTACAGGATGATTCTGCAACAAGGCTTCTTTCTGCTCTTCTGTTTGTTCTTTCTGCACTTTATCCTTCTTCCTGCACTTTTCTTCGTCTTTGAGGACTTCTGTTGCTTCTTTCTGCATTTCTTTTTTTCTTTCTGAGCGTTTTTTCTTCTTTCTTCACATGTCCTATCTCTGTAGGCATAGTTAGAAATTAGCATTTAAAAAACCTTTGAAATTCACTGAAAAAACCATAGGTTTCAGGCACGTTATAGTTAGGAATTAGCATTTAAAAAACCTTAGAAATTCACTGAAAAAACCATAGGTTTCAGGGACGTTATAGTTAGCTGGACTTTTCACTCGTACAAAACCATTGAAATTCCCCCGTTATAGTTAGTTCAGCTAACTATAACTCGCGCGCCCGCAATGCACTGCTGATGACGTCACATATTACATCACTTATGACATGGTCAGTGACATCACTGATGACCTCTCAAATGACATCACTGATGACATCACTGATGACGTCAACCAGTGAGTCTGTGTTTCTGAAAATTTTAAATATGTTTAATATATATAGGGAAAGGTCTATAGAAGAATGAGTGGGTGTATAAGTTTATGAATGGATTATCAGTGACATCACTCATGACATCACTCATGTCATCTCAAATGACATCACTGATGACGTCATCCTTGTGATAGAGTGGCAGACCTCCTCTCCCCCTAATATAACCTTTGATACACACATTCAAACATAGAAACTAAAAATTTCAAAACAATGGACATACCAATATCAGTTACAACAACCTATTCAATAATTCTAAGATCCACATACACATCCACTCATTCACCAACAGTCCTATACAGTCACTCATACATGTACTCACTCATCATATGTACTCATACACCTATACATCCTGTTACACAACGTCACTCATCCACTCATCCATAGAGTTACTCACACACATAGTCACTCATGCTAATAAAGAATCAAACATCCATTTACTTGCATATACAGTTATACACACATCACCACACTTACTTCTACAGAAACTTACACATACTTAGTCTTTTAAACAATCACTTATAGAAACAGGAACTCTTTCAATCTCTCACTCTCACATATACTCACTTATATACACCAATAGTCACATATACTAGTTTAAAACATATGTAGTTACTCATAAAGACACCATTGAGACAGTCATTCACTCACTAACACACCCACGCACACACTCATCCACCCATACAGTTCTGCACACATGCTGTCTTCAACACATACAAACAGTGAGTCACTCGTTCATGCACCTATGCACTACATAATACCCCCCACCGAACACTCAGACACTCATACTGATACTCAAAAAACCAACTAATAACCTATATATAAACTCATGTAGCTACTCACCAACCCATGCAGCCACTTATACACAAAGTGAGAGACTGATACAGATATTTACATATTTAAACATTACTCACTAAGCCATGTATTCACTAAGATACACTTAATCAGTCAGTTATACAATCAATTTTTCAAAAACAAATCATCCATTTAGACACTTATATACCCATTTATTCTTCCATCGACCTTAAGATATACATATATAAAACATATGTAATTTTCTGAAAAACACACATTCACTGGATGATGTCATCAGTGATGTCATTAGTGATGTCATTTGAGATGTCAACAGTGATGTCATGAGTGATGTCACTGACCATGTCATGAGTGATGTTATATATGACGTCATCAGCAGTGCATTGCGGGCGTGCGAGTTATAGTTAGCTGAACTAACTATAACGGGGGAATTTCAATGGTTTTGTACGAGTGAAAAGTCCAGCTAACTATAACGCCCCTGAAACCTATGGTTTTTTCAGTGAATTTCTAAGGTTTTCTAAATGCTAATTCCAAACTATAACGTGCCTGAAACCTATGGTTTTTTCAGTGAATATATATATATTCAATTTCGGTATCCAAAGATATTCAAGTAAAATCAGCTTTCTTGTGTTCTTCTCCTTATTTTATTTTGAGACAAAACGTTCGTACAGATACTAGAAGCATAGTTCTAGCTCAGCCATATGGAAGATACTTCAGAAAGTGCCCAGTTTCTGCCCACAAATGCTGGCTTTTCACATTTATAAAAAATGCTAGCTTGACTTCGAAGGTCAATCTAATATGTTAATGAAGAAGTCACATGTACTATTGTGCCACTTGGACTTATCATGTTTGACATGCCCCCATCACAAACACATGCTAGGAATGCCAACCATGTGCCAGGGATGGCCATCGTACACTGGTGACAGTCACCATCAACATCCTGAGATTTCTTATACAGTGTGATACAAACCCAACTGTGCATCAGACCACTAAATGAATGTCCAAGATAATGACAAGTACTAAAGTAAGGTGATTCTTTTTTGCTTCCTAAACAAAGGCAGAGGTGTCATTTAATGAAGGTCTACTGGGTGGAATTTAATTGGTACAGATACGTAAAATAAAAGAAAGGCCGCACACTCCAGCGGTTTTGCCTTTATGTACAGCGAGGAATCACTTGCCATCTTACTCAAGTGTGCTCACGGCATACGCCATCTTTTCCAATAGTCAGGCAATTCCCCACAGACGGTCATATGAGTGATTAAGGTTGTATATTTATGTCTAGCTTGAATTAGGAATCAATCTAGCCTTCTCAGAGTGAGTAATATGTGTTACCTCCTGGGTATGCTTGTTACATGACCTTTCGTAGAACTCTGGATAAACGGAAGATTCTGCAACTTTGTCTTCGCAAAAACTAATCAATTGGCAATTTCAATGAGCTGTTTTAGATCCAATAATTACTTTGGGAAAGGATGCCCTATAGAACTGTGTAAGAAACAAAAATATACATCTCAACACCTTCAGGTAGTAATGTGCGTAGGCCACTTGCTTTATCATAGACTTGTCAGAATGTAGCAGAACCCCTAATGACTCACCTTTATCTACTATGGAAATTACAACATTGGCTAACTTGATGTTATGTTATATTATGCTACATTATTTCTAAAACGCACTGTTAACCCGAGGGTCTTCTGGCACTGGAAACTTAAGAAGGTTTATTCCTCTAGAGTTTGCTCTTTGATGCAATCAGTAGGCTCTCAGTTTTAGTGTCATTTACCCTCACGTTGCTAGACTTCATCTATTTGAACCTTCAGGAATACCTGTTTAATTTGTAGCAGATAATGCTCATAAACTTTAAGCAGCGAGAACACATCCTGAGGGTCTTCTGCATTGTTGCAGAAATCTACTCCTATGGTCAGAAGTAACCCCTGAAGAGACTGTGCATAGAGATTGAATAATATTGTGGGTAAAAAGTCTCCCTGGCTGTGGACAGAGGGGAATTTGCATCTTTGTAGTATCGGCTAATCATGAACGAGATGAAGTATTCATGTATCACATTGTAGGACATCACTGATGCCATCATTCACAGAACCACTCACACACTAACTCACATACCCACACAACCTCTTGTACAGCCACTCACTTACCCATGCACCTACTCACACAGCTACTCACTCACCCACACAATCACTCACACAGCCACTCACTCACCCATATAGCTACTCACACACCCACTCGCTCACCAATACAGTAACTCACACACCCAGTTACTCACCCGTACAGCCTCTCAACAGAGCCAGTGACACAGCCACTTCCATACCTATTCACACATCCATACAACTACTTACACACCCACTTACTCATCCACAGAGCCACTCACACACTCACTCACCCACACATACAGCCACTCACTTACCCATGTACCTCTTACACAGCCACTCACCCATACAGCACTCATATAGCCACTCACTCACCCATACAGTCACTCACACAGGCACTCGTTCACCTATACAGCCACTCACACACACACTCACTCACCAATACAGCTACTCACATGCGCAGTTACTCACCCATACAACCTCTCAACAGAGCCAGTGACACACCGACACAACCACTTCCATACCCATTCACACATCCATGCAAGCACTAACATGTCTAGTCACTCACCCATACAGCCACTAACAGTCACTCTCCAATGCAGCCACTCCCACACTCACTCAGTTAACCAAACACCCACTCACTCACCCACACAGCCACTTACACACTAAGTCACGCACACAGCCACTCAGTCAACTATACAACCATTCACACACCCACTCATCTGCCCCGACAGCCACTCATACATCCAAAATGTTACTCAGACACCAACTCACACAGATATACACAGTCACACACATAACATATGTTAGTAAGTAAGTAATATGCTTATAAAGTGCACAAACGCCAAGGCGTCTTGGCGCTATAGCAGGACACTGGTTTAGCACAGGAGGAGTACCTTACTTCTGCTTAATAAATAGCCACATCTTCAGCAACTTCCTGAATCGTGGTCTGGACAGTTGAAGTCTGATCTCGTCTGGTAATTCATTCCATAATCTGGACGCAGGATATGACAGGCTCCTGCCGCCCTATCTTGCTCTTTGTATTCTGGGTACCTGGACTAGACCTTTGTTAGTTGACCTAAGATTGCGCCTAGGAGTGTACTGCTGAAATAGTTTCTGTAAATCAGTTGCTCCTTCACAAAACTGGGTTTTATGTACCAAACACAAAGCTTTAAAGTTAATTCGCTGTTGCACCTGCAGCCACTGAAGGATTTTAATGCTACCAGATAAAACTTTGGAATGTTTAACAATATTCTTGCTGGAGTATTTTGTATGGATTGTAGGTTGGATAGTTGGCGCTTGTTTATGCCCATAAAGAGGGCAATACAATAGTCAATCCTTGAGAGAATTAAAGCAGCCACAACTGACATCCATAGTTCTGGGGGGATAAAAGGAAAGATTTTCCGTAGTACTTTTAGATGGAAGAAGCAAGCAGATTTGACCTGGTTAATTTGGGCTAGGAAACTAAGTTGGTCGTCCGCCAGGATTCCCAAGTTCCTGACTTTTCCTGCAGTTACATCACAGTTCCCTGCCTCTGCCGGCCACCATACCTGGTTCCAGAGTGGTGCCCAAGCCCCAAACTCCATAACTTCTGTTTTTCCTGTATTTAGCTCGAAATAGTTCTGGTACATCCAGTCCATTATATGTTTTAAACAGCCATGGAATTTCCCAGCAATGGTGTCCGCATTTGAGGAGATGGAAATGACAAGTTGGGTGTCATCAACGTATGACACCAAAGAGAACCCATGTCCTCTGGCAAGCTCAGCCAGAGGTGTCACATAGATGTTGAAAAGTGTTGGGGATTTTTCCAGTATTTTTGCCACGAGCGGTAAACAAGATATGGGTCGGTAGTTTTCAACCAAATGGGAGTACAGGGATGGTTTCTTCAAGATTGGCCTGATACATGCCTTCTTCCAGAAAGCAGAGAAGATTCCTGAACTCATGATATTATTTATGAGTGGGGCAAGTTGGTTACTAATTTTATTCAAGACCAAATGTATGATAGCTGGTGGGAAAGGGTCTATGGGGACCCCGATTTTGCTGCTATTAACAGAACATTTCTTCTCTCCATTGATAGATGGGTAAACCTGCTCAGCTGATTTGACGTGGCAGGACCAGCTAGACTGGCTGGCTCTGGTGTGCTAGTACTGAAAGGGCTCAGATGTTTTCCTACCAATTTGTCATAGATTAGTAGTATTTTTGACTGGAAGAAGCTAGCCATCTTGTCACAGAAACTCTGGTCCGGAACAAATTGATTTTCTTGGTTTAATTTACATAGTGCCATGACTGTCTTAAAAAGCTCTCCTGAGGAGTTTTTTGCCCCATCGATTTTACTAGTGAAATAAATCTTTTTCGCATTTATGATGGCTCGCTTATACTCCTCTAAAGCAAGTTTGTAAGGCAGTTCACTCTGTTCGCTGTAGTCTGCTCTCCAGCCCCTCTCTAAGGGCCATATGTAGGTAGCCTAACGTTTACCGCTTCATAAATACCGAATTTTACTGATTCAGTATTTATGAAGCGGTAAATGATATGTAGGTAATCTATCGGTAATATTTACCGAATCGGAATGGGTCGGTAATTTAGAATCGGTATTTATGATGCATACCTTCCCATTGATTCCTATGGGCCAGGAGGCCCATAGGAATCAATGGGAAGGCAGTTACCATTACCCAATCGGTAAATACCGATTCGGTAATGGGGGGAGCACAATCAAGGGTGGCAGGGTGTCACAGTGACACCCTGTTGCACCCCTGATTCCTGCATGTGTGCACATGTGGCGCACATACATGCCCTAAGGGCATGTATGTCTGCCACATGGCACTCTCAGTCCAGCAAAATATTGCTTTTTGCAATGTATTCGGTATTTAGCACCAACATATATTTGGTGCTAAATACCGAATTATTTTCCCTACACATCACTCATTTGAGTGTCACCTACATCTCATTTCAGGATTCGGTATTTACCGAATCGGTAAAATTACCGATTCGGTATTTTTACCGATTCGGTAAATTACCGAATCCTGAAATGTGCCCCCTACATAGCAAAAGCCTAAATACCGGTCGGTAACGGGATATTTACCGAAAATCGGCCGTTACCGACCGGTATTAGGCTTCCTACATATGGCTCTAAGTGCCTACACCTGATTTTTATGGCTTTAAGGTCTGGATTGTACCATGTGGCAGATGCCCATTTTCGCCGTTGTTTATTTAATCTTAACAGGGCTAACTGATCAATTGCTGTTCGGATCCATCCATCCATATTTTCAGCTGCCTCATTAACATTCGGCCCTAGAGACGGTGGACTTGTATCCAACAGCTCTGTTAACTCTTCTTTCCTGATTTTATGCCACGGCCTGAATTTGACAGGGGGCAGGATCTTTGGCTGGAGTCTATGGCTCTCCTTATAGGTAAGTTTGAAGAAAACGGCCTTGTGATCCGGCCATGTTACTGGAAGAACTTTTTCAACTGAGATATTGGGGTTGTTGGTAAAAATACCATCAAGAGAGTGCTGAGCCTTATGTGTGGGTTCCGAGACTAACTGTGTGAGCCCAAATCCTAGGTTATCAACCAGTATGGCTGAGTCTGAATTTTTGTCAGTTTCTAAGTGAAAATTACAATCCCCCAATATAGTGAATGTTGGGAAGTAAAGACATGATTCCATAAATGTTAGAAATGGTATTACTCATTAGTTGTACACAAAGTATACTAATTTAACTTTTGTAGTACCTTAGTATAATGTTTAACACTCATAAACCTTTCGAAAATACTCACAATCCCTAGATAATGTCATTTGAGAGGTCATCAGTGATGTCATCAGTGATGTCACTGACCATGTAATGAATGATGTAATATGAGAGGTCATAAGCAATACATTGTGGGGCGTAAGTTTTATTTAGCTCAAGTAACTATGGGGCAAATGTAGGTAAAAACAAACTTGCGAGTTCTTAATAGCGATTTTTAATGAATCAGTATTAAGAATTTGCAAACCGCAATGTAGCAAAAAAAATCCCAAAATGTCTGCAATTCGGTATAAATCGCAAACCCCGGAATTAGCGAAATCGCAATTTTAAAAAATCGCAAATTTGCAAATCTGCCATACAGGTGCACCCTGATGACATCACACACAGGAAGTGGCCACACCCATGCTGTTTCTCAGTGCCTGAGGCTGTGGGAGAGGCAGAGAGCAGGAGCACACGCCCAGGAGCTGCACAGGAGTTACCAGGCACACACCAAATACCAGGATGGAGACACAGGAAAAGGGAAAGGAGCCTGCAGAGAGGAAGAGGAAGCAGAAATTTAGCGAGAAGGAGTTGGAGGTGTTAATTGAAGAGGTTGTAAAGACTCACGACCAACTGTTTGGGAAGAAATCTCTGCCTGTTCCAGAATCCCAGAAAAGGAAGATCTGGCTTGAAATCCAAGTAAAAAATCAATGCCATTGGTGTCACACAGTGCTCCATCGACAAGCTGAAGAAGCATTGGTATGATCTTCGCTCCCGTGTGAAGGAGAGGGTGGCCTGCAGGCTTAAACAAGCCAAGGAGACAGGTAGCGGACCATCCACAGCGCCTGCAAGCACACCCCTGGATGAATTGGTGGAGTCCACCCTCCAGCCTGAGACCATCAGTGGCATAGGAGATGTGGACAGTTCAGCCCGAGACAACAACAGACAAGGTAAGATGCATGCACAGCATGGCCTGAACCCCCTCCAATTCCCAATCCCCCATGAGCAAGTCAGAATTAAATTCCAGTCCATATTTTGTAAACAAACAGCAATGCATCATGGGAGATGTAGTCCTAAAACCCATATAGCATATCAGTGAGTTAACTGAACATGAGTGCAGGAGTCAAACATCAGTCAATAAGCAAGCAGAGGACTGTTAGTGTGAATAGCAACACATGTAATTTAATGTAACACAAATGCTGTTAGGCAAGTCAGTAAATGGATACTCTGTATCCACAGGCGAACCTGCGCCCCAGACTGCTGAAATGGAGACACAAGAGGCACCTGGGGAACACCATGCTCAGGAGGAAGAGACCCTGTCACCCACAGATGTCACATCACCACCACCCCCCAGACCCAGGAGGTACACAGTGGGTAGCCTGCAGGAGATGGAGGGGTCAGAGGAGGAGAGCACGGGAGCTCCACAGACCCTGCAAGAAGAACAAGCACAGTCTCCAGAGACACAGTCACCCATGCAGCGTAGCCACACCGATCGCAAACGTAGATATTCTGCGAATTTCTGCATTTGTGAACGGTATTTCGCTTCCTATATCTGTCCCTATAACTATTGAACTTCACTGGTTTTGTACAAGCCTGAGCCTAACTATAACGCCCCTGTAACCTTTGTTTTTTTCAGTGAATATATATATGGTACAAGCTTACATATCTCAATATTAGGGATAGACTGAGTGGGATAATTATGTTGGCTTGGGTTCTCTATATGGAATAAGTAATCCGTGAACAGTGGACCAAGGTTTGTAGCAGTGAAGACTGATTTGGTTTTGCAGAAGGATCTCCGCTGCTACCAGGTTGTTTTCACATAATCTTAATGTGGACATTAAAGGAGAGCTGGGAGTAAATATAGAAATCTAATGATTTTGAATTGAAGGTGAGAGGCGTGGCAAACCGTCTAGTGCCATGTAGTCTAGTGCCATGCTGTCTAGCTTCCATTTGACACTAGGTTCTGAAACACTGGCATGGTGGTGAGGGAGGCAACAGTGGAACTCTTGGACATGGTTGACTGGGGACACTCGAGGTAAATTTGTAGCCTACTGTTGGTCGACAACTTCACGATCAGCATGCATGGCTTCCATGGGTTCCGTGCATAGATCGAAGATGATAAGTGAGAGAATTGTACCCCAAGCGTTTCAGTGCTCACAGCAAGTGTGGAGACCTCGAAATCTCTATTTTTTATAACTTGGTGTCTCGGAGAGGGAAATAAGGGAAGATATTTAGTATGGTGTGATCAATGTCCTTCTGAGGGGAGAAAAACCTAGGAAGTGCCCGGTTGGCTTAGGCGCTGACTGATGCATACAAAACAAGCACAACAAGTAGTTATTGGAATCTGTTGTCTGTGATTTGAAGGGTTTCATTGATGACATGGATAGTTGGTGTTACAGTGCTGCATCTACAGCAAACCCCAGGCTAGGGTGAATGAAGCTGGTGAGACTGGTCAGTGTCTTCGACATCACCAGTGATTGCAGTGCGAGTAGCTTATCGCCCATGGCTTTCAGGAGGAGGAGTATTTCACTGTTTTTAGTAAACACACTGAGGACCCTGTGGTGATTAATGACATCACTATGAGGAGGTGACCTTGAGCACATTGATGATTTTGCAGGTTACCTAGGGTTAGCAGGTTCAAAGACTACCATTTAGGAATGTCTTAAGGGAGTGTGTAGAAGGTGTCAGCTGGGTAGTTGATGAGAACTGACAAGTGGCGGATGGTGCAAACACTGTTCATGCACCTAATTGACTTAGCTGTACTTATAATTCTAAGTAAAATGGTTCATTCCTTAGGTTTATCTGTCCATTCTTGTGGTACTCCATTTGTGAGGTTGTGAGAGAACAGGAGAGACTTGTAAAGGTTTCCAAGACCTGTAGAACACTCTAAGCTGTGTATTGTGGGAGTGCATGGAAATGCATTCCTTCCAAATTAAAGGGTGCTTGCATCTTTCCTGCAGAGGAGGCCAACAGTGCATGCAGAGTCTGAGCGCCAGTTGGTGTGAGGCTTCGCAGCTGTAATGATAAGACTACGTGAAGCGTGAAAGTGGAATCAAGACAATTTACATATCCAAGAGTGCGATAGGTTTCTATCAAGATTTGCAATGATGGCAGGAATCTTAGATCCATTAAATATTAAGTTCCTTGTGTACCAGGCATTCCTTTCTAGGCAATCAGTATACAGTATACCTAGTTGCTACAAACAAAACCTTATTAACATACATTTTTATCTTAGACATTCAAGAACCTATATTGGTAAGGCGGGAGTAACGGGAGTCAGAGCTCTCAATGCCTTCAATCTTTAGCTAGAATGCCATATTGTCTTTGTTAAATAGTAAAAGAGTCAGAACAGAGACCTGAGGTAACTGCAGGCATGACTGGAGGTGTAGGTAGGGATTTAATTTTAATTCATTGGCACATTTTGGTCAGAGAGGCTTTGACAGTAGACTCAATATCTAGTCTGCCACTTAGGGGCCTCATTACTAGAACTCTGGTATTGATCATGGTATTCTGATATGAGAGACAGTCCATAATTCTAGGGAGAGGAATTTCCAGGTATAGTGCCATATACTTCGACACCACCCTGTTGGGATACTGAGCCCGCTGGTGTCCTAGCCCGCCGGATACTGTTGAGGCGTGGCTTTATAAATTGATTTGAACACACTTAAGGGTACTTAACCTGCAGCAATACATTAAGTGGTAGGTAGTTTTTTCACATATACCACGGTGTAGGTAGTTTCACATTATGTATTTTTTGGTCCTGACGAATTGCCATAGACCCGGTAGGGCTGTCAAGGCAAGAAACATGTTGACCTATTGGAGTAGAGTGCCGCTTTGTTCTGATTCATTATCTCAGACAAAACCGCCTCTCCTTTGTCTTTTAATCAGGTAGGAACCAGAGTTAAATAAATTATATTGGTTACCTAACCTGTTTTAACTTTCACTCTTCACATACACCTACACTTTCTAGGCCCCTCACTCACACCTCACGAATTGGCAAGGAACAAAAGATCTCCGCCAAAGAGCCCCTCATTGGGAGCCCGTTGGGTATTGCAGCGCCAACCCAACGAGGAGCAGGCCCAATGATGAAGCATGACACCTAGCTGGCTGGGTGTGTGAGGGCACTAGTTCCGAATAAGGGAATTTCCCCTTAGGACCCACATTACTGGTTGAGGTGATGGGTATAACTATCCTCTCGGTATGCATTTGCACATATATCTCTCCCTTTTATTAATATGAACCCCTGAGGAACAGCATACCTTTTTGTGATTTGTAACTTGGGCACTGTATGCTGGACCTCGCTAAAAGCCCTTATTTTTCCCCCCCTATTTGTTAATGATAGTGCCATATGCTCATAAAGTACGATCACAAATGCAGAATTGCCCTGAGAATAAGGAATACTGCACCCAATCCAATAACTCCTGCTCTTCTGAACTTCCATGCACTGGTAACTATAATTTTAGAGTTATTTAGATTAACACATAACCAAAATGAGGCCTTAGAGGATGAATAAGTGTAGTCTGGTCAATAGTATCATATGCTGCAGATAGATTACGGAGAAGAATATGGCAAGATGATTTTTATGATATAACTGATGACCTTCTCTGTAGTCCCACTCTCGGTTACAATGTGTAATACAGCTTTTATTCTGAGTTAAAATCTATGTATGTTTTGATATATTAACTAAATCATCATCAGTATTATAATAAGTGTGTTTAACGATGAGAACTACCTTAAAAATCAGGAAATATATGTTTGTGCTTGGTTTGCATTCAAGGTCAGTATTGTAACATGAATGCATTCATGAGTACTGAATACATAGGGGCAAATTTATAAGCCCCTTACGCCAGATTTGCGCCGCAGTTGCGTCACTTTTGTGATGCAGCGGCGGCGCAATGCCAGCGCCATGCTGCGGGCTATCTAGGGAGATGCGTCACGTTGTAAAGCCCTGCGCCACATGGGGGGGGGTGTTCCGGCGCAGGAACGCCTCCGAAAAGTGGCTGAGTGAAATCTACAAGATTTCACTCAATCACGTTTATGGCCATGCTGCATCAAAACCCTGCGCCTGCTTGAAGCAGGCATAAGGATTGACGCAGCATGTTAGGGATAGGGGCACCCCGATCCTTGCTTCAGCTGCGTCGTGCTTGCGCCGCCTTTCCACGGGGGGATGCGACACGCATCTGTCCATCTGTGCACCATGGTGCATTGTAAATGCGGCGCATTAGTGGTGGCGCACGGGTGGGCAGATGCGTCGCAACTCTTCTGGCGCATCCCTGCTGATTAGCAGTGATGCGCCAGAAGTAGTAAATCTGCCCCATGGTTTGTAACCAATTTGTATTCACTATCTTTGATATCAGCATACCATACAAAAATAATTTTACGCTCTATACTTTTATTGGAATTTGCAATTGTTCAAATAGAGTTCAAAGTCTATAGACAAATCCTTGAGAAACAAAAAAGTGATAAGGAATTTGTAATCCTAATGGGCAACTCCTTGGGAAATAAATAAATAAATGCCAAAGAACATGTAACTCCTACGGACGACTCTTTTAGAAACAAATAAGTGCTATAGAGTTTGTAATCACTAAGAATGACTCCTTGGGAAACAAACATATGCAAAGAGTATGTTGCAAGATACTGATCTGACTTCCAGATGTCTTTATTGACTTCAAGGAAGAGCATATAAAATGATTCCAGCAACAGGTCCCAGCTGCAGCAAATATATAGAACAATTTCCTAGCAAGGATGCCATTGACCACGAGGAACTTATATTTTGTGCTTCACAATGGCCACCACTTTCAGCAAGTCTTATGACAGCCCTGTGGGCTAGTGGGACATGTAGTCCTTCCAGTCGCGCAGCTAGGCAGTTTGCTGCCCGTGGCGGTCCCTGCCTTTACCACTCCACGGGCGTGCTGAAAAGCAGGGGGGTGGAGCTGCTGCCCCAAAAAACGTGTGCCGCCTGGGGCGCACTGCATTGCTACGCCACTGAGCCCTTCAGTTATTTACTCAGGTGTATCATGGGGGGTGAGTGCTTGCAATGTTCAACACTCTGTCCATCATCCCCTTGGTTTTGCTTTGTTTGCACTAAGTTGGCAGGGTATACCCAGACGTGGGTCCCTAGCTCACTTTGCCACTGGATTCAAGATAGCCTGGCTGATGATGGTTATGAACCAGAAACTGGTCCCAGGATGCTCATTTCTGGTCCAGGGAAGACATGGCTTGGCAGTTTCTTTTTTGCAGAGTTTTATATCGCGCGAACATGACCCGAATCCAATCAGGTATCAGAGCGCTTTACATAGCACCAGTTACGTTACATGAGGACACACATTCAGTTTTTTTTTTTTTTGTTAGGCACTGGGGAGATTAAGTGATTTGCCCAGAATCACAGGATGTTTTAGCGTCGTTACTGAGACTCGAACCCAGTTCCCCCAGGTCCGAGGTCGAGCGCTCTAACCGTTAGGCCAACTCCTCTCCCCTTCAGTTCAGGCTGGACTGTTCCCATGAGGCACAGGGACAGACTGATTTGCATATGGCCATGTCTGAACTGCGGTGGCGGAGTGAGCTAAAGAATGATGATGGATTAAACCCAGATCAGTTGACTGGGGGTGAGTGCTTGCAATGTTCAACACTCCGTCCATCATCCCCTTTGGTTTTGCTTTGTTTGCCCTAAGTTAGCAGGATATGCCCAGACGTGGGTCCCTTGCTCACTTTGCCACTGGATTCAAGATAGCCTGGCTGATGCGGGTTATGAACCCGAAACCGGTCCCAGGATGCTTGTTTCCGGTCCAGGGAAGACATGGCTTAGCAGTTCGGGCTGGATTGTTCCCATGAGGCACAGGGTCAGACTGATTTGCATATGGCCATGTCTGAACTGGGGTGGCGGAGTGAGCTAAAGAATGATGATGGATTTTACCCATATCAGTTGACTGGGGGTGAGTGCTTGCAATGTTCAACACTCCGTCCATCATCCCCTTTGGTTTTGTATCATGGGGGTGCCTCAGGGCTCAATTTTGAGCCCCACCCTTTTTAATCTTTACGTGTCCTCCTTAGCGGAGATTGTGTAGAATCATGGTGTCACCATCGCATCATATGCAGACGATATGCAGATAGTGGTCACCCTCTCCCCTAATTCAGTGAAGGCAGCTAACAAGTGTGCAGACTGCCTAAAGGGTCTTGCTTTCTGGATGACAAGCAATTGCTTGTAACTGAATGGCAACAAAACCGAGATCCTGGTAGTAGGGACGTCTCCATCGATTTGGCCTTAAGCCTGGTGGACAACAACATTAGGCCCTGTCCCCAACCCCAAAACAGAGGTGAAAAACTTAGAAGTCTGGCTGAACCCTACTCTCTCCTTCGAGACCCATACCAGGAAAGTTGCAGGCAAGTGTTTCAGATTCCTGAAAATGCTGAGGAAAACCTTGGACATTTTGCCCCATTCCGCCCTTGTGACATCTCAACTGGACTATGGTAATGTGCTAATATCTAGGCGCAACAATAAAATGTCTCCACAGGTTATAATGCATCTAGAACGCAGCAGTACGCCTAGTTCTGAATCTACCCAGGAACACTTCCTTAAGAAAGCACTTGAGTCCTTACACTGGTTACCCATAACTAAGAGGATTATCTTTAAGGCCCTGTGTGTCTGTCATCGCACCTTGCAGAATAAAGGCCCACTCTACCTGCGCGACCTCCTCACTCCTTATAACCCAGGCCGGCATCTCAGATCTACCAGGACTTACCTGGTTAGAGTTTCCAAGGTAAAAAAAGCACGAATGGGCACTTGATCTTTTAGCCTCTTGGCAGCTAAAAATTGGAATACGCTTCCTTTGGCTCTCCGTGTGGAGCCGTCAGAGAACCTTTTACGGAAAAGACTAAAAACTTGGCTCTTCCAACTATAAGACTTGCCATTGGATTCTTCACAGCTCCTTTTCCGCTCTGACCCCCTTTTCTGCGCCATCTACCCTTTGTTTTGTCTGAATAGTAGTCTCGGCGCAGGGACACACCAGCTGGTGTAACCAGGCGCTTTATAAGTGTCATTATTATTGATATTATCACGAAATGCATTGCTTTAAGACGTGAGGCTTCTACCCAGGCAGCACCAAGACCCTGCACAATCTTCCATCCCCCACCCCTTCTGAATACAAGTACACCAATGAGCCTTAGGGTAGTGTGTTGCTTGGACCTGGCATGCTCGGGCAAGAGTGCCCTATGCTTCATCCTGACATTCAGCAAGAAATTGAGATATTGGATAAGAGAAACATGTTAAAGGTTCGGTACTGGCAACTGCAGAACTATTGAGGGGGCATATTTACAATATTTTGGCTTAGGGCAGTGCTGCAATCCTTAAAGCTGCACTGCCCTACGTCAAAAGAAAAGGGCAGGAATGCACAATATCTAGAAGATATAGCTCATTCCTGTCCTTTCTGCCGGCACACATGCTGCAGCCGAGCGCCAATGCAGACACCCTTGCACCATGGTGCAAGGGCGTCTGTGTTATTGGCATGATTGTTTTTGTGCAGGAAGGCACACATTACTGCACAGAAACATTCAAAGAAGGCCTTTTCCTAGTTCTTTGTGTGCTGCAGAATGCAGCACACGTGGAAAGAGGAAAAAATGAGGATAAATGTGAAGATTTCTCCTTGTTACGCCTGCTTATGGAAGGCGTTAGTTTTCCCCAGATTAATGATATGTTGTATATGTGGGTAGTGCAGAAATCATGGATGTTGTGTGGGAACACCCACAGCAACACCCATGAAACGCCCCTTCCACGTAGAGTAAGTCTTTGCCTTACTCCATATTTACAGGGCCATAAAAGGTCATGCAAGGTGGCTTTGCCTGGCATTGTAAATGGGACAGCACACTGCGGTTCTAGAGCATTACAAAATTGACGCTCCAGCGGCATAAAAGTACAGCAGGAGCACTGTAAATAAGCCCCCATGTTCGTTTAATTGTTTGGATTGAATCTGGATGGAGACACATTAGTTGCCTTCCTCGTAAGGGTGAGCATTCAGACTCAGTCGGGGAGGGTTTGAAGCTGCGTCTTTCCACTTTTAGCAACATTATTTGTATTACATTCCAGGGTTCTTTTCTTAGTCCCTTTTAAATACAAGTGCCCCTTTAGACTGTCATGGCCTGCTCCATTGGAGGTATCCTCAATTGCTACATGCGTGACCCTCAACTTGTTGTCCTCCCTGATGGAGATCCGGTCACCTCAGGCTCCCAGTTCCATCAGTAAATGACTTCTGTTTCTGCACTGATGCACAACAATCACTGAAGCTCAAATCCGACAAGATAGCTGTGCTAATTTTGTGCTGTACCCCTTTGGTTTGGTCATCTGGAAAGCAACAGGAAATCTGCTAGTTGTCATCAACTATCTCGAAGATAGGGGGGGCAGAGCTTGCCGCAGCACAAGATGGCCACGTGAACGACGAGCTCCGCGAGCCATCGACACTACGCAGTAGATATCCTCACATCCAAAATCGCCATCAACTCATGAACAAGTGGAGGTAGCAGAGTATGCTCGGGGCTACCTTCCGGTACCATCATTGAAGCTGGAACCCACACAGAAGGGGGAGACCACGACTGCGGCCCTCATTGCTCATGACCATGCCAAGCTGCAGTTCCGGTAGACTTCTGCGGCCGGCCGGGAGTTCTGGCTGACATGGATTGTGGATGCGGCTGGAGACCCCTGGGCTGTAGCACATCACCGAACTCCCGCGGGGGGCTACGAGAACCAAAGTAACCATGTTGTGCTCCTACCGCTAGCAGATGCTCCCCGTGGTGTTTCTCCTGAGTCAGGACTTCCATGACGAGCACGGAGTGGGCGGAGGGCCGGATCCAGCGAGCGGAGAGCCCGCAACAGTGTGCATTCCCCGTACAGCCCAGCATGTTGCTCCAGCTCCTCACTCAGGACGAGGCAGTGAGTGAGACCTGCTGCATCCCTCAGGCTTGAAATTTTATTGGGCTACTCTCCGGTATCATAATTGCAGTTGGAGCTCGCACAGAAGGGGAAATCACGACCGCGGCTCTCACTGTACCGAGCTGCAGTTCAAGTAGTCTTTCATGGCCTGCCGCGAGCCCTGTCAGCTGCGAAATGTGGATGTGGCTGGAGACCCCTGAGCTATAGCACCTCACCCCTTTTGCGCGAGGGACTACATGAACCAAGGCAACCAAGATGTGCCACTGTCGCTAGCGGCTGCTCCCCGTGATGCATCTCCCGAGTCAGGACCTTCCCTGACTGGGCTGGTGTCGGCCTTGTGCCTTATTCAATGAGCGGAGAGACCGCAGCAGTGCGCCGCCCCCCTGCAGCCCAGCGTGATATTCCAGCTCCTCATCCAGGACAAAGCGGTGAGTGAGACCCGCTGAGGCCTTCAAGGTTGGAGGTGAGGGTGCGACCTGCAGTGAATGTGCTGGTGCGGGTGTGGAGACTGGGGCCCATAGATCTTACACCGGCACAGCACATCTCTGGGAGGCCCATAAGTTTACATCGCCGCCAGTATTCATGTTACTACACAGGGCGGAGGAGGGGCTGTCAGCTCCAATTGATGGATGCCTCGGTCCCTGCGGGCCCCCGCGAGTCTGTGAATCACACTGGTCACGGGGCCCACTATCACAGAGCGGGAGTTATACCACCGGCCTCTCGCACTTGGATGGCACCCCAGGGAAGAGGGTAGCTCCTGCCCATCATACTAATCCATCCCACAGCATGCCTAAGAGATTGGAGTGGGGGCCGCAGGCCATTCTTGTATCGCTGAAGAAACACTAAGCAGGGACCCCCGGCAAGAGATAACTGGGAAGCAGGGGCTCACTCCAGGGCGGCCGGACACTATGTTGAGCGCGGTGGCCTGTGCTCAACGACGCAGGCCTCAGGTGAGCTTGGTACCCTGAAACACAGTTCTGAAGCGTTCCGGATAGGAACTGCTCCCCAACTGATGGCATAATAGGCAATGTCGATAAGACCCAAGCAAAACTGCTCTTCGACCAAAAGAAAACCAGAGCCAGGGAGGCGGGGGGCTCCTGCTCGTCAGAGGACCAGGCAGACGCTCTGTGGAGGAGGAGCCCGGGCATGTAAAGCAGACATTTGCAGGAGTGCAAAAGGGCTTACTAATGATCAATGTTAAAGATTGATTTGCTTGTATTCGGAATGGATAGAATGCCGGAGCATCTCGATAAACATGCGGAGCGGGTAGATATGACTGAGCACCGAGTTACTGAGGTGGAAGAAGCGCAATTGGAAACGGACTTGATCCAAAAACAAATGGCTAACGCGCTCTCGACACTACAGGACAAAGCCGAAGATTTAGAGGCTAGGTCCAGAAGGAGCAACATCCTCATTACAGGCCTGCCAGAGTTCACTTCCATGGGCAACGTAGAACCGTTCAGAGAAAAACTTTTAGCCACCCTTTTGGGCCGCAAAACCTTCTCCAATATGTTTGTTGTGGAGTGCGCCCATCATTCGCTCGGCCCTCGGTCGCCTCCTGGGGCTCCTCCATGCCCGATGATAGCAAAACTGCTAAATTACAGGGACAGAGACGCTGCCCTAAGGCGGGCCAGGGAGTTGAGGGAGCTACAGTACGAGGGCCCAACTATCTCCCTCTCTCCAGACTTTACCATGAAGGTCCAGGAAGCCAGACGCCATTTCAACTCTCTGAAGCGATAACTTCGCGACCAAAACATAGACTATGCAATGCTCTACCCAGCCAGGCTAAGAGTCACCTTAAATGGCAAGGCGCGTATCTTCACGGACCCTAAATTGCTACAAAAAGCCCTGAAGGACTTCACAAAAAAGGTGGAACGAGAAGCAGAAGCGGAGCGGTTCGACGATGCGACCGGGGGGCATCAGGTGGCAACCTGGATGAGCAGGATTGAACTGACCACTGTGTGCTGGGTCCCCCGGTTCTTTGACTGTCGGGGCCAGTTGCCGATGCACTCAGCTGTTAGAGATGCGCAGCAGAGATCTACTGCCGACTATGCTCACTCAAAGACTTTATGAAGATAGACACGGCAGGGGGAAGAAACCCGAACTTTCGCAAGTATTGCTGATGATAGTTCCTTTGGCTTGATAGTGGGCCACTGTACTCCCTACTGTTACCATTGTTCCTTTAGATCTTACTCTTTTAGTAAATGCTTTGACTATAGTGATAATTATGCTACAGTCCCCCTTACTGTGTATAAGTATCAATGATAGTTCAGTCAGTCCTGGATGTGCCATATTTGTTTCGATGGCGTGGCTAACTGCCGGTAGCCACTAGTAGTGCTTAGGTAACATGTGCCCCTGCTTGTTACATACTACATGGCTTGTTGTCTTATTTACCTAAGGGGTAGGGGTGGGGGATACCGACTGTGCTAAGTAAGGGATTGCATGGCGTGGGTTGGGGGGTGGGGACTCTGTTTTGGTAATTGTTCTTGCCTGTATGTTTTAATTTGTTCATAGTGAAAGTTTTGTACCCGAAATCTGCATCAGGAGTAGCCTGTGGTATAGTGCCGATTAGACGCTGTTGTGCTAGAGAGCATATGAGAATTCCAGTTGGGAATTTGCTTCCCCCTTTCCTGATACTATGGGCGAAAGGGTAAGATTGCTGACTTGGAACGTCAGAGGGCTGAACGAGCAGCATAAAACCAGGAAAGGGATGGCGTACTTAGCTAGGCACAATATAGACATTGCGCTACTGCAATAAACTCACCTTCCACTCGACGACTAGTGCTTGCCCGCAGGAGGATCCATGGCACATTCCACGCAGCTGGCTTCACCACACATGCCCGGGGGTTGCTCACATGGGTAACCCCTAGAGCTGGATTCTCCTAGAAGAATTGTATACGGACACTGGGGGCAGATATATTATATCTAAATGTAAAGGGTAAGGCATGGAGTGTGTTTTCTTATTAATGTTTACAGTCCCAACTATGATTGCCCGCAGTTTTTTCAGAACCTCCTAGACTTAGCACGCCATTTACCCTCTCTGCGGCAAATCTGGGGAGGGGGTTTTAACTGTGTGCTGAACCCAGACACTGACCATTCAGGGGGCCCTGTTAGGCGCCAGTCATTAGCAGTGTAGTGCATGAAATTTGACACAATAAGACACACCTGGACCCTGCACTCCCAAGAGGAGGCAAATGCACTACTGCACCTTTAAACAACACACGTTAAACAGCACTCCCAAAAGACAAGGCGATAAAACAAAACCCAGCATAAACAACAGGGGTATACCCAATTAACCCTATGATACCTGGGTATGGGAAAGTAATTATATGCAAAAAGAGAGAAAAAGGTATCAAGGAAACAATACTGAATAATTCAGTGAGTAGAGCACATTTAATTACCCTCTCGGAAATATTTGATATTCATTATGAGTACATCAAATCAATTTCTAACACACACAGATAATGGCACTTATACAAAGAGAAACAAAAGACATATATCACAAGATCTTATACATATCAATAACAACAAACATAAAACAAATGACAATAACACTAAGGAAATTATTCACATTAGTGTCCCCCTTGTAATTCCAGGCGAACCACTTGGAGATAGTCAAAAAGACAACACTAAAAGGCAAAATTGGCCCAGTTCTAGCGTGACAAAGCATCAATATAAGAATCACTATCAATCTAGTGACTCCTCCTTCAAAATGTCTGTCGACGTGACCACGTTTCAGCCTTTTTTCCTTTGGCCTCTTCAGGACAGGGGTTATACAAAAATGATCACAAAACTGGAGGGCGCTAATTCTCTCGCGTGGCAAAAATGACAGCGCTCCTGATGCAAAGCCTGTCACACCCCAAAAATCCCACATAAAAGAAATGATGGAATCTACTGATAGGGATCACCTGATGTCATCAAGCATTGGCGCAGTTGCGGAGATTCATACTGGATACCAAGACTGAAAGGAATGAAGCCCTCAGACGTGATTTCTGATCCTTAATGTGTGTCAAATGGGAGACACTGTAATTTGAATTGTTTGATTGATATCAACTCCTCTTTTCCTCTCAGGCAACTGCTTTGCACTCGCAAACTAAGCCTTTATCATCTTCATTCAGAAATACAAAACCCAACACTCTCTTAAGGCGAGGCAAGAAGACAAATTAAGGTACATTTAAAGTGACACACACATGTTTATTAATTCAATATTTTAGAAAGGAAGGAAAATATATCAGTTAATGCAGACACCCAAATATCAAGTAACTCAAGTGCAAAACCAGAATAAAAGGTAGCATATATACATGTAGCAAAGAGCAAAGAAACTTACAAATTATGTACATAAAGTAAGGAACACCTCACCGATCAATTATGCAACATCCTTGCAAACTCAAGGTGGAGGAGCCCTTCGACAGCCCAGGAAGGAGTTCGATCGGAAATGAGCTCCTACCCGCCCTTCTGAAGACTTTCAGCTTTAATACCTTTACTCAACGTGAGGCGAAGGATCCAGAAACCTCGCCTCCTTTCTACTGTTGCGAAAACCGAGCTGGCCGTACTGGTCTGTTTCAAGGTCAAGACAGAAGCTGGCCCGGCTCCTCTATTTTGTCTCCGAGACAGAGCTGTACATTCCGCACATTCCCTGAAGGGTACCAAGCATGCATCCCACACAACATGTTCTAGTTCACTCTGATCGGTGAAGAGCAAAAAACAAGTGAAGAGCAAAAAAATGCCCTCCCCACTTTGCAGCTACGTGTGAGCACAGAAAATGGAGTCTGTTACACAAGATGGAATCTGCACAGAAAATGGGGTCAATTATGCCAAATGGAGCCAATGATCAATATATCATTCTTAATATCAGTACATTCTACCCTTTGACCATTGACTTTCATAACATATCGGTCTCAGATCAACTGCCTCAGGTCGAAGCATAGATCAGAGATTAGGTACACACTGGATACAACAACATAATGATATCAAGATAAATATTGCTAACATTATCCCACCTAGAACAGAGTGAAGTTTACCAAAATCCGGCAACCACCCAAACAACCATTCCCACCACCCTTTTTCTACATCCTGCTTGACATCTTTAGCTAACTTGTGTAAAGCTTCCATGTGGGATTGAATTGACTTAGAATGATCTGAAAGATTAAAGCAACACATTCCCTCAGAGTCTGAACATTCATGATCACGTTTTAAGAGTAAATAATCAATTCCGGCTCTGTTCTGTAATGTAGCTTTTCTTGCCCCTTTCACATCTAATAATAATTCTGCTAAAGCAACTGATGTATTATTAATATTTTTCACCATCAAACATGCTAATTCACTAACAGTCCTAGAATTATAAATGGTTAGGCCTGGAATTCATACTATTGAAGCAGCTAAACTAATATATTCAGACTAAGATATTAAATGAATTTCAGAATCACAATGTTCACTGAGTTGAACAGCTTCTTTCGTATTACGGACATGTGATTAATGGATCTAATGGGAACATCATGAGGGCTAATCTAGTAAAGGCACACGGTCTACCTGTGATAATTGCTGGAATATACGTGTGTGTAACGTTACCACATGAGAATAACCACCCTACAGGCAATTTAACATGCCTGAAATGACTGGCAGCAGATACTACATTTTTGCATATCATGTCATTGTGCATATTTTTGCATGTACTTTCATTTCGATTTTTGCATAGAGTTTGTTGTTCCCATGTCATTTGTGAATCAGTCCCTTCAAGTCGTATTTGAGCACATTTACCAATGGTAATGGGGTCACAACTTAAATTGTAACAAATATCGCCTTCAGAGATATTGAACGTTATCACTTGTGTTTGATTTTTCCAAGTGTCATCAGTAGTTTTTGGACAAAATCGGCAAAACTCATAAGGTGACAAGTGAGTTCTCACATCAAGTTCCTCCACTGCCTCGTCTGCATTGGTGACATTGAATGTGTGCAACAGTACATCAATAGGGGTAGGTATAGCTACGAGGCACGTGGAAATAATATCCATGGTGCTTTTCATGTTTGTCATGCAAAAGTACGACCTGTTGAGGACTGTCTGTGCAAGATAGCACCTCACATTGTAAGGTCGAGTCAGCAGTGCTGTTGATTTGCGCAGTTGGCTGGCCACTTCAAAGTAAGGGGCGCCCGGTCCCTCCCGGCCCCACTCGAACGCGACCAAACACACTCCAGCGAGTAGCAGCAGAGCACAGACACGCCATGCTGTGATCTAAAAGAACAGAGGACAAACAGGTATTATTCATTCTCTCAAGTAACATTTATCAGCAGGCACATGATCCCATTTTTCCTGCCCTGGCTTCATAACTAACAGGATATTGTCCTTTCCTGTTGCAATAACCTCTGCTTGTTCAGGGGACTATTTGGAGATTCTACCCACACCTTGGCTCCTGGATTCTTGTCAGTAGAGCCAAACCCTCCTTCCCCACGCAGGGTGGGAAGGGCTGGGGTAGTACCTTTTTTGACTATCCCTCCGTATAATGGCATGATCACTATTTGAGCGACTCTGTCCCCAGGTTGTATTATCAAATCAGCGTCTCCACTATTCAGTAGCATGACCTTTATTTCACCTTGATAGTCTGCATCAATTACCCTTCCCAGCACTTGAATGCCCTTTAGAGCCAATCCAGATCAAGGGGCAATCAAGCCAAAGTGATCTGGGGGAATCTGGATTCCCACTCCTGTCTCAATGAGTGCTATATCTCTTGGTCTGAGTCTGTACAGTTTCAAAGCATGCAGATCAAGACCTGCAGCCTCCGGTGTCGCCCGGTACGGAGCCAAAGCTCCAGGAGCTGTCTCCCAGTGGAGAATGGTATTTGTGGCTACATGAGGTTGAATCTGCAAGGCTGGGGTTAGCATTCGCATCAAAGGGGTTTCTGCATTTGCTAAGGGTCTATTGTTCAGTATTTGCAATGCCTCATTTAAATTATGTCTCCATCAGACAACTTTCTCAATTGATCTTTAAACAATCCATTCATGCGCTCAATCAGACCCACAGCCTGCGCGTAATACGGAATATGAAAGACCCACTCAATGTTGTGTAGTACACAATAATCCTTTACCAATTTGCCTTTAAAATGAGACCCATTGTCACTTTGAATCTGTAATGGAATTCCATAATACAAAATAAGCAAGTCTAATGTTTTCAATGTGTTCAACTGAGTAGCACGTTTACATGGAAATGCTACCAAATAACCAGAGCATGTGTCTACAGCCGTGCACACATATTGACAACCTCGACTAGTTGGCAGGGGCCCAATGTAAAATCTGTGCTGGTAATTTTCCTCTGCCTAGCTGGCCTTTCACTATCTGTGGGACTGGTCTATGTTGGGTATGCTGACAAATAGGACATTGTGAGATCGCAGTTTTAATCAGATCTAGGGGAATGTGTATCCCTCTATTCTATGCCCACCTGCTAGTAATCTTTTCTCCAAAGTGTCCGCACTTCTGATGTGCTCATTTTGCAATCCCAACCAGTTCAGAATCTTGAGTTGCCACCTCGGCCTCCGAAATCTTAGCTTTTTCATCTGTGAGGGAATTAAACCAACGGTCGAGGGAGTCGGTGGAACAGTGATCATCTACTCAAATACACTGTAACTGGGCTTTTGTGCCAACATGGTCCAGATCTCTTTCCACAGTTCCTTACCCCACAATTATTTTGAATATATCATCCAGTTATGAGCATGCCACGTAGGAAGCCAAGTGGCTAACCCATTGGCAGTGGACCACGAGTCAGTGTATATATGACATTTTCCTGGCAATTCTTGTGTCAAAGCTTGATACACAGCGTATAGTTCTGAGAACTGGCTACTCTTTCCCTCTCCAGTAGTGGTCAACAATTTCTTGGTCACAGGATTGTATGACTCCGCCTTCCAGTGCCTTTTAGCCCCTACATACCTCGCTGAACCATCAGTAAACCACACATGCTTCCTGTCCTCTAAGGACAATTCTTCAAATGGCTTACTCCACTTCACAGGAGACTCCTGTATCTCAGGTACATCATAAAACACCTCTGTATCTACCATTGGGGCTTGCGTCACCTGTTCATGCAACACCGCAGTGCCTTTGGGATCTACTCGGGCCCTATCCTGTATGTACCACTTCCATTTGATTATGCTGGACTCTTGCGCATGTCCTATTCTGTGAGTCTTGGGGGAACTCATCACCCATTGCATTATAGGAATCTCAGGTCTCAAAATCACATTGTGCCCTAGGGTCAATTGCTCAGTATCCACCAGGGCCCAAAAACATGCAAGCAACTGTTTTTCAAAAGGGAGTGTACCATTCTCCAGCATCTGGCAATTTCTTTGTCCAAAATCCTAAAGACACCCTCGTTTTTCCTTGCTTCTGCCACAGACTCCAATTAGCATACTGTCTTTGCACTGTCACATTCAGCTCAACAATCCCCTCTCGCACTGGCCACAAATCCAAAGCGTGCTGTATAGCCTCTTTTCTGATTCAAATGCAATTTGCTGTTGCTCTCCCCATTGAAATGTATTTTTCTTTCACTTAACTTTGTACAAAGGGGCCACAATCTTACTCAAGTGAGGGATCTGCTGTCTCCAAAAACCAAACAATCCAATGAACCTATGGGCTTCCTTCCTATTTCGTGGCACAGCAAATTCTTTCATCTTTTGTTTCACCTGGGGCACCACCTCTCTGTGTCCCTGATGCCATTGAATACCCCAAAACTTCGCATTTTGAGAGGGTCCTTGTACCTTTGTGGGATTTATCTTCCACCCTTTACTCTACAAATGCTCCACAATCCTGTCCAACTGAATCTGCACTTGCTCTTGTGTCTCTCCTGGTACCATTACATCATCAATGTAATGGCAAAGCTGTACTTCAGGAATAACTGGTACCTCATCTAAATGCTCTGCCACCAGCCGGTGACAGATAGTAGGACTGTGTAAGTACCCCATAGGAAGACTTCTAACTGTTAGTTATCTACCATTCCATGAGAAGGAGAATTGCTCTTGGCATTCAGGGGCTATTGGTATAGAAAAGAAAGCAATGGCAATATCAATAGTCGCATACCAAGTCCCAGGATGCTTCTGTATTTTCTCAATTAAAGTATCTGGGACAGCGGCAGTCAAAAGAGGTGTGTGCTTGTTCAATTCGAGATAATCAACTGTCATGCGCCAAGTATTGTCACTTTTGCGCACAGGCCACACAGGGTTATTCCAGGTGGTAGTGATTGGAGTCACCACCCCTGCCTCTATTAAGTCCTGTATGGTTGCCCTGATCTCCTTATGCCTTTCTGGAATTCTTTACTGTTTCAAATGAATTACCTTAGTAGCCTGGGGCACCTTCACTAGAGGAATCTTCAAGTGACCTAGTCTTACGGAGCCAACTGAAATGTACCTTTTTGATCTAAATTGATAGTACCCATCCTCCAAATACAGAGTCATTCCCTTGAAGATATCAATTCCAATAATATATTCATAGAGGGGCACAATCAATATAGTGTACTCTCTTTTTGGTGTTCTCCCTATTTTCATTTGGACCTTTGTCTGCACAGCTGGTGTCTCTTTTCTGCATAAGCCTGTGATTGTGAAATACTGTCCTTTAATCTTTTGGGGATTTCCATATATCAAAGTGACCTCCGCTTCGGTATCTACTAGGGCTCGGGCCCTCTGAAAATTACGATGTTTCCTATGTCAACATAAGGTCTATTGTCTTTGCGAGCCCATCTCTGTACTGGAGCTTGACCTATTTCCTAATCTGCTTTAAATCTGTCAACCGTTGCCAAGGTCAAATCCGAGTACAAGCTGTCATACTCTCGGGGGAACTCCTCCCCACTTTCGGTTCTCACTGAGCCATCCACTCGCTGAATCTCTCCCTTCTTTCATACTCAAATGGGCAGCTCTCTCTCCCTCTTTTTTCTCCTCATCCACCTCTGGCTTTCTTTGCATTTTATTTTGTTTATTCACTCTCCTACTTCCTTCCTTTTTATCCAACCCTCTTTTCCGATACATCTCCCACAGACTTTTAGTCTCTATCTTCTCTTTCTCCACTCCATCATTCAACAGAGCCAAAAACATGTCTCTTCTAGAAAGCCTGTTATCGTCTGTATGAGTTTCAGACCTGGAAGCTCTTTCAGTCTTTATCCAGCCATCCAGCTCTCCCAACTCACGGACTGCCTCAATCACCTGCTCCAAAGTATTTAGCCATCCTCTATATGGATAGTTTTGAAAAACTCTATGTTCTTAATAACAACCCCTTTCATCAACATATTGATTTATGGAAACGATATATCGACAATATATTATTAATCTGGAATGGGGATGTAGCTCAACTCAATTTGTTCCATGAGTGGCTGAACAAATGTGATCTAGATATCCAGTTCACTATCCAGTCGGATGCCCAGGAGATACCTTTCCTTGATTTAAAGATCTTTAGTGAAGATAATAAACTATTCACTACCTTATACAGGAAACCTGCTGAACGAAACTCTCTCCTAAGGTACAGCAGTTACCATCCACGTGGCCTGCGAGACAACCTTCCGGTAGGACAATTTCTACGGATCCGCAGAAACTGCACTAAGCGCACAGACTACCTGTCGGAATCTGAAGATCTCAGCACCAGATTGATTTCAAGGGGCTATCCCAAACGTTTGGTCAAGAGGGCTCAAAAGAGGGCCTGGTTCAACCCAAGAGAAACCTTACTAGTGGCCAAAGACCCTGATGACTCCACTTCCAAAAGAATGATTTGTGTTACAACTTTTTCCACCAGGAGTAACGCTGTTAAAAAGATAATAAACAATCATTGGAATCTGGTTTCAACCGAGATTGATCAACTTAATTTACCTATGCATTCTTTCAAAAAGGCCATGAGCATCAAAGACCACGTAGTACATTCCTTTCTGGAGGACCCAGTGGAACCAACCATCCAGTCACTCTGTAATCTACCTCATATCAAAGGACACTACAAATGTGGATCCTGCAAAGCATGCCTAACAACGATACAAACCAAAGAATTCATCTACAAACATCATACAATCACGTTGCAAGCCCATACAAATTGCAATTCCACTAATGTGATTTATGGGATTATCTGTCCTTGTGGTCACTTATATATTGGCCAAACACAGCAGAAAATCGAAGCAAGGATACTACAACACCAAAGCAGGATCAGATGCCGTGTTGCAGGAGCACCCCTGGTTGAACACTACAATCAATCGGGACATAGCCCTGATCAAATGCAATGGCTTGTCATTGAAAAAACAGAGCTGGGCCCAAGAGGAGGCAACATAACCTCGATCCCTACTGTAAGGGAATCTAAGTTGATGATCCGTTCGGACACGATTAATAGTGGCCTGAATGAACTAGATCCCAGTAATGCCCAATTAGCCTGTCTTAGCAGGTAGGGAGGTATGGTGATTTAATTCTGTCTTTGAACACATTGACACGTTTACTCAATGCCGCATTATTATCTATATCCAACCAAGTATGTGACTGATTATGCCATCTGTATTTACTTGAGTTTGGTGGATCACTAGGGCTTGCAACCTTATGGCGATTAATGTATTCTTTTGCTAGTCAATGGCCTAATGTTATGCATTTTGTCTGCTCATGTGACCATTTGATTTGATACATACACAATTATATTTAAACATGTGCTTTTAAGCTGGTCTAATATTACATGTAGTGACGGTGTGGTCTTTCAATCTAGATCACACAATTTTTGTCGTTTCTGCTCTATATAGAACTGAACATGTTTTGTCTGTCTCAATTATTGAAGCGTTTCGACCTCTTATACCCTTTCTAAATGTTGCCTGCTATATTTAACAACCCTACCACCGTTATAGCATAGTTTTTATTCATACGACTATTTTTAGTTTAAGTATCGCTTAAACGAGCACACCATTTGGATGTCTTTCTTCTAATACACTGCTAATGATAGCATCTAGCGGCTGCTCTGCGCGGGAGGCCTTGTGGCGGATGGCGTTCTCGAGCTACAGCATAAATAAATGGCCTGTGCTGCAGTAATTTCCCTTTCATTCTTGGAAGAAACAAGCTCCGCATGAGTTACGGTAAGCTCATCCTTTCCCGCTCATCTACCCTTTAGGAGCTTCTGCCCAATGCTGCCGGTCATGTTATTTAATTTCGTTTCACTCCGACCTGCTTTGCCACTCCTAACCATTATTTTTTCTGCCGTTAGCGGCTTATTTATTGTAGCTTTTTTACTCTGTTAAGCGGCTTCGTTACTCTGTTAGGCACTTACTTGAAGGGCATTTTTGAAGACTCTTGTACCCTTCGAACTATTAGGTTGTCCCGATGGGACCCCTCCGGTCCATTTTGATCTTTTATTTTCCTTTGAGGCATTTTTCCTCGTGTGGGCCATGAGTCGCAGCAGTGCCTCTCCTTACTTTGTCTTACGATGTTGACATGTAAGCCCACATTTTGTCGATGGGTCTTACTACATATGCTCTACAGATCATTCCTTAGTTGGCCTTTAAGTTAATCTGGTTTTTAGATCCTGGTTCCTTGTCCTGTGTGCTCTAATTCCCCAGTATATTTTCAAGGAATTGTTTTAAAATAATTTCCTTCACATTCGTTCCCTTTCTTTTTTACTCAGAGAGGCTAAAGTTATTTGTGATTTATTTCACGATTTCCACCGATGGTATATCCACGGCCAGCGACGCTGTTTAAATTTATATTTCCAGAACGATCTTGATTAAGTAAGTTGAATTTATTTGCATATTGAATTTGATAATCTAGTTAAATTGTCGATGGATCACCCTTACAATGGCACCTTATTGTTTCAGGTGTCTTTCACTCCCACCGCTTGTGGAGCCCTGCAGCCCCATTGTCTCCGACGTCAAGCTAGTACCTAATAGGTTCTAATCTTTCTAAATGGTAACTGTGGTGACAGATCCCTTTGAGTCCTAATAAGTGTTGCTTTAGGACACGATGTAATTCCCATTTTTTATTATCAAATTAATATCTTTTTAGGCGCCCCTCTCCCCCACCGTCACCATTGTCCTGAAGAAGACCCCGTCAGTAAGGACCTAATCAACCTACCTGGGTTAAGGGGTCGAAACGTCGACATATAACCTATTCCAGTACCATCAATAGCGCATTTTGCACTGTGCTTGTTCTAACGTACATGGTTACTCAAACGACTATATATCCAATCAATGTATTTCTGTTTGATTATGTGGCATAGAATAGTATGCCCAACAACTGAATTGTGATATTTTCAAAATTTGATGTCACTTGTCCCTTTTTTCTCACTCATATCACTTTCCCCTCCCCCCCCCCCTTCTGGGCACCTTGTTTTGTTGTACTTTGCATAATTATTGTAGATTTACTCCTAAAAAGAAATGATACTTTTGCTAAGTGTGATTAAACAACACTTTGGCATCACTTTATTGCTCAATTTTTGATGTTGCTTTTGGATATTGCTTTATAAGTACATATGCTCTGGGACCTTCCCTTTATACTGCCAAAGTATTACCAGTCTGATTAATTAGCAAAGTCAACATCATCTGTTTGTAAGCAGGGGGAGCCAAACGGATTATTTCATTTCGCACTGACACAGTTAAAAGTCCAACCATCAACTTTTGTGCATTATCCATAAAAATAGCACTTTTCATCACTTCCTCCTTAAGCCTCTGTATAGCATCTCTCAATATATACAAGGGTTTATCATTCACTGGTCAGTCTAACTCTGTCGGGTATTTCTGACTGCATACAACCACTGCCAATTGTAACAGGTTAGTTTGATTATTGCCCCCGTAATTCCTAAACTGCCCCTGCACTGTGGGATCCATACAGAGTGTTCAGATTTTCATTGCATCTCCGTGATCCAACATTACCCCAGAGGCGCCCATATCGAACAACCGCACCATCATCCAGGTCTTTGTCGGAATCTGTCTAAAATGTCCTGCTGTATAAAATCCTCCATAGAATCCATTGCAACGTCCTGTGGAAAATTTGGACCACTCTGTATTTTCCTACAATGTATGGGTGGCGCCTGAACCACTTTGCGTTCTTTCGACTCACCCTGACTACTGGCTTGATCACACTCTCCGCCAGAGTCTGAAAACTCTGAAGAATCCCAAATATTTCCATCCCACGTTTCAGGATCCCAGTCAATTCCTACCTTTGCAATAGCTAAACATACTTTTCTCTTGTTAACCCTTCCCCTCCTTTTCTTGTACTTGTCTTGCGCGATACGAACTGCAGCTTTTTCTTCCACAGTTTGGTAAGTTTCCAACTTATCATGTAATAACTTATTCTGACAAATTAACATCGTAGAGGTATTTTTGGCTTCAACAAATTATTTTTCTATTTTTTTTTGCTTGTACTGCAGCTGAACACATTTTTCATGCATTTTACGATAAGCACACAAGAGGATCCAGCCTCTTCGCCCTAACGTGCTACGCTCATTTCCTTTCTCAACAGGCACTTTTTGAAAACACGCAAACACTTGTGCTGGCTCAGCGTCAGCTAAAAACACATTCATATTCTCACTTAGCCCAGCGCAATGAGCCCACTCGTGGGCAAGCATACCATATGGGACTATCTCCCATCCAGGTATTTCAATTAGTATCTGGGAATCTGCCTTCGTTTTTCTGGAAAAATATTATTTCCCCTTTTAATTTTCTTTTCGAATCCTGTTCGTGATGCCAAAAATGTAGTGCTTGCAATTTTTACACAATAGGACACACCTGGACCCTTCACTCCCAAGAGGAGGCTAATGCACTACTGCACCTTTAAACAACACATGTTAAACAGCACTCCCAAAAGACAAGGCAATAAAACAAAACCCAGCACTCTCTTAAGGCGAGGCAAGAGGACAAATTCAGGTGCATTTAAAGAGACACACACATGTTTATTAATTCAATATTTTAGAAAGGAAGGCAAAATATATCAGTTTAATGCAGACTCCCAAATATCAAGTAGCTCAAGTGCAAAACCAGAATAAAATGTAGCATATTTACATATAGCAAAGAGCAAAGACACATAGTAATTAAGTGTATAAACTAAGGAACACCTCACTGATCGATTATGCAACATCCTTGCCAACTCAAGCTGGAGAAGCCCTTCGACAGCCCAGGAAGGAGTTCGATTGGGACCCAAGTTGCGTTTCTTTCACAGCAGTACGTCTACTCTGTGAATGAGCTCCTAAACGCCCTTCCGAAGACTTCCAGCTTTAATACCTTTACTCAACGTGAGGTGAAGGTTCTAGAAATCTCTCCCCTTTCTTCTGTTGCGAAAACCGAGCTGGCCGTACTGGTCTGTGTCAAGGTCAAGACAGAAGCTGGCCAGGCTCCTGTATTTTGACTCGGAGACAGAGCTGTACATCCCGCACATTCCCTGAGAGGTACCAAGCACACATCCCACACAACATGCTCCAGTTCACTCTGATCGGTGAAGAGCAAAAAAACTAGTGAAGAGCAAAAAAATACCATCCCCACTTTGTAGCTATGTGCTAGCACAGAAAATGGAGTCTGTTACACAAGATGGAATCTGCACAGAAAATGGAGTCAATTATGCCAAATGGAGCCAATGGTCAATAAATCATTCTTAATATCAGTACAAGCAGCCAAAACGATTATAGATGCAATAACTGAGCTAGGGTTGATTGACATTTGGCGCTGCAAATCGGGTGACACGGGGGGGATTTATACATTATGCTGCCCCTTATGATCTACACACCAGGATAGATTACTGGTTCCTGGCAGGCTCACTAAGACATGCCATACAGGGCTGCAAGTTTTTTTCTCACTCGTATTCAGACCACTCGCCAATACTGCTTGACCTGGAGTGTCCTTCAAAGCTCCCACCTCCATTCACTTGGAGACTCCCTCCATATGCATTACTAGATAACACCTTTAGAGGGGAGATGTCAGAGGCCATAGATGTTTTCTTTACTACTAACATTGATTCAGTCCTGCAATTTGCCACCAGTTGGGAAACTTTCAAGGTTTATATCCATGGAATAGCTATTTCTAAGTACTTGGTGTTGAGATCTATCAGAGGGCACTTAGCCCTGTTCGAGCAGAAGCTGGCGGACTTAGAACGAGAAGCCCTTGAGAGAGGCAATGATCAGATGACGAACGATTTTAAGAATACGCTGGATGACATATCACAAAGAGGCCGATAGGGAGGTTAAACTATTGGGAGAATATATGCACTAGCGAGAACATATGGGGAGGGGGAACGCCCTAGCGCCACGTTGGCGGCCACAATGAGACGTAGGCGGGAGAGTGCAGGCCCCATAGAGATTTGTTTAGACTCTGGTGTGAAGACCAGCGACCCTGACGTGGTAGCTGAGCGCTTCAGGGATTATTATTCTGAATTATATCGCTCCAGGTCCCATGGCACAGACACTAGCATGCTGTCATACCTTGAGTACATAAAACTACCTTGGTTGTCGGACGATCACAGAGCGTACCTGATGAGACCTCTAGAGGCATGGGAAGTCCTTGACGCGCTGTGAACAATGCAATCCAACAGCGCTCCGGGCCAGGACAGGCTCACGGTAGCCTTCTATAAGGAGTTTAGAGAGCAATTAACCCCTCATCTGATTTCTTTGTTTGAGGAAATGGGCGAAGCAGATCCATGCCACCCACGATGCATGAAGCCTTGCTGGTCTCTCTCCTGAAGCCGGGCATATCGCCAGAAGATTTTGCTTCATGCAGGCCCCTGTCTCTTTTAAATGTGGACACAAAAATATTTGCCAAGATCCTCGTGAACCGCTTGGCCCCTCTGATTCCGTTCTTAGTTGGCCACAGCAGACACGATTCGTCCTAGGCGTACATTAACACACAATTTACATACAGTGTTTGGTACTATTCAACACACCAAACCAGATACTAAAGGGGCTGCGATCTTCCTTGACGCCGAAAAAGCTTTTGATTCTGTGAAATGGGATTTGATGCTGCTAGTGCTTGTAAGCATGGGGCTAGGGAGCCATTTTATCCATCTGGCCCATGTGAGAGTGGGCAACATTGTGACTTCCTCTCTGAAGATTTCCAGAGGCACCCGTCAGGGTTGTCTGCTATCTCCACTTCTCTACGTGCTGGTCGCAGAGCCATTGACATGCACCCTCAGGGAGTACCATAGCCACAAGGGGATCTGGTTTCCCTCTTACAACTTGACAATCTCTTCATATGCCACCGATACGCTCCTGTATATTCGTGATCCGGAATATAACCTCTCTCCAGTGTTATGGGAAATAGTGAAATTTGGGGAATTTACTGGACTTAAAATTAACTGGTCAAAGTCTACTGTTTTCCACCTCAACCCAGCGATGCTCCCAGTGGATTTGGACTTTCCCTTGGCTTGGTCTACTGATCCGGTGCGATACCTGGGGATCCAAGTACACACGTGCTCAAATACAGTATTCAAGGAAAACTACGGCACGGCGATTACTAGACTGGAAGACGATGTAAATAGGTGGATTTGCTTCCCCCTCTCGCTCCTAGGAAGGATATTGATTATAAAGATGGTAATGCTACCCAGATATCCTCTTCCTGTTCTTAAATATACCAATTGTCCTTCCAGCTCAGTTTTTCCATCACCTTAAGTCTTTACAGATCAAATTGGCTTAGGCCGGAAAACAATCTAGAGCCAAGTGGGACGTTCTTACTCTCCCCTACTCAATGGGGGGGCTGGGAGCCCCGGATCTAGACCTCTATTACTGAGCGGCTCAATGCTCATATCCCTTTTACTGGCAACACCAACAAACCTCATCCCTCACCTCCATATAGAGAGGGTGGCAGTGACTCCATCTCACTTGACTACAGCGCTGTTTCGTGCGGTGATACGATGCACTGGGACTTTAGATTCTATAAATGCAACCACACACGCCTGGCATAACCTAATTAACCGCCAAGTGGTCTCCATCCTTTATTCCTCTCTCACTCCCATTGAATGGTGCGCTTGGCTCCCAACTATTACAGAATCAAAAGTAGTGCGGGCCATGCAAACCCTAGACATAGCAGTAATTGGGAACTTTTTGGCAGATGGGAAGGGGCGGGACTGGGACGAGTTGGTCACTAATAAACCAGATGTCTCCCCCTTAACGATATTCCATTACTATAGAGCCTGAAGTGCACTTCTAGAGTTGCTGGGTGCCGAACTGTTGGACCCTCCAGAGGTAGTGCCCCTCACCACAATGTTACGCACCGACTCCACGATTGGGCTAGTCTCGCACATATAAAGTAAAACGCAGGAACTACGCCGGAACCAGTATATTAAGCCCAGGCTGGAGTGGCAATTGGACTTAGAGGCCCAATTAGATGACGACACATGGAAGTACTGCTGTGAGGCTACGCAATGCATTTCCCTGAACGGTAGACACCGCCTAATTCAATTTATATTTCTTAATAAACTATACCATACCCCAGTCTGATTGCATAGGTTTGGTTTGCGTGAAACCGACAAATGCAAAAGATGTGGAGAGGAGGGCAGCTGGCGTCTTACACTTAGCATGGTTATGCCCCTCAATTGCTAATTTTGGGATATTCATATTTTCTAAGCTTAGTGAGGTTACTGTTGAAACTATGAGACCAGACCCACTGCTAGCCCCACTGGGCTTCTCCAAGCAAGTCCATAAAGATATTAGGTGCTTAATAGACATAGGCCTCCTGATAGCAACAAAAAAAAAGTGGTGGCAATGCATTGGGGGCGAGGTCCCCCCCCCCGTACTCTGACTCAATGGTCTAGAGACATGCTGTTCTGCAATACGCAATCTGAATCATACAGTGAACTGCTTCCCCCTAGGAGCCGTCCTAAAAATTTCTGGAGCCTATATAAGAGTTACTTAGAAGGTCAGAAATGAAGGAACTTAAACAGCAGGAGCCCTAGTTGTAAAACTGGATTTGAACCGTGCACAGATGCCACTCTGTTCAAACAAGCAGTGTATTATGCTATACCCTTCCAGTAATGAAACTTGATGTACATTCATGATCGATGTGACTGTTTTTGTTGTTGTTTATTTCTTTTTTCTTTTTGGTTGAAATGTATGTGCTGTACCTTTCTTTTTGATCATAAAAACGAATAAAGAAAATAAAAAATTAAAATTAAAAAACGATCTCAAAGGTATGAAATTTCTCAATGATTCGCTGACTGTTCGAAGTGGCTTGTATCTGTTTCTTGCGCCTTGAAGTCCTTGAAAGTGTTTCAGTTTTTTTCACTGTTGTATTGTATTGTGCAGGCAATCAACTCTTCATATGTGGTCAATTGGAATTACCTCTATCTGGGCATTGCAGAATTCAAATGGATGGGTTTCAAATTGTTCAGACTCCTTTTAAGCCTTCCCTGACCGCATTCTTATATCCTCCTGTGTTGTGTCATTTCATGTAGCCACACATGTGCTAAGGCTGTGCATACATTTCACAATGCTGTTTTGGTCACTTGTCCCTTAATGAACCCTACATTCCTAGTCAATGGCTCTCTTCAGAGTTCCTAAATTTTGATAAGCTTTCATCGGCAGACAGTGTTCACTGACAAGCTTTGGAACTAGCTGCCAATTTCTATTCGACTTACCCAACATCTCTGTTTCAGGAAAGATTGAAAAACCTGGCACTTCACTCCCTCTCTTTAGATTTGCCTGTTCGTCGTGGGCTGCTGCCTTTATTAGCACTGCATGCCTCTAACTTTTAGCATACTCCATAAACTGCAAATGTATTTATTCATTCATTATCGGTGAGGTATGAAGGGGGCATGTAAAGAACCGATGAGGGGTTTGGCTGCATTTGATTCAGTTGTATTATGGTAATAGGCCAGAATATCATGAGTTTAATGTATTCTGTACAGATAAATATTGCAAACAAATATGTTCTCAATCCTATTTCATCAATCATTTTCATTCAGACTACCATTTTTTGTGGATTCTGACTTTTAAGTAATCATATTGTTGTTCTCTTCAGATGACTTTTATTGACTTACTGTTTTTTATCCATTCTCAGCAACCAAGTTACATTTTGTCTATATTTTTCTCTTCTGGATGCAGCAATATTGTAAATAATATGCAATTATCCCACTTGAGCAGAAGAGAACTTGAAACCTCTAGTCATTCTCACTGCTATTTAAAAGTGTACTTATTATAATAAAAACATCTACAAAAACTCCTAAACGTATCCATCTAATATGTAATCATCCCAAAGAAAAGTTCTCTATCATTTTCAAGTTCCAAATTTGATAATTCCGCAAATCTTGATGCACACACACACTTTCTGACTCATAGTGGCTTACATACACATTGGAGTAGTCTGAGATTCAAATAAGTTACAATCGCTCAAGGGCATTCTATAGAAATTGCCACGAAATATGATTTGTGAGCATATTGATTGACCACCTTGTTTCAGATATCCAAGCACCATTCTTAGCCTCCATTGCCCGTAAATATTTATGTAGTGGATTTACATCTCAAAAAGTCTCAAGACCTACTGCCGGAACATTGTAGGAAAAATGTATCTCAGTGTGAAACTTCCTACAAGAACCAGATGCAGAAAGCAATGTAATGCAAAATGTGGAAAAAATTGCACATTTCACGTAACAAAAAATTCAGAGATTATGAAAGACTACGCTGGCAGTGCACATTTTTCTTTCAGGCCACGTTTTATGGAAAAGTGTAGTACTTGTTGTCAGCTGCACAGCTAAGTGACCGGACAGCAACAGTGCCTATAATGGATTTTATGCGGAAAAACATCAATTGGCTGGCTGTAGGCGAGGTATTTACTACACCCAGTAAACACCATAACCCAAGAGTGAGGTATTTACTGCCTGCAGTAAATACCTCTTTGTCTTTTTTTTTCATTTGGGAATTAGGCATAACTGCAGCCACTGAATTGTTCATGATTTCGGGCTTTTTAGTTGATTAGTTGAAAGGATTCCCAAGATTTGACCAGCCCAAAAATGAAACAAGCATTGGCATAGCCAATAGGTCTCGCCTTTGGGACCTTATAAGTGTTTAGCCATGCAAGAGTTGCATAACTAAATACTTATAAGGTCCCAAAAGCGAGACCTATTGTCTATGCCAAGCGGCCGTGCGGCCGCGAAAGTGATCGCGATCAAACATCAAAGCGGCCGTGAAAGTGAAAATAAGCTCGGTCAAGCGCGGCGCGCGTGCCTGCGCACATGCACTGTAGCTATAGGCTGGCCTGGTAGCACTTTTTGGAGCCCTCACAAAATGTCTCGCCAGATCAGCGCATGCGCTGGGTCAGGCGAGACCTAAAAACTGCATGGGAGTGGAAATTATTGTACTTCTTGGAATTCCAATCCCTGTACAAACCCCAGCTTGCATAGGGATTGGAATACACCATGATAATGAGTGCAGTTGACGAGTTTCAGCTATTTTTCGCACCTAGAAAAATTAAAAACCCTGGGATTCAGAATTTATCAAGTGTAATAAAACAGTTGTTCTGTAAAAATGGAACGATAACATGGAGATTTTAATGCTTTAGAAAACAAAAGTCCACGTCATGGTATTTTCTGGGCATTTATCCTCCTATAATTCGACAGGTTTAACCTAAAGAAATATATGTGAAAAACAATGTGGGGTGCACTGTTTATCACACCCAATAATTTCCATGTGGTGTAAACTCCACATAAATTATAAATCTGAACCCTGTGCAAATTGGGTTTCCACAGAGATTACAACTGAGTGAGGCCCTCACAATCAGCCAAGGGTCCTGATGAGGAGTTGGCTGTAAACTGCATTACCTGAACACACAGCACACAGTTTGTGCAGGGATCAGAGTTACGAGGTGTGTCATAATTATTGCACATTTGCTATTTTCCCCTGATATATTTCATCAAGAAAAACCTGTGTCAGTTATGATGGTGGGGAAGTCCAAAGGTCTTGTTGGACTTGGCCTTTTTGCAGGGTCATCCCTAAAATGTTTGCCTTCCTCCTAGCCTTTCTGCTGACATGGTGTTGGTGGTTTTAGGACTCTGGGCACTTGAGCACTGGTTAGTAGTGCAGAGTGCGTGTGCTCTCAGCCCTCCATAGGCTAACATTGGGAACTCCTCCCTTATGACATAACTCCTAAATGGAATAAAATAAGTATGTCATGTCTGGTATGTTTGAACTGGAAACAATAAATGCTGCGCAATGGTGTGCGCAGATTTACCTTCAATATTTTAGAAATGCCACTTCTAAACGTTGCCATTTCTGTGTGCTGTGTGCCTGCCTGCTTGTCTGTTTCTAGAAGTGACAGTGGCTGGTGAGGAGTGGGTGGCTTCAGGGAGGCAGGGTCAGGCTGAGTTGGAGGTCTGCAACTGGAGTAGTGGGCGGAGAAATCCCCTGTCTCTGAAATAGGTCAGTGCATGCCCTGTACAAGGGTAGCTTCGCCCCCTTATAACACCCCTCCCAGTGCCACTTGGGACTGGAACTTCCAAGACCCTTCCAGAAACCCGTACCCCTAGACCCTTCCAGAAGTGTCTACCCTCTTCTAGACGCCGGGCAGGGAGGTGTATAAATACAGGGGCTGTGACCCCATGTGAGTGTTGTGCTTGTGCTGACTTGAAGGGGACATTCTGCCAGGAGGAACCGCCGCAGGACCCAGCATACTGGCCCCTGTGCCCAACTTTGCCCCTCTGCCTTTCTACCGAACCCAGGAGAGACTCTGCTGGAGTGAAGGCTGCTGCGCAAGGAGGATTGCCACCCTGATGGGTTTAACTGTTCCCAGGAACTGCTACTTCATTCTTGGTGAGCTGCCCTGTTGCCTGCTGATCTTACACAGCATTGACTGTGCTCTCCTGCCGTCTTGCACCACTTGAGCGCTATATTTTAATCGCCTGTACTCCAAGGAGGTGAGGAGCGTGTGCGCCCCTGCCGCGCAAGGCTGCGACGTGCTGGGAGGGAATCCCAGCGTGTGGGATTCCCCCTGCATAGTCACGGAGCTGGAGCCCACCCTGCATTAATGCTGATTCTGATGGCGGGTGCCCACCCCGCATGTGAACGCTGTTCGCAGGTGCCCACCCCGCACTTTTCATGCCTTTCTGCTCATTTATTAAACCCCGCATTGGTGCCATCTCGCGGGAGCCCACCCCGCGTTTCTGCCACTTCTACATTTATTTTAAGTGGGGGCCCACCCCACATTGCACCACCATCTCCAAAATTGCCACTGCGGCCTGAGAACACCGGGGACAGAAGTCGGCTCCCGCGCCTGGTTGTGGGCCGGGCCTGCCGAGACGGAACCTCGCGGGCTCCGTTTTCCCCTCCCCCTGCCTTGGGGGAAGCCATCCAGAGCCTCGCGGGTTCCCCATCGAAGTCCGGGGTCCCAGGAGGGGACCCGGGTGAAGTAAGGAGAAGCCTGGAGGCGGCATGTTGGTGTGCGGGGCTCCCGTGATCTGGAGAGAGCCCTGCGGAGGTCAGGAGGACCGGAGGAGGCACGCGCCTGCAGCCCAAGAAGACCGGAGCCTCGCGGGCTCCATCTGCCGCTCTACAAGCCTTCCCCCCACCTGCCCGAAGTGGAAGCACGGCTGCTGGGATCGCCAGTGACCAAGGGAGCCCAGGAGCAGCGCGAGGAGTGTCCCGGTGAGTGGGGCTTGGTGGTGGCGCATTGATGGTGCTCGTGAGACACCCACGTAGTCGGCCCTGTGGTTCCTGAGCGGCCCCTCAGGACAGCGGGCTGCTGCAACGCTATTGGCAAAGTCTACTTCTTTTCTTGAATCCACGAGGGGGGGGGCTCCAGCGTGGGCGGTGACAGGTTCCTCTTGATTACACAGTGGCGCCGCAGTTGCGGGCCGCTGCAACGTTTTCCGTTCTTGTGGGCACCATCTTTTTAGCAGAGTCCCGGAATTGGGCTCCAACGAGTACAGTGGTGCCAGTAGTTCTTTGTTGGGCTGCACAGCGGCGCCGCAGTTGCAGGCCACTGCAACGTTTTTGGGGGCATTTCTGATTTTAGAGTCCCAGAGGGGACTCCAACTTTACTGGTACTGGTTGTACTCTGCACAGCTGCCCCACAGGACAGTGGGCAGCTGCAACATTTGGACAGTTCCTGTACTGTGGAGTCCTAGAGTGGGGCTCCAATCTGCGCATTGTTGGGGTCACTAGGTTTGCCCTGCTGATTTTTTGTGTAATTCATTTATGCCTAAGGGAATGCCTAATGTGATGATGCCATGATGTTTTGGTGTTATGCCCACTGTTAATGGGATTTATGACTAATGGTTTCATGCTAATGAGATGCTGCATGCTAAGGTGTTTATGCCCAATGTGACTTCTGCTGTTATGATGCATAATATGTTTATAAGCCTAAGGTTGATGCCTAATGTTTTTCCCCTAATGCTTACATTGCTGGTTTTCTGCATAATGTGCTTATACCTGATCTAAGGTGGCTTATGCCTAATCTAATGTGGTTTACGCCTAATAAGATGCATCATGTTTTTCGGCCTAATGTCATGCTAGGATGTCTTAGGATGATGCCGCATGCACATGTGATTTATGCCTAACCCTAATGTGATGATGCTCAGTTCATTATTCACCTGTAGCTACTGGCTGTTATTACAGGTTGTTTTCATTTAATCTTTGTGCTTGTGATGGTTCTGGCAGTGACCCGATTGACGCTGCCTTGTACATGGTCCCCTGTAAATTGGGACCTGGTGTTGGTTGGCACAGTGTATACTTGTCTGTGATTGTATTCTAACGTGTTGTTATAATACAAAGGCTATTTATATATAACATTGTGTGGAGTCTCTTTTGCAGTGTGCCTAGTGTGTCACCGCTGTGTGTGTGTGTTGCGCAAACGCTTTAAACATTGCCTCTGGGATAAGCCTGACTGCTCGTGCCAAGCTACCAAGGGGGCAAGCAGGGGTTATCATCAGGGTGTAACTTTCTCCCCCTGACTAGAACGGGGGTTTCTGCCTGGCTTTGGCGCTTGCCTTAGCCTACCGAGAAACCCCGTTTCTAACATTGGTGATCAGCGGTGGGATAGGACTTGCGTTTACGCAGTACCACAGCGACTACTGGTTGTGCTACAAACTCTGCATTTAGGTAAATCACAGGTTTGGGGATTATTTTTCTTGATTTTGAAAGTCATTTTGAATTGTGTTCCCCTGTTGCAGTGTGGGTTGCGTATCCCGTGTGTATCTCGCTAAGATGGGGTTAATCTATGAGGAGAACGACCTTATGGAGTACACTGAGGAGGAGGTAATGAGTTTCTGTAGAGAAAGGGGGGTACCCACAGTAGGCAACACCCTCAGGAAGCTCTTCCTCTATGAAGCCCTCAAAAGGGGAGTAGCCTTAAAGTGCAGGGGGACCTTTCAGATTACCCCTCTGCATACCTAAGCCCCTCCGCACACCTAAGTGCTGGGTTTGAGGGAGAGCCTGAGGAGTACCCCGAGAGTTGGGAGGACTCTCAGAGCGAGGGTCCCCAGTCCATACCCCTGGGGGGCGGTGGTCCTGAAGAGGAGGAAGAAAATGACTGGGCGGGAACGCCAGTAGGTAGTGAGGACCCCATAGCTAGGGAGTCCCTTGCTGGGTACAGTGCCAGGGGCAGTGCCCCACCTCTTTCCCTGTCCCCAGAGGAGTGGGTAGATAGGAGGGAAGAAAGGGAGCATCAGCTGGCTTTGGAGAGGCTAGGATTAGAGCATGCCAAGGAGATAGTGCAGCTGAGGGTTGAAGAGAAAAAGCTAGAGACCGAAAGGGTCCTAGCGCAGGAAAGGATGGTGGAGGCAGAGAGGGCCTTTGCCAGGGAGAAGCTAGCTCTAGAGGGTAGGTTGTCCCCTGAGAGTGGTTTTTGTAGTCTGGGTTCACCGGTGTGGGTGGGACCTAGTGGTGGCAGCGAGAGTACCTCCAGTGTAGGAAGTCCCACTCCCAGATCTCAGTGTATGGTGCTTGATTCCCAGGAAGAGGGGTACAAGTTGAGATTCAGGTGCAGCAAGAAACTGTCTCACCAGTCCTGGGGGGAGTTTGTGGATGTGTGTTGTAATGCACTGGAGGATTGGGTGGTGTGTAGCACGGCGAACGATTTTGAAGGGCTGTTCCATCTGATTATCAGGGAGTAATTGTTTTCCGGGGTTGCGCCAACACCTGTTGGAGTGTGGGTTCTCGGATCCCAGGGAACTTGCACCGGAGGCAGACCTCTGGGTGAGCGCCAGAGTGTCTGAATAGGCATTGGGGAGTGATCCTGAAGGGCGTGGTTCAAGGATCTTTCAACCCAGAGAGGTGGGAGAGGTTCAGAGTAGCCCAGCTAGGTCCCGGTGTAGTGGGAGGGTTGTAGGGCCTCACGTCCTGTCTCCAAGGAGAAGGAGTGAGACAGGGAGGTGTCCCGAGGTGCCCCAACCGCAGTCCCAGGGCCTGGAGAGTTCCATAAGGGAACCCCAGGTTGGAAGCCTAGGCTGTCCTGATGGGCTGTCCATTGAGGGGGATCCCCTAGTGTCAGGAGAACCAGGGGCGTCTGTAAACAGAGCTCCAGTGGTTCTGGTGTCTGCTCAGCCAAAGGATTTAGATGCTGGGCTGGGATGCCAGGTTCAGGTGCTGCCTGACCTGGAGGGAGGGACATCTGTAATCAGTGTTCCCCCTAGCTTGTCTTCCAGGGGTACCACTCCAGGTGGGAGGGTGCGGGAACTCTGGAAGGGGGTGCAGAGGGGTGGTGTCCCCACCTCTGGCACCGGGTTTGTCTTCCAGGGGTAGTTCTCCAGGTGGGAGGGTGCAGAACTCTGGAAGGGGGTGCAGAGGGGTGGAGTCCCCACCTCTGGCACCGGGTTTGTCTTCCAGGGGTATTTCTCCAGGCGGGAGGGTGCGGAACTCTGGAAGGGGGTGCAGAGGGAGGGAGGACTCGCCTCTGGCACCGGCTCAGCCACAGGGTCTAGATCCTGGGTTGGGAGGTCAAGTTCAGGTACTGCCTGACCTGGAGGGAGGGACATCTGTAATCAGTGTCCCCCCAGCTTGTCTTCCAGGGGTACCACTCCAGGTGGGAGGGTGCGGGAACTCTGGAAGGGGGTGCAGAGGGGTGGAGTCCCCACCTCTGGCACCGGGTTTGTCTTCCAGGGGTAGTTCTCCAGGTGGGAGGGTGCAGAACTCTGGAAGGGGGTGTAGAGGGGTGGAGTCCCCACCTCTGGCACCGGGTTTGTCTTCCAGGGGTATTTCTCCAGGCGGGAGGGTGCGGAACTCTAGAAGGGGGTGCAGAGGGAGGGAGGACTCACCTCTGGCACCCGTTCAACCGAAGGGTTTAGACCCTAGGTTGGTGTATCAGTTACAGGGTCACGGTCCTGGACTGGTGTGAGAAGTTGGCCTGGCATATGCTGTCCTCTAGTTATAGGGGACACCTTGTACCAGTCCAAGTCGACTCTTATGGTGATAGGTTAAAGACAACCTTTAAAGAAAGCTATCCTAGTGGTAGCTGTTGAGAGCAGCCTTCAGGCTAAGTCTTGAAGGAGTGTTAAGTTTATTGTTTTACCATAGATAACCTCTTGAATAACCAAATGAAAGAGTAGCCCACGCAGGTATATATATAAAATATATGTATTTATTCTAGGAATAACCCCACTAGTCTCTTTATGAGGCTAGAAGTGAAGATACAATTCAAACAAGCATTGATAGTTACAATAAATAGCACTGAAATCACAGGGCTCCAGGGGGGGACCAAACCATATATCAAAAAAGTGGTATAAGAACCACGACAATTCTACAGACAATGCCTAGGGCATTTAGGGTCGCTGGCCCCTTGTGAAACCACCCAAGGTAGTGAGGAAGGGGACCCACGGTAGACGCGTGCAATGGCTAAAGCTACTGTCTGGATCTCTATTAAAGCCTATGGAGAATGTCGCGCTTGAATTTTACAAGATTAAAAATACTTCTAGCAGGAGTTCAAGTTCAATACTTTAGAGTTAAGCTTTTGAAGGGCCCACACCCACGAGAGTACCGAGGTACCACTGTTTCCTGCCCCAGGGAAGCCGGGTGCATAGGTCGTTTTCGATGTCGGGTCGCGGGCTGATTTTCAATGGCAAAACGTGAAGAACTGCTGCTAGCAAGAAGCGTTGTCATTGTCGTGAAGAATGAAAATGTAGATCTTGAAGAGAAGGACCTGAAAGCCGAGGGAACAGGGTCTGGGTCACGGCACAGTGACCAGGGGTCTCAAGAGAAGGAGCCCTTCAATGTCGGGTGCTTCCAGGTGAAAGAGGTGTATCTTGGATCATCAGCCACGGGTCCAGGAGGTGTCAAGGAAGGCCAGCTTCTGGAGGGCGACTGTCCCACAAAGGATGAGGGTCGCTGTGGTGTTAGTGTCTGGATTGGATCCTTTAAGCCTTGGCAACCGCAACCCACGCAAGAAACACAAAACTGCTACTGGTGCAGACCCATGAGATCTGAGTGAGGTCTCCAGCAAGGAGACTAAAGAGCAGGCCTGGAGCAACCAGGGGAACTCTTGGAATCGAAGATTGACCTCCGCTAGGGCCCACAAGTCGAGAGACAAGGGACCGCGGGAGGCAGCAATTTGGCGTGCGTAAAGATGCGCCCACGGGTCACCAGAGCAGGCTAGGGCATCGATCTTTGGCACAGTTGATGCTGAGAGGTTGGCTCAATAATGGGCCAAAGCACAACTTCCCCACTCGTCGGGGTCGGGTGCTGTGCAAGAGGTGGCCGGTGTCCTGGGGTATTGGGGATCTCGGCACCCACGGGGTCCATGGTGCTGAGCTTTGCTGTGCACACTCACTGGCCTCTGGGATGCTTGTAAACCCACCTCAAGGTAGGAAAGAGTCGTCGATGTCCGTAGGAGCAGCAAGGTTCCAACCGGGTCACTTGCAGTGTTTCTTCAGTCAGCTGTGCGGCAGCAAGTCGAAGTTCAAGTCTGTGAAGTTCAAGAATAATCTGAGGCTCTGGGGACCCTGTATTCACCTTTATCCAAGGATTAGGGGAGTGTCCAGATCAGAGCCCACCAATGAGAGTTCAGGTGGGAAAGGGTAGCTACACCCTCTCCCCTTTGTGTGTTTTCTCACCTGGGCAGGGGACAGGATGCCCCTGAACCGGTTTGAGGCGGTGTATGCAGAAGTAGGCACTGGAGAAGCCTACGTGCAAGTCTGAAAGACATCCTATGGTGCACCCACCCAGTTCCAATCCACATAGTCTGTCTGGGGAGGTGGGAGCACCTCCCTGCAACAAGATCCCTATTGTCCAGCTTCCGTGGCTGGAGTTCTGCCCAGCAACAGGCATCCAGAGTCGTGTGGGTGGCGGGTAGCATCCATTTTGTACTACGGGTGCACTTTTAAATTGGTGTCTAAAATCTGCCGCTTTTGCCATATCGCCCCTCTAGCAGGGGGGAATCATGCCCTCACTCCCATGGTTGGATTGGGGGTATGATTCCTACATGTTTGACACCAAACACGACATGGTTCTGTGCAGCCACTCTCAAGTTATCACGTTATCGCGATTACTTATAATGCAGTTAAGAGTATATGGTATGGCTGCACAACAAACAACCCAGCCGTAGTTTTACGAAGGTTTCAGAGGGGCCCTACTCAGGTAGGGGTTCCCCCTCACACATATCTCAGCACCCTGCCTTGTAGGATTAGCAAGGCCTGCCTTAGGGGTGACCTATGAGGATATATGTGTTGTATTAAGTGGGATACAGGATACCTATATCTCTGTAAGGGGTGCAAGCACCACCTTACCCAGACTACAGTAGTGGTCTGGTGGTGTCAGTTTGTATGGGTGTCCCAGGGGTGGCACAATAAGTGCTGCAGCCCCTGGTAGGCCTCTGAGGGACCCGTGCCCTGGGTACCTAGGGTACCATCTAAGAGGGGCTGATTGGGAGTCCTCAGTATCCAATTGGTATGTACCTAGGGTACTCACATCAGTTTAGAGAAGAAGCAGATAGGCTGGGGTCCTGGATAGCAGGATCCCAGCCAGACTAGTCAAAAACCATTCAAATACCAGGCAAAAAGTTGGGGGCAACCATATAGTCAGATTCCACCTTCCTACAACTGGTGAAGAAATTGTGTTCTGAGGGTGCCTCTCATAGAAGGAGATTGCGGAACCCCAGAAGGAGAGGTCGGGGGAGGAAGGCCTCACCCGTGACTTCTGATCAGCCTGAAGGTGCAGACCCTAGGCTGGAGGATCAGTGGCTGTTTAGAACTGCCCTGATGAGAGGTAGAGTGGTAAATGTGCTCTATATGCCTGGGGTTACTGCCCCCCACTCTGTGAGACGGCAGGGACCGGAGACATCTGGATGGCCTAGGGCTTGGTCCTGGCCGCGGACAGCTAGGGAGTACCAGTAGGGTAGCTTAGTTGGTCCAGGGAGCTCTGACAGAGGGAACCACCTAGGTCCAAAGTGGCGTAGAACTGGCCGGTGCCCCTGCAGTTGCGGGCCTGCGTCTTTGTTCTATCGCCCCAAGCAGGGAAGTCCATCAAGGTATTGATTGATCTCCTCTGGCTTTTGGCTGGAAGGGGGTTGTGTTGGACTTGGCCCTTTTTACAGGGTCATCCCTAAACTTTTTGCCTTCCTCCTAGCCTTTTTGCTGACATGGTGTTGGTGGTTTTAGGACTCTAGGCACTTTAGCACTCGTTAGCAGTGCAGAGTGCCTGTGCTCTCAGCCCTCCATAGGCTAACATTGGGAACTCCCCCCTTATGGGATAACTCCTAAATGGAATAAAATAAGGATGTCATGTCTGTTATGTTTAAACTGGAAACAATAAATCCTGCGCAATGGTGTGCGCATATTTACCGTCACTATTTTAGAAATGCCACTTCTAAAAGTTGCCATTTCTGTGTGCTGTGTGCCTGCCTGCTTATCTGTTTCTAGAAGTGACCGGGGCTGGTGAGGAGTGGGTGGCTCCAGGGAGGCAGGGTCAGGCTGAGTGGGAGGTCTGCAACTGGAGTAGTGGGCAGAGAAATCCCCTGTCCCTGAATAGGTCAGTACCTGCCCTGTACAAGGCTAGCTCTGCCCCCCTACTAACACCCCTCCCAGTGCCATTTGGGACTGGCACTTCCAAGACCCTTCCAGAAACCCCTAACCCTAGACCCTTCCAGAAGCTTCTACCCCCTTCTAGACACAGGGCAGGGAGATGTATAAATACAGGGGCTGTGACCCCATGTGAGTGTTGTGCTTGTGCTGACTTGGAGGGGACACTCTGCCAGGAGGAACCGCTGCGGAACCCTGTGTGCTGGCCGCCCTGCCCAACTTTGCCCCTCTGCCTTTCTACCGGACCCAGGAGAGACTCTGCTGGAGTGAAGGCTGCTGCACCAGGAAGATTGCCACCCTGATGGGTTTGACTGTTCCCAGGAACTGCTACTTCATTCTTGGTGAGCTGCCCTGTTGCCTGCTGGTCTTGCCCAGCATTGACTGTGCTCTCCTGCCATCTAGCGCCTCGTGAGCGCTATATTTTAAACGCCTGTACTCCAAGGAGGTGAGGAGCGTGTGCGCCCCTGCTGCGCAAGGCTGCGACGCGCTGGGAGCGAATCCCAGCATGTGGGATTCCCCCGGCATAGTCACCGAGCGGGAGCCCAGCCCGCATTAATGCTGATTCTGATCGCGGGTGCCCACCCCGCATGTGAACGCTGTTCATGGGTGCCCACCCCACACTTTTCATGCCTTTCTGCTCATTTATTAAGCGGAAGCCTACGCCTCATTGGTGCCATCTCGCGGGAGCCCACCCTGTGTTTCTGCCGCTTCTACATTTATTTTAAGTGGGGGTCCACCCCGCATTGCACCACCGACATCTCCAAAATCACCACCGCTGCCCTAGAACACTGGGGACAGAAGTCTGCGCCCACGCCTGGTTGTTGGCAGAGCCTGCCGAGACGGAACCTCACGGACTCCATTTCCACCTCCCCCTGCATTGGGGCAAGCCATCCGGAGCCTCGCGGGCTCCCCATCGAAGTCCCGGGTCCCAGGAGGGGACCCGGGTGAAGTAAGGAGAAGCCTGGAGGCAGCCTGTTGGTGTGCGGGGCTCCCGTGATCTGGAGAGAGCCCCGCGGAGGTCAGAAGAACCGGAGGAGCCCTGCGCCTGCAGCACAAGAAGACCGGAGCCTCGTGGGCTCCATCTGCCGCTCTACAAGCCTTCCCTTCACCTGCCCGCAGTGCAAGCAGGCCTGCTGGGATCACCGGTGACCAAGGGAGCCCAGGAGCAGTGCGAGGAGTGTCCCAGTGAGTGGACCTTGGTGGGGCCGCAGGGATGGTGCTCGTGGGACACCCGCCTAGTCGCCAAAGTGGTTCCTGAGCGGCCCCGCAGGACAGCAGGCCGCTCCAACTTGGGGCAGTACTTGGGTGAAGGATCCCAGAGTGGGGGCTGCCCTTAGAGCACCAAGAGTGCTCTGACCTGGTGGACTATTCAGCGGCGCCGCAGTTGCGGGCTGCTGCAATGCTATTGGCAAAGTCTACTTCTTTTCTTGAGTCCCCGAGGGGGGGAGGCTCCAGCGTGGGCGGTGACAGGGTCCTCTTGACTACACAGCGGCGCCACAGTTGCGGACCGCTGCAACGTTTTCCGTTCTTGTGGGCACCATCTTTTTATCAGAGTCCCAGAGTGGGGCTCCAACGGGAACAGTTGTGCCAGTAGTTCTTTGTTGGGCTGCACAGCGGCGCCGCAGTTGCGGACCTCTGCAACGTTTTTGGGGACGTTTCCGATTATAGAGTCCCACAGGGGACTCCATCTTTACCGGTACTGGTTGTACTCTGCACAGCTGCCCCACAGGACAGTGGGCAGCTGCAACGTTTGGGCAATTCTGTACTGTGAAGTCCCAGAGTGGGGCTCCAATCTGCGCATTGTTGGGGTCACTAGGTTTGCCCTGCTGATTTTGTGTGTAATGCATTTATGCCTAAGGGAATGCCTAATGTGATGATGCCTAACGTCATGCCATGATGTTTTGGTGTTATGCCCGCTGCTAATGAGATTTATGACTAATGGTTTCATGCTAATGAGATGCCGCATGCTAAGGTGTTTATGCCCAATGTGACTTCTGCTGTTATGATGCATAATGTGTTTATATGCCTAAGGTTGATGCCTATTGTTTTTCCCCTAATGCTTACATTGCTGGTTTTCTGCATAATGTGCTTATACCTAATCTAAGGTGTTTTATGCCTAATCTAATGTGGTTTACGCCTAATAAGATGCATCATGTGTTGCGGCCTAATGTCATGCTAGGATGTCTTAGGATGATGCCGCATGCACATGTGATTTATGCCTAACCCTAATGTGATGATGCTCAGTTCATTATTCACCTGTAGCTACTGGCTGTTATTTTAGGTTGTTTTCATTTACTCTTTGTGCTTGTGATGGTTCTGGCAGTGACCCGATTGGCGCTGCCTTGTACATAGTCCCCTGTAAATTGTGACCTGGTGTTGGTTGGCACAGTGTATACTTGTCTGTGATTGTATTCTAACGTGTTGTTATAATACAAAGGCTATTTTTATATAACATTGTGTGGAGTCTCTTTTGTAGTGTGCCTAATGTGTCCCCGCTGTGTGTGTCTGTTGCGCAAACGCTTTACACATTGCCTCTGGGATAAGCCTGACTGCTCGTGCCAAGCTACCAAGGGGGCAACCAGGGGTTATCCTCAGGGTGTAACTCCCTCGCCCTGACTAGAACGGGGGTTTCTGCCTGGCTTTGGCGCTTGCCCTAGCCTACTGGGAAACCCCGTTTCTAACAGGTGTGAATTAAGGTTCGAAGTTTCCGTATATTGTTGCGATCTTGCCATGGTAGAAGTGGGCTAGGCTGTCGCACAGTTCCTTTGATGGTGTGATATTGTTTTTGCTGCCAACCAGGTTGGAGAATTCCTTAACAATGATGAAAAGTTCCTTAGTGTTGTTTGTACTGGTTTCGATGCGACCGACAAGGGCTGCCATCTTTGTTGCCCTTAGCATGGGGTAGTATAGGTTGAGAGAGGTCTTGAAGGCTGCCCTGTCTGAGGTGTCCTTGTGGGCGCTCCATCTCTTCTCCGGCTGCTTACTGTCCAGTTTCGCTGTTCTGAGTTCTTGGACGTACCAGCTAGCCTTTTTGGAGGATTTTCTCTGGGTGTTGCTCTTGATGGAGACAACGCTCTTGGCGCAGTTGGTGATCTAGGCTTTGAAGTTTTTCACTCCCTCTTCGAGGGTGGTGTCAGTAGTGGGGTTGGAGATGTTGAAGGCACCTGCCCAGCTGGCCTCTGAGATTTTGATGCACCTCCGGTGGGGTCGTTGATCATCTCGGGGGTGGCGGTGTGGGTTCTGGAAATGTGGAGGGGAGGATAGAATGGTCGGTCCATATGAGTTCTGTGACATGGCTGTATTTGACGCAGTTACCGGAGAAGAAAATGGGGTCCAGCATATGTCCTATGGAGTGTGTATGGTCGTGGATGATTTGGATCAATTCGAGACTGCTCATACTGTCGAGGTGGTTTGTGGTGGTGTTGACGTTGGGGCCGTCGATGTGGAAATTTAGGTCGCCAAAGAAGATGTAGACCTGGGAGTCTAAAGCTATGGGTGCAATGAAGTCTGCGATGGTGTTGAAGAACCTGGAGCATGGCCCTAGGGATCAGTTTGCAAGGTTGCCTCTGATGGATGGTTTGTCATCCATGTGGAGCGAAAGTTGAGATGTTCCATAGGAGTGGTGGTTGTGCACTGTATGGTCTCTTTGTGGATGATGGCTGTTCCTCCTACGAGCTTGTTGGTGAGGTCCTGGTGTGTGATTTTATATTTATTAGGGATCGCTGTGGCAATGTCTGGGATGGATGTGGGGTTGAGCCAGGTCTTAGTGAGGAAGACGATGTCTGGTACAGAGTGGAGATGAGGTCCCATAATTAGGTGGAGTGCTTGCATAGTGAGTGTATGTTGAGAAGGGCCCATGCGAGTTTGTGTTTTTGTTCAGGTGGTGTCTGTGGTGTGTTCGAGGTGGGGCTGGTCGGAGGGCTGGTGTGTGTGCTGTGGCAGCTGCAGGTGTAAGGTCCTACCGTGGAGCATGGGTTGACACAGTGGCAGTGTTTATTGCGGCATCTGGGGTCGGGTGTGGAGCCTGGCGCTGGTGTATCTTTGGGGTTGTGAGGTCCAGGAGTCGTGGCGCTGGGCGCAGTCCAGGCATGCATTGGCGCAGGCAGGCTTGCTTTTATCCTGCCAAAGTGCGTTAGCATTAAGTACGTCCTGGGGTGGGCAGGCCTTCTGTTTTTGGAAAGAGAGGTGAGTGGGAAAACCCGGACGAGAAAACCCCGGCAGGAAAAACCCAAGCAGCTGCGGTGTCCCTAGATCAGTCTGAAACAAGCAGGAACTGGAGCCCACAGGCAAGTGGCAGGCTAGATGTCCCGGCGCCACATGAAAGAAAGAGAGCAGGAGTGCACCATATCTATTAAGACATGATGCATTCCTGCTCTCTCCCTGTGCTAGTGCACAGAGTGCTACCTAGCGTCCTTAATGCAAGTGGTCCTGTGTTACACACAGGATTGTTTTTGTGCTGGAAGGGTCCATCTTCCTGCACAAAAACAATCCTTAGATTATATTGTCCTCTTTTCATATGTGTGGCGGAATGCAGAACACGTAGAAAGGGGAAATGAGAAGAAATAAACATATTTCTACTTGTTACATCTTTGTTGGGATGGTGTAGCATTTTGATGCATTCCCTGGTTTATTATTCTCAGCAAATCTGTGAGTTCACCAAAAAACATGGGTGGGTGCATGGGAACACCCACACTCCAACCAGGGAATGCCTTCCCAATGCAGAGTAACGCAAGGCAGCAACTTGCGTAGATTTACTAAGCCACACAGAGCCACAGAAGGTGACTTTTAGTAGCTTACAAAATCTAATTGAAGGGCTTGTGCTGTCTTGCGTCACTTTGCGTGATACAAAGCAAGCCCTTGGTAAATCTGGGGCTAAATGTCTCACAGGGCAGTGGAATGCTAATCATTAATTTGACACAATCGATCGTGGCTTTCAGATCTTAAGTAAGGCAACAACTAGACTTCTCAATTGCCTACTTAAGGGACACCAAAAAACCTTTTATTGATAAGGACAGAAAAGATTGTGGGCCGTTAAATATGTAATGACATTGGAAAAGAAGTGTGTTGAAATGGGGGTGACGGCTTCTGTTTACATCTAAGAACAAACCATTATCTGGCAACAAATAATGACATTTATTCTACAAAAACGATGCAAAGATTGTGTTATACGCCCATTTCAGGACTGCAAGACCCCTTCAACTCAGCTGAATAAAAATGTCAAAGGCAATTTTAAATGAATAAAAATGTAAAATAAAAATGCCAAAATGTAAAGGAGGGATGTATATGATTTCGAAAGCTTATGTTCTAGATTCAGACCACCTATGAACTCATTTAGATGTGACAGTAGGTTTCAACCCTTAAACACACAAACAGAATTGGGTACTGTGAGATGGGGGAGTGCATGTCCTCTTACCAAACTGGAGCGCCTCTCCACAAAGCTGCGTTACACAAGCTCCTGCCACACAGGAGGTGGGGGCAGGCAGCCCTCCAAGGGGCCCCCAACCCTCCAGGGGCCTTCTAGTCAGCCATAGGCCAACCAATATCTCCAAGAGATAGGAAAGAAAGTGGCCCCTCCTCACGTTCTGCACATAAGGACCCCGTCATTGCTTTCGTTACTCTACTGGCTTCACACGTCGATAACCAGGATTTTCAAACATTGTCAGTGCTTTTTAAGTGAACTCTGAGAGCACAGGATTAGCAGCAAGCTACCACGAAGGGTCTTCCATGTAAGGTGGGACTACTATTTACTAAGTTGGGGAATCATAGAACCACCCAAAGGAGCAGAGCAACGTTGTGCCACTTGATTAAAGACAATCCGGCATACCACAATGTCAGTTTTTTTTTTTAAGGGGCGGGGGGGGCGGGGGGGGGGGTGGAGTGGGATGTTATAGCGCGAATTCCACCGGAAGGCATCAGAGAGCTTTACATGATCACCAGTTGCATTATTTATTTATTTATTTATTCTATTAATTTGTATTTATTTTTTTATTTTATTCTTGCTCTTGTATATATTTTTTATTAATTTTATTGCATTTTCTGCTAATTGTATGTACTTTTATGACTAAAAGTCGAAATAAAGATTGAGAGAGAGAGTTGCATTATAGACTGACACATTCATGTTTTTTAGGCACGTGGTGAATAAAGTGATTTGCCCAGAATCACAGGACGCTAGAGGCGGCTCCACCCAGACTTGAAGCTGGTTCCACAGCTTTAAAGTCGGCCGCTCTTACAGTTAAGCCACATTGACCTCTGGCCTCTTTGACCTCCACAGCACTTTGCCTCTTTGGTCTCACAAATCTTTCTCCTTCTTCTCTCAATGAAAAGGTTTTCAGGTATGGGGCTGGGCTGAAATTACTGCTTTGCGTCTCCAAAGGAATTCACCTCCAGGCTCTGGTCAGCCCTGCTCCGAGGGCTGGATTCTCAGCAGTTTCCTACGTCTCTTGGCCTGTGATTTTTTACTCAGCATTTTTATGTTTCTTTATTGATTTCCAAAGAGTTTAATTTCTTTCAGTAATGCCTGGTGTGTCCAAAAGCTCGGTTAGCCTATTGTGAATTGCACACAGTATGAGCCCAGATGTTTATCTCGCCCTGAATCTAATATTACTGACTCCAGTGTAAAACCTCATATGGACGGGTCTATGAGTCACGTGACTGGATGACACGCGGTAGACTGGTCCACCAAGTGACCACGGGGCTGAGCCATGTGGCCGTCCAATCTAGTTACTCTTGTCCATATATATTCTCCCAGAGCCAGGAGTGAAAGGATTCCCTATTTGACCTGCAAACCTTTGCATTTTTTTGCACTCCACAAACTTTTCGGTTTTCATTCACTTCCGCCCAATAAAGGTTTTTGGCGAGATATCTGTCATCTCATACTTGGACTATTTTACACTAATCAAAACCAGCCAAGCTAAAAAATAATATTTAGACTAAAACAACCATGCAGGATTTTTCTATGCAAGGGTTCCTTTTGTATAGTTTCCAAGTGCAACAGCATTGTGCAGGAAAATAACACCGAGATACCTCTTCGTGCAGGAAGGGCATTTATAAGCGGTGTTATGCTTAGTTCACCCCCTTCTAAATTCTAGCATATTGAACCTACCAGAATTGAATGCACCATAAATACAGGTAAGCGAGGATCTTTGTGCAGTAAGCACATTCTGCACGGTATGCTCATTTCCTGAACAAAACTTGAAATAAGCCATATTATTGTACCTAATAAATGTTAAGCACCTCCTTGCCTAAATAAGAATGCATGCAACATCTGTTTTGTCACAAAATCACGATTTTAATGAAGATACGGCATGGTACAATGGCAAAAGTCGGTGCCATCTTCATGGTAAAAATTACTTTAAAAACGTTGAAACTTCGAGCCTATCCTCTGTTCGTGCTTCAGTTGAGAGGGTGGGAAACATGGCGGCTGGTAGAGTGCTCCCAGGGCTGTAAGAAGCCCCTCTGTTCTCCATCATCCTCCTGAAACAAGCCTCTAATCAGTAATGATGGGCATTGCTTGCTCTGGGCGGCTCCCCTTGCATTGATTGTTACCCAGTACTAACCCCTTCCAAGAGGGCGAGTGACCTCGAGCACCACAGCCACTAACTGCACGCCACCTTCCTTTTTCTGGCACAAATTATAATACGGCTTGGATGGTGCAAAACAGCCACAGCTTCTCTTTTAGAAACATATTGATATGCAAAATTCACAGATCATTCATTTGAAACATGCATAACATCATCCTTGCACACATTATTTGTAGCTCTACAACAGTCGTCCTTAGTCCATGACAGCAGCAGCTGCAAGTAAGAGCGGTGGGGCCGGCTGAGGGGGATTTCGAGAGACGACCACGAGGCAAAATTAAATGAATAATAAACTTTCCCTCGTGGTCGTCTTTCGAAATCCCCTCTCCCCCCAGGCGGCTCCACCGCTCTTACCTGCAGCGGCTGCAGCTGCATAACAGCACCTTGTGACAGTGCATATAGTGAATGCCCTTTCCCAGCGAGGGTCTAGCACCGCTCCTGTGGCTTCTAGGCTACACCTTCCTGCCAAGAGTTGTGGGCGGCCCTTGTACCTGACTTGGGCTGCAAGTGCCGTGTCCGCCCTCTGCTGATCCCATGCTGCCCCACAGCCTGCTCCCTGTGCCCCAGCCAAAAGGCATCCCAAGGGCACGGGCTTGAGCTGCTCCACCTTTGGCTATTGCGCTCCTTCTGCTGTCCCTTTTTGATGTCCACGTCTTGCCTGAGCCCATCCGCAATCCGCGACTGCGATGCCCACGTTGCTGCTGTGGGTGTGTAGGTCAACAGTGAAGGCACATGCTTTTTGAGGGGACCCTCCACGCCCTTTTACCTGGTGGCACACCCAGGAGGTCCCCCTGCAATTTGTCGCTTTAAACCACGTGGACCAATCGGCACCCAGCATTTCCCTGCGCTTAGCTGCTCGGTTCCCACCCCTGGTAGGGGTTTGTCGCAGGCCACTTAGTGGTCCGGCTGTACTGCCCCAGCCTGCGTTCTAACCCCTGTCAGGGGGGAGAGTGCCCTTGAGCATCCTGACCGCTAACTGCACACCACTTTCCTTTTTCTGGCACAGATGAAAATATGACTTAGATGGTGCAAAACAGCCGCAGCTCCTCTTTATTAATATATTGATATGCAAAGTTCACAGTTCATTATTTTTATACATGCATAACATCAACATTGCCCACGTTATCTGTAGCTCAACAACAGTAGTCCTTAGTCCATAACAGCTTCTTGTGACAGAGCCCTGAGCGAAAGTCCTTTCCCATCCATTGTCTAGCACCTCTCTTGCGGCTTCTAGGCTACACCTTGCTGCCAAGAGTTGTACCTGACCTCGGCTGCAAGTGCCAAATCCGCCTTCTGCTGACCCCATAGCCTGCTCCCTGTGCACCAGCCATAATGCATCCCAATGCACATGCTTGAGCGGCTCCACCTTTGGCTATTGCACTCCTTCTGCTGTTCCTTTGTGCTGCCCCCGCCATGCTGCCTGTGGATTCAAGACCTCAGGCAGCTTCCCCACCTGCTCGTCTCCTGATGCTGCCATGCTGAATCCTAATAACTCGAGATCTCCCCAAAGTTGAAGAGGAAGAGGTCCATTCCACTTACCGACAAATGTACGCAGTCTGAATCGTGGTATCCTTTTGTGTTGTGGTTGATGAGGCCATGCCTCACGCCACCCCACCCGTTCTCCTTGCTTGATCTGAACATGACGATGCTCAACTTCTTCCTAGACCTTTCTACAGTTGTGTTGCCCTAACCCCCCTCCAAACAACTCAAGTTATGATCGCAACCAAGCGCCTGGCCGAGGCTCCCTAGCAGGGCTACCACTATATTACGAAGACCCAGGACCATAACCACCACAGTCTGGGCCTGCTTCACCATGCCCCGGTTTTGGATAAATGAGCCCCATTCTCTACCCACCTGGGAGGTGGACATTGTCTTCGGAGTTGTGACCTGGAACTCAGAGGTTGAGCACAGTTGAATGCATGACACCTCCTAGTTGCATTGATAGACGTGCAGGGAAAATGCTCTTCTACACGCCTGCCAACATGAGTATCCGTGTGACAAATCAAAACTCCAAAAGATCGAGGGTAACATGCTAGTTCCCTCTCTCTTAATGCAGTTAGCTGTCAAGCAAAAGGACAATTTGTTATATGCTCCACTCTTTTACCTTTGCCGCAAGCACTCCTAAGCGCATACTTTGACCCAAGGGAAAAATAAGCTAATCTCCAATCTTGCCCTATCCGAAAGAATGTTTACGGGCAAAGGGTTGAAACAAAGATATGTCCTAGCACCATTACTTTTTTACTTATATATGACTGATTTAAGCCTGGTGCTGGAAACTTCATTTCTATTTACCCCTGAATATGCAGGTCCAAAGCTGAATCTTCTGCAATATGAGGATGATGCCGTAATAATCAGGACACTTATTGGAGTACAGAGGGGCATATCAACAAGGGCTTTATCTCTGCTTTTTTGGCTTTAAAAGCCAAAAAAGCAGAGATAAAACTAGCGCCCTATCAACAACAGGGTGCTAACATGCAAATTTGCATGTTAGCACCCTTTTACTCTACGCTTCCCCTTGCATCTCTAATGAGATGCAAAGGGGGCGTTCCAGAGTAAAATAATAGGAGAAATGTCGCTAAGCGACATTTCTCCTATTATCAAGAATGTCGCTAACCCTGTTAGAGACAAAAAAAGCAGCGCTAACCGCGGTTAACGCTGCTTTTTTACGTCTGGTATTTTTCAGACTTAGCCATGATATCTTATGGAAGGAGGATATCATGGCTAAGTTTGCCTGTCCCTATTAACAAGGTAACGTGAGATTATCGCTGGGTTTCCAGCGATAATCTCACGTTAGCCTGTTAGCGTGAGGATTTTTATCGCTATTGAGATAAGCGTTGCTAATAGCACGCTATCTCAGCAATAAAAATTCACGCTAGCCGGCGATAATTATCCTAGCGCTAAGATCGCTTAGAGATAATTATCGCCGGTTGTTGTTGATCTGCCCCAATGTTCCTTAAAGGCATTGCAGCACTTACAGTTAAGAAAAACCGTACAAGAAATATTAAGGGAAACTAGGCCTGTGAGCTTTGGCTGCCAGCTAGATAGATAAAATACCTGGAAGATAGGAGGGGCGACACTGGCTAGCATATATTGCTATCAGTACCTAGGAGTGTGGTTCGACGAAGAGAACTGGCAGCAATATTAACCACATCATTCCACTCTATGAATCCTTTGTGTGGTTTGACCATATACTAGCTGTGTATGGGATAAATGTACCCGTTTTGTCAATATTGTAATGCCTGCCCTTGCGTATGGACTGTGCGATTTTTGTTGAAAGTTCCCACTAGGTTTGAGGTAGCTCACCGAAAAGGTGATTCCTTGCTCTCTTTTTTGTTGGCGGTGTTTTTTGCATACCCTTGCCCCTTCTCGCAGTTGATGGCTGGATGTGCCCCCACCATAGTTGCTGCAGGCGGGCCTAAACTTACAAGACTGTGCGCACTTGCAATCATCCCTGTCAGATACCTCCAGCATGCTGTGCTGCTGTTTTTCTCTGCTTCACCCCCTGCATACACCCATGGTTTGCTATTATGGGGAATCCCTACAGCCTCCCTTTCTGTCCTATACCCCGGAAAGGTGACTGCTTGCAAGTGACTCCCTCCCTGGTCACCACCAAATGGGTCATATACCCTTCTACATCCTGGTGGTCCCAGTCGACGTGCCATTAGCCTGAGAGGTCCTGACTGAGTCCGGAGTGTGGGGAGCCCCCTCCATGTACCTTGCAGTGGGGCCCACTCAAGTTTCATTATGACCCCGCTCAAAATGTTTCTGTGCAAGGTTTCCTTTTGTAGAATTTTCTATGCCCAGCAGTATTGTGTATAAAAATCACACTGAGATACCTCTTTGTGCAGGAACTGCATTTATAAGAGGCGTTGTGCTTGGTTTACCCCTTCTAAATTCTGGCAGATCAGGCCTGCTAGATTTAAATGGGCCAAAAATGCACCATAAATACTGGTAAACATGGATGTCGTACGGTAAGAACAATCTGCATGGAATGCCCATTTCCTGAGCAAAACTTGTAATAAGTGATATTATTGTACCTAATACATTTTAAGCACCTTCTTGTCTAAACATGAATGCAGCGGCAACAAATGATGCATGGAATGCTGTATAAATCAAACATTCACCCCAGTCAAAAAATCTTGGTTAAACCCATTACTCTTTTACTCACTACGCCACCCAAATTTGAACTTAGCCATATGCATATCAGTCTTGACCCTGCTCCTCATGAGAACAGTCCAGCCAGAACTGCCAAGCCGGGTCCTCCTTAGACCCAAACAGGCATCCTGGGACTGGTTTCAAGGTATCACCCAGGCTAGCTTGAATCCAGTGGCACATGGAACAAGGAACCCAGGTCTGGGCAGATATGCATATGGCTGGGTTTAAAGTGTAATGGAATGAGGAGCAAAAAAACGATGGATTGAGGCCCCCAATCTCTGTACTGGGGTGAATGTTTGACATTTTTCAACATTCTGTCCATCAATCGTTCTTTTTGCGTTTGTCACCCTGAGTGGGACTGATATGCCCAGACATGCGTCCCGTGCACTCCATGCCACTGGAGTCTAGCCTGCCAAGCTGATGAGGGATGATACCCCGAAACAGATCCCAGGTTGCTTGTTTCCGGTCCAGGGAGGACCCGGCCTGGCGTTCAAGACTAATTTGCATTTGGCTGGGTTTAAACTAGAATGGCATGGGGAGCAAAAAGAAACTACACACATGATGAATTTAGGCCCAGATCTCTGTACCGGGGTGTATGTTTGACATTGTTCAGCATTCTGTCTATCAATTGTTCGTTTTGGATGAATAAGAATGCATGCAACATCTGTTTTGTCACAAAATCACGATTTTAATGAAAATGTGGCATGGTAGAATGGCAAAAGTCTTTGCACTCTTCATGCTGAAAGTTACTTTAAAAATGTTGAAACTCAGAGCCTACCGCCCTCAGTCCTAAGGCTTCTTATACAAAATAGAAGATTGGTCTGGACTGCGTCTGACTCCTAGCAGGTGTGCTGGGCCTGCGTGGGCAGGAGACAGTCCAATTGCAAAGCCATCTGCAACAATTTTAAAACGTTGTGTGGTTCGTGCTTCAGTTGAGAGGCTGAGAAACATGGCGGCTGGCAGGGTGCTGACAGTGCCCTGAAAGAAGCCCGACTGTTCTCCATTGTCCTCCTGAGACAAGCTCTTATCGGTAATGATAGGCATTGCTTGCTTTGGGCGGTTGGCCTTGCATTGCTTGTTACCCAGTAATTTGCCGCTGCTGCAACAATATTATCAGCAACTTTCAAACGGGGGAAGGGGAGCACGGCCGGTTACAGGGGGGGCTGTCAGACTACTTTTGAAGTTAACAACTTCCCGTAAGGTAAGTTTCGTGCCCCTCCTTCGGGAGATTAACAAACAGCTCTGGGGAAAAAGGACAGGTCAGGGCAGCTTGCCTTTAGGGCTGGGTGAACAGGAATGTGGTCCTGGCGAGGAGGGAGGGGGCGAGGTCAGATTGAAATACAACCCCCCTTCTTTGGGTATAAAGGGACAGTCGGAGCTGGCTGTGGTGTACTCTTGTGCTTTCGCCACACCAGGTACATCTGAAGCCCAGGGCCCTCTCACCAGCCGCCATCATGAAGCGCTTTAGCAGCCAGTCTGCGTATGGGTCATCAAGCAGGGGCCCTGCATTTGGAGGCGAGTCCTTCAGCGTCGCTAGGGGGGTGTACAGCTCTGGTGGGGCTGGCTTTGGGGGGGGCTCCTTCGGTACTGGTGCTGGCTTTGGAGGGACCTCCTCCGGTGGTGGTTCAGGCTTTGGTGGCGGTGCTGGGGGTGGCTCTGGTTTCAGCTTCAGCGCAGGGGGTGGCGATGGCGGCCTCATTGGCAGCGGCGGAGAGAAGCAGGTCATGCAGAACCTCAATGACCGCCTGGCCTCCTACCTGGACAAGGTGCGGGCCCTGGAGGCAGCCAACAGCGAGCTGGAGCTCAAGATCCGCAACTGGTACGAGAAGAACCAGAGCAGCAGCAGCGCGCGCGTGGACGACTACAGCAAGTACTACGTCATCATCGACGACCTGCGCAGCAAGGTAAGAGGGTGAGCGGGAGCCAGCATCAGCAGCACTGCATGCACGCCGAGACGAAAATCGACCCAATGAGATAAAAAGTGCGAAACGGAATAGTTTCTGCAAGATTTCCTTCGAAGCCTGTCCATAGTGCTTAGGAAAAGAGGTGGGAGGGAGGAGTGCGGCCACCACAGTGGGGTGGCCCCACTCCTCCCTCCCTTTGTTCCCACATCCATTTCTGCACCCTTCCATCCAGCCTCCAGGCTGCAGAGATAACATGCAACTAACTGGCTGTCTCTGTCACTCGCTTTCTCCATTCAGCCCCTCTCTCTCTGCTTTCCGGCCTCTCTCTCTCTCGTCCTCCCACGTTCTCCCTTTCACGGTCTCTCCTTTCTGTCTTTATTTCCTCTCGCTCTCTTCTTAAAAAGAATCTTGTACATTGTGCACAGCAAGTAACTTGGCATCGGGGCGTTTTTTTTTGTTTCCCCCACCCAGAGTTTTATATAGCGCGAACTTGACACGAATCCAATCAGGTATCAGAGCGCTTTACATAGCACCAGTTACGTTACACGAGGACACATGACAGTTATGTATGACAGTGACAGTGAGAAAGAAGGTCGGTGTGACCTGGAATTCTACTGAACGCCTCACCAGGAATATATTTAATGGGACAATCACTGCAAGTTACATAGATCCGTGTTTTGACGGGTATAAGTAGTTTTACTTGTAGCCCTTGCGCTTCACAGCGCCCGGCTGAGGCCTTTAATTTCCTGGCAAGGCTGGCACACCGGGAGGCGAGAGAGGAAGAAACAGGGACGTAAGGTTACGTCACGTCTTTCTTTGGGAGACAATATTTGGGGCCGTCGGAACTGTGGGCATGGGGGGGGGGGGGGGGTTGGTCGAGGGTGCATGGCTATCGGTGCTGGCTTGAAGGATGCAAAGAGGCAAGCTTTGACCAAAACAGACCACCGATATATAATTGTTGTAGCCCTAAGCTATTCAAAGTGACTCCTTTGGCCGTTTTCCACTTTAGTATATATCCGAGCCACAGTGTTCCCGTAACAGCTTATGTAAGGCTAGTCCACCTAAAAATATGGATCAGCGTCCCTCAAACAGTAATTTAATTTTAACCCTCCACGTGACGCCAAGGTGCCTACAAAACAGTAAGCGAGGTGAGACTCGGGGACACAAGTTGGCATGCATCGTCTTCCTCGGTGCGAGTGTAGGTAACAAGCGCAACGTATGCATTTCCCTACACGATTCAAACCCCTGGTTGATTTTAGGAAGCAAATGTCAGAGCATGATGCTAGATGGGGAGAGGTTGTGGGGTTACGGCCAGAACTGCGTACTATGAAACGCTGGAACCACGTTCTTACCTGAGCGTCGGCTGAGCATCCTGTGATTCTAGACAAATCATAATTTAATCTTCTCGTGTCAGAAAAAAAAATCTGACCGCGTGTAATGTAACTGCTGGTAAAGTAAAGTGTTCAAACATACGCGTTCTCACTAAAATAAGAAAAATTAAAATGTAGTCAGGCATTCCTGTTTAACAGCCAGGCTTGATATGTCACGAATGGACAGACCCCTTCGTATGGACCCAATACGCAGCTCACTTTGCAAGCCTAAACACTTGTAAGCAAACGCGAGAATTATTGGCATGTATATGATCGTCTTCTGTACATCTCCCTGTTCCGTGGCATATATTGCTTCAGCTGGGACACACACACTACCCTGAGAAGTGTGAAGGTCGCTTCCTCCTACAATCAAAAACAAGCAGCACTGGTAAAGTCAGTAGGCCTGTGATTTATTATGCCGGGCAGCACAGTGATCATGAAGCCAAGGATAGTGGTTAATAGATATTGTTGCTTAGTGGGATTATTCATGTCCTCTCAAGAAAGCCATTCCATGTATTTTCGCAATTTTATTCTTTGTGGTAGATTGCATTGGTAGGCGTCTGGCATACTGTTAATCTGCGACCGCATGTGGCGTTACTATATTAGAGCGAGGCAGACGGGAAGCAATCAGCAGGAGTGGACGGAGAGGGCTATATAGTTGTAAACTAGTCCCCAGGTGCACTATAAGCACTCGAGTTGAGATAGAAGGATATGCTCAACCAGCTGATAGCTTTAGAAGAGAGATACGTCACCGGACTGAGCCAAGTCCTGGCTTCTCAAGGCAATGGCTGAGAGCATCACCGGACTGAGCCAAGTCCTGGCTTCTCAAGGCAATGGCTGAGAGCATCACCAGACTGAGCCAAGTCCTGGCTTCTCAAGGCAATGGCTGAGAGCATCACCGGACTGAGCCAAGTCCTGGCTTCTCAAGGCAATGGCTGACAGCATCACCGGACTGAGCCAAGTCCTGGCTTCTCAAGGCAATGGCTGAGAGCATCACCGGACTGAGCCAAGTCCTGGCTTCTCAAGGCAATGGCTGAGAGCATCACCGGACTGAGCCAAGTCCTGGCGTCTCAAGGCAATGGCTGAGAGCGGCTGCTCGAAGAGAGCCGATTGTTGAAAGGGGCAGACGAAAAGCCCACTCTGTACAGACTGTTAGCAACAGGCATATTGGACAGACACCGGCTCAACATATCTACCTACAACTCTATTACTTTTATCACAGAATAATGTCAACAATCTACAGCACATTTATAGGTAACAACCATCCAACCCCTGGCTGAGAAGAGTGGAATATTTCCTACTTCCAAGAAAGTGATCTCATTCCTTAGGACAGCTGCCCCACACTTCCTGCATGTTCTGTACCATCACTTTATGTACAACACCTCTGAAGTATTAACCAGTTATTTTACTGTCAATAACTTTCCTGTCTTCCAGATCGGCGCTGCCACCTTTGAAAATGCCCGCTTTGTACTACAGGTCGACAACGCCAGGCTGGCGGCTGATGACTTCAAACTGAAGTGAGTCTGAGCTCAGGGGAGGGATCTCAAAATGAATTCCGTATCTTTCTGGGACTTTCTACCTCTTCTAAATCTTTCCAATCATGCAGAGAAGCGCAATATCTCCAAAACACCTCACATGAGTGTTTCACTCAACTGGCACATCTTGGAAGAACCTGACCTGTCAATGCAACCTATGGCAGGATTTGCCTGGAACTGACTGTTGTTATTTTATGGGACACACAGTGGCTGCCGCGCAAAAAAGTCGTGGGGTGGGTGGAGGGGGCACATGAAGGGGAGCGTGGGGGGTTAATAATAAAATTATAAGACTTAGCTGAAGCTGCTGGCTGCCTCTCGCTTCGGTGTTCCTCTGCTTCCTGGTCCCAGCAGACATTGGGACAGCATCATAGACTCCCGGTGCAATCCCTGTGTTGATCTCATGCTATTACCAAGCATGAGAGCAGCGTGGGGATTGGCCTCAGCGGGCTGGTGTAACGCTCGCTCAGACACAAGGATCAGTGCTGTTTCTCCAACACAGCTGTGCAATACAGCTGGGTTGGAGAAACCTTACTGCGCATGTCTGTTTGGCCGGCTTAAGCTGGCCGGCCAAACAGACATGTGCACTTAAAAGTGAACATACCACTCTATTCCTCCTCCCTCCCATGGCCCGGCCCAGCCCCTCCCTACATATGCTGGCTCAGCCAGCAGCTAAAAAATAAAACGATAATAAAATATTGTTTTATTTATTAGGGGTGTCCCATTAGATCCAGCTTTACTGCACCATTCTTATTGTCTTGTTCTTAATGCAGCACTGTATTACCTCTAGATTTAACAGTACCAATAACTTAGACTTAACAAAGCCCTCCATAATCTCTTGCCTTCATTTTAGGTTAGTGTTACTATACACGCAACCATGTGACCAAAATACTGTACACAATTTCTAGCTGGGAGTAATAGTTGCTAACTTTTAAAATTTGAGGAAAACTGTTCTGGAAGCAGTGTAAGAAGAGCTCAATCTCTGACTCTTTTAACTCTCCATATATTTATTAAAATGTTTTCCTCACAATCATAGTGACCCAGTTCGAACAAGTTGTGTACCAGTAATCTAATGTGCAATTCATTTGAACTTTGTTAAAAAAAAGCAACTTCCTTGTACAGTTTTTACGTTTTAATACACACCAAGGCCTTACTCTTCATACTTGGCTCATAGTTTAATGCTCTTCAAGTTGCTGGCTCCATTTGTGCTGATGAGGTGACAATGCAATAAGCAGCAAAGTACTTAGCTAAGGACTATGGGGAGCTACCATTACCCCAAGGATTTTCTTTTGCCCTTCTTCAGGTATGAGAATGAGCTGGCCATGCGCCAGAGCGTGGAGGCCGACATCAATGGGCTGCGCCGCGTCCTGGAGGAGCTGACCATGGCCAGATCTGACCTGGAGATGCAGATTGAGAGCTTGACTGATGAGCTGGCCTACCTCAAGAAGAACCACCAAGAGGTACAGGACAGACCTAGTGCGTTGGTTACCTGCTAAACTAGAAAGACGTGGTGGAAAGATATAGCTACAGTATAGGAAAGGTGTTTAGTACTTATTCTGTTGATCAAGTCTAACCTTTTTTCGAGAGTATGCTTGGTATCCATTGCTGTTTTTATGACAACAATGATGGAGCCTTTTTGCACTTTGCAGACATAACTTGTGTCTATGATTATTATTGCAGTTTATTAATGGAAGTGTGGTCTCTTGGAAATGGGTGATTAAGAGGGGAAAGATTGGGCCTTTAGTTGGAGAAGTGAACTATTGAAAGAGTATCATTTGATTAGGCTAGAGTGTTGGTTCTGTTTGGTAATGTTCTCTACTAAGTGTGTGATATAAGATGTATGGAAGAGTACTTTTCTTTTTTTACCAGAAATGCTGTAGAGACAACAGCAAAGCAATATATTAGGTCTTCGGCAATGGAACTGTTTACATAGCTATAGGGAGGCTGTTATTATTGATGAATGAAGCAATACAATACATCCACAGGAAATTCTGCTAAATGCTAACAATAAATTATACATACCTAAAACCTCAGGCAAATAGATAGCATTGTGTCCATTGCTTTTTCTCAGTGATTTGCCTACCATCCCACAATACTTGATCAAGTGATAAAGCTGGACCTAAGTAAAATTTGAAAGCTAGACTTCAGGATACCAAAACATACCCTCCCAATGTGTACTTCGTTGTTCTTGAAGAGTGTGCATTTTATTAAGTAGATTGTTTGTTTGGTCTAATGGGCAGGGCCTTCTTTTGACGTGGTGGGGTGGTATAGTTGCCTAAGGTAACTTGGTCTACTAAGATAAGGAGAGCGAGTTTATGCCAGAAGGCATATTTTACGGATGGTATGTGGTCTTTGTGGAGGAAGCTTGGTCCAGGGATTAAGGGCCTGATGTAAGGGCAAAGCAGTCACAAGTAAAGGGTGCAAATTGCTTATTGACTTTTAGTGACCTACTGTTCATTTTATGATGCAACCTGTGTCATAGTAGGTCGCAATACAAAACTCCCATTCACAGTGGGTCACAAAATGATCTGCCTAATAAATATTAATTTGCGTCTCCTATGGTTGGCTGTGAATGCAGCAATGGAGTCATGCAAAATACAGGAGCCCAACATTTTTTAAAGAACCCTGTGTCCATTAAATCAGATCAAGTTTCTGCTCTTTAAAAAAAATCTTCAATGTTTGGGAACATGTGAGACAGCGGGCAGTGGCCTTTTGGCTTGTTGCTCCCCCTTGGCCACTGACACTACTGGTGAGCTGCCTTAAGCGGACAGCTTCCCCTTTGTGAGTAATTTCCACTCCAACTTGGTGGTCAGTAACTGATCAATGGTTAGCAACCACAATTGCATAGCAAGCCATTGACCTATAACTTTCAGAATTAAGAGTAGGAGGGTCAACACCTTTAACAACCCAGGATTTGAAATTAGGAAAGGGTTGCAAAAATCTTTTTATGAGTTAGACAGGTATTTCCGATTCCTAAAAGAGCTTTGATATCTTGTAAAAAGCATATTTGCTGTTTAAACTCTGCAACTTTGCAAATTGCTGGTCTTCAACTTCAAAAGAGCTTCATCAGATCCTAAAATTGTTATCTGATCTGAGAAGTAAGACAAAGTGTTAGGGAGTGCAGTGGGCACCATAGTCTATTGGTCGATGGTGCATTTGAGTGGAAGTGCAACATGTATAAGGGAGTGTACAGGGTAGCATAGTCTTTTGGTAGGTGTGTTTCAGTGGAAGTGCTGTGGTAGAACTGGATCTGATATATGAGAGAGTGAGCAGGCAAGAAATATTGTCTAACAAAAGGCGCGTTGTCTAGTAATGGGTTGTGGCAGACGTGTGGACGAGTGAAAAATGGTTATATCAAGTAGGAAGAGATGTTATCTATTAGGAGAGCTGTGGACTTGAAGCACAGATGTGGTCTAATGAAATACGGCATTATGATATTACATTTGTAAAGTTTGAATCTAAGTTTCCTTACATTGTCTTTATGTGTTCCATGAGTATATGAACTCATTTCTATTGAGTCTATTTCTAGGGCACCTCCCTCTAAATCTAGTGTTTTCCACACGTTCCACAAGTGTATCAATTTTCATTCAAATGAACCAAAAGCCAATTGTCTCATTGCTGTCCCCAGGAAATGCACACTGTATCTGGAAATGTTTCTGGCCAAGTTAATGTTGAGATGGACGCTACTCCTGGACAAGACCTGACTGAAATCCTGAATAACATGAGAGCTGATTATGAGGCGCTGGCGGATACAAACCGCAGAGAGGCGCAGGCCCAGTTCTTGAAGGCGGTAAGAATCTATTTACAGCATAGCACATTGCACAATATACCGTGCATCAGCCAGTCACTGGACATGGTTTCTAGTAGCCACTAGCCCACTTCACAGAATATCATGCCTGCTGAATGCTAACTATACCCTTTTTCTCTGGTCTTAGTCTGAAGATTTGAAAGTGCAGATCACTGAGAACGTGCAGGCGGTGCAGTCATCAAAGAGCGAGGTGACAGATACTCGTCGCACTCTCCAGAGCTTGGAGATCGAGCTTCAATCCCAGCTGGCCATGGTATGTATGTCTCAGATACCGTGCAAATTGACTTTCCTCACATAGAGGAATATAGTTTTACACCCGGGAATGCATAATTTTCAGCATAATTCTTCACTCATGTATCCCTACTTAGACTCATCCGAAAACGAATTCCACTACTATGATCTCCCTAATCCATTTCTAGAGACTCTTCCCTTCTCCATCTCTCCTTTACTCATCCCAAACACCCTACTACTACTATGATCTCCCAATAAACACTTTCCAGACTTTTCCCTCTTCTATCCCTCCATTATCCTTTCCAATCCAACCAACAAACTCACATGTACACTGCTCCAATTAATTCATATTTTCCTATTATAATTCGTCACTAATCCTTTTGTGTTCCGGTGTAGCGTGCTACTCATCGAAAAGCAGTTCAACGCTTCATCAGGGGTAGTAAGCGCTATATAAATACAATTGCAATTACAGTTCACTGCCTTGTAGCCAGATTTGCACTATTTGAGTAACCTACATACTTATCTTTGCAATATTGCTGCTGCTACATCATTAGAATTACCTACAAAAAGGCAACAACATTTCAGAGGTGACTTTCCCAACAACCATATTTGGCATTCACAAATTCTATAAAATAAGATAGATCGGAGGGAATGGTGCTTGACTACATTTTGGTGTCCACCCATGTTGCCCATCCATGAGTACAGTCCACAGTAGCCAGATATTGGAGGAGGCTGTAAACTTGATTACCCAGAAGGAGAAGATAAGATGGAAGTGGATTTACCAATATGAGCACTGTTGCTTACCTTAATTATTGGATATAAAGTTCCAAGTAAAAAATGTGCATTTGGACCTAGACAGATCAGAAATAAAGCTTACAAATTCATAGAATTATTTTGTGTTGTGATTGGAGTTGAGAGGAAAGTGCAAGTTCATTAGTATTTAAGCCATTTACATGCCTGACGGAAGAAAATGATAATGATCCATCTTTCCTACTTCACTATAGCCGAAGATAGAAGCATAGATATGTCAATGTATAAGGCTTTGCAAATTCCTCTAAATACTAATGTCTTATTCTTACAGGTATATTAAAATACACTAAGATACCAGCAAATACTTGCTTTCTAAAGCATCTGTAAACTTGCTTGGTTTGCCAGCCTCTTTGACATGCCTTTAGTGCTCTAGCCTGTTCTGTAACATGCTGGGTTCTTCTCTTGACAGAAAAGCTCCCTGGAACAAACCTTGGCAGAGACAGAAGGAAGCTACGGGGCACAGCTCATGCAGATGCAGCAGAGGATCAGTGGTCTGGAGGCGCAGCTCATGCAGCTCCGCAGCGACATGGAGCAGCAGAGCTATGAGTACCAGCAGCTCCTGGACATCAAGACCCGGCTGGAGATGGAGATTGAGACCTACCGGCGTCTGCTGGAGGGAGAGTTTAAGTAAGTTTAAGTACAGAAGACCTGCAGGGATCTCATACAATTCTCTTAGAGATGCAATAATCATGTACTGGCTGGAAGGAAGTACATCATTTATAAGAAATGATATCCTTCACAGACTTTAATGGAGCGATGCTGATACCCATTCTCTTGACCCCCAAATACATCAATGGAATGCCACTAATGGCCATTCCCAATGACTCAATTGCCTTTATTGGATTGGTGTTTTTGTCCATTGTTAATACAGTGCCTCACTTAAATCATCCAGAATAGCCGTAATAGCCAAATATTCTTGAATGGATGCTCATTCATAGCCATCATCAATCAGCCAGCGACTACTCTTGAATTCAATATCCTTCACAGCAATTACCAACAGCCCACATCTTTTTAATGAGCATTAAATGACCTTTAGCTTTAACAACTTTTAATCATCGGCACCATCAAGTGCAACTAGCCCTTCAGTGAGCCTTTGTTATAGGCAGCAAAACCGCATTTAATTCAGCATTACTGTTAGGAAGCATCAGTGGCCCATTGCTTTTAGTTCTTACTCATAGCCAGCATCAATGGTAAATGGCATTTAATGGTGTCATCCGCGGAGGCAGCATAAATGTTATGAAGCCTTTTACCGAATCACTCTAATTAGCTGCATCAGAGGCTCAGTTACTTTAGAGAAGTCTTACCCTTTTGCAGCATTATTAAGACTACTGGCTTGTCCTCACGGGTACCATCAATGGCCTTTGGACTTTACAAGAGTCTCACTCAAAGGCAGTATCAATGTGCCATAGTTTATAATAGTAAAAAGAACAGATGATGGATAGCATGCTGAAGAATGCAAACATTCACCCCCAGTCAACAGATCTGGGTTTAATTTATCGTTTTTTGCCCATCACGCCCCCACAGTTTGGACCCAGTTATATGCAAATTAGTCTTGACCCTGCTTCTCCTGGGAATAATCCAACCCAAACTTCCAGGCCAGATCCTCCCTCATTTATTATAGAACAATACCCATAGGCACACTTTAGCAAACTTACTTTGAATCATAATTACTGCATTGTAGCTATCAACCACTATTACTCAAGGTCAGAAATCCAGATAGGTTGCCATTCATGAGTGTTGTACTGTTGATTTTAATAGATTCTCTTTATTACCTCCCAAGCCCGACACCACCAACCCAGCTTTTTGAATGGAGTTTGCAATTACCTAATAAAAACTTCTAGGTCGGCTTTACGGAAATCCAGCTCATGCTCAATATTCCTATTGACTTCAATGGAGACTCACGTGTGCCCAGCCTTACTGTCGCCATAGAACTTCATTAAGTGGCACTCATGGCTGGCGCCGCAGACACTCACTACATTAATTGTTCAGTACAGCGTGAATGGCCCTGTAGACTTGGACGGACTTTTACTCAACCACACTCTCAGTGCGCCTTTACACCATTATTGAGATTTATTTATACTCCCTCTGTTAGAAATTAGGGTCTCTAGTTGGCAGAGGTAGGTGCCTTTATCTGAATAGGAACCCTTGATTCTAGTCAGGGTAAGGAAAATCACTTCTAAAATAACCCCTGCTCATCCCCTTGGTAGCTTGGCACGAACAGACAGGTTTATCTCAAAGGCAGTGTGTAAAGCATTTGTGAACACATACAGTAATACAGTGAAAGCACTACAAATGGACACCACACCAATTTAGAAAAATAAGTAATCTTTATCTAAACCAAACAAGAACAAACATCAAAAATCCACAATACAGTAATAAAAATTTTACTTTCAAATGATAGAAATAGTTCAGTTCAAAGCAAATTGCAGATGCAACACTTTTCACACAAGGTACCTTGGATGCGTTGCGCACACAAACAAAAAGGGCCGCAGGGAAGGTGATGCATCGGTTCCTTACACTCAGGGAAGGTGATGCGTCGGTTCTTTGCTCCGGTGGAGATGATGCGTCAGTTCCTTACTGCTGCGCAGGGGAGGTGATGCGTCGGTTCCTTACCGGAGAGTCTGTGATGCATCGATTTCTTACTAGGTGGGGAGGTGATGCGTTGGTTTCTTACTTCTTCCCCCAACCATGCGACAAACCTGGCACCTCGATGCGATGATCCGGGACGATGCATGGGTTCTTGCAGCCGCACAACAGGGCTTGCATCGGAATCGGTGCGGTGATCTCGGACTTCGGAGATCGGTGCACTCGATGTGGCGTGCGGTGATTTCTCGAGCTGCGGGCAGGCGCTGCGACGATTTCTTTGGCTATTCATCGGAAACAGGTGCAGATGCGTCACGCTTCTTGTTGTTGCATTGCTTTTCCAGCTCCTAGCAGCCAGAACAACCTCCAGAGGCCCTGAACAGCTACAGGTACCTCTTGTCAGGTCAGAACTCCCAGCAAGGAAGTTCAGGGGAGCTGGGGGTGAAGTCTTTGTGTCCCTGAGACGTCAGAACAGGAGGCAAGCTCTTCTTCAAACCCTTGGAGATCCTCCTCAAGCAGGGGACACAGCAAACAGCAAAGTCATTTTTCCCTTTCCTTGGCAGAAAGTAGCCACTGCAGGCCAATCCCAGACAGCAAACAGCACAGGGGCAGTATTCCTCCTCAGTTTCTGCCGCTCTTCTCCTTGGCAAAGGTAATTTAGTGTAGTGTAATCTAATGTAGGTTAGTATTTGTGAATCACTGACTGCCACTCTGAAAGGAGGATCCTGGTGCTGGTTGGTTGGAGATGAGAGGGGGCCCTAGGGATGCTAAATGAGAGAAAGGCATACTCTGAGGTGTTGGGTTAGAGGCCAAGGTTCCTCTTGATTTCACTGAATTGATCTAAATGTCTGTGCCCCTCTTTTTATAATACAAAATCCTTTGTTCTCTGAAAGCATAGAGTGTCTGTGCCCAGCCAGAACTAGATCTGTCCTCACCGATACAGCTTCCTGGCAGGAGATGAAGACAGCATTAAGGAAGGCAGATCAGGCCCATCCAGGTGAAAGGAAATCTCCACCCCTACTCTAAATGCAGCCCAGGTCTCTTCAGCCCCGCCCTGACTCATCTGACTCTCCGGAGCCACTGCACCTCCCCAGCCCCTGTCACACTAAAAGCCAGACAGCCAATACACATACTGGCAGAGGCACACTGGATGGTTAAGCAAGAAAATACCTACTTTCTAAAAGTGGTATTTTCAAAAACAGAATGTAAAATCACCCGCACTAAAAGATGCATCTTAACATTCTGAGTTCAGGCATACTAAACTTTATTTTCCTACTTTGTTCCCAGGGGTTTTTATGTTTATAAGATGTTATAAACAAACTCCACATTCTGTCCTGTGAGAACAGGTAGCCTTGCAATAGTGAAAAACGAAATTGGCAGTAATTCACTATCAGGACATGCCACACACATCAGGGCATGTCCTACCTTTTACATACATTGTACCCTGCCCACAGGGGTACACTGGGGAGACCTTAGGGGTGACAAACATGTAAGAAAAGGGAAGGTTAGGATCTGGCAAGTGGTTAAAAAACTGCCCTCAAGCTCTGTGATGGCGCGCCTGAGTTACATTTACAGGCTGCTTATGTGTGTGGCACAGTCAGTGCTGCAGCCCACTAGCAGCATTTGATTTACAGGCCCTGAGCACACAGTGCACTGTACTAGGGACTGACTATTAAATCAAATATGCTAATCATGGAATCACCATCCATAACAACAATTTACAACGGGAGAACTTGCACTTTGGCACTGAACAGCAGTGGCAAAGTGCCCAAAGCATCTAGACCAGCAAAACGAAGTACAACACACAGCAAAAACACAAGAGGCAAAGGCAAAAATACAGGGGAGACCCAAGCCAATGGTGCCAGGTCTAACATCCTCCAACTGAATACCAAATTCAGTCTGGTATTCTATTTCTGTATGTTTTATTAATTTGGTTTTCATAGTTGCTAGAAATGGGATCTCTGGTTGGCCGAGGCTTGCGCCAAAGCCAGGCAGAGACCACCACTCTAAATCAGGGTTGGGGAGTTACACGCCAAAGATAACCCCTGCTCACCCCCTTGGTAGCTTTTCACGAGCAGTCAGGCTTATCCCGGAGGCAATGTGTAAAGCGTTGGCGCGCGCACACAGCAACAACACCCTAGGCCCACCACAAAAGGAACTCCACACAAGGATATATATAAAAATAGCCTTTGTATTATAATAAACACATTAGATCATAATCACATAATTTACACTGTGCCAACTGGCACTGGGCAGAATTTTACAGGGGACTATTTACACAAGACAGGGCCACATGGACCACCGTCAGAATCATCACAAATCACCAATTGTAACTGTAGAACAAATAATAAATGTGGTGCACAACCAGTAACTACTGGCGCAATAATGACCTCCGTATTATCACATTAGTATTAGACACCATCCTAACATATCATACCATGACATTAGGCATATCCACATTAGGCCCACACCTCATTAGCATACCTATATTATGCAGAGCACCCCAAGCATAAATACATTAGAGGCATAAATCACATTATGCAGGTTTGTAGAGCCTGGTGCTCTGCCTAATGTCGCCAAATGGTCCCCAGGCCAACTGGCCTTCTCTAGGGCTCCAATGCCTGTTGTCCAGCAATGTCAGGGCCTAGCTGCAAATGCAGCAACAGCCAAAACGTGCGCAATGCCCTGGCCTAAACGTAGCAGCTGCCCGCTAATTGCGGTGCAGCTGTGCAGACAAAGAAGGTGGGCACTGGGAACACGGCGCAGGGCTCTGGGGCCCTGTTCTGGGCCTCCCTCAATAAATGTAACCCAATGGCAACCGACAATGCGCCCCGATTGGCACCACTGTGCCCTTGTGAAGTCCCACTCTGGGACTTTGCAAACAAATGCCCCAAAAAGAATGACACTGGCACTGACTGTGCCACTGAAGCCCCACTGGGACTTCGTCCTGAAATGTGGCCCACTCGTTGCAGCTGCCCACTGCCAGATGGGGCAGCTGAAAAACCAACCTGGGCACTGCTGCTCACTAGGACACGGGCACCGACAATGTGGCTCTTCTCCTCTGATGTGGACACTCTCTTTGGCTCTCAGCGGCATCGGCAGTGCTCGGGGCTCTCTCCTCACCATGGGAGCTCCGCTGGTCCACTGCAGCGTCTCTCCGCCTCACCTCACTTCACCCGGGCCCCCTCCTGGGACCCGGGACTTTCTCCTTTCTGCTGCGGGAAGCGGGGTGGGCTCCCGTTCTCCTCCAATGCAGGCACTTCACCACGCGGGGCTCCAACTTCCTCACAGGAGCCCCGCCTGGATTCTTCTTCGGTCGCTAGTGCGGGGTGGGCTTCCGCCTGTCTTTAGCAGTGTCCCGGGTCTCCCCAGCTCACGGGAGGCCCGGCTACTTCCGGGGGCGCGTTACCAAGCCCCGCCCACAACCAGGGCTTCCCGGACTACTTCCGGGTCACCGTGGGCAGCGCAGCGGTGACTTCCTTCCGTGCGGAGGCAATACGGTGGCAATGAGGGGTAGGCTCCCTCTTCCTTAAACATACAAAGTGGGATGGGCACCCGCTCAACGTCGCAAAAATGCGGGGTGGGCACCCGCTATGAAGGTACCGATGCGGGGTGGGCTCCCGCTCGGTTATGAAGCATAAATCAGCGGGGTGGGCACCCGCCAAAGTAACGGCAAGTGCAGGCAGGCTACCGCGAGGTCAGCAGCACAAGGTGGAATCCCTACGCTCAGGATTCCCTCGGCAGGCTCCTCTGCAGCGCTCTGCCAGACGCCAGCCCTTCAAATTCAAAAGGCACTCAGCAAGAATAGAAATCAAGCGCTCGCAGGCGCTAGCTGCCCATAAAGTCCTGGGAAAGGCAAAATGAAAGTCTCTTTGGTGCTGGAGAAGGCCCCAGCAAAGCGCAGCCAGGCAGGCCAGCACGCAGGGACCCCCAGGAAACATCAGCTGGGTCCAGCGGCGGTTCCTCCTGGCAGAGTGTCCTCCTAAAGGAAGAACAAGCACAACAGAACGTTTTCATGGGGTCACAGCCCCTTCATTTATACTACTTCTTTCCTTTGTGTCACAGCACAGGGCTGGGGGAAAAACCAGATGCAACTGGTTTGGGAGGAGCTTTGGAGCACTTTGTTTTGCTCAGCTCCTCTCTCCTTTGTTAGGTGGGGGCTAGGTGCTCAGACGCACCACAGGGGGCGGAGCCAGCATTGTGGAGGGAAAGCCCAGCCCTATTCAGGTCCCAGGTGTACTCCTCCCTGCCATCAGCATGCAGATCTCTCCATTCACCACCGGGGCAGACCCATGCTGACTCCTGGAGCAAGGCACACCAGCCAATCACAAGCCAGACAGTCACTTCACATTTATTACACAGACATGCCAGCTTCTAGAAGTGGCACTTCTACACTAGACACAGTAACGCCGCACACATCATCGTACAGCATTCAATCTCTCGAGTTCGCACATACCAAACTCGACCCTGCACTCCTCTCACATCAGGACTTAACACGGTCACTCAGATCCCCCATGCATTCCTATGGGAGGGCAGGTCAGTCTCACTAAATGTAACACAGAGCGCACGCACTTTACACTGGGACACAGTGTTAAAGTGCCTAGAGGACTAAAACAACTAACATCAGGTCACATTAAAAGGCAAAAAGTTTTAGGGGTGAACCTGCCGGAAGGGCCAAGTCCAACAATAGTGCTATTGAGAACTGTAGAAAAGGCCAGATTTTTCTGTCACGGTGACATCAGCTAAGCACAATAAATGCTGTCAGGCCAGCATAATGTGAATAATGAGCAACCAACAGCATGATTTGAATCAGTAAAAATAATACCACACTTACAGAAACTCAACTCATATTTTACATTCCATTGTTGTTCTGTCATAATAAACCACAACTTAAATATTACAGAGTTATATTTTACAAACTGTCAGAATTGTATTCTTTAGTTTTACCTCTCTATTTCCTTATCACTGCCTTCCTAGGATTGTTGGAAAAATCGCACAGCCTTTGAGGGGAAAAGCATGGATTCCAGTTTAAATGTTTCTCAAAATCTGTGTGTCTAGAAATACTTATGTACCATTGAGTTGGGTAACAATAAACATCTCTTATTTCAGTGCCACCATAACCTTCTGGATGAATGCAGGTTTTAAAAATACATGTTACGTTATGTAGTGTTTAATTTGTAAAAAGGGTTCTCATCAAAAGGCCGCTGCAGCTTGTACCACTCATTGCCACTGCGAGCGCTGCCAAAGATAGAACCCATACAACTACTAACCATCGCACTGCTGCATGTGACAATTCAGACTGTTCGAGGCCCCCAAAATGTATATTGAATGAATAAACAACTGTTGTTCTGCTCATATCTAAATTACACAAACTGCACCACCATGTGGCAGATGTCGTAAGTGCCGGTGTTGACAAGTAAGTGTTGGTGCCAAGCCCCGGAAACCCCCGGCTCAAATTAAGCACTATAGGGCAAGCCAGATTTAGAAGATTATGCCATCTGCTGACTTGTCATTGATAATATCTGCAGTCATTAACAGGCCTTTTTTCAACAGCACATCATCTTCCCAGATGACGATGAGTACCAGTTCAACAGTTTCCTCTTCCCAAATGTCTACAACTGACGCAGTATCGGAGACATCATCGGTGGATTCCAAAAAAGGTGTGTAATACTAGGTAGCTTGCTTTTGACTCCATGTTCAGATACTGATAACACTCAAGGGTTGGTTGTCATGGGTTGTGGTTGATAATGTCTGGCGTTCTCTTCACACGGGGACCAGGGAATACAATAAAATTTTACAATCAACAGTGTCTCAGTGGCTTTCCAGATGCAAGATGTGTCTCAAGAAATAGCAACTATCTATGAAATTTGGATGACTACGTTTCCCCTAACACTTGATGAAAATAAGTAAAGAAAAGTGGCAAACTCAATGAGGACCTAAAGTTATTTTGCCTACTGGCAGAAGCAGTAAATTACAACTAAACTGCAACACATATCAATGGCTGATAGTGTGCCAACACAATTCTAACAGTAACAATAAAATGTCCAATAAAATCTCAGATCCAGTATCATATTCCTGGTTCAGAGGAAAACATGGACAAAATTGAACAAAAACTATTGAAAAGGTTTTTTTTTTTTTTTTTTAGAGTTTTATATACCGCGAACTAGACCCGAGAAATCGGGTATCAGAGCACATTACATGAGCACCAGTTTCGTTACAGATGGACACATTCATTTTTGTTAGGCACGGGGAGATTAAGTGATTTGCCCAGAATCACAGGATATTGAGCGTTGTTGCCGAAACTCGAACCCGGTTCCCCAGCCCAGTGCCTGCAAATAGACTGAAAAGAGGGTAAACAGAAAGGTAATCAAAAATGTAACAGACGGACATCATTACAACAGGATGCAGGAGCTTTCTCCTTTTGATTCTCGTTGTTTTGAATTGTAGTTGCATTTTTGGCCCAATAGCATGCTGCTCAGAGTACTTGGATGCAACAGTGTGTGTCAGTCATGTGGCCCATGTGAGTTGTGTTTTGCTGTCATGCGTGAGCAACTGTGTTGTTCGCTTATCGTGTTTCTTCTGTTAAAGCATCTTGGACAATATTAAAACTAAAGGAGTATGATCTTATGCACGTCATTTGATGGTAGTCAGGGGTCGCAACTATGACCTCTATCTTGCTCCCTGCAACTCCTGTTACTTCCTTTGCAAACCATGGCCTCAGAGGAGGCAAAAGTTCAGCCCTCCTCTGAGGCCGGGGGTCGCAAAGGAAGTCACAGGAGCAGCAGGGAGCAAGCTAGAGGTCACAGCTGTGACCCCTGACTACCTCCTCAGTACGTCCATGGAAGAGATAGTCTCTCATGTTTATAGATGCAAGTGTTTGGAGAAACCGTATGTGCCGTGTGGTCCATGAAGGAAGTTTTCTGGTGTTGTGCGTGTATGGCTGAGGCTACCTACATGTCATCGCTATGAACATATAGCTCCACTTGTGATGGAGCAAATGAGAGTCAGGAATAGCTGCATATGTCGGCACTAGGTTGGATTTTAGGTTAGAACATCTGTGTTTTTCATATTACCAATTTTGTACAAAAAATTCTAAGTTGACCTTGTTTCCTGACACTTCTCCAGATCCCAGCAAAACCAGGAAGGTGAAGACCATCATTGAGGAAGTCGTTGATGGTGTCGTTGTTGCTTCCCACGTTGAGGAAATTGAAGAGGACATGACAAATAAGAAATAAGCAACTATTACAAGGGAGCATTCTTTGCAAAGGAAAGAAGAGATTAACCAGAGAAATGAACCATTGAACACTTAGTTGACCTGCTTGTTTGATAAATGTAGGAGTAATGCGATACGCTGAGGAACGGGTACTCCATAGTCATTAGCGATCTCCCAAAAGCACCAAAGCTTTCCCCAGTGAACTGCACATGTTCCTGGTCTTACAACACAACCTTCTTGTCACCATCTTGGATTATTTTCCTCTTAACATGGTAAGCGCGCTTGGAAAAGCCAGAGGTATGTGCAGTTCCTGTGTAAATGCTAGGAGCAATGACCGACTTCCACAAATAGAGTCCGGTAGGATCCAGGGAGAGCACAAGGGCATCAACTAGTTAGATAACACCTTTGATAACCTTCCTACCTGCTATAGTAATACCAGTCATGCAACTGACAAGTCAAAGGAAAAAAAATGAGCATAAATGTATCTCACAAATTGTTGTAGCGATGAGCATTCATTGTTGAAAGGTGCTGGCTCATAAAAAATAACTACAGTTCCAATGTACACATTTTCTCTGTTTGGGTTTGTGTTTAATAAAATTTCTCTTTCAAGTAACCAACAAAGTTGTTGTAAATCTTTTTGGTGTATTGGGCATTGTAGCTCCAGGTGTTGACCTCCCTGATCTTGTCTGCCTCTTCTCCTACCAAGAATGACAACCAGATATCACAGCATGTCTTCTGTTGGTATACTATCTTACAGAGGGATGACATACAGATAACACAGCGGGACCTCTGCTGCTATACCCTTCTCATACAGGCATGACATCCGGATCTCTCAGCGTGTCCTCCAACGCTATACCTCTCCGACCACAAATTATATCCATATATCACAGCATGTCCTCTGCTGCTATACCTCTCTTACAGAGGACGGCATCCAGACATCTCAGCATGTCCTCTGATGCTATACCTCTCTAAAACACAAATCATATCCGGATATCACAGCACGTCTTCTGTTGTTATACTATCTTACACAGGGATGACATCCAGATAACACATGAAGACCTCTGCTACTATACCCTTCTCGTTCAGGGATAAAATCTGGATATCTCAGCGTGTCCTCCAATGCTATACTTCTCTGACCACAAATTATATCCACATATCACAGCATGTCCTCTGCTGCTATACCTCTTTAAAACACAAATCATATCAAGATATCACAGCATGTCCTCTGATGCTATACCTCTCTTACACAGGACGACATCTGAATATCTCAGCATGTCCTCCAATGCTATACCTCTCTTACACAGGATGGCATCCGGATATCTCAGCATGTCCTCCAATGCTATACCTCTCTGACCACAAATTATATCCATCTATCACAGCATATCCTCTGCTGCTATACCTCTCTTACAGAGGACGGCATCCAGACATCTCAGCATGTCCTCTGATGCTATACCTCTCTAAAATACAAATCATATCCAGCTATCACAGCATGTCTTCTGTTGTTATACTATCTTACAAAAGGGGTGACATCCAGATAAGTAAGTAAGTGTGATTTATAGAGCGCACACCTACCTTCAGCAAAGGTGTCCAGGCGCTGTGTTGCAGATTCACAGTGAAGAGGGAAAAGGGGTGAACTACAGGAGGTTAAAAAGCCAGGTTTTCAGTGCTCTTCTGAAGGCCGGTTCTGACTCCGTCATGCGGAGATGGAGAGGCATAGCATTCCAGAGGGACACAGCTTTCACCGACAGTGCTCTGCCGCCTATCCTAGCCTTAAAGGCCTTAAAGTGCAGGGATGACATCCGGATATCTCAGCGTGTCCTCCAATGCTATACCTCTCTGACCACAAATTATATCCACATATCACAACATGTCCTCTGCTGCTATACCTCTCTAAAACACAAATCATATCAAGATATCACAGCATGTCCTCCAATGCTATACCTCTCTTACACAGGACGGCATCCGGATATCTCAGCATGTCCTCCAATGCTATACCTCTCTGACCACAAATGATATCCATCTATCAAAGCATATCCTATGCTGTTATACCTCTCTTACAGAGGACGGCATCCAAATATCAAAATGTCCTCTGATGCTATTCCTCTCTAAAACACAAATCATATCCAGATATCACAGCATGTCTTCTGTTGCTATACTATCTTACAAAGGGGTGACATCCAGATAAGTGAGTAAGTAAGTGTGATTTATAGAGCACACAGCTACCTTCAGCGAAGGTGTCCAGGCGCTGTGTTGCAGATTCACAGTGAGGAGGGAAAAGGAGTGAACTACAGGAGGTTAAAAAGCCAGATTTTCAGAGCTTTTCTGAAGGCCGGTTCTGACTCCGTCATGCGGAGGTGGAGAGGCATAGCATTCCAGAGTGACGCAGCTCTCACCGAGTATGCTCTGCCGCCTATCCTTGCCTAAAAGGCCATAAAGTGGAGGAATGACATCCGCATATCTCAGCATGTCCTCCGATGCAATACCTCTCTTACACAGGATGACATCTTGGTATCTCGGTGTGTACTCCAATGCTATACCTCTCTCATACATGAATCAGATTCTGATATTGCAGCATGTCCGCTGCTGCTATACCTCTCTTACACAGGGGCGACATCCAGCTATCACAGTGAGTTTGCTATTGCTATACCTCTCACATCATGTCCGCTGCTGCTATACCGCTCTTACACAGGGGCGACATCCAGATATCACATTGTGTTTGTTATACCTCTCTCATCCAGGAATGACACCCAGATATCTCAGCTGCCCCTCCGTTGCTATACCTCTCTCATACACAAATCACCTCCAGATATCACAACACGTTGTCTGCTGCTATACCTCTGTAATCCAGGAATGACATCCCGATCTCACAGTGTGTCCTCTGCTGCTGTACCTTTCTTATACAGGATGACATCCAGATATCTCAGCGTGTCCTCTGATGCTATAACTCTCTGATACACAAATCGCATCTAGATATCACAGTGCGTCCTCTGCTGCACTACCTCTGTAATCCAGAAATGACATCCTGATATCATAGCGTGTCCTCTGCAGCTATCCCTCTGTAATCCAGGAATGACATAAAGATCTCAAAGTGTGTCCTCCGATGCTATCCCTCTCTGATACACAAATCACGTCTAGATATCACAGCGTGTCCTCTGATGCTATACCTCTGTAATCCAGAAGTGACATACTGATGTCTCAGTGTGTCCTCTGATGCTATACCTCTCTGATAAACAAATCACTTCTAGATATCACAGCGTGTCCTCTGCTGCTATAACTCTGTATTCCTGAAATGATATCCAGATATCTCAGCGTGTCCTCCGATGCTGTCCTTCTCTGATACACAAATCACGTCCAGCTATCACAACATGTTCTTTCCTGCTATACCTCTATAATCCAGGAATGATATCCAAATCTCAGAGTGTGTCCTCTGCTGCTGTACCTTTCTTATACAGGATGACATCCAGATATCTCAGCGTGTCCTCTAATGCTATACCTCTCTGATACACAAATCACATCTAGATATCACAGCACGTCCTCTGCTGCTCTACCTCTGTAATCCAGAAATGACATCCTGATATCACAGAGTCTCCTCTGCTGCTATACCTCTGTAATCCAGGAATGACATCCAGATCTCAAAGTGTGTCCTCCGATGCTGTCCCTCTCTGATAAACAAATCACGTCTAGATATCACAGCGTGTCCTCTGATGCTATACCTCTGTATTCCAGAAATGACATCCAGATATCTCAGCATGTCCTCTGATGCTGTCCGTCTCTGATACACAAATGACGTCTAGATATCCCAGTGTCCTCTGATGCTATACCTCTGTATTCCAGAAATGACATCCAGCTATCTCAGCGTCTCCTCCGATGCTATACCTCGCTGATACACAAATAACGTCTAGATATCACAACGTGTCCTCTGCAGCTATACCTCTGTAATCCAGGAATTACATCCTGATATCACACCATGTTCTCTGCTGCTATACCTCTGTAATCCAGAAATGACATCCTGATATCACAGTGTGTCCTCTGCAGCTATACTTCTGTAATCTAAGAATGACATCCTCATATCTCAGCATGTCCTCTGATGCTATACCTCTCTGATACACAAATCACGTCTAGATATTACAGCGTGTCCTCTGCAGCATACCACTGTAATCTAGAAATTACATCCTGCTATCACAGCGTGTCCTTTGCAGCTATACTTCTGTAATCCAGGAATAACATCCTGATATCACAGCATGTTCTCTGCTGCTATACCTCTGTAATCCAGAAATGACATCTTGATATCACAGCGTGTCCTCTGCAGCAATACTTCCGTAATCCAGATATAACATCCTGATATCACAGCATGTTCTCTGATGCTATACCTCTGTAATCCAGAAATGACACCTTGATATCGCAGCGTGTCCTCTGCCGCTATACTTTTGTAATCCAACAATGACATCTTGATATCACAGCGTGTCCTCTGCTGTTATACCTCTGTAATACAGGAGTGACATCCTGATATCACAGCGCTTCCTCTGCTGTTATACCTCAGTAATCCAGGAGTGAAATCCTGAAATCACAGCGTCTCCTCTGCAGCTATACCTCTGTAATCCAGGAATGACATACTGATATCACAGCTTGTCCTCTGCATCTATACTTCTGTTATCCAAGAAGGATATCCTGATATCACAGTGTGCCATCTGCTGTTATACCTCAGTAATCCAGGAAATACATCCTGATATTACAGCGTATCCTCCGAAGCTATACCTCTCTGATACACACATCACGTCTAGACATCACAGCATGTCCTCTGCAGCTATACCTCTGTAATTCAGGAATGGCATCCATTACAGCGTGTCCTCTGCAGCTATACCTCTGCAATCCAGGAATGACATCCTACTATCACAGCTTGTCCTCTGCTGCTCTACCTCTGTAATCCAGAAATGAGATCCTGATATCACATCGTGCCCTCTGCAACTATACCTCTGTAATCCAGGAATAACATCCAGATCTCACAGTGTGTCCTCTGATGCTATCCCTCTCTGATACACAAATCACGTCTAGATATCACAGCGTGTCCTCTGCAGCTATACCTCTGTAATTCAGGAGTGACATCCTAAAATCACAGCGTGACCTTGGCTGTTATGCCTCTGTTATCCAGGAGTGACATCCTGATATCACAGCGTGTCCTCTGCAGCTATACCTCTGTAATCCAGGAATGACATCCTGATATCACAGCTTGTCCTCTGCATCTACACTTCTGTAATCCAAGAATGACATCCCGATATCACAGCGTGCCCTCTGCTGTTATACCTCTGTAATCCACGAATTACATCCTGATATCAGAGTGTGTCCTCCAATGCTATACCTCTCTGTTATAAAAATCACGACTAGCCATCACAGCAAGTCCTCTGCAGCTATACCTCTGTAATTCAGAATGACATCCTGATATTACAGCGTGTCCTCTGCAGCTATACCTCTGTAATCCAGGAATGACATCCTACTATCACAGCGTGTCCTCTGCTGCTATACCTCTGTAGTCCAGGAATGACAGCTTGCTCTCACAGCATGCCTTCTGTAGCTATATCTCTGTAATCTAGGAATGACATCTAGTTCTCACAGTGTGTCCTCCAATGCAAACCCTGTCTGATACACAAATCACGTCTAGATATCACAGCGTGTCCTCTGATGCTTTACCTCTGTAATCCAGAAATGACATCCTGATATCTCAGTGTGTCCTCTGATGCTATACCTCTCTGATACACAAATGACGTCTAGATATCACAGCGTGTCCACTGCTGCTATACCTCTGTATTGCTGAAATGATATCCAGATATCTCAGCGTGTCCTCTGCTGCTGTCCCTCTCTGATACACAAATCACGTCCAGATATCACAACATGTTCTCTGCTGCTATACCTCTGTAATCCAGGAATGACATACAGATCTCACAGTGTGTCCTCTGCTGCTGGACCTTTTAATGCAGGATGACATCCAGATAACTCAGCGTGTCCTCTGATGCTATACCTCTCTTATACACAAATCGAGTCAAGATATCACAGTGCGTCCTCTGCTGCTCTACCTCTGTAATCCAGATTTGACATTGTGATATCACAGCGTGTCCTATGCAGCTATACCTCTGTAATCCAGGAATAACATCCAGATCTCACAGTGTGTCCTCTGATGCTAGCCCTCTCTGATACACAAATCATGCCTAGATATCACAGCGTGTCCTCTGATGCTATACCTCTGTAATCTAGAAATGACATCCTGATATCTCAGTGTGTCCTCCGATGCTATACCTCAATGATACACAAATCACGTCAAGATATCACAGCGTGTCCTCTGCTGCTCTTCCTCTGTATTCCTGAAATGATATGCAGAAATGTCAGTGTGTCCTCTGATGCTATACCTCTCTGATGCACAAATCACATCTAGATATCAAAGCGTGTCCTCTGCTGCTATACCTCTGTATTCCTGAAATGATATCCAGATATCTCAGTGTGTCCTCCGCTGCTGTCCCTCTCTGATACACACGTTAAAACATCACAACATGTTCTCTCCTGCTATTCCTCTGTAATCCAGGAATGACATCAAGATCTCACAGTGTGTCCTCTGTTGCTGTACATTTCTTATATAGAATGACATCCAGATCTCAAAGTGTGTCCTCTGCTGCTGTAACTTTCTTATACAGGATGACATCCAGATGTCTCAGCGTGTCCTCTGATGCTATACCTCTCTTATACACAAATCGAGTCAAGATATCACAGTGCGTCCTCTGCTGCTCTACAGCTGTAATCCAAAAATTACATCCTGATATCACAGCTTGCCCTCTGCAGCTATACCTCTGTAATCCAGGAATGACATCCAGATCTCACAGTGTGTCCTCCGATGCTATCCCTCTCTGATACACAAATCACATCTAACTATCACAGCGTGTCCTCTGAATCTTTACCTCTGTAATCCAGAAATGACATCCTGATATCTCAGTGTGTCCTCCGATGCTATACCTCTCTAATACACAAATCACGTCTAGATATCACAGCGTGTCCTCTGCTGCTATACCTCTGTATTCCTGAAATGATATCCAGATATCTCAGCGTGTCCTCCGATGCTGTCCCTCTCTGATGCACAAATCACGTTAAGAAATCACAACATGTTCTCTGCTGTTATACCTCTATAATCAAGGAATGACATCAAGATCTCACAGTGTGTCCTCTGCTGCTGTACATTTCTTATATAGAATGACATCCAGATTTCTCAGCGTGTCCTATGATGCTATACCTCTCTTATACACAAATCGCGTCTAGATATCACAGTGAGTCCTCTGCTGCTCTACATCTGTAATCCAGAAATGACATACTGATATCACAGCTTGTCCTCTACAGCTATACCTATGTAATCCAGGAATGACATCCAGATCTCACAGTGTGTCCTCTGATGCTATCCCTCTCTCACACACAAATCACTTCTAGATATCACAGCGTGTCCTCTGATGCTATACCTCTGTAATCCAGAAATGATATTCTGATATCTCAGTGTGTCCTCCAATGCTATACCTCTCCGATACACAAATCACATCTAGATATCACAGCGTGTCCTCTGCTGCTATACCTCTGTATTCCTGAAATGATATCCAGATATCTCAGCGTATCCTCCGATGCTATACCTCTCTTATACACAAACCACGTCTAGATATCACAGCGTGTTCTCTGCTGCTCTACCTTTGTAATCCAGAAATTACATTCTGATATCACGGCGTGTTCACTGCTGCTATACCTCTGTAATCCAGGAATGACATCCAGATGTCACAGTGGTCCGCGATGCCATCCCTCTCTCATACACAAATGACGTCTAGATATCATCGCATGTCCTTTGCTGCTCTACCTGTGTAATCCAGAAATGACATCTTGATATCACAGCGTGTCCTATGCTGCTATACCTCTGTAATCCAGGAATGACATCCAGGTCTCATAGTGTGTCCTCCGATGCCATCCCCCTCTGATAGACAAATCATGTCTAGATATCACGGCGTGTCCTCTGATGCTATAACTCGGTATTCCAGAAGTGACATCCAGATATCTCCGTGTGTCCTCAGATGCTATACTTCTCTGATATACAAATCACATCTAGATATCACAGCATGTCTTCTGCTGCTATACCTCTGTATTCCCGAAATGATATCCAGATATCTCAGCGTATCCTCCGATGCTATACCTCTCTGATACACAAACCACTTCTAGATATCACAGCGTGTCCTCTGCTGCTCTACCTCTGTAATCCAGAAATTACATTCTGATATCACGGCGTGTTCACTGCTGCTATTCCTCTGTAATTCAGGAATGACATCCATATCTCACAGTGTGTCTGCGATGCCATCCCTCTCTGATACGCAAATGACGTCTAGATATCATCGCATGTTCTCTGCTGCTCTACCTCTGTAATCCAGAAACACCATCCAGATCTCACAGTGTGTCCTCTGATGACGTCCCCCACTGATAGGCAAATCATGTCTAGATATCACAGCGTGTCCTCTGATGCTATACCTCTGTATTCCAGAAATAACATCCAGATATCTCAGCGTGTCCTCCGATGCTATACCTCGCTGATACACAAATCATGTCTAGATATCTCAGCGTGTCCTCTGCTGCTATACCTCTGTATTCCAGTAATCCCTCCAGATATCTCAGCGTTTCCTCCGATACTATACCTCTCTTTTACACAAATCACGTCTAGATATCACAACGTCTCCTCTGCAGCTATACCTCTGTAATTCAGGAATGACATCCTGATAGCTCAGCGTGACCTCTGATGCTATCCCTCTCTGTGTTGTGTTCACCTTCTCAAAGCGCCAGGACGCCCCTTTGCTGGGGCAGCTGTGCACGGTATAAATAAAAATAACATAACATAACATAACATACACAAATCATGTCTAGATATCACAGCGTGTCTTCTGCAGCTATACCTCTGTAATTCAGGAATGACATTCTGATATTGCAGCGTGTTCTCTGCAGCTATACCTCTGTAATCCAGAAATGACATCCTGATATCGCAGTGTGTCCACTGCAGCTATACTTCGAAATTCAACAATGACATCCTGATACCACAGCGTGTCCTCTGCTGTTCTACCTCTTTAATGCATGCCTGACATCCAGATATCGCAGCTTGTCCTCTGCTGTTATACCTCTGTAATTCAGGAGTGACATCCTAAAATCACAGCGTGTCCTCTGCTGTTAGCCCTTGTTAGACTTGGGGGTCTCTGGTTGGCGCAAGGTTGCCCTTGTGTCAAGCAGGAACCCTCTCCTCTACGTCAGGGCACAGGATAACCCCTTTGGGAATGACCCTTGCTCACCCTCTAGGTGCGTGGCGTGAGCAGCCAAGGCGATTCTTCAGGCGTTGTTGGTTAAGTAATTATAATCATACACACAGTAAACCCTTTAATCCCCCTAGAAACGGACACCAGGCTTAGGTATGTGAAAATACGCTCTTTTATGTAAAAATAGTTATCTCAATATGCAGACTTATCACAAGACCAGTAACGTTGTTTCTATGCCACCAGATTATTAAAGCAGGCAAACAGTTCTTTCCGCGAATACTTCTTTAGTCGTTTCTCAATGTCACTTGGGAGATTCCAGTCTTGACTTACTTCAGGCCTACCGCGGCTCACGCATCGGTCGTGGGCGCGCTCGCGCCGTGCACAGCTCCTCCCGGTGGCTCCCGGGCAGCGGCGGTGAGACGGGCGTGTGGTGAGGATTTAACGGGGAAGTAAGGCGGTGCGGGCCCCGAGCCCGATACTGGAATTCCTGTAGCACTGTTGCGTGGAGAGAGTCGGCACAGATCGGTGCGACTCTCGGCTTTGGGGAAGTGTTCTTGGATCCTCAATCAGCGGGTGTGGGCAACAGGTAGGCGCGGCCAGCGACCCTTAGCACGGCGGTGCAGGGGGGTCTCCACAGCGGGGGCGGCGCGGCCTGAGATGTCCGGGGATAGAGAAGCGGGGTCACAGGGCACGGACAGTGCAGCTGGATGACCCGGCGTTGATCACAGTCGTCGGACAGATTCCGGCGGGAGGGGTGACAGCGCGTTCAGCGCACTCCAGTGGCAGGCGGTGACAGGGGCGCAGGCAGCCTAGCCCGGGGACAGAGTGCGGCTCCGGACGGAGCGGGGCTCTCACGGGGTAAAGGCAGGCAAGCTCCTGAGTGTCACGGCCCTAGGAGGGGGCGATGAGGGGCGCAGTCTCTTTCCAGCGGGATGCACACACGGCTCGATTGGAGGACGAGCAAAAGCACAGAGAACCCACTGGTCCTGGGGTTCAGTTCAGGGGGCAAGCTCAGATCAAGCCCTTGGAGAATGTTCAAGCACAAAGTAGCAAAGTCTTTTCAGCAAGTCTTTTTCCTCTCCTTTCTCAGCAAGGCAAGCAGCAGGCCAGTCCTTCCAGCGTCTTCTTCTCCTCCTAGTCGGGCAGAGGTTCTTTGTGGTAAACAGGATTCTAATTTCTTAGGAGCCAGGCTCCTACTTTTATACAGTGATTCCTTTGTTCTTTAGCGCCAGGGGGCCTGGGCCTGGCTCAGTCCAGTTCTGGAGCACTTTGTTATGATGACTCTGCTCTTTCCTTTCAGCAGCAGGGCAGAGACATCTGCCGCTCCACAGGGGGCGGCGCCGGCTTTGTGGTGGCAGAGCACAGGTCTATTCATGAGTCAAGGTGTACTCCTCCCACCCATCCTGGTGCAATCTCTCTACCCACCACCTGGCAGCCAGCCTGTCTCTGGGGATTCCCCAACCCTGCTCCTTACTGTTGCTAGGCAGAACACACACACACAGCAGAGGCGGACTGAAATGGCCAGGTCAGTAAATACTAACTTTCTAAAAGTAGTATTTACAAACACAGGATATTAAAATAAACTTGACTACAAGAAGTATTTTATTATTCTGAGTTCAGGCATACTAAACTTGACATTCTACCCTGCTCTCTGAGTCTACTGGGGTCACAGCGTGTAGTGACTCCAGCAGCCCATTCTGGCCTATGGAGAGCAGGTAGCCTTCAATAGTGAAGAACGAAAATGGCTGTAATTCACTACTAAGACATGCCACACACATCAGGGCATGTCCTACCTTATGCCTACAATGCACCCTGCCCTTGGGCCTACCAGAGGGGTGGCTAATATGTAGGTAAGGGAAGGTTTTAGGGACTGGCAAGTGGGGGCACTTGCGCAGTCAGCGCGACGGTCCCAGACCGCGCACAGGGTTGGCGGTGGCAGACCCTAGACACATTTTACGCGGCCGCTTTCTGTGGGTGGCGCAACCAGCGCTGCAAGCCCACCAGCAGCATTGGCATTCACAAGCCCTGGCACCCCTGGTGCACTTTACTGGGCACTGACAGTAAATCCAATAAACCAATCATGAACATCAATTACAGGTACACTTTACCTAGGGAGCACTTGCACTGCGGCACGGATTAGCCGTGGCGCAGTTCCCTGAGCGGACAACACCAGCAAAACAATCGAGGCACACCATCAAAAAGTGGAAGGGAAACTCACGCCAAGGTGCCAGGTCTAACACGTGTCCCCTCCAGCTGAAATGTGGGGAGAACTACCCTTGCCCAGGGGGTTCCTCGTCACTAAGGCGGAAATACCTGGACAGACCGTCAGCGTTGGCGTGATCTGTACCAGGACGGTGTTCCACCGTAAAGTCCATACCCTGTAGGGAGATGGACCACCTCAACAGCTTCGGGTTCTCACCCCTCATTTGCATCAACCATCTGAGGGGCCTGTGGTCCGTCTGAACCCGGAAGTGAGACCCAAACAAGTAGGGTCTTAGCTTCTTCAGCGCCCAGACCACAGCAAATGCTTCTCGCTCAATTGCACTCCACCTACTTTCCCGTGGAAGTAACCTCCTACTGATGAAGGCTACGGGTTGGTCCCAGCCCTCCTCAGTCATCTGTGAGAGAACAGCCCCTACACCATGCTCTGAAGCGTCTGTCTGCACTAGGAATTCCTTGGAGAAGTCAGGGGCCAAAAGCACGGGCGCCGTGCACATGGCAGTCTTCAGGGTGTCGAAAGCTTTCTGACAGGTGTCAGTCCAGATCACGTTCCTGGGCTGCTTCTTGGAAGTCAGCTCTGTCAAGGGGGCAACGATCGTTCCATAGCCCTTGACAAACCTCCTGTAGTACCCAGTGAGCCCCAGGAAGGCCCTCACTGCGGTCTGCGTCTTGGGGGGTTCCCAAGCCAGGATGGTCTCAATTTTGGGTTGCAAGGGAGCCACCTTGCCACTCCCCACTTGGTGTCCCAAGTACACCACGGAACCCTGCCCGATCTGGCACTTGCTTGCCTTGATCGTGAGGCCTGCTCGGCGCAGAGCCATCAACACTTCCCAGAGGTGGCGCAGGTGTTCGGGCCAGGTGGCACTGAACACTGCGATGTCATCCAGGTAGGCGGCACTGAACGCATCCAGCCCAACCAGTACCTGGTTGACCAACCTCTGAAAGGTGGCAGGGGCATTCTTCATTCCAACTGGCATGACTCGGAACTGGAAGTGCCCATCTGGTGTAGAGAATGCTGACCTCCCTTTGGCCCCATCGGTCAAGGCGATCTGCCAGTACCCAGACGTTAAATCAAACGTGCTGAGGAACCGGGCAGCCCCCAGCCGATCAATGAGCTCATCAGCTCTGGGGATGGGGTGCGCGTCAGTCTTCGTTACTGAATTGAGTCCTCTGTAGTCCACACAGAACCGGAGTTCAGGTGTGGCTCCCGGCGCAGCAGCTTTGGGGACCAAGACCACGGGGCTGGACCAAGGACTGCTGGAGGACTCAACCACCCCTAGCGCAAGCATTTTGGAGACCTCCTCCTTGATGCAAGCTCTGACCCTGTCAGTTACCCTGTAAGCCTTGTGCTTCACAGGTAAGCTGTCTCCTGTGTCCACATCATGGACGCACCAATCTGTGACACGAGGAACCAGGGAGAACCTATCTGGAAACTGCCCCAGCAAGTGTCGGCAATCTTCCTGTTGTTCGGGCGTCAGGGTGGGTGAGAGGTTAACTCCATCCACTGACCCATCTTTCTCAGAGGCTACTAAGAGGTCAGGAAGAGGCTCGGTCTCCTCTTCCATTCCATCATCAGTGGCCAGCAGCATGCCCACTTCGGTCCTCTCTAAGTGGGGCTTAAGGCGGTTAACATGTAGGACCCTCAAAGGGTTCCTGGGAGACTGCATGTCCACCAAGTAGGTGATAGGACGTTTGCGCTCCACAACCTCAAATGGACCTGTCCACTTATCCTGAAGTGCACAAGGCTCCACTGGGGCCAAGACCCACACCTTTTGTCCAGGTTGAAGCTCTACCAGAGTGGCATTCCGGTCGTACCACCGCTTCATCTCCTCCTGGCTGGCTTCCAGATTTGCCTCAGCAAGTTGCCTGAAACGCCTAGTCTGGTTTCGGAAGGCCAGCATGTAACTGTATACATTCTGGGGAGGTTTCCTGGGAGATTGCTCCCAGCCTTCCTTTACCAAACTCAGAGGTCCTCTTACCGGGTGACCATACAGAAGCTCAAAGGGGCTGAACCCTAGAGACTTCTGTGGCACCTCTCGGTAAGCGAAGAGCAGGCATGGCAAGAGGACGTCCCACTTACGCCTCATTGGACCGTCCAGGCCCATGATCATGCCTTTGAGGGTTCGGTTGAATCTCTCAACCAACCCATTTCCTTGGGGGTGGTAAGGAGTGGTGAACTTGTAAGTTACCCCACACTCCTTCCACAGGGATTTCATATATGTGGATATGAAATTGGTCCCCCTGTCGCTCACCACCTCTAGAGGGAATCCCACTCGGGAGAAAATTCCCATCAGTGCTCGTCCCACCACGGGGGCCGTCACTGTCCTCAGAGGGATGGCTTCAGGGTACCGGGTGGCATGGTCCACCAAGACCAGGATGAACCTGTTGCCCAGGGCTGTCTTGGGGTCCAGAGGCCCCACAATATCAATACCCACTCGCTGGAATGGCGTACCGACCACGGGGAAGGGCTGCAGAGGAGCCTTGTGCTTCCCTCCGCTCTTACCACTTGCCTGGCAAGTCTGACAGGTTCTGCAGTAGGAATCTGAATTCTTGTGCATTTGGGGCCAGTAAAAGTGGGTGACAAGCCTGTCATAGGTCTTGTCCATCCCCAAATGTCCTGCTAAAGGCACATCATGAGCCAGCCCCAGTAGGAAGGTTCTGAACTTCTGGGGTACCACCAGCACACGGGCTGACCCAGGTTCAGCAGCCTTAGGCTCGGAATACAGGAGGTCACTCTCCCAGTACACGTAGTGTGTTTTGGCCTGAACACCATTGGCCTGGTCTGCAGCCTGCTGCCGCATACCCACGAGAGAAGGGCATTCTTTCTGCTCCCTGCAGAATTCCTCCCTGGAGGGACCTCCTTCTTGCTGCCAATGGGTCAGCTCAGGCAGGTCTCCCAGTTCGGCAATCTGTTCCCCGGTAGGCTCCAGAGCATCCCCCTCAGGGTCTACTTCCTCCTGGGCCGTGGGAACTTCGGGGGCCGGTTTCCCGCGCCTCCTGCGCCTTCTCCCTAAGGCCGGTTCCTGGACCTCTCCCTCAGGCTCCAGGACCCTCTCAACACCCCTACTGGCTGCCATGGACCGGGTGGTCACGCACGCCCAGTCGGGCAGACCCACCATCCTCAGATGCGTGGTCTTCTCCACCTTTTCCCAAGGGGAGCTCTCCAGGTCGTTTCCCAGCAGACAGTCTACAGGCATGTCAGTTCTCACAGCGACTTGTAGAGTACCAGAGACCTCCCCCCACTCAAAGGGAACTTGAGCCATTGGACAACGACTCTCTATGTTGTCAGCGTTGACAACCCTACAGTAGGCATTGGGTACAATCTGCTCTTGAGACACCAGGTGTTGCCTCACCGAGGTCACGCTGGCTCCTGTATCTCTAAGAGCCTCAACCTTCTTTCCATTGATGGTCACTACTTGCCCATATTTCTTAGTGTTAGAGGGTAAGTAGGTTTCAGGGACCATCTCACTGTCTCCTAGCGAGACTAGGGTCATCTGCCCGGGACCCCCACCCTCCTGGACTGCTACCTCCTCCCCAAAGTTAATATTAGCTACTTGCCGGTTTGGAGCACTAGTGGGTGCGGTCTTACCAAACAGGCGACACTTAGGATCAGAGGCAATGTGACCCGGGTCACCACACCTGTAACAATTGAAGGGCCCCTTTGGAACAGGTCTACCTGTCGGGGCCCCGTTCTGCTGCGGGGGTGGGGGAGGCTGAGAACCCGTCTGCTGGTTCCCTTGGGGATTACTTTGGGGGCCTTTTTGGAACCCCTTCTGTTTACCCCTGTCCCCCCCACTCTTCTGCTGGGGACCCTGCCCACCTTTGGCGGAGTCTCCCACTTGACCCTTGTGGACCCTGGTGCTGAGCCAGCGGTCCGCCTCCTCAGCAAGCTTCCTCGGGTTGGACAGCTTGCGATCAATCAGGTGCTGGCGTAGCTCAGGAAAACATTGACTGGACAAGTGCTCCCATGCAATTAAATCAAGCAGCCCTTGATAATCATTCACTTTGCTACCCTTCACCCAACCATCCAGTGCTCTGCAGAAAAAAGTTACATACTCCACATACGTACTCTCAGGGATCTTCTTAGTCTCCCTGAACCTCTGTCGATATAGCTCAGGAGTTAACCCATACCTGGTCATTAAAGCTTCCTTCATATGGGGGTATGAGGCTTGGAGATCTAGGGGTAAATCTAACAGTGTGTCACGCCCTTCAGCAAGGAACCTTCCCCACAACCCCGCTCCCCAGTCTTTCTCAGGGACCCGGTGTGAAGACATGGCCACCTCATAGGCTCTAAACCACTGCCCTATGTCATCCTTTCTAAAATACTCCTTCACTACATCTTTGGGGATGTACACCTTGGACTCTACCTGCACCGGTGGAGTGCTGCCACCAGAAGGAGCGGTGTCCAAACTTTTCGCCTTCAGCTCCAACTCCTTCAATCTTATATCATGATCCATTTGGCGTTGTTGTGCCTCCAGGGCCAACTTCTGCTTTTCCATTTCCATTTGTCCTGCCAACTTTGCCATCTCAATTGCATGTGCCCTGTCTGCTGCCCTGTCTGCCAGCTCCTCTGGCGACCGTACTCTGCTGGGCGCCTCCAGGTTGTCGGGTGGAACGATGTACCCGCATTCTGTGGGTCTCTTGACTCCTTCCATTCTCTCAACGCCTTGAGGTACTGGTTCCTCCTCTTGAATCCAGCATGGGGAACTCTGAATTTTACACTGTAGCCTTTCAATTGCTCTATCGTGTAGCCTTCCAGTCCCTCCCAATCCACCTCATCCATTCCAGAAATCACAGAGAGTGCTCTTCCAGCGGAGAGTGAGCCAGGCATGGTTGCAGTAATGGCAGATGTCTCAACAAAGTTCAAAAATGAAAACCTGTGGCTGCGTTACTTGGTCTGCTCTCACTATCTGGTGATTAATAATTCACTGTATGCAAATTATAAATGCAAATCCGAAATCCCAGCCGCTGCCAACAATGTTAGACTTGGGGGTCTCTGGTTGGCGCAAGGTTGCCCTTGTGTCAAGCAGGAACCCTCTCCTCTACATCAGGGCACAGGATAACCCCTTTGGGAATGACCCTTGCTCACCCTCTAGGTGCGTGGCGTGAGCAGCCAAGGCGATTCTTCAGGCATTGTTGGTTAAGCAATTATAATCATACACACAGTAAACCCTTTAATCCCCCCAGAAACGGACACCAGGCTTAGGTATGTGAAAATACGCTCTTTTATGTAAAAATAGTTATCTCAATATGCAGACTTATCACAAGACCAGTAACGTTGTTTCTATGCCACCAGATTATTAAAGCAGGCAAACAGTTCTTTCCGCGAATACTTCTTTAGTCGTTTCTCAATGTCACTTGGGAGATTCCAGTCTTGACTTACTTCAGGCCTACCGCGGCTCACGCATCGGTCGTGGGCGCGCTCGCGCTGTGCACAGCTCCTCCCGGTGGCTCCCGGGCAGCGGCGGTGAGACGGGCGTGTGGTGAGGATTTAACGGGGAAGTAAGGCGGTGCGGGCCCCGAGCCCGATACTGGAATTCCTGTAGCACTGTTGCGTGGAGAGAGTCGGCACACATCGGTGCGACTCTCGGCTTTGGGGAAGTGTTCTTGGATCCTCAATCAGCGGGTGTGGGCAACAGGCAGGCGCGGCCAGCGACCCTTAGCACGGCGGTGCAGGGGGGTCTCCACAGCGGGGGCGGCGCGGCCTGAGATGTCTGGGGATAGTGAAGCGGGGTCACAGGGCACGGACAGTGCAGCTGGATGACCCGGCGTTGATCACAGTCGTCGGACGGATTCCGGCGGGAGGGGTGACAGCGCGTTCAGCGCACTCCAGTGGCAGGCGGTGACAGGGGCGCAGGCAGCCTAGCCCGGGGACAGAGAGCGGCTCCGGACGGAGCGGGGCTCTCACGGGGTAAAGGCAGGCAAGCTCCTGAGTGTCACGGCCCTAGGAGGGGGCGATGAGGGGCGCAGTCTCTTTCCAGCGGGATGCACACACGGCTCGATTGGAGGACGAGCAAAAGCACAGAGAACCCACTGGTCCTGGGGTTCAGTTCAGGGGGCAAGCTCAGATCAAGCCCTTGGAGAATGTTCAAGCACAAAGTAGCAAAGTCTTTTCAGCAAGTCTTTTTCCTCTCCTTTCTCAGCAAGGCAAGCAGCAGGCCAGTCCTTCCAGCGTCTTCTTCTCCTCCTAGTCGGGCAGAGGTTCTTTGTGGTAAACAGGATTCTAATTTCTTAGGAGCCAGGCTCCTACTTTTATACAGTGATTCCTTTGTTCTTTAGCGCCAGGGGGCCTGGGCCTGGCTCAGTCCAGTTCTGGAGCACTTTGTTATGGTGACTCTGCTCTTTCCTTTCAGCAGCAGGGCAGAGACATCAGCCGCTCCACAGGGGGCGGAGCCGGCTTTGTGGTGGCAGAGCACAGGTCTATTCATGAGTCAAGGTGTACTCCTCCCACCCATCCTGGTGCAATCTCTCTACCCACCACCTGGCAGCCAGCCTGTCTCTGGGGATTCCCCAACCCTGCTCCTTACTGTTGCTAGGCAGAACACACACACACAGCAGAGGCGGACTGAAATGGCCAGGTCAGTAAATACTAACTTTCTAAAAGTAGTATTTACAAACACAGGATATTAAAATAAACTTGACTACAAGAAGTATTTTATTATTCTGAGTTCAGGCATACTAAACTTGACATTCTACCCTGCTCTCTGAGTCTACTGGGGTCACAGCGTGTAGTGACTCCAGCAGCCCATTCTGGCCTATGGAGAGCAGGTAGCCTTCAATAGTGAAGAACGAAAATGGCTGTAATTCACTACTAAGACATGCCACACACATCAGGGCATGTCCTACCTTATGCCTACAATGCACCCTGCCCTTGGGCCTACCAGAGGGGTGGCTAATATGTAGGTAAGGGAAGGTTTTAGGGACTGGCAAGTGGGGGCACTTGCGCAGTCAGCGCGACGGTCCCAGACCGCGCACAGGGTCGGCGGTGGCAGACCCTAGACACATTTTACACGGCCGCTTTCTGTGGGTGGCGCAACCAGCGCTGCAAGCCCACCAGCAGCATTGGCATTCACAAGCCCTGGCACCCCTGGTGCACTTTACTGGGGACTGACAGTAAATCCAATAAACCAATCATGAACATCAATTACAGGTACACTTTACCTAGGGAGCACTTGCACTGCGGCACGGATTAGCCGTGGCGCAGTTCCCTGAGCGGACAACACCAGCAAAACAATCGAGGCACACCATCAAAAAGTGGAAGGGAAACTCACGCCAAGGTGCCAGGTCTAACAGCCCTCTGTAATCTAGGAGTGACATCCTAAAATCACAGTGTGTCCTCCGATGCTATACCTCTCTGATACACAAATAACATCTGGAAATCATAGCATTTCCTCTGCAGTTATACCTCTGTAATCTAGGAGTGACATCCTGATACCAAAGCGTGTCCTCCGATGCTATAACTCTCTGATACTCAAATCACATCTAGACATCACAGCATGTCCTCTGCAGCTATACCTCTGTAATTCAGGAATGACATCCTGATATTACAGCGTATTCTCTGCAGCTATACCTCTGTAATAAGGAATGACATCCTGCTATCACAGCGTGTCCTCTGTTGCTATACTTCTGTAATCCAGGAATTACATCTGGCTATCTCAGCATGTCCTTTGCAGCTATACCTCTGTAATCCAGGAATGACATCTAGATCTCCCAGTGTGTCCTCCTATGCTTTCCCTCTCTGATACACAAATCACTTCTAGATATCATAGCGTGTCCTCTGATGCTATACCTCTGTAACCAGTAATGACACCCTGATATCTGTGTGTCCTCCTATGCTATCCCTCTCTGATACACAAATCACGTTTAGATATCACAGCGTGTCCTCTGCAGCTATACCTCTGTAATCCAGGAATGACATCCTGATATTACAGAGTATCCTCTGCAGCTATACCTCTGTAATCCAGAAATGACATCATGAGATTGCAGTGTGTCCTCTGCAGCTATACTTCTGTAATCCAACAATGACATCCTGATACCACAGCGTGTCCTCTGCTGTTCTACCTCTGTAATGCAGGACTGACATCCGGATATTGCTGCGTGTCCTCTGCTGTTATACCTCTGTAATCCAGGAGTGACATCCTAAAATCACAGCGTCTCCTCTGCTGTTATCTCTCTGTAATCTAGGAGTGACATCCTAAAATCACAGCGTGTCCTCCGATTCCATGCCTCTCTGATACACCATCTGGACATCACAGCATGTCCTCTGCAGTTATACATCTGTATTCCAGAAATGACATCCAGATATGTCAGCATGCCCTCTGATGCTATACCTCTCTGATACACAAATCACGTCTAGCTATCACAGCGTGTCCTCTGCAGCTATACCTCTGTAATCCAGAAATGACATCCTGATATCACAGCGTGTCTTCTGCTGCTATAACTCTGTAATCCAGGAATTACATCTTGCTCTCACAGTGTGTCCTCTGATGCTGTCCCTCTCTGATACACAAACCTTGTCTAGATATCTCAGCATGTCCTCCGATGCTGTCCTTCTCTGAGACACAAATCACGTCTGGATATCACAGAGTGTCCTCTGATGCTATACTTTGTATTCCAGAAATGACATCCAGATATCTCAGCGTCTCCTCAGATGCTATACCTCTCTGATACACAAATCACGCCTAGATATCACAGCGTGTCCTCTGCAGCTATACCTCTGTAATCCAGGAATTACATCCTGATGTTACAGTGTGTCCTCTGCAGCTATACCTCTGTAATCCAGAAATGACATCCGGATATCACAGCGTGTCTTCTGCTGCTATACCTCTGTAATCCAGGAATGACATCCAGATCTCAAAGTGTGTCCTCCTATGCTGTCCCTCTCTGATACACAAAACTTGTCTAGATATCTCTGCGTGTCCTCCGATGCTGTCCCTCTCTGAAACACAAATCACATCTGGATATCACGGAGTGTCCTCTGATGCTATACCTCTGTGTCCCAGAAATGACATCCAGATATCTCAGCGTGTCCTCAGATGCTATACCTCTCTGATACACAAATCATGCCTACATATCACAGCTTGTCCTCTGCAGGTATACCTCTGTACTCCAGGAATGACAACCTGATATTACAGCATATCCTCTGCAGCTATACCACTGTATTCCAGAAATGACATCCTGCTATCACAGCGTGTCATTTGCAGCTATACTTCTGTAATCCAGATATAACATCCTGATATCACAGCATGTTCTCTGCTGCTATACCTCTGTAATCCAGAAATTACATCTTGATATCATAGCGTGTACTGTGAAGCTATACTTCTGTAATCCAAGAATGACATCCAGATATCACAGCGTGTCCTCTACTGCTATACCTCTGTAATCCAGAAATGTCATCCTGATATCGCAGCATGTTCTCTGCACCTATACTTCTGTGATCCACCAATGACATCCTGATATAACAGCGTGTACTCTGCTGTTATACCTCTGTAACGCAGGACTGACATCCTGATATCACAGCATGTCCTCTGCTGTTATACCTCTGTAATCCAGGAGTGACATCCTAAAGTCACAGCATGTCCGCAGCTGTTATAACTCTGTAATCTTGGAGTGACATCCTGATATCACAGCGTGTCCTCTGCATCTATACTTCTGTAATCCAAGAATGACATCCTGATATCACAGCTTGTCCTCTGCATCTATACCTCTGTAATCCAGGAATTACATCCTGATATCACACCGTGTCCTCCGATGCTATACCTCAATGAAACACAAATCACGTCTAGACATCATAGCATGTCCTCTACAGTTATACCTCTGTATTTTCGAAATGACATCCAGATATCTCAGCATGTTCTCTGATGCTATACCTCTGTAATCCAGGAATAACATCCTGATATTACAGCGTGCCCTCTGCCGCTATCCCTCTGTAATCCAGTAATGACATCCTGCTATCACAGCATGTCCTTTGCAGCAATACTTCTGTAATCCAGGAATAATATCCTGATATCACAGCATGTTCTCTGCTGCTATACCTCTGTAATCCAGAAATTATATCTTGATATCACAGCGTGTCCTCTGAAGCTATACTTCTGTATCCAAGAATGACATTGTGATATCACAGCGTGTCCTCTGCTGCTATACCTCTGTAGTCCAGAAATGACATCCTGCTATCACAGCGTATCCACTGCAGTTATACTTCTGTAATCCAGGAATAACATTCTGATATCACAGAATGTTCTCTGCTGGTATTCCTCTGTAATCCAGAAATGACATCTTGATATCACAGCGTGTCCTCTGAAGCTATACTTCTTTAATCCAAGAATGACATCGTGATACCAGAGCGTGTCCTCTGCTGCAATACCTCTGTAATCCAGAAATGACATCCTGATATCGCAGCGTGTCCTCTGCAGCTATATTTCTGTAATCCAACAATGACATCCTGATATCACAGCGTGCCCTCTGCTGTTATACCTCTGTAATCCAGGAGTGACCTCCTAAAATGACAGCGTGTCTTCTGCTGTTATACCTCTGTAATCTAGGAGTGACATCATTATATCACAGCGTGTCCTCTGCAGCTATCCCTCTATAATCCAAGAATGACATCCTGATATCACAGCGTGTCCTCCGATGCTATACCTGTCTGATACACAAATCTCGTATAGATATCACAGCGTGACCTCTGCAGCTATACCTCAGTAATCCAGGAATTACATCCTGAGATTACAGAGTGTCCTCTGCAGCTATACCTCTGTAATCCAGAAATGACATCCTGTTATCACAACATGTCCGTTGCAGCTTTACTTCTGTAATCCAGAAATGACAGCCTGATATCGCAGCGTGTCCTCCGATGCTATACCTCTCTGATACACAAATCACGTCTAGATATCACAGCGTGTCCTCTGCTGCTCTACCTCTGTAATCCACAAATGACATCCTGATATCACAGCGTGTCCACTGCTGCTATACCTCTGTAATCCAGGAATGACATCCAGATCTCACAGTGTGTCCATGATGCCATCACTCTCTGATACACAAATGACGTCTAGATATCTTCGCATGTCCTCTGCTGCTCTACCTCTGTAATCCAGAAATGACATCCTGATATTACAGTGTGTCCTCTGCTGCTGTACCTCTGTAATCCAGGCATGACATCCAGATCTCACATTGTGTCCTTCGTTGCCGTCCCCCTCTGATAGACAAATCATGTCTAGATATCACAGTGTCCTCTGATACTATACCTCTATATTCCAGAAATGACATCCAGATATCTCAGTGTGTCCTCCGATACTATATCTCTCTGATACACAAATCACGTCTAGATATCACAGCGTGTCCACTGCTGCTATACCTCTGTATTCCTGAAATGCTATCCAGATATCTCAGCGTGTCCGCCGCTGCTGTCCCTCTCTGATACACAAATCATGTCCAGATATCACAACATGTTCTCTATACCTCTGTCATCCAGGAATCACATCCAGATCTCATAGTGTGTCCTCTGCTGCTGTACCTTTCTTATACAGGATGACATCCAGATGTCTCAGCGTGTCCTCTGATGCTATACCTCTCTTATACACAAATTGAGTCAAGATATCACAGTGCGTCCTCTGCTGCTCCACCTCTGTAATCCAGATTTGACATCCTGATATCTCAGCTATACCTCTCTTATACACAAATCACGTCAAGATATCACAGCATGACCTCTGCTGCTATACCTCAGTGTTCCTGAAATGATATCCAGATATGTCAGTGTGTCCTCTGATGCTATACATCTCTGTTACACAAATCACGTCTAGATATCACAGCGTGTCCTCTGCTGCTATACCTCTGTATTCCTGAAATGATATCCAGATATCTCAGCGTGTCCTCCGCTGCTGTCCCTCTCTGATACAGAAATCACGTTAAAATATCACAACATGTTCTCTGCTGCTATACCTCTGTAATCCAGGATTGACATCCAGATCTCAAAGTGTGTCCTCTGCTGCTGTAACTTTCTTATACAGGATGACATCCAGATATCTCAGCGTGTCCTCTGATGCTATATCTCTCTTATACACAAATCCTGTCTAGATATCACAGAGCGTCCTCTGCTGCTCTACCTCTGTAATCCAGAAATGACATCCTGATATCACAGCGTGTCCTCTGCAGCTATACCTCTGTAACCCAGGAATGACATTCAGATCTCACAGTGTGTCCTACGATGCTATCCCTCTCTGATACACAAATCACGTCTAAATATCACAGCGTGTCCTCTGATGCTTTACCTCTGTAATCCAGAAATGACATCCTGATATCTCAGTGTGTCCTCCGATGCTATACTTCTCTGACACACAAATCACGTCTAGATATCACAGCGTGTCCTCTACTGCTATACCTCTGTATTCCTGAAATGATCTCCTGATATCTCAGCGTGTCCTCCGATGCTATACCTCTCTGATACACAAATCCCGTCTAGATATCACAGCGTGTCCTCTGCTGATATACCTCTGTATTCCGGAAATGATATCCAGATTTCTCAGCGTGTCCTTTGATGCTACACCTCTCTTATACACAAATTGTGTCTAGATATCACAGTGCGTCCTCTGCTGCTCTACGTCTGTAATCCAGAAATGACATACTGATATCACAGCGTGTCCTCTGCAGCTATACCTCTGTAATCCAGGAATGACATCCATATCTCACAGTGTGTCCTCCGATGATATCCCTCTCTGATACACAAATCACGTCTAGATATCACAGCATGTCCTCTGCTGCTATACCTCTGTATTCCTGAAATGATATGCAGATATCTCAGCGTATCCTCCGATGCTATATCTCTCTGATATACAAATCACATCTAGATATCACAGCGTGTCCTCTGCAGCTATATCTCTGTAATCCTGGAATGACATTCAGATCTCACAGTGTGTCCGTGATGCCTTTCCTCTCTGATGCACAAATGACGTCTAGATATCATCGAATGTCCTTTGCTGCTCTACCTGTGTAATCCAGAAATGACATTGTGATATCACAGCGTGTCCTATGCTGCTATACCTCTGCAATCCAGGAATGACATCCAGATCTCACAGTGTGTCCTCCGATGCCATCCCCCTCTGATAGACAAATCATGTCTAGATATCACAGCATGTCCTCTGAAGCTATAACTCTGTATTCCAGAAGTGACATCCAGATATCTCAGTGTGTCCTCCGTTGCTATACCTCTCTGATACACAAGTCACCTTTAGATATCACAGCGTGTCCTCTGCAGCTATACCTCTGTATTCCTGAACTTATATCCAGAGTATCTCACCGTATCCTCTGATGCTATACCTCTCTGATACACAAACCATGTCTAGATATCACAGCGCGTCCTCTGCTGCCCTACCTCTGTAATCAAGAAATAACATTCTGATATCACAGCGTGTTCACTGCTGTTATACCTCTGTAATCCAGGAATGAAATCCAGATCTCACAGTATGTCCGCAATGGCATCCCTCTCTAATACCCAAATGACGTCTAGATATCATCACATGTCCTCTACTAGTCTACCTCTGTAATCCAGAAACAACATCCTGATATCACAGCGTGTACTCTGCTGCTATACCTCTGTAATCCAGAAATGACATTCCGATATCTCAGTGTGTCCTACGATGCTATACCTCTCTGATACACATATCACGTCTAGATATCACAGCGTGTCCTCAGCTGCTACTCCTCTGTATTCCAGTAATCCCTCCAGACATCTCAGCGTTTCCTCCGATACTATACCTCTCTTTTACATAAATCACGTCTAGATATCACAGCGTGTCCTCTGCAGCTCTACCTCTGTAATCCAGAAATTACATTCTGATATCACAGCGTGTTCACTGCTGCTATACCTCTGTAATCCAGGAATTAAATCCAGATCTCACAGTATGTCCGCAATGGCATCCTTCTCTGATACACAAATGACGTCTAGATATCATCACATGTCCTCTGCTAGTCTACCTCTGTAATCCAGAAACACCATCCTGATATCACAGCGTGTACTCTGCTGCTATACCTCTGCAATCCAGAAATGACATTCTGATATCTCAGTGTGTCCTACGATGCTATACCTCTCTGATACACATATCACGTCTAGATATCACAGCGTGTCCTCAGCTGCTATTCCTCTGTATTCCAGTAATCCCTCCAGACATCTCAGCGTTTCCTCCGATGCTATACCTCTCTTTTACATAAATCACGTCTAGATATCACAGCGTGTCCTCTGCAGCTATACCTCTGTAATTCAGGAATGACATCCTGATATCACAGCATGTTCTCTGCTGCTATACCTCTGTTTTCCAGAAATGACATCCCGATATCACAGCGTGTCCTCTGCAGCTATAGTTTTGTAATTCAGGAATGACATCCTGATATCTCAGTGTGACCTCTAATGCTATACCTCTCTGATACACAAATCACGTCTAGATATCATAGCGTTGTCCTCTGTAGCTATACATATGTAATCAGAAATGACATCCTGATGTTACAAAGTGTCCTCTGCAGCTATACCTCTGTAATCCAAAAATGACATCCTGCTATCACAGCGTGTCCTTTGCAGCTATACTTCTGCAATCCAGGAATAACATCCTGATATCACAGCATTTTCTCTGCAGCTATAATTCTGTAGTCCAAGAATGACATCCTGATATCACAGCGTGTCCTCTGCTGCTATACCTCTGTAATCCAGGAATGACATCCTGGTATCGCAGCGTGTCCTCTGCAGCTATACTTTTGTAATCCAACAATGACATACTGATATCAGAGCGTGGCCTCTGCTGTTATACCTCTGTTATACAGGAGTGACATCCTGATATCACAGCTTGTCCTCAGCTGTTATACCTCTGTAATCTAGGGGTGACATCCTGATACCAAAGCGTGTCCTCCGATGCTTTAACTCTGATACTCAAATCACGTCTAGACATCACCGCATGTCCTCTGCAGCTAAACCTCTGTAATTCAGGAATGACATCCTGATATCACAGCGTGTCCTCTGTTGCTATACTTCTGTAATCCAGGAATTACATCTTGCCATCTCAGCATGTCCTTTGCAGCTACACCTCAGTAATCCAGCAATGACATCTAGATCTCCCAGTGTGTCCTCCTATGCTATCCCTCTCTGATACACAAATCACATCTAGATATCATAGCGTGTCCTCTGATGCTATACCTCTGTAATCCAGTAATGACACCCTGATACCTGTGTGTCCTCCTATGCTATCCCTCTCTGATACACAAATCACGTTTAGATATCACAGCGTGTCCTCTGCAGCTATACCTCTGTAATCCAGGAATGACATCCTGATATTACAGAGTATCCTCTGCAGCTATACCTCTGTAATCCAGAAATGACATCATGAGATTGCAGTGTGTCCTCTGCAGCTATACTTCTGTAATCCAACAATGACATCCTGATACCACAGCGTGTCCTCTGCTGTTCTACCTCTGTAATGCAGGAGTGACATCCGGATATTGCTGCGTGTCCTCTGCTGTTATACCTCTGTAATCCAGGAGTGATATCCTAAAATCACAGCGTCTCCTCTGCTGTTATCTCTCTGTAATCTAGGAGTGACATCCTAAAATCCCAGTATGTCCTCCGATTCTATGCCTCTCTAATACACAAATAACATCTGGACATAACAGCATGTCCTCTGCAGTTTTACCTCTGTATTCCAGAAATGACATCCAGATATCTCAGCGTGCCCTCTGATGCTATACCTCTCTGATACACAAATCACGTCTAGCTATCACAGCGTGTCCTCTGCAGCTATACCTCTGTAATTCAGGAATAACATCCTGATATTACAGTGTGTCCTCTGCAGCTATACCTCTGTAATCCAGAAATGACATCCTGATATCACAGAGTGTCTTCTGCTGCTATAACTCTGTAATCCAGGAATGACATCTTGCTCTCACAGTGTGTCCTCTGATGCTGTCCTTCTCTGATACACAAACCTTGTCTAGATATCTCAGCATGTCCTCCAATGCTGTCCTTCTCTCATACACAAATCACGTCTGGATATCACAGAGTGTCCTCTGATGCTATACTTTGTATTCCAGAAATGACATCCAGATATCTAAGCGTCTCCTCAGATGCTATACCTCCCTGATACACAAATCACGCCTAGATATCACAGCGTGTCCTCTGCAGCTATACCTCTGTAATCCAGGAATGACATTCTGATATTACAGAGTATCCTCTGCAGCTATACCACTGTAATCTAGAAATGACATCCTGATATTACAGTGTGTCCTTTGCAGCTATACCTCTGTAATCCAGAAATGACATCCGGATATCACAGTGTGTCTTCTGCTGCTATACCTCTGTAATCCAGGAATGACATCCAGATCTCACAGTGTGTCCTCCTATGCTGTCCCTCTCTGATACACAAACTTTGTCTAGATATCTCTGCATGTCCTCCGATGCTGTCCCTCTCTGATACACAAATCACATCTGGATATCACGGAGTGTCCTCTGATGCTATACCTCTGTGTTCCAGAAATGACATCCAGATATCTCAGCGTGTTCTCAGATGCTATACCTCTCTGATACACAAATCATGCCTACATATCACAGCGTGTCCTCTGCAGGTATACCTCGGTACTCCAGGAATGACATCCTGATATTACAGCATATCCTCTGAAGCTATACCACTGTAATCCAGAAATGACATCCTGCTATCACAGCGTGTCATTTGCAGCTATACTTCTGTAATCCAGATATAACTTCCTGATATCACAGCATGTTCTCTGCTGCTTTACCTCTGTAATCCAGAAATTACATCTTGATATCATAGTGTGTCCTGTGAAGCTATACTTCTGTTGTCCAAGAATGACATCCTGATATCACAGCGTGTCCTCTACTGCTATACCTCTGTAATCCAGAAATGTCATCCTGATATCGCAGCATGTTCTCTGCACCTATACTTCTGTGATCCAACAATGACATCCTGATATTACAGCGTGTACTCTGCTGTTATACCTCTGTAATGCAGGACTGACATCCTGATATCACAGCATGTCCTCTGCTGTTATACCTCTGTAATCCAGGAGTGACATCCTAAAATCACAGCACGTCCTCTGCTGTTATAACTCTGTAATCTTGGAGTGACATCCTGACAGCACAGCGTGTCCTCTGCATCTATACTTCTGTAATCCAAGAATGACATCCTGATATCACAGCTTGTCCTCTGCATCTATACCTCTGTAATCCAGGAATTACATCCTGATATCACACCCTGTCCTCCGATGCTATACCTCTCTGAAACACAAATCACGTCTAGACATCATAGCATGTCCTCTACAGTTATACCTCTGTATTTCCGAAATGACATCCAGATATCTCAGCGTGTTCTCTGATGCTATACCTCTGTAATTCAGGAACAACATCCTGATATTACAGCGTGTCCTCTGCCTCTATCCCTCTGTAATCCAGAAATGACATCCTGCTATCACAGCGTGTCCTTTGCAGCAATACTTCTGTAATCCAGGAATAATATCCTGATATCACAGCATGTTCTCTGCTGCTATACCTCTGTAAACCAGAAATCACATCTTGATATCGCAGCGTGTCCTCTGAAGCTATACTTCTGTAATCCAAGAATGACATTGTGATATCACAGCGTGTCCTATGCTGTTATACATCTGTAATCCAGGAGTGACCTCCTAAAATCACAGCGTGTCTTCTGCTGTTATACCTCTGTAATCTAGGAGTGACATCATTATATCACAGTGTGTCCTCTGCAGCTATCCCTCTATAATCCAAGAATGACATCCTGATATCACAGCATGTCCTCCGATGCTATACCTGTCTGATACACAAATCTCGTATAGATATCACAGCGTGTCCTCTGCAGCTATACCTCAGTAATCCAGGAATGACATCCTGTTATCACAGCATGTCCATTGCAGCTATACTTCTGTAATCCAGAAATAACATCCTGATATCTCAGCATGTTCTCTGCTGCTATAACTCTGTAATCCAGGAATGACATTCTGATATCGCAGCATGTCCTTTGCAGCTATACTTCTGTAATCCAGAAATGACATCCAGATATCTCAGCGTGTCCTCCGATGCTATACCTCTCTGATACACAAATCACGTCTAGATATCACAGCGTGTCCTCTGCTGCTCTACCTCTGTAATCCACAAATGACATCCTGATATCACAGCGTGTCCACTGCTGCTATACCTCTGTAATCCAGGAATGACATCCAGATCTCACAGTGTGTCCATGATGCCATCACTCTCTGATACACAAATGACGTCTAGATATCTTCGCATGTCCTCTGCTGCTCTACCTCTCTAATCCAGAAATGACATCCTGATATCACAGTGTGTCCTCTGCTGCTATACCTCTGTAATCCAGGAATGACATCCAGATCTCACATTGTGTCCTCCGATGCCGTCCCCCTCTGATAGACAAATCATGTCTAGAGATCACAGCGTGTCCTCTGATACTATACCTCTGTATTCCAGAAATGACATCCAGATATCTCAGTGTGTCCTCCGATACTATACCTCTCTGATACACAAATCACGTCTAGATATCACAGCGTGTCCTCTGCTGCTGTACCTCGATATTCCTGAAATGACATCCAGATATCTTAGCGTATACTCCGATGCTATACCTCTCTGATGCACAAATCACGTCTAGATATCACAGCGTGTCCTCTGCTGCTCTACCTCTGTAATCCACAAATGACATCCTGATATCACAGCGTGTCCACTGCTGCTATACCTCTGTAATCCAGGAATGACATCCAGATCTCACAGTGTGTCCGTGATGCCGTCACTCTCTGATACACAAATGACGTCTAGATATCATCACATGTCCTCTTCTGCTCCACCTCTGTAATCCAGAAATGACATCCTGATATCACAGCGTGTCCTCTGCTGCTATACCTCTGTAATCCAGGAATGACCTCCAGATCTCACATTGTGTCCTCCGATGCCGTCCCCCTCTGATAGACAAATCATGTCTAGATATCACAGCGTGTCCTCTGATACTATACCTCTGTATTCCAGAAATGACATCCAGATATGTCAGTGTGTCCTCCGATGCTATACCTCTCTGATACACAAATTACGTCTAGATATCACAGCGTGTCCTATGCTGCTGTACCTCTGTATTCCTGAAATGATATCCAGATATCTCAGCATATCCTCCGATGCTATACCTCTCTGATGCACAAATCACGTCTAGATATCACAGCGTGTCCTCTGCTGCTCTACCTCTGTAATCCACAAATGACATCCTGATATCACAGCGTGTCCACTGCTGCTATACCTCTGTAATCCAGGAATGACATCCAGATCTCACAGTGTGTCCGTGATGCCGTCACTCTCTGATACACAAATGACGTCTAGATATCATCACATGTCCTCTTCTGCTCCACCTCTGTAATCCAGAAATGACATCCTGATATCACAGCGTGTCCTCTGCTGCTATACCTCTGTAATCCAGGAATGACCTCCAGATCTCACATTGTGTCCTCTGATGCCGTCCCCCTCTGATAGACAAATCATGTCTAGATATCACAGCGTGTCCTCTGATACTATACCTCTGTATTCCAGAAATGACATCCAGATATGTCAGTGTGTCCTCCGATGCTATACCTCTCCGATACACAAATTACGTCTAGATATCACAGCGTGTCCTATGCTGCTGTACCTCTGTATTCCTGAAATGATATCCAGATATCTCAGCATATCCTCCGATGCTATACCTCTCTGATACACAAATCACGTCTAGATATCACAGTGTGTCCACTGATGCTATACCTCTGTAATCCAGGAATGACATCCAGATCTCACAGTTTGTCCGCAATGCCGTCCCTCTCTGATACACAAATGACGTCTAGGTATCACAGCGTTTCCTCTGCAGCTATACCTCTGTAATCAGGAATGACATCCTGATATTACAGCGTGTCCTCTGCAGCTATACCTCTGTAATCCAGAAATGACATCCTGCTATCACAGCTTGTCCATTGCAGCTATCCTTCTGTAATCCAGTAATAACATCCTGATATCACAGCATGTTCTCTGCAGCTATACTTCTGTAATCCAAGAATGACATCCTGATATCACAGCGTGTCCTCTGCTGTTATACCTCTGTAATATAGGAATGACATCCTGATTTCACATCATGTCCTCTGCTGTAATACCTCTGTAAACCAGGAGTGACATCCTAAAATCACAGCGTGACCTTTGCTGTTATGCCTCTGTTATCTAGGAGTGACATCCTGATATCACAGCGTGTCCTCTGCAGCTATACCTCTGTAATCCAGGAATGACATCCTGATATCACAGTGTGTCCTCCAATGCTATACCTCTCTGATGTACAAATCACGTCTAGCCATCACAGCATGTCCTCTGCAGCTATACCTCTGTAATTCAGGAATGACATGCTGATATTACAGCGTGTCCTCTGCAGCTATACCTCTGTAATCCAGAAATGACATCCTGCTATCACAGCGTGTCCTTTGCAGCAATACTTCTGTAATCCAGGAATAATATCCTGATATCACAGCATGTTCTCTGCTGCTATACCTCTGTAAACCAGAAATCACATCTTGATATCGCAGCGTGTCCTCTGAAGCTATACTTCTGTAATCCAAGAATGACATTGTGATATCACAGCGTGTCCTATGCTGTTATACATCTGTAATCCAGGAGTGACCTCCTAAAATCACAGCGTGTCTTCTGCTGTTATACCTCTGTAATCTAGGAGTGACATCATTATATCACAGTGTGTCCTCTGCAGCTATCCCTCTATAATCCAAGAATGACATCCTGATATCACAGCATGTCCTCCGATGCTATACCTGTCTGATACACAAATCTCGTATAGATATCACAGCGTGTCCTCTGCAGCTATACCTCAGTAATCCAGGAATGACATCCTGTTATCACAGCATGTCCATTGCAGCTATACTTCTGTAATCCAGAAATAACATCCTGATATCTCAGCATGTTCTCTGCTGCTATAACTCTGTAATCCAGGAATGACATTCTGATATCGCAGCATGTCCTTTGCAGCTATACTTCTGTAATCCAGAAATGACATCCAGATATCTCAGCGTGTCCTCCGATGCTATACCTCTCTGATACACAAATCACGTCTAGATATCACAGCGTGTCCTCTGCTGCTCTACCTCTGTAATCCACAAATGACATCCTGATATCACAGCGTGTCCACTGCTGCTATACCTCTGTAATCCAGGAATGACATCCAGATCTCACAGTGTGTCCATGATGCCATCACTCTCTGATACACAAATGACGTCTAGATATCTTCGCATGTCCTCTGCTGCTCTACCTCTCTAATCCAGAAATGACATCCTGATATCACAGTGTGTCCTCTGCTGCTATACCTCTGTAATCCAGGAATGACATCCAGATCTCACATTGTGTCCTCCGATGCCGTCCCCCTCTGATAGACAAATCATGTCTAGAGATCACAGCGTGTCCTCTGATACTATACCTCTGTATTCCAGAAATGACATCCAGATATCTGTGTGTCCTCCGATACTATACCTCTCTGATACACAAATCACGTCTAGATATCACAGCGTGTCCTCTGCTGCTGTACCTCGATATTCCTGAAATGACATCCAGATATCTTAGCGTATACTCCGATGCTATACCTCTCTGATGCACAAATCACGTCTAGATATCACAGCGTGTCCTCTGCTGCTCTACCTCTGTAATCCACAAATGACATCCTGATATCACAGCGTGTCCACTGCTGCTATACCTCTGTAATCCAGGAATGACATCCAGATCTCACAGTGTGTCCGTGATGCCGTCACTCTCTGATACACAAATGACGTCTAGATATCATCACATGTCCTCTTCTGCTCCACCTCTGTAATCCAGAAATGACATCCTGATATCACAGCGTGTCCTCTGCTGCTATACCTCTGTAATCCAGGAATGACCTCCAGATCTCACATTGTGTCCTCCGATGCCGTCCCCCTCTGATAGACAAATCATGTCTAGATATCACAGCGTGACCTCTGATACTATACCTCTGTATTCCAGAAATGACATCCAGATATGTCAGTGTGTCCTCCGATGCTATACCTCTCTGATACACAAATTACGTCTAGATATCACAGCGTGTCCTATGCTGCTGTACCTCTGTATTCCTGAAATGATATCCAGATATCTCAGCATATCCTCCGATGCTATACCTCTCTGATGCACAAATCACGTCTAGATATCACAGCGTGTCCTCTGCTGCTCTACCTCTGTAATCCACAAATGACATCCTGATATCACAGCGTGTCCACTGCTGCTATACCTCTGTAATCCAGGAATGACATCCAGATCTCACAGTGTGTCCGTGATGCCGTCACTCTCTGATACACAAATGACGTCTAGATATCATCACATGTCCTCTTCTGCTCCACCTCTGTAATCCAGAAATGACATCCTGATATCACAGCGTGTCCTCTGCTGCTATACCTCTGTAATCCAGGAATGACCTCCAGATCTCACATTGTGTCCTCTGATGCCGTCCCCCTCTGATAGACAAATCATGTCTAGATATCACAGCGTGTCCTCTGATACTATACCTCTGTATTCCAGAAATGACATCCAGATATGTCAGTGTGTCCTCCGATGCTATACCTCTCCGATACACAAATTACGTCTAGATATCACAGCGTGTCCTATGCTGCTGTACCTCTGTATTCCTGAAATGATATCCAGATATCTCAGCATATCCTCCGATGCTATACCTCTCTGATACACAAATCACGTCTAGATATCACAGTGTGTCCACTGATGCTATACCTCTGTAATCCAGGAATGACATCCAGATCTCACAGTTTGTCCGCAATGCCGTCCCTCTCTGATACACAAATGACGTCTAGGTATCACAGCGTTTCCTCTGCAGCTATACCTCTGTAATCAGGAATGACATCCTGATATTACAGCGTGTCCTCTGCAGCTATACCTCTGTAATCCAGAAATGACATCCTGCTATCACAGCTTGTCCATTGCAGCTATCCTTCTGTAATCCAGTAATAACATCCTGATATCACAGCATGTTCTCTGCAGCTATACTTCTGTAATCCAAGAATGACATCCTGATATCACAGCGTGTCCTCTGCTGTTATACCTCTGTAATATAGGAATGACATCCTGATTTCACATCATGTCCTCTGCTGTAATACCTCTGTAAACCAGGAGTGACATCCTAAAATCACAGCGTGACCTTTGCTGTTATGCCTCTGTTATCTAGGAGTGACATCCTGATATCACAGCGTGTCCTCTGCAGCTATACCTCTGTAATCCAGGAATGACATCCTGATATCACAGTGTGTCCTCCAATGCTATACCTCTCTGATGTACAAATCACGTCTAGCCATCACAGCATGTCCTCTGCAGCTATACCTCTGTAATTCAGGAATGACATGCTGATATTACAGCGTGTCCTCTGCAGCTATACCTCTGTAATCCAGGAATGACATCCTACTATCACAGCGTGTCCTCTGCTGCTATACCTCTGTAGTCCAGGAACTAAAACTTGCTATCCCAGCATGTCTTCTGTAGCTATACCTCTGTAATCTAGGAATGACATCTATTTCTCACAGTGTGTCTTCCAATGCAATTCCTCTCTGATACACAAATGACGTCTAGATATCATCGCATGTCCTCTGCTGCTCTACCTCTATAATCCAGAAATGACATCCTGATATCACAGCGTCTCCTCTGCTGCTTTACCTCTGTAATCCAGGAATGACATCCAGATCTCACATTGTGTCCTCCGATGCCGTGCCCCTCTGATACACAAATCACGTCTAGATATCACAGCGTGTCCTCTGATGTTTTACCTCTGTAATCCAGAAATGACATCCTGATATCTCAGTGTGTCCTCTGATGCTATACCACTCTGATACACAAATCACGTCTAGATATCACAGCGTGTCCTCTGCTGCTATACCTCTGTATTCCTGAAATGATATCCAGATATCTCAGCGTGTCCACCGCTGCTGTCCCTCTCTGATACAGAAATCACGTTAAGATATCACAACATGTTCTCTGCTGCTATACCTCTGTAATCCAGGATTGACATCCAGATCTCAAAGTGTGTCCTCTGCTGCTGTAACTTTCTTATACAGGATGACATCCAGATATCTCAGCGTGTCCTCTAATGCTATATCTCTCTTATACACAAATCCTGTCTAGATATCACAGTGCGTCCTCTGCTGCTCAACCTCTGTAATCCAGAAATGACATCCTGATATCACAGCGTGTCCTCTGCAGCTATACCTCTGTAATCAGGAATGACATCCTGATATTACAGCGTGTCCTCTGCAGCTATACCTCTGTAATCCAGAAATGACATCCTGCTATCACAGCTTGTCCATTGCAGCTATCCTTCTGTAATCCAGTAATAACATCCTGATATCACAGCATGTTCTCTGCAGCTATACTTCTGTAATCCAAGAATGACATCCTGATATCACAGCGTGTCCTCTGCTGTTATACCTCTGTAATATAGGAATGACATCCTGATTTCACATCATGTCCTCTGCTGTAATACCTCTGTAAACCAGGAGTGACATCCTAAAATCACAGCGTGACCTTTGCTGTTATGCCTCTGTTATCTAGGAGTGACATCCTGATATCACAGCGTGTCCTCTGCAGCTATACCTCTGTAATCCAGGAATGACATCCTGATATCACAGTGTGTCCTCCAATGCTATACCTCTCTGATGTACAAATCACGTCTAGCCATCACAGCATGTCCTCTGCAGCTATACCTCTGTAATTCAGGAATGACATGCTGATATTACAGCGTGTCCTCTGCAGCTATACCTCTGTAATCCAGAAATGACATCCTGCTATCACAGCGTGTCCTTTGCAGCAATACTTCTGTAATCCAGGAATAATATCCTGATATCACAGCATGTTCTCTGCTGCTATACCTCTGTAAACCAGAAATCACATCTTGATATCGCAGCGTGTCCTCTGAAGCTATACTTCTGTAATCCAAGAATGACATTGTGATATCACAGCGTGTCCTATGCTGTTATACATCTGTAATCCAGGAGTGACCTCCTAAAATCACAGCGTGTCTTCTGCTGTTATACCTCTGTAATCTAGGAGTGACATCATTATATCACAGTGTGTCCTCTGCAGCTATCCCTCTATAATCCAAGAATGACATCCTGATATCACAGCATGTCCTCCGATGCTATACCTGTCTGATACACAAATCTCGTATAGATATCACAGCGTGTCCTCTGCAGCTATACCTCAGTAATCCAGGAATGACATCCTGTTATCACAGCATGTCCATTGCAGCTATACTTCTGTAATCCAGAAATAACATCCTGATATCTCAGCATGTTCTCTGCTGCTATAACTCTGTAATCCAGGAATGACATTCTGATATCGCAGCATGTCCTTTGCAGCTATACTTCTGTAATCCAGAAATGACATCCAGATATCTCAGCGTGTCCTCCGATGCTATACCTCTCTGATACACAAATCACGTCTAGATATCACAGCGTGTCCTCTGCTGCTCTACCTCTGTAATCCACAAATGACATCCTGATATCACAGCGTGTCCACTGCTGCTATACCTCTGTAATCCAGGAATGACATCCAGATCTCACAGTGTGTCCATGATGCCATCACTCTCTGATACACAAATGACGTCTAGATATCTTCGCATGTCCTCTGCTGCTCTACCTCTCTAATCCAGAAATGACATCCTGATATCACAGTGTGTCCTCTGCTGCTATACCTCTGTAATCCAGGAATGACATCCAGATCTCACATTGTGTCCTCCGATGCCGTCCCCCTCTGATAGACAAATCATGTCTAGAGATCACAGCGTGTCCTCTGATACTATACCTCTGTATTCCAGAAATGACATCCAGATATCTCAGTGTGTCCTCCGATACTATACCTCTCTGATACACAAATCACGTCTAGATATCACAGCGTGTCCTCTGCTGCTGTACCTCGATATTCCTGAAATGACATCCAGATATCTTAGCGTATACTCCGATGCTATACCTCTCTGATGCACAAATCACGTCTAGATATCACAGCGTGTCCTCTGCTGCTCTACCTCTGTAATCCACAAATGACATCCTGATATCACAGCGTGTCCACTGCTGCTATACCTCTGTAATCCAGGAATGACATCCAGATCTCACAGTGTGTCCGTGATGCCGTCACTCTCTGATACACAAATGACGTCTAGATATCATCACATGTCCTCTTCTGCTCCACCTCTGTAATCCAGAAATGACATCCTGATATCACAGCGTGTCCTCTGCTGCTATACCTCTGTAATCCAGGAATGACCTCCAGATCTCACATTGTGTCCTCCGATGCCGTCCCCCTCTGATAGACAAATCATGTCTAGATATCACAGCGTGTCCTCTGATACTATACCTCTGTATTCCAGAAATGACATCCAGATATGTCAGTGTGTCCTCCGATGCTATACCTCTCCGATACACAAATTACGTCTAGATATCACAGCGTGTCCTATGCTGCTGTACCTCTGTATTCCTGAAATGATATCCAGATATCTCAGCATATCCTCCGATGCTATACCTCTCTGATACACAAATCACGTCTAGATATCACAGTGTGTCCACTGATGCTATACCTCTGTAATCCAGGAATGACATCCAGATCTCACAGTTTGTCCGCAATGCCGTCCCTCTCTGATACACAAATGACGTCTAGGTATCACAGCGTTTCCTCTGCAGCTATACCTCTGTAATCAGGAATGACATCCTGATATTACAGCGTGTCCTCTGCAGCTATACCTCTGTAATCCAGAAATGACATCCTGCTATCACAGCTTGTCCATTGCAGCTATCCTTCTGTAATCCAGTAATAACATCCTGATATCACAGCATGTTCTCTGCAGCTATACTTCTGTAATCCAAGAATGACATCCTGATATCACAGCGTGTCCTCTGCTGTTATACCTCTGTAATATAGGAATGACATCCTGATTTCACATCATGTCCTCTGCTGTAATACCTCTGTAAACCAGGAGTGACATCCTAAAATCACAGCGTGACCTTTGCTGTTATGCCTCTGTTATCTAGGAGTGACATCCTGATATCACAGCGTGTCCTCTGCAGCTATACCTCTGTAATCCAGGAATGACATCCTGATATCACAGTGTGTCCTCCAATGCTATACCTCTCTGATGTACAAATCACGTCTAGCCATCACAGCATGTCCTCTGCAGCTATACCTCTGTAATTCAGGAATGACATGCTGATATTACAGCGTGTCCTCTGCAGCTATACCTCTGTAATCCAGGAATGACATCCTACTATCACAGCGTGTCCTCTGCTGCTATACCTCTGTAGTCCAGGAACTAAAACTTGCTATCCCAGCATGTCTTCTGTAGCTATACCTCTGTAATCTAGGAATGACATCTATTTCTCACAGTGTGTCCTCCAATGCAATTCCTCTCTGATACACAAATGACGTCTAGATATCATCGCATGTCCTCTGCTGCTCTACCTCTATAATCCAGAAATGACATCCTGATATCACAGCGTCTCCTCTGCTGCTTTACCTCTGTAATCCAGGAATGACATCCAGATCTCACATTGTGTCCTCCGATGCCGTGCCCCTCTGATACACAAATCACGTCTAGATATCACAGCGTGTCCTCTGATGTTTTACCTCTGTAATCCAGAAATGACATCCTGATATCTCAGTGTGTCCTCTGATGCTATACCACTCTGATACACAAATCACGTCTAGATATCACAGCGTGTCCTCTGCTGCTATACCTCTGTATTCCTGAAATGATATCCAGATATCTCAGCGTGTCCACCGCTGCTGTCCCTCTCTGATACAGAAATCACGTTAAGATATCACAACATGTTCTCTGCTGCTATACCTCTGTAATCCAGGATTGACATCCAGATCTCAAAGTGTGTCCTCTGCTGCTGTAACTTTCTTATACAGGATGACATCCAGATATCTCAGCGTGTCCTCTAATGCTATATCTCTCTTATACACAAATCCTGTCTAGATATCACAGTGCGTCCTCTGCTGCTCAACCTCTGTAATCCAGAAATGACATCCTGATATCACAGCGTGTCCTCTGCAGCTATACCTCTGTAACCCAGGAATGACATTCAGATCTCACAGTGTGTCCTACGATGATATCCCTCTCTGATACACAAATCACGTCTAAATATCACAGCGTGCCCTCTGATGCTTTACCTCTGTAATCCAGAAATGACATCCTGATATCTCAGTGTGTCCTCCGATGCTATACTTCTCTGACACACAAATCACGTGTAGATATCACAGCGTGTCCTCTACTGCTATACCTCTGTATTCCTGAAATGATCTCCTGATATCTCAGCGTGTCCTCCGATGCTTTGTCTCTTTGACACACAAATCACGTCTAGATATCACAGCGTGTCCTCTACTGCTCTACCTCTGTATTCCTGAAATGATATCCAGATATCTCAGCGTGTCCTCTGATGCTGTCCCTCTCTGATGCACAAATTACGTTAAAAAATCACAACATGTTCTCTGCTGCTATACCTCTGTAATTGAGGAATGACATCCAGATCTCACAGTGTGTCCTCTGCTGCTGTACCTTTCTTATATAGGATGACATCCAGATTTCTCAGCGTGTCCTTTGATGCTACACCTCTCTTATACACAAATCGCATCTAGATATCACAGTGCGTCCTCTGCTGCTCTACGTCTGTAATCCAGAAATGACATACTGATATCACAGCGTGTCCTCTGCAGCTATTTCTCTGTAATCCAGGAATGACATCCATATCTCACAGTGTGTCCTCCGATGATATCCCTCTCTGATACACAAATCACGGCTAGATATCACAGCATGTCCTCTGCTGCTATACCTCTATATTCCTGAAATGATATGCAGATATCTCAGCGTATGCTCCGATGCTATATCTCTCTGATATACAAATCACATCTAGATATCACAGCGTGTCCTCTGCTGCTCTACCTCTGTAATCCAGAAATAACATCCTGATATCACAGCGTGTCCACTGCTGCTATATCTCTGTAATCCAGGAATGACATTCAGATCTCACAGTGTGTCCGTGATGCCGTTCCTCTCTGATACACAAATGACGTCTAGATATCATCGAATGTCCTTTGCTGCTCTACCTGTGTAATCCAGAAATGACATTGTGATATCACAGCGTGTCCTATGCTGCTATACCTCTGCAATCCAGGAATGACATCCAGATCTCACAGTGTGTCCTCCGATGCCACCCCCCTCTGATAGACAAATCATGTCTAGATATCACAGCGTGTCCTCTGCAGCTATACCTCTGTATTCCTGAAATGATATCCAGAGTATCTCAGCGTATCCTCTGATGCTATACCTCTCTGATACACAAACCATGTCTAGATATCACAGCCCGTCCTCTGCTGCTCTACCTCTGTAATCCAGAAATTACATTCTGATATCACAGCGTGTTCACTGCTGCTATACCTCCGTAATCCAGGAACGAAATCCAGATCTCACAGTATGTCCGCAATGGCATCCCTCTCTGATACATAAATGACGTCTAGATATCATCGCATGTCCTTTGCTAGTCTACCTCTGTAATCCAGAAACACCATCCTGATATCACAGCGTGTCCTCTGCTGCTATACCTCTGTAATCCAGGAATTACATCCAGTACTCACAGTGTGTCCTCCGATGATGTCTCCGTCTGATAGGCAAATCCAGTCTAGATATCACATTGTGTCCTCTGATGCTATACCTCTGTAATCCAGAAATGACATTCTGATATCTCAGTGTGTCCTACGATGCTATACCTCTCTGATACACATATCACGTCTAGATATCACAGCGTGTCCTCAGCTGCTATTCCTCTGTATTCCAGTAATCCCTCCAGACATCGCTGCGTTTCCTCCAATGCTATACATCTCTTTTACATAAATCACGTCTAGATATCACAGCGTGTCCTCTACAGCTATACCTCTGTAATTCAGGAATGACATTCTGATATCACAGCATGTTCTCTGCTGCTATACCTCTGTTTTCCAGATATGACATCCCGATATCACAGCGTGTCCTCTGCAGCTATAGTTTTGTAATTCAGGAATGACATCCTGATATCTCAGCGTGACCTCTGATGCTATACCTCTCTGATACACAAATCACGTCTAGATATCATAGCGTGTCCTCTGTAGCTATACATCTGTAATCAGAAATGACATCCTGATGTTACAGAGTGTCCTCTGCAGCTATACCTCTGTAATCCAAAAATGACATCCAGCTATCACAGCGTGTCCTTTGCAGCTATACTTCTGCAATCCAGAAATAACATGCTGATATCACAGCATTTTCTCTGCAGCTATAATTCTGTAGCCCAAGAATGACATCCTGATATCACAGCGTGTCCTCTGCTGCTATACCTCTGTAATCCAGAAATGACATCCTGGTATCGCAGCGTGTCCTCTGCAGCCATACTTTTGTAATCCAACAATGACATCCTGATATCAGAGCGTGTCCTCTGCTGTTATACCTCTGTAATACAGGAGTGACATCCTGATATCACAGTTTGTCCTCTGCTGTTATACCTCTGTAATCTAGGAGTGACATCCTGATACCAAAGCGTGTCTTCCGATGCTTTAACTCTGATACTCAAATCACGTCTAGACATCACAGCATGTCCTCTGCAGCTATACCTCTGTAATTCAGGAATGACATCCTCATATTACAGCGTGTTCTCTGCAGCTATACCTCTGTAATCAAGGAATGACATCCTGCTATCACAGCGTGTTCTCTATTGCTATACTTCTGTAATCTAGGAATTACATCTTGCTATCTCAGCATGTCCTTTGCAGCTATACCTCTGTAATCCAGGAATGACATCTAGATCTCCCAGTGTGTCCTCCTATGCTATCCCTCTCTCATACAGAAATCACGTCTAGATATCATCGTGTGTCCTCAGATGCTATACCTCTGAAATCCAGAAATGACACCATGATATCTGTGTGTCCTTCTAGGCTATCCCTCTCTGATACACAAATCACGCCTAGATATCACAGCGTGTCCTCTGGAGCTATACCTCTGTAATCCAGGAATGACATCCTGATATTACAGAGTATCCTTTGCAGCTATACCTCTGTAATCCAGAAATGACAACATGAGATCGCAGTGTGTCCTCTGCAGCTATACTTCTGTAATCCAACAATGACATCCTGATACCGCAGTGTGTCCTCTGCTGTTCTTCCTCTGTGATGCAGGTCTGACATCCGGATATCGCAGCGTTTCCTCTGCTGTTATACCTCTGTAATCCAGGAGTGACATCCTAAAATCACAGCGTGTCCTCCGATGCTATACCTCTCTGATACACAAATAACATCTGGACATCACAGCATGTCCTCTGCAGTTATACCTCTGTATTCCAGAAATGACATCCAGATATCTCAGCGTGCTCTCTGATGGTATACCTCTATGATACACAAATCACGTCTAGATATCACAGCGTGTCCTCTGCAGCTATACCTCTGTAAGCCAGGAATAACATCCAGATCTGACAGTGTGATCTCCGATGCTAGCCCTCTCTGATACACAAATCACGTCTATATCACAGCGTGTCCTCTGATGCTATACCTCTGTAATCTAGAAATGACATCCTGATATCTCAGTGTGTCCTCCGATGCTATACCTCTCTGATACACAAATCACGTCTAGATATCACAGCGTATCCTCTGCTGCTATACCTCTGTGTTCCTGAAATGATATCCAGATATGTCAGTGTGTCCTCTGATGCTATACATCTCTGTTACACAAATCATGTCTAGATATCACAGCGTGTCCTCTGCTGGTATACCTCTGTATTCCTGAAATGATATCCAGACATCTCAGCGTGTCCTCCGCTGCTTTCCCTCTCTGATACACAAATCACGTTAAGATATCACAACATGTTCTCTGCTGCTATACCTCTGTAATCCAGGATTGACATCCAGATCTCAAAGTGTGTCCTCTGCTGCTGTAACTTTCTTATACAGGATGGCATCCAGATATCTCAGCGTGTCCTCTGATGCTATACCTCTCTTATACACAAATTGTGTCTAGATATCACAGTGCGTCCTCTGCTGCTCCACGTCTGTAATCCAGAAATGACATACTGATATCACAGCGTGTCCTCTGCAGCTTTACCTCTGTAATCCAGGAATGACATCCAGATCTCACAGTGTGTCCTCCGATGATATCCCTCTTTGATACACAAATCACGTCTAGATATAACATTGTGTCCTCTGATGCTATACCTCTGTAATCCAGAAATAACATTCTGATATCTCAGTGTGTCCTACGATGCTATACCTCTATGATACACATATCACGTCTGGATATCACAGTGTGTCCTCTGCTGCTATACCTCTGTATTCCTGAAATGATATCCAGATATCTCAGCGTATCCTACGATGCCATATCTCTCTGATATACAAATCAAGTCTAGATATCACAGCGTGTCCTCTGCTGCTCTACCTCTGTAATCCAGAAATGACATCCTGCTATCACAGCGTGTCCACTGCTGCTATACCTCTGTAATCCAGGAAGGAAATTCAGATCTCAGTGTGTCCGCGATGCCATTCCTCTCTGATACACAAATGACGTCTAGATATCATTGAATGTCCTTTGCTGCTCTACCTGTGTAATCCAGAAATGACATTGTGATATCACAGCGTGTCCTATGCTGCTATACCTCTGTAATCCAGGAATGACATCCAGATCTCACAGTGTGTCCTCCGATGCCATCCCCCTCTGATAGACAAATCATGTCTAGATATCACAGCGTGTCCTCTGATGCTATAACTCTGTATTTCAGAAGTGACATCCAGATATCTCAGTGTGTCCTCCGTTGCTATACCTCTCTGATACACAAGTCACATCTAGATATCACAGCGTGTCCTCTGCAGCTATACCTCTGTATTCCTGAAATGGTACCCAGATATCTCAGCGTATCCTCTGATGCTATACCTCTCTGATACACAAACCACGTCTAGATATCACAGTGCGTCCTCTGAAGCTATACTTCTGTAATCCAAGAATGACATCCTGATACCAGAGCGTGTTCTCTGCTGCAATACCTCTGTAATCCAGAAATGACATCCTGATATCGCAGCGTGTCTTCTGCAGCTATACTTCTGTAATCCAACAATGACATCCTGATATCACAGCGTGTCCTCTGCTGTTATACCTCTGTAATGCAGGACTGACATCCTGATATCACAGCTTGTCCTCTGCTGTTATACCTCTGTAATCCAGGAGTGAAATCCTAAAATCACAGTGTCTCCTCTGTTGTTTTACCTCTGTAATCAAGTTTAGGAAAGACATCCTGATATTACAGTGTGTGCTCTGCAGCTATACCTCTTTAATCCAGGGATGACATCCTGCTATCACAGCGTGTTCTCTGCTGCTATACCTCTGTAATCCAGGAATGACATTTTGATATCACAGCATGTCCTTTGCAGCTATACCTCTGTAATCCAGAAATGACATCCTGATATCACAGCGTGTCCTCTGCAGCTATACTTCTGTAATCCAAGAATGACATCCTGATATCTCAGCATGTTCTCTGATGCTATACCTCTCTGATACACAAATCACGTCTAGATATCACAGCGTGTCCTCTGCAGCTATACCTCAGTAATTCAGGAATGACATCCTGAGATTACAGAGTGTCCTCTGCAGCTATACCTCTGTAATCCAACAATGACATCCTGATATCACTGCATGTTCTCTGCTGATATACCTCTTTATTCCAGAAATGACATTCTAATATCGCAGTGTTTCCTCTGCACCTATACTTCTGTAATCCAACAATGACATCCTGATATCACAGCGTGGCCTCTGCTGTTAAACCTCTGTAATACTGGAGTGACATCCTGATATCACAGCAAGTCCTCTGCTGTTATACCTCTGTAATCCAGGAGTGACATTCTAAAATCACAGCGTGTCCTCTGCTGTTATACCTCTGTAATCCAGGAATGACATCCTGATATCACAGCGTGCCCTCTGCTGGTATACCTCTGTAATCCAGGTATGGCATCCTGATATCACAGTGTGTCCTCCGATGCTATACCACTCTGATAAAGAAATCACGTCTAGACATCACAGCATGTCCTCTGCAGCTATACCTCTGTAATTCAGGAATGACATCCTGATATTAAAGGGTGTCCTCTGTAGGTATACCTCTGTAATCCTGGAATTACATCCTGCTATCACAGCGTGTCCTCTGCTGCTATACCTGTGTAATCTAGGAATGATATCTTGCTATCACAGCATGTCCTTTGCAGTTATACCTCTGTAATCCATGAATGACATCTAGATCTCACAGTGTGCCCTCCTATGCTATCCCTCTCTGATACACTAATTACATTTAGATATCACAGCGTGTCCTCTGATGCTTTACCTCTGTAATCCAGAAATGAGATTCTGATATCTCCTCAGTGTGTCTTCCGATGCTATACCTCTCTGATACACAAATCACGTCCAGATATCACATGTTCTATGCTGCTATACCTCTGTAATCCTGGCATGACATCCAGATCTCACAGTGTGTCCTCTGCTGCTGTACCTTTCTTATACAGGATGACATCCAGATATCTCAGCGTGTCCTCAGATGCTATACCTCTCTGATACACAAATCACATCTCGATATCACACGCTTCCTCTGCTTATCTACCTCTGTAATCCAGAAATGATATCCTGATATCAAAGCGTGTCCTCTGCTGCTATACCTTTGTAATCCAGGATTGACATCCAGATCTCACAGTGTGTCCTCCGATGCTGTCCCTCTCTGATACGCAAACCTTGTCTAGATATCTCAGCGTGTCCTCCGATGCTGTCCCTCTCTGATACACAAATCACGTCTGGATAGCACAGAGTGTCCTCTGATGCTATACCTCTGCATCCAAGAAATGACATCCAGATATCTCTGTGTGTCCTCAGATGCTATACCTCGCTGATACACAAATCACATCTAGATAGCACAGCTTGTCCTCTGTAGCTATACCGCTGTAATCCAGGAATGACCTCCTGATATTACAGCGTGTCCTCTGCAGCTATACCTCTGTAATCCAGAAATGACATCCTGCTATCACAGCGTATCCTTTGTAGCTATATTTCTGTAATCCAGGAATAACATCCTGATATCACAGCATGTTCTCTGCTGCTATACCTCTGTAATTCAGATATGACATCTTGCTATCACAGCATGTCCTTTGGATTTATACCTCTGTAATCCAGGAATGAAATCTAGATCTCACAGTGTGTCCTCCTATGCTATCCCTCTCTGATACACTAATCATGTCTAGATATCACAGCTTTTCCTCTGATGCTGTACCTCTGTAATCCAGAAATGACATCCTGTTACCTCATTGTGTCTCCCGATGCTATACCGCTCTGATACACAAATCACGCCTAGATATCACAGAGTGTCCTCTGCTGTACGTCTGTATACTTGAAATGATATCCAGATATCTCAGCGTGTCGTCCGATGCTCTCCCTATCTGATACACAAATCACGTCCAAGTATCACAACATGTTCTCTGCTGCTATACCTCTGTAATCCAAGAATGACATCCAGATCTCACAGTGTGTCCTCTGCTGCTGTACCTTTCTTATACAGGATGACATCCAGATATCACAGCGCGTCCTCTGCTGCTCTACCTCTGTAATCCAGGAATGACATCCAGATCTCACAGTGTGTCCTCCGATGCTGTCGCTCTCTGATACACAAACCTTGTCTCGATAACTCAGCGTGTCCTCCGATGCTGTCCCTCTCTGAAACACAAATCACGTCTGGATATCACAGGGTGTCCTCTGATGCTATACCTCTCTGATACACAAATCACGTCTAGATATCACAGCTTGTCCTCTGCAGCTATACCTCTGTAATCCAGGAATGACATCCTCATATTACAGCGTGTCCTCTGCAGCTATACCTCTGTAATCCAGAAATGACATCCTGCTATCACAGCGTGTCCTTTGTAGCTATATTTCTGTAATCCAGGAATAACATCCTGATATCACAGCATGTTCTCTGCTGCTATACCTCTGTAATTCAGATATGACATCTTGCTATCACAGCATGTCCTTTGGATTGATACCTCTGTAATCCAGGAATGAAATCTAGATCTCACAGTGTGTCCTCCTATGCTATCCCTCTCTGATACACTAATCATGTCTAGATATCACAGCTTTTCCTCTGATGCTGTACCTCTGTAATCCAGAAATGACATCCTGTTATCTCATTGTGTCTCCCGATGCTATACCGCTCTGATACACAAATCACGCCTAGATATCACAGAGTGTCCTCTGCTGTACGTCTGTATACTTGAAATGATATCCAGATATCTCAGCGTGTTGTCCGATGCTCTCCCTATCTGATACACAAATCACGTCCAAGTATCACAACATGTTCTCTGCTGCTATACCTCTGTAATCCAAGAATGACATCCAGATCTCACAGTGTGTCCTCTGCTGCTGTACCTTTCTTATACAGGATGACATCCAGATCTCACAGCGCGTCCTCTGCTGCTCTACCTCTGTAATCCAGGAATGACATCCAGATCTCACAGTGTGTCCTCCGATGCTGTCGCTCTCTGATACACAAACCTTGTCTCGATAACTCAGTGTGTTCTCCGATGCTGTCCCACTCTGAAACACAAATCACGTCTGGATATCACAGGGTGTCCTCTGATGCTATACCTCTCTGATACACAAATCACGTCTAGATATCACAGCTTGTCCTCTGCAGCTATACCTCTGTAATCCAGGAATGACATCCTCATATTACAGCGTGTCCTCTGCAGCTATACCTCTGTAATCCAGAAATGACATCCTGCTATCACAGCGTGTCCTTTGCAGCTATATTTCTGTAATCCAGGAATAACATCCTGATATCACAGCGTGATCTCTGCTGCTATACCTCTGTAATCCAGAAATTACATCTTGCTATCACAGCGTGTCCTCTGAAGCTCTACTTCTGTAATCCAAGACTGACATCCTGATATCACAGCGTGTCCTCTGCTGCTATACATCTGTAATCCAACAATGACATCCTGATATCACAGCGTGTCTTTGCAGCTATATTTCTGTAATCCAGGAATAACATCCTGATATCACAGCGTGTTCCCTGCTGCTATACCTCTGTAATCCAGAAATGACATCTTGCTATCACAGCGTGTCCTCTGAAGCTATACTTCTGTAATCCAACAATGACATCCTGATATCACAGCGTGTCCTCTGCAGCTATACTTCTGTAATCCAACAATGACATCCTGATATCACAGCGTGTCCTCTGCTGTTATACCTCTGTAATCTAGGAGTGACATCCTGATATCACAGCGTGTCCTCTGCAGCTATACCTCTGTAATCCAGGAATGACATCCTGATTTCACAGCTTGTCCTCTGAATCTATACTTCTGTAATCCAACAATGACATCCTGATATCACAGCGTGTCCTCAACAGCTATACTTCTGTAATCCAACAATGACATCCTGATATCACAGCGTGTCCTCTGCTGTTATACCTCTGTAATCCAGGAGTGAGATCCTAAAATCACAGCGTGTACTCTGCTATTATACCTCTGTAATCTAGGAGTGACATCCTGATATCACAGCGTGTCCTCTGCAGCTATACCTCTGTAATCCAGGAATGACATCCTGATTTCACAGCTTGTCGTCTGAATCTATACTTCTGTAATCCAAGAATGACATCCTGATATAACAGCGGGCCCTCTGCTGTTATACCTCTGTAATCCAGGAATTACATCCTGATATCACAGCGTGTCCCCTGATGCTATACCTCTCTGATACTCAAATCACGTCTAGAGATCAAAGCATGTCTTCTGCAGTTATACCTCTGTATTCCAGAAATGACATCCAGATATCTCGGCGTGTCCTCTGATGCTATACCTCTCTGATACACAAATCACATCTAGAAATTACAGTGTGTCCTCTGCAGCTATACCTCTGTAATCCAGGAATGACATCCTGATTTTACAGCGCATCCTCTGGAGCTATACCTCTGTAATCCAGAAATTACATCCTGCTATCACAGCGTGTCCTATGCAGCAATACTTCTGTAATCCAGGAAGAAGATCCTGATACCACAGCGTGTTCTCTGCTGCTATACCTCTGTAATCCAGAAATGACATCTTGATATCACAGCGTGTCCTCTGAAGCTATACTTTTGTAATCCAAGAATAACATCCTGATAGCAAAGCGTGTCCTCTGCTGCTATACCTCTGTAATCCAGAAATGACATCCTGATATCGCAGCGTGTCCTCTGCAGCTATACTTCTGTAATCCAGAAATGACATCCTGATGTCACAGTGTGTCCTCTGATGTTATACCTCTGTAATGCAGGACTGACATCCTGACATCACAGCTTGTCCTCTGCTGTTATACCTCTGTAATCCAGGAGTGACATCCAAAAATCACAGCGTGTCCTCTGCTGTTATACCTCTGTAATCCAGGAATGACCTCCTGATATCACAGCATGTCCTCCGATGCTATACCTCTCTGATACACGAATCACGTCTAGAAATTACAGCATGTCCTCTGCAGCTATACCTCTGTAATTCAGAAATGACATCCAGCTATCACAGCGTGTCCTCTGCTGCTATACCTCTGTAATCCAGGAATGACATCATGCTATCACAGCATGTCCTTTGCAGCTATACCTCTGTAATCCAGGAACAACATCTTGATTTCACAGTGTGTCCTCCTGTGCTATCCCTCTCTGATACACAAATCACGTCTAGATATCACAGCGTGTCCTCTGATGCTGTACCTCTGTATTCCAGAGTAGACATCCAGATATCTCATCTTGTCCTCCGATGCTATACCTCTCTGATACACAAATCACATCACGATATCACAGCGTGTCCTCTGCTGCTATTCCTCTATATTCCTGAAATGATATCTAGATATCTCAGCGTGTCTTCCGATTCTGTCCCTCTCTGATACACAAATCACGTCCAGATATCACAACATGTTCTCTGCTGCTATAACTCTGTAATCCAGGACGGACATCCAGATCTCAAAGTGTGTCCTCTACTACTATACCTCTGTAATCAAGGAATGACATCTAGATCTCACAGTGTGTCCTCCGATGCTGTCCCTCTCTGATACAAAAATCTTGTCTAGATATCTCAGCGTGTCCTCCGATGCTGTCCCTCTCTGATAGACACATCACGTCTGGATATCACAGAATGTCCTCTGATGCTGGACCTCTGTATTACAGAAATGACATCCAGATATCTCAGCGTGTCCTCTGATGCTATACCTCTCTGATACACAAATGAAGTCTTGATATCACAGCGTGTCCTCTGCTGCTATACCTCTATATTCCTGAAATGATATCCAGATATCTCAGCGTGTCCGCTGATTCTGTTCCTCTCTTATACACAAATCACGTCCAGATATCACAACATGTTCTCTGCTGCTATAACTCTCTAATCCAGGAATGACATCCAGATCTCACAGTGTGTCCTCCGATGCTGTCCCTCTCTGATACACAAATCTTGTCTAAATATTTCAGCGTGTCCCCCGATGCTGTCCCTCTCTGATAGACAAATCACGTCTGGATATCACAGAATGTCCTCTGATGCTGTACCTCTGTATTACAGAAATGACATCCAGATATCTCAGTGTGTCCTCTGATGCTATACCTCTCTGATACACAAATGAAGTCTAGATATCACAGCGTGTCCTCTGCAGCTATACCTCTGTAATCCAGGAATAACATCCTGATATTACAGCTTGTCCTCTGCAGCTATACCTCTGTAATCCAGAAATGACATCCTTCTATCACAGCGTGTCCTTTGCAGCTATACTTCTGTAATCCAAGAATGACATCCTGATATCACAGCGTGTCCTCTGCTGCTATACCTCTGTAATCCAGAAATGACATACTGATATAGCAGCGTGTCCTCTGCAGCTATACTTCTGTAATCCAACAATGCCATCCTGATATCACAGCGTGTCCTGTGCTGTTATACCTCTGTAATACAGGACTGATATCCTGATATCACAGTGTGTCCTCTACTGTTATACCTCTGTAATCCAGGAGTGACATCCTAAAATCACAGCGTGTCCTCTGCTGTTATACCTCTGTAATCTAGGAGTGACATCCTGATATCACAGCGTGTCCTCTGCAGCTATACTTCTGTAATCCAAGAATGACATCCTGATATCACAGCGTGCCCTCTGCTGGTATACCTCTGTAATCCAGGAGTGACATCCTAAAATCACAGCGTGTCCTCTGCTGTTATACCTCTGTAATCCAGGAATGACATCCTGATATCACAGCTTGTCCTCTACATCTACACTACTGTAATCCAAGAATGACATCCTTATATCACAGTGTGTCCTCCGATGCTATACATCTCTGGTACACAAATCACGTCTAGACATCACAGCATGTCCTCTGCAGTTATACCGCTGTAATTTAGGAATGACATCCTGATATTACAGCATGTCTTCTGCAGCTATACCTCTGTAATCCAGGAATGACATCCTGCTATCACAGCGTGTCCTGCTGCTATACCTCTGTAATCCGGGAATGACATGTTGCTATCACAGCATGTCCTTTGCAGCTATACATCTGTAATCCAGGAATGACATCTATAATTCACAGTGTGTCCTCCTATGCTATCCCTCTCTGATACACAAACCACGTCTAGATATCGCAGCGTGTCCTCTGATGCTATATCTCTGTATTCCAGAAATGACATCCAGATATCTCAGCTTGTCCTCCAATGCTATACCTCTATGATACACAAATCATGGTTAGATATCACAGCGTGTCCTCTGATGCTTTACCTCTGTAATCCAGAAATGACATCCGGATATCTCAGTGAGTCTTCTGATGCTATACCTCTCTGATACACAAATCACATCTAGATATCACAGCGTGTCCTCTGCTGCTATACCTCTGTATTCCTGAAATGATATCCAGATATTTCGGCATGTCCTCCGATGCTGTCCCTCTCTGATACACAAATCAGGTCCAGATATCACAACATGGGCTCTGCTGCTATACCTCTGTAATCCAGGAATGACATCCAGATATGACAGTGTGTCCTCTGCTGCTGTACCTTTCTTATACAGGATGATATCCAGATATCTCAGCGTGTCCGCTGATGTTAAACCTCTCTGATACACAAATCACATCTAGATATCACAGCGCGTCCTCTGCTGCTCTACCTCTGTAATCCAGAAATGACATCCTGATATCACAGTGTGTCCTCTGCTCCTATACCTCTGTAATCCAGGAATGACATCCAGATCTCACAGTGTGTCCTCCGTTGCTGTCCCTCTCTGATACACAAATCTTGTCTAAATATCACAGCGTGTCCTCTGATGCTATACCTCTGTATTCCAGAAATGACATCCAGATATCTCAGCGTGTCCTGCTATGTTGTCCCTCTCTGATACACAAATTATGTCTAGATATCACAGAGTGTCCTCCGATGCTATACCTCTGTATTCTAGAAATGACATACAGATATCTCAGCGTGTCCTCCGATGCTATACCTCTCTGATACACAAATCACATCTAGACATCACAGTATGTCCTCTGCAGCTATACCTCTGTGATTCAGGAATGACATCCTGATATTACAGCTTGTCCTCTGCAGCTATACCTCAGTAATCCAGGAATGACATCCTGCTATCACAGCATGTCCTCGGCAGCTATACCTCTGTAATCCAAGAATGACATCTAGATCTCACAGTGTCCTCCTATGCTATCCCTCTCTGAAACACAACTCATGTCTAGATATCACAGAATGTCCACTGATGCTATACCTCTGTATTCCAGAAATGACATCCAGATATCTCAGCTTCTGCTCCGATGCTATACCTCTCTGATACACAAATCGCGTCTAGATATCACATCGTGTCCTCTGATGCTATACCTTTGTAATTCAGAAATTACATTCTGATATTTCAGTGTTTCCTCCGATGCTATACATCTCTGATACACAAATAACGTCTAGACATTACGGCATGTCCTCTGCTGCAATACCTCTGTATTCCTGAAATGATATCCAGATATCTCAGCGTGTCCTCCGATGCTGTCCCTCTCTGATACACAAATCATGTCCAGATATCACAACATGTTCCCTGCTGCTATACCTCTGTAATCCTGGAATGACATCCAGATCTCTCAGTGTGTCCTCTGCTGCTCTACCTTTCTTATACAGGATGACATCCAGATATCTCAGCGTGTCCTCAGATGCTATACCTCCCTGATATTCAAATCACATCTAGATATCATAGCGCGTCCTCTGCTGCTCTACCTCTATAATCCAGAAATGACATCCTGATATCACAGCGTGTCCTCTGCTGCTATACCTCTGTAATCCAGGAATGACATCCAGATCTCACAGTGTGTCCTCCCATGCTATCCCTCTCTGATACACAAATCACGTCTAGATATCACAGTGTGTCCTCTGCAGCTCTACCTCTGTAATCCAGGAATGACATCCTGCTATCACAGCGTGTCCTTTGCAGGCATCCCTCTGTAATCCAGGAATTACATCCTGATATCACAGTATGTTCTCTGCTGTTATACCTCTGTAATCCAGAAATGACATCCTGATATTGCAGCGTGTCCTCTGTAGCTATACTTCTGTAATCCAACAATTACATCCTGATATCACTGCGTGTCTACTGCTGTTATACCTCTGTAATGCAGGAGTGACATCCTGATATCACAGCATGTCCTCTGATGTTATACCTCTGTAATCCAGGAGTGACATCCTAAAATCACAGCGTGTCCTCTGCTGTTATACCTCTGTAATCCAGGAGTGACATCCTGATATCACAGCTTGTCCTCTGCATCTATACTTCTGTAATCCAAGAATGACATCCTGATATCACAGCGTGCCCACTGCTGTTATACTTCTGTAATCCAGGAATGACATCCTGATATCACAGCGTGTCCTCTGATGCTATACATCTCTGATACACAAATCATGCCTAGTTATCACAGCGTGTCCTCTGATGCTATACCTCTGTAATTCAGAGATGACATTCTGATATCTCAGTGCTTCCTCCGATGCTATATATCTCTGATACGCAAATGACGTCTAGATATCACGGCCTAACATCCGAGTTGGCAGTGCCAAGTGAAGAAGTATCCCTGAGCTTGATATAGAGAACAATCTTGGCCCACAGGGAGAAAACACGCTCTGAAAGTCTGAAGACACAAAATGTTTGCCGCAAATTGCAAAACTCAGTGCGGCGGATTGGTAAAACATGTTCAGAGTTTACTGTCAGAATTACTGAGGCAGAATCGCGTATATCGCAGCTGGAGGATGAATTAGCCTTACAGAAGACAGTGAATGAATCTTTACGAGCTGGAAAAGATTATGTTTCATGGAAACCAAACTAGTCGATTTGGAGAATAGGACTCGCCGGAATAATCTGAGAGTTCTTCAAATCCTGGAGGGGAATGAAGGCCAGGATCCTCAGAAATTCATTATTGATTTGTTTACTGATGCATTTCCAGAATTAACTCAATGGGACTGGCAGAGAGAGGTGCAGAGAGCTCATTGATTTCCCTTTTCTGTCCGGGCTCGGCCAGGCCAGGTTGCAGAGGCGGTTAAACCTAGAGCTAACCTGATCTCGTTTAACAACTTTTTGGCACGGGAAGCCGTCTCGGATCTGGCCCGCCCCGACAGGAAAAAACGTGGGCAAAGGGGTTACATTTTTTGTTAGACCCGACTATTGCCATCAAATGGCAGAGAAACGCTGGCAATTGTGCCAGCTCTTTCCATCATTTCAGTCTAAGGGAGCTCAGGCATTTCTATTACAACCAGCTAAATTTAAAATCATCTACAAAGGGAACACTAGGTTTTTTACCTCCGAAATTCTGACGAATGATTATTTGCAAACCCTCAAGGGAGGTTAAAAAGATGTTATACATTGTTTTGTTAGACCTATCAATATTCTTGTCTGTAGCTGCAGTGCTCTGATCATTTAAGGTGATCATTTAATGTGAAGGACCCTCGGTTTACTTTGTTATAGGTATGGGAAGGGTGATTATTGGTATGTTTTTCTGTTTATTTTATAGGCAATAGATTCCCATTACAGACTTTGTTTTGGTAGGTGCATGTACTGGGGGGGTCTCACGGGTATGGGGGCGCTACGGGTGTAGGGAGCATGCCATCGCAAGGATCTTTTGTCCTAAAGCCTCAAGGTAGGGGGGGCACTGGGGGTTGTTGGTGGAGGAGTAAGGGGAGGGGGGAAGAGGCTTGGGGATGGGTGGGGGTGTTTGGGGTCAAAATATAAGAAAAAGGAAGTTTCTCAGCAGCAAAGAAATGGATAAAAAACAAAATTGTGTTTAGGTTTTTTGGCCAGTTAATGGTGATAATATGGCAAATGTAGGCCTTCGATTATGCACTCTGAATGTGTGCGGCTTAAATAATGATAATAAAAGGCAGAGGGTGGCTAGAGAGTTACAGCTGGTTCAACCCGATCTGGTGTGTTTGCAGGAGACACATATCTCATGGGCAAAACGGAAGGTTTTAGAAGAACTGGGGTATACGGTATTAGCAGCCTCACGGCAGTTAAGTATGATAGGAGGAGTGGCGATATTGGCAAGAAATTATATTCAACCTACTGGGCGCACTTTGGCTGACAATTTGGGACGTTGGGTTATCGTGGAATGCAGGTTAGGTGGGGTGATATTCACTCTTTGCACAGTTTATGGTTCTAATTTGGATGAAGCTCTAATATTGGAATATTTGAATGGGGAGCTTGCCACCTGGCCCACCCCTTTATTATTGTGTGGCGACCTTAATATAAATTTAACCAGGGAGGATTTTCAAAATGGAGGGCGGAATTATAAGGGTAGGAAACCCCGGGTTAACAAGGCTCTTTTTCAATTGTTAATTGATCATGGGTTATTGGATGTGTGGCACAGCCTGCATATACAAAACCCTGGCTTTACATTTTACTCATATCCTCATAGTCGGCATGTCAGGCTTGATTATTGTTTTGCGCCGTCAACACTGTTTACGGGATTGAACATTTCTATATTTCCAAGGATGACTTCGGATCATGCACCCTTGCTAGTTGAAATCCCGATGATTGTTAGATGTGCAGTCCCTCGAATTTTCACATTTGATAGGAAGCACCTGTTGGATGAAAAGTTCATCGAGCATATGAGGGTGTGGGGAAAGGAATTTTTTCAAATTAATAGACATTCAGCCCCTTGGGGGGTTGTATGGGATACATTTAAGGCTGGATTTAGAGGGGAAACACAGAGTTTTGGGGTTTTTAAAATAGAAAATGTCAAAACAGGTACTACTGGTACTACTGGCTCTTTATGAAGATCTTAAAAAGGCTGAGGAAGAATTAGTTACTGCCCTAGCTGCAGGAGGTAACACTACTGTGCTTTTGAATAATTTAGCGAGATGTAAGGCTAAAATTAATTTTGAATGGAGCAAGGAGATTGCCATAAAATATCAAACATTCAAAAATGAATGTTACCTCTGTAATCCGGGAATTACATCCTGATATTACAGCGTGTCCTCTGCAGCTATACCTATGTAATCCAGAAATTACATCCTGCTATCACAGTGTGTCCTTTGTAGCTATACTTCAGTAATCCAGGAATAACATCCTGATATCACAGTATGTTCTCTGTTGTTATACCTCTGTAATCCAGAAATGACATCTTGATATCACAGCCTGTCCTCTGCAGCTATACTTCTGTAATCCAAGAATGACATCCTGATAACACAGCGTGCCCTCTGTTGCTATACCTCTGTAATCCAGAAATGACATCCTGATATCACAGCAGGTCCTCTGCAGCTATACCTCTGTATTCCAAGAATGACATCCTGATATCACAGGTTGTCCTTTGCATCTATACTTCTGTAATTCAAGAATGACATCCTGATATCACAGCGTGCCCTCTGCTGTTATACCTCTGCAATCCAGGAATGACATCCTGCTATCACAGCGTGTCCTCCGGTGCTATACCTCTCTGATACACAAATCACGTCCAGACATCACAGCGTGTAATCTGCAGCTATACCTCTGTAATTTAGGAATGACATCCTGGTATCACAGTGAGTCCTCTGCAGCTATACCTCTGTAATACAGGAATGACATACTGCTATCACAGCGTCTCCTCTGCTGTTATACCTCTGTAATCCAGGAATGACATCCTGATATCACAGCGTGTCCTCCGATGCTATACCTCTCTGATACACAAATCACGTCTAGACATCACAGCATGTCCTCTGCAGCTATACCTCTGTAATTCAGGAATTACATCCTGATATTACAGGGTGTCCTCTGCAGCTATACCTCTGTAATCTAGGAATGATATCCTGATATCACAGCGTGTCCTCTGCTGCTTTACCTCTGTAATCCAGGAATGGCATCCTGCTATCACAGTGTGTCCTCTGCTGCCATCCCTCTGTAATCAAGGCATTACGTCCTGCTATCACAGCGTGTCCTCTGCTGCTATACTCCTCTCATCCAGGAACCAGCTCGAAGAAATTGACTTTCTTCTGTAAGTTTTAATTCCACCATAGTACTGAGTGCTCATATCTGCTATTGATCTAAGAAAGGTAAATGTTTGAGTGAGTGAACTTCATACCCTTATTCAAAAAATACATAGTGACCACTGTCCCGCATTAATAACTATAATATCTTGCTCTTTATTATTTTTCCCACTAGCAGGAAAGATAGCAAACTAAAAAAGTGGTTTCTACTGAGCGGAGTTTTGAAAGGCATAATCTTTAGAAAGCAGAAATACATTCAAGAAAATAGTGCAACATTTTAGGATTCCTTTAGAAATAAATGAAAAACAACCAAAAACATGATCCTCAATCCAAAATACACATTGTGAATTGTCGAACTGAAACAGAAGAAAACAGTTCAAAGAAACTCTTGGAGCAAGCAACCAAACCCCCTCACCTCGGAACCATTAGCACCAAATTTGTTTACAAACTGACAGCTGCCAGAAGATGAGCTTTTAAGAAACAAACTGTTATGTGAACCTGATGTCTCTGGTTTATGTACTTTAAGTTGTTAATGGGTACATTACATTAATACAGTATTTTCTCTATAGAGTCTTTAATGTAAAGACCTCGTTTCTTTGAAGTGATTTATTTTTTTCTATCTTTTTGAATGACTATTTTTGATGGCTTTATCGTAATTTACTTTCAATATCAAATCAATAATCTTTTGATCCATTGTCGAGGGCCCCTAAAACGAGTGGGGTTTATAGGCCGGTGACTACTTTGCCTATTTGGTAACTTGGAACTGGCTGCTTTTTTCACTAAAACCTCACCCTGTTCTGCAAACCCACTGCCTCCAACCTTTGCTAAGGATCTGCGCCAAGCCCTTTTACTTCATTTTTGAAGATGACAAACTTGCCTCTAAAACATTGCAGTGTTTGGTTTGGGAATATCTAAAAGACGGTTATGTAAAGTTCCATCTAAAAAAATACAGATTTATACCCCAGAGCCCTTAAAAGGTATCCTAGGCTCTAGAAAATTCAACCACATCACCCCATGTTAAAATACTTATACTGCTTCCTGTTCTGGCCTGCATACTCTTAAAGACGAGTTGCATCACTTATAAAGCTTTCAACCACATAACCCCAGCTTACCGGGCAAACAAACTCATCATGATGGGGGCAACGCCAGACAGTAGCCAGGTATCACCAGCCTGGTGACAGAATATTGAAATATCATATTACCAGAATCTGGAACAGCATTCCTATCAATACAAGATCAGCACCAACTCTTATACAATCCAGAAAATAGCTGAAGACACACTTCTTAAAGGAGCACTTCTCCTCACACAACAGTCTACCCTTGACCATCCCACACTACTTCCATCATTTTGGGGGGCATGCCCCCTGTTCAAGTATCTGTTGTCCTCGAGCTAGGTTTGAATTCGACATACACCAACTCATACGCATATACATTCATATATAAACTCAACCACAGCTGAAAAATACTGTACAGTCACTAGCCTGATGTTTTTGGGGTATTAATAGTGAGGGTTACACAGAAAACCAGTCAAAAGGTCAGATACTGAACAATGAAGGTCACCTTGGCAAGGAGATTATGTCACCCTATTAGTGATTGGGGAGATTCTACTCAGCTTAGGCAAAGATCACCCTTCTCCCAGCCTCCTAGGTTTGATTACAGCTTTCAGCACCGTGGGTTATGAAATCCTACTTTACACCTACAACACCAGCACCAGAATAGATGCTACGGCCTCGAACTGATTTAGACCGTCCCTCCTTGAACGCAGATAACAAGTAAAGATTGGCGAAGGACTTTCAAACCCTATGTAAATGCACTTTTGTGTCCCGCAAAGTTCCTTTCTGGTCCCATTTTTTGTTGTTGTGTCGAATCACTTGGGGATCTACTCACAGATTTTAGAGTGTCATCCCACAAATATGTGGACGATACCCAAGTGTATGTGAAAAAGGATCCCCACGAATCTGGTAATGCTCTAACAAAAATTATAAAAAGCATCCAAGAGCTCATGGCTCAAAGATGCCAGAAATCAAAATGCATTAAGAAGGCGAGTATTATCAGCCATATCGCTAAAATTACCAATACACATGGTATCAGTAACATTAGTTGGAGGTTGGGGTGGGGTACAAGTCCGAATTTATGTCAACTTGTATTGCCCCATTTAGTAGGCTATTTGCAGTACTTTTCATTAGCACTGTGCACTGTGTCGTGAGGCACTGCTGGTAATCCTCGGCCCGGCTGCAGACTGAAAGATGGCTGCTCGCTTAAAGCCGCACGAGTTCAGGATTTAGGTTGACAAACGACGCCATCTCGCATTCCAACATGATTCAAGTGAGGCCCTCGCACGGTAGGCTGGCGCTCTCGGCCGCACCCTTTTCTTCACGCGCCCTTTTCAGCTTCTAGAGGCGGGGATCAAAAGAAACAGGCTTTCAGGAATGGCGCTGAGCCGCAATTACTGTCGTCAAAGCTTGACGAGCATTACCTAGAAGCACTACCGAGCGGTGCCTCGGGGGCCCAACTCTTCTTACGTCCATAAATGTTACTCCCTGTCGTTAATGTGTGTTTTTTTACGGGGTTTCCCTCATTTTGGCAAAGCCAGTTTGTCTCTAAAGGCCGTTGGTATGCAGCTGGTTCTTTTTCATTCTGTGCGTAGACCATTGCTTGAAATGGACATATAGAAGTGCAGGTACTCACTATTTAGAGTACCTTTTTGCTCCTGAAATGTGCTGGCTCTCTCCCATTAAATGTATTGCAGCAGTGCAGGTCAAATTGAAGAAGTGCAGGCAGTCAGTACTGGACAGTACCTGCCCATTTAAAGCACTGTAGACTAGGGTGACCAACTGGCATTGGTGCAAATTCAGGACGGTGAGTGTAAAAATTCAGGACAACGGGTCAAAATTCAGGACACAAATTCAGGACAGGAGGTCAAAATTCAGGACAAACCTTCAGGACAATAGGTACGTTTTACAGACACATCAGAGGAGGTCGCGCAATAGTATATAAGTAAGCCGAGCCATATCCAAACATATTCAACCATTTGCAATCCTATTCATCATGTATTCTTCCATCTATCATTTCACTCATCCATCCCTTCATCCATCCTTTCACTCATCCATCCATTATCCATCCATCCATCCACCCTTTCACCATATCCATCTGTACACTCATCCATCCACTCTTCTACCCATCCATCCATTCACTCATCCATCCAGCCATTTACCCTTTCACCCATCCTTTCACTTACTCATCCATCCACCCAGTCACTCATCCTTCCACCCATCCACCCTTTCAGTCATCCATCCATCCTCCCTTTCTCTCTCCATCGACCCTTTCACTTAGCCATCCTTCCTTCCTTCCATCCACCCACCCATCCATCTACTCATCCACTCATGAATCCATCCATTGACCCTATCACTCATCCATCCTTTCTCTCATCCATTTATCCTTTCACTCCTTCACTCATCTATTCATCCATCCACCCTTTTACCCATCCAGCTACCCTTCGACCCATACATCCAGCTATTTACCTTTTCTCTCATCCAGCCTTCCACTCACTCATCAATCCATCCATCCTCTCTCATTATCCATCTTTTCAATCTTTCAGTCATCCATTCACCCTTTCACTAATTCATCCAACCATCCACCCATCTCTTCACTTACTCACTCGCTCACCTTTTCATATTAATTTTGAGCTGAGCCTTTTTGAGAAGAGGCCCATCAAAAACGTCACCCTCGCAGCAGAAGCCATTCCAGGACTGGGATGGAAGCCACCCAGGGCGGAGACAGGATCCACCACAGGGGGGACAGGAGCCATCACAAGCAGGGGGACAGGAGCCATCACAGGGAGGGGACAGGAGCCACCACAGGGGGGGGAAGGAGCCACCACATGGGGGGACAGGAGTCATCATGGGGGGGGGGGCAGGAGCCATCACAGGAGGGGGTACAGGATCCACCAGGGTGGGCACAGGGGTTGGCATGCAGTATTCTAGTATCATCTTGGTCTCTTCCAGGGTGGGGTAGGTCTCCTCACCCCCTCCTGGACAAGACAACGAGATGACAGGCTCTCCTTCTAAAATGTTAGGGCCCGATTCACAGAACAAACTTAAGACAAAATCCTAAACTTACTACCATTTTCGTATTCACAGAAGGCACTTACTCATTTCGTTATTCACAGAAGTTAGGAGTCCTAACTTTAGGACTCCTAAATGCGTTCTGTGAATACCGAAAGTCTTAAAATTAGGATTTTCCTCAGTTTAGTAGTAGTATAGTTAGGACTCCTAACTTTAGGACTCCTAAATGCCTTCTGTGAATACCGAAAGCCTTAAAATTAGGATTTTTCTCAGTTTAGTAGTAGTAAAGTTGGGAGTCCCGACTTTAGGACTCCTAAACTGAGAAAAATCCTAACTTTAAGACTTTCGGTATTCACAGAAGGCATTTAGGAGTCCTAAAGTTAGGACTCCTAACTTCTGTGAATACCGAAGTGAGTAAGTGTCTTCTGTGAATACCAAAATGAGTAAGTGCCTTCTGTGAATACGAAAATGGTAGTAAGTTTAGGATTTTGTCTTAAGTTTGTTCTGTGAATCAGGCCCTTTGTTTTGCCATCCCCCACTGTGATGTACAGTACTTAAAGGAGATACTCCAAGGGAACCGATTTAACTGATTGTCCTCCATACTTTGTTAATCAGTGTGGGTGTGATTGTGCCATTTCTTTATTTTATTACATTATAGACTGCATGTTTGAAGAACCATGGTTTGCTTACAATTTAGTGACAGTAGAGAACCATGTCCTGCCTCAGTGTAATCAGGGTTGGTTCTAGGATGTTTGGGGCCCTGGGCAGAAAGGGAATGTGTGAGGCCCCTCTAAATTGCAGATACATGACTCATTCAGGGCTGTTTGCATCTGAATAGATGCCCCTGCTCCTGAAGCTGCAGCCCCTCCCTCTCAGTCACCTTCAATCACCTCTTAACAGCTCATCAAGGGCGGAAGGTGTGAGGGTTGCCATCCCGCTGTGCCTCTCCAATGCTGCTGGGGATCTGAGCTTTGGTACTGCATCAGAGTCTGTTACACCTGACCTCAACAGCATCATCGGAGTCAAGAAGGGAGGTGTGTGGAAGCTGTGCCGGCTTTAGGGTGGTGCGACCGGTGCCCGGTTAAAATTACGGACAAATGGCGTCCGTTAAAGAATCCTTCACGGACAACGGACAGACGTCCGAAAATACGGACTGTCCGTGAAATTTACGGACGGTTGGTCACCCTACTGTAGACATATTTTTGTATTTGCAGCACATGAAGTGCATCATTTTTTCAATAAGTGCAGTGACCCAAAGTTTGTGGGATGATCGAGATACTGGATACCTTGATTCCATTTCATGCCTCTTTTTTCCTACACCCTGCACTTGATGTCTCTTTGTAAGCAACTCTCAGCACCTTTTTTTATCCCTACTTTCTTCCTTTGTCGCTGATTTCCTATGTTCCTTCTTCTGTCTTCTTATTCTGCCTTTCTCTTTCTTGTTCTGCTTCAAAGTAGGATGATGAAAAGTAAGTCTTGGTCTCCAAAAAGAACTGTGGGAACTGACAGGCTGCAACCACCAGTACAAATTAATCACAAAGGGCCCGATTCACAGAACTAACTTAAGACAAAATCCTAAACTTACTACCATTTTGGTATTCACAGAAGGCACTTACTCATTTTGGTATTCACAGAAGGCACTTACTCATTTCGGTATTCACAGAAGTTAGGAGTCCTAACTTTAGGACTCCTAAATGCCTTCTGTGAATATCGAAAGTCTTAAAATTAGGATTTTTCTCAGTTTAGTAGTAGTATAGTTAGGACTCCTAACTTTAGGACTCCTAAATGCCTTCTGTGAATACCGAAAGTCTTAAAATTAGGATTTTTCTCAATTTAGTAGTACTAAGTTTAGGACTCCTAACTTTAGGACTCCTAAATGCCTTCTGTGAATACCGAAAGTCTTAAAATTAGGATTTTTCTCAGTTTAGTAGTAGTATAGTTAGGACTCCTAACTTTAGGACTCCTAAATGCCTTCTGTGAATACTGAAAGTCTTAAAATTAGGATTTTTCTCAATTTAGTAGTCCTAAATTTAGGACTCCTAAATGCCTTCTGTGAATACCGAACGCCTTAAAATTAGGATTTTTCTCAGTTTAGTAGTTGTAAAGTTAGGAGTCCTAACCTTAGGACTCCTAAACTGAGAAAAATCCTAATTTTAAGGCTTTCGGTATTCACAGAAGGCATTTAGGAGTCCTAAAGTTAGGAGTCCTAAACTTAGGACTACTAAATTGAGAAAAATCCTAATTTTAAGACTTTCGGTATTCACAGAAGGCATTTAGGAGTCCTAAAGTTAGGAGTCCTAACTATACTACTACTAAACTGAGAAAAATCCTAATTTTAAGACTTTCGGTATTCACAGAAGGCATTTAGGAGTCCTAAAGTTAGGAGTCCTAACTATACTACTACTAAACTGAGAAAAATCCTAATTTTAAGACTTTCGGTATTCACAGAAGGCATTTAGGAGTCCTAAAGTTAGGACTCCTAACTTCTGTGAATACCGAAATGAGTAAGTGCCTTCTGTGAATACCAAAATGAGTAAGTGCCTTCTGTGAATACCAAAATGGTAGTAAGTTTAGGATTTTGTCTTAAGTTAGTTCTGTGAATCGGGCCCTGAGTATTCGTATGAGGATTGAAGGGACCTAGCGACGATCCATAGCAACAGACCAAATTAGGGTGCTGTCTAAAATATATATTTTTTAAAAACTCACCAGCATAAGTGGTAATAAAATAAAACGATAATAAATAACTAAAAGAATAACTCTTTAGCCTCATCACTTTCAAAAGTTAGTTTCTACCTTCCAAAATGATAGAGCTATACATTTATTTTTCAAAGCTACTGTTGACATGTTATTTTACTCTAATATGGCTGTGTGACCAATCTTGCATGTGTGATTATTACATTGTACTCAGTTATCAACCCCAGTGGCTGTGTGTTGGAGATTTGTGTTGGTTTGGTAGCTGTCGCCAGGATGCAAGAATGCACCTTGCCTTTGGGTGGAGGTGAGCAGTGGCAGGCTTGAGGCAGGTTGACAGAGATGAATACAGCTGGTTGGAGTGGTAGTTTCTTCTACGGATATGTGTGTTGTGAGTGCAGGAAGATCTTGGATGAGGGTGGAGAACCAGCTGTTTAGCAGTTTGGTGGTTTTGTTACAGGTCTTGCACCAGTTGGTTATCATGGGGCTATGGGCCCTAAAGCAAGCATGAACAATGAGCCACCGCCTCCTAGTTAGACAGTAAAAACAGTCATGACTGGGGTGTCGTGGGACCTCCAGGTCGGCTGCTATAAAGTGGGGCCCATTTTAGATCTATGCATATAGCTGAGACACTTTACAATGGCAGACATGAACTATGGAATTACCAATAAAAATATAAAAACATTCAAACAAATTGCACACTGTGAGCACCTGAATTGTGGAACAAAGAATAATGTGAATACTGTTGGCGAGACTTTAGGAGAAGCTGCAGGCTCCAAGTTCTCTACATCAGTCAGACGGGGCCCTTTTTGACTGAAAGGGATGAAAGCCATGGCACTGCTTCTGTACCACTGCAGCCACCACACTAGGGATTGTCAGCTCTATCTCTGTTTACTGAATGCAAAGTAGCACTTTGACTAGTCTCTGAAAGCAACTGTGGTGTAATATTATATTGCTTATTCTAATATTTTGTCAGTGCCTTATCTTAATGCAGAAATAATTTGGCAGCGCTGATTTATGACACTTGGTAAGCCTCTCCTGAGACAGCACATGCGGTGTTGCTTGCAAGACATTTTGTATACCTACAAGCGGCTTAGAGTTTGCCCAGTGTTTACTATTGGTTGGCTTCATTGTCAGTCTTATTTACCAGCTCCTGTTTGGTCAATGCGTGCTGGCTTCACTTTCTGTTTGTGTGTTTTTCCCATCAGCACTCGTCAGCAGCTGACTCGACTTCTCTAATGCAGTCTACACCAGCGTCACCCAGAAACTCCTCAGGAAACAACAGAATGTTCAAAATGCCACAGCCAGACTGGTCCTCGACATTCCTCGCCGCAGCCATATCACCAAAACACATGCAAGAACTCCACTGGCTTCCAGTCAATAAAAGAATCACTTTGAAGCACCTCACCTATGCCTACAAAGCCCTCCACGACACAGGACCAGCATATCTGAACCATCGCCTCTCATTCCACGTACCTACCAGACACCTCCGCTCCGCCCAGCTGGTCCTGGCCATCGTCCCTCGGATCCACAAGACTAGAACCGGAGGAAGATCCTTCTCCTACCTCACCACCAAGACCTGGAAAACCCTACCTCTTCAGCTCAGACATATCCCATCGCTGACCCAATACAGGAGGAATCTCAAGACCTGGCTCTTCGATTGAACCAAATGCTCAGATGAATCAGCAGTCCCCGCCCCCCCCCCCTCCCTCAGCGCTTTGAGACCCTACGGGTGAGTATTCACACTTTACAAACACTGATTGATTGGTGATCCCTGGAGCATGGACCAACTTCTGCTTCTTGTTTTTGAGGCGTTTCGATTTCTGTCTAGGCCCATTATTCATATCAACTTGCAGTGCTTCATAAGAGTGTATGGCTTTGTACTATCGTTATTAAGTGAAGATTTGTTTAGTTTGAAACAAACATACATTTTTGGCATGTTTCATGATTTCTAGGATTTTTAGGATATGACTAAAATGTTTTAGGCAAAAAATGTGGTGTGTTTTAAATTGGTTTATGTTTGCACAAATATGGGTTCGAAAGATCATTCTAGCTAAAAATGCCATTATATTGTAAAACTCGTTTTTGCTTGATTGGCAGCTCCTATTGTGCTTCCTCCAGTATCCTAATGTGTACATTGTAACAAAGATTTAAAACTTTGTTGCATCTCCATAATTTGAAAAAATGTGCACATTATGCTAACATGCAGATTTATTATGGACGAGAAATGTAGATTAGCACAATAACAAGATTTTCACAATCTGTTATTAGATCGTCTTCCTCCTGGTTTTGCTCATTGTTGCTTTCACTCACTCTTTCCCGTGTTCATGTTTGTTGCCTTGACATTCCATCCTCTCCCCTTACACCCCTTGGTGCAGCATAATAACACTAGCTGCCCACAGATTGTTATTGTCGCTTCTAATAATGATTTAAAAATACATTAACGGCTTTGTGCTATCGCTATTAAGTAATCATGAGCTTTGTTTGTAACAAAGTCCGTTTTGGGTAAATCTTTCATGATATATAGGATGTCATGAGCATCATTAAAAGGTTTTATGCAAAAACTGGGTGCGTTTTAAATTGGTTTATGTTTTCAGGATTACAGGTTTTATATTGTTTGGCCGCTATTACTACACTTCCTCCCATAGCTTAATGCGTACATTGTATAGAAAGATTACCATACCATTCTATACAATAACAGGCCATGCCATACTATACAGTGACACACCATTCTATAAAATGACAGGCCTTGCCTTACCATACTATACAATGGCAGGCTATACCGTACTATACAATGACAGGCCACACCATACTAACCGTACCATACCATAGTTTACCATACCATACAATAGAATGACAGCCCATGCTGTACCATACCATGGCATACCATACTATACAATGATATGCCACATCATTCCCCACAATGACAGGCCACACCATACTAACCATACAATACCGTACAACGACAGGCCATACCATGCCATCAATGACATACCATACCATGCCATACACAATGACAGGCCACACCATACCATACTAAACAGTGACAGGCCATGTCACACCATACTATACAATGACTGGCCATACCTATAATCATAACAAACCATATTAATAGAATGACGGGCCATGCTATACCATCCCATGCGATATCATACTATAAAATGACAGACCATACTACACGACAGGCCATACCATACCATACCATGACAGGCCACACCATGCCATACTATACCATAAAATACCACACCATATTATACCATACCATATATACCATACTCTACCATGACATGCCATATCACAGCATACCATGCCATCCTATGGAATTACTGGCCATATCATACTAAAGAATGGCAGCCCATGCTAGAACATACCATGCCATACCATATTATACAATGGCATATCATACCATATACAATGACAGGCCATAACATACTATACAATGACAGACCACCCCATACTGATCATACCATGACAGGCCATACCATGCCATCAATGACATACCATACCATGCCATACACAATGACAGGCCTCACCATACCGTACTATACAGTGACAGGCTATGCCACACCGTACTATACAATGACTGGCCATACCTATAATCATGCCAAACCATATTATAGAATGACAGGCCATGCTATACCATCCCATGCGACACCATTCTATACAATCACAGACCATACTATACAATGACAGGCCATACCATACCATACCATACAACGACAGGCCATACCACGCCATGCCATACAATGACAGGTCATGCCGTACACACAATGACTAGCCATACCTTACTATGACATATCACACCATACAGTAGCATACTATACGATAAAATACCACACCATTTTATACCATACCATGCTATGCATACCATACTATACCATGACATACCATATCATACCCTACAATGGCAGACCATACCTTACCTTACCATACTATGCAATGGCAGGCCATACCATACATTACATTGTCTGGTCACACAATACTAACCGTACCATACAATACCGTACTATACAATGACAGGCCATTGCATACCATACCATATAATAGAATGACAGCCCATGCTATACGATACCATGGTATACCATACTATACAATGGCGGCCATACCATGCCATACTATACAATGACTGGCCATAATGTATTATGCAATGACAGGCCATGTCATACAAACCATACCATACTATACAATGACAGGTCATACTATAAAATGACACGACATAACATATTATCCGATGACAGGCTATGTCATACAAACCATACCATACCATATAATGACAGGCCATACCATGCCGTCAATGACATATCATACCATAACCTTGGCCACTGGAAATATGTGGCAGGAGAGGGCCAAATTATGCAGCAGGGTTGAGTAAATTATGCATCAAGAAAAGTAAAATGATGCGGCACAACGCAGCACATTTTTAAATTGTATTTATTCATTGTTCTGTACTTTTCACACTTGTTATCACTATCTGGGCATTGGGAGCACCTTATTAGTACCAGTTTAGTACCCAAATATAGCGATAAGCAACAGAAAGGTGACCGGTCAACCTTTGCAAAAGGGCTTCCACTGAGCGCTAACATGTGCCGCTGCGTTTTTACTAACTTTTGAACCGTTTGAGCTAGATACAATTTTTTTGTAAAAATCTGCAGATTATGCAGCAGATGATGGATTATGTACCAACTGTGGCAAACTCATGATTTTGCAAAAATCGCTGAGACCACACAATCGCACGTTCCAGAGACCCCGGCCATACCATACCATACACAATGACAAGCCACACTATATCATACTATACAGTGACTGGCCATACCACACCATACTGTACAATGACTGGCCATACCTATAATCATACCAAACCATACAATACCATACAATGACAAGCCATACCATACAATACCATGGTAGGTCACACCATACCATACAACAGAGGTCTTCATACGTTTTTGCTATGAGCCCCCCTAAGTAAAATGTTTTGAAGTCCGGCTCCCCTCAAAAACTTTATGGCAAGGACTGGGGGAGTGGGAGGTACTTGACTCAGTGCAGGATGCGGGTTTATGAGATCATTTCAGGAGTACTTTTTCTATAGCGCAAAAACCACACTACACACGAGACTTATAAAACAGCAAATGCATCAAACAAAAACAAGTATTGACCCAAAACTACTGCTTTCCATAATTGGGGGATTGTGAGTCCCTCACACTTCTGGACCACAATGCAACTACACCTGCTGCACTAATGATAACTGTAGTCGTGAGCAGCAGGCTATCTACTCTGCCACTTTCAACTCTTCCCCACCATCCCTGACCATCACTCCAATCTTGAAACAGGCCTTCTGTACCTTTCAGAAAAAAAGAGCTCCCACGTGTTGTCTCCCTCTTTTCTTCAAAGGTGCCCTCCGTCCTAATGCTAGAAAGGAAAATAAGCTCACATGCCCCTTTTTAAAAGTGAGACAGTCATAATAGTGAAGCAGTGGGCCCCTCAGACCCCTGGGCCCCAGTGATACTTCATTTACATGCACTTGCAGAGGCATTTGCTCCACCCTGGGAACCCATCCACAGCCCCCAAGGGGGGCGCACCCCATAGTTTGAAGACCTCTGCCATACAATGGCAAGTCATGACAGGTCACACCATAGCATATCATACTATACCACAAAATACCACACCATATTATACCATACCGTGCCATACATACCATATTATACCATGACATGCTATATCATACCATAAAATTACAGGCTATACCATGCTATCATGTACAATGACTGGCAAACCATCCTATACAATGACAGGCCACACTATACTAACTATGCCATATCATTCCATACAATTATAGGCCACACCATACTATAGAATGGCAGCCCATGCTATACCATAACATGCCATCCTATAATATACAATGGCATGACATACCATAACATACAATGACATAACCATACCATAGCATGTACAATGACAGGCCAAACCATACCATACTATAAACTGACAGGCCATACTACACCGTACTGTACAATGACTGACGAAACCTATACCATCCCAAACCATACTATAGAATGACAGGCCGTGCAATACCATCCCATGCCGTACCATACTATACAATGACAGACCACACCATACCATACTATACCATAGAATGGCAGGCCGTACCACACCATACTATACCACACCATACCATATCATATCATATCATATACCAAGCCATACCATGCCATACATACCATGCAATACCATATCATACAGTGACAGGCCCGAACATTTCATACTACAACATAGAAGCCTTTCTTCTGTTTTTTACTCTTAAATAGACTACACAGCAGCTGCATAGCTGTACGTGGCTAAATGAATATTGACATAACCAATGGATCTTGCATGGTCAAGATTTATTGACATTGTTAATTCCTGTTTAATGTTTGCTGCTACTGTTATAGGCAAAAATGACTTTGTCAGTGGGTCTAGTGAGCAAAGTATTCAGCTAGTTAATTGTTTATTATATGTGTGAACACTGTGCATCTTTTCTCAGGTGAGGCTTGTTTACTGTGATGACTTTTCATCACTTTCACAGGTCGTTTGTTAGAACAAGCATTTTGAAGGAACCAGATTTTGGTACTTTTCGGAAAACTAGGATTTTTGGATGATGTGGTTATGACAGGTTGGAGAATTCCACAGTTTGAACACTTGTACTGGGAAGAATGATCACCTATTTGGAATGTGTTATAATGTGGACAATCCGGGTTGGAAATAAACAGTACACAGATTTAAACTACGAACAAGCAAGTTTGAAAGCTTATTTCCAGATAATTATGATAGCAAATAACATCTATGTTATATAAAGTAGGAATGACATTATTAAATCTTGCAACCATGTGTTTTCTGTGTAAATAATCAATCAATTAATCAATCACGACATTTGTAAAGCGCGCTACTGACCCGGAAGGGTCTCAAGGCGCTGGGGGAGGGGTACGTTACTGCTCGAACAGCCAGGTCTTGAGCTGCTTCCTGAAGGAGAGATGGTCTTGGGTTAGCCGAAGGTGGATGGGGAGGGAGTTCCAAGTCTTGGCTGCCAGGTAGGAGTAGGATCTTCCTCCGGCGGTGGCTCTGCGGATACGTGGTACGGTGGCGAGGGCGTGGCTGGTCGATCGTAGTTGGCGGGTGGGCGTGTAGAAGGTCATGCGGTCGTTGAGGTACTTGGGGCCCAGGTCGTGGAGAGCCTTGTGTGCGTGGATGAGGAGTCTGAACGTGATTCTCTTGCCGACGGGGAGCCAGTGCAGGTCTCTCAGGTGTCCGGTGATGTGGTTTTGTCGGGGGATGTCCAGGATGAGTCGTGCGGAGGCGTTCTGGATGCGTTGGAGTCTTTTTTGAAGTTTGGCTGTTGTACCGGCGTAGAGGGTGTTCCCGTAGTCCAGTCGGCTGGTGACGAATGCCTGGGTAACGGTCTTCCTGGTTTCTGTGGGGATCCATCTGAAGATCTTGCGGAGCATGCGCAGGGTGTTGAAGCATGATGAGGAGACGGCGTTGACTTGTTTGGTCATCGAGAGGGAGGAGTCCAGGATGAAACCCAGGATGCGCGCGTGGTCCGTTGTTTTGGGAGTGGTGCCCAGGGCAGGGGACCACCAGGAATCGTCCCAGGCGGAAGGGGATGATCCCAGGATGAGGATCCCAGGATAAGGATTTGCCACTTAATTCACGGCATAAGTTGTATGGGTGTGCACATTTTGCATAATTTGCTCTTGTGTAATTACGCAAAATTCCAGAAACCGTATCGCGAAATTATGTGAAATGCAAAACAGTTGTTTAATTATATATTATAGTGCAAAGTGCGTCCTCACGTCCATTCTGGAAGCGAGAATGCCTAAATTAATAGTGCAAAAAATACATGGGGCACGAATAACAGCTGCTCATGTTCTGACTGTTCGTGTTGTACCTGTGCACCCATGCTAAACTTTTGCTGGGAACAATGCATATTTATGACACGTGGCTTAATTTAGGTTAATGAGCGTAAAGCAAGATTATGGACGCGTACGTCAGCGTAATTCAAATTTCGCGTGAGGCCTAACTGCTGGTTTGTACAAAAAAGTTGCTTTTAGCTGAAAGGATTAAGAGCAATGGTAGACTCTCCAAGTTCCTGGTCAACTTTGAACTGCTCATTGCTGTATTCAGGCATTTAAAGAGGTGATGTCTTTCCCCCCCCAAAGAATGTTAACATCCTCAGTGGATGATCTGGCAGAAGGGACATTGTCTGCATCAGAAAACAAAAATATTGCATACATAAATGTACTACTCACTAGGCCTGGGCGCAAATTTCGTTCTGTTCACGGAAATTGCAATAATGTGACATTTTTGCGTTCCGCGGAGAGCGCGTAAATGTCAAAATTTCCGCTTTCCGCAGCTTGGCGATAATTTGTTTCTTGCTCGCGCTGTAAAATAATACATTCTCGCGTGCGCCACCGCCTTACCTGAATCCCTGCGTTCGCCGACAAGTTTTCTTGATCCGGTCGCGTTCTCCATGAGATGTTGGATTGTTTTTAGCCATTTGCGCTGTCTCGCGACAGTTCGCGCCCGCAGTGACGTCAGGCGTCGCGTGATCACGTCTTTCTTCTCGCGATCATGCACCGCGAGACAACTCAAAACAGGATGGCCGCTCCCGTGAGCAACCACATGGGTAAGTTGGCGACCCGCAACCATGCAGAAAATCTCGCGAACATGCGGGAAAACAATTTCCGCATCTTCGCGATATTTCCGCTTGTTTGCGATAATTTTAAACATTCGCGATAATTTGCAAAAGTGGATTTCGCAAATTCCGCCCACCCCTACTACTCACTGGAAAAAAATATTCCTTTTTTGTCAAACAATAGCTTGTTTCAACTATTTGCATACATTTGTTATGCATTAAAGACACTCTTCTCATAGCGGCAGCTATTTTATGGAGTTTAAAATAGTCATCAACCTCTTGCATTAATTCTTTAATACTTAAGTGCCTCTTAGTTATATACAATGATAATGGATGCGAAATGCACAATACTGTTCTCGAGGAATGTGTTAGTAATTGTGCCACAGTCCCTAAGGCACGGAAGGAAAATGGTATCGCCCACCTCCTGGTTGGATAAAAAGAGACAGACCTAATTGGTCTGGCTTGGGCACCTCAAACGTTTGGGCCCTGCATCACTCATGCACTCTTGGTAGCTGCACCCAGGTCCTATGGGGCTGCTCTTTTTGGAGAGGTGCATTTAGATGCAGCTGAATGCCATCCTGAGTTAAACTCAAAACTGAAAACACATTTTAGAAACCATCTGGAATGCACAGAATGAAAGAGGCACATTTTAGCACCCAGAGTGGGCCAGGGGTAGCAGAGGTTACATCACTTATCCTTTGACCTTTATGAAATCACAAGAAGTGACATCATATGACCCTTGGCCTTGATTTTTTTTCTAGGAAATCATGCCATATGACCTTAACCTTGATGACATCACAATAATTGACATTACTGAATGTTCATAATAATTTCATGATTAATGTAGCAATACAGCACAGACAAATTCCTTTTTAAGATAACACCTATATTATGCTGCTGACTTGATCTTTAAAAGTTCAGGGGTATAGTACTTGCCCTGCATTGCAGCAAGTGAGTGAAGCAAGTAAGCCAGACTACTTGTGAGTGGTTCCGCTCCCCTAAACAATTGTGAAAATAAAAAAGGAACCAGAGGCGGCTCCTCTGTAATGGCGGAGGAGCGTCGCCCCACTTGTCAGAGTCAGTCACAGACAAATTAAATGATAATGAAACAATATCACTTTATTTTTCTTTGACTGACTCTGAAATGCATGCAGGGCGGGCCTGGCCATGACAGGCAGGTGGTGGCACTTAGAAGTGCGCATGAATGTTTGTCTGGCTGTCCTAGGTCAGCCAAACATACCATGCGCAATTCTATTCCTCCAACCCAGCTATGTTTCCAGTTAAGTTGGGGAAATGCTGCTGGCTCCCAGAGAGCAGTGCCAGGATTGGCTGAGCAGCCACATCCTTCCCAGAGACTGCTGGGAGAGCTTTGAGTCTGCAGCCGCCGACGGCGTTAGAGGCTGCGGGAAAAAGGTATGTTTAAAAAAAAATATTATTCCCAGCCCACCCGTCCGTCCGTCCATCCATCCCTGCCTCCCCTGCCCCCAACCCCCCACCCCCATGTTAGGAACTTCTTTCAGTGCATTTTAATCACAAAGTTGTTCATGAATTTGTTAAAGTGCCATAGTCATTGACAAAACATTCATTAAATATTCATCTCCTTTCATGGTGTGCCAAGCCATTAAAACCAGATGTTCCCCAGTTCATCCCATTTAAAAATAAATGTGCTCTAGCTGCCCTCATACGTCAAAAATTACCTCTATTGTGCCAGCACTAGCGTTTTTCCTTGGTTGCCCCATAAGCTATGGGTGCCCCCAACATGCCAATGGCAATATTGTTTAATTTATTCTGTCCTTTTGCCATAAGTGACCATTATTTTAAAAATTCCCTCTGTATGCCAGGGCCGGAATTGTGTCATGGTTGCCACCCTCCCATATGCTAGGTTGACCTTCTTTATACCAGTAATTTACTCCAATTTGCTAGTACCAGCCTTTTGCCATGGGTGCTCCTATGCCAAGAATGTCCTCAAGTACAGCAGCATGGTTCCACGGGTGCCCTGTATGCAATAACAACTGCTAGTATGTGAGTACCAGTATTTTATCATGGGTGCCCATTATGCCAAGAATTATTACCAGTGCCAGTATTTTATGACAGGTGTCTGTCATGTTATGAATCGATCAAGTATGGCAGAGCCAGTTTTTTTGCCAAGGGTGCTTCTGTAAGACAAGAATTACCCGCAGTATGCTGGGTCAATGACAGACTTACAAGCACAACACCACATTCCCGCTCACTCACACTCTCTACCACCTACTTATCCTAATTTATTCTTACTTGCAGTCAACCTTCATCTCACTCACTCACTCATTGTCACTCCCTCTGACACACTTATTATTACTGACACTCAATCTCACTATCTTTCAGGGACTCTCACTCACTTTCCCTCGTACACACATGCTTACACATAGACATTCTCACATACACACATGCTCTCTCTCACATAAATACATTCTCACCTGCAAGCACGCACACAATTTTCATTTAAAAGCATATTTGTATTTACCTAAGCTGGCACTAGAAGTCCCTTTCCAGCTAATTGTGCTCCATTTTTTATTACATTAATAGTGATTAATACTAATTGGATATTATTCACTAATAGCACAATGAAAAATTATCAGAAAATAACGAGTGTTTTTGCCAACAGTAAGACAAGGGTCGCAAAAACACTGCCAGGGGTTTGCTAATGGCAACCCAGGGGTCGCTGCAGCGACCCCTGGTGACCCCTAAATGACGTAAATGTTAGCACCAAGTCCGATCGAGACCCCTGAACTAGAGACAAGCTGACTGCATTCAGATCTGTGCATCAGCCACAGTAACCCACAGAGCTTATTAACAGTTCATGGAAACCTTATGTAGAAAAAAATAAACTTATATTCTTGTCTCTTGAAAAATGAAAACTCAGAAGCACGACACACAGATCAGCTTTAAGGTGACGGTAATTGCATTGTTCGAGTGTGGTACTGGTGTGGGTTCCATGGACCATGGCGGGGACCAGGAACGTCACTGAGGTATATTCATCTTTAACTCTTACTTGCCCTGGCACTGTCCTTGCTAACCCTGGTCCCATGGTTTCTGAATCCAGGGACAACACGCCCTGTGTATATGTTCTGCAGCTATCTCCCTTCCCTCAGATAAGAAGCTGTTGAGAGTATGAAGGCCCTGATGGTGGCAAAGGCTAAAGGGCATGTGATGTCACTTCCGCTAACCTGGCATTTGGATCACTTGATGTCTATGAGTGAGGCACAATAATGTGTGGCCCCTTTGAATCTCACCCATAGTGTCTGGGGTACTCTTGGCGGTTTGTGAGTGTAAGTAGAAAGTTGTGGGTGTTGGCAGCTTGCTCTGTCGCCCTTTCTGGAGATCTGCTGCTTGCAGAACTGCCCTCTCCCCTGATCCATAAATTATTAATTTTACATCTGCATTAAAAATTAAAGGCAGGTGTGGGATGTGTGCCTCCACGATGGAAAGCACACCTCTCCTAACACAGATGCTCCTTCAATGTTAATGTGCTGGAACAGTGTTCGCTTTCGGCCTCCATGCAGGGTCTGCACACAGCTCTGATGACTCCTAGCCAGTGCAGTTGTGCTGCTACAAGATAATCTGCAGCGTGTACATATAAGGCTTCAGTCTCGGTGACAAGGGGCTGACAGGTGGCTCTTAACATGTCTCCAAAAGATAAAAAGCATTTTCTTGAAAGGTGAGTTTGGCGCCCCACCCTAGTCGCCTTTGGAAAGATGAGAAACAGCCCGAGGGCAACATATTTCCCAGACAAATGGCCAGTTCAGGCGAGTTCTCTTTTGATGAGCAGATGCTGAGCCTGCTGGAGGGGTTTGTGCTTTGAGGGGGTGGAGAATGGATGAGGGGGGTTTGAAATCTAATACCACCTTCTGGTGCTATAAAAGGGTCAGTCGGAGCTGGCTGTGGTGTACTCTTGTGCTTTTGCCACACCAGGTACATCTGAAGCCCAGGGCCTTCTCACCAGCCGCCATCATGCAGCGCTTTAGCAGCCAGTCTGCGTATGGGTCATCAAGCAGGGGCCCTGCATTTGGGGGCGAGTCATTCAGTATCTCCAAAGGGGTGTATAGCTCTGGTGGGGCTGGCTTTGGGGGGGGCTCCTTCGCTAGTGGTGCTGGGGCTGGCTTTGGAGGGGCTTCCTTCGGTGGTGGTTCTGGCTTTGGGGGTAGCTTTGGCGGCGGTGCTGGGGGTGGCTCTGGTTTCAGCTTCAGCGCAGGGGGTGGCGATGGCGGCCTCATTGGCAGCGGCGGAGAGAAGCAAGTCATGCAGAACCTCAATGACCGCCTGGCCTCCTACCTGGACAAGGTGAGGGCCCTGGAGGCCGCCAACACCGAGCTGGAGCTCAAGATCAAGGAGTGGTACAGCAAGCACGCAGGCAGTGTTGACGGTGGGCGCACCAGCGACTACAGCAAGTACTACGCCACCATCGACGACCTGAGGAACAAGGTAAGTGGTTGATTCAGGAATCATCAGTGGCTTCAATGCATGTCCTGCCAAAGATGTGGAAGGTGGTTTCTGTTAATGCTAGTATACCATACTGTTGGATGCATATCATTCACAATTGTGTCCTTTGTCCACCCCACCCTCCAAAACAAATTCACTGTCTCCTACTAGAAGGAAGCAGAATGACTTGTAAGAAAGGCACAGTTACTACAGAGATGTCGGTGATCCATTTCATGTGTGAGTACTCAATGCAATCCCCACTATTATCTTTGCATTCTGTTACAGGAAGGTTGTACAAGGAATATGGAGATATCACAGTATCGTTGCCAAAATATCAAGTAAGTAAATATAGGTAAGCATACATTTACTATTCTCAACTCCACATCCATGTACCATAACAATATATGTATACTGTCAAGATAGATGTATGTGGATTTAAGGATAGTAAAGCTATACTTATCTATATACTGTTTAGACTTTGGTCCTCAATATTTTGCCTACGCTATTCTTGCATCTTGATATTCCCTACTCGATATTCAGTGCCTCCGCTGAGCAGGACTGGATCAACGACTCCAGAGCTCTCAGGGTTTCTAGATCCATGCATCAGTGGCTCATGCAGCCCAGACTCATGCATTGCATTCTGTGACTTGCAGTCTTGCTTATCCCATTATAAAATCAAGACTACAAGTCCCAGAATGCAAAGAACGAGCTGCTCACACATGGACCTGGTAAACTTCAGAGGTCTGCTACTCATGCGTGGCATGGTGCATCTTTACGTCTTAGAGCATGCTAAGATGTGTAGAATGCAAATGAAAAAAATCACAGAAATAGGAAAACTCCTCTGCTCCCCATTCCAATGTACGAGACGAGAGCGAATGAAAGCACAGTGGGGCGGTAACACGGGAGCGGTAGGTTGGTTAGTTACTTCACACCCCAAGCTGGTACCACTTCAGCTCAGTGAAGGACAGAAAACGAAGGGTGTTCAATCTCTTCCTGATATCTGTACATCTGACTTCTGTCCTTTGACGTCCTTCCTGTAAAGGGTCATAAAGTTGGCGACAAGAACAGAAAGCTTCAGTGGCCTTAAAATTGAGAGGTCACCTGAATCCATGCCATTACGAACAATGGGGCAGATTTACAAGAAACTGACGCATCTCCCTAGATGCCTCACGTTGTAAATAGGGAGCATTGTTTGCGCCACCGTTGCGTCAAAAAAGTGACGCAATACGGCGCAAAGAGCCGCAAGAGGCTTGTAAATCTGCCCCAATGTTTCTATTCCTGTTTTTTTATGTGGCACTGGCACTCTCTCGTGCTATGTCGGTGTAGTAGTCTTTGTTTACTTCAATTGAACTAATTCGGGAAACACGCCCCATACCAATGACTGGTAGGTTAAAAGTCCAGGACTGGAAACTGTATCCACTGTGACATGGAGTGAGCTGGCCATCCCACGTTCCGCAGGGTCATCTCCTTGACTTTCATCGCGCCCCTCAAATGTAAGAGCTAATGGAACGGCCAAATATTCAACTATGTGGTGATATCAGTCAACAAAGGTTGTGCGAATCTTTAGTCAATCTGTTTTGGGGTTTTTTTTTGCCAAGAAAACGTTTCATTCTGGCGCGTGTACATTTACCTTTGCGACTGGAAGCGTCTGTTTAAAAATCCCAACATGCAAAGCGCTGCCCGCTACTGAGCCAGGACTGGCTAAAAGCGCCCTGCACCACACGGGGCCTTTCTATACATTTTCTGCAGGGTTGGCACGTGCCGTACTGCTTCAATGCGACCCATTTTTTCGACCTAGACAATGCCCGACTGACCGCCACGCCCTTCAGTGTGTGTCTGAGGGAGGTCGACCACAGAGCGTCTTCCTTTTCCCATCCGTCGACTTTCACAGGATGGAGATGGAATACGAACATAACCGAAAGATTAGGACAGAAGGAGGAACGATTCCTACGAATCCCCAACACTGGAGAGGTGCTTCCAAATTAGTAACGTTCCTAAGGCCTACGAACACTTCAAAGGGTAACTGAGCTAGGGTGACCAACCGTCCGTAAATTTCACGGACAGTCCGTAATTTCGGCCGTCTGTCCGTTGTCCGTGAATGATTCTTTAACGGACGCCATTTGTTCCTAATTTTAACCGGGCACCGGTCGCACCACCCTAAAGCCGGCACAGCTTTCACCCACCTCCCTGCTTGACTCCGATGCTGTTGAGGTCGACTCCAATGCAGTACCAAAGCTTAGATCCCCAGCAGCATTGGAGAGGCCCAGTGGGATGGCAACCCTCACACCTTCCGCCCTTGATGAGCTGTTAAGAGGTGCTTGAATGTGACTGAGAGGGAGGGGCTGCAGCTTCAGGCACAGGGGCATCTATTCAGATGCAAACAGCCCTGAATGTGTCATGTCTCTTCAATTTAGAGGGGCCTCACACATTCTCTTTCTGCCCAGGGCCCCAAAAATCGTAGAACCGGCCCTGATTACACCAAGGCAGCACGTGGTTCTCTTCACAGAGCTTAATTACTGTCACTAAATTGTAAGCAATCGTGGTTCTTCAAACATGAGGTCTATAATGTAATAAAATAAAGAAATGGCACAATCACACCCGCACTGATTAACCAGCCGCGGCCTGTGGAGGGAGTTCCGTGGGGCGGTAAGGCGGGGCGGGGGAGGGGCAGGGTGGGGGGTTCTAAAAACCGGAATATGGATAATTGCAGGTAAGTAAACAATTAAATAAATAAAACGAATTTCGTAGCGTGCGCTGCATCGCAAAATGCGATGCAGCGCGCGCTACGAAATTTGTTACTTGTTACTTGTTTACTTACCTGCAATTATCCATATTCCAGTTTTTAGAAACCCCCACCCTGCCCCTCCCTCGCCCCACCTTACCGCCCCACGGACCTCCCTCCACGGGCCGTGGCTGTGATTAACAAAGTATGGAGGACAATCAGTTAAATCAGTTCTCTTGGAGTATCTCCTTTAAGTACTTTACATCACAGTGGGGGATGGCAAAACTAACATTTTGGAAAGAGAGCCTGTCTTCTCGTTGTCTTGTCCAGGAGGAGGTGAGGAGCCCTACCCCATCCTGGAAGAGACCAAAATGATACCAAAATACTGCATGCCCACCCCTGTGCCCACCCTGGTGGATCCTGTTCCCCCTCCTGTGATAGCTCCTGCCCCCCATGATGGCTCCTGTCCCCCCATCTGGTGGCTCCTATCCCCCCCCCCGCCTGTGATGGCTCCTACCCCCCCTGTGGTGGATCCTGTCTCCGCCCTGGGTGGCATCTGTCCCAGTCTTGGAATGGCTCCTGCAGTGAGGGTGAAGTTCTTGATGAGCTCTTCTCAAAAAAATTAATATGAAAAGATGGCCGAGTGAGTAAGTAAAGGGATGGGTGGATGGCTGGATGAATTAGTGAAAGGGTGAATGGGTGAATGAAAGATTGAATAGATGGATAATGAGAGAGGATGGATGATTGATGAGTGAGTGGAAGGATGGATGAGAGAAAAGGTAAATTGCTGGATGTATGGGTGGAAGGGTAGCTGGATGGGTAAAAGGGTGGATGGATGAGTGAAAGGATGGATTGATGAATTGATAAGTGCAAGGGTGAATGGACGGACAGATGAGTGAAAGGGTGGATGTAAGGATGGATGAGTGAGTGAAAGGGAGGGTAGATGGACAAAAGGATGAATAGATGACTGAAGGAGTGAAAGGATAAATGGATGAGAGAAATGATGGATGAGTGATAGGGTCAATGGATGGATTCATGAGTGGATGAGTAAATGGATGGGTGGGTGGATGGAAGGAAGGATGGCTAAGTGAAAGGGTTGGTGGAGAGAGAAAGGGAGGATGGATGGATGACTGAAAGGGTGGATGGGTGGAAGGATGAGTGACTGGGTGGATGGATGGATGAGTAAGTGAAAGGATGGCTGGATGGGTGAAAGGGTAAATGGCTGGATGGATGAGTGAATGGATGGATGGGTAGAAGAGTGGATGGATGAATGTACAGATGGATAGGGTGAAAGGGTGGATGGATGGATAATGCATAGATGAGTGAAAGGATGGATGAGTGTAATGATAGATGGAAGGATACATGATGGATAAGTTTGCAAATGGTTGAATATGTTTGGATATGGCTGGGCTTATTTATATACTATTGCGCGACCTCCTCTGATGTGTCTGTAAAACTTACCTATTGTCCTGAAGTTTTGTCCTGAATTTTGACCTCCTGTCTTGAATTTGTGTCCTGAATTTTAACCCTTTGTCCTGAATTTTTGTACTCACCGTCCTGAATTTGCACCAATGCCAGTTGGTCACCCTAAACTGAGCCCATAGCTGGACTAAGCCGCCTACCCTAGAAGTCCATTGAGGTTTATAGATGCGAACCCTGGGTGAAAAGAGCAACAAATAATAAAACTACCACGAGGTACCCTAAGGTGTGAGTGTGTGGCAGGCGGGGTGCTCAAGCGGATGTGGTGAGAGGGTGGTGTCAGATTTTAGGGTGAACCATCATACCTCACTGCTAAGTGGCAGCAAAGACACCTGCAATCTTTCCTTTTAGTCAATAGAGCTTTGCATCCTGGAACTTGGCGGTTCCATTTTGCCCTTATATGTACAGGTCTGTTTGCCCCAACATGCCAGGGCTACACAGCCCGGACAGGATCATGCAGTGAACACGGGAAACCGAGTTAGCAATGATCCAGTTCTATAATCCAGGGCTCTCACGTCTCTTGGATTTATACCGGAGTAGCAAATCCAGGCCTGATATTTTAATCTGCATTTTCGACCTTGTAATTGATCATTTATTGTTAAACTACAAGAGCAAGAATGCAAACAACAAAAACCTAGGGTGGGTGAGTTCATCAGGCATTCGGGGATCCCTGAAGAGGAGAGACACACATTGAGTTGTTAAAGAGCCTTTTTATCCAACATACAAGATGTATTATGCAAATTGCCATATTTTCCTGATAAAAATCAAAATTTCAATATATTGTATTCCGTCTTTTGAATGCAGAAAAATATTTTGGGACTGCAGGGTTTTGAAGTGATCCAACCCCAAACGTGCCAACGGAATCCATTTCTTGTTTTCCAGGATGTATCACAGTGCATGCTGGAAGACATACTGGCACATGCATCAACAAAGACTTTTGCGATTCCTAAATTGTGATTTTTAAGCAATCGCAATTAAGGAATAGCAAAAGCCTATGCATGTAGGAATCGCTATAAAACTAGCGAATCCTACAAATTCCTTAATTGCGACTCGCAAATCGCAAATTTTTTAACTTTAATGCATTGCATTTAAGGAATCTCCATTTGGGATTCCTTAAATGCAATCGCAATTTAAGGAATCGCTATTTAGAGATTCCTTAAATTGCGATTTTTGCATTTGGGATTATGCATCCCAAATGCAAAAATACCGGTCGCAAAGGGGCAGATTCTGCTAATCTGCCCGTTTGCGACCAGTTTTCTCGTTGGTGCATGTGGCCCATAGTCGGGTATTTCTCAGTAAGAAACAGGCCTGTAGATTACACGTGAAACTCAGAAATGAAGTCCCTCTCTCAAACAAATGCTGAATAGCTGTAGAATAGAGGGGCATATTAGCAAGCAGGCGTTAAAAAATTATCGCCGCTTTTGCGTCCGTTTTCGGACGAAAAGCGGCAATAATTTTATCGCCTTATCTGCAAGGTCAAGCTATCGCGTGAAACCTTGCCTTATCTCCATTACCCTTAATGCCTATCTTTGCATCTCTAATGAGATGCAAAGTGGGCGTTCCTCCCCAGGATAACGGGAGAAATGTCGCTACGTGACATTTCTCCTATTATCAAGCCTCACGCAAAGCAGCATAGCAACAGGACAAGTAGCGATACCTCTGTTATCGCTACTTTCCTTACGCCTGCTTTGAAACTGACTTAGCCATGATATCCTATGGAAGCTGGATCTCATGGCTAAGTATGTGAGGCACTATTAGCAAGCTATCGCCAAACTTCGTGGGATTATCACTGGGTTTCCAGCGATAATCACACGTTTGGCAGTTAGCGCTAGGATTTTTATCGCTTTTGAGATAAGCGTTGCTAATAGCACGCTATCTCAGAGATAAAAATCCACGCAAGCCGGCGATAATTATCCTAGCGCTCAGTGCGCTTAGCGATAATTATCGCCCGTTGTTGCTGATATGCCCCAGAGTTATTTGATGGAGTGCACATTATGAACAGAATCACCCCAGTCATTTGCCTGAATTTAAAGAGCTGTATACAGAACTCCCAATAAATTATGGATTTAGAGTCCTTGGGACTGTAGTACTTTATAGTTGTTAGGTACAGAAAATATGATTGCAGGAAAGTGAAATTGAAATTCATGCTCCATTGGTCTCTGCAGTCTGTTAGCAACTTTTTTCATTGTGGCCTACAGGGTCCCAGCTACCTGGGCTCTATTCGAACCAATGGGCAATCAGTGACAGCTACCTGGGCTCCATTCGAACCAGTGGACATTCAGTGACAGCTACCTGGGCTCTATTCGAACCAGTGGGCATTCAGTGACAATTACCTGGCCTCTATTCGAACCAGTGGGCATTCAGGGACAGCTACCTGGGCTCTTTTCGAACCAGTGGGCATTCAGTGACCGCTACCTGGCCTCTATTCGAACCAGTGGGCATTCAGTGACAGCTACCTGGCCATTATTAGAACCAGTGGGCATTCAGTGACAGCAACCTGGGCTCTTTTCGAACCAGTGGGCATTCAGTGACAGCTACCTGGGCTCTATTTGAACCTGTGAATATTCAGTGACAGCTACCTGGGCTCTATTCGAACCTGTGAATTTTCAGTGACAGCTACCTGGGCGCTATTCGTACCAGTGGGCAATCAGTGAAAGCTACCTGGGCTCTATTCGAACCAGTGAGCATTCAGTGACAGATCCTATATTCGTGCACCACAGTTGTCAGATTACAACCCCAAAGGACTGCGGCAAACTCACCACATACAAGGGCAGCGACCTAAGATCATCACTAAGGACTAGCACTGTGGTTACTCATGCATGACACCAAAACGCTTCCCAACACGGTCCACGCTGCAACTCAACCGAGCGCTTCCCCACAGTATAGCAGGCTACCTATCAGTTAACGTGCCGTGGCACCTTGTCAGGGGTATGAAGCGCTACAAGCAGAGCTCTCAAGTTCTCCAGGACCATCTGTGAGTAGTCCATCTAGTTCAAGTTTTTTCATTTTTATTCTTGGATTTGCAAACCTGTTTATTCCATTTTAAAACCAGGACTACAAATCCCAGAATGCACCAAATGAACCTAGACTGAAGGCGCTATTCACACATAGACCTAGAAAACACGGAAGCTCCACATATAAATTAAACGACAAGGCACTTCAATACATGTATGTAATGCATTGTAAATGTAGCACTTGTCCATTGAACGTTTCTCACAAGTGCTAATCTATCAAGAATAACACTCTCAAAATGTCCTCTTTCTTTTTCCTGTCCTCCAGATAGGCGCTGCCACCATTGACAATGCCCGCATACTGCTGCAGGTTGACAACGCCAGGCTGGCTGCTGATGATTTCAAGCTGAAGTGAGTAATAGTTGGGGTCTTGAATTCAAGGCTCTTTTACTGCTCCCTCCTTCCCTGACTGATGTCTAGTCTCCAAAAAAAGTTGCTAAAAGTGCCCAGGCGGCAGATTATCACAGCTAGCCTCAGTCTGAGAAGCTCAGTCCAGTTTTCTTCTTTCAAAAAAACAGTCTGTTGGAGTACCAGGGCTCTCCAAAGATTCTTTTAACCAGACTATATGAATTTTAGCAAAATACTGCCACTTAATTTAAAGTGTCATTTAGCACCTGTGGTGGCTTACCTGAATACCTTTAAATTTGCAATGTCTATTTCCGATCAAAGAGTATTGTTTCCATGGCAGATTTTTATGATATCCTTTTTAAGATAAATTCACATGAGTGAACTGACATGAAAATTGATTGCATATTTGGTGGCAGATATCCTGAAATTCTGAGCTGGGTCTGGCCCTTCTAGGCCATATTGGACAGCCCTGCTTTGAAGGTTCTTTGCAGCATGACACACCCACATTTCAAAACGTTGTAGCATTTAAAATCCTGCACAACCAGTCTTTTGTTTAAAGAATTCTTTTGTCAAGGGCTGTTCAGTAGATCTTGGCTTCAACCAAAGCTAAACTCTTCATTGACGCCTCACAGGATGTTATTATCTACTGGTGAACCCACCTTGTACAAATACTGCCTGCTTCTGAAAGGTTGGCTCTCTGAGAGTCAAACTGCACCGGCCTCCATTCAGACTGGTCGTGCAGGATGTAGTCCTGTCTCATAGACTGAGTGAACCAATTCAGATCTTTCTAGTCTACATTTCTATAACTTATTTGTTTTGCAGATGGGCAGATCATGCATAGACTAGTTTAGGAACTGTGGGATAACACATGGTGCATATTCCATTGTCATTTATTTATCAATATACCTCCTGTTACTAAGGATTTTAGTCCTTCAAGCATAGCACTAAGCCCTCTTCAATCGCCTGCTTGTTAATCATCCAATGCACACCAAAGCCATTGGATGATTTGTGTGGAATCAGTGACTATTAAAAGTTGTGCCGCAAGTTACAATATAGACATGATGTAATCAGTAAATCTTGCTCTGGTTCGTGGCAAATACCTCTTCTTTGTCCTTCTTCAGGTACGAGAATGAGCTGGCCATGCGCCAGAGCGTTGAGGCTGACATCAATGGGCTGCGCCGCGTCCTGGATGAGCTGACCATGGCCAGATCTGAACTGGAGATGCAGATCGAGAGCCTGACCGAGGAGCTGGCCTACCTCAAGAAGAACCACCAAGAGGTAGGGGGCAGACCCAGTGCTTTATTCACTGGGTGAACCCGAAGCCAAGTTAGACAGGGCCATAAAATTAGAGTTAGAAATGCATGGGGATGGTGTTCCCTGCGTGCTGTGCTCACCATACACTCTTTATTTGGAAATGTGAGTGAAATCAGATGATACGTCAAGGATTCTCAAGTTAGAGCCCTTGTGTATTATACAGCACACTTGCAAGAAAGGCATGATGAATTGAAAACTTGAAGTGGGCAGAACTTCTTGGGGAAAAATGTTCTACCGAAAAGGGTATAATGTTTGCTACTGAAGTGGTTTTTAGATGTTGTTAATAACGGTTGTGTGGTGCATTGGGTAGTGTATACTCCTGTTAAAGGCTGCTGAATTTTGGGTTGTGTGCTTTGCCATCCAAGAGTGGGAGATACAAGTTACCAAGTTTCCTATGCATGTTCTATAGGCAGGTGTGATGCCTGCAGTAGTGTGTTGTTCTAGCCACAGGTTTTGTCTACTGTAGATGAGTATGTGGTCACACATAGCTTGTGATCTATTGGGTACCGTCTTCCTCTGACAAATGCTGCCTGATGGTTAGTTCTTATAAAAGATGGAGAAATAGTCTATGGCTTACTAGCTAAGCAGTCTATTATTCAGGCCGAGGAGGGGTCCAGCAGCTAATGGATTGTATTTGGGTTGTCTGTGATCAATTTGGATGCATGACCCTTTGGGTAATAAGAGGTTCAATTGGAGGAGGATGTTGTCTGTTTAATGGGCATTCTTCCGGGTCAGGATGTTTTTAATAAGTTTTACTTGGGATGCTTTTTCGACTCTTAGTTAATTGTAATGGATGAGGTTATACTACTGTAAGAATGTTGACTACTGTGTTAGGGTTTGACCTACAATGTTTGTAGTGTAGGGAAAGGGCCATGGAGTGACTGTGAGAAGTTGGCCTGGTATATGATGCTCACTAGTTAAAGTGATCACCTTGTACCATGCCAAGCAACCCTTATGGTGTGGTTGTAAGTCAACCTTTTCGGACTAGCTGCCCTAGTGGTAGCGTAGGCTAAGCAGTCTTTGAGGCTAAACTCGTGAAGCGTGTTAAGCCAGCTGTTTTACCAAATGCAACCCCCTTTTATACCAATGAAAGGACACCACACAGATATATATTCAAAATATATATGTATTTATTTCTCAAAGTAACCCCTAGTCTCTTTATGAGCACAGGAGCACAAATCGTCAAACAAGATTATCCCAGAATACACAGAAGTTGCACTTTATATGGATAGGCCCTGGTGGCCACTCGAACCATATACTAAAATAGTGGTATAAGTACCACGAACAGAAAAGGGAAAAGGCCTAGGGCCTCTAGAATCGCTGGGCCTACAAGGAGCTAACGTCAGTTAGTGACCAGGAGGTCCACGGGTGGCGTGTGCAGAGCAAATAGTCACACGCGTGCTCCCATAGGTTTCAATGGGTGCGTAAAAAGTACAAAGTTACTGCAAAAGGAATCTTCCGGATGACCTAGGAACTTAAGATTTGGAACACAGGCACTAGAGATGTAATACTACACTTGGGCACAGGAGTGCCAGCTTTACCTCACCCACAGGAAGCGGGTGCATAGGCCTCGAAGTGCGTCGGGTTTCTTCTATCGGTTCCGTGGGGCCTGTAGACAAAAGTGCTGCAGGCGGTCGGTCGGGAAGAGATGCAGTGGATCCACGAGTGGATCGGAGATGTTGAAGACCTGTAAGCAGAGGGGACAGTGTTCACAGTCACTAGCCAGTGACCAGCGTGGCACCAGGTGGGTACCAGGCGATGTCGGGTGCAAACAGGAAGGAAGGTGTAGCCTGACTCTGCAGCCACGTGGTCCCTGAAGGTCGACGACGTCCAGGAGTCGAGTCACGAGCTGTGCCACGCAGGCTCTCGCTGTCGGCGGTGTCGGCGACTTGATCGAAGCAAACAAGCCTTGGCAAAAGCAATTGTAGGAGGATTCGGAAATCAGCTGTTGGTTCTGACCAGCAAGGTCAGAGGGATTGTTCCTTTGGAGGGGAGCAAGGGCCAGTCTGGAGCAACCAGACCAGCGGTGTTTGTCGTAGATTTCGTCGCCAAGATGGCCACTAGCCAGCGGGCCAGCAACCGGTTAGGCGCGTCGAGTGGCAAAATGCAGAAGGGCCCCACGCAGATCGTGGAGATGCTGGAGGGCTCACCTTTGGTGCAGATGCTGCTCGAGGGTTGGGCTTCTCAGGACCCAAAGCACAACTTGGAGGGAGCCTCGGTTGTTGCACTTGTCAGCTTGTCGTAGTCGTTCCAAGATGGCTGGCTCCACGTGTCTCGGTGCCTCCACGGGTCTCCTCTTTTCAGGGACTGTGGATCGGGCGGTGAGAGGTCTGGAGGTCCAGGTCTTGTCGGTCTCTGGGCTCGGGCTCCGGCGGGAGGCGGCGGCAAAGCAGACGTTGATTCGCTGGATGGTGCTTGCGTTAGCAAGGTGGTCACTCCCTGACCACAGGGGAGATTGGCTTCAGTCCTCTGTGCGGCAGAGCGTCGAAGTTCCCGTCTTCTTCTTAGTTTCAAGTTGATTCCAGGATGTCTGAAGTCTTAGGACACAGCTCCTACCTTTAAGCGGATTCTAGGGGCCGGACTACCTGCTAGGTCCCTCCCTATGGGTGGGACCAGGAAGGGGGGTGGTTACACCCCCAATCCTTTGTCCAGCTCGCCCCAGGCCCGGGACTGGTGTGCCCCAGGACCGGTTTGAACTGGCATATGCACCGAGGCTCCTTGTGAGCCACAGGCATGTCTGGTTTCTTTCAAGCCCTACCTGACCAATACACAAAATCCTGTCTGGGGTGGTGCACGCACCTCCCCTGGCAGAAAACCCTTTGTCCACACCTCCCAAGCTGGAAGGACTCCCAGCAGCAGGAGGGCAGACTTGTGTCTGTGGTGGCAGCATCCATTTTGTGGAGCTGAGGCTATGTCTGATTTTACCCGGGTTTCAGGTACTGTACATGTCGTGTCCCTCTAGAAGGGTGGAATGCTAACCCCGTCGCCAGAATTGGCGAGGGGTTAGTATTCCAATTCGTATGACACCTTACTCGACATGTTTTGATAAAGCCAAACCAAAGATAGCATTTAACCGCGAGGTTCATAATGCACTTAAGAGTATATGGTATGACGATATCTGGAAACAGTAGAAGGAAGTTGTTCCGACCACTGCAGACAGGCTCAGCTCATGCCAGAGCACCATCTCACATGGAACCAAGCACTCTGCCTTCAGGATTGTTAAGGCCTGCCATAGGAGTGACTTATAGGTTACCAGGTGTCCCATTTAAGGTTAGGTATAGGTATACTACACCTAAGTAAGAGGTGATTACACCAACTTACCCCAGCTGAGTGATCAGCCAGTTGTGTCAGATTGTTAGGCCAAGCCTGGGGTGGCATAATACATGCTGCAGCCCCTGGCAGGCCTTGGGTACACCAATGCCCTGGGTACCTAGTGTACACTGGTACAGGGGCTGACAGGGTGATCCACTTCCAATTGGTTATGCACCTAGGGTGCATAGTTTTAATTTAGTAGAGAGAACAGCAGGCTGGGGGTCTGATTGGCAGGCCCACAGCCTCAATATGTCAAAAACCAGTGAAGCAAAAAGCAAAAATTTGGGGTGACCATAGGATAGCAGACCCTACTCTCCTACACAACCCCCCCCCAAACGCTGGGACATTAAACTAGCCTTGACCAGTCTCGTCTTCATGTCCTAAGTGGAAGTACCTGGAGAGACCATCTGCATTCCCATGGTCAGTACCTGGCCGGTGCTCCACTGTAAAGTCCATCCCCTGTAGGGAAATGGACCACCTAAGCAGTTTGGGGTTTTCACCCTTCATCTGATTTAGCCACAAGAGGGGCTTATGGTCGGTCTGAATCTTGAAGTGAGTGCCAAACAAGTATGGCCTCAGCTTCTTCAGGGCCCACACCACAGCAAAGGCCTCCCTCTCAATAGCTGACCAATTCTTCTCTCTGGGGGTCAACCTTCTGCTAATAGTAGTACTGGGAGCAGGTGCCTTAGGGGCAACAGTGTTGGGGGCTCCACCCTTTTTGCAATCACTAGTCCAGTGAGTTGTATTTTTACAATGATTGCACCAGGGTTTCTTTTGACCTTCTTTCTTCTTTTTGGACTGTTGGGACCCACCCTCCTTAGTAGTAGTTTGGGGCCCTGTTGAAGACTTCTGGTCTTTAGGTTTCTGATCTCCACCCTTTTGGTCTGTTTTCTTCTGATCACCCCCTTGGCCCTGGTTCTGGTTCTTTTGCTTAACCCTGGTTCTGACCCATTTGTCTGCCTTCTTTCCCAATTCTTGGGGAGAGGTCAGATCAGAGTCAACCAAATGTTGATGCAGTTGCTGGTTTTGACAGTTATTTAAAATCTGTTCTCTCATCATCAAATTATACAATCCTGTAAAATCAGATACCTTACTTCCCAGCAACCAACCCTCCAAAGCCTTAGTGGCACATTCAATGTATTCAGACCAGTCCTGAGTCTGTGTCTTTTGGGTGTCTCTGAACATTAACCTGTACTGCTCAGTGGTTAAGCCTAACCCATCAACTAGAACACTCTTCAGGACTCTGTAGTTTCTGACATCCTCTTCTCTAACAGTGAGGAGTCTGTCTCTGCCTCTTCCTTCAAAGGAGAGCCAGAGGATTGCTGCCCACTGGTCTTCAGGAACCTGCTGTACTTTGCAGGCTCTCTCAAGAGCAGTTATCCACTTGTGGATGTCATCCCCACTTTTGTAGGGGGGCACAACCTTAGACAGGTTTCTATTATCGAAAACCCTATCTTTGTCCTTAGGGACAATGCTGCCACCAGTGGGTATAGACCCACTCTCTCTAGGTTGCCTAGCCTTGTTCAGTTTTTCTTCCATCAGGGCTACTTCTAGCTCCTGCTTCCTGATCCTCAGCTGGGCTTCCTGCATTCTGGCCTCATGTTCCCTCCTCTGAGGGGTAGTCATCCTTTTCCTGGAGTGACCTTGAGAGCCCCTAGAGCCATGAGAAGCATTGGAGTCACCTGAGCGATTCCTTTGCCTCCCAAGCCCTGTGTTAAGTCCACTGGGGAGATCCAATGGGGGGAACCCATTGTCAGTCCCCAATAGCCTTAGTTTAGCTGGGCCAAGTATAATACTTGGCACTGGGCTAGTTCTCCCTTCATCATCACTACTTTCTGTATCCTCACCACTTTCCTCCCCTGTAGTATGGTTCTCATCTAAGGGATGGCTATTGGAACTGGGTACCTCTGTAGTATCTTCAGAAGGGGGGCCTCCTGTTCCTGACCCTAAGGGGGCTAACTGGGAAGCTTTCTTGAGTGCTCTCTGATTCTCATCATTCTGTAAGAGCTCTCTGAGCTCAGCAGAGTTTGGGTTCTTGGGCTGTTTAAGGCCTCTAAGAGTTGCCAAATGCCTGAGCTCATTCTGATTAAGGGTAGCAAAGCTGGATGGTGCCCTCTGGGGGTCACTCTCAACAGAGATGGGTACAGTGGACCCCTCTGCCCCGGCCATTGCTCTTAAGTGTGGGTGGATGTGTTGCAATCTACCTACACTTGGGTTTACCTACTAAACCTATCTAGTAGTTGTAGTCAGGGTGTGCTACTCCCTTTGCTCTACAACAACTAAGTTCAGTAGAACTTATGTATATCTAATCTTGTTTTATATGTACCTACAGGTACCTATGTGATCTTTCAATTGGTAACCAAGAGATTACAATGGTAAAACACAGCAAGCTCAAATCCAACCGCTGCTCACCAATGTGAGAAGTTGGCCTGGTATATGATGCTCACTAGTTAAAGTGATCACCTTGTACCATGCCAAGCAACCCTTATGGTGTGGTTGTAAGTCAACCTTTTCGGACTAGCTGCCCTAGTGGTAGCGTAGGCTAAGCAGTCTTTGAGGCTAAACTCGTGAAGCGTGTTAAGCCAGCTGTTTTACCAAATGCAACCCCCTTTTATACCAATGAAAGGACACCACACAGATATATATTCAAAATATATATGTATTTATTTCTCAAAGTAACCCCTAGTCTCTTTATGAGCACAGGAGCACAAATCGTCAAACAAGATTATCCCAGAATACACAGAAGTTGCACTTTATATGGATAGGCCCTGGTGGCCACTCGAACCATATACTAAAATAGTGGTATAAGTACCACGAACAGAAAAGGGAAAAGGCCTAGGGCCTCTAGAATCGCTGGGCCTACAAGGAGCTAACGTCAGTTAGTGACCAGGAGGTCCACGGGTGGCGTGTGCAGAGCAAATAGTCACACGCGTGCTCCCATAGGTTTCAATGGGTGCGTAAAAAGTACAAAGTTACTGCAAAAGGAATCTTCCGGATGACCTAGGAACTTAAGATTTGGAACACAGGCACTAGAGATGTAATACTACACTTGGGCACAGGAGTGCCAGCTTTACCTCACCCACAGGAAGCGGGTGCATAGGCCTCGAAGTGCGTCGGGTTTCTTCTATCGGTTCCGTGGGGCCTGTAGACAAAAGTGCTGCAGGCGGTCGGTCGGGAAGAGATGCAGTGGATCCACGAGTGGATCGGAGATGTTGAAGACCTGTAAGCAGAGGGGACAGTGTTCACAGTCACTAGCCAGTGACCAGCGTGGCACCAGGTGGGTACCAGGCGATGTCGGGTGCAAACAGGAAGGAAGGTGTAGCCTGACTCTGCAGCCACGTGGTCCCTGAAGGTCGACGACGTCCAGGAGTCAAGTCACGAGCTGTCCCACGCAGGCTCTCGCTGTCGGCGGTGTCGGCGACTTGATCGAAGCAAACAAGCCTTGGCAAAAGCAATTGTAGGAGGATTCGGAAATCAGCTGTTGGTTCTGACCAGCAAGGTCAGAGGGATTGTTCCTTTGGAGGGGAGCAAGGGCCAGTCTGGAGCAACCAGACCAGCGGTGTTTGTCGTAGATTTCGTCGCCAAGATGGCCACTAGCCAGCGGGCCAGCAACCGGTTAGGCGCGTCGAGTGGCAAAATGCAGAAGGGCCCCACGCAGATCGTGGAGATGCTGGAGGGCTCACCTTTGGTGCAGATGCTGCTCGAGGGTTGGGCTTCTCAGGACCCAAAGCACAACTTGGAGGGAGCCTCGGTTGTTGCACTTGTCAGCTTGTCGTAGTCGTTCCAAGATGGCTGGCTCCACGTGTCTCGGTGCCTCCACGGGTCTCCTCTTTTCAGGGACTGTGGATCGGGCGGTGAGAGGTCTGGAGGTCCAGGTCTTGTCGGTCTCTGGGCTCGGGCTCCGGCGGGAGGCGGCGGCAAAGCAGACGTTGATTCGCTGGATGGTGCTTGCGTTAGCAAGGTGGTCACTCCCTGACCACAGGGGAGATTGGCTTCAGTCCTCTGTGCGGCAGAGCGTCGAAGTTCCCGTCTTCTTCTTAGTTTCAAGTTGATTCCAGGATGTCTGAAGTCTTAGGACACAGCTCCTACCTTTAAGCGGATTCTAGGGGCCGGACTACCTGCTAGGTCCCTCCCTATGGGTGGGACCAGGAAGGGGGGTGGTTACACCCCCAATCCTTTGTCCAGCTCGCCCCAGGCCCGGGACTGGTGTGCCCCAGGACCGGTTTGAACTGGCATATGCACCGAGGCTCCTTGTGAGCCACAGGCATGTCTGGTTTCTTTCAAGCCCTACCTGACCAATACACAAAATCCTGTCTGGGGTGGTGCACGCACCTCCCCTGGCAGAAAACCCTTTGTCCACACCTCCCAAGCTGGAAGGACTCCCAGCAGCAGGAGGGCAGACTTGTGTCTGTGGTGGCAGCATCCATTTTGTGGAGCTGAGGCTATGTCTGATTTTACCCGGGTTTCAGGTACTGTACATGTCGTGTCCCTCTAGAAGGGTGGAATGCTAACCCCGTCGCCAGAATTGGCGAGGGGTTAGTATTCCAATTCGTATGACACCTTACTCGACATGTTTTGATAAAGCCAAACCAAAGATAGCATTTAACCGCGAGGTTCATAATGCACTTAAGAGTATATGGTATGACGATATCTGGAAACAGTAGAAGGAAGTTGTTCCGACCACTGCAGACAGGCTCAGCTCATGCCAGAGCACCATCTCACATGGAACCAAGCACTCTGCCTTCAGGATTGTTAAGGCCTGCCATAGGAGTGACTTATAGGTTACCAGGTGTCCCATTTAAGGTTAGGTATAGGTATACTACACCTAAGTAAGAGGTGATTACACCAACTTACCCCAGCTGAGTGATCAGCCAGTTGTGTCAGATTGTTAGGCCAAGCCTGGGGTGGCATAATACATGCTGCAGCCCCTGGCAGGCCTTGGGTACACCAATGCCCTGGGTACCTAGTGTACACTGGTACAGGGGCTGACAGGGTGATCCACTTCCAATTGGTTATGCACCTAGGGTGCATAGTTTTAATTTAGTAGAGAGAACAGCAGGCTGGGGGTCTGATTGGCAGGCCCACAGCCTCAATATGTCAAAAACCAGTGAAGCAAAAAGCAAAAATTTGGGGTGACCATAGGATAGCAGACCCTACTCTCCTACAGTGACATTAAGGTATACTGTGCGCAAGTGTGGTTTACTGTCATTCGGTGGGGATGAGAAGATGGTCCTATTAGGATAAGACATTGTCTGAGCTAGTAAGTCATGTTGAAAAGACAAATACAGGTTACTGTCTTGGTAAAGAGTGTGATCTAGTTGGGAGGAGACCTGGTCTAAGGGCACAGGGCGTGAACTTACTTGATGTGCTAGTTCAGAAAGGGCATCGTCTAGTAGAAGTGTATGAATGAGTGGAAAGGGTGTGGTCTACTAGAAAGAGATGTACTATTCAGGGAAGGGCGGCGATTTAGTAAAATTCAACATTAACTAGCAAGAGGTACAGAAGTCTACTGAGAACAGGTGTGATTTAATGGGAGGAGGTGCAATCGACTGGAGATTATGTGAGTAGGATATGAATATTAGTGGGAGGATGTATGGCATAGTGATGAGTGGTCTAGTAAAGCGGCATGGTCTACCTGGTGGAGCTATGGAACCTAAGATTTCATTTTGTAGCCATAAATTTGGTTTCCATAAGGTGACATTGGATGTACTATAAATAAATTAGCAAAATCCCCTCCCATCTGTTCCTTCAGCATCTTCCTTAATTGAGAATCTTGATTCTTTGTTTTCCCTAGGAAATGCAGGCTGTGTCGGGCACAGCTGCCGGCTCTGTGAATGTCGAGATGGACGCTGTACCTGGACAAGACCTGACTGCTATCCTGAATAACATGAGAGCTGATTATGAGGCACTGGCGGAGAAGAACCGCAGAGAAGCCCAGGCCCAGTTCTTAAAAGCGGTAAGGAGCACCATGTTATCCCCTGCACCAGTCAGATGGACATGGCCGCCATCCGGCCCTTTTAAAGCGATATCCTACCGGTGAACCCTAACAATGCTCCCTTCATTTCTTTAGTCTGAAGATCTGAAAGCACAGATCTCCCAGGGGGTGGAGGCAGTGCAGACGACCAAGAGCGAGGTGTCAGATCTGCGAAGAACTCTCCAAGGCTTAGAGATCGAGCTTCAGTCCCAGCTGGCCATGGTATGTATCCCTTAGACTTTGCCACATGCTCGGTTATTGACTGAAGTCAAAGTTATGGCGAGGTTTAGGCTATAAAGCTAAGGATTTTTTTCACATTCTAAATCTTTTTCAAAATACATATTTTCATCCTGAATACACAATATATAGATAGCAATTTTCAAACAATGTTTCTGATTAAATGTTTTGAGCTATATGCATTTCAAACTAAACGTTTTGATGTTTCAAGATAGATTTGGATATGATAATACTAGAAGATGTATAAATATTGGTGATGAATCTGTGTGTGTGATCTTTTAGAATGTAGAATATTAAAAAGTCAGCAAATCCACCTTCAGAAATGCAACCCTAGTTCAACACCAACTTTTCCAAAGAGGTGAAAATCTGCATTCCCAGAATGCAGAATAACCTGCTAAGGTTTCTTGGAATGTCAATCAAACTCTGTCTGGCCTAGGAAATGAACGTGTGCTATAAGCCATAATTGATTGTGTGCGTATTTCTTCTGTGCAGCCATGGCATATGGACTAAGGACAAAACATTGACAGCTGCGACTCCTCTGTTAAGATGAAGGAGCGTCGACCCACAGCTCTTTCAGCAATGAAAACATGAAAAATAAAATGATAATAACAAAGGTTTTTATCATTTTATTTTTCCACAAGGAGGCCAAGTCGAAGGGCAGGGTGGGGCCGAGCTATACTGGTAGCTCTGCAACGGGGGGAGAGGTGGTGGCCACTGCTGTAAGTGCAATTGACCGTTTGTCCGGCCTTCTAGGTGCTGCCAAACGATCATGCGCACTTAGATGTCTCTAACCCGAGCTGTGCTGCACATTAGGGTGAAAAACAAGGAGGGGCTCCTGGCCCTAACTGAGCATTAAATCAGCCCGCTCAGGCCAATCATGGTGCTGCTCTCATGCATTACCAGCATGAGAGCAGCACTGAGATTCGCATAGGGGACTGGGAGCCTTGCATGGACTGCTGGGAAGCAAGAGGAGAGGTGCAGAAAAGCACTGATGTGGTGGCCAGCAGGCAAATGCCTTTTTATTTTATTTTTTAATTTCTCCCCCTCCCGCTCCTATGCTGTCCCCTGCTTCCCCATGCCCAGCTCACCATTTTTATGTCACAGCAGCCACCAATGCAAAACAAGCACTGGCAGACCCCATATGTCTCAGCTCTAAAAACAAACAAGCTTTTGGGTTTGCCAATGATTTTTTTTCCTAGCTCCAATTGGTTCGGATATCATTAGGGAGCCAGAGAGTGGAACGAGGAGTGTGCAGGGTTAGCAGGTACAAGAACAAGTGGAGGAGAGAAGGAAACATAAGCAGTCCCATGGAGGGCTAAATGCACATTTAAATAAAGTCCAATCAAGTTAGCAGCTGAAGAATACAACTCATCCAATCACAAGACCATGAGGCTGAAATGCTCCTGGGTGGGACAAATATGGAGGAAAGTTATTGATTCAGAAGCACACACCTGTGATAAACAACAAAGTTATTCAATTATAAGAGGCAGGAACAAAGCGCATGCTAAGTAGATGTTATATACAGTGGTGGCTTATATACAGTGGTGGCTGGAGAGATTTCTAAGTGGTGAGGCATAAAAGTTGGCTATGGCTTTGACATAGCAAGCAAGCAAAGCAAACGAGCCTGACTATCATAAGTGTGTTTGGGCAGAAGTGGGGAGTTCAACTGGAAAAACAAAAGAGTAGGAAATGCCACATTTTTAAAATTAATTTTAACAAAGAACTTTGTGAGAACGCGAGAAAGTTTAGAAAGCAATTATAAACATGTGATCTCAAAATAATAAAAAACATTAAATATCATCCCGTAGCCTAGCGCATTAAATATGGCCAACATTTATAGAAGTAAATACATATTTTTTTTTAAAGTTTTAAAATCCTTTATTGAAAAAAACAGAAATCATGGACACAGCTTGACGCCTACATCCCCATGTGGGCCGGCGGAGCGATGTGAAGTATAGAAGTTATGCAATATTGAAAGGGTTACACAGCAAGCCTCCTACAACCACATTGGGCCAGCCGCGTCTATAGATGCAAGGAGCCTCGAAGGATCATGCGTTTGTCTGCTAGTTCGTGACTTAAACCAACAACTGATTGATAAGAAACGAAACATACCCACTTTTGCATAATGTGTGGCTTGAACGTGCTTGAATGTGTTAACGCGTTTCTGTCCTTCAGACCCGGCTCGATGTTTCATGCTGACCCATCTTCCCCTATGTCCAGTGTGTTCCATGTAGGATGGGGGCGTTACCCGTGACCAGCTCTGTCAGTCTCTAGAGGTGGGGTGAGGAGAAGTCGGTACTGCTGTGGCAGCGGTGTGTTTTAATAAGTAGTTTTGTAGGGGCGTCCATATATCCCGTGGCCGGGAAGAGGGGGGTAGGAGTTCCGCATAAGTGTGCAGTTGTTCTTGGCAATAGACAAGGTCCTGAAGCCAGTCCTTGAATTTTGGCGCCCTTCCTCTTCCCCACCTGCAAGCGATTCTTCTTTTCGCAAGGAGAAGTGCAAGGGATGTGTATCTGCAAATTGAGGTCTTGAGAGGTTCGGTATATCCTAAGAGTGCAGTCAGAGGGTCGTCAGGGATGTGCAGTCCCATCATATGATCCAGAACCATGAATACTTCCATCCAGAACCGTCGAACAGGAGGACAGTCCCATGCGAGGTGCCGAAAATCAGCTCCCTCATTACTGCAGCGGTCGCATCTACCGTTGTCACGAATGCGTAGGTGGTATAGGCGCGCCGGCGTGTAATAGAGTAGATGGGCATATTTAAAATGAATGATTCAAAATTTGCTATTTGTGGATATGTCTCCCATTTGTCTGCAGCAAAAGGACCATTGATCATCGGTTAAGGGATGTCCCAAGTCTTCCGCCCCCCTGCCTCTGGCCAGCGGCTGTTCGTAGTCCCCCTCTGCCTGTACTGTGCGATATAATAGCGATATCACGTGGGCGGAAGTGGTTTGTTGTAGAAGGGCATGTAGGGGGACCATGATGGGGGGGGTTCCAGTGGGAAGCAGGGAGTTAGGGATTTCACGTCTTGGCGCAGTCTAACATAATAGAAGCGCTCTAGGGGGAGGGTAATCAGAGCCAAAGGATTCCTCGCTCGTGCGAAATTTGCCTCCGTTGTATAGCTGTCCCCAGGTCTGTAGTGATAGATTCCGGAGGAGTCTGCGACATCTGCCTTCTTGTGTAACTGGAATGTTCTGTCTACCAGGTAGGGGCAGAAGGGGAGAGTATAACAATGTGCATCGTGTGATGCGCTAGATCTTGCCATGCACTAACAGTGCATTGCACCGTGGTAGAGGCAAGGCGCCGTGGGGCTGCAGGGGTGCTTAGATAGGCAGTGCAGGGGGTCTGCCATATATCCATCCTCGATCGCTAAATGTGGCATGTAGGGAGGGGGGATTGTCCAATAGGAGGCAAAATGGGCTTGTGCGCAGCTAAGGTATAGTTCCAGGTCTGGGATTTCGAAGCCGCCCTCGCCGAAGGGGCGCGTGAGGGTGGTCCAACGAAGTCGGGCTGTTTTACCTCCCCAGGTGAGTTTTATGAGTTGAATTTTAATGGACGGGAAGAAGTATCGGCTAGGGGCATAAGGGATGTTAACAAACAAATATAAAAGTTTGGGCAGTCTTACCATTTTTATAAGAGCGGCTCTTGCGGCCATGGATAGGGGGAGCGCGATCCACCACGCTATTTTTTCCGTGATTGAGTCTAACGCGCTTCCATAGTTGGCCCGCATGAGTTCTTCCCTATTACGTGAGATGACAATCCCCAGTTATGTGAGCTCATCCTCACACCATTTTAGGGGATAATCCGGCTCAAATCTGGGAGTAGAATCAGTGAGGGGAAAAATTTGAGATTTGCCCCAATTGATATGGACCCCAGAGAGTCGTCCAAATAGGATTAAGAGCCTGAGGATGGGGTTTAAGTTCTCATTCATGTTATATCATCCGCATTGGGGAAATTAATATTTGCCATTGTGGGTAGATTATGGCATGATTCCGAAAATGCTGATGGATCTTGGCGGCAAGGGGCTCGATAGCCAAGGCAAAAAGGAGGTGAGATAGGGGACAGCCCTGCCTAGTGCCTCGGCCTATGTTGAAGGAGGGTGAGCGTTTACTGTTAATCAGCACCATGGCATGCAGGCCTGTGTATAGTAGGTGTATCCAGGCCAGGAAGGAAAAGGGGAACCCCATGCGGTTCAGTACGAAGACTAGATAGTCCCACTCCAGGGAGTCAAATGCCTTAGTGGCATCTAAAAAGATGGCAGCGGCGTTGGTGGCTGGATCGATGTCATGCAGAAGCGTAAAAAGGGTACGCAGGTTGTGGGAGGTGCCCCTGGTTGGAACAAAACCCGATTGGTCAGGAAGGACAAAGCGGAGCATTAGGGGACTAATGCGATTCGCTAATAATTTCGCTAGAATCTTGGCATCAACATTTATAAGAGATAGTTGCCTATATGAGTCCACTTGTTTTGGTGATTTGCCCGGCTTGGGTAGGGAGATGATCAGAGCCTTGCGCATCGAAGGGGGTAAAATGCCTGATTCCCGCGCTTCTTCAAACACATGACGTAGGGTAGGAATAAGCAAGTGTCGGTACGTTTTATAAAATTCGCCCGGGAGGCCCTGGGGACTTGCCAGATTGCAGTTGCATAATGGCAGAGGTAATCTCTTTGTCTTCGTTTTGTGCCAGAAGAGACTCTCTCTGTCCATCCCCTAGCCATGCAATGGCGGTGTCCTCAAAGAACGAGGTAAAGTCTACCGGCTGTTGTCTATGTGTTGTGTATAAGCGTTTTAAAAAAGTTTCTGAAAATGTTTACTATGTCAGAGGTGTCTCTATAAGACTGTCCATCGTTGTCCTCTATTTCCAGTACAGTGTTGGCGAAGCGGGGGGAACGAATCATAGAGGCGAGTGTTTTGCCCGGTCTGTCTCCCTCCCCATATCGTCGTGCTTGATGGTATTTTCCCCTATATTTGCATTCTCTGTCGGCCGTGTCTTGGTAGTCAGTGATTAAGTCCCGTAAGCGTTTTTGTAGTTCTGGGGTGGGCGAGTTGTGAATATTTTCTTCCATTTGTTTGATATCGAGTTCAAGCTTTCGCAGCGTATTACGGATATCACTTAGGATCCCTCCGCTTTTAGCTATACATATGCCACGTATAGTGGCCTTAAATGCTTCCCATATCGTAGAGTAGTGCGGTACCGAGGTTTCATTCCGTGGAAAGAAATCTGCTATTTATTGTTCAAGCTCGTCTTTAAATACGGGGTCTAATAAAGTTTGCGGGTTGAGACGCCACGATGTGTATGGTGGATCTTCATGTGGTGGTGTAAGAGCAAGAAGTACGGGAGAGTGGTCCGAGTATGTGCGGGAGAGGTGGGTTACGTGGGTCATCCAGGGTGCTAAGCCTTTGTCTATTAGCCAATTTTCTATTTGGGACCAAGAGGAATGGGAGGTGGAGTAGCAGGTTCCCTCCCGGGTATGCGGATGGAAACTTCTCCATGCGTCCAGTAAGTCGTGATCCTCTATGATGTGGTTGAGGGTGTTCTGTGCATTAGTGTAATGATGAGTTTGTGGATGCGACCTATCCAGAGTCGGGTTTAGTGTAACATTAAAATCACGCCCCCATATCAGGTGTGTAGAGCCTATGTCCATTATTTTGCCCCACAGGACTCGGAAGAATTCCAGGTCATCGGTATTGGGGCCATAGCAGGATACAAGTGTGATGGACTGTGCGGACAATCTACCCCATAGAATACTGTATCGTCCCTGTAGATCACCATAAGATCCAATGGGGGTATAAGGGAGTGTAAGTTTCACCAAGATTAGGGCGCCATGGGCATATGAGGAGTAGGAGGAGAAGCATCGACTGGTCCCCCATCTACCTGTGAGTGTGGGAGGTGCTGTAGGAGCTAGGTGTGTTTCCTGTAGCATGGCGCAATGGATATTGTGCCAGTCTAAATAGGGCAGGATATGGCGACGTTTACAAGGGTCTCCCAGTCCTCGCACATTCCATGATAAAAAATGATATTGCAGGGAGATGGCTCGGGATTCCATTGGACTACTCAGAGTTTTGTGGACAAGAAGCGTTCATTGCGTGTGTCAAACGTTCAATAGCAGCATGTGTAGGCAAGGCAGTATGAGTGAAAGTGGCATAAAAACATTTCCCAGTCCCTCCCCCTTCTCACATCAGCAACCCAAACTCGCTGTGACCTTACCCGCCCCCTCCCCATAAGCCCCAAATTCAGCTGGACCAACGGGGAACAGCTGGTTAAATATTTGAACCACTGAGAGGGTACAAGTCTTAGGGGTCACCTGTAGGGTGGAGCCCAGAGGGCGACCAGACTCTCCTCGGAAGACGAGGGTGCTTGGGTGATGATTTATAGTTTCATCTCGTCCTACTGGCTGTTGCAATGCTGTAGTAAGGAGTTTCCTGCTGATGAAGCACCGCAGGGTATGCATCGCGTTACAGGCGGTAGTGTCTAGCTGGTGAATAACCTGAGGTGGGTCATTTGGAGAAGTCAGCCCTCAATCCTTTGCCATTCATGGCGACAGTCGAAGTGCAGCACCGGGAACACACTGGAGGTTAGTACGAGAGAAAGACTGATATCCAGAGTCTCGTCATCCCCAATGCTTCGATTTGGCGTTTCTCACTAGGTTATGATCATGGAGGGGATTTCTGAAGTCCTCATATTACCCAGGCTATTTTGTGCAAGCGGGGAATCTCAAGCCTCCACCGTTTCTGCAGTATTGTCTCGATACTACTTTTGTCGGTAGGGATTTGGTTCGAAGTCGTGCAGATCCAGGATCCATGTTTGCTGTATCATTCAACATCAGATGAACTGCCATCGTCCCCAGGTCGGTGGGCAGGGGGCGGCACTCCTGCGGAGTGCTTGGGCAAAGTTCTGAGGAAGTCCTGGGCATGCTGTGGATTGGTGAAGAAATGCTGTTTCCCCTGGTGCGTCACTTTGAGGCGAGGTGGGAACAGCATGGAATAGGGCAACTTGAGTTGCTGTAGCTTTTTCTTTACCTGAAGAAACATTCGTCGTTGGTCCTGAACGGCGATGGTAAAATCGGGATATATCGATATCTTCATTACCTCGTGGCTTAGGTGACCTTTTTCTCTAGAGAGGTGAAGGGCCACGTCCCTATCCCGGTAGTTCAATAGTCTAGCTATAATGGGACTGGGGGGAGCCCCAGGAGCTGTGAGGTTAGCCAATGAGCGGTGCGTCCTCTCCACAACCAGGACGTGTGAAAAGGCCTCCCTGCCAAATAAGGTTGTGAGGAGCCGCTCCACATATTCCTCCATCTTGCCAGTGGCGGTCGATTCCGAAATCCCAAGGATACAGAGGTTGTTTCTTCTCGATCGAGATTCTAAATCTTCATTTTTTGCAGCTATCACTTTCAGGACCCTCTCCATCTCATGTGTCTGGTTCACGGTGGCATTAGAGGTGTCCTCCAGATCTGATATCCGTGGCTCTGTTTCGGTTAAGCGATCGTCGTGCTTGTCCACTCTATGTGTAAGGCCATCCAGCCTGGCGTTCATAGAGTCCATCTTTGATTCGATAGACGTCAGGCTCGACTGCACCGCTAATAATAGCTATTTCAGCTCCGCCGTGGACTGGGCCGGCGCGCCAGGCTGTTCCTCTTCCGGTTCTGTTTGTGAGCAGGCGGTCTTTCGAGTGTCAAAGTTTAGCTTTGGTTGCCGACCATCTGGCTTCCCCATGATTGTAGAGCGGTGGGAGCGGGGGAACGACTGTGCCCGGGGCTGGTCTGTCGTGTTTTGAGGACCAGTGACCCCAGAAGTAGGGGTGGCACAGTGGTGATATGCAGTGAGGAAGGTTGGAGGCAATATGGACAGGCGTTGTTCAAGAGATTCACTGCCCGTTAGATTTGGCAGCATGTGAAATATTGCACTGATCCCAGTGAGGTATAGGGTCCCTCTTCTAGGGTCGGCCCGAGGCTAAGGTCCTCCAAGTCAAGAGTGGCAGTGGAGGATGGCAGTAGTGGCCAGTCGGTTCTGAGGCCTCTTCATGCAGCGCTGCTAAGGATAAGTGCAGGTATGTATTTTTTCCCCCAGCAAAGTAAAGCCGCGTTGGTGTATCACCGTCTCTTTCTGGTATCCATCCAATGTGACTGTCAATGAGCCGCCGGATATGTCCACCTCCGGGCACGGTCTGTAAGATGCAGAAGGCTGGCGGCAGTCAGGGTGGTATCTCAACTGCCACGCGATAGGGGGGCAATTTCTTGCTCTCCCTCCGTTATCCTCCGCATGCAATGGGGCCTCGGTCTAGTGAGTAGGTGTATGGGCACTCACTCTCAGCAGGAAATAGTAGAGAGGCAGGGGAAGGGGCCTAGAGCGAGTGGTGGAGGGGGCCGGCCTCAGCAATGCGGTTTTCCGGTCTGTCAGCCTTCCGGTGGTCCGACCTAGTGGGGGCCCCAGCTGCAGAGCGCGCCACTAGACCAGCGATCCCCGCAATCTGGAAAGCGGAGGGACCTCTCCGGTAATTTGAAGCGTTTCAGTGTACTCTCCGGGATACCGCCTCCGCCATTTTGTGCACTCTGCCGTTCAGCGTAGCAGTTCGGATTTCACCGGTTTCACAATGGACTAGAGTCAGCAAAGCGTCATATCAGGTGCTTCAAAGTGGCAGCAGTTGGGCAGGATCATCAGCGAGTTTGTAGAAGGAGTGATGACAAGGATATTCTACGGATAGGCACCCAAGCTGCAAGAGCCTCACGCAAGTGCGGCCATCTTGCTTGGCGCCCTCTAGTGCCCCCATAGAAGTAAATAAATTGACTTCAAATTTCACTGAAATGTATTTATCTACACTTAGGAGCATTTCACTTAAGCACATCAGGTTATTTTAAACCTGAGAAACAATCCTGCACCTCCCCTTATGACAATGTTAAATAAGAGGCAAGTCAGCTGTCAAGTATGAGGCATACGTGCCTTAGATTTGTATTGTAGGAGGAGCAACTTTATAGGCTATTAAATTCAACGCAATACAGCTTTTGGGCACACTGCACATCCTTAACTCAAGTCTTTGGAACTGCACTTCTGATAATAAACAAAAAAGATGTCAGTGAAATAATGTATTTGCTTAGGATCACACGATTTGGTCAAGCAGGGAACCAGGATTGGGATTGATGGCACTGTGCAATTCAGCAAGTAGATTGGTATATTTTACTGTGTCTGGCCTTCCGTCTCTCTTCAGCAAAGCATTACATTTCGGCACACCCTCTAACTGTAACACCATCCTATTTCCCTCACTTAAAAAATCACTAGTTTCTTCCTTCAACACAACTCAGTTTCCTCCTGCAACACAACTATGCTATTCATCTGCAGCACACATCTCCTCTGCACTTTAGCTAACCATTTCCAGGTCTGCCACTTTATCACTGCCTCTCTGTCAATGCATCTCAGCACGGCTGGATTCTTCATGCCTTTTAACTACAGATACATTAATTTAATGCCCCTGCATTGGTGACCTGCATTAGTGAGCTGCATTGGGACTTTAAGGCTGGCAAACATGGAATCCGACCTTTTCTGCCACAACTACCCATGGTCTCTTGATTTTTCCATATATTTGTATAAGGTGCAATGCCTGAAAATTAAACTCTGCCTCACCGTGATATTTGTACACAGTTTTCAAGACGTCAATATATGATCATTGACGTAGCCCCATTCTCCTGTGTTCAAGGGAAAAATATTGGAGATGTGTTGTCTTTCTATTCATGTTAGCAGAGCTGAGTGATGCTGGCTGCGATTACAAACAGTACAGCTGCTTATATTTTTATTCAGTGTTATATAGCGCAAACTCGCCCCAAGGGCAGTAATGCGCTTTACATGATCGCCAGTTACTTTACCAAAAGGCCAGAATATTTTTTTCCCTTTTTAAGGCACGAGGAGATTACTTGATTTGCCGAGAATCACAGGATGTTGTAAATCTACCCTAGGGAAGAGGTGTGGCGCTGCGGCCAGGGCGACTGACTCCGGAATCTGGGGATCACGGTTCAATCCCCGGTGCCGGCGGCAGATTAGCCCAGCACCATGTGACTCTGGGCAATAGCTTGCTTAATCTTCCCAACGGCCCCCAGCGCCTAGAGACCCTTACGGGTGATTGTTCGCGCTTTACAAATGTGGATTATTATATTAGCTGATTATGTACTGTAAAATATTGCTACTCACTACAGGCAGCCACAAACCCTTGTCCTAGAGCTGGTGACTCGGGGCACTACAACAAATATGTTTACTGAGCCATCAGAACCGACCTACATCATCAAGTATGACAAACCAAAACCATTTAAGCAGACTAGCAGGGAGGGGATTATTCTAAATAAAAACAACAGATTTATCAATACATTTTATTTTTAACTCACTGTGAGCATGAGTTGTGACGGAGGCCGGTTTCAATACAATGCAGCAGTGCACCGCACGGTGCCGAGTCCTGAGCACAGGCCTGGATCGGCGCAAACACGCTTCAGGCCTGTTAGCAAGTACTTAGAGGGGCCTGCAATGGCGATGCGCACTAGAGGACGGCGATAGCTCTTCTCCACTCTCCTCATGCACAGTGCTGTAACTGGCGCTGTGCATTAGGGGAAAGGGTGAAAAGCATTGTGACTGCACATCACATTTGAAAAACATAACCAGTGGGAGGCCAACTACCATAATTGCACAGGAGGAGCGGCCCTTTTGTGACACTGTAGTGCTATGTACAGTATATCCTGTGATTCTGGGCAAATCACTTACACTGCTGGTGGCTTAATAAAATCTGACCTTGACTGATGTAGCCCGGCCCCCAGGTGCTTATGGAATGCGCGCCACTGTCTCTGGGTCCAGTTTGCTAACTGCAGACTCTCGAACACCACATGGCTGATAACTGCACGTAAATACAAAAAAATCTATCAAAAGTTATGTAAATTAATTACAGCTTAGCTTAAAGGGAAAATAGGCACCTACCAACCTGTATTCTTTTGGGCCTAGGCTGTAACAATCCCAATGAGACATTGCTCACGTTCGGCTGCATAACGCTTTCAAAAGTGAAAGCACACCACGCATGAGGAAGGGAAGAGTGCAGACAGCTGCACCCCTTCTACAGCCCGCCCCCTATTGTGATGACTGTTAATTGTTGCCAACCACTACTCGTTCTGCCTCTCAGCCTGCCCCGCCCTCTGCCATTGAAAGAAATGGAGTTCTGCAAACTCCTCCCAGGGCTATTTTGTAAAGCGCCCGAAAAGCAGAATTATCCTCTGCATTCTAACATGGCACACCCCTACCATGATGTCACTACTGTAGCTTGTGCCTGCAGGTCGAAAGATGACCTCGCCCTGGCAGGCACCTGCGCAGCAGGGTGTCTGCAGTTTATTACAGTTGCAGCATTGAAATATAATAGAGCAGCCAGCAAGTAATAATTTCTTTTAAGTTGCTTGGCTTTTTAAATTATTTTCTTGCCTCTCCCCTCAGAATGGCAGGGCAGCGCCACTTTTGCCCATTAACACCAGCCGCCCCTGGTTATATACTGAAAAGAATAGGCCTGCAAATGAATAGCTAAAGATGTGTGCCACCCAGGAGAGGAAACATTTTCATGCAACATTAATTGCCCAGTGCTTAGTTCTTGGAATGGATTTAAATCCTAGAAACAAATTTGCAAATTTTGATTAAGAAAATTCATACGTAACGTTAAATCATTTACAGAGCTACATAGGTGCTTTATTGGTGTAGGTTATGAAGATGAGATGCCGGTTGACTGTTGTTTTAACTAGAATAGATTGTACTTTGGTTGCATGAAAAAAAAAAATTCTACCACTTTCTGCTTCATCACCCCCCCAACTACCTAAATCAAAGAGGAATGCAGCACAGCATCCAGCACAACATATTTCTGCTGGCTTGGCTGCCCCATTTACATTGCTTATGTCCCACCACTGACACACCTCCATCTCTGCCATCGTGTCTGCCAAATAACAGTGGCAACCAGAAATGTTGGAGAACCTGCCCAATCTAGAGTGACTGGTTCGCCACTATGTCTGGCAGAGTGAAGGTTCTGTATTGATTTAGTCGTGAACTTTCAGCATTTAGGGGCTGCATCCCTCCTGTTATCCATGGACTTGGTGCCCAGCCCTATTCTGTAACACGCCCTCTCAATTTCCCAACAGAAAAACTCCCTGGAACAAACCTTAGCAGAGACAGAAGGACGCTATGGGGCACAGCTCACGCAGATGCAGCAGAGGATCAGCGGTCTGGAGGCGCAGCTCATGCAGCTCCGCAGCGACATGGAACGGCAGAGCTTCGAGTACCAGCAGCTCCTGGACATCAAGACCAGGCTGGAGATGGAGATCGAGACCTACCGGCGCCTGCTGGAGGGAGAGTTCGGGTAAGAAACTCACTGAGAGATTTTTCATGGCACCTTTAGCCATTATTACAAGTTCATTGTAACCAATGGGCTCAACGGCTTCCACTACTAGACCAATTGGAATGAAGAGCAATGCAGTAATCCTGTACTTCCAGCAATTTTCCCCGTAGTCTCCGGCTGTTCTAAGCAGATAAAATCCCAGGGCAAAAATCTGGCTAGGAATGAGGAATAACAAGGTGCAATGGTGCGTTACATCTGGTTCTCCAGTTATTTCCGATTCTTAATTGGACCCTCAGGCTAAATCTCAGAATAGGACAGATAGATAGATAGATAGATAGATAGATAGATAGATAGATAGATAGATAGATAGATAGATAGATAGATAGATAGATAGATAGATAGATAGATAGACAGTAATAGAGTTACTGTTCCGGCCAGTAGTGATAATCCACTAGAAATTCCAGCCTCATTACTGAGCTACTGATAAAGAGGGATAAGGAGATATATATAGTCTTTAATAGTGTCACATTCAAATTGTTTCCCACTGGCCTAGGCAGAGGTGGCTGCTCCAATAAGGCAGAGGAGTGCCGCCCGCAGGAGAAAGGAAAATAAAATGACAATTTTATTTTTCACTACAGGGCTAGGTTAGGGCGGGCTGGAGTCACAGGGGTAGGAGTGGTGGCACACTCTAAGAGCGCATGACTGTTCAGCTGTCCATCTTCAGTCGGTCATACAGTCACGCGCACTTTGCATGTTCCCCACCAGGCTGCATCACACAACCTAGGTGTACACCAACATTGGTGACCACGGAAGGCCTCATTATTAGAGTGCCCTTAACCCCTTCCATGCCAATGACGGAACGGTTCCGTCATGAGCATCGGTTGAGCTGTGCTCATGACGGAACCGTTCCGTCATGGCCCCGCCCGCGCTCGAACCCTTCAGCACCGCGGGGGAATCCGCGCAGCGCTGAAGGGGTTAAAGAAAGGGTGAATACTGGGACCATACATAAACATTGGGACTTTTATCTTATTTTTTATTTATTCATTTTAAAGTGAGCGCAATTATCCAAGGGTGTCCAGACGCTATCATACTAATACACTCTATAAAGCAACTCACATACTCAGTGGCTCGAGGCAAAGCCTATGTAAACAAATGGGTCTCTAGAGCCCTGTAAAATTTTAGGAAATTTGGCTCTAGGCATAACCTCGGGCTCCAGTCTGTTCCATGCCTGAGCAGTAACCACAAAAAAAGTCCACCCTCCCAATCCTGCTCGCCAGTATTTAGGTACTGTGATCAGACAAGCAGAGGTCGAGCGAAGCACTCTGGGAGGAATGTATTTTTTAAACATATCAGATGGATACTAAGATTGTGCTATGGGTAATGCCCAATTACAGGGCTTCATAAATTTCTAAGCCGGAATCAGGGAGAACTCATGCTGGAACAGGGATGAAGATATCAATTTTGCATGTGTTCAAATCTATTTCCAAGCACCTTTGGTTTTACTAGCTTCTTCTGTAAAACCTTTAATGGGGTGGGTAGTATCCCTCCAAGAATACTGCTCCGCCCAACTTGTAACAGAGCACTTAACATTTTATGGAATCTTACCCACAAACCTTCTTTAGATTTTTATTGACGTCTCAATCACAGCAAACAATAAAGTCTTGAAAGAATGTTTTGAAGCTTGACTTGGTGCTCTTACCATTTTGACGAAAAGAAAAGTTTGGGTACAAAAGTTTTCTCACAAGGAGATTTGTAAAGCTATCAAGTTCACAAATTTGCAAACTTCGTCAACTTCACCAAACTTTGCAAGACTCTTTTTTACTCAATATTAAAAATAAATAAATCATCATGTCGTGAAAGTTGACAAAGTTTGCAAAGTTGAAGATCATTTCATCTGTTGACCAATAACAAAAGGAGTTCAATGTGACTAATGCGAATGTACTTCTTCAGCGGAAGCAGCAGCAAATCCTCCTCCTCCCAGGTGTCGTCCACTAAGACTTCAACAGTGTCCTCAAGCCAAAAGGTGTCCACTGAGGTGAAGTCACAGACATCATCGGTGGACTCCAAGAAAGGTACCCCCGCTTTTCGCTGTTATGCTTCTGTGGTCAGGTGATGAAGGCAGCATTGCTCCTCAGTTGTGGGCTGTGGATGGCACTGCATGTCTTCTTCATATCTTCTTCATGTGTGGAAGGGTCCTGGGAATGACGCTCTGCAGATTCCTAACCCCAAATGCTTTGAAAATATAATTAGGGCTCCTGGATTCATGGTTTTTTACTGTTACCTTTATGTCTGAATCTATAGATTAGCTTAGCCATATTTATTTTTTGTTTGGTGAAAAGAAAAGTGTCAAGTCGTATGTTTCCATACAAATTGTACTGTTGAATGAACACCCAACAAACAGAGTCGCCCCTCGTGGGTGCACGCCAGCAGGTCAGTACAAGCTTCCTTAATGAGCGCTGCTCGCAGACATGCTTTCCTCCTCACACACTGGTGTTTTCCCCTTTATTTATTCCATAGGTCACATGCCAATAATGAACCAAGGCACTCTGGGACCAGTAGTGCTTACGTATTACCCAAGTAGGCTGCTGACTGTGTGAGGAGGAAAGCATGTCTGCGAGCAGCGCTCATTAAGGCAGCTTGTACTGACCTGCTGGCGTGCTCCCACGAGGGGCAACTCTGTTTGTTGGATTTTAGTGGCTGGTCTGGCCACGGGAGTATGCCACTGCACATTTGAGCGGGTCAGCTGTGGCGCACTGAAGCTGCGAGAGCGGAGCAGGGAGAGCTCCATTCATCAAGAGCGCTACGTTAACGGACTGCCATTAGCCACAAAAAACTTTTGTAATGGAAGTACCAGCTGCACCCCACTTGGGTAATACGTAAGCACTACTAGTCCCAGAATGCCTTGGTCCATTATTGGCATGTGACATATGGAATAAATAAAGGGGAAAAAGACCAGTGTGCTTTTGCTTGCGGTTCATTCCTGAAAGTCAGTCCATGATTAAGGGCGTTGGCCCGAAACGCGTTGGGCTGCTGACTGTGTGAGGAGGAAAGCATGTCTGCGAGCAGCGCTCATTAAGGAAGCTTGTACTGACCTGCTAGCGTGCTCCCATGAGGGGTGACTCTGTTTGTTGGTAAATGAGCACATACACTTTGATGTTTTAACAGGCAGAGCACGCATTTACAAGAAAATAATACACAGAACTGCATAAATTAGCATTGTAGCAAAAGTGAGTATCAGCAGCTCTTAAATCCCATTAGGAAACTGTATCACTTCTTCTTTGTAAACTTCCAGTGCAATTAATATGCACAACTTTGGCCAGGCAGAAATAAATGAGAGAGTGGAGAAAAACTAAAAGAAGCTAATGCCTGTATTTTTACTTGTTTAGAAAATAATAATGAGTAAAACAGGTTATTTTCCATCTGAATGTATGTGTAAAAATCATGAAAAACTGAAAAATGAGACCCTGAATTTTAATTAAGGTCATCTGGAAAGAAGACACCTGGCACTATTTCTTCCAATACATTTCAGAAGTAATATTTGAGCAAAGGTGGGAAATGGGTACTCCAAATACAGTGCCTTTGAACCAGGGGTGAAATTAGATGATTAACAGTGACCTTATGAAGGGGAAGGGACAGTGCTTAATTTGAGCTGGTGGTTTATGGTGCTCAGCACTGGCACTTAATTGCCAACACCAGCATGTGTGACAGCCTGCCACATGGTGGCACTGTTTGTCTAATTTGTAATTAGAGCACAACAACAGTTTTTTATTAATTAATATACATTAAAATGACTAATGCCTTCCGCCAAAGCCATTCTTATAGCTTTGGGGCCTTGAATAGCCTGAATTGTCGAAATGGTAAGAATCTGATGGTTAGTAATTGTGCTGGTACTGTCATTGGCAGCACTGCCAGGGACAATGGGTGGTGCAAGCTGCATTGGCCTCCTGACAAAGACTCTGGCATTTACATTTTTACAAATTAAGAACTGGGGTAGCATTTTTAGTACAATTGCACATGCTTGGTTGGAGGGTTATACCATTAATGTCAACTGAAATTTTTTTGTTATTGAAGTGATGAAAATTAATTAAGTCAGAGAAAAAGACCAAACATCATGGTGATGTAATACTAAGTGGTGGAGTGTTGGCCATAAGGAGGCGTTTCAAGATTAGTAGCCCTGTGCATATAGTAAGCAGAGTGTATATCCGCCTCAACCTTGATTGGTGCTTGAGTTGCACCGATCTTTGATATTTTGTCAGACTAGAAAAGAAAAGCAATGAAAGGAATGAGGAGAAAGGTATAGCACCGGTGGCCTGCTACCAAATTTGGCACTCTTAAGCGGCAACTCTACTGGCACCCTAAGCTCCTCCCACTTATAGGATTCTTTCCAAAACTCCGCCATCCATTCGCCTTTGAACAGATGCTAATTAGATGATGTACACAAATTCACTATGACACAGTTACCTTAGTGGTTAGGTCATAAGATGGCAACTGGAAACAAAACTCTACTACTTTCCACTTCCTCAAAAAACAAAAACATGCTAATGTGTACTTCAAGTTAATTATGTTTCTTCTGAAACCAGTTGTAACTTGTTTGTCGTTTCTTGTTAAATCTTTAGACCCCACCAAAACCAGAAAGGTGATGACTATCATTGAAGAAGTGGTTGACGGCAAAGTGGTGTCTCAGCGTGTCGAGGAAGTTGAGGAGAAGGTGTAATAGAAAATCAAGAAGGAAGTTACAGAGGAGCACAAATTCCAGTGGAAACGGACCGAGACAGCATTAACTGAGTAACCCTTGTAGATTAAGCTTAATATGTGCAGGCATGTAGAATTCAAGAGAGACACAAGATTCCGTCAAATTGACCAATGAGGAAACAAGAACTTATTAAATAATTGCATTATTATTTGCATTGTGACGCCTAATGTAGTTAAAGGGTGACAACAAAGAAGCCAAGGGAAAACAATGGTAAAAAACGTAATATCAATATAAAACACAAGTGTTAGACTAGATAATTTCAAAAAGTTGTTGTTCATTGCTCTTCTTGCTACTCAAGCCTTGTTTAGAACAAGGAGTTTGATCGAAGTGAGGATGAAGTTCAAACTTTAACTTCTTCAGTGCCCATGACGAGATAGTCTCGTCATGGAGCACGGTTGCGCTGTGCCCATGACGAGACTATCTCGTCATGAACCCCACCCACTAATAAAACGCCCGGCACAGGAGGGGGAAAGGGCATGGCACAGAAGGGGTTAAGAAAGCACTTGGGAAGGAAGCAAAATAATAGACGCAAATACTCAATGATATATCAAGGATTTTACAAATGTCTCTAATGCAAATAAATATTAAGGTTAAACTTTAAAAGCCAGTGTAAACTGAAGGCTAGCAATAAAGAGGAATCAGCGAACCGTGTCAAAGGGGAAATTTCAACATTTCAAAAATGTCATAAGCTTTTCTACACTCTTGCTCCCTTTGCAGAACAAGAGTGATGAACAAGAGTGCTGTTGAAGTTTGTTTCTTCCAGAGGGCAGAGTTCAATTTGTTCATTCTCTTTGAGTCTCCACAATTTACTTGGTCCCAATACGACACTCATAACCCCTACGAAGAATATAATTTGAACCGGCTCGAAGGAAAAGGACACCACTCAGCCCTCATGATTCAATATAAAAAGCTCCTCTGAATGTTTCTTGGACTCAATAAAGTTTCTTAAGCAAGCAATACTTGTCACTGTGTTTTTGTTTGATGGCCAAAGCAGATGCAGCTGTTAATCCTGACAACCATCATGTCTTGTAAATAGATCGGTGTATTTTTTTCTTCAACATTTTTGCTCAGGAGCAGCATGGATCGTGGCACTGAATGGCCAGTGGCATTCCACATCTTTTCGCTGGTACCTGTTGTGCCAGGCCGGGGCAGCGGGAACCAAATGTACACCATTAGCTGGCTCTACAGTGGCCTTTCTGTAATGAGTTTGTGTCCCAGTGCTGATACAAACAGATCGACAGCTCAGGAGATGGACCAAGGACTCAATGGTCACGGAGTTGCTACCCCTTCCCTAGTGTAGGGAATCTTCCATAATAGGTTCTGCAATTCCAATTGGCCCAAGAAAGGTATAAACTTGGTCTTAGAAGGTTTCTGGTGGCATTCATTTTTCAAGGAATAATATAATGGATGAGCATGACAGAGCACCGTTTTTTGGTCTCAAGAAATGGCAATGTTTTACCTGAATAGCTAAATGCTGGGCATACATAAGGAGTCAGATGGCCCAAAGCAAGCAGGAATCTAAATATTAATTGAATGTTCTAGAAGTTTTTTTTATTTCATTGCAAAGCGATACCATCATTTTCTTCACATTCACAAATGTGAAGAAAATGGCGGTATTTTTTTAGGTTGTATATATGACCATTGAATACAGCCTCAGGAATAGATCCACTCTGGGTTTTTCCATTGTAAGTTCCTTCAGGGTGTTTGTAGCAAACATCTTGTACTCAGAGGCTGATGCTAATCCTTGCCTGTAGAAAGATAGAGACCGAGTCACCTTCCTTTAACTCCATGCTCTGATCCTCGTCGCCATGTAACGTACCCACTTAGCCCTTCTTGTTTGCAGGTCGAAAGCTAAAGAGTATATCAGCGTCTTCTTTCGCACCCTGTCCTATTCCCTCTCCCAAACTAGCAAGATACGGTCCCCTTCATACTCCATTCTTTTTTATCCCTTCATCCTACCAGGCTCAAATGTAAACAATTGGGCATTAAAGCAATTTCACATTCCAGTTTCAAAGCAAGTATCTGCTATTGGCTTGCCTGTCTGTCCTGCCTAGACACCTTTCCCTTTTTAAAGTGCACCTCATTCTGATATTCTCCCAGTGATTCCAAGTTATCTTGTGGGCTTTCTTTTGGTCCTCTGTATTCCCACCTTCTTTTTTAAGAGCAGCTGCAGCTGAGAGATGAATGCCGGGATCTCAGCATCTCCAGATAACCGCCATGAAACAACTCCATGCAGGTCTGGCTACTGCTTGTGCTACTACATGCCACCATGCTTTTCTGCCTGACATGTGTTTCTCTATAATATGGGACTTCCACAAACTACCTTTTGTCAGTTGCTGCACCTCTCCTCTCTATTGTTTGACCAGGTGAACATGTCCCAATGAGCCCTCACAGTGTATCCTAAACTATAAAGTAACTGTCAACATTGCATTGTAACTGGCGACCTTCTGTGCCTCACAGAACGGACGCTCCCCGCCACTGCTCTGCCACTTACCTGCCTCCGCTGCCTGACGCCTGATCTCCGCATCTTCTTCCCGCCGCATCTTTTTCCCGCCACTTACCTGACGCCGCTGCCTGCCTCCGGATACCGCCTCCCGCCTCCCAGGTAACGCCTGCTGCCTCCTGGCCGCTCCTCACGCCGCTGCCTTCACTCCTCCTACCTGCTGACCTCTGCTGGGCACCGGGTGACTTCCTGCCTGCTCCGCCGCTTCCCGCCGTTTTCCCGCCGCCGCTGCCCCAGGTGCCTCCTCCCACTCCCGCTTCCACCTCCGGCCCGCCCCCCCTCCCTGCCCATTGGCCACCCCGCTCCCACCTCCCGCTGACCCTCCCTCCCGGCTCCTTATTTATGTCACCCCCTCCGCGACCGCGCAGCGGACGCGCGCAGCGGGCGCGCCTTATGTGCGCCGAAGGTGCGCCAAAGGTAAGCCCGTCTGCGCCCGTCCGCGCCTGGACCGCGCCCAGCGCCAGACCCCCTGGCCCCCGCCAGCCCCCCCGCAGGACCTACGACTTCGCTACGCTCATCGCACTCAAAACCGCCCGAGCCCCCGGATGCTACCAAGCGTCCCCGCGACGCACCCATGGACCCTTCGTCTGCCGATCCTGCAACTTCTCCTGCCTCCGAACAAGCACCACGCCCACCAAGACGGACAACAGCAACCACCTCAAGTGCATCCTGATCAACACCCGCTCCATCCACAGACACGCCGTGGAACTCTGGAACCTCCTCGACACCGCATCTCCAGACGTCGCCTTCCCCACGGAAACCTGGATGAACGACTCCTCAGCCCCCGACATCGCCATAGTCATCCCGGACGGCTACAAGATCATCAGGAGGGATCGCAACAACCAGACCGGAGGGGGCATCGCCAACGCTCACAAAAGCACCATTCGCATCTCGACTGACTCCACCGACGCATTCAACACCGCCGAATACCTGCACTTCCAGATCCACACCGAACCCAAGACTACCCTCAGAGGCACCCTCATCTACAGACCCCCGGGACCACGCGCACAGTTCTGCGAAGACGTCACGGACTTCATCAGCCCTCACGCCCTCCCCTCCACCGACTACATCCTCCTCGGAGACCTCAACTTCCACCTGGAGAACAACAACGACCGCAACACGACCACCCTGCTGGACAACCGCGCCAACCTCGGACTCCAGCAACTGGTCAACACCCCCACCCACTACGCCGGCCACACGCTCGACCCCCTCTTCTCATCCAGCAAGCACATCACCTTCAGCCACTGCACCGGACTCCACTGGACTGACCACAGCTGCGTCCACTTCAGCTTCAAGAAGAACACGGTCCAGCACCACCCGAAGCAGTTTCCCCACAGAAACTGGAGCAAGATCACCGTCGACCAGCTCACCACCTCCCTCAGCCAGAACCCACCGGTCAGGACAACGGACCCTAACACAGCAGCCCTCGACCTCACGCAATGGCTGACCTCCTGTGCCAACGACCTCGCCCCACTGAAGAACCCACTAACCAGGCCCAGAAGCAAGAAGGCCCCCTGGTTCACCGACGAACTCAAGGACTCCAAGAAGGCCTGCCGCACCCTCGAGAAGGCCTGGCTCCTCGACAAGACCACCGACAACATGACCGCCCTCAAACTCGCCACCCGCAGACATCACCAGCTCATCTGCACCACCAAGAAGAAATCTTTGAAGGAACGACTGGACAAGAACGCCCATGACAGCAAGGAGCTCTTCAACATCGTCAAGGAGTTCTCCAACCCCAGCACCGGCAACAACGACATCACTCCCTCGCAGGACCTCTGCGACTCCCTCGCCTCGTACTTCCACCGCAAGATCGCCGACATCCACAACAGTTTCGGCGCTCCACCCCCGCACCCATCGACCGAACCTACGCACCGCGCCGCTATCCTCCAGACATGGACCAAAGTGACCCTCGAAGACACGACACGCATGATGAACACCATCCACTCCGGATCTCCGACCGACCCATGCCCCCACCATGTCTTCAACAAGGCCGCCTCTACCATCGCACCCCACTTCCGAGACATCATCAACGCCTCCTTCGACACAGCCACCTTCCTGGAGAGCTGGAAGCACGCCGAGCTCAGCGCACTACTGAAGAAACCAACTGCGGACCCGACCGACCTCAAGAACTTCCGCCCTATCTCGCTCCTTCCATTCCCTGCCAAAGTCATCGAGAAGGTCGTCAACAAGCAGCTGGCCGCCTTCCTCGAGACGAACGGATCCCTCGACCCATCGCAATCCGGATTCAGAGCCAACCACAGCACCGAGACCGCCCTCATCGCAGCCACCGACGACATCCGAGCCCTGATCGACAAAGGTGAAACAGCGGCACTCATCCTCCTTGACCTCTCCGCAGCATTTGACACTGTCTGCCACCGCACCCTAGTCCAACGCCTCAACGATACCGGCATACAGGGGATTGCTCTGGAATGGATCATCTCATACCTCTACGGCAGAACACAGAGACTACGCCTCCCTCCGTTCCGCTCTGAGGCCACCGAAGTCATCTGCGGCGTCCCGCAAGGATCATCGCTCAGCCCCACTCTCTTCAACATCTACATGAAACCCCTTGCTGCCATCGCACGCCAACACAACCTCAACATCATTTCCTACGCCGATGACACCCAGCTGATTCTCTCCCTCACCAGAGACCCCGACACCGCCAAAGCCGACCTACACGAAGGGATGAAAGATGTCGCCGAATGGATGACCATCAGCCGCCTGAAGTTGAACACGGACAAGACAGAAGTCCTCATCCTGGGACCGTCGCCCTCCGCATGGGACGACTCCTGGTGGCCCCCGGCCCTGGGCACCGCACCCAAGCCAACGGACCACGCACGCAACTTGGGCGTTATCCTGGACTCCTCCCTATCGATGACCAGACAAGTCAACGCCGTCTCCTCATCTTGCTTCCACAACCTCGGCATGCTCCGCAAGATCTTCAGATGGATCCCGACCGAGACCAGGAAGACTGTCACCCAGGCCCTCGTCACCAGCAGACTAGACTACGGAAACACCCTCTACACCGGTACAACAGCCAAGCTTCAGAAAAGACTTCAGCGTATCCAGAACGCCTCCGCCCGTCTCATCCTGGACGCCACCCGATGCAGCCACATCTCGAGCCACCTGGGAGACCTGCACTGGCTCCCTGTCAACAAGAGGATCATGTTCAGACTCCTCACCCACGCACACAAATCCCTCCACGACCTGGGCCCAAGGTACCTCAACGACCGCCTGACCTTCTACACGCCCACCCGACAGCTACGATCCGCGAACCTCGCCCTCGCCGTCGTCCCTCGCATCCAGAGAGCCACCGCCGGAGGAAGATCCTTCTCCTACCTGGCGGCTAAGACATGGAACTCCCTGCCCGCCCACCTGCGGCTGACCCAGGACCACCTCGCCTTCAGGAAACAGCTCAAGACCTGGCTGTTCGAGCAGTAGCAGACCCCCTCCCCCAAGCGCCTTGAGACCCTTCCGGGTGAGTAGTGCGCGATACAAATTCCTTGATTGATTGATTGAACATTCTGTGAAAACATGTTGCTGGGCGTGGTCCTCTGTCAGAAAAGGCCAGGGCATTGTTAAAATAAGTTAATCCAGGACTTTTATTATATTCTAGGAATTACACATGACATAACAAATTGAGTCATCAAAGCCTTATTTGGCATTTTGTGGAGCGATAAATATAATTGTCTGTTGAGGCCAAACCCATCTGCCTCCTCACAGGATAAGAAGTCAATTCACTCTCCTCTTCCTCCTCACCATCTCTCACCAGCAGCACGGTGACCTCAGACCTCTCAAAGTGGGGTTTGAGGTGATTGACATGCACCACCTGTGGGGCTGAGATCCACAAGGTAGGTGGTCTCTACTTTTTTCTCATTCGCATCGTATGGGCCAGTCCAGCAGTCCTGGGGAACTCTGGGCTTCACCAGCTCCATGCCAGCACTTTCTGACCAGTCTGACAATCCACAGAGGTGGAATCTTTGTCATATCACTACCTCTTGACATCCTGGCTGGCATCTAGGTTACTGGATGCTTGCTTCAATAACTTAGACATTTGGCTCCTGAAGGTCAGCTTGGAGCTCACTACATCTGTATCACACAGAGCCGCCACACCTTGCCTATTGATGGAGACCCATTGCCTATACATTAACTTTAGGAACCATCTCACTGTCACCCAGGGACATAAGGGTAATCCCACTAAACTCCCCCCTCATTAACTGGGACAAATTCCTCAACAAGCCTTACACTAGCCAACCTAGGAACATTTCCCCCAGTGGGAGGTAATGCTCTATTTGGACACTTGGAATCCCCCTTGTCGTGTCCATACTCGAAGCACTCTTAGCATTTAGCGGACTTGGACTGCTGAATTTTGTCGTGGTAGTCTTTCTTCTGGTGGCCAGATTGGGAATGAGATCCAGACCCTTTCCCCAGTGAGTTGTTCTGGGGGCCTTTAGAGAACTCAGACTTTTTATCTCACCTCTCCTCCTTTTGGTTGAAACCCTGACCACCCTTTTGGGGGTCTCCCCTTGATGCTTTCTTGGACACTCTGGTGCTGACAGAGATGTCCGCCTCCTCAGCAAGCTTCACAAGGTCATAAAGCTTAATATCCACTAGGTGTTGGCGCAGTTCTGTAAAACAAATATCAAGCATGTAAAATGAGTTATACAGCTCTTCATAATCAATTACTTTGCTGCCAATCACCCAGCCCTTCAGTGCCTTACCAGCATGGTTCAAGCAATCAACCCAGCTGTATGTATGGATAGCTTGGAACTAGCCCTGAACCGTTGTCTGTACTCCTCCGGTGTCAACCCAAACATACTGGTCAAAATGGTCTTCATTGCAGAGTAGTATGTTTGATCCCACACCTCTAGTGTAAGAAGAGTGTTCGACCCCACTGTGGACATGTACATAAACTACCACCCTAGAACTCCTCTGGGACCTTGTGCACTTTTAAGCCACCTCTTAGGCTCCAAACCACTTGTCCACGTCACCCCACCACATAGCTAGGCACCAAATCCTTGGTTACTCTTTAATTTGACCCATGTGAACACACAGCAGGTATGCTGCCACCATTACTGTTGCTGGACCTCACTTGTAGGACTCTTACGTCCAGTTCTCCGAGACTTAGCTCATGGGACATCTTCCTTTCCTCCCTGGCAAGTCTCTCCTCTTCAAGAGCCTTGTTTTTCTCAGACAAAGCAAGTTTTTAATGCTGCTCGAACTTAGCAAGATCAAGTCTCAGTTTCTCTTCTCCCCTCCTGTCTGCTAGCTCCTCTGAGGACAGGCTTCTAGGGAAGACCCTGCTCCTCGCTGGGGGGAACTACTATTGGTTCCTGCAGGTCATTGGCCTCCTCCCCAAGAAGTGGTAAATCCACATTGGAATTTAAACTCAGGCAATCCTCCTCCTCTATGATTTCTTGCTCCTCTTCCCCTGGGTTATCAGATCCTGCAACCTGAGTCCCCGCCCAGGCTCTCAGAGCTTTCTGGAACTCTGCGTTCCTGGTGAATCCCTTGATAGAAATCTGAAATCCCATAGAGAACCCCTTCAGCTGGGTCCCATTGTAAGACTCTAACTTAGCCAGCTCGAAATCAGTTGCTTCATGTGCAGGTATTAATTCTCCAATTTGGGACATGGTCTAGCAGGAAAAATCACAAAGGATAAAAAGGGAAAATTGAAAAAATGTGAAATGGTCTCCGTACCGAGTTGTGACGAACAATGAGTTACTATATGGTATTGCACAAACACAAGTCCTGCCTATCCTCACTGTTGATCACCAATGTCTATGGTATACCACCTGCCCAGGCAGAACCCACCACTCTAGTCAGGGTAAGCTAGACTCACAGCTGAGATAACCTGTGCTCACCCTCTTGTAGTTTGGCTGAGAGCAGGCAGGCTTATCAAAACGGGCAATGTGTAATGTATTTGTGCAACACACATGCAGTAACACAATAAATACACCACAAAAACTCAGGTTTATAAACATAGGATAGTATATTATAGTATTTTATAACCAAAACAAGACCAAAATGATCAAAATTCAATGCATACTTTTTAAGTTAGGAGCGTAATCGAAAATATGCAGGAAAAACCAGTGTTACAAAACACCTTCACTCTGCATAGGTTATTCACGGTAATGTTCAAAGCTGTTAGTGCGGGCAGGAACACTCACATTTAGCATGCCCATCGCGGTTTCACTGCACCGGGTTCACTGACACAGATCCTGGCAGGGGATCCACAGGTAGGCGTTTGTACAGTGTCTGGATAAGATCAGCTCCCAGGTACCGCAAACAGAAAGTGGGCCATGGGGCACTTGCAACTGATGTATGAAAGTTGTTTTAGCCACCCGTAGGAATGCAGGTCAACCACAGAGGACATTGCGGGTCCCATCCATGGGCACATTACCTTTTCTAACAGGAGCGTTCAAGGCAGACTTGGCAGGCTGAGCACAGACTCAGTGATCTCCTCTACACAGGAGTGGTTGGCATGCAGCGCAGCCTCTGGTGACGTAGGCATCTTCGCTGAGGCGTCATCACAGGGGAGACTCCAGTTACCACAGCAACGCTGTGACCACGCTGGAAGGGCTTCCCTCCGCTCTGAGGTATCATCTCCAGCACAAAGGTAGTAATTTTGTTCAGCGAGTAAAGCTGATCTTCGTAGTTAGCAGTTGCAGGTCAAAAATAAAAGCTGGAACTTTGTAGAGCGAAGCACTGAGTTTTTTTGAGGCAAAGTCTTTGATGTCCCTGAGACTTCAAGAACAGGGGCCAAGCCAACAAGCCCTTTGAGAAAGCTTTAGGTCAACGCAGCACAAACGTAGCAGACAGCACACCAGCAGAACAAGGCAGGTAGCAAAGTGGTAGTCTCTCCTGCAGCTCAACAAGCAGTAGGCCAACCTACCAGAGTATTTAGCAGAGTGGCAGTCCCTCCTGCCAGCACAGCAGCTCTTCTGGCAAGGTGCAGATGTAGAGCCAGTGTCTGGTTACAGGTCCAAAATATGTCTGAATTGAAGGGGTCACAGACTCAGTACTTATACCCAAAAGTGCCTTTGATGTAGCGGGTGACTTTAAAGGAGCCATCTGATGTGCACAAGGATCCCTTTCAACCAAGCCCTGTCTGCCAGGCCATCTGTGAATTTCACCCCTAAGATCAGCAAAACTAAAGTAGAATTCCTTGACATCTGGATCTATCAACATAACAACTTGATCCAGGTAACCTTGTTCACCAAACCCATGGCACAGAACACTCTGCTCCATTTTGATAGCTATCACCCTAGATGTCAAAAACAGGGCATCCATTTCAGCCAGCTCCTACGGTTACAGACAAACTGTATGAGCATCCAAGATTATGACATGAATGCAGAGCATCTTAAGACCAAGTTTCTGACTAGAGGTTACCCTAGACAACGTATTAGACACTCATACAAGAGGGCAAAGTACTACAACAGGGAACTGTTATTCCAAGACAAACCCAAGACAAATGAAGAAAAATTGGTTTCTGTCACTCAACACACACACCTCAATAATAAAATAAGGCAAATCATAGGACCACAGTGGCATATCTTAAATACTGGAGACAACACAACAAAAAAAGTTTCCAAACCAGTATAAGCTATCGGACGTAACAGCAATTTGAGAAACTCGCTGGTTAAAGCAGTCTGCAAGGACTAAACACATTTAATTCAGAAATCAATCACAGGCATGAAACCTGTCTCAGGTAGCCATAAATGTGGCAGTTGTCATGCCTGTTCTAATGCCATTGTGACAGACACCTTAACTTGTGGAAAAAGGAAAATCGAACTGCCTGAAATGACAAATTGCAGGACATCGAATATTGAATACTTAATCCAATGCCCCTGTCACTTCCGGTATGTCCGAGAAAGCAGCCATTAATTCAGGACATGCTTTAGTGAACACAAACCCGCCATAAGAAATCACAGAACAGGAGCCCTTCTGGTGGAACATTGCTCCACCAAAAATCATATGGAGATTGATCTAACAAGGATCAACTTGGAAATGATTAAGATTCCGAAAGGCATTGTTCCTGATGCACCCAGAAGAAAAAGGGAAGCATATTGGATTTTCTCCCTTGGAATGTTTGATCATGGTTTGAATGAAATCTTACCACAAGAAATTCATAGGGGTATATTTCCCCGTCCATCTGCACAACAGTAGTGCTGTGCAATGCCCATGATCAAGACAAAATTCTGCTGTCCTTTCGTACAAGTCAGCCCCTCCCTTTTCCCTGCAATGAATTCCTACTCTCTCTTGGGAACAGGGTCTGTAGCTTTTTGAGTTTAGCCATACATATTTCGATAGGGTTTGGAAGCTGTTACCCCGGAATTCTAGTTTGTTTGAAATAACAATCCTGAAACTAAACGCTTCTTGATTTATGTTTAATCTTGCAACTATATTATACTAATCTACGATAGGAGATTCTTTTAACTACTTTTTAGTAATTGACACCCTTCCAGTCCCCCCTTATTTGCATGCTAGATTGTGATTCTTTGCTTAAATCTGTGCATTTGCTAGTAGCCCTTGCATGCTTAGATATGGTAATATACTCTTGCCGGGAACCAAGTAATATTTAAAATATACACCTATTCTACGTGTAGGCTGGCTACCGCATCTCATGAACCTTGCCCCAGCGTAAGATTAACCTCAGATCTCCGTTTAGTAACAAGCATCTAGGGGTTCTCCCCTGATTGAGTGATCAGATTACTGCCCCTAATATTATTTTTTGGGCATTGTCCCCTTCCCCCTTTCTTGAAGTTTCTCCCAGGAACTAGATGCTTTATAGTCGATATTTCTCACAGTGACCTGCAGAAGGTCTTTGCCTCTAACTCACAAACCAATCTTCATATGCCTTTGGATGGTTTCACATATGTTTGCTCTTTTTTGTTAGGATGTTTCCACTAAACTCTTAAGAACCAACACTTGGAATGATCCTCCTGGACGAGGGAAACCTGATATTGACATGCCTCGTTTGAACTTTGTTAGACTTGTGTCTTGACCTGGAACTACTTAGGGGTATGTATTACTCATATGAATATCTCTTTTTTATGCTCCATATCCAGGTGAATATATTTGTTAGATAATCCACATGTTAACTACCACTTTGTGTCGTTGCCTCCCATTATGATGCAGAAAGACCTCTGTCAGATTCGTTCTGGGCAATCTGACCTGAGTCTTCCCACATTTTGGTTGGAACATTGGATGCTCTCTATCTGCGTTTCCTCCACCTTTGAGAGATTGTACCTATACTGATGTAGTAGGTATGTGATATCCTGGATACACTTTTGTCAAAATCTGACTGTGTAAATCAGATCTCCGGTTCTATATGCACATGTTCACACTTTGTAGCACAGTATGTCCTTCTATCCTAATTCATTATGGAATTTCACTTGAGGATTTCCCTCAAAAATCTGATCTTGATTACTTGCTTGGTTTGGGCTGTGTTACTCAGCTGGTCTACCACTTCCTCCATTTGACTCTTTCCTTAGTCTCTTTCTGAAAAGAACACATCTAAGGTAATCCTCTACTGTTATGCGCTTTTCTCAATTTCCCACACTGAGGGCCATATGTAGGAGGCCCAATACCGGTCGGTAACGGCCGATTTTCGGTAAATATCCCGTTACCGGCCGGTATTCAGGCTTTTGGTATGTAGGGGGCACATTTCAGGATTCTGTACTTTACCGAATCGGTAAAATTACCGATTCGGTAATTTTACTGATTCGGTAAATACCGAATCCTGAAATGATATGTAGGGGGAGTGTGTGGTTGTTGTGGGGATTCGTTATTTACCACCAACTAAAAGTTGGTGGTAAATGACGAATAGCTGGAAAAAAGCATTTTTTTGCACTTTGAAGTGTGCAATGTGGCAGACATACATGCCCTTAGGGCATGTATGTGTGCCACATGTGCACACATGCAGGAATCAGGGGTGCAACAGGGTGTCACTGTGACACCCTGCCACCCTTGATTGTGCTCCCCCCATTACCGAATCGGTATTTACCGATTCGGTAATGGTAACTGTCTTCCCATTGATTCCTATGGGCCTCTTGGCCCATAGGAATCAATGGGAAGCCAGTTACCATTACCGAATCGGTAAATACCGATTCTAAATTACCGACCCAATCCGATTCGGTAAATATTACCGATGGATTACCTACATATCATTTACCACTTCATAAATACCGAATCGGTAAAATTCGGTATTTATGAAGTGGTAAATGTTAGGCTACCTACATATGGCCCTGATTGTGTTTTGCTTATGATATGGTTCCTCAGATCTTTGTCGGTGATACTTTTTATCCCACATTTGTCTATCTGTTTTAGTTATATTTTTGTATCTACATTTTGACATTTTCATGTTTCAGACCGTATGAGGATTGGATCCGAGCTCCCTGACTTGTCTGTTCTCTCAACTTGGATGGCTTGCTGCCACCATACAAATATTATGTTCAGAGGCCTGATGAAGGTGGCATAACTTGTTCCATTTGCTTTCTTCTCACCGAAATGCATGTTGGGGCAATTCTCTGTTTGTTATAACTTTTCTGTGGGTACAAAACTGCTGTCAATAATAATTGATGGATTGTATTTAGATATGATCTGATTCATTAATGAACAACTATACTTTATGTGTATCTACAACATTGAACACTTTTGATAATTGGCCAAATAACATTGTATAACAAATGCTTGGGATTCTGACCAATGTTTTTAATGTCTGGAATGTATGTGTTCACTTAGTAGGACTGTGTATGATTTGGTTGATGTGAGAGTATGAGTTTGATGTTTCCTGTTTGGTTTGGATAGGGAGCCTAAAATAATTAAAGATTTGCAGAATTAGATCATTTAAAAGAATTTGCCCTAAATAATAACAATTAAACTAAACAGATCTGTCTCATGATTTTCATTATTTACTAAGTTGTACCTGTTCGAAAGTCAATGGAGAAGTACACTTTTTGTGTTATTTGATTACATCAGTGGGGGGTGTTCAGCACTTTGTGTGTGGACAGGACACTACCTATTGAAGTTTGTCAACCTCTCCCATTTCTCCCTGCCCAGGAAGATCCATCAGGATGCAAATAAATGCAGATGCAGTTGAGTATATGTTGTCACGAGGATGTCCCATAGTCCATGTATTAAGCAGGTAGTTTATTCAAGTAAGATGTTAACAAGTAGAGCCCCACCAGGAGCAGCCTTTCTGCTGCTCAGCCCATCCTCCAACTGACATCCTCACTCATCCAACATTCCACAGCCACCTCTCTCATCAACATTCCACACTACAGTCACACTGGCTGAGCAGCAGATATAACACATCTCCTTTCTTTGTACAAATGACAAAGAAGCCCTTGAAAGAATAACATTAACAATGGTGCATGCAAAAGATGACAATGAAACTTTTACATGCAACACAATGACATCTGAACAAATGCAAGTATATGATCATTGTAGCAAAGTGCCGTTGCGAAAGCATACAGATAAAAGAAGGAAACACTTGATGCATATGTACAACAATTGATAAAATGATACAATTAACGAAAACCATAAAGATAATAAAACGTATATACGCACAACATTTCACTTTTTAACCAAACCAAGAAAACGCACTCACTACCTAACCACAAAACACAAACCAAACCCAGATACCAAAAACAAGCTGTCTGGACAGGCCAACAAGAAATTGGTATGAAGGGTACCCACTGTGAGGCGCGGTAAGGAACCATGCAAATATGAGCAATTAAAAGAAAACGTAGAAAATGTGGAAAATCATTCCACACCAAACAGACGACATAAACGCTGCCCTCCCCCTTACTCGTAGTAAGGGTGGTAAGGGTGATAAGTGTGGAACACAACTCCACACCAAACATACGACATGAAAAATTGCCCTACACCAAACTCAAAGTTAGGGTGGTATGTGTGGAAAGACGCTCCACACGGAACATGCAAAAGTGCACAACTCTACACCAATCAAGTAGTAAAATAAAACAGCACACACTAGGAAAAACACGCACTCTTCAAATCTCTGGCTTTAACTCAGCCCATCACCCAAACCCAAAGTAAGAGAGGTAAGTGTGGAACAGAGCTCCACCTTAAGCATAAAACAAAATTCTTTAAGGAAACATGAAGGTCTAACCCAGCACACAAAACACAGTTAAGGAGAAACTAGACCTCACAAACATACTTTGGCTTAAACACGCCCTTCACCCTAACCCCACAGGTAGGGTGGAAAAAAGAATAACAAACTCCAAACACCAGTAAAATGGCAAAGATTCTGCAATTCACCCTTACTCCGTAACACATTTTCAAACAATAATCAGAATCAAAACAACAGTGTAACTCAGAAGCATGGGACTCATAGTTCAAGAACATACCAAATTAGTCCAAACACTCAAAACCACATAGGTAGCAGACACTCTCAATAACAAAAGCTCCCATTCACAATAGAGAAAGCTCACAACCATCCATTCAGTCAACTGCATCCATACAGTGAACACGCAAGGTGCAGAAACTACTACCCACGCACTGCATAAGAATATGAAAATAACACAGCACAACGTCCCAGCAAGTAAGAAGAAAAACAACATACAAAGCACTATACAGACAAAGTGAGGAGGAATCAATGCAAAAAGGAAACAAAAAGTTAAGCAACAGATTATTCACTGAAAGCATCAAGTAGTAAGGCATTGAACATGAGATCATAGAATACATAGAGAATGTGGGTGTTTCCCTCCGGTGAGCGACTCCTCACCCGAAGTCCCTCACAGCTGCCAAAAGGTGTTTTGCAGTTCTTAAAGTTTTGGCCTCTTCGGAGCATCATGAGGGAGTGTGTAAAAACCATAATTTTCCCAATTCACGCCCGGCACAGACATCAAGGGCAGAACAGAAAAGCAAAATAGAAACCTTAAGTGTGGAATGTAATGCGTCTCACCAGAAACTGGGTAGATGACGAGACGCTCAATAAAATGGCATTGATTCGCCAATTCCTCAGTCCCCAAAAAAACTTCCCGCACTGAGGAGGAAGACCAGAACATCTGGCACTGGATCAGGGAACTGCACTTCTTAAGCGCAATACATACTAGGTGCTTGCTGCATCCTCCAACCACAAGATGGCGGCACGCAGATTGACGTAGAGCTGAGTGGCTCTGGGCTCGTTCATGCAGTACTGCATGAACGTTGCAAGACACGCCGCGAGATAAAGAAATGGCTCGTGCTGGCACCAGGGAAGGCGGTTAATGGCAAGTAAGCCAACGGAATCCAACCATTTATTTATTTTTTAACAGAAGCAACGGTAAAAAGTTTAGTCATGAGCAGAGGTTACCAAACACCATAGTTTACATCACCCAGCTGGTTCAGGGAAAACACGTAGCCCCTCCGAAGTTGCTCTTCCCCACATGGAGTGAGGGATCTTCTCTTTCTAGTGGAACTACCCAGTGCGAACTCTGGGGACTGCTTCTCCTTGACGCACGTCTCAATGTGGAAAAAGGAAACTCTACTTCCTTGAGACACTTCCAAACACGGGAAAGTCCTGTCACCAGTTGCACCTCTGAACAGGGTCTCTGGTAACACATCATACTTCCGCACATGGCTCTGGGGAAGTTACCAAACAGCGGCCTCTCTCACCAACATTCCACACCACAGTCACACTGGCTGGGCAGCAGGTATAACAGTGTCCTGTGTTGTAGATGTCCAGATGGAATGCACAAATGTAGCTGTCACCCAGCCCAGTACCGATGTGTGTTGGAGACAGACTGTCAGGCAAATAGAGCAGTAAGTGCAGAGAAAGGTTCACTTTCTAAAAGTGGCATTTCTAAACCAGTAATGTCGAATCCAACTTCACTAGTAAGAATGCTTTATCATTACCAATCCAAAGATATAAACCATGAATAAGCTACTCCTTTCTGATCCGAAATTGCCATTGAAAAGGGTATAAGGGAATGGCCATACTCCAATTATCATACAGAGTGAATCTTGATTTCATTAAAGACTACGGAGGCTAACATTATGCAATAACCTTTTATTGCTGCCCCAACATTCAGCCCTTTAAAGAACATACATTACATCATGAACAAAAACATTAACATAAGAACTTTCAAAACAGCATATAACTCCATGGTAACTAGGCATCCTTCTCTTAAAGCAGTGACGAAAAACAGAGGATCCCACATTGTTTTATTCTGAAGACTTCAACTAATTGCACTTGACTTGGTTCATGACAGATTCACAGTAACATTCTCTGGGAAAATATGGAAAATATCAAGTGATACCAATAGGAAAAAACATTAAGACGTATTTATAATCTTGCAAATAGGAAGTAGTGGTCAGACTAATATAAACTCTAAATACTAGTAAATCATATCCCACAAAAAACTCTACAACTTAACCCAAATAGGTGTGATGGGTGGGATAATGTTATCCTCCGTAGTCTTAATGAAATCAAGATTCTCTCTGTATGATAATTGGAGAATCGACGTTTTATTACAAGACTTGAAGCTACAACTATGCATATTTGTAGCTTCTCAGCACCACACTGCTCACATGCTCCACAGCCTTAAGGTAAAAGCTTGAAAAAAGGGAAGCACTTGCCCAGTCAGTTGCTTGCAATATATATGTAAGTGAACCTCCTCCCCAAAATACCTTGAAGAGCTATTGCACCCCGAGAAGAGTGCGCTCCGTATTTAGAAAAATCTGCGCCTGCTTCAAACATCACCACTCTAACCCATCTTGAAATGGTAGCTGTAGATACTGTCGTAAACGGTTTGATAAAGGAGATCAGTAACTGATCCTCTCCATCTGGTTTAACATCAAGCATGTTTTGTACATAAACTTTCATGCAATTCACAACACACAACTTCTTACAGTCGTTAAAAGAGGGCTAAAAGTTGTTCTACGACATTGTTTTTGTTCTTTTCCATATTTCGAAGAGAACTCCTTTTGGCGAATATTATCTATTACAAATATCTAACTCTTTAACACCCGATACGCTTCTAAAAGATATGAAACAGAGTAAAGTCACTAACTTCAGTGATATCTGTCTCCTTGAAAGATAAGAATTTTCAGGCCAAGAGACAAATAGTTCAAAAATCAGATTAACGTTCCATAAGGAATTATATCTAGTCGTCATAGGACGTTTAATTCTTATTCCTTTCATTACCCCGTTGATCAAAGGATCACTACCTATAGCAAAGTCATTCACAAGGGAGTGTCCTGCAGAAATACCCAATCCGTAACAGTTAACTGTTCTGTTGCACAGGCCTGATTTGAATACACTTGTGAGAAACTTCGCTATATTTACCGCAGGAGCCTCCACGGGATCCAAATTCCGTTCCAAGCACCAACTGCACCACTTTCTTCAGACTCCTGTATATCTTTTCTTTGTCCCTGGCGCTCACGATTCTTCCCGTAGGTTCTTAGCCTCTCTTGAAAGGCCTGAGTATCTGGCAGATTTGCTGAAATCCTCCAAACTAGAAGGTTCATATTTGCAAAAGGAAGTAATCAAGATGATGCTGAACGCTCCCTCCTTACCTTTAATACTACCCTCTGTATTAGTGCAAAAGGAGGGAACGCATAACAATTCTCTCCATTCCAAACTTAAAGCAAAGCATCTACTGCCAAAGCCTTGGGATCTGGCCTCCAACTGTAATAGCAATCTACCTGAAAGGTCAATTTGCTGGCAAACAGGTCCACCTGAAACGGACCCCACAAGTTATGAATCCTTTCGAAAAAACCTGGGTTCAGGTTCCAATCATTGGAGTCCCGTAAAAACCTCGAGTTCCAGTCTGCTCTCTTGTTCTGATGATGGGTAATAAACTCTGCTTTCACGAGGATTTTCTGACTCCAACAGAAATACCAAGTTTTCTTGACCAAGTCTGCAAGTTTTAGTTGATCTTGCATCCCTTAGGCGGTTAATATATGATACTGCTATAAATTGTCCTATCGGATTAACACAACACTGTTTCTTAAAGTGTTCTTAAAGCTCATCAAAACATTCAAACTTGCCATCACTTCTAAGCAAGTTATGTGTAAAGGAAGTTCCTCCCGGGACCACTTCCCTCCAGTTTCTATCTGTCCTAACTTTGCACCCCAACCAAGACTGCTTGCATTCGACACTACCGTATAGTCCGGGACATTCCCAAAAATCGCCTTGCTATTCCAGCTGTCCAGGTTTCTCCATCACCAAAGAAGGTCCTCTCGAGCCTCCTGAGACAGAAGAATTGTGTCTGTGTGCCAGAGACCTTTCCTGAAGCCCAAGGATTTTAGCCTCTGCAGAGTCCCATAATGCAAAGGATCTTGGCAATCCGTTTCGGTGGAAGAGGACAGAAGGCTGACCACTATTTCTAGACCACGCAAACTCACTACATCCTTTGATCAGACATGAGCTACCTCCTTCTTGATCTAGGACAATGTTTTCAGTGGGAGACTCAACTGAGCCATAATAGTATTGAACTGAAATCCCAGGAATTCCAGACTCTGAGTAGGAATCATTACATACTTCTCTACATTGAAAATTAACCCTAATGCTTCTACGAGATCAGTTGTCCATTTCATGTGCTTCAGCAATTCTCCCTGATCCTGCGACATCAGTAGCATATCGTCTAGGTAAATCCCTAAACGCGCACTTCTCCTTCTCAAGAAGGCAACTACAGGTCTTAGGACCTTGGTAAAGCACCAAGGGGCTGAAGAGAGACTAAAGGGAAGAAACAAAACTGATAAATTACTCCTTTCCAACTGAACCGCAAATAATTCTCAGAATGTTGGTCTATAGGAATTGTGAAGTAGGTGTCTTTGAGTTCCAACTTCACAGCCAATCTTTTTCTTGCAGAATGTCCCTTAAAGATGGATTCCTTCCATCTTGAAGTGTCTGTAAACTAGAAACATGTTTAGTTCCTTAAAGTTTATCACTAGACACCAACCCTGGTTATTTTTGTTTACTAGGAAGACAGTACTCACAAAACCTTTCCTGGGTTTGACACCTTACAAATAGCTCCTTTGAGTAACATTTGAACCACCTCTGAATCACCAGTGTTGCTTGCTCTGGGACCAACTCCCTTGATTAACACCTTTGGTAAGGCGACTGGCAGAGCTCTATCTTGAAACCACTCACAGTCTGCAACTACCAAGAATCGTTTGTTATGGCTGACCAATTTTTGGCAAAAAAACATGATCTTCCTCCTACCCTTGAGCCGGAAGAACCAATAAGAGGGGAAAATCTTACCTCGATGTCCAGCTCCCTGGAATCTGCCTCTGCTGCTTCGTGTACGAGGGGCTCAACTTCTCTGCGGGAAGAAAGTACTGTTCGCACGGAAATTCCTTCCATAACCACACTGGCCCTGCTGGTAGTACTGAGACCTCTGATGCAGCGGCTGACAGCCAGTCCCGTCCTGTCAGCTCTTCCAAAAACCCTATTGTTGAACATGCACCTCTTGTTCTTTTGTGCCTTACTAAAGGCAGAGAAAGTTGAGACATTCTTTCCGAGTGTCTTGATAAAATTCTTTCTGAAGAGTAGACTATTTGGGTCTCCTTGTTAGCAAGATCTCCCAACTGAGGGTTTATTTTCATTAAAATAGATTTCCTATGCTCGGCAGTCAAGCCAGCATTGGCATTACTTAGGAGGCATAAAGCCCGCTGACTCCAGCCACGGAGAAGCTCCGCGTCCACAGAGATGCCTCTAAATTAGGCTTCTTCCGCTAAATCCAGCATTCTGAAAGGTGGACATAGAGTGTTCAAAACTTTATCTTGGCACTGCTTAAGGCAGCACTCAAGCCCCTTTTTACGGTCCCTTCCTGTCTTTAACCAAAAGGTCAATAACTATGGTCTAAATTAGGAGTCATCCCTGATTAGTTATCGAGGAAAGGTCTGGGGCACTCTGCCCTCAATACATTTTGCGTCTCTTTATCAAGGGACTTGCGAAACCAGAACTTAATAAAGGTTGTTAAATGCTCCATGGCCCACCAATGTGAACCTCTCGGATGTGTGATACGGGTAGGATTAAACATCTCCAGATCGCAAGGGCCCTTAATTGTGTTTGAACTAGAAGGCTGGTCCAAATCCTCATCGAGGAAGTCATTATCTAGGGTTTCTAGAGGATCGAAAATATATTCATCATCCTCAAAATCCCGTCCAGATGGGTATTCCTCATTATCAGTTTCAAAACTGTGGTCATTTGTGCCATGAAGGTCACACAATCTTTTTGTGCCGCAAGGCACAGCCATGCAAATTTCACCAATATGGCTGCTCTTGCTAGTTGTGCCGCCATAGACACCTGGATTATCTGTAGCTCTAGCCTACCCAAGGATTACTCTCGCTCTTTTGCAGCGGTTAGGCTGCCCACAGAAAGTAATTAAGTAGTCATGTGCCTGGTCTTTTTTGAGACCTTACCTCCTTTTCTAGGCAAAGGGTTTTCCTCCTCTGAAAGGATCAACAAGTGCTCCTCAGCAGAAGAAACACTTTTCTTTTGATTAAGAATGGCTTCCATTGCCTCCTTCAGCGAGGACTTAAACTCCCTCTCAAAAAACCTCCTAAACATATTTTCATTGAGGGGAGTATCAACAGTTCCCTTTACTTCATTATCAGACATGATGTCTCAAAAAAGGAAAACTACCTTAAAGGGAGAGGAGGGGCAAATTATTATTCTTCCCCGTGGTAATATACCTTTTGTTGTCATAGGCAAAAATGGATCATGCGTGTGCACCATGACATGTGCCTTTCTCACGGATTGCGGTCTTGTTGCCCAAGCCGCAACCCTCATAGTAGTGAAAGGCCACTGCCTTCACATGGAATTAAGCAGCATGAGTAAGTGAGGGCAGTAAACCGAGTAGTGATCAGTAGGAGTGAACAGGTCCTTTTTATCTGTGCCCCTGGAGTGAGGTCTACAGGCTCACTCAGCTAAAGTTCCGGTGCTATGAGTTTAGCCCACCCTTGGCTTACATCAGTTTGGTGTGTGGTGCTGCTCAGTACATGTAAGATGTAAATCTGCTGGGTGTGTGTGTGCCTGTGAAAATTGTACAATGCGGGGCTAATGCAGTAATGTGCAGTGCATGCATTTTATATGTATGTGCCGGCTGTATGTGAGCCTGTGAGTGTCACAACACATGAAGGATGTAGTGCCGTACATTAAGTGTATGTTATATGCTTGTGCTGGATGTATGTGTGCCTGCAAGTGCTACAATACATGGTTGACTCTGGGTTCCATTTCAGGACACCCAGGGCTGCATGGTGAAACATGAAGTGAGGAGGTAAATGAATCCCCCAGACACATTTGTGTATTACTGCATTCCTGTAAGCTGGGTGGGACTCACTGGAGAGAGGGAGAGCCAGGCTCCCCCAGTACACTTTAAAGGGTGCTCTTTATTCCAGAGAAAGGTCACATCGAAGGGGCCTGGGCACATCTTAGGAAGGAGATGGGGTTAAGAGAATTATAAAAAGTGTGGCTAAGGCCATGGGCAAACCTTTTGATTCACATATCACTGTGGCTGACATCCAGGTGTCAACTTCTAGTCACTCCCACAGCCTGTGCTGTGGGGCTATCAGATTTGAAGTTACTCATTCTGTGACAGGTTGCTTTCAGGAGAAAGAGAGGGCAGAGTAGTGAGCATTTCAAAAGGAAGGAGGACCCCAAGAATTGTCAACTGTCAAGCAGCCAGTTGGGCTGCACGACGAGGAGAAGCTCTGCAAGACTTCTGCCAGTGACCAAGACTGGGGGGCACAACCTGCTATCTCCCAGCTGGGTGAGGGCACATCACCCAGGGAATACAAGACAAGCTGCTCTGGAGTCTGGAGCACCAGAACCTGCCTGCTTGCAATGACCAGCGCGCCCTGTGAGGAAGAGGAGAGAGTTGGAGGGAGCGATTTCCAGTGGGGAATCCTTTCAAGTGGTTTCCCTTAACACGAGGTGAGGAGACGACCGCTGCACAGATCAGGTCATTGCCCATGTGCATGGAAATTTGTCGACCCTCATCGTGCCAGAGGAGGGCAGTTGTGAATCAAGCCGGTAGCGTTGCTGCTCACAACGGGTCATTTCCATGTGCAGGAAGGAACCGGCAATCCCGTATGACATGAGGGGCCACCATGTGGAGATTGCTATAACAAGTGGGCTGTAGCTTGTATGTGGTGGAAAGTTTGCGACCCTTTATGCCAGTACGTGCCACCATGAAGAGATTACATTGCTGTGTGGGCCATAGCCCATGTGTGTTTTCTCTAACCACTCCGAGCCCCCCTAATGTGCTCTACCCTGAGTCGCTACTATCCCCACAAGATCACCTGGCGGCCCCCTGAATCATCATAGTCATACACAACCCAAGGGGGTAGTGTCACAGCCGGCAGGAGCAGTCAGGAACACAGTAGTTACATGTGTAGCTCTAGTAACAAACTATGGTCAAATCTAATATCAAGGCTTATATGCTATCAAGTGTTTAAAGGGACATCTGTCCACAGAAATCACCAACAATTCTATTTGGTCCACTTGCACTAAGTTACCTACATTGAGAACCTTCTGGAAACTTCTGGAAACTTCTTGGCAGCCATTCTTTGATCCAGACTCTTCTGGAACCTTCCTGGCAGTCATTTTGAATCCAGAACCTGTTGGAATCTTCTCAGTGGCCATGCGGATTACATAGCCTACAAAAAGCATGCCTGTCTACCAAGCCCAGCTTGGCAATTGGGAATGCAGCAGAAACAAGTTCCTGTTAAGCTGTCAAATTTACCAGCATAATCCTGTCCAGCTTCCTGGAACAACTTCATTTTTGATTGTCCAGTCATACCAGTGGACAGCATACCAGCATCCCCAGTCAAAAGAAAACAATCAGATGAGTTCAATTAGTCCTAAACTACAATATTCATGCTTAACATCTAACTTAAGAAGAAATAGGAGAGACTTATCTTCGATTTAAGAGAACATTTGTGAGACATTGTTTGAGACTAAGCATGATTGTTGGAGGAGGTCGCTGTGATAGGATCAGGACGTAACAGCCACATATACCTAAGAACTCATTAGTGCGATTGATATTGCAATGTTCTAGGGGCTCAGTGACTAAGGCAGATTTGGACAAACTCTCCAGCACCAAGTCCAGAGTCTGCATCTACAGTCGAAAAACCTTTGAGGTTTGACATTCATACTTTGCCCACCAGCTAAGACAGGTCTAAAGGAAAAACAAGGTGCAGGGGGGGTTTTGCACAAACATGGAAGGGCACAGTGGGCATTGAGCATCCAGTGGTGTAGAGGTGTTTTAAACATTGTCTTTAATCCTTGAAGTGATACGCCCAGAGCATTTAATCGAAAAGAAGAGAGGCAGCGCAATAAAAGCACATCCCCAAGTAGAGTAGTGTGAAGGAACAGAGCAGCACAGCCATTTACAGATACAGTTGTCATATCTTCTCTTTCATCACATTTCCCCCCTTCCCCTCAATGTGTAAGTGTTTCACCGCTGGCTTTGGTGCAGATTCTGGGGCTTCCGCCAGAGTTTGCGGCGCTTTGAGGACCAGGGGTGAAACCCTGAGCATAAAGGACTAGATGCCGAAGCAGGTTACTGAATATGGGGACGACATATTCCCCAGGGCGACACACCCGCATGGAGGGATAGACAAGAATATTTGTGATGTAGGGTTGGGTTCCGGGGAGATTGGCTCGCTTCCTTGGGGAGAATGCGGCTGTACACGGCCCCCGCAGGGGGCCATTCCAACGGGCAGCCCTTTAGTGCCAATTGGGCACAAACGCCACTCTACTGGCCAAGGGTTGGACTCAGGAACCAGTACTTCGCCTAAGCACGCTGGGCGCGTCACTTCTGGTGCACAGAGGTCGGGCAGGGTACTTATGCCTCCCCCACCTCTCTGGCGTCCTCTTTGCGCCAGACACACCGTCTGTGAAGCGGTGAACTTCGAGGGGCAGTGTCCGGCGGGTCACGTGTTGTGAGGTGAGAGTAGGGCAAGAGGGTTTGGTAGTGCTAAAGCCCCTGCCCGATGCCCCTCGATATCCACATCGAAATGAAATTAAAGATGTTGCCCCTGTGGGAGCCCTCGAGCGCGCTCGGGTCTGGAGCATTTGTGCCTCGGTGTTTAATTCCCTCCCCTCAGTGCCGTCGTCTCTGTAGGGGGACACTTTGACGCTTGGTATTCTAGCCCAGTGGGCTAGCGTGGGTGTTTTTCTTCCTTTCTAGCCACTTGTTAACATTAATGTAGGGGATAGGCAGGTCTGTGTATGCTATTCTTGTTCTGTTCTTTTCGTAGCCTTCATCCACAGGGTAAACATTTACCTGCCGTTGTCTCTTCCGTTTGTCACTGCTTCACCCTGGCAGCCGGTGTCCACCTCTCTTTGAGGCTGTGTTGCCAGTGGCTCTTATGCAAACCCGAAAGTGAAGAATCTCCCATTTAGCTCAGCATTGCTGGCGGCAGAGGGGGAAGGGCGGAGGGCGGCAGGCTTGGGTCACACCGGCAGCTCCCAGAAGAGCACACCCTACGGTATGGCTGTTTAATTGTAGTTGGTAACGGACCAATGACTCCCGTCAGCAGGGCCTGGGTGCAGCATGCTCTACTTTCGGCAGTTGGACGAGATTACCTATTGTGGAGACCATGCTCGCAGTTTCTAGTCACCCGCCCTCACACTGAAGTTCTCGGATTCTGGGCAAATCACTTTCCTCCGCGTGCCCTGCGCTGTTCCTGTGGAGGATAAACGGACATCCAACATATAGACGTCATGATTTCCCGCCTTCCCTCATCGTATTTTGCAGCAGTTATCCTGTGTGCCCTGGGTCTCGATTATGATGCAATGGTGGTTTTGGTTTTCATGCCGAGGGGGTGGCTGGGGCCAACGCTCGGTGGACGGCTTTGTCCGGGGGCAAGGGGAGCGGCGCATGTGGAGGCCCCACGGCATGGATCCAACAGTGCTGCAAGGCTGAAGTGAGGGCTCTGGTGATTTGTGGTATTGTGCGCCATTGGCGGTATGCAGGTTTTCTTTCCCTTCCGGCCTTGCGTAGGTCCTGGCGAGTGTGTAGATCATTCCAGTGCGTGTATTGGGTGGGGCAGGGTGTCCCATTCCTGGTTCCCTCTGTTACCGGCGCGTTCGTTGTGTGGGACGGCGCTAGGGGATGTTGGCCGGTGGGTAGGAGGAAGTAGTGCGTGGCCGTCGGGGGGCGGGCAGGGGCCTGGCTTTGCACCCCGCAACTCGGCACCCAGTGTAATGCCCAACAGTGTGGACTGGGACCTGGTCGGATCGTGCTCTCCTTGCCCCACCCGCAGTTAGCCGCCAGATTCTGACTCAGACAATTCTGAGTTTGAGTCGATCCAGGCGGGGTGCGTTCTGAAAGCAGTCATTGTAGGTTGACTGAACGGACACACTGCAGCTGCACCCGTGTCTGCAGTCCCGTGTTGGATCTGAGCGGGGAGGCATGTTTTGTTTTGTTTGGGGCCCGAGAGGTCTTCCCATTGCTGGGGCAGCCGCGGGGCACTGGGGGGCAGTCGCGTGGCACAGAGAGCCTCACTGTTCATTGAGCTTGGAGGTGGCACCGGTGAGGCTCGAGACGCAGGCTAATGTTGTAAGAATGGTGGACCTCGAGTTTGGGAATGATTTCTGACATGTGCTTAAGTTTTAAAAGGACATTGCTCGGGGGCGTGGTCTGGCCACGCAGGAAGATGGCCGCCTGAGCAGTGAGCTCCGCCTCGGGACGGGGCCCCACCGGTCATATCTTACAGCCCATTGCACTTGAAGCTCTTTTCTCCTGTTCCGATATAGTCGGAGGATATGGAGGTCACTCGGAGTGAGTTTCCTGATGTCGGTCGGCGCGGGAGGTCCTGTGCCGGGCGCTGACGAGGCCTCCTCACGGCCCTGCTTTCGCCAGCGCGTCTGGTCTGACGTACCTCCTTGGAACGCGCCTCCTCAGGCCGTGCCTTCTACTTCCCTGTGAGGCCGCGCCTTCTCGAATGACCGGAGCGCTGAATTTATTCGAGACGCGCCTCTCCGTCTAATTGATGCAACGGCACCACCTCCAGGCTATTGGTGAGAGTGGAGGGGAGACTTTCAGCGCTGTAAGGTATTCGTGAGACGGTGCCCTTCTCCCTGACAGGGCCATCTTTATTTATATTACCGCACCAGCGCTTCTGGCCTTTTGCTCTGCTTTATTTTTATATACTAACTTACGATTGTGCACTTCACAATGCTCAGCTTTACATATGGAGATCTTCCCTGGCTGTATGCTGCTTCTTGGTCCTTCCTGTGGTTACACCTTTGCGCTCCTCAACGTTGCAGGGGCTTGTGCTTCCTGTTTGCTTATGGGCTGCATCTCCTCAACTAATTGACACTGCACTTTCGTGGTTGAATATATAATATATGGGAGGCCTCTTTCTTCTTCTCCTGACAGGAATGCTCCTCATTAATTTTCTGACAAACATTTTGTACTAATATTTGTTACAGGAACAGTATATTCACACATTATTAAGGCCTCCTCTTTTCTGACAATGCAGCAATTAATTTTTGCTACACTACCTGTATTACATACTAATGTATGAACATCGAATGTAGTTTTTTATTGGGAAAACCAGATTGCTGTTATTTCTTGTCTAAATACGCTCTTAGTTATACTGCTTTTATGAATTTATTCTTCACTTATTATATTGTCTTCGGTATTGCAATGTACTAATAATAAGTTTTATTCTATCAGCAGTTCACTACTTTGCACGTTTGTCCCATCACATTGACAGCAGTCTTGATTTTAACAACTTTATTTCACTGCCTTCAGTGTACCTACATACCCATATCCGACGCCAAAGAACGGCCTCCTCACGTTTCTTCAGAGTTTCTTTTAAAAGTCCTTTACAGATGTCTACTACTAAGCACGGCAACAAACATTCTAAACAACTGTTTGCAGAAGCTCTTAAACAATCCACTAATATGCCAACAAAAGGTAGTGCACCTTTACCGTCCAACTTACCGCCAAGCCCTCCTCCTGCCACTGGGCACGCATCTACAGAAACTATGCAACGTATTCTCCAGGAAATCTCTGGGGTTAGTCGTCGGCTGGAAAGTATGGATATTACAATCACATCCTTGGCTGAAGAGACTAAGTCAATTCGAGCAGATATGGCGGGCTTTTATGCCAAAGTTGAGGGTCTTGATTCTAGAATTCTTGCAGTGGAGAACCGTCTGGATTCACTTCCTAACAAAGATCAAGAATTTGTCTTTCTTCATAGCAAAATCATCGATTTGGAAGATCGTAGTCGGAGAGATAATATCCGCTTTTTTGGTTTTCCGGAACAAATTGAAGGCCAAAACACAAAATAATTTCTTTGTAGCATCCTTCCAAACCTGACTGGTATTTCCTTTGTTCCACCTTTGGAAATCCAAAGAGCTCACAGAATTGGCCCTCCACGTAAAGACCCTGCAGCGCGTCCAAGACCGATTATTGCCTGTTTCCTTCGCCATGAACAAACACGACAATTACTGGCTGCAGCTCGTTCACAAGGTTATCTCTTTCAAGGGTCATACAATTCATTTGGCAGCTGACTTTTCTAAGGAAACAAATGAGCGTAGGAAAGCATTTCTCTCTATGAGGCCTCAATGGATATCAAATATGGCTTATTTGAACCTGCGCGTTTTCGCATCACCAGAAATGGAGATTCCAGAGATTTTTATGATCCAATACATCTTCAAGAATTTTTAGATTCCATCAAACTTCAAGATATGGACGTTCAAGTTCAACCTTCAACAAAGGATTATCCTCAACCATCTTCTGCTTCTTCTCTTACATTACCAGATCACAGGCGACAAAGTCTTAGTAACCCAAGAGATCGTGGTAGAGACTCTGAAAGACTCCATCGTCTCCATCGTCTCCAAGAAGATAAGAATTTAGCCCTTCATTCTGTTTCTACTGCTACTTTTACACAACATCCGCATAGGGACAAATCCAGATCTCCTCTTAAATCTCCCTCAGATGCGGATTGAATAATCTTTTGTCTTACAAGCTGTTCTTCCCGTGTTTAAGCTGTAATTGATTGAAGATCTTATATTCATTCATCTTTTTACCCTTTTTTATCATTATCAATACTAAGAATAATTAAGTTGTTCTTATATTCTATGATATCCACACAATGTTAGATGCGTTATAGTTAGATATGTGCTTTATTTTCCATATTTGCAATTTTATCTTTAGTATGTTTCTCTCCATTATAGTGGTTACTTTCAATTTGTTACTCACTATCAATACCACAACTTATAACATGTTATCATCAGTCATGTAATTATTTAACCATCTCGACACTCACTTATTGGATTATTGTTTTACATTTTATTCCTATTTTCTATTTTATGTTATTTACATTGTGCTTTATTGCTATTTCCTGTTTATTATAAATATAATGTATATTCTTTAACGTTATCATAAGTAACTTAATTGTTAGTTTTTTCTCCTCTACAATGGAATGTACTATAGCTTTTAGGACCTACCTTTATTTCTCACTTGCTTTCTCGATTTTCCTTATCGTTTTCCTCACTCTTTATCAAACCGCTATCAGGAACTTTATTCTATATTAATATTCAGTCGCCTTAACTCCCTTTCTTTTCCGGGGGGGTCCTTTCCCGTGGCGGTGCTCTAGTGCGCCCAGACCCGCAGTTAGCAGTTCAGGTCCCCAAATCTCTTTCTTTCTATATATACGTTCTTCTATCATTTTCTTCTGATTACACCCTTACCCTTTTCCATTCCTCTTTATTGTACTTTCTTATAATTATTTTACAGTCTTGTTTTATATTGTATTACTTGTTGACGTCATTTTTCTTTTTCAGAGCCAGGGTACCTCCTTTATTATTTTTCTCTTCTCTTCCTTTTCTTTGACTCTTTCTCTAGCTAACAACAAATCTTTCTTCAGCTAATACTTGTACTGCTCTAACATGCCACACACACATCCTTTAAATGCAATCACATGGAATGTGCATGGTCTTACTCACTACATTAAGCGGAAAAAAGTACTTTCCTATCTCCAGTCTAAGCATGTGGATGTAGCTTTATTACAAGAAACACACTTAGAATCATTGGAGTCTGAAAAATTATGTAGAGATTGGGTGGGAAAGGTTATACATAGTAATATTCAAAAAGATGAATCCAATGATGTCACCCCTTCCCGCAAATGTGGAGTTGCAATTCTTCTTCGCAAATCACTTCCGGTTACTGTTTTGAAAACATGGTCAGATACAAATGGGCGTTATATTTTTGCTAAGTTACGGGTTGGAGATTCGCACATTTGCGTAGGATCTGTTTATGCACCGACAGGAACCAAAAAATCATTCTTTCTTCAATTGTCTCGTATACTAACAGAAATTAATGCATCGCAATATCTGATTGGTGGAGATTGGAATGTGAATCAAGATTCTATCCTAGACAAAACAGGACCATTAGACAAGGGCAACGCTTCAGATAGGGCTTTGCTGGCTGACATCACCTTGGATAATGGATTGGTTGATCATTGGCGTCTTAGTCATCCAACAGATATGGAATACACTTTCTTTTCTTCTGCCCATGGTACATTCTCTCGTTTAAACTATTTTTTAATATCACAGAAGGTAGTCCAATTGGTTACAGATTCTTGCATTCTAGAAGCAGCTTTGTCCGATCATTCTCCTGTCCTCCTTTCCCTTGAATTGGGACTTTCTAGGCCAGGACGGAAACCGTGGCGTATGAGCATCCAGCGTCACAGAACTCCAAATGGGAAATCCCAATTGCAGTCGCACTTCCAAGATTATCTTTCTACTAATCAAGGCTCTGTAGCATCCAACAGGACTATTAGGGCTGCTGCTAAAGTCACTCTTATGGGTCAATTAATGCGTGATGCAGCAATTGCAAACAAACAAAATGTCAGTCGGCAAATTGAATTAGAGCGAGATATACATTCTTACTCTCATTTATACGCATCTTTCCCAACGCTACAAAATCGTAAATTGCTCGAGCAAGCTTGCATGGCTCTAAACAGCCTTTTTACGTCCAAAGCAGAGTATGCTCTGCAGAAAATGAAAGGTCGTCATTACGAACAAGGTGAAAAGGCGGGACGACTATTAGCTGCACAATTACGTCAGAGAGAGGCAGCTATGGCTATTCCAGCCATTCGAACAGCACAAGGAGATTTGTGTACAAAACCTCAGGAGATTGTTAATGAATTTGCCTCTTTTTACCAATCTCTTTATACTCCGGATAATCATACAGATTCGGATAAAATGTCAGCATTTCTTGCAAAGGTAGATCTTCCGTCTCTATCTGCGGATGGTAGAGCTCTTCTTGAAGGAGAAATCACTAGAGATGAAATTTCTCGAGCTATATCTTCCCTACCCTATCACAAGGCTCCCGGTGAGGATGGATTTCCTGCCGAATTTTATCGATGGGGTGGTCACAAGGTTATTGACACTCTGCATGCTGCATTCCAGGAGGCGGATAATGTCTCTTCATTAGGTCCTCTATCCAACAAAGCCATTATCGCTGTTTTACCCAAACCAGGCAAGGATCCTTTATTATGCAGTAGCTATCGTCCCATTTCCTTATTAAATTCCGATATCAAAATTTTAGCTAGCATCCTTGCATCTCGTCTTCGTAAAGTTTTACCTTCTTTGATACATCGCACTCAAGTTGGTTTTGTTCCGGGACTTTCCTCTCGGAATCATATCTGTACCTTGGCACATGCACTATGGTCAGCCAAACATCTTCCAGAAGATGCATTAGCACTCTCCCTTGACGCAGAAAAAGCGTTTGATCGCATTGAATGGGATTACCTTTTCACGGTCATGGAAAAATTTGGACTGGGTACAAAATTCATTGATAAGATACGCTTGTTGTATGACAATCCTTCTGCTCAGGTGAACTGTGGTGGGTTTTTATCTGATACATTTATGATTAAGAGAGGAACACGCCAAGGTTGTCCGCTATCCCCACTTCTTTTTCTTCTGTCTATGGAACCTTTGGCTGCCACCATCCGCCAATCTAATGCCATTACAGGTGTTCCTCTCCCAGTCGGACACTCTAAAATATTCCTCTATGCCGATGATATTTTGCTTACTCTTACAAGACTTCCCCGATCCCTTCCCTCTCTTCTTCAAATTATTAATGACTTCTCCTCTTTTTCGGGTTACAAGATCAATTGGGATAAGAGTGAGGCATTGCCTATTTCTAATGGCACCACAAAAGCAGCTATACATGGATTCCCATTTCATTGGCAATCCTCACGTCTTAAGTATTTAGGCATTCTAATCAATAAAGGTTTAGAAGGCATGGTTGTAGATAATTTAACCCCTCTAATTTCTCAAATGCAACGTGACTTCGATAAATGGACATCTTTGGGTCTCTCTTTATGGGGTAGAGTCCAAGCTATTAAAATGGTCACCCTTCCGAGATTTCTCTGTGTCGTAGGTATGCTCCCTCTTCAGATTCCTTTATCCCTACTTCGATCTATAGACTCCAAGATCAAAACTTTTATTTGGAATTCAGCTAAACCACGTCTTGCCATAGCAAAGCTGAAAGCTTATCAATTATATGGGGGACTTGGCCTTCCATCTATTGAGCATTACTCTTTGGCATTGCATATCTCCCAACTCTCTTATTTGTTACCTGGAATCAAGGATGTACTGCAATGGGTTCATAGAGAACGCTATCTTCTCTCCTCAAATTCAGATCTTTCCATCCTATACGGTAGCGGTTCTAGTCGTTTAGACTCAAAAAATCCAATTTTAGCGGCTATGCATAAATCCTGGGAATCGTTTATTAGGTTCCAACCCGCAAATTCATAGTAAGGCTCCTTTATGGAATAACTCAGCTATTCGTATTAATGGTCGTTTGTTATTTTGGCCTGAATGGCAAGCTGCAGGTATTCAATATTTGGATCAACTTCTACATGATGGCGATTTTAAGCCATTTTCTCAGCTAAGTGAGGAATTTAACCTTCCTAAACAACATTCTTCTAAATACCTTCAGCTCCAACAGTGTTTGAAGACTCATTTGGGGTCACCTCCATGGATATTACAACACTCTCCAATATTATATTATTTAAATACCTGGGGGAAACTTAAAGGAGTAACCTCCGGTCTTTATAAAACCTTTACAACTCATCTTTTTTCTAAATCCCTTACACACGATCTTCAGTGTAAATGGCAAGTCCGTTTATCAACCTCTTGTACAAATAGTGAGTGGGATCAGGTCTTGGAAAATCTTCATAAAGGAACCCGTGAAGCTAGGCTCAAATTCTGTTTATTTAAAATCTTACATGATTGGCATTGGTCACCAGTCAAGCTACATAAAGCTAACCTGATCCCTAACGCTACTTGCTGGAGATGCTCCAATCCTGGTTGTGATATTACCCATATTATTTGTGAATGTCCAAGTATCCAATCCTTTTGGAACTATATCGGTGTTACATTGAGCTCAATAATGCCTTTGAAATTACCACTTACACCAACCAATGTTATTTTACATGACTCGCGTAACTTTCCGAAGCTTTCCAAACCTCAACATCGTCTTCTCCACACTGCTGTAGCCACAGCTAAAATATGTATTTTATGTCACTGGAAATCCTCCTCACCACCTTCAAAAGAGGAATGGTTGGTTGCTATGATACAAACAGCTTCTCATGAAAGAATAATTTATAATCTTCAAGACCAAGTCGATGTATTCCTCCAGACATGGTCACCATTCCTGCAAACCAAAATTAATGACTCCTCTGCCACTCCTATTCCTCTCAACTCTTCCGTCTAAGCGGGATTATTCACTTTTTTCATTCCTGTTTATTATGTTTGATAACTTATCTTGTCCTTTTCATTTCTCTCTATTCTCTATTTCTTTTTTCTTCATACCCTGGCTCATTCCTTTTCTTTCTCCCGTCTATCTTTTCTTCCCATTAATATACTTTACTCTGCCTTTGCAATTGTACGCTTTTTTCCCGAGACAATATTCATCTATTTTGTTTATATATTTTTTTTAATTCTTATCTTCTACACAACTTCCCTTTCTTTATTGGCCTATTGCGTTTTCCCATTTTAATATTTCTTTGTTTATGTCTCTTTCTTTGTTCTCACAATCACTCCCTCCTTTACTTGAATTGCATTAATTTATCTGAGGCTTTTATATGCTTTATTTCAATATTTAATGTTGCATATTTATTACTATTCTATTGCTTGTAATTCCTTATGCATCTACAATTTCTTGTTTTATTTTATATCCCTGATGTACTCTCATTCTAAAATTCAATAAAAGATGTCAACACAAAAAAAAAAAGGACATTGCTCATATCATGCTTGATCACTCCAAGATAGTTTTAGGGAGGCTGGTGATATAGATACGCCTGATGCCTCCTTAGGGAGGCTAGTGATATAGATACGCCTGATGCCTCCTTCAGTGTGCCAGCGGCCAAGCGTGGGCTGACCTTCCGACCCGATCACGTTCATGCGGGGGTGGGTGACTACATGTGGGGCTCAACTCGGAGAGCGGTTTCGGTTTCAAAGTGGCTTTAGCTCTTCAGAGGATCATGGAGACGAGCGTGCTGCTTCCGCTCGCTTCGTTTGGGTGGCCGGCCTCTAGGCCCCGTTGGCATTGTTTTGGTATGGGGCAGGATCAATGCTTTTCTCGGAGTCCCCAGAGGCAGGCGGAGCAGTTGATTCCTCTGGAGTCGGGTGCAGTTGCCACAGGTTGTGCGGCTGGGGCAGGGTCACGGCTGTGCTTTGGGCTCCATGTAGAGGTAATCCTTCTCCACAGGTAGTGGATGTTATCAGGTTGCACGTTCCTTTATTACACCTCCTCGTCGTGTGTCTCCTTACTGTGTTTGTCAGAAGACGCTCACCGGGGACACGTTAAGCGAAGGGGAGGATGACCAACTGCCTCCTTACGTCTCGCCTGTGCTTCTTTTACAGCCACCATGGGACACGCTAAATCAGGATTGCAGTGGCCCCTTCAATTCAACACCCTTTCTCTTCCGGGAGGGGTAGCCATCTCACGTGACCGGGTCACATGCACCAATGAGAGTACCGGAGGACGAGAAAGCGGCCTTTTTAACCAGTACGAGACCTGAGGAGGACGTCGCGTATTGGGACCACGGAAGCTGTGAGACCAGGAGGAGCTGGAGAGGAATCGCAGAACCGGAGGGAGACGCCGACCAAGCCTCATTACACCTCAAAGAACAGGAGACGCCGAAGCCCCAGAGCTGCCATCCACGGAGGAACCAAGAACGGGAGCCGGACACGATCCGGTACCACGAGACCACCAGCCACGCTCACAGGGGAGCATGGCTCCCAGAGGTACGTTCTAGAGTGCGGGGCTGGTTTAACAAGGGGTCTCCAGCAAGCAGCCATAACCTAGGGGAGGGAGGAGAGCTTTAAATCCCTAGAACCTCCCGAAACTAAAGTGTTGTGTTTTCTCTTTGGTTGTTTATTCACATCACCATTTTTGTATACGGCGTTGGTGACGGTTCGGGTGCTCTTCCCTCACTACTTCCCCCTCAGCACATGAGAATGCAAACGAGTCCAGAGTGACGGTTGTTTTATTTTCTTTCATTTCACATTCGGTATCCTGTTCAACCTACCTGAAGCAGAGGACCAACCACTGGGAGCTTACTACCGAATTCCTGACGACAAGGGAGTGTGAAACCAAATGGACTGGCCTAAACTTTATATTTTGTCTTGGATTTTTGCTTTGCCTTAAAAAGAAGATTGAATAAACAAATCTTCGAAACAGAAAATGGGTCTGTCTCTGGCTGGAATTCCACAGCGTTATCCCTCTATCTTCCAGGAAGTGTGTTATCGTTCCAGCTGGCCTAGTGCACAGACACTGCTGAGGGTCCTGTTTATAGAATAAAACGCTCTCCAATAGTAACGTTCAGTGCCATTTTGAGATTGTTGTAATGCCAGGTTAGCTATTTTCTGTGCTATTCATGATTAAATGCTAATTATTTATGCTATGCTTAGTGCATGCGTTTCAAATGCCAAGTTCGCAGATTTATTTTGCTATGCTGAACTGCTGCCTGCATGCATTGGTAATGCCATGATAGCATACGTTTGATTGTTATCCTTGGATTCAGACCATGGGGGATGTGAGTGTTGCACCTTCTGTAACTTTCTGTTACTCCTTGTAGGTGTTATGTTTTTTGCCCTAATGTTACTCACCTTTGCTTGAGCTGGGGCATGTTTAGTGCATCTCAAATCTATTCTTACAGTCCCTAGTGACGAGGCAGCGATTCTGCAATTCAAACCGCACTTACATTTATGTGGCCGATGATGGGCATTTGCTTTGCACCCAAACCAGTCTTGCTTTTATTTGTACTGGGTTACACCCAGACACTTATTACTGTTACTGGTGATGGGGTATCTGCATGCACCCAAACCATACTAAACTGTTGGACATCTTCGAGCATGCTAAATGTGCTCAGACGTTAATTACTTTTGCCGGTGTTGGGCATTTACATTTCAGTTCAAACCATTCTTGCATTTACATATTATGTGGCATATTTCTTGCACCCAAATGTTGTTTAGCATTGGGATTTGTTTCTTGCCTAAATCGGCGGCACTGGTTTGTGTGCAGTCATTTAGATGTCCTTAACAAGAGATTGACAGAGGAATTCATGCCTTCATGGATGCTGGGCACCAGGCCACAGCTCTTCCCGAGGCACAGTATGGCTCAGCTTCTGGGGTTTATTCGGGTAGGATTGCCTAGCATTCCGTTGTGCGGATGGGGTGGCTCCAGGATGCATTTAAGACTAATGAGTACTGGACGTGGTGGCGAGGTAGGGCTGAGAAGTCTGGCTCGACATGGGGTGAATAGAGGTCGCTGGTGGCGTCTGGCGATGTGGAACAGCTTTTAATGGCGCGACGCTTCATGTTTTGGTGAGTTGGACCCTGTAATGTTATTGAGTTTGATTATTCTAGAGGCCCCTGGCAGCGCCTTTGGGGCGGGCTGCCCTGCCTCTGTGTGCTTGTGGCATGCATGGCTGAGCGCGATACAGCGGTGGAACAGAAAAGAGTGGCACACTTGCTTTTTCCCGGCATTCTTATTCATGAGCCTCAGAAGCGAGAATGATCATGCCGACCGTGACAAGGAAATAATTTATGACTCTTAAATCGGCTTATTGGCAAAGGGTTTGCGGCAATGTCCAGTGTCGACGTCGAGTGATCAGTCTGTTGAATGAGTTAGTAGGCATCTTAACGCTGCGTGAGTGCACACAGAGGAGTTGTCATAGTCTGTATTTCAAGAATGGACATCTAGAACACTCATCTGTTTGTAACACATGTCTGGCATAGTTCGGCTCTATGTGTTTGGGAAGGCAAATCATGGGTTTTACCACTCTCCGTGGGGATTATCCAGCCAACGGCCACGGTCAAGTATTTGGTCAGGCTGTATGCACTTATGCCTCAGGTTTTAGGGGAGGCAGTCTTGGGGTGCATCCTCTGCTGTTCAGCTGCTAGCGTTCTAGCGCCGCTAGACAATTTGAGGGTCTCTTCTGAGATATCCAGGGGGCACCGTACCTTGGCTCTCGGCTCACCTGGGGCAGAGTTAGGCCGGTCTCTTCGGTGTGACTGGATTGGAGCATCTCAGCAGTGCGGGCATCTTGAGGTGGCTTTTATGCCTGGCCGTGAGGCTTGTCTTGTGCTGCAGGCCGCTATACACGGGGGGAGAGGATGTGGTTAATGACCAGAACGGCCAACCGAGGGCTTAGACTATTGGAAGCTGTCCAATGAAATCAACATTTATTATATTCCAAAGACAGGCTCAGACGTGATGAAGATGTTTAAATGGTTTAATCCTTAAAGAAAGATCCTATCCACCAGTAAGCAGAACAACAGCACAACTCCAACTGTCTTCTACAAGAACTTTCTCCTCCCAACCTTCCACCCAATAGATTCTACAACTCCTGTACATGTCATACATAGCAACATTAGAATTAAAGAATCTAACTATGTCATCCCTTGCAACCACATAGAGAAGGAAGATACCACACATCTCCCTTCCTCATAACAAAACAAAAAAAAAAAATACATTGGCACAAAACACTTATATAAAAAAACAAAATATATGTACAAAGTTAAACATAGTCTTTCAGTTAACCAGGATATGTAGCAATTAAGAAATAAATGTACAAAGTCAAACATAGTCTTTCAGATAACCAGGATATGTAACAATTCTCGACGAACGTCGGAGCACCTCTGCAGAAGTGCGTGGATTCACACTTGAAGAATTCTCCCCATTTTTTTTTCCACAGACCCATCCAATTTATGATGAGCACCCTTGAAAAGAACAACTCTGTTCAGATTCCATACACGGTGATCTTGCGTCTTGACAGCATTCCTAAAAACCTTAATAACGGTCATAGGATCAAAATACTTTAGATTTGAATGACCAGTTTGACCAGGTTTCTTTACAGCAACTAAGTCACCAACCTTCACCTTCAACGCTTTGACACCTTCCCTAGTATCAAACATAGTTTTCCTCTCACCAGCTTTAAAATCCTCTCTTACCTTGAGTTTACCTTCATCACACACATTCTCTTTACCTCTGTTCACACCATACTCATTGACCCAACTGGGATCCAAAAAAGTGTTGGGGATTCTTCTGCGAAATAAAAAGAATGGAGTTTTCCCTGTAGTGGAATGAGGAGTTCTTCTATATTCCTCAACTTTCTTTAAAACCTCACCCCTCCAATCCAAAGAAAGAGACTTCGCTAGAGTAATTGTCTCCTTTAACACCCTATTGAATCTCTCCACCATCCCATTTGCCTCAGGATGGTAGAGAGAACACCTCTTGTGCACAATCCCACAAGAGCTCAAAAATTCCTCCATTTCTTTCGAAACAAACTGTACCCCATTATCAGACAGCATAGATTTGGGGAAACCTTCTCTACCAAACAAATTCTTCAAACATTTGATGATATTCATAGAATCAATATGAACCAAAAAAAACACCTCTGGCCAGCGAGAGTACATATCCATCACAACCAAAAGATAGACCTGGGAACCACTAACATTAATAGGGCCCAAAATATCCACTGAAATCTCATCCCAAGGAGCCGTAGGACGGGATCTCACAATCATTGGTTGTACCCTAGGAATCTTAGATTTATCACTCAGATTACACAAAACACATTCACGAATCTCTCTTTCAATAAACTTGTCCATACCTGGCCACCAATAAGATGACCGCAACCTCTCTTTGGTTTTAGTAATCCCCGGATGACTAACATGACCAAGGTCCACTAATTCCTTCCTTAGTTTTACCGGAGGAATACGTTTAGAACCCCTAAATAGAATACCTCCATCAACCGCCAATTCATTCCTCACATACCAAAAAGGTCTCGTCATATCAGACCCACACTTTGCACTCAACCAATTACCATGAATTAGCTTCATTACCTCACAGAGTGTACCATCCTGTGCTACTTCCTCAGACCATTTTTCTTCTGAAATATGATGCGGTTCAACCATACAAACACATTCATCACCTTCTTCAACCTCATCACCATCAACACAATTCTGAGGGACCAACCTCGAAAACACATCTGCAACCATATTGTCCACACCAGGAATATATCTGACAGAAAAAGAATACTCCTGAAGTCCGATCACCCATTTGGTAATCCTACTTGATATCAAATCCAAACCCTTCTCCTCAAATATTTCCACCAACGGCTTATGGTCTGTTCTTACTTCAAAGTCAATTCCCCACAAGAACTTCTTTAGCTTTTTCACAGCCCAAAAAATTGCAAGGGACTCCAGCTCAACCACCGAATACCGTGACTCCGGTTCCCTCAAAGCACGAGAAAGAAACATAACAGTTCTCACACCTTCTGAACCCACCTGCTGCAGCACAGCACCAAGACCCTTCAAACTGGCATCCGTAGTCAAGATGGTTCTCAACCTAGTGTCATAACTTTGCAAAAATGGAGCAGACGCCAATTTTTCCCTAATACTCAAAAATTTCCTTTGACACTCACTTGACCACACAAAGGTAGCACCCTTCTTAAGTAATGATCTCATTTCTGACGTGTGTTCAGAAAACCCTTTAACAAACTTTGCATAATATTCGATCATGCCAAGAAAACTCATAAGTTCATCCTTAGAAGTAGGTGGAGATAGCTTGTGAATCGAACTAAGCAAATCTTCTTTTGGTCTAACACCCTTCCCAGAGATGTTATGACCTAGGTAATTCAATGAATCTGACCTAAATTTACATTTTTCAATTTTCACAGATAAATTGCCACTACTCAACTTTGATAACACAGCTTCAAGACGAGCATCATGTTGCTCCGCATCATTACCAAACACCAGTATGTCGTCTTGATAAACACATACGCCCTTCACACCTCTAAGCAAACTGTCCATCACCCTCTGGAAAACCGAGGAGGCAGAAACAAGACCAAAAGGCATCCTGATGAAACGGAAAGTTCCAAATGGAGTAATAAATGCCGTAAGATCACGACAAGATGGTTCCAATTCAATTTGGTGGTATGCCGACGTAAGATCGATTGTACTAAAAACCTTAGCACCACCCAGCAAAACCAACAACTCATTTATGTTAGGTAAAGGATACCTATCCACAATCACACATTTGTTCAATTGGCGCAAGTCTACACATAGACGCAAATCCCCATTGGCCTTCCTAGCTGCGACCACCGGAGAAAGCCACTCAGTTCCTTCAACCTCTTCAATTATTCCATTTTTTTTTATTTTACCAATTCCTTCTCTACCTCATCCTTAACGGACAAAGGTACGCCCCTAACCTTTGACGTAAAAGGAATCGAATTGTTCTTAAGCTTAATCCTATGCTGATACCCTTTCAAACAACCCAAAGTATCATTGAACACATTGGGAAATCGCATCTTCAATTTCCTTGTAAATTCACACTCATCACCTTTACCAACTGCACACACAGGATCCTTCAGCAATATCTGCGGATCTGAATTGGGATCCAAATACACACCAAGGTCACCCTGATGTAACCAACTTATTAAACTATCACCTTTTTTCGATACATACACCTTTCCTGAAGTCATCCTTCCTTGATACTCAATCATGCCCACAAAATACCCATGTAATTTTATTGGTTCGCCCCCATAAGCAACTGGCGTTATATCAGGTTTGAACAATTTCACTTTGTTTCTCAACTGGTTCACATATAAATCATTGGACACAATTGTTATCTTTGCACCAGAATCAAACAAGACACGAGTCGAAATCCCATCCACAAGGATATCATCAAAAGGGCATGATTTCTTATTACCACTACAAATCACCTCCGAAACAATCTGCCCACACTCATACTCATCTGCACTCGTAGATTCAACAACTTCCTCACATACATCCACTTTTTTTAACCCTTGCAGTAGGTTTGGTTCTACAAACAGAAGGATAATGCCCCTTCTTTTTACACTTAATACAAGTATTATTAAGAGCAGGACAATTTCGATCATTTGCAAGATGACCAGACTTATCACATCTAAAGCACCTAAAAGAGGAAGGCATGCTAATCGTATACTTTTCCTTTGTATCTTGCACCCTAGGAAACACCTTCTTTTCAATCACAGGTCGCAACTTTTTCTCTCCTATAGCTTGCACTTTTGTGCCATCAGACTTATCCTTACTAATTATCGCTACACACTTCAAAGAATGCTCGATTCTTTTGGCCACCGCAATGACCTCATCCAACGTTGGTTCATCCCTCGCCCATAGCTCCTCTCTAACCTTATCCATATTGCAACCCAACATGAACTGATCACGTAAGTGCTCATCCAACAAAGCATCAAATTTGCATGAAGATGCTAACTTCCTCAAGTCCGTTAAATAACTTTCAACCGTTTCTTCCTCCCGTTGCATCCTCTTACCAAAATGATACCTATCCAAAATTGTGCTTACTTTGGGAAGGTAATGTTTATCCAGTTTAGATATGCAGATCTCATAATCATTCAAACCAGCAGCTTCATTAAAAGGCAAATCTGGTAGATGATCAAAAACATCTTGCCCTTCTGATCCTAGACAGTGAAGTAGTAAAGCTGTTTTCCTTTCGGCACTTAATGATGCACCACATACCCTCGCATACCTTTCAAAAACTTTTTTCCATTTTTTCCATTTAATGGTAGGCTCACCTGGAGAACTCAAAAAAAATGGAGCCGCAGTAACATTTTGCACTGCTCCAAACATCTAATGTTCCCCTTTTTAATATAAAACTAGACTAATGTATGCTACCCTTTCAAAGTGACCTTTTAACAATAACCTTGTCACTCATAGAATACCTTGGCTAGCACCCTAATCTAACATGAAATGTGACGTAAACCTCCTTAATTTCAATTGCACACTAAAAAGTTAAAAACATAATGCGCAAATACAGAGTATAGCAGTGTACATATTGCAAAACAAGCACCAGAGAAGTGTGCGTGTCACTGTCGAATTAATTAAAACAAAAAAAATATGCAAAGTACCAAGCAAGCGTGCACCTCGCAGCATAAGCACGTAAATGTTTTCAGACCAGCAGCAAAACGCTCACCAGAAAAGCGTGCTTATCGCTGACGAAATGTAGAAGTCCACTCGACGATAAACAAAAGCTTGAAGCGTCTTCGATAAAGCACAGCCGTCTGACTGAGAAATTACGCAGCTACATGCGCGCTCTAGAATGAAAACAATGTGCTGCGTTACCAGGCAACAACGAGGACAAGCGCACGTTCGATAATGACATCACACGTAGGTACGCTTCGCCTATCCAGACGTGCTGCGTTACCAGGCAACAACTAGGACAAGCGCACGTTCGATAATGACATCACACGTAGGTACGCTTCGCCTATCCAGACTGCGCTTGCATGACGAAAGGCTCCAACAAAGACGACAGAAGACTCCAACAAAGCCGATAGAATCTTGCACGCGCTTGTGAGTAGAACTTCCAGCAAACTGTTCGTGTACGTATTTAAAAAAAAATAAATAAAACTGCTTGAAGCCGCTCACGACGTAAAACGATTTTAAAGTTTACCAAGTTGACAAAACATAGCCCAGAGATTGTTCCAACCAAAGCAGCATAAAAACGAGTGAAAAAAAAATGACATTAGCTCTCCAACTCGTGCGATTTTAAAATACGCCGTTAACAGTTTCTGAGCTCCTCATAAGTAGCGCTGATCAGAACGCAGGCAGCGACGTTGCAGAAAAGACTTAATCCCTTAAAAGGCACGTAGATTTTAAGTTCTGCAGCCTCCTCAAACTAATGTATCGCTTCCCACATGGGTACGAGTGAGCGTTAACAAAGACAGCAAGCCCCACACACCGATCGCTCCCAACTCAAACACCCAGCTTACCACGCAGATATGAGTGAGCGTTGTGTGTCGAAGAGAGCCAGTGAGTAGAGTACTACGAAGGAAAGATCTCATCATCCAGCCTCAGCGTTGAGAGTCTTTTTAAGTCCTTCAGTCTCGTGTTAGGATCTTCCTTGACTTTATTGTGATCAGCTGCCGACTACGACAGTATTATATTCCAAAGACAGGCTCAGACGTGATGAAGATGTTTAAATGGTTTAATCCTTAAAGAAAGATCCTATCCACCAGTAAGCAGAACAACAGCACAACTCCAACTGTCTTCTACAAGAACTTTCTCCTCCCAACCTTCCACCCAATAGATTCTACAACTCCTGTACATGTCATACATAGCAACATTAGAATTAAAGAATCTAACTATGTCATCCCTTGCAACCACATAGAGAAGGAAGATACCACAACATTTTCTGGTTCTTCAGACCGGAGGAGGGAAAGCTTAGCCTATTTCCACCGGCACATTGTCTAGCTACTGTATTAGTGACGGCCTTAGTGTCAGTGATGCTTGTTTGTTTTGGGCTTAGTCCCATGTCACCACCGGCATTTCTACTGGCTGGACTGCGTGATGCATCCGGGCTCTGCTAGGCACACGTGGTGGTAATTGTAATCGCAGAAGGGTCTGTGTCCGTGTATTGCTTAGCAGCAAGGGTAGAGCGTGGCGGTGTCTTCACAGCACCGGTGTTGGCATCCTTCATCCAGTGACTGCACCCATGCCCAGCGCACTTGGTAGTTGTACGTCCCGCTGTGTCTTGCTGACTCCATGCAGCGCCCCCATGGGAGACTGGAGACTACCCTCGCCGTGCGACACGCTGATCGATGGGTTCTGGCTGAGCGGCATTGAGTTGCGCTTGGGTGCCTGCAGGCAGCATTGGGGTTTTTGCGGGGCGAGCCCGGGGACCGTCGAGTCGGCAAGCCTAACTTCAATTATAGCAGACTGAATATTCAGCATCGGTTACATCACTAAGCAGTTTAGTTCCAAACACTGTTCGTGCTGGGAGCATGGAGATGTGTTAGTGCAAGTTGGTATAGGACAAATAGGGAAGGAGGTGTGTAGTGTCAATGCAAGTGTTTTAGGCGGTCAACGGGTGGTGTAACAGAAGAGTATCTAAGGACACCACAACTTCCTTTGTTTTCCCCGTCAAAGCCGAACTACGTCTGTTGGAAAGCTCTGGCTGATGTTTACTGCTCAGCACTAGCAATAAAAAGATGCTAGATAAAGGGGGAAAGCATTTATTTAAATGTCAATTGGTGTTAAAGAAAGGAAGTAACTAGCGAACCCGGCTCTGCTCAACTTTATGAGCATCTTTAATTTAAAGACATTGTGCATTAAATGGGTAAAATATGATGGTCTCTTAAAAATTCATAAAGTATTTGATTAACTTGCAGAACTTTTTCAGCTTAGTATATCAGGCATTGACAAATATTATTTAAAGGGAGGGTTTCAATGTTAATTTACAAACATTAATTATTCCCTCCTTCCTGACAATAAGATCAATTGTGAGCAAGAGGTAAATCAGTTGCTATGTGCACTCTTCGGGTGACCTGGGTTCCTATTATAAATGAACAACATTATAGTTTAGTAAATTAAACACAGGAACAGGTTCTGTACAAGGTCATTTATTTTGAGATCCTCTTAATTGTGATAAGGGAGAAAAAATGCCTATTATCGACAGTTCTGATGGCTTAGGAAGCGGCGATTGCTCGATCTGCTCGCATTGGCCGGTGATTTAGGCGTTGGCTTAGCTTTGCGGGACAGGTTTCTGAATTGCCGGTAAGTGAGTGGGCTTGTTAGGGCAGATTGGTTAGTCTCTTCCCCTGTAGACTTTTACTCGCTGAGAGGGTTAGTCGCCTCTTACCTCATGCTGTCAGCTTTGCTGGCGTTTGATTGCGAAGTTTTGGGAGTCTGAGTGGCAGGAGTGAGGGGCGCTGTTCAACTAAAGCCCCCTTCGCTTATGTCTGAGGTCGAATGACCGGATCCTCGTGCAGGATCACAGGTGTTGGGGTGCTCTGTTGTTGTATACTCTGTGCCGTGCTGAGCCGCACTTCGCTGCCTGCAGGCAGCATCAGTAATTTCATCCTGTGAGATCAGGGCCAGTTGGGGGGTGAGTCACTTCACTTCTTTCACAGTCCCACCTTTTCAGATCGTAGCAGTTACACTATGCTACTCCACCAAAGCCATGTTGGACATTAATTAGGTTAAACATCCAACTAGCATTGGGAAAGCAAATAGGACTGGCTTGTAAGTATAGCGTCAATTGTGTAGTACTTACCGGGTCAATACTCTTACAACAAGGCCATAGTTCTTGCTTATTTACCATAGGCGACCAACAACCATTGTCATAATCAATAGTCCTGGCTTGCTGCAACCACAGAGGTTTGGGGTAAATTGGCAAGCCAGGTGTGCCACGTATGGGGATGTATGTCGTTACAATGCACACTTTTACAACGCATGCACTTCCAACGCATTTTTTACAACGCACAATCCATTACAACGCATGACTTTACAACGCATGACATTACAACGCATTTTTAAAAACTACCTTTACAACGCATACCATTACAACGCATAATATTAAATTGCATTTAAGGTAAGTATTAGATAGTATAGGGGTAAAATTTACTTTTCTAACTCCAGGGGGTGCAACAGTAGGGTAAGTGTTGGATAGTATAGGGGTAAAAATTACTATTCTAACTCCAGGGGGTACAACAGTAGGGTAAGTGTTGGATAGTATAGGGGTAATAATTACTATTCTAACTACAGGGGGTGCAACAGTAGGGTAAGTGTTGGATAGTATAGGGGTTAAAATTACTATTCTAACTCCAGGGGGTGCAACAGTAGGGTAAGTGTTGGATAGTATAGGGGTAAAAATTACTATTCTAACTCCAGGGGGTGCAACAGTAGGGAAAGTGTTGGATAGTATAGGGGTAAAAATTACTATTCTAACTCCAGGGGGTGCAACAGTAGGGAAAGTGTTGGATAGTATAGGGGTAAAAATTACTATTCTAACTCCAGGGGGTGCAACAGTAGGGAAAGTGTTGGATAGTATAGGGGTAAAAATTACTATTCTAACTCCAGGGGGTGCAACAGTAGGGAAAGTGTTGGATAGTATAGGGGTAAAAATTACTATTCTAACTCCAGGGGGTGCAACAGTAGGGAAAGTGTTGGATAGTATAGGGGTAAAAATTACTATTCTAACTCCAGGGGGTGCAACAGTAGGGAAAGTGTTGGATAGTATAGGGGTTAAAATTACTATTCTAACTCCAGGGGGTGCAACAGTAGGGTAAGTGTTGGATAGTATAGGAGTAAAAATTACTATTCTAACTCCAGGGGGTTCAGCAGTAGGGTAAGTGTTGGATAGTATAGGGGTAAAAATTACTATTCTAACTCCAGGGGGTGCAACAGTAGGGTAAGTGTTGGATAGTGTAGTGTAATATTATGCGTTGTAATGTTATGCATTGTAATGGTAGTATGCGTTGTAATGGAATGCGCTGTAAAGGTAGTTTTTAAAAATGCGTTGTAATGTCATGCGTTGTAAAGTCATGCGTTGTAATGGATTGTGCATTGTAAAAAATGCGTTGTAAGTGTAGTGCGTTTTAAAAGTTGCGTTGTAAAGGTTGTTCCCCACGTATGGTTGGTAGATTGTCACGCACCTTGCACATGAGCAAGGCCTGTCCTGTCTTAGCCTTGCTGGGTGGTGATGCTGTCAGCCAACATAGGGGCATATTATCGAAGAGGACGTTAAAAATATCGCCGGTTTAGCGGCAGAAAACTGCTGCTAAAGCGGCGATAATGGGATTGATAATATGCCCTGGAGAATTCCAATAGAAGCCCATGTTCACACCAGAACATGGACTTCTATTGGAATTCTCAAGGGCATATTATCAAGCCCATTATTGCCGCTTTAGCTGCAGTTTTCTGCCGCAAAACCGGCGATAATTTTGAACGCCCTACTTGATAAAATGCCCCATAGTGTGCTGCCATTTCAAGAAATGGGGAAACAAGGTGTAAAGCACAAAAGGCTGCTATGTAAAAGAACATTTGGCGCGTCCAGTGATCAGCAATGATTACAATTTAACGGAACAGGTAATTTTCCACCATGGGGTTGCCCAAGGGTGGGCAGTGTGAACGCCCCAGCCCCCCTTTTCAGGAATATTCTAGGAAGGGGTTTAGGTAGGACTTAGTCAATCCTTAATGTTAGGCACCATATCGCTCAGTGTGCACTGTATTCAATCAGACAGATTCTCTTATCTGGTATGCCTAGGGGGTTTCATCACAGAGGGAGCTGAGCTGGCGGAATTCTTATAAGGAATAAGGGATGCATTGCAAGGGCAGGAGGGCCCCCTTGCTCATTGTCATATACTTCTAGTTCTGAGCATTCCTGTTCGTCATGATTTAGAAAGCAAAGGGACTGCAAAGGTTAAGCATAATCCTCCTCGCCCAAATAGACAAAGTAGGCAGTCGGGGGTGGGAGCGGTTACCTAACAAGTGGGCTGCTGTCCCATAGATGGGGGACGCAGGGGTTCAGGCACACATGGTGCTAGAAGGATGGCAGCTAGGTAGGATCAGCAAATAGATGGGGCAATGTGAGCCTTTGTGTCTGAAATCATCCCGCCCAGAGCAGGCACGGGCTAGGTTATTTGAGGCAGTGGAACTTTCCCGCAGGAGGGTGAATAGTTCTTGGCACAGGTTCACAGGCCAGAAGGTTATTTGGTTTTATCTGACACCAGCTGATCCAGGCTAACGTCAAGGGCTATTGTGATATAGATGGGGTTCATCTCCCACCAGTAGGGAGGGATCTCTTCCCTTATATTTGCAGGAGGCCTGGAAATGAGCTGTAGCATGTGTGAAATGTGCTGTTTTGGTGAGATCAGCAACTACATGGGTCAATGTGATCTCTGGTGGTCTGAGATGATCCCCCGCAGAGGTAGCATGGAGCCAAGTTAGAGGAGGCCGTTGAACATCCCTGTAAGAGGGAACTGTTCATGGCGTAAGTTCGCAGACCAGAGGGGTCTGGGTTTCAGCAGACATGAGCTGATTCAGGCTAATGATAAAGGCACCTTTGATAAAGATGGGGTCCATTGTCACCATTGCCATCCAGGCGTACGCCTAGGTTAGGTTGACAAACATGGGGTGCATTTGTCCCAGGTGGGCATGGACACAGCAGGTTGCTGGTCAGAAATGAGCTTTTTTGGTAGGGGGGCTCTGGCAGCGACGGGGGCCGCCTCCAGAGCTGTGGCGGAGTTAAAGGGCGATCTGGAAGCAGACGGGTACAGTAAGGGTACCTCTGTGGCAGACGGGTACAGTAAGGGTACCTCTGCGCGGCACAGTAGGGGTGTCAGAGCCAAAGGCCTGGAGCCTCAAGGCAGGTTCCTGGAAAACCGCAACGGCACCCCGTTAGTCCTTCGGGCAGTTGAGGGCCTGACCAACCGGGGTTTGCCCTGCTACGCTCCACCCTGAAAAGGGCGTGAGTAATAAGAGACCAACATGTCACGTGATCCGGAGGAGGATCACAAAAAGGTGTAGCACTGATTGGGTGTCCCACAGTGCTGGCTCATCAGGCGGGCGGGGCAGCACAGGTTGGTACAGCGGCCTGCCCTTGGATCGCCCGTAAGATAACCCACCATATTGCAAACTTTTGTATGGAATAAACCTGCAACAACATTTGCCATAAGAAAAGTGGTCTTGTGTATTTATTTATTCATGCATGCTCAGACTGTGGGTGGGGGAAATTGCCGATAATGGCACTATGCGGCTCTCCGCGACCCCGCAGGGGTCCATTCCAACGGGAGGCCATTTGGGCACAAACACCACCCTACTGGCCAAGGGTTAGACTCAGGAACGAGCCCTTTGCCTTGGGGCACCAGGCGCGTCACTTCCAGCGCACAGAGGTCGGGGGACGGTACTTATACCTCCCCCCACCTCTCTGGCATCCTCTTTGCACCAGACATGCCGTCTCCCACCCTACCGCTTACCCAGCGTGGGGTTGGCAGGCAATGTACATAGAACGTTGTAATGTTGTCTTTTTTCGTTGCAGGCGTAGTTACAGGCTGATCTGGAAGCAGACGGGTACAGTAAGGGTACCTCTGTGGCAGAAGGGTACAGTAAGGGTACCTCTGCGCGGCACAGTAGGGGTGTCAGAGCCAAAGACCAGGAGCCTGAGGGCAGGTTCCTGGAAAACCGCGATGGCGCCGCGCCCCGTTAGTTCTTCGGCCGGTTGGGGGCCTGACCAACTGGGGGTTTGCCCTGCTACTCTCCGCCCTGAAAAGGGTGTGAGTAATAAGAGACCAACGTGTCACATGATCCGGAGGAGGATCACAAAAAGGTGTAGCACTGATTGGATGTCCCACAGTGCTGGCTCATCAGGCGGGCAGGGCAGCATAGGTTGGTTACAGCTGCCTGCCCTTGGATCGCCCGTAAAATAACCCAATATTGCATACTTTTGTATGGAATAAACCTGCAGTAATATTTCCCATAACAAAAGTGGTCTTGTGTATTTATTTATTCATGCATGCTCAGACTGTGGGTGGGGGAAGTTGCAGATAATGGCACTAATCTCTCCACACAGAGCTGCGGGACAGGAGCTCTGTGAGGTACAGACGAGGGGGTTGTAATGTGTGGTGGGCGAAGTCAGCTCTTTTCTGGGGTGGAACCGCATTACGTGGCCAGCGGTGCGACCCTCTGAAGTCTCCCTCCCTCCCCAATCACGCATATGCCACTAAGCGCTACACAGCAGAGGAGCTGTGCGAGGCAAGAGACCCAGTGCTTCACAGTGCGTTACAATAGGAATTAAAAGACGGAAATTGTCTCTTCATTTTTAAAAACCCACTCTAACGCAAAGGTGTGGACATATCTTGAGACGTGAAAACAGTTATTCAAGGATGTAACAAACAGTCCTAGAACACCTGCGACCACGTGAAAACTGAAGACGGAAAGAAACGGTAGAAAATACCTAAGTAAGCGCAGACGCACGATAAGATTTTTGGGTGGAGAAGGAACATATCGAACAAGCAGGGGGTGGACATGGTGCAAAAACAATTATTAAGTTAGAAAACGAAGGTGGGAAACGGGGAGAGAGGTCGAGGCAACATCTTTAAATACCTGGAACACTGAAACAACTTGCCCTTCGTCATCCGAAGGAAAGGGTCTGCTCAGGAGAAAGCCCCAGATTTAAAGCCACACACGCTCTTTTTGGACACAAGCCATTCCAGAACAAGGAGGGTGCTTTATTTTTTTGTTGCATATTTATATAACTCGGCCCGAAGGTATTGGAGCGCTTTACATAGCACCGTATTTACATGACACATTCAGGCACGGGGAGGTTTGGGGGCATATCAACAAGGGCTTTATCTCTGCTTTTTTGGCTTTAAAAGCCAAAAAAGGAGAGATAAAACTAGCGCCCTATCAACAACAGGGTGCTAACACGCAAATTTGCATGTTAGCACCCTTTTACTCTACGCTTCCCCTTGCATCTCTAATGAGATGCAAAGGGGGCGTTCCAGAGTAAAATAATAGGAGAAATGTCACTAAGCGACATTTCTCCTTTTATCAAGAATGTCGCTAACCCTGTTAGAGACAAAAAAAGCAGCGCTAACCGCGGTTAACGCTGCTTTTTTACATCTGGTATTTTTCTGACTTAGCCATGATATCCTATGGAAGGAGGATATCATGGCTAAGTTTGCCTGTCCCTATCAACAAGGTAACATGAGATTATCGCTGGGTTTCCAGCGATAATCTCACGTTAGCCTGTTAGCGTGAGGATTTTTATCGCTATTGGGATAAGCGTTGCTAATAGCACGCTATCTCAGCGATAAAAATTCACGATAGCGGGCGATAATTATCCTAGTGCTAAGTGCACTTAGAGATAATTATCGCCGGTTGTTGTTGATATGCCCCTAAGTGATTTGCTCAGAATCACAGGATGTGGACGCGACCTCGAGGCTCGAACCCTGGTTTCCTGCACCAGAACTCGGGAATAGGAAGGGTACTCACACTCTTGTGGGAGAATAGTACAGCAGGGGAGAATAGGGTTTTAAAAAGGCGCTTAATTTATAACCATTACTTGGGTCAAAAACCTTGTTCAGCCTTCTAATACAGTAGCTACACCCCACAAAAATAAACAAGAAATACATGGGGAAAAAACTGAAATAATTAAGTCCTTGGGGTACATGTTAAAACAAATACATCCGCTTACAATACACGGGTACAACTGCTCTAAGATGCTAACAAATTGATGAACATGTTGTGAAGTTATAAAAACGACTTACCGAAGCAGAACATGACCTTTGTACATCGTGCCCACACCAAACTCGACAGCAGACTATTAACATGCATGTGCAATGCAATAGGTCTCGCATTTACGCAAGTTTGAGCTATTGGCATTGTAAATGACAGTGCCTTTTATTTACGTTGTAAAAACGAAAACAAAAATAAAAGGCATTGTCATTTGCAATGTTAATAGCTCACACTCGCATAAATGCGAAACCTATTGCATTGCAAATGCTTGTTTTTAAAGTGGTGCGGCAGCGGAGAGGAAAAGCAACATGGAGGAAGGTAGAGGCAACAGCGAAGCAACACAGGGAGTGTGGGGTGAGCAAATGGTGAAGCAAGATGAAGAGGAGGAATACCAAAGCAACATAGGAGAGGAATCAAAAGGAACATGGAAGGGGAAGAAAAATCAACAGGTCTGGAGGGGAAGAGAAATCAACAAGGGGAGGGAGGGGCCTAAAGCAACACAGGGATGGGGAATAGCATTGTAAGGCCAGGGAGAAGCAGTCGAGCAACAGAGAGCAACATGGAGTGCAGGGGGAAGTGTACACAGTGCGACGGCTGAAAAACACATGCACTGTAATGGAGTGCTTTACACACAATAAAGTAGTGCTTGAAAAGCAAGCAGTGCAGACAGCACTGTCAGCCAGTCAAAAAAAATGTAAAGACGCAATACTCCCTGGGAGGGGCAAACACAATACTGCCAAGCTGGGGCATGAATAGGAAGTAGGCAGATAAGTGTGACAAGGAAAGCCAACCAATTTTCAACAATGGGCGGACTCCGAACCCCTCTACGTTCTTTGTAAATCACAAAATGCCTTGAAACCGACAGCATATCCTCTGTCTTTATAGGCTCGACATAAAAAACAGGAACTTTGCACAACTTTATGGACAGAAAAAAACTGCATTACCTCTTACAGCCATAAAGTGTTGGAAGAAGATGTGGCACCTGCAAATAACCAGTGGTGTTGACATAAAATAGGCAGCATTGTTGTGCCCATAACACTCAAGCAAGATATTACCTCAGGGGGATGAGGAAAATGTTTGGCATGTGTGTATCCCAGGAAACAAGGAGCCTACTGAAAGCAGGCTAACACCCAAAACACGGTGACATACTCATTCACCACCACACCCAAAACAGGTCCCTTGTGTGTATATGCCCCTGAAAGAAAACATCAATTTTTAACAAGGACAATTTCAAGGTTGTTACTGTATAACAGGGTGCTATTTCGTTTATACCAATGAAAATAATGAAGTAGGAAACAAAACACACCACACCTTTACAATGAGTAGCACAATGTAATTCAGAAGTAAGGATAATGTTCACACAATGATGGCACATACCCTGGCAAGTCAAAGAGGCACTATATGTGGGTGATGACAATGTTTCCCCATTTTAGAAGTATGCTCATCCAGTGCCCAAAGTGAAGAGGAAATTGCACTACCCCTCACAGGCATACGCTGAATTTCGGACACAGATTTAATCCCCAACGTGCCTCCTCCCATGGTAGAGAAACCTGCATTACCCAAACGGAAAGCTCTAAATGCAGCAGAATTTAGACTATCTTTCCCGTTGAGGGCATTTTTCCACAACACAACACCTGCAGATGATAAAATCCTAAATTCGTCCCTCAGTTGAGTATCCCTGTAGCATAGCCAGCTGGCTTCATGCTAATGGGATGAGGCATGCAACAGCCTGGAAAGTTGGAAAGTCTGTACATAACGACATGGATGATCTTGTTCACCACAAGTTAGCATAGCATTATCGTTCTAATAGGGATGATGTAGCAACTAAGACCTATTAGATATGCCTAGACGTGGGTCCCATGCTCTCCATGCCACTGGAGTCTAACTATCCTGACTGATGAGGGGTTAAACCCCGAAACTGGTCTTAGGATGCTTGTTTCCAGTCCAGGGAGGACCTGGCCTGGCACTTCGGGCTGGACTGTTCCCATTGGGCGCAGGGTCAAGACTGATTGGCATATGGCTGGGTTCAAACTGAAATGGCATGGGAAGCAAAAAACGATGGATTTAGGGTCAGATCTCTGCACTGGGGTGAATGTATGACATTATTCTGCATTCTGTCCATCAATTGTTCGTTTTGTATTATGGATGCTGGTGCAAAGGTAAAGGCAAAGAAGCTGTCAGGAGGGGCACTAACAGTGCGCCACAAAACTGTGGCACACTGTCATTGCGCCTCCTGACGGCAGCCCTCTGGAGGAGTGAAAGAGGGTCTTATGGTCCCCCAGACATCCCCTTGCAGGTGAATGCGGTAATTCACAGCACCTGTGTTAGACCTGACATAATTGGTGTGGGTCTCCCTTCCTCTTTTCGCTTCCTATCTTTTATGTTGGCTGGATTTAGATCCTCTGGGCGCCGTGTCACTGCTAATCAGTGCCACAGTGCGAATGCTCCCCGTGTAAATATGACTGTATGAATTAGGATAACCATAATGCCTAGGTCTGTGTACCATGTTCTAATAGCGAGTTACCCTCCATTTCACTGTTACTATTGTAAAGCTATCCGTTCTCATAGGCCAGAAGGGGCAGGTTGAGGATTACCTTCTATAATCCTATCTGACCCCAGAACCTGATAGGAACTTCGAGTTTGATATGTTTATGTGCAGGGCATCGAGATACACCTTTTAGTAAGAACCATTTATATATCCCATGTTCGAAAATACCTCTTCTGGAAATGCGGTATTTTCTTGCCAGAGCTTTCCTGTAGGCTATGCTAGTATGTGTATTGGCCGTCTGGTTTTGGAGCAGCAGGGCCAGCTGGGTCAGACCTGGCTGGGGAGAGAGATCGGTATTCAGAGCATAGGGAGGGGTAACTCTTTGATCTGAGCAAGGTCGTGCCTGGCAAGGTGAATGATGGCTCCACCCCCCCACTGGGCGTCTGATAGCAGACCCCCGCATTCCGAAAGGGCAGGATGTCACCTCATAAACCAAGTACTCCCCAACCCCACCGAACTGGTTCTGACTGGATTTAGTGATTTGTGGCTTTAGAGAACAAAGACTTTTTAGGTATAAAACGCAGTGCTGGAACCTTGTCCAAGTGTGTTCCTTCTGGATGTCAAGACGAAACTCTGCCCGAGTGAACAGAGGAAAGGACTTTTGAAACTTTCAAGCTTGCTGAAGAAACTACCCGAGGGCCTGAATTGAGAGTGCCTCCTGCCGAAGTCTCAGGGACATTAGACTTCACCCTGTCAGCCGTCGGAATGCCTGTGCGAGGAATTCTGCTTGCAGGTGAGGACTCCGTCGAGCAATCCGGAGCCTCTAGTTCTACTGTGAGGAACGCGGACTGGGAACCTTTGCTGAATCTGTGTGGGCCGCTGCAGCTAAGAGAGAGTTGCCGCCTCTGAGAGCCCGCCTGAATTTGAACCTCCGGAACCTACGCTGAATCTGTGTGGGCCGCTGCAGCTAAGAGAGAGCTGTCACCACTGAGAGCCCGCCTGAATTTGAACCTTCGGCACCCTCGCTGAATCTGTGTGGGCCGCTGCAGCAAAGAGAGAGCTGTAGCCGCTGAGTGGCCCCCCCCCCATTGTGCCAGCATGGTCGAGACCACCCTTCGTCCTGTGGGCCGCCGCAGCTAAGAGAGAGCTGCTGCTGCTGAGTGCGCGCACGTTTGCCAGCTTTGCATCATTGTGGTCTTTCCTGTGGGCCGCCGCAGCAAAGAGAGAGCTTCTGCCGCTGAGTGCCCCCAACTTTGCCAACTTTCCATCATCGTGATTCGTCCTGTGGGCCGCTGCAGCTAAGAGAAAGCTGCTGCTGTTGTGAGTGCCAGCACTTTTGCCAACTTTGCATCATGGGATCTGTCCTGTGGGCTGCTGCAGCTAAGAGAGAGCTGCTGCCGCTGAGTGCCCACACCTTTGCCAACGTTGCATCATCGAGATTCATCCTGTGGGCCCCCCCAGATAAGAGAGAGCTGTTGCCGCTGAGCGCCCACACCTTTGCCAACGTTGCCTCATCGTGATTTGTCCTGTGGGCCGTCGCAGCTAAGGGAGAGCTGCCGCTGCTGTCTGCCCGCAGCTTGTTCACCATTGTCGGGGATTATTGCTATCGTCTCGTGGGCCGCCGCAGCTAAGAGAGAGCTGCTGCCGCTGTGAGCCCACCACGGAGCTGCAAGACGAGAGCCATTGCCACCACCAGCCTGGGCTGCCGCAGCCGCGTGCTGCTGCCGCTGAGAGCCCGCCTGTCCCAGAGTGCCCAAATAATTGTGGGTGCACGCTGCGGACCCCTGCAGCCAAGACTTGTGGTCGCTGGCAGTCCGCCTGTCACCGTCTCCGCTTCTTCGAGAAGCTGCGTGCTGTGTCCCCTTCCAACGGCAGGTATCTGGTGCACAACGGGTCGCGTAGGCCCCGGCCTTGAACTCAGTCAGTGTCACGTTCTGGTGAATAAGTTATTGCCTTTTTGAGTCTCTACTGGTTTTCGTGCATTGTAGCTTGTTGAAATGCTTTGAGAGTCATGAGTTAAACTTTAGGTAAAGATATTATTTTTCTCTACCTAATTGAGTTGTGTCCTTTTGTGGTGTCGTTACTGCCTTATTGTGCATAGTCATAAATGCTTCACCCACTGCCTCTGAGATAGGCCTAACTGCTCGTGCTACGCTACCACAGGGTTGAGCAGGGGTTGTCAAAGGGGGTAGCCCGCTTGCCCTTACTTAGGAAGAAGGGTCCCTATTTGGACATTGGCGCCAGCCATTGCCAACTAGAGACCCCCATTTCTAACAACCTGTCTGCAAAGGGATCTGTAATCCCTCTTTAAAGTGCTGACGGGTTGCCGTCTACACAGTGAAACACAAATCAATCAATCAGTTAATCAGGATTTATAAAGCATGGCAAATCTCCTGTGAGTGTCTCAAGGCACTGGATTTGCTACCTGCTTCGTGGTCCTTTGTTCATTCAAGCAACCATGTTTTGAATCCTTTTCTGAATTCCTGGAGCAATGCAGTGTTCCTGAGATGCAGGGTAAGTTAGTTTGGAGGCTTTTGCCGCTAGGTGAAGGAAGGAGCGTTCTCCGCTGTTGGATCGGTGGTTCCAAGGGGTGTCTGCAAGGAAAAGGGGAGGTGGATCGCAGATTTCTGGTTAGTTGGTGGAAAGTAATTTGTTTGTTGATATATGCTGGTCCTTCATGGTGCAGGGCTTGGTATGCATGGGGTAGCATCTTACGCTGGCATCTCTTCTGGATCAGGAGCCAGTGTAGCTTCTTGAGGTGTGGGGAAACGTGCGGCCATCTGGGGAGGTCAAGAATGATTCTTGCCACTTCGTTTTGTATTGTCTGTAGTCTCTTCAGTAGGCATGCAGTGATTCTTACTTAAAGAGTGTTACTGTAGTCCGGCCTGCTAATGACGAGGGCTTGAGAGGTGGTCCTGCTGGTGTCGATTGGGAGCCACCTGAAGATCTTACAAAGCATGTGTAGGATGTGGAACAGGCACACAAGACTGCGTTTACCTGTTTCTGCATAGATAACTTGCTGTCCAAGATGATGCCGAGGTTGCGGACGTGGTATGTTGGGGCATGGGAAAGACCAAGTTCAGCAGGCCACCAAATGTAATTCCATGGCAAGGTGTTGTTCCCAAAGATGAGGACTTCCGTCTTGTCTAAGCTGAGCTTGAGACAGTTGTCCTTCACCCAGTCGGCAATGTTCATCATACATCTGTGGAAGTTGGTTCTGGGAATGGAGGGGTCTTGTGATGGTGAGAGGATGAGCTGGAGGTCGTAGGCATAGGAGATGATGTTGAGTCCATGTGATCCGATGGTGTTGGCCAGGGAGGTTATGTATGTGTTGAAGAGGGCAGGGCTAAGAGATGATCCTTGTGGGATGTCACAGATGGTCTCCTTGGGTTCCGAAGTGAATGGTGGGAGGCGTATTCTCTGGGTTCTTCTGGTGAGACGTGAGGTGATCCATTTGAGGATGTCTCCCTGGATTCTGATCTCGTGGAGTTCGTTGATCAAGATGTGAGGGGAAGACGGTGTTGAAGGTGGCTGACAGGTCCAAGAGTATGATGGCTGCTATTTTGGAGTGGCATTGTAGCAGCGGCTCCATATTTCACTCGAATGCACTGCCCCCAGGGCAGCACAAGTTTGCAGCTGCCCTGGGGCAGCGCATACACTGTAATAGGTCGCACTTTCCCTGTTTGCACACAGCACACCTATTTAATGGCGCACACCTATTTAAAGGTGGACCATGGTGCAAACAGGAGAAGTGTGCCTTTGTCAGGAGGCCCCTTCATCCTGCACCACCCGTTGCCCATGCCAGCGATACCAGCGCTAGTACCTACACAACTAATAACCATCACACTCCTACAAGTGTGACGATTAAGACTATTTCAGGCTGCCAAAGCTATAAGAATCGCTTGGGCGTTAGGTTTTAGTAATTTTTCATGTATAAAGAATTAATAAATAACTGTTGTTCTGGTCATCTCTAAATTACACAAATAGTGTCACCATGTGGCAGACTGTCATAACTGCCGGTACTTAGCACCGGAAACTGCTGGCTCAAATTAAGCATTGGCCCTATGTGTAACAGGGCCTCAGGAAGCACTTGCCTCTGATGTTGCTGCCGAAATGATGCTTACAGATGCCAGTATTGGACAAACATATTGTGTATATTGAGGAATTGATGTTTGCTGCCCTTCAATTCCTTGTGCTTGGAATTTTACATTTTCTCTGATCAGCCTTGCTACTATTCTCTGTTTGTTTTGCAGAGTTTCCTGGTGTACTAGTTTGTTTCTTTGGCTCCCTCGTTTCTCTGATCTTTCCTTTCTCTACTGAACAGAGAGAACTATTTCAAGATTAAGCAACAGGTAAGGCCTAGCTCTATTCAATTTTGGCACATTCAGAATAATTTTCATATTTTCGAATGAGTTGACTAGAAGTGTCCTTCGTGCTATAAAAAAAACCTGCAAATAATTCAATAAATTAGAGATCACGAATTCTGCTGTTTTTTCCATTCAGGGATCCACAAAATATGCTCTGTCCGGGGCCCCCCAAATCCTTATAATGACATTGCACATAGTGGCTCTCTAATGTCAGTGTGATGGGCGTTTGCGGATTTGTTCTCATGAAGCATGAACAGCATTCAGCGGTACTGAAAAATATTCGTTTCTTGTTGGTCTTAAGAGGAGGTTTTACTGGGTTTCGCCTTTGCGGGGTTTTGCATTTGTGTTAACTTTGAATTTTTTTTAGAGGGAGGATCTCCAAATTATGTGAGTATTTGATGGTTATAATAGACCCACATCTGAAATTTATTGTGATGAACAAGTACTGCAGAAATCAAGCAACACACTTTAAGATAAAAACATCTGAAAATGCAGAGTGTTGAACAGGAATATAGTAATCCATATTTTGTAAAGCAGTACATATCACCCCTTAAGATTTCAAGGCGCTGGGGGCCGTAGGGGAGATTCAGAGAGGTATTGCCCAGAGTCACATGATGCTGAGCTGAGCTGCAGTTGGTAATTAAACCGTGACCCCCACGAGTCAGCCGCTCTGGCCGCTGCACCACACCAACTCTCTCAGATATCTGCTGTTGTGCTGTAGAACTGCATGCTACATGCCAGGGTGGATTGTAGACTTTGGCCCCAGTCTGAAAGCTTGCTCTGCAGAGGATGGAGGGCAGCCATAGGTCTGCATCCACACTGCCTGTGCTCTAGAAAGCTGTCTTTGATGTCGTTATCCCTACCCCTGAAGTGAAATAAAGACTTTTTCTGGAAAATCAGGAATAATGAGCTGGTTAACTTGGTTTCAGGCCACAGGGAGTAGCACGGGTGTAGCAGGCCTATTATTATCCACCTCTGTGTGCTCTGAAATGACATTTTCTAATTTAGGGGTACCTGGGCAGCGATGCACTTCCAAAATGTGCTCTGAATGTATCACAAATGTGGATGCATCTAAACAATATAGACCTGCATTTTTGATGCATTACAAGCACACAGGGACAGCCCATTTGCACACTTGTGACCTTCTAGCATCGCCCATCTTGTTTGTCCCCTTTGTGACCAAGGGTTCCTGGCTACCAGTAACCATGTCAGAAGATTACCCTCTAGTGGCCCAGAGTTGAGCCAATAGAGCATTCATTGCGATACTCCTTTCTGGTGTATACCTATCAATTATCAGCGGCGGCTCCTCCGCAATGGCGAAGAAGTGTCACCCCACTGAGAATGAAAAATAAAACAATTTTATTATCATTTTAATTTTCACTGGCAGCCAATGCCGGTGAGACTAGGGCTGGGCCAGGCAATCCTCTTGACACTAGCCAGGGACTGGGAGGAGGAGTGGAGGGCACTTGTAAGTGTGCAAGGGAGCTTGGCCAGCCGTCTTAGGCCAGCCAAACTCATGTGGATTCTATTTGTGGTGTCATCATTGGATTATTGTTAGCGTGGTTGCGAATACTTTAGACATTTGCCTTGAAGATAAGCCTAGCTGCTCGTGCCAAGCTACTGAGGGGGTGAGCAGGGCTATCTAAGAGGGTGACCTTCCTTTCCCTGACGTTGGAACGCGGGTCAATTCTTGGCCTAAGGTACCTACCTCAGCCTACCAGGGATCCCGGGTCTAACATTTGGTGGCAGCGGTGGGACTTGAATGTGTATTTGCAAATTCACTCACAGTGATTGGTGTACATCATAAATAGCGCTTACCACAACGCAACCACATATTATGTTCTTGATTTGTTGGTTCTAGTTGGTTTTGTTTTGAGCAACCTTTAAGCCACACATCATGTCTCAGAGGAGTCAAGGAGCTGGTGAGGCTGCAGAATTAGAGTTCAACATTGAGGCATTGCTTACCTACAAGGTTGTATCAATTGAGGCAATTCTGCAGAGCTTTGGGATGTCCCATGAAAAGTAGCGCCTAGAAGGAGGAGCTGCAAGTGGCCTTGAGGTCCTGGTGGGAAGCCAAAGGGACTCAGGAGGCGGGTAATGTTGAGGTGGATTAGGATGACCCAGGAAATGGATTTGGTTACAGGATTTGCCAGTGGAGGGACCAGCTTCAGGGGCTGGTAGTAGCCATTCAGGGAGGAGTTTTTCACCAGAGGAGTTGGAGGAAAACCAAAGGGTCAGAGAGCATGAGTTGGAGGTGTTGAAACTTAAAACTCAGACGGAGGAGAAGAAGCTGCTTACTGAAAGTGAAAAGCGAGCAGAGGAGAGTAGGAATGCTCTCGAATTGGAAGAGAAAAAATTCTCTTAGCTCATGAGTTAAGCATGAGGACAATGGACATGAAGGTTAAGCAGGCAGAGTCCAGTTTGAATTGTGGAAGCGTACAGCCAGTGCCAAGTGTGGATGAGTACAATCGTGCGTTGGATAACTGGGTGTTGGTGAGCATGGCAAATTATTTGAAGGGGGTACTCAAACTTCCCACTAGGGAGCCTAGGCTCAGTAACTATTTTCCAGGATTGCACCAACCCATGTTAGGGTGCGAGCTCTTTGATTCCCGGGAGCTGGCACAAGAGCCGGACCCCTGGTCATGGGTACAAGGGCCTGGAAAGTCCACAGAGAGGTAAGAGAGGTGAAGTAGAACCGGTAGAAGTGGAGGGGGGGCAGGCGAGCTAGCGACCTGTCTCAAAAGAAAGGGAGGGAGTGTTAGCTGCATCCACAGGGGGTTGTCACCCCACCACAGAGACTGGAGGGTTCCTTACAGGAGCACCCGTGGGAGGCCTAGCGCCTACTTGCCAGCTGTGCGAGGAAGAAAACCTTGAGTCAGGTGGGCGTAGGGTGTCTGTCACCAGAGCTACCCCAGTCCTGAAGTTTGTGGGTGCCATTCTTAAATGGCAGCGGTACAAAAGGGGGTGGTGATGGACGGAGCATCAGAGCCAATCAAACACTCACACCCAGTCAACAGATCTGGGTTTGATCCATCACCATTCTTTAGCCCACTCTGCCACCCCAGTTCAGACATGGCCATATGCAAATCAGTCTGACCCTGTGCCTCATGGGAACAGTCCAGCCCGAACTGCCAAGCCATGCCTTCCCTGGACCGGAAACAAGCTTCCTAGGACCGGTTTCTGGCATTTCAGCCGTCTTCAGCCAGGCTTGCTTGAATCCAGTGGCAAAGTGAGCAAGGGACTCACGTCTGAGAATACCCTGCCAACTTATGGCGAACAAAGCGGTACAAAAGGGGGTGGTGATGGACGGAGCATCAGAGCCAATCAAACACTCACACCCAGTCAACAGATCTGGGTTTGATCCATCACCATTCTTTAGCCCACTCTGCCACCCCAGTTCAGACATGGCCATATGCAAATCAGTCTGACCCTGTGCCTCATGGGAACAGTCCAGCCCGAACTGCCAAGCCATGCCTTCCCTGGACCGGAAACAAGCTTCCTAGGACCGTTTTCTGGCATTTCAGCCGTCTTCAGCCAGGCTTGCTTGAATCCAGTGGCAAAGTGAGCAAGGGACTCACGTCTGAGAATACCCTGCCAACTTATGGCGAACAAAGCGGTACTAAAGGGGGTGGTGATGGACGGAGCATCAGAGCCAATCAAACACTCACACCCAGTCAACAGATCTGCGTTTGATCCATCACCATTCTTTAGCCCACTCTGCCACCCCAGTTCAGACATGGCCATATGCAAATCAGTCTGACCCTGTGCCTCATGCTCAGACGTGAGTCCCTTGCTCACTTTGCCACTGGATTCAAGCAAGCCTGGCTGAAGACGGCTGAAATGCCAGAAACCGGTCCTCGGAAGCTTGTTTCCGGTCCAGGGAAGGCATGGCTTGGCAGTTCGGGCTGGACTGTTCCCATGAGGCACAGGGTCAGACTGATTTGCATCTGGCCATGTCTGAACTGGGGTGGCAGAGTGGGCTAAAGAACGGTGATGGATCAAACCCAGATCTGTTGACTGGGTGTGAGTGTTTGATTGGTTCTGATGCTCGTCCATCACCACCCCCTTTTGTACCGCTTTGTTCGCCATAAGTTGGCAGGGTATGCTCAGACGTGAGTCCCTTGCTCACTTTGCCACTGGATTTAGACAAGCCTGGCTGAAGACGGCTGAAATGCCAGAACCCGGTCCTAGGAAGCTTGTTTCCGGTCCAGGGAAGGCATGGCTTGGCAGTTCGGGCTGGACTGTTCCCATGAGGCGCAGGGTCAGACTGATTTGCATATGGCCATGTCTGAACTGGGGTGGCAGAGTGGGCTAAAGAACGGTGATGGATCAAACCCAGATCTGTTGACTGGGTGTGAGTGTTTGATTGGTTCTGATGCTCCGTCCATCCCCACCCCCTTTTGTACCGCTTTGTTCGCCATAAGTTGGCAGGGTATGCTCAGACGTGAGTCCCTTGCTCACTTTGCCACTGGATTCAAGCAAGCCTGGCTGAAGACGGCTGAAATGCCAGAAACCGGTCCTAGGAAGCTTGTTTCCGGTCCAGGGAAGGCATGGCTTGGCAGTTCGGGCTGGACTGTTACCATGAGGCACAGGGTCAGACTGATTTGCATATGGCCATGTCTGAACTGGGGTGGCAGAGTGGGCTAAAGAACGGTGATGGATCAAACCCAGATCTGTTGACTGGGTGTGAGTGTTTGATTGGTTCTGATGCTCAGTCCATCACCACCCCCTTTTGTACCGCATTCTTAAATGGCAGGCACAGAAATCTAAATGAAAGGTTAAGGGAGGGAGGTGTCCCTCAGTGGGAAAACCAGAGGGACTGTGTACAGCCAGTAGGGCTGGGTCCCCTAGGAGTGACCAGGGTACACCCACATCTAACCTGGAGGACAGGATAACTGGGAACAGTGTCCTGACTGATGGGTCTTCCAGGGATACCGCTCTAGGTGGGGGTTGGCCAGGAGCCAGCACCCCTAGAGAGGTCCCAACTGTCTGGAAGTACCCATGGAGCAGCATAGTTGGCCCAGGGAGTAGTGACCAAGAGAATGCCCTGGGGCCAGAAAGGCATAGAACCGTAGGCTGTCCCTGTGGTAGCAGGCCTGCGTCCGTGTTCTATCGCCCTAAGCAGGGAAGTCCATCAAGGTAGTTGATTGGTCTACCCTGGCTTTTGGCCTGGAGGGGGTTGTGTGGAACTTGGCCCTTTTTGGCTAAAGTCCCGAAACTTTTTGCTTTCCCCCTAGACCTTTTTTCTGATATGGTGTTACCAACTTAGATGCTTTGGACACTTTGCCACTGCTAAACAGTGCCAAAGTGTAAGTGTTCCCTGAACAAAGTAATGGTAATTGGTTGTGCATGATTGGTATGTTTGCCTTACTAGTAAAGTCCCTAGTACAGTGCACTACGTGTGCAAGGGCTGGTAATGCAAATGCTACTAGTGAGCCTGAAGCACTATTTGTGCCACCCACACAAGTAGCCTTAAAAGGGAACTCAGGCCTGCCATTGCAGGGCCTGCACGCAGTTTGTGAAACTGCTATGTTGTTCTGTCACGTGCACTCACTTGCCAGACCTTACCCTTCCCTTTCTAGGTACATCACACACCCCTATGGTAGGTCTAGGGTACCCCCTGGACAGGGTGTAATGCATGTGAAAGGTAGGACATGTACTGAGGTGTGTGTCATGTCCTGACAGTCAAATAATCTCCATTTAATTTTTCACTGTTGAAAGGCCATCTTGCCCATAGGACAGAATGGGAATGCTGTGTAATATGTTTTCTAGCCTATCTTCCCAAAGGCTTAAGATGGAAAGATGAGGTTTAGTATGCCTGAACTCAATTTAATAACACATCTTTTTATGTAGATGGTTTTTGCATTGTGTGTTCAGAAGCCACTCTTTTAGAAGTAACTGCGTTTTTGTGCTCTGACATTTCTGTGTGTCTCTGCTTGGCTGTTAATTGACTGTCTGGATTTGAAAGCGATATGATCTGGGGAATGTCTTGACCCAGGGGAGGAGGTGAAACAGCAACAGGCTAACCTGCATCTGGAGTGTAGAGGTGAAGAGGCCTGGGTTGATGCTATACAACAATTGGCCCATCTCATGCTGAGCGATTGAGAATCCAGACCCCACTAATCAAAGGAAGAAAGGTGTCACTGGCAGGGAGGCACCCAGAACTGGTTTGAACAAGGGTCAGTGCCCCCTGAAGCGCAAAGACTTCAAAGTCATTGAGGGGTATAACTATGAGAGCTGAAGCACCTGAACTTTGGAGAATGGCTTGATCAAGTGTGAACAAGACTGGAGCTAGTTCGTGGTCAAAAGGACCTTTGCCAAGGAAGAAACAAGAGAAGAGATTGAAGGATAGGATTGACCCTTGCTGTGTGATCTGGGGCTGGCCTGAAGTTTGCTATTTCAACCAAGGAAAGGCTAAAGGGACTTTGCGTGTGCTTTGTCCCCCTGCTTGAAGGACTTTGCTGTGTGCTATGTCCTGAAGTAACTTATCCCCAAGGGCCTGAGGTGAGCTGGCTCCCTGTTCGGAAACACAGGAACACAAAAGTTTCCAGGAGAGTCTCAGCGATGCTGTGTGAGCATGCCTGTTGCAGCCTGACACCCTCATAAGAACTGCCCTGTAATCGTAGGCGCCTGGAGTCCAAATGAGACTCAGCAACGCTGTGTGCGTGTGCTTTGTGCAGCCTGAGACTTTCCGCACGATCGGCCTGTGATCGTGGGCACCTGGAATCCAAGCAAGGATCAGCGACGCGGTGTGCGTGTACTTTGTGCAGCATGGTCCCCTTCGTGAGGATTGTCCAGTGATCATGTGCACCGGAATCCAAGTGAGTCTCATCGCCGCTGTGTGCGAATGCACTGTGCACCGTGAGACCTTCGTGAGGATTTGCCTTGTTATCGTGTGCACCGGAATCCAAGTGAGTCTCATTTGGATTGTGTGCGTGTGCGTTGTGCACCATGAGACCTTTGTGATAATTTGCCTTGTCATCTTGTGCACCGAATCCAAGTGAGTCTCATCGGCGTTGTATGCGGGTGCGTTGTGTACCGGGAGACCTTCGTGAGGATTTGCCTTGTTATTGTGTGCACCGGAGTAAAGTGAGTCTCAACGACGTTGTGTGCGTGATCTTCATGCAGCCTGAGACCTGTGTGTGAAGTTCCCAGTGATCGTGCACCCGGAGTGAAGGAAGACTCAGCGACGCTGTGTGCGTGTTCTTTGTGGCATCCTGAGATCTTCGTAACTGAAGCGGCCCGGACCAGCAGTCCCGGAGGAGCTGAGTTGCCGGCCAAGCCGCCGTTGCCATTTCACTAAGCTGCATTGGAGGTTCAGCCGCTGGACGAAGAGAGGAGAGTGGGTAACGTGTGTTGACTCCTGGGGCGGGGGGCGGGCTCGGAGGGAGACGCTCTCGGCCTCTCTCTCATGTTGGCAGCGCAAGCCTCTGCTTCGGCTCGAATCGCGGGCCGTATTGCCAAGAGTGTGGCGGTACAGGGGCCCGAGTGCGAAGCTGCACTTTGGGATTACATCGTACTGTGTTGGGGGCAACTGTGAGAGGCTGACTGCAAGTCAGAAGGAGAGGCGGAGAGACCACCTAAGGCCCGGTGATTGGGGCCTGAATGTACTACGTAGTATTCCATTTCTGCAGGATGGAGTGCCTGACTGTCGTATAACACATTGCATCATTTCTGCATAACGGAGTACATTATTAAAGTATTACCCATTGCATTATTCCTGCATAACAAAATACCTGATTAGTGTTTGACGCATGGCATTTTATCTGCATAACAAACTACCTGATTGCCGTATGACGCCTTGCCTTGTTTCTGCATAACGAACTACCTGATTAGTTTATTGCACATTGCATTATTTTTACATAATGAATTACCTGATTAGTGTATACTCATTGCCTTATTTTTGCATAATGACATATCTAGTGGTTGTATTACGCATTGCATTATATTACCTTGCAAAGTGCCTGATTGTTGCATTAAGCATTACATTCTTTTCATTGCAGAGTGTCTGATTGCTACGTTACGCATTACAGTATTTTTACATTGCAAAAGTGCCTGATTCTAGCATTACAAACTGTATGACATGATATTAGGAGTACAGGAGAATGTTTAGAAGTGCTCATTGACATCGTCAGAACTTACAAGGGCTGGCTGGCCTAACAACCGATCAGTAGAACTATTACACAACCTCATATGTTGGTTTTATATTGTGTGGTCTTATCGTATATCTTTTTACATAAAGCGGGGCTATCTAAGAAGGTGACCTTCCTTTCCCTGACATTGGAATGTGGGTCCCTACTTGGCCTAAGGTAGCTACCTCAGCCAACCAGGGATCCTGGGTCTAACAAAGGTGCAGTAGTACCTCAGGGGACACATTTCAAGAGTATCGGCTCCATTTTGTGGCTGTTGCACTTACTCAAATTACATAAAACTCTCCCAAGATTCAAAGCACTAGAATTTGGGCAAAATAAATACGTTGTAATTAGATTTTCCAGTCTTCATATACTTGGGAATAGTGTGATTTCCTGTCAGCTGCTCATGTCTTTGGTGTTTGTTTAATCTGTCTGGCGCTAAGGAAAGACTAGCTGGTCGAGCAAAGAGCTGAACAGAAGTTATGTTGATCACTTCCAGGCACACACCTTGCTTCGAGGATACCTTTGGCCAACAATGGCTTGAGTATTGCAGGGGAGGGAGTCAGCATAAAAGCACCAGTTCTTCCAAATGCATTCTGGTAGATGCAGTTCATAGTAGTTTCAAGTGCTCACAAGTGAAGGAAGTTTCAAGTAAAATACTGACTAATGCTGCATTTTAGGGGCATCTGAGTGTTTGCCCAACCCAAGTTAGGTTGGTTGATGGGCAATTGCTTCAGCTCGTATGATAGAAATGCAGTAACCATGAGAAACTCACCAAAGCAGCCCACATCAGCCAATTAAAGGGATTTTGGGCCATCTCTCCTGGCACTGCTCTGTTACCAGAGTGTCCAACCCACTTCTAAGTGACTATCTATGCCACAAATTTCATTAAAAGCACTTCACTTGAAGGTAAAGATTACTATACAAAAACCAAATAAGCATCCGCGCCCTACTTGAGAGCTATGTTAAGTTTATATACCCCAGTACAACAGGTGATATTACATAAGACATCAATGATAGTGTCACTGACTGCATCCCTTATTGAGCACTTTACAAAGATCATTGGATTGCACGCTAAGACGTGGTTTATGGATACACAGATGGATGCTTATATAAGGAGGCATATATTAGTTCCACATTATTTTAGATTTTTCAGACTAGGTCAAATCACTTTTTGCCTAACTAATTTTATACTATATACTGCTCCACCTAAAAATACCTTTTTTTAAATTGTATAATGTCCCTATATTGCTCTATTTATTTGTATATTATACATCTCTCTTTTTGAAGCTCATAATTGGTATTGTGTCCTCTTGTACTGAATTATAGCTTTTGCATAACACTTCCTACCCCAATGTGGGGCACTGAAGCTCTTATCTAGACAGACAGCATGCTACATGGTAGAGGTGTGTGGTTGGATGTGTGTTGTCTTTACTTTAAAACTGCGTGAGAAGTGTTTCCTTGCATGATGACCAAGAACATGTGGTTACTGTGTTATGGGATGCAGAGCTTGGGGTGTATTGGATAAGGACGCGGGAGAGACTGACAAACGTTTTCATAGTTTGTGGTTTGCTGGTAACACTGATTACCTCTGCAGGTCCCTCTGTTGTGCTGTACTTTTTCTTTTAACTTCTGAACCCGATTTCCTGTGCGAGCCGTGGCAGGAAGTTGTACAATCTGAGATCTTGTGGTTCCAGGTGTAGAGAAAGAGTGAGGGGAATCAGGTCTAACTGAACAGACTGTGTTTCAGCCCCCTTTATACGATGGCCATCATGAGATGTCAAGTAAAGAGATTTGCCAAGATGCACTGCTTTGTAGTTCAAGTTTTTATAATTGCCATTCATCAGTGCCTAATTTGTAAAAAAACATAGTGGTGGGGCTCTCGATAGGAGGACACTAGAGCTTGCACCATCCGTTGCCCCTGGCAACACTGCCAATGATTGCACCAACACACTACTAATCACCACACTCTTAAAAGTGTGACAATTCATATTATTACAGACCCCCAAAGTATAAGAATGGCTTTGGAGGCAAATACTAATAATTGGAAATTGAAATAATAAACAGAAGTTGTTATGCTCGTACCTAAATTGACAGACACCATTACCATGTGGCAGAAAGTCATAAGTCCCAGTGCTGGCAAATAAGTGCCGGTGCTGAGCACCGGAAAGCACCGGCACAAATTACGCACTGCCATTCATCACACTTACCACATCCCTGTCTGCTGCATAATTCGAAGATTTGAACAAAACAATGTTTGTAGCTCAAATAGATCAAATGTTCATGTGGTTCCATGCATAGCCAGACCCTATGCAAAGGTTAGAATGTACCTTTCAGTTGCTGACTACTGTATTCACGTGTGTAAACCTGTTAACAAGAGGCAAAACATTACTCAGTTAGTAATATTGTGTGGTAAAATGACATAATAGGAGTAGACTACTGGCACAGAATGTCGCTTTTTACCATATTTTGCTACATAATTTAATCAGCCCTGTCGCATAATTTACATCTCTGTTGCTCCATAATTCAACTGACTGAGGAAGGGGGTTTTATGCTTATGGCGGTGAGTTGGCCTAATGGCTAGGGTGCTCGACGACCTCGGACCTGGGGAACTGGGTTTGAGTCTCGGTAATGATGCCAAACATCCTGTGATTCTGGGCAAATCACTTAATCTCCCTGTGCCTAACAAAAAATGAATGTGTGTCCTCATGTAACGTAACTGGTGCTATGTAAAGCACTCTGATACCTGATTGGATTCGGGTCAAGTTTGCGCTGTATAAAACGCTGCAAAAAACAACAAGCATTGGCATAGCCAGTAGGTCTCGCCTTTGGGACCTTATAAGTGTTTAGCCATGCAACAGTTGCATAACTACATGCTTATAAGGTCCCAAAAGTGACACCTATTGGCTATGCAAAGCGGCCGCGGGGCCGCGAAAGGGAAAGTGATCCCGATCACGATTAAACATGAAAGCGGCCACGAAAGTGAAAGTAATCGCGGTAAACGCGGCGCGCACGCCCGCGCACTGTAGCTCTAGGCTGGCCTGGTAGTACTTTTTGGAGCCCTCTCAATAAGTCTCGCCAGACCAGCGCATGCGCTGGGTCAGGCGAGACCTAAAAAGGGGGCTGAAGAATGGCAACTCCCTTGTAATTGTATTCGGGAGCTCCAAAAACAGGGGGTAATGGCAAACACAAAATTACAACACATTATAGCATATTTATGGTTGAAGGAGCCCTCTCTCCAAAGAAGATACAATAAAAGGTAATAGAATTGACAATTTAAGAAAAAGTCCTGGTGATATTACACTGAAGTGATTCATTATTGCCCTCGAACTGACTGCATTTAACTGAGATTTGGTAAATTAAGCAGCAGCGCCACCACGCGGCGAGGAGGGTTTCAAGAAAAGGACTCGGATTAGTTATTGCTTTTTGAATTTCTGTCTTTTCTTTCATGTTATTCATTATTTCTCAAGATTTCGTCATCCAGAAAAAATAAACACGCCTAAGTACATTTACAAAAACATTGGGTATTACTGTGTTATCCTGGGTTTGAATCCCATGACACCTTGCGTTTGATGACTTCAGTGAAGTAACGCATTTGTTATCCGATGCTTATTCTGCTGCCAGTGAGCTCAGTATTCTTTAGCTGCGCCCAACCATGCTGCTGAAGAGACCAGAGTACATTTTAAACAATGTTCTCACGCTACTGTAACCTTTGACCCTCGCACTACTGAGGTTCTCCCTTAAACGTTTATTTGTCTTGACCCCGTCTCCTTAAGAGTTTACTCGAAAGTCTTAACTGCTGCTGCTCTGCAGACACTGTATAGTGCTTAGAAGTAGTCTCACACACCACTCGGCAGTATCTATGCAGTCATTACCTGGAGTGGCACCGCTGAACCGTCTTTCACTCTCTCATTGCACCTTCACACTCTCTCATTGCACCTTCACACTCTCTCATTGCAACTTGTCATTCCACTGAACAGTCAGTATCCAGTTGTAAGGGAAGGCTTCTTCTTGCATTAAGACCCCCACATTTTCTGGATTGATGCTGCTGGTTTATCGAGACTGAGAGTGCACCGAGGCTTGCCAACTAGATGTCAGTGCCAGTGTTCTAGCCCCTTACAAAGTGTGTCGGATTGGCAACCCACAGTTGTCAGAGACTGCCTTATTTAGAGGTCCCTAGTATGTGGGATCTAGGGCATGTAAGGCAGAGTGTCCACCCAGGGCTGCAGCACTGATTGTGCCACCTTGGGTGTGACAAGGTACAAAATGGCTCCCAGCCTGCCACTGTAAACTGGAAGGGCGTTGGTAATCCTGTGAATTCGACTTTGCCATTCAAACTAATAGCACTTCCATGAACAATATATGTATGTCACCCCTAAGGAATGCCAATTGTGGCATAAGGCAGGGAATTGTACATTATAAAGGAGAACATGTATTTTTTCATATATGTCTTTAGACCAATACTTTTAAATTGTCGTTTTGCTGTTGGAGAGTAAGTAGTCCCATTAGCTAACACAGGGTTACAGCTGAACCCTCAGCCCATCTAACTTCTGAATGGGACTACCTAACTGGTTACTGTAAAGTATAAAATTAATCATGGTATTAAACCCAATTTGATGCCATAAGTCAGATTTAATGCCACTATTAAAGAAATGCAACTTTTAGAAAGTTGCCACTCTGTGTCCCAGTTCGTCCAGTGGCCTCACATGGTCATTGGCCACCAGACACCTTTCTGCCCTCCTAGGGAGTAGTGTGAATGACTTTAAGTCTTAGGAACAATAGTGGCCTGCAAGGTGTCACCTCCCCTTCGCAGTAATCCACTTAGGGTGCTAGCCCAAAGAGTTTCAAAGGTGAAGATGCCATTGGTGGGCAAATGGCGATCACACACCTGTCGGACTGCCATTTGTTTGAATAGACGGGCTGGGAGGGAAGACCAGTGACTAAACCGGGTTTCCAGTGGGCAAGTAGCCCACAAGTAGCGACACATCTAGGGTGAGCTACCAAGCTCCTAACATCCAAGGAAGGGTTCAGACACCTTGAGAGCGGGCAGAATAATGCAGCTCTGAGATTGCTAGATGCCACACATAGCCAGGAAGTCGTCACCAAGAAGAAGGGGACATAGTAGCCCATTGGCTAGTGAATTCAGAAGCACTCTAGGGCACCTTCTGGGCATACATATTGCACCCATGGCACCCTGAACCTATGATCACGTCGGAACTGGAACAAAAAAGTTGCGACTCTGTGCCCCAGTTTGTCTAGTGGCCTCACACGGTCACTGGCCACAAGACAGCTTTCTTCCCTCCTAGGGAGTAGGGTGAATGACTCTCAGTCTTAGGAACAATAGTAGACTGCAAATGGCGATCACACTCCTGTAGGACTGCCGGAAGGTCGTCACCAAGAGGGAGGGGACCTGGTAGCCCATTGGCTAGTGACCGCATCAGCCCCCTAGGGCACCTCCTGGGGATACATTTTATTTGCACCCATAGCACCCTGAACCTAAGAACATGTTGGAATTGGAACAAGGACCGAAGAAGGACTGCCCTGCTGACCCCTGGACTTGGCAAAGACGCACCTTGGGCTAGTGAAGAGTAAACTGTGCCTTCAACTCCTGGCTCAGGGAAAAGTCACGCTTCAGCCCTAGACCAAAGAAGTGACTCCAAGGGTCAGTTGGCTGGCCCTCTGGACCCAGCACAAGGGCCATCAAAGCTAAAAATAGTACAACTTAGCAATTCAGTAGCCACTTCAGACGAATCTCCACTGACTGCCACTTGACACCTCAAGAGACCAATCCTTGATTGCCAAAAATGTGCACCTGAGTCAGCCGGATCCAGGAGTATTGTCTAAGTCCAGATTGGTCATCCAAGAGGGACACCAAAATCCACCAAAGGATATTGCTGGAACTGCTATGTACGGAGACCGCTAGTCTAGCTGCAGTTAGTCTTCCACTGTCTTAAAGAGAACTTTGAGGGACCCGAACTCTGTAGCCAAAGTCGCCCCACCTGACCCGTGGACCGAGAAATAACCGCAAATGCACCCCGATGACGGCACAGCACCCAGAGCATGCTTAAGCATTTCCCATCTCCTGCATACACAGCATCAGGATCACTCTATTCAAGACTGGCTTGAAACTGTCCAAAAACTTCTTATTGGCCCCAAGACCTCTATCCTGTTGGATCGTTCGCCTAAGTGGGACCTGATTAGTCTAAGACAACGATTACAAACTTTTAACATTTTTTACAAACTTTACAGTTACCATTGCTTGTTTACAGTTGTACTAAGATTTAAGTTTTCTTTAAAAAACTGTATCTCCAGAACCCTCTGCAGGGTTTTGCTCATATTGGTCTCTAAAAATTCATAACAATATAATCTAGTTTTATAAATTGGTGTAGGATTTCTTTCATGCTGTGTGGCTTTCTTATTTAATTGTTTTGGTACTGTTAAATGATTTACACTATTTCATTTATTTAAGCCTTGCTGCTCGAAGCCACAGCTACCCAGGGTTGAGCTTAAGGTTTTACAAATAAGCCTGACTGGACTCAAGACAGTTTTTGTGAGTGTATTGCATGGTAATGCCGCACAGCCATACCATATAATACACTCAAAACCTCACAGCAGTCAATAGCTGGAATCTCACACGCTACGTCCCCAGGCAGTCTTTTGCCGGAGTCTCTCTAATTACTGAACAGGCCCGATGATTTCTTTTTTAGCAATCTCTCATACCACAGAACAGTCGTTATGCCATTGAATGGTCCCCATGGAGTCTTTAGCTACAGTTTCTCACCCAACAGAACCCTGCATATGCGTCCTTTTTCAGCAGTCTCTGGCATCACCTTTTCTTGATAGACTGCTGCTGGCCAGCAAAAAATTAATTCTCGTAAGTGTCCCTCAGGGGGCAAAGTTTTCAACTGACAGCATCACCACCTACCCCTTGTATTTTTCCACTCATGCTAATAAAGGTACACTGCGCTGACAACGCACATGCATAGCTCAAAAATCATGAAATACGCCCTCTTCAACACACTCGGCCTCATTATGAAACTGATCCCACAATAAAAGAAGAAAAAATTAAATAAAATGTTAAGCGTAAAGTGTTACAATAGCCAAAAACATCAACTAACAAACAGCAACCAATAAAGTCAATAAACAATGACAAGCACTGATTGAAACAGTTCACCACTACATACATACATCCACCCTGAAACTCATACATCAGTTTCTATAATAGAACAGCAACAGAAAATGAATTCAATTTTTTCAAATGACTTACAATGCAAGCAATGCCTTTTCCAATGGACTGCTCACAGCTCCCTTGAGCATCCAAGATAGGACACCTTTAAAACACTCGAATTAGGAAAAAACAAATACTTGTCTCCCTCAAAACCACATCCTATGAGGATAACACACTACCATCCCTAATCAAGATGACCTTTGTCAACAACATGTTGGCACTGCTGAGCGTAGCCAATGGCTGCATAACTAAGAGACCTCCCCACTATGCTGTACAACAGGCTTGTGCACTTCACTTGTCTCTAGGATGAACATCACACCTCAGCTGATTCAAGCAGAACTACCATCTGATGGCCCATATACCTTCTCGGGAACAATCAATGGGAAAGCGCTGAAAGCACAGTGACTTCACCGTCATACTCCAGATAGACCAGCTTGGCTCCAGACCTCATTGTAACACTGAGAACCACCCTTGCAAGTGGTGTATCACATTTTAATGAATGCTATGGTGGCGTGACTGGTCATGTTGTGGTTCCTCTCTGTTGCTTTTGAGAAAGTAATTTACGAGGAACTCCTGAACACCCTCACAAATCACCTGCGGTGCAATGCCTCATTCTTCTAGGCAGAATAAGCTCATTGTATCAAGGTGAAGAAGTCTGCATCAATGATCTTCTATAGTACGTAGTGAAGCCAAAGGGTTCAATCTAGTTATCTATGATCTACCCCCTGTATTTGCAGCAGGAAAATCCACATATTGGACGAGTGTGATCCACCAGAGCTATACCTGAATGTTATGTTATGTTATGTTATGTTATGTTATGTTATGTTATGTTACTGCCATTTGCATGGCTCACTAATCACCCGTAAGGATATCCAGGTGGCTGGGCAGGTGTGTAGGCATGTAATCCCAGTGGAGTTTTTCAAAGAGCCAGATCTTCAGCTTCTTTCAGAACTCAAGGTGTGAGGAGGAGGCTATGATGTGTTGAGGGAGGTTGTTCCATGTCTTGGTTGCAATATAGGAGAATGAGTGACCTCCTGTTCTGCTTTTGTGAATTCGGGAGTGTGTGTGTCTGAGTGTGAGGCAGAGCTTAGGTATCTGGGAGGCCGGTGGAAGTGTATGCGACTGTTCAGGAATGCTGGCCCAGTGTTGTGTAAGGCTTTGCATTTGTCCATGAGAAGCTTGAATTAGCAGTGCTTGTGAATTGGGGCAAGTGAAGCTCCTTGAGGTGAGGTATGGTGTGTGTGCATCTTGGGGCGGTGTTCTTGATGGTCTGAAGTCTGAGAAGGAGTTTCTTGGAAATTTAGGCAATGAGTGCATTGCCATAGTCAAACCTGCTAGTGATGAGTGCTTGTGTGACAGTTCTTCTGGTGTGGCAGCCATCTGAAGATCTTTCATGGCATGTGTAAGATGTGGAAGCAGGTGGTCTTTCCTGCGTTGATTTGTGCCATCATGTTGAGCTTGTTGTTTGGGATGATCACCATATTTTTTGCATGGCAGTGGGTGTTGGTCCTAGCTCCAATGGCTACCATGTGGAGTCCCATTAGGAGGTCTTATTTCCAAAGACCAGTACTTCCATCTTGTCGGAGTTGAGCTTCAAGCAGTTGTTCCTCATCCACTCTACTACCATGGTCATGCAGTTGGTTAAATTGGTTCTGGTCCTGGTTGTCGTGTCCGTCAGTGAGAGAAGGATTCGGGTGATGTCAGCAAGCATAGGAGACAATGGTGATGTTTTGGGATCGGATTATGTTGACAAGTGGTGTCATGTAGATGCTAAACAGGGTGAGGCTGAGGGATGATCCCTGTGAAAATCCGCAGATCAGGTTCTTGTCTCTGACATAAAGGGTGGCACTATTACTTTTTGTATTCTTTCCCTGAGGAAGGAGCAGATCCAGTTGAGTGTGTCTCCTTACATGTCAATCTCGAGGAGTCTTCTAATGACAGAGTGTTGTGGGAGAAAGTGTTGAAGGATGTGGGCTGTTGTTTAGCCTAATTTTAGGATGGTCTGGATGTTGTTGGAGGCAAAGATGAGTGCTGTTTCGGTGCTGTAATTCTTTCTTAATCCTGATTGGGTGTACTCCAGCCAGTCTCAAGGTGGGTCGAGAGATGTTTGTTGACAGCCTTCTCAATCACTTTGGCTGGGTAGGGGAGCAGGGAAATGGGTCGAACGTTGTTCAGTTGGTTCACGTCTGCTTCTGATTTCTTGAGGAGGGTGTTGATTTCTGCATGTTTCCATCAGTGCTTAATTTGAGCCAGTGGTTTCCGGTGATCAGCGCCTGCACTTAATTGTCAACACCTGCATCAATGACAGTCTGCCACATGGTGGCACTGTCTGTTTAAATTTGAGATGAGCACAACAACTGTTGTTTAATAATTCAATATAAATTAAAATTGACTAATCCCTGCTCCCCAAGCCAGTCCTATTGCTTTGGGGGGCCTGGAATACTCTGAACTGTCACACATGTAGGAATGTGATGGTGATTAGTTGTGTTGGTATTTTCATTGACAGCGCTGACAGAGGCATTAGGTGGTGCCGGCTGCAGTGGCCTCCTGAGAAGGGGCCTGGCACTCATTATTGTTATTATTATTTTACAAATTAAGCACTGGAAAGTGTCAATGGTGAAAGCCATGCATTGCTTGAGGAATTTCTCATCCCAAAGCAGGACTTTATTGTTATCAGCATACCTAAAACTGAACCAAACCAACACAAATGTATCCTCCATAACAAATCTGACATAAACTTTGGCTATCATTCATTCCCCTCGAGTTCTTTACATCCATCCTGATACCTTGTGCTAAATCCATCGTCATCCACACCAACTCATAGGTTACCATCAAATTTTGAAAACACCCCAGAACCAAGAGACCCCAGATAGCGAGATATCAACTCATTACAAAAAGTGAGAGGGACCCTTTCCACAATCAAAAACCTCCAATTGGTAGGGTTTCCAAAAGTAGCGGTGCCAATTCGTCTCCGTCCCGTAAAGAAACGAGACGGGACGGAGGTGAAGTGGCGCCGCTACTTTTGGAAACCATACCGATAGGAGGACTAATTAAACACAGACAGTTTCTACTAATTCAGAAGCATTACGCCATAAATAGATATTACCACTTATATTCTCTTAGAGAACCTGAGATCTAATAAAGTTTTTTGAGGCTAGCTGTTGCCTGCTTTGGATCTCGTGGTCGAGGTTAGCTGTCAGCTTCACAGAAAGGTTTTTTAATAAAAATATACCTCGGTGCTGGGAGAAGGTTTCAATATCGTCCAATAGAAAACTTCTGGACTCATGCACTTGTGTTCAATTAAGTTGAAGATACACAATCAGCTGAGAGTGTAATTCTTAGTCTTGACAAAGATGGTCTAAATCAAGAACCCATCAAAACGCGTCAATGCTTTTACACCATAATCCATTCAGTGGGATGTTATACTAGATGCTGATTGCTTGTTACACATCAGGGTCAAGCCCCAACATTACCCTATATGGATGTGGTTCTCTTATGACAAAGTGTAGTGTCTTTTTTAATACTCTCGCCGGTTTTTAATATGTTTGTTTGCATTGTTTCTGTTATTTAAGTTTTATTCTTACTTGGATGTCTTTTTAAAAAAACAAAATATGTTGTATGATATGGCTTTTAACCTGGCATATTTATGTTTAATAAATTGGTATACATCTTTGCTAATAATTTGGTGCGTGGGCATACTGCTTTCTCAGTCACAAGTCTATCCCTCAAGATTGAATGGACGCGATTTGATTGATGTAGTGTGAAAGAGTTGGTTATACATTGGTTTACCAAAGGACACTTCTTTTGTTTCTTCCAGATATCAACTCAGCCTGCTATGAAAAATTAAAAGAAAAATCACATTACAAATTCACATCCATTATATTACAATTAAAGGTTCTTCTTATTCTATTAGGATTTGTGATACATATAATCTCCCCAAATTTGTTTTGAAATCATACATGATCGTTATGCTATAGACGGGATTAATTACCCCTAAAATGCTTGCAAGACACCTGCAAAGAAGTAAATGTGTTCTTCATTGTTACAATAAGCATGTTAAAAGAAAGCATTGCGCCCAAAATTTCTATCTGATCCTCTTAACAATAATTAGAAACATGTTAAATATTTGATGTTAAACTTCTGGATATGGAGCGATTCACGAGAACAATACCCAACGTCAAATCTGGGTCTCCTTTTGATTCATAACCACCAGGGGCCCTATTAGAGAAAGTGCCCCGGGGGCACAACGGGCGTTTGCGCCAGCATCGCACAACCGGGGCACTTTGGCATTACAGAAGGGGTCACAGACGCTTGTGCGGCCCCTTCTGTCATACCAATAGCACTGGTGCACATAAAGTGCCAGCACTATCTGCAGGGGACATTCCCTCATTTATATGGGGGTGTGTCCCATGTAGATGAGGAAATCCTTTTGCGTCTGCGCTGCGCCATATTACAGACGTGGGTGCAGAGGCAAAGAAGCTCTCAGGAGGCGCACTGACAGTGCACAAACTAGAAAGGTGGAACACTGTCAGTGCGCCTCCAGAAAGCAGCCTTCTGGACGGGGAAAGGGGGTCCTATGGACTCCCCAGACATTTCCTTGCAGGTTGACTGCACCCGCCTGCAAGGGGATCTCTAATCTCCTTTGAAAGTGCAGACGGGTGCCGTCTGTATATTGAAAACACCGAGCAGCTGCAAAGCAGCAGCTCCGTTTTTCACAGGAATGCGCTGCCCCTAGAGAAGCGCAAGTTCGCGGCTGCCCTTGGATCAGCGCATTCCATGTAATAGGGCACACTTTACCTATTTGCACCCAGCTCATCTGTTTTAAGGTGCGCTGGGCGTAAACATAGAAAGTGCATCCTTTAGATAATAAAGCCCCAAAAGTTGTGAAACGGATCATGCCAATCATTATGGAGTCACTACTTTCAATTCTCAACTCTTCTCTTACTTTGGGTGAAGTGCCAGAAAACTTTAAAAGGGTTCTTGTAATTACCTTGCTAAAGAAACATGGCCATAGCCCTGGTATTTTGTAGAACTATCACCCAATTACTTTATTGCCTTTCTGTACAAAGCCTCTGGAATGCCATGTGGCCCAAGAAACTAGCTCAAACCGGCACAGCTCTAATTATCTGTATCCACCTACAAACTGGGTTTCGCCCAAGCCACAATAATTGGCCCAGGATATTGTCTGTTACTGAATTAAGTGCTCTTAATTTCATCTCTCAGAATTAAGAGCTGACCTAGATAAGGGCTTAATTTCTGTACGGGTATTGTTGGATTTATCTGCAGCTTTTGACACAGTAGCTCAGAACATCTTGCTACAACGTGTCGTCACTTCGGGCCTAAGTAGCACTCCCTTTGCATATCCAATCCTATTTAAAAGACATATCACAAACAGTTTAACTTTCCCCTGTCCTTGTAGAAAGTATTCTTGTGAAATGTGGAGATCCCCAGGGTTCTGCGATGAGTTCGCACTTATCCCACATCTACAGCAGGCCTCTGATAAGAGAGCTAGCTATGAGAGGATGCCAGTTATATAATTATACAGATGACGCACAGCTCCCGCTCTACCTCGATAGCAACAAGACCTCCCAATAAAGGTTTTATGACAGAATGTGCTTTATTTGTGTTTGGATGAGGAATGGTTACCTAAACATGAATGCAGAGAAGACAAAAATAGTGATAATGAATAAGAACCTTGACCTAAGGACCCAACATTACTATGCTGCGGAAACGGCACCACTCCCTAATCCTAAGAAATCTCCAAAAAGATTAGGAGTAGTTGTTGATCAACAGTGTTAAAAATGGGGGTCTCTAGTTGGCATAGGTTTGCACATTGTTAAAGAAGGGGCTCTTATTCTAGTCAGGGTAAGGGGATTACACAGCTAAAATAACCCCTGCTCACCCCCTTGGTAGCTTGGCATAAGCAGTTAGGCTTATCTCAAAGGCAATGTGTAAAGAATTTGTACAAACTAACATAGTAATACAGTGAAAACACTACAAATGGACACCACACCAGTTTAGAAAAATAACCAATCTTTATCTAAGTAAAACAAGACTAAAATGACAAAAATCCAACATACATAAGCAAAGATAGTACTTTTAAAAGGTTAAGCAAGTTCAGTTCATAGAAATCTATGGATGCATTAGTTTTAGCACAAAGTACCATTAAGGCGTCAAAATCAGAGATGAAAAACAGCTGCAGAGGAGGTGAGATACTGGAAACCAAGAGCTATGTGTCGGTTCCTTAGTCCCATACGAATGGAGATGTCTGTTCTTTCTACACAGCAGAAGAAGTGTTGTGTACATTCCTTACTGTGAGGAGAGGAGAAGCGCAGATTTCCAGACACGTGGCCTCGGGTCTGTACTGGGGGTTGCGTCGATGAAGAGACAGTGTCAAAGTACGATGCGTGGAAAATCCAGACGCGCTGGGTCAATGTGGCGGCAGTGGACAGGCGCTGCGTCGCTTCTTTAGCCGCTCAGTAGGGGCTGCATCAAAGTCGGGCTGGTGTCACAGACGTCGGTGACACAGTGCTCAGAGCTCAGGCAGTGGTGACCTTTCAGCCGCATGGCAGGTGCTGCATCGATTTGTCGGCCGCATGGCAGCGATGCATTGAGTCTTCAATGGCACGGCAGTGCTGTGTCAGAAAAACAGGCGCTGAGAGTCGATGTTTGGATTTTCTTTCTCTTTGCAGTAAAGCCACCTCCAAGGGCCCAGAACTGGAACAGCAACCACTTGGCAGGTCAAAACTCCCAGCAGAGGAGTTCAGGGGCTGCAGGTGAAGTCTTTGATGGCCCTGAGACTTCTTAACAGGAGGCAAGCGCACACAAGCCCTTGGAGAACCTTGGAAGCAGGATACAGAAAGAACAGTCCAGTCTTTTCACTACCCAAGACAGAAGCAACAATTAGCAGGCCAGCACAACACAGTAACAAGCAAGAGGGGCTGTTCCCCTCCTACAGCTTCTCCAGCTCTTCTTCTTGGCAAAAACTCCTCTTAGTCCAGAAGCTTTCTAAAGTTAGGGTGTCCCAACTTCAATACTTATACCTTTTCCTGCCTCTGAAGTAGGCAAAATCAAAGGAACGTCTTTGTTGTGCGCAAGACCCTGCCTTTCCCTGACATGGCTCCAGAAACACTATAGAGGGGTGGACACAGCTTTGCGTGAGGACTGGCACATCCCTTTTCAGGTGTCAGTGACAACTCCCCCCACCACTCTATCTCAGGAAGACCCATCAGCCTGGTGATGGGTCATCAGAATATGCAGGGCACACCTCAGCTACCTTTCTGTGACTGTCTAGAGAGAATGCGCAAACAAACCAACTGTCATCCTCCCTCATATGTGGATTCCACAGGCAAGCAGAGATACAAAATGGTAAAGCAAGAAAATGCCCACTTTCTAAAAGTGGCATTTTCAAACACGCAATTTAACAACCAGCTTCACTAAAAGATGTATTTTTAAATTGTGAGTTCAGGGACCCAACACTCCATATCTCCATCTCTTCCCAATTCAAAGTTATACTTGTGAGAGATTACAAGACAGCCCTAACGATAACCTATGGGAGAGATAGTCCTTGCAATAGTGAAATACGAAATTAGCAGTATTTCACTATCAGGACATGTAAAATACACGAGTATATGTCCTACCTTTTAAACACACTGCACCCAGCCCAATGGGCTACCTTGGGCCTACCTTAGTGGTGCCTTACATGTAGTAAAAGGGAAGTTCCGGGCCTGGCAAGTGGGTTCACTTGCCAGGTCAATATGGCAGTTTGAAACTGTGCTCACAGACTTTGCAGTGGCAGTTCCGAGACAGGTTTTAAGGGCTACTCATGTGCGTTGCACAATCAGTGCTTCAGGCCCACTAGTAGCATTTGTTTTATAGGCTCAGGACACACCTGGTGCACTTTACTAGGGACTTACTAGTAAATCAAATATGCCAATTAGCGATATCCAATCACAATCACAATTTACACTAGGAGCACTTGCACTTTAGCACTACATTGGGACGTATGAAAACATTACAAAAGATCACTCCAATTTTAGAATGTTGGCTTGCCTGCATATCATAAAATAATAGCCAACTGTGGACATGAAAGCATTATCAAGGGCATTCGTTTTATGAATTATCCTGCATGCCTGCAGGTAACTCTAAATTATGTGATGTAATTTTGATGGTGGTAACCTTACTTTGGTTCCAGGAACCAGCAATGTTAACTGCCTCATTGAGTATGGCTGGCAGAGACTCCCTCACAAACGCAGTGGACGCCAAGTCCACTATATTGTAAGTGCCGCTGGAAGAAACTAAATATATTTCTTATTATTCGAGGAATGCAGTGCGTGTGTGGAAAGTTGAAGAAGCTGCTAGTTTAGGAGAAGAATTATATAACATTTTTTCCACTGAAATTAAATACATAGATAAACAAAGAGGGGGGCAGATTAGCAGATATCTATCAGTTATCATTTGTTAAGATTTGGACACCAAACCCTTTCCTTTCCTAATAGAGGGGCTTCGTATCAAGGCAAAAGGAAACAAAGGGAAGATGAAACAAGAATAGTGTTAAAGCCAGACTCAGAGATGAATGACTGTGCATGGTATTTGGATGGGTACATGAGCGGATATATAGTAGAAAAGAGTTGTCTATGAGAATATGAGGTTAAATCACATAATAAAATGTGGGGATGTAATGTTTTTATTGATGTTTCTAAGTTTTGACATTTTTCTTATCCCATTTTGGAATACAAATGTTTATTTTTTCATTGGTTAGTGTCCTAACAGTGTTCACTACTTTGCCTAGATCACCTTGGTTGTTTCTCTTTGCTTTTATTTGTTTCTTTGCTGGGAAGAATGTCCTCTATACCTGCAAGCATTGGCAACATCTATAGGTCTAGCTTTAAAGTTCTAATGCATGCAAACACATGCATGAACAAATGCAGTTTGGAGGAGTTGTGCTCACAAATGCTATTAAACAGATTAAAGCGAGACCTATTGGTTTTGCCAATAATGGGAAAACGAAAAACAAAAGGATTTCTTTCTGTATATAATGCAATTAATGTGACGAACAGTGTAATGATCAAGTGCACTTTTCAGATGTGAAACAGTTCCTCATGCATTCTAGTGAAAGCAGTTACTAAAAGGCAGAATCATACACCAAACTGCCAATAGCATGAGATGAGAAAGAAATACTCCTCTCGGTGGAGCCGAAGCCCACTCTATGTATATTTTGAAAAATTAGTAACAATAGGTTTTGCAGACAACTGTGCTGGCATGCTTTATCTAAAAATATAAAATATTTGTGTAGTGTAAAAAGTTTTAACACTAGCAGGAGTTAGTGTTTTTTGAGGAAAAATGTTACTCTACCTCACTATCTCTGTATTCAATATGACTGAGTTAGGGCCTTATTACGAGTAGAGCGGTCTATAGGACTGCTGTGGTCGCGGTGGCAGTCCGATGACTGCCGCACTGCGGGACTTCCTGCAGTATTACAACTGCAGTGGTCGGGCTGCCACAAGACCGCCGGCACCGCCAGTATCAAGGATCCCGCTTAGCCGGCAGTCTTTCACTGGGAAGAATATGTTGGCAGTGCCACAGTGAGCACTGCCAATCATATTTTGACTTTCCTCACCACCACAGTTTTCATGCCGGGAAGCCAGCCATGAATAGTGTGGTTGTGAGGAAACAAAGGGGGCCCTATAGGATCCCCTGTTGCCTCTGGACCATGGAGTGCATCCAGAGGGGAACACGGTGTGCCCTCCTCTCTGTATCCCCCTGTTCCTGCACTGCATGGACTGCACAGTTAATGCCATGCTAGATCGTTCTTTGACGCTCCCATTGTGGTGCCTTTTTAAGGCTGATATATGAGCTTTTGAAAGGCACCGCCATGGGACCCCCAAAGCACCGCCCACCAGACAATGAATAAACTCGTAATCTGGCGGGTGGTGTGCTGACAACTTTGGTGGTGTGGCAGCACGGCACTGTCCTGGCGGCCTCCTGCCACACTGCAAAACTTGTAATCAGGCCCTAAGTCATGATTTGTAATTGATTAAATTGGCTCCACCATGTAAACAAATCACACCCTTCTGAAGACCCAATTCAAGTGCCTACCATAGGTTTGACAATCAAGTCTACACTGAGCACATCATTGGCTTAACACAAAATAATGGCTGTTAGACTTGGCATCTTTGGCGTGGTTTCCTCTGACTTTTTGCCTCTACCTTCTGTAGTTTTGATGCTGTGCTGGATTTGGATTTTGCTGGCTTAGATGCTTTGGGCCACTTTGCCACAGCTGATCAGTGTGAAAGTGCAAGTGCTCCCTGTGTAAATTTTTATTGCATTTGGTCCTCCCCGAATGGCATATTTGATTTACTGGTAAGTCCCTAGTAAAGTGCACTGAGTGTGTCAGGGCCTGTAAATCCAATGCTACCAGTTGGCCAGCAGCACTGATTATGCCACCCACCTAAGTAGCCCTGCAAATGTAACTCAGACCTCCCAATGCAGTGCCTGTGCGCAGCTGTTAAGTGCCATGTCGACCTGCCAAGTGAACCCACTTGCAAGGCCCTAACCTTCCCTTTCCTTACATGTAAGGCACCCCTCTGTTAGGCCCAAGGTACCCCCCTGGGAAGGGTGCAGTGTATGTGAAAGGTAAGACATGTACTGGTGTGTGTGCCTGATAGTGAAATACTGCCAATTTAGTTTTTGACTATTGAAAGGCTATCTGTCCCATAGGATATATTTTGTAAAATCTTACAAGTATAACTTCCCATTGGGACAAGATGGAAGAATAAAGTTTAGGCACTCGGAACTCAGAATTTAATATCACATCTTATTGTAAAGATGTTTTTTTAATTGTGTGTTTGAAAACACCACTTTTAGAAAATAGGCATTTTCTTGTTTAACCATTCTGTGTGCCTCTGTCTGTTTGTGGACCGACTGTCTTGTTTTGGAGTGACAGGTGCTGGGTATGTGCATTCACTGTAGTTAGCCACTGGGGTAGTAGGGGGGTGAGTTGTGCCTGGCCCTTCCTGGATGACTCAGAGCTGTGCTGCATAGACCTTGGATGCATTTAGAGTAGTGGGGGCAGAATTCCTTGCACCTGAATAGGGCCTGTCTCCCTTACACAATGCTGTGTCCACCCCCTGTGTTCGTACTCTACCAGTGAGGACAGAACTGGTTTGGACTGGGCTCGGGGACCCTTGCACAAAGAAGAACAAAAACAAAATGGGGTATAAGTAGTGGACCTTAAAGCCCCAGAACTTTAGATCACTTCTGGACTCAAGAGGAACCTTTGCCAAGAAGAAGAGCTGGAGAGCTGTGAGGAGGAGGACTACTGCTCCTTTGCTGTGTGCTGTGTGGGATTGGCCTGCAGTTGCTGCTTCTGCCAAGGAAAGCACAAAAACTGGTACTTTGCTGAGAAACCTGCTTGAAAAAGTATCTCCAAGGGCTTGTGTGTGCTGGCTTCCTGTTCTGAAGTCTCCGACTTCACCCACAGCTCCCCTGAACTCTATTGCTGAGAGTTCTGAGCTGCAGGGAGGTGTGTGTCCCAGTTTTGGGCCTCTGGAGGTTGTTCCTGCTGTTGGAAGCTGGGAAAACCTAGGAGAAGCAGGAAGAGCAATCACCGCCGCCGTCAGCCATGTCACGACCTGCATCAAGCCCAGGGGCACCGCTTGTGAAGTGCACAACGCACCGCCTGACCTTCACTGCAGCCCAGATGCCCTTTGACCCCTGCCGACACCTGCAGTTATCGGCATTCCCGACGCCAGCACTCACACCGACTCAGTCACCGCCAGTGCCTGCATCCTGTTATCGAGGCACCGATAACCACCAAGGTTGACTCCACGAGCTCGCTGACTTCGCATTGCCTCACCGGAACCGACACCTCACCTCCGACGCAACCGACTTCCCTTTGCCTCATCACAGACAGGATGTCTCACGTTCCCCGTGGCAGCCAAGGAGCTGGCCTCAACCTCGGCACCGACGCCTTGCCTCCATGACGCCGTGCATCATCATAGACTTCGTTTTCCAAGGTACTGTTTGTTTGGGGGTCCATGTGACTCCATGCCCGACGCCACGCAACTCCCAGTCTGCGCCGTACTTTGGATTTATTACTGTCACGACGTCGTAATAGCCCGAGGTGGAGGTATTTGTTTTCTACAAGCTCTATTTTGGGCATAACTGTTTTTGAGTGCTATTTTACTACATGTATGCTGGATTTTTGTTGTTTTGGTCTTGTTGAGTTTAGATAAAGATACTTTATTTTTCTATGCTGGCATGGTGTCCATTTGTGGTGTTATCACTGTATTACTGTGTGTTTTGAGTACAAATACTTTACACATTGCCTGTGGGATAAGCCAGTCTGCTTGTCCAAGCTACCAAGCGGGTGAGCAGGGGTTATCTAAAGTGTGTATCTCTCTTACTCTGACTAGAAGCAAGGGTCCCTACTTGAACACAGGTGCATACCTCTGCCAATTAAACACTCCCAGTTCTAACAATGCCACTCTACCAAATTTGGTGAACGACCCTTAAACCTGTACTTCACTATACAAATGCCTTTGCTCAACCAAAGGTATGGATGTATGCATGCACATATATGGTATTTCATATAGTGCAAACTTAGCCAAAAGGCAGCAGAGTGCTGTACATTGTCAAAGACAAGCAAAAAGTTAACAAGTGATAGGAGAGGTAGCTGGGTTAAGGACTATTAATGCATAGTAATGTAGTATTCTTTAAAGAGGTGCGTCTTCAAATAATGCCTAAATTGAAGCAGTGCTGGTGCGTTCCTGATGGATACATAAATGTTGTTCCAGATCCTAGGTGCATAGATGAAAAAGGCCTGTTGTGTTTTTTTTCTTCTTTTTTACACTTTGTAGTCTGCATTCTGATGGTGGACTGGATACAGGTGTGCCAAAAACCAGAATATGGTGAGCTTGCATGCAAGATAAGTGGGAGTGATGGTTGTGATGGCTTTGTAAATTATGCATCGGGTTTTGAATATGGTGTAAGCCAGCACAGGGAGCGCATGAATCTCCATCAGAATGGAGATGACTTGATCAGATTTCTACAGGCCCTAGATGAGACATGCTGAGGCATTTAGGATGCCTCTAAGGAGTGCAAGTGCGGAGCATGTGAGGCCGTGTTCAATTTGAGCCAATAATTGCAGGAGGTCCCACCAGCACTCACTCATCTCTTTTGTGGACTGGCATTTATTTCTTCGCAACAAACTTTGGGGCATATCATCAAGGAGGCGATAAAAAATTATCGCCGCTTTTGCGTCCGTTTTCGGCCGAAAAGCGGCGATAATTTTATTGTCTAATCAGCAAGGCATGCTATCGCGTGAATCCTTGCATTATCGCCTGTTTTCTGAACACCCAGCTTTGCATCTCTAATGAGATACAAAGTGGGTGTTCCTGCCCTGACATTTACAAAAAAGGCAATGCTGCACACCCCAAACGTAACCTTCACCCCTTAAGACAGTCTTATTCCTGGGTGTAGTCAAAGTATGGTAAATGTTCATACGAAAAACACCATAGATATCCGATCTTGATGTAACAGGATATGTTATGTTTATTCTTTCATAATCATATAAGTATCCAGTTTTCACAGCGCAGCCGACGCGCGTTTCGCCCAACGGGCTTTCTCAAGGCTGCATATAAATAAGAAAAAGAAAAAAACAACGTATCTAATTTTCTCTATATACAGAGACATACACAATATTTTTCAGCTGTGTTATGCCGTACAATCTAATGTAAAACAGATCCATAATTAATCATCAAATTTAAAGGGAAAGAGTTCCCCAAGGGATAGAGAGTGATCCCCCTCCTTGTGAAATTAGTAGAGAGATAGATCCCGATAGGTTCCCCAAGTGGATAGAACATCGAAGTCCAAGAAACCACTGAATCACTTAATGCTACTGTCATAAATTATCAGAATACGTCATTCATCTTACACCGAGGAATTTAGTGAGTGTTAATGGATGTGCCCGTGTTAAATGCCAATATCCGAACAGTCATTGGTACTCAAGTGCTCCAAGTCATATGAAATAAGGTGATGACATCTCACCTTGTACGTTTCACTATTATTGTTCGTATTAGGTGTAAGGGAAATTCCCAAACTTATACCTGAAAAGTAGAATTGTAATGTACTGTAACCACTGACCATATAACTCAAATGGTAATCGTCAACACATCTATTGTGACAGTCTATATTGCTTACCTAGTTCCCACCAAAAGATCCAGTAATACGTGACCCAAGTAAAGCACTGTCAATGTTTCTTCGTATTTGTAGTCAGTCACATGTAGTCAAGGACCAGGATCCGTCCCCTCTAAATTCAAAGTACAATGAAAACGAAAAATGTTTACTATTGTGTAGTGTCAGGGTCATCATTTGGTGATGACCACTTAAATACTATATGCGTGAGCAATTGGAGAACTGTGGATGCTTGCTGTCATCTAATAACGGTCGTGATTTCATATAGATTGCTAACCGTCAATGTTTTACCGCACCTGTTGTATGCTGGGTATCTACATATCAAGCCGACAGTTATGTAACTATTTTATTCCCCAAAATAAATCCGCTTATGCATTAAAGTCCAAACGCATATGGCAATGTATTCGTGTCCATTACAACGCGCTTCGTATCACTTCAAATATTTGCGTGACACTGTTTGTAACGCGAACGGGAATATATTAGTGTTCCTTACACCGCGCTTAGTATCACTTCAATTATTTACGTGGCACTACCCATATCGCACTCACCTCCTTCACGTTATGGATTCTCCCGCATGTCCCTGGGCGTTTGTCAACCAAATGCTTCCCGCCATTACACTGTTTAAGTAGAAGTTATCGACACAAAAAACGGACTAGCACCTGAAGCGACCAGATTCAAAGTAAGCGAACTGGCGGCCATATTGCAACAATACCGCAGTATGTGTAATGTATCTAAACACCGTCCTCTTTTTAACGTCTCAAATTCCTATCGATATATTATTGATTGTCAATTCCTGTTCATATATCACATATTCAAGAAGAGACCCGACATCATCACCATAGTGACATTCAGAAAGGCGAGAGAGCATAGTATAACATCATAGGTAGTTAAAGTCAGAAATAGAAAGGACAGGTAGCAGCAGGTCAAATGAGATAGGAATCCTGGCGCCACAGCATGTCACAAAAAATATTTTGTTTTAAAAGCCCGTTACAACATGATTGTAGTTAGCTATGATATTGCACATATTCCATTGTTTTAGTAATGATAGGTATCGTTAGGTCATATACCGAACCATGAACTTGTAATTATCATTTATAGTACATAACACATAGATCTACAGAAATTCAAAAAGTTCCTTATCGATGTTGATCCCATGTTCAACTGCTCTGAGGGAAACAATCACTTTACATTCTTTTTGTCTGAGCATACTAATCCTGTTGCCACCTCTCTGGTGTGGCAGTACTACCTCAAGACCATGGAAAGTTATTCTGATCAATTCAGTGTGGTTATGTGTGGTATTAAAATGTAAGGCTAACGGGTATTGCAAATTATTATTTCTAATTGCTCTTAGGTGTTCCTGTATCCGTTCCTTTAATGGTCGAATGGTGCTGCCAACATAAATTTTTCCACAAATGCAAATAATACAATAGATAACGAATTTCGTGTTGCAATTAATGAAGTCGTTGACTAGGTGTATTCTTTCAGAATTGTATTTGAATGACGTGGTTTTATTCAGCGCAAACGGGCAAACATTACAGGTACCACATTTAAAAAACCCTTTGGGTTTTGCTGGTAACCATGTCCTTTGACGCGTTTTTGGAATAAAGCTGGGGCACAGGGATTGTCTCAAAGTGTTACCCCTGGCAAAGGTAATGTTGGGCCTTGGTCCCACCGCCTGCCCTGACATGACTGGAGAAATGTCGCTAAGCGACATTTCTCCAATTATCAATGGGCACGCTAACCTGCAGAGCGACAAGCAAAGTAGCGATAACCACTGTTATCGCTACTTTCCTTACGCCTGCTTCAAGACTGACTTAGCCATGATATCCTATGTAAGGTGGATATCATGGCTAAGTATGCCTTGCCCTATCATCAAGCTATCGCCAAACTTTGTGAGATTATTGCTGGATTTCCAGCGAGAATCTCACATTTGGCAGTTAGCGCTTGGAATTTTATCGCTTTTGAGATAAGCGTTGCTAATAGCACGCTATCTCAGTGAAAAAATTCCATGTTACCCGGCGATAATTATCCTAGCGCTAAGTGCGCTTAGCGATAATTATCGCCGGTCCTTGATGATATGCCCCTTGAGCAAGAGAGAGAAAAGCACACAATGGGGGAAAAAGGAGGAAAAGAAAAACGGAAAAACAGAGACAAAGGGTAAAATAGCCTACACGTGAGAGAGAGATAAAGAGGCATCTGGTGGTGGATTTTAGAGGCATGAGGTAGAATTAACACTACGCAGCCCTAGTATTCGGCGCCCTGACCTTTGACAGCACTAGCTCCGGGCTTCCGAGCAAAACGTAGGAACTAGCACCTATTTGTATCGAAATTAAGCTCTGCTGGAGTAAGCTCAGCATGGCCTGAAGGGTCTGACGGCATCGTCTCAAGGCCTTGGAACTTTGGAACTGCTAGAAAGTTGTGCAAAGGAATTTGCCTCCCCCGAATATGCCAAACATATGTATGCCTGTTTTGGGGTTCTTTGGTACCCATCCTTGCGAGCTCAGTCCACTAAACATATCTACACTTGGAAAATGTTTGACCAAGCTGGCCTAAGGGTCCCACATCAGGCAGGTTAAATCCCGTTCCTTCTTTCTCGTCATGTCTCATATAATGCCCACTCAATCTGCAACGGGCAAAAGGATGATCAAACTGAGACCCCTAAACACTCCTATTCCTCTCATGGTCCCCATCCGCATCCTGCACTTTTTCTGATAATAACATAATGCCCAAGGATTCACATAACACTTCTTCAGATGTGATGCACAAAAGCTTTACTCATTTCTATGACTTAAAGTTAGGAACTGCCTCAGAGCAATTTGCACCAGGTAGGGTTCAGCTGAAGCTGTTGTTTGCAAACACACCCTCACCTTTCCCTAATACTCTGCTCACCTCTCCTTGCACCATGAGTATTTGCTGCTATGCCACATGCAGCTCTTCTTTATAACCACCCACTGCAGCCCATGATCTCCTTCTCCATATCAGGACACCAACACAACTAAATCCAGGGCGGCTGGGGCTGTCCGCCCCAGGCGGCACATGTTTTGGGGGTGGCTGCCTCCCCCTGCTCTTACTTGCCATCTCGTTGCGACAATAGCAAGTCCTCCCAACCCCCGCCCCCTCCCTCAATACATTCGCAGTTGCAGGGCGGCAAATGTAGAAACTCGCCAACAACCCCCCCTCCCCATCTTCACTGTGGCCGCCGTGGGGGCGGCTAACGAGGGACTGCCACGGGTGGCCAGAGGGCTAGCCACGCCACTGACCAACTCACTTGTGAACACCCTCCAGTATAGTCGAATGAGCCGCTCGCTGCAGCAGCCACTGACATATTCCTGCAATACAATTTACTGCAGAAAGAGTTAACTACTTCACCAGTGAACCTACTGCATTTTAGTCTCACATTGACACAGTGCTAAGTTTGTAAAAAAACATAAATGCCAGGGCCTTGATCAGGAGGCCACTGCAGCTTTCACCAACCATTACCCCTACCAGCACTGCCAATGACAGTACCAGCACAACTACTAGCCATCACACTCCTACCAGTTTGACAATTCAGTCTATTCCAGGTGTCCACCACTATAAGAAAGGCTTGGGCGGCAGGTATAAGGGGCATATCAGCAACAACCGGCGATAATTATCGCTAAGCGCACTTAGCGCTAGGATAATTATCGCGGGCTAATGTGGATTTTTATCGCTGAGATAGCGTGCTATTAGCAACGCTTATCCCATTAGCGATAAAAATCCTAGCGCTAACAGCCTAACGTGAGATTATCGCTGGAAACCCTGTGATAATCTCACAAAATGTGGCGTTAGATTGTTGATCGGGACTCACAAACTTAGCCATGATATCCATCTTCCATAGGATATCATGGCTAAGTCAGTCCTGAAGCAGGTGTTAGGAAAGTAGCGATAACAGGGGTTATCGCTACTTTTCCCAACGCTATGCTTCATAGCGTGGGGCTTGATGATAGGAGAAATGTCGCTTAGCGACATTTCTCCTGTCATGTCAGGGCAGGAACGCCCACTTAGCATCTCATTAGAGATGCAAAGCTGGGCGTTAAGAATCTGGGCGCTAATGCAAGGTTTCACGCGTTAGCGTGACCTTGCTAATTAGGCGAAAAAATTATCGCCGCTTTTCGGCCGAAAACGGCCGCAAAAGCGGCGATAATTCACTATCGCCGCCTTGTAGATATGCTCCTTAGTCCTTTTTAATGAGTATTGAATTAAATAAACAACTGTAGTTGGGCTCATTTCTAAATTAGACAGACAGCGCCACCATGTGGCTGACTGTCAAAAAGCGCTGGTGCTGTCAATTAAGTGTGCTGAGCACTGGAAACCACCGGCTCAAATTAAGCACTGCAGAGGTATAGACGTCAGGGGATAGCTCTCAGTGCTGCTCAGAGCTCTTTGCAAACTGCTAATCCTAGCATGTAAACAATCAACAGAGGAATCTTTGTCCACCTGTTCCAGACAATTGTTACCCTACCACCGGTCACTTTCCATAACAGCTCCAAACACAATCCTGCCTCAACACCCAACCACCTCCACGTGCCTCATCCTGACACAGGTCATTCTTGCTCCATGACTCCCACATCGCTGATACCCTCCCACTGGTTGTTCATCTCTCTGTGTCTCGGTTCTTAGCGTGGGAATGTTCTATCTTTTATTGTCTGTGTTTGATCGAATCTGGATGAAAGTCCCCAGGCCCGCCCAGCGGGACTTCACAAATGTCTAGTCGTACTTAGGGAACAATATGATGGGTGTGCAAAAGTATCCTTTTTGTTGCAAAGTTATAACCCTCCAAACCTTCGCCAAGAAGGTGAACATTTCTGCAAAATTCTCTTGTGGAAGAAATTTCCAGCAAAATGTTCCTTACAATATTGTCCTCCGACTGTTTTTTCAGTTATCAAGTGTGAGCGATGGCATTGAAAAACAGCTGGCCATAACATGATTCAGTACATCCCAAAGTTAAGCAAGATCTGAAAATATGTATGCACCATGTATACATTTTAGCGTTTAGTAACACTCTTAAGGTCGATGCCAAGATTGTCCTTTTTTATGTACTGAGTCTACTTGGGTGACATTTGGCAAATTATGAGACTGAGAAAAGCGAACAAAGTCTAAAGAGCTATTTGTGTCCACACTACCTTCGGCCTCAACAGAAGCCACTTTCTTCCCGGTAATTTCTGTCAGTGACCTGATTGCCAAGCTGGGCTGGAGATCCGCGGATCTAACAAACACAATGTCTTAACTCTCTAACCTTTAACCTTGGGTTTGCAGCTTGCATGCAACTCCGCCCTTGTCTGTGAACTCATCAACACAAGGCACACACCTGCCCCGGAGACCATTGGGTGGGGTGCCCATAAAACCATGAAAATCTATTTACATATTCGTGCCTGAAGCAGTGTAAATATCCCTGTCTTTTTGGCGGTTGCCAGACTTAATAATGCATGAGGTAAAGAAGGTATGTTTGTCTTCGAGGTGTGAAGGTTTGGAAATAGGTATTTGCAGCAGTGAAGTCAAAGTGGAGGAAGAGGAATCAGAAATGAGCTATGATTTTTATTCTACCAGTTCATCTGTTTCTTTTACGGTTTTAGCGGCTATTTCCATCTAACAAATAATTTTGTGAAATTTAGACCAGATTCTCGAGAAGAGAACTACCCCATTCCCTTCAGATGCACACTCTAAAAGTGTTCGTGACAGGCCAGAATCTATCTTTGACCACAGCTGTGACGTAACTTAAAACTGTGTTGATGTCTGGATTCATCTCTGAACCAAGATATAGGGGCTGATTTTGATGTCGGTCCAACCGACCGTCAGCCCTTCTGTCCGACCGCCGGATTACAATACCGGCGGCCGGAACAAAAGCTGTCGGAGGGAAGACGGCCACCTCAACCAGGATCTCAGATCCTGACGGTGCGGTGGACGGAATCGTAGTCCCAACAAGAGGCGGTGCTAAGGTAGACATCCACCGTCAGGATTACGATACCCCCTTCCGACAGCCCTTTCATGTCGGATAGACCGCCATGATAAGGCTTTCAGAAATGGGTTTTGGGGGCCCCAAACAGGGCCCCGTCCCTCATGCGCCACAGCAAAGTGGTCCGGGGGCACATGTGGTGCCCCACACACCTCCGTGCACTGTGTGCCATGGACTAAATAGTGTATGGCACATGGTGCATGGAGGTTCAGGAGGTGTTCCATATCACGGCGGCTTGTGCTCTCAAAGGCCGCAGTACAAACCACCATGGTATGGAGAAGATTCTGACTGCCATCGTGGTGGTCGCATCGTAATGCAGCAGTCGGACCACCGACGGTCTGTCGGGCGGTCTCTAGAGTTCCACAATAGTAGATGGTGATCCAACTGTGCAGCATCGTAAGGATGCCCATATCGGGGATCAGGCGGGCAACTAGAGCCAAATTTCGGGGGGGGCTGAAAAAGATTTCGGGGGGGGCTAAGTCTTCCAGCCATAGGCAGAGTGGCTGTAAAAAGGGGTGAAAACACAACAAAAGCCTCATTAACGAGTAAATGGTATTTTAAAGACCTGTGAAGTACTCGGGTCCGGCTGCAATTAGACGGACGCCAGCCCGCGAGGCTGTCTCAGCCGGGCTGACACACATGACGGGGGGGGTTGATGCCCGGTGAGCCCAATGGGTGTTGCGCGCCTGTCGGGGACAGTCCTGCATCTATATATGCATCTAGCCAAATTGCAGTAGAGTATAGTACAGGGTCAAACAGAGCATTAAGCCAATGAGTGATACAAGAGATTGCAGGGTGTTGGCTGGTTAATGTATTCTGATATAGTGTATTTTAAGGAGGGGAGTCTTGAACTTTTTCTGAAATCAGTGCAGCGCTGGGTTGGTCCATATGGATATGGGGATGTTGTTCCAGATCCTGGGTGCATAGATGGGAAAGGCCTGATGGAAGGCATCCTGGCTGTGGGTGTGCTGAGATCTACCCGAGATGGTGAGTTTGTCTGCTCGATAAACAGAGTGCTGGTCATGCTGGCTCAGTAAATGTTGCAGGTGGTTTTGAAGATACTGCAGACCAGCAAGGGGAGCCAATGAAGTTCCATCAGGATGGGAGTGATATTGTCATATGTATTCAGGCCCTGGATGAGACATGCTGCAGTGTTTGGTTGCCAGTGTGGAGACTGGGAGCCCATGAAGCAGAGCGTTACTACCATCCAGATGCAAGAGCACCAGTTCTGAAGTCGCTTTCTGGAAGCCAGAGTTTAACGTTCTATAGATGAGAGAGCTTGTACCAGTCCGTCTTTATTTTTGGCAATGTGTTTCTATAGGTGAGGCTGGTGTAGAGGATAAATCTACGGGCCTGATTAGTACTACGGTGGTCCACTAGACCGTTGCAGTCACATGGTGGTCCACCCGGCGTATTATGAGTTGGCGGCTGGACTGTCACTGGACCGCTGCTACCGCCAGGGATCCATGATCACACAGTGGTGGCACAACGGTCCGAGGAAGTAATATGCTGGCGGTGCTGCTGCAGAACTGCTGACGATAATGATTGTTTCCTCACCACCCTTCTTTTAATGGCGATGAGCCTGCCATGGGTGGCAGTGAGGAAACTAAGGTGGCCCTAGCAGGGCACCCTGCCACCTATGTGCATGGGGATGAATCCAGGTGGGCACATGGTGTGCCCCCCTGTATTTCTGCACCCCCTGTTCCTGCATGGGAAGAAATGCATGACATGGTGCATTTTTTCCTGTGCAGGAACGTGCTGCAGCGGTGCCTTTCTAAGGCTCTCCCTTGAGCCTTAGAAAGGCACCGCTGTGGACAGCCGCAGCACGCACCACCCACCAGGATTTAACTAGTAATTCAGCGAGCAGTCTGACTATGAGCTTGGCAGTCTTCCTGCGGCGGCCTGGCGTGGCGGCCCACAAGAAGACCGCCAAACTTGTATCAGGCCCGAAGTGACTAGGCATTTGGGGAAAGTTGGTATTCAAAGTCATCAAGGTTCATGTAATTGAACCAGGTTTGCACTGTTTCTTGTTAGTTGTTCTTGGCAAATAACAGGAATTCTGTCTTGGTGGGAATACCTTCATACAAAACCCAATTCAACTTTTATGGAGATGCTTAAATACTTGAACATTATCCAAATCTGTTTAATTACACCACTATATGGGATGAGACGCGGGGAGCTGTTCGTGGGGTGGGCACACATGTGGCTATACACTGTCATTGAGACTTTCCTGTGTCTCTCTTTTCTGTCTTTCTTTTGTCTTACTCTTTATTCTTCTGATTATGGCTGTAATGTACCCGGCAGCGACCTACTGCGTCGTACTGTGGATTTTATCTTTCATAATGGAAATAACTATTTTTTGTTATGAGGTCTATACGAAGGAGCGCCTATATATATGTGTATAATTGTAATTCACATGATGGTAGTCTGAATTATTCCCTCTGTATTAATCAAGCAACTGACTGGCTGTTCATTTGTGATGTTTGTTTCATATTACGAAATGCCAATAAATAAATTTTAAACAAAATTACACCACTATAAATGTAACTCTGTTTTCCTCATATTGATATAAACTACATTTCCCCTCTGTAAAACTCTCTGGGCCTGAGGTATAATTTTGAGGATAGTGCATTCCTTAATAAACACGATGGAACCTACTGTCCATCAAGTCCTTGGCCTGCCTGCTTCACTGAGAGTCATGCAGATCGCAAGTATTTAATTGACAGAGCTCCCATTGTTGATCGAACCCATCCTCCAATAGCCCAATGGTGTTGGGGCCATCAGAGTAAGGCTTATACACCACTTTATTCAGGATACAGTTTAAAGTTGTTATTTTTCTGTCCTTCACCGCCAAGAAAAACCTGGAGGTAAAGGTCAGGAAAAAAACAACCATGACCCCCATTTTCTGTGAGAAAACCCACAGCGTGTGTGATAATCCGTTTTTGGTTTTTCAAAAAAAATCACCACTTTGGGAGTTTGTTTATGAAAAATAAAAAACTTTTGAAAAATGTGATGACTTGCTATCATGTTTGATGGTACTGTTCATCAAACCTTTCCTGCATTGACGGGAACTGATATAACAGCAGTTATTGTTAATGTCGAGAGATATCCGCAGGGCTGGTGGACTGTACACTTGGCAGGTAGAGATCCCTCGGGACGGAGGACATATTGTCCTCTGTGGGAAACAACATTCTAGCAGTCTTACTACGATGTACCATTATAACAAAGAGGGTCATTCTGATGGCGGTCGGACCACATCTGATGGCTCATCGGATGCGGTCTGACTGCCATCTGATGCAGTCTGAGCGACGCATTACAATGAGTGTGGTCGGAGGTAGCAGGCGGAGGGACCATCCAACGCTTTCCGACAGGCTTGGGTGGACAGTAATCCCTACAATAGGGGCGGTGCCTTCTCAGGCACCGCTATAGTGATTACAATGTTCCTTTCCGCCTGCCCTTTCATGGCGGTTCACCCGCCATGAAAAGACAGGCACAAAGTCACTTTGGGGGCCCCTACCAGGCCTCCCTTCCCCCCTGGCCCTCCGCTATGGGGCCTAGGGGGCAACTATGGTGCCCACCTAAACATCCCTGCACCATATGACAGGCACCGTATGATGTTACAACAAACAAATGATGGACGGAATGCTGACAATGCAGACATTCTCCCCCAGTCAAGAGATCTGGGTTAAATCCATTGTTCTTTTGCCCACTACGCCACCCCAGTTTAGACATGGCCATATGCAAATCAGTCTTGACCCTGTGCCTCATGGGAACAGTCCAGCCCGAACTGCCAAGCCATGTCTTCCCTGGACCGGAATCAAGCATCCTAGGACCGGTTTCTGGCTATCAGCCATCATCAGCCAGGATAGCTTGACTCCAGTGGCGTAGTGAGCACGGGTCCCACGTCTGGGAATGCCCATCCCACTTAGGGCGAAAAGCGTTACAACAAACAAATGATGGACGGAATGCTGACAATGCAGACATTCTCCCCCAGTCAAGAGATCTGGGTTAAATCCATCGTTCTTTTGCCCACTACGCCACCCCAGTTTAGACATGGCCATATGCAAATCAGTCTTGACCCTGTGCCTCATGGGAACAGTCCAGCCCGAACTGCCAAGCCATGTCTTCCCTGGACCGGAAACAAGCATCCTAGGACCGGTTTCTGGCTATCAGCCATCATCAGCCAGGATAGCTTGACTCCAGTGGTGTAGTGAGCACGGGTCCCACGTCTGGGAATGCCCATCCCACTTAGGGCGAAAAGCGTTACAACAAACAAATGATGGACGGAATGCTGACAATGCAGACATTCTCCCCCAGTCAAGAGATCTGGGTTAAATCCATTGTTCTTTTGCCCACTACGCCACCCCAGTTTAGACATGGCCATATGCAAATCAGTCTTGACCCTGTGCCTCATGGGAACAGTCCAGCCCGAACTGCCAAGCCATGTCTTCCCTGGACCGGAATCAAGCATCCTAGGACCGGTTTCTGGCTATCAGCCATCATCAGCCAGGATAGCTTGACTCCAGTGGCGTAGTGAGCACGGGTCCCACGTCTGGGAATGCCCATCCCACTTAGGGCGAAAAGCGTTACAACAAACAAATGATGGACGGAATGCTGACAATGCAGACATTCTCCCCCAGTCAAGAGATCTGGGTTAAATCCATCGTTCTTTTGCCCACTACGCCACCCCAGTTTAGACATGGCCATATGCAAATCAGTCTTGACCCTGTGCCTCATGGGAACAGTCCAGCCCGAACTGCCAAGCCATGTCTTCCCTGGACCGGAATCAAGCATCCTAGGACCGGTTTCTGGCTATCAGCCATCATCAGCAAGGATAGCTTGACTCCAGTGGCGTAGTGAGCACGGGTCCCACGTCTAGGAATGCCCATCCCACTTAGGGCGAAAAGCGTTACAACAAACAAATGATGGACGGAATGCTGACAATGCAGACATTCTCCCCCAGTCAAGAGATCTGGGTTAAATCCATCGTTCTTTTGCCCACTACGCCACCCCAGTTTAGACATGGCCATATGCAAATCAGTCTTGACCCTGTGCCTCATGGGAACAGTCCAGCCCGAACTGCCAAGCCATGTCTTCCCTGGACCGGAATCAAGCATCCTAGGACCGGTTTCTGGCTATCAGCCATTATCAGCCAGGATAGCTTGACTCCAGTGGCGTAGTGAGCACAGGTCCCACGTCTGGGAATGCCCATCCCACTTAGGGCGAAAAGCGTTACAACAAACAAATGATGGACGGAATGCTGACAATGCAGACATTCTCCCCCAGTCAAGAGATCTGGGTTAAATCAATTGTTCTTTTGCCCACTACGCCACCCCAGTTTAGACATGGAACATAGAACGATGGATTTAACCCAGATCTCTTGACTGGGGGAGAATGTATGCATTGTCAGCATTCCGTCCATCATTTGTTTGTTGTAAGGCACCGTATGATGCCTGCCACACGGTGGAGGATGTTTTTAAAGTGTATATATTTTCTGTTGCGGCTTGTGCTGCAGCCCGCAGCACAAGCCACAATAGAAAATATACACTTTGCGACCGCCGTGAAGGCGGTCGCATTGTAATAAGGGCAGGGGGACTGCCGCCCCCTTGTCGGTCTCTCTTCCGCTGCAGTGCAGGTCAGACGAGAGTCCAGCCGGCATCGTAATGATGTCCTAAGTCTTAACCACGCTTTAGTCTTTATCACATAGGTTTTTACAACAAATATGTATTTACTACTACTGTCATTATCACGCATGACTTTACGATGTTTTTTTAGATCTACACATTTAGTATGCATGTGTGTACTACTAATGTCATTACTACGCATTTTTTTTACCACTAGTGTCATTACCACAACTATCTTTACCACACATCAATATGTCAATATATGGCTAAGTATATAAGTAAGTATATGTTATAGATATTTGGTAAATATAAATGTTATATATTTTTTAAATGGATAATACATTTTTAGTGACAGGATGTAAGGGATATAGAGGCATTTGGTGGGGAAGTACATTATTACTTAGGTAATAAGTTAATACTTTAGCATTTATATTTTAACAATGTAATTTATGTTTTTCAGGTTAATGTTAATTGTTAAAAGACATTTTAGAAACAATATTTTAGGGATGAGATGCAAGGGATATAGGGGTAATGGGTGGGGAAGTGTATTTATACTCGGGTATTCAATTTAATACTTTACTATTAATATGTAAGAATTGTAATAGTTGTAAATTAATAATAATTTAAAATGTTAAAATATTTTATGAAATTGTAACATAATTTAGGGATGGGATGCAAGGGATATAGGGGCATTGGGTGGGGAAGTGTATTAATACTTGGGTATTAATTTTAATACTTTGGTACAAATATATAAGAATTGTAATTGTTGTAAATTAATAATATTTGAAGGAAGTTTATGTAGGCAAAAAAGGTAGAAGTAAAGGTTATTTTAATTAAATATCAAAATACATTATTTAAATATACAAAAATAAGTGATTAAAAATATTATTTTAAAATTACATTTGTATGCATAATATGGAAAGATACAAAGGTGTAATATAAATAGTATAAACATAATCAAAAATAGTAAATCATGTAACACATTCCACAAAAATATAAAACATTTTTCATAACATAATACATTTTTTTTAAACATTTGACAAGTTTTTTGCCATGCTTTCCCATTAACTTCAATGGCAAATATTGCCCTTTTTCTATTTTTACTTTTGTGTTTGCCGCTTGCGGTTGTATGTCTGTTCCTACAGTCGGTTGGTTTAGCTTTGCGGTCAAGAACGGAAGCAAGGTAGTGTTGCGGTCTGGTAAGAAAAATTTCTTTTATTTTAATAAGTATATATATAGGTGACTATGTTAATTGTAAGGTACAGGGTGGAAGTAGTTAGGTGGTAGATAGCAATATATTGTATAAGCCCGGGCGGTGAACTCCGCTCCGAGAGTTTGCAGAGTTGTACGTACTCCGCGGAGTACATGGAGTTCCGAAAATGCGGAGCGGAGTTTTTTTGTGGGGAAAATCCACCTCCCTGCAAAATCTTTCCTCATTTGCACTCCTCAACGTCAAGTTGGCGTGCGCGGGTGGGAAAATTCACCTCCCATCGAGATTTCTCAAAGCAGGAGGTCGGATTCTTAATGCGGGCAGTCGTGGGTGTTTGCGACCGCTCGCGTTGAGAAACCTTCTGTTCGCGTTCAGAAAGTTGCAGCTCGAGTAGAAAATCTACTCGAGCTGCAGAAAAGAAGCCGTGACCTTTTGCACTGCACATAGTGCCATTTGCGTCGATTTTCAAGCGCAGGACAAACAGCCAGCACTAAAAATCAAAGCAAACAGGCACAACCAAACACACTCCACGGCTTGAGGAACTCCGCGTAGCGAGGCAGTTTTTTGGTCACTTCGCTGAGATCCACATAGTGGAACTTCGTCCAGGCTTAATATTGTATCTTTTGTGTTTTTTACCACTATTCTATTCGGATGCAGGTTGTGTTCATATACTCGCGTTGAAATGGTTGTTTTTTCCTCAAAGTAATTTTAGAAAGGTTGAAAGATAAAATTTTAAAACTTTTTCAAACTTATTTGAAATAAAAGCCACAATTTCACTTTTTGGGCTACATGTTTTTTTTACTATTTGGAGAATTGTCAGTATGAGAATCATGTGGCTGCAGCAGGTAGAAGGATGTTGTTAATCCAGAATTACAGCATTATATTTTTGGGACATTTCTATTTGGAAACAGTGTCAATTTTTATGGTTATGTTTTTATTAACAAACTTTCCGATACGGATGTTGCTTTTTTTGTATTGCTTCCATCCACATTTATGTATTACTATTGGCTTTTTTGGGATATCATTTCATTTTTAGAGGGTGGATTTTTTCTGGCTATTGGGAAAAAAACATTTTTCCTATTTTCTTTTTTAAAACAGCGTTTTATATACTCAAAATGCATATATTTGTAATAACTGGGTTGTAGGTGATGGTTTTACATTTAAAACCAAGCTTTTTTAGGACTTTAATTTTTCTGAGGAAGTTAATTTGTCTGTATGGATTATTGGAGTACTGTTGACTCTCGTTTGAAAAAGTCACCAAGAGTTGAAGAAAGACGACAACAAGTGGCGGGAACCCCAAAATTATTTTAATTTGGTAAACAAAATAGAAAAATGCCAAATTAATTGTATACATTTGTTATTATAACAGGCAAGTAATTAGGGAAATATTGTGAGCATTAGTAATGTAATATTTATTCAATATTGTCCAGGTAGTCTGAATCCACTATCAAAGAAAATTATAGATTTTTACCCAATAGTAGGGGTGGGTGGCGAACTCAGCTCCGCCTGCAGAGTTTGTGGAGTTTTGCAACTCCGGCCTCCACTTGGAGCATGGTGTTCACCAAAAATAAACGCCACCACTCGCCGTCAGAGGGTTGTTTACCGGCGCGCTCATCACAGATAATGTTTGGGTTTCAGGAGCTGTGCTGAGTTGAAGAGACTTTGGTAAACCTTTGCCTGCTGAAGTGAGATTTTAATTTTGCATGAAGATCTGCTCAGTGTGCAGGCTGAATTGGACTGGATTATCGTACATGACTCCCACGAAGACTCCTACTCTTTTCTCTGCATACAGTATGCACACCACAGTTTGCCAGCACAGTAGAGAAAGAAGAAAGACCTAAGTACTAGCGAGGACGGCTTGAACAAATGGCAACATCTTATGTGAGGATAAATTCCTCAGTTGCCTACGGGAATAGGTGCAGAATGGATGTGTTTATTTTACTTAAACCTTTCAGCCAGTCTGCACAGTCTAGGTTGTGACATTTTACTTGCTACTCGCAATGTCACCACCAAGCTCGCTGGTGAATTGCGCCAGGCGGTTGGCAGTGCTGGTAGCTCTTTGCACTCTGCAGTGATGTGCCGGCCCGTCTTGGGTTCTCCAAGACCCCACCATGGCCCCAATGGCCATCCACCTGCCTGTCGCTGCTGGGCATGGGTGTAGCACTGCTACCTGTGGGTGGCTGCCCATACACTCTCCTACTGACTGTGGGAGGTTGGGGAGAAGAGGAGAGTCACAGGAGCCTGTTCCTGGAACTGATACCCTACAATCAACATGCTGACCTGTGTTAGCTGCCAGCTGGGTAGACTTTGTCTTTGCTAGTGGAGAAGCGGGGTGGAGACAGAAAAGGTGTGAGAAGTGCAGGTGCCCTGGGTGAGAAAAGCAAGGGCAAGACCCGGAAAGGAGCCTTTCGCCGCTGGGCATGGGTGTAGCACTGCTAGCTTTGGGTGTCCTCTGCCACCCATATGCCGGTTTCCTGGGTGGCTGCCTATCTGCTCTCCTGCTGACTGCTGGAGATTGGGGAGAAGAGGATAGTCACAGGAGCTTGTGGCTGGAGCTGAGACCCTACTCCCAACACGCTGACCTGCGTTAGCTGCTAGCTGTGTAGACTGTGTCTATGCTAGCGGCGAATTTTTCTGGCATATCCCTAATTGGCTGAGCAAATACTCTGCCTGCTCGTGGAACCTTGCGGAATTTGGCAGAGTTTTTTGGTAACTCTGCAGAATTACTTGAAGTGAAACTCCACGAGCTCCGCTCAGGCCTACCCAATAGGCTCTGAGACATTTCTTTATCTTTTTGATATACATGGGTTCAGGCTACCTGACAGTGACTGTGTAAGTCTCAATCATTTCTCGAAAACCATGGGCCTCATTACAATGGCTGTGGGACCGCCATCGACAGGACGTCAGTGGTGGTCCCACTGCCAACAGCCCTTCAGTCCGACCACCGCATTGCAATGCTTGCGGTTGGACCCTATTCTGTCAGGGGACAGACCGCCACCTCCGATAGGATCTCAGACGGGGCGGCAATCAGAATTGTACTCCCGAATGGAGCCGGTGCCGAGCCATGCTCCGCTGTCGGGATTACAGTAACCCTTTCAGACAGCTTGTTCATGGCGGGAACACTGCCATGTACAGGCTGTCAGACACAAACTTTGAGGGCCCCAAACAGGGCCCCGGTCCCTCGTTGCCCACTGCAGAGTGGCCCTGGGGGCATATGTAGTGGCCTCACTCACATCCACCACGTGGTGCATGGCACATGGTCCATGGATGTGCAGGAAGGGACCACCAGCCCGACAGTCCCATCGTAATTGGGAGGTCAGACCACTGCCTGCTTGTTTCCAAAAAATGATTTAGGTTTGGATGAAGTTTGCCAATTGATTTACTGAAGGAATTGTGCCATCCCTCAATGGCATTGTTCATCTTTGCACCTCCCTCTAAGGAGGTCATGTAACAGTTCCACCATTCAATGGGAAACCTTGGCTTCCTCTTGGGACCAAACCTGCTTAGATGGCCAATCCTTGTATGTTTGAAATAATTTTGCCGGGGTGCCAACTTCTCTTCATTTTGTGTAAAATAATTTGATTCAGAAATTTCTGTGTAGTACTCGTCTACATACTCAGGAGGTAAAAAGCATGAGGCAGGTAGTTTTTTGTAATTCAAAATGAAGTTCACTGGTTGATGTAATCCTCAACTAAGGACGATGATATGCCTGTAAAAAGTGAAAAAGCATCCTTGAATTTGGGTAGTAAGTAAATTTTGGTAATTGTATTAATCATTGATAATTCAATGTCAATTATTACTTTTTTAGGACTTTTATTAATTGTTTTGGATTTTACCACTGTTGGTAATTAAGGGCCTAATTACGAGTAAGGTGGTCCTGGGACCGCCGTACCCATGGATGGCAGTTCGGCCGCCGTCATAATGTCTGGCCTCCTGCCCGATTACGATGGTGGTGGTGGGACCGCCACAAGACTGCTGCCTCTGCTGGGATCCAGGATCCCACGGTGGTGAAAGGGTCTGGAAATGGTAGCAGTGCCGATGGCAGCACTGCCGAGCAGATCAATCTGCCTTTCCATCGCTCATTTCAAGGCGGGGACCTGCAGTGAAAAGAGTGGCAGAATGGCAGGGAAGGGGACCCAAACTGGGTCCTTGGGCGGATCTGCCCCTGGGGGTGAGAGCGGGGGTGGGGGCACATGATATGCCCCCCTAGAATTGCACTGTTGTGCGTGGACTGTGTGGCATACCCGACATGGTGCATGCCACACAGTGCACCCGACATGGCAGCAGTGCCACGGCAGCAGCATGACTTCTGGCTGTAATCCTCAGTCAAAGCATGTAGCCACTGTGGGACTGCAGCCCCGCCAGTCCAGCTACAACATCGTAATTGGTCGGGCGAGATGCCGCAGGCTTGGGGGTCTTCCTCGGACCGCCATGGCAGTGGTCCGGCTGAAAGACCGCCAAAGTAATATACAGGCCCTTAGTGTATGTTGTGGATTGCTTGTCGGGGAGGAATCTATACGCTAATGGGACCGTTGTGTTATTTATGTTAACGTGAATAGTGTAAATTTGAGCGAATGGATGGGGTGTTGATTTAAAAGTACCATCCATCATCCAAATTTCACTACTCTCAAGTGTTGAAAGTTTATGGGTTGTGCTAAATATTAGAATTTTTTTTAGGGTTTTCATTGTCATGCAATAGGAAAGGTTCTTCAGAGAAAGTGACAGTTAATTCATGGGGAGGGTAATGTCAGAATAAGTGTGCAGTGTTATTCGTTGGGGATTACTTGCCTGTTTTATTCTTTGTACCATTCTCCTAATTTTGGGAATTGTGGGCATAGTGCTAGCTATATGCATGGGAATGGTTTCGGAACCTTTCTCAAAATTGAGCCACAGTGCTTGTTGAAAGTGGATGCAAGTTTTTTAATTTTTTGTATGTTTTCACGTATTTCAGTATCTATTGCAAAAGCAGAGTGGTTCAGTTCAGTTGTCCTAACTACGGTGTCTTCCAGTAACCGCTCTACCTGTGAAATGGGGTTAAAAGTACTCTACACATCTCCAATGATACCTGGCCTCAGTTAACATGCCCATTAAATAAAGGTAGTCAGCATACTTTAACAGTATGTTACCTCTCCGAAAATTGAATAACAACATACCACCAGTTTCTACATACAGTGTTCATTTATCGCCACATTGTTTGGTTACAACTAAAGATTTGAGTGTTAAATTACCTGTTGTATATTACAAATTGTTTGTGCTATATTTCCAGGTATCTATACCAATGTACAAGAAATTGCATGACATTAATTCACACAAAGTAGTTACTGAATGACAAAATCAATGATTTTAACATCAATGTATTCAATCTATATTTGAGATATCTATATAAATTAGGAAAAAAAAAGGAAAAGAATATATTTTTGCATGATTGTATTCAATAAACATCTATTTTTCATTATACGTTTGATTCACTACGATCATTTGTTGATTGATTTGAAATTGTTATGCTCGCATGAGTCATAAACCACTTGGCCCAGGTGTTGCTTACCAATTGTTGACCTCTCCGGGGTTTGACATAACTTGCTTGATTAGCTGATGCCACTGATGTTTTAAAAAAAAGAAATAGAAAAAGAGTATAAGTAATGTTTTTACTGTTTTATTATTTTTTGTTTTTGTTTATTTGCCTCGTAAAAGAATGACAAAATATTTTGTTAATTCTTTTTTTCTGTGGAGAAAGAAAAAGGTTTAGATACTCTGTTGAAAAGAGAATATTTATTGTTTTAAAAAAAATCTTTTTATTGTTAACGAAAACAACATCACAGCTTGAAAATGGTACAAATCAAATGGCGCCACGGTCAGTAACACATTGCATACAGTTCCATCTTATCCTGTGAAGAAAACCTTGAGAATATTTATTGTTAGTTGATATTTTTAGCCTGGAAAAAGAGGTTTCTGTTAGAATTTTTTTTATTTGTTTGCTGGAAATTGGTGAGTTGTTTGTTTTTGAATAAGGTTATTGGTAGTAGGTGCTGCTGCTTTGAAGTGTTCTTTAGGAAACATGTTCTTTCTTCAATGATGTTATCTATTCAAAAATAAAAAATGCAATTTATTATTTATTGGTTAACTTTGATATTTATGGTATTTTTCTTAATATTTACTGTTGTTATTTACAATACTTACATGGATATTTGTGATTTTTTTATGTAAGATATGTCATGTGGTTTGATGTTTTTCTAGTTGTGTTGTAGGTAGATGTATCTGTTTTAATAAGATAGAAAATACATGTTGTTATAGTTCAATTCAATTCAATTTATTGCATAATTAACAAAAATTATTACAATCCACATTTAGTATAAAAACAATTATAAAACTTGCGTACATAAATTATTTATTTCGTCTTGTCTTTGTTTTAATTTTAGTATATATATATATGTATATATATATATATATATATGTATTTTTTTTAAAAAAAAATTTTTAATCCGTTTCACAAAGTCCCCGGAAGAATATACTTGTTGTTTTTGAGTTCTTGGTCTAACACGTTTTAAGATGTAATCACGTGGTAGAACGTCCAGCCTTATCACTGAAATCCTCTTTGGTTGTGGTGTAGGGCTGCTCATTTGCCCAGGAGTAGTTTTTTAGCTTCTGTCATAAATTTGAGTCCCCGGCAAGCAAGGATGGGAGAGGAGCCACTCAACCAAGTTATTATCGCTTGCCGGCATGTTTTTATGTTCAAATTGAGGCAAATAGCGCGTAGGTATTTCCTTCTCAGGTGCCGATTACGATCTGGCAAAAACCGGGTACGAACCGTCGGTCGGAGCGTTTTCTCCGTCCGACTCGTACCCGGTCGTAAAACTTCACAAACATGGAATTAGGATTCGCACGGAAACACCATTTCCGTACGAATCGTAAAAAACACCGACCGACGAAAATATACATACGAATGTGCTCCGGGAATGCTGTGACGTGACGACGGTACGCTGTCAGGCAGCGTTTCACGACCCAGGAACCACGATTCGAACCGACAGCAGTCCGGACGGCAATATTTTCACGGCACCAAAAAAGTGCCGGAAAAGCGAAGTACGTCGCGAAACGACCAGAGTAGGTGGCCCGGTACGCGCCGTACCCCCGCCCCAGCCCCCGTACGTACGCGCCGACCCCCCCAGCCCCCGTACGTACGCACCGACCCCCCCAGCCCCTGTACGTACGCGCCAACCCCCCCAGCCCCCGTACGTTCGAGTCGGACCCCCCAGCCCCCGTACGTTCGAGTCGTACCCCCCGTGTATGTACACCCATGTACGTGTCGAACCCCCTGTGTATGTACACCCGTGTACGTGTCGAACCCAACAGTGTATGTACACCCGTGTACGTGTCGAACCCCCCCGTGTATGTACACCCGTGTACGTTTCGAACCCCCCCGTGTATGTATATATATATATAATCTTTATTCGGTTATATAAAAACAGTTATAACCATAAAAGCATTTACAAAGAACATATCACCCACAATATACACAAAGTGTAAAATTATTTAGAGTAACAGGGATTCTTTCAACCAAGGTTTGTTCTGTGATTATAAATACACTTTAAAAACGTAACAACACTTTTTGTAATCAGTGTAGTGTTCAAAAATTGTAGGTGCAGCATAGCAGGGCGACATCTTCTGAAACCAAGAGTTCTTAACAGTGGAGTCAACCATAAATTGCGGTGATCAGCATAAAACTTGCAAAACAAAACAGTGTGCATTGTTGTTTGTACTGAGATTTCGTCACAGGGGCACGCCACTAGAGTCTCTTTCCAGGAATTACGTTTGGGGAAAGCTACAAGCCTATGGAAGACATTCAGTCTGAAACGCGTCAACAGGAAGCGCTCAAATTGAGACTCAACAGAGGTCAAGTATGGTTCAATATTGAGAGTGGTCGCAACCATCAGAGAATGTTGAACCGATGTTTTACTTAACTCCTTTGTTAACCGTAATTCTTCCAAATGAGAAAGGGCTCTTATTTTTAGCTCTTTCTTTGAGATCTCAGACATTGATTCGGGGTTAGCATAGTATTTGATCAGGTCTAAATCATTAAAAAACTTTTTTATGTACAGCAGCCACTCAATTTTTCCTGCATGCTCCAAAGACATGCAGTCTGCTATAATCTCCTTTGTAAGTACATTTTTTGATGACATCCAGATACGGCGCCACAATAGAAGAGGTTGGATTTTAGCCAAATCTTCGATGTGGGCCATGCCAAGTTCAGCGTGGCAAGAAAAAGTAGATACACGTTTAGGAGTCATCAGGAGAAATCTCATAAAAATATTCTCTGCAACTTGCAGCACATTCGTGCTTTTATGGCCCCACAAGCCTGCCCCATAGAGTGCGATGGAGTGGCACTTCGCTACGTAAATGCGAAGGAGTTCTACGGGTGGTCTCTTTCCTAGTTTCTGGGAAAATTTTATAAGTGCCATTATTGCTCGCAAGAGGTGGTGTTTTCTAGCATTAATGGCCGCTTTCCAATTAAGTTTTTCATCAATCATGACTCCAAGGTACGGGTATTGGTTAGTGAACTCCAGCATCTCTTTGTCTAAGAATATGGACTTTCCCCTTTTCCTGTCCTTTCCTGCCACCATCACATAAGTTTTTTTTATATTTATTTTAAGATCCAAGGTAGCCATGAACTTTGAGTACCTATCAAGGGATTTCTGCAGCTCTCGCGGAGTACGCGCTAAAATTACTGCGTCGTCCGCATAGAGAAGCGCTGGGATGAGGCGATCTTTTATTCGAGGGAGGTCCTGGGCCCCTCTCAACATCGCAACCTCCAGACCATTGGTATAGAGAGAGAAGAGAAAGGGGGCCAGGACACAACCCTGCCTCACACCGCGTTCCACCCTGAAGGACTCAGATACTTCGCCCTGTGTTCCGAAACGGACCCTGGACGAAGCATTGGAGTATAATGCCCGAAGGAGGGTTACCAGGGCTGGATCTATTCCCATGTCAGTGAGGACAGACCAGAGCTTTGAATGGGAAACACAGTCGAATGCCGCAGAAAGATCGACATAGACCATGTACAATCTGCCTTCTTTTGCTGTTACATATTTTCCCATCAATAGGCTTAAGTTCAATGCCTGTTCTATTGTACCAAAGCCCTCCCGGAAGCCAAACTGAATATTAGATAGTATGTTATGATCTTCCGCCCACTCTTGGAGTTGCTGTAAGACCACCCTACCCAAGACTTTACCAAGAGAGTCCAATAATGATATTGGCCGATAGCAGGAGACCTCATCTCTATTTCCCTTTTTAAAAACCGGAATCATATTTGATTGTGTCCAAGTTTCAATTAACCCATGATTCATTGCAGCATCAAACACCCCCTTTAAGATTGGGGCCCACAGGTCAAGTTTGAATTTAAAAAAATCAACTGGTACTCCATCTGGGCCGGGGGCTTTTCCACCTTTGCTAGCTTTCACAGCATTTATAACTTCGTGTAATTCGAAGTTTAAAGGAATCGGAAATAAAATTTCTTGGGGACTATCATCGTTCTTCTCTTCCAGGTCAACTGCTTGTGTTTTACTAAACACTTTAGAGAAGTAGTTTACCCATGTTGGACCGTCAATCGCTACTTCGACTGTTGGTTGATCGCGGCTATCTGTCAGGAAGGGAGTCTTCACTATCCTCCAGAATAGCTCACCATTTCTAGACTGGGAACTCTCGTGTAGTTGGTCCCATAGAGATTTTTTTATTTTCTGCTTCCTTATTCTGCAGGCTAGACGGTATGACCTCCTTAGCCGGCGAATATCATCTTGATCTCTTACGGGTTTTGACAGGGCTTTTTTAAAAAGTTTGTGGGCTAAGGTGCATTCGTGGCTAAACCACCCTCTTTTCTCGCCTTTTTTCCCTTTATTGGTACGTGTTAAAAGATTTTTTACTTTCTCCAAAATTATGCTAAAATTGTACAACAGTTCTTTTTGATTGGTATCGCTGTCTAGACATTTCACAATTGCGGGATATACCGCTTGAACCACCTTCTTAGTTATAGCTTCTGGTTCTATCTTGCCCCAACCTACGGCATAGCCATTTAGTTTTGTCAAGTGAATGTTATTCTGGGCAAGAGCAGTCATCATCGAATATGGTTTGAATTTCCCCACATCGAGAATCAAATTAAAAACCAACGCTGCATGATCACTTAGTGTATTAATTATTAGTCTAAAACTCTGCGCTCTACTTCCCAGTGCAGCTGTGATCAAAATATAATCGATCGTTGTCTCCCACCCCCTACCCAGATAAGTGGCCTGCAATTGTCCCGATGGAATATTAGATTTATTTAGAATCATTAGACCTAATTCCGACATCATTTCATTGAGTAGGTCTCCTATCTTTGTATGGCTAAAGTGAGTCACATGATTGTCAGTTTCTTCCCCTACCCCACAGATACTACTGTTTGTCGCGCCGCAGGGGTGATGATTAAAGTCACCCCCCCAGACGATGCTTGGGACATCTGTCCCTTGTATTTTACTTATCAGGGTGGAAAGTTTATTGCGGATAGCCCCAAGTAATTCTGGTCTCTCACATTCTGGAAGGTTATCATAAGAATTTACTAAGAAAATTACCCCCTTCCCCTTGAATGAGAGTTTCAAGATCTGGTGGTTAGTGTGTAGTCTGAGGGGGGTAACTTTTAGCCCAGGTATGGTATTTTTTATGAATACCGTCAAACCCCCCTTCGCACTGCCATGTGGACCTGCAATAGCCGCTGAGAAATATGTTTTATAGCTCATCAAGTGTTGATCGTTGGTGGACCATGTCTCTTGTAGACAAATTACGTGGTAATCTTGAACAAAGTCTATTAGAGTCCCGTCCGTTATTTTGGCACGTAGACCCGCAATGTTCCACGACATAATCTGTACTGTAGTGTAAGCATTTCTTAGAACTGGGCTTTTATGTATGTTAAATGCTTTCACTACAGGGGAGATTTCTACAGCTCTTGATTCTATAGCCCCCAGCTGTTTAGGTGATTGACTATGGGGAGTGTCAATTTCTGTTATTTGAATTTCCACGTTTTCAGTTGCATAATCAGTGTCGTTAAAAGGAGATTGATAAGGTGCATTGGGTTTTCGAGTTTGAGCATCTTTAGCATTAAGTCAATCTACGTCTTCCAAACCATACAAAGCTGCATAGGAATTAGAGGTAGGTATATTAAATCTCTGGTATATCTGGGGATGATTATTCCTGTGTACCTGATTTAAGGCTTGAAATGACTGATGATTATTATTCATGAACCTACCATTCAACTGTGGATGAAAAGCATGATTACGAGCAGCTTGAAAAGAGAAACGATGATCTATTTCCCTCCAATTCAAAGGAGAATCTTTTATGACATGGGGATTGGAGTAAGAAATCAGTTCTCTAGGGTAGAAGTAGTTGACCAAATGTGTAGCGATGGCATCCTCCCCTCTAGCTTCATACCAATCGCCTATGCATCTGACCGCTCTGTGATCTCTAAAATTTATGATTATCACGTCCCCCTTCTTTTCTTTCGGTCTAGTTCCTACCCAGCATGTACGTCTCACCATGAGAATTTCTCCATTTATGTGTGCAGGGAGGGGTCTATTTTGATTCAACCAATGCATAGTTTTGTTTTTTAACGCATAAAAATCCTCCCTTACACCCTCTGTTAATTCAGGAACCCCTGTCATAATGATCGTGTATGGGGCTGATTCAGGGGGTAGGTCCACTCTTCTGCTTACTGGAATGTGTTGAGGCTGGGTTAACCATTCACAATTCTCGTGATCTTTTATATCCTTTTTTCTTGTGTTAGGTATTGCCGAAGAATTATTTATATTTTTACTTTTTTGTTCTTCGGTTTCTACTAAAATACCAGATTTGGGGCTATTACCCACCTTTTTGTCCCTTTCTAATTCTTTGCTGGTTGTTGCGTGGTGGTTTCTACCTAAATCTGCGGTATTATTAGATAGTATTTCCGCAGAATTTTCCCCCGAAATAGTGCGCGGTTTCATCAAATTGTCATTGATGGAAGGTCGCACTATCACGAGAGAAAGAAAGGGAACTTGTTCGTTAATACTGTTTTTAGTCTGGGTATTTAAAAGTTCGGATATAGCTAGATTGTTCCTTTCCATTTGTTTACTTAAATCCTCTAGATGAAGGGTTATTAATCTAGACCTTTCAAGAAGAGGGAGTAAAAGGGATTTGACCATGATCTCTAATTTAGCAAGTAGGTCGGTCGTAATATCCGGACTAGATGGTAATCCTGGGGCGTTCATGCTTAGGGGAAGAATGTTTGTTGCTACGGAACCTAAATGATTCGGGTTTTGAGCAAGAGGTTTAGCCTTCTTCTTTTTAGTCAAAAGTGGCCTGGTAAAAATACCTCGTCTCTTTCTTACTGGTTGTCTATTTACCACAGGGGGGGGAGAGATAGCTAGATTCGGTGAATCTGATATCCCTGATAAAGTTAGGCTGCTTGTATTATCAGTAGGGGGAGCCAAGCCTGGGGAATTAACCTGAATCACTTTTTTAGTCGTTCCAGGCGTCAAGTAGGGTCTAGAAGTTCCTATACCCACATTCGACGCCTCTGGAGAAAGGGCTTTACCAATTGTGCCCAATGAAGAGCGCTTGCCTGTTAACAAGTCTAAAGATAAACGCTTTTCTGTGTCCGCTATCTCCTTCTCCAAAACTGTAGTTACGCGCTTGAAGAATTGATCGATAGTTCCGGACACTGGGCCTTTAGAAGTGTTTACGGTTAAAGTACGCGATTTATCAGCGCTTTGTGACATATTTATATGGTATAGTGAGGCTACAACGAAGAAATACAAAGAAAGTTCAGCTATACACTAAAAATAAATGTCCACAACAGACGAAAATTTTAGTCAGTGCACAATAGATGTTCTCACCGTGGAAGGAGGGTTAGGGGGGTGGCCCGTCCCGTCCACGATCGTCCTCGGACGGCCTCAGACGGCCCACCCTTTGCCCAGGCTTCGCCCCAGTCTACGCCCCGGACGCGTCCCGCTCACGCGATAAGGGGCGTGAGTTAAATAGCGGGAGAAGGAGAGGCCGGGAAGAGGCACCAGGTGCGTCGTATGACAGCGATGCAAGGCACCCTGGGCCTCGCAGTCCCAGCGGTAGTCGAAAGCAGCCTTCAAGGGTTAGTTCCACCAAAAAGTTCCATCGGCTCCAACCACCTTAAAAGAAGGTTTTAAAACAGTGTCCACAGTCTGCGCCTACGAGCGGCGCCCGCGAAGCAGGGGCCGCGAGGCGTTTTGTAGAGAAAGTTGACGGGAGGAGGGGCCGGGAAGAGGCACCAGGTGCGTCGTATGACAGCGATGCAAGGCACCCTGGGCCTCTCAGTCCCAGCGGTAGTCGAAAGCAGCCTTCAAGGGTTAGTTCCACCAAAAAGTTCCATCGGCTCCAACCACGTTAAAAGAAGGTTTTAAAACAGTGTCCACAGTCTGCGCCTACGAGCGGCACCCCCGTGTATGTACACCCGTGTACGTTCGAGTCGTACCTCCACCCGTGTATGTACACCCTTGTACGTGTCGAACCCCCCGTGTATGTACACCCGTGTACGTGTCGAACCCCCCCGTGTATGTACACCCGTGTACGTTCGAGTCATACCCCCACCCGTGTATGTATGGTGCGTACCCCCAGCGCTACGCATACACGGGGGGTTCGACACGTACACGGGTGTACATACACGAGGGGGTTCGACACGTACACGGGTGTACATACACGGGGAGGTTCGACACGTACACGGGTGTACATACACGGGGGGTTCGACACGTACATGGGTGTACATACACGGGTGGGGGTACGACTCGAACGCACAAGGGTGTACATACACGGGGGGGTACGACTCGAACGTACGGGGGCTGGGGGGGTCCGACTCGAACGTACGGGGGCTGGGGGGGTTGGCGCGTACGTACGGGGGCTGGGGGGGGTCAGCACGTATGCGGGCACATGTCTCCATGGTTGCTATGGGAGTTCGGTGCGGAAGGTGTTTTTTCCATACGGTTGTAACATCGGACGCACGGGATGGATCGTAATTCCTCGGTCGGACTTCACTTTTCACATTTGTACGGTAAATCGTCCGTGGACGTGTCGGACACATTTTCCGACCCGAGGACGTGTGGGGAATACTTCCCAATGCGATTCGTATGGACTTTTTACCATGCGAATCGTAATTGGCAGTTTGTACGGCACTTGTGCGATTCGTACGGTAAAAAGACCGGATACGAGTCGTACGGGGAATTTTTTTACCGGATCGTGATCGGCACCTCAGTGTCATTAGCGCTGGGCACACACAAAACAAATGAGTTAGAGTTTCGTTGTGGTATCCACATAGTCTGCATTGGAGACTTTCGTTCTGATGTTTCCACGACGGTCTTAGATCTTTTGAAAAATGCAGGCCCAGTCTGTAGTCAATGAAATTTTTTTTTAAATGTTGACTAAAGTGAGTTGCTAAATAGGTCTGCTGTTTCTGATAAGAGTAGGAGGAGATGACAGTCCAAGCATGGCGTCGAGTAGCCAAAGTAGTTTTATCCTCTAGTAGAGATTTCCTTTTTGCCTCTCTGTTGGCTATTTTACAGAAAGAAGTGTGTTCAATTTCTTTGTTCCATGTTTCTAGGAGATCTAGTTCGTGCAAGCAGGTGTTCAAGTAGGTTGCCCAAGAGTTTCCAGTAGACACTCTGTCTTGGGAGCTTATCTCTTGCCAACAAACATAGTCCATGGACTTGGATTGAGCTAGCCGAAGTTTGTGACACCATTTTACAAACCTTGACATTGAACGAAGGTGTTGATTTTGTAAACCAAATTCGAGACGGATTTGAGCAGCAGATGCTGATTTAGGTAGATTGAACACAGATTTGTAGATTTTGTTCTGTAGTTCGTTTAAGATTTTGGCCTCGCCTCCGAGCCAAGTGACTAGTCCATATGATAGTGTAGGTTGAATTTGGGCAGACATTACCCTAAGGAGGTGCGTATAGTCTGGTCCCCCCATTTTTTTTTTAAGCTGTCTATATGCGTAAATGAATGTTTGGGACTTTGCTCTAATAGTCCGAGTGTGTTCTTTTTTTGAATTGCCTTTCCCAATCGTCACGCCTAGGTACCGGTAATAGTTCTCTTCTTCCAGTACTGACTTATCAATCGTCCATACAAATTTAATCTTCTTGTGCTCAACTAGACGAAGGATTTTTGTTTTTTCCCTGTTTAACTCCAGTTTTTCTTGTGTTAGATAGGAATGAAGGTTGGTTATTAGGCGTTGTAGACCTATTGGGGTTTTGCTTAATAGAACAATGTCGTCGGCAAACTGTAGGATTGGAATGAATTTGTTCCCTAGTTTGGGTGCATGGCTGTTTATTTGTCCTAGGTTACTACCTAAGTCTGCCAAAAACAGGTTGAATAGGCACGGGGCCAGGACACAGCCTTGTTTTAAGCCGTCCTGAGTTTTGATTTTTGATGTTAAGCTCGATCCCTGGCTTAATTTAACCCTTGCCCATGTGTCTGTGTATAGGCTGATTATTGCGTTTAGCAACATCCTAGGCATCCCCCAGACTTTGAGCTTTTCCCATAGTCTTGACCGGCTCACTCGATCGAAGGCTGCTCTTATGTCTATAAAACACCCGTACAATTGTTGGTTCTTTTTCTCCGCTCTCTCCATTAGCAGTGCCAGTGTCGTCAGGTTTGTTGTTATCCCCATCCCCTGTCTGAAGCCGATTTGGAAAAAGGGAAGCAAATTGTTGTTTTCTACCCATTCTTGAACCTGCTCTAAAAGACATGAAGCATACAGTTTTCCTTTTACATCTATAAGAGAGATCAGCCTGTAGTTAGCTGGGTTTCTTCTGTTCCCCTTTTTATAGATGGGGTGGATGATGTTTCCTTTCCACGATGTTGGCATACGGCGAGAGGTAAAGATTTGGTTGAGCAAAGCTGTTAGGTGGTTGGACCAAAAGTCCTTGTTTAATTTAAATACGGCAGTCGGCAGTCCATTTGGACCTGGTGCACCCTCGGGTTTTAGTTTCTGTAAAAGTTTAGTTACACTTTTGCAGGATGTCAATGCTGGCTGGTCGCAATCCCATTTTTCCTTGTCCTGGTCAATTAGTTTATTTGAACTTTCCTGGGGGCCCACTTGATTGCCTGAATCCTCTGCATTAGTTGCCCGTAGCATTTTATTAAATGGGGCAGTGTCCTTTGTTGCATAGAGATTCCTTACGTGGGCTTCCCAGACATCGGCATTGATGCCAGGATCATAAGACATCTCTTCGCCTTTGTTCAATTTATTAATAATCCCCCAGAACTCTCGAGAGTTTTGCTGTTTGCTGGCTGCTAGGATTTTTAGCCATATTGATTCTTTATATTTGGCCTTTGCAGCCCACAGCATTTTACGGTAATTCTTCCTCAAGCTCCTTAACAGACTGTGGTTCAAGTTGCTTCCATGGTTTTTGGAAGGTTGAACGTTCCGTTGCTCCCTGGATATTTTTTTTTTTCCAGTCTTAATTCATCAGTGAACCAGGGTTCTTTTAAGATTTTCAAGTTGTTTTGTATGGCTGGGGGAGCAGAGTGCTTTTGAATTAACGTCTCAACCAGGTTTTCCCAGCGTTTTACAAGGTCTCCGTCCTCTAGTTGTTCATCTTCTAACATAAATTTGTTTGCTGTTACTTGGATTTCTTCGATTTTTCCCCCTCTCCATCTGATTTTTCGCAAGTTAAATTTCTCCGGCAAGTCAGACAGGGTGATTATCTTGTTAAGCCTGGTGACTGCTGTTTTCAACCTGATGATTTGGGGAAAGTGATCACTTTCTGTACGGTGGGCTATGTCGTAGTCTACGATACTGTCTATTATGCTCTTGCTTATAATTGTAAAGTCTATGGTGGACTTGACTTTCCCACTCTTGTAAGTTGGTCCTGTTGTTGAGTTTCCCCTTTTTTCACTTCTGAGGATTATCAGGCCCTGTGTTTCTAGGGTATTCAAGAAGGTTGCTAAGTAACCTGATCCGAATTTTGTGGTCTAGTTACAACTAGATGTTCCGTCTCCCGTTAGGTTAGAATTAAAGTCCCCTGAAATTATCAGTGGACATTGCTCGTTTGATTTCTGTAGGACTTTGATGAGTTTAGCTAGTGTTTCCATTTTTTCTTCCTTGCTTGACCGTTCAGGGTGAATGTAGATGTTTATTATTAAAAATTGTTGTAACAGCTTTCTGGTTATTTTTACTACTTGTACCCAGCTTAACCCCACGTCCAACATCTCGGTTTCCCAGTTAAATTTCTGGGATACGTATATCGACAGCCCTCCACGTGGATGTCCAAATTTGGACAGCTTCTTTGCCAGGATGTGGTGTTCTGCGAAGCCTGGAATTGCAGGATGTATCAGATTCCAGGTCTCTTGGAGGAGGATTATGTCGTGTTTTTGTAAAAAGTGTTGGGTCTCGTGATCCTGGTCCATACTACTAAAACCATGTGTGTTCCATGAACACGAATTAATTATTTCCGGATAAGCTTTGTCGGAATATTGGTTTAGTGTGTGTTTATTATAAAATAGTGTTGCGACAGTTTTAGGAACTCTGTTGGTTTAGAATCAAAGGGATCCACGACCAGTCCTGGACTGAACTAGGGGGTCCTTTATTGGAAGGCAGGGTTGGGTAAGTGTACGTTGTTCCAGGGGTTTTCGCCTGGGTAGTAGAGCAGACACCGCGGAGACATGATTTATGCTTGTGACCGATTGATTCTTTCCCTTTTGGTGGAGAGGTGCCTCCGGTTAGGGGATATGGGTATCTGGGGCGTTTATGTTGGATCAAGGTTATACCCCAGCACTCGAATGATCTTTTGTTGGCAAAGATTTTAGCAGCTGTGTCCTTTGTGGCCCAGGTGGTAACTGAGACTTCTATGTCTGGAGAGTGTTTGTTTTGCCGAAATTCAACTGCCAGCAAGTCTTGGGAAACTGTCCCCCTGAGCTCTGGAATAGTGTTGATTAATTTTATTATGTTTCCTCTGTTGAGTGTGTCGTGCCTGCCTCTTGTAACGTATTCTGGTATAAATGATAAAATTGGTTCCATATCCTCCTTACAGGGTGTTTCGCTTACTCGGGAATCCGGCTTGAGGGATTCACCATTGCTTGTAGGCCTAGTTGAGGCCTGACTTGAGCTTTCCTCCTTTTTCTTGTCCCTGGGAGATATCTGTTCTCCATTTAAGCTTTGAATAATTTTTGCTTTATCTTGATTTTTGCTACAAATTATACATTGGCGTACGTGTTCAGTTGTTGTGATCTTAATTGGGGTCTTGTCCCTAATGAGTCTTTGTGATCTTCAATGGGGTCCGGTCAAACTCTTGATTAACAAGCCTAGGTTTGTGTCGTGAATGCTTGGAGTTTTTGTCGTATGCTTCGCCACCCCTTTCTTGTATTGTCTCTATGCTCTGAAATTTTAGAGGCGGACTGGCCTCGGTGGAAGTGATTGAGTCAATTGAGAGTGAGTGGTGGTTTACTAAGTGCTTGTTTCGAGCATCCTCAACTAATGTGGCCATTGTCAGTCCTTGTTTGCTAGGCCTTTCAGTAATAATTCCAGATGTTAGTGGAGACAAATGCTGGTTTGGGCTCCCAGTTGGTGTTAGTCCTAGTTCGTGAGGTGACCCTAGTGTCGTGGGTTTCTTGTTCGGAAGGCTTAACCGACCGTGCTCTGGGTCCTCTGTGCTACTAGTCAAAGTGTTAGGAGGTTTATGTAACTTTACTGGTTCTCCTCTTGAGTTGTTTCTGAATATCGGAAAGAGGGGGTCTAAGGCGGTTGGTTGGTTGCTTTTTGCCTTCGATCTTCCCTTCCTAACTTGTTTCCTTTGCCTTTTTGTCAAATTGACTTGGGGTTGAGGGTGGAAAGTGGCCGGAGGCGTAGTTGAGTGAAGTTCTAAAATATCAGGTTCTTTTGGCTGGAGCTCTGTACAAGCTGTTTGGTTGTGTAACCTGTCCTCCCGTTTACTGGACTTTGTGGTGTGAGAACTTGAAACACTACTTTTTTCTTTTCTAGGATTGTTTTTTGTATTGACTGGTATGTCTTGGTTGGTTTTGTGATTGTTTGATAATTTTACAACTCCCAGGATGTCTTTTAGGATTTCAGGAAGAGATGCTAGTTTCTCAATAATGCTCCCACATTCACAAACGGTTGGTGAAGGGACAATGTGTCCTTTGTTGGGTACAAATTTGTTTGAATTGTTGTTTGGGGAACCCTCCATCCTTAGTCTATTTGCCAATGTAGATATTAATGTGTCAATCTTGGAACTAATGAGTGCAATGTGGGGAACAACCTTTACAACGCAACTTTTACAACGCACTACCTTTACAACGCATTTTTTACAACGCACAATCCATTACAACGCATGACATTACAACGCAGGACACTACAACGCATTTCTAAATACTACCTTTACAACGCATTCCATTACAACGCATACTACCATTACAACGCATACCATTACAACGCATGATATAGTAATATACTATCCAACACTTACCCTACTGTTGCACCCCCTGGAGTTAGAATAGTAATTTTTACCCCTATACTATCCAACAGTTACCCTACTGTTGCACCCCCTGGAGTTAGAATAGTAATTTTTACCCCTATACTATCCAACACTTACCCTACTGTTGCACCCCCTGGAGTTAGAATAGTAATTTTTACCCCTATACTATCCAACACTTACCCTACTGTTGCACCCCCTGGAGTTAGAATAGTAATTTTTACCCCTATACTATCCAACACTTACCCTACTGTTGCACCCCCTGGAGTTAGAATAGTAATTTTTACCCCTATACTATCCAACACTTACCCTACTGTTGCACCCCCTGGAGTTAGAATAGTAATTTTTACCCCTATACTATCCAACACTTACCCTACTGTTGCACCCCCTGGAGTTAGAATAGTAATTTTTACCCCTATACTATCCAACACTTTCCCTACTGTTGCACCCCCTGGAGTTAGAATAGTAATTTTTACCCCTATACTATCCAACACTTACCCTACTGTTGCACCCCCTGGAGTTAGAATAGTAATTTTTACCCCTATACTATCCAACACTTTCCCTACTGTTGCACCCCCTGGAGTTAGAATAGTAATTTTTACCCCTATACTATCCAACACTTACCCTACTGTTGCACCCCCTGGAGTTAGAATAGTAATTTTTACCCCTATACTATCCAACAGTTACCCTACTGTTGCACCCCCTGGAGTTAGAATAGTAATTTTTAACACTATACTATCTAATACTTACCTTAAATGCAATTTAATATTATGCGTTGTAATGGTATGCGTTGTAAAGGTAGTATGCGTTGTAATGGATTTGCGTTGTAAAGGTAGTTTTTAAAAATGCGTTGTACTGTACTGCGTTGTAATGTCATGCGTTGTAATGGATTGTGCGTTGTAAAAAATGCGTTGTAAAGCTATGCGTTGTAATAGTATGCGTTGTAACGTCATACATCCGTGCAATGTGCTCTGCAATTACATTTATGAGGTCAATTTGGACCTCCATTTTGTCAGACTGATAATTGAGCGCGTTTATAGCCTGGTCCAGTGTACTTATTAGTGCGTTCCCCCAGTGTACGTTGGGCTCTTGACTACCTGTACGCCCATCCTGTTTGGCTGTAGGTGAGATCTTGCTTCCTGATGAAATGGAAATAGGCAGCTGCGTGTTTTCTTTACTTGTTGTACCTCCATAACTAGTGCTGTCTTCTATCCAGATTCTTTGATTGTCGGGGTTTTCTGCCAAATTGGATGGTGTGGAGGCAACAGGGCCCAGTGTAGTCTCCTTAAAGGGCGGGTCTTTTGATGGAATGGACCCTGGCACCGGTATTTTTAGTATACTTGACCTTGTTGTTTTTTGTCGATTTGAACCATTTGATACAAGGTGGGACTGTAACCGGACGTCCTCCCCTCCTGTCCTCTGCTTTGGTGATCCGTTAATTTCACCCTGCAGTGACTCCATTGGCAAGTCTCCGTTGTTTCTGTGGCCGTTTAGGTTCGTTTTTTCCAGACTATTGAAGATGTTCTCTAGAGATTCGTTTCCTAAGCTTGTTAAAAAAATCGGTGATGGCTGTAGGTCACTCATCACATCTCTTTTACTTGATTGAGGATTTAGTTGAGTCTGGTCCTCTTGCCGCGGAGATGTCAACATGGTTTTAGGCATAAGTTGGTTTGGTTTATGGACCTGGGCCTGGGCCTGCACAGTTACCGGGCGGAGTCCTGGCGGTTGGTTACCCAAGGGTTCGGAGGCTAAAAGTGGGAGAGGTCGTACAGTTTCGCTAGATGTTGGGTCGAGTGGCCAGTTGCCCGGAAGAGGGCTTGCCAAAGATTTAAAAGGTTTAGGCTTGGCTGGTTGGATAGGGCTCGGCAGGTATTGCGCCTCCTTTGTTGTCGCAAAAAGTGCGGAAACCGGGTCATTTAGAAAGAAGAATTTGTCGATTTTGAGCTGGCTTCCTGAATTGTGTCCAGTTTTGACAGGTGACCCAACTGGTCCAGCCGTTGATGTCCTCAAGACAGCTTTCCCTCCTGTTTGTACTGCTACTAGGATGTGGTTATCGTGAGGGGTTGTGTCAGAGGTTGGTTTTTTTTTTTTTGCCTTTTTACCCCGTGAAGGTTTATTCGGTGGAGCTTGCCTGGTTGTTCCTGATCTCATGTCTTAGTTGCCTGGTTGCCTGCTTTTTGGCTAGATGTAGGTTCGGAGATTAGTGCTGGCTACTGGCTCTCGGAAACACCTGCACTCACCTAGACACTGCACTCACCAATTTCCGGCAGCTCAGGGCCAGTGCAGGGTTGATTGAGCGATGGAGTGACAGCAAGTCAGCGGTGAAGGCGTGAAAGAGGCCGTGTGAGGCCGTAAGAGGCCGTGGGAGAGAGGAACCTCCTCAATCAGTCACTCACACGGTGTCAACTTCTGGCCTCCGACAATCGCAAACCTGGCCTGGCCTGGCCTAGGGCTAGGGCCACTCAATCATCAGTTTAGGTGGAAGCCTGCAGGAAGATTTTCTGCTGTACCATGTCCAACAGGTTCTGCTGGCACTGATAATTAACAAGGGCAAGATGAGACAGGGTGCAGGGTGCAGTGGATGCAGTTGTTATTAAAGTTAAAGGAGAACTCCACCATTCACCCCTCACCTCTGTTTGTCTTGTGCTCTCCTCGATGCAATCTTCCGTTGCTTCGGCTGATGCACTGAAGCTACTGCTGCTGATTGCTGGTGGCACTGGTTCCGAGTCCGGCTCTTAAGGCTCTCTTGGATCACTCACCGCCGCTCGAACGGGAAGGGACCCACTCCCACTTCCCGCTGCCGCCACCGCCACCAGACTCAAGCCCTGTCTCGCCCTGTCAGCAAGGGCCAAGGTCAGCTCGGTGTCAAGTAGCGGGCTCCGCTCCGCTAGCGTGCGTGAAAATCGTGGAAAGCCTGCAGCCTGCACCCGGTCGAGGGGCCCCCAGCCTAAGCGGTGCTCGGCACTCGATGGATCCTCGAGCAACGGCTAGGCGGCCGGGCGGTAGGTGTACGGCGAGCGGCTGGAAGCTGGAAGAGCGCTGCGATCACCCGCACGGCTCAGGTCTGTTCTGCTCAGCTCGGCGTCCCGGCAATCCGCAAAACCTGGAGCCTGGATTCAATGTCGGCAAAACAACAGTTCAGCTGCTACAAGTTCAACATGGAGCATTCGCATGTTGTTATAGATTTTTTAAAAGAATTTATTTTATCAACTTGGGCAACTGGTGTGAGTAAAGTATTTGGTGAAGTTAAACTGCTTAATATACGCTCTAGTAAATGTCCAGCACCTGCCCTGACGTAAGTACTTGGTGGAGTTAGAATAGTAATTTCCCCCCAGTTACTGTCCAGACTGTCCAGCATCAGCCCTGAGGTAAGTAACCAATTGAGTTTGAATAGTAATTTTGCCCCCCAAGTCACTGTCTCAGCACCTGCCCTGAGGTAAGTGCTTGGTGGAGTTCAAATAGTAATTGTGGTGGGAGTTGGAATAGTCATTTTGTCTCCTAGTAACTGTCTAGCACCTGCCCTGAGGTAAGTACCCAGTGGAGTTATAATAGTATTTTTCGCCCTCGTCACTGTTCAGCACCTGCCCTGAGGTAAGTACACGGTGGGATTTAGAATAGTAATTTTACACCCAGTCACTGTCCAGCACCTGCTCTGAGGAAAGTACTTGGTGGAGCTAGAATAGTATTTTTGCCACTGTACACCATCTATCCAGAGGTAAGTGCCCGGTGGAGTTAGAATACTAATTTTGACTCCAGTCATTGTGCATAACCTGTCCTGAGGTAAGTACATATAATGGGAGTTAAAATAATGATTTTGCACCCCAGTTACTGCCTAGTAGCTGCCCCGAGATAAGTATCTGGTGGAGCTAGAGTAGTCATTTTGCTCTATAGTTACTATAGTTACTGTTTAGCATGTACCCGTAGGGAAGTATCTGGTGGTGTTAGAATAGTAAGTTTACATCCCAGTCATTGTCCAGCACCTGATATGAGGGAAGAAAGTGATGAAGGTGTAATAGTTATATTTTCTTCTACTAAATTATTGGTATTTGCTTCTAATTGTACACCTAGCTATTTTGCTATATTTATTTCAGTTAACGTTTAGTAATTGTTATTGAGACAGTTTGTCACTTTATTTGTTTTCTTTAGTAATATAAAATATATATGTTAGAAAAATACTATTTTATAAACCTGCAATATTGTTTTGAATAATATAATTTAAAATATACGCACCCAGTACGTGTTGTCTGGTGAATTTTTGTACATTTTGTGGAAGAAATCCATAAGTTTAGAAAAAAAAAATTAATCGATATGTAATATAACTAAATGATAGAAATACAAGAACTTTTTTGTGAAAGCTCTACTTACTTGGACGGGTAGATTGTAGTCTATGGTAATAAAGACGCGCTTCTGTAACAATCTCTGTGTGGTCACAAACACGATCAGTGTACCAGTATGGTGGGCAGTCCATTTTATACATGTTTGATATGGTATATGAAAATGAAAACAAAGATATATGTTGAAATGTACGTTTTCATGTGAGTTTTATTGTGAATGTGTAGTTTATTATTTTGTTCGTATGAAGAAAACATTTATTCCACTTCCTGTTGGACATTAAGAGCCATTTTAATTTTGGAAAAGCTGAAAATAAGGGGCTAAAATAAAAGTAGGACTAAGTTGCAAACGTATTTAGGAACGCCTTTTTTAAAATAATAGGCTTATTTTGTGATGTTTGATTTGTAATGTTTATTTGTAGAATGTGTTTTGTAAAAGATTAGTTTGCAGATTTTTTATTGTGATTTTTCAGAAATTATTTTCATTTTTTAACATTTCGTGACTTAAAGAGCTTTTCTACATTTTATTTATTTATTTATTTATTTGTATAGTGCAACTAATACCCTTAGGCATCTAGGCGCTTGGCATCAAATCACATGATAGCACTGGGATTTCCCTGAAAGGCTCGAGATCTGGAATAAGAAAAGCTATAAGGTAAATAACCAAGTTTTTAGACCTTTCCTAAAAGAGAGCAGGTCATGCAAGTTTTTAAGCTTAATAGGCAGATGATTCCACAGTCTGGCCATGATGTTTACAAAGCTTTTACCACCCCAGTTCGAGAGTCTGGGTTTTGACACCTCAGCAAGTTTGTGTGATGAGGACAGAAGATTTCTGGATGGAGTGTACCAGCAGAATCGGTTAATCAGATAGTCTGGGCCATGTTTATGTAGGGCCTTGAAGGCAATGCATAGGGCCTTAAAATTGATATGTTTTTCCACGGGTAACCAATGTAGGGCATTAAGGGCCTGCTTGGCTGAGGAGTATGTAGGAATGCCAAAGAGCAGAAGAGCTGCAGAGTTTTGAAGAACTGCAGTGTGACAAGGAGTCCCTTATTTATACTGACCAGCAGGGAGTTGCAATGGTGCAACCTTGACAAAACAAGTGCCAAGACCACCGTTTTTTGTAGTTCTGGAGGTTTAAAAGTAAAAAATGTTCTCAAGATTTTCAATGTGGAAAATGTATATGAAGTGAGCGCCTTCATGTGATGGGAAAAAGACAGAGTTGTGACAAAGATGACTCCCAGGTTTTTTGCCTTAGTCGCGGGAGTAGGAAGGGGACCCAGTTCCAAAGGCCAGTCAGCACACCAGAAGGACAAATGTCTGCCAAAAAGTAAAACTACAGTTTTATTAGAGTTTAATTTGAGGCAGTTCTCTGAGATCCATCTGCTCACATGTTGCATACAGGCTTGAAAGTTCTGGGCTGTGTCTTGAATATTGTTTGAAATGGAGACAATTATCCGAGTATCATCCGCATATAAAACCATTGCAAAACCGTAGGATTTAATCAATCTGGCTATCGGGGTAACATACATGTTAAAAAGGGTTGGGCTCAAAGAAGAGCCCTGTGGGACCCCACATGGGAGCTTGAAGCTATGCGACCTAAAGCCATCCACTTCCACTACTTGTTCTAGATATGTCAGAAAAGATTTGAAAAGTGAGAGGGCTGCTCCTGCTATACCTATTTCTTGGAGGCGATTTATCAGGAGGCTGTGATCTATCGTATCGAACGCCGCACAAGAGAGCCAGTAGAAACAAGGAGGCCATGTCTCCATTATGTACCGAACGTCTAATTTCTACTGATGCAGTGAACAGTGCAAGCTCTGTACTGTGTTCACTCCAGAAGCCGTACTGCGTTGGGTCCAGGATGTGGTTAGTGTTAATGAATGTAGTTAATTCTTAGTTCATATGCTTTTCAAGAAGTTTTGCTGGTAAGGGCAGGCAGGTGATTAAACAATAGTTGCTAGGATCTATTTTATCTGAGTTGGATTTTTTTACAGTGGTAAAATAGAGATCTTTTTCCAGATTTTTATGAATATTCCAGTTCTGAGGGCTACATTGAATATGTCGGTGAGTTGACATACAACTGTCTCTGCCACTGTTTGCACTATCTAGGGAGGGCAGGATCCATTGGCGATCCGGTTTTAGTGGCCGAGAGAAGTTTACCAACCTGCTCATAAGATACAGGTGGAAAGTCTGAAAATTGAGGAATTTCGGGGTCCCGGAGAATATTGCAATCTTTTGATTCTGATCTCTCTGCATCAGCTTGTAGAGGCAAAAAGCTTGTGCCCTTTAAAGGCCGTGAAGCAAACGCTTCATAAATGCTAGATACCTTTCCACAGAAGGAAGATGCTGGGATGTTACAAAAAGCTTGGTCTATTACAGTGTTCCTAGACTCCTGAGTGAGGCTAAGTTTCTGGACCATAGCAAACAATTCTTTAGAATTGTTCTTCGCTGCTTTAATTTTCTCAGAGAAATAGACAATTTTAGTTTTATGAATCGTTTCTTTATATTGTGTTAGTAATTCCTTATATGTTTCTTTTTCCTTGGTGTCATAGGACTGTCTCCAGCGCCTTTCTTTTCTACGACATCGCCTCTTAAAAAGCCTTAGCTCCTCTGAAAACCTTGGTTCTGTGGGGGTCGTTCTGCTAATTATCACTGTTTTCTGAGGGATTATTGCTTGTACTTATGACGCAATCCAGCTATGATAGTCTAATGATGCTATCTCTGGATCTTGAGATAGAAGGGGTCTGCTATTGACCAGTTGGGTGTTAAACTCAGTTTTATCTAGGCGATGCCATTGGTATCGCCTATGGCTTTTGACTGAGAATGGCTTGTTGCCAGCCATAGAAGGCATTGTTATATTGGTTATAATGATGCGTTGTAATGGTGTGCGTGCTAATGTGATACGTGGTAATGGTAATGAAATGTTTAATGAAATTCTATGCATATGTGCGGTAGTGTGTTTTGTGGTGAAAACATGCATTATACTGGTAAGTGCGTTGTAAAAGCACATTGTTAAGGCATGTGTTGTAAAGCCACTCATTGTTCTGTCATACATATGTCCTCTGCCATTCTGATGAAGTAAAATTTGTCCCCAAAATTCTAAATCAAGCCTTCTGTCACCCCAGTGAGGGTTATGATTGTGCTATAAAAAGAATTAAATTAATGAACACATGTTTAAATAATTTGAACAAATAATTAAGCAATAGTTCTCTTTACCTTGCAGTATCTCTTGGGGCCAATCATTTGCTTGTGTTTTTGCAAACAACAAATATTATGAGACAGTTTCCAAGCTCTCCAATAGGAAAAAAAGTATGCCAGTGGTGACCCCAGGAAAATTATGCAAATAAATCGTGGACTGTAACTGCAAAGAGTCCTGATAGTGGTAGACTGGACTATTGTAATGTGATCTGCACATCACTATGTGAAATGTGGCCTGTTATCCCTGTATGAGCTCCCAGTGGAATCATGGATTCAATTAAAAGTCCTGTGTACCACTCATCAGGCACACTGGAACAAAAAACATACCTAGGTTCAAAGCAGAGCCCCACATTACATTCTAAACATAATTCTTGATTGGCAAATCTTCACCTCATTCAATAAAAACATTCAAATGACAGAAACATGAAGCAGATCCCTGGGAGCACAAGGACACACATTTTAGGAATGCCATGGAACCCAGCCAGACCCTAATCACCTACTGTTCAGAGAGCATCTGAAGACTGAATTATTCATAGAGGCATTTTGATGATCTCAGAGATTGACATAAGCACATTTATGGGAATACCGAGTGGAGATGCTCCACCTCACATTTGTTTCAACTCTGCCTCCTTCCTAATCATCCGCAAAATCCTCATCTTCCTTCAGTGCTTTGTACCAGCTACAGAGGCACATGTCTGGTGCTCTATAAACCTCACAATCAAATATATAAGTCACTTAGACATTTACAATCTCTTGCCTCAGTCCCATTCTTTCTGCAGGAATTCAATTCAATTCAATTCTAAATTTTTAGGGTATGGCTATTCACCCAAGAGGGTGTCCAGGCACTGAGGTCTCGCTGGGCTATGTTGGACAGCTAGATCTCGAGTCTCTTTCTGAATTCTGTGAGAGATGGTAATGTTCGAAGGTGAAGGGGAGGTCATTCAAGGCTTTGGCGGTGAGGTAGGAGAAGGAACAGCTACCACTGCGGCTTTGGCGGATGTGGGGAGTGTGTGCAATGGCGTGGGAGGCGGAGCACAAGTGTCTCGAAGGTTGGTGGAAGTTCAGGCGGTAGTGGATGTGTGCTGGTCTTTGGTCGTGGAGGGCTTTGTTGGCGTGTGTCAGTATCTTGAATTGACATCTTTTCCGGACAGAGAGCCAGTGGAGGTTCCTGTGGTGGGGGTTGATGTGAGTCCGCTTGAGGAGATCGAGGCCACTGAGTTCTGTATCAACTGGAGTCACTTCAGGAGCTGGGTGGTGATTATAGAGTAAAGTGTGTTTCAGTAGTCCAGGTGGATGGTGACCATGGCTTGAGTGTTTTCATGCTGCTGACAGGGATCCATCTGAAGATCCTTTGGAGCATGCAGAGCGTGTGGAAGCAGCTGGATGAGACCATGTTGATCTGTTGTTTCATGGTGAGTTTCCTGTCCAGGATGATGCTGCGGTTGTGGGCGTGGTCTGTCGGTGAGGGGGTGGGTCTTAGATTCGTAGACAACCAGGTGTCTTCCCATGGGGAGTTGTGATTCCCAAAAATCTGCATTTTCATCTTGCCCGTGTTGAGCTTCGGGCAGTTGGTCTTCATCTAGTTGACGACATTCATCATGGCATTGTGGAAGTAGGTTCTGGTGGTGAGGGTGTCTTCCGCGAGCGAGAAGATGAGCTTAGTGTCGTCTGCATAAGATATGATGTTTAGGCCCTAGGCTCTGATAATGTCGGCCATGGGTGTCATGTAGGTGTTGAACAGGGTCGGGCTGAGGGATGAACCTTGAGGGACGCCGTAGGTGTTGCTCTTGGGCACCAAGGTGAAGAGTGATGACTGGATTTTCTGGGTGTGTCCTTTGAAAAAGGATGCAATATATTTGAGGGAGTCTTCCGGGACCCCGACGTGGTGGCGCCTCTTGAAGAGGGTGTGGTCAGATACAAAATTTAGCAGAAAGAACTAAATGCAGTGAAAATATAAACAAAGAAAAACTGGCAAGGCAATTTATTCTTTGGCTTTTGCATTTGAGGCCACAAATTACTCTATGGTCAAACACTTAGCATTTGTAGTTATCATACAGAATGAAAAGCATTTTGAACAGAAAACACGTGCATAACATTTTGAATGATTTACACTGCAAAAGGCAGATGGTTGTATGTCAGACCCCATCCCTCGGGGCCAAATACATTAAAAAAGGGAAGGGGTAACCTACTGTAAAATAATCAACAACCAGCCAGACCCCACACAAAATCTCTGTGAACAATGGCAGGTCAATATTGGACAACTAGAGGTGCCTGGTGTTAAGAACGTCCGTCTTTCCAGTTTAACTGTGATCATTTGGACTGTGGGTAGGGGATAACCGCAATGGAGAGGGGCTTGAATCACCACGAGAAGTAGCAGTCCCCTCCAGACTACGGCTGGTACAGCTCAAGGTGCTCCATAGAACATATCTGTCCAGGGTAGTACTAGCCAAAATAGGAAGAGACGATACCCAGCTCTGTCTGCGTAACTGTGGAGACATAGGTATATTCTATCATATAATATGGGAATGCCCGAGGAGCCAAACATATTGGGAAACTATCATGGCCACAATAGCGCAGATAGGCGGAGCTCCAGTACCATCAGCACCCAAACGATGTCTACTAAACATGTGGGAAGCCACGGACCAAAACCGCAGGGCCCAAGATTGGGCTACGCTGGGCATTATGATAGCGAAGCGCAATATAGCCAAATACTGGGGGGTGCAGACAACACCAACATATGCAGAATGGTGCACAGACATGGACTGGGCAATGGTGACTGAAAAAGCAGTATATGTAAATAGGGGGTGTCCTAAAAAATGAGAGCGGGTGTGGGGAGGATGGAGAAAATTTAGGGAAAATGTTTGTACGCCGCCACCAGGAGATCCTTTGTCAGATGACAATTGAAGCAAAACGGTGATAGAGATCGGGGAAATTGTTGGTGGCGATTATGAGGGAGTTGGGCACAGAAACTAGAGAACTCAGTCATGGTGTGAAACTAGAACATTTTAAGTATCTGTAATTTACTGTTTTTGTGATGGCATCAGAAGTCGTGTAACTAATTAAAAAGATGTTTTTTTTAAAAGGGAAGGGGCCCTGTCTTTCTCACACACTTTGGAGAACTCTCCATTGCGGTAATCCACTACCCACAGTCCAACTGATCACAGTTAAACTGGAAAAACAGACGTTCTTAGCACCAGGCACCTCTATGAAGCCACTTTGACTGGGAAAACCTGCAATCTTCAGACAACAGCCTTCACCCAGCTACTCACTACTTTCAAAAGGCCAACAAACCGATGGAACGCTGCTACATAAAAACTATGGGGCATATTATCAAGGACGGCGTTAACATTAATGGGCTTGATAATATGCCCTGGAGAATTCCCATAGACGCCCATGTTCACACCAGAACATGGACTTCTATGGGAATTCCATAGAGCATATTATCATGCCCATTATCTCCGGTTTAGCGGCAGTTTTCTGCCTCTAAACCGTCGATAATTTTTAACGCCGTCCTTGATAATATGCCCCTATATAGCATACCATATGAGATAACATACTTCCTGTCATACATTATAAGAACACTACACATTTTTAAGATTAAAGATGCACCTCCAGGTAGAATTAAAGGGGGTTTTATTAAGATACAGAGGACAAACCCCCAGAAGATCTTCTCAGCTCCACAGCCAAGCCTCACTGAGGACTCAACAATCTAGAATCCCCTGTGAAACCTCCTTGCTAAGAGACTCAGCATTTACAAGCATATTGAGTAAAGCAGTAATATCATTACATTAAAATATAACACATCTCCCTTTTTATACACAGACAAAATTACCAACTTTAACATTTCCTTCACAAGTAATTTCCTAACAATAACATAACCTAAAAAGAATAAAAATTAAAAAAAACAAATAAAGCACGATGATGAGAACTTCAATCGCACACATAGTCTTCCAATTTCTTTGGTTTGGATTTGATACGTCCACTAGGAATTCTTTTGGACACTTCACGTGCATCACTAACATTGGAATTCTTTTCTAACCATATTTTTACCTCAACATCATTACATTTGGCAATTCTTCGTGTGTTCCACCAATTTCCATCAGATAATTTCACCAAGTTACCATTGACACATACCACTTCTTTAGGTTTAGAATATTTTGACCCACCTTTTCTTGACCTTTTCCCTAAACAAGATCTTACGTAATCTCCCTTCTCAATAACATTAGAAACTTTGGTTATCCTATCATTATGCCTTTTCCGGTAAGCATCTTGATGCTTCTCAACCTTGGTACGCACATCTCTAATCTCAACATTCTTTTTACCACTCCTTCCCATCCATGCTGGAACCGAAATGGTACAAGGCACCCTCCCTTTGAGTAAACTAAAAGGAGTTTCTCCAGTGGCTGAATGGGGTGTAGTTCTATAATTCCATAATAATCTTTTTACTTCAACTTTCCAATTTTTATTTGTGGACACACACAATTGGATGCAATCCCCCAAAACTCGGTTGAAGCGTTCCACTAAACCATTTCCCCTGGGATGATACACTGGAGTTCTCAAATGTTTAACACCTAACTTATTTAGAAAAACACCAAACTCTTCAGAAGTAAATTGAGGTCCATTGTCCGACAATATCTCCGCAGGACATCCCTCTCTTCTAAATATCTCATCACAGAATGCAATCACGCTGCTAGATTTGACTTCACTAACAAATGCAACTTCTGGCCATTTTGAATGATAATCCATCATCACAATAGCATATCTCTCAGATGCTGATAAACAATCAAATGGTCCACATATATCAATTCCCAATCTTTCCCATGGTTTTTCGGGTAATCTGATGGGAGTGATTGGAGTCTCCTTCAACACATGAGTTTTGTCACTGCATGTGCAAGCAATACATTCTCTCACGTGTCTTTCTATATCTCTATCCATCCCTGGCCACCAGAAATCCATTCTGGCCTTCCTTTTAACAGCCGACATTCCCTCATGACCCTCATGTAACAATTCCATCAACCTCCTTCTTAACGAAGATGGAACAACCAATTTGTCACATCTCCTTACAATGTCATTTACAACCGATAACTCCTCCCACACATCTTTATAGCATTTTACAGACTCATCCAATTTCCAACCGAAAGAAGTAGGTAAACTTTTGACTACCTTCACCATAACAGCATCCAAAGAGATTGCTTCGTGCCACTCCTCCTCAGTAATTGCTTGACACACCTCCTCAATGCTGGCTACCATCCACTCTTCGTCAACTGTGTAATCACCCTGGTCATGGCTCACCGGTAAGCGGGATAAACAATCCGCATTGACATTCCTCACCCCAGGCACATATCTTAATTCAAATGTGAATTCTTGCAAACGATATAACCATTTAGCTATGCGTGGCGTAGCTCTTCCTGCACCCGACGTGGTAAATATGTCTATCAAGGGCTTATGATCTGAAAAGCCTCACGACCTGCCTCTGTTCTCCGACGGAGAACAGAGGCAGGTCGTGAGGCTTTTCAGTCCCGGCAACCGGCATGAAAAACTGATCATACACAATATAGGAGACTGTATTGGGCCCATGTTGGTTTCATAAGGAGTCCCATAGCCTCTGTGGGTTTATAAAATTTGGATTCTAAATTCAGTGCAACGATTGCGGCATGACACGTTTTACCACGTCTTATCGGGTGAGATATATGTGCCATCTTTAAGGATCCCATACAAGGGAGGAGACTGCCCCCATCACAGAGAATAACAGTATGATACACTCTGTGGCTGAAAGCTTTTACTGATTAAGGAGTGATTTTTCTGAGCCTCCGGCATACCCTCAAATAGATATAGTCTTTGTGGGAGTTTTGTTACAAGCATTTTGCTAGCCTGAAGAAGGTGGGGAATCATAAGATACCACCGAAACGCGTCGCTCCTTTGTACAGACTTTTGGGAAGGATTCATACAACGATTTTGAACATCAAGAAAGTATCAGGTTCACAAAGGCACTGGCAACATCTTTGGATTCAATTAAAAGAAATAATTGAAATGCTTACTGGATATGCACTTATGAACTCTTCCATCTTGGTCTATGCATTTTGAGTGCCTTTGATATATAAAAACATATCGTTACCTATGCACTTCCCTGAAGATCTTTTTGCTCTCCCATGGATTTTGTGATTAATTGTTTTTAATGTTTTTAATGTCTCTATGATATAAACAATAAATACATTGATTATTTTCTATATATTACTTTTCCGGACTCCTATTGGTGCCAATACCTGGCTCTTGTGAGTGAATGTGTATGAATTGATGTATGCTATATAAGATACCCAAGGGGGTCTTTTTTATTTGACATAGTGTCTTTGGTTGGTGTCTTGTTCCCCTTGGTGTAGTGGGACCCCTCTCGCTTTTTTTGAAAATAAACATATTGCCATAAATGTCTCCTTTCTTCTGATTACTGTTCATTTTGAAAGACAGATCAGTAGAATGAAAGACTAGTTTTCGGTTTAATTGTTTATACAGAAGCTGTAATGATGCTCCATAACAATCCTTTCAACTTGGTCGGCTCTGGAGCACACAGTATGATGCCACACCTCAACTGTAAAAAGGTATTACAGTTGAGAAGCTACAAGACGTCACAACTCAACTATAATGAGGAAATTAGAGGCAGGCTTTTACACAGGGCTTGCAGCGTCCCATGTATTATTATTATTTGTTTTTTTTAGAGTTTTATATTGCTGGAACTGAGCACCAGTTTCGGTACAGATGGACATGTTCATTTTATAAAAGTATAACATCCTAGGAGAGATTTTAAGTTACAAGCTAGCCTCTGGCAAAGCAGATAATTCAGATCTAAATCAGTTATGATTCGACTGTGCTGTTTGTTTTAAAGAAAATGAGTTGATCAATCCACTGATATGCACAAAATATGAATATATCATAAAAGTGCCCCTGTATGTGACAACAGATCCTTTGAAATATTTCCCAAAATAGAACTTGTTCAAATATCTTTTATAAAAAAGCAAATCAATTATAAGTTTTCCACTTCCACAAATATCATAAGAGCAGGGAGTCAACTTTTCAAAATCCCTCAGAAAAGGACTCAGTGAATGTATAGTCTGACAGAGGCACGTGAATCTTTTTGTTGAAAATGTAGCGCTTTTCCTTACCCAAGTTATTTGCGGAAAGTCTTTCAGAATATAAAGGCTGCACCCACAACTGAGCACATTATAGCAGTATAGCCAGCTGCCTCAGACTGCACTAGCTGTTAAAGGCCCTGAACTTAGAGCCTATAATGAGGGAGAGGGCAATACCCTTCCTCTTTCTTGACTGTGACCATCATAACACCAAAGAACTCTAGTCCGTTTTGGAACCTTCAGACTCTAGGAGAAGCAAAAGGAAATCAATTAAACCCTTCTTCAAACCGCGTGAAGCATACAATGCACCAAGCGCATATCAACAGTAATCAGTGAATTAAGGCTCAGTAGTGTGGAATCCGAAGAACTATACTTATCCCATACGTCAAGGATACAGCCATAACCATGTTCAAACACTTATACAAAATGCCTCAATGTGGGTGGGTCCAGGTCTCTTTGAGCCGTGGGCGGGAATAATCCTCGCCTCCGCGTCCTTAATAGAATTGAAACTTTCCGTCATGGTTACTAGGAAATGTTTTATTCTATGTCAGGACCGGAGGTGAGGATTATGCTCGTTCAATGCTTATCCACTACCAACGACGCCATGTTCACGATTGGTGTATAATAAAATCTTTTAAACATAGAGTCTGAAGACCAGTCTGCAGAGTTAAGAATGTCTTCTAATCTGGCGCCAACGTGAAAGCCTTGGAGGCCATCGCTCCTCGTACTGAGTGTGCTCCAAACTGCGAGACATTAATACTCGCCTCTTGCATCACCCATCTGATCTAACAAGCTATTGTTGGTGGCGAAACCGCTTTGAATGGCTTCCTTAAGGAAATGAGAAGCTGTCGCTCGTCCGGAGGACGAGTTTCCTCTGCCATATTCTCGTATTCTTTGAGGCATCCAACAACACACACCTTAGGGGATTTGTCGAAAGCTGGATAGGATATAACACTGGAAAAAGATTTAGTTCTGTGCGCTATATGAAATGTAACTCCTTCCGGGGTAAAAATGCAACCAGCAATCTCTAGTGCTCTGACATCTGACACACGTCGACAGGACAACAAACAGAGAAGCGTGGCCAATTTGGTGGAAAGCTCCTTGCGGGAAAGGTATTTATTAGCCTGCCATGATTGAAACAAACACAAAACCTTATTAACATCTCACAAAGAGGAGTATCTGGGCTCAGGGGAAGCGAAAGACAGATACCTCGCAACAGTGTGCATCCCAGAGGATGTTCCCCCACCGGAGCTCCCTCGACCGAAAGATGCCCAGCTGAGATCGCCGGCCTATAAGAATGGACAGTGCGATATGCCATGCGAGGCTAAGAAGTTCATGATAAAAACCACCTCCCACCCCAAGGGATCGTGACAGCCCCGAACACACCAACGGACCCACCTGGTCCATGCAAATTTGCAGCGTTTGCTAGTACAGTCTGCCCAGGCTGCTCTCAGTAATGTTTGAGCTGCTACCGATAGGTCAGAGATTCTCCAACGATTCCCGAAATACGCCATGCCATCAAGGGCGTCCTACCTTGTTGGACTAGAGGGTGTGGATCGCCCTAGGGATTTTTCAGGACAACAAGGATCTTGGGGTAGAAGGATTGGAGAATCCCAAGAAAGTTCCAGAAGAACTGAAAACCACACTTGAGACCTCAAATATGGGTGATTAAGACCAGTTTTGCACGTTGCCTCTGAATTTGGGTCGTCAGCCGCATTATCACGGCAAACGGGGGAAAGGCATACCCCTCCTCCTTGGACCAACACTGGGGGAAAGCATCCATCGCTGCTGCAAAGGGGTCCGGTTTCCTGCTGAAGAAACGCGGAAGCTGATGGTCAAACAGGGGCTCAAACAGGTCCACTGAAAAGGGACCCCACAAGCTGTGGAGACGTTGAAAGGTCAGAGTATGCAACTGCCAGAGGCTCATGTCCAACCAACTCCTGGTGTACCAATCCACTATGACATTGGATTCCCCTGGGAGATATTCTGCCATCACGGAGACGTTGTGGGACAAGCAGAAGGTCCAAAAGTCCTTGGCTAGGTCCGCCAAAGCCTTGGACTTTGTTCCCCCTAGATGTTTGATATATCAGACGGCCGATATGTTGTCCATTTTCAGGAGCACACTACAGGATGCCCTGTCCTTTGTCTAACGTTGGATTGCGAGGGACCCCGCCATCAGCTCTAGGCAGTTGATGTGGAGTTGACCTTTGTCTACTGACCACTTTCCTCCTGTAAAGGAGTACCCACTGCAAGCCCCCCAGCCCGACTTGCTGGCATCAGACTCTATTACCAAGTCCGGCTTGCAACCAAAAATGGCCCTTCCATTCCAGGCCTCCATGTGGTTGAGCCACCAAGTCATCTCCACCCGAACTTCCTCAGTCAGTGGAACCTGATTTGAGTATTGGAGGCCTTTGCGAAGGTGCAAAGCTTTCAGACGTTGCAACGCTCTGTAGTGGAGCGGACCCAGGAAGATCGCCTGAATCGAGGAACTCAACAGTCCCACTAGGCGCACCACTTGGCGGAGCGAGGTGGACTGTCGTGCCAACATTCGTCGGAGCTCTCTGCGGATATTGGAGATCTTGCGAGCTGGCAGGCTCAAGGAGCCCGATACCGAGTCCACTACGTACCCCAGGAAAATCAACTGCTTGGATGGGGTCAGAACCGACTTCTTGGTGTTGATGATAAACCCCAAGCGCTGGAGAAGGTCTACCGCGTCCTGAAACTGTTGAGAGAGCTTGACTGGACACTGTCCCAGAATGAGAAGGTCACCCAGGTAAATGATAAGGCGAAAACCCCTGGCGCGTAGTGTTTCCACTAATGGTTTTAGACCCTTGGTAAAGGACCATGGGGCCGACGACAGTCCGAAGGGAAGCGAGGCAAACTCAAACACCTGGCCTTTTCACATAAACTACAGGAAGCGATGGTGAGGGGGAAAAATGGGTACCACCAAGTACGCATCTTTGAAGTCTAGCCAGACCATCCAAATGTCTGGTTGAAGAAGATCCCGTAGCAGATGGATGCCCTCCATCTTGAAATGCTGGTACACCAACCACTGGTTGAACTCCTTCAGGTTGATTACGGGATGCTGCCCCCCATCTGTCTTGTCGACTATAAAGATGTTGCTCAGGAAACCTCTGGGGTGGAGGTGTGTTGGGATCACCGCTCCTTTCTGCAGCAGATCGGTCACCTCTTGGTCTATGAGAGGAACCTGATCGCCTGCAAAAACCAACGGACGAGGACGGACGTCTTGCACCGGGGAACCATAAAATTCCATGTGGAACCCATTGACGGTTTGTTATACCCAAGCGTCTGAGGTAATAGTTTTTCAGTTGTTTACGAAATGTGCCAACCTGCCGCCCACTAGGAGAGGGGATAGAGAAACACCCGCTTAATTGATGATTGAGCTTTGTCAAGCGACGTAAAGGTGGTCACGAACCTGGTCAATTCCTTTCCAAACGGCTCCCTGAAGAGACCGCCTTGTGCCACCACTCCCGCCTCGGAAGTGGTGAGGTCACCCAATTTCAGATCTACTTTTATCGAAAAAGAGCATCTCCTCTCTGTTGAAAGGGCGTAGTTTGCGTTGCCCAGAAAGACGATAGCACTCTGAGCCCAGTTGGAGATTCTGTCTGCTGAGAGAGGGGCACCAGATGCTTTGGCTTCCTCCGCTAGCTCTAGGACCTTGGTGAGGGGAGCTGCAATATTTAGGAGCTTATCCTGACACGAACGCCAAGAGCGGTTAATCCCCTTCTTGGGGTCGCTACCAGAAGGGCAGGGCATGGACACTCAGCTTTGAAGCAAGCCCTCACCTCTTTTTCGAGGGGTTTGCGTAGGCGTCCCGCCACAAACGCTGATACTTTAGTGGAGGGAGTCCCTTCCGATGAACGGGGATGGACGAGATCTTCGGGAACCAGCATGTCAGATTGTTACTCACCCTCGGGAACGTCTGTGGTTAAGGGCTCTGCGGGACGCCAAGGCCTGGATGGGCCGGCCTCGTCCGCGAACTCATCTAAGGAATCCTGGTCTTCAACTTGCAAGGGGGGAAGCTCTGGTATTATTGGGGGGCTGGGATGGGAATCACCATCAGATCTAGCTAAAAACGCCTTTTTTGAGGCAGTCGAAGGCGCCCAAGTCAACATTTGACGTGCTTTTACGTTTTTGTGGACGTTGCGGATCAAACGCAAATGCGTATTGCATGATACGTCTTTCAAAAGGCCCCATGGCTGCGTTAACTGCCTGGTGGATGGAGGCATCCACGGCATTGCAAAAGTCGTCATCCAAGGAGAGGACCTGGAGGGATTCCTCCTCAGTGTAGTCTTCCATAACGTAGTAGGTTAAGGCTATGAAGAGAGACAACACTAAAATAGAAGTAATCACTGAGGAGAGAGCAACCTCAACGCTCTAAGCGCTAGTAGATGAAGTACCTGGCAGGGGTGCAATTTAGGCGTGACAAGTCACTAATTTGTGGGGCACACCAAGTGTGCGCTGGGTTGGAACCCACAGGGGCGACTCACCCTAAACTGTCTAAAGGGTATCAAGCTTCTGGGCCCACCCCAAGAATCTCCCCCAAACGCTGCTAAGTGCACTGAATCTGTCACAGGGGAATGTATGTTCTTATGACGCATTCTTTTTCCCCTAAGGGAATCACAACGTGGTCGTTACTACGACCGCGTTGTAATTCCGCATACCATTACTCCGCAAGTCGGAGGGGGGGGCGCTGGATGTTGGAATAGTATAATTTACTATTCCAACGCCAGTCTGTGTGGACAATAGGGAAGGTGTTACTCCGACTTGCAGAGTAATGGTATGCGGAATCACAACGCGGTTGTTGTAACAACCACATTGTGATTCCCTGCGGGGAAAAAGATTTGTGATAAATGTTGTTTACCGTCACAGGGCTCACTAGGCGTCAATACCGACCCACTATGCGGGCGTAGGGAAGACTTGACTTTTAATGCCGACCTGCAAATGCAGGCGTAAGGGCTTCCAGAGCTCTAAGGGCCGTGTAGCGCGGGCAAATGGTTGGCGCTCTCTGATCCCGATGCGCCCAGTGCGCCCGGGATCAGGGAGACACGTGCAAGCGCCTCCTGTCGCTGCTGCGCAACACAGCACCCTGCTGAGGGCCCGCGAATGGAGCGATGAAGGCTCCCACAGCACCAAACCTGCGAAAAGAATTAAAAGATAGCACAACAGCGCTCGCAAGCATAAAACACTGCAACTAGAACGATATTACTATGAGGAAACAAAAGGCTAAACGCACGATAAATTACAGCATAAAGTGTTACATGCTTATTGTTCGCGCATCAACTAGTAAAAAGACATGACAATATCAATACAGTAAAAAATACAGTTTTAGAGAACAGTTCTACACAGAATACCTCCCGCACTGCAGAGCGGGAGGAAAACGGTTTGGGCTGAGCAGGAAAGAAAGAGGAAGGGTATTGGCAGCAGCACGCCCTCGTGGACCATGAGCACAACTGATTGGAGGACTGGGGATGATCTTAACACCTGCTTAAAAGTCGACTATGCCATCTACTTAGTGGGAGGTGGATTGTAAGGTTAAGGTCACTGGGGCGTATCAGCAAGGATCTCCTTATCTCCTGCATTTTATCTCTTCTTTTCAGGCGATACTGGTGCTTTTTGCCGCTATTGCTGGGTTTCATATCGCCTCAGAGATAAGCCTTGATAATTATGCGCTATCTCGGCATTGAAACCCAGCGATAGCAGACGATGTGTGAAATAGCGCTAAGCGCGTTTTGCGATGTTTATCTCAACTTGTTGTTAATATGCCCCTTTATTTTTTAGAGTATATTCATTATTTGATATATACTCTATCATATATATATTTTTTTGATTTTGGATTCAAAATGGCGGAGCTTGTGGCTAGACGTAAGTCTTTTGTCTAGCTCTATCCCGAGCAGTGCTATTTGAGAAGCTGTGATTTTCTCGCGTTCTGATCATACTGTCAGGAAGTGAGATGCAGTCTCTTTTTGATTTATTCGATCGGTAAGGTAGCTTCAGCATTATTTGTTAGGAGTCTTCAATTCCTTAAATTATAATAAAAAAATATAAATTTTTTCTTTACGACATAATTTTTGTTTTTTACAGCGTTCAGGTGCCTTGTGCTCTGAACCTCCATTGAGTCTGGTTTGAAAAGTGTACCGATCCTCAGACTGGCACGTACTCTGTGACTCGTGCCGATACTTGATTTATTTTCCTCTTTTTCCGGTAAGTTTTATTGATTTTGTAAAGGCTGGTTTTGTACCAATTGCAGTTGGAGACTGTACTGAATTAACTGTATTTAATGTCATTTAGAATTTTGGATGCATCCCATAAGGTCGCTCGTGTATATATTTTCATTAGGAATGTTTTTCTGGAAACATACAAGTAGGTTGGTTGGTGACTCCTTGGCATTTGGAGATAATGGATTTATGTCCGTTTGACACAGGTTGGTGTTTGTTTCTTGGAGATAGAGACTACTGAGTGGATTTTAACTTTACTTTGGATTTTTTCTTATTTCTTTGTTATATCAGGATTTATTTCACAGTGGCTTTCTTTGTAATAATCCATTTTGTTTGGTTTTCATTGGGATTATTATGCATGATCTTTTGCCTTGTGCTATGCTGCCATTCACTGAAACAGCAATCTATGTTTGTGGTACCCTTTTTACAAGTAGTTTTTAATGTTATTTCCGGTTTTATTGACTGGATGCTCCTTTAAATATATTTCTGTCCTGATGATGAACTTAAAATAATACAGGTCGAAATACCATCGATGCCCACCTTTGGCTTTTAGTTGTAAGGAGCATTGACTGCTATTTTCTGTTCTGGTTACTTGTTAGACTGGTTCCTGTTTCAAAACCTTTTTTCCTTTTGCCATTGTTTTTTTGCCGTACACTGTATATTATGTTTTGAATGATGTATTTTGTGTTATTATGTGAGCACCATGATTTTGTAATTGTTTTTTCATATTTTGTTACCTCAGGATAAAATATATTTTTGTAATAATTTTTGTGTTGGGTACTCTTTTAAGATTTATTTTTTTGTGATATTTTCCTGTGTTTCCATGTGATTAATCTGTATGAATCGTTGATTACAAATATTTTTCTCGAACCATTGTAGCTTCAATATTGTTTATTTACCCCAGGTTTGGGAAATAGGGTTATCCCCCATTTGATGTATTCTCCAGACTGCAAAGTTGGCACAGAGCAAGGAGGTAAGATGAGCGGGCCGGGTACAAGGGGAGGGGTCAGGTCCGGTCCCCTCCCCTCAAGAAGACCAGCGGCAAACCATGGGGGTCGAGGTCGAGGCCGGGGCCCACTGATAAGCCTACACGCGTGACCTGCAATTCGGCCAGAGACGCCTACAGCGTCCAGAGCAGGACGGATTTCGCTGCCGGGGAATGCGCAGTCCTGGACGCTCCCCTGATCTACGAGTATAACTGTCGGCGGAGGCCTGGAGTTACGGTAGGGCCCAGCGGGGGAGTCGGCTGGCTGGGCCCTGCCTCTGCGGAAACTGCCTGCAGGACCAGCAGGCTGGGAGACAAAATGGAAAGGTAGGACGAGGAGCCTCCCACCGCGAAGTGCTGGGAGTGGACCAGAGACTGGGAACACAGCAGGGCCCCTGAGAGCTGTGAGTGAGCAGGCCAGTGTAGAGATGAAGGAGGGACAGTGTCCCACACTGACTGGCAATTTTAGCTTGAACACACATCCCCCTCCTCACAAAGCAGCAACAAACCTGCTAGGAGTGATAGAGGGAAGGAGAGGGGAGCGGACAGAGACATCAGTGCCTCCCTATCCTGGCTGAATCTGCGGCAACTCTGTAGATCTAGACTGACACCCATGGAATTCTGCAAGAGAGGCCCCCACAGTCTCCCGTAACAGCTACTGGTGGCTGCTGATTCCCACCAGGGCATTAGGCCTAGGAATAGCACCCCGGGATACTGAGGCCCACTGGCTTTCGAACTGCGGTGTCAGAGAAGCCCTGCACCCCTGCCAGAAAAGAGAGGGCCGGAGCACCTTGTCGTGGGCCACATCTTGGCTCCCACATGGAGGGCAGCGTACAGCTCACCAAGGCCGCCGGTCCTGTACCTGCTGCTCGACCGGACCTCTTGGCGGAGGGCCCCAGCAGGTCCGCGCCATGGGGATGAACCACGCAAAAAAGATCGCTCCCTCAAAGACATGTTTGGGAAGCAGGAGGGAGCAGCAACGGATCAGAAACAATTGGGAGCTGGGGGAGAACACAAGGTGCATCCAGATGAAGGGGAGGTTCCTGTCACTAAATCCTTCCTGGAATCCCTTTTTACATCATTTAGAGAAGACCTCCAATCCATGAAGGCAGAACTGGCAGCGGACCTCCATGAGGTCTGTCGTGACCTGGAGGAGGTAAGAGACTGAGTGGCCACAATAGAAGACCATGAAATGGCCCGAGAGGAAGAGATGAAGTGGCTCCAGCAAGAAGTCCTGGGTCTCAAGGAGCAACATCTAGACCTACAGGCACATAATGAAGATTTGGAAAACTGTTACAGCAGGAATAAAATTTGCATACGGGGACTGCCGATGTAGGCTGTGGAAGTGAACCTTCGAGACTATGTTGTAGAACTTTTTCGACATATACTAGGCCACTCAGGAGAGACAAAACTGCAACTTGACCGTGTCCACAGGGTGGGGCCTCCCGGATCTGAAAAAAAAACGCCTGCCGACATACTGGTGTACATACACGATTTTCAAACAAAGGAGGACATTCTAAAGAAAGCACAAGAGGGGTGCCCGCTTCAGTTCCAAGGCCACACCCTGGTGCTCTACCAAGACCTCTCTTGGATCACCCTACAAAAACGTAGACAATTCCAGCCGGTCACTGATCACTTGCAAAAAGCAGGCATAACTTACTCATGGGGACACCCCTTCAGGATCATTGTTCGCCACGAGGGAACCCTGCACTAATTGAGATCCCTCAGGGAAGCCTGTGACTTGCTCCATATTGAAAACCAGGCGGAGATGCGGGGACAGGCTAATTCCCCCAATCACAGAAGGCAGAAGAAACCAGGCTGGAAGCGAGTCAAGGGAGCCCCTATTAGAACGCAGCCGGACCCTGACACCATGACCAAAGAGTGGCAATCGGTGCTCCAGGCACTCTCAGGAGAAACCACGTTCTTGGAAGCGTCTTGAAGCAAAAGGGGATCGTTCAAAAAGGTGTGCAGTCGAGGGGTTGTTGAGGGACAAAGTGGTGGCATTGGGGGTACCGGGGTGCTGCAGGACAGTTTTTCCTGATGCCCTACCCTGATTGTGACTATGATTCCGCAGAGCTTCTTCTGGGTACTAACGGATGCCATGACTGAATGATGCCCCACAATTTATACATGCTGTGTTGATGAACTCTGGTCATATCATGTTGTTCTTACCATTAATGATTTGCTCTCTCTGGGGTCTTTCCTGTCTTCTTATTATCCTCACTCCTCCGCACCATCACTACTACCTAGGCCCCCCAAACAGCCACCCACTCATTCGCCTGGTGCCCTACCCATGCGCCACTTAAGGGGGAGATTTATTGGTGCAACTCAAGCCCTAGCCTCATGACCAAAGACCTGCACATTGTTAGTTTAAATGTCCGGGATCTAAATAGCCCAATAAAGCACACTGCGGTGCTGTTTCTCCTGAGCAGTCACTCAGTGATATCTGCCTGCTACAGGAGATGCACTTACTTGCAAAAGATACTCCCCACATGTGATCATGCTAGTTCCCCCGACAGTACTGGTCCTCCGGCCCGGCCAAGAAGTATGTAGTAGCTATTCTCCTCGCCCAAAAGTTCCATGGCAAGCTAATTTCCACATTCATGGAAGTTAAGGGGAGAGTAGTAGACTGCAAAGGGGCACTGTCGTTTTCACTCTGGCCAACCTCTACGCACCAAATGACAGGCAAGAGTCCTTCAACATTAATGCCCTGGCGACAACCTTTACTTCCCCTGACTCGGTAATTCTGATAGGGGGAGACTTTAACATAGTCATGAACCCTGACATTGACTGCTCCTGTCAGCGCTTCTCCCAAGCGGGGGATTTCACAGCCGCCGGCCTCAAGTGGCTCACTGACAGTGCACTCTGTGATATCTGGAGACACCTCAGCCCTTCCTCCAGAGACTACACATTTTACTCTGCAACCCACAAGTCATATGCCCGAACTGACTACTTTCTCACGTCTCCAGCCCTTACAGCCTGCGTCAGAGAGGAGAGCATAGAACCCTGATCTTTGTCAGATCATGCCCCGATAACATTAATGATACAGATGAACACCTCACGATGTCGACTGCGAGACGCTATGCTTCAATCCACTCAGACAGTAGCGTCAATCTGCATGGTCATAGTGAATTACCTCCGCCATAACGTCCTCAAAGAGGCTCATCTCTCCTCAGTGGGGGAAGCACTCATGCTCGTACTCAGGGGCGAGCTGATTGCTACTTTGGTGGCACAGAATAGGCTGCGCTGGGAAAAGCAACAACAGCTCGAGCAAGCGGTCTCCAAGCTACAGTCGATTTACAATCGCACAGGGGCTTCAAGGGTCTGTAGGGAAGTTGAGAAGCAGAGACTTCTCCTAAAATGCCTTTTTAAGACTCAGGCATAAATTCTATTTAAGTAGGGACCGATACGGCCGCATGCTTGCACAAAGATTGCGTGGCAAGGCACTGTCTGGGTCTGTTGGCACTGTTGGCACTAGAGGTGGGGCAGAAGTCCACAAGGACCCAGAGATAGCCAAGGCTTTTGAAGATTTCTACAGTGACCTATCTGCCGGCCTAGATGCCCCGCCTGAATATGCTGAAGCCTTTCTGCAAGAGATCCCTCTGACATGCCTCCCTTCAGACCTCGCGTTTCAGCTCGATCAACACATACGAGTCGAAGAGGTAGTCGCGGCTATTGCCCACCTCACACCCTCTAAGGCGCTGAGCCCGGATGGCTTTACCCCCCCCTATTTTATAAAACCTTCTGTCAAAAACTAGCCCTCTTGTTGACTCGGCTGTTTAATTCTTTCTTAGATTCCGGCTCCCATACAGACACAATGATGGAGGCATCCATCTCTGTGACTCTCAAGCCACAGAAAGACCCCAAGGACTTTGGGGCCTATAGGCCTATCTCTTTGCTCAATACAGATGCCAAACTCTTTGCAGGCAATCTGGTGGCGCAACTTAAGCCTTTCATGCCAGGCCTAATTGACCCCGACCAATCGGGCTTTATCCTTGCACAACAATGTGCGGATAGTACGAAACGCCTCCTCCATCTCACTGATCTTTTCCAGCGATCTCGGACGGAGGCCATCTTCCTCTCCACTGATGCATAAAAGGCATTTGATCGCGTCCACTGGCCCTACTTACTTGCCACTCAACGCCGGTTTGGGTTTGGGGACAGATTTATAGCTTGGATACACTGCATAAATAGCGCTCCCAGGGCATCAGTCCGGGTCAACGGGACTTCATCCTCAATGTTCACTATTGCATGAGGAACCCATCAGGTCTGTCCCCTCTCCCCGCTCCTTTTTGCCCTCTACATGGAGCTCATGGCGCGGAGTCAGGGATAACCCATAAGTCAATGGCACAGAGAGTCAGGGATAACCCTCGAGTCATGGGGATTCGCCTCAGAGCCGACACACATACAATTAGCCTATTTGTTGACGATATCATCCTGTCCCTGACAAAACCATTAACCTCGCTCCGTCCCTACTGGAGGAATTGAGGGCGTTTGGTGAAGTGTCAGGGTTCAAAGTCAACCTTAAAAAATCCCAGATATTGAATCTTTTGGTTGCTCAGCCCCTGACAGCTACACTGCAAGCGCAGTTTCCCTTTGTTTGGACAGCAGAGACTTTACCATACCTCGGCATCTCACTGGCCTCCACGTCGGCGCGAACACTGGCAGCCAACTACGGCCCCCTTCTCACTCAGACCAATAAGACACTCTCTGCTTGGAGCCGCTCAGGGCTGTCGTGGTCTGGCCACATTGCCGCAGTTAAAATGACAATACTCCAATGTATCTTTTACTATTCCAGATCATACCATTGACTCTATCGCCAGCGATCCTCCATAACCTACAACTCATCACTAACCGGTTCATCTGGAATGGCAAGAAACCGTGTCTTCACAAACAACAACTTATCTGCCCCAAAAAGGAGGGAGGCCTAGCACGCCTCCTGATCCTGTGATACTTCCAGGTCACACAGCTGCACTTTGTCGTGGAGTGAAATCGACCGTTCTCGGAAAAGCACTGGTCCCTTTTGGATCAGACGATAGCTGGAGATAATATCTGGAGGGAGATCTAGCTGCCCCACAAGCATAGGGCCTTGGGGCTATTATACTCGTCTTCGGTGACGGCCACGATCATGAAAATCTGGGACACGGTGACTCTTAAATAAAACTAAAAATGTTCCCCTCTCAGATGATGCCGATTACTGACAACCCTGACTTACCCCCCAGAGGTTTGCCAGCACTGGGGGGAGCAAGGATGCAAACGGATGGGCTCGATATTCGATCCTCAGGGGTTCTTTCCTTTCAAATGACTACAACAGGACTATGCACTGCAGGAAACAGACCTGTTGCACTACGCGCATGTGAAGCCCTGGATGACCTCCCCGGGCTACAAATCTGGATCCTCTCACCCCCTAAATTGCTTTGAAAATTGGCTAATATGCAAAGACGAGGACAAACATCATATTTCTGAACTCTATGCTGTCGTCTCTGATGAGGCCAATGCCTCCAAGACCAAGGGCCAACATCGCTGGGAGTATGAATGGGAGCGCCCCTTTTCCAGCAAAGAATGGCAGGATATATACTATTGGGTACACCACACAGCGTATGATATGTCCGGCACAGAGGCAGTGTATAAAAATAGCCTCCTATTGGTGCTTAACCCTTGCATGACTTCATGGATGGAACGGGGGCACTGAAAAGTGTTGGCGGGGCTGTGGTCAAACGGGCTCTCTCCTCCACCTGCTGTGGCACTGTCCCAAGCTGACCAGGTATTGGGATAGGGTCCTGTATAACATCAACCAAGCATTTGACATGACAATTTCCCATTTTCCTGCATACAAGATACTGGGCTTGCCCAACACCCTGACCTTTCCTCTGCAATCGATTAGAGGCAGACAAATGGCGCTTACCTTGAATGCGACCCGACAGGTACTCCTTGCAAGATGGGGCACAGAGGAGATCCCAGACCATGTGTTGTGGCTTCACAGACTATGGGTCTCGCTGGCAATGGAACGCATGTAAATGATGACGGACAACAGGGCAGCCAAATACCCAGAGCTGTGGGCCCCATTCATTAGACTTCTGACGGCAGAGTTTCAGGAAGTGACCTGCCCAAAATGTTTGCATAACTTGCGATTACTCCCTGGGGATGCCACTGAGGGGCATTCTGAGAGGCCAACTGCTCCTGAGTCTCATTTAGCTCACCTTCTAGGGATGTATGACAATGGAGCCAAGGTGCGGCGGAGTCTGGGAGGAGGGGGAGGCTAGAGGGGTTTTGTTACTGGTTTTTATTTGGGTTCTTTCCTTTCTTCTCCCCCTTTTTCATTTCTTCATAAATAAAAGACTTTAAATTCTGCATAACGCTGACGGACTCCGTGTTGTAGGCGGAGAGCTTTGTATCATTCTCTACATTTGTGCACTCTGCAAGCCAATGGTTGTAGGCAGAAAGCTGTGGTGATGTTTAGCGGACCTCGATAAAAAAGAATTGTTCCATAAAAGAGTTCTCAAATTTCTAATATAATATTATAGGCAGCTGCTGTGGGCTATACTGGTTGATAAAGACCTGGTGCCCGAGTTATATGCCCAAGCTGCAGGCGGGAGCCTATTAAGAGAATGAGGCCATTTAACAGATGGTGTAGCCTGAGGAAGAAGGGAGAAACGGAAAGACAAGCTTTGAAATGTAGGAGTGGAAGGTCTAACCACTAATGGCCATGATACCCAATATTGTCCTCAAAGGAGCTTGCAACATTCCAATGTTCTGGTATTAGTTAGTGCATTATGTAATCTGCTGTTGAAGGCTGTACTTTGGAATATTGAGTACAAGAATATAATGGCACACTAATATCGTGGAAAGAAATATCAAGGGACTAAAAATTGAAAGTTGCCAGTGGATAGTTATAGTTAGGACCGAGTTCCCATAGGAAATCTGAAAATTCTATTTTGAATAACTTTGGCGCCGGTTGACTTATCTTCGTGAAATTTTCGAAACTAATGGAGCGCTCCGCTCAGCTCCTACCCTGAAAGTCTTGGGTTGATTCGTCAAGCGGGGGCTGAGAAAAAACGGGGTCCCAAAACGTGTTTTCCCTATGCATTTTCCCATAGGACCTTTAGTCGAAGGTACAGCCCGAACGGCTGAACAGAATTAATTGAAATTTGGCAAAGAGGTAGTCCTCAGGTCAGGCATGTGCCTTTTGCATATATGGTGTCAATCTGTTCAGTAGTTCCTGAGAAAATTGCAGCACCGTGCACGCACGGTGCGCACACCAAATGTCCGCGAGCGTAATTCTGATTGGTGGTTAGATGTCAGTCAACATTCCAATCGGTCGAAATCAGGAAGTGTCGGACGCCATTTTGTGTGTGACAGTGAAAAAGAAAGGTGGAGAACGTGAAAAGGGGGCAGGATAGAGAGTTCCTGACCCCCTAGCCTTTGTCAGGGGGTCCCTGAAGTACCGCGAAGGGTGAAAAAAACATTTTATTTTTTTTCAAAAAATCGCGGCGTGCGTGCACGGTGCGCGCACCCCGGAGCCGCCATTTTCAGTTTTTTGCCGCCGTGCGCGCACGGTGCGCGCACGGCGGCAACAAAATCAACAAAAAAATTACAACACTGTATATTAGGAATATAGCTCTTCTTGGAGAAGTGAAGTGAGTTCTGAAAAGAACTTTTTTTTTGTCTTTTTTGTTTTGTAGTTTTTAGGTCTCGCCTGAGACAGCGCTTTAGCGCTGCTCTCGCCTGAGCTTTTGTAAATGGGGGATCTGGACGGCCGCTTTGATGTGATCGCGATCACTTTCACACAGTGCATGTGCGCCGGGCGCGGGCACCATTTGGCAGCCTGCGTGTACATTTCTAGGGCGCTTTGATGTTCTCAGTGAGCCGCGCAGCCACTGCGAACATCAAAGCGCCTGCGAAATGTACACGCCATTTGCCACCCCCTCCCTTATCCCACTTCCTGCTTGTCTTGTCCGATAATTAGTTTATCTGCCATGTCCCAAGAATCCGGCCTTCGCACTACTGATATCCTTAGTTTTAATTTTTTTATGAAAGGTCAGTTATGTGCTCTAAACACTCGTGTGTTTACTGGAGCTGTGGAGAAAGGTGTTTCTCCACTTGTAAAAATGTTTAAATGTTCAAATGCACATTTTGTTACATTCATTCATGCCTGAGAAGTAACTGTTGGACACAAAAACGGACACGAAAATCTATAATATCATACATCTCTATGCTTGTGAATCCGCTAAAATGAGAATTCAATATATATATATTAGATGTGAGTCCTGTACATGATTTTGAATCAGGCCATCTGAGACTTAACTTGAGGTCAGTGGTAGCATACAAAATGAGAAAATTAGATTCCGAATGCAGACAGCCTTGTCTCAGTCCTCACAAGCTAATGATCTGTCACACCTCAATCAAGCTAAAATTGTGGAGAACTTTCACCCCCGACCTGCTCGGAGACAGGAAGCAGGAGTCCCTCTGGATGTCATGATTAAATCTGCGTTCAATTAGCCACCCGGAGGAGGGGGGTGGGGAAATGCGACAGAAGAGTATTTTTCACGACCCCATTAGCCCTAGCCATTAACCACATAACGGGTTAATGCATGCATACACATTTTCCCTCCACATGTGCTGATTTGAAAGCCTATCCACTCCTGTTTGCCCTTTTTAAAATCTTAGCGCACTTTCGCAGCAGAGCACATCGCCTCCCTACACAAAGAAACATACTTCAAATAACATGAGACGTATAACAAGGACTATAAAATCCCAATTTACGTCAGTCTGTGCAAATCAGTTAGGCACAAAATAAGTACAGACATTTAATATATCCACGCGGTACTTCGTTATAAACAAAGGCCTTGTCCCTCGAGGAATGGTAATGAAAAAAATGTATGCTTCTGAAGGCAGAGAGGAGAACTTCTCTAAGCATTTTCAATTCCGACAAATTGTTTCCAGCTGTACTGAAAGCGATAAGACGCTTTTTGGGCACAAGCGTGGAAAGTTATGCTTTTCAGAACATTACTTTCAGATGCCTTCCGATTGAACTGAGTGTGCATCACGCTATGTACCGCCTGCAGGTCACACTGAATACTACAAGTCCCACAAGTCTTTGTAAGTCTCCACAAAACAACCGCAAGGGTCCTACATATCTGAGAAAACAGCTTTAGCTCCCAAAAGCCCGGAGTGAATTTCCTGTAGCTGTCTCCGCCCCTACCACTGAAGCACTATGTGCAGAAAACTGATTAGAAAGAAATTAACAACAACTGGAATTAACAACTTAAATGATTCCCAGAAGCCACGCTAATGAGCCGTCTACCCTGTCTCGAATCTGAGGCCCACAACAGGTAACAAGCATTGGCATAGCCAATAGGTCTCGCCTTGGGGACCTTATAAGTGTTTAGCCATGCAACGGTTGATATTGTTGCACCAAGGATATTGTGCTGCTGCATAACTAAATACTTATAAGGTCCCAAAAACGAGACCTATTGAATTCGCTTATGAATAGGTTTATTTTTATGGAAATTGATTTTAATCATTTTATCAACCTAGGAAGGATGAAAGCCGTAGTAGACTTTGCACACCTTCTGACCTGGAACCTGCAAGATATGCAGACTCACCGCAGCTGGACATAGCCAGCCGGGCTACCTACACGATTATTGTTAAGGAAACTTCCCTATTCATTTGTTCCACGGCCTCACCGGGTTTAGGACACAGCACCTCGCAGGAAGAGGCCCACAGTCTAGCCGCTGCATAGCCTGCCGCTCCCATGTGAGAATAAAGCTGACCTCGCTGGGTGTATTTCTGCCTGCGCTGAGCTCAGCCCGATCCACTAATTAAATTGTGTTCTGCCCAAGGGCGCGCTCTTGTCCTTGCGTGCGGCTCTGTGGTTGGTTGCAGACGGGGGGCAGAGGGCGCCACTGCATCACCACAGATATCCTGCCATGCAGGGGTGCAGAGTCGGGGTAATGAACTGCCATCGGGTGTCAGAGGCTGCAGTATAAACACGCGCTCCTCAGTGCAGAGAATGGAATGCGTGAGAACCTGCCAGCACTCCCTGGCATGCGGAAAGAGACGGGCACGGGCTGCAGCTCGATTCAACTCCCTAAGTGGAATTAATGAGTGTCTCTACAGGGAGCTGAAGTATTCGTCCTTTATGCAACTTTATTACCTGTAACTCTGCTTCTGTTGTCTTGCTTTGGCAGTCTCAGCATATGAGGTCAGGGATAGAAAGGGCATGGCAGAAATTCATGCTGTATACTCATAGCTCACAAGTATCATGCCTAACCTAAAGTGGGATAAGGGAGGGGGTAGGGGAGAGAGGCACGCAGGCTGGCAAATGGTGATCACTTTCGCGGGCGCTTTGATGTTCGCAGTGGCCGCACGGCTCACTGAGAACATCAAAGCGCCCGCGAAATGTACGCGCAGGCTGCCAAATGGTGCGCGCGCCCGGCGCACATGCACTCTCCTCTTACTCTCCAGCTGCTGGAAGGTCAACAGGCCGGCGCTGCTGAGACCCGTCCTGAACAAATACCGCACTTTTATATTTATAAACTGGAGCTGCTGCTTATCTCTTGGTTCTTCTATTTCACAGGACGGTGCAGGGTGTTCATGTCTCCTCTATAAAGATCTGCATAGAAGCTAGAGGTGACATGTGCAATACTGCTAGGGAAGACTCAGACTTTCATTCTATCAAGGCTGATGACATGAGTAGTGTTGGCTTTGGTGATTTTAACACGTGTTACTCTCAGAACAACAAACCAGTAATATCCTTGGCAAAAGAGTTTTATAAATACCGTGTTCTTTCGTCACTATCTGATCAACGTTTCATAATTTAACATGTTTATACCACTGTTAAGATAAATTGTTTATAAACTCGGACGCATGTCTATTGAATATTTGTAGTGCTTCCTACATCATGACAAAAGTATGTAAAGAGCAGTAAAGGTGTCACTGCTAAAATGATAATTTGCCTGGCTCCTAAAGCAAGCATGTCCAGCACTTTCAGTGGGTAAAGTGAGAGCATCATCCAGTGGGGTACAACATTACAGCATAAGGCTAAAATATGGCATATGAGGTTACTAAATTCTGATTTTTAATGAAGCGTTGATAGCCCAGGCACCACGTCTGCAAGCACACCCTCACTGTGTCCATACTTTAACAAGCATTTACAATGTAATAGGTCTCGCAATTGCGAGATTTTGAGCTATTGGCATTGTAAATGACAATGCCTTTTATTTGTGTTTAAAAAAGCTGCAATAATTGTCATTTACATTTACTATACTAATAGGACAAAGTTTCTATAGTGCGAGACCTATTGCATTGCAAATGCTTGTTTTGTATAGTTTTTTAACAATTTTGTTTTTTTAAAATTTTTTTAGAGCACCAAAAAAAACTGGTAATGAAAAACTGTTCAACAGGAACAAAAAGAATAAATGAAAAAAATTATGGGCTGGAGCATGTGTGCTGCTGTATTTTGTTGTCAATCAAGTTAATACTGCTCTCACCGTAGCAAAGAACAGCATTGCACACATTACAATGTATGTGCACCTTCTGGAAAAGTGGGCGGATGTCCAGTGAGCTGGAGTACATGGAGAATCTGCGGCCGCAGATGATGTGCTCGGCTAAGCAGGTGGAGGGTTGTCTCTTAGTGCTCTTGTTGACTCTCGAGCATAAGGTACAGGATGCACTGTCTTGAAGTGTCTCAACATAGAATAAATACTAAATGAGTATTTCTTGTTGGGATCTCCTCTGGATAAGACAGTTCCACAAATAGTGCATGTGACCTTCGGGGCATTCACCTTCTTTTGGCCCTCTGGAAAGGTGAAGAATTTCCAGATGAAAGAATCTTTTTGTTTGGTGTGCCTTGGTGGTACCACAAAGGTCTCCTCCTCACTCCCTGAAGTAGACTGCTGTTCTGCCATTTTCAAGTAGAATAGCTGTTCAGCTCCTTCTCCCAGGAAATAAAAAGAAATAGTGAGAGGAGTGGATGTGGTGTTTGAAGATTCTGGAACAGAAACTAATATGAACCAATGAAAAGTTTGTTTCGTAATCACATGAATTGCCGTGCGTGCACGGTGCTCGTACGCATGCGCGCACGGTGCACGCACGGTGCTCGCACGCATGCGCGCACGGTGCACGCACGCTTCAGAAATGAATTACTTTTAACACGATTTCTAAAACATGAAAAGGAGGCAGAGAAGACACTCCCTGACCCCCTAGACCTTCTCAGGGGGTCCCTAAAGGACCTCGTAAATAAAAAAAAACCATTTAGTTTCATAAATAAAATTGCCGGTGCGCGCACCGTGCGCGCACCGTGAAAAACCATTAAAAAAAGAAGATATTAACTATGCTGTTCAACTTTATACAAATAAAAAAAAAAGAGCTGAGCCATTCCATATTACAGGATACAGTCAATCTATAACTATATACATAGGTAGTTTATTGTAAAATAAATATATAAAAAATATAATAATACATACATAAATTAGCATTTAAAAAACCTTACAAATTCACTAAAAAAAACATAGGTTTCACACATGTTATAGTTAGAAATTAGCATTTAAAAAACCTTGCAAATTCACTGAAAAAAACATAGGTTTCACACACGTTATAGTTAGGAATTAGCATTTAAAAAACCTTGCAAATTCACTGAAAAAACCATCTGATCCTCAGGCTTTGTTTAACGTCCCCCCTCGCCCCCCTCCCCACACACACACAAAAACGCCAGCAAGTCGGGGTCCTATATAAGACCGTGCTTGTTTTATTCTGCGCCTAAGTGTTGCATTGTGTTACTGAACCAAAGGACAGTGGCTGTCATTGGTTAGCGTGGGAATTTTGTTTCATTATCAACTCACGAGTACTAAGAACATACACAGACACACATGTGGATCCATTCTCGCAGACCTCAGGTGAGTTTTCTGATATTTGCTACGCAGTGACAGGATTTCTCTCACTTATGTAGCAAAGAAGCCTGTCGGCCGTCAGGCAGCTGAGTCTAAGCAGCGGCTATCGGAAAGTGATTTGCCTGAGACAAAACATTGTGCTCGCCCATCTGGTTATTGGAGTGGATATGTCAGAGATAATTAGAGCTAATCTGTTGTGTTCTTCGGCCCCTCCTCCCCTTTGCCTGGGCTAGCCATGTTTATGTCTGCATCCCTCTCTCCCGTCTCTTGCACGTATTGATAACTAAGTGAAAGTCAGTAAAATGCAGTTGTTTGCTGCGGTGGGTAGAACGTCTCCACTATGACATGACAGACAAACGCGAACTCCCTGAATTGCGCTACTCAATGTACAGCAGACTGCATCTCCCGCCCTTTGCCCCCATTAAAAAAACAAGCATTTGCAATGCAATAGGTCGCGCAGTTACACAAGTTAAAGCTATTGGCATTGTAAATGACAATGCCAATAGGCATTGTTATTTGCAATGTCAATAGCTCAAACTCGCGTAAATGCGAGACCTAATGCATTGCAAATGCTTGTTTGTCCTGGGTACACAGGCAGGTCCAGCCCGTCCCATTAGGGCTTCTCTCTGGTCATAGATCCACAATTCAAGAAAGCATTCTCCAAGGAGTGACAATGGCGAAAGAATGCCCAGTTGGAAGAAGAAGCCATCTGATGCCCTTTCAAGGATGGACTTTGTGACTTTGACTCCAGCTAATCCAAAGGACCTGAATGAGTCTCTCCAAGGCCAGTGGTGCTGGCCCCCTAATATCCCCTGAGGAACAGTTGGTGGAATGGACCTGCTGGGGAACCTGGGCTTTTCCATTGGATGTCAATGAACTAGCCCTTGACTCCACTCACACACAGGTACCCTGCAAGTGGCTGTGGGGCCTGTAGAGTGGCAGGGACAATGTTTTGCTCGATGGGCACAGTGAGACTGTGGAAGCCATCTTCCCCATGCAAGCAGAAAGGACCACGAGAAGCCAAGTAATGGACAGGATTGATGCGGGGAGCCAGAAACTCAGCTCCCAATGAAAAGCGCCTTTGATGGTCAGCAGTCCTGGAGAAAATGCTCCTCGAAGTTAAGGCTGGCCACTAGAATCAGAATAAGACCAAGAACAGTAATGTCAGCCCACTGGGGCCTGAGACACATCCTGGTTTCCCAGGGGAACTGGACAGAGAATGAAAAGAATAGTTCTGAACTAGAAACCAAGAAATCCCCTGGGGAGGGCCAAACACACGGGAATGACGCAACGCTCCATTATTTTTTTGCAAATTCCCTTTGTGGAGGCAGAGTGCATGGGGTTCCTCCCTGGATTCAGTGCACTCAAGAGGGCCCCTATCTCCCTGGGAGTCAGTGCATGCGTTTAGGGTACCTGGGATCCCATCTCCCCAGGACTAAAGAAACTACTAGCTCAGTGAATTGCCTATCCCCCATATCTGTGTCTGGGGGCTGGCACAGCAAGCCAGTTTCTCGTTTTCCTTGGCCAAACTCCTCACTGGCAGGGAAAGTGCACCTCTCTCATCAGCGTGCAAAGGCAGAAAAGAACAAAATATGTGCCAGTTCATATGTGCTGCACAGGAGATTACACCTTCGCCCCATCACGAAGCAGCAATCAGGTGCCCAGTGGTCATGGGCACCGAGGATTGAAAAAAAGTGAAAGATGAATGCAGAATGCAGCCACATTGAAAATAAAAAAATGGTGGGGAAGCAGCTAATCTAGCAATGAAGCACCAGAGCACAGTAGAACTCAATAAGCCCCAGCACTGGGCTAATGTGTTGTCCTTTGCTCTGGTGGCCCTCGAAGTGCAGGGGATCCACCAACTGTTTGAACATTTGCTTAGGGGGCTATGGAGAGTGCAGCAGCCCCCGGAAAATTTCCTAAAATAGTCCTAAGTCTCCCTGGGGAATATAGACAGGCCCTTGAAAGAGGGTTTCATGGTTTTCAAAGCTCTCTACAGCTTATGCTTATGGGTTTTGTAGGCCAGGGACCCCTGTTGGTCCTAAAGCAGCAAAATCAGAAAAGTAAAATGTAAAAAGTCCATGAGACACACATGATTAAATGTAACAATTTATTATATTAATATATATTATTAGCCAATTATATAAATATTAATAATATATATATATAATATATATTATTATACATGCCTAATATTATTTGTTAATAGTTATTAATAATATTAGATATATTAACCCCTTCCATGCGGCGCCGATTCCCGCCCAGTGCTGACCGTTGCTTGCGCGGGCGTGGTCATGACGGAACGGTTCCGTCATGAGCACAGCTCAACCGACGCTCATGACGGAACCGTTCCGTCATGAGCACCGAAGGGGTTAATGTATCTATTCTATGTTATGATGATGATTATTATTATTATTATTATTATTGTTATTATTATTAATATTATTATTAATATTATTATTATCATTATTATACCCCCAACTACTTCAATAGTGGATTTTACATTTATATTTCCTATGGGCACTGTTCCCATTGATTTCAATGGTGTTTCCATGATGAATTATAACATGTTGCTGCTTTTGATAACATGGTGTCACTCTGGTAAAATCAGTAGGCTTGCCTTATTAAAATGCCATCCCCTAACAATGTGATGTTGCATCTAGTATAGGTGGAGAATAGGGTGGTTACAGGATTCAGGACTCAGGACCCATTAGAGTGTAACACAATGTGAGGGTTTCACCAAATGTATTTCCAGCTATTTGATTGTACATGTTTGTTTTCCTGTGTAGTGTTTAGTAGTGTGTGTGTGTGTGCAATAAAAATACTTTTTATTTTCATAAGAATGGGCACTGCCTGGGCAATGATTTAGTGAGTGTTGCTGTTGCATATCAGCGAGCCGGGGTTGCTAGACCACACCACCTCCTTGGAGTCAGTCTTAGACTGCTCTGCTTCACCGTCCTGAGAGAGCCAGAGCTACAATGGGGCACTTGATTCCCAGTAAAAAGGAATTGCAAACTTATTACCTGTGAAGAACTCACATGCTTCGCAGCTAATAATCAACTTCTTTCACTTACCTTTCCATAATTAGTCCCTCCATATTCTATCCATGATATTAATAACCCATGATATTCTGTTGTCGATATTCAGGTTCCACACAATGCTGAGCGTGCAATGTTCTGTATAGCACAGTACACATGCTGAAATGCTTTCAATTTTATTTCACAGATATGCCAAGCTGGTAACATGGTGTCCTCTCGATGTTTCCCTTTGTAACGGCTGGCGGTGCTGACTGTGTGAAAGGCTTTCATACCTGCCTTAGTCCACTGCCCACCCAAAGTCACACATTAAGCAGGACACAGCAAGAAGCATGCAGCACATGTCCTGACCCGACCCCAGATCTGTCCTAGGTGAGCTCCACCTGGGCAGTCCAATTTTAAAACATCAAGAGGCAAGGTGGCCAATGTGACTGCTGTATTAGCGTGTAGTTCTAAACAGACTAAAAGCGTTAAAGGACTAAAAAAATGCTAAAATCACTCCCTAAATGAAAATTTGATTGGGAACAAATTCAACTTCTCACAAACCCACCAGAACCCTACTCCTCCTTATTCCGCAATATCCATTCTGATACCATTCCTCCTCCCTCTGTCTTAACACATTGGCAAGCCTCCACATGATACAAGATTCTCTTTCATATATCGCACCTCCCTAACCCTAACAACGTGTGATTTATTTCAGCAATCAATCAATCAATCAATCAATCAGGGTACTTGTAAAGTGCGCTACTTACCCGTGAGGGTCTCAAGGCGCTGAGGGGTAGGGGGGTGTGGGTGGGTGCCGCTACTGCTCGAAAAGCCAGGTCTTGAGGAGTCTTCTGAAGGCGAGTAGGTCTTGGGTCTGTCGTAGGTGGGTTGGGAGGGTGTTCCAGGTTTTGGCGGCGAGGTAAGAGAAGGATCTGCCGCCGGCGGTCGCACGTTGGATGCGGGGGACATCTGCGAGGGCGAGGTTGGCGGAGCGGAGCTGGCGGGTGGGGGTGTAGAAGCTGAGTCTGCTGTTCAGGTAGGCTGGTCCGGCGTTGTGGAGTGCTTTGTGTGCGTGGGTGAGGATCTTGAAGGTGATCCTCTTGTCATTGGGGAGCCAGTGCAGGTCTCTCAGGACGGGGGTGATGTGGCTGCGGCGGGGGGCGTTGACGATCAGTCGGGCGGAGGCATTTTGGATGCGTTGGAGCCGCCGTTGGTGTTTGACTGGGATTCCTGCGTAGAGTGTGTTGCCGTAGTCCAGTCTGCTGCTGACGAGGGCCTGTGTCACTGTTCTACTTGTTTCGGTCGGGATCCATTTGTAGATCCGGCGGAGCATGCGTAGGGTGTTGTAGCAGGAGGAGGAGACGGCGTTGACTTGCTTGGACATGGAGAGGGAGGAGTCGAGGATGCAGTGAGCAATGAGAAGAAGTGAACTTGCTATAGTCTTAAAACACCTTAATCCCAACTAATATTTCCAGAATATTCAATATTCCTGCACCATCAAGAACAGTTTCTACCTCTTAAAGCAAACATGAGGCTTCATGATCAATGTTTAGCTCTAGTCAGGAGACTTATTCCCACTTGCTTAAAACTCGCCAATTAACTCCAATCTATGGAAACCCTAAGGTGAGCAGGAGAAGCACAGAAGAGAAAAACTAACAGAACGATGGAGAGAAAATAGTTCCTAATGCACTGCACTGCAAGGTTTGACGTCAAGAGTGGTAAAATATAAGTCATCCATTCAAAAGACAATCAGACTGAAGTACTCCTTGGGCAATTTAAACACATGTATAGGCAGGAAAGCTATCAAACGGGGAGCAGGAAATTGAGATATACAAGAAAATCATGCAATCACGAGCAACGGGTTCACAGAAAGCTCGCTACGAATATTCATGGGATACAAGAGTTCTTTTTTTTTTACAAAAGTCAATGAATTCTGTCTGTAAGCAAGATCTAAAAAGCAGGATTTGTTTCTTGTGCTTACTGGGACAACAACTTGTGATTCGCAAGTTGTAGGTGAGCCAGGAACTTACCGCCCCTCCAGTGAGCTGTAATAGGCATAAGACCCAGTGGATGAAGGCAGTCCAGCCAGTCCCATGGGAACCAGTTCTTTGTGATATCTTAAAGATCATTCACCAACATCCAGTTTACCAATCTTTACCCAATTCTCTGCTTCTTAAAAACAATCTATGTTGCTTTGTGCATAGTACTAAAAATTAAACGCCTATGATGCCATCACAAAGGCATATAGAGCACGGTGAGACTAGGGAACCAAACACAACCCTGGCATGAATGCTCAAAGTTACCCCAACCTCTTTGTTTCCTTGCCCAATCTCTCTCTTTCCATCCATCGTCTTCCTCTCCTCACTCTCTTCTCTGCTCTGATCGCTTTCTCTTTATCCCTCTCATACTCTCTCTTGAAGTCTCCCTGTGCCTGCTACAATTAACCTCAGGGAGCTGGGGAAAGTGAAGGCACGAAGAGAGGCCATGGGCTTTCAAAACCGGCCTCCGAAGGGCTCCAGCCGACTAGGGAAATGCCCGCGAGAATAAAAGACCCTTCCAACTCTCATAGAGTGTGCCCACAAAATGCTAAACAGCAACTAGCATTGTGCCAGGGCGAATTGCATTATCCATAGGAAAGCAAGCAATATTTCCCATCACTTATACACCTGCATAGGACCAGCCAAGGGTGCATTGCATCACCTGAATAATTTTTGCAAAAGAAACTCCACATATTAAGCATTGATAGATGACGCAATATCGCCTGCCTCACTTTCGCCTGTTGTTGCTAATGGTTTATTCAGCACTATTGTTTTTGTTCTGTGGATAAGCGTTACTTCATGTGACTTTAGTAACTATGGGCCCGATTCACAAAGGTAAACTGAGATGAAAGTCTAGCTTCACGGCTTTCGATATTCACAAAGGGCATTTACTAGGCCTGGGCGAAAATTTCGTTCCGTTCGCGGAAATTGTGATAATTTGACATTTTCGCGTTCCGCGGAGAGCGCGAAAATGTCAAAATTTCCGCTTTCCGCAGCTTGGCGATAATTTGTTTCTTGCTCGTGCTGTAAAATAATACATTCTCGCGTGCGCGCGATCGCCTTACCTGAATCCCTGCGTTCGCCACAAGTTTTCTTCATCCGGTCGCGTTCTCCATGAGATGTTGGATTGTTTTTAGCCATTTGCGCTGTCTCGCGACAGTTCGCGCCCGCAGTGACGTCATGCGTCGCGCGATCACGTCTTTCTTCTCCCGATCATGCACCGCGAGACAACTCAAAACAAGATGGCCGCGCCCGCGAGCAACCACATGGGTAAGTTGGCGACCCGCAACCATGCAGAAAATCTCGCGAACATGCGGGAAAAAAAATTCCGCATATTCGCGATATTTCCGCTTGTTTGCGATAATTTTAAACATTTTCGCGATAATTTGCGAAAGTGGATTTCGCAAATTCTGCCCACCCCTAGCATTTACGAGTAGTAAAGTTAGACTTTTGTTTCAGTTTAACTTGGGTTTTGGTCTTAAGTCTAACTGAGAGCAAAACTTAAGTTTAACTGAGTCAAAAGTATAACTTTACTACTCGTAAATAACCCTTGTGAATACCGAAAGTCGTAAAGTTAGACTTTCGTCTCAGTTTACCTTTTTGAATTGGGCTCTATATGTATGGGATAAGGTCTATGTTTCTGTCCCACCACACACACTTTTCATGAATTATCGTGTTTTGAACTTTGCAGTACAGTACACTGCACTTCCTTTAACTTTCACCTCCAAATTCTTTTTGCACACTCAGTTGATCGACATTGCCAATGCTTAACATCAGTTAGCATTATGCAGTCGCCCAAGTAAAATATTAGTAAATCAGCTTCTAAGAATCGTGCAAGTAAGTGTGCATTTGGCGTGGTCCTCTATCCATAACACATCCCAATTTCTACAGAGGTGCAACTGTCTCCTACAGCCATATTTGCTTTTGTCATATTCATATAGACTTTCTTGCACCCCACCCATTTTTCATTTGAATAAGGCAAACATTCCCGGGGACATATTCCCAGAGAAATAGCAGTATTCAATTCTGCATTTAATGCTGATCTGGCAAAAACAAAAAAACAAAAAAACAGATTGTGCTTTGCAACATGAGAAATAAGGCGGATACTCGAGGGGGGGCATGAGCTGAGATGCAACACCCAAATGCTTGTTTATATAAAGACCATCTCCTGCCACTGATCTTTGCAAAGGCAGAACCTCCTGCCATCACAAAATGGCAACCAGAAGCATGTCTGTTCAGCGGGAAGGTGGATATAGCAGGCAATCCTCCCAAAAATATGAAAGCAGTGGGGCTAGGTTTGGGGGCAGCATGAGTGGGGGCTCATCCATTAGCTTTCGCCAGGGCTCTGGTGGTGGCTACAGCATGGGTGGAGGTGCAGGGGGCAACTACGCCCAAAGCATTGGCAGCAACTATGCTATGAGTGCAGGCGGCAGCTTGGCAGGCATGGGGTCTGGAAGGAACATTAGCAGTTTTGGGGCTAGCCAGGGGTCTGGATTTGCCATTAGCCAGGGAGGAGGTTTTGGCGTTAGCCAGGGGGGAGATTTTGGTGGCGGCCAAGGAGCAGGTTTTCGTAGTGGCTTTGCAGGAGGTTTAAGGAGTGGGCTGGGATCAAGCTTTGGAGGTGGCTTGGGAGCTAGTGTTGGTATTGGTCCAGGAGACGGCTATGGTCCAGAATTTCAGGGACCTGTGAGTGGTGGAGGTGGCTACTTTGGTGGTCCGGGCCCTGGTTTCCCTGGTGATTATGGGGCACCTGAAGGTCTTTTTCCTGGCAATGAAAAGCAGACCATGCAAAACCTTAACGACCGCTTATCTACCTACCTGGAGAAGGTGCGCGCTCTGGAAGCAGCAAACGCGGACCTAGAAGTCAAAATTCGAGAGTGGTATGAAAAGCAGATCAACTCTGGCACTGTCGGCCCTGATCCTGACCAAAACAAGTACTTTGAGACAATTGCCGAACTCAGGAGCAAGGTAAGAAAAGGGCACCCCTTAACTTCAACATTTAAAAGAAATGGCCAAACCATTCCCTAAACAAAACACGCAACAGCAGGCTTTCTTTTTTATTCTTCATTGTCTGGGAAAAGTTTAGATAGTTTGTGATGTCAAACTTCATTTTGCTTGTGTTTTTTCATTATAACTCCCTTTCAGTGCAGCACAAAGGCTAGGAAACACTGAGGTGATGAATACCCACAAACTTAATGGAGATTGTAAATTTTTTAAAATATTCTGATGCAAAACAGTCTTTGGCAAATCTGGGAGCAAATGGGAAACACATGCTACATGGAATTCAGGAACAAAATAGTTCAGGCTATTGGTTATGCTCATGGGTGCAACAGCAGGCAAACCGACAGAATCAGCGGAATCGATAAGTTGTGGGGTCACACTTTATCTAAGCAGGTAGATAAGTAAATCTTGCAGGTGATAATTATCCTTGCGCTAAGAGCGATTATCCCCTACTGTAAGGATGTAAATATGTATATAGGAGGTTGACTAGCTAGTCGATGTAGTTTGATTTAGCTTGTCTTTTAGTCACCATCTATGATACATGTAACATATAAATTATTATTTGATGTTAAAAAAGATACATAAAAACCACAAAGCTATAAGTTTCCTTTATAGATTTCTCAGGTGATTTGGTAGACGGGGGGTTGATTCAATTTATGGCTAAATCAGTCCACAAATAGCTGGAATTGTCCAGGGCTATGCATGATGACTCTAGGGCCAGGGCCCTTCCTGAATGGATGAATGGATAAACTGTCAATCGACATCAAATCCAAAATGGACCACATCGAGACTGTGTTCGTGCACTTTCCTTGACAAATATTGTTAACAGAGGTTACAGGTTTTCACCAGTACCTTGGATTCTGCTGCTGTTAGTTCCTAAGGCATACTGACATTGTGCGCTCGTGAGAGCTTGTGAGCAGCAGGCTGATGCTCTTGTCAAAGAGGGTAAATAAGATCACAGCTTTACCATGCCTACATGTATCCTTTTGGACAAGTGGGCAGGATGTGCACACATTGCAATAATCAAAAGGGCACGTGCAACATTTAATCCAATAGATACCCTCATCTAGGCTTTTAAAGCATTGCTTCTAGCCACATTCAGATACAACATCACCAAAGTAAGTCTAATACAGGAATAAACCTTCAGACACAGGCAGACTCTGCCAGATCAATTGCTTGTAGCGCCATGAAGCCTCCAGGCGTGCATTCGCATTCCAAGCACAGATATAAGCACAAAGGCCAACTGGTTGTTCATGCTTGTGACTCTACTTCACAATGAGACATATGCACTATCTGCTCGCTCTCAAATTCACACAACTCGGCTCCTAATAAAAAAATAGAGGGGCATATCATCAACAACCCGCGATAATTATCGCTAAGCGCACTTAGCGCTAGGATCATTGTCGCCGGCTATCGCTTGTTTTCATCGCGGAGATAGCGCGCTACCAGCGACGCTTATCTCCAGAGCGATGAAAATACCCGAGTTAGCTGCCAAATGTGCAATTATCGCTGGGATTCCAGCGATAATCACACAACGTTTGACGATAGCTTGCTGATAGGGCAGGGCAGACTTAACCATTATATTCACCTTCCATTGGATATCATGGCTAAGTCAAACTAAAAGTAGGCGTAAGGAAAGTAGAGATAACCGCGATTAGCGCTACTTTTCTTATCGCTATGCTTGTTAGCGTGCCGATTAATAATTGGAGAAATGTCGGTTAGCGACATTTCTCCAGTTATTTTCGGAAGGAACGCCCACTTTGGATCTCATTTGAGATGCAAAGGGAGGCGTAGGGAAAAAGGGTGCTAACATGCGATTTTGCAGTTTAGCACCCTCTTGTTGATAGGGCGATAGTTTTATCTCCGCTTTTTTGGCTTTTAAAGCCAAAAAAGCGGAGATAAAGCCCTTGCTGAAATTCCCCGAAGTTTTTATTAATCTGAAAAGTAATTAATCTTTGTTCCCTCTGCTGAGGACGATTACAACTGCTCTCAGGCATGTATCAAAGTTAGGCCCAGGGCACATATTGCTGGAACAGGCAACTCCCAACTAATAATGCCCTGCAGCGTTTGGTCACTAAGGCTGTTAACAAGTTTCCCTCAACCCCACGCACACATGCACGCCCACCCGGGCATTCTGAAAGTCTATTTTATGTCCCTGTTATTTAGTTTTAAAGGACGTAGCATCCCGGCAAGCAGCAGGATGTCCTCAAGTTTCAGCCTTTCGGTGGACTGAGACAATGTTAGTATCACATAGAGGCGGCTGGTGGTGCTTGATTGTATTTTCAAAGAAGCCCTGCAGAGTATTTCCTAGCTAAATCGGAAAAATGCATTCTTTATATGAATTTGTTTTGAGATGAATGACTTATTAAATGATAAATGCAGGAGAAGGTGAAGAGATGATAAAGTATATGTGCCGTGAATGTGCTGTTTGCCTCATTGGTTCTCAAATACCTTTCCTTTGTGCTGGGCATGTGAGAGCTGAGAGTCAATTTGAGCAAAACACAGGGTCCAATTCAGAAAGGTACCCTTAGACCTGATGTCTAAGTTTACTTTTCTGAATTGGGCCCTTAGACTTCAGGTCTAACCTTAGACTGCAGGTCTGAACTTACCTTTCTGAATTGGGTCCACAATTTCCGACCAAAAAATGAACTGATGATGTTGAGTTCCTAATAAAGTGACATGCTGTGCTTGTCTTCCTCCTGGTGTCGCATTCACTAATAAGTGATATGATGTGCCTGTCTTCCTGGTGGTGTTGCGTTCAATAATACAGTGATATGATGTGCCTGTCTTCCTGATGGTGTTGCGTTCAATAATAGAGTGATATGATGTGCCTGTCTTCCTGGTGGTGTTGCGTTTAATAATAGAGTGACATGCTGTGCTTGTCTTCCTCCTGGTGTCGCATTCACTAATAAGTGATATGATGTGCCTGTCTTCCTGATGGTATTGCGTTCAATAATACAGTGATATGATGTGCCTGTCTTCCTGATGGTGTTGCGTTCACTAATACCGTGATATGATGTGCCTGTCTTCCTGGTGGTGTTGGGTTTACCAATACAGTGATATGCTGTGCCTGTCTGTGATATGCTGTGCCCGTCTACCTGATGGTGTTGCGTTCAATCATAAAGTGATATGCTGTGCCTATCTTCCTGATGGTGTTGAGTTCACTAATAAAGTGACATGTTGTGCCTGTCTGTGATATGGTGTGCCTGTCTACCTGATGGTGTTGCATTCACTAAGAAAGTGATATGCTGTGACTCTCTGTGTGATATGCTCTGCCTGTCTTCTTATTGGTGTCGAGTTCACTAATAAAGTGACATGCTCTGCCTGTCTGTGAAATGCTCTTCCTGGGTACCTGATGGTGTTGCACTCACTAATAAAGTGACATGCTGTGCCTGTCTTCCTGATGGTGTCGCGTTCACTAATAAAGTGATATGCTGTGCCTGTCTGTGATATGTTGTGCCTGTCTTCCTGATGGTGTCGAGTTCACTAATGAAGTGATATGCTGTTCCTGTCTGTGATATGCTGTGCCTGTCTTCCTGATGGTGTCACGTTCACTAATAAAGTGACATACTGTTCCTTTCTTCCTGATTGTGTCTCATTCACTAATAAAGTGACACGCTGTGCCTGTCTTCCTGATTATGTCGTGCTCACTAATAAAGCGATATGCTATACCTGTCTTCCTGATGGTGTCGCGTCCACAAATAAAGTGACACGCTGTGCCTGTCTTCCAGATACAGTCACCCTCCATTGACAACGCCAAGCTGGTTCTGCAGATCGATAATGCCAGGCTGGCCACCGATGACTTCAGAATCAAGTGAGTGGGGTGGCAGGGGCAGCGTGAGGGCTCACTGCAGCACATCTCAAAGGGTCTAACAATATTTCTATTAAGGTGTATGAGAATAGATATTCTGTGCTCCATTTTTCCAACTCCAATTTATTAAATTGTACTTCCAGAATTTCGATCATAAGGTCACCAATATGTGTTTCGCTCCACACTACCCTTTCCCAAGGAGGGAATGTTTTCAAGAAAAACATGCAACAACATTTTACTCAAAAACCTTTTCCCATGAATATGCGTGTCCCTATTAATATTATTATTATTATTATTGCAAATCAATGTCAGGTTTGGTTCTAATTGTGTTTTATGAAGAAGGATGGCATGAACAGCAGGCAGCTGCTGCTCTTTACATGCAAATCGAAAAAAGACAGTATTTCGCACCTCTTTTGAAACTGTGCTCCTATATCTATCCAATTTATGGGGTTTTAATTGTCTGCCTATGGTTCAAAGAGAGAGGGAAGGGTTTACTACAAGAACAAAAATATCTCTAAAACAATGGCCCATTGATACAATGGTACCACTGGAAAGGGATCTTTCAGGTTTTAGGCATGAATTGCTGTTGTCGATGTTCTATATTTAGTTCTACAGTGAATTATTTATATACCTGCCACTACGTTTACGTGTCCATTTGGGGTGTAGTCCAAGGGGCCCGCAGTTCCCTATAGTGTATAGAATTCAGGGCTCACCCCTCCCATTGAACACAAGTTGCAAAGGCTTTGAGTGGGATGAAAAACCGGGGGTCTGTAAAAGGGGCCCGTCAAACCCAATTATGGACGTGGCCTAAACCATGGGAACTAGCATTGTGTATTTAAGAAAATCATGAGGAATCACTTACAAAGGATAATAAAAGAAAGCCTAGCTCCTGAGGTACATGTTTGCTTCTAACGTGTGTGAGAAGTTTGGTTATTGAAGTGCAGTCAGCAGGACCCTGAATAGATACTTTGACACTGGTGACCAAAAAAAGTAAATGGTCCAGTGGGTTGTCATTTTTTACTTTCGATTACCTATTTCTTGTAGAGTTTTTTCATTGATCTTTTAATTCTAGTATACTTTTGTGATTTCCTTCAAAATGCTTACTTTTTCATCCATTCAATATATCAGGGGCCTATAAAGTGAGGCTACACACCTGTGAGGGTCTCAAGGCGCTTGGGGGGCGGAGCGGAGAGGTCACAATAATATTTTAATGTTATCATTTACTGATGCAGTGCAGCAGATAAGTTGACCAAATGAGACTGCCGATGGGATTCTAGATTGTGGAATATAACCAGGACCATAAACACGGTGTTTGCCTTACTCTGCCTGCGTTGAGTATGCACACGAGAATAGATGAGTGGTGACTATCATCTAGTTCCTTGATGGAGCAACAAATTTAAATGTTCTCAGCAGGCTGGTGGTCTCGCCCCAAGGTGCAAGCAAGGCACACCTTTAACACTAAGGGGCTGAATACGATGGCGGAAGGCCCGCCAGCCATGCGGTGGTGAGCCCTCCTCCATCGAACGACAATTCTCCACCTGCCGAATTATGATGGCGGGGGGATCCGGTCTGCAATCGTGGTGGGCATAAAAGACCACCCGCCACAGATCCGATTGCCTGGCGCAGCGGTCATGATGTGTAAAATGGTGGCGGTGCCTAGCAGGCACCGTCCGCCAAATTACGATGCCGCCTGTAGCCAGCCATACCATGGTGGTAAAACCGCTATGGAAAGGCTGGCAGGGATTGGTTTTGGGGGCCTATTGCGGGCCCCCCTTGTGTTGGAGGGAGGTGTTGGTGCACTGGGAGGGTAACCATGGTACCCCTGTACATTTCAGTGCAGTACATGGCAGGCACCGCGTGGTGCCTGCCACGTAGTGCAGTGAAATGCACGACATGCATTTTTAGCACTGTGGCAGGTGCTGCAGCCAGCCTCACCCGCCGGAATGTTAAAGTGCAAGATGCGACCGCCATTGGTGGCAGTCGCATCTTAATTTGGAGCGCGGGACCGCCGTATGACTGGCGGGCGGTCCCAATCCCCACTACGATGGCAGGCGGACTCAAGTACGCCCGCCATCGTCATCGGCCCCTAAGATTCTAGGTATGTTCTCGGAGTATTAATAATGCCTTAACCTGCTGACAAATGGGTTGTCTCTATGCTGTTCACCCAAGGCCTAAAGCTTGCTGTTCTTATGGAAGATTTATCATAATTTGTAATGTCTGGTTGCCAATGCTAGAACATGTACCTAAAGTCACACTTTGTGTGTTTTTTTGTTTTTCTTTACCATCCATGAAGCCCAGCACTGGGTTACACCTGTGACATAGGTAGTTGACCTTATTCTGTAATAAATTCTGTTGTTGATGGGTTTTGGTTGAGTGAATTGTGGTAACACTGAGACACAAAAGCTATTAGATCAAGATGAAGGGAATATGATAGACAAAAATGAAGCCTCAGCAGAGCCAGGAAAAAAAAACAGGTGTCCATTTGACCTAAATAAAGCATAGAACGTGGTTTGCACTGATGGAAAAGCTATAGACTCAAAACATAGTATCACTTACTGCCAGATGGGCAGTCCTAGTCCTGAATAGTGCAAGGGTGCAGGAGAATGTCTTGAGGTATTGTTCATTAATGTCTTCAACTCTCGACATAGAGTAAGTAAAGGCTGGAAATTATGCTGACATCATTCATTGATCAATACCAGTGACATGTGCAATTGGAATATATATCTGGCTTCTGCACCATAGGGTCGCAACAGTGTCTCGTGCGACAACTTACACATCTCCCACAACTCAGTACGAGCACTGTGGGATGTATCCAACGTTGTACTTGGCGACTATTTGCCACACCTAAATCTATACCAGGAGTATATAAACCCTGGACACACCATGAAGTTAGCAAGAAGAAAGAACAAGCATTTGCAATTCAATAGGTCTTGCATTTACGCGCGTTTGAGCTATTGCCATTGTAAATGACAATGCCTTTTTTTATATGTTTTAGTTTTTAAAACATAATTAAAAGGCATTGTCATTTACAATGCCATTAGCTTAAACTCACGTAATTGCGAGACCTTTGGATTTACAGTCTATCGTTGATACTCTTTGTGTTGTTTTGGTGTGGCTGCAAATACCACAATGTTAGCGCTTTTGCTGAGTTTGCAGCAAACTGTAGCTTTACATAGTGCATTTTTACCATTCGTGCACCACCGACATGCACAAGTGCCCCGATACTGTGCACGCTGGCGCCAACAAGTACACTGTCGTACCCACAATGATATTAACAACTGGGTGTGTTATGTGTATGTTTTGAGATTTGCTAGGTATTCCAACAAAGCTACAGTACACACCTGTGTGCAGAACTGAACTTGTGGATGTACCTGCGGGCGTGGCACTGGAATGGCTGCTTGTATGAGTCGTAGTTGTTGGCGTGGCTGTGTATGATGACACTGCCATGTGACTGACAGGGTTGCCGCACGATCTGTTTTTTTTATTTATTGCATATACTGGCGAGCGGCAGTCTGCATGTCTTTCTGTGTCTGAGACTGCTGCAGCATTGTTACTGCTGCTGTGGGTGTGTGCCACACCACCGTTGATGCTGCTCTGTTTGTAGCACACTGTACGCGCACCAGTGTGCAGGACTATCCGTGGGTATGTCAGTGGGTGCTGTTTTGTATTTATTATCAGTGTGAATGACTGTACGTGCAGGAGCAGTGTTGCTGTGTGCATCACTACGTCAATGGTGCTGTGTCTGCAGCACAATATACAAACGCCTGTGTGCAGCACTGTATCTTGAGTATGCCTGCGGACTGTAGTTGCTCTCAGCGAGGCTGTTTTGCCTGCAGACGGTTGTTGTTGCACAGGAGAGAGAGAGAACCCAGATACGGGAGGAAGTTTGGGTGCACCCTCCCCCTTGGCAAGATCTTGTTGTGCCCAGAATGTGACCTTATCAGATTTCAGCACGCTGCCTCAAAGTCACGTGTCTGCAGCTTCCAATCAGAGCTGCCACTAGAGTGTAAGTATAGATAGGGCCCGTCCCATGGCCTGGAGGTGTCCTGTCCAAATGCTACTTGCTTAAGCTGCACGAGCCTGATTATTCTTACCTCCTCCACATTCAACCCACTCCTCTCTCGCTGCTGTTCACTAACAAGCATTTACAATGCTATAGGTGTCGCAATTGCGAGTTTGCAACCTATGGCATTATAAGCAAGAGTAAACAAATAGAAAAAAAATGGCGGCCACTCTTTTTTATTTTATTTGTTTATTTTTGCTACAATCACGGCACCCGTGCTTTACTTTAACCATGTTAAAGGTAAAGCGCGGGTGCCGTGATTGCTGCAAAAGTAAAGAAATAGATTTTTTTCTATTTCTTTACTTTTTCAACTATCGCAGCACCCACGCTTAACTAAAGTAAAGCGCGGGTGCCACAATTGTTGAAAAAGTAAAGAAATAGATATTTTTTCTTCTATTTCTTCACTTTTGAAGCAATCATGGCACCCGCGCTTTACCTTTAACCATATTAAAGTAAAGCATGCGTGGCGCGATTGTAGCAAAGGTAAAGAAATAGATTTTTTTCTATTTGTTTACTTTTTCAACAATCGCGGCACCCGCACTTTACCTTTAACCATATTAAAGTAACGCGCGGGTACCGCGTTTGTAGCAAAAGTAAACAAATAGAAAAACATCTATTTCTTTACTTTTTCAACAATCGAGGCACCTTCATTTAGCTTAAAATGGCTTAAGGTAAAGTGGGTGTGCCGCCAAAGTGAAAAGAAAGTAAATAAATAAATATTAAAAAGCATTACACAATTAAAAAAACAAGCGCTGTGCTATAGCACGGTACATGGCATCCCGTGAAGCGCGGAATGAACAGAAAAGAGTGTTTACCCACTAATAAAGGAGACAGTGTAACGCCGCATGTGAAAGATCCAGTCCGAGTTGGCGGGGCCAAAAGGAGACAGGGCGGTAACAAGGAGGGACTAAAAAGCCTCACTCCAAATGGAAAGCCAGGGCTTATCATGCGCAATGATGCAAGCCAATGGAAAGAAGGGGCAGGGCCTAGACTCCACTTCTGAAATTGGCTTGATTACAAGAAGTCTCGCAGAGCGAGTAGCGCATGCGCGCTGCAACGCTAGGCGAAACCTAAAAACGGCACAGCATCCAAAGCTTTGCTCAGAGTTGAAACTTCCTGGTGCTGTTAGGGCTTGGGTGGGATCACACAGGCTGGTTTCTCTGCAAATCCTGTTGGCAGGAGAAACGCTTCCCTTGTAACTGGATTTCACTGCGGTGTGCAGGCTGGTCACTTGCTCTGAAAGGGCAGAGCAGGGTCGCACTGGTGGTTGGATGCTGCTGGTCTTCTACTGTGAGCTCTAACTCCGGTGGTCAGAGCAGGGGCGTGGTGGTCTTGTTCGTTCCCAGGTGGTTCCTGCGATCTGATTTCCACAGTGGCTAGCACGAGGATGTTGTTGCTGCTCTGGCGTTACAGAAAATGAATGGCAATCCAGAGAGACAATGTCTCTCTTTATAGGATCCCCTTCCTGCTTCAACATTCACCTGGTGTGACTTCACCTGCAACTGCTCCATTAGCTAAAAGTGAGCATGCGCACATCTTTTTCACACTAGTGCGCATGCTCACTCCAAAGCCACAGTTCATGCAAAAACTGGACCATCTGTGCCAGGGCACGAAAACAGAGCCCAATAGGGACCCGTTTGATGCCCCCTTTTAAAAACAGCCTGTGTTCAGCACCACCAGGGCTCGACCTACTTAAAGCCCTGAGCTGCAGGAAGTATCTCTTTTGGGATATAATGGATGAGCCCACCATGACTTATGTTTCGGGAAGGCATTTTGGACTTGTCCATTATACCCCACGTAGGGTAGGGTGTGTCCTCAAGGAATTTTGGACCAGTTCTTGAAATGGAAAACTAGAAGTGCAGGTACTCAGTACCAGAGTACCCGCTTGTTTCTGAAAAGTTCTGGTAGTCTCCAAATAAAAGTATTAAATCTGTCTAGAGAAGTGCAGGTAGTCTCCCTCTCAAAATAAAAAGGGCCGGAACTCACTACTGGTCAGTACCGGGCACATTTAAAGTGTAATCACATTTCAGAAGTGAAGACCACTTGTGAGCAGAGAAAGAGTTCAAATGTAGAGGCCCTTTCTGAAGAGGGAGTTCTCACATGTGGAAACAACAGCTGCACAGATGATAACTTTACACTTGGAGACTCTTCGGGTCACTACTACCATATTTATTCACAGTCTATAATCTGCATTGGAACTGTTGTGCCTTATTTACAATCTATACATCTTTCTTTCTTTCTTGCCTAGGTATGAGAATGAACTATACTTCCATCAGTCTGTCCAGGCTGATATAATTAGTCTACGCCGGATTCTAGAAGAGCAGAACATGGCCCGGGCAGATTTGGAAGTCCAGATCGAGACCATGACCGAGGAGCTGACCTACCTTAAGACAAACCACCAAGAGGTATGGTATAAGTAAAGACTCCACACAAGATGTGGTGATCTGTGGGATTCCTGACACCCAACACAGCTGGTAGGAGCCAGATCCTAGTAAAACCTATATTCAAGTCTCCACATCTTTACAGTTTGTCGTGTTCAAGCGAGAGGCTTTATGTTCTGCCCAAGAACTTTAGATCTTCCAATCATGCGAGTGTGTGTGATTGCATGAATCAAAGATGGTTTCAGTATAGCACGGTATGTGGAGATAACCCCATTGCCACTGGAGGCTATGCTTGACATTTTCAATGCCCACACCTGTCCTCATAGCGCTTTAACAAAGTGAGGGGGCCGCATGGTCAATTTATCTGAGGATGTATATGGTCATTTACCTTAGTATGTGGACTTTGATCCGGAAATATGGTTCAGTGAATTAAGTGCTTGTTGCTGACAACTGCTGTCTTCTGCAGACCCATGAGACCCAATCCAGATGAGCCGACTAAAGCTTCCATCCTTCTGGTAAACTGAGTACCCCTGCATAGCACCTGTTATTTACAGCGCATAGAAATGTTAGCAGTGTGGCACGAAGAGCTATATGTAGGGCAAGCTACTACATTCTCTTACACCTAGGAGCAGATTAGAAGGAGCAAGGGCCGTACTAGGGGCCTAATTTACAACAAACGAGATTTACAGCTTTACGATTGCCTTACTCCAATAAGTACGAGTAATTACGAACTGTGAACATCTGCTTTACATGAAGTAAGGGTGCATAAGTTACTCATAAAAGTAGAACTTGCACGCTTAAATTGACACTAAAGTTAGTACTTCTAGGTATGTTGCAAATGAGTGGTTAGGGATATCCAGTGTAAATGTATCGAATGAGCAGTTGTAAGTGCTTTTGTCATACATATCTGCACACACTAAAATGTCCAGCTGCAGAAAGTGTGAAAGGAGCACAGATCAACCAAAAGCCCCAAGGAGGGACGGGAGGAGAAAATTACTTGTAAGTATACAACGTAGCAATAATAATAACAACAACAACAGCAGTAATAATAACAATAATAATAATAATAATAATAATAATGACGATAATAATAATGATTAGTTGCCACAGTTTTGGCATTAAACTCCCTGTGAATAACAGAAATGCCTATTATCCTGCTCAGTGGTGCTTATCGAACCCACCTCAGAGTGATAGGAGGTTGGTTCAGACCTGTCAAGATTTCAATATGCGGACTTCGTATCGCACAGATGGTAGCCTGGATGGTTTAATCCAGACTTTTGGTTTAGGTGATTATGCTCAGGACACATATTCCAGGAGTATTTCAATGTAACAGATTTGTATGTATTTTTTCCTATGCTATTCTCTATATTACTCAATTCCTGTTGTCTCTAATTACTTTGAAATAATAACATCTATTGAACTAAAATACTAAAACCAAGATTGTATTGAGGATTTACAAAATATGGGCTTATTATTCTAGTACCGCTAAATGTTTCTTATACCATCATCCTTGACAGGATGGAAGGATCACCTCTCTGTTGGCCACAGATATAGACTGCTTGGTGCTTCTCTGAGCTGCTTGCGTTTCCAGATATAGCTCACACATGTTTTTCTTGTAACAGGAGCTCAAGGAGCTACAGGGCCAGGCCGCTGGCCAGGTCAATGTGGAGATTGACGCCGCTCCAGGGGTCGCGCTGACCAAGCGCCTAAAAGACATGAGGGCCGATTACGAGATACTCACTGAGAAGAACCGCATGGAGGCCGAGCAGTGGTTCATCCAGAAGGTACCATTCAGGAAGAAAGATAGGGGTGTGGAAAGGGGGGAGGAAGGAAAGGCAGGAAAGACACAGCAAAGTTGAATGTTCCACACTTGCTAGGCCAGCCTCCTGTCACTCCCATTGCACATACTCGATTGCTTAGTCTCGGCATTCTTTTCGCTATACCCCTCTCTACAATGGTGTCCCATTTCTCTGTCCTTCACCCTCTATTGTTTTCCACCTGTGGCTTCTCTGAGCCCACTCTCCAACACTTCTTAGTGTTGACTCCCAGACCCGTCTTCTATTAAATTCCTTCCCCTACCACGCCACTTCCCCGCTGCGCGACTACCATGTGACACCCTCACCCGCAAGCCATGCCGGCCGCCACTGCTTAAATCACCACTAACTAAAACCCATGGGGTTCTTACGTTCCTAAAGAAAGAACGAAAACAACACAAGAAAGAGAAAATGCGGTTTGAAAGGAAGAGATCTGTAATGGAAGACTGGAAAGAGACTAGGAGAAGAAATTATGGCAGGCCAACAAAAGCGAAAAGGAACTAAAGCGAGACACATAGGCCCTGAATAGATGTTGAGGAGTTATTTATCAACCCTGTTAAATAAGATACCACAGGATACGTTATTTGCCGGATGCGATAATTAACACCTAGTATGCGTTTATGGAAAATAACATGCAGATTTTGGTGTATAATGCACCAAAATCTGCATGATACTGTAAATAGCATGTGTTTTCCCCTGTAAAACTTCGGCAGGTTTGACCTGCCAAAATTTTACGCGTTTTTTTTTTTAACGCATCCGATAATTATCAGATGCGTTAAATAAAACCAAACTTGTAATTCCGTCCCATGCATCTTTACGCATGGGATGGAATTAACCTCCTAACTTGTAATCAGGCCCGAAGAGTACATGTGTGGAAATAAGCCAAGATAAAAGAATGAACCCGTTAATGTTGTCAAATGCACTAAAATCCAAAAGCTACCTTAGCCTTTTTTTAACAGACACTAGATGCAATAAGTAGGCTTTGCTTCACTGTAGCTAACCACTTGTTGCTCTTTGTTTCTCCTTGTAGAGTCTTGAGTTGAAGCGGGAGATGACCAAGGGCGTCGAAGAAGTGCAGACAACGACCACCGAAGTGTCCGAGCAGAGGCGTCTAGCTCAAAGCGCGGAGACCGAGATTCAGTCCCAACTGGCCATGGTAAAGGCACTCTGCTGGGTGGAACACACAGTCAGTTGTTAGAGGGTACTCAACCTTATTTATTTATATCATTTATAAATCGCACATACACCGTGAGGTACTTTGGCACTGGTGGGGATCAACTGAATCAATGTAAGTCCAAAAACTGTGCTTAATACCTTAGTGTAAGAATAGCTGAGCTCTTGAAAAAATTCCTGAGCAGGAGGTCTGCCTCCCTTTAGATCTCTCCTGGAAAGAGTCTGATTCTTATTTCAACCAGGGGTCTTCCACAGTTGTAAGGGGAATGGAGCACCGCCCAGAGTTGTTTGGGGTATAGAGGAAGGGATTTCTCAGTAGGGAAAACTTATTTGCCCTGGAGAAAACAAGTGCACAGTTCACAGGGAATTCTATTCTCCCTGTGTGTGAATATATCACACGACCTTCGCACGAATATTCATGGAAAACTGCACCTAGGGCAACTTTTCATGTATATTCCTGGCAATGTTTGTGAATTTAAGAAAGTAGTAAATCTACACTTGCACATAGATGTACATGTGTAATGTCTTGATTTAATACTTTCTTTGTGAACCAGGCCCAGTATATTTGGGTAAACTCAGTAGGCCCGATTCACAAAAGTAATCTGAGACACAATCCTAACTTTACGACTTTCGGTATTCACAAAGGGCATTTAGGAGTACTAAAGTTAGGATTCATCCAGATCCTATCACCCAGTGATTGGATCTGCCTAGTGGTCTACCATAATGTGAAGTGGAATAACAGAGATACATATCTATGCTAGACCGAAAACAGTCATTCCCAGCATAGTCTACAAGTAAGAGTGTGTGAATTTGTGTAGTCATTTGCACAATTTCTGTGATACTTCAAGAAAATTACCACAGTTGAGTCAAATGTAGTTTGCCACTGCTTCCAGTGAAAATTAGATGCAAATATGTAAGCTTCCCATCTCGAAAAATATCAAGGAGAGCAGACCACTCAGGCAACCAGCACGATTCCCAAAAAGGAAGAAGCCCCAAAATGACCCTTTTCCCTTTGTCAACCCGTTATCACCTCGTAGAGGTGTCAGTAAATGGACCATAATTAAGGTCTGAAATCACTGACACATATCTCTCTGAATCGTAATTTGGAATGAAGGCCCTTTTAAACAAGAGCGGCCCGTGAAGGTATGAGTGGTGGGTGGGGTGGGGGAGAGTCGACAGACTACGGCGAGGCAAAGAGAATTTTTAAAAAAAGAAAACCACTTACTTGACACTCTCCGCATTGCCGACTCAGGGATGCGGCGCGAGCAAGGTAAGTGTTTTTCTTTTTTTATTTAACTTTAACTCGCTGTCATTTGTCGACTCGCCCCTACCCCGCCCCACTGCTCTTACCTGCACAAGCCTTTAAAGACCCATAAAAATTACGATTCAGTATGGCTCACAAAACCCTTTTTAAAAGCTGGAAAAACATTGTTGGCTAGTAAACGTATTTTATGGCCGCCAGCCTAGTGATTTTGCAAATCGCGGGGTTTGTGATTACAAAATCTTTTAGCCACTTGCCGCTGTTGAAGTTCGTTCTGTCTTTTTTCTTATGCGCAATAACCCACTTATCCTCACCCATAATGAGTATCATTCATCGTTTCAGAAAAAAGCCATTGAAGATTCCTTGACGGAGACAGAAAACCGCTATGGTGTGCAGTTGATGCAGATTCAGCTCATCATCACAACCACTGAAGAGCAGCTGTCACAAGTGCGGGGTGACATGGAGCGCCAGAAAGCAGATTACCAGCAGCTCCTGGATATCAAAGTCCGGCTAGAGAGGGAGATTGAGACATACCGCCGCCTGCTGGATGAGGAAGGGTAAGTACAGGAAGGACTAGGAGGCGGCATTCCCTACTTCTAAAGGATTTCCTCACACTGTCTGCCTTAACCGGGAAATCAAGTTCACAGTCAAAAACATACTGTTTTACTTTCCAACTTAGACTCTTTCCATTCATATTACTTTCAATGTTCCTATATTTTTATATTCTCACTTAGAAAACTTTAGAAGAGCTGCCAGCCTTGAGTTCATTTTTAACTAAGAACTACAATAAATAAGTGTTGTGTTTTCCTGTTAAAGTTAAGTAAAGGCTCTGTTTATTTTACATTATTATCAGGCTGCAGATAGCAGAATCTGGTAATGAACAGTGCTCCACTCAAATCTGTGACCCATGTGGGTCACAAACGGCCAGACTGAAGCACTGAGGTATTTAACTCATAAAACAACTCAATATTGGAGTGTGAGAACAAAATTATATTTCTGAATGCTTTTAAAAGAGTGAAAATTAAAATGAAGAGTTAACTTAATGATTAAGTTAACTCTTCCTTTTAATTTGCTCCCTTAAAATGTTTCATTTACAAACAGCTGGCATCTTGTTCCTAGTGGCTGGTGGACACAGTGCCATATTTATAACTAAAAACACAGTCCTTTTCTTTCAAAAAGGAAACATTTTAAGTGAAGAAAAATGTTTCGATGAAACATTGTCCTAGGCTAATGCTTTTCTCTACTGTAAATTGTCAATTAAGTCCTATTGTTTTATGAAGCATGCTTCTTCACTTTAAATTCTTCACATTTAAACAAATGACTGTATGTTCCTGTTATAAATACGGCATAATTTCTACAGGCTAGTGGAAGTAATATGTGTGTTGTTTGTGAAGACTTTTTGAAATGGACAAAAATTAAACTAAGTAGTCTTATGTAATGCATATAAACATAAAGTTAAATCTTCAGTTTAATTTTCTCAAAGCTTTACATCTACACACAGCAGGCATCTTGATCCTAGTGACTGGTAGGCATAGTATCGGGGTCCATGGACATTAGATTTAAAGTCAATGAAACTAGGCGAGGGGTGTCTGGTAACAATGCACGAGTTACTTTGCCTCCAGTAGCTCACAATGGTTTTCACTGATCAAATGTAGCTCTCATTACAAAAAAAGGTTGGAGACCCCTGCTGTACAGCATTTATAAATGAATAGTCAGTTGCACTAGCATCCGAAATTACATCAGACAAGCACATGGTAAACATCTAATACAGCAATAAAGAGGCAAAAATCAAACTTTGCATTTTCTTTTGCTGTTCGCCAACACCCATAGGAGTGTGCAAAGTTTTTTTCTATAGGTAAAGTTTTTTTGGGATGCCCAGTTAATACAGTGATTTATTACTTGTCTTTTTTTTTTTCTTAAGTCCTCATTCGCCAATAGATAGATCAGAGCTGGTAGAATCAGTCCTATGGCCTCCCTCTTAGATAGCACCAATTGGAACACTCTGTAATCAATTGGAGATGCTTTACACAAAACCTCAATATAAATAAGTTCTGTATCCTGGGAACCCTACAGAACCCTGGAGGTAAAGTATTTATAGTGTAAAGGCTTAATCATTGGACCCATATCTTCATCAAACAAGATTACCCAACCAAGACTCACATGGTTCCCAAAAATGAAAACTATTGTTCCTATTGTTATTCATGATTTGTATCTCCAATTTAACTCTATCTAATCTCATCGTATACCTAATGGAAAAAACCCAATCTAAAAAAGTCGTGGATACATCTTTTATCCACCTTTTACAAATTTCTCTTCTCGCTAACAAAATCAAATATAAACATAACTTATTTTCCCATCTGGAGAGCAACTTATATTCTGGTAAAATACCAAAAAATACTAAAAAAGGGCTTACCTGAATGTCCAGACCCAATATTTCTCCAATACCTTTATTTATCTCTTCCCAAAAATGGTGTAACTTAGGGCAATTCAAGAACATATGAATATCATCTGCTTCAGCAAGGAGACATTTTGGGCAATTTGGTGTTGGACCTTTTGAGAACTTCGCTAGCTTGTGAGGAGACCAATACACTCTGTGAACACAAAAAATATGGTTCCTTCTCAGATATGCAGGCTGCACCGTAGTATACAAGATGTCATGAGATACTTGCCATATATCATTCAACGGAACGCAAGGCAAGCTCTCTCCCCATAACTCCGTTGGTAGATTGAATTCTCCTTCCTCGTGGTCCAGCATTAACCAATAATAAGTCGATATCTCATTCTTATCCCCAATTTTTTTCCAAAGTGCATTTTCTAATTCATTTTCTCTGCCCACCTCAAACCCACAGTTCTGATGCCAGCTTCTTAATTGCCAATACTTAAACTTTGAAAGTCTGTTCTCCGTAAGCGTACAAAAATCTTGCCATGATAACAAAGACTCTATAAGGGGAGATGTCATAGAATCTTTAGTCCATCCCGGTGACCCCGGAGCATTCCAAATGGGAGCAAAGGCACAAAAAATAACTAATCTTCAGAATTTTTCTGATCTTTGCCCATATGGTGGCAAATTCCCGTAAAACTTTCAATCGAATTATTTTTAAAAATCTCGTATATATTTGTATAGAAAACCTTGACTTCCATTATCAATGTCTAAAAGCATCACCTTAAACATCAGTCCTACATCAGAGTCATCCGGAGTATCCAAAAGTAATTTTCCTGCCCTAAAGGAAAAAGTCCTAGCATATAGAACTAAATCTGGTAGGCATAGCCCCCCCTTATTCTTTTTCCTACGTAACTTTTTCCACGATATTCTAATCGCTTTTGAGGCCCAAATAAAGGTATTACATTTAGACTGAAGAGATCTTAAGCTTTTTTCATTAAAAGACAAAGGGATGTTCTGAAATAGGAAAATTAACTTGGGCAACAGCATCATTTTTATTAAATTTACTCTGCCTATCAAAGTTAGTGGCAAGTACGCCCATCCTGACAAGGAATTTTCTATTTCCTTAGTAATCTTTTGAAGATTTAATTCTGGAATCTCATCAATATTTTGAGATATTAAAATACCCAAGTATCTAATTACCTTCTTTATCGGGTGCACACAAGTACTCACATTCCATACCATACATTCAGTTTTTGTGGCGTTAATTTCATATCCTGATATCTTCCCAAACTTTCTTGCTTCATCATATATTAATGGGATTGAAATGTTTGGGTCTGGAGTAAAAACCATTAAATCGTCAGCCTATAAGGCCACATTTTTATCCCATCCCTTAAAACTGAAAGATTGTATATCTGGGTTCTGTCTAATATTCTCAGCTAGAGGCTAGATATATAGATTAAAAAGCATAGGCGAAAGGGGGCAGCCCTGCCTAGTGCCTCTTTGAATCTAAACCGGAGCAGACAGCATCCCATTCACAAAAATTCTTGCCATTGGTGCTTTATATAGCAAAGAGACAGATCTACAAAAGTTTTTTCCTAATTAGATTTTTTTAATATAAATTGTAAATACACCCATTAACTCTATTGAAAGCTTTTGTAGCGTCTATCGCTATTATGGCTAAAGGGAGTTTACATATGGTGGCTAGATCTAATGCTCCAATCAAGTTATATATGAGATCAAATAATCCTCTACCTTTAACAAAACCCTTTTGATCCCTATGCAAAAGGCACTCCGTTACCCCATTCAACCTCTCTGCCAATATTTTTGCATAGATTTTGTAATCATTATTGAGCAGAGAGATGGGTCGATAGGAATCACAAGATCTTGGTGATTTAGAAGGTTTAAGAATTAGGGAGACCCTAGCTTCATTCCATGACGGAGGAATGTCTCCCCCTTTTTCAAATACATGGGCAAATAATAACCTCAAAACCGGAGTAAGGACCTGTCTTAAAAGTTTATACAATTCCGCCGGTAACCCATCCGGGCCTGCGGCTTTCCCGGATTTACCCGAATCAATGATTCTCCCAATCTCAGACTCCGAGATCGGTGAATCCATATTCCGTGAGTTATCATCAGGAATCTCTTTAATGGAGGTGTGGCCCAACCAGGCTTCTATCTCTTCTATTTGAACCTTGCGTTCTTCACGATATACTTCTTCAAAATGAGATTGAAAAGCCTTTTCAATCTCGTCTGGGGAATCAAGTGTAACTCCAGGAATGGAAGAATTCAACTCCCTAATTATTCCTCTGGCCAGATATTGTTTAGTCTTCCATGCCAGGAGTTTCCCACAATTTTCTCCATATTCGAAGTGGGCTATTTTGCTGGCTTCCCATTTTCTTTTCAGTCTTGAATCGAGAATTGCTGTTAAGTCCGATCTCAACGATTGTATCCTGGTTAGCATTTTATTTTCTAGCAAGGCAGGTTGGTGTGAGTTGATGTAATTCTCACTTACTTGTATTTCTTTATCTATTCTGTCAATTTCCTCTTTATATTTTTGTTGTCTAACACACTGTATAGACGTAATTACACCCCTAAGAAAACATTTATATGCATCCCAAACTATGTGAATCGGGGCGCTACCCATATTTGTTTGAAAAAAAACCTCTGTTTCTGATCTTAATCTCTCAATTCTTTCTTTATAATCTTTATTTCGACCATTTAGATCATAAAAGATATACAACAATAAAAACATTTTAAAAAGAATTAACATTTGGATAAAAAATAACACATAACATTTTGAGCAGAAGCATAAATAACAACGAGTTACAAGATACAATTCATTCAATAGTTCTATTATCCCCAGTCTCAATCTGCTTTATATGATCTGCTCGAATGTGCCACATTGCACTTAAAAATTTAGCTACCGCAAACACAACCGGGGACGAGAGATCTGTTTTTAACACTCTGTATGCATGTAGATAATGCCTAAGACCCAGGTTCTTAAGAAGGGTAACAAGCCAGTAATTTCTGGGTCTACGGTATGCTTTACAGAAAAAGATCATATGTAGGTCATCCTCCCGGGAATGGGTGCATAGAGAGCATTGCTCTGATGAGGGGGGATTGGACCATTGCTTTGTGTATGATCTAAGTGGGAGTGAGCTGTGTCTCCACTGAAGGAACAATTTTCTGGTCAAGACCGGGCTAATATTGTCAAGAACTCTCTCTTGGTGGTACACATCTTTCGTTTTAATAAATGAGTTAGTAAGAGACCCCTCCTTTATAGCCCCTATAAGTTTTGATAATTTAAATTCATAAAATTCCTTTACCAGGAGTTTCCTAGGGATCCTACAGCACGCACTCACTGGATCTAGCCAAAGGTCCGGCCGTCCCAGATTCTCACATGTTTTTTTCACATAGGTTAGCCATGGGATAATAGCAGCTTTTGGCAGAGTTAGAATCTCTTGTAGTTCAGACCTGTATGTTGCAAGTTCTGGCCTAGCCCACAAACGACACCAGAAGGTCAGCGGTTTAAGTGCCAGCTCTTCACTAATGGGTCTCAGTCCCAGGTCCAACCTCAACGGCAAAAGGGGTGTACTTGTTGGAAGGGCTGCAAGATGCCTAATAACATTATTTTCAGTAACTAGTAAGTTCTGGGTGGAGGTGTGGCCCCACAGTTCCCCGCTGTATACTACTGCCCCACGCGCTTGCATTTTATAAATTTGTAGGGCTGGTGTCATGGGTTTGAAGGACGAAGTATTCCTCAACCTACAGATACCTCCAGTTAGTTGAACAAGTCTCATATTGGCCTTGTTGCGGTGGGTGTCCCAGGACATTGTTTGATTAATGGTGACCCCCAAATACTCAAATGTAGATACCCTCTCCAACTTCTGAGTACCTATAGTGGGGTTGGGCCGGGTGGAATTTGGGGGATTGAAAATCATATATTTCGTCTTCGTTGCATTAAACTCTAGACCCCTCTCAGTGCAGAAAGTCAAAAATCCATCTAAAATTCATTGGATTCCCATGGGGGACTTGGACAGCAGCAGGGTGTCATCCGCAAACATGATAGCGGGCACCCTGCTGCCATTGAGTTTTGGTGCATCAGTATCGGCCACCCTCAACAGGTGGTCGATAACCCCGTTGACAAAGAGGCAAAACACGGTCGGAGCGAGGACATAACCCTGTCTTACCCCCCTGTCAACCGGGAATCTATCTGTAAGTACCCCATTCCTACCGCACCTCAAACATGCGAAATTTCCCGAATGCAATCTTATCAAAATTGAAAGGATGTCTTGCGGTATGGCCAGGTCCGCCAAGACGGACCAGAGTCTTACTCTTGGAACTAAGTCGAAGGCAGCACGCAAGTCCACGAAAACCGTGTACAAGCTGCCACCCTCGATTATTGCGGTCTTCCAGTAAATAAGGTTCAAGCGGAACACCTGGTCCGTAGTCGAAACCCCCTTCCTAAAACCTGCCTGGTAGGGGCTAAGGATGGAGAAATCATCAATCCAAGTTTGGAGGCGATCAAGAATCAGCCTATCAAAGAGCTTTTGGGAGACATCTATAAGGCTAATGGGCCTGTAGTTGGCTGGGTGCAGAGGTGACCCCTTTTTAAAGACCGGCACAATCTCTGCGCCCAGCCAAGTACAAGGCACCTCCATGCCCCCCAGAATGGCATTAAACATGGACACTAGATATGGTGCCCAAACATCTGGTTCTTGTTTAAAACCGTCCAAACCCGGAGCCTTGCCAAGGGGTAGGGCAGAAATCGCTGCTCTAATTTCAGTCACCGTGAAATAGTCTCCAGAATGACATGATGTTACAGCGGGTAGTAATTCACCGGGGGCCCCAGCCTCCACCCTAAAAAGGGACCAGAAATGCTCCTTCCAAGCTTCAGCTGAGATGTTAGGTTCCATGGCCGATGGAAGATCTTCTGAACCAGTGTTTACAATTCTCCAGAATTTGCGAGAGTCCCTATTGGCTAGTGATTTAGTAAAGTCCTCCTCCTTCTCCTGATCCCACTCGATCTTAGCATTAAAGATCAAACGCTTATACTCCCTTCTTTCAATTACTTCTTCCTCCAGAAAGATGGCACCCTCTACCGTCCATCTTCTGGGGGATAACCTAGCTGGAATGCTAAGAGTTAGAGAGACAGCAGAATGATCGGAAAGATGTTCCCCAACATGAGTAATAACCTGCACCCATTTCTTTAGCAGTAGACTCAACAGAAAAAAGTCTATCCTAGATTTGTGATTGTATTTTTTATTATGGAAAGTATATCCTCTTTTCTTGCCCATCTTATTTCTCCACACATCATACCATGCAAATTGTTTAATTGTATTTCTAATCAAGGCTGCCGATTTATGATTTACAATGGCTCTACTACTCTGTGATTTATCAAGAGTCGGATCCAGGACAGCATTAAAATCACCAGCCAAGATCAACGGGTCTGTGTATTTCAATAACTCAGACAACAGACTGGAGAAAGGTCCTGGATCATCCGTATTTGGTCCGTAATAACCTGCCACTGTAAACTTAGATGAATGGCATTTAATCCCTGCGATGGCCCACCTCCCCATTTTATCCACCGTACTATACTCAAGAGATATAGCCATTTTTTTTTTTAATTATAGCAACTCCTTTAGTAGGGTGTTTCTGAGAAGTACAAACAACAGTTTGAATCCATTTTCTAGGTCTACAAAGAGATCTCAACTCATCCTCTAACAAATGTGTTTCTTGCAGAATGAGGATCTGCTCTGGTACGTCTCTTAGGGATTGAAATATTTTTTCCATTCTATATTTTGACCTCAAACCGTTGAGATTCCAGGAGAGCACCTTCAATTCCTTCATTACTCATCCTTCTAAAACTCTCTATTATGATAAATTGGCAATTTAGACCTAAACTATTTTTTTTTTCATTTTTTCCCGCTGCTCCCCACCCAGTGCTCCCCCCACCCCCTCTCATGTGATTCCCCCCTTGAAGAACCCCCCTTTATCTCCTCCATAGCCACTCCCTAGGCCTATGGGGCACTTCTTCTTAGGTCAGGAGCTTAGTTATTTAAATTCTTGCATTCATTCATAGGCTAAGTATTATTCTTTTTACTTTCCTTGATCTTCCCCTGAGATGCACTGTAAAAAAGATTCAGCTTCATCAACTGTTCTAAAAATCCTCATGCTATTATTGTGCATTACTTTCAATGAGGCTGCGAATTTCACTTGTGCAGTAGCACCCACTTTTTTGAATGGTTCCAACAATTTCCCCAACTCCCATTGCTGTGAGGCCGTGATTGCAGAAACATCTGATCTAATCTGAAAAGTTATATCATCCACAATCAAAGAATTTAATTTTAGTGCCTTATTAAGAATTTTTGTCTTTCTTTTAAAGTTGCTGATATAAAGTAGATTTCTGACATCATAGCTGCCTACAATTTGATTGGGTGATGATTTCTTCTAGCCTGCACAAAATATTTTAATAGTAAAATGCATGGCACAACTGAATGGCTTGCTCTCTATGCCCTTGTCCCCAACTTATAGATATCCCCATGAATAGACAAAGTGAGTATTTTCAAGATATTTCCATTCTATTGGTTCAAGAACTGGTGTTTTGCCTTCAGTGCTTCTTAAAGGCTCCACTTCGGCTGTCCATCGAAGAGAGAATCTATAGCATCCGATTGGCACAATTTTGATAAAGCAAGAGCCACATTAGTGTGAGTCTAACATTCGTGTAGCATTGCGATGTCTGCACACACCGAGGTGTACTTTGCACAAGTTAAATTGCTACTTCCCGGTAAGAAGGTATGATTGAGTGCACCTCCAAGCCTCAGATGCATGAGATGACACGTGGGTAGCAAGGCCAGCATGACCACAGATATTCCATTTAATTCCCAACTCACGGAACACCTAAGCAACTTTTGTGATTTAGGGCATGCAGGGTGTTCTGCTTGTGTCACAAGTTGACATTAGAGTCTTATGTCAGAAGCTATATGACATCTGTGTGCACATAAGTATGTCCCTAACTACCTGCAATTGGACTATTCAGTTCTGTGTGTGTCAACTTTCTAAAAAGTCCTCCACCGTGGCTAATGCTATTTTCAAGGCCACGTTTACAGGTCTTGGGGTTAGGCAGGCCTGATTGGACATTTTTTTCGACATTTCCCTGAGGCTAGCCTTAGACGTAGTGCTTAATTTGTAGAAGAATAAGTGCTGGTGCCCAAAGCACCCCTCAGAAGCTCATGGCGGGCACCGGATACCAAGGCTGTGTAGTTTGGAATCTACTGCATGTCTCTTTAATCCACTACCCGACACTCCCTACCTATCCCATTATCTGATTTGGAGGTTCCTGCTTTCCCCCATTGTGATGGTGTCTCAGTCTTTCTCTTTCTCCTTCTTTTCCCCTTGTTTGGTTACCCTTTCTGATCTCGGGAAATGTTGGATATGAAAAAAAAAGATCCGTCTCCAAAAAGGTGTGCCGGTGGACCACACCAGCAACCACCGGCTCAAATTAAGCACTGCTTAGAGGATAACATATAATCTCAGTGGAACTGTCGACAGTAAGGGATGGTCACATGTTATCCCAGGGAAGGTTACATTTAGAAAGTGGAGTTTGACAACAAGAAATGTCATCTCAGGTCAGATCTCGAGTTTTCTTTCTGAATATAGGTGGGTTAGATATTAGAAATCAGGAGGATAAATTTTCCTAAAAAAACTATGATAAAGATACCATTTGTTTTACATTTTATGTGAAATATTTGTAAATAAAAGCAAGATTTAAACTCAAGGCTACTAGAAAACCCTTTTTGGGTGGCCACACATTTTAATGGCATTCGTACTTGTAGCATTTTTAATCAAGGAAAAAATAGGGATAAAATTATACAAAAGAAAAATCAGTCTAATAGATGTACAGATGAAGAATGGCTGAAGAACGAGACAATAATTTTAAGTGTGGCCAGCAGTTTGTGATGTGCAAAACAATCTAACTGGAGTGGTGTTTATTTATTTATTCATTTATTTATTTACTGCAGAGGGCGTTTGTCGATAGACAACGCAAACGAATCTTCTTCCGGAGCGGCTTCGATGTCAGTGAGCTCATCAATGTCAGTGTCCAAGTCTTCAGGCGTTGCATCAATGGAAGAGTCACAATCCAAATTTGCTTCAGGCGGCTCCTCCTTTGCAGGGTCCTTGTCTAAGTCATCTGCCTCGGAGAGCTCAGCCAGGTTCTCAGGTGGGACAGCACAAGCCAAATCATCAGGTGGTGCCGTGGTGATGGAAGCATCTCAGTCCCTCTCGTCATCCTCTGAGGGACTGGTGGTGGAAGGTGGGCAGTCAATGGCCATGTCCGGCTCCCAAGCTAGATTTTCTGTGGGAGGGTCATCCCAGTCCAGCTCTCAGTCACAGGCCAGATATTCTATGTCTAGCAGTTCAGGAATGGCAAGCATGTCCAGTGGCTCCCAGTCAAGAACCACTACTTCATCAGGGGAGTCTAAGAGAGGAGGGCGGAATTACTGGTAAACTATAAAGACCCCAGTCCTTCACAATTCCTCTGCTCATGCATGGTATAAAGAGCACCATCCAACAAAAAGAACAAATATCAGGCAGCTATACCAAAATATCCCAGGTTATTGGAAAACATTCCCAAAAGAGATACTAGAGTATCATTATTACTTACGCCTGGTCGTCTCTGCATACATAGAGAGCAGTTAAGATTTTATATCATTGAAATTGTCCAAAATTAGGCAATGGAGTATTTCACCAGACCAAGGCTGAATGATTTGTCTATGTACATCAATGAGGCACCAGTGAATATGGCACCAATATGTGACCCAGGCCAGGGGTGGATTTCAAGTTATTTTAACTAAGATGTTCAAATCTACTTTGAGGAATTTGTCACTGAAACATGAAGAAGCCAAGGACCAAGTACACCTACTCAAATGTTAGTGAGATGACAAGATGTGGGAGTTGACAGGAGAGGCACGGGGTAATCTGTTTACAGCACCCCTTAGTGGGAAAGGGAGATAACAGTCTATTTTAGCATGACCTTAATAGAACCTAATTCAATTAGTTAATCTCCTTGAGAAATATTACAGACTAACAGATTGCTTATAATGTGGCTGGATTGGTCTGTTTACTATGTGTTGGATGACAGGCTTGTTGCTAATAGAAATCAGTTAGTGCATCAGATTACTCTCTGCATCTTAATAAAGCTTTGTTTATCTACACATCACGTTGTCTGTGTCTGTTTTTTACCGTCTAATTACCTGGGTACCAGCTATACAAAAATCTACAATTTCACAAAATATCTATTTTGCTGTGCTGGAAAATCAGCAGAATTAAAGTAGGTGATAAATTGGTCCTTTACAACAAATAATCTATCAGTGAAGACGTCAGTTAAACCACGAGCAGTCTTATGACTGTAAATTACAAACTCTGTACTTAATGTGGTCTTGAGAGTAAGGTGCCTTACCTTATGGCACTCATGGTACTCTCTATATGGGCATAAGCCAGACTTGCATGTCACTGTATTTGCTGCTATTTCTCAATACTTAATTTTGTCACAAAAAAAATTGGTACTCATATATATGTGTGTGTGTGTGTGTGTGTGTATGTATATATATATATATATATATAGGTGAGCGGACATCCTTGGCGGCAGAGCGGACTTGCACTATTAAGCAGGCAGCTGGACTCACACACTGCGATGGTGGAAGCCTCCTGAACTCTTGGGCGCTGATGAAGGCAGATTTGAGTCGAAATCTATTTGCCATTATTTGAGTAGTGCTTCTATGGTTCTCCCCGCTGTGGCCTCTGCTCTCTCGTGTTGAGGAGTTTGTTGGTAATGTTTCCGCGTCAGCCAGGGATGCGGTACAGAGGCCCCCGCATCGAAAGTTGGCCCGGACTTCAGTGGCTCTGTTTCGGCAGTTTCTTCGTGTTCCAAGGGATTGAATTGGTCTGGGCCCGCCTCTGAATTTGGGAAGAGATGGGGCGGTTGTGAGGTTATTAACCTCATGCTGGGTGGTATGCACTGACATTACTGCCCCCGCCGAAGAGATTCCTGAACTTTGAGGCTGATGTAGTTTGGGGACCCGAGGAGGCACTTTGATTTTAAACGCAAGCAGGAAATTTGTTTTTTAAACATCGCGGATCACCCTGCACCCCGTCCGTGCATTTTGCACAACAATTACCCCGCGCATTACCTACCTGGAAACAAAACAGTGCATTCTGGGTTCTGCAGTTCACAAAAACTCCGTGAACTGGAACAGGTGAGCGGACATCCTTGGGGGCGGAGCGGAATTGCACTATTAAGCAGGAAGCAGGACTCACACACTGGTGGAAGCCTCCTGAACACTTGGGCGCTGATGAAGGCAGATTTGAGCCGAAATGCATTCGCCATTATTTGAAATTAAAGTGCTTCCATGGTTCTCCCCGTGGTGGCCTCTCCTCTCTCGTGTTGAGGAGTTTGTTGGATTTATACATATATACATATATACATATACATATACATATACATACATATATATATATATATACATATACATATATATATATATATATATATATATATATATATATATATATATATATATATATATATATATATATATATATATATATATATATATATATATATATATATCCCACAAAGATTGCCTCGCAACTGAACCGGATCTTAAAAGGGCGGCCAGTGTGATTGGTACGAGGCTTCCAGTTAAAATACCACACAACCTTCCTTGAATTTCAAAGAGGCACACCGACTCTGGCTGAATTACTGCATTTCATTTATTACGTGGAACAGCACGAAGGCAATAGGCATCCCTTTCCCAACGTTTCTGCTTCTGCAAGCCTTGATCACGGGAGGAGTCTCTGATTTTGAATGACCCACGTGGTTCCTTTAAACACATGAGTCGTATTCTTTTGCAGAGCGCGCAGGGAGAAAAATGACTGAATTGCGAAGCGCTTTGATATGCGTGTAAATCTTCATCTCACTTGTCAATCCCCCAGCGCTTAAATAAAGTCAGCCAAAATGCACAGTTCGTTTTTTCATATTTCCACTCACTAGGAATACAGCATCAGCTCACAGCCTCAGGGATTTCTTCCTTTAGCTCCCAACTCGCCGCTCACTGAAAAGCCTTTTCAAGGGGGGCAAGCAGGTCCGGTTCTAACGTTAAATGTCCCACAAAGATTGCCTCGCAACTGAACCGGATCTTAAAAGGGCGGCCAGTGTGATTGGTACGAGGCTTCCAGTTAAAATACCACACAACCTTCCTTGAATTTCAAAGAGGCACACCGACTCTGGCTGAATTACTGCATTTCATTTATTACGTGGAACAGCACGAAGGCAATAGGCATCCCTTTCCCAACGTTTCTGCTTCTGCAAGCCTTGATCACGGGAGGAGTCTCTGATTTTGAATGACCCACGTGGTTCCTTTAAACACATGAGTCGTATTCTTTTGCAGAGCGCGCAGGGAGAAAAATGACTGAATTGCGAAGCGCTTTGATATGCGTGTAAATCTTCATCTCACTTGTCAATCCCCCAGCGCTTAAATAAAGTCAGCCAAAATGCACAGTTCGTTTTTTCATATTTCCACTCACTAGGAATACAGCATCAGCTCACAGCCTCAGGGATTTCTTCCTTTAGCTCCCAACTCGCCGCTCACTGAAAAGCCTTTTCAAGGGGGGCAAGCAGGTCCGGTTCTAACGTTAAATGTCCCACAAAGATTGCCTCGCAACTGAACCGGATCTTAAAAGGGCGGCCAGTGTGATTGGTACGAGGCTTCGAGTTAAAATACCACACAACCTTCCTTGAATTTCAAAGAGGCACACCGACTCTGGCTGAATTACTGCATTTCATTTATTACGTGGAACAGCACGAAGGCAATAGGCATCCCTTTCCCAACGTTTCTGCTTCTGCAAGCCTTGATCACGGGAGGAGTCTCTGATTTTGAATGACCCACGTGGTTCCTTTAAACACATGAGTCGTATTCTTTTGCAGAGCGCGCAGGGAGAAAAATGACTGAATTGCGAAGCGCTTTGATATGCGTGTAAATCTTCATCTCACTTGTCAATCCCCCAGCGCTTAAATAAAGTCAGCCAAAATGCACAGTTCGTTTTTTCATATTTCCACTCACTAGGAATACAGCATCAGCTCACAGCCTCAGGGATTTCTTCCTTTAGCTCCCAACTCGCCGCTCACTGAAAAGCCTTTTCAAGGGGGGCAAGCAGGTCCGGTTCTAACGTTAAATGTCCCACAAAGATTGCCTCGCAACTGAACCGGATCTTAAAAGGGCGGCCAGTGTGATTGGTACGAGGCTTCCAGTTAAAATACCACACAACCTTCCTTGAATTTCAAAGAGGCACACCGACTCTGGCTGAATTACTGCATTTCATTTATTACGTGGAACAGCACGAAGGCAATAGGCATCCCTTTCCCAACGTTTCTGCTTCTGCAAGCCTTGATCACGGGAGGAGTCTCTGATTTTGAATGACCCACGTGGTTCCTTTAAACACATGAGTCGTATTCTTTTGCAGAGCGCGCAGGGAGAAAAATGACTGAATTGCGAAGCGCTTTGATATGCGTGTAAATCTTCATCTCACTTGTCAATCCCCCAGCGCTTAAATAAAGTCAGCCAAAATGCACAGTTCGTTTTTTCATATTTCCACTCACTAGGAATACAGCATCAGCTCACAGCCTCAGGGATTTCTTCCTTTAGCTCCCAACTCGCCGCTCACTGAAAAGCCTTTTCAAGGGGGGCAAGCAGGTCCGGTTCTAACGTTAAATGTCCCACAAAGATTGCCTCGCAACTGAACCGGATCTTAAAAGGGCGGCCAGTGTGATTGGTACGAGGCTTCCAGTTAAAATACCACACAACCTTCCTTGAATTTCAAAGAGGCACACCGACTCTGGCTGAATTACTGCATTTCATTTATTACGTGGAACAGCACGAAGGCAATAGGCATCCCTTTCCCAACGTTTCTGCTTCTGCAAGCCTTGATCACGGGAGGAGTCTCTGATTTTGAATGACCCACGTGGTTCCTTTAAACACATGAGTCGTATTCTTTTGCAGAGCGCGCAGGGAGAAAAATGACTGAATTGCGAAGCGCTTTGATATGCGTGTAAATCTTCATCTCACTTGTCAATCCCCCAGCGCTTAAATAAAGTCAGCCAAAATGCACAGTTCGTTTTTTCATATTTCCACTCACTAGGAATACAGCATCAGCTCACAGCCTCAGGGATTTCTTCCTTTAGCTCCCAACTCGCCGCTCACTGAAAAGCCTTTTCAAGGGGGGCAAGCAGGTCCGGTTCTAACGTTAAATGTCCCACAAAGATTGCCTCGCAACTGAACCGGATCTTAAAAGGGCGGCCAGTGTGATTGGTACGAGGCTTCCAGTTAAAATACCACACAACCTTCCTTGAATTTCAAAGAGGCACACCGACTCTGGCTGAATTACTGCATTTCATTTATTACGTGGAACAGCACGAAGGCAATAGGCATCCCTTTCCCAACGTTTCTGCTTCTGCAAGCCTTGATCACGGGAGGAGTCTCTGATTTTGAATGACCCACGTGGTTCCTTTAAACACATGAGTCGTATTCTTTTGCAGAGCGCGCAGGGAGAAAAATGACTGAATTGCGAAGCGCTTTGATATGCGTGTAAATCTTCATCTCACTTGTCAATCCCCCAGCGCTTAAATAAAGTCAGCCAAAATGCACAGTTCGTTTTTTCATATTTCCACTCACTAGGAATACAGCATCAGCTCACAGCCTCAGGGATTTCTTCCTTTAGCTCCCAACTCGCCGCTCACTGAAAAGCCTTTTCAAGGGGGGCAAGCAGGTCCGGTTCTAACGTTAAATGTCCCACAAAGATTGCCTCGCAACTGAACCGGATCTTAAAAGGGCGGCCAGTGTGATTGGTACGAGGCTTCCAGTTAAAATACCACACAACCTTCCTTGAATTTCAAAGAGGCACACCGACTCTGGCTGAATTACTGCATTTCATTTATTACGTGGAACAGCACGAAGGCAATAGGCATCCCTTTCCCAACGTTTCTGCTTCTGCAAGCCTTGATCACGGGAGGAGTCTCTGATTTTGAATGACCCACGTGGTTCCTTTAAACACATGAGTCGTATTCTTTTGCAGAGCGCGCAGGGAGAAAAATGACTGAATTGCGAAGCGCTTTGATATGCGTGTAAATCTTCATCTCACTTGTCAATCCCCCAGCGCTTAAATAAAGTCAGCCAAAATGCACAGTTCGTTTTTTCATATTTCCACTCACTAGGAATACAGCATCAGCTCACAGCCTCAGGGATTTCTTCCTTTAGCTCCCAACTCGCCGCTCACTGAAAAGCCTTTTCAAGGGGGGCAAGCAGGTCCGGTTCTAACGTTAAATGTCCCACAAAGATTGCCTCGCAACTGAACCGGATCTTAAAAGGGCGGCCAGTGTGATTGGTACGAGGCTTCCAGTTAAAATACCACACAACCTTCCTTGAATTTCAAAGAGGCACACCGACTCTGGCTGAATTACTGCATTTCATTTATTACGTGGAACAGCACGAAGGCAATAGGCATCCCTTTCCCAACGTTTCTGCTTCTGCAAGCCTTGATCACGGGAGGAGTCTCTGATTTTGAATGACCCACGTGGTTCCTTTGTGGGACATTTAACGTTAGAACCGGACCTGCTTGCCCCCCTTGAAAAGGCTTTTCAGTGAGCGGCGAGTTGGGAGCTAAAGGAAGAAATCCCTGAGGCTGTGAGCTGATGCTGTATTCCTAGTGAGTGGAAATATGAAAAAACGAACTGTGCATTTTGGCTGACTTTATTTAAGCGCTGGGGGATTGACAAGTGAGATGAAGATTTACACGCATATCAAAGCGCTTCGCAATTCAGTCATTTTTCTCCCTGCGCGCTCTGCAAAAGAATACGACTCATGTGTTTAAAGGAACCACGTGGGTCATTCAAAATCAGAGACTCCTCCCGTGATCAAGGCTTGCAGAAGCAGAAACGTTGGGAAAGGGATGCCTATTGCCTTCGTGCTGTTCCACGTAATAAATGAAATGCAGTAATTCAGCCAGAGTCGGTGTGCCTCTTTGAAATTCAAGGAAGGTTGTGTGGTATTTTAACTGGAAGCCTCGTACCAATCACACTGGCCGCCCTTTTAAGATCCGGTTCAGTTGCGAGGCAATCTTTGTGGGACATTTAACGTTAGAACCGGACCTGCTTGCCCCCCTTGAAAAGGCTTTTCAGTGAGCGGCGAGTTGGGAGCTAAAGGAAGAAATCCCTGAGGCTGTGAGCTGATGCTGTATTCCTAGTGAGTGGAAATATGAAAAAACGAACTGTGCATTTTGGCTGACTTTATTTAAGCGCTGGGGGATTGACAAGTGAGATGAAGATTTACACGCATATCAAAGCGCTTCGCAATTCAGTCATTTTTCTCCCTGCGCGCTCTGCAAAAGAATACGACTCATGTGTTTAAAGGAACCACGTGGGTCATTCAAAATCAGAGACTCCTCCCGTGATCAAGGCTTGCAGAAGCAGAAACGTTGGGAAAGGGATGCCTATTGCCTTCGTGCTGTTCCACGTAATAAATGAAATGCAGTAATTCAGCCAGAGTCGGTGTGCCTCTTTGAAATTCAAGGAAGGTTGTGTGGTATTTTAACTGGAAGCCTCGTACCAATCACACTGGCCGCCCTTTTAAGATCCGGTTCAGTTGCGAGGCAATCTTTGTGGGACATTTAACGTTAGAACCGGACCTGCTTGCCCCCCTTGAAAAGGCTTTTCAGTGAGCGGCGAGTTGGGAGCTAAAGGAAGAAATCCCTGAGGCTGTGAGCTGATGCTGTATTCCTAGTGAGTGGAAATATGAAAAAACGAACTGTGCATTTTGGCTGACTTTATTTAAGCGCTGGGGGATTGACAAGTGAGATGAAGATTTACACGCATATCAAAGCGCTTCGCAATTCAGTCATTTTTCTCCCTGCGCGCTCTGCAAAAGAATACGACTCATGTGTTTAAAGGAACCACGTGGGTCATTCAAAATCAGAGACTCCTCCCGTGATCAAGGCTTGCAGAAGCAGAAACGTTGGGAAAGGGATGCCTATTGCCTTCGTGCTGTTCCACGTAATAAATGAAATGCAGTAATTCAGCCAGAGTCGGTGTGCCTCTTTGAAATTCAAGGAAGGTTGTGTGGTATTTTAACTGGAAGCCTCGTACCAATCACACTGGCCGCCCTTTTAAGATCCGGTTCAGTTGCGAGGCAATCTTTGTGGGACATTTAACGTTAGAACCGGACCTGCTTGCCCCCCTTGAAAAGGCTTTTCAGTGAGCGGCGAGTTGGGAGCTAAAGGAAGAAATCCCTGAGGCTGTGAGCTGATGCTGTATTCCTAGTGAGTGGAAATATGAAAAAACGAACTGTGCATTTTGGCTGACTTTATTTAAGCGCTGGGGGATTGACAAGTGAGATGAAGATTTACACGCATATCAAAGCGCTTCGCAATTCAGTCATTTTTCTCCCTGCGCGCTCTGCAAAAGAATACGACTCATGTGTTTAAAGGAACCACGTGGGTCATTCAAAATCAGAGACTCCTCCCGTGATCAAGGCTTGCAGAAGCAGAAACGTTGGGAAAGGGATGCCTATTGCCTTCGTGCTGTTCCACGTAATAAATGAAATGCAGTAATTCAGCCAGAGTCGGTGTGCCTCTTTGAAATTCAAGGAAGGTTGTGTGGTATATATATATATATATATATATATATAATCTACTGGCGGTCGCCAGTAGATAGTTATAGTTAGGACCACGTTTCCATAGGAAATCCGCAACATTCTATTTTGAATAACTTTGGCGCCGGTTGACGAATCCTCGCGAATTTTTCAAAATAGGTGGGGCGCTACGCTCCACTCCTACCCTGAAAGTCTCGGGGGGATTCATCAAGCGGGGGCTGAGATAAAAGGGGGTCCCAAAACGCGTTTTTCCCATGCATTTTTCCATAGGACCTTTAGACACAGCTACAGCCCGAACGGCTGAACAGAATTACTTGAAATTTGGCAGAGAGGTAGTCCTCAGGTCAAGGAAGTGCCTTTTGTAGGTTTGGTGTAAATCTGTTCAGTAGATTCTGAGAAAATAGCCTTTAAATCAATATATATATCTGAGCCAGCTTACGGTGCGCTTACGGTGCGCTTACCGTACGCGTACGGTGACGTGCGCGAGCGCGATTCTGATTGGCCCTTAGATTTTAGTAAACATTCGAATCGGTCGAAACCAGGAAGCGGCGGCCGCCATTTTCTCTCTCGCACTCTGACAGGGGGTTGAAAAACAAAGCCCCAAAACATGTAAAGGGGCTGTTTAGACAGCTCCCAAGCACCTAGCCATGTCCAGGGAGTCCCCAACGATCCCCCAAGGGAAAAAAGGCAAGTTTAATTTTTTTGAAAATTTCGCCGATTACGCTTACCGTACGCGTACGGTAATATATTTTTTAAAAAAAATAAAAAAATATCCACATTCTCCCCACCCCGTGTGCAAACGGTGCCCGATGTGCACCTTTTGTGCATGGCTTATTTTAAATAAACCTAACACATATTTTACCTATCACAGCGATGCTCATCATATTTCCTCCATGTGCGCACGGTGCACGAAGCGCATCGTGCGTTCATGGCCCATGTAGCGTAACGTGGGCACGCGGTGCGCGAAGCGCACCGTGCGCGCACGGAACGAACTGCGTTAAGTGGGCGCGCACGCCACAAATGGCGTAAAGTAACTTAGCATTTAAAAAACCGTACAAATTCACTGAAAAAACCATAGGTTTCACACACGTTATAGTTAGGAATTAGCATTTAAAAAACCTTGCAAATTCACTGAAAAAACCATAGGTTTCACACATGTTATAGTTAGCTGGAGATTTTACTGATAAAAACCAATGAAATTCCCCCGTTATAGTTACTGTAGGCAACTATAACTCACGCGACCGTAATCCTCTGCTGATGACATATGTGTCTTTATGAAAAAAAAATATTTGTAATATATGTATAGCTAAAATTTAATGAAAGAAGACATGGGCAAATAAGTGTCTAAATACAGTATTAGCATCAGCAGAGGATTGCGGTCGCGTGAGTTATAGTTGCCTACAGTAACTATAACGGGGGAATTTCATTGGTTTTTTATCAGTAAAATGTACAGCTAACTATAACATGTGTGAAACCTATGCTTTTTTCAGTGAATATATATATATATATATATATTATCTACTAGTAGATAGTTATAGTTAGGACCGTGTTTCCATCGGAAATCTCAAAATTCTATTTTGAATAACTTTGGCGCCGGTTGACGAATCTTCGCAAAATTTTCAAAACTAATGGGGCGCTCCGCTCAGCTCCTACCCTGAAAGTCTCGGGGGGATTCGTCAAGCGGGGGCCGAGAAAAAAGGGGGGTCCCAAAACGCGTTTTCCCCATGCATTTTCCCATAGGACCTTTAGTCGGAGGTACAGCCCGAACGGCTGAACAGAATTACTTGAAATTTGGCAGAGAGGTAGTCCTCAGGTCAGGGATGTGCCTTTTGCATATATGGAGTCAATCTGTTGAGTAGTTCTTGAGAAAATTGCAGTTAAAAGCACATACATATCTATAGACGCGCACTGTGCGCACACCGTTCGCGCACCGTGCGCGCACCCTAACGTGCGCAAGCGTAATTCTCATTGGTTGTTACATGTCAGTCAACGTTCAAATTGGTCGAAATCAGGAAGTGTCGGCCGCCATTTTGTTTGTTTTCAGTGCGAGAGTGGAAAAGGAAGGTGGCGAACGTGAAAAGGGGGCAGGGTAGAGAGTTTCTGACCCCCTAGCCTTGGTCAGGGGGTCCCTGAAGGACCCCAAAGGCAGAAAAAAACATGTAATTTTTTTTTTTTAAATCGCGGAGGTGCACGCACGGTGAAAAACTATAGAAAAAAAAATAAACATTTTTTAATACGTAGTTTATTGAAAAATAAATATATAAAAAAAATTAAAATACATACATAACTTAGCATTTAAAAAACCGTACAAATTCACTGAAAAAACCATAGGTTTCACACACGTTATAGTTAGGAATTAGCATTTAAAAAACCTTGCAAATTCACTTAAAAAACCATAGGTTTCACACATGTTCTAGTTATGTGGATATTTCACTCGTAAAAAACCAATGAAATTCCCCCATTATAGTTAGTTGAGATAACTATAACTCGCGCGACCGCCACTCTATCACAAGGATGATGTCATGAGTGATGTCATGAGTGATGCCACTGACCATGTCATGAGTGATGTAATATGTGAAGTCATGAGCAGAGGATTGCGGGTGCGTGAGTTATAGTTATCTCAACTAACTATAACGGGGGAATTTCATTGGTTTTTTACGAGTGAAATATCCACCTAACTATAACATGTGTGAAACCTATGGTTTTTTAAGTGAATTTGCAAGGTTTTTTAAATGCTAATTCCTAACTATAACGTGTGTGAAACCTATGGTTTTTTCAGTGAATATATATATATATATATATATATATATATATTCAGTGAAAAAACCATAGGTTTCACACACGTTATAGTTAGCTGGACATTTTACTCGTAAAAAACCAATGAAATTGCCCCGTTATAGTTAGTTCAGCTAACTATAACTCGCGCGCCCGCAATGCACTGCTGATGACGTCACATATTACATCACTCATGACATGGTCAGTGACATCACTCATGACATCACTGATGACATCTCAAATGACATCACTGATGACATCACTGATGACATCATCCAGTGAATGTGTGTTTTTCTGAAAATTAAATATGTTTTATATATGTATATCTCAAGGTCGATGGAAGAATAAATGGGTATATAAGTGTCTAAATGGATGATTTGTTTTTGAAAAATTGATTGTGTAACTGACTGATTAAGTGTATCATAGTGAATACATGGCTTAGTGAGTAATGTTTAAATATGTAAATATCTGTATCAGTCTCTCACTTTGTGTATAAGTGGCTGCATGGGTTGATGAGTAGCTACATGGGTGTCTATATAGGTTATTAGTTGGTTTTTTGAGTATCAGTCTGAGTGTCTGCATGGTTCGGTGGGGGGTATTACGTAGTGCATAGGTGCATGAATGAGTGGCTCACTGTTTGTATGTGTTGAATACAGCATGTGTGCAGGACTGTATGGGTGGATGAGTGTGTGCATGGGTGTGTTAGTGAGTGAATGACTGTCTCAATAGTGTCTTTATGAGTAACTACATATGTTTTAAACTAGTATATGTGACTATTGGTGTATATATGTGAGTATATGTGAGAGTGAGAGATTGAAAGAGTTCCTGTATGAATAAGTATGTGTTTCTATAAGTGATTGTTTAAAAGACTAAGTATGTGTAAGTTTCCGTAGAAGTAAGTATGGTGGTGTGTGTATAACTGTATATGCAAGTAAATGTATGTTTGATTCTTTATTAGCATGAGTGACTATGTGTGTGAGTAACTCTATGGATGAGTGGCATTGTGTAACAGGATGTATAGGTGTATGAGTACATATGATGAGTGAGTACATGTTTGAGTGACTGTATAGGACTGTTGGTGAATGAGTGGATGTGTATGTGGATCTTAGAATTACTGAAGAGGTTGTTGTAACTGGTATTGGTATGTCCATTGTTTTGAACATTGTAGTTTCTATTTTTGAATGTGTGTGTCAAAGGTTATATTAGGGTGAGAGGAGGTCTGCCACTCTTTCACAAGGATGATGTCATCAGTGATGTCATCAGTGATGTCATTTGAGATGTCATCAGTGATGTCATGAGTGATGTCACTGACCATGTCATGAGTGATGTAATATGTGACGTCATCAGCAGTGCATTGCGGGCGCGCGAGTTATAGTTAGCTGAACTAACTATAACGGGGCAATTTCATTGGTTTTTTACGAGTAAAATGTCCAGCTAACTATAACGTGTGTGAAACCTATGGTTTTTTCACTGAATTTCTAAGGTTTTTTAAATGCTAATTCCTAACTATAACGTGTGTGAAACCTATGGTTTTTTCACTGAATTTCAAAGGTTTTTTAAATGCTAATTCCTAACTATAACGTGTGTGAAACCCATGGTTTTTTCAGTGAATTTGCAAGGTTTTTTAAATGCTAATTTTTTTTTTATTCTTCATTTTTTTCAAACATATTTTTAATTTAATTTTCTTACCTTTTATAAAGACTATGCTTAAATTTTTAAAATCCTTAAATATTTTTTTTTAATATATTTTTTAAAATAAACATGTAAAATTTATTTCCAGTTCTTTTTTTTTTTTTAATTTTTTTTTTATAGTACGCGTACCGTAAGCTCACGGTAAGCGTACGGTTTACGTAACGTCCGTAATCTATCTACGCTGCTTGCGTATAGTTACGCACTTTGTGTAGCCGCGCGTACTGCGCGTGGGACGCGTGCGCGCTTACGCCACACGCGCACGTTACGCGGAAGTGTCGGGGAGTGACTGTTATGCGCATGCGCGCAAGCGCGTGTCTTTTTTACGCGCATGCGTACTTTTTGCCGTAAGCGTACCGTAAGCGTACCGTAAGCGTACGGTAGATCATGTGATCATGAAACACAACTTTTGATTGGTTGAAACTACTTTCAGTTCTAGAACTCTCCTACACCACACCCATTCCCCTCATTTCTGCTTGTGATCCCTTGGGAGAAGGAGCTGGTTTGTCTTTGGGATACGATGGCAGAACAGCAGAGCTCTTCTGAGAGTGAGGCTAGCACCAGCAGCACTGTCTTGAGGCAGAGATCGAGGAAACAAAAGCCTTCTTATGTTTGGGATTATTTTACTTTTCCAGAAGGCCAGCAAAAGGTGAATGCACCCTTAGTTACTTGCTGTCTGTGTAAGCGTGTACTTTCTAGAGGTAATCCTGACAGGAAGTATTCCTTTGGGAATCACACCATGAAGAGGCACCTCCTGGATGTACACGGAAGGACACATGGTCATCTTTTTGGAGGTAACTCTTCAGAAAGACGAGCCAGTACATCCACAGCAGCTCAGCCTGGACCATCATCTGCAGGGCTTACTCCTTCTTCTGCAGGTCAGGTGAGCCCTTCATCTGTGGGGGGAGAATCTCCTTTTGCTGGCCCTCTGGAAATGAACCTTCGATTTCGGAAGGTTGATATTCATTGCACATTTTGTAAAGGTCTAATTTGCCATAGGGAGACCAGTGTTTCCCTAGTGAACAACAAAATAGATCAGCACATTTGTAGCTTTGAATAATTTTCCCATGCTTCCTTTCCTCTGTCCCTGCATGAACACAACGGTTCTTTTAAGAGCCAACCTTATCTTTCATCTTTTTTTTACATATGTTTTTAAAAACTTTTTTTTATTTTTTTTTACCGTACGCGTACGGTGCGCGTACCTTTTTTTTATTTTTTTAAAAAAACACTAAAAATCATTTATCACATTACATTGTCCTTGAGAGACTACAATTATTATTATTGACTTACCATACTCACTGAAAAAATATTTATTCATTTCTTTTTTAAAAAAATAGTTTTAAAAATGTTTGTAGTTTTCGAAAATTTTCTATATCTATCTGGAAAAAAAGAAAAAAGTATTAATATTTTTTAAACATTTTATAATACAGTACACATATTTACATTTTTTACCAAAAAATATTTTTGCCTTATTTCACATTAGTCCCAAAACGAAATTTCTTTGCCAATTTGAAAGCACACTTACTGCTCTTTTTTTTTTCGGGGCAAGTAAAAATCACTTTTACAGACTGACACATTATGAAACCACTTTTTTTGATTTATTTAAATGCACATGTCCAAACTGTTTTTTCAGACCACCACCATGTTTATTCTCGGTGACTGCCTACACTCCAGCAAGGGCAACCAGCCTTAGTGATGCTGAATGTATTTGCATTACAGACTTAAACCTGAAAACCCCACTCGCTTCTAAATACTGTGCATGACTATACATGGCAAGCACATGGGTGTGTGCTAAGCCTCTGCTTCTTCCCCCAAAAATTCGCTCCCCCTTTCCATCTAATGCAACTGTGAAATCACCAGAGCAAGACGCAATAAATCTCTGCCTATAATTCCTCTATGCACACAGAGTCATGTTTTCACATTAGTCCCAAAACGAAATTTCTTTGCCATTTTGAAAGCACACTTACTGCTCTTTTTTTTTCGGGCCAAGCGAAAATCACTTTTTACAATTGGAAATCACTTTTACAGACTGACACATTATGAAACCACTTTTTTTGATTTATTTAAATGCACATGTCCAAGCTGTTTTTTCAGACCACCACCATGTGTATTCTCTGTGACTGCCCAATCTCAAAAAAGAGAGTTTCCCAGGGACCAGAAAGGACTGGGTGTCAGATATTTATCAAAAAAAGATTCCTTTCTGTGTATTACTCTTTTAGTTGGTGACCATGAGGCCTACACATTTAGATCAATAACCTTTGATTTTTGACTGTGACACTGGACAAATATTATTACTCCAGACTAGAATATACTTTTTGTTACTCTCAAAATTTATTTTTCATAGGAAAACACTTATGTTCAATAAAATCATATTTTAAAATTGCATTCAATATATACTCTGATTGGGTGCTCTGGTACAGTCTTATATATGCTATCTAACAATTCCGTATTACGGTATCTATCTCAGAGTCACACACACTTCAAATCATGTACTTTCAAAATTGCAAATTAAATACTACACAAATACATTTCATATGCTTTAAAAAGTCCCACTGTCGACGCGTTTCGGTGCATAGGTTACAATAGTAGCACCTTCCTCAGGACGGACGAGAATTTAAAACCAAAGTTTTGTTCTTCTTTCTAAAAAAGAGAATGCATATAATTAATACCATTTCCCTATGGAGAGTTGATTCTAGTTCTGGGCTATGCTGTTAGTGTCACTTATACATATTGTCTGCCCTTACTTTAAGTGTAGGGGTTGAAGTCCTTCTGTGGGTGTTCAGGACGACTTTATCACTTCTCAACTTTTGTGATTTTAGACCACTTGCATCATAGTCAGTGGAGTCATAGAATTCTACAAAAAGAGCATGGAGTTATTTCACCATACTTTTTGAGCCTATTAGCCTATTCTCATGCTGTTAAGCAAAACACTTACTTTTAAAAAGTCACGTTGACACATGTTCAATGGTGTCTTAAAGCAGGTACGTCTTTCGATATGCACCGCCTGTATTCAATTGTTTAGCTGTGCCTGTAAGGTACATAGATAATGCTATATACTTCAAATAATGATGTCATGGCACTGGTGTTTATTCTCAACAAATACATCCATATACCTACCAATAGGTTTTTCGCCTAATGTTTAAGTTCAGGCTGTCCTTCCCTGCACCTTTTCAAGTGGTGTCCTGATACCTGTACCGGAATAACATGACGTTCAATTTAAGTGTACAGTTATCCATAGATCATGGCTTTAGACATCTACCTATCCCCTACTCCTTCTAAATTAGAAAGGGGTTCAGTACATACCAGTTAGAGCCTGCAATATCTTGTGGCAGCCTGAATCTTGACAACGCTGTCTTCTTTTCTTTAAGCGCTGTCAGCCACACTGTAGGTTTTCTTGGGGGTGTTTTTACTTTTACTCCCAACCTGTGTATTAAAAGTCATATTGGAGGAGGTTTTATTTAGATCCTCGCATAGAAGAATCTTCTTATCGCATTCCCCAGATTTTGCCAAATTTGCTAATTACAAGTATGTCCTCTACTCTCATTGTCACTCATGCTGTTTTAAAGCAGCGCAGAGGTGTACTCTCTGTGACTGCCTACACTCCAGCAAGGGCAACCAGCCTTAGTGATGCTGAATGTATTTGCATTACAGACTTAAACCTGAAAACCCCACTCGCTTCTAAATACTGTGCATGACTATACATGGCAAGCACATGGGTGTGTGCTAAGACTCTGCTTCTTCCCCCAAAAATTCGCTCCCCCTTTCCATCTAATGCAACTGTGAAATCACCAGAGCAAGACGCAATAAATCTCTGCCTATAATTCTTCTATGCACACAGAGTCATGTTTTCACATTAGTCCCAAAACGAAATTTCTTTGCCAATTTGAAAGCACACTTACTGCTCTTTTTTTTTTCGGGGCAAGTGTAAATCACTTTTACAGACTGACACATTATGAAACCACCATGTGTAACTACAACAAAAACAATTCCCATTTCTATTATTCATTTCTTAAGTTACCACATACATCCCCTCTCAAACTGTAAACTCACCTTTAAAATTAGTTAGTTGTGAAAGAAATGTGACACTCAAACAGCAGATTATCAGAGCCAGGATCTCTGTTGTGTTCACCTCTCTCCTCTCAGCAGAACCATATAATGGCAAACTTTCCCTCTATTTTTCCACACATATACATGTAAGTTTCAAATCTCAGTGCTTCCCCCTTTTTTTCAAATGTAATCACACATTTCTATTGGTTGAAAACCAACCCTTTTCCAAAAGTACCCTTCCCCCAACTTGACTTCTGCCTAGTACCCTTCCCCCAACTTGACTTCTGCCTGCTACCATAGCAACAGCTCATGGAACACTGCTGTGTTGAGTTAGGTCAGAAGTTCGACACACAATGTTTCAATTCCACAGAGCAAGAGTGCTTGACTTTTCAAACCTAACAGCAAATCCATAGTACTGTTCTTTGGTTACACATTTTTTTGTACCAATACAAAACATGCTTCTATTAATTTACACATACAGCCTAGTTTTTATTCTAGAATGGTATGAAACAGCCAATCAGTTCTTTTTGTTTTGAAAAAAATATGTATGCCTCCATTTCCAAACTGTCTTTCTTTTCATATTGCCATTCTACTGAAAGACACCTCCTGAGTGCATCCAGTTCTCCTTTGAAGATGTTCACAGTGTGGATTGTAGGGCACAGCTATGTCTTCTGGAGTGAAAAGTTTGCAGAGAAAACAGATATGGTGAGAGACCTTGCTTTGCCAAATGTAGACATTAAATGGATTGGTCAGAGAGGGTTAAAGTGGCACCAATTGATGCCATTGGTGAAATCCTTCATTCAAATCCAACACCCTGACCTCATAATAGTGCACTGTGGTGGCAATGACCTAGGCACTTTGACTGGGGTAGGTCTGGAAATGCTTATGAAGAACACCTTTGCACAACTGTTTACACTTTTCCCTAAAACTGCCTTTGTGTTTTCCAACATATGCCAAAGGCAAAAATGGAACTGGTCCAATCATTTCTGTCCACAGATTGACAAAGCAAGAAAGCACGTCAACAAATCTGTTTCTGCTTTCCTCCGTGACTATGGTATGGGTGCCATTTACCACAACAACTTGCGTTATGACATGCAAGACATTTATAGAGGAGATGGTGTGCACTTCAATGATGAAGGGAACAGAGTCTTCCTCTTGAACCTTAGACTCTGCATCGGTACTTACTTGTAGGTACCACTAAAAAAATGACTTCATAAACACAACAGCTCTTTTTAGAGCTCCCTAATTTCTAAACTCTTAAATCTGATTTTCATTTTTTTTTTTTTTTTTTTTTTAACCGTACGCTTACCGTAAGCTTACCGTACGCGTACCCCGTGATTTTTTTTAAAATCAATAAATGTTTTTTTTGTACTTTTCTGTCCTTCTTTGACCCCCTTACAAATGTTAGGGGGTCTGTAACTCTCCTCATTGCCCCCTTTCCTTGTTTTCTCTGTTTTTTTTCTGAGTGAAACACACAAAATGGCGGCCGCCGCTTCCTGGTTTCGGCCGATTCGATTGTTTACTAAGATCTATGGGCCAATCAGAATCTCCTTCGCGCACGCCATGTTTCTTCCGTACGCTTACCGTAAGCTTACCGTACGCGTACCCCGTGATTTTTTTTTAAAAATCAAAAAATGTTTGTTTTGTACTTTACAGTCCTTCTTTGACCCCCTCACAAATGTAAGGGGGTCTGTAACTCTCCTCATTGCCCCCTTTTCTTGTTTTCACTCTTTTTTTTTCAGAGTGAAACACAGAAAATGGCGGCCGCCGCTTCCTGGTTTCGGCCGATTCGAATGTTTACTAAGATCTAAGAGCCAATCAGAATCGCGCTCGCGCACGCCACCGTACGCTTACCGTAAGCGTACGGTAAGCGTACCGTAAGCGGGCTCAGATATATATATTGATTTAAAGGCTATTTTCTCAGAATCTACTGAACAGATTTACACCAAACCTACAAAAGGCACTTCCTTGACCTAGGGACTACCTCTCTGCCAAATTTTGAGTAATTCTGTTCAGCCGTTCGGGCTGTAGCTCGTTCTAAAGGTCCTATGGAAAAATGCATGGGAAAAACGCGTTTTGGGACCCCCCTTTTATCTCAGCCCCCGCTTGACGGATCCCCCCGAGACTTTCAGGGTAGGAGCGGAGCGTAGCGCCCCACCTATTTTGAGAAATTCGCGAGGATTCGTCGACCGGCGCCAAAGTTATTCAAAATAGAATGTTGAGGTTTTCCTATGGAAACGTGGTCCTAACTATAACTACCTACTGGCGACCGCCAGTAGGTAATATATATATATATATATATATATTATGTACTGGCGGTCGCCAGTAGATAGTTATAGTTAGGACCGAGTTCCCATAGGAAATCTGAAAATTCTATTTTGAATAACTTTGGCGCCGGTTGACTTATCTTCGTGAAATTTTCAAAACTAATGGGGCGCTCCGCTCAGCTCCTACCCTGAAAGTCTCAGAGTGATTTGTCAAGCGGGGGCTGAGAAAAAAGGGGGTCCCAAAACGCATTTATCCCATGCATTTTCCCACAGGATCTTTAGTCGAAGGTACAGCCCGAACGGCTGAACAGAATTACTTGAAATTTGGCAAAGAGGTAGTCCTCAGGTCAGGCATGTGCCTTTTGCTTAAATGGTGTAAATCCGTTCAGTAGTTCCTGAGAAAATCAAAAGTAAAATCACATATATATCTGGGCGGAGCCTAACCACACATCTCATCGTGAGATCTGATTGGCTGTCAGCACTTCATCCAAGAAGTGTTGGCAGCCATCTTGGGACCAATATACATGATAGCACCTCATTAAAAAGCATTGCAGTTAATAGAAGGTTTTAAGACTTTAGTTACATTATAAATCATTTGTTGATGGTACCATACTCATTTTAGGAATTGTGGTGTGTTCTAAGGTGATTTTACCATGTGAAAAAGCCTTCTGCTATGATATCATGAATCATGTTTGAGAGAAAACTGAGAGCATATCTCATTTTCTGTAAATTCACATTATCTTTCTCAGTCACGTGAGAATGAAGTCTGACATTCTCAGTAAAACATGTACATCCAACAAGGGCAGAGACTGTCAGTTGATTCCTTTGTGTTCTACTGCAGCTTCCCAGAGTGTTCTAAAGAACAACTAGAGCGCTAACAGTCCTACTTATGACAAAAGTATGGCACACCTGAAGCCATCTTGATTGGAATAAAGTGGTAACACTTAAAACATTTAATTTACAAAGGAACAAAATGAGGGGGTTCATTTGCCATAGAAATTATGATTAGTTCTGCAGAAAGAAAAATCAAGGCACATTTTGACTTCTCAAATCCTCTTCTATTTCATAAACAAATTCTGACATGCAGACTGAAACATGCACTTTGAATACCAGCAGCAGACTTCCCTGGTGAGCAGTAGTTTTACTACAGTGATCTAATGAGCAACTAGAGTGCTACCATTCAGAATTTATGGCAAATGTGTGACACATCTGAATGCCTTCTTGATGGAACCAAAATAAAAAACTGAAAGTATTCCCACTGAGGAGACTGCAGTAAATGAGGAAATTAGGAAACTTCATAACAAATAAATCTCCCAAGATGGCCACCAGAGACAAAAGAGCCCAAATGTAGCCCAAATATCACCCAGATGTAGCCCAAGTATAGCCTAATGACAGAATGTCCCAGAGTGTTCTTAAGAACAACTAGAGCGCTAACAGTCTTACTTATGACAAAAGTATGGCACACCTGAAGCCATCTTGATTGGAATAAAGTGGTAACACTTAAAACATTTAATTTACAAAGGAACAAAATGAGGGGGTTCATTTTGCCATAGAAATTATGATTAGTTCTGCAGAAAGAAAAATCAGGGCACATTTTGACTTCTCAAATCCTCTTCTATTTCATAAACAAATTCTGACATGCAGACTGAAACATGCACTTTGAATACCAGCAGCAGACTTCCCTGGTGAGCAGTAGTTTTACTACAGTGATCTAATGAGCAACTAGAGTGCTACCATTCAGAATTTATGGCAAATGTGTGACACATCTGAATGCCTTCTTGATGGAACCAAAATAAAAAACTGAAAGTATTCCCACTGAGGAGACTGCAGTAAATGAGGAAATTAGGAAACTTCATAACAAATAAATCTCCCAAGATGGCCACCAGAGACAAAAGAGCCCAAATGTAGCCCAAATATCACCCAGATGTAGCCCAAGTATAGCCTAATGACAGAATGTCCCAGAGTGTTCTTAAGAACAACTAGAGCGCTTACTGTCTTACTTATGACAAAACTATGGCACACCTGAAGCCATCTTGATTGGAATAAACTGGTAACACTTAAAACATTTAATTTAAAAAGGAACACAATGAGGGGGTTCATTTTGCCATAGAAATTATGATTAGTGCTGAAGAAAGAAAAATTAGGACACATTTTGAGTGACTTCTCAAATCTTCTTCTATTTCATTAAAAAATTCTGATATGCAGACTGAAACATGCACTTTTAATACCAGCAGCAGACTTCCGTGGTGAGCAGTAGCTTTACTACAGTGATTTAATGAGCAACTAGAGTGCTAACATTCAGAATTTATGGCAAATGTGTGACATATCTGAATACCTTCTTGAAGGAACCAAAGTAAAAAACTGAAAGCATTTCCTACTGAGGAGACAGCAGTAAATGAGGAAATTAGGAAGCTTCATAACAAATAAATCTCCCAAGATGGCCACCAGACACAAAAGAGCCTAAATGCAGCACAAATATCACCCAGATGTAGCCCACATGTAGCCCAATGACAGAAGTGTGCAAAACACTTATTTGTTGTGTATTTGCAGTTTTATATAGTGCAGACTTGTCAGGTATTGGAATGCTTTACATGAGCATTGGTTACATCACACAAGATCAAATTCATTTTGGTTGTAGACATGGGGAGATTAAGTGATTTGACCACAATCACAGAATGTTGAGCTGAAGCAGAAACTCCAACCTGGTTCCCCAGTTGCAAAGTCTGCAGCTCTGGAAGTAACACCACATCCTCTCGCCAAGGTGCAACATTTAGTCAAGTGGTCAACTGGATAAAAAAACATAAAGATTACAAATAATTTAAAAGTTCTTTGTCGCTATTTGAAAACTCAGAAAATATGTCCTCATTTTAGTTTTTTAGAGCACTAACCATAATTTTGATGCAAATAAGACCCTCTCATATATGTAATTTCTAAAGGAAATACTCTAGGTATTACAGTTTTGATTACATCAAGATGACGTCAGGCGTTCCACACTTTTGTAATAAATATAGAATGTTAGCAATCTAGTTGTTCATTGGGATACTGTTGAGAGGCAGAGGCCAGGGGCACGGACTCTGAAAATTGAAGGCAGGTAGGAGAGTGCAGAGGCAACAATTTGACCACACTGGGCAGGCAGGAAGGGCAGTCGCAGCACAACAGACTATGGAGGGCAGTGGAAAGGGGGGCAGGGGCAACAAACCAACAATCAGCCGCGGCCCGTGGAGGGTGTTCCGTGGGGGGGAAAGGCGGGGCGGGGGAGGGGCAGCGTGGGGGGTACTAAAAACGGAATATGGATAATTAGAGGTAAGTAAACAACTAAATAAATAAAACGAATTTCGTAGCGCGCCCTGCATCGCAAATTGCAATGCAGCGCACGCTACGAAACTTGTTTTATTTATTTATTTGTTTACTTACCTCCAATTATCCATATTTCATTTTTTAGTACCCCCCACCCTGCCCCACCCCCGCCCTGCCTTTCCGCCGGCAGTGGTAGTACAACCATACATGCCAACAGACCCGTTTCAGCCAGGAAAAGTCCAATGTTTTTAAGCTCAAATGGGCTTTATTTGATCTGACTCCTGTCTACAATCTCCTCTTTTTCAATGTAACTCAAAGGGGAAAATCAATACCCCAGTTTTTTTTCAAAATCTCCCTCTTACCAAGTTCAAAATGTTTGCAAGTATGGTACATTGAATCATGGTAGGCAAGAGGAATTGGGGTAGGGACATGGACTCGGATAACAGAGGACAGGAGGGACATGGAGAGGTGCACCAAACTGACCCTACAGGGCAGGCATCAGGGTTTGCAGCAGCACAATACACCACACAGCGCATGCGGGACGGGACTGCAGCACAACAATCCATAGAAAGCAATAGGAAGGGGACAGGACCATGCACATGGACAACAGAGAACAGATGGGAAAGAGGCAATGGTAGCTAGCTGACCATAATGGACAGACAGGAGAGAAAGCTGCAGCATAGCAGACCATAAAGGGCAGGAGGGACGGATCAGGGGCATTACAATGGAACAGACAAGCCAGGAGGGAGGGAATTGGGGATCTGCACATGGAAACAGAGGGCTGGGGGCAAGGTGGCAGGGCAGGAGCAGCAAGATGACCATGGAGGTCAGGCAGGATGGGCACTAGAAACAAGACACACCATGGAGAGCAACAATGAGACTATAGTGGCATACACACAGACCATGGAGGGAAGGTGGGAGGGGGTCAGGGGCAGCTAGCTGACCACACAGGGAAGGTGGGAGGGGCCATTGCAGCACAGAAGACCATGCATGACAAGCGGGAGGGTTAGTGGCAGCACAATGGCTATGATGGGCAAGAAGGAGGGTGCAGGGGCATGCACAAAGGACCATGGAGGATAGAAGGGAGGGTCAGGACCTGGGCACAGACAAGAGAGTTCAGGGGAAGGGGCCTCACAACAGACCGTGCGGGGCAGGCAGGAGGAGCAGTTGCAGCACAACAGATCAGGGAGGGCAGAAGGGTGTGACAGTAAAATGGACCATGGAGGACAGAAGGAAGGGGATAGGGGCATTGCATGTGGACAGGCAGGGTGGAGGTGGCAGGGACAGGTTACAGTCATCTGACAATGCTAGGCAGGTGGGAGGGGAGTGGCAGCTCAACAGAACACTCAGAGTAGATAGGAGTGGCAGGTCCATGGAACATAATGGGCAAAAAGGATGGAGCAGGGGCATGCACAAAGACATCGGAGGGCAGGGGGAAGGAGAATAGGGGCAGCAACCTAAGCACAGAGGCTTCGCAGGAGGTCAATGATGGGCCATAGAATTGGGCGATGGAGGGCAGGAGGAGTGGACTGGTACATCATGCTAAATGGAGGGCAGTGGCAGCACATCAGACCATGCATGGCAGGAGGGAGGAGGCTAGTCCATGGATTCAGACAACAGAGGATAGGGAGGAGGTGGATGGGGCAGCAAGCTAACTGTTCAGAGAAGGTGGGTATTAGGAACTTTATTGTTTTTAAAATGTGTGTCTGTGCGAACTACTTAAAATATGAACAAGTATGCAGCATAATCTCACTTTTATTCAGGAAGAAGAGGACGTTTGTGACTGTGACTCCGGGCTCACTTGGCAGAAACACCCCCTGACCCTCCACCCCATCGCAAAATGTAATGCCCGTGAAAAGGGTAGGGGGACGCAGTGTTATATAGAACATAGTCCTGAGAGCACGATTGGAAATGAAAACTAGATGTAGTATATGGTATAAACTATGCACCAAAAAGTGTGATATAAGATGAACCGGGGCGTGAAATATAATATGCAATACATTGTGTGCAATGACAGATTCATTGGAGAGCGCGAGATAGCACAGGCACTAGCGCGTGCTATGCGATATGCGTCTTGGAGTGTAATATGCACAGGGCAGTGTTGTGTAACATAACTAGTCTCTAAAGTTGTAATATAAAATATGGGCTGGGGAGTGTAACGTTGCACATGCACTGTGACAAAGATATGGATCCCAGATTGTAATATGTATGGCATAGCGCTGTGCTTTATAACTAGGGATCCCGGTTTTCCGTTTAAACGGATTTTTGCATATAAATACAGACGAAGAAAACAATGTTTTCATAGTCTGTATTTATATGTAAAAACGGCAAAATACTAGAAAATGTTGCCGCGCTGCCCTGCTCCGATCCAGAGTTATCTCGCCACCCGCACCCCCCCCCCACGCCCCTGGCTGCTGCCGGGCGTACACAGCCGCACCTGAGTACTTCACAGATCTTTTGAAGGTCATTTACTTGTAACAAGGCTTTATTGTTCTTTCTGCTGTCACCTGTGGCGCAAGCCGGGTGGCTGCGTAGACAGATGAGTGGAACTGTGGCAAATGGCAGTGCTGCTTGCACTGCCACAGTGAAATTGTTTTAATGCACATCATTATTTCGTGCAAATGGGAGCCAACCCACGGACCACGGCGGCTGCTGGAAAATATTCTATAAAGAACTGCACTGTCTGAATGTTTAAATTAAGTTTTTAGTTTGGCATGAGTTTATCCCATGCCAGGCACTCCTATATTTAAGGTCCCTTGCTCTTTATTTAAATTTAGAAAGACTAAGAAAAAACGAGGACAAAAACAGCTTGACACAATGCCTCGGAGAACTACACAATGCAAAGGTGGTCACTGGGAAAGTAATGAACAACGCAAGAGAAAGTAATCAAGCGGCTATTGTGCTGCTTCTACTTTGTAGCTTAACAGTACAGGACTTTTAACCCCTTCCATGCGGGGCGGATTCCCCCGCGGTGCTGACCGCTGCTTGCGCGGGCAGGGTCATGACGGAACGGTTCCGTCATGAGCACAGCTCAACCGACGCTCATGACGGAACCGTTCCGTCATGAGCGTCGAAGGGGTTAATAGGCATTGGCAAAGCCAATATCTCTCAACTTTGGCTGAGCTACAAGACTGACTGACGTGAACACATGCTTCAAGAAGCATGTGCAGGCTCGTCCGGCAATCTTGGAAGGAGTTTCCCGTTAAAAATCAATAAGTACTCTGCTACACGGGATGACATTTGTCTTTATTATAAATAAACAATTCCAGCCACGGGTAGGTGAGGAGTGATAGTTATCCCATGCCTCTCTCAGGCAGTTGTTGCAAAAGCAGGAAGAATGGGAGCAGGAAAAGAAGGCAGGAAGAGAGGAAGGAAAGCAGAAATTCAGTAAAGAAGAGACGGAGGGAGGGTTGAAGAGAGAGAGGGATAAATTGGAGGGATGAAGGAAATAATTTAGGAAGGAAGTAGGACAGATAGAAATAAACAAATAGCGAAAGATAGAAAATAAAAGAAAATTGTATGTGAAGGAAAAATAAATGTGGAAAAATACTAGCTGTAGCATCGTCTTTTGCTTGTGGCAAAAATAAATGTGGATAAATACAGGAAACATGGCCAAAAAATAAATATGGATAAATACAGACGGAAATGGCAAAGAAATAAATACCATAAAACCGGGAGCCCCAGTTATAACATACACATCGAGGAAGGCACGTTAGATGGGGCAATATAACCCGTGCGAAGGCAAGTGTGGCATGACATATTCACGGGGTGGTGTTACAGTGCACATGGGCTAGAGAGGCTCATAGCATACGCACTAGCTGGTGGAATACAACACAGAGGTGTGAGGCAATCGGCGGACACTGGTGGGTGTAACACAGCATTGGGCTCAGCCAGGAGCACGCTGTGACTCTCAAGTGAGGTTCGTCTCCTTTCCAGAGAGTAAAATAAAAAGTATTACACATCCGGCGGTGGATGTGTTTTTTATTAACCGTGAGGGGGGTTTCTTGCATAATTTGGTCGAATTTTTGTCGAATCCCCTTTGAATGGCTTGGTGTGCGTGTATATTAAATGTGCCCGTCAATAGCTACCCATGTTTGTATAAATAAACGACAAGGGTGTCTACTTGGAGAGTACCCACTGGCGGGGGCGCCGGGATTAGGCACAGTAGGGCGTCAGAGCTTCACTAGCGGTGTAAATACATTCCATGTGGATTCATTCTATGCATAGTCGCCTTTTAATGAATATCACGCAAATCGTCATGGTGATAGGTACATACGGTTTGTCCAACATGTCCTAGGTGTTTCTATAAATATATATATTTTTAAAATAATAAAAAACAAAGGCCGGCCCGGGGGATGGGGTCCCCGGAGCCATAAGTGGCCTGAGGAGGGGGGCATAGCAGCCCCCTCCTAAAGAATTTAAATTAAAAAAAGGCCATGACCTGGGGGTTGGGGTCCCCGGGGCCGATTAAGGCCTTGGGAGGGCCAAATTTATTTTTTTCAATAAAAAAAATTAGGGTGCAGGCCCTGGGGGATGGGGTCCCCAGGACCAGTAAATTAGAAAAAGAAGGGGGGCAACACAGCCCTCCTTCTTAAAAAAATAAAATAAATAAAAGACCGGCATCGCGCTGGAGGCCACGCCCCCTCCTTGCAGCACTCTGTAAACGTGCCCCCTGGCCAGTTGTCAGTTGGGGAATTAATTCCCCTTCAATACTGAGGGTCACTGAGGGCCAACTAGCCCAACAGGTATCTCCAGTGTGCGCCAGGGAGCTGCGTTGCAGACAGGTGTTCTGAGGCCACGCCCCTTTTTACACCTCTATGCAACGCAGCTCTGTGGTGCTTACTGGAGGTACCTAGTAGGCTAGTTTGACCCTAGGGACCCTTAGGATTCAAGGGGACTTAATCTCTCAAATTAGAACGGCCACAGGGCATGTTTACACAGTGGTGAAGGGAGGGGACGGGGCCTGAGGTGACGTGTGCAAACACGCCCTGTGGCGCGTTTTAAGTTGGGAAATAATTCCCTTTCAACCCTGAGGGACCCAGGGGGCCAACTAGCTCACCAGGTGCTTGCAGTAAGTGCCACTGCTCTGCGTTGCAGAGAGGTGGTGCAGGCCGTGCCCCTTTTTACACCTTTCTGCAATGGCGCTCACTGGACGTACCTAGTGTGCTATTTTGCCCCTAGGGATCCTCAGGATTCAAGGGGACTTAATCTCCCAACTTAAAAAACGGCCACAGGGCATGTTTACACAGTGGGGAAGGAATGGGACGGGTCCTGAGGTGACGTGTGCAAACACGCCCTATGGCGCGATTTAAGTTGGGGAAATAATTCCCCTTCAATCCTGAGGGCCCCTGGGGGCTAACTAGCCCACCAGGTGCTTCCAGTAAGCGCCACTAAGCTGCGTTGCAGAGAGGTGGTCCAGGCCGTGCCACTTTTTACACCTCTCTGCAACGCAGATCTGTGGCGCATACTGGAGGTACCTAGTGGGCTAGTTGGACCCTAGGGACCCTCAGGATTCAAATTAACTTAATCTCCCAACTAAAAATGGCCACAGGGCGTGTTTACACAGTGGTGAAGGGAGGGGACGGGGCCTGAGTTAACGTGTGCAAACAAGCCCTGTGGCGCGTTTTAAGTTGGGGAAATAATTCCCCTTCAATCCTGAGGGCCCCTGGGGGCTAACTAGCCCACCAGGTGCTTCCAGTAAGCGCCACTGAGCTGCGTTGCAGAGAGGTGGTCCAGGCCGTGCCACTTTTTACACCTCTCTGCAACGCAGCTCTGTGGCGCATACTGGAGGTACCTAGTGGGCTAGTTGGACCCTAGGGACCCTCAGGATTCAAATGAACTTAATCTCCCAACTAAAAACGGCCACAGGGCGTGTTTACACAGTGGTGAAGGGAGGGGGCGGGGCCTGAGTTAACGTGTGCAAACACGCCCTGTGGCACGTTTTAAGAGGTAGTTTTAATCCCCTGCCCTATTATATACTAGGGGCTTACAGAGGAGGTCATACTGATCACAGGGGGACCCCAACGCATAGTGTTCCCTAGTGTATGTAGGTGTTTTCACTGTATTCTGAGTGTCTTTTAACATAGCACTGGCTCTAGGACTGGTTAGTCAGACTCAGTTACCACCAGTATCTGTCTGAAAAGGTTGAGGGTCCAGGGTGATTTTGCAACAAGGCTTCTTTCTGCTCTTCTGTTTGTTCTTTCTGCACGTTATCCTTCTTCCTGCACCTTTCTTCGTCTTTGAGGACTTCTGTTGCTTCTTTCTGCATTTCTTTTCTTTCTTTCTGTGCGTTTTTTCTTCTTTCTTCACATGTCCTATCTCTGTAGGCACAGTTAGAAATTAGCATTTAAAAAACCTTTGAAATTCACTGACAAAACCATAGGTTTCAGGCACGTTATTGTTAGGAATTAGCATTTAAAAAATCTTAGAAATTCACTGAAAAAACCATAGGTTTCAGGGGCGTTATAGTTAGCTGGACTTTTCACTCGTACAAAACCATTGAAATTCCCCCGTTATAGTTAGTTCAGCTAACTATAACTCGCGCGCCCGCAATGCACTGCTGATGACGTCACATATTACATCACTCATGACATGGTGACTACAGTGATCTAATGAGCAACTAGAGTGCTAACATTCGGAATTTATGGCAAATGTGAGACACATCTGAATGCCTTCTTGATGGAATCAAAGTAAACAACTGAAAGTATTACTACTGAGGAGACTGTAGTAAATGAGGAAATTAGGAAACTTCATAACAAATAAGTCTCCCAAGATGGCCACCAGAGACAAAAGAGCCCAAATGTAGAACAAATATCACCCAGATGTAGCCCAAGTAAAGTCCAATGACAGAATGTCCCAGAGTGTTTTAAAGAACAACTAGAGCGCTATCAGTCTTACTTATGACAAAAGTATGGCACACCTGAAGTCATCTTGATTGGAATAAAGTTGTAACACTTAACACATTTAATGCAAAGAAACAAAATGAGGGGGTTCATTTTGCCATAGAAATTATGATTAGTGCTGCAGAAAGAAAAATTAGGGCACATTTTGAGTGAATTCTCAAATCCTCTTCTATTTCATGAAAAAATTCTGACATGCAGACTGAAACATGCACTTTCAATAACAGCAGCAGACTTCCCTGGTGAGCAGTAGCTTTACTACAGTGTTCTAATGAGGAACTAGAGTGCTACCATTCAGAATTTATGGCAAATGTGTGACACATCTGAATGCCTTCTTGATGGAACCAAAGTAAACAAGCATTGAAAATGCAATAGGTTTCGCCCTCGTTTAAGTTAAAGCACATCTGTTTGTAATTAGGTGGCTTTTAGCTTTGCTTTTATTAGTATTTTTCAAACTTTCATGTACATATTATGCATATATGTATATGTATATGTATGCATGCATTTATATTTGTATTTATATAGATATGCAGATTATATATATGTTTATATATATATATATATACACATACATATTTATAAATGCATTTGCATATATATGCATATATATATGTGCATATGTGTGCGTGTAGAGAGAGTTAGAGAGAGGTAGAGGGGTAGAGAGGTAGAGGTAGAGAGGTAAAGGTAGAGAGGTAGAGAGTAGTAGAGAGAGAGGTAGAGAGACGTAGAGAGTAGAGGATGAGTAATAGAGAGTAGAGAGTGAGTAGTAGAGAGTAGTAGAGAGAGTAGCAGAGAGTGAGTAGGAGAGAGTAGTAGAGTGAGTAATAGAGAGTGAGTAGTAGAGAGTAGTAGAGAGTGAGTGGTAGAGAGTGAGTGGTAGAGAGTGGGTAATAGAGAGTGAGTAGTAGAGAGTCTTAGAGAGTAGTAGAGAGTGTGTAGTAGAGTGAGTAGTAGAGAGTAGTAGAGAGTGAGTAGTAGAGAGTGAGTAGTAGAGAGTGAGTAGTAGAGAGTAATAGAGAGTGAGTAGTGGAGAGTGAGTAGCAGAGAGAGAGTAGTAGAGAATGAGTAGTAGAGTGAGTAGTAGAGAGTAGTAGATAGAGAGTAGTAGAGAGTGAGTAGTAGAGAGTAGTAGAGAGTGAGTAATAGAGAGTGAATAGTAGAGTGAGTAGGAGAGAGAGTAGTAGAGAATGAGTAGTAGAGAGTGAGAAGTAGAGAGTGAGTAGTAGAGAGAGAGTAGTAGAGAGTGAGTTGTAGAGTGTAGTAGAGAGTGAGTAGTAGAGAGTAGTAGAGAGTGAGTAGTAGAGAGCGAGTAGTACAGAGAGAGTAGTAGGGAGTAGTAGAGTAGTAGAGAGTGAGTAGTAGAGAGTAAGTAGTAGAGAGTAGTGGAGTAGTAGAGAGTGAGTAGTAGAGAGTAGTAGAGAGTGAGTAGTAGAGTGAGTAGTAGGGAGTAGTAGAGAGTGAGTAGTAGAGTGAGTAGTAGAGAGCAAGTAGTAGAGAGTGTGTAGAAGAGAGAGTAGCAGACAGTAGTAGAGAGTGAGTAGTTGAGAGTGTGTAGTAGTGAGTGAGTAGTAGAGAGTAGTAGAGAGTGAGTAGTAGAGAGAGTAGTAGAGAGTTGAGTAGTAGAGTAGCAGAGAGTGAGTAGTAGAATGAGTAGTGGAGAGTAGTAGAGAGTGAGTAGTAGAGAGTGAGTAGTGGAGAGAGAGTAGTAGAGAGTGAGTAGTAGAGAGTAGTAGAGTGAGTAGTAGAGAGAGAGTAGTAGAGGGTAGTAGAGTGAGTAGTAGAGAGTGAGTAGTAGAGAGTAGTAGAGAGTGAGTAGTAGAGAGTAGTAGAGTGAGTAGTAGAGAGTGAGTAGTAGAGCCGTAGAGAGTGAGTGGTAGAGAGTAGTAGAGAGCAGTAGAGTGAGTAGTAGAGAGTAGTAGAGAGTGAGTAGTAGAGAGAGTAGTAGAGAGTAGTAGAGAGTGAGTAGTAGAGAGTAGTAGAGAGTGAGTAGTAGAGAGTGAGTAGTAGAGAGTAGTAGAGAGTGAGTAGTGGAGAGTGAGTAGCAGAGAGAGAGTAGTAGAGAATGAGTAGTGGAGTGAGTAGTAGAGAGTAGTAGATAGAGAGTAGTAGAGAGTGAGTAGTAGAGAGTAGTAGAGAGTGAATAGTAGAGTGAGTAGGAGAGTGAGCAGTAGAGAGTAGTAGAGGGTGAGCAGTAGAGAGTGAGTAGTAGAGAGTGAGTTGTAGAGTGTAGTAGAGAGTGAGTAGTAGAAAGTAGTAGAGAGTGAGTAGTAGAGAGTGAGTAGTACAGAGAGAGTAGTAGGGAGTAGTAGAGTAGTAGAGAGTGAGTAGTAGAGTGCAGTGGAGTAGTAGAGAGTGAGTAGTAGAGAGTAGTGGAGAGTGAGTAGTAGAGTGAGTAGTAGGGAGTAGTAGAGAGTGAGTAGTAGAGTGAGTAGTAGAGAGTAGTAGAGAGTGAGTACTAGAGAGTGAGTAGTGGAGAGTGAGTAGTAGAGAGTAGTAGATAGAGAGTAGTAGAGAGTGAGTAGTAGAGAGTAGTAGAGAGTGAGTAATAGAGAGTGAATAGTAGAGTGAGTAGGAGAGAGAGTAGTAGAGAATGAGTAGAAGAGAGTAGTAGAGAGTGAGAAGTAGAGAGTGAGTAGTAGAGAGAGAGTAGTAGAGAGTGAGTTGTAGAGTGTAGTAGAGAGTGAGTAGTAGAGAGTAGTAGAGAGTGAGTAGTACAGAGAGAGTAGTAGGGAGTAGTAGAGTAGTAGAGAGTGAGTAGTAGAGAGTAAGTAGTAGAGAGTAGTGGAGTAGTAGAGAGTGAGTAGTAGAGAGTGAGTAGTAGAGTGAGTAGTAGGGAGTAGTAGAGAGTGAGTAGTAGAGTGAGTAGTAGAGAGCAAGTAGTAGAGAAGGTGTAGTAGAGAGAGTAGCAGAGAGTAGTAGAGAGTGAGTAGTTGAGAGTGTGTAGTAGTGAGTGAGTAGTAGAGAGTAGTAGAGAGTGAGTAGTAGAGAGAGCAGTAGAGAGTGTAGTAGTAGAGTAGCAGAGAGTGAGTAGTAGAATGAGTAGTGGAGAGTAGTAGAGAGTGAGTAGTAGAGAGTGAGTGGTAGAGAGTAGTAGAGAGTGAGTAGTAGAGAGTAGTAGAGTGAGTAGTAGAGAGTGAGTAGTAGAGCCGTAGAGAGTGAGTGGTAGAGAGTAGTAGAGAGCAGTAGAGTGAGTAGTAGAGAGTAGTAGAGAGTGAGTAGTAGAGAGAGTAGTAGAGAGTAGTAGAGAGTGAGTAGTAGAGAGTAGTAGAGAGTGAGTAGTAGAGAGTGAGTAGTAGAGAGTAGTAGAGAGTGAGTAGTGGAGAGTGAGTAGCAGAGAGAGAGTAGTAGAGAATGAGTAGTGGAGTGAGTAGTAGAGAGTAGTAGATAGAGAGTAGTAGAGAGTGAGTAGTAGAGAGTAGTAGAGAGTGAGTAGTAGAGAGTGAATAGTAGAGTGAGTAGGAGAGAGAGTAGTAGAGAATGAGTAGTAGAGAGTAGTAGAGAGTGAGTAGTAGAGAGTGAGTAGTAGAGAGTGAGTTGTAGAGTGTAGTAGAGAGTGAGTAGTAGAGAGTAGTAGAGCGTGAGTAGTACAGAGAGAGTAGTAGGGAGTAGTAGAGTAGTAGAGAGTGAGTAGTACAGAGAGAGTAGTAGGGAATAGTAGAGTAGTAGAGAGTGAGTAGTAGAGTGCAGTGGAGTAGTAGAGAGTGAGTAGTAGAGAGTAGTGGAGAGTGAGTAGTAGAGTGAGTAGTAGGGAGTAGTAGAGAGTGAGTAGTAGAGTGAGTAGTAGAGAGTAGTAGAGAGTGAGTACTAGAGAGTGAGTAGTGGAGAGTGAGTAGTAGAGAGTAGTAGATAGAGAGTAGTAGAGAGTGAGTAGTAGAGAGTAGTAGAGAGTGAGTAATAGAGAGTGAATAGTAGAGTGAGTAGGAGAGAGAGTAGTAGAGAATGAGTAGAAGAGAGTAGTAGAGAGTGAGAAGTAGAGAGTGAGTAGTAGAGAGAGAGTAGTAGAGAGTGAGTTGTAGAGTGTAGTAGAGAGTGAGTAGTAGAGAGTAGTAGAGAGTGAGTAGTACAGAGAGAGTAGTAGGGAGTAGTTGAGTAGTAGAGAGTGAGTAGTAGAGAGTGAGTAGTAGAGAGTAGTGGAGTAGTAGAGAGTAGTGGAGTAGTAGAGAGTGAGTAGTAGAGTGAGTAGTAGGGAGTAGTAGAGAGTGAGTAGTAGAGTGAGTAGTAGAGAGCAAGTAGTAGAGAAGGTGTAGTAGAGAGAGTAGCAGAGAGTAGTAGAGAGTGAGTAGTTGAGAGTGTGTAGTAGTGAGTGAGTAGTAGAGAGTAGTAGAGAGTGAGTAGTAGAGAGAGCAGTAGAGAGTGTAGTAGTAGAGTAGCAGAGAGTGAGTAGTAGAATGAGTAGTGGAGAGTAGTAGAGAGTGAGTAGTAGAGAGTGAGTGGTAGAGAGTAGTAGAGAGTGAGTAGTAGAGAGTAGTAGAGTGAGTAGTAGAGAGTGAGTAGTAGAGCCGTAGAGAGTGAGTGGTAGAGAGTAGTAGAGAGCAGTAGAGTGAGTAGTAGAGAGTAGTAGAGAGTGAGTAGTAGAGAGAGTAGTAGAGAGTAGTAGAGAGTGAGTAGTAGAGAGTAGTAGAGAGTGAGTAGTAGAGAGTGAGTAGTAGAGAGTACTAGAGAGTGAGTAGTGGAGAGTGAGTAGCAGAGAGAGAGTAGTAGAGAATGAGTAGTGGAGTGAGTAGTAGAGAGTAGTAGATAGAGAGTAGTAGAGAGTGAGTAGTAGAGAGTAGTAGAGAGTGAGTAGTAGAGAGTGAATAGTAGAGTGAGTAGGAGAGAGAGTAGTAGAGAATGAGTAGTAGAGAGTAGTAGAGAGTGAGTAGTAGAGAGTGAGTAGTAGAGAGTGAGTTGTAGAGTGTAGTAGAGAGTGAGTAGTAGAGAGTAGTAGAGCGTGAGTAGTACAGAGAGAGTAGTAGGGAGTAGTAGAGTAGTAGAGAGTGAGTAATAGAGAGTGAGTAGTAGAGTGCAGTGGAGTAGTAGAGAGTGAGTAGTAGAGAGTAGTAGAGAATGAGTAGTAGAGTGAGTAGTAGGGAGTAGTAGAGAGTGAGTAGTAGAGTGAGTAGTAGAGAGCAAGTAGTAGAGAGTGTGTAGTAGAGAGAGTAGCAGAGAGTAGTACGGAGAGAGTAGTTGAGAGTGTGTAGTAGTGAGTGAGTAGTAGAGAGTAGTAGAGAGTGAGTAGTAGAGAGAATAGTAGAGAGTATAGTAGTGGAGAGTGAGTAGTAGAGAGTGAGTAGTAGAGAGTGAGTAGTAGAGAGTAGTAGAGAGTGAGTACTAGAGAGTGAGTAGTGGAGAGTGAGTAGTAGAGAGTAGAAGAGAGTGAGTAGTAGAGAGTGAGTAGTAGAGAGTAGTAGAGTGAGTAGTAGAGAGTGAGTAGTAGAGAGTAGTAGAGAGTGAGTAGTGGAGAGTGAGTAGTAGAGAGTAGTAGAGAGTGAGTAGTAGAGAGTGAGTAGTACAGAGAGAGTATTAGGGAGTAGTAGAGTAGTAGAGAGTGAGTAGTAGAGTGCAGTGGAGTAGTAGAGAGTGAGTAGTAGAGAGTAGTGGAGAGTGAGTAGTAGAGTGAGTAGTAGGGAGTAGTAGAGAGTGAGTAGTAGAGTGAGTAGTAGAGAGTAGTAGAGAGTGAGTACTAGAGAGTGAGTAGTGGAGAGTGAGTAGTAGAGAGTAGTAGATAGAGAGTAGTAGAGAGTGAGTAGTAGAGAGTAGTAGAGAGTGAGTAATAGAGAGTGAATAGTAGAGTGAGTAGGAGAGAGAGTAGTAGAGAATGAGTAGAAGAGAGTAGTAGAGAGTGAGAAGTAGAGAGTGAGTAGTACAGAGAGAGTAGTAGAGAGTGAGTTGTAGAGTGTAGAGAGAGTGAGTAGTAGAGAGTAGTAGAGAGTGAGTAGTACAGAGAGAGTAGTAGGGAGTAGTAGAGTAGTAGAGAGTGAGTAGTAGAGAGTGAGTAGTAGAGAGTAGTGGAGTAGTAGAGAGTGAGTAGTAGAGAGTAGTAGAGAGTGAGTAGTAGAGTGAGTAGTAGGGAGTAGTAGAGAGTGAGTAGTAGAATGAGTAGTAGAGAGCAAGTAGTAGAGAAGGTGTAGTAGAGAGAGTAGCAGAGAGTAGTAGAGAGTGAGTAGTTGAGAGTGTGTAGTAGTGAGTGAGTAGTAGAGAGTAGTAGAGAGTGAGTAGTAGAGAGAGTAGTAGAGAGTGTAGTAGTAGAGTAGCAGAGAGTGAGTAGTAGAATGAGTAGTGGAGAGTAGTAGAGAGTGAGTAGTAGAGAGTGAGTAGTGGAGAGAGAGTAGTAGAGAGTGAGTAGTAGAGAGTAGTAGAGAGTGAGTAGTAGAGTGAGTAGTAGGGAGTAGTAGAGAGTGAGTAGTAGAGTGAGTAGTAGAGAGCAAGTAGTAGAGAGTGTGTAGAAGAGAGAGTAGCAGACAGTAGTAGAGAGTGAGTAGTTGAGAGTGTGTAGTAGTGAGTGAGTAGTAGAGTAGTAGAGAGTGAGTAGTAGAGAGAGTAGTAGAGAGTTGAGTAGTAGAGTAGCAGAGAGTGAGTAGTAGAATGAGTAGTGGAGAGTAGTAGAGAGTGAGTAGTAGAGAGTGAGTAGTGGAGAGAGAGTAGTAGAGAGTGAGTAGTAGAGAGTAGTAGAGTGAGTAGTAGAGAGAGAGTAGTAGAGGGTAGTAGAGTGAGTAGTAGAGAGTGAGTAGTAGAGAGTAGTAGAGAGTGAGTAGTAGAGAGTAGTAGAGTGAGTAGTAGAGAGTGAGTAGTAGAGCCGTAGAGAGTGAGTGGTAGAGAGTAGTAGAGAGCAGTAGAGTGAGTAGTAGAGAGTAGTAGAGAGTGAGTAGTAGAGAGAGTAGTAGAGAGTAGTAGAGAGTGAGTAGTAGAGAGTAGTAGAGAGTGAGTAGTAGAGAGTGAGTAGTAGAGAGTAGTAGAGAGTGAGTAGTGGAGAGTGAGTAGCAGAGAGAGAGTAGTAGAGAATGAGTAGTGGAGTGAGTAGTAGAGAGTAGTAGATAGAGAGTAGTAGAGAGTGAGTAGTAGAGAGTAGTAGAGAGTGAATAGTAGAGTGAGTAGGAGAGTGAGCAGTAGAGAGTAGTAGAGGGTGAGCAGTAGAGAGTGAGTAGTAGAGAGTGAGTTGTAGAGTGTAGTAGAGAGTGAGTAGTAGAAAGTAGTAGAGAGTGAGTAGTAGAGAGTGAGTAGTACAGAGAGAGTGGTAGGGAGTAGTAGAGTAGTAGAGAGTGAGTAGTAGAGTGCAGTGGAATAGTAGAGAGTGAGTAGTAGAGAGTAGTGGAGAGTGAGTAGTAGAGTGAGTAGTAGGGAGTAGTAGAGAGTGAGTAGTAGAGTGAGTAGTAGAGAGTAGTAGAGAGTGAGTACTAGAGAGTGAGTAGTGGAGAGTGAGTAGTAGAGAGTAGTAGATAGAGAGTAGTAGAGAGTGAGTAGTAGAGAGTAGTAGAGAATGAGTAGTAGAGTGAGTAGTAGGGAGTAGTAGAGAGTGAGTAGTAGAGTGAGTAGTAGAGAGCAAGTAGTAGAGAGTGTTTAGTAGAGAGAGTAGCAGAGAGTAGTACGGAGAGAGTAGTTGAGAGTGTGTAGTAGTGAGTGAGTAGTAGAGAGTAGTAGAGAGTGAGTAGTAGAGAGAATAGTAGAGAGTATAGTAGTGGAGAGTGAGTAGTAGAGAGTGAGTAGTAGAGAGTGAGTAGTAGAGAGTAGTAGAGAGTGAGTACTAGAGAGTGAGTAGTGGAGAGTGAGTAGTAGAGAGTAGAAGAGAGTGAGTAGTAGAGAGTGAGTAGTAGAGAGTAGTAGAGTGAGTAGTAGAGAGTGAGTAGTAGAGAGTAGTAGAGAGTGAGTAGTGGAGAGTGAGTAGTAGAGAGTAGTAGAGAGTGAGTAGTAGAGAGTGAGTAGTACAGAGAGAGTATTAGGGAGTAGTAGAGTAGTAGAGAGTGAGTAGTAGAGTGCAGTGGAGTAGTAGAGAGTGAGTAGTAGAGAGTAGTGGAGAGTGAGTAGTAGAGTGAGTAGTAGGGAGTAGTAGAGAGTGAGTAGTAGAGTGAGTAGTAGAGAGTAGTAGAGAGTGAGTACTAGAGAGTGAGTAGTGGAGAGTGAGTAGTAGAGAGTAGTAGATAGAGAGTAGTAGAGAGTGAGTAGTAGAGAGTAGTAGAGAGTGAGTAATAGAGAGTGAATAGTAGAGTGAGTAGGAGAGAGAGTAGTAGAGAATGAGTAGAAGAGAGTAGTAGAGAGTGAGAAGAGAAGTAGTACAGAGAGAGTAGTAGGAGTAGTAGAGTAGTAGAGAGTGAGTAGTAGAGAGTGAGTAGTAGAGAGTAGTGGAGTAGTAGAGAGTGAGTAGTAGTAGAGAAGGTGTAGTAGATAGAGTAGCAGAGAGAAAGAGTGAGTGTAGAGTGTGTGAGGTAGTCCCACACCCACCACACCACAACACCACACACATACAAACCCAACCAACCACACACACACCAGTAGAGAGTGAGTAGTAGAATGAGTAGTAGAGAGCAAGTAGTAGAGAAGGTGTAGTAGATAGAGTAGCAGAGAGTAGTAGAGAGTGAGTAGTTGAGAGTGTGTAGTAGTGAGTGAGTAGTAGAGAGTAGTAGAGAGTGAGTAGTAGAGAGAGTAGTAGAGAGTGTAGTAGTAGAGTAGCAGAATGTGAGTAGTAGAATGAGTAGTGGAGAGTAGTAGAGAGTGAGTATTAGAGAGTGAGTAGTGGAGAGAGAGTAGTAGAGAGTGAGTAGTAGAGAGTAGTAGAGAGTGAGTAGTAGAGTGAGTTGTAGGGAGTAGTAGAGAGTGAGTAGTAGAGTGAGTAGTAGAGAGCAAGTAGTAGAGAGTGTGTAGAAGAGAGAGTAGCAGACAGTAGTAGAGAGTGAGTAGTTGAGATTGTGTAGTAGTGAGTGAGTAGTAGAGAGTAGTAGAGAGTGAGTAGTAGAGAGAGTAGTAGAGAGTTGAGTAGTAGAGTAGCAGAGAGTGAGTAGTAGAATGAGTAGTGGAGAGTAGTAGAGAGTGAGTAGTAGAGAGTGAGTAGTGGAGAGAGAGTAGTAGAGAGTGAGTAGTAGAGAAGGTGTAGTAGATAGAGTAGCAGAGAGTAGTAGAGAGTGAGTAGTTGAGAGTGTGTAGTAGTGAGTGAGTAGTAGAGAGTAGTAGAGAGTGAGTAGTAGAGAGAGTAGTAGAGAGTGTAGTAGTAGAGTAGCAGAATGTGAGTAGTAGAATGAGTAGTGGAGAGTAGTAGAGAGTGAGTAGTAGAGAGTGAGTAGTGGAGAGAGAGTAGTAGAGAGTGAGTAGTAGAGAGTAGTAGAGAGTGAGTAGTAGAGTGAGTAGTAGGGAGTAGTAGAGAGTGAGTAGTAGAGTGAGTAGTAGAGAGCAAGTAGTAGAGAGTGTGTAGAAGAGAGAGTAGCAGACAGTAGTAGAGAGTGAGTAGTTGAGAGTGTGTAGTAGTGAGTGAGTAGTAGAGAGTAGTAGAGAGTGAGTAGTAGAGAGAGTAGTAGAGAGTTGAGTAGTAGAGTAGCAGAGAGTGAGTAGTAGAATGAGTAGTGGAGAGTAGTAGAGAGTGAGTAGTAGAGAGTGAGTAGTGGAGAGAGAGTAGTAGAGAGTGAGTAGTAGAGAGTAGTAGAGTGAGTAGTAGAGAGAGAGTAGTAGAGGGTAGTAGAGTGAGTAGTAGAGAGTGAGTAGTAGAGAGTAGTAGAGAGTGAGTAGTAGAGAGTAGTAGAGTGAGTAGTAGAGAGTGAGTAGTAGAGCCGTAGAGAGTGAGTGGTAGAGAGTAGTAGAGAGCAGTAGAGTGAGTAGTAGAGAGTAGTAGAGAGTAAGTAGTAGAGAGAGTAGTAGAGAGTAGTAGAGAGTGAGTAGTAGAGAGTAGTAGAGAGTGAGTAGTAGAGAGTGAGTAGTAGAGAGTAGTAGAGAGTGAGTAGTGGAGAGTGAGTAGCAGAGAGAGAGTAGTAGAGAATGAGTAGTGGAGTGAGTAGTAGAGAGTAGTAGATAGAGAGTAGTAGAGAGTGAGTAGTAGAGGGTAGTAGAGAGTGAATAGTAGAGTGAGTAGGAGAGTGAGCAGTAGAGAGTAGTAGAGGGTGAGCAGTAGAGAGTGAGTAGTAGAGAGTGAGTTGTAGAGTGTAGTAGAGAGTGAGTAGTAGAAAGTAGTAGAGAGTGAGTAGTAGAGAGTGAGTAGTACAGAGAGAGTAGTAGGGAGTAGTAGAGTAGTAGAGAGTGAGTAGTAGAGTGCAGTGGAATAGTAGAGAGTGAGTAGTAGACAGTAGTGGAGAGTGAGTAGTAGAGTGAGTAGTAGGGAGTAGTAGAGAGTGAGTAGTAGAGTGAGTAGTAGAGAGTAGTAGAGAGTGAGTACTAGAGAGTGAGTAGTGGAGAGTGAGTAGTAGAGAGTAGTAGATAGAGAGTAGTAGAGAGTGAGTAGTAGAGAGTAGTAGAGAGTGAGTAATAGAGAGTGAATAGTAGAGTGAGTAGGAGAGAGAGTAGTAGAGAATTAGTAGAAGAGAGTAGTAGAGAGTGAGAAGTAGAGAGTGAGTAGTAGAGAGAGAGTAGTAGAGAGTGAGTTGTAGAGTGTAGTAGAGAGTGAGTAGTAGAGAGTAGTAGAGAGTGAGTAGTACAGAGAGAGTAGTAGGGAGTAGTAGAGTAGTAGAGAGTGAGTAGTAGAGAGTGAGTAGTAGAGAGTAGTGGAGTAGTAGAGAGTGAGTAGTAGAGAGTGAGTAGTAGAGTGAGTAGTAGGGAGTAGTAGAGAGTGAGTAGTAGAGTGAGTAGTAGAGAGCAAGTAGTAGAGAAGGTGTAGTAGAGAGAGTAGCAGAGAGTAGTAGAGAGTGAGTAGTTGAGAGTGTGTAGTAGTGAGTGAGTAGTAGAGAGTAGTAGAGAGTGAGTAGTAGAGAGAGCAGTAGAGAGTGTAGTAGTAGAGTAGCAGAGAGTGAGTAGTAGAATGAGTAGTGGAGAGTAGTAGAGAGTGAGTAGTAGAGAGTGAGTGGTAGAGAGTAGTAGAGAGTGAGTAGTAGAGAGTAGTAGAGTGAGTAGTAGAGAGTGAGTAGTAGAGCCGTAGAGAGTGAGTGTAGAGAGTAGTAGAGAGCAGTAGAGTGAGTAGTAGAGAGTAGTAGAGAGTGAGTAGTAGAGAGAGTAGTAGAGAGTAGTAGAGAGTGAGTAGTAGAGAGTAGTAGAGAGTGAGTAGTAGAGAGTGAGTAGTAGAGAGTAGTAGAGAGTGAGTAGTGGAGAGTGAGTAGCAGAGAGAGAGTAGTAGAGAATGAGTAGTGGAGTGAGTAGTAGAGAGTAGTAGATAGAGAGTAGTAGAGAGTGAGTAGTAGAGAGTAGTAGAGAGTGAGTAGTAGAGAGTGAATAGTAGAGTGAGTAGGAGAGAGAGTAGTAGAGAATGAGTAGTAGAGAGTAGTAGAGAGTGAGTAGTAGAGAGTGAGTAGTAGAGAGTGAGTTGTAGAGGGTAGTAGAGAGTGAGTAGTAGAGAGTAGTAGAGCGTGAGTAGTACAGAGAGAGTAGTAGGGAGTAGTAGAGTAGTAGAGAGTGAGTAGTACAGAGAGAAGAGTAGGGAGTAGTAGAGTAGTAGAGAGTGAGTAGTAGAGTGCAGTGGAGTAGTAGAGAGAGAGTAGTAGAGAGTAGTGGAGAGTGAGTAGTAGAGTGAGTAGTAGGGAGTAGTAGAGAGTGAGTAGTAGAGTGAGTCGTAGAGAGTAGTAGAGAGTGAGTACTAGAGAGTGAGTAGTGGAGAGTGAGTAGTAGAGAGTAGTAGATAGAGAGTAGTAGAGAGTGAGTAGTAGAGAGTAGTAGAGAGTGAGTAATAGAGAGTGAATAGTAGAGTGAGTAGGAGAGAGAGTAGTCGAGAATGAGTAGAAGAGAGTAGTAGAGAGTGAGAAGTAGAGAGTGAGTAGTAGAGAGAGAGTAGTAGAGAGTGAGTTGTAGAGTGTAGTAGAGAGTGAGTAGTAGAGAGTAGTAGAGAGTGAGTAGTACAGAGAGAGTAGTAGGGAGTAGTAGAGTAGTAGAGAGTGAGTAGTAGAGAGTGAGTAGTAGAGAGTAGTGGAGTAGTAGAGAGTGAGTAGTAGAGAGTGAGTAGTAGAGTGAGTAGTAGGGAGTAGTAGAGAGTGAGTGGTAGAGTGAGTAGTAGAGAGCAAGTAGTAGAGAAGGTGTAGTAGAGAGAGTAGCAGAGAGTAGTAGAGAGTGAGTAGTTGAGAGTGTGTAGTAGTGAGTGAGTAGTAGAGAGTAGTAGAGAGTGAGTAGTAGAGAGAGCAGTAGAGAGTGTAGTAGTAGAGTAGCAGAGAGTGAGTAGTAGAATGAGTAGTGGAGAGTAGTAGAGAGTGAGTAGTAGAGAGTGAGTGGTAGAGAGTAGTAGAGAGTGAGTAGTAGAGAGTAGTAGAGTGAGTAGTAGAGAGTGAGTAGTGAGCCGTAGAGAGTGAGTGGTAGAGAGTAGTAGAGAGCAGTAGAGTGGAGTAGTAGAGAGTAGTAGAGAGTGAGTAGTAGAGAGAGTAGTAGAGAGTAGTAGAGAGTGAGTAGTAGAGAGTAGTAGAGAGTGAGTAGTAGAGAGTGAGTAGTAGAGAGTAGTAGAGAGTGAGTAGTGGAGAGTGAGTAGCAGAGAGAGAGTAGTAGAGAATGAGTAGTGGAGTGAGTAGTAGAGAGTAGTAGATAGAGAGTAGTAGAGAGTGAGTAGTAGAGAGTAGTAGAGAGTGAGTAGTAGAGAGTGAATAGTAGAGTGAGTAGGAGAGAGAGTAGTAGAGAATGAGTAGTAGAGAGTAGTAGAGAGTGAGTAGTAGAGAGTGAGTAGTAGAGAGTGAGTTGTAGAGTGTAGTAGAGAGTGAGTAGTAGAGAGTAGTAGAGCGTGAGTAGTACAGAGAGAGTAGTAGGGAGTAGTAGAGTAGTAGAGAGTGAGTAATAGAGAGTGAGAAGTAGAGTGCAGTGGAGTAGTAGAGAGTGAGTAGTAGAGAGTAGTAGAGAATGAGTAGTAGAGTGAGTAGTAGGGAGTAGTAGAGAGTGAGTAGTAGAGTGAGTAGTAGAGAGCAAGTAGTAGAGAGTGTGTAGTAGAGAGAGTAGCAGAGAGTAGTACGGAGAGAGTAGTTGAGAGTGTGTAGTAGTGAGTGAGTAGTAGAGAGTAGTAGAGAGTGAGTAGTAGAGAGAATAGTAGAGAGTATAGTAGTGGAGAGTGAGTAGTAGAGAGTGAGTAGTAGAGAGTGAGTAGTAGAGAGTAGTAGAGAGTGAGTACTAGAGAGTGAGTAGTGGAGAGTGAGTAGTAGAGAGTAGAAGAGAGTGAGTAGTAGAGAGTGAGTAGTAGAGAGTAGTAGAGTGAGTAGTAGAGAGTGAGTAGTAGAGAGTAGTAGAGAGTGAGTAGTGGAGAGTGAGTAGTAGAGAGTAGTAGAGAGTGAGTAGTAGAGAGTGAGTAGTACAGAGAGAGTATTAGGGAGTAGTAGAGTAGTAGAGAGTGAGTAGTAGAGTGCAGTGGAGTAGTAGAGAGTGAGTAGTAGAGAGTAGTGGAGAGTGAGTAGTAGAGTGAGTAGTAGGGAGTAGTAGAGAGTGAGTAGTAGAGTGAGTAGTAGAGAGTAGTAGAGAGTGAGTACTAGAGAGTGAGTAGTGGAGAGTGAGTAGTAGAGAGTAGTAGATAGAGAGTAGTAGAGAGTGAGTAGTAGAGAGTAGTAGAGAGTGAGTAATAGAGAGTGAATAGTAGAGTGAGTAGGAGAGAGGGTAGTAGAGAATGAGTAGAAGAGAGTAGTAGAGAGTGAGAAGTAGAGAGTGAGTAGTAGAGAGAGAGTAGTAGAGAGTGAGTTGTAGAGTGTAGAGAGAGTGAGTAGTAGAGAGTAGTAGAGAGTGAGTAGTACAGAGAGAGTAGTAGGGAGTAGTAGAGTAGTAGAGAGTGAGTAGTAGAGAGTGAGTAGTAGAGAGTAGTGGAGTAGTAGAGAGTGAGTAGTAGAGAGTAGTAGAGAGTGAGTAGTAGAGTGAGTAGTAGGGAGTAGTAGAGAGTGAGTAGTAGAATGAGTAGTAGAGAGCAAGTAGTAGAGAAGGTGTAGTAGAGAGAGTAGCAGAGAGTAGTAGAGAGTGAGTAGTTGAGAGTGTGTAGTAGTGAGTGAGTAGTAGAGAGTAGTAGAGAGTGAGTAGTAGAGAGAGTAGTAGAGAGTGTAGTAGTAGAGTAGCAGAGAGTGAGTAGTAGAATGAGTAGTGGAGAGTAGTAGAGAGTGAGTAGTAGAGAGTGAGTAGTGGAGAGAGAGTAGTAGAGAGTGAGTAGTAGAGAGTAGTAGAGTGAGTAGTAGAGAGTGAGTAGTAGAGAGTGAGTAGTAGAGAGTAGTAGAGAGTGAGTAGTAGAGAGTGAGTAGTGGAGAGTGAGTAGTAGAGAGTAGTAGAGTGAGGAGTAGAGAGAGAGTAGTAGAGAGTAGTAGAGTGAGTAGTAGAGAGTGAGAAGTAGAGAGTGAGTAGTACAGAGAGAGTATTAGGGAGTAGTAGAGTAGTAGAGAGTGAGTAGTAGAGTGCAGTGGAGTAGTAGAGAGTGAGTAGTAGAGAGTAGTGGAGAGTGAGTAGTAGAGTGAGTAGTAGGGAGTAGTAGAGAGTGAGTAGTAGAGTGAGTAGTAGAGAGTAGTAGAGAGTGAGTACTAGAGAGTGAGTAGTGGAGAGTGAGTAGTAGAGAGTAGTAGATAGAGAGTAGTAGAGAGTGAGTAGTAGAGAGTAGTAGAGAGTGAGTAATAGAGAGTGAATAGTAGAGTGAGTAGGAGAGAGAGTAGTAGAGAATGAGTAGAAGAGAGTAGTAGAGAGTGAGAAGTAGAGAGTGAGTAGTAGAGAGAGAGTAGTAGAGAGTGAGTTGTAGAGTGTAGAGAGAGTGAGTAGTAGAGAGTAGTAGAGTAGTAGAGAGTGAGTAGTAGAGAGTGAGTAGTAGAGAGTAGTGGAGTAGTAGAGAGTGAGTAGTAGAGAGTAGTAGAGAGTGAGTAGTAGAGTGAGTAGTAGGGAGTAGTAGAGAGTGAGTAGTAGAATGAGTAGTAGAGAGCAAGTAGTAGAGAAGGTGTAGTAGAGAGAGTAGCAGAGAGTAGTAGAGAGTGAGTAGTTGAGAGTGTGTAGTAGTGAGTGAGTAGTAGAGAGTAGTAGAGAGTGAGTAGTAGAGAGAGTAGTAGAGAGTGTAGTAGTAGAGTAGCAGAGAGTGAGTAGTAGAATGAGTAGTGGAGAGTAGTAGAGAGTGAGTAGTAGAGAGTGAGTAGTGGAGAGAGAGTAGTAGAGAGTGAGTAGTAGAGAGTAGTAGAGTGAGTAGTAGAGAGTGAGTAGTAGAGAGTGAGTAGTAGAGAGTAGTAGAGAGTGAGTAGTAGAGAGTGAGTAGTGGAGAGTGAGTAGTAGAGAGTAGTAGAGTGAGGAGTAGAGAGAGAGTAGTAGAGAGTAGTAGAATGAGTAGTAGAGAGTGAGTAGTAGAGAGTAGTAGAGAGTGAGTAGTAGAGTGAGTAGTAGAGAGTGAGTAGTAGAGCCGTAGAGAGTGAGTGGTAGAGAGCAGTAGAGTGAGTAGTAGAGAGTAGTAGAGAGTGAGTAGTAGAGAGAGTAGTAGAGAGTGGTAGAGAGTGAGTAGTAGAGAGTGAGTAGTAGAGAGTAGTAGAGAGTGAGTAGTGGAGAGTGAGTAGCAGAGAGAGAGTAGTAGAGAATGAGTAGTTGAGTGAGTAGTAGAGAGTAGTAGATAGAGAGTAGTAGAGAGTGAGTAGTAGAGAGTAGTAGAGAGTGAGTAGTAGAGAGTGAATAGTAGAGTGAGTAGGAGAGAGAGTAGTAGAGAATGAGTAGTAGAGAGTAGTAGAGAGTAAGTAGTAGAGAGTGAGTAGTAGAGAGTGAGTTGTAGAGTGTAGGAGAGAGTGAGTAGTAGAGAGTAGTAGAGAGTGAGTAGTAGAGAGTGAGTAGTACAGAGAGAGTAGTAGGGAGTAGTAGAGTAGTAGAGAGTGAGTAGTAGAGAGTGAGTAGTAGAGTGCAGTGGAGTAGTAGAGAGTGAGTAGTAGAGAGTAGTAGAGAATGAGTAGTAGAGTGAGTAGTAGGGAGTAGTAGAGAGTGAGTAGTAGAGTGAGTAGTAGAGAGCAAGTAGTAGAGAGTGTGTAGTAGAGAGAGTAGCAGAGAGTAGTAGAGAGTGAGTAGTTGAGAGTGTGTAGTAGTGAGTGAGTAGTAGAGAGTAGTAGAGAGTGAGTAGTAGAGAGAATAGTAGAGAGTATAGTAGTGGAGAGTGAGTAGTAGAGAGTGAGTAGTAGAGAGTGAGTAGTAGAGAGTAGTAGAGAGTGAGTACTAGAGAGTGAGTAGTGGAGAGTGAGTAGTAGAGAGTAGAAGAGAGTGAGTAGTAGAGAGTGAGTAGTAGAGAGAAGTAGAGTGAGTAGTAGAGAGTGAGTAGTAGAGAGCAGTAGAGAGTGAGTAGTGGAGAGTGAGTAGTAGAGAGTAGTAGAGTGAGTAGTAGAGAGTGAGTAGTAGAGAGTGAGTAGTAGAGCTGTAGAGAGTGAGTGGTAGAGAGTAGTAGAGAGCAGTAGAGTGAGTAGTAGAGAGTAGTAGAGAGTGAGTAGTAGAGAGAGTAGTAGAGAGTAGTAGAGTAGTAGAGAGTGAGTAGTAGAGAGTGAATAGTTGTGAGTGAGTAGTAGAGAGAGTAGTAGAGAGTGAGTAGTAGTGGGTGAGTAGTAGAGAGTGAGTAGTAGAGAGTAGTAGAGAGTGAGTACTAGAGAGTGAGTAGTGGAGAGTGAGTAGTAGAGAGTAGAAGAGAGTGAGTAGTAGAGAGTGAGTAGTAGAGAGTAGTAGAGTGAATAGTAGAGCGGGAGAAGTAGAGAGAGTAGTACAGAGTAGTAGAGCGTGAGTAGTAGAGAGTGAGTGGTAGAGAGTAGTAGAGAGTAGTAGAGTGAGTAGTAGAGAGTAGTAGCGAGTCAGTAGTACAAAGTGAGTAGTTTAATTCAAAAGGAACACAATGAGGGGGTTCATTTTGCCATAGACATTATGATTAGTGCGGAAAAAAGAAACATTAGGGCACATTTCGAGTGACCTCTCAAATCCTCTTCTATTTCATTCAACAATTCTGAAATGTAGACTGAAACATGCACTTTCAATACAAGCAGCAGACTTCCCTGGTGAGCAGTAGCTTTACTACACTGATCTAATAGGCAACTAGAGTGCTAACATTCCGAATTTATAGCAAATGTGTGACACATCTGAATGCCTTCTTGATGGAATCAAAGTAAAAAACCTGAAAGTATTTTATACTGAGGAAACTGTAGTAAATGAGGAAATTAGGAAACTTCATAACAAATAAGTCTCCCAAGATGGCCACCAGAGACAAAAGAGCCCAAATGTAGCACAAATATCACCCAGATGTAGCACTAGTATAGCCCAATGACAGAATGTCCCAGAGTGTTTTAAAGAACAACTAGAGCGCTAACAGTCTTACTTATGACAAAAGTATGGCACACCTGAAGCCATCTTGATTGGAATAAAGTGGTAACACTTAAAACATTTAATTTGCAAAGGAACAAAATGAGGGGGTTCTGCAGAAAGTATAATTAGGGGACATTTTGACTTCTCCAATCCTCTTCTATTTCATTAAAAAATTCTGACATGCAGACTGAAAACATGCACTTTGAATGCCAGCAGCAGACTTCCCTGGTGAGCAGTAGCTTTACTACAGTGATCTAAAGAGCAACTAGAGTGCTACCATTCAGAATGTATGGCAAATGTGTGACACATCTGAATGCCTTCTTGATGGAACAAAAGTAAACACGCATTGAAAATGCAATAGGTCTCGCCCTCGTTTAAGTTAAAGCTATTCTGTTTGTAATAAGGTGGCTTTTTAGCTTTGCCTGTATTAGTGTTTTTCAAACTTTCATGTACATAACATGCATATGTATGCATATATGTATATGTATGCATGCATTTATATTTATATAGATATGCAGATTATATATATGTTTATATATGTATGTATATATATATTCACTGAAAAAACCATAGGTTTCACACACATTATAGTTAGGAATTAGCATTTAAAAAACCTTGCAAATTCACAGAAAAAACCATAGGTTTCACACATGTTATAGTTAGCTGGACATTTCACTCGTACAAAACCATTGAAATTCCCCCGTTATAGTTAGTTCAGCTAACTATAACTCGCGCGCCCGCAATCCACTGCTGATGACGTCACATATTACATCACTCATGACATGGTCAGTGACATCACTCATGACATTACTGATGACATCTCAAATGACATCACTGATGACATCACTGATGACATCATCCTTGTGTAAGAGTGGCAGACCTCCTTTTATCCTAATATAAACTTTGATACACACATTGAAAAATACAAACTAAAGTTTTGAAAACTATAGAGATACCAATACCAGTTAGAACAACCTATTCAGTAATTCCAAAATCTACATACGCATCCACTCATTCATCAACACTTATATATAGTCACTCATATATGTACTCAGTCATCATATCTACTCATATACCTATACATCCTGTTACACACCTACACTCATACATAGAGTTACTCACACACATACTGACACATGCAAATAAACATCCATTTACTTGCATGTACAGCTATACACACACCAGTACACTTACTTCTGCAGAAACGTACACATACTTACTCTCTAAAACAATCAGTTATAGAAACACATACTTATTTATACAGGAACTCTTCCAATCTCTCACTCTCATATATCCTCACTTATATACATCAATACTCACATATACTAGTTCAAAACATATGGACTTACTCATAAAGAGACTATTGAGACAGTCATTCACTCTCTTACTCACCCATACACACACTCATCCACCCATACTGTCCTGCTCACATACTGTCTTCAAAATACATACAAACAGTGAGTCACTCATTCATGCGTCCATATGCTAAGTAACATCCCTCACTGAACCATACAGACACTCAACTGATACTCTAAAAACGAACTAATAACCCATATACACACTCATGTAGCTACTCACCGACCCATGCAGCCACTTATCCACAAAGTGAGACACTGATACAGATATTTAAATATTTAAACATTACTCACTAATACTTGGATTCACTAAGATACTGTAAATAAGTCAGACAATTAATTTTACAAAAAAACCCATCCATTTAGACACTTATTTACCCATTTATTCTTGCATTAACCTTTAAATATACATATATAAAAAAAAATTATTGTTCAGAAAGACACATATTAACTGGATGATGTCATCAGTGATGTCATCAGTGATGTCATTTGAGATGTCATCAGTGATGTCATGAGTGATGTCACTGACCATGTCATGAGTGATGTAATATGTGACGTCATCAGCAGTGGATTGCGGGCGCGCGAGTTATAGTTAGCTGAACTAACTATAATGGGGGAATTTCAATGCTTTTGTACGAGTGAAATGTCCAGCTAACTATAACATGTGTGAAACCTATGTTTTTTTCAGTGAATTTGCAAGGTTTTTTAAATGCTAATTCCAAACTATAACGTGTGTGAAACCTGTGTTTGTTTTACTGAGTTTGTAAGTTTTTTTTTTTTTTTTTTTTTTTTAAAAACCTTTAATCGTGCTTAGTAAAAGAACAAATACGGGCCTACAACCATCAGGCCGGCCATGATACGGTTAAGCACTGAGACAATCACTACATCCCCTGTGCATCAACGGGCAAGATTAGCGACGATCCATGAGTTATACATTGGAGAGATCCTTGACACCAGGGGAAGGAGAAATGAAGGTTAATTTTAAGGTTTTCAAAATAATTTTATCGAGGAAAAAGTCAGTAGAAAATAGATCCAAGGAGATTCGAGTCCGCAAGATAGCTTCATCACACAGGAGAGCAGCAGCATCATTAAAACGGCCATAGAAAATCTCAGACAGTGAGGCGATGCAGTTATATAACAGGATAGTCACATGGGTAAATATGCACCCCTCCAGAGCCGCCCCCACTCAATCCACCCCACACCCGGACCCCGAATCGAAACAAGTATAGCGCAGAGACATAAAAGAAAAAGGCCCATAGAACTAAATAGAGACAGTGAATTACCCCCCCACCCTACACCAATGCAGAGGCTACGGCCTGCCCCCCCCCCAGCATAGTGCCTGTCGCCCAATGAACCCGAAATATAGACAAGAGAGAAAGTAGGAATAGAGTAAAGAAAACAAGAAAACAGAGAAGAAAGCGGGGAGGAGCCTACGTAACCTCGGAGCGCCCGAAACCACCGGCCAGCCACGCCTCCACACACTGAGAACCCACTACACCCAAAAGCGGTCGTGTGACGATCACGTATCACAACAATTTAAGTGAAGGCAGACAAATCGCGACGAGTGCGCACAACATATGCAAACAGTTCCAGTCCCAGTCCAGTCCATCCGTGCAACCATGATGATATAAATCAATCTAGCCCTGGCCCGATCGCGGGCTTAAAATTAGACCCGCCCCTACATGAAGACCCCGCATCCCGTGCTGACAAAGACAATATGGCCGCTTGGGAGAAGTTGGTGAAGTAGAGTCACAAAATGGCCACCAACCATCTATTGAGGTCCCCTTGTGCACCACATAAAATCCAGACCTGGCCTGTAAAGTACAGGAGTTCCACATAAAAGAAGCAGTAGGCCACCGTGAACGGTTCCTCGAGGACGTCAGGTGTCGCTCAGCTGGATACTCTTGCGGACGCGGTGAGGCAGGCAACAACAAAGCAGGCAGCAATGAACGGGGAAACAAAGTATCCGCAATAGAGCTGGAGAGCGGTTGATCCTGGGTGCCGGGAAAGCCAGATGCAGGCACCCGTGTAGCACGGTTATACACAGTCGTTGCGTCCCCGCAAGAGGACAAAAGCACTGGCAGACCCACGTCTTGTTGATAACAAACGGGGCGCTCACGACCCGCAGCCGACAGTATGGAGTCGAACCGCTCACTCAGCGCTTGCAAGCCAACACACATTTGTAGACGAAAGTCCCGCAGGGCAGCCAGAACGGAGCCGCATGTCAGCGGAAGCTGCGCCCCCACATCGGCAGCAATCCGGGACGGCACTGTGGAGCTGGAGTCTGGTAGAGGGAGGGCGAAGCGGGCAGCGGGCGAGACCGGAGCATCACCCCCCAGCAGCGAGCAGGCAATCAACGCCATGTTTTACCGCTGAACGGTACAGTGGCCAGGGGGGGGTCGTAACAAGGAGGCAATTCCCCTCAGGTCTGCGCCGCAACAGGGAAAGCCAACAGTCGCTTCCCCTCCCTCGGGCTCTCTTTGCAGCCGACTCGGCAATAGAAGAAGGGGGTCTGCAGCCTCCCACAGCGCGGTCCACAGAACGCGCAGGAGACCCGCCACACCGGGGCTTACCCTATAGCTCCAGCCCTTCAGGTGCAGGGTGCAGGAGGTGTCTGGGCGTCTGTCCCCCGGTTCATCTGGCGACAGTCCGTGGTGTGAGGTGGGATCGGGACCGCGGGGCTCAGGTTTGCGCTAGCGGGTCCGGTGACTGCGGAGCTTCCAGGGGGCCGGCCAAGGCCACAATAGAGCAGGGGTCCAGTACGGAAAACAAAGGCACCAAGAACTCCGGCATCCGGGCGGGCTGAGACTCCGGGAAAGCGGCGGCGCGGTCAGCGCGTCGTCGCACACGTTGCACCTCGAAAATCGGCGAGGATAGGAATCAGGATGATAGTCCGAGGCCAAGGGCCGACGGAGCCGGGCGCTCAAGCGTCTGCTCCGGTCGCCATCTTGGCTCCTCCCCCTGTAAGTTTTTTTAAATTCTAATTTATGTATGTATTATTATATTTTTTATATATTTATTTTACAATAAACTACCTATGTATATAGTTACAGATTGACTGTATCCTGTAATATGGAATGGCTCAGCTCTTTTTTTTTTTGAATTTGGATAAAGTTGAACAGCATAGTTAATGTCCTCTATAAACTTCTAAACAGTTTAATTTTTTTTGTTTTATTTTTTAATTTTTTTTTTTTAGGGTTTTTGAGGGTGCGCGCACAATGCGCGCACCAGCAAAAATCAAAAGCAGGTTTTTTTCCTCTTGTGGGTTCTTTTGAGACCCTGTGACAAGGCCTAGGACGTTAGGAAGTGTCTTCTGTTACTTGTTTTCACATTCTTAACTTTTCTCTTTGGCTATCTTCTGCCGCGGGGCTGCGCGCACCGTGCGCGTACCGTGCGCGCACCGTCTTCGTGTGCGCATGCGTGCTTCGTGTGCGCATGCGTGCGTGCTCCGTGTGCGCATGCGTGCGTGCTCCGTGTGCGCATGCGTGCGTGCTCTGTGTGCGCACGGTAGGCGCACATTGCGTGCACGGCAAGTCATGTGATTATGAAACAACACTTTTCATTGGTTCATAGTAGTTTCTGTTTCAGAATCTTCAAACACCACACCCACTCCCCTCACTTTTTCTTCTAATTTCCTGGGAGAAGGATCTGGACACCTTTTCAAGCAAAAATTTCATTTGAAAATGGCAGAGCACCACTCCACTTCAGAAAGTGAGGAAGAGACCTTTTTGGAACCAGCAAGAAAGAGGAAACAGAAAGACTCTTTCATTTGGAAATTTTTTACATATCCAGAAGGTCAAAAGAAGGTAAATGCACCAAAAGTAACTTGCACTGTATGTGGGACAGTCTTATCCCTTGGAGACCCAACCAAAAAATACTCTTTCAGTATTTACTCGATGATAAGGCACTTTAAAAAAATGCACCCTATAGCGTATGCTAAGGAGTCAACACGGGCCATGAGAGAGAACCCTTGATCTGCTCAGCCGAGCACATCATCTGCGGCTGCAGATTCACCATGCTCCAGATCTCTGGACATCCGTCCTGTATTCAAAAACGTCCACATTCATTGCAACGTGTGCAATGCCATTCTCTGTTACGGAGAGACAAGCATCAATCTCATAGAGAACAAGATCCAGCAGCACACTTGCTCCCCCCGGTAATTTTTTTTTTATATAATTTTTGTTCCTGTGGAACAGTTTTTTGTTGCTCTAAAAAAATCCCCCCCCCCAAAAATACAAAATTGTTAAAAAAAAAAAAAAGTTATTTTCAGAACTCACTTCACTTCTCCAAGAAGAGCTATATTCTTAATATATATACTGTGTTGTAAATTGATTGAATGAATGTGTAGTGTATACATGAATGATTGAAATGATTGAAATGACTGAGTGAAGAGGAGGAAAGGACTGACAGAATGAGAGTGACAAGGAAAGTATGATCAGTCATGAAAGGGAAGTGTGAGACTGACTGCAAAAAAAGGACTAAGCGTAGAGGATACAGGTAAGAAGAGTGAATGAGTAAGGGAATGGCAGTGAATAATGGAGAGTGAGGGAGGGGAAGTGAGAAAAGGGGAGTAAGGGACGGAGATAGGAAAAGGGAGTAACAGATGAAGCGGATGAAGTACAGCAGGGTAAAGGGATTGAAAGTAAGAGAAGTGGAGTGATGGTGAGATAAGGGGCATGAGGATTAGCAAAGGTGGTCAGGGAAAGTGAGAGATGGGGAGTGAGGGGATGGAGGGATTTAGGAAACTGGAGTGAGAGAAAGGGAGACAGGATTTCAATGAGCAAAGCAGAGTGAGGGAGAGTGAAGGAAAGAATGCGAAAAGGTGAAGGGGTGTGAGATACAGACAGGAGGAAGTGAAGTAGGAGAATAGGAGTGACTATGAGAAAAGGATAGTGACAGTTAGGGAAGGTGAGGGAAGGAGAATGACGGAGAAGGTTAAAGAATTAACATAGATGGAAAATGAGTGATGGAGAGAGCAGAAGTGGTAGAAACAGAGGGGCAGATTTATAACAAACTAACGCAGCACGGTGCAGCAAGTAATTTTGCTGTGCCGTGCTGCATTAGTTTCGAAGCACAGAGATGCAACATATTTACAAGAATATGTCGCATCTCTATGCTTCCCCTGCGCTGGCGCACAAACTGCAGCCATGCGATGACGCAGGCTCCCTTGCACCATGCTGCAAGGATGCCTGCGTGGTGGGGAGATTGTTCTTGTGCAGGAAGGGACACCTTCCTGCACAAAAACAATCACAAGAGGCTTTTTCCTCTTTCAATGCGTGCTGTAGCATGCAGCACGCACTGAAAGAGGAAAAAACGAGGAGAAATGAAAACATTTCTCCTCATTGCGCCTCGCTACGCCACCTCTAGGGTGGCGTAGCATTCACACATATCTCCAGAGTTACGATTTCTCGTAAATCTGGAGATGTGTCTAGTTCTATGGGTGTTGCGTGGGAACACCCACAACAACACCCATGGAACGCCCCTTCAACGCACAGTGCTGCATGTGAAGTGGCTGTATTTACGAGGAGAGGAAAAGTCACACAGGGTGGCTTTTCCTCTCCTTGTAAATATGGAGGAGCCCCCTGCACCACCAGTACGTCATGAAAAGTGACGTAGTGGTGGCACAGGGGGCTTGTAAATCTGCCCCAGAGATGTTAAGGAAATTAAGGGTAAGTCAGACAAAGGGAGGGAGACAGAAACAGAGACAGAGAGCAAGGAACTGAGAAGGAGTAAGGCAGTTAGAATGACTGTGACATATGGAGACAGGGAGAGAAACATGGTTGAAAAAATAGTGATGGAGGCAGTAAACCTAGGGGAGTAGTAGAGAAGGAGTGAGGGAGTTACGAAAGAGCAGTAAAGGAAGAAGAGAGAGGGAAGGGCAATGAGAAAAGCAGAGTGAGGAGAAGTGAAGAAAAGGGAGCATGAAAGTGAAGGGCTGAGAAATACAGATATTTTAAACTTACCTGACCAACAAAATAACTTAATTAGAAATGAATGTTTTTTATTAATTACAAGAAAAATGGATTCAATTTCCTAAATTTTCTTTCTTGATCTGAAAAAAAGAAAAAAAGTAGTAATATTTAACAATACATTTTAGAATATAGTACACATATTTTCATATTTAACAAAGTAATTGTTTGCCCTTTTTTTGCTGTTTTCAGAATATATTGAATTTCACTGAAAATAGTGATATCAATTGCATTCATCACTTAACAGCGGGCAAAAAAATTAACAATCTGAAAGATTGTTTAAAAAAGCCCTGAATCTATCCTCAGTAAAACATACCTTGATAGAAATGTAACATATATATTAAAAATATCTTCTAAGAACAATAACTATTTGCAATAAATAACGTCTGTAAATCTTGTTGCTTAAGCACATACACCAAAATATTATCGGTCAAAGAATTCCACAATAGAAATTTTTACCTTTCCATGAGGCCAAATGGTAATTTTTAAACCCTTTTTAGGTGAAATATCCAATGGTAATCTTATAAAATCGAAATAATGGTTTCTTCAGATGGTGCAATTTGTATCTAAAATTTTGGTTTTAGAAAAATTAAGTAGGAATTTGGTAATTCTGCAGGCAAACGTTGCTTGAAAATCAATTGAGAATCATTACACAGTGTCCAGCCCTTTTCACATTTTAGATAAACTGTGTAATGACCAGAACTTATAGAAGGTCCATCATGGAAAATGATTGCAACTGCAACAAAAGTCTTTCCTGATATTGATAATTGATTTCCTGTAAACGTCTTTATTAAAGTGCTCAATTTTGTTCCACCAGCTCTACAACGTTGCATCATTAAAATTATATACTGTCCATATTTATTTAAAAATAACGCTGATAACATTTCTGATTTACATTGAGAACATTCCATGTTGTGATTTGCATCTTTAACTAATTTACTAAAAGTCACTGCTTTACTCTCTGGTGATGTTAAATGTATGAACCTTTCAGAATCAATATTAGTGCTGCATGTGTTCATACAGTTTTCAATAGAATGTTCCCATTTATAAGAGAGACCAAACATATTTTCTATTTCTACCCCTTCATCTTCCAGTACCATAAGCATATACATTAAGAATTCCTGTGCATCTTGCTGAACATTTTCAGTAAACTGTGTACATCCAGAACATACATCTAAAAGATTCCTAACATCAGAAGCACTTTCTATTTTAGTTTTATCATTACTCAGCTTCTCATAAAGGAAACTCAGCAGAGAACAAAATCTTTTTTCATGATTTAGTATTATCTGCTCTTGCAAACTTTCAAGATAAAATACAACATTCAGCACTACATTAGCGTAGCAGTTGACACCAGAGCTATTTTCAAAATGACAACCAACAACCTCTTCAACATTGTCCTTTTTCTTTTTGCTTGCAATCACATCACTCTCCTTTTGTTTTCTCTTCTGTACATCCTCATTACAGATATTCTCAATTCTCCTATTCCGACAAACAACACGTTTTTCAAACACAGGATACTTACCTAAATGAGGAGCATAGCTTCTTCTTAATCTATTATACTCCTTTACACAATTTGCATCAGCACTAACTTTTGAGTCATCAAAGTCTATCATGAATAAACCAGAAAAAAATTTCACTCGTGACAAAGCAACATATGCCATGCCTTCTTTAAACACACTAGATCCAATGTGTACAAAAGCACTATCTACAGTTAATCCTTGAGATTTGTGAATAGTTACAGCATATGCTAGAGAAAACGGAAACTGCTTCCTACGTACATATAAGTCTTTCACAAGCAAAAATCTAACTGAACAACGACTAATGTCTTTAACCTCTTCAATCTGATCAAATTTTAGTTTTAAAAATTCAATTCCATCTTTTTTCTGGTAGTTAACAAAACCCACAACTTTACCCATAGCTCCATTCACTAAACCTTTTTCTACATTCAAATTACGCCTTAAAATTACTCGACAGTTCAAACATTCATAAAGATTCTTTTCTAAACCAGCTGTTTTCGATATGTTTTTCTCTAGAGAATCCAATTTAGTTTTCAATTTGCCTGTCAACGTAATAGTTATTTGTTCATGCTGTATTTTATCCTCGGCTTCCATTTTCATAATCTCTTCATTTTCCAATTTTCAAAAGTTCTTCATTGAATATAGAGCATTCATGTAGTGTTGGCATTAAGCAGATTACAGTATTGTTTTCTGCATTTTTCTTGTATATGTTATCTGGAACTATTTGTTCTGTTGGAAACAAATTACATAGCAATCGACTCTGTAAAGCTTTTCTGACATATTCTGTGAGTAGTCCAATTCTGATATCTTTGAGAATACTTGCATAATCATCATCATTTGCTTGCCGCATATTGGTAATGAGTTCTTTGTACTCAAAGTATGACCAAATATTCACATTACCTATACTTCCTAACGACTTTTTCGTGTCTTCATGTGTAACAGTATTAAATACTGGTTGTCCTTTAACTGGAGTGAGCTGCAGTAGATCCCCAAAAACTATAACATGTTTTCCTCCAAATAACACGTCATAGTTTGTCTTTAGAATTTGCTGCATTCTTAAATGCGCAAAGGCAAGCATTAAGTTTGATACCATGCTTACCTCATCAATAATGAGAAGTTTCATTTTCTTCAACAGTCTTGAAACTTCAAAACATGCTTCTCCTGTTAGCTTGTGGTATTCTATTTTGTTCTCATGCTCTACTGGTAACATCAGCATACGATGTAAGGTAATTCCTTTTATGTTACATGCTGCCAACCCAGTTGGAGCAGTAACAACACAAGACAAAGGTGAATCCGTTTTTTTCTGTAGGTAGCTTCTAATTACTTTAATTAAGAAACTTTTTAAAGTTCCAGCTTGTCCACTCACATACATTCTGATTGGTTCAAATGCTGTGCATGAGCACTCTTTATTTTCATGTAGTACTCCATGATCAATTTGTTTTGTGACTTCTTCATAAATTTGTTGTTGTTCATCATTCAGTTGTTGTTCCAAATTTGGTAAGTCTATTAAATCTTCCTGAGCTTGATTCATAGCTGTTTCCACTTCAGTCATGGCTATTGCAGCTTCATTTTCTACGATTGGTTGTCCTAGGGGATCTTGACTGAGCGTACCAGAACTTTGACTGTCTTGAGAACTGTCTCTAGCTACTTCAGCTGCAATTGTAGCTTCTTGTTCAATTTTTTCATTTAACATTTGTACATAATTTGAGAAAGTACTGCATTCTATGTTATCTTTGCATGCATTAAAGGAATCTTCATAGCTCTGAAAATCTCCAAGTAATTCATCCTCTGAACGCCATGGTTTAAACAGCTGTAAAAGTGCTAAGTAGTAAAATTCCTTTTTGTCAGTAGTGTCGCAACTCAGCTTCCTGTGATTAATCAAACTTCCTTTTGTTTGTTCCACCAAACATCCTTCCTCACCAATGACTTTATATTTTCCATTGTTGATGTCTTCTGTGGCATTCCTTTTATAAATGTAGTTCTGCAGCACTTCATAGAGACACATGTTCTCAAGATGATGACTTCTGTTTGGGTAATATGTGTCCAACATATTTGTTTTCAAAATGTCTGTACTTTCTGGTTCTTTCTCTGCTAAATATTCAATTTCTCGAATAGATTTCAGTACCCGATTTCGCATTCCTGCAAGGGCTAAACTTACTCGAATTCTTCTTCTGGATTTGGAGTACAGATTTGCAGATGATAACCTATCTGAGCATTCGTATGAGCCAATTTCTCGATGCGATAACATCTTTAAACTGAAACTGTATAGCTTTTCACTGACAGTCTTCTCGTGAGAAATCTCTTCACACATTTCTTTCAATTCCGTTTTCACAGATTTAGTGATGTAAAATGTGGCATACCGAGCAACAGCAATAGAATTGTCAGTTACATACTGAATATCCATGTTAGCATTCCACATGGATAAAATGACTGGGTTGTAGTCATTTATATATTTTGACTCTTCTTTTCTTCTTAGGTTGTAGGTATTTTTCGGAGATTTTCTTGTAATGGTATGTCGCACAGCTGACATAAAACTGTTTACTCTTCCTTTTGAAAGAACAGGTCGTGGAAATCCAAATCGACATTTTGTGTAGAATTTATCTTTACTCTTGTACTTTCGTCGACAGTATTTTCCACACCGATTACTTTGGAAACGTAAAACTTGCTCTTTTAAGTTTTTTTCTTCTGTGCTTTTAGGTATAGCACATGTTGCATATTCTTCAATGAAAGATAAAACTGCATCATCAGAATCTGTTCCAAATTTTGGGGCATGCTTGATCCACAACAGCTTATGAATATGAGGAGCACCTCTTGCTTGGTACTCTTTTCTCCAAAAGAAATCCACAACTTCTCCAAGAGGTGGATTTTTTTTATTGCAGATGAAGGACATCATAGCCTCAAATCTATGATTGAAATATCTGCAAGCATTAACCGGATCCAATGAGCACAATTCTCCTGCTGTCTTGTATTGGATATTTTCAATATTTGAATTTGCCTCTCGAAGAAAATCCAGTAAATCATCCCAAGCGTACTCAGCACAGCTTAGGGTAAGGAGCCATGTAGGAGTTCCTAAATTCCGTAACATACATTTCAATTCTCCATGGCGTCAGTACCAATATTCATTAGTTCCACGCTGACAAGCCATCAGATTAATCAATTGAGATTCCAAATGATCATCTCGCTGTTGCACTTTGTTCATAAAATCCTTTGCAGACACATTATGTAGATGTACTCCAGTTTTTAAAATGTGATTTACTGCATAAGATAGTGCAGACAAGTCACTTTCAAATAAAAGATGGAACAAATAAGGAATACTTTGACAAAATCTTCGATCTTCTGCATATAATCTTGTAGTCCGATACTCAGAAGCAGGAATCTGTACTGGACGTTCATCATATCGTCCACCTTTTCCTGTAGGAAACAGCTCGGGAAAACAATGAGCTTCCAAGCTCTCCTCCCATACACTCACAGGAGTTCCTTTTGCTTTTTTCATCTGAAACAGATCAATAGTGTTTCCCATAACTTCTTTAGAATGAAGAGGATGTATGCTGAAATGTTCATAAATTTCTTCTTCTTTTGACTTATCCACTTTTTCAATTTGCCCAGTTGGTATTCCTGTGTCTGCTAGTAAAACTTCTTCATCTTCATCCATATAAATTGATTCATAGTACTTATTATTTATTTTCAAATATAAATTTGCTCTTTGTACTTTTCATACATCTACTAGCTCCTGCCAAATTTTCTTATTCTTTATAGGTACACCATTAACCAGAATAACTAATGGTTCAGTTTCCAAACTATCTGCATCAATTGTTTCAATATTTTTTTTCAAATCTAATGGCAAATAGACAACTCTTCCTTTTAAACCTCTCTGTAAATCTGAAGGAGCTAATTTACCGGTTTTGGGCTCCATACGTACTATAGTCTGGAACGGATGAACACATTGAATGAGTATAGACTCATACGTATTTAAATCAGAAAGTTCAGCAGGAATATCAACCAATTCTAAATTATTATGTACAGCTCTAGCTGGCATTTTATTTTCTTCTAACTTGTTATAACAGTATTTACAAATACGCTGATCTTCACCCAAATCAAAACAATTTTCAAGAAATATATATGTTGCAAAATCCTTCCACTTATAATTATCTTCTTCTTCACTTTTTTTGTAGAGATTAACATTCCTTGTTTGAATTTTATAATGGCTTCTCCGGCAACAAATACAAGTAATATTTGGTCTTTCATTAGAGATGATAGCAAATTTTGTCATTTGATCTTCAAATTTCTTACTTACGGAGGGTTCTACATTCTCTTCCACATTTACCTCAATAACTGTGTCATTACCTGCACTTTCTTGTTCCGGACCAAAGTAACTAAACTGAATTTCATCAGTAACCTTCTCAACATCTGATACAGTTCCACGGAACAGAGCCATATTCAACTCATTTAATTTTAGTGCTGGACTTTTAGCAAAATACAATCTTCTCACAAATTTTCTCATTTCAGTATGATGAACTGCCAGCATCCTAAAATGGTGAAAAACACTTTGGCAAACTTTCCTAGATAGACAAGCCAGAGAATGTCCTTGCAAACCAGTATTCTCTCTCACTCTGCATGGGTCTAGTCTTTGAAGCACCTTAATCTTCTGTTTAACACTTTTTTTTACTATATTCTCTTAAAAACTCACGTAATTTATCAATAGATTCCTGTCGCAAAGTACAAATACTACTACAATTCCAAGTATACACTGGGGCTTTAGGACGTCTCCCCATAACCTCATCCGCCATCACTTCTTCCTCACTTCTTGGAACCATTTTCTCCTTTTCCATTATACAACCATCTTTCACTTCATAAGCTCGGCCACTGGTGTCACCTGGATGCAGCAAACTATTACTTTGAAGATAACTCTCTTCATTAAAAAATGGTTCAGTACTTGAACTATGCATCCATTCTCCTAAAAACACTTTACAAAAGTTATTTCTTTTCACTACTCTTTTCGTTTTGCTGTGTGACTTCATTACATTGACCATTTTTTCTAATGTACGCATCCTGTTCAAAATTAAAATGAATAGTTTTCTTTTTAACTCTAAAGCCTTAGCTACAATGGCTTCAATATCTTTTTTTCTCTTGTAAAATTTTGCTTTTTTCTTATATTTTTTCACATCCTTTAGCAAATTGGACATCACTCTTCTCTGAAACATTTTTCTACGGATCTCTTTAAATGCTGTTTTTCTTTTTAAGTCAATCTTTATTGCTTCTGATTGTACATTAGCGTTTAGTAAATTCTCACTTTTGTCCTGTTGTTTTCTACTTGAAACAGTTTTTCCAGTGGGGAAATTTTTTACATTCTTCCTTTTTTAAAGATATTTTTAAAGAATTCCTTTGTCTGCTTACCAGAAGACTTTTTCTTTTTTCCAACATGAGCATCTTCAACTAACTTGGGTCCTCCAGTTGTCTTCAAATATACATGTTTTTTCTGTTCTTTTCTCTTTCTTGATTTTATAGGCATCTTAAATTTGCTTCACTGCTCTGCAGCAATACGTGAAAGAAACAAAAAAAATACCTTTATGTAATTTAAATATATTACTATATTTTTTATGAGCTTTTCAAATCTTATAATACTATCTACCCCTTTCCTACAAGTGAAAAACACAATAAAACCAACACAAATTAAATCTCTAAGAACAATTCCTGTGTGCACACAGACTCTTGGTGTGATTCTAGGCAGAAAACAATATTTGATTTGCAATTCAAAAGCACACTTACTACTGTTTTTTTGCAAGTGATAATTACTATAACAGTCTGACACATTTTCCTTATAGTTTTCAGAAGCAGTAAAAAGAACATGTCCTAACAGCTACTTGAGACTATGACCCGGTGTAACCTGGGTAAGTGACTACACTCCAGCAAAGGAAATGAGCCTTGGTGATGTTGAATGTATTAGTGTCACTCACTCCAAACGGAAACACCACACAGTGCTGATTAGTAAGCATAACTGTGCATGAGAAGCTGCTGGCTGTGTGCTAAGTGTGTACTTCTGGAAACTGTTTATTGTGAGGTGCAAGAGACATCTCCATTGACGCTTGCACAACTGCCTCATCACTAGATAGATATATGTAAGAGTACATGTGTGATAAGGGTTATTTTGAGTTTTGAACATGTGGGAACTAGATGACCCATAGCACGAGTGGAAGGAAAATCTACCATGTTGATTTCAAATATGTTAGCATTTGCCTCTCATTTGAGAGATACTGATTTGGGCTGAATGCTAACCAACACACTTCATGAAAACAAGCTTCCCCTTTCCTACGAATGCAATTCTAAAAGAACCAGAGTAATACAAATTAAATCTCTGACAACAATTCCTGTGTGCACACAGACTCATGGTGTGATTCTAGGCAGAAAACGAAATTTGATTGGCAATATGAAATCACACTTACTACTGTGGTAGAGCAAGTGATAATTACTCTAACAGTCTGACACATTTTCCTTATACTTTAGAGAGGCAGAAAAGAGCACATGTCCAAACAGCTTTTTGAGACCATGAACATGTGTAACCTGGGTGACTGACTACACTCCAGCAAAGGTAATGAGCCTTGGTGATGTTCAATGCATTAGCGTTACTCACTCCTACCTAAAACACCACACAGTGCTGATTAGTAAGCATGACTGTACAGGAGAAACAGCTAGCTCTCTGCTAAGAGTGTGGTTCTTGAGACTGTCTACTGTCAGGTGCAAGAGAGATCTGCATGGGCCCTTACATAACTGCATAAACACTGTAAACATGTATGTAAGACTACATGTGTGGTAAGGGTTAATATGAGTTTTTAGCATGTAGCAACTACATGACCCATTGCACGAGTGGAAGGAAAATCTACCATGTTGATTTCAAATAAGTTAGCATTTGCCTCGCATTTGAGATACTGATTTGGGCTGAATGCTAACCATCACATTTCCAGAAAACAAGCTTCCCCTTTCCTACGAATGCAATTCTAAAAGAACCAGAGTGACACAAAATAAATCTCTGACAACAATTCCTGTGTGCTCACAGACTCATGGTGTGATTCTAGGCAGAAATCGAAATTTGATTGCCAATTTGAAAGCACACTTACTACTGTTTTTTTGCAAGTGATAAGTACTCTAACAGTCTGACACATTTTCATTACAGTTTTCAGAAACAGAAAAGAGCACATGTGCAAACAGCTTTTTGAGACCATGAACATGTGTAACCTTGGTGACTGACTACACTCCAGCAAAGGAAATCAGCCTTAGTGATGTTGAATGTATTAGCGTTACTCACTGCTACCGGAAACACCACTCACTTGTGAATACTAACCATGATTCTACAGGATAAACAGCTGGGTGTGTGCTAAGAGTCTGCTTCTGCAGACTGTGTATTTTCAGTTACAAGAGACATATGCATGGATGCATCCATAACAGCATAAACATTGTAGTAATGTATGTAAAAGAACCGTTGTGGCAAGGGTTAATTGGAGTTTTGTATACGTAGGACCAACCTCACCCATTCCATGTTTAGTAGCAAAATCTACTATATCTATTTGAAATGTGTTATCATTTGCCTCCCATTTGTGTGATACTGATTTATGCTGAATGGAAACCATCACAGTTCCAAAAAAAAAGCTGACCCTTTCCTACAAATGCCATTCTTACAGAACCGGACCAACACAAATAAAATCTCAGACAACAATTAAAACATCCCCTTTCCTACCAATGCAATTCTAAAACAACCAGAGTAACACGAAATAAATCTCTGACAACAATTCCTGTGTGCACACAGACTCATGGTGTGATTCTAGGCAGAAAACGAAATTTGCTTGCCAATTTGAAAGCACACTTACTACTGTTTTTTTTGCAAGTGATAAGTACTCTAACAGTCTGACACATTTTCATTACAGTTTTCAGAAACAGAAAAGAGCACATGTCCAAACAGCTCTTTGAGACCATGAACATGTGTAACCTGGGTGACTGACTACACTCCAGCCAAGGAAATCAACCTTAGTGATGTCGAATGTATTAGCGTTACTCACTGATACCTGAAAAACCACTCACTTGTGAATACTAAGCATAATTCTACAGGATAAACAGCTGGGTGTGTGCTAAGAGTCTACTTCTGCAGACTGTTTATTTTCAGTTGCAAGAGACTTATGCATGAATGCATCCATAACAGCATAAACATTGCAGTAATGTATGTAAAAGTACATGTGTTTCAAGGGTTAATTGGAGTTTTGTATATGTAGGACCAAGCTCAGCAATTGCATGATTAGAAGCAAAATCTACTATATTAATTTCAAATGTGTTAGCATTTGCCTCCCATTTGTGTGTTACTGATTTATGCTGGATGGAAACCATCATATTTACAAAATAAAAGCTGACCCTTTCCTACAAATGCCATTCTTACAGAACCGGACCAACACTAATAAAATCTCTGACAACAATTAAAACATCCCCTTTCCTACCAATGCAATTCTAAAAGAACCAAGAGTAACACAAAATAAATCTCTGACAACAATTCCTGTGTGCACACAGACTCATGGTGTGATTCTAGGCAGAAAACGAAATTTGATTGCCAATTTGAAAGCACACTTACTACTGTTTTTTTTGCAAGTGATAAGTACTCTAACAGTCTGACACATTTTCATTACAGTTTTCAGAAACAGAAAAGAGCACATGTCCAAACAGCTCTTTGAGTCCATGAACATGTGTAACCTGGGTGACTGACTACATTCCAGCCAAGGAAATCAACATTAGTGATGTTGAATGTATTAGCGTTACTCACTGCTACCTGAAACACCACTCACTTGTGAATACTAAGCATGATTCTACAGCATAAACAGCTGGGTGTGTGCTAAGAGTCTGCTTCTGCAGACTGTGTATTTTCAGTTACAACAGACATATGCATGCATGCATCCATAACAGCATAAACATTGTAGTAATGTATGTAAAAGTACATGTGTGGCAAGGGTTAATTGGAGTTTTGTATTTGTAGGACCAAGCTCAGCAATTGCATGATTAGAAGCAAAATCTACTATATCAATTTCAAATGTGTTAGCATTTGCCTCCCATTTGTGTGTTACTGATTTATGCTGAATGGAAACCATCATATTTACAAAAAAAAAAGCTGACCCTTTCCTACAAATGCCATTCTTCCAGAACCGGACCAACACTATTAAAATCTCTGACAACAATTTCTGTGTGCACACAGACTCATGGTTTGATTCTATGCACAAAACAGTATTCCTCAGTGATACCAGTACACCTTAACTTATGGTGAAAACATACTCCATAATATTTTACAAGTTCAAGACAGTTAAATATCTCCCAACCCACAACATGTAAAACACAACTTTTAAAGAAGAATCACAATTCTAATATTTATATAAAAAATCACCACATACATCCCCTCTCAAACTCATATCTCACCTTTAAAATTATTTAGTTGAGAAAGAAATGTAGCACTCAAACAGCAGATTATCAGAGTCAGAATCTCAGAGCTGTACACCTCTCTCCTCTCACCAGAACCAGTAAATGGCAATGTTTCCCTCTCTTTTTTCACACATATACATGTCAATTACAAATCTCAGTGCTTCCCACATTTTTTCAAATGAAATCACACATTTCTATTGGTTGAAAACTTCAACCCTTTTCCAAATGAACCCTTCCCCCAACTTGACTTCTGCCTGCTACCATAGCAACAGCTCTTGGAACAGTGGTGTGAGCAGAGAGGTCAGAAGTTCAGCACACAATGTTTCTATTCCAAAGAGCAAGAGTGCTTCACCTTTCATACCTAACAGCAAATCCAAATTAATCTTCTGTGGGAACACAATTTTCTGAACCAATACAAAACATGCTTCTAAAAATGTACACATACAGCCTAGTTTTAACTGTAAAATGGTTTGAATCAGCCAATGAGTTCTTTTTATTAAAAAAAAATATGTATGCCTCCATTTTACAACTGTCTTTCATTTCATATTGCCATTCTACTGAAAGACACCTCCTGAGTGCATCCAGATCTCCTTGAAAGATGTTCACAGTGTGGATTGTAGGTCACAGCTATGTCTTCTGGGGTGAAAAGTATGCAGAAAAAAGAGGTATGGTGAGAGACCTTGCTTTGCCAAATGTAGACATTAAATGGATTGGTCAGAGAGGGTTAAAGTGGCACCAATTAATGCCTTTGGTGAAATCTTTTCTACACCTCCAACAGCCTAACCTTATTATTGTGCACTGTGGTGGAAATGACCTAGGCACTTTAACTGGGGTAGGTCTGAAAATGCTTGTTAAGGACACCTTTGTGCAAGTGATGTCGTTTTTTCCTCAATCTGCCTTTGTATATTCTAATATATGCCAAAGGCAAAAGTGGAACTGGTCCAACCAATTTTGTCCACAGATTGACAAAGCAAGAAAGCACGTCAACAAATCTATTTCTGCTTTTCTCAGAGACTATGGTATGGGTTCTATATACCACAACAACTTGCGTTACAACATGCAAGGCATTTATAGAGCAGACGGTGTATATTTCACTGATGAAGGCAACAGAGTCTTCCTCTTGAACTTTAGACTCTGCATCGGTACTTACTTGTAGGTACCACAAAAAAAACACTTCATAAACACAACAGCTCTTTTTAGAGCCCCCTAATATCTAAACACTTAAATTTGATTTTTACTTCTATTTTTTTAATTGTTTTTTTTTCTGCCGTGCGCGTACGGTAAGCTTACCGTACGCGCACCCCGCGATTTTTAAAAAAAAATTTAAAATGTATTTTTCACACTTTTGGGACCTTCTTGGACCCCCTGACAAACGCTAGGGGGTCTGCAACTTTCTTCGTTGCCCCCTTTTCACGTTCTCCACCTTTGTTTATCAGTGTGAGACACACAAAATGGCGGCCGACACTTCCTGATTTCCACCGATTCGAATGTTTACAGTCATGTAACCACAAATCAGAATTAAGCTTACCGTAAGCGCTCGGAGCGCGCTTATTGATATATATATTGATTTAAATGCTATTTTCTCAGTAGATAATATATATATATATGTATATATATAAAATAAAAAAACATAGGATTGAGGTACATTAGACTTACAAATTTGAATTTAAAAAAACCTTTGAAATTCCCTGGAAAAACCATAGGTTTCAGGCACGTTATAGTTAGAAATTAGCATTTAAAAAACCATAGAAATAACTGAAAAAACCATAGGTTTCAGGCACATTATAGTTAGAAATTAGCATTTAAAAAACCATAGAAATTAACTGAAAAAACCATAGGTTTCAGGAACGTTATAGTTAGTTGGACATTTCACTCGTACAAAACCATAGAAATTTCGGCGTTATAACTCGCGCCTCCGCAATGCACTGCTGATGACGTCACATATTACATCATAGGTTCATAGCCTCCTAGATGTCACACAAGTTAAATAAAATGAATTAGTGCTTAATCAATGGTAATATCACAAAGCAGTAAGGCTTAAACCATAAGCAAATGTATAAAGTAGTTTAGCACAATGGCCCTAAATAATTTTTTCGGAGGTGCTGGGAGCCTTAATTGGGATGGAACTAAAATTCCAACGTTGTGGAACTCCCGATCAGATATTTATTTTCTGGGCGAAACGTTTTTTTAAGTTTCCAAACTTTCTTCTGGTTAACAAACATTCACAGGAGTGCACTTTTATGGCCCCAAGGACCTCAGGGTAGGGCACTTAAAGACTCTCACTGTGTCAGAAAGAGGCCTACAGTCAAGTTTAGTCCAGGTCCAGTTGCTACTGGTTAGCTGGACACTTGTTATGTAATGTGTATTTGTATAGCACACAACTCACCTGAGAGAGTATCCTGGTACTAAAGCATGAGCTGTATAGGCAGCACCAAGGTCGGGCTAGGTGAAGAGCCTGGTGTACAGTTTCTTGCAAAATTCAAACACTGAGGAGAAGGCTCTGATATGCAGGGGCAGGTCATTCCATGCTTCAGGAGTGAGGTAGGAGAAGGCATGTCTACTGGATCTGGTTCTGTGTATTCAGTGGGTGTGCACACCTAGGAGTCCGGCAGAGTGGATATGTCAGGTAGGTTTTTGGAAGTTTATGCAGTTGTTGCGGTACGTGGAGCCAATGTTGTGTAAGGCTTTGTATGTCTGCATGAGAGGTTTGAAGAGTGCAAATTTGTGTACTGCCAGGAAAGGTTCTCTCACAGCTGGTTTTGTCCCTGTCGCCATAACTCTTGGAATCAATTTTTCCATCCTGGGTACACGAGGCAGGTCTAGCCCATCTCATCAGGGCTCCTCTCTGGTCATAGGTCCACAATTCAAGAAAGCATTCTCCAAGGAGTGACAATGGCGAAAGAATGCCCAGTTGGAAGAAGAAGCCATCTGATGCCCTTTCAAGGATGGACTTTGTGACTTTGACTCCAGCTAATCCAAAGGACCTGAATGAGTCTTTCCAAGGCCAGTGGTGCTGGCCCCCTAATATCCCCTGAGGAACAGTTGGTGGAATGGACCTGCTGGGGAACCTGGATTTTCCACTGGGACGTCTATGAACTAGCCCTTGACTCCACTGACACACAGGTAGCCTGAAAGTGGCTATGGGGCCTGTAGAGTGGCAGGGAAAATGTTCCGCTCGATGGCCACGGTGAGACTGTGGAAGACATCTCCCCCATGCAAACAGAAAGGAGCATGAGAAGCCAAGTAATGGACAGGATTGATGCGGGGAGCCAGAAACTCAGCTCCCAATGAAAAGCGCCTTTGATGGTCAGCAGGCCTGGAGAAAATTCTCCTGTAAGTTAAGGTTGGTCACTAGGATTAGAATAAGACCAAGAACAGCAATGTCAGCCCACTGGGGCCTGAGATACAGCCTGGTCTTCCAGGGGAACTGGACAGAGAATGAAAAGAATAGTTCTGAACTAGAAACCAAGAAATCCCCTGGGGAGGGCCAAACACACGGGAATGATGTAATTCTCCATTATTTTTCTGCAGATTTCCTTTGAGGAGGCAGAGTGCATGGAGCCTCTCCCTGGATTCAGTGCACTCAAGGGGGCCCCAATCTCCCTGGGAGTCAGTGCATGCGTTTAGGGTACCGGGGATCCCATCTCCCCAGGACTGACAAAACTACTAGCTCAGTGAATTGCCTATCTCCCATATCTGCGTCTGGGGGCTGGCACAGCAAGCCAGTTTCTCGTTTTCCTTGGCCAAACTCCTCACTGGCAGGGAAAGTGCACCTCTCTCATCAGCGTGCAAAGGCAGAAAAGAACAAAATATGTGCCAGTTCATATGTGCTGCACAGGAGATTACACCATCGCCCCATCACAAAGCAGCAATCAGGTGCCCAGTGGTCATTGGCACCGAGGATTGAGAAACAAGTGAAAAATGAATTCAGAAAGAAGCCACATTGAAAATAAAAACATGGTTGGGAAGCAGCTAATCTAACAATGAAGCACCAGAGCACAGGAGTAACCAATAAGCCCCAGCACTGGGCTAATTTGTTGTCCTTTGCTTTAGTGGCCCTCGAAGTGCAGGGGATCCACCAACTGTTTGAACATTTGCTTAGGGGGCTATGGAGAGTGCAGCAGCCCCCGAAAAATTCCCTAAAATAGTCCTAAGTCTCCCAGGGTAATATAGGCAGGCCCTTGAAAGAGGTTTTCATGGTTTTCAAAGCTCTCTAGAGCTTATGCTTATGGGTTTTGTAGGCCAGGGACCCCTGTTGGTCCTAAAGCAGCAAAATCAGAAAAGTAAAATGTAAAAAGCCCATGAGACACAAATGATTAAATGTAACAATTTATTATATTAATATATATTATTAGCAAATTGTATATATATTATTAATATATATATATAGTATATTATTATTATTATACATGCCTAATGTTATTCGTTAACATTTATTGAAATTAATATATATATTAATGTATCTATTATATTTTATTATTATTATTATTATTATTATTATTATTATTATTATTATGATTATTATTATTATTATACCCCCAACTACTTCAATAGTGGATTTTAACATATATTTCCTATTGGCACTGTTCCCATTGATTTCAATGGTGTTTCCATGATGAAATATAACATGTTGCTGCTTTTGCCAATATGCTGTCACTCTGGTAAAATCATTAGGCTTGCCTTATTAAAATGCCATGCCCTTACAATGTGATGTTGCATCTAGTATAGTAGGGGGATACGGTGGTTACAGGATTCAGGACTCAGGACCCATTAGAGTGTAACACAATGTGAGGGTTTCACCAAATGTATTTCTAGCTATTTGATTGTACATGTTTGTAATTTCATGTGTAGTATTTAGTAGTGTGTGTGTGTGTGCAATAAAATCCTTTTTATTTTCATAAGAAAGGGCACTGCCTGGGCAATGATTTAGTGAGTGTTGCTGTTGCATATCAGCGAGCCGGGGTTGCTAGACCACACCACCTCCTTGGAGTCGGCCTTAGACTGCTCTGCTTCACCGTCCTGAGAGAGCCAGAGCTACAATGGGGTACTTGATTCCCAGTAAAAAGGAATTGCAGACTTATTACCTGTGAAGAACTCACATGCTTCGCAGCTAATAATCAACTTCTTTCACTTACCTTTCCATAATTAGTCCCTCCATATTCTATCCATGATATTAATTACCCATGATATTCTGTTGTCGATATTCAGGTTCCACACAATGCTGAGCGTGCAGTGTTCTGTATAGCACAGTACACATGCTGAGATGCTTTCAATTTTATTTCAGAGATATGCCAAGCTGGTAACATGGTGTCCTCTCGATGTTTCCCATGCATCACCTTTGTAACGGCTGGCATTGCTGACTGTGTGAAAGGCCTTCATACCTGCCCTAGTCCACTGCCCACCCAAAGTCACACATGAAGCACGACACAGCAAGAAGCATGCAGCACATGTCCTGACCCGACCCCAGATCTGTCCCATGTGAGCTCCACCTGGGCAGTCCAATTTTAAAACATCAAGAGGCAGGCTGGCCAATGTGACTGCTGTATTAGCGTGTGTTTCTAAACAGACTAAAAGCGTTAAAGGACTAAACAAATGCTAAAATCACTCCCTAAATGGAAATTTGATTGGGAACAAATTCAACTTCTCACAAACCCGCCAGAACCCTACTCCTCCTTATTCTGCAATATCCATTCTGATACCATTCCTCCTCCCTCTGTCTTAAAACATTTGCAAGCCTCCACATGATACAAGCTTCTCTTTCATATATCGCACCTCCCTAACCCTAACAACATGTGTGATTTATTTCAGCGATGAGAAGAGGTGAACTTGCTATAGTCTTAAAACACCTTAATCCCAACTAATATTTCCAGAATATTCAATATTTCTGCACCATCAAGAACAGTTTCTACCTCTTGAAGCAAACATGAGGCTTCATGATCAATGTTTAGCTCTAGTCAGGAGACTTATTCCCACTTGCTGAAATCTCGCCAATTAACTCAAATCTATGGAAAATCTAAGGTGAGCAGGATAAGCACAGAAGAGAAAAATTAACAGAAAGATGGAGAGAAATTAGTTCCTCATGCACTGCACTGCAAGGTTTGACGTCAAGAGTGGTAAAATATAAGTTATCAAAAGACAAACAGACTGAAGTACTCCTAGGGCAATTTAAACACATGTATAGGCAGGAAAGCTATCAAACAGGGAGCAGGAAATTGAGATATACAAGAAAATCATGCAATCACGAGCAACAGATTCACATAAAGCTCGCTACAAATATTCATGAGATACAAGAGTTCTTTTTTTTTTACACAAGACAATGAATGCTGTCTGTAGGCAAAACCTAAAAAGCAGGATTTGCTTCTTGTGCTTACTGGGACAACAACTTGTGATTCGCAAGTTGTAGGTGATCTAGGAACTTACCACCCCTCCAGTGAGCTTTAATAGGCATAAGACACAGTGGATGAAGGCAGTCCAGCCAGTCTCATGGGAACCAGTTCTTTGTGATATCTTAAAGATCATTCACCAACATCCAGATTACCAATCTTTACCCAACTCTCTGCTTTGTAAAAACAATCTATGTTGCTTTGTGCATAGTACTAAAAATTAAACGCCCATGATGCCATCACAAAGGCATTTAGAGCACGGCGAGACTAGGGAACCAAACACAACCCTGGCATGAATGCTCAAAGTTACCCCAACCTCTTTATTTCCTTGCACAATCTCTCTCTTTCCATCCATCGTCTTCCTCTCCGCACTCTCTTCTCTGCCCTGATCGCTTTTTCTTTATCCCTCTCATACTCTCTCTTGAAGCCTCCCTGTGCCTGCTACAATTAACCTCAGGGAGCTGAGGAAAGTGAAGGCACCAAGAGTGGCCATGGGCTTTCAAAACCGGCCTCCAAGGGCTCCAGCCGACTTGGGAAATGCCCGCGAGAATAAAAGACCTGTCCAACTCTCATAGAGTGTGCCCACAAAATGCTAAACAGCAACTAGCATTGTGCCAGGGCGAATTGCATTATCCATAGGAAAGCAAGCAATATTTCCCATCACTTATACACCAGCCAAGGGTACATTGCATCAACTGCATAATTTTTGCAAAAGAAACTCCACATATTAAGCATTGATAGATGACGCAATATCGCCTGCCTCACTTTCGCCTGTTGTTGCTAATGGTTTATTCAGCACTACTGTTTTTGTACTGTGGATAAGCGTTACTTCATGTGACTTTAGTAACTATGGGCCCGATTCACAAAGGTAAACTGAGATGAAAGTCTGGCTTCACGGCTTTCGATATTCACAAAGGGCATTTACAAGTAGTAAAGTTAGACTTTTGTTTCAGTTTAACTTAGGTTTTGGTCTTAAGGCTAACTGAGACCAAAACTTAAGTTTAACTGAGTCAAAAGTCTAACTTTACTACTCGTAAATGCCCTTTGTAAATACCGAAAGTTGTAAAGTTAGACTTTCCTCTCCGTTTACCTTTTTGAATCGGGCTCTATATGTATGGGATGAGGTCTATGTTTCTGTCCCACCACACACACTTTTCATGAATTATCGTGTTTTGAACTTTGCAGTACAGTACACTGCGCTTCCTTTAACTTTCACCTCCAAATTCTTTTCGCACACTCAGTTGATCGACATTGCCAATGCTTAACATCAGTTAGCATTATGCAGTCGCCCAAGTAAAATATTAGTAAATCTGCTCCTAAGAATCGTGCAAGTAAGTGTGCATGTGGCATGGTCTTCTATCTATAACACATTCCAATTTCTACAGAGGTGCAACTGTCTCCTACAGCCATATTTGCTTTTGTCATATTCATATAGACTTTCTTGCACCCCACCCATTTTTCATTTGAATAAGGCAAATATTCCCGGGGACATATTCTCAGAGCATTTAATGCTGATCTGGCAAAAACAAACAAACAAAAAAAAGCCACAGTGTGCTTTCCAACATGAGAAATAAGGCGGATACTCGAGGGGGGGCACGAGCTGAGATGCAACACCCAAATGCTTGTTTATATAAAGACCATCTCCTGCCACTGATCTTTGCAAAGGCAGAACCTCCTGCCATCACAAAATGGCAACCAGAAGCATGTCTGTTCAGCGGGAAGGTGGATATAGCAGGCAATCCTCCCAAAAATATGAAAGCAGTGGGGCTAGGTTTGGGGGCAGCATGAGTGGGGGCTCATCCATTAGCTTTCGCCAGGGCTCTGGTGGTGGCTACAGCATGGGTGGAGGTGCAGGGGGCAACTACGCCCAAAGCATTGGCAGCAACTATGCTATGAGTGCAGGCGGCAGCTTGGCAGGCATGGGGTCTGGAAGGAACATTAGCAGTTTTGGGGCTAGCCAGGGGTCTGGATTTGCCATTGGCCAGGGAGGAGGTTTTGGCGTTAGCCAGGGGGGAGATTTTGGTGGCGGCCAAGGAGCAGGTTTTCGTAGTGGCTTTGCAGGAGGTTTAAGGAGTGGGCTGGGATCAAGCTTTGGAGGTGGCTTGGGAGGTAGCGTTGGTATTGGTCCAGGAGACGGCTATGGTCCAGAATTTCAGGGACCTGTGAGTGGTGGCGGTGGCTACTTTGGTGGTCCGGGCCCTGGTTTCCCTGGTGATTATGGGGCACCTGAAGGTCTATTCCCTGGCAATGAAAAGCAGACCATGCAAAACCTTAACGACCGCTTATCTACCTACCTGGAGAAAGTGCGCGCTCTGGAAGCAGCAAACGCGGACCTAGAAGTCAAAATTCGAGAGTGGTATGAAAAGCAGATCAACTCTGGCACTGTCGGCCCTGATCCTGACCAAAACAAGTACTTTGAGACAATTGCCGAACTCAGGAGCAAGGTAAGAAAAGGGCTCCCCTTAACTTTAACATTTAAAAGAAATGGCCAAACCATTCCCTAAACAAAACACGCAACAGCAGGCTTTCTTTTTTATTCTTCATTGTCTGGGAAAAGTTTAGAGAGTTTGTGATGTCAAACTTAATTTTGCTTGTGTTTTTTCATTATAACTCCCTTTCAGTGCAGCACAAAGGCTAGGAAACACTGAGGTGATGAATACCCACAAACTTAATGGAGATTGTAATATGTTAAAAATATTCTGATGCAAAACAGCAAATCTGGGAGCAAATGGGAAACACATGCTACATGGAATTCAGGAACAAAACAGTTCAGGCTATTGGTTATGCTCATGGGTCAAACAGCAGGCAAACCAACAGAATCAGCGGAATCGATAAGTTGTGGGGTCACACTTTATCTAAGCAGGTAGATAAGTAAATGTCTCAGGTGAGGCTTTCCTCAGATCTCTCCATCACTCACCAGATATCAGGGAATCAGCCACTCCTGGAGTTGAGTAGTACCCCATCTGGTCTACTGATACAAAGGCTAGCCTCAGACCAGTAGCAAATACATCCAAAAGCTTCAGGGAATGTAAAATGAAGCAGTTGGGCTTTGCCTGAACCTAATGAAGTCTGCTCATGTCACTTGCTCTGGATCCGTAAGATCAGAGTATAAAATTCAAAGTACTCTATTTTCAATGTGTTTGAAGGTCATGGTCCCCTACACCTCCTGGACAGTATGACTCATATGTCCTTTAGCTTACATCTTAGGGCAAGTCGACTCTGACCTTCCAAAAAAAGATTCAAATGGGAGAAACAGGGAGGCAGATCTATCAGCGTTCTAGGAAGAAAACTCTGGAAAACTGTAGCCCCGACCTGAGAATCAACCCAAACAACCAGTCTAAGGAGGAGCCCAGGACATGAGCCTCGCCACAGAAGACCTTTGCCTCTTATTAAGACAGCATCAGGACCACCGTGGGTTCAAGAACAGGCAAGAGCACGCCTACACCCTGGTCAAATCCCTACATAAGCCATCGCATGAAAGTGGGGGTGATCTACCCCTTGTATAGCACTAGATGAATATTCTTTGAGGGGGTGCGTCCCAAATAACTCACTAGCACTGCAAAGCAGTCAAAACAGATATTCCAGGACAGAGCAAAGCATACAAATTAATAGAACTGATGTGCATTACTTCATTAATCTTGGTGGAATATTTCCTGAAAATACACTCATCAGGGGACAGATCCTTTCCTTTTTCCACTTTATTCCAAATTTAAAAGGACATTTGTTAACCACATCTTACTACTGTATCAGCTCCACCTGAGACTGCATTATGACAGCCAAGGAGTCATAATGTTGGACAGACTTTTTGCACAGGACATCCGATCCTCACAGGTACTCTCCGGTCTCATCCCAGGTTGTTGCAGGAAAGATATTCAGCAAAGCGCGCTAATAGCTCTGGGTCACGGAGTGAGAAGTAAGACGACCTAACCCTACTCCAGGGGAAGGACCAGGTGTAACCCTAGGATTAAGGAGCAATGTTTTACCCTCTCTACCTCCTTATTGCATCATTTACCAGTGCATCCTTTTTGTACCCTGCGATTATCCCCTACTGTAAGGATGTAAATATGTATATAGAAGGTTGACTAGCTAGTCGATGTTGTTTGATAAAGCTTGTCTTTTAGTCACCATCTATGATACATGTAACATGTAAATTATTATTTGATGTTAAAAAAAAACATAAAAACCACAAAGCTATAAGTTTCCTTTATAGATTTCTCAGGTGATTTGGTAGACGGGGGGTTGATCCAATGTATGGCTAAATCAGTCCGCCTGTATTACAATCCACAAATAGCTATAATTGTCCAGGGCAATGCATGATGACTCTAGGGCCAGGGCCCTTCCTGAATGGATGAATGGATAAACTGTCAATCGACATCAAATCCAAAATGGACCACATCGAGACTGTGTTCGTGCACTTTCCTTGACAAATATTGTTAACAAAGGTTACAGGTTTTCACCAGTACCTTGGATTCTGCTGCTGTTAGTTCCTAAGGCATGGTGACATTGTGCGCTCGTGAGAGCTTGAGAGCAGCAAGCTGATGCTCTTGTCAAAGAGGGTAAATAAGATCACAGCTTTACCATGCCTATATGTATCCTTTTGGACAAGTGGGCAGGATGGGCAAACGTTGCAATAATCAATAGGGCACGTGCAACATTTAATCCAATAGATACCCTCATCTAGGCTTTTAAAGCATTGCTTCTAGCCACATTCAGATACAACATCACCAAAGTAAGTCTAATACAGGAATAAACCTTCAGACACAGGCAGACTCTGCCAGATCAATTGCTCGTAGCGCCATGAAGCCTCCAGGCGTGCATTCGCATTCCAAGCACAGATATAAGCACAAAGGCAAACTGGTTGTTCATGCTTGTTTCTCTACTTCACAATGAGACAGATGCACTATCTGCTCGCTCTCAAATTCACACAACTCGGCTCCTTATAAAAAAATAGAGGGGCACATCATCAACAACCCGCGATAATTATCGCTAAGCGCACTTAGCGCTAGGATAATTATCGCTGGCTATCGCTTGTTTTCATCGCACGCTATCAGCGACGCTTATCTCCAGAGCGATGAAAATACCCGAGTTAGCTGCCAAATGTGCAATTATCGCTGGGATTTCAGCGATAATCGCACAACGTTTGGCGCTACGTTGTTGATAGGGCACGGCATACTTAACCATGATATCCACCTTCCATTGGATATCATGGCTAAGTCAAACTAAAAGCAGGCGTACGGAAAGTAGCGATAACCGCTATTAGCGCTACGTTTCTTATCGCTATGTTTGTTAGCGTGCCGATTGATAATTGGAGAAATGTCGGTTAGTGACATTTCTCCAGTTATTTTCGGAAGGAACGCCCACTTTGCATCTCATTAGAGATGCAAAGGGAGGCGTAGGGAAAAAGGGCGCTAACATGCGATTTTGCAGGTTAGCACCCTCTTGTTGATAGGGCGTTAGTTTTATCTCTTTTAAAGCCAAAAAAGCGGAGATAAAGCCCTTGCTAAAATTCACCGAAGTTTTTATTAATCTGAAAAGTAATTAATCTTTGTTCCCTCTGCTGAGGACGATTACAACTGCTCTCAGGCATGTATCAAAGTTAGGCCCAGGGCACATATTGCTGGAACAGGCAACTCCCAACTAATAATGCCCTGCAGCGTTTGGTCACTAAGGATGTTAACAAGTTTCCCTCAACCCCACGCACCACATGCACGCCCACCCGGGCATTCTGAAAGTCTATTTTATGTCCCTGTCATTCAGTTTTAAAGGGCTTAGCATCCCGGCAAGCAGCAGGATGTCCTCAAGTTTCAGCCTTTCAGTGGGCTGAGACAATGATAGCATCACGTAGGGGCTGCTGGTGGTGCTTGATAGTATTTTCAAAGGGGCCCTGCAGAGTATTTCCTAGGTAAATCGTAATCTTTATATGAATTCATTTTGAGATGAATGACTTATTAAATGATAAATGCAGGAGAAGGTGAAGGGATAATAAAGTATATGTGCCGTGAATTTGCTGTTTGCCACATTGTTTCTCAAATACCTTTCCTTTGCGCTGGGAATGTGAGAGCTGAGAGTCAATTTGAGCAAAACACAGGGTCCAATTCAGAAAGGTACACTTTGACCTGATGTCTAAGTTTACCTTTCTGAATTGGGCCCTTAGACTTCAGGTCTAACCTTAGACTTCAGGTCTGAACTTACCTTTTTGAATTGGGCCCACAATTTCCGACCAAAAAATGAACTGATGATATTGAGTTCCTAATAAAGTGACATGCTGTGCTTGTCTTCCTCCAGGTGTCGCATTCACTAATAAGTGATATGATGTGCCTGTCTTCCTGGTGGTGTTTCGTTCAATAATAGAGTGATATGATGTGCCTGTCTTCCTGATGGTGTTGCCTTCACTAATACCGTGATATGATGTGCCTGTCTTCCTGGTGGTGTTGCGTCCATAATAGAGTGATATGATGTGCCTGTCTTCCTGGTGGTGTTGGGTTTACCCATACAGTGATAAGCTGTGCCCATCTACCTGATGGTGTCGCGTTCATTAATAAAGTGATAAACTGTGCCTGTCTTCCTAATGGTGTCGAGTTCACTAATAAAGTGACATGTTGTGCCTGTTTGTGACATGGTGTGCCTGTCTACCTGATGGTGTCGCATTCACTAAGAAAGTGATATGCTGTGCCTCTCTGTGATATGCTGTGCCTGTCTTCTTATTGGTGTCCAGTTCACTAATAAAGGGGCATGCTGTGCCTGTCTACCTGATGGTGCTGAATTCATTAATAAAGTGACATGCTCTGCCTGTCTATGACATGCTGTGCCTGGGTACCTGATGGTGTTGAGCTCACTAATAAAGTGACATGCTGTGCCTGTCTTCCTGATGGTGTCGCGTTTACTAATAAAGTGATATGCTGTGCCTGTCTGTGATATGCTGTGCCTGTCTTCCGGATGGTGTCGAGTTCACTAATGAAGTGATATGCTGTGCCTGTCTGTGATATGCTGTGCCTGTCTTCCTGATGGTTGCAAAAAAACAGTTGATGGACAGAATGCAGAACAATGTCATACATTCACCCCAGTACAGAGATCTGGGCCTAAATCCATCGCTTTTTTGCTCACCATGCCATTCCAGTTTGAACCCAGCCATATGCAAATCAGTCTTGACCCTGTGCCTCATGGGAACAGTCCAGCCCGAACTGCCAAGCCAGGTCCTCCCTGGACTGGAAACAAGCATCCTAGGACCAGTTTCGGGGTTGCACCCCTCTCCAGCCAGGATAGCTTGATTCCAGTGGCATGGGGAGCAAGGGACCCACGTCTGGGCATACCCTTCCCACTCGGGGTGACAAATGCAAAAAAACAGTTGATGGACAGAATGCAGAACAATGTCATACATTCACCCCAGTACAGAGATCTGGGCCTAAATTTGATTGGTTCTGATGCTCCGTCCATCACAACCTCCTTTTGTACCGCTTTGTTGCATACGTTGGCAGGGTATGCTCAAAAATCAAACCCAGATCTGTTGACTGGGTGTGAGTGTTTGATTGGTTCTGATGCTCCGTCCATCACCACCTCCTTTTGTACCGCTATGTGCGCCATTAGTTGGCAGGTTATGCTCAGACGTTGAGTCCCTTGCTCACTTTGCCACTGGATTCAAGCAAGCCTGGCTGAAGACGGCTGAAATGCCAGAAACCGGTCCTAGGAAGCTTGTTTCCGGTCCAGGGAAGGCATGGCTTGGCAGTTCGGGCTGGACTGTTCCCATGTGGCACAGGGTCAGACTGATTTGCGTATGGCCATGTCTGAACTGGGGTGGCAGAGTGGGCTAAAGAACGGTGATGGATCAAACCCAGATCTGTTGACTGGGTGTGAATGTTTGATTGGTTCTGATGCTCCGTCCATCACCACCTCCTTTTGTACCGCTGTCTTCCTGATGGTGTCACGTTCACTAATAAAGTGACATACTGTTCCTGCCTTCCTGAAGGTTGACCTGTTCACTAATAAAGTGACACGCTGTGCCTGTCTTCCTGATGATGTTGTGTTCACTAATAAAGTGACACGCTGTGCCTGTCTTCTTGATGATGTCGTGTTCACTAATAAAGTGATATGCTGTACCTGTCTTCCTGATGGTGTCGCGTTCACTAATAAAGTGACATGCTGTGCCTGTCTTCCAGATACAGTCACCCTCCATTGACAACGCCAAGCTGCTTCTGCAGATCGATAATGCCAGGCTGGCCACCGACAACTTCAGAATCAAGTGAGTGGGGTGGCAGGGGCAGCGTGAGGGCTCACTGAAGCCCCTCTCAAAGGGTTTAACAATATTTCTATTCAGGTGTATGAGAATACATATTCTGTGCTCCATTTTTCCAACTGCAATTTATTAAATTGTACTCCCAGAATTTTGATCATAAGGTCACCAATATGTGTTTCGCTCCACACTACCCTTTCCCAAGGAGGGAAATGTTTTCAAGAAAAACATGCAACAACATTTTACTCAAAAACATTTTCCCATGAATATGCGTGTCCCTATTAATATTATTATTATTTTTATTGCAAATCTATCCAATTTATGGGGTTTTAATTTTCTGCCTATGGTTTCAAAGAGAGGGGGAAGGGTTTACTACAAGAACAAAAATGTCTCTTAAACAATGGCCCATTGATACAATGGTACCACTGGAAAGGGATCTTTCAGGTTTTAAGCATGAATTCCTGTTGTCGATGTTCTATATTTAGTTCTACAGTGAATTATTTATATACCTGCCACTAAGTTTACGTGTCCATTTGGGGTGTAGTAGTCCAAGGGGCCCACAGTTCCCTATAGTATATAGAATTCAGGGCTCACCCCTCCCATTGGACACAAGTTGCAAAGGCTTTGAGTGGGATGAAAAAACAGGGGTCTGTAAAAGGGGCCCGTCAAACCCAATTATGGGCGTGGCCTAAACCACGGGAACTAGCATTGTGTATGTAAGAAAATCATGAGGAATCACTTACAAAGGATAATAAAAGAAAGCCCAACTCCTGAGGTACATGTTTGCTTCTAATGTGTGTGAGAAGTTTGGTTATTGAAGTGCAGTCAGCAGGACCCTGAATAGATACTTTGACACTGGTGACCAAAAAAAGTAAATGGTCCAGTGGTTTGTCATTTTTTACTTTCGATTTCCTATTTCTTGTAGTGTTTTTTAATTGATCTTTTAATCCTAGTATACTTTTGTGACTTCCTCCAAAATGCTTACTTTTTCATCCAATCAATAAATCAGGGGCCTATAAAGTGCAGCTACACACCTGTGAGGGTCTCAAGGCGCTTGGGGGGCGGGCGGAGAGGTCACAATAATATTTTAATGTTATTATTTACTGATGCAGTGCAGCAGATAAGTTGACCAAATGAGACTTCAAGTTGGATTCTAGCTTGTAGAATATAACCAGGACCATAAACCCGGTGTTTACCTTAATCTGTCTGCTTTGAGTATGCACATGAGAATAGATGAGTGGTGACTATTGTCTAGCTCCATGATGGAGCAACACATTTAAATGTTCTAAGCATGCTGATGGTCTCTCCCCAAGGTACAAGCAAGGCACACCTTTAACATTAAGTGGCTGATTACGATGGCGGAAGGCCCGCCAGCCGTGGGGTGGTGAGCCCTCCGCCATCGAACGACGATTCTCCGCCTGCTGAATTATGATAGCGGGGGAATCCAGTCCGCGACCGTGGTGGGCATAAAAGACTGCCTGCCATGGATCCAATTGCCTGGCAGAGCGGTCATGATGTGTAAAATGGTGGCGGTGCCTAGCAGGCACCGTCCGCCAAATTACGATGCCGCCTGTAGCCAGCCATTCGATGGTGGCAAAACCGCCATGGAAAGGCTGGCAGGGATTGGTTTCAGGGGCCCATTTCAGGCCACCCTTGTGTTGGAGGGAGGTGTTGGTGCACTGGGGGGTAGCCATGGTACCCCCCTACATTTCACTGAACTAAGTGGCAGGCCCCACGTGGTGCCTGCCACGTAGTGCAGTGAAATGCAAAACATGCATTTTTGGCAGTGCGGCGGGTGGTGCAGCCAGCAGCACCCGCCGCAATGTTAAAGTGCAAGATGCAACCGCCATGGTGGCGGTCGCATCCTAATTTGGAAAGCGGGATCGCCGTCTGACTGGCGGGTGGTCCCAATCCCCACTACGATGGCAGGCGGACTCAAGTACGCCTGCCATCTTAATCGGCCCCTAAGATTCTTGGTATGTTCTCGGAGTATTAATAGTGCCTTAACCTGTTGACGAATTGATTGTCTCTACGTTGTTCACCTGAGGCCTAAAGCTTGCTGTTCTGATGGAAGATTTATCATTATTTGTAATGTCTGGTTGCCAATTCTAGAAAATGTACCTAATGTCACATTTTGTGTGTTGTTTTTTTTTTTACCATCCATGAAGCCCAGCAATGGGTTACACCTATGACATAGGTAGTTGACCTTGTTCTGTAATAAATTCTGTTGGTGATGGGTTTTGGTTGAGTGAATTGTGGTAATACTGAGACACAAAAGCTGTTAGATCAAGGTGAAGACAAAATGATAGACAAAAATGATGCATACACAGAGCCAGGAAAAAAAAAACAGGTGTCCATTTGACATAAATAAAGCATAGAACGTGGTTTGCACTGATGGAAAAGCTATAGACTCAAAACATAGTGTCACTAACTGCCAGATGGGCAGTCCTAGTCCTGAATAGTGCAAGGGTGCAGGAGAATGTCTTGAGATATTGTTCATTAATGTCTTCAACTCTCAACATAGAGTAAGTAAAGGCTGGAAATTATGCTGACATCATTCATTGACCAATACCAGTGACATGTGCAACTGGAATATATATCTGGCTTCTGCACCATAGGGTCGCAACAGTGTCTCCCACAACTCAGCACGAGCACTGTGGGATGTATCCAACGTTGTACTTGGCGACTATTTGCCACACCTAAATCTATAACAGGAGTATACAAACCCTGGACACACCATGAAGTTAGCAAGAAGAAAGAACAAGCATTTGCAATGCAATAGGTCTCGCATTTACGCGCATTTGAGCTATTGCCATTGTAAATGACAATGCCTTTTTTTATATGTTTTAGTATTTAAAACATAATTAAAAGGCATTGTCATTTACAATGCCAATAGCTTAAACTCACGTAAATGCGAGACCTTTGGATTTACAGTCTATCGTTGATACTCTTTGTGTTGTTTTGGTGTGGCTTCAAATGCCACAATGTTAGCGCTTTTGCTGAGTTTGCAGCAAACTATAGATTTACATAGTGCCTTTTCACCATTTGTGCAACACCGACATGCACAAGTGCCCCGATACTGTGCACGCTGGTGCCAACAAGTACATTGTCGTACACACAATGATATTAACAACTGGGTGTGTTATGTGTATGTTTTGAGATTTGCTAGGTATTCCAACAAAGCTACAGTACACACCTGTGTGCATAACTGAATTTGTGGATGTACCTGCGGGCGTGGCACTGGAATGGCTGCTTGTATGAGTCATAGTTGTTGGCGTGGCTGTGTGTGATGACACTGCCATGCCACTGACACGGTTGCCACACGATCTGCGTCTGTGCGCGGTATTTACTGCATGTACTGGCGAGCGGCAGTCTGCATATCTTTTTGTGTCTGAGACTGCTGCAGCGTTGTTACTGCTGCTGTGGGTGTGTGCCACACCACCGTTGATGCTGCTCTGTTTGTAGCACACTGTACACACGTCAGTGTGCAGGACTATCCTTGGGTATGTCAGTGGGTGCTGTTTTGTATTTATTATCGGTGTGAATGACTGTACGTGCAGGAGCAGTGTTGCTGTGTGCATCACTACGTCAATGGTGCTGTGTCTGCAGCACAATATACATACGCCTGTGCGAAGCACTGTATCTTGGGCATGCCTGCAGTCTGTAGTTGCTCTCAGCGAGGCTGTTTTGCCTGCAGATGGTTGTTGTTGCACAGGAGAGAGAGAGAACCCAGATACGGGAGGAAGTTTGGATGCACCCTCCCCCTTGGCAAGCTCTTGTTTTGCCCAGAATGTGACCGTATCAGATTTCAGCACGCTGCCTCAAAGTCATGTGACTGCAGCTTCCAATCAGAGCTGCCACTAGAGCAGTAGCGGTCCGTGGAGGGAGTTCGGTGGGGCAGTGAGGTGGGGTGGGGGAGGGGCAGGGTGGGGAAATGTAAACACCGGAATATGGATGAACGGAGGTAAGTACACATTTAAATAAATAAAATGATTTTCGTTGCGTGCACTGCATCGCATTTTGCGATGCAGCGCGTGCAAAGGAATTTGTTTTATTTATTTAAATGTGTACTTACCTCCGTTCATCCATATTCCGGTGTTTACATTTCCCCACCCTGATCCTCCCCCGCCCGCCTCACCACCCCATGGAACTCCCTCCACGGACCGCTACTGCACTAGAGTGTAAATATAGATAGGGCCCGCCCCATGGCCCTGAGGTGTCCTGTCCAAATCCTACTTGCTTAAGCAGCACGAGCCTGATTATTCTTACCTCCTCCACATTCAACCCACTCCTCTTTCCCTGCTGTTTACTAACAAGCATTTACAATGCTATAGGTGTCGCAATTGCGAGTTTGCAACCTATGGCATTGTAAACAAGAGTAAACAATTAGAAAAAAATGGCGGGCCACTCTTTTTTTTTCTATTTATTTGTTTTTGCTACAATCACGGCAACTGTGCTTTACTTTAACCATGTTAAAGGTAAAGCGCGGGTGCCGTGATTGCTGCAAAAGTAAAGAAATAGATTTTTTTTCTATTTCTTTACTTTTGCAGCAATCGTGACACCCGCGCTTTACCTTTAACCATATTAAAGTAAAGCACGGGTGCCGCGATTGTAGCAAAAGTAAACAAATGGAAAAACATCTATTTCTTTACTTTTTCAGCAATCACGGCACCTGCATTTAGCTTAACATGGCTTAAGGTAATGCGCATGTGCCGGCAAAGTGAAAAGAAAGTAAATAAATAAATAATAAAAAGCATTACACAATTAAAAAAACAAGCGCTGTGTTATAGCACAGTACATAGCATCCCGTGAAGCACGGAATTAACAGAAAAGAGTGCTTACCCACTAATAAAGGAGACAGTGTAATGCCGCATGTGAAAGATCCAGTCCGGGTCTGTGGGGCCAAGAGGAGACAGGGCGGTAACAAGCGGGGACTAAAAAGTCTCACTCCAAATGGAAAGCCAGGGTTTATCATGCGCAATGACGCAAGCCAATGGAAAGAAGGGGCGGAGCCTAGACTCCACCTCTGAAATTGGCTTGCTCACAAGAAGCCTCGCAGAGCACGCAGCGCATGCGTGCTGCAACGCTAGGCGAGACCTAAAAACGGCACAGCATCCAAATCTTTGCTCAGAGTTGAAACTTCCTAGTGCTGTTTGGGCTGGGGCGGGATCACACAGGCTGGTTCAAAACGCAGCCCTTGTAACTGGATTTCACTGCAGTGGGCAGGCTGGTCACTTGCTCTGAAAGGGCAGAGCAGGGTCGCACTGGTGGTTGGATGCTGCTGGTCTTCTACTGTGAGCTCTGACTCCAGTGGGCAGAGCAGGGGCGTGGTGATCTTGTTCGTTCCCAGGTGGTTCCTGCGATCTGATTTCCACAGTGGCTAGCATAAGGATGTTGTTGCTGCTCTGGCACTACTGAGAAGGAACGGAAATCCAGAGAGACAATGTCTCTCTTTATAGGATCCCCTTCCTGCTTCAACATTCACCTGGTGTGACTTCACCTGCAACTGCTCCATTAGCGAAAAGTTAGCATGCGCACATCTAGTGCGCATTCTCACTCCAAAGCCACAGATCATGCAAAAACTGGACCAGGGCAGGAAAACAGAGCCCAATAGGGACCCGTTTTGATGCCCCCTTTTAAAAACTGCCTGTGTTCAGCACCACCAGGGCTCGACCTACTTAAAGCCCTGAGCTGCAGGAAGTATCTCTTTTGGGATATAATGGACGAGCCCACCATGACTTATGTTCCGGGAAGGCATTTTGGACTTGTCCATTATACCCCACGTAGGGTAGGGTGTGTCCTCAAGGACTGTTGGACCAGTTCTTGAAATGGAAAAATAGAAGTGCAGGTACTCGGTACCAGAGTACCCGCTTGTTTCTGAAAAGTTCTGGTACTCTCCAAAAAAAAGTATTATATCTCTCTTGAGAAGTGCAGGTACTCTCCCTCTCAAAATAAAAAGGGCTGGAACTCAGTACTGGTCAGTACCGGGCCCATTTAAAGTGTAATCACATTTCAGAAGTGAAGACCACTTGTGAGCAGAGAACGAGTTCAAATGTAGAGGTCATTTCTGAAGAGGGAGTTCTCACATATGGAGACAACCACTGCACAGACGATAACTTTACACTTGGAGACTCTTCAGGTTACTTCTACCATATTTATTCTCAGTTTATAATCTGCATTGGAACTGTTGTGCCTTATTTACAATCTATACATCTTTCTTTCTTTCTTGCCTAGGTATGAGAATGAACTATCCTTCCATCAGTCTGTCCAGGCTGATATAATCAGTCTACGCCGAATTCTAGAAGAGCAGAACATGGCCCGGGCAGAATTGGAAGTCCAGATAGAGACCATGACCGAGGAGCTGACCTACCTTAAGACAAACCACCAAGAGGTATGGTATAAGTAAAGACTCCACACAAGATGTGGGATCTGTGGGATTCCTGACACCCAACACAGCTGGTAGGAGCCAGATCCTAGTAACACCTAGATTCAAGTCTTCACATCCTTACAGTTAGTCGTGTTCAAGCGAGAGGCTTTATGTTGTGCCCAAGAACTTTAGATCTTCCAGTCATGCGAGTGTGTGTGATTGCATGAATCAAAGATGGTTTCAGTATAGCACGGTATGTTGAGTAACCCCATGTAGATGACAACTTCACAAAAGGCGATGGAAGCAAATCTTAACCAGAAGACGACTTTCTGAATCCTACAGAACTTGTGATGGTTCTCTGGGATATTGACTCAATAATTGGTGATGTGGAAGTCAAGTTACGGTGCCACACACAGTTGTGTAAGTGAATATAAATTCACGAAGCATGGTTGCGAATGCACATCACTAGATGCACCAAGTTCGTACAATTGCGCTCATAGAACAGCTTACAAAAATAGCAGGAACTCTATCATGACCACATTAAAATTGCAAAAAAAGAGTACTACTCAAAGAAAATAATGGACACTAATCTAGACCAAAAGGCAATCTTTAAGATTATAAAATCCTTCACCAATCCCAAAGGATTACAGAAGGAACTACCCCTTCACAAACTCCGTGCAATGACATTTCAAACTACTTCGAAGACAAAATTATTAAGATTCAAAAGAATTTTCCTACCACTCCTAGCAATAATGAGTCCACAGACTCAGCTCCCTGCCACGCTGCCCACTGTATCACGACCTTCAAACCAGTATCACTAGAATCAACCTATGATACCATCATGAGCTGCAAATCAGGATCCCCATTAGATCAACCCTGTCATAAATCAAATTGTTAACTCCTCACTAAGTACGGGTGTTGTTCCAGACGAATGGAAGCTTGCCCTGGTCAAACCCCTCAAAACGAAACAGAATATTGATTCCTCGGTTCTTTCCAATCTCCGGCCCATTTCACTGCTCCCTGTCTTGGGTAAAATAACTGAGAAATGTGTGCATAAAGAGCTTTCAAGATTCATTGAATCTGCTAATATTCTTCATCTTCAACAATCAGGTTTCCGTCCAAGGCACTCAACTGAATCAGCTCTTCTGGAAGTCACGGAGGCACTAAAAACTCTAGCAGACAAGGGAAGGAAAGCAGTCCTGATCTTACTTGATTTATCGGCTGCGTTCTATACTATCTCACACGACATCCTCTTGAAGAGACTCAAATGTGGCGGTATTTCAGGTACTGCTCTAGAATGGATTAAATCATTCTTAACCAACCGAAGACAAACGGTATCCCTAGGCCCCTTTCTTTCAACAGAGAAAATCATAACAACAGGAGTCCCGCAGGGCTCCTCTCTAAGCCCTCTGTTGTTAAATATTTATATGGCCCCTCTCATCACTTTTATAAGCTCTTTCGGAATCGAAGTAACATCTTATGCAGACGATACTCAAATGATCGTTTCTCTTGACAACGATAACACAGATGCCGAAGCGAACTTTAAAATTTGCCTATCACAAGTTATACAGTGGATGAGGGATAACCATTTGCAATGTAACACCGATAAAACTGAAATTCTGCCTATTGGGAGAAATGTTACCTTCATCCCGGATAGATGGTAGCCAGAAGGAACTACCCCCCTCCAGATATGGTTAAAGTAGCTAAAAACCTAGGATTACAGTTCCATTCCGCTCTGTCCTTTCTCCCTCATGCGTTATCCACAGCAGGGACCTGCTTTAGCCTAATAAGATCATTAAAGACATTCTTTGATCTGATCCCATTTCCAGCAAAGAAATCAGTAGCAGTGGCCCTAATCCTTTCGCGCTTAGATTACTGCAATAGCCTCTTTGCAGGGGCTAATAAAACTACAATAAAAAGACTACAAGTGGTCCAAAACGCTGCAGCGCACCTTGTTCTGAGACTTCCTTGCAGAGCATTTGCTTCTGCGGTGCTTAAAACCTTGCATTGGCTTCCAATTCATAAAAGAATCCTCTTTAAGATTATTTTAGTTACTCACAGAGCCATGCGTAAGGCAGGACCTAAGTACCCCTCAGCATGATTCTCCCCATATACCACCACCAGGATTCTTAGGTCATCCACAGCCAACCTCCTGAGACCACCTACCATCAAACGATCCACAAAGTGCGGTAAAACTGTTGCCGTCCTGGGGTCCAAAGCCTGGAACGCACTTCCAATCAGCTTAAGACTACAGGAATCGGAATCCCTTTTTAGGAAGGCACTGAAAACATGGATATATAATATCCCCGATGTCCACTGCTTTGCGTTAATCTAGACAGATCTCAGGCGGAATTCCCATTGTACCCTCCCCTTTCCTCTATTCCTTAGCGCCAGGATGCTCCTTGCGGAGTGACAGTTCGCGCTTAATAAAAGCCTATTTACATTTACATTTACCAATGTGCATCTATACACATACAGAAAGAGGGTAACGTAGTAAACAGGAGTGCAGCTTTCCAAACTCACTGAAGGCATAGAAAGAAATAGTCCCACATCCTACACCAAATACACCCAGGATTACTAAGTTGTACACAGATGGGTGAAAGCCCAAAGTTGTGGCCTTTGACCCACACTTATAAAGTTTAGCAACAACACAGCTATCTCATACCTTTTGTACACTTTTAAATGGTATAAAATACAATATAGAAAAATGCCTAAAAGTGAAAGGACGGTCCTTTTATAGTCACCCTGTTGACTGAGGCCACTAAAGCAGACACAGCGACCTGATGGACCCTAGCAGGGAGCCATAGCATTGTGCGACCAATTAATAAGAGTAGAGTGGGTACCAGACTGTGCACTAGAGGGCCAATTGTGTAGCTGCGCAGCACTGCCTGCCTGCCAAGTTCCCTTCATGAATTTGGGGCGTTCACCATTGTGGAGGTGAGATCAATCCACTGGAGGCTATGCTTGACATTTTCAATGCCCACACCTGTCCTCATAGCGCTTTAACAAAGGGAGGGGGCCGCATGGTCAATTTATCTGAGGATGTATATGGTCATTTACCTTAGTATGTGGACTTTGATCCGGAAATATGGTTCAGTGAATTAAGTGCTTGTTGCTGACAACTGCTGTCTTCTGCAGGCCCATGAGACCCAATCCAGATGAGCCGACTAAAGCTTCCATCCTTCTGGTAAACTGAGTACCCCTGCATAGCACCTGCTGTTTACAGCGCATAGAAATGTTAGCAGTGTGGCACGAAGAGCTATATGTAGGGCAAGCTGCTACATTCTCTTACACCTAGGAGCAGATTAGAAGGAGCAAGGGCCGTACTAGGGACCTAATTTACAACATACGAGATTTACAGCTTTACGATTGACTTACTCCAGTAAATACGAGTAATTACGAACTGCGAACATCTGCTTTACATGAAGTAAGGGTGCGTAAGTTACTCATAAAAGTAGAACTTGCACGCTTAAATTTACACTAAAGTTAGTACTCCTAGGTATGTTGCAAATGAGTGGTTAGGGATATCCAGTGTAAATGTATCGAATATTAATGAGCAGTTGTAAGTGCTTATGTCAAACTTATCTGCACACACTAAAATGTCCAGCTGCAGAAAGTGTGAAAGGAGCACAGATCAACCAAAAGCCCCAAGGTGGGAAGGGAGGACAAAATTACTTGTAAGTATACAACGTAGCAATAATAATTACAACAACAGCAGCAGTAATAATAATAACAATAATAATAATAATAATAATAATGATAATGATAACGATGATGATAATAAAAATACAAATAATGGTAATACTAATGATAATGATAATAATAATAATAATAATAATAATAATAATAATAATAATAATAATAATAATAATGATGATGATGTTGATGATGATGATAATAATAATAATGATTAGTTGCCACAGTTTTGAGATTAAACTCCCTGTGAATAACAGAAATGCCTATTATCCTGCTCAGTGGTGCTTATCTAACCCACCTCAGAGTGATAGGAGGTTGATTCAGACCTGTCAAGATTTAAATATGCGGACTTCATATCGCACAGATGGTAGCCTGGATGGTTTAATCCAGACTTTTGGTTTAGGTGATTATGCTCAGGACACATATTCCCGGAATATTTCAATGTAACAGATTTGTATATTTTTTTTTCCTATTATATTCTCTATATTACTCAATTCCTGTTATCTCTAATTACTTTGCAATAATAAAATCTATTGAACTAAAATAATAAAACCATGATTGTATTGAGGATTTACAAAATATGGGCCTATTATTCTTGTTCCCCTAAATGTTACTTATGTCATCATCCTTGACAGGATGGAAGGATCACCTCTCTGTTGGCCACAGATATAGGCAGCTTGGTGCTTGTCTGAGCTGCTTGTGTTTCCAGATATAGCTCACATATGTTTTTCTTGTAACAGGAGCTCAAGGAGCTACAGGGCCAGGCCGCTGGCCAGGTCAATGTGGAGATTGATGCCGCTCCGGGGGTCGCGCTGACCAAGCGCCTAAAAGACATGAGGACCGATTACGAGATACTCACTGAGAAGAACCGCATGGAGGCCGAGCAGTGGTTTATCCAGAAGGTACCATTTAGGAAGAAAGATAGGGGTGTGGAAAGGGGGGAGGAAGGAAAGACAGGGAAGACACAGCAAAGTTGAATGTTCCACACTTGCTAGGCCAGCCTCCTGTCGCTCCCATTGCACATACTCGATTGCTTAGTCTCGGCATTCTTTTCGCTATACCCCTCTCTACAATGGTGTTCCATTTCTCTGTCTTTCACCCTCTACTGTTCGCCACCTATATGCCTCTTGTGGCTTCTCTGAGCCCACTCTCCAGCACTTCTTAGTGTTGACTTCCAGACCCGTCTTCTCTTAAATACCTTTCCCTGCCACGCAACTTCCCCGCTGCGTGACTACCCCCATGCGACACCCCCACCCGACACCCCCACCCACAAGCCATGCCGGCCGCCACTGCTTAAATCACCACTAAGTAAAACCCATGGGGTTCTTACGTTCCTAAAGAAAGAACGAAAACAATACAAGAAAGAGAAAATGCAGTTTGAAAGGAAGAGATCTGTAATGGAGGACTGGAGAGAGACTAGGAGAAGAAATTATGGCAGGCCAACAAAAGCGAAAAGAAACTAAAGAGAGACACATAGGCCCTGAGTGTATGTTGAGGAGTTATTTATTAACCCTGTTAAATAAGATACCACAGGATACGTTATTTGCCGGATGCGATAAATAACACCTAGTACGCGTTTATGGAAAATAACATGCAGATTTTGGTGTATAATGCACCAAAATCTGCATGATACTGTAAATAGCATATGTTTTCCCCTATAAAACTTCAGCAGGTTTGACCTGCCAAAATGTTACGTATTTTGGGGCATATCAGCAAGGGCCGACGATAATTATCGCTAAGCGCACTTAGCGCTAGGATAATTATCGCCGGCTATCGTGGAATTTTATCGCTGAGATAGCGTGCTATCAGCAACGCTTATCTCAAAAGCGATAAAATTCCTCGCGCTAACAGCCAAAAGTAAGATTATAGCTGAAAATTCAGCGATAATCTCACACATTTTGGCGTTAGCTTGCTGATAAGGCAGGGCATACTTAGCCATTATATCCACCTTACATTAGATATAATGGCTAAGTCAGGGTGAAAGCAGGCGTAAGGAAAGTAGCGTTAACTGTGGTTAACGCTACTTTTCTTATCTCTATGCCTGTTAGCGATTCCCTTGATAACTGGAGAAATGTCGGTTAGCGGCATTTCTCCTGTTATTTTGGGACGGAACGCCCACTTTGCATCTCATTAGAGATGCAAAGGTGGGCATTATGGGAAAGGGAGCTAAAGAAAGGAATCACGCTTTAGCGTGACCTTGATGATTAAGCAATAAAATTATCGCCGCTTTTCGTCCGAAAACGGACGCTAAAGCGGCGATAATTTGTCATCGCCAGCTTGCTGATATGCCCCTTTGTTTTTTTTAATGCATCCTATAATTATCAGATGCGTTAAATAAAACCAAACTTGCAATTCCGTCCCGTGCATCTTTACGCACGGGATGGAATTAACCTCCTAACTTGTAATCAGGCCGAAGAGTACAAGTGTGGAAATAAGCCAAGATAAGAGAATGAACCTGTAAATGTTGTCAAATGCACTAAAATCCAAAAGCTGCCTTAGCCTTTTTTTAACAGACACTAGCTGAAATAAGGAGACTTTGCTTCACTGTAGCTAACCACTTGTTGCTCTTTGCTTCTCCTTGTAGAGTCTTGAGTTGAAGCGGGAGATGACCAAGGGCGTCGAAGAAGTGCAGACAACGACCACCGAAGTGTCCGAGCAGAGGCGTCTAGCTCAAAGCGCGGAGACCGAGATTCAGTCCCAACTGGCCATGGTAAAGGCACTCTGCTGGGTGGAACACACAGTCAGTCGATAGAGGGTACTCAAACTTATTTATTTATATCATTTATAAAGCGCACATACACCGTGAGGTACTTTGGCACTAGTGGGGATCAACTGAATCAATGTAAGCCCAAACTGGGCTTAATACCTTAGTGTAAGAATAGCTGAGCTCTTGAAAAAATTCCTGAGCAGGAGGTCTGCCTCCCTTTAGATCTCTCCTGGAAAGAGTCTGATTCTTATTTCAACCAGGGGTTTTCCACAGTTGGAAGGGGAATGGAGCACCTCCCAGAGTTGTTTGGGGTATAAAGGAAGGGATTTCTCAGTAGGGAAAACTTATTTGCCCTGGAGAAAACAAGTGCACAGTTCACAGGGAATTCTATTCTCCCTGTGTGTGAATATATCACACGACCTTCCAACGAATATTCATGGAAAACTGCACCTAGGGCAACTTTTCATGTATATTCCTGGCAATGTTTGTGAAATTCAGAAAGTAGTAATTCTACACTTGCACGTAGATGTACATGTGTAATGTCTTGATTTAATACTTTCTTTGTGAACCAGGTCCAGTATATTTGGGTAAACTCAGTAGGCCGGATTCACAAAAGTAATCTGAGACAAAATCCTAACTTTACGACTTTCGGTATTCATAAATGGCATTTAGGAGTACTAAAGTTAGGATTCATCCAGATCCTATCACCCAGTGATTGGATCTGCCTAGTGGTCTACCATAATGTGAAGTGGAATAACAGAGATGCATATCTATGCTAGACCGAAAACAGCCATTCTCAGCATAGTCTACATCTAAGAGTGTGTGAATTTGTGTAGTCATTTGCACAGTTTTTGTGATGTTTCTGAAAATTACCATAGTTGAGTTAAATGTAGTTTGCCACTGCTTCCAGTGAAAATTAGATGCAAATATGTTGTGCACAAAAATTTATGGAAAAAACTTTTTCTGCATGAGCCAGTGTCATGAGGGCATAAATTAAGCAAATCACATGGGGCCAGATGTATAACCCTAAATTGTGGTCGCAAACGGGCAATCGGCCCGTTTGCGACCGCAATTTAGGGCATGGCCAGGTACAAACATAATTTAGCGAATTGGTAAATTTTTCCAATTCGCAAAATTATGTTTGGGACTACCTATTAGGAAGGAGCATGCCAAGGGCGTCCCTTCCTAATAGAGACTCGCATTTGTATGTATGAATGTTTAGCGACGGCATTTGCGTTAAAAAAACACTCGCAATTTGCCACCTACTTCAAGTAGGTGGTAAACCATTTGCATACAGGAAGGGGTCACTAGGGTACACCTTCCCCTTTGTGAATGGGTCAAGAATTATTTTTTAAACTGCCCTTAAAAAATGAAACTGAAAAGTTAAATTTTTCTTTTTTTTAAATGCAGCCCGTTTTCCTTTAAGGAAAACAGACTGCATTTAAAAAAAAACTGCTTTATTTAAAAGCAGTGTTACAGCAAACAAATGATGTACGGAATGCTGACAGTGCAAACATTCTCCCCCCGTCCATAAATCCATCGTTCTTTTGAGCACTACGCCACCCCAGTTTGGACCAAACCATATGCAAATCAGTCTTGACCCTGTGCCCCATGGGAACAGTCCAGCCCGAACTGCCAGGCCAAGTCCTCCCTGGACCGGAAACAAGCACCCTGGGACCAGTTTCAGGGTATGTCACCCTTCTTCAGCCAGGCTAGCTTGAATCCAGTGGCGCAGTGAGCAAGGGACCCACGTCTGGGCATACCCATCCAACTTAGGGCGAAAAGTGTTACAGCAAACAAATGATGGACGCAATGCTGACAGTGCAAACATTCTCCCCCAGTCAAAAGATCAGGGTTAAATCCATCGATCTTTTGCCCACTACACCATCCCAGTTTGGACCAAGCCATATGCAAATCAGTCTTGACCCTGTGTCCCATGGGAACAGTCCAGCCCGAACTGCCAGGCCAGGTCCTCCCTGGACCGGAAACAAGCATCCTGTGACCGGTTTCAGGGTATGTCACCCTTCTTCAGTCAGGCTAGCTTGAATCCAGTGGCGCAGTGAGCAAACGATGAATTTAGGCCCAGATCTCTGTACTGGGGTGAATGTATGACATTGTTCTGCATTCCGTCTATGAACTGTTGTTTTTGAATTTGTCACCATGAGTGGGAAGGGTATGCCCAGACGTGGGTCCCGTGCTCTCCATGCCACTGGAATCAAGCTATCCTGGCTGAAGAGGGGTGAAACCCCCAAAACGGTCCTAGGATACTAGTTTCCAGTCCAGGGAGGACCTGGTTTGGCAGTTCGGGCTGGACTGTACCCATGAGGCACAGGGTCAAGACTGATTTGTATATGGCTGGTTTCAAACTGGAACGGCATGGTGAGCAAAAAAACAATGGATTTAGGCCCAGATCTCTGTACTGGGGTGAATGTATGACATTGTTCTGCATTCTGTCCATCAACTGTTGTTTTTTAATTTATTTAAAAGCAGTCACAGACATGGTAGTCTTCTGACCCCAGCAGGCCACGATCCCTGTGAATGCTAGCCATTCTTATGGGGTGGCAAATTGCGCCTGCCCCATTAATGTTAATGAGGCATGCAATTTGCCACCCCATTAGGAATAGCAAACAGTGTCTGACACGCAAATTGCGAGTTGCAAATTCGACGCAATTTGCGAGTCGTACATCTGGCCCATGAAGCGAACTTTCAGGAAAATATGTGTGCCAGAAACTTACAAAATTTCACTAGCATAATTAAAATTTATCCTAGGCTTACCTTGGAGTGATCATGAGCTACATGTTGATAATAGGTAGAATGTCCTTTGCAAAAGAGATTTGTGGGAGAAAGATGGCAACTTTAGTTTGTTAATAGAATAGTGTCCCCTTTTAAAGTAACTATCACAACGTAAAAAATGTGAGCCAAGGTCTCCGTTTTCTATGACATGCACAGTGCTTAATTTGAGCCGGTGCTTTCCAGTGCTCAGCACCTGCACTTAATTGCCGGCACTGGCACTTGGAACAGCTGCTCATTTAAAGATGAGCAGGAAAAAAGTTATTTAATAATTCAATACATGTTTAAAACAACTAATACCAGCCACCCAAACCATTTTTAAAGCTCGGGGGCCTTGAACAGTCTGAATTCTCACACTTGTAGCAGTGTGATGGTTAATAATTGTGAAAGTTCTGTTATTGGCAGCGCTAGGAGGGGCAATGTGTAGTGCAAATTGCGGTGGCCTCATCACGAAGGCCCCGGCACTTATTTGTTTACAATTTAAGCACTGGACGTGCATGAAAATATGTGGTGCTAGTCCATCACTGGCCTATCTATCACGTATCATGTATCATTATACATTATATATTAAATCAATGTTTTCTGTTTCAGCACACAGAAAACCATTATGCAAAAATAGTAATAAAGATTTAAATACAAAAACAGACTTTGAAGTATAAGGTAACTGTGTTCTAACTGATCAGACTAAGTGATAGGAGTAAGAGGTCATGTGTCAAGGCTGCTTCATGAGACACACCAGTAATCCTCAGTCACAGAACAACCTACCTAATGAACATTGTTTAGGCAGATTGCAAATTATGAGCCCCTTCGATTGGATCCAAACAGGGATGGAGGCCTGCAAAGAACAACAGACCCCCATCCTTATGTTTCTATCCTCAAAATTGGAATCTTTCCATTTTAAAGCAGTGTGAGTTTCTTAAACAAGCCAGTGCTGCTTTAAAAAACATACAAAATTCCCATCTCGAAAAATATCAAGGAGAGCAGACCACTCAGGCAACCAGCACGATTCCCAAAAAGGAAGGAGCCCCAAAATGACCCTTTTCCCTTTGTCAACCCGTTATCACCTCGTAGAGGTGTCAGTAAATGGACCATAATTAAGGTCTGAAATCGCTGACACATATCTCTCTGAATCGTAATTTGGAATGAATGCCCCTTTAACCAAGAGCGGCCCGTGAAGGTAAGAGCGGTGGGTGGGGTGGGGGGGAGTTGACAGACAACGGCGAGGTAAAGAGAATTTTAAAAAAAACGAAAACCACTTACCTGACGCTCTCCGCATTGCCGACTCAGGGATGCGGCACGAGCAAGATAAGTGGTTTTCTGTTTTTTTATTTAACTTTAACTCACTGTCGTCTGTCAACTCGCCCCTACCCCGCCCCACTGCTCTTACCTCCACAGGCCGCTCTTGCCTTTAAAGACCCATAAAAATTGCGATTCAATATGGCTCACAAAACCCTTTTTAAAAGATGGAAAACATTGTTGGCTAGTAAACATATTTTATGGCCGCCAGCCAGGCGCGCAACACCCATTGGACTCACAGGGCTTCAGCCTACCCGTCGTGTGTGGCAGCCCGGGATGAGACAGCTTCCCGGCGCACACACAGCCGCACCCGAGCTCTTCATAGGTCTTTAAAAGACCATGTTCATGTTAATGAGGCCTCGCTGTTGTTTCACCCCTTCTAAGAGCCCCTGCAGCTCCACTCTGCCTATGGCTTAAAATATTCAGCCCCCCCAAAAAATTTTCTTAGCCCCCCCCGAAATTTGGCTCTAGTTGCGCCTCTGCCGCCAGCCCAGTGTATTGCAAATCGCTTGGTTTGTGATTGCAAAATCCTTTAGCCCCTTGCCGCTGTTGAAGTTTGTTCTATCTTTTTTCTTATGCGCAATAACCCACTTATCCTCAACCATAATGAGTATCATTCATTGTTTCAGAAAAAAGCCATTGAAGATTCCTTGACAGAGACTGAAAACCGCTATGGTGTGCAGTTGATGCAGATTCAGCTCATCATCACAACCACTGAAGAGCAGCTGTCACAAGTGCGGGGTGACATGGAGCGCCAGAAAGCAGATTACCAGCAGCTCCTGGATATCAAAGTCCGGCTAGAGAGGGAGATTGAGACATACCGCCGCCTGCTGGACGAGGAAGGGTAAGTATAGGCGGGACTAGGAGGCGGCATTCCCTACTTCTAAAGCATTTCCTCACACTGTCTGCCTTAAACGGAAAACAAGTTCACAGTCAAAAACATACTGTTTTACTTTCCAACTAAGACTCTTTCCGTTCATATTACTTTTAACGTTTCTATATTTTTATATTCTCACTTAGAAAACTTTAGAAGAGCTCCCAGCCTTGAGTTCATTTTTAACTAAGAACTACAATAAATAAGTGTTGTGTTTTCCTGTTAAAGTTAAGGAAAGGCTCTGTTTATTTTACATTATTATCAGGCTGCAGATAGCAGAATCTGATAATGAACAGTGCTCCACTCAAATCTGTGACCCATGTAGGTCACAGACGTCCAGACTGAAGCACTGAGGTATTTAACTCTTAAATAAAAGTTGTTCTCAACTCAATATTGGAGTGTGAGAACAAAATTATATTTCTGAATGCTTTTAAAAGAGTGAAAATTAAAATGAAGAGTAAACTTAATGATTAAGTTAACTCTTCCTTTTAATTTTCTCCCTTAAAATGTTTCATTTACAAACAGCTGGCATCTTGTTCCCAGTGGCTGGAAGACATAGTGCCATATTTATAACTAAAAACACAGTCCTTTTCTTTCAAATGGGAAAAATTTTAAGTGAAGAAAAATGTTTCGATGAAACATTGTCTTAATGTTTTTCTCTACTGTAAATTGCCAATTAAGTCCTATTGTTTTATGAAGCATGCTTCTTCACTGTAAATTGTTTGTAAAGACGTTTTGAAATGGGCAAAAATTAAACTAAGTAGTCTTATGTAATGCATATAAACATAAAGTTAAATCTTCAGTTTAATTTTCTCAAAGTTTTCATCTACACACAGCAGGCATCCTAGTGACTGGTAGACATAGTATCAGGATCCATGAACATTAGATTTAAAATCAATGAAACTAGGCGAAGGGTGTCTGGTAACAATGCACACGTTACTTTCCCTTCAGTAGCTTACAATGATGTTCACTGATCAGAAGTAGCTCGCATTACAATAAAAGGTTGGAGACCCCTGCTGTACAGCATTTATAAACGAATAGTCAGTTTCACTACCATCCGAAAATACATCAGACAAGCACATGGTAAACATCTAATAAAGAAATAAAGAGGCAAAAAATCTAACTTTGCGTTTTCTTTTGCTGTTCACCAACACACATAGGAGTGTGCAAAGTTTTTTTCTATAGGTAAAGTTTTTTGGGCTGCCAAGTTAATACAGTGATTTATTGCTTGTCTTTCTTTGAAAGTTGCTGATATAAAGTAGATTTGTGACATCATAGCTGCCTACAATTTGATTGGGTGATGATTTCTTCTAGCCTGCACAAAATATTATAATAGTAAAATGCATGGCACAACTGAATGTCTTGCTCTCTGTTCCCTCATCCCAACTAATAGATATCCCCATGAATAGACAAAGTGAGTATTTTCAAGATATTTCCATTCTATTGGTTTAAAAACTGGTGTTTTGCCTTCAGTGCTTCTTAAAGGCTCCACTTCGGCTGGCCATCAAGGAGAGATTCTATAGCATCCGATTCGCACAATTACGATAAAAAAGGAGCCACATTAGTGTGAGTCTAACATTTGTGTAGCACTGCGATGTCTGCACACAGTGAGGTGTACTTTGCACAAGTGGAATTGCTACTTCCCGGTAAGAAGGTATGATTGAGTGCACCTCCAAGCCTCAGATGCATGAGATGACACATGTGGGTAGCAAGGCCAGCATGACCACAGATATTCCATTTAATTCCCACCTCACGGAACACCCAAGCAACTTTTGTGAATTAGGGCATGCAGGGTGTTCTGCTTGTGTCACAAGTTGACATTAGAGCCTTATGTCAGAAGCTATATGACTCACATATGTGTGCACATAAGTATGTCCCTAACTACCTGCAATTGGACTATTCAGGAGTTCTGTGTGTGTCAAGTTTCTAAAAAGTCCTCCACCATGGCTAATGCTATTTTCAAGGCCACTTTTACAGGTCTTGGGGTTAGGCAGGCCTGATTGGACATTTCTTGACATTTCCCTGAGACTAGCCTTAGAAGTAGTGCTTAATTGGTAGAAGAATAAGTGATGTTGCCCAAAGCACCCCTCAGAAGCTCACGGCGGGCACCGCGTAAAAAGGCGGTGTAGTTTGGAATCTACTGCATGTCTCTTTAATCCACTACCCGACACTCCCTACCTATCCCTTTATCTGATTTGGAGGTTCCTGCTTTCCCCCATTGTGATGGTGTCTCAGTCTTTCTCTTTCTCCTTCTTTTCCCTTTGTTTGCTTTCCCTCTCTGATCTCGGGAAATGTTGGATATGAAAAAATAAGATCCGTCCCCAAAAAAGTGTGCCGGTGGACCAAACCAGCAACCACCGGCTCAAATTAAGCACTGCTTAGAGGATAACATAGAATCTCAGTGGAACAATCAACAGTAGGGGATGGTTACATGTTATCCCAGGGAAGGTTACATTTAGAAAGTGGAGTTTGACAACAAGAAATGTCATCTCAGGTCAGATATCGAGTTTTCTTTCTGAATATAGGTGGGTTAGATATTAGAAATGAGGAGGATAAATTGCATACTTTTCCTAATAAACCTATGATAAAGACACCATTTGTTTTACATTTTATGCGAAATATTTTTAAATAAAAGCAAGATTTAAACTCAAAGCTACGAGAAAACCCTTTTTACTTGTAGCATTTTGTGACCTCACGGGGATTACCACTATGAACACATGGGAGGCCAGCGCCTTAGGGATCTTCCGAGCACGTAAGCAACAAAAGGTGCAGACTCGTTTTCTTTCCCTAGCGATGCTATTGGCCAAACGCAGCATAGCCATGTACTGGCGATCCCCCACTGGCCCTCCCCTGGCAGCTTGGGTGGGAGCGACACATAAATGGGCGGCGGCAGAGGAGGAGACATTACGGGAGGAGGAAGTTAGAGGGGCCAGCAAGAACCCTATATCAATGGAATGGGCCATGTTACTATTTCGATTCAAGCAATGGACCCCTGGCGAGGACCCTACAGATGACACATTCACACAATCTGCCCCACTAGAGTAGTCCCGCATAGACGGATAGGGCACACTAATGCCGCTGCCGGTCGACCCTAAGAGGAGTTCCAAGCGCGAGTTTACGAGGGGCCACACCCACACGACAATTATACACTCGGTCACGCGGTCCGGAGGTGAATTTCCATGCCCTTCCCCTAGTTTAAACCTGTGTTACACCCCTGTTCACGTGACATAGTAGTCATGCGTATCCATGGGACACACACACACTGGAAAGATGTGAATGATGTATGATATATTAAATCTGAAAATGTCAATAAAAATATGTTACAAAAAAAAAAAAAAAAGGAAAAAATAGGGAAAAAATTATACAAAAGAAAAATCAGTCTAATAGATGTACAGATGAAGAATGGCTGAAGAACTAGACAATAATTTTAAGTGTGGCCAGCAGTTTGTGATGTGCAAAACAATCTGACCGGAGTGGTGTTTATTTATTTATTCGTTTATTTATTTACTGCAGAGGGCGTTTGTCGATAGACAACGTAGACGAATCTTCTGCCGGAGCGGCTTCGATGTCAGTGAGCTCATCAATGTCGGTGTCCAAGTCTTCAGGAGTTGCATCAATGGAAGAGTCACAATCCAAATTTGCTTCAGGCGGCTCCTCCTTTGCAGGGTCTTTGTCTAAGTCATCTGCCTCAGAGAGCTCAGCCAGGTTCTCAGGTGGGACAGCACAAGCCAAATCATCAGGTGGTGCCGTGGTGATGGAAGCATCTCAGTCCCTCTCGTCATCCTCTGAGGGACTGGTGGTGGAAGGTGGGCAGTCCATGGCCATGTCCGGCTCCCAAGTGAGATTTTCTGTGGGAGGGTCATCCCAGTCCAGCTCTCAGTCACAGGCCAGATATTCTATGTCTAGCAGTTCAGGAATGGCAAGCATGTCCAGTGGCTCCCAGTCAAGAACCGCTACTTCATCAGGGGAGTCTAAGAGAGGAGGGCGGAATTACTGGTAAACTAGAAAGACCCCAGTCCTTCACAATTCCTCTGCTCATGCATGGTATAAAGAGCACCATCCAACAAAAAGAACAAATATCAGGCAGCTATACCAAAATATCCCAGGTTATTGGAAAACATTCCCAAAAGAGATACCAGAGTATCATTATTACTTATGCCTGGTCGTCTCTGCATACATAGAGAGTAGTTGGGATTTTATTTAATTGAAATTGTCCAAAATTAGGCAATGGAGTAATTTGTCAGACCAAGTCTGAATGATTTTGCTATGTACATCAACGAGGCACCAATGAATATGGCACCAATATGTGACCCAGGCCAGGGGTAGATTTCAAGTTATTTTAACTAAGATGTTCAAATCTACTTTGAGGAATTTGTCACTGAAACATGAAGAAGCCAAGGACCAAGTACACCTACTCAAATGTTAGGGAGATGACAAGATGTGGGAGTTGACAGGAGAGGCATGGGGTAATCTGTTTACAGCACCCCTTAGTGGGAAAGGCAGATAGCAGTCTAGTTTAGCATGACCTTAATAGAACCTAATTCAGTTAGTTAATCTCCTTGAGAAATGTTGCAGACTAACAGATTGCTTATAATGTGGCTGGATTGGTCAGTTTACTATGTGTTGGATGACAGGCTTGTCGTTTATAGAAATCAGTTAGTGCATCAGATTACTCTCTGCATCTTAATAAAGCTTTGCTAAACACACATCACGTTGTCTGTGTCTTTTTTTACCATCTAATTACCTGGGTACCAGCTATACAAAAATCTACATTTTCACAAAATATATATTTTGCTGTGCTGGAAAATCAGCAGAATTAAAGTAGGCGATAAATGGGTCCATTACAACAAATAATTTATTAGTGAAGACGTCAGGTAAACCACCAGCAGTCTTATGGCTGTAAATTACAAACTCCGTACTTAATGTGGTCCTGAGAGTAAGGTGCCTTACCTTATGGCACTCATGGTACTCTCTATATGGGTATAAGCCAGACTTGCATGTCACTGTATTTTCTGCTATTTCTCAATAATTAATTTTGTCACTAAAATAATTGGTATTCATATATATATTCACTGAAAAAACCATAGGTTTCACACACGTTATAGTTAGGAATTAGCATTTAAAAAACCTTGCAAATTCACTGAAAAAACCATAGGTTTCACACATGTTATAGTTAGCTGGACATTTTACTGATAAAAAAACCAATGAAATTCCCCCGTTATAGTTACTGTAGGCAACTATAACTCACGCGACCGTAATCCTCTGCTGATGCTAATACTGTATTTAGACACTTATTTGCCCATGTCTTCTTCCATTAAATTTTAGCTATACATATATTACAAATATTTTTTTTTCATAAAGACACATATGTCATCAGCAGAGGATTACGGTCGCGTGAGTTATAGTTGCCTACAGTAACTATAACGGGGGAATTTCATTGGTTTTTTATCAGTAAAATGTCCAGCTAACTATAACATGTGTGAAACCTATGGTTTTTTCAGTGAATTTGCAAGGTTTTTTAAATGCTAATTCCTAACTATAACGTGTGTGAAACCTATGGTTTTTTCAGTGAATTTGTACGTTTTTTTAAATGCTAAGTTACTTTACGCCATTTGTGGCGTGCGTGCCCACTTAACGCAGTTCGTTCCGTACGCGCACGGTGCGCTTCGCGCACCGTGCGCGCACAGTGAGCACACGGTGCTCTTTGCGCACCGCGTGCCCACGTTACGCTACATGGGCCATGAACGCACGATGCGCTTCGCGCACCGTGCGCACATGGAGGACATATGATGAGCATCGCTGTGATAGGTAAAATATATGTTATGTTTACCATATATAAGCCATTCACAAAAGGTCCACTTCGTGCACCTTTTGCACACGGGGTGGGGAGAAAGTGGATATTTTTTTTTTTATTTTATTATTTCATATCGTACGCGTACGGTAAGCGTAATCGGCGAAATTTTAGAAAAAATTAAAATTGCCGTTTTTCACTTGGGGGATCGTTGGGGACTCCGTGGACATGGCTAGGTGCTTGGGAGCTGTCTAAACAGCCCCTTTACATGTTTTGGGACTTTGTTTTTCAATCCCCTGTCAGAGTGCGAGAGAGAAAATGGCGGCCGCCGCTTCCTGGTTTCAACCGATTCGAATGTTTACTAAGATCTAAGGGCCAATCAGAATCGCGCTCGCGCACGTCACCGTACGCGTACGGTAAGCGCACCGTAAGCGCACCGTAAGCTGGCTCAGATATATATATTGATGTAAAGGCTATTTTCTCAGAATCTACTGAACAGATTTACACCAAACCTACAAAAGGCACTTCCTTGACCTGAGGACTACCTCTCTGCCAAATTTCATTAAATTCTGTTCAGCCGTTCGGGCTGTAGCTCTGTCTAAAGGTCCTATGGAAAAATGCATGGGAAAAACGCGTTTTGGGACCCCCCTTTTATCTCAGCCCCCGCTTGACGAATCCCCCCGAGACTTTCAGGGTAGGAGCGGAGCGTAGCGCCCCACCTATTTTGAAAAATTCGCGAGGATTCGTCAACCGGCGCCAAAGTCATTCAAAATAGAATGTTGCGGATTTCCTATGGAAACGTGGTCCTAACTATAACTATCTACTGGCGACTGCCAGTAGATAATATATATATATATAGTGCCCGAGGGGTCCCCGCCAAGCAGGAAGAAAATACCATTGTCAATTTAGCTAACATCAACCTGTCAGTAACAGAAACTCAATTATTATCTTTAGGATTGTCCTTTTGCCCAGAATCCAACTTTCAATATACTAGAACAAGAGCTGATGTTTATCAATTTATCAGAAAACTTAAACTCAAGAAATTCCATCAACAAAGAACTTCAGTTGACCCAATGGCTTCAAAAATAACAGCCACACATGACAATGACTCCCCAGGGCTATTAGTTTCAGATATAGGCCTATACCGGGACGTGTGCCAACTGGGCAGTGGAGACCAACTGAACAGTCAGGATATTAGTCTATTGGGGGGACAGGCAAGGCCAGAAACACCATTTAAAACAAAATCAAAATTTGTTCCACTAATGGCCCGAGATGGACGTGACACTTTTAGCGACCATGTAGTCAGTCAGATTAAGAAATTGAACTATGTCATCAATAGCTCGAAAAAAACATATACAAACAGAGAAAGAAAATACAACCAATTAATGGTTAAATTACAAAATGAAAATGTGGTTATAAGAACCTCTGACAAAGGCGGAAACATTGTCCTTTGGCCTAAGGAAGACTATATGAAGGAAGCATACAGTCAGTTAAATGATCTTCAATGCTACAGAAAAAGTACACCACTCAAGTATAAAAGTATTCAGGACGCTTTGTTTAAGAATTTATTAGCCTGGAAAAGTTTGGGGCTTCTCAGCGGGGATGAATATGGTTTTATTAAAAAAGAACATCCGCTAGTGCCCACCATCTATTTCATACCAAAAGTCCACAAGAACTTTAAGAACCCAATGGGCAGGCCCATCATTGCAGCATGTGACGGGCCACTAGAAAATCTTTCCAGATACATTGACTTTTTTCTACAGGTCCATATGAAGGAACTTAAGACATATGTACATGACACAAGTGATTTTTTAAACAAAATCAAAGATTTGTCCTGGGACCCAGGTTTGCTGCTTGTGACATTGGATGTCTGTTCGCTATATACTTGTATCAGAAACAGGGATGGGCTAAGTGCCGTGGAGTACTTTCTTAGCACAAGACCAATGATGTATGCACAACATACACGTATGTTGTTAGATATGTTGCTTTTTAGTCTTGAAAACAATCTATTCCTTTTTAATGGCCAGTTTTTCCAACAGATTCAGGGAGTCGCAATGGGGGTCAGCTTCTCCCCGAGCTATGCCTGCCTTTTCATGGGCTGGTGGGAGGAACTGGTCCTCATGCACAAATATGAACAAATATATACCACCAACATTGTCTCCTGGTTGCGTTTTATTGACGATCTTTTTATTGTATGGCGAGGAAGTGAAGAAGATGCTATAAAATTCATAGATGAATTCAATCAAAACGATTTTAATCTTAAATTTACTTTTAACATCAGCAGGCACTCAGTGACCTTTTTAGATGTTCAAATTTTATTACAAAATAATGTCTTAACTACTACCCTTTTTAGAAAACCAACGCAGGTAATACAGTTTTACATGCGTCCAGCGCTCATCCTCCACATTTGATCAGGAGCATCCCGTATGGGGTGATGCTCCGCATCCAACGCATATGCAGCAATATAGAGGATGTAAGAATCAAGCAAACTGAAAGCTGCAAACGGTTTCTAGCTAGAGGTTACAGTACAAGAACAGTTCTGGCCGCTATAAGAAGATCTCAAGCAAGGGCTAGGGAGGATCTCATAGCCTACAAGTTTAAACCACCTGAAGAATTATCCCAGCAGAATACACAACCTGTAAGACTTATTTTAACATACTCTAAACAGGAGAAACAGTTGAGGAGCATCATGAGACGTAATTGGCACTTTATTCAAGAAGATCTTGTAATAGGTGACCAGATGCCCTCCAATCCCTCTATTACATTTAGAAGATCTATGAGTATGGGGAACATGTTGGTCAACAATAATCAGGAGAGTTGCCGTAAAGATATGTGGTTGACTATTAGAAAAGGATTTTTCAAATGTCTGTCATGTAAGGCTTGCCAGTTTGGTATTAATGTAAAAACGCTTAAAACTGCTTTCTCTGACACTGTTAGAGAAATTAAGCAACATTTAACATGCAAGACAGAATATTCTTTCTATGTACTAGAATGTGATTGTCAATTAAAATATATAGGGAGTACCAAACTGGCCGTCCATAAACGAATTCTCCAACATATCAGGGCAATAACCAATAAAGATCAAAATTACCCTGTTGCTAGACATTTCCAATCAGTCCATAGCAGCAATCCACAGTATCTGAAATATTATGCCATTAAAGCCATCCCAATTACAAAAAGAGGAGGTGACAGAGAAGCAAAATTGAGACGCCTGGCGACTAGTTATATATTAGAGTTTGACTCTAAATGCCCAGGCGGACTCAATACTACGGAAGATCTCCATACCTTCTTATGATTAATTCTTGGAGTCTTCTTAGAAAAAAACATGGTGAGGGATCGGTCAACTCAAGATCAAATTGAAGCAAATTAAATTGAATTGAATCAGATAAAATTGAGGTTCAGGTTGTCCTTCATCGTTTTCCCTTAGGATAAGTCAATACATTGTTGGTGTTTTAATCTATTTTGTATTAATTCTGTATTAACCTGGTTTTAATGATTGGTATTAGACACAGGGTAATTTTATTATCCTAATTTTACCATTGTGTTTTATTTCCAGTCAGTTTTATAGGGTTTTTATAGTATTTATGGTATATATGATTCTAACATTGTATTTTCACTGCTCCTTCACATCTTCTTAAATCTTCTCTGGTCATTTTTAGAAAATTTGGAAAGAAAAATCTTGATTGGTTATATCAAAATGAAAAATGAAAAATAATTTTAGTATCAACAACGCGGCATTTGCACAATCCTGTCATTTGGAAATCATGTTTTCCCTCAATTTTGCACTTTTTTTTGCTTTTATGCTTCTTTGTACCTTGATCTGAGGTACTGTAGCACTAAAGCACTTTACTAACTAATATTAAGTTGTTTGGAAAAATTAGGGGTCCACTTTAATGCATAATATTCACTATGTGAATAATGAAAATGCATGACAGTGGATTGACCCAAACTAAGTATTGGTATCAATTGTGTCTATATACACTGGCTTGAAAAGTTAGTATGCCAATAACAAGTGACACGATTGACTGGCTAGCAGGAAGCCATCAGTAGATTTTTCATTCTCTACATACAAATGTTAAAATATGCACAGGCATATTTTTTCACATTTTTTTCAATTTTTTCATAGTTTATTGTTTCATTCGGGTGAGCACATATCTTATTTATATTTATTTTAATTTTATTTTTCATATACAATGATTCATGAAATGGTCTTACAGCATTGCTCTAGACGGCATTTATGCCAGTATTTTGATGATGACTTTGAATCATATGGAAAATGACATTGATATTTATATCTAAATATTGGTTTATATATTTTGTACCAAGTGTATATGATCAATGGGAGTATTTAAAAATACTACAAGCATTTATGCGTGTATTATATTGAGTGTAAGCTGAGGATTATCAAGTATTTTGTTTATGTTCATGAATTTATTTCAGCACTGACACTTTAAAAAGCGGGACACTGTTTTGAGCGCTGTCAGTCGTGATCAAGGCCGCTTGTACGGCCGAAACGCGTAATGGCAGAGGACTGAATAATAAATAATCTGCACAACAGAAGGTCTGCACTCATTTCAAATTGGATGTGCTACGAGTCAAAGAGATATATATATAGATATATATATATATACATCTATATATTACCTACTGGCGGTCGCCAGTAGGTAGTAATAGTTAGGACCTATTATCCATAGGAAATCCGCAACATTCTATTTGGAATAACTTTGGCGCCGGTTGACGAATCTTCGTGAAATTTTCAAACCTGGTGGGGCACTTTGGTCCGCTCCTATCCTGAAAGTCTCGGGGTGATTTGTCAAGCGGGGGCCGAGAAAAAAGGGGGGTCCCAAAACGTGTTTTCCCCATGCAATTTTCCATAGGAACACTTAATCGCAGCTACAGCCCGAACTGCAGAACGGAATTACACCAAATTTGGCAAAAAGGTAGCCCTTGGCTCAGAGTCGTGCCTTTTTGTTAAATTGTGTAAATCCGTTCAGTAGTTCCTGAGAAAATCAAAAGTAAAATCACATATATATCTGGGCAGAGCCTAACCACACATCTCATCGTGAGATCTGATTGGCTGTCATCACTTCATCCGAGAAGTGTTGGCAGCCATCTTGGGACCAACATGCATGATAGCACCTCATTAAAAAGCATTGCAGTTAATAGAAGATGTTAAGACTTTAGTTACATTATAAATCATTGGTTGATGGTACCATACTCATTTTAGGAATTGTGGTGTGTTCTAAGGGGATTTTACCATGTGAAAAAGCCTTCTGCTGGGATATCATGAATCATGTTTGAGAGAAAACTATTTTCTCATGCTTTTCCCGCAGAGGTTTAGAAGGTGATCTATAAGCTAAACTGAGAGCATATTTTCTGTAAATTCACATTATCTTTCTCAGTCATGTGAGAATGAAGTCTGACATTCTCAGTAAAACATGTACATCCAACAAGGGCAGAGACTGTCAGTTGATTCCTTTGTGTTCTACTGCAGCTTCCCAGAATGTTCTAGAGAACAACAAGAGCGCTAACAGTCCTACTTATGACAAACGTATTGCACATCTTGATTGGAGTAAAGTGGTAACTCTTAAAACATTTAATTTAAAAAGGAACAAAATGAGGGGGTTCATTTTGCCATAGAAAGTATGATTACTGTTGCAGAAAGAAAAATGAGGGCACATTTTGAGTGACTTCTCAAATCCTCTTCTATTTCATTAACAAATTCTGACATGCAGACTGAAACATGCACTTTCAATACCAGCAGCAGACTTCCCTGGTGAGCAGCAGCTTTACTACAGTGATCTAATGAGCAACTAGAGTGCTAACATTTAGAATTTATGGCAAATGTGTGACACATTTGAATGCCTTCTTGATGGAATTAAAGTAAAAAACTGAAAGCATTTCCTACTGAGGAGACTGTAGTAAATGAGGAAATTAGGAAACTTCATAACAAATAAATCTCCCAAGATGGCCACCAGAGACAAAAGAGGCCAAATGCAGCACAAATATCACCCAGATGTAGCCCACATGTAGCCCAATGACAGAAGTGTGCAAAACGGTCCTCAGCATTGTATATAGGCCCTGGGGGATGGGGTGCCCGGGGAGAACAGAAATTAGTGATAGGTTCTAATTTGTTTTTTACGGGCAAATTAGTAGTCGCGCACCCAGCGCGGCACTCAGCGCAGCCCCCTGGTGTGCACGCGCTAGGTGCGCGACTCCTAACACATCGAACACATATATGACATCACACGCAAGCACGCGAGCGTCGCGTAAAGTAATACGTATGTGTCGCGTATGCTCCAGGAGTCGCGTACCGATCGCATAGCAATCGCGCAGGAAAATACACACCCATCGCACATACTACGCGGATCCTACAAAACAATCCTAAAATGGCGACTAGGTTCTGCACAGCAATCGAGAAAGGTACGTTTTGGGTGCACGACTCCCCCAAAAAATTGAAAAAAAAACAATAAAGAAAATAATATAAATATATTAAAAAAATATATAAAACAAAAAAAAGTTTCAATATTTGAAAAAAAAAGTAGAATTCCATTAATATTACAAATATATAAGGTTATTTAAAAAATAAAATATGTGAAAATAAATAGTTAAAAAATGTAGAAAATCAGTATCAAAAAAATAAATATAACTATTATTATATTTAAAAATTGTCATTTAAGAAAGCTTTGAAATTCACTGAAAAAAACATAGGTTTCAGACATGTTGTAGTTAGCAATTAACATTTAAAAAACCTTTGAAATTCACTGAAAAAAACATAGATTTCAGACATGGTATAGTTAGGAATTAGCATTTAAAAAACCTTTGAAATTCACTGAAAAAGTGATAGGTTTCAGACATGTTATAGTTAGGAATTAGCATTTAAAAAACTTAGAAATTCACTGGAAAAACCATAGGTTTCAGACATGTAATAATTAGGAATTAGCATTTAAAAAACCTTAGAAATTCACTGAAAAAACTATAGGTTTCATGGGTGTTATAGTTAGCTGGAGATTTCACTCGTACAAAACCATTGAAATTCCTCCGTTATAGTTAGTTCTACTAAATATAACTCGTGCGCCCGCAATCCACTGCTGATGATGTCACATATTAAATCATTCATGACATGGTCAGTGACATCACTGATGACATCACTGATGACATCACTGATGACATCTCAAATAACATCACTGATGACATCACTAATGACATCATCTAGTAGATGTAATATGTGATGTCATCAGCAGTGGATTGCGGGCGCGCGAGTTATAGTTAGTAGAACTAACTATAACGAAGGAATTTCAATGGTTCTGTACGAGTGAAATATTCAGCTAACTATAACACCTCTGAAACCTATGATTGTTTCAGTGAATATATATATATATATATATATATATATATATATATATATATCCAAACCCGGAGGCTCATTGGAGTTTGTTAAATATTTATGTATGCTTCGAGGCAGAGGAATGGGGCAGGCACTACGAGTCCCAGGAGTCCGTTGTCATCTACCCACCTGAGGGTATAAAAGCAATCAATTACAGGACGAGTGCTTGCGCAGAACTGCCAATTTGCATACAGCCCGTGAACAAGGAGCATTTCAGCTCTGAAACGCGTAGGGCTAACTTTGCACTGGGGATGTTGCCGGTTGTTGTCTAAATAAAGGACTCTGCTGGGATTTGCGGTTTCCTGCCTGTGTTTGAGTGCATCTCCGCTGGTGGACACCTTTGAATGAATTATTTCCGGCCAGTCCAGGTCGGGGACGATGCACCGCCACGATAATCTAGTGGACTGCTGAATCTAGATACACTGGAATCACGATAGCAGAAATGCAGGTTTGACTTTTATTTTCACTGGCACCAAACCCGGAGGCTCATTGGAGTTTGTTAAATATTTATGTATGCTTCGAGGCAGAGGAATGGGGCAGGCACTACGAGTCCCAGGAGGCCGTTGTCATCTACCCACCTGAGGGTATAAAAGCAATCAATTACAGGACGAGTGCTTGCGCAGAACTGCCAATTTGCATACAGCCCGTGAACAAGGAGCATTTCAGCTCTGAAACGCGTAAGGCTAACTTTGCACTGGGGATGTTGCCGGTTGTTGTCTAAATAAAGGACTCTGCTGGGATTTGCGGTTTCCTGCCTGTGTTTGAGTGCATCTCCGCTGGTGGACACCTTTGAATGAAATATATATATATATATATATACATATTCCAAACGCAGTCTGACAATAGGAGCGCCTCAACCTCGCGGGTCAGGGCCTGTTTCAGGTGTGTCAGACACCTCAAATATGCCAAAAGACAACACGCTCTCCTTCACCAACGTGTAAACAGGCCACTTCCAAACTCGCTTTTAAGTTTCTTTATTCTGAGGCTAAAACTGGCAGGCAGGCATTACACGTTTTGATTCATGTGAATCTTAATCATATGCCACTGTGCATTTGGTGGGTTCGTCAGCATTTAAATAACGTAACTTGTAAACATTGAAAAAGGACTAAAGTCCACTCTCTCGTGTTTTAAAGCAGCAGTCAATTTTCAAAAAATTTAATAATACGAGTAAAGCAACAGAGGTGAGTACATTTTCTCATTCTTATTCCGGTTCAATCCTTTGAACAAATCGTGTTCATGCCATACATGTTTTCCTCTATTGCAATGTGTACTTGTTAGTTGCTATCATTTCAGGCACCACAATTCCCATAATGCCGCTAAACTGCCGATTTTCCTCTTATTTCACGTTCAATGTTAGTTGTTGGCAAAAACTTGTCCTTGCTTCACTATGCCCAAATGCAATCACTGCTTTACCGGAATGGTCCCATGTCGGGCATAATATTTCACAGGAAAGTCCTGCTACCACCAAGTTATTTGACAGCTTATTACTTGCCTTTCACACTGGTACCCTCGTAGCACGCCGTGCTAAGGGAAATCCCTTCGAGCAAACCCTGGCTGCTGCAAAGTTCACTCTCAATATATATACATATATATACAGAAACAAAGGTATTGGCTAAAATGGGATATAAATGTGGTTTCCATAATTTATGAGACAACATCAAATTTTCTGAACAGTGCAAACATGGCATGCTAGTAATTTTATATATGGTCTACATAGCTTGATGTGCCTTTTCCAGCACTATTAACTGCATTGGGTTTTGTGTAAGCAAACACAATTATCATACTTATCAGACCTTCAAGCATCCATCTTTGGAAAAGACAATAATTAGACTTCAAAACAAAGAAGATCAATGTTTCCTCATTCAGCAAGTACAATTAATGTCCGAACACAAGGTTTATGACCCTCAAGAAAAAGACGGTTTTTCAACAGCCATAAAAAAGGTGCCTCAATGAAAAATAAAATCATGCCGTGTATTGCATAGTAGACTGTTCTATCAAACTGTGTATTTGCATTCGTTTGAGTAATGTGCAGAAATGTACGACTAGCAAAAATATTAATACCATATCGTAAAATTACCAGGCTCTCCTAACACCTGCAAGGAAGCACGATGACCTCCAATTTCCATGCAGAGACAAAAGGGTGCAAAAATGCTAAAACTGCTGGTGTATGTTGATTAAACGAAAATGCAATAATTTATGGATTTTATTGTTCTTTGGAATTTGCTAAACATATAGTATGGTGCTCTGTAGGGCTGATTTATTAATTTCTACCTTGAGTATCCTGCAGTATACTAATAGTGATAAAGACACACAGTTCTGAATATTAAATTGTGATGTGCTCTATGAAACACACCTCATAGTGCTTTGTTTGTTTCCAATACCCACAAATTTGTTTACATACTTTGTAAAAAAATTGGCAACAATATAATTGTGCATTATTGTTTGTTTTCTTCTGAGGTAGTAGTTTTTTGTGTATAGATTTTAAAAATACTTATGTCCAGTTTTTTGTGTTTATAGTTTTTTAAAAATACGTAATTCCACATGGAGCAGCCTTGGGCTCAATTATACATTATGTTTGCTGTTGTTGGAAAGTGGGTTATTAGTAGTGGTCAATATGCATCTACCACTGGCAATAAGACCACTAATATAATGTAGGGCTCAGAATAGGTCTTAGAAAATTATTCCAATGTTCAACCCTTGTTATCTTGGCTGCAAACTGGCAGGCTTAACTTCAAAGACAGCTATGTAAAGCATTTAAAATCACCAATTCATTAAATAATTAAGACACAACAAATAATACAAATCCAAAACCAATGTATAAAAATAGGAAATATTGTTATCTTTAAAATGCCCTGGCCACCCCCTTTTATGCTGACAGGTACTGGTAGTAACTGACTCTGACTGTCTCTGGGCTCTGCCTTACCAGGCCCTGAAAAGATACTTAGAATACAGTGAAAACACCTACATACACTAGGATTCACTATGGGTCAGGGTACCCCTATGATTGGGATGATCTCTCCTATAAGGTCTTAGTACATAATAGGGAAGGTGGGGTCTAAACTACCTTTAAGTCCCTAGCATATAATAGGGCATTGCAGTTTAGAGACCAGGATCCCTTTCCGCACTTGCATGTGTTCACTGCTGAGGCCTGAGGTTAGTTTAAAAGCAGCCTTGTATTGCAGGACTGCTTTTAAAATGCAAACTGTGCCCAAACTCGACTTTGGTGTTTGGTGCGCTTACAAATTATTAAACTATAATGTTTTGGCATATTATGTACTCCGATGGTCTCCCCTAGGTGTCCCAGGGGTCGGGGTCAGGTATTTATAAAGAGGGCTCTTATAAAATAGGTTTTATATGCTCGGGATTTAGTGAAATTGCACATTTCACTTCCCACATTGTAGTAAAGTGCTTCCCAAAATCGACTTTTGTGCTAGGAGTACTGTAGAGTGAGGATATGCAATATTTTCACATATTCAGAACCCCTAAAGTCTCCCCTAGGTATCCATGGGGTGTGCGGGCCAAAAGATATTTGGAGGGTCCTCATAAAAGATGTTTTATAAGCCCTGATTTTTGAAAAATTGCCCAATGCATTTTCCCAATGCAAATCCCCAGCCACATAGGTTAACATGGCAAGAAGTTATTCTTTAATAATTCCCGCCGGGAGAATCTAAAAAATATCATTCGAGGACTCACTGGAATGGTACTGATGAATTCAACATTATATTGTTGTATTTATCCTAAAATGTACAGACAAGAAGTTATAAGACTTTCTTGTCTGTAAGCCAAAATTCTGCCTTCCAGTGATCTTTTCTGATTGGTCAGAGTTAAGTGGATTATCCAGGCTGCTTTGATGAGGTGATAAGTACCCCATGGGGTTAGAGAGCCATTCTTGGAGGTGAGATGTCTGTTCCATAGGCATGCTAGAGCCAGGGAGAGAGGTCATGAACAAAAATCTTCAATAGAAGGAGACAGGCAGGAGAGACCAGTTTCATTTACACCCCTACTCTTTGAACCCAGCCAGATGGCAGGCTTAAGAAGGAAAGTGCAGAGGCCGGGGGGAGGGAGAATATGGAGATTAGACACCCTGGAGGTTGGTTTAGACAGCTCTTGCCTCTCTGCTGAGACTTACGCCATTTTGCATTTTGGAGAATTAGTGCTTTCTGAGAGACCATTGTGCCATACTCTGGAGGAAATGGTCATGCTCTGGGGTGTTGTCCTGTATCCCATTGGACAGGAGAGCCCTCCTTTGTGACCCCAGAGAACACTAGGTAAGTATTTGTGAGGGGCAGTGCCTCTCAAATCTGCTGCTTGAAACTACAGAAGAAGAAGGTTCCATGCTGGAAGTTTGATTTGCATCAACCAGGCCCTGCACTCTGACTAACTGCACCTGCTGCATAATCTGGAACTACAGCCCTGTGGATCAAACCTGCTTCAAAAGAACTAAAGAGCGTATTCCCTGCAAGCTACAGGTTAACAGAGCTCACCTGGACCATCACTACCAAGAATCCCCAGCCTGGAGTACTACCAGTCGATTTGTGAGTGTTTTGTCAAAATTGATTGTGGGAATTGAAGTCCCAAACTTTCAAGGACCATCTAAGAGCTTCCTAGCCCTTGGAGTACGTTTTGGACACTTTACGACCCTCAAAAGAACGCCAGGAAGAAGTTCCAGAAATTTGAAGAAGTTTGGAGAAACTTTGCAAAAAAGCTCCATTAATAGACTGACTCAACCTGGCCAACCAAGCCGGTGACTCTCAACAGCGAGCTAGCCTGCCACCCAGGTTCATTCCGCTGAAAATACTCCAGAGGTCTGACTTCCAGAGTTTGACTGGGAGTTGGTGTAAACCCAAACCAGCGAAACCCTCACCAAACCCGGCCTGGTGAATAGCATAGAGAGACCCTGCAATAAAAAGCACCATACAATTTTCTACATCCGAACATAGAGGAGGTGACCGGGATCAACCTTGAGAGTCAAGCCACCCACCTTCCACGTGAGCTGGCCTGTATCTCGTGTTTGTCCCGCGGGAAAGTTCTAGAGGTCTAACTTCCATAAGTTTGACCAGGAGCTCATCGCAATGCAAGCCAGTGAACCCTCAATGAATCTGGACTGGCTGAGAGCTTCAAGGGTCCCCAGGAAGAAAAGCTGCAGAAAAGTTTCTAAGTCAGAAGGTGAAAACTTTGACCTAGAACTACTGTGAGGGGTAAGAAGCAGGGCTCAATCATGGTCGTCCTGAAACTTTTACTTAGTTCCGGTCTAGCACACCCAGAGGTCCCAATAGGCGCTATAGGTTTCTATGTGCTATTTAGTACTGAATCTTTAAAAAAACATATCTCTGTTTCCCTACATTGGATTTTTTTTCTGTTTTGGTGTCATTTTAAAGATAAAGATATTTCCTATTTTTATAAACTGGTGTTGGATTTTCATTATGTGTTGTGTCTTAACTAGTTGCTGAATTGGTGTTTTTAAATGATTTACAAACCTGTCTTTGAAGTTAACTCTGCCTGCTCACAGCCAAGTTACCAAGGGTTGAGCATGGAAAAAAATATCTAAGACCTATTCTGAGCCCTAAATTATGTTAGTGATCTTATTTCCAGTGGTAGATGCATATTAACCACTACTAATAACCCACTATCCAACAGCTGTGCATACATTAGATATGCAAATGGAAAAAAGTTTCAAGGTGAGTCAAATGTTTCTTGATTTACAAGGCACGATTAGCTTCTGTTTGTATGTAGAGATGGAATTTGTGAATGCAGATGATCAACAATGAGTGCAGTTTTTGCCACATTTTGCCAGCACTAATTAAAGGACATTCTTATGTAGGGTTCTGGGTGTAGTGATGAAAATGCAGTGCAAATGTGGTTTACACATACATAGACAACACTTTGTGAGTGCCCACAGATATTCGCAATATAATCTTTTCCTGTGTTTATGCTTCTAAACAAATAAAGCAATTGTAAGCAGCGTGGAAAAGCATAAAGAAAACTCAGATATTTCCAGGGAAAGTACTGGAAAGGTTAGATTAATGCAGAAACATGATTTCCATGTGAAATATAATTTGGAAACTAAGGCACTGTGCATTGCAGAGGAATTGTACCTGCAGGAATTTGGGAACCCAAAGTTGCATGTAGGACAACCTTCTATATCATGATACTAGAGCATGTAAACATTGATGGCATCTGTCCCAGAATGAACATCTACATTAAATATGGGTTAGGGAACACAGGCATATGCTGGGGAAGTTATGCAAATCAGACATTTTCCCAGCTTTATTGTGGTTTTATGAATTTGGTTCATAGTTATGAATTAGGTAGTTAGGTTGTAAAATTTCTTTGCAAGTTGTAGGTTTTGTGCCTGCGCATCCAGAGAATGACTACTTGTTAAGACAGCCCCCCTCAGATCCTGACAGTAAACCAGATCTAACAATCAAACCTTCTCCTGCGTCACCCCTAAAGGGTGGGATCACCTGTTGCTATTGATAGGAGTATCCTCTTCACTTATTGAATTCCGCAAGATGCTGAAGATCTGGCTTTTGAGTAGTCCCACTAGGCCTTAGGTGGGGCTAGACACACACCTGTTTGCAAAAGCATATCCTCCTGGGTGATAGTGCGATCTACAAATCTGCATAACTTAGCAACATAACATAGGTCCTGCATCGAAACTAAAGGGCAATACACGTGTGCATTACTTTTTAATTCCCGTCACTAGAAGACCTTTGGATGGAGGCATACCTTTAAGGAGCTTTTTAAAGTTTGATCCACACTGCATGCATAGAATAGTTGGTGTATTCCATATTATGTTAACTTTCATCAATCGGAGGTCAATAATTTGCTCCTTGTAAAATTGAACAGTATGAGAACAGTGGTCCCAGCATACAGAATTATTCAAAACAAAACATTTAGAAAAAACAAATGCACCAGAAAATTAAAAAAAGTTCAAATGCCAATTTAATCACAATGAACAATTATTATTGTTTAACTGAGGTCCATGATTAAGGCAACAATTTTAAAGTCATAACAGTGCCCAGAAAAGAAGGAGTAGGGAGGTGAGTGATTGATTGTGGGATTTGGAAGGAAGTGAATACAAAGATAAATTCATTCAAAACACAATCAAATTGATCGGCAAAATTAAGTCTCTGCCGTATATTTACATCCAGATCCAATCACGATTAGAATATCTACAGTTCTGGGAAAAGCCATATATATAGAGGATCACAGTGCATCCTGAGCTAGTGATAATATTGGCAATGATGTTGTGTCGACGTTTCGACCCCTTAGGTGATGTAGGTACTCATTGCGACCTTACGGGGTGGGGTCTTCATCAGGACTGGGGTGTGTGTGGAAGGGGGGGTGGTGTGGGCACCTAAAAAAACAAAATTAAACGGGTGTAAGGATAATCAATCTATAAGCAAGGGAAATAATTAAATTAAAATTATTTACAGAAGTTACCCTATCTGTCAAAGGACAGGACTCTAAGACGTCGATGGATCGTCAAAGGTAGAGGGTGTCAACCTCCCGGCTGGTAACGACAGAAGCGAAGAGAGTGGTAGCCACCTAAAATCGAATGGGTAAGTTAGAGGACAAAATAGACATAAATTAACAAAAGAAATGCGCTCAAAAGATAAGCGCATGGCTTACTCTGCCGCAGAAAGGCTTTTCTGTCGGGTTAGGTCCGGAGGCTCTCAATATTCAGCACTACCGGAGCAGTTTCCAAATCATTATGAAAGTACAGCTTGGGATTAATCTCCGCTGTTGCACCGTCATGGAATCAATCTAGAAAGGAGGGAGGAAGGGAGAGGGGATTAAGCAAACGGAAGTCAGGGAGGAATACCTGCATTGATCAGAAAGTATGAATAAATGAAACGAATGAACAGGGGTCAAGCTACGGAGGGCTGGCGAGAAAAAATCGTGCCTTTCATAAGCGTGCCCAGTAGGATCACGAAGGTATAGGACTCGAAAGCATAAAATACAGGATGCGAGTCCGAGGGCACTAAGCATGAAGGGGGAAGAGCGGTCCAGTTACTAGAGATACTATGACGAAGGACTGAATAGGACACCGCAAGAATAAAAACAAATAATGAGTAGTTAAAAGCTGAGGACACCATAGCATTTAGGGGAAGAACAGTCCAGTCGCTAGAGGTATTTACGGAAGGACTGCACAGAACAATGTAACAATAAATTAATAGGGAGCTAACAGAATGTTCTTACCCTGGTTCTCCGGTCCCGTTTGAGAGGTGAATGGGGAAAACGAGCCGAATGATCGTGGTTTAACTCAAGACGCGAGATCATCACGTGATCTCCGTTACTGTGCTGGCGCTAGATGCCGGTTGCTTAACGTAATGGAAAAAAGACTATGTTTGGAGGATTAACGGAAAGGGTAAAATGCGGGGTAAACAATGTTCCTTATTTTCTATTTCCTCTAAGTGTTATAAAACATTGGCCTAGTGTAACTCGAGTACACCCATCAGAAGTTTGCTACATGTATGTATGTGCTAGTAAAGACATCAAACAGTATAGGTTGTCATTGTACAGCGTATATATATCAGTCAAGAGTTAACACATGTCTGTTTAAAGTTTACACATTGTCATACCACATTGCGAAATAGTTCACTGCGAAATAATACATGAATAGAAATCCGCAAGTAGCTATTGTTGAAATATGTCAATTTAAATAAGTTCCCACAAGAAGAGACCTAATGCAGTTGTACGCAAAAACACCACATTTATATTAGAAGATAGATACATGTCCTAGCATGGAAACTATTCAAATGAGGCACGACGTGATACTAGAAATAAGTGCACTTTAGTATATGATCCGAGGAACTTAAATTCTGAAGTTAGAGGCGAGAGAAAAAGGTGTACCATATCCGGAATGGGTACATAGAAGTTAAATTCGAAGGACTGCTAACTGGGCATAGCTACCATCGAGTTCATTCAGTCCATTAACTACAGTGTCCAATTGAGTCATCCATTTAGACTCTCTCACATTAAGAATAGCTGATAAATTGCCGCCTCTGGGACCCACTTTTACCTTTTCTAGCACCAACCATTTGAGATCATCCAGGTTGTAATTTTTTGAAACACAGTGTTCAACAAGGGGAGCACCAACCACATTACAACGGATACGGCTGTGGTGTTGCAGAATTCTGGACTTGACCTTCTGTTGTGTCTGTCCAATGTAGAGTAGTCCACATGGGCAACTGATACCATAGATTACATTTACAGAGTTACAATTAGCAAATGAACTCAAAGTGATCGAATGTTCTCTATAGGAGAACATTTTTGTCGTGTCAGTTGCTTCACAGGCCTTGCAATGGCCACACTTAAAGTGCCCAATCACTGGGGGCAGGCTCCAAAGTTCTTGGATGGTCGGTGCTGTTGCTGTTTCCAGGAAAGACTGGACTACATAGTCCTTCACACTTCTGGCTTTCTTGAATGAGTGCATAGGTGGGTTGGGTTGGTCGATGTCATCAGCTACCAGTTTCCAGTGTTGGTTAATCACTTTCTTAATTGCGTTGCTTCGTGTTGAAAAGGTAGTGACACAAATCATTCTCTGCAGAGGCGCATCTTGTCTAGCCTTGGGTGTTAGAAGAGTTTCTCTCGGGATAAACCACGCCCTCTTTCGTGCTTTCTTGACCAACCTCCTCGGGTACCCCCTTATTAATAGTCGGTTACTGAGATCTTCTGATTCTTTAAGGTAGTCATCTTTTTTAGTGCAGTTTCTGCAGATCCTCAAAAACTGGCCAAACGGTAAATTATCCCTTAAGCCACGTGGATGGTGGCTATTGTATCTAAGTAGGGAGTTGCGTTCGGTAGGTTTCCGATACAGTGTTGTATGCAATTTGTTGTCCTCACTGTAGATCTTGATATCCAGGAAAGCCAGTTCATTGGCATCAGAGTGTATTGTGAACTGAATGTTATCATTGTATTGATTGAGCCATTCATGAAAGATCGCCAGATCTGTAGCGTCACCATTCCAAATCATGAGAATATCGTCGATGTAACGTCTCCACAAATTGATCTTGCCAGGGAATGGATTATCATTAAAGATGAACAACCGTTCAAAATGGTCCATATAGATTATTGCTAGATCTGGAGCAAAAGCTGCTCCCATGGCTACGCCTTTAGTTTGGACGTAGTAATCTCCTTGGAAGAAAAAGAAATTCTTCTTCATAGCAATCGTCAGAAGTGAGATTATAAACTCTGTTGGAACTCTCATGGGAGATGGTCGTGTATCAAGAACTTCACTCATCACGGATAAGGCAGGTATCTGGGGAATGCTGGTGTATAGGGACACGATGTCACAGGTCACAAGTAACTGGGTACTAGGATCAAAGGGTAATTTGTAAAATTGAAGAACCACTTTAAAAACAAAATAAATTAATAATAATAGTGTTTAAAATACATTTATTGTTTTGATTATGATGTTGGTTATTGTTACGATGATTACTGTTTTCCACTGAAAAGCTGAGAATGGTTTTTAACCTGACATGAATTGCCTAGACTCAACCAGTATTCTGCTGACTTCAAAGGAATTCCTGCCATCATAGCTAAGCATGCCAAGTCCCTAGACTCATTGAGACTGATTCACAAAGGTAAAGTGAGACGAAAGTAAATGCTGTTTGTGAATACCGAAAGTCAAACTTTATGACTTTCATTATTCACAAGGGGCATTTGCGAGTAGAAAATATCATTTGTGAATACCAAAAGTCACAAAGTAAGACTTTCATCTCACTTTACCTTTGTAAATCGGGTCCAAAGTATTTTTTTAAAAGTTTGAGTTCTTCAACTATGCACCCCCACAACTCAAAATGGCCCAGCTCACTCCTAAACGTTATATTTATTAATGGCATAATACATGTTTGACATTTTACTTTTTAAATGTGCTGATTGACTGTTCTCAACATCCTGTAATGGCAGAGGCAACAGAAATGTACTGTTGTGACTCACCCGCTCAGCATATTCGGGTTTGCGGACTCAACTTCGAGTTTGCACACCTGAAATGAATAAAGGGAGTAAAAGGTTCCTTTGCTCTTCAAACTGATTTTGAGGACAGCTTGTGCACTAATGGTCCAGACATTTCCAACTGTTAAACCTGTCCACCCCATTTGACACATTTTTAACCCTCATATCTCAAAACCTATTAAACAGAATAAAAGGCACTTCCTTGAGAAAAGTCCTAATTTCATGCTAAATATATCACAATTATTTTCAGTGGTTTTTTTTGTGTAGTCGAGAGCAAATATTCCTATAGGAGGTAAAATGGTAAATTATGTGTTTCTGACCACCTTTCATTCCTCCAACTGATGACATCACTGATGACATCATCCATGTGATCATTTGATGCATCTTTTCACACCCTAATATAACCTTTTATACACCCACTCTAAATTACAGACTGATATTCTCAAAACCATAGAAATACCAACAGCAATAACTACATACACACTCACTGATTGTTAGTTTTACACACACATCCACTCACTCACCCATACAGTCACTCATGCTTATGGTCACTCAGTACAGGACTATCATATGCACTCATACACCTATATAAAAACTCACACACTGCCACTCATCCATAGATGTACTCACACACCTAGTCAGTCATGCAAACAATTAATCACACTGCCATTTACTCACCTATACAGTTATACACACACCAGCTCACATACTCATACAAATACTAGCACATGCTTCCGCTCTTATACAATCACTGATACAAGCACAGACTCATCCATACAGCCACTCTCACAATCACACACTCTCACTTACATCCATTTATATCCTCCAACACACATATATACTGCCTCTCACATCTGTAGTTACTTACACATATACAACTGAGGTATACATTCACTCACTAACACACCCATACACACACTGACCCACCCATACAGTCCATCACAGATGCACTCTTGAAACCATGCACCCAGTGAATCACCCACTCACACATCTATGTACAGAGTCACACACATCCCACCCACACAAACACTCAGGCACCCATACAGATACTCAGACAACCAATCAATAACCCATATAGACACTCATGTAGCTATTCGCAAACCCATGCAGCTGCTTATACACCAAAAGACAGATGGATACAGACATTCACATAGTTTACTCACTAACCCATGCATTCAGTAAGATAAGTTTAATCACTAACTTATAGAGTCAGTCACGCACCTACTAAATCATCTATTCAGATACTTATACACCCACTCATTCTTCAATACGCCTTTCCCTATATATATTAAAAATATATAAACTTTACAGAAACACACAGTCACTGGATGATGTCATCAGTGATGTCATTTGAGATGTCATCAGTGATGTCATCAGTGATGTCACTGACCATGTCATGATGTTTAATGATTTTCATAGGATTTCTAAATCTTTATATTTCAGTGTATCAATTCCTTTAATTATGTTTTTTTATATTGTTTTTCACCCTTTTTTAAAGTTTTTTTTCCAATTAATTCTTTTAAAAATTACAAAATATTATTTATTTTTAATGATTGAAAAAAAAAATAACTGTAAATTTTTCAAAACTATTTTTTATATCTTTTAAACTATATTTGTAATACTTTATTATTTATTTTGATTTTTTTTTTTGGATTCGCGCACCCTATGCTCACCTTTCTCGATCCCTGCGTGGAACACAGTCGCCATTTTACGATTATAGTGTAGGATCCGCGTACGGTGTGCGTTGGGTATGTATTTTCATGCGCGATTGCTATGCGACCGGTACGCGACTCCAAGCCCATACCTGACACGTACGAAGTACGTCACGCGACGCTCGCGTGCTTCCACGAAACGCCATGTGCGCATTTGACGGGGGGGTGCGCGAATCCCGTGAAATATTTTAAATGTCAAAAAACATATATATATGTATTTCATGTAAATATTAATTGAAGACATAATCTAAACTAATAAAATTTATATATTTTTACTTCTAATCCTATATTCCTTTTAAATGCAATTTCGCAAATTCGCGCTCGGTGCGTGCTGCCTATGCGCACGGTGCACGGATCCCATGTGACCTGAAAAAAAGAGATTTGATTGGTTCATTACACTTCCTATTCTATCTTTTGAAAGACCCAACCCATTTCAATCATTCTTCTTTTACCTTCTTTGGAGGAGCATCTCTCTGCAGAGAAAAACTTTTTTTGGCTAAGTTTACACTTAGTTCAAACTTTTTTGAAAAACAATGGCTTCAGGGCAGCAGGCATCACCAGCATCTGCTCATTCATCTGAGGATGAATTTTTGGAAGCACCACCACGCCAACCAAGATACACATCTGTGGTTTGGAAATTTTTCACTTTTCCTGAGGAGCAAACCAAAACCAGTGCCATCTTAGTGGCATTTAAGATCTGCCAGCGATTGCTCTCCCATGGGGATCCCAACAAAATATATTCCTGTGGTACAGCCAGCATGATGAAGCATCTGAAGACCCTCCATCCGGTGAACCTTGCTCGAGAGGAATGCCGAAGAATGCGAGTTCTTCCAGCTCCATCAAATGCATCGCAGCCGAGTACTTCAAGGGTGGATCCATCTGTGCAAAACTTGGACATCCGTCCACAGTTTGCAACCTTAAAAGTGCTCTGCATAAAATGCAACGCTGTAATTTGTTATGGAGAGCAGTCGATTGACCTTATTTGTCGAAAGCAAGAGAACCATCATTGCTAGTTTTTTTGTTGTTTTTTTTCCCTGAAGTTCATTGTTTTGTTCCTCCAGTTCTGTTTTTTCCTTTTTTTTTCAAGAAAAACCAATTTTTTTTAATAGTTCAAAAACACAAGAAAAAAAAAATAAAAGAAAAAAAGAAGAAAAAAAAAACTTCTTCTAATAACTAACTTTCCTGGTTTAAAAAAAGAGCTATATTTGTTTGTTAGTGTGTAAAAGTTTAGATGAATGTATGTGTAGTACATAATTGACTGAACAAATGCATTAGTAGCGTATGGTGAATGTATAAGTGCAGAACTATGAGGAAGTGCTGCGGCATCACACAGTAACCTCTTTAACTGCAGTGTGCTGTAGTACTTCCGAAGCACAGGGATGCAACAGATGTACATAAATATGTTGCAAATCTATGCTTCTCTCTGCACGCCTGCTTAAACTGCAGCCATATGGTGACACAGGCACCCTTGCACCATGGTGCAAGGATATCTGTGTCATGTGGTGTTTGTTTTTGTGCAGGAAGACACAAATTTCTGCACAAAAACAATCAGTAAACGTATTATTCTCCTTCAATGTCTGCTGAACATTTTAGCATGCATTGAAGGTTAAAAAATGAGGAGAAATGAAAACAATTCTCCTTGTTGTGCTCTGCTTCACCAATTGGAGAATGGTGCAGCATTCACACACATGTCGAGATTTATGATTTCTGATAAATCTGGAGATGTGTCTTGTTCTATGAGTATTCTGTGCAATCACGCACAACAACACTTATAGAACGCCCTTTCAACGCAAAGTGGTGTGTATGATGAGGTTGTATTTACATGGAGAAGAAAAGGTACACAGAGTGCCTTTTCCTCTCTTTGTAAATATGAAAGAGTGTCTTGCGCTATAACTATGTTACAAAAAGTGACATATTTCTGTTTAGAAAATTGCTTGCGAATGATAGGAGGTAAGCACAGAGTTTTGTCTGCAAAGATGCTCAAAGAAGAATAATTGAAATGATTGCGGTCCTTCAATACGTACAATGGGAAATATTATGAACCACTCAAATCTGTTTTTTTGCAGGTCACATGATATCCTATGACAGGGAGAGTCCAAAACTACATAGGTATAAACAGGGTATTTTGAAAAACGTATTCAAACTTTGTAGCTTCTTGCAGATCTGCCCATTGTGCATATTAATACTTAGTTAAACTTACCTTCACAGTAATAGAAATAAAAAATGGTACACATTTTTTTCAGATGTTGTTTGTAATGTAAATTGGGGTAAATTGCTTATTTTAGAATTAGGATCTGTGATAGAAAAGAAAAAATAGTTATAACATGTAATAATACATTTTTAACAACACAGCATAATTTAAACAAAGTAATTTGTTTGCCTTTTTTGCTGTTCTCAGAATATATTGAATTTCACTAGAAATAGTGATTTCAATCGTACTCATCACATAACAGCGGGCAAAAAAAACAATAAAACAGATTGTTTAAAAAAAAAACAACATGCTATTCTCAGTAAAATACCAGAAAATACAAGTCACACATATATGAAATGCTTATGGCTAACAACATTTTATAACTTTAACTTATAAAAACTGTAAATGTTGTCACTTTAAAATATTCACAGAGACAATGAGCACGAAAATGTCCATAATTCAAACATATACCTTTCCTTGAGGCCAAATGGTATTTTTGCACTCCTTTTTATGTAAATTGTCCAATGGTAATCCTATTAAATTATAATAATAAATTCCTCAGAGAGTGAATTATCTTCCTAAAAAAACTTTGGCTTTAAAAATATTAGGTAGGAATTTGGTAATTCACTAGGCAAACGTTGTTTGAAAACCAACTGGGCATCATTACAAAGTGTCCAGCCTTTGTCACATTTTAGATTATAGTGTAATGTCCAGATGTTGTTGAAGGACCATCATGGAAAATTATTGCAATTGCTACAAAAGTCCATCCTGATATTGATAGTTGTGTTGCTACAAATTGCTTTATTAAAGTATTCAATTTTCTTCCATCAGCTGTACAACGTTGCATCATTAAAATTATATATTGTCCATATTTTTTTTAAATAATGTGGATACAATTTCTGATTTACATTGGCTACACTCCATGTTTTGATTTGTACCTTTAACTAATTATTGAAAGACACTGATTTACAGTCCGGTAATGTTAAATATAGAAATCTTTCAGTGTCTACATTAGTGCTAGATGTATACATGCAATTTTCACAATGATGTTCCCATTTGTAACAAAGGACAAAAATATTTTCTATTTCTACACCTTCATTTTCAAAAATGGTAAGCATATACATTACAAATTACTGAGCATCTGGTTGGATATTTTGCGTAAATTGTGTAGAACCAGAACACACTTCCAAAAGATTACGAACATCTGAAACAGTTTGTATTTTACTTGTATCTGTTGTCAATTTTTCATAAACAGAATGCAACAAGGAGCAAAATCTTTTTTGCCGATTCTGCATAATTTGTTCTTGCAAACCTTCAAGATAAAAAACAACATTGACCACTACATTAGCATAGCAGTTGACACCTGAACTATTTTCAAACTGATAACCAACAATCACTTCAATAGTGTCCTTTTTCTTTTTACTTGCAATCACAACATTATCTTGTTCTTTTCCCTTCTATACACCTTCAGTACAGATATTCTCAAACCTTCTTTTTCGATCAACCACACGCTTTTCAAATACAGGATATTGACCTAAATTGGGAGCATACGCCCTTCTTAACCTATTATACGCTTTTACACAGTTTGCATCTGCAGTAACCTTTGTGTCACCAAAATCAATTAAAAGCAAACCAGATAATGTTCTGACTGGCGACAAAGCAACATATGCCATACCCTCTTTAAACACGGTAGATCCAATGTTCACCAATGCACTATCTACACTTAATCCTTGAGATTTATGAATAGTCACTGCATATGCCAGAGAAAATAGAAATTGTTTCCTACGGACATATAAATCTTTAACAAGCAAAAAACAAACTGAACAATGACCAATTTCTTTAACTTCTTCAATCTGATCAAAATTCATTTTTAAAAATTAAATTCCTTCTTTTTTATGATAATTAACAAAATCCACCACTTTACCCATTGCTCCATTAACTAAACCTTTTTCTACATCCAAATTACGCCTTAAAATTACCCGACAGTTTACACATGCATATAGAGTCTTTTCTAAACCAGCCGTTTTAGATATCTTTTTTTCTAAAGAATCCAGTTTTGTTTTCAATTTTCCCGACAAAATATTAGTGATTCCTTCATGCTCTATTTTATCGATGGCTTCCATTTTTATAATTTCTCCATTTTCCAGTTTCAATAGTTCTTCATTGAATATAGAACACTCGCGCAGTGTTGGCATTAAGCAGATCACTGATTTATTTTCTGCAATTTTCATGTACACTTTCTCAGGAACTACATTTTCATTTGGAAACAAATTGGAAAGTAATCGATTCTGCAAAGCTTGTTTGCCATGTTCTGTCAGAAGTCCAATTCTTATATCTTGAAGAATACTTCCATATTTAGCATAATTTGCCTATCGCATATTTGTTGTCATTTCTCTATATTCAAAATATGTCCAAATGTTCACGTTACCAACACTACCGAGAGACTTTCTGGTATCTTCATGTGCAAGTGTTTTAAATACCGGTTGTCCTTTTACCGGAGTCAGTTGCAGTAGATCTCCAAAAATTTTGACGTGTTTTCCTCCAAATAAAACTTCATACTCTGTTTTTAAGAATTTGCTGCATTCTTAAATGCACAAAGGCAAGCATCAAGTTTGAGACCATGCTTACCTCATCAATAATGAGAAGTTTCATTTTCATAAGGACTCTTGAAACTTCACAACAAGCTTCTCCAGATAGCTTGTGGTATTCCAATTTGTTCTCATGCTCTACTGGTAGCATTAGTAAATGATGTAAAGTAATTCCTTTAATGTTATGTGCTGCCAACCCAGTTGGAGCAGTGACAACACAAGACAAATGCGACTTAGCTGTTCTCTGCAGATAACTTGTAATTACTTTAATTAAGAAACTTTTTCCTGTTCCAGCTTGACCACTCACATACATTCGGATAGGTTGAAATGATGTACATGAGCACCCTTTCTTTTCATGAAGTAATCCATGGTCAATGTATTCTTTCACTTGTTGATATATTTGTTTCTGTTCAACATTCAGTTGTTCTTCCAAGTTTCCTAACTGCATTACATCTTCTTGAGCTTGATGCATTGCTGTTTCCACCTCATCCATGGCAATTGCTGCTTCATTTTCAACAATTGGTTGTCCTAGTGGATCTTGACTCAGTGCAGCAGAACTTTGACTGTCTTGAGAACTGTCTCAGGCAATCTCAGCTGCAATTGTAGCTTCTTGATCAATTTCATCATTCAACATTTTCACATAATTTGCAAAAGCACTGCATTGTCTGCTATCTTTTCAAGCAATAAATGAATCTTCGTAGCTCTGAAAATCTCCAAGTAATTCCAGTTCTGAATGCCATAATTTGAACATTTGCAAAAGGGCTAAATAGTAAAATTCCCTTTTATCAGCAGTGTCGCAACTCAGTTTCCTGTGATTAATTACATTTCCTTACCTTTGTTTCACCAAACATACTTCGGAACCAATCACTTCATATTTTCCATCATTGATGTTCTCTGTAGTATTCCGTTTAAAAGTGTAGTTTTGCAGCACTTCATAGAGACACATGTTCTCAAGATGATGACTTCTGTTTGGGTAATATGTGTCCAACATATTCGTTTTCAAAATATCTGTACTTTCTTGTTCTTTTTCTGCTTAATATTCAATTTCTTGAACAGATTTCAGTACCCGATTTCACATTGCTGCAAGACCTAGACTCACCCAAATGATTCTTCTACTTGGGGGTTAGCTATCTCTCTGACTTTGTGGCCGTTAGACCTCTTCTTTGCTGGCTTAAAATTTGGCTCAATGAAGATTCTGGCCTAACAAAATCTGTTTTATTGGACTGCTTGAACCTGGATCATAGCAGCAGAATTCCGTGGCTGCGATACGTCAAAACCACCTTCATGAAGTTGGGACGTGAGGAACTGTACAGTGCACCCGCGATAATTAGGCCCAGCGACAAGGGAAGTATAAAGATCTTGCATTCTAATTTTCTGGTTACCACTCGTGAAAAGGCGGAACTCTTAAAGCGGACTGTGAGAGAACACGCCATTGTCAAAACAACTACTGGTATAGAACCATATCTGTCTTTTGTACTTAACTCACATGAAAGATTTTTAATGACTCGTTTTAGATTTGGTTTTATCCACATTTTATTAGCAGTGCCAGAGGGTTTTATTGATAAACTTAGTGATAAAGGGCCCTGCGGCTGCGATCACAGATCTCCACAGGACACCCTTCACTTTATATTTTTATGCTCTTTTTATGCTGGGCCAAGGAGACAGTATCTGAAAGATCTGCTCAAGAAACTTAAGTTTAAACATGTAAGGGTGGCATTACTGTTTTTAAAAATGTCTACTGATCACTTTACATTATTTTGTGTTTTAAACTTTTTGAAGGCAGCTATGAGATTACGTAAAACCAGAGGAGTTGTTTATTAATCCATTGTAATGAACTTGAAGATTGTGTATTGTATTGACTGGTTGTGAGGTTTTTCTTTTAAATGTATTGCTTTTATGATTTAATTTTAAATCGAAATAAAGCTTTTTGATTGATTGATTGATTGATTGATTCTTCTACTTTTGGAGTATAGACTTGCAGATGATAACCGATCTGAGCATTCATATGCTCCAATTTCACGATGTGATAACATCTTCAAACTGAAACTGTATAATTTCTTACTTAGAGTCTTCTCGTGAGAAATCTCTTCCCACATTTCTTTCAATTCCGTCTTTTCTGATTTAGTAATGTAGGACGTTACATATCGAGCAACAGCAATGGAATTGTCCGCAACATACTGAATATCTATGTTAGCGTTCCACATGGATAAAATAACTGGATTGTAGTCATTTATGTATTTTGACTCTTCGCTTCTTCTTAAGTTGTAGGTATTTTTCGGAGACTTTCTTGTGATGGTATGTCGCATAGCTGACATAAAACTGTTCACTCTTCCTTTGGATAATCAGGGCGTGGAAATCCAAAATGACATTTGGTATAGAACTTATCCTTTGACTTGTACTTTCGTCAACAGTATTTTCCACACCTATGGCTTTGGAATCGTAAGACTTCTTGTTTTAAGTTTTTATCTTCTCTGCTATTGGGTACAGCACATGTGGCATAATCTTCAATGAAAGACAAAACAGTATAATCTGAATCAGTTCCAAATTTGGGGGCGTCCTTGATCCATAACAACATATGTATATGAGGAGCACCTCTTGCTTGCTACTCCTTTCTCCAAAAGAAATCCACAACTTCTCCAAGAGGAGGATTTTTTTTATTGCAGATAAAAGACATCATAGCTTCAAATCTATGATTGAAATATCTGCATACATTAACAGGATCCAAAGCACAATTCTCCAGGTGTCTCGTATTCAATATTTTTTATATTGGAATTTGCCTCTCAAAGAAATTCAAGTAAATCATCCCAAGCATACTCAGCACAGCTTAGTGTAACGAACCATGTAGGAGTTCCTAAGTTCCGTAGCATACATTTCAGTTCTCCATGACGACGGTACCAATATTCATTAGTCCCACGCTGACATGCCATCAGATTAATCAATTGAGATTCTAAATGATTATCTCTCTGATGCACTTTATCCATAAAATCATTTGCAGTTACATTTTGCAGATGCCTTCCAGTTTTTAAAATGTGATTTACTGCATATGAAAGTCCAGACAAGTCACTTTCAAACAGAAGATGAAACATATAAGGGATACATTGTCAAAATCTTGGATCTTCTGCATATAAACCTGTTGTCGGATATTCAGATGCAGGAATCTGCAGAGGACGTTCATCATATCGTCCATCTTTTCCTGTTGGAAACAACTGCGGGAAACAACGAGCTTCCAAGCTCTCTTCCCATACACTCATGGGACTTCCTCTTGCTTTTTTCATTTGGGACAACTCAATCGTATTCCCCATCACCTCTTTGGAATGAAGTGGATATACACTGTAATGTTCATAGATTTCTTCACATCTGGACATGTCCACTTTTTCAATTTGTCCACTTAATGTTTCAGAATCTTCTGCTAAATCTATTTCTTCTTCTCCTACAAACACATTTCTATAGTACTCATTATTTTTTATCAGATACAATGATGCCTTTTTCACTTTTCTAACATCCACTAACTCTTGCCAGATTTTCTTATTCTTAGTAGGAACACCATTAACTAGAATGACTAGTGGTTCATTTTCTGCATGGTCTACACCAATAGTTTCAATGTTTTTCTTTAAATCTAACGGTAAATACACAACTCTTCCTTTCAATCCTCTTTGTAACTCTGATGGAGGCAATTTACCTGTTTTAGGCTCCATACGAACAATAGCCTGAAACGGGTGCACACATTGATGATAATAGACTCATAGGTATTTAAATCTATCAGCTCTGGAGGAATAGCAACCAACTCTAGATTATTATGAACAGCTCTAGCAGGCATTTTATTCTCATCTAATTTGTTATAACAATATTTGCAAATACGCTGCTCAGATCCCAAATCAAAACAATCCTCTACCAACAAATAAGTTGCAAATACCTTCCACTTATCATTATTTTCTGTTTCACTTTTTAAATACAGATTGACACTCCTAGTCTGATTTTTATAGTGACTTCGCCGTCAACAAATACAAGAAACATTTGGTCTTTCACCTGAAATTACCTTGATCTTCAACATTTTTTGTAATCATGGGTTCTACATAGTCTTTAACATTTTGTTCTACTAATGTGTCTGTTTCTGCACTCTCTTGTTGAGGACCAAAGTAACAAAACTCAATATCATCACAAACCTTCTTCACATCTGATACTGACCCACGCAAAAGAGCACTGTTCAACTCATTTAACTTTAGTGCTGGACTTTTTGCATAATACAATCTTCTCACTAACTTCCGCATTTGAGTATGATGTACTGCCAACATCCTGAAATGGTGAAAAACACTTTGACAAACGTTCCTAGAAAGACGAGCCAGAGAATGACCTTGCAAACCAGTATTTTTTCTCACTCTGCAAGGGTCTAGTCCTTGCAACACCTTAGTCTTTTGTTTAACACTTTTTTTACTATATGCTCGTAAGAAACTACATAATGTATCAATAGATTCTTGTCGTACACTACAAATACTACTGCAATCCCAAGTGTACACAGGGCGTTTAGGACGTCTCCCTAGAACTTCATCAGCTATCACTTCTTCTGCATTTCTTTCAACCATCTTTTTTTTTTTCTCAGAGTTTTATATAGCGCGAACTTGACCCGATTCCAATCAGGAATCAGAGCGCTTTACATAACACCAGTTACGTTACATTAGGACACACATTCATTCTTTGTTAGGCGCGGGGAGATTAAGTGATTTTCCCAGAATCACAGGATGTTCAGCGTCATTACCGAGACTCGAACCCAGTTCCCCAGGTCCAAGGTCGAGCACCCTAGCCGTTAGGCCAACTCCTCTCCCCTCTCTTTGTCACTAGGACAACCATTTCTAACCTCATAACCTCGACAACTGGTGTCAACTGCATGCAATAAATTATTGCTCTGTAAATAACTCTCTTCATTAGAGAAAAGCACTGAACTTGAACTGTGTTTCCATTCTGCCAAAAAAAATCACAAAAATGTGTTCTATTAATTACTCTTTTCCTCCTACTTTTGGCCTTCATTAAATGGATTGGTTTAATAGTGATCGAATTCTGTTTAATACTAAAATGAATAGTTTCCTTTTGACTTCAAAAGCCTTTTCAACAATGGTTTCAATATGCTTCTTCTTTTTTATAAAATAGAGCTCTCTTTTTATATTTCTTCACATCTTTCAGCAAATTATGTACTACTCTCTTGTAAAATATTTTTTGCGTATTTCCTTATACTGATTTTACCTTCTTTTACCATACTTCATCTCCTTTGACTGTCCATTTGCTTTTTTGCTTTTCCTATTATTTTGAATATTTTTTCTAGTTGAAGCATTCTCAGAGGTTTCAGCATTCTGTACATTCTGTCTGGTCCTACAAACATTTTTAATAAATTGCTTTGTGATCTTACCAGAAGATTTTTTTCTTTTTAGCCACATTATGTTGTTCATTCAATACTTGTGGTTGATTTTCTTCAAGTAACTCTCCTTTCTCTGTTCTTTTCTTTTTCTTTTTTTTCCGGCATGATTTCTCTATTTTAATAGTGAAAAACAGTATCCGTAAAAAATAATCACAAATAAATGCATATTAATAACTTTGTAATTTATACTTTTCTATTACTATACAAACACATTTTATATAAATACAGCCTAAGAAATTATAGCCCTGAAGCACAAGTGTGACGATGGTTAAAACACTACATGCATAGTGCATACTACTTTGAAGCAGTTCACGCCCTAAAGCCTGCCTCACTGAAAGACTACATGCTAACTGACTGAATAATTACACTACTATAAGGAGAGACACTGAGTGAAATGACAGTTGTTTGAATTTTACTTCATTGAATAGATCACTACATGCTGCTAAAAGACTCACTATGGGTTTGCAACAGCAGTCACAGTGTGTTCGCTGGAGTGTATGCATAGTAACTGTGGAAAAGTAGGCCTGATGCACAAGTGTAAAACTGGTTAGACCACTATCTACATGGTGGATAGTTACTTCAAACAGTCCTTGTCTAAAGGCATGCTTCACTGCATGAGTACCTGAATACTGCCTGAAACATTAGAGTAATGCAAGGATAGTACCTGAGTGAATCTTTTAAGGGTTTGGGTTTTTGTGCAGTAAAGATTACTACATGGTGCCGGATGAGTCACTAGAAGAGAGTAAGGGGATCGACAGGGTGTCTGCTGAAAGTGTATGGATACTGACTGGTGAATTGAAGGTGTGAAAGACAATTGTGTACGTGGTTAGAGGCCTACATGCATAGTGGATAGGCGTTTGACTCAATCCATGTGCTAAGGCCTGCCTCACTCCATTAGTACTTGGGTAATGACTGAATGTTTAGAGTATTGCAAGGAGAGTGCCTGCATGAATTTATAAGTGTTTGTTTTTTGGCACAGTTAATGGATTACTTCATGTTACTGAAAAAATCACTGGAGAAGTGCAAAGGGAGTGACAGGGTGTTTGCAAGAACTGTATGGATACTGACTAGGATATTAATGGTGTGAAAGACAAGTGTGTAGGTGGTTAGAGACCTACATGCATAGTGAATAGGCATTTTAATCACTCCATGTGCTAAGGCCTGCCTCACTCCATTAGTACTTGGGTACTGACTGAATGTTTTGAGTATTGCAAGGAGTGTGCCTAGGTGAATTTATAAGTATTTGTTTTTTGGCGCAGTAAATACATTACTAAATGGTGCTGAATGAGTCACTGGAGAACTATAAGGGGAGTGACAGGGTGTTTGCTGGAACTGTATGAATACTGACTGGGGAATTGAAGGTGAGAAAGACAAGTGTGCAGGTGGCTAGAGACCTGCATGCATAGTGGATAGACGTTTGAAACAGTCCATGGACTAACACCTGGATCACTGCTAACTACCTGGGTACTGACTGAATCATTAGAGTACTGCAAGGAGAGTGCCTGGGTGAATCTTTTTTAATTTTTTTGGTTTTGGCGCAGTGAATAGATTAGGACATAGTGCCAAATGAGTCAGTGGAGGTGTGCAATTAGAGTGACAGGGTGTTTATTGGAGTTTATAGATACTGACTGGGAAATTGAAGGTCTGAAAGACAATTGTGTACGTGGTTAGAGGCCTCCATGCATAGTGTTAAATGCCTTTGAATCAATCCATGTGCTAAGGCCTGCCTCACTCCATTAGTACTTGGGTACTGACTGAATGTTTAGACTATTGCAAGAAGAGTGCCTGGGTGAATTTATAAGTGTTTCAGTTTTGGCGCAGTGAATGCATTACTACATGGTGCTGAATAAGTCACTGGAAGAGTGCAAGGGGAGTGACAGGGTGTTTGCTGGAAGTACATGGATACTGACTAGGGAATTCAAGCTGTTAAAGACAAGTGTATAGTAGGTTAGAAGCCTGCATGCATGCTGGATAGACATTTGAAGCAGTCCATGTGGTAATGCATGGTTCACTGCATGAGTACCTGGGTACTGACTGAATCATTAGACTACTGCTAAGAGACTGCCTGGGTGAAACTTTTAAGTTTTTCGGTTTTGGCGCAGTGAATAGATTAGTACATGGTACTGGATCAGTCACTGGAGGAGTGCAAGATCAGTGACAGGGTGTTTATTGAAGTATATAGATACTGACTAGTTAATTGAAGAAGTGAAAGACAAGTGTGTAGGTGACTAGAGGCCTGCATGCATAGTGGATAGACGTTTAAACAGTCCATGAGCTAAGACCTCGGACACTGCATGATTACCTGGGTACTGACTGAATCATTACAGTACTGCAAGGTGAGTGCCTGGGTTAATCTTTTTAAGTTTTTGTGTTTTGGTGCAGTGAATAGATTACTACATAGTGCCAGATGAGTCACTAGAGGTGTGCAAGTAGACTGAAAGAGTGTTTACTGGAGTTTATATATACTGCTGGGAAATTGAAGGTCTGAAAGACAATTGTGTAGGTGGTTAGAAGCCTCCATGCATAGTGGATACGCATTTGAATCAATCCATGCGCTACGGACTGCCTAACTCCATTACTGCTTGCATATTAACTAAATGTATACAGTATTGCACGGAGAGTTCCTGGGTGAATTTTTAAGTGCTTAGGTTTTGGCGCAGTAAATGGATTACTACATGATACTAAATGAGTCACTGGAGAACTATAAGGGGAGTGAAAGGGTGATTGCTGGAACTGTATGAATACTGACTGGGGAATTGAAGGTGTGAAAGACAAGTGTGTAGGTGGTTAGAGGACTGCCTGCATAGTGGATAGGGGTTTAAAGCAGTCCATGTTCTAAGGCCTGGCTCAGTGCATGAGTACTTGGGTACTGACTGAATAATTAGAGTACTGCAAGGAGAGTGCCTGGATGAATTTATAAGTGGTTGGGTTTTCGCACAGTGAATGGATTAGTACATGGTGCTAAATGGGTCACTAGAGAAGTGCAAGGGGAGTGACAGAGTGTTTGCTGGAAGTGTATGGATACTGACTGGGGAATTGCAGGTATGAAAGACAAATGTGTAGATGGTTAGAGGACTGCATGCATAGTGGATAGGGGTTTGAAGCAGTCCATGTGCTAAGGCCTGGTCACTGCATGAGGACTTGGCTACTGACTGAATGATTAGAGTACTGCAAAGAGAGTGCCTGGGTGAATTAATAAGTGGTTGGGTTTTGGCGCAGTAAATGGATTAGTACATGGTGCTGAATGGATCAGTAGAGGAGTGCAAGGGGAGTGACAGGGTGTTTGCTGGAAGTGTATGGATATTGACTGGGGAATTGAAGGTGTGAAAGACAAGTGTGTAGGTGGTTAGAGGACTGCATGTATAGTGGATAGGCGTTTGAATCAATCCATGTGCTAAGGACTACCTCACTCCATTACTACTTGGATATTAACTGAATGTTTTCAGTATTGCAAGGAGAGTTGCTGGGTGAATACATAAGCAATGACTGGCTTCTAATTCTACCAAAACTTGAGAACAGGAAAGGTTTTTAAGCAGTTATGTGTATGCAAAGATATGTAGTACCCAAATGCTTCTCTCACAGTGGTTCCCAAATGCACACAGACTCACAGTGTGATTCTAGACAAGCAACATTATCCCTTGGACATTACCAAAACACATTCATTACTCTGGAAGGACTAAGGGGACTGCACACAATCTACATATTTCAGTACTGCACTTTAGTGTCAAAGCCTGACTCATTTTATCAATGCATAAGCAATAACTGCCTTCTAATGCTACTAAAACTTGACAACATGACAGGTTTTAAAACAGTTATCTGTCAGCAAATACACAATGTTACCAAATACTTCTCTCACAATGGTTACCCAAATGCACACAGACTCACAGTGTGATTCCAGACAAGCAACACTATCCCTTAGAGTTTGCGAAAAGTCATTCACTACTCTCGAAGGGGTAAGGGGACTGCACAAAATCTACATATTTCAGTACTGCACTTTAGTGTCAAAGCCTGACTCATTTTATGAATGCATAAGCAATAACTGGCTTCTAATACTACTAAAACTTGACAACATGACAGGTTTTAAAACAGTTATCTGTCAGCAAATACATGATATACCCAAATGCTTCTCTCACAATGGTTGGCCAAATGCACACAGACTCACAGTGTGATTCTAGACAAGCAACACTATCCCTTGGACTTTAACAAAACACATTCTCTACTCTAGAAGAAGTAAGGGGACTGCACACAATCTACATATTTCAGTACTGCACTTTAGTGTCAAAGCCTGACTCATTTTATCAATGCATAAGCAATGACTGACTTCTAATGCTACTAAAACATGACAACATAACAAGTTTTAAAACAGTTATCTGTCAGCAAATACACGATGTTACCAAATGCTTCTCTCACAATGGGTACCCAAATGCACACAGACTCACAGTGTGATTCTAGACAAGCAACACTATCCCTAAGAGTTTACCAAAACTCATTCACTACTCTGGAAGGGGTAAGGGGACTGCATACAATCTACATATTTCAGTACTGCACTTTAGTGTCAAAGCCTGACTCATTTTATGAATGCATAAGCAATGACTGGCTTCTAATGCTTTAAAACTTGACAACATGACAGGTTTTAAAACAGTTATCTGTCAGCAAATACACGATGTTACCAAATGCTTCTCTCACAATGGTTACTCAAATGCACACAGACTCACAGTGTGATTCTAGACAAGCAACACTATCCCTTGGACTTTACCAAAACTCATTCACTACTCTAGAAGAGGTAAGGGGACTGCACACAATCTACATATTTCAGTACTGTACTTTAGTGTCAAAGCCTGACTCATTTTATCAATGCATAAGCAATGACTGGCTTCTAATGCTACTAAAACGTGACAACATGACAGGTTTTAAAACAGTTATCTGTCAGCAAATACACAATGTTGTCAAATGCTTCTCTCACAATGGTTACCCAAATGCACACAGACTCACAGTGTGATTCTAGATAAGCAACACTATCCCTTGGACTTTACCAAAACACATTCACTACTCTGGAAGGACTAAGGGGACTGCAAACAATCTACATATTTCAGTACTGTACTTTAGTGTCAAAGCCTGACTCATTTTATCAATGCATAAGCAAAGACTGGCTTCTAATGCTACTAAAACTTGACAACATGACAAGTTTTAAAACAGTTATCTGTCAGCAAATACACAATGTTACCAAATACTTCTCTCACAATGCTTACCCAAATGCACACAGACTCACAGTGTGATTCAAGACAAGCAACACTAACCCTAGGAGTTTACCAAACGGCGACTTCAGCAGAACCTGTTTCCCTGGCTTCCCGCTACCTGTGCCTTTGTTCATCCACTGTTGTGTGGCGTGGTCCCCGGCAGCTAGTTCCATCATAGCCGGGCCGGGCCGGGGCGGACTACAATCCCCAGCAGTACTTGCGGCGGACCCGGAAGCCGCAGGACCCTCTCGCGCGCCTGGAGGCGCTTAAATTTGATTGCCACCGCTGTCAGAGCGGGCGACTTCAGCAGAACCTGTTTCCCTGGCTTCCCGCTACCTGTGCCTTTGTTCATCCACTGTTGTGTGGCGTGGTCCCCGGCAGCTAGTTCCATCATAGCCGGGCCGGGCCGGGGCGGACTACAATCCCCAGCAGTACTTGCGGTGGACCCGGAAGCCGCAGGACCCTCTCGCGCGCCTGGAGGCGCTTAAATTTGATTGCCGCCGCTGTCAGAGCGGGCGACTTCAGCAGAACCTGTTTCCCTGGCTTCCCGCTACCTGTGCCTTTGTTAATCCACTGTTGTGTGGCGTGGTCCCCGGCAGCTAGTTCCATCATAGCCGGGCCGGGCCGGGGCAGACTACAATCCCCAGCAGTACTTGCGGCGGACCCGGAAGCCGCAGGACCCTCTCGCGCGCCTGGAGGCGCTTAAATTTGATTGCCGCCGCTGTCAGAGCGGGCGACTTCAGCAGAACCTGTTTCCCTGGCTTCCCGCTACCTGTGCCTTTGTTCATCCACTGTTGTGTGGCGTGGTCCCCGGCAGCTAGTTCCATCATAGCCGGGCCGGGCCGGGGCGGACTACAATCCCCAGCAGTACTTGCGGCGGACCCGGAAGCCGCAGGACCCTCTCGCGCGCCTGGAGGCGCTTAAATTTGATTGCCGCCGCTGTCAGAGCGGGCGACTTCAGCAGAACCTTTTTCCCTGGCTTCCCGCTACCTGTGCCTTTGTTCATCCACTGTTGTGTGGCGTGGTCCCCGGCAGCTAGTTCCATCATAGCCGGGCCGGGCCGGGGCGGACTACAATCCCCAGCAGTACTTGCGGCGGACCCGGAAGCCGCAGGACCCTCTCGCGCGCCTGGAGGCGCTTAAATTTGATTGCCGCCACCGCATCGCGGGTCCGCGTGCGGGTTGGCGCCGGGCTAAGCCCGGGCAAAGGGCGGGCCCTCTGTGGCCCTCAGAGGCCAGAGGAGACAGGGCTGGGCCACGGAACTTGGATTCATCTACAGCATATATTGTTCATACATTACGTCGTGGTTTTTATTGTGCTTACCCCCACGTGTTAGTAGAAGTTAGAAATACAATAGGGACACTTGGACAAAAATGCCTTTGTTGCCTTTGCTACTCTGATTGACCGTGGATTCCTTGTATTGTGACTAACGCTTGGCTGAACCCGTTGCACAAGGTCACGCTTCACAGAGGGGTGCTCTTCTTTGTGGGCTGCTAGCTGCAGCTGGGGTAAGATAGGGGCTGAGGGCTGCGAGCAAGAGGGCTGGGACTACATTTCTTAGGAGTCCCAGTAACCCCGCCTGTTTCACCTGGCCCGCTCTCCCTCCCCGCCCCCGACCCCAACAACTGGGTAGCCTCTGCCAGAGTCATAAATTAACGCGTGAATTCGCTGCGCGGGAGCGCGACGGAGTTTGCCGGGGGCTGCAGGGGCCTGACAAGTATTCTACAGTTTCCTTTCTAGTAAGTGAATTTCTCTGTATCCTGTATTGGCGTGAAGTAGGGCAATGTCTGCCATAACAAGTACCGCCAGTGCCCGTTCAACTACCCCACCGACTGAGATTGGTCTACTGGCTATTGGCCCTTTAGATAAATTCTTTTTTAACCGTTCATCTTTAATTGATAAAGAGTTAACCTTGGCCGAGAGGCGCGCAGAGCGCAGACAATCAATTGAATTGCTTAAAAATTCTACGGACAAGTACTTAACTCAAACATATCCCACTCTGGTGACTCCATTATCTTCAGTAAACTTTCCAGTTGCCAACGAACAATCTGAAGGACAGACACAAATAATAAATGAGGAAACTGTTACAGATTTGAATAGTTCCAGTGGGAGTCACAACCGTCTCATATTGCTTCCTGATCCAGGTGCTCAGGTTATCCCGACTCGACCTAAGCTTGGGTCCAAGAGAAAAAGAACAGCCCCACAAAGAAAATGTAAAAATGTGGCCAAACCCCCTCTAAAGCAAAGGAAGCTACACAAAACTGTGGGTACAAGAGACGCTGTTATTGAAGAAAATCATAGTAAAGGAAGTGTTCAGAACTCAAACCATGTTCCCTTGGGTAGCCTAGACTCACAAGAGAAAATTTGCCTTGAGTCTACTTTATCAACTAACGATAAATTGCTACCACCTGCAAACCTGCTCCCTGAGCTAGAAAGATTACTCAGATTAATACTTATCCCGATAGAGAATAGAATTGCCAAGCTCTCTGATAGGTTAAACCACTTTGAGCAGGCAACACTAGATAATTTTTATTCTACAAAATCATTGATTAAATCTAATGCAAGGGTGGATTTAAGTATAAAGTCCCATGATAATACTAACCTTGTCACTCAAGATAAGGGTAGAAGGTCTCAAAACAACTCTCCTTCACCCCCGAAGACAAGTAACACCATTGTCAAAACAACTACCAAATCTACCGACTTGGTATATTTAGGCCCTGTCCAACTTCAGCCTAATACCACTAATACCACAAATCCACCCCAGTCGATGGTATCTCAGTCACAAAATCCATCACCCGTGGCTGGTTTAGGGGTTACTGTATGTTCCCTAGTGGGTAAAGCTTCAGTTCCCACAAAAATAACCAACAAGCAGTTAGTTCGAAACAATCCTGCGGTTGGGACAGGGGACAATGTATGTCTTCCAGCAGGTAAAGTTTTAGTTCCAACCCAACCAACTAATATTCAGTTGGTGTTGAAACCTGCACCCCGTCCTGGTCCTATAGTTTCCAAACCAATCCCACCTCCCGTGATAAAGCCACACCACAGAAAACCCCCAGTAAACCTTACTCCGGATTCCTTCCCCTATGTAGTAGTCCTTACAAACGTCCCACCACTCCCCATAGGGCAGAGAGAAACCTTCCAGATGCTTAAAAATAAGACCATGCACTGGTTAAGGGAGAATAGACCTCTCCCAGGAGATTTTGACGGGTTAATCATAGGGGTAAGGAGAATAGATTGGATAGGGTATACACCAAAACGTTTGGGTGGGGACTGTGTTGTGGTCAACTTTCAAGATCTACGGGTGGCGGGATGGATAACTAGGCAGGGATGGGGTGAAAATAAGGGAGATATTAGAATTGTAGATCTTACCTTTTTCTACCCCCGCCCAACCAGTGTACTGACTAGCCTGCATAACGAACCCCTGAACCCTTCTACTGTATCATGGCCAATTACTTCCATACCAGCTTCATTATTTGGTCAGAACTATACCACATGTACTAATTATAATCCTCAAGCTGGACGGCTGGACTCAGGGTGGGGATATTGACAAATTACTAGAGAGTGGAGCAGTAGTACTGGAGGGATTAACAATGAGTCCAAGGGGGCCTGTGAAGATCATGTTAGTTCTATTGACACAATCTTAACTGCTGGTTACACAGAGAAGGGGAGTTTTGTTGTAGAGGGAGGTACCGGGATGGAAAATATAAATGTTAGTACTGTGAAACTTGCTGACCCCATTGATGATCTGGGGAAGGTAGTTACTAACATCAAAAGCCCAACGATTTCCCGAGTGTCTTCTCATACTAATAATCATGATGGGTCTGAGTTTAACTTTGGTACGCTTTTATCCTGGAATGTGGCAGGGTTGAGTAGCAAGTTAGACTCCCAACTCTGGGTAGAATATATCTGTGAGTTCGATGTATGTTGCTTCCAAGAAACCTGGGCTTGTGACCCCCTGTTTTGTCGTGGCTATTTAAACTTTTCGATACCAGCATCGAAAGGTGGTAGGGGTCGGCCCATGGGAGGTCTTACTGTATGGGTAAAACAAGATTTGGACATTACCATCAAAATATTGGACCTGGGAAGTAGCGACTTACAACTGTTAAGAATCTCAGCAGATAAGGGTCCGTCATTGGACTTGTATAATGTTTACATAAGAGGCAATAACACAACCAATTCCTCGACCTTAGAACTGTTGTCTGCCTGCTTAGAGACAAAGTCCCAAGATAGCAGGGTAATTATAGCCGGGGATCTTAATAGGACTTTTGAACCTTTAGATTCTACAAATGATCCCCTAGGGAAGGATGAGGACAACCTTTGGGGAGTACCATCTTTATGTTTAAACCCCGTCCCAAGGTGGACAAAAGACATCCTATTACTAAATGCTATTTGTATGGAACATGGTTTAAGAGCACTGAATGGGAGAACTACAGGGGACAAGGAGGGTAGCTGTACCTTCGATAATGGTAATAGCAGGAGCAGAATCGATTATATAATATGTAGTCTTCAGTTGTGGCAGGGGGTTATTGATATGGCCATTAGGCCTAGAGTAGAAAGTGATCACAACCCCCTTTGTGTGACCCATAGGTGGTGGAATCCAGGAGTGGGAAATTTGTATCTAAAGAACGATCAGATTCCGGTCATGAGCAACGACGAACGTAGGCTGAAATGGCCAAGGGTATTGGCTAACGAGGAAACCATGACCTATATCAACAATGAGGTTGATAGCGCAATTATTGCAATGGAGGCGGCTGATCCAATAGTTCCCGGGGTTAGGGATATCACCGATATCCATAATAAGTTATTTTCCCTCCTCAAACCATGTTTTTTGACCAAGAGTAAGAAAGGGAGGAAAACCCAGGAAGTTGGAAGGTGGTTCAATCGCCAATGTAGATCTGCACGTCTAGTACTGGGACAAGCTATTAGGAACAGGGACCGCGTCGCAATAAAAGAGGCAAGGAAACTGTACAAACTGGCCATTTTCCAAGCAAAAAAGAAATGGGATGAAGACCACTGGGCTGAGTTGAAAGAGGCCTCTAACAAGAAGCACTCTAGGTCCTTTTGGAAAATTATTAAGTGGGGTAGAGGGGGTGGCCCAGCAAAGCCAGATAATAATGTAGCTGAAGAAGCCTGGGTTGACTACTTCAGACCACAATATGCTGAAGTCATGCACCCCGGGGTAGGTGAAGGCATAGCGCCAGTCTATGCTATTGACAACATGTTCTCCCCCAAAGAAGTAGAAATCGCGATTAGATCTGTGAAAAGTGGGAGAGCGCCAGGGTTAGATGGGATACCCCCGGATATTTTTAAGTACGATATGACGAGATGGATGAGGTATATTTTTTTAGTAGCAAACGCCCTAGCCAAGGGGGGGGTGGTCCCCGATCTTTGGAAAGGTGCAATTATTATCCCCATCCATAAGAAGGGAGATCGCTCATCGCCTGCCAACTATAGGCCCATAAGCCTAATAGCAACCATGCAAAAAGTAGTGGGAAGAATGGTTGCAAACCAGCTTATGGACTGGGTTGATGCCAACAATGCCCTTTCCATATACCAAGCTGGATTTAGGCGAGCTACCAGCACCATAGATCAGGTCTTCCGCTTTACCATACTGCGGTGGAAGACGGTTTTACTGGGAAGAGGCTGCCTATATGTCGCGTTTGTCGACCTGCGGGCGGCATTTGATTTAGTCCCCAGGTTTAAGCTATGGTTGGTCTTACGAAAAATGGGAATTCCTATTGATTTGCTTACACTAATTATGCGTCTTCACGAATCCAATTTCGCAAGAATACAGTGGGGTGGGAATGGCGAGTTTACTTCGGACTTTCCCGTGGAAAGGGGTGTCCGACAAGGCTGCTCCATGGCTCCCTTACTCTTCTCATTATTTATTAATGGGATTGTTAAGCGAATGTTGGAAGCAAGCGTAGACGCACCCTTGTTAGCGGACGCCAGGGTTCCGATCCTGATGTTCGCTGACGATACTCTTATCTTGTCCAAAACCCCTGCAGGGCTGCAACGTGCATTAAATATTTTTGATACCTTTTGCACAGAGCACGGGCTTGAAGTAAACGTGGGGAAAACAAAATTAATGGCCTTTACCCCAAACCGTAGAATCTATCCCAAGGTAACCCTAAATAATTGTAAGTTAGACACTGTTAAGGAGTTTACATATTTAGGGGTACAGATAGCAGAGAGCGCTGGCTGGTTGCATCATTTGGAAAAAGTGGTCATAAAACACCAACAAGTTTCAGGCGCTTTGAGGGGAGAACACCGCAAATCAAAAACAAAGCCGATTAAACCCGCACTTATAGTGTACGATGCCAAGGTTCTAGGTGCCACTTTATATGGTGCGGAGTTATGGGCCTGGGACAATCTTGCGGCCCTACAGATATCTGAGAACAAGTTCCTCAGAGGGATTATAGGACTTCCTCAGAGCACCCCCCTAATACCATTGTTCCTGGAGTTGGGTAAACGCCCAATTACAGACAGAGCGCGATTGCGCCCTGTTCTCTACTGGAGGCGTCTTTGGACAACTCCAGAGATTAGACAATATGCAGAGGGTTTTCTCTGGATAATTAAGGAAGACATCTTTCACAAGATAACATGGCTTAAAAATCTAAGGGCAGTGCTAATTGATTTGGGGTTTTCCAATCTTTGGAATAACCCAGCGGAAGAAGAGTTCCCAAGCAAAGAAGACCTCAAATTACGTTATTGGGATTGGGTGGGTGGCAATTTGCTGAAAGACGTTAGGTCTGACTCTATGGCTGGTCGTTTCTTGGAGACAAAATTTTTTCCTATCCTAGAAAACTATTGGGATACTATTACGGTACCAATGGATAGGAAGCTAGTCTTCCAGCTAAGATCCGGATCCATTCCCTTAAAAAAACTAACGTCACGTTGGCATAAGTCGACTAACAGGTTATGTCCAGCCTGTGGTAATGCTGAGGAGAGTGTAGGTCACTTTCTATTTGTATGCAAAGCCTACTCATTACCCAGGAGACTATGGCTCACCCCTGTATGTAAAAACCTGGGGATACGTGACAGTACAGTGGCTTTAAGAATTGTGTGTACAACAACCCATGAATCGATAGTCATTGGGGTAGCCAAATACTTGGGTTGGGCCTGGGCCATCAGGCAACGTTTAATGGGGGGGACCAGTTAATCAGGTTTTCCTTTTATTTTGATTGGCTAATAATGTAAAATTACTTGTCAAATGTAAACTTTTTTATGCTAATACTGTATGAGCTGCACAGAATGCCTATATGAATTTATATTTGTAAATATCTTGTTTTTTTAATCTCCAATGTTTTTATGCTGTGCTTTTATGAGAAGTATCTCGAATAAAGCTTGTACAATCACTACTCTGGAAGGGGTAATGTGACTGCACACATTCTACATATTTCAATACTGCACACTACTGTGAAAGCCTGACTCATTTTGCAATTGCATAAGCAATGACTGGCCTCTAATGCTACTCAAACTTGACAACAAACCACATTTTAATGTTAATGTTAATGTTAAAATGGTACTTGTAGAGCGCACGGCTACTCAAAAAGAGTGTCCCGGCGCTTTTATTTAAGGTGAACTACAAAGTGGAGACACAGCATATTAAAAGAGAAAAAGAAAAAGTAACAAATTCAAAAGGAAAAGCAACCATCAAAGCAGGACCTACTGAGTAAACAGCCAGGATTTAAGATCCTTTCTAAAGGCAAGTAAGCTAGTAGCTCCCCGCAATTTGAGAGGCAAAGAGTTCCACAACTGTGGCGCCAGTAAACCAAAGGAACGACCTCCCAAGCGCACTCTCCTTACTCGCGGGACGGAAGCCAAAAACAGATGTTCTGATCTCAGAGAACGCGCCGGTCGATAGAAGGCAATTCTCTTTTGGAGATACTTAGCTCCCGTCGCATGGAGAGCCTTAAATGTCAAAGTCAGAGCCTTAAAGGCAATCCGCTTGCGGATTGGAAGCCAGTGCAGGGTCTGGAGTAAGCCCGCAGCACTGACACGTCTGTTCAGGCCAAAAATCGCTCTTGCCGCAGCATTCTGCACAATTTGAAGCCGCTGTAGCAGGTAGTCTGGCAGGCCCAGGTACAGAACGTTGGAATAATCTAACCTGGAACCTATCAGAGCCTGCACAGTCAGCCTCCTGTGCTCCTCCGATAAAAGGGGAAGAAACCTCCGTAGCATCTTCAGGAGGCCGAAGCAGATGCCCGACACCCCCAGGATCTGAGACTTCATAGTCAGCCCATTGTCCATCTTAACCCCCAAGTTCTTAGCCAATTGGGATGAGCATATAGGGGGGAACATATTGGCAGGCCACCAAGCCTGCCAGTCTGGCTCCGTGTCGCACCCAAAGAAAAGAACCTCAGACTTATCGGAATTGCACTTGAGGCTGTTCAGTTGGAACCATTGAAACACAGCCCCAAGGCAATCCCGGATACTCTTCCCATCAAAGTCTCCTCCTCTCTTACACGAGAAGAGGAGCTGGGTGTCGTCTGCATAGGATACGATCCGGGCCCCAAACGACTCCGCCAACGCCGCTAGAGGGGTCATGAAGATATTAAAAAGGGTCGGGCTCAAGATAGAGCCCTGAGGGACCCCGACTCCCAGAGGCGGCATCTCGGCGGAATCAGGCGAGGCCCAGACCGTTTGCCGGCGGCCCGTTAGGAAGGAAGAAAACCAACTAAGCACCGTCCCCCGCAGTCCAATCTCATAGAGTCTTAGGAGAAGACCATCATGGGGGACGGTGTCAAAGGCCGCCGACAAATCCAGCATCACCAGCATGACTTTGCCCCCAGTGTCCAGAACCCCTTTAATGGTTTCTGAGACCTCGAGGAGCGCAGTCTCCGTGCTAAGATTTGGACGAAAACCCGACTGAGTGGCATGCAAAATCTCATTCGACTCTAAAAAGTTGGACAGCATCGTCTGTACGTGCTTTTCGACAACTTTCGTAAGAGCCGGCAGCAGGGAGATAGGCCTATAGTTGACTGGGGCATTTGGATCCAGACCAGGCTTTTTGAGCAGCGGGATGACCATTGCTTGCTTCCAAGCCTGCGGAACCACTCCCTGGCTCAGCGAGAGATTCAGTAACGGGTTAGCCAATGGGTTGACCACCTCGGCCAGTTTTGCCAGAATCTTAGCAGGGCATGGGTCCAAGGGCGAGCCCGATTTCAAATTGCCCAGAAGTGCTAAAGAGGCGGGCGCAGGTAAGGGTGGAAATATGTCCAGCGTCAAACCTGGCAGAGCAGAGGACGATCGAATAGCCCCAGAATTAATTCGCTCCACGGAAACAGTTAATTGGAAAGAATCCTGTATGTGTTGGATCTTGCTAGTAAAGAAACTAGCGAGATCAGAGGCCCAAGAATCAGAGGGTCTCTCTTCAGAGATGTTAGTCCGTGGGGAAATAAATTCTTTAACTATGGAAAAGATCTCCTTACAGGAGTTTGAGGCAGCCTCTACCCTCTCTGCCAGGTAGGCTTTCTTGCTCAGGCGGATATCTCGATGGTACTCCTTAACCAAGCTCTTATAAGTCAGCTTAGCATCCGAGTCATATTTTACTCGCCAAGCTCTTTCTGCTACCTTGCATTGCTGCCGCCTAGCCGACAATGCTACGGAAAACCAAGGGGCGGAGACTCGTTTAGGAGTAAGACGAGGAGCCAGTTCCGGGGCCAAATCGTTAAGCCTGTCAGAAAGCCAAGCCTGTAAGGACTCCAGATCCTTCGACAGGTCGCCAGAGAGAGGGCAAGGGTGATCCAGGGCCGCCTGAGCCAGCATCTCAGGGGTCACTCGATGGTACGCCCTATGGGTACGACCATGCTGCTGTAGGGCGGCACCAGCCAATCTACCTGTGCCTTTGATCAAAAATTTAGCCAGCAGATGGTCTGACCACAGTACCGGGATAATTTCTAAGACTTCCAAAGAGGAAGTCGAGAAAACCTGGTCCAGAGTGTGCCCCTTAACGTGCGTCGGCCCCTGCAAATAGGGGAGTAAACCCAGCGGTGCCATAGCCTCAGAGAGTTTAATAGCAACCGCATCGGATGGGTCATCCATCCGGAAATTGAAATCTCCGGCCACGATGCAATGTTCTGCTTTCAAGGCCAGTCCCAAGAGGACGGAGTCAAGATCTTCAAAAAAAGTCGCAGGTGGGCCAGGTGGTCTGTAGACCAATAGTCCCTTGACTGATTGATGCGGAGCCAGAGCGATGGAAAAGGCAAGGGACTCTGAGCCACGAATATCCTCCATTGGCAAGATAGTGCAAGCCAAGCCTTTCTTCACCACCAATGCCACTCCACCACCCCTACCCATCGCTCTGTCCTTCCTGAAAATGTTATAATCAGGTGGAATAGCCATGACGACGTCTGGGTTCGAGAATTCTCCCCACCATGTCTCGGTCAACATAAGACACAGTGGTTTAGCCGTGTCAAGGAGCTCGTAAATATCTTGTGCATGTCTGCAAGCCGATCTGGTGTTTAGTAGCATGCAGAGAAAATCCACATTGGCGATATTATTGCTGGGGAGACACGACAGAGCGCGGGAGGGACGCCATCCGCAACCAGGGCAGATGGACTTACCCCGATGACGTCCAGGGAAAACAGTGCAGCAGCCACTGGAGACAGTGCGGAGAGCACGAAGCTCCCCCGCCGTATAACACAGCATGCGAGGACCTGTATGATACACGCTGGATGGCCGAGCCTGGCCCGCCGCCCCGAGCGTTTCCGAGACGCTGACGAGCGCAGACGGGCAGGACTCTGGCTTGACTCAGGCGCGAGTCAGGCGCTACCGCTGCGCGTCACCGCTGCGCGCTAATGCGAGCTTTAAATAGGCAATGAGGCGGAACAGCGGCGCTGGAGCGCTAACCCCCGAACCCAGGATGTGCCAATAGCCCTCTGCAAGATGGCGGCGGCGCGTCACGTGACCCAGTGAGCCCGGACCCGCAAAGTGCGGTGCTGATAACTATTATGGTGCGAGTAAGGGCCAGGGGGGGGCGCAGCTTTCGTAAAAGCAGGGACACAAAAAAATGAAATTAAATACAAAAACAGGGAGGTTTTAAAAGTTTCCTAAACAAGCCACGAGAATGCGCGCAGCGCGAAACCCTCACGCAACGTGGTAGTCACCTTTACAAGGCTGACCCACCTGCCCACTCACCTTAAATAGGCAATGAGGTGGAACAGCGGCGCTGGAGCGCTAACCCCCGAACCCAGGATGTGCCAATAGCCCTCTGCAAGATGGCGGCGGCGCGTCACGTGACCCCGTGAGCCCGGACCCGCAGAGTGCGGTGCTGATAACTATTATGGTGCGAGTAAGGGCCAGGGGGGGGCGCAGCTTTCGTAAAAGCAGGGACACAAAACAAAAATGAAATTAAATACAAAAACAGGGAGGTTTTAAAAGTTTCCTAAACAAGCCACGAGAATGCGCGCAGCGCGAAACCCTCACGCAACGTGGTAGTCACCTTTACAAGGCTGACCCACCTGCCCACTCACCTTAAATAGGCAATGAGGCAGAACAGCGGCGCTGGAGCGCTAACCCCCGAACCCAGGATGTGCCAATAGCCCTCTGCAAGATGGCGGCGGCGCGTCACGTGACCCCGTGAGCCCGGACCCGCAGAGTGCGGTGCTGATAACTATTATGGTGCGAGTAAGGGCCAGGGGGGGGCGCAGCTTTCGTAAAAGCAGGGACACAAAACAAAAATAAAATTAAATACAAAAACAGGGAGGTTTTAAAAGTTTCCTAAACAAGCCACGAGAATGCGCGCAGCGCGAAACCCTCACGCAACGTGGTAGTCACCTTTACAAGGCGGACCCACCTGCCCACTCACCTTAAATAGGCAATGAGGCGGAACAGCGGCACTGGAGCGCTAACCCCCGAACCCAGGATGTGCCAATAGCCCTCTGCAAGATGGCGGCGGCGCGTCACGTGACCCCGTGAGCCCGGACCCGCAAAGTGCGGTGCTGATAACTATTATGGTGCGAGTAAGGGCCAGGGGGGGGCACAGCTTTCGTAAAAGCAGGGACACAAAACAAAAATGAAATTAAATACAAAAACTGGGAGGTTTTAAAAGTTTCCTAAACAAGCCACGAGAATGCGCGCAGCGCGAAACCCTTACGCAAAGTGGTAGTCACCTTTACAAAAAAGCAGTAATCTGCAAGCAAATGCACAATGTTGCCAAATGCTTTTCTCACAATAATTGCCCAAATGAACACAGACTCACAGTGTGATTGTAGACAGCCAACTATCCCTTGTACAAAATACATTTACTAGTCTACAAGATGTAAGGTGACTGCACACATTGCAGAACATTTTCTACTACACATTAGTACCAAAATGTTTCTCTCAATATGATTCCTAAATGCACACAGACTCACTGTGTGATTCTAGACAAACAACACTATCCCTTGCACTGTACCAAAACACATTTCTTAATATAGAAGGAGTACTACATTTTAGTGTAGAAAAATGACTCATTTTGCAAATACATAAACAATGACTGGTTTCTAATTCTACCAAAACATAAAAACAGCACAGTTATCTGTCTACAAACAAATGAAAAACACAAATGCTTATCACAGAATGGTTTCTACATGCACACACACTGACAATAAGATTGTAGACAAAAAAAGTACTCCCTGCACTTTAGCAGGAGAAATGCATTAGTCTGATTAAAATCAAAACAGACCACATACATCCCCTCACAATGAAATAACTCACCTTTCAAGTTTTTTGTAGATTAAGAAGTATGTCAGTCACACACCAGATTTTCTCATACAGAATCTCTGCACTGTGCACCTGTCAGCAAAACCAAAGAATGGCAAAGTTTCCCTCTCATTTTGCACACATATACATGTAAACATCAAATCACATTCCCTCCCACATTAGTTCAAAAGCTAACACACATTTCTATTGGTTGAACCTTTCAACCCTTTCCAAATGACATAAATTTGAACCCTACCCCCAATCTGCCTTCTGCCTGCTACCATAGAAACAGGTCATGGAACACTTAACTGAGCACACAGGTCGCAAGTTCAGCACACAATGTTGCTAATCAAAACAGCAAGTGTGTTTGACTTTTCAACATATCAGCTTATCATATCTAATGTTCCTTTCAATCAGTTTGTGTTAACCAATAAGAATCATGCTTTTAAAAAACAGAAACATGCACCCTAGTTTTCAGTGTAGAAGGTTGTCAAACAACCAATGATTTCTGGTCTTTTTTCCAAACTGCATCTTAGCCACCATTTTAGAAAAATCTTACTTTTCAAACTGCCATCTTATTTACAGAGACCATCTGAGTGCATCCAGACCTCCCTTCAAGATGCTTAGAGTGCGGATTGTGGGGCACAGCTATATTTTCTGGAGCCAAAGGTATGCAGAAAACAAAGGCATTCACAAAGACCTAGGTTTGCCAAATGTAGACATTACATGGATTGGACAGAGAGGGTTAAAGTGGCACCAATTGATGCCATTGGTAAAATCCTTTATGCATTTCCAACACCCTGACCTCATAATAGTGCACTGTGGTGGCAATGACCTAGGCACTTTGACTGGGGTAGGTCTGGAAATGCTTATGAAGGACACCTTTGCAGAATTGATTTCACTTTTTCCCAAAACTGCCTTTGTGTATTCTAACATATGCCAAGGGCAGAAATGGAACTGGTCCAATAATTTTTGTCCACAGATTGAGAAAGCTAAGAAACATGTGAATAAATCTGGTTCTGCTTTTCTCCGAGACTATAGAATGGGATCCATTTACAATAACAATCTGCGCTTTCATATGCTAGAGATGTATAGGAGAGACGGAGTACACTTTACTGATGAAGGAAACAGAGTCTTCCTCAACAACTTTAGACTCTGAATAGGTACTTAATTATAAGTACCAAAAACTCTCAATGAACACAACGCCTCTTTTTAGTGCCACTCAAGAACAAAACACTTAAGCTTGGTGTTTATCTCCAAAAAATGTCAGTTTTTTTCCTTGGAGTCGCACACCCAATGCGCTAGGAACCGCGCACCCTACGCGAGAGAAATCGTGCACCCAACGCGTTAGGATGCGCGACTCCTAATTTTACCGTAAAAAAAAAAATAGCCCCTATCACTAATTTTTATTATCCCCGGGGACCCCATGCCCCGGGGCTTATAAAAACATGTTGGGGAGCGTGAGGGGAGCCCCAACGCCCCCACGGTCCCAGCCGGCTCCTCGCGTCCTTCGGGAGCCGGCATTGCTTTTCCACATGGGGAGCTGCTGACATGCAGCTCCCCGTGTGGAAAAGCAATATAGTTTGGATTTTGAAAGAGAGAGCAGGTTTCCCTGCTCTCTCTTTCAAAATCCATACAAAGTTTGCTATGGGAGGGCGGCAGACTCCCGCCCTCTCTTAGCAAACAACAGTGTCCTGGACGTGGGCACCCCAGGACACTGTAGGAGCCGGCCCTGGGGGGTGGCGGTCCCCAGGGCCCTCGAAGGTTCCAGGAGGGGGGCATGCAGCCCCCCTTCCTCTAGAAATAAAGTCCCGGGGGGTGGTGGTCCCCGGAGCTTGGGGGAGCCGTTCAGCGCCCCCACCCTATTTATTTTCTAGCCCCGGGGGTAGCGGTCCCCGGGGCTGGGGAACCCCTGGGCCCCCCTTTTAATTTTTTACGCATTGCCCCCGGGATTTGGCACCCCGGGGGCTAATTATTAAGGAAGCGCGAAAGCCCGCGCTTCTTTTTTTTTTTTTTTACGGCCGGATCCACGCACCATGCATGCATTTTGCCATTTAAAAAAAAAAAGGGGCCCTGGGAGTCCTTCTGGGACCCCCTAAGCAACACTAGAGGGTCAGAGTATTTCTACCCTGCCCCCTTTTCCCTTACTTCTTCAGTCTCGCTTCTATCGAGGCACAAAATGGCTGCCAACAGTTCCTTGTTTCTAATGTTGACAGACACTTGACAGCCAATTAGCATTCAGCACGTGATCGGGAGGGTGCGCGCACAGTTCGCAGAGGGTGCGTTCAGGGTGCGCATAGGGTGCGCGGATCCTCCTAGGCCATAGATATATATGTACTTTTAACTCAAATTTTCTCAGGAACTACTGAACGGATTTACACCATTTAAGCAAAAGGCACGAGTCTGAACTGAGGACTACATTTTTGCCAAATTTGGTGTAATTCTGTTCAGCAGTTCGGGCTTTAGCTACGTCAAAAGGTCCTACGGGAAATTGCATGGGGAAAACGCGTTTTGGGACCCCCTTTTTTCTCGGCCCCCGGTTGACGAATCACCCCGAAACTTTCATGATAGGAGCAGACCGGAGCTGGCCAAAAGTTTGGAAAATTTCGCAAAGATTTGTGAATCGGCGCCAGACTTATTGGGAATAGAATTCTGCGGATTTCCTATGGAAAATAGGTCCTCTCTATAACTACCTACTGGCGACCGCCCGTAGGTAATATATATATATATATATATATATATATTCACTGAAAAAACCATAGGTTTCAGGGGTGTTATAGTTAGCTGGACTTTTCACTTGTACAAAACCATTGAAATTCCCCCGTTATAGTTAGTTCAGCTAACTATAACTCGCGCGCCCGCAATGCACTGCTGATGACGTCACATATTACATCACTCATGACATGGTCAGTGACATCACTCATGACATCACTGATGACATCTCAAATGACATCACTGATGACATCACTGATGACATCATCCAGTGAATGTGTGTTATTCTGAAAATTAAATATGTTTTATATATGTATATCTCAAGGTCGATGGAAGAATAAATGGGTATATAAGTGTCTAAATGGATGATTTGTTTTTGAAAAATTGATTGTGTAACTGACTGATTAAGTGTATCATAGTGAATACATGGCTTAGTGAGTAATGTTTAAATATGTAAATATCTGTATCAGTCTCTCACTTTGTGTATAAGTGGCTGCATGGATTGGTGAGTAGCTACATGGGTGTCTATATAGGTTATTAGTTGGTTTTTTGAGTATCAGTCTGAGTGTCTGCATGGTTCGGTGGGGGTATTACGTAGTGCATAGGTGCATGAATGAGTGACTCACTGTTTGTATGTGTTGAACACAGTATGTGTGCAGGACTGTATGGGTGGATGAGTGTGTGTATGGGTGTGTTAGTGAGTGAATGACTGTCTCAATAGTGTCTTTATGAGTAACTACATATGTTTTAAACTAGTATATGTGACTATTGGTGTATATATGTGAGTATATGTGAGAGTGAGAGATTGAAAGAGTTCCTGTATGAATAAGTATGTGTTTCTATAAGTGATTGTTTAAAATACTAAGTATGTGTAAGTTTCCGTAGAAGTAAGTGTGGTGGTGTGTGTATAACTGTATATGCAAGTAAATGTATGTTTGATTCTTTATTAGCATGAGTGACTATGTGTGTGAGTAACTATGGATGAGTGGCATTGTGTAACAGGATGTATAGGTGTATGAGTACATATGATGAGTGAGTACATGTATGAGTGACTGTATTGGACTGTTGGTGAATGAGTGGATGTGTATGTGGATCTTAGAATTACTGAAGAGGTTGTTGTAACTGGTATTGGTATGTCCATTGTTTTGAAAATTTTAGTCTCTATTTTTGAATGTGTGTATCAAAGGTTATATTAGGGTGAGAGGAGGTCTGCCACTCTATCACAAGGATGATGTCATCAGTGATGTCATCAGTGATGTCATTTGAGATGTCATCAGTGATGTCATGAGTGATGTCACTGACCATGTCATGAGTGATGTAATATGTGACGTCATCAGCAGTGCATTGCGGGCGCGCGAGTTATAGTTAGCTGAACTAACTATAACGGGGGAATTTCAATGGTTTTGTACAAGTGAAAAGTCCAGCTAACTATAACACCCCTGAAACCTATGGTTTTTTCAGTGAATTTCTGAGGTTTTTTAAATGCTAATTCCTAACTATAACGTGCCTGAAACCTATGGTTTTTTCTGTTAATTTCAAAGGTTTTTTAAATGCTAATTTCTAACTATGCCTACAGAGATAGGACATGTGAAGAAAGAAGAAAAAATGCACAGAAAGAAACAAAAGAAGTGCAGAAAGAAGCAACAGAAGTCCTCAAATACGAAGATAAGTGCAGGAAGAACGATAACGTGCAGAAAGAACAAAAAGAAGAGCAGAAAGAAGCCTTGTTGCAAAATCATCCTGTACCCTCAACTTTTTCAGACGGATACTGGTGGTAACTGAGTCTGACTAACCAGTCCTAGAGCCAGTGCTATGTTAAAAGACACTTAGAATACAGTGAAAACACCTACATACACTAGGGAACATTATGCGTTGGGGTCCCCCTGTGATTAGCCTTACCTCCTCTATAAGCCCCTAGTATATAATAGGGCATGGGGATTAAAACTACCTCTTAAAACAGGCCACAGGGCGTTTTTGCACACGTTAACTCAGGCCCCGTCCCCTCCTTTCACCATTGTGTAAACACGCCCTGTGTCCGTTTTTAGTTGGGAGATTAAGTTCATTTGAGTCCTGAGGGTCCCTAGGGTCCAACTAGCCCACTAGGTACCTCCAGTAAGTGCCACAGAGCTGCGTTGCAGAGAGGTGTAAAAAGTGGCACGGCCTGGACCACCTCTCTGCAATGCAGCTCAGTGGCGCTTACTGGAAGCACTTGGTGGGCTAGTTAGCCCCCAGGGGCCCTCAGTATTGAAGGGAAATTATATCCCCAATTTAAAACGTGCCATGGTGCGTGTTTGCACACGTCACCTCAGGCCCCGTCCCCTCCCTTCACCACTGTGTAAACGCGCCCTGTGGCTGTTCTAAGTTGAGAGATTAAGTCCCCTTGAATCCTAAGGGTCCCTAGGGTCACACTAGACCACTAGGTACCTCCAGTAAGCGCCACAGAGCTGCGTTGCAGAGAGGTGTAAAAAGGGGCTTGGCCTCAGAACACCTGTCTGCAGCGCAGCTCCCTGGCGCATACTGGAGATGCCTGTTGGGGGCGCGTTTGCAGAGTGCTGCATGGAGGGGGCATGGCCTCCGGCACGATGCCAGTCTTTTATTTATTTAATTTTTTTAAGAAGGGGGGCTGTGTGGTTCCCCTTCTTATTCTAATTTATTGGCCCTGATGACCCCATCCCCCAGGGCCTGTCTCCTAATTATATTTTTTTGACCCCAATCCCCAGGGCCGGCCACTGTTTTTTATTATTTTTAAAAAATATATATTTATAGACACACCTAGGACATGCTGGACAAACCGTACGTACCTATCACCATGACGATTTGCGTGATATTCATTAAAAGGCGACTATGCATGCAATTAATCCACGTGGAATGTATTTACACCACTAGTGAAGCTCTGACATGTCTGATGCTCTACCGTGCCTAATCCCGGTAGACACCCTTGTCGTTTATTTATACAAACATGGGTAGCTATTGACGGGCACATTTAATACACATGCACACCAAGCCATTCAAAGGGGATTCGACAAAAATTCGACCAAAACTATGCAAGAAACCCCCCTCACAGTTAATAAAACACACATCCACTGCCGGATGTGTAATACTTTTTATTTTACTCTCTGGAAAGGGGACGAACATCACTTGCGAGTCACAGCGCGCTCCTGACAGAGCCCAATGCTGTGTTACACCCACCATTGCCTGCCGAGTGCCACACACCTCTGTATTGTATTCCACTAGCTAGTGCATATGCTATGACACTCTCTAGCCCATGTGCACTGTAACACCACCCCGTGAAAATGTCATGCCACACTTGTCTTCGCACGGGTTATATTGCCCCATCTAACGTGCCTTCCTCGATGCCTATGTTATAACGCACAGTGCTATGCCATACATATTACAATTTGGGATCCATATCTTTGTCACAGTGCATATGCAACGTTACACTCCCCAGCACATATTTTATATTACAACTTTAGAGACTAGTTAGGTTACACAACACTGCCCTGTGCATATTACACTCCAAGGCGCATATCGCATAGCACACGCTAGTGCCTGTGCTATCTCGCGCTCTCCAATGAATCTGTCATTGCGCACAATGTATTGCATATTATATTTCACGCCTGGTTCATCTTATATCACACTTTTTGGTGCATAGTTTATACCATACACTATATCTTGTTTTCATTTTCAATCGTGCTCTCAGGACTATGTTCTATATAACACTGTGTTCACCTACCCTTTTCACGGGCATTACATTTTGCGATAGGGGGTGGAGGGTCAGGGGGTGTTTTTGCCAAGTGAGCCCGGAGTCACAGTCACTAACGTCTTCTTCTTCCTGAATAAAAGTGAGATTATGCTGCATACTTGTTCATATTTTAAGTAGTTTGCACAGACAAAATGTTTTAAAAACAATAAAGTTTCTAATACCCGCCTTCTCTGAACAGTTAGCTTGCTGCCCCATCCCCCTCCTCCCTATCCTCTGTTGTGTGAATCCATGGACTAGCCTCCTCCCTCCTGCCATGCATGGTCTGATGTGCTGCCACTGCCCTCAATTTAGTATGATGTACCAGTCCACTCCTCCTGCCCTCCATTGCCCAATTCTATGCCCCATCATTGACCTCCTGCTTAAACTCTGTGCTTAGCTTGCTGCCCCTATTCTCCTTTACCCTGCCCTCCGATGTCTTTGTGCATGCCCCTGCTCCATCTTTTTTGCCCACCATGTCCCATGGACCTGCCACTCCTATCTACTCTGAGTGTTCTGTTGAGCTGCCACTCCCCTCCCACCTGCCTAGCATTGTCAGATGACTGTAACCTGTCCCTGCCACCTCCACCCTGCCTGTCCACATGCCATGCCTCTATCCTCTTCCTCCTGTCCTACATGGTCCATTGTACTGCCACACCCTTCTGCCCTCCCTGGTCTGTTGTGCTGCAACTGCTCCTCCTGCCTGCCCCGTGTGGTCTGTTGTGAGGCCCCTTCCCCTGAACTTTCTTGTCTGTGCACAGGTCCTGACCCTCCCTTCTATCCTCCATCGTCCTTTGTGCATGCCCCTGCACCCTCCTTCTTGCCCATCATAGCCATTGTGCTGCCACTAACCCTCCCACTTGCCATGCATGGTCTTCTGTGCTGCCATGGCCCCTCCCACCTTCCCTGTGTGGTCAGTTAGCTGCCCCTGACCCCCTCCCACCTTCCCTCCATGGTCTGTGTGTATGCCATCACAGTCTCACTGTTGCTCTTCATGTTGTGTCTTGCTTCTAGTGCCCATCCTGCCTGACCTCCATGGCCATCTTGCTGCTCCTGCCCTGCCCCCTTGCCCCCAGCCCTCTGTTTACATGTGCAGACCCCTACTCCCTCCCTCCTGGCTTGTCTGTTCCATTGTAATGCCCCTGATCCATCCCTCCTGCCCTTTATGGTCTGTTATGCTGCAGCCTTCTCTCCTGTCTGTCCATTATGGTCAGCTAGCTACCATTGCCTCTTGCCCCTCTGTTCTCTGTTGTCCATGTGCATGGTCCTGTCCCCTCCCTCTTGCTTTCTATGGATTGTTGTGCTGCACTCCCGTCCTGCATGCCCTGTGTGGTGTATTGTGCTGCTGCAAACCCTGATGCCTGCCCTGCAGGGTCAGTTTGGTGCACCTCTCCATGTCTCTCCTGTCCTCTGTTATCCAAGTCCATGTCCCTATCCCATTTCCTTCCATGATCCAATGTACCATACTTGCGAACATTTTGAACTTGGTAAGAGGGAGATTTTGAAAAAAAACTGGGGTATTGATTTTCCCCTTTGAGTTACATTGAAAAAGAGGATATTGTAGACAGGAGACAGATCAAATAAAGCCCATTTGAGCTTAAAAACATTGGACGTTTCCTGGCTGAATCGGGTCTGTTGGCATGTATGGTTGTACTACCATTGCCTCTTCCTTCTGCCCACAATGGTCTATTACATTGCCACAGCCTTGAAGGAGGGTAGATTTTGTATCACAGGGGGCCCCTGGCCCGTTCTGTCCACACCTGAAGTATGAGACCCTTGTCCTTGCCCTGCCAGCCGCATTTGTAGGCCGTATTAAATTGACCAGCGGGTCCTGTGTTGCTATATAATTATCCTGAGACATCCTTACCACTCAGCCAGCATAAAACCCCTGTGTAGGCCCTTCTGTTCAATATGTAGGCCTCTTTGTTAAATTGACCATAGCTCTGCAATTTTAGTGTATAGCAGTCTGAAGGCAGGTCTGCGAGGCCTTCTGCTCCAAACTAGTAGCCCCCACCCTACCCGAGTGCTCCGTGCTCGGTATCAAAGTTCAACATCCCCCTGAAGCTGTCGACATACAGTAGGCTGCATCCTGGACTGGTACTTGCTTCCTGGGCAGGTTTCCCGCTTTTAAGGAAGTGGCAACCGCAGAGCGTCAAGTTAGGAGAACTGAGGAGATTTTATACATGAATATATTGAATTCCTGTACAATACCCATTATTTTCTGCTTGCTCTATGGAACTTACGATAAGCGATTGGCCTGAGAGACTGACCTTTTCACCCAGTCCATTGTCAGCATTAAGTGGGTAAATGACGAAATGTCTGGTAAAATCTGCAGACGAAGCTTTTGGGTAGCATACGTAGGTAGATGTAGCGTGCAAAGGAGCCCACAAAATGATATAAAAAGGGAGCACCCACAGATATCGACGGACAACCTCGCCGTCTGTATGTAGGTTAACAGGCTGTGCAGGTTTTCCCCAAGAACTGGGAGCTCTTGTCTTCCTTTGCTTAAAATGTCTTGCTCGGCTTTGCTTGAAGTATCTTATTCTATTTTACCTATATGAAATGTCATGTTATGTTTAACCATTGTTCTCTTTACTTTTGCATTTAAAAGATGTTGTATTGTAATTGCAGGAATGCTTGCTCTAAGAGTAAATGTGAGTGTCCCTAGGTAACATTTTCCTTGGTGTAACTTGTTTCTCATGATGCATTTATAGATGTGTTTTCTCTCTCTCTCTGTCAGTCCATTAATTGAGATACAGAGAATATCATGACAGCTGTATGATTATCTGGATTCTGTATTTTGTACTTTAGGTCTCTATTCTGCGGTTTCTTTGAAGTTGCATCTTCTCATTAAACTGCCATTGTATTCTGCCTCCAATTCCATGTCTCATATGTCTGTTTTCTTCATTTTTGGAGCAAGCGTTCCTAGGCACCCCGGCTCAAATTAAGGTGCCCCTTTTGTCCCTGACTCACTCTCCTGCTCAGTTCTGTGGTGGCTCCCGGGGCTCTGGGGACCGCCCCTAGCTTCCTTGACCCGTAATAGATCTTCCCTCCAACAGCCTCTCTTGCAAGTCCTGTATTGGTGGTTTGTTGCCCCTGCCCCCCTTTCCACTGCCTTCCATAGTCTGTTGTGCTTCCACGGCCCTTCCTGCCTGCTCAGTGTGGTTAAATTGTTGCCTTTGCACCCTCCTACCTGCCTTCAATTTTCAGAGTCCGTGCCCCTGGCCTCTGCCTCTCAACAGTATCCTAATGAACAACTAGATTGCTAACATTCTATATTTATTACAAAAGTGTGGAGCGCCTGACATCATCTTGATGTAATCAAAACTGTAATACCTAGAGCATTCCTTTAGAAATTACATATATGAGAGGGTCTTATTGGCATCAAAATTATGGTTAGTGCTCTAAAAGACTAAAATAAGGACATATTTTCTGAGTTTTCAAATAGCGACAAAGCACTTTAAAATTATTTGTTATCTTTATGTTTTTTTATCTAGTTGACAACTTGATTAAATGTTGCACTTAGGGGAGAGGATGTGGTGTTACTTCCAGAACTGCAGACTTTGCAACTGGGGAACCAGGTTGAAGTTTCTGCTTCAGCTCGACATTCTGTGATTCTGGTCAAATCACTTAGTCTCCCCATGTCTACAACCAAAATGAATTTGTTCTTGTGTGATGTAACCAATGCTCATGTAAAGCACTACAATACCTGACAAGTCTGCACTATATAACACTGCAAAAACACAAAATAATAAGTGTTTTGCACACTTCTGTCATTGGGCTATATTTGGGCTATATCTGGGTGATTTTGGGCTACATTTGGGCTCTTTTGTCTCCGGTGGCCATCTTGGGAGATTTATTTGTTATGAAGTTTCCTAATTTCCTCATGTACTGCAGTCTCCTCAGTCGGAAATGCTTTCAGTTTTTTACTTTGATTCCATCATGAAGGTATTCAGATATGTCACACATTTGCAATGAATTCTGAATGTTAGCACTCTAGTTGCTCATTAGATCACTGTAGTAAAACTACTGCTCACCATGGAAGTCTGCTCCTGGTATTAAAAGTGCATGTTTCAGTCTGCATGTCAGAATTTTTTAATGAAATAGAAGAGGATTTGAGAAGTCACTCAAAATGTGCCCTCATTTTCTTTCTTCAGCATTAATCATAATTTCTATGGCAAAATGAACCCCCTCATTGTGTTCCTTTTTAAATTAAATGTTTTAAGTGTTACCAGTTTATTCCAATCAAGATGGCTTCAGGTGTGCCATACTTTTGTCATAATGAAGACAGTAAGTGCTCTAGTTGTTTTTAAGAACATTCTTGGACATTCTGTCATTGGGCTATACTTGGGCTACATCTGGGTGATATTTGGGCTACATTTGGGCTCCTTTGTCTCTGGTGGCCATCTTGGGAGACTTATTTGTTATGAAGTTTCCTAATTTCCTCATTTACTGCAGTCTCCTCAGTAGGAAATACTTTCAGTTTTTTACTTTGATTCCATCAAGAAGGCATTCAAATGTGTCACACATTTGCCATAAAATCAGAATGTTAGCACTCTTTTTGCTCATTAGATCACTGTAGTAAAGCTACTGCTCACCAGGGAAAACTGCTGCTGGTATTGAAAGTGCATGTTTCAGTCTGCATGCCAGGATTTGAGAAGTCACTCAAAATGTGCCCTAATTTTTCTTTATGCAGCACTAATCATACTTTTTATGGAAAAATGAACCACCTCATTTTGTTCCTTTTTAAATTAAATGTTTTAAGAGTTACCACTTTAATCCAAGCAAGATGGCTTCAGGTGTGCCATACATTTATCATAAGTAGGACGGTTAGCGCTCTAGTAGTTCTTTGGAACACTCTGGAAAGCTGCAGTAGAACACAAAGGAATCAACTGACAGTCTCTGCCCTTGTTGGATGTACATGTTTTACTGAGAATGTCAGACTTCATTCTCACATGACTGAGAAAGATAATGTGAATTTACAGAAAATAAGCTCTCAGTTTAGCTTATAGATCACCTTCCAAACCTCTGTGGTAAAAGCATGAGAAAATATTTTTCTCTCAATCATGATATCCCAGCAGAAGGCTTTTTCACATGGTGAAATCACCTTAGAACATACCACAATTCCTAAAATGAGTATGGTACCATCAACAAATGATTTATAATGTAACTAAAGTCTTAAAATCTTCTATTAACTGCAATGCTTTTTAATGAGGTGCTATCATGTATATTGGTCCCAAGATGGCTGCCAACACTTCTTGGATGAAGTGCTGACAGCCAATCAGATCTCAGGATGAGATGTGTGGTTAGGCTCCGCCCACATATATATATTGATTTAAATGCTATTTTCTCAGGAACTACTGAACAGATTTACACCAGACCTACAAAAGGCACTTCCTTGACCTGAGGACTACCTCTCTGCCAAATTTCAAGTAACTCTGTTCAGCCGTTCGGGCTGTAGCTGTGTCTAAAGGTCCTATGGAAAAATGCATGGGAAAAACGCGTTTTGGGACCCCCCTTTTTTCTCAGCCCCCGCTTGACGAATCCCCCCGAGACTTTCAGGGTAGGAGCGGAGCGTAGCGCCCCACCTATTTTGAAAATTTCGCGAGGATTCATCGACCGGCGCCAAAGTTATTCCAAATAGAATGTTGCGGATTTCCTATGGAAACAGGGTCCTAACTATAACTATCTACTGGCGACCGCCAGTAGATAATATATATATATATATATATATATATATATATATATATATATATATATATACATATATATATATATCCAAACGAAATTTTCTGACAGAGAAAAGCACCACAGCCTCTTGAGTCGGGGCCCGTTTAGGTGTGTCAGACACCTTGTAAATCCCAAAGAACACACGCACCCTTCAGCTGCGTGAAACAGGCCACTCCATCGCGCTGTTTAAATTCCTTTATTTTCGGCAGACAAAGCATAACGCGTTTCGAGGTAAGCAACCTCTTAATCATATGCAACATTGCAGGGGAGGGTTCGTTGGCTTATTTGAAACGTAACTGCAACATTGAAGAAGGACCAGTGTCCACTTATTTGTTAAAGAGGCAGTTCATTTTTACATTTTACGATTTCTTAATGCATGGAAAATACTTTCCTTGTTTTTCATGAACAGTCTCTAAGGAAATTGCAATTAAAAGTTCCATATGTGTGATTCCAAAGTTTTCATCCAGTACCCCTACAAGTTAGGACTGCAATTCCCAGAATGCCTCTCACATGTACATAGTTCTTAGTTTCTTCAATGTGGATCTTGGCAAAACTTTACATTGTATTTACTCGTTACCAAATGCTAACAAAGCCTTCACTGGGTATAGTACCATACTGTGGCTGCATCCGATGGTCCGAGTAACACAGGAAAATTCCGCGACCACCCCGGTTTCTGTTCATTGTCACTTGCCTTCAAATAAAAACAGTTCACCAGCACGGTGTGCCCTGGGACAGATTCCCTCAGCAGATTCTGGCCAATTCAACAGTTCATCTCCTAGGTGAGGCGGGCCTCTCAGTGTGGCCCTGCCATTCAATCCTTGTCCATGTAAATTGATTCAGCCGGCGGGCGCTCATACATATAAATCCAAACAAAATTTTCTGACAGAGAAAAGCGCCACAGCCTCTTGAGTCGGGGCCCGTTTAGGTGTGTCAGACACCTTGTAAATCCCAAAGAACACACGCACCCTTCAGCTGCGTGAAACAGGCCACTCCATCGCGCTGTTTAAATTCCTTTATTTTCGGCAGACAAAGCATAACGCGTTTCGAGGTAAGCAACCTCTTAATCATATGCAACATTGCAGGGGAGGGTTCGTTGGCTTATTTGAAACGTAACTGCAACATTGAAGAAGGACCAGTGTCCACTTATTTGTTAAAGAGGCAGTTCATTTTTACATTTTACGATTTCTTAATGCATGGAAAATACTTTCCTTTTTTTTCATGAACAGTCTCTAAGTGGACACTGGTCACAGATATTAAAACGTTTCCATTATTTTGAAGGGCAAATCTTTGAGAAGTACAAAAAATCTGCATGCTCTGTTAAAGCTCAGGGCAGTGGGTGAGTTCTTGCCCGGCATCTGTGTACCACAGCGTCCCCACTGCCAGAAGTCCCACTCTAAAGAGCATATATCAGATGGTGGAGAGACCATCCAGTGCTCGATGCACAGCAGCACTGTTTGTTGTTTTACCTGTTGTCACTGAAGACACAATGATTCTGTAGGGACATCTTACAAGAGCTGGCATCTTAGATGTGACCCATCACTGACTAAGATGTTACTCGATCTGGCTAATGCGTACAATTAAACTCATGACTTGAAACATTAAGAGCTGAGTAATCCAGAGAAGAAGCAGCTGATTATGTGAATGTTAAAACGATTATAAAGCGTATGGCTGCCCAAGCAAGCGGGCTTCCCCGGCGTTGCTCCTGACCCAATAAACCAAACTTGGGGGGGAGTAGAAAAAAACAGATCGCTAATAGGTAAACAGCCAGTTTTTGAGCTTTTTCCTAAAGTCCAAATGGCTCAGAGTAATCCTGAGCTCAAGGGGCAAATTGTTCTAGAGGGCAGGGGCAAATACTCAAAACGAGTGTCCGGCAGAATGTTTCCTCTGGAACCCCAAAGTTATCGCCAACTTGAGCTGAGCCGAACGCTATGCTCTCTTAGGGAGATAGGGCCGCATCAGACCGACCAGAATGGGGGCACCAGAAGTATTCATGATCTTGTGTGATCTTATGCCATACCCAGATAGACATGGGGTGAAAACAGAACTGCTACAGGTGACCCATTTGGGTGGGGGCGCTAGTACCTTCACCTCTAAGTCAGTTACTTTGAATCCTAGAGCACCTACTCCAAGGAAGTGGATTTACTCGGTAGGAGGGTCTGTGTTTTAAACTAACTTACGCACACACTCATCATCAGGGCAGATTATCGTAGGGATGTTACAGGACATCTCAATTACACTGATTAATACATATGCACCCAATACAGACTTCTCGGAGTTCATTGAGAATGTCATTGAACTTTGTAGACAACACAGAGCCTGCACTATGATCTGGGGAGAGATTTTATTCATACTATGGAACCCTTATTACACAGTACTAACCTCCACAGAGTAGCTCATCCACGCACTCTGCCACAAGCTGAATATGGATGGACTAAAAGATGTCTGGAGGGAGAGAAGAGGAGAGGGCAGAGCATATTCCTACTATTCCTTTGCACATGAAATGCACTCAAGCACAGCTTTATAGCTTACTTCTGTAAAGGTTTTATTGTGGGTTATAGACATGGAATACTTACCACATACACTATCGGACCATCCCCTCATCATGTTCATGATAAAAGTTTCTGAACCCTTGCAACAGCTACAAATTTGGTGCTTCCCCTTTGAGGCTATTTGAGACACAGTATTTAAAGCTGAAATACAGTTAGCTATTAAGGAGGTCTTCAAATAAATATGTGTTCTGCACTATGCAACACTGTGGGAGGCTTTCAAAGTGTATAAAAGGGGTTTTGCACTGAGCAGGCAGACTGGGGTAATTTGATCAATGCACACACAGCTGCAAAATACTGAGAAACCCTCAACAGATCCAGAAATGAAATATGAAACAGAACACAACCCTACTACACTCAAAGACATAAATGATGCTCATCTTCGGTACAGGGAAACCATGGATAGAGAAACTAAATTTTTAAGGAAAAGTTCACAGGGATGCAGATATGACTAGAGAGAGAGACTGATTAAAATGTTCTTTATGACTACTAGGGAAGGCCTACCATCAAAACATTATAAATTCTCTGAGGCTGGCTCCTGCGAGATAGTGGGAGGAAATCAAATTGTATTGCAGAAATTCATGTCTTAAAAGGAACATTTATATGCCTCTAAAACAATTGTAAACCCCTTCAAGATAGAAAAGTATTTAAACGGCATTACATTGTCCTGAATAGAAGGTGGCTTTAAAGGATATCTACAGGAGCCTGTGCAAAAAATAATGAATGACATTGATGGACTGCCAGAAAGTAGAGCACCTTGATCCAACAAGCTTCCAGCAGAGTTTTGTACATTTGGTCGATTTATACAAGGAAGATCTGGAGATGGGTAAACTTCCCTCCTTCTCCCATTCTCTGAGAGGCAGTAACTACTGCTATATTAATCTTGAAAAAATGAAAAAGACTGTAAGTCCGATAGGTCACTGTTCCTTATAAATGTAAACAATAAAATTCTGCCCAAGTTATTGCCAACAGGCTCAACCTGCTGATAGAGAAACTGGTTGTGCCAGAGCAGGGAGGCTTTCCTCTGGACAACGCTGTTTGTCCTTGTGCATAAAATTCAACCTGATATGCATGCCCTTTTGATCTTACTCGATGTCGAGAAGGCCTTTGACTTACTGGAGTCTCTCTGACAAGGAACGGTAGAAATTCCTGAGCTCCTGGTTCTAATGGTTTGGCCATTAATATTGTCAAACACAATCCCATTCTCTGGAGTGTTGTCCCATGTTGATCATTTTTTAAAGTTCTGCAATTCAGTAATATACCTCAATCATGGAAAGGGAAGATAATACATCCTATACACAAAACATGGGGTTGAACAGTGATTCTAAAAACTGCTGACTCATTGAACTCTTGGATTTTGATGGCAAGATATTTGCAAAATATTTGTTTGGTAAACAAAACAACTGGGACAATTAAGAATGAATAATATGTCTCAATCAAACTGGGTTCCTGACTGGTTGTGCAACAATAGACCGTATTAAAGCCTTGAAATTGCTAGTACAGAAGGTCAATGATAGAAAATGACACTAAGGGGTCAATTTCGATCCGGGTCAGACAGCCCTCAGAGAGCTGTCCATAGCGTTTTCTTCCGACCTACTCGTTCCGGGAGCCGGTCCGTCCAGATGAGGAAGTACGATACGTAAATGTGCCCAAATCCCGAATGACATGTACGTTCCAAAACAAGCAACATTCTTTGTACGAGCCGGAACCAAAAACGCAGAAATTGAGTCGTCCGGAAGTATTTAAACAGCAGTTTCCGGCCAGGCAAGTATGATGGTTACTTCCTACGCGCCGAACTGGTTGCCACTTACAACACATCTCAGAACAGCAGTATCTCTGTGTCGAATCGCGCAAAACCACAATCCACAGCTATGAGACAAACAAACCATGTATCTGATCATGTATGTCATCCCTGTACTGTACGTCTATGACCAAAACAACAACAGGAATCAACGTGTACCCCACAGACGCTAAGTTCGACATCCATAGGGTGTAGATAGCTATAATTGCCAGCAGTCTCAATCTACAGGGTGGTGGATGGCTATCACTACAAGCATTACCTAACCCATAGGGTGTGGGTGGCTATCACTACCAGCAGTCTCATACTATAGAGGTGTGAATGCCTATCACTACCAGCAGTCTCATACCATAGGGGGGTGGATACCTATCACTACCAGCAGTCCCATACCATTGGGGGATGGATACTTATCACTACCAGCAGTCCCATACCATAATGGGGTGAATGCCTATCACTACCAGTAGTCCCTAAGCATAGGGTGGGGGATGGCTAACACTACCAGTCATCCCCACCCACAGGGGATGTATGTCCACCACTCCCAGCATTGTCCAGCCCATAGGGGGCTTGATGGCTAGCACTGCCAGCAGTCCCACTCATAGGGGGGGGGGGTAACAACACTACCAGCAGTCTCTACTTCTAGGGGGTGATGGCTAACACCACTACCATTCCCACCCATAGGGGTTGTAGGCCAAACACACCCCCCTTCCATCATGGAATGATTGTATTGTGTGGGAACTGCCTGCAACATTGACACTGAAATGGAACATGCTAGATTTGGGGGTCTCTAGTTGGCAGAGGTAGGTACATTTGACCAAATAGGGGCCCTTGCGTCTAGTCAGGGTAAGAGGGTACACTCCTAAAATAACCCCTGCTCACACCCTTGGTAGCTTGGCATGACCAGACAGGCTTATCTCAGAGGCAGTGTATAAAGCATTTGTGAACACATACAGTAATACAGTGACAACCCTACAGATGAACACCACACAGGTTGTATTACTAAAAATAGGTATCTTTATATAGGCTTAACACAAGACCACAAACGACAAAATTCAACAATACTGTACTTTAAAAATGGTAGAAATAGCTTAGTTCTCTTTAGATGGTAAATGCGACACTTAGCGTTCAATGTACCTGTGGATGCGTAACGCAATACAAACAAAATAGCTGCATGCTTGTTCTTCTTGAGTCGCGCTTTCAGCTCCCAGCGACATGCAGTCTCTCAGAAGGCCCAGCTCAATGGCAGACACTTCAGATTCCCAGCAAGGGAACTCAGGGGAGCTGGTTGGGGAAGTCTTGTATCCCTGAGACTTCAGGCAGGATGCAAGCTCTAGTCCAAGCCCTTGGAGATCTTCTTACAAGTTGATGAAAGTAGCACAAAGTCCTTTCTCCTTTCTTTGGCAATCAGGCAACCACTGCAGGTCAATCCTCAAACAGCACACAACATAGGGATAGTCTCCTCCTGCAGTCTCTCTCTCTGGTTCCTCTCCTCAGCAAAGGTTCTTCTTGTTTTCCAGAAGTGATCTAAAGTCTTGGGGTCTGGGCCCCAGTATTTATACTCATATTCTCTTTGTTCTCTGAAGGCAGAGAGGCCTTTGCCTAGTCCAAACCAGTTCTGGTCAGTCTTGAAGCACTTTGTTTACAGGACTCCTTCTTTCCTTTGACAGTGTGGGCCAGGGACATCAGACGCACCACAGGAGGTGGAGCCAGAATTGTGGAAGGCAGGCACAGCCCTATTCAGGTCCCAGGTGCAACTCCTCCCACCACTCTACACGCAGATCTCTCTATTCAGCCTTGTGCTGACTCACCCTGTCTCCTGGAATCCCCCAGCCCCTGTCACTCAAACTCCAGACAAAGAATACACAACCTAGCAGAGGCAGGCTTGGATAGTTAGGCAAGCAAATACCGACTTTCTGAAAGTGGTATTTTCAAACACAGAATGTTAAAACCAACTTCACTAAAAGATGTATTTTATCATTCTGAGTTCAGGCATACTAAACTCAAATTTCTACCATGTTCCCTGGGTCAGTTAGGATTATAGGATGTTATAATCAAACTTCCCATTCTGGCCTATGGGGAACAGGTACCCTTGCAATAGTGAAAAACGAAAATGGCTGTAATTCACTATTAGGACCTGCCACACACACCAGGGCATGACATACCTTATACTTACAATGCACCCTGCCCTTGCGCCTACCTTAGGGGTGTCTGCTATGAAGAAAAGGGAAGGTTTAGGGATTGGCAAGTGGGTGCACTTGCCCAGTCAACATGGCAGTATCAGACTGCACATAGGCTCTGCAATGGCAGGACTAAGACACGCTTTACAGGCTGCTTTGGTGGGTGGCACAACCAGGGCTGCAAGCCCACCAGCAGCATTTGATTTACAAGCCCTTGGCACACGCAGTCCACTGTACTAGGGTCTGACAAGTAAACCAAATAAGCCAATCATGGAGTCACTAATCCATACATCAATTTACAATAGAGAGCATATGCACTTTAGCACTGATCAACAGTGATAAAGTGCCCGGAGTCATAAAACAGGCAACAACAGGTCAGACAAAATACAGGAGGAAGTCAAAAAGTTCAGGGATGACCCAGCAAAAAGGGCAAAGTCCAACAGAACACATACTGTAACTCCCATCACAGTTGTGACCAGAAGGTGAATGTGGGGTCAAAACACCAAGCATGTTGAGTAAAAGTGTGTCAATGTGGTTTAAGCCCCACGCGCTACAGTGACCAAAATGTGAGTCTGTGGCCCAAAACACCAGCCTAACATGAACATTGTGGTAATGGAGTTTAATTCCTCCCACTCCAGTGATAAAAAGCTCAGTGCGGGATCTAAAACTCCAGCATATCAGGATCATTGTCACAATGGGCTTTAACCCCACCTGGAAGGGGTCTCCACTGCAGTGTCAATGTCCAAAGGTGTTGTCTGGGGCTCAGATGAAGTGTGAGCGTCAGATGGGGGGGACACGGTCTCCACAGCAGTCGTAGTAACAGGCTGAGGGGGTGAGGTTGGGGAGGAAGTGCATGTGGAAGGGTGGAGGGCCTAATCAACTTGGGGTTGTTGTAACTGTGTGTGGGTGAACCGGGGGCAGGGTGTGGCGTGGGAACCCAAGGATTGGTGGCCTGGGTGCTGGATGACGGAGACTGTGTGGTGGGAGTGCGTGATTGTGGTGGAGTCTTGCTCTTCTGGGTCTTGGGTGTTTTGCGGGTGGGGGCCTCAGTGTCTCTGCTTTTGGGGAGGGTGTGCGGGGGTGGGGGTCTACCCTCGTGTGCTGCTTGTCCTCAGTGTGGCTCCCCTCACCCTCCGTGCCACTGGGTCCCTCTAGATCCTTCACATTGGAACCAGCCTGTCTCTGCGCCTCCTCTCGGTCCGTGGAGCTGTCCCCTACAATGTCTGCTGATGATGCTGTGAACAAGGAGGAGAAACATATACACATCAGTCACCTGTATTCACTGGACACATGACTTTAAATGCAACACATCACTGTGCAAGCCCTGGCATCATTTAAAAGCCACATCTAAATTGAATACACCATAGTGAACCTGGCACGTATCAGTCTGCCAGTAAACCATGCTTCATGTACACCTGCTGGCAATGGACCCATCACTTCATAGTATGTATGATGTCAGTCATCACATGGGCAGTCATTCCCTGATTACCCAGTTGTCTGATCTGCAATGATGGTTACTGTCAAATGTTATTACACACATATCTCATCTCATGACACTGACTCTGCATTTGGGACAGCATTTGTGATGGTCTACCTCATTGTTGATTTGATGAACATACTTCCATTCCCAGACACCATGATGGCCTCATGTTTTGAAACACAAAGCTACAACAGTGTGGCTGCAGGACAACAGACAAGTTACCATACTGCATGCTCCAGATTTTATTTTGAAACACAAGGCCACAGGCCTGTCTGGCCAATCAGTCAGTCCTGACTCCTGTCCCAGGGGCAGTGCATGAGGACTCCACAGTCATCACCGTGCCACACTTATGTTTGCACTGTTATTGGAACTTCGGTAGTGCTCATGCGTACATGATCACCACATGCTACACCCATGTAAGAGAATCTGATAATTCCACGTAATACAAATGACATGTTTCTGTTTGTGAGTCAACAGCTCTATCTACCTGTACACATAAGGGCCTCACAGGAACATAGTAAGGCTGCTTACACATATCTGTTCAATCCACCATTATGCACAGTGGAGTGTCTACACACATATGTTTTACCCTATGTGCAGATCCACTAGCCACATGTCAGATGTCTGTCCATGAGAAACATATAGCAGACTTCTGGAATACAAAAAACTATGCCAGTCCACCATGATACAGAGTCAGACACATGATAAATACATTCACAATGAGCTAAGTGTTGGCTCACACCCAAGATTAGGAGGCCAGAAAGTCTCAGATTACCAGAGTAGGCATACCTGTCCATGGGACCTGTGATACATGGGATTACCAGGAGCACTATGCAGGTGACTAAGCATTTGTTATACTCATACACATTGTTTATCGGAGGCCTCAACATTGGTCATGTCTGCTGCATGGGTGTGTAGTCAATACCTCACACTCCTATGATGACCCACAACAGCAATTTGGGCATATATGTGGACCACACTCAGAGCACAGGTCAGTTATCAGTCAATGTGCTGATACATGTAACACAATAGCCTCACCCATTCTACTAAATGTAATGCACCTGTTGCAGATATGGCTCTCAACATTCCCTTGGACAACAGCAAATACACACAACCCAAGTGACACGTCAAAGAGGGGAAGGGACACACCTGCTCATCAGATGAGAATAGTGCATCACCAAATTCAACCAAATGGTACTTGTCTGAGCAGACAGACAAACTGTGGGAGTTTAACAAGGCTGAAGGAGTGCAAACTGCAGGTTATACACAATACACCAAAATAACATGGACTTACCCCCTCCTTGCTGCTGTCTGGCCGTCACCTGCCCATCCATGTCTGGGAAGACCACCGCCAGAATCCGGAGCATGTGGGGGTTTCAGGGTCCGGCGTCCATCCCGTCTGCGTGAAGGCGACAGCTTCAGCTGGACTCTGGCTATCCTCCTGGTCCAGCTACAAAGGTCCTGCCACCTCTTCTGGCAGTGGAGAATGCACTGTCTGAAGACCCCCACCGATATTACTGCCCGGACGATGGTCTGCCAAATTTCCTTTTTCTTATGGGCAGTAACCTGTGAGGATGACAATGTAGGACACCATTACTGCACATGCACCATGTTTCTCAATCACACAGTTAGACATACATGTTGAAATTAGCAGTGCATATTATGTATACAGGTAGTACAACTATGGTAATGGGCAGTTGTCCTGTGTGCAAGGCAGCATTCACAACATGATAGAGTGCCTTGACAATCAAAGCTTCCATAAAGTACACTTCTTCATCACTGTACAAGTACAGTACATGCATCTACACACTTTGAGACTTAAACTTACTGAGTGTGCATGCTTGCCCCATGTGATCACAATGCTAGTAGTCCCAGTCAGTTAACATGTACAATTGAAAAGGCAGTGGACTCTACACTCACCTGCTCCCCTGCTTTCCCATACAGCTTGCAGTACTGTGGAAGGAGGCTGTCCAGCAGGGTCTGGTTCTCCTCCTCTGTGAATGGTGGTGCTCTCTCCACAGTACGTGCCATTGCAGGACACAGGGGATGCAGAGACAGCAGCAGTCGCATTCTGATTTCCAATCCTGTAGCATGTAGTGGAGGCAAGGGAAGTCTCTGGGGGACAGAAAGCCTTATATCTGTGCTGCTGAGGCAGAATCTGTTTGATGCGGACAAAGAGATAGGTTAGAGTCGTTCGCATTTTCCGAAATTGCCCAATCCATGCCATTGAACGCATCGGACACGCCTTCCGCGTTGTTCAAATATTCTGTATCATCACACCATTGACTTTGAAACATTTTTGCAGAGAGCCAACAGAATCTGTGTGCACACGAGTCGTAAACATAGCAAACACGAGTTCGTCTCCATGACAGTCAATAGCCAATGGGTGCGCACGCCTTGGTTCCTAAGTATCCAACGCGTCTTTTGAAAACCCACCCTTGTATGTCACCATTACATTCAGGGTCCAAGGCGTGCGCACGCCTTGGTCCCTAAGTGTCCGACACGTCTTTTGAAAACCCATCCACGTATGTTACCATTCCAGTCAATGGCCAAAGGATAGCAATAAAAAGAATTTTGGCAGGGACTCAGGTGCTCTACAACACACTGACAGCCTGTCACACAGTACATGTAAGCACATTTCATGCTTCATTATATGTGTGGGTACATGTCTACACATTTCATATTCTATGTTGCACATTGTGGCACACACTACCAAGATGTGACATGTACATGGTGACAAAAAGGCATTCTGTCTGATGCACCTCACTACTGTCATTTAGAATTCTGCTGACCAACACAAGTGGCCTGTGCACAGTGACGGGGGCACATAGTCTCATGGCATGTTACATACACCCTAAATTGCACATGATATGTACTGTGTGTAACAAGATGTTCCTGAGATGGCACTGTGGGGTACATCATGAGTATTTGCGTATAGTGCTACGCACATGGACCTAATTGTATTTGGGAGATTTTAATCCTCTCCAACATCCATCTGATTTGGGAATGTGAGTTGCTGTTGTGTCTGTGTGTCACATACATCCATGTCTTCCCTGCAAACAAGCCTATTAGCACATCATGGGTGTTTAATGGTTGTGTTGGTACATGTATATCAGACGTTACATAATGACTGTGTCCTTGTGGCAATACATGATCCCTGTATGTGTGACTTACAAACACCTGTCATCTTGACAACACATCTATCCTCACTAGTCACTGAGGTGTGTGTTTGGTATGTGACATTTGTTCAGATGTACTGTGACAGAGCCCATAGATTGACGACAGCATAGCATAGCACTTATTGTATCACCATGTGGAGCTGAAATGTTATGTGAGGGGCACATGGCTGGCATATGTGTCCATGATGAATAGCACACACCTTACTCAGCTGTGTCTTGATATGATGTAGCCTGTGCCATTTTGTATGGTCATTACCACATATGTAGGGGAACTGACGATCTTTCTTTGATTCCCTATATTAACCCTGGGCGTAGTTCGCGAAGTAGCACTTCGCGAAGCTACGCAAAGTACAGTTCGCACTACGCGAGCTACGCGTAGCACTTCGCGAACTGCGTAGTACCTTGTTCGCACTGTGCCAGATGTCGTTTTCAATGATTGCACAGTGCGGACAAGCAACCGGCACTGTGCAATCATTGAAAATGGCATCTTGCACAGTGCGAGCTGTAGTTTTCTGCTGCTCGAGTAGATTTTTACTCGAGCGGCAGCTTTCTCAACGCGAACTGGTAGTTTCTCATCGCGAGCGGTCGTGAGCATACGCGACCACTCGCAATGAGAAACCTGACCTCCTCGCGTTGGGAATCTCGCCGGGTGGTTTATTTTCCATGCTCGCGATCACCAACTTGATGTTGCTGATCGCGAACAAGAAAAAAGTCTCGCCGGGATGTCATTTTGCTTGCTCGCGGTCGCCAACTAGACGTTGAGGACCGCGAGCAAGCAAAAAATGACCGCAGCACTACGCAACACTACGCTACGCGTGTTCGCACTGTGCTACGTGCAATTCGCATAGTGCGAAGTAGCGCGAACTTCGCAAACTACGCTAGCGTAGCATAGTGCTTTGCCCAGGCTTACCCTATATACTGCAGGAGGGCAAATGTCCACAGACCCTTCCCAGACCTTGCAACCATGCATGAACGTGACTGCATCCGACGTTACCGCTTCACAGGACCACTGATTGAGGATTTGGCAGAGCTGTTGGTCCCACATTTACAACCTGGACGGGCATATCCTACTGCGCTGACCCCCAAGGTGAAGGTGATGGCAGACCTATATTTCTTTGCCACGGGAACCTTCCAATACACTGTGGCTGGTGCTGGTGGGATGTCACAGACCATGTTCAGCCGTGTGCTACGTGATGTTTTGAAGGCAATGTTGTGTCATCTGAACAGATACATCAAGTTTCCAAATCCACAGCAACTGTCTGCCATAAAGGGTGACTTCTATGCACTGGGAAGGATGCCAAATGTCATAGGCTTACTTGATGGTACACATGTGGCTTTGGTAGCACCACACGCACATAAGCAGACATACAGAAACAGAAAACATTACCACTCAATTAATGCCCTGGTGGTATGTCTTCTGGATATGACAATATCACATGTCTGTGCCCGTTTCCCTGGTTCTGCACACAACGCCTACATAATGAGGAATAGCAGTATCCCACAGATGATGTCACAGCTACAGAACCAGCATACCTGGCTTGTCGGTGTGTGATCTCTGCTCATCTTGTGTTTTTTGTAATTTTACGCTCTTTCCTGAACCATGACCTGTTTGTTTGTTTGTATGTAGGTTACTCTGGATACCCCAACATGCCGTGGTTGCTGACACCTCTTAGAAACCCAGTCACACCAGCGCAGCTACGTTACAATGAAGCACATGGGCGGACCAGGCGAGATATAGAGCGCACATTTGGGCTCCTGAAAAGCAGATTCCGATGCCTGAACCAGACAGGAGGGGCCTTCAATATGCACCTGAAAAGGTGTGCCAGATATTTATTGTGTGTTGCATGCTACACAACATGGCAGTGAGGGAGGAGTTGCCCCTCATCGATGATGATGACGACTATCAACCACCAGCAGGGGAGTATCCAGGCCTTGGTAATTTTGCAAGTGATGATGAGGTTGAGGGGAATATCCGGATTCAGCTCATCAACAACTTTTTCTCATGATTGTGAGTATGCAGTGATGAGTTGTGTACGTTTTCCCTTCCCTGATATGTGTTTTTGTGGTGCTATGTGGGTGCACATACGTGTGGCTGGATGCTAATTGCCATTATCAGGGCACTAATGTGTCCTTCAAGTTAGTATGTTCTCCCAAACAGTGTAGACATGATTCATAGGTTTTTTTCACAACTCTTGGGAATTGTGTGTTGTAGATGTATGCAGTTATTATGTGATTTCTATACTGTTGTATGTCTGTCCTTCACAGGCTCCTTTGGCTGCTGTCTGGTGACATGTGATCTCCAAAAACAACATTCTGGTTAAAGAGTGCAACCTTTCCTGGAACCTGGATGCATCGTCCCACACACCCCTGTACTGGCATGTCTGGCCCTCTGTGTTACTTTGTGCTCACTGTCATGTGAGAATACCTTGCATCTGTAAGTCAGTTCACTTGTTGTGTATGTGTAATAAAGGTGTGCGCCACTTTGTGATCTGCTTCCTCTGTATCCACACATCTAACAATCTTTGGCATACTATACCTGTGGCCTGATTTCCACAACCTCTGTATTTCTGTGTATTTTCAGATCACAATGTTGTAGGCGATGAGTATGATGGGCATAGTGAATTAGTGTTGTGTTGACCTAGTAGTGTCTATCTCTCTTATGTCTCACATCAACATGACTCACATGACTGTGTTCACATTGCTGGAGTAGTTTCCATGCACAGTCTTTCACTAGCATTGCGTGATCTCTATGTGACAAACCCAGTTTAATTTTCAACAGAGGCAAGTATTGTGTGATAAAGAATTTATTTACATACATGTGTGTGAATGGTATACGTGGTAGAAAGTGCTGTACAGTGCAATGTAAATCCAAGGTTCACAGAGGAGTTGGAAGTGTTGGTATATGATTTATCCTGAGTGAAGTCCATAGTCATTTGTTTCATTGATCCAACTTAGCCCCTCCATCACATGTGGGAGAGTTGGGTGACAGTCAACAAGGTGAACGGTTTGCAACCAATGGGTGATATCAGGAGCTGGTGTTCACTTCCTGGGGGATGTGCATGGCCAGCTGGCTCTCACTTGTCCTTCTTTGGATGACCCCTCTTCTTCTTTTTAGGGGGACCCTCAGGTGCAGGCTGCGGCGGTTCTGTGGACTTTCCGCCAGAGTCCTCATCCCTCCCCGTGGCAGTTGCAGATGTTGTGGCAACAGATGTAGTGGGCACACAGGGAGGTGTGGACATGTTGGTTGAAATCTGGCAGAGGCATGTCAGTATGTCCCTATGCACCGCTGTGACGTCATCCAATTTGTCCATTTTGGACTCCATGCGGGACATGTGTGTCTCCACCCAGGACATGTGGGAGTCCAATCTGGCATGATGTTCAGCCTGCTGATGTTTGATGTCCCTGAGGATCCCCACTACCTGGCCAAAGTCTCTGGTGCTTTCCAGATAGACTTGTATGATGCGTCCCAACTGTGGATCATCTTGCGGTGCAGCACCATGTTTAGGCCGAGGCCTAAACCTGCCCCCACTCCCACCAGCCCTACCCACACAACCACGACCTGCCGTTGCAGGCACAGACGACACTGGGCCTGTTTCTGTGTTGGCACTGGTCGTATTGCCCACCACCTCCAGGGTGCCCTGTGTTTCTGTGCCCTCTGTGTTATGTTGAGTTGGTGTGTCCGTGTTGGTAGGGGTCATCTGGGTGTTCACAGATGTAGCAGTAGTGGTGGCAGGGGGTGCTGATGTTACAACTGCTGGTGCTGCACGCTGATCCACACCAGAGGACACGATCTTTTGTCATAATCCGAAGAGGACTGAGAGGCATCCACACTGTAAAGCTCAGGGTCAACCAGAGTCTGGGACTGGGATTCTTCTTATTCTGTACGTGCACTTTCCACATCTGCCCCTGTGGGTGGAAGAGACACACAATGTATGTTGTGGTTCAGCACACATCAATGTATCACACACATTAAAGTTGCTCCTGTGCTTCATGATGGGTGTATGTGCATTGCATTGTCCTCAGTTGTCACAGACAGATGCCAATGTTGGTTTAGAACATAATCATTAACACCTGATGGGTTTTTATGTGCACGTAGAGCTGTGTGCATGAACAGCTTATGTATTGGTTACTTGAGTTACATGGAGATTGCGACACAAGTGCACTCCCGTGCCTGACACAGGTGTGTTGTTTGATGTTGTTGGGAGCGGTGTGTGTGTGACAAGGCCTGCTCTAAGATGTAGTCTGAGGTAACACTCCTCCTCCCTCCTGGAGCAGATAGGCCACCATGGCCCATGCTTCCATGACAGTGAATCAAAGTTAATGTTCAAGTTGTCTGACAGTGGTGTCCTCTTGTTTGCTGGAGCCCAAGTCCCAGCAGGGCCTTGTGCTCCCCACAGCAGAGGCCAGTGTCAGCCATCTTGGCAGTACTTTTCCACTCCCTGTGAGGTGAGCATGGTGCATGGGGTATTCCTGGGCCATGTGGGATGAGGACTATTGGCTGTCACTTCAACTCCCATCATGCTTTAGGCAACACCCACCTTCCCAGCAAACCCAAGCTTGCTTCCTGAGACTATGCTTCCCTGGGAGTGAGTGATGCAGTGCTGGCAAGATGGCTGACAGTGGTGTCCTGTTGTTTGTTTGCACACAAGTCCCCACAGGGCATTGTGCTCCCCACAGCAGAGCCCAGTATCAGCCATCTTGTCAGTACTTTTGCACTCCCTGTGAGGTGAGCATGGTGCATGGAGGTATTCCTGGGCCATGTGGGATGGGGACTATTGGCTGTGACTTTAACTCCCATCATGCTTTAGGCTCCACCCACCTTCCCAGCAAACCCAAGCTTCCTTCCTGGAACTCTGCTTCTCTGGGAGTGAGTGATGCAGTGCTGGCAAGATGTCTGACAGTGGTGTCCTGGTATTTGTTGTAGACCAAGTCGCAGCAGGGCCTTGTTCTCCCCACACCAGAGGCCAGTGTCAGCCATCTTGCCAGTACTTTTTCCACTCCCTGTGAGGTGAGCATGGTGCATGGGGGTATTCCTGGGCCATGTGGGATGATGACTATTGGCTGTGACTTCAACTCCCACCATGCTTTAGGCTACACCCACCTTCCCAGCAAACTCAAGCTTCCTTTTTGTGACTCAGCTTTCCTGGTAGTGAATTTGGGCAAACAAGATGGCTGCTGCATGTGACTGTTGTTTGGATCCCATTGCCTTGCTGTGAGTTTGTGCTGAGGTTTGTGACAATTGTGAATGGTGAGCTTTCCTGTGACTTTGCAGGTATGGTGTTAGTTACAATCTGATTTTGATCACACATACCACCATGGATTGGTGCTCCTCACCCCAGGGCCCAGTGTCATGCATTTTGGAAGTCGATTTACGTTGACTCCCAGGTTGGGCATAGTCCCAGGTGTGGTGTTTGGTGTTGGTGGGAGAGGTGTGTGTGACATGGCCTGCTGGTAGATGTAGTCTAAGGTAACACTCCTCCTCCCCCCTGTAGCAGATAGGCCACCGTGGCCCATGCTTCCATGACAGTGCGTCAAAGTTAATGTTCAAGTTGTCTGACAGTGATGTCCTGTTGTTTGTTGGACCCAAGCTCAAGCAGGGCATTGTGCTCCCCACAACAGATCCCAGTGTCAGCCTTCTTGTCAGTACTTTTGCACTCCCTGTGAGGCGAGCATGGTGCATGGGGGTATTCCTGGTCCATGTGTGATGAGGACTGATGGCTGTGACTTCAACTCCCATCATGCTTTAGGCTACACCCACCTTCCAAGCAAACCAAACCTTCCTTCCTGGGACTCTGCTTCTCTGGGAGTGAGTGTAACTGTGCTAGAAGTATGGTTGACAGTGTTTGTTGTTGTTTAAGGCCAAATCCTTGCTGTATTTGTCAGCACATTTGTACATGTGTTAGCATAGTTACATGTTACTGGGACATTGCATGTATTTTGTTTATCTAATTGGCATACACATCAAAGGATATTTCGCTTTGGGTTGATGTGGCTTGATGACAGTGAATGGTTTCCCACCGGTGGGAGGATGGCCCGCACCTTCTCCTCCCAGGGAGTGAAATTCACAGGTTTGGCAGGAGGGCCACCGCCTGTACGCTAGCTCAGGGCATGGTCTTTGCCAATGAGCTTCTTGACCCTCCTGCATATATCGTACCACCTATTCCTGATGTTGTCCATTGTGCGCAGGCAATCTGCTTGTGCGTTCACCTAGTCAGCAATCATCTCCCACATCTTGGTTTTCTGGGACGGGGGGGGTCTGTTGGACCAATGCACCAAATAACTGTAGCTCTACCCTGATGATTTCATCAACCATCAATTCTAACTCACTATTTGTGAACTTTGGATTCTTCTTTGGGGACATGGTGGTGGGTGGTGGTGGAGATGGATGCGTGAGTGAGTGTGGAAGTGAGGGTGAGTGAATGGGAGTGAAGCTGGGTGTTTGTGAGTGGGCTTCTTGAGAGGTGCTTGTGGTGTGAAGGTTGTGTAGTGGGTGGGATGTGGATGTATGTCTCAGTGCAGTGTAGTGGTGTTCTCTGCTGGCAGGTCTGTTGAATTTGCAAAGGATCATGGTATGGATTTTGGCCCTGTAAATAGGTGGAGTTGTGGGTGTGTCTTAGTTTGATTTTTTTTGGGGCATTTTGGCAAAGCTTGTTTGTCCTTTTTCTGTCATTTTTGGTTGATTTATTTTGAGCATGACGGAGCTGTTCAGTTGATGGGAACGGACGCGCGTGGCGTCAATTGCGGGGTGATCCAAGTCGGGCACACTCACATTGTGCTATGTTGCATAATTCGCGTATGTGTCGGTCATGACGGGCTCTTTTCATTGCTATTCCCTATGTTCTGTATGCTTCGGTTTTACGTCTTGCTCTCCATGCGAGTCGGTTTAATTTCACATGCATTGCATCGTACCTCGCCGGTCATACGGCGCCTGTTCGTGTCGGTTGGAACTATTACCGGTCCGTGTTGGTAGGAAAGTATCTGGGTCAGTTTATGGCGAGTCAAAGTTTTACGTACGTTTCGGTCAAATTGAATGTTCTCCGTACGGAGCTTTTGTATTTTGTAAATGACGCATCATACTTCGCCAGTCGTACGGAGCGTGTACGCGTCGGTCAGAATTCTGTCCAGATCCATGTTGGTCGGTACGGTTTACAACCCGGATCGGAATCTGCACCTATATGTTTGTTGCATAGATTACAGTTCTGCGTTTGACAGGGTAGACAGATCGTCTGTGGGACAAATTGTGGAATACGGCAATTGACCACACTTCTGCACTTCATTATATTGTTATATCAAGAGACATGGTTGAAAATTATATTATCTTATGAAAACATCTTATCACCTAAAGTGCCAAAAAAAGAATGCATTAAAATTGGGCAGTACTTCTGTTTTCCTCATGCATTTCGGATATAGCCCTGTTTCTTGACTCAACTGATGGTCTTCCACTGAAATTAGGGAAGTAGGCTATTATGCATTTAGCCAACACAGATGATTTTATAATTTTCCCAATGACTTCCAATATCAGTTACCAAAATTACACAAATATAATCTTCTGAAAGGATTTATGGTAAATCATTCTAAACTATAAGTAATGTGTTTTGGGAGAGCCTGTAAGCAATGATCTTGGGAAATAACTAATGTAACAGTTGACAAAGTAAGGACATATGATTACTTAGGTTTTGTTGTTGATGAGAAATTAACCTAAGCTCAGCATATGGATTTAATGGGGAAAAAAAGCTGGGATAATTGCTAAATTGGTCATAGGGTTTGACAGGATGTAAGACCCACAGATCATTCAACTAAGGTACTAAATCATGGAATAGTTGCGGCTATTTCCGATTTCATGTTGGAGATGAAAGAGGACAGGTTGAAGGGTACTGGAAGGCAGAGGTCGAAATGCATGTGGAGATGAGGCCTATGAGAGCTGCATAGTGTCATGTGAAGAATATTCTGATATCTTCGTTAATAGTAATTAGTACAGAAGAAGTGGAAGAAGATGTGGATGTGTGGCCATTTGATAGCAAAGAGACAGAATACAGGAGATGGAGTTAGTCATAGTTTGATCAGTAAGCGGAGTTTAGATTAGGCCTGAGCAAAATATTAATTATGCTGGAGTAACCAGGGTAATTTTGGTAATTCCACTGGTAATCACTGAAAATATATTCGTAAACCTGAGTAATCTGGAACAAAAATCCTACCGCAGGAGTACAGGAACAATTTAGCAAGCGTGTGGGGCTGCTAGCTGCTGCTGTTCATAGTCTGTTGCATTTTGAGCTATTATCTTTATGCAAAATGCACCCTCTGGTCCATTTTGGACATGAGGGTCCATTTTGAGCTAAACAAAATAGCGTAAAATGCTGGGTTATGCGCCTTGCATAATTCTGCGTGATCTACTGTAATTCTTTTGTAATTTCACATAACTATGCTATAGCATATCACGCAGGTTACGCCCACCCCTAGCATTAGATTACATGAAAGTGGTAATGTATTGATTTGGGAAATGGGGCATAAGGACATGAGACCGAGACCAGATGCCATAACTATTCATGTGGGAGAGAATGACTTAGTTCAGAGCTTCCAAATGGAGTTCATATAAATGATGTCACATAACCTGAAAGAGGTACAGGACAGGTGGGAGAGATTGGAGAGTTTTTAGATCCAGTTACTCCCAAGGAGGGTGTGCTGAGAGACCTGGAAGCCTGCTGCTATTGATAGAACACAGTGGGGTGGCATATGGATGATGATAGAGTTTGTCTTCCCAATGGACCACAGTGTCATCTTGTAGACAAGGGTTGTAGTAGTTGTCTTCTCTGTCACGGTTTACAGATACCGGAAGTGTGATGGCTCTATAGTTACACGGTTGTACTGCTAAAATGTTGAGCACACAGAGGCTCTATCGTGGTGGCCAATGCCTGAGCTGACTTGTGCCAGTTTTTAAGCTCTGAAGGGAAAACATCTACTGGCTCCCACCATATGTCAGCATAAAAGAATGGTGCGGAGGAGCATCTCACTCAGGATTTAACAAGAGTACAGGATGCGCTACCTGAGGAAGGGTGTTGTAATCAGAGTTTCTATTCCCTCGTTCAAATGGTGCTGTTTAATCAACGACCCGCGAGCCTTACTCCTGGGTTGCAGTCATGTCAGCTACTGACCAGTGTTGACCCTGGACAATATGGCACCACAGCCCCCAGAGTAAAACACTAAGGCACTAAGGGGCATATTTACAAGGCGGCGATAGAAAATTATTGCCGCTTTTACGGACGTTTTCGCCCGAAAAGTGGCGATAAATTTATCTCATAATTAGGAAGGTCTCGCTAACGCTAGAAACCTTGCATTTGCGCACAAATTCTTAACGCCCAGCTTTGCATCTCTAATGAGATGCAAAGTGGGCGTTCCTGACTTGACATGACAGGAGAAATGTCGCTAAGTGACATTTCTCCTATCATCAAGCCCCATGCTATGAAGCATAGCGGCAAGAAAAGTAGTGATAACCCCTGTTATCGCTGCTTTCCTTACGCCTGCTTCAGGACTGACTTAGCCATGATATCCTATGGAAGATGGATATCATGGCTACGTTTGTGGGGCCCTATCAACAAGCTAAAGCCACATTTCATGAGATTATCGTTGGGTTTCCAGCGATAATCTCACGTTAGGCAGTTAGCGCTAGGATTTTTATCGCTTTTGAGATAAGCGTTGCTAATAGCACGCTATCTCAGCGATAAAAATCCACGCTAGCCGGCGATAATTATCCTAGCGCTAAGTGCGCTTAGCGATAATTATCGCCGGTTGTTGCTGATATGCCCCTAAGAGAGTCTATTGTAGCGTGCACCAAAAGATGCTCCCAGTCAATTAATTAATCATGATGTGTAAGGACTGAGATGGAGCTCAATTATCAGAGTATAAAAATAATGCCATAGACGAGCCAGTGACTGAGGGTGACTTTAGGAGTCAAGAATTCCTTCCCAACAGTGAGAGATCAACGAGAGTCAGAGAAGTCAAGGAGGATGCTAGCTCCACTCCCACTCGGGCAGTCCCAATGAGCATGAGCCAGAAAACATCCATACACATACACTACACATGGACCAAACATGAGACTGAGCCTCAGTGGCTACTACCACGTGACAACCATGCCTGTAACTGGAGTGATTCCGCCACCATATTTGCCTTAGTCTTCAAAACTGCAGCTTGGGAACACTTCAAGCATAAAACCAAACAACAAATTTATAAGAGGGTCAAGAACATAAGGGACTTGGTTTAAGGACTGAAACACCTCCAATCCCAAATAGACACAATGAAACCAGCAGAAGGTGCACAGTCCGTTGCAGAACAGAATAGCAAAACAATGGTTATTGTAGAGAAATGCAAGAGATCCTACAAATAGTTGGGACAACCCCTCACAGGAGGTAGGAGTCCATCAGCCCACCCTTATTGGCGGAGCATCGTCATCTGGTACTCCTGGGAATCACTGTCTAGGCCCAAAATCGCAGATCCCCAGGGACTCTGCCTGGTGCACAGACCAGTGATACCCAGAAAGGAAATAAACTCCTGCCAGGGTGTGTACCCAAGTAGTCGAGGGCTCCAGTGGTGTGCAGTGCAAGAAAGTGATGTGGAGTTAAAAATGAATACTTGGTCAAAAAATATGTTTAATGTGGATCAACCAAGTTTCATGTCTAAAAGAACCTATAGTCTGTTATATATTTTTACAGGCTAATCTTTGGTTCGTGTGAAAGTGTGGTCGACATGTTTCAGCCGTTACGGTGACTTAACCCGGCTTTCATCAGGACCGAAAGAAAAAAGCTACTGCCAAACTAATTATAAAGTGATAAAACTAAGCCCATACACCAAATGTGAGTGTGGGGTACCAGTGTGGCGATTGCCACCCTACCAGAAAAGGCTCAAACTTGAGCGTAAGAACAGTGTCTTCATTCCTGAAAAAGAAAAAATATGAACCTCATGCATATCAAAACACAACTACTGATTGCCAAACGGCAGAGCTGATTCAGCATCGCCCAGGTTAACAACTAAACTCAAAATGATGTTTTAAATAATAAATTTGTATAGAAAGATGAAAAAGACTCACCCAGCTTTATGTGGGAGAACAGCCTCACCTCACCCGGCTGACTGCTCGGAGAAGGAGGCACCGCTCTGTTTAGATGTGGAGAAAGAAACCAGACAGATTGCCAATTGATACCCATCTGCTCAAAGCTCAACACACATATTTTAAACAAGTTAAAAAAGGAACCAAAATTGATTAAAAAAGTCCGAGACCTCGTGACCGCCCATATAAGTCTAGTATTGTTAAGGTGATGTCTCTTTAGAACAACCTATCAGACATCCAGTGTGACCAGGGTCAAACATAACTATGAATGATTGTTATTAAATAGATGAAAAGCTAACTCTAGTCATAGAATCTGTCAACAGAATTCCAACAACCAATTCTGTGTTGAAGAACATAGAACAAGCAGCCTTCCACCTTGCCTATCTGTCGACACCTCTGACTAACTCGCAAGCTGTCTGAGAGGTGTTGGCAGGAAAGGGAGGAAGCTATTTAGTAGCGATCGTGATTGACGTGCGCGTTCTTAAATTGCAATCAGCTGTGTGTTCGCTTTAAAGAGACAAGTCCAAGACCTCGTGACTAGGTCTGTGTTGTTAAATTAATGTCTCTTCAAAACAACCTGTCAGGCATCCAGTATGACCAGGGACAGATATAACTATGAAAGATTGTTGATAGATAAAAGAGAAACTAACTCTGGTAATAGAATCTGTCACCAGTAATCCACCAACCAGTTCTATGTTAAGGAGTATATCCAACAATGAAGTGAGCACAAAGCACACGCAGCCTGCCACCTTACCTGTCCGTCGATACCTCTGACTGACTCGCAAGCTGTCTGGGAGGTATCGGCAGGAAGGGGAGGCTGCTATTAGTAGCGCTCGTGTGAGACGCGTGCGTCTTGAATTGAAATCAGCTGTGTGTTCACATTCACGGAAACAGCGTCTATGCGCAGTAGAGCACATGCGCCTGGGGCAAATGCTGATTAAAACGCGCATGCGTTAGTGCTAGACACTACGTAGATGTACCGTGTCAGTGCGAATTCGAGTGTGTTACAAAATAGTAAAAACGAAGCGAGTCACCACATGATTAAACCGCCAGCGTTTAAGGTGCGGTGTGGGGTATAAATCGCGCCACTAGTGGGGACCTCGTGTGTCTAGCGCGCATGCGTCGGGGAGTAATGGAATCTACCCACGCATGCGCGAGACATCGTAACACTCAGGGAGGATGGGAAGCCCAATCTTTAGTGCCGATCAATCGGAGCACTCGAGTGTAACTGATCAGTAGTGTTGGAAAAGGACAAAGTGGTCATGTCAACTGGCGACTTGATCAGGAGTTGGTTCAACAGTTTGAAATTATTCGTTCTTTGGACATGAATAAGTTAAGTCCTAGAAAAGGCACAAGGAGTGGTTGACCCACCATGACTGTGGGACAGTTGATAATGTATAATCCCTACTTAATTTCATGTAGTGTCAGTGTGCCCTAAGCTCCAGAAAAAGATCTCGTGTTAAAATCGAGATCGAGACAGGTGGAACTGAAGCTAAACATATCCGCACGCTGTGGGGTGTTATAATAGCATCGGTTCAGTAGACATATAGCGATGTCTTTTGGGAAAGGTATAACGACTGAACCCTGGAGTGCCCACAAGGGTTAAAGGAGCTTATTCCTCCCACTGAGGAAGACATCTCGTAGTGATAAAGTAACTGAACTAGATCAAACATCAGTGTTTATTTGAATAATTAACACTGAGACAGTCTAACTGATTCAAGTGTAGACAAAAGCCCACGGTATGTTGTCGTTCAGTCCTTTGGTGTCAGTCTTCAACTTAAAAATCCATTGTTGTTCTTTGGAAAATAAGAACTGGGAGACGTCCGTTATGTGTTGAGGAATAAACGGGCGTTCGAGTACAAGCCACCTAAGATCCTCAGCCTTGTGTTTTTTGGCTAGGAAATGCTCCGTCATCCGAGTGGATTGTCTCATGCAGCGGATGGTACTTTTGTGCTCGCTTATGCGGAGCTTCACTTTACGTGTGGTGTACCCTATATAGTGTAGGGTACACGGACACGTAATTCTGTAAATTACGCATTCTGAATTACAGTTCGTATGGTTGCGTAATATCCAGGGACGTTCTGTGCCTATGTCCACTGAGGTGGTCTTAATGGTTTGTGGACAGACACTACACGTTCCGCAAGGGAAATGGCCACGAACTGGAGGCAGTGACCACAAAGTGTTGGTCTCACCTGTGGGATGTGACAGCGGTCTCGTATGGACCAGACTGTCGCGCAAACTGGGACCCCTCTTAAAGGCAAATAAGGGAGGCGAAATCTTGCCATCCGCTATGTTCAATATTTGCCAATGTCTCCGTACTGTTTTCTGTATTTGGCTGGACATAGTACAGAAAGTGGTGACAAATGTGAGTCTCTCATTGGTAGTCTTAGGCACGTCAGTGTCCAGTAGGGCATCACGATTATTGTTTGACGCCCGTTTCCAGGCTTTTCGTACCAAACGTTTCGGATATTGCCGTGATTCTAGTTGTGTGGCAAGTGCCTCAGCATGTTTGTCGAACAATTGTCTGGTCGAGCAGTTCCTGCGAATCCGCAGGAACTGGCCAACTGGAAGGTTCTCCCGGAGTGCCCTCGGATGATGGCTGTTAAAGGACAACAACGAGTTTCTGGACATGGGTTTCTTATATAGTTCAGAACTCAGTGAGTTATCGTGAACAAAGATAGAGATATCCAGGAAGGCCAAACGATGTTTGTTGTACTCGATGGTGAAGCGCAAATACGCGTTCTGTTGGTTTAGCCATGAATGAAATGCATGAATTTCGTCGCCTGTGCCCCGCCAAACCACCAAGATGTCATCTATGTATCTCTTCCACAGCAACAGATGATGACGGTATGGGTTGCTGTGGTTGAGTACAAAGTCCTGTTCGAATAGATGGACGTAAAGGTTGGCGAGGCTAGGCGCGAAAACACTGCCCATCGAGGTACCAGATGTCTGGAGGAAGATCTGATCCTCAAACTTGAAGTAGTTCTCCATCATGGCCAATCTGGCACAATCCATGATAAAAGGCACAGGGGTGATACTGTCCAGAGAATGTGCTTCCAAAAGGCCTCTGATGGCATCGAGGGTCTCTAGCTGCGGAATACACGTATAAAGTGACTCTACGTCCAGGCTAGCCAAGAGATCGGTGTCAGAGTTGAACTCTACCTCAGGTAAGATTCGTAGAACGTCTGCCGTGTCTTTGAGGTAAGTTGACATCTCACTGACCATAGGTCGTAAAAACACGTCTACGAATTTGGACAGAGGTTCTAATAATGAACCGATCCCAGAGATAATGGGACGGCCAGGAGGCGGTCGTTGCTGTTTGTGAATTTTGGGGAGGCAGTAAAAGTAGGGCATCACTGGGTTGTTGGTCACCAGGAATTTAGCCTCATGTGAAGTTATCCATCCCTCTGCCTCCCCCTCCTCGACCAGCTGTTTGATCTCTCGGGAGAGTCTGGAAGTGGGATCTGACTCTAGGGCCCGGTAGGATTTAGAATCCGATAAGTGTCTGAGGCATTCAGCCCGATAGACGACAGTGTCCTGTAGGACTATCGCCCCGCCTTTATCTGCCGGTTTGATAGTGATCGACGTGTCTTTAGTAAGGTTCTTGAGGGCAGTCTTATCCTTCTTAGAGAAGTTACAAAAGGCATGGGGACGGGTGTCGTGCAAAGCCATCAGATCATGAACAACCGCTTTTTCAAAGGTAGAGACTTGTGTGGGGACCTGATGGGGTAGAGGGGTGAAAGTACTTTTAGGACGAAGTCCAGTGTTCACAATATTGGTCTCGTTGTCTAGGGTTAGTGCTATAGGATCTTTTTCTTTAAAAAAGAAGTGCAACCGAATCTTCCTAAAGAATTTCTCCATTTCACATCTCAGAGTGAAAGGATCACCTGAGTGTGTGGGAACGAAACCCAAACCCCTATTAAGGACATTTTGTTCATCGATGGTGAGGGTTTTTGACCTGAGATTGACTACAAGGTCATCTACTCGCTGGTCGAGTTCGTTGGTGGTTGTTGATTGCCCCGCCTGCTCCGAGTGTTGGGAAATGTCTGGTCTGGTTGCCAGTGGACCATTGGAGTTCCTCTCCGTTTGCCTCTGCTGCGTCCCTGTCCCTGTTCTAAAAAAGACTGATTTGGGAAGAATTGCTGCTGAGGTGGATAGGTGTGCATATGTTGTGGAAAGGGAGGTGGTTGGTAACCCCAAGGTGCCGGTGGCCACCATTGACCTTGATTAGGGTAAAAGTTCTGATTACCCCTCCTTCTGTTGTATCTCCGGGACTGACCTCTCCCTCTACCCTGTGGGGCCCCTGTAGCACCTGAATCAGAATCATCAGATCCCCCTTCGGACCCAGACGATGAATAATTAGATCCATAGCGTCTCCCCTTGTTGTTAAATGTGGGGGCTACATAGGTGTCACTTGTGTATGTGTATATCTTTTCCCATGAAAACCGGGCCAGATCTTTCTTAAATTTGTCGATCTTATTGATCAAGATGTTGTCCCTGTACTCTTTATTAGTTTTGTTTGTCTCATCCATTTGTTTTTTGAAAAGGGCTGCTGTGATGGTGGTTTTAATCTGCCCTTCCAAAGTTTGAATTTCTACGAGAATCGCATCAGCCTGACGTTTCGCCGTGCCAATAATAAGAATTAGCCAGTCACAGGTACAGCGCCAGGCTATAAGTGACCAATCTCGTACAAACTGTTTATCTGTAAGAAACAATCTTGGAGCGTTCGTCACGATCAGTCCTGTAGGGGCACATTTCCCACGTAGATATTCCGCCATGACAAGGCCATGAACTGCGGTCCGTGGTTGACTCTTCCTGAGGTTGAGTAAAGTAGCCCAGTCATCACTGTTCTTACGCTCAAGTTTGAGCCTTTTCTGGTAGGGTAGCAATCGCCACACTGGTACCCCACACTCACATTTGGTGTATGGGCTTAGTTTTATCACTTTATAATTAGTTTGGCAGTAGCTTTTTTCTTTCGGTCCTGATGAAAGCCGGGTTAAGTCACCGTAACGGCTGAAACATGTCGACCACACTTTCACACGAACCAAAGATTAGCCTGTAAAAATATATAACAGACTATAGGTTCTTTTAGACATGAAACTTGGTTGATCCACATTAAACATATTTTTTGACCAAGTATTCATTTTTAACTCCACATCACTTTCTTGCACTGCACACCACTGGAGCCCTCGACTACTTGGGTACACACCCTGGCAGGAGTTTATTTCCTTTCTGGGTATCACTGGTCTGTGCACCAGGCAGAGTCCCTGGGGATCTGCGATTTTGGGCCTAGACAGTGATTCCCAGGAGTACCAGATGACGATGCTCCGCCAATAAGGGTGGGCTGATGGACTCCTACCTCCTGTGAGGGGTTGTCCCAACTATTTGTAGGATCTCTTGCATTTCTCTACAATAACCATTGTTTTGCTATTCTGTTCTGCAACGGACTGTGCACCTTCTGCTGGTTTCATTGTGTCTATTTGGGATTGGAGGTGTTTCAGTCCTTAAACCAAGTCCCTTATGTTCTTGACCCTCTTATAAATTTGTTGTTTGGTTCTGAGAGCAGCCACGGCTGCGGGTCATTATTAATTTTAGACTCTAGGAATCTCTAGCAGTCTGATACCGCTCGCCTTTTGTTCTTGACCTCGTGTTCCTGCTCTATAATGGCTGATTTTGCAGGCCTCGCCTTTGATGATGAGACCTTAAGTAACATCCTATCTGATAATCCCAGCATCCTAGACTCCTTGCCAGAGATCACAGGGAACCCCAAGGATGACTGGGCTACTTTACTCAACCTCAGGAAGAGTCAATCACGGACCGCAGTTCATGGCCTTGTCATGCCGGAATATCTACGTGGGAAATGTGCCCCTACAGGACTGATCGTGACGAACGCTCCAAGATTGTTTCTTACAGATAAACAGTTTGTACGAGATTGGTCACTTATAGCCTGGCGCTGTACCCGTGACTGGCTAATTCTTATTATTGGCACGGCGAAACGTCAGGCTGATGCGATTCTCGTAGAAATTCAAACTTTGGAAGGGCAGATTAAAACCACCATCACAGCAGCCCTTTTCAAAAAACAAATGGATGAGACAAACAAAACTAATAAAGAGTACAGGGACAACATCTTGATCAATAAGATCGACAAATTTAAGAAAGATCTGGCCCGGTTTTCATGGGAAAAGATATACACATACACAAGTGACACCTATGTAGCCCCCACATTTAACAACAAGGGGAGACGCTATGGATCTAATTATTCATCGTCTGGGTCCGAAGGGGGATCTGATGATTCTGATTCAGGTGCTACAGGGGCCCCACAGGGTAGAGGGAGAGGTCAGTCCCGGAGATACAACAGAAGGAGGGGTAATCAGAACTTTTACCCTAATCAAGGTCAATGGTGGCCACCGGCACCTTGGGGTTACCAACCACCTCCCTTTCCACAACATATGCACACCTATCCACCTCAGCAGCAATTCTTCCCAAATCAGTCTTTTTTAGAACAGGGACAGGGACGCAGCAGAGGCAAACGGAGAGGAACTCCAACGGTCCACTGGCAACCAGACCAGACATTTCCCAACACTCGGAGCAGGCGGGGCAATCAACAACCACCAACGAACTCGACCAGCGAGTAGATGACCTTGTAGTCAATCTCAGTTCAAAAACCCTCACCATCGATGAACAAAATGTCCTTAATAGGGGTTTGGGTTTCGTTCCCACACACTCAGGTGATCCTTTCACTCTGAGATGTGAAATGGAGAAATTCTTTAGGAAGATTCGGTTGCACTTCTTTTTTAAAGAAAAAGATCCTATAGCACCAACCCTAGACAACGAGACCAATATTGTGAACACTGGACTTCGTCCTAAAAGTACTTTCACCCCTCTACCCCATCAGGTCCCCACACAAGTCTCTACCTTTGAAAAAGCGGTTGTTCATGATCTGATGGCTTTGCACGACACCCGTCCCCATGCCTTTTGTAACTTCTCTAAGAAGGATAAGACTGCCCTCAAGAACCTTACTAAAGACACGTCGATCACTATCAAACCGGCAGATAAAGGCGGGGCGATAGTCCTACAGGACACTGTCGTCTATCGGGCTGAATGCCTCAGACACTTATCGGATTCTAAATCCTACCGGGCCCTAGAGTCAGATCCCACTTCCAGACTCTCCCGAGAGATCAAACAGCTGGTCGAGGAGGGGGAGGCAGAGGGATGGATAACTTCACATGAGGCTAAATTCCTGGTGACCAACAACCCAGTGATGCCCTACTTTTACTGCCTCCCCAAAATTCACAAACAGCAACGACCGCCTCCTGGCCGTCCCATTATCTCTGGGATCGGTTCATTATTAGAACCTCTGTCCAAATTCGTAGACGTGTTTTTACGACCTATGGTCAGTGAGATGCCAACTTACCTCAAAGACACGGCAGACGTTCTACGAATCTTACCTGAGGTAGAGTTCAACTCTGACACCGATCTCTTGGCTAGCCTGGACGTAGAGTCACTTTATACGTGTATTCCGCAGCTAGAGACCCTCGATGCCATCAGAGGCCTTTTGGAAGCACGTTCTCTGGACAGTATCACCCCTGTGCCTTTTATCATGGATTGTGCCAGATTGGCCATGATGGAGAACTACTTCAAGTTTGAGGATCAGATCTTCCTCCAGACATCTGGTACCTCGATGGGCAGTGTTTTCGCGCCTAGCCTCGCCAACCTTTATGTCCATCTATTCGAACAGGACTTTGTACTCAACCACAGCAACCCATACCGTCATCATCTGTTGCTGTGGAAGAGATACATAGATGACATCTTGGTGGTTTGGCGGGGCACAGGCGACGAAATTCATGCATTTCATTCATGGCTAAACCAACAGAACGCGTATTTGCGCTTCACCATCGAGTACAACAAACATCGTTTGGCCTTCCTGGATATCTCTATCTTTGTTCACGATAACTCACTGAGTTCTGAACTATATAAGAAACCCATGTCCAGAAACTCGTTGTTGTCCTTTAACAGCCATCATCCGAGGGCACTCCGGGAGAACCTTCCAGTTGGCCAGTTCCTGCGGATTCGCAGGAACTGCTCGACCAGACAATTGTTCGACAAACATGCTGAGGCACTTGCCACACAACTAGAATCACGGCAATATCCGAAACGTTTGGTACGAAAAGCCTGGAAACGGGCGTCAAACAATAATCGTGATGCCCTACTGGACACTGACGTGCCTAAGACTACCAATGAGAGACTCACATTTGTCACCACTTTCTGTACTATGTCCAGCCAAATACAGAAAACAGTACGGAGACATTGGCAAATATTGAACATAGCGGATGGCAAGATTTCGCCTCCCTTATTTGCCTTTAAGAGGGGTCCCAGTTTGCGCGACAGTCTGGTCCATACGAGACCGCTGTCACATCCCACAGGTGAGACCAACACTTTGTGGTCACTGCCTCCAGTTCGTGGCCATTTCCCTTGCGGAACGTGTAGTGTCTGTCCACAAACCATTAAGACCACCTCAGTGGACATAGGCACAGAACGTCCCTGGATATTACGCAACCATACGAACTGTAATTCAGAATGCGTAATTTACAGAATTACGTGTCCGTGTACCCTACACTATATAGGGAACACCACACGTAAAGTGAAGCTCCGCATAAGCGAGCACAAAAGTACCATCCGCTGCATGAGACAATCCACTCGGATGACGGAGCATTTCCTAGCCAAAAAACACAAGGCTGAGGATCTTAGGTGGCTTGTACTCGAACGCCCGTTTATTCCTCAACACATAACGGACGTCTCCCAGTTCTTATTTTCCAAAGAACAACAATGGATTTTTAAGTTGAAGACTGACACCAAAGGACTGAACGACAACATACCGTGGGCTTCTGTCTACACTTGAATCAGTTAGACTGTCTCAGTGTTAATTATTCAAATAAACACTGATGTTTGATCTAGTTCAGTTACTTTATCACTACGAGATGTCTTCCTCAGTGGGAGGAATAAGCTCCTTTAACCCTTGTGGGCACTCCAGGGTTCAGTCGTTATACCTTTCCCAAAAGACATCGCTATATGTCTACTGAACCGATGCTATTATAACACCCCACAGCGTGCGGATATGTTTAGCTTCAGTTCCACCTGTCTCGATCTCGATTTTAACACGAGATCTTTTTCTGGAGCTTAGGGCACACTGACACTACATGAAATTAAGTAGGGATTATACATTATCAACTGTCCCACAGTCATGGTGGGTCAACCACTCCTTGTGCCTTTTCTAGGACTTAACTTATTCATGTCCAAAGAACGAATAATTTCAAACTGTTGAACCAACTCCTGATCAAGTCGCCAGTTGACATGACCACTTTGTCCTTTTCCAACACTACTGATCAGTTACACTCGAGTGCTCCGATTGATCGGCACTAAAGATTGGGCTTCCCATCCTCCCTGAGTGTTACGATGTCTCGCGCATGCGTGGGTAGATTCCATTACTCCCCGACGTATGCGCGCTAGACACACGAGGTCCCCACTAGTGGCGCGATTTATACCCCACACCGCACCTTAAACGCTGGCGGTTTAATCATGTGGTGACTCGCTTCGTTTTTACTATTTTGTAACACACTCGAATTCGCACTGACACGGTACATCTACGTAGTGTCTAGCACTAACGCATGCGCGTTTTAATCAGCATTTGCCCCAGGCGCATGCGCTCTACTGCGCATAGACGCTGTTTCCGTGAATGTGAACACACAGCTGATTTCAATTCAAGACGCACGCGTCTCACACGAGCGCTACTAATAGCAGCCTCCACTTCCTGCCGATACCTCCCAGACAGCTTGCGAGTCAGTCAGAGGTATCGACGGACAGGTAAGGTGGCAGGCTGCGTGTGCTTTGTGCTCACTTCATTGTTGGATATACTCCTTAACATAGAACTGGTTGGTGGATTACTGGTGACAGATTCTATTACCAGAGTTAGTTTCTCTTTTATCTATCAACAATCTTTCATAGTTATATCTGTCCCTGGTCATACTGGATACCTGACAGGTTGTTTTGAAGAGACATTAATTTAACAACACAGACCTAGTCACGAGGTCTTGGACTTGTCTCTTTAAAGCGAACACACAGCTGATTGCAATTTAAGAACGCGCACGTCAATCACGATCGCTACTAAATAGCTTCCTCCCTTTCCTGCCAACACCTCTCAGACAGCTTGCGAGTTAGTCAGAGGTGTCGACAGATAGGCAAGGTGGAAGGCTGCTTGTTCTATGTTCTTCAACACAGAATTGGTTGTTGGAATTCTGTTGACAGATTCTATGACTAGAGTTAGCTTTTCATCTATTTAATAACAATCATTCATAGTTATGTTTGACCCTGGTCACACTGGATGTCTGATAGGTTGTTCTAAAGAGACATCACCTTAACAATACTAGACTTATATGGGCGGTCACGAGGTCTCGGACTTTTTTAATCAATTTTGGTTCCTTTTTTAACTTGTTTAAAATATGTGTGTTGAGCTTTGAGCAGATGGGTATCAATTGGCAATCTGTCTGGTTTCTTTCTCCACATCTAAACAGAGCGGTGCCTCCTTCTCCGAGCAGTCAGCCAGGTGAGGCTGTTCTCCCACATAAAGCTGGGTGAGTCTTTTTCATCTTTCTATACAAATTTAGTATTTAAAACATCATTTTGAGTTTAGTTGTTAACCTGGGCGATGCTGAATCAGCTCTGCCGTTTGGCAATCAGTAGTTGTGTTTTGATATGCATGAGGTTCATATTTTTTCTTTTTCAGGAATGAAGACACTGTTCTTACGCTCAAGTTTGAGCCTTTTCTGGTAGGGTGGCAATCGCCACACTGGTACCCCACACTCACATTTGGTGTATGGGCTTAGTTTTATCACTTTATAATTAGTTTGGCAGTAGCTTTTTTCTTTCGGTCCTGATGAAAGCCGGGTTAAGTCACCGTAACGGCTGAAACATGTCGACCACACTTTCACACGAACCAAAGATTAGCCTGTAAAAATATATAACAGACTATAGGTTCTTTTAGACATGAAACTTGGTTGATCCACATTAAACATATTTTTTGACCAAGTATTCATTTTTAACTCCACATCACTTTCTTGCACTGCACACCACTGGAGCCCTCGACTACTTGGGTACACACCCTGGCAGGAGTTTATTTACTTTCTGGGTATCACTGGTCTGTGCACCAGGCAGAGTCCCTGGGGATCTGCGATTTTGGGCCTAGACAGTGATTCCCAGGAGTACCAGATGACGATGCTCCGCCAATAAGGGTGGGCTGATGGACTCCTACCTCCTGTGAGGGGTTGTCCCAACTATTTGTAGGATCTCTTGCATTTCTCTACAATAACCATTGTTTTGCTATTCTGTTCTGCAACGGACTGTGCACCTTCTGCTGGTTTCATTAACACTTCAAGCATGTCATGGGTTAGAGGCTTGTTGTATGTGTCAAAAGGTGACTTCTCACGAGGTTTGTCGCATAGTCAATAATGTCATGATCAGTTGGATACAAAGAATGGTCTAGGGGGCCATCGGTGTGGTAGCAGAAATTACACAAGGTCAGGGCCGGACAGGGAACCCAAAGCAGCCGTGGCAAGTTTTTCGGACCAGCCCCTGGTGAAGTACTGCCTGGCCTTGCGAGGCTGGAAACGCGAGGCTGGAAACGCATGCTTGCAGCTTTTGCTACTAGGAGCTAGGAGCCGATATTGCTGCACCACTGCAAAACCCGCCCCCAGTAACAAACCAAGCCCCCATCGCTGGAAAACCGCCCCCCACCTTTTCAGACTCCTAGGGAAATGCCAGATGCTCGCTATGGCCAGTCCGACTCTGCATGTTTCTGACAATATATCAAAAATTGCCCATTCTATCTACACCAGTCAGTTTTGTCTGTAGTAGTTGTGCACCTTGTGATTTCTTCAGGAGAGGGATAGTCTACATTTAGGAGCTAAGACAGAGAAAAATATGCACCCGTCACTCAATTTTCAGGACATCAAAATGTGCCCCACCTTTCTACCACAGTCAGTTTGGTCTGTAGTAATTGTGTCCTGGCTGTTCCTGACTGCTGCTTGCAAAGGAAGCCAGACTGGTGCAAAAAAAAGGCTAAAGCTGTGTCTATTCATAATGTGAAAAGCCTGCATGTTGTGAGGGTATCACCTGTAGCTCCCTCGTGCTTTAAGAAGGTTTTTGGAGCCATTTAATGAAAGTCTTCAGAGGTCGTAGGAGCACAGAGGTATGGAGTGGATAGGGAACTTGAACTGGTGTAACTTCTGCTGTCACAAGTCACATCCTCGCAGAGGGACCAGTGGCATATGACACAATGCTGTGACTTCCTGCAGGTGGTAGCCTGGTGTCTGGTCCAGATGCAGATAGGAATTTCTTTGGGAAGTTCAGTGTTATCTGCAAGAATGTAATATGGGGAACTGGAGTACAGAGACATTCTGCACACGTGTATGTAAACTCAAAATGGCCGTCTCCAGGTGTCAAGAGATGCAGTGCAGTGCATAGTGGAAGAACTGGGACATTCCACATGCATCCCACGAGAACAGGGCGGCATCGATATTGGCACATTCCAGGCTGGTTTGTTGGAGCAGTCAGTGCCTGTCTGCTGTTGTTCCTGGCACACTAAACTTAGCAGGAAAGAGTCAGTCGGGGAAGAAGACACTTTTGATTTAAGACATCGCTTGTTTGGCCACTTCCTTTCCTTTCCTAGAACCATCTACATTAGCTGTGTTCTGCTTCTCCAAGTGAGACTGAGATTTACTAATTTGGGGCATATTTACAAGGGCCTTGGCTCCACTTTTTGGGCTTTTAAAGCCAAAAAAGCGGAGATAATCTTTTCGCCCTATTTGCAAGCCGGTGCTAACATGCATTAGCGCATGTTAGCAGCTGTTTTGCCGATGCCTCGCTTAGTATCTCTAATGAGATGCAAAGTGGGCATCACTGGGCGTACCCCTGATGGACTACCTTGTAAATTATCGCTAAATGCACATCGCGATATTTACAAGGTGGCCCTCAGGATTTTAGCAGACATTAGTTTTCGGCAAAAAACGCGGTTTTCGACGAAACTAACGTCTGCTAAAATCCTGACTAATGTATGTTGACAATGGAAGGTGGATTGATGTGTTACGACCAGAGAGTCGTATTATCAAGCATATCACCGTTTTGCAGGGAACATCGCTTGAAAACCAGCGATGTTCCCTGCAAAACGGCGATTTCCCCGCAAAGGCTGGATTATATATCGCTCTTGAGTTATGCGTTGATTATCAGGGCGCTAATTATCGCCCCTCATTGTTGATATGCCCCTTTATCTTTTGCAGCTGTATATAGCGCAAACTCGACCCAAAGGTATTTGAGTGCTGTCCATTATACAAGTACGCATTCATTTTTGATAGGTAGGGGAGAGTAGGTGACCTGCCCAGAATGTTGTGCGACGCCAACACTCGAACTTGGTTCCCAGTGCCATAGTCGACAACTCTGGCCGTTACGCCACATCTTCTCCCCTGATTTAAAGTTGCAATTGTGTGCCAACTCCTCATTGGCATGCCACTTTCAGAAAACTGACGTTTTTGAATGTGCGGGAGCAGGAACCGCAGTCCCGAGTTTAAAATCTTGAAAATGTGGCAGTTAGAATCGTTTAAGATCAGGTAGGAATTGTAGCAGAAGCCAGCCTGCTTTCGCCTGACCTCTTCATGGCAGGAGGAGCATGGATTGCTCCCTCCGCCATTCAGCCCACAGCCTGACCTGTTACTGTCGCCCACACTTCCTGTCTCTGCTGGGGAGCTATAGTGACCCTTTTGTAACCAGACGAGTGGGCCCTTGGCCACCTGCACAACCAGGTGTCGTTCTTGAATACAGATGTCATCCATTCGTATGTGAATTAACACATCTGTCATGACTGTACCTGTCCAGCTGATTGCGCTTCCTATCCGTGAGGTCTGCTTTGCAACTCAATTTGAGCTTCCTCCTGAACCTAGAAACTCCTCTTAGGACTCAAGTGGGATGTGTTAATGCATATTTCCACAAGCTACATAAAATAAAAGATTTGCTAAATACTGCTGAACAAATAAGGGTGCAAGAGAGGGACAAATCAAAAAGCAAGTTGACAAAAGCAATGAATTAGGAAGGCTTTCTAATCAAATTCTTCAAAAATAGACACTTGAGGTAAAAAAAAAAACCTAGCCCAGATGTAGAAAGCATTTTAATGGTAGCAATAGCAAATAATCCAATTCCATATTTACAATGGTTAGAATGTTTTCTTATTTACTAATTATATTTAGGACCTGGTAATGTTTTTCCAACTCCTTAAATGGGATTCCGAATGGATACCGATTCGGTATCTGGAAGGGGCATGCTGTAGGCCTCCCTTCCAAATACAGAATCAACATTTAATGTATTAATGTTTTGTGAATTAAATACAATCACAAAATCATGACCCCTCAAAGGAGGTGGTAACCCTTTTGCAAAACGGAATGGGTCCCCTGCCTTGGATCCCTTCCCTTATGTGACCGTACAAAAAAAAAAGTTTGTTTAAGAGGGAAAACGTTTGCCTACCTTAAAAAGTGATCATAGGGGGCGTGGCCAAGTAAATGGCTGAACAGTCGTAATCCGTGTCAGCTCTGGACCCCCTTGGCCGCTAACACCTATTTCTACCACGGACGGAGAGACAGATCCCGCATGCAAATAGCGGACACATACCTGCGCTGATCTGGAGTGTGACGCCCGGTTCCGAAGTCGACAATAAGACCCGGAGAGGACGAGAGAAGTGAGGAGGCTGCGTCCGGGCGAGATCTGCAAAATGGTGCCCTGTTGAGGTGACGACTGCGGCCTGTCTGTGCGGGCTGCTACGGGTCTGTTCTCTTGATCAAAGATGATCGGGCTGCGCCGAGATGGTTCCCTTGTCGGCAGTGAGCTCCCGTCTGGCATGAACCCCAAGTGAGAGACAGCTAGGGACCCCGGGGACGACCCTCTGCCTCCCAGACGCAAGCAGCCGTGGTATGCAGTGGCCCGGGGCTGAGACCGGGTGCTGCGCCTAAAATCGGGGGTTGATGCCATGCTGATTCCTGACTGCCCATGCCACGAGGACTAACGGCGGCCAACTCAAGACGCCACAAAACAGGTCAGTTCTCCCCAGTTTGCCGCGGATAACCAGCAAAGGGGGAGTCCAGTGAAACCAGGCCTGCCTGACCTTAAGATGGCGCTGTCACTGTTACATGCTTGGAACCAGGGCCCGGTCTCATCAGCGAGGTCCACACGGAGGCTCCGATTTTCGACATATGTTCTGCCACTCCTGAGGCCCACACCAAACCGCGCCACCTGCATTTGTCCACGGCTCCGGACCTGCGCCAGGTTCAGCCCCGCAACTGGAAGCTTTGGGATAAGCGGTGACAACCTGTGGAGGGTCCACGGCAGCTTCAGGCGTTGCTCTGCCCTTATGCCACCCAAAAAGGCACCAAATAGAGTCCCCCAATACTTTAGGTCGGCGGACAATCCTGCCCCCGAGACCGACCCAGAACAGGTGAAAAGAATGGCCCTCACCAGAGAGGACCTTTTATCCCAAGTCAAAAAGGAAGATCATCCTGGACTCATTCTAGCATCATCCGATGACTTCAGCCAGGCTATTCCTGTAATTATCTGGGGAAGTCATCCCAAGCCATCCTGAAGTCTGCCCACAGGGAGAAATATTTAAATGAGATGACTCTTACTGTAATCACAAAAACTACTCCAGGATGGTGTCCTGATTACTTCAATTAAAAATGCGTGATGATCCTTTACAACTCCAAGAATACTAATTGACAACTGCAGGATGAGTGTGAATTACTCCAGGATGGTGTCCTGATTAGTTCAATTAAAAATGCGTGATGATCCTTTACAACTCCAAGAATACTAATTGACAACTGCAGGATGAGTGTGAATTACTCCAGGATGGTGTCCCGATTACTTCAATTAAAAATGCGTGATGATCCTTTACAACTCCAAGAATACTAATTGACAACTGCAGGTTGAGTGTGAATTACTCCAGGATGGTGTCCGGATTACTTCAATAAAAAATGCGTGATGATCTTGTACTTCTCAAGGAATACTAACTGACAAGTGCAGGATGAGTTTGAAATACTACCGGATGATTTCAGGACAACCTCATGGTTACTGTTTACAACCACTGGATGATTTGCTAACATCTTCAAAATTATTATGCATTACTGTAGTATGATTTTATGACAACTTCAAATTGGAGTTAATGTACACAAGGGTATTGGGAAAACACTACGGTACATCCCCTCATCACTGCCTAACAACCAAGAGTACTCAGTGGAATTATTTAGAAGAAGTAATCCCAATTCGTAACATCCAATAGTATCCACTGGATGGGCATTCTTGGCTATTGCAAATGGGGATTACTTCAGAATAGTTTAATAAAATGTTCTTGATGCTTGTAGATCACTCCTAAATGTTTAAATACAGACTTTCCAAATGTCCTTTCCTTCATCCTGGATTACTCAAGTCTAATTGAAAAACAAATTTGAAATGAAATACTTGGGTGAAACACGGTGTCCCTTTAAAAAAGAAAACTGTATGGGTTTAAAACAGGATCCTATTTTAAACAAGGACAATGATATAAAATGAATTTGTGAGGAGCATTGGTGTTGGCAAGAATACCATTTGCATTGAGTAGCAGTGTATGACCTTTCCCCATACTAATTGTGACAGGTCTTCATTTGAGCTAAACGACGTCACTCTAAGTTTTGATATGGTGACCTGTGGCAATACACCGAACAACGAATTGGTTCAAATAAATGGATCTGAAATTACTTCTCACTGTGCTTTTATTTCGCCAAAGCATGTACATGACCTCAAAGAGAGATAGTATACTGTTCAGGATAACATTAAAAGTATGGAAAGAGAATTTTAAAAAGTCAACAAAAGAAGAAGCTCTATTGTGTGTTGCCAGATTCAGAGTATTTTGTCCTCTTTTGCAATTGCAGATCCTTACGACTTCTCGTAGTTTGGTTGTTGAGAGGAAGCCAGCTTGCACTAAGATTTCATAACATTCTGAAAAGATAACAAAAGACTATATTAGTACACTTTCTAATATTGAGTTACTTTAGATTTTCTTTTAGATTAGCTACCTTCATAAATCACTGGATTCCCCTCCACCATAAAGGGTGCCTTATGAAAGGTTTTAACACTGCTTTGCTGATGCTTCTGGTTCACATTTGAACTTAGGCCATTGATCAGATGGAAGGTGAAGAAAGAAAATATCCCTTCCTCAACTGTAAGAGTGAAGGGGCAAATTAGATTCAGAACTGTCCCAGAGTTTCAATATTATTGTAAAAAACGGCTTTCTATCCTCAAGAGACGGCGAATTTTAGGTTTTAATCTCCACCACACATTGACCACAGTTTGACAGCATTGTGCCTTTAATCACTGCTCCTCTAACATTCAGGATAAATTACAGATGTACAAAGGTAAAGAGTGGTTTCCCACTTACCAGAGTCTGTAAGCCACTAGATGTAGCCTGTGCAAACAGGGAGTAAACTACCTTGGGTTCAATTTATGCTGCCTTCAAGAAGGATATTGGCGGAAGGTCCACTGAACTACGCTTGCAGCATGCCCGTCTGGAAAAGAAAGTCCCAAATTCCCTTGCGGCCAGTACATGAATGCAGACAAGCAAGTGTTTGGACCAGGGATGCAGATGAAAGTACGAAGTAAGGCTGGAAGCACTGTGTGCTTTCAGTGCTGTCATGAAGATTTCTAGTTTAAGGCCTGGATTGCTTGCTTATTTGAAGAAAACTGACTGAAGGAGTAACAAGCATTTACAATGCAATGGTCTCGGCAATATTATAGGTAGAGCTATTGGTATTGCTCATTATTTTTTTATCATTATTGTATCCCTAAATAAATGGCATTGTCATTTCTATTGGCATTAGCTTTTATTTTTTTGCATATGTGATACCTATTGCATTAGCAGAGAGAGAGTGAGGTAGTGAGAGAGAGAGAGTGAGGTAGATAGAGAGTCGAAAAAGAAATAGCAGAGTTGGGAGTTTTCTTTAATAATACGAATTGATTTCTAGCCAAATTAACCCTTTTTGCAACATTAATCAATGTTCTAATAATGTATACTTAGCAGTGTGTATGCAGTTCTGGGATGAAAGTTAATAGCTCACCATTCTATATTGGGACTTTAAGTTATAAATGGTAAGTAACAGAAGGATGTCTGTTTTGAAAGCAGTAATCTGTTCACATCATATGCACCCTGTAATCTACTTAGTACACGTTCTATTAACCCTCTGCACTAACTTCATATGAGTCAAAACCTCAACTATACAAAATGCTGCTCGCTCTCCCGGAAGATAATTAATCACACGAGTTCCTAAGGAATCTAGCTGACCACACTGTATCCTAGTGCCTCTAATGCACCTCACTGCACCGCACCCTGGAGGCACTTGCCTACCACGTCGCACTCCCTTCCTGGGACATGAACTCTTTACAAAACTTTGTGGCCCAGGGGCGGTTATGCACCACACTGCACTGCATTATCATAGCCCTGATCCACATTACACTGCATGATACTGCACTAGATATTGAAGAGACTAACTCACAAAACTGCAGAGTCTGACTCACTAAATCATACGAAAGTATAACAGCATCACAGCCATCCTGAGGGGCCCGCACCAGCCATCCCTCCAGGCCTGCGGTCTACCACCAACTGTGAGTCACCGAGAAAGCAGCAAAAACAAGCACGAGCGCACAACAAAGAAATGCCCTCACCTCGGCGGAGGAGGCCAGGCATCGATCGCTGCACAGGACACTGCTTCCTCTGTCAGCGAATGGATTGGTTAACCTTGGATTTTTTTTATCTAGAAAACCCTTTAGCAGTAGAAGTAGCAATTATTTTATTAGGTAATCATGTCATTGCTGAGGATTTTGGAGCAAACAACCGGTGGCAGTCGTATTACAGCGATGCATCGGTGATAAGAATAATACAAATATGAAAAGAAGCAGGGCGTGAGGGACTGTGAATAGTATATTTTGTCATGAAAATAGCTACAGGGAGACGTGATTGGAGAACCCACTGACAGAGATGCACCCGCAGTTCAAATAAAAAAAAAAAATAACAACAAAACAAAAACAAGAGTGATAATAATATCGACATGATGAAAATAAACCGAGCGTGGGGCATTGCTATAGTAGTATTGGCAGTAAATAACGCACCTACCGTTAACATGAAGCGCAGAGAATAAGCACCACCTTGAGGAGGCCCCGGGCATGCAGTGCAGACCACAATGACTGCACAGTGCTTAAAATACTATTCTAATATTGATCTGAAGCCGGGAAAAAGAATAGATCCCGGATCGGCATATACACTAAAATAGTTGACGTGGGCCAATTGCGTTCTTGGTTGAAAGAAGCCAGATTCTCTCTCGCTGAGACAACAGAAAGCTCTTCCAAACAGAGCTTTGTAAACAAGTCAGAGCAACACGCATCGCGCAAAAGTGAAACCGCAATGCAAAAGTAAACAGACGGCTGACTTTGCTAAAGCCGAATGGAAAGAGAAAAGCAAAACGATCATCGGTGGCAGACGAGACAAACAAACAAGGAAAATACCTTACAAAATAACGCACAACAGCAAAAAAAGATCCTCACAGCCAGAGAACAATCGTCACAGCTAGAGAACAGCAAAACAATGGCGGGTGGAAGAATCGTAACTTTTTCGGATTCGGGGGCGTGTTCCTGCTGTTCTAAAAGGGCGTGGCTAAAAAGTGGAAAGAACAGCAAGGAACACGCCCCAGAATCTGAAAAAGACGGAGCCTATTTGGAGGGACGGCTCTCTCCTCCAATGGCGGGCCTCCGTTTAGGAAGCCAGCCAATGGAGGAGAAGCAAAAAGAGAGGCGGGCTAAATAGCCACTCTAGGAAACATTAAATCTTCCGACTTCCGGTTCTGCCTTCGGCAGACCGGTAGTCCTCGGCCTAAAAAGGCAATACAAAACAGCATAAAAGGAACACTGCAGCAAAAACGTGAGCCGCTATGGGACCACTTAGGCCTTAAGGTTTTATAAGTCAAAACACATTTTTATTGTTAGTTACTGTTTTTACACAAACAATTTGCAGCTTTAACCTGAATGTTCGTTACCAGAAGGGTAATTAGATGATTTGGAATATCTTACCAAATAAATTTGCAATTTCCGGTTGATCCCTGCCCAATGCTCATCTCAGCACACAATTTCATAATGAATAGGGTCCAACAGAACTTCTACCAGCTGCTGCATATCATCCTGCAGATAACAGAAAGCATTAATATATATGCCATCATATATACATGATTTTAAAAGTAAACGTTTGTTTCTGGCCGGCTAATTGACATTCATAAGGTAGGATGATGTTATATATGGTTAGAAGGACATCGTTACTTATCTGATTTATCTGATCCACGGAGAGTGGAAAAACGGTTATTCTTCTGCTTCCCTTATTTAACACGGGCTGGATATAAAGAGAAAATAAATGTTAGTTTCCTGATTTCTTAAGGCGACGCTATATTCTTATCTGACCCAGCACCTTTTTGTGTAGATTTTTCATATTACATCCAATCTAGGAAAATGTTTTTTGCCTAGTATTAACTAGGATGTATATTTTTGGGGTCTAATGGAGTGCTACAGTGGCATTTGTTAAGGTTAGTCCCTCTCATTGTTTTTTGCAATTATACATATAACTTTTTTTACCATAAGGTGAATAACTAAGCTCACAAAAAGGGCCACTGCCCATTCTGCAGAACCAGGCAAACAAAGTTGTGGGCTCTCAGCCATGCTGCATAACCAGGCTGAGAAAAAGCAGGGCCCTGGTCGAAGGTGCATAACATAGGCTCAAAGCCACTGTGGTACCACTAAAACATTAAAAAATAAAATACAAAACCCCACGGCCAACCACCACTTTGCACATGCGAAAGACAGGCACCATCATATCATGGAAGCCAACAACAGGACAGGAATTCCTACCATTATACCCAACCCATTAAAGATAATGGGGTAACCCAGTAACCCTCAGAACCTGGGCATTTGTGATAAAGGCAAAAAGTGGTTCTGTTGGGAATTGGTAAGCTTAGTTACACATGCAATAAATGCTAAATCTTATTCAATAAACATTCATTCATGGAGCAAAAAAGGGGGGAGTATACACACATAAACAAAAGAATTCAGAAATTAAATTAATTTTTACTTTATAATCAGTGTCCGGAAATTTTTCAAAAAGCTGTGCATTTACAGGTCTGACCAACCATAATACAAATACAACATAGAACATTCAGTGCTTACATAGACTCATTAACATAAAATCACATTTGCCATATACACAAATCACAAAAATAACACACATAAAGTGATACAGATAGAGTCCACAAATCAAGAGCATTGACCACAATTGGACATGATTTCCCAATTCTGATTGTGGAAGTGCGTGGACGATTTGGACAGAGCACGTCGACGTTTCGACCCTATATAATCGTGCTGGGTTGTGTGCATCTAGAACGGGTCTTCTTCAGGACAAAAAGTAGGGCTGGCTGCCTGTAAGTACAAATAATTTTACATAAGGGACATGTGTGTATGAAGAATGAAGGAACAATGAAGGAATCCCTCAGTGTCACAGACGCTCACCTGGAGTCAGGGTAATATGGGATTTTAATTTCCTTTTCTCTCGTTAGAGTTCTCAGCCGACATCTGAATTAATCAGGGATTCTGTAATCAATAAATAACAGAAATAGGCTCTAGAAATCCCTATTGTGCACGACGACATGTAACGCAGTGTAGTTAACAGGTCACGTACCTTCACAGTGAACGATTCAACTGGAAAATGGTGGTGCCGTCAAAACGATCGCCACTTACTGTAAATAAGAGGGCAGAAATTAGCGCCATAATAGAACGCCTAGATTGATTTTAACTAGTTTCACAGTAGACTAGTGTGTTGTACACAGCAAAAGCAGATACGTCTTATGCGCCCATGTGAAAATATTCTTCTACCGTATAGCCAAATGCGTGCAGAATAGAAAGTCATTCCTACTGGGTGGCACTCGAAAAGCCAACTCCGTAATAGACCCGACTTAAAGCTTTTGAGCTGTGGAACAAAGGGGTCCTTTATGTGTGGTATTTAAATTGGCAACTTCACAAGTGTTTCTCAATTACGGTACCATTTTACAATTTCTATGGTTTTTAAATAAATACGCGTGGTCTTATAACTGGGGACATTGTTTTTGAAATTTCAAAAACAATGTCCCCAGTTATAAGACCACGCGTATTTATTTAAAAACCATAGAAATTGTAAAATGGTACCGTAATTGAGAAACACTTGTGAAGTTGCCAATTTAAATACCACACATAAAGGACCCCTTTGTTCCACAGCTCAAAAGCTTTAAGTCGGGTCTATTACGGAGTTGGCTTTTCGAGTGCCACCCAGTAGGAATGACTTTCTATTCTGCACGCATTTGGCTATACGGTAGAAGAATATTTTCACATGGGCGCATAAGACGTATCTGCTTTTGCTGTGTACAACACACTAGTCTACTGTGAAACTAGTTAAAATCAATCTAGGCGTTCTATTATGGCGCTAATTTCTGCCCTCTTATTTACAGTAAGTGGCGATCGTTTTGACGGCACCACCATTTTCCAGTTGAATCGTTCACTGTGAAGGTACGTGACCTGTTAACTACACTGCGTTACATGTCGTCGTGCACAATAGGGATTTCTAGAGCCTATTTCTGTTATTTATTGATTACAGAATCCCTGATTAATTCAGATGTCGGCTGAGAACTCTAACGAGAGAAAAGGAAATTAAAATCCCATATTACCCTGACTCCAGGTGAGCGTCTGTGACACTGAGGGATTCCTTCATTGTTCCTTCATTCTTCATACACACATGTCCCTTATGTAAAATTATTTGTACTTACAGGCAGCCAGCCCTACTTTTTGTCCTGAAGAAGACCCGTTCTAGATGCACACAACCCAGCACGATTATATAGGGTCGAAACGTCGACGTGCTCTGTCCAAATCGTCCACGCACTTCCACAATCAGAATTGGGAAATCATGTCCAATTGTGGTCAATGCTCTTGATTTGTGGACTCTATCTGTATCACTTTATGTGTGTTATTTTTGTGATTTGTGTATATGGCAAATGTGATTTTATGTTAATGAGTCTATGTAAGCACTGAATGTTCTATGTTGTATTTGTATTATGGTTGGTCAGACCTGTAAATGCACAGCTTTTTGAAAAATTTCCGGACACTGATTATAAAGTAAAAATTAATTTAATTTCTGAATTCTTTTGTTTATGTGTGTATACTCCCCCCTTTTTTGCTCCATGAATGAATGTTTATTGAATAAGATTTAGCATTTATTGCATGTGTAATTATACCCAACCCAGCATTTTACCAGAGGTAGCCAACATATCATGGGTGCTCACATATGGCCAAGAATGACCATTTTTGTGACTGGGCCAAAGTTTTCCAAAGGTTGGGTATCATGCAATGGTTGCCTAGTTGCCAATGAAAACCATTATGTGTGGGTCAGCATATCACCAGTGTTGGCAATGGGAGCAACACTACTCCCTCAGGCACTCACAGAGCCTTAAATGTTTTTCTAGTTTACCTTTTGCGGCTGTCACGACGCCAAATGGTGCTCCAGGCTGCCTTGCTTTTCCCCTCACGTAGACAGCAGTAGTTCCCCGATTAGTACTCCAGAGAGAAGTGGGCATGAGTCCTTTGGGTAGACTGCAGGAGACAACTGGGAGAGAATGACACAGCCTGGGGGAGGGTTTTAAACAGGAGAGTAAGAGCAGCAAGCAGGAGAGGGAGTGCATGGCTGTCGGAAACTGACTTTGGGGCACCTAGCAGGGCCCCCTGGCGCCTCCTCATTTGGGCATAGGTGCCTTCCATCAACATCCCTACACCGTGTGGCAGGCACTGTGAGGAAAATGGAAGTTTGTAAACATCCTTGAACCTCACGGGCCCTGCCACATGGTGTAAGGATGTTTACAGACTTCCATTTTTCAATGGTAGCTTGTACTGCAGGCGTTTTCAGCCTGCCGCACAAGCTCCAATTGAAAAATGGGTGCTTCCGACTGTACTATGTGCGGTCGCATCCAAATTAGGGTTTTGGAACCGCCAACCTATGGTCCAGGGCAGCTCCTTCCCTGACATCGTAATGGCCAAAGTGATTTGCTTAGGATCACAGGCTGTTGAGCCAACTCTGGACTCGAACCTGGTTCACCAGGTCCAACGCCAGCAGCTCTGACCGGAACGCCATATAGATCACTTTAGAAGCACAATGAAAATACCTTCCCTGCAGCAGACCGAAATAAAGTTGTTCAATAGGTTTATTAAAAAGCAAGAGAAAATAGTATTGTTTATGCATTCTTTTTATCTTCCCAGTGCATTTTACATAAAGTCAACTATTTTATATCAGAGCCCTTTCTGCTGGAAATAATGTGAGCAGGACTCACAATCGGCAAGAACACAATCATAGCTACCAAGGTTTCCGATTGCTTCTGTGTGACATTTTCATAATTTCAGTGTAATTAGAATGACATTCCAACGACTGAGTGACACTTTTTCGCAAGCAAAATCAAGTAATGAAGACGAAGGAACCATATAAGCCCTCAGGAGAGTGAGGATGAGGCACACATTGGATTACAGCCAGGTTGTATTATTTCAAAAAGACTTCAGCTTGCTCAACCCTATAAAAATCATACATATTCAGGCATCGTATACTGAAGTCGGCTGTACGTTCTTTTCGTAAAAAAGAAAAGTTTTAAAAATAATCTTACAAACCTTGGGAACATAATAAACAATAGATTTTATTCTGAGTTTCTGAACTTTTAACATTTAGGCCTTGGTGTCGATTAAATCGTTATTTTACGATCCCTGTGCAAACCATGTTTGTAGACATTGCAATTACAAGAAATCTGCAACTCTGAGTTTGCCCTCCATTATATTTCAGAAAATGAGATGTGCACCCCTGAGGAAAAAACCTTCTAGTTTACAGGCTCATAAAGGCGTTAATCACTTGATGTGAAGGTCTCTGTTTACAACACAAAATTGCATCCACTGTGGTAGTTTACAAGGCCAAAGGGTTTAGACTAGCACATCTGGTGGCTGAGTCATGCAGTTCCAAGATGGCGGTCATGTTGCATCAATATGCGGAGGTATACAAAAAACACTAGTGGCTGCTTGTAATTATTGGATTTGCTAATGCTTCTGAAAAAAGTCTACAAGCATTGGCAAAGCCAAATGGACTGTTGCAGGTGTCAGGTGGCAGACAGTGGGCATTGTGTCATTAGAGGGCGAAAAGTGGGTGAGGTAGAGAGCAACATAAATCACCAGCAGTGATGCCTACTCTAAGTAAACGTTAAGTATTGTTTACAATGCTGTCTGAGACAGCTAAATCTGTATGTAGAGACACTTCAAAAAGAGATCCAGTTTATTATATAAAGGTGAGTGAAGCAGTATGCAGCTAGCGAACAAGGTACGTTCACTGGTAACATTTTGTGCTGGAAAGTCTGACCCTTAAACATGGGAGGGAGGGAGTGAGTAAGGAAAAGGGATGGAAGAGAGACGGAGGGAGGAAGGAGGGAGAGAGCAGGGAAGGAAAGAAGAAACAGGGAAGGGGTGAGGAAGGAAGGAAAGAAAAGAAAGAACGTTAATTTGCATACAGAGGAGTGGAAACGAGGTAGCGCATTGATAACGGAGTAACAAGTAACAAGGTAAAGTTGTGTTGGAGAAACAACAATGGAGAGAAGGAATGAGGAAAATAAAGCAAGCGCGTTAAGGACGTAGAAAGGTAGAGGGGCAGACAGAAAACAAATGAGAAAAGAATATGGCATGCTAGACATACTGAAAAAGCTTTAAAAACTCACTACATTTCCTTTGTTGACAAGTTGCAAAATGACAGAATCTTTTTTTAGATTTCTGCAAAAAAACACCATACTGGCGTAAGAAAGAAGTGTCTTCTCAGTCCTGATAGATGTTAGTGAAGCTCTGCAGAGCAGAGAAAGTTTACAATTTAGACATTCATCTTACAACAAACGTGAGATAATCCGCAGTATTTTTTTTTGTCTACACATTTATAGGTATTATTTCAGAGTACAAATGTCAAGGAGTTACACAAAATCCGACAAGTAAAATGATTCGACCACGACAGTTCCTATGAAATATCTGAATTTAACCCCTGCCTGTATTGCATTTGTTACTGAGCCCACCTCCGATAGTGAAATAATCATATCAGTTTCACAAGAAGCATTTTTCACTGAAGGCATGGTTGGTTTACTTAATAAGGCAATGTGATATGACACCTTCCCAGGCGCTGAGAACACCCTTACATTCCTTATAATGTCTGCCAGGAACAACTTCACAATTTAGCATTCTAGTGAAGTCAAGCTAAACCCAGGATCCCAAAGAAACGCAACCTCGTTGTTTCTAATTGTAATGGGAACTGGCAGCGCGCGTTGTTTTAAAGACTTTCCACATACCAAACAAGCAGCGTGAGGTTCGTTCACCATCCATCCCACAATACATACTGGTAACCACATTTTTCTAAAAATAAAACCATGCCGCAACAATTAAATTACTGGACCGATTTCACACCAAATAGACAAGTACATTATTTGGCTGCATTTAAAAGGCGGGCTTTTCAAATAAAGCGCAGCACTTACAGAGAACCCCAAATGGAGATGGAGTAGAAATCGTCATCTTAAAGAGGGGATAGGAAAGGGAAACAGGTTGACACAGGTCTTTGACCGTATGTGCGTGGCGCCAACAAACAGAAAATCACTTTTACGCCACTGGTCAGAAGTTCACGATCGGCTTTAATGTTATGTGTAGGTCTCTGTAAAGGTTTGCACGGAATGCTTGCATCTTAGTTATATTGGTTGCTGCTCTATAAATATTTACCGATTGGGGAGGGAGCCTGCGCAGTATCTCCAGGAAACAGAGAGATATACAGCTCAGTCACAAAAGCTCGTGACCATCTGAAGGCTGAACTCGACTGCCGCGCTGCCCGTATTTATGCCAATAATAACCTCTTTGAAATGGCGGCCAGCGTCGTCCCCACGCCCCAGTCCTCAAATGGTTTCATTCAGCCGAGCTCTTATACCAGGTACATCTGGCAGGAAGTGTTTACGACGTTCTCGTGACGACCCTGAGAAACACAACATAACCCTGTCCACACCCCTCCAAAAAATACAGATTGAATGTTTCCCCTTTTTTAACAAACTTTGCACCAAGTCCACGCTGTTCCGTATCGCAGAAGCAACTCTTTCGCCTTCCCCTAGCCATCGGGCACTCTGCAACTGAACTTCCGCTTCCGTTACTATACAACAGCAATCCATGCTGATGGGAGAAACAAAAGAGGGACCAAATTCACAGTGCATTCTTTATCTTTGTGGCCATCAAGCATTGGCAATGACAAACCATTGTTCTTACTTATAGAATGTTACCTACGACCTGCCTGCAGACGTGCACACAATCTGTAGAAGACGTTTTTTTATTTTTTATTTGAACTAACTATTGTAAAACCAGAAAATACACTGCACGCATTTTAATATGATTTGAACATGTAACATTTAAAAGTATATTTTTTTAAGCGCAAACGTGCCATAAAGGCATCACATATATTATTAGAGCCAGTGGAATTATGCGATAATGGAAAAATATACTTTGGCAAGGTTGATTTAATTACGTGGCAACAAAAGACAAATTATTCTGCACATTCTTTGGCATTATTATTTTGTTAGTTTGTTATTTTAACACACTTTGCTAGAAATATCCAAACACGTAAAAAAAATGCAAACTTTTCTTGAAGGTGAAAACTATAAACATCGTATTCAGCAGGCCCCATAAAAAATATTATCAATATTGTTTTTGTCATGCATTGAAGTACAGAAGAACCAATGTATTAAGACAGGGGCTACTTTGCTAAAATCGTGGTAGTTGCGGTTGTTTGTCTCTGGTGGCCTGGGGAGCGTCCCCCTGAAAACTTGCACACTTGACTGTCAGGGCCATTAAGGGGTCAGACATAGGCATATCATATAATTTTTTTGTTCTATTATTTTATATTACTATTATATAATACTATATATATATACCCTAAAAATCCCCCAGCACCTCTAAACCCAAACACACCCTGAACCCTAAAAATTCCCCTACACCCCAAAACCCTAACCCACCATGCCACTTAAAAATACCCCAGCACCCCAAAAACTAAATCCACCCTGAACCCTAAAAATACCCCAGCACCCCAAAACCCAAACATACCCTTAACCCTAAAATGACCCATAACCACTAAAAATAAACCTGCACCCCAAAACCTAAAATGACCCTGAACCCTAAAAATACCCCTGCACCCCAAAACCTAAACCCACCCTGAACCCCAAAAATACCCTGGGCACCCCAAAACCCAAACATGTCCTTAACTCTAAAACCACCCCGGACCACTAAAAATAAACCTGCACCCCAAAACCTAAACCTTAAAAATACCCCTGCGCCCCAAAAACTAAACCCACCCTGAACCCTAAAAATACCCCAGCACCCCAAAACCCAAACATACCCTTAACCCTAAAATTAGCCATGACCACTAAAAAAAAAACCTGCACCCCAAAACCTACAACGACCCTGAACCCTAAAAATACCCCTGCACCCCAAAACCTAAACCCACCCTGAACCCCAAAAATACCCTGGGCACCCCAAAACCCAAACATGCCCTTAACCCTAAAACTACCCCTGACAACTAAAAATAAACCTGCACCCCAAAACCTAAACCCACCCTGAACCCTAAAAATACCCCAGCATCCCAAAACCCAAACATGCCCTTAACCCTAAAATTACTCCTGAGCACTAAAAATAAACCTGCACCCCAAAACCTAAACCCACCCTGAACCCTAAAAATACCCCTGCACCCCAAAATCTAAACCCACCATGAACCCTAAAAATACCCAGACACCCCAAAACCTAAACCCACCCTGAACCCTATAAATACCCCAGCACCCCAAACGCCTTAACCCTAAAATTACCCCTGAACCCCAAAACATATAACCCTACACTCCAAAACCCAAACCCTATACATACCTTATACTTACATATAAATCACATATGCTTCTACCATTCAGGCATTTACAACAAATTTCGTTGTAAAAGCATGTGTGGTAAATGCATATGCATTGTAATGCCATGCGTTGTAATGGCATTGCCGAGTAATGGTAGTTGCATTGTGATGGTATGCGGGGTGATGGTAGTAGTGGTAAAAGATTAGTTGTAATGGGTGTTTACCTCTTGCACTAGAAGTATAATCATTCTCAAAACATAAGGAGCAATTTCATAATTTTAAGAAGAAATGATGCTTGTGGAGATTTGGATGTTTATTTTCAAATCATCAAGCACAATTGGATCTTATGAAGTAATCACATACTCATTCTTAAATCCTCCTGAAGTCATCAGGAATAGTCACACCTTGTGAAGTCATCGCATACTCATTCTTAAGTCTTCCCGAAGTCATCAGGAATAGTCACACCTTGTGAAGTCATCGCATACTCATTCTTAAATCCTCCTGAAGTCATCAGGAATAGTCACACCTTGTGAAGTCATCAGATGCTCATTTTCAAGTCATCCACAAGTCATCGAGCTCAAGTTTCTAAACTCTGCTGATGACTTCAAGAGCTTGATGATGTCTGATGATGTGAAAATGACTTCTAGAGTAGTTGGATGATCATCCAATGACTCTGGGATTGCTTCTAAAGTAATCCTGTTTGACCTGGGATCCTCCTTGTGAGATTTCAAAACAGAGCTCTGCTAGGAAATAAAATGCGACCTACATGCCTCGATGGACCAACTTAAGGCCAATCTAACGAAGAAAATGGCATCGCTCTGCCATGATGTGGATGCGGTGGGATCCCGAGTGCTGGTAGTGGAAGAACAGATGCAAACCCAGGATGCTCGTTTCACTAAAATACACGAATCACAGCAAAACCTCCAGGCACAGCTGCAGCAAGTGATCTTGAAGACGGAAGACCTGAAAAATAGGGCCCGGAGGGAAAACATACGCATCCGAGCCCTGGAAGAGGGCGCGGAGGGTCCTGATCTCGAGGCATTTGTGATTGGTCTTTTAGCAGACATCCTGGCACCCCGCCAACTGAAGGTGAAGATCAACTGAGTCCACAGAGTAGGGCTCATGCTGACGGGGGAGCGGTGCAGGACACGTGACGTTTTGGTAAAACTGCACTCGTTCAAAACAAAAGAGGCCATCCTCTCCGCTGCATGGATGAAAGAAGAAACCTCCTTCCAGGGCTACAAATGCGCGTTCTTTCAGGACCTGGCACCCTCAGCTCTGGCGCGCAGGCAATCATTTCGTCCTGTCACCACCAAACTACGTGAAGAAGGGATCCGTTATCGTTGGACATTCCCTTTTGGTCTCGCTTTTAATCACAAGAACAAGCCGCAACTTGTTCCGGAACTCCGGGAGGGCCTCCGCCTTTTGGGCCTACCAGATTTTGAGACTGACGAGGCCTTAGGTCAAGTGAATGATCCGAGCCAACATCGGAAAGGGGACTCGATCAATGCAGACAGTCACTAAGAACAAACAACAAGCTAAGTGACTCTCTCGGAACTGGGAACTGTAGAACTTGATTGGGTACACCAGGAAGGCGGCTGAAGGCCTGCAGTGCTAACACGCTGAAGGTCACAAGCCAGTTGTGGCAGTTCAGTCCATACTCTGCTGTGTGACATTGAATATCTAAGCATGGCAGTTTTAAGACAGTATTGACATCGCAGATTGTTCTTTTAATTCCTTTAGCATAGCGACCAGGGGGTGCGGCCTTGCCCCTTTCGCCCATAATTGCTGTACTCTCTTTACGGGAGTGTCTTGCTGGGAGCCCGTTGGCTCCACGGCATAATTTTGCTAGAGGTTTTTGGGGTTGGTTGGGGGGAGGGTTCCCGGTGGTGGTGTAGAGTAGGCGTACACAAATACTCAGGAAGGGTGGGCCTAATTCACAAAAGAGGGGGTGTTGGGGACTGGACTCTTTCAGGGCTGGACGCCAAGACGGGCGGTTATTGGTTTGGATGGGGCTTTGCGAGCGGCTGGAGAGGGTTCGATACGTGTAAATAGTATCTATTGTGTCATGGAACATCAAAGGTTTAAATTTGCCCCAAAAACGCCCAAAAATATGGAAATGCCTCATTGACCTCCAGTTTGATGTGGTAGCACTCCAAGAAACACACCTCAAGAAACCTGAAGAAGCAAGGCAGAGCCACAAATCATACCCACTGATCTATAGGTCGTCAGCGGGCACCAATCACAATGGGGTTTCCCTGCTTATTCGCAGCACAGCCAGATTCTAGCTTGAGGCTCTCAAAACTGATCGGGAGGGCAGAGTCGTGATGGTAAGGGGGCGACTCAGTGGTGAGCTTTGCACATTCGTTTCTCTCTATGCCCCCAACTCGGGACAGTCGTCTTTCCTGTCTACCACACTCGACATGATAGGAGACTTCGCGGATGTTTTTCTTCTAGGGCACTTTAACTCAGCATGGCAGGCAGTGCTAGACAGCTCCCACGCACACCGGGCTACACCCAATGGTTTTTCTAAAGGGGTTAAACAGAAAATGTCCACGCTAGGTCTTCTCGACTCTTGGCGCACACTCAGTCCTACTACCAAGGACTTCACCTATTACTTCCACGTACACCAGTCCTACTCCAGGATAGACTACATTTTTATTAGTCAGGCCCTGGTCGGCTCCCTGCGGACAGCCCAGATGCTACCCCTTTCGATCTCAGACCATAGCCTAATCACTGCTAGTCTGACTTGGGATGGATATAGGCCGGACACGGCGCAATGGTACTTCCCGGTCCCACTCCTTCAAGATAAAACCCTTTGCACCGAATTGAAAACCTCCATTAATTAGTACTTTACACTCAACTCACCACAAGCTACTTCCCCACAAAACAATTGGGACACCTTCAAAGCGGTGGTGAGGGGCAAGTGCATACAACTCAATGCCAACAGAGAGCAAAAGAGCGAGTAGTGCTGGAGGGGGAACTGGAGATGGTGGAAAAAGCCCACAAGACCACCCCCACGCGAGCACCTCAGCAGCAACTCACAGCGCTTAGAGGCAAATTGCGCGCTATCTACAACAACAGAGCGGAGTTCACTCTGCTGAAACTGAGGCAATCAACATACACCAAGGGGGATAAAGTGGGGAGACACTTAGCGCGTCCACTCCGTGAGAAGAGGGAACGAGATTTTATCGGGAGTATACTGGACGGGGATGGCCATGTCACACATGCAGATGATTGCAAATCCAATGCCTTTGGCAAGTTTTATGGGGAACTTTACTAAGGCACCCCGCCCGACATAGCCCTGCAACAACAATACTTGGACACAGTCGATCTTCCACATTTCTCTCCAATGACCACAGAGTACCTAGATGACCCCATTACCGATGAGGAAGTCAGACACACCATTACCAAACTTAAGCTCCACAAAGCCCCAGGTCCCGACCGACTCACAGCACACTTTTATAAATGTTTTATGTCGGAGCTGGTTCCACATCTTGACATACTTTTTAATGTAATTGCGTCCGATGGTAGGGTCTCGGACTCCATGGCCGAAGTAGTAATCTCGGTCATTCCCAAACCAGGGAAGGACGCCCAACAATGTGCCTCGAATGGGCCAATAGCCCCACTCAACTTAGACGCAAAATTATACTCGGCAATCCTTGCGGCCAGGCTGAATATTCTGATGCCCATACTAATCCACCCTGATCAATCCGGCTTTATAACGATAACATTCGTCGCACTGTACACCTAATTGAGAAAGTCTTTAAATTTAACATCCCGGTAATACTAGTGGGCCTCGATGCCGAGAAAGCCTTCGACAGGGTGGATTAGTCATTCCTCTTCTTGACTATGCGGAAATTTGGCTTCGGTGATAAATTCCTTCATATGGTTTGTGCGAACTGTAATCTCCCGAGGTCGTGCATGCTGGTCAGTGGATACTTGTCTCTCCCACTTGCCCTTAGCAGGGGCACTAGACAGGGCTGTCCACTTTCCCTCCTATTATTTGCCCTCAGTATCGAACCCCTGGCTGAGAGATGTCGAGCCAATAAGGAGATCTGGGAAATCCGCTTCAGTGGCATGGACCATAAAGCATCCTTCTTCGCTGATGATATCTTACTTACTCTTCGGGACCCTGCCTCCTCCCTTCCGGAAGAGCTGGCCCTTTTTGAACTAGCAGCGGGCTTTAAAATTAACCTTTTCAAATCCTCCATTCTCAACCTCACACTCTCTGATTCAGAAGCAACGAGACTAAGGAGCCAAACACCCTTCCAATGGGCGTCACACTCCCTCCTCTACCTGGGCGTCTATCTTACGCCTAAAATTGGAGACCTTTATAAAGCGAACTATCCGGCCCTCGTGTCACAGACGCAACAAGATTTTAAGAGATGGAAACCGCTCTACATCTCTTGGCTCGGGCGAATAAACGCTGTCAAAATGACAGTCCTGACAAAGTTTTTATATCTCTTGCTTGCTCTCCCCATCGAGCTTCCCTGGAATTTATTGCCCCGTTTATGCTCATTGGCCACCTTTTTTATTCGGCAAGGAGAGAGGGCTCGTCTACTATTTCATGTGCTGCGACGACCGAAGGAGGAGGGGGGCGTGGCCCTACCAGACTTCACATTATACTATCAAGCGGCACAATTACGAGTAGTATTGGAATGGTCTTCAAGGGAATCCGAGAAACACTGGCACCATATGGACCGGGCCATAGTGGACCGCTCTATCTGGGATGTCCTCCGGAAGCCCAAGAAAGACAGGCCAGCAATTGCATATCTTAGCACCCCCACACGCACCACTCTCATCGTTTGCACTTTAACCCGACCTTCCCCCTGACCTTATACGAGGGACCATTTGCCTGCTGGAAGGAGGGTGGTTGCCTTAAGCTCTCAGGACTCTTCCACAACTTTGATATATTGACGTTGGACAGCTGTAAAAGAGAATTCCAGATCCCTCACAGCGAACACTACCACTACCTCCAGCTTAAACACTGGGCCACGCAACCACATATACGGGAGGCAGCCACTAGGGAACTGAAGGCCTTAGAGGGACTGGTACTGAAGGCGGGTAAGATGAAAGGAGCCATTTCTTCCCTATATGCTCTGTTATTGAGTACCATATAGGACCGAGCACGCTACATGTATTTCTGGGAACAGGTGCTAGGTCGGGACATCACAGGAGAAGAGTGGAAACATGTTTGGGGGGACATTTCTAGCCACAATCACTCCGTTGCACTGCGCGAGGCACATTACAAGACACTTCTAGACTGGTACCTATAGCCCACTAAACTCAAACAAATTTTTCCTGGCACCTCAGATCTCTGCTGGCGGGGCTGTGGTATGCAAGGAGACTTCTGCCACATCTGGTGGGATGGCCCTAGCATTCGGCCTTTCTGGGAAGAAATTCTCTCTCATATTAAAGAAATGCTAGGATACCCCATCTCGACGACCATAGAGGGGTATCTATTGGGTATCAGAGATCCCGGGCTGGAACATCAAACAAGAGCCGATAAGGCAATCATGTGGGCTGGACTGGGAGCGGCTAAACTTACAATTGCGGCTGCTTTGAAAAAGAAAGACGCCCCAGCCCTATCGCTATGACACTCCCGTCTATGGAGGATACTCTCCATGGAGCACTTGGCTGATGTCTTCCCGGATGACTATAAGAATTTTGAATATAAATGGGGTCCATTGGTTACCTACCTGTCCCGAGGCCTGCCATCAGCGGTTTGTCCACCCTCTATAAGGGCTATGCACCTCTTTCAATTCAAAACCCCATCAGGGGAACCAGGTAGACATATGCTTTCCCCATAGACTGGTCGAGTCCATCCTAGATGCCCACCCACAAAGCCTTCATACCACAAAACTTCCCACTATGCGGAAACTACCACCAACGGGGTTGGGGGGAGGGAGGGCTTTGGGAGTTTTGGGGGGGGTTTAGTTTATGGTTTCTTGTTCTTACGTAAGGGTGCTCCCTTGTGAATTTTGGACCTAAAATGAGCATCTTCTTCGCGGTAATATGGGGGGCGTGCATGGACCTTGAGAAATTAAGCAACTGGACTGCAATTAGCTAACTTTTCTGTCCTATGGGTTTGCATGCTTACAGCCCCAGTGATGTTACACTTGATTTTGATGCTGTCTAATAAACACGAATTTTGACAAAAAGTGATCACAGACATAGTGGTCTTCTGACCCCTGCAGGAAACCATCCCTGAGGTGACCCACAATCACAGTGATTCTGAATGAACCCTGGGTGTAGTGGGCATAGTGGGGCTATGTGGAGCATCGCATAGTGTGGCCAAATCTACACACACTCGCGAGCTCCACGTAGCCCCACTACTCGCCGCCCGCCATCATTTTAAAATAAGTTAAGGTATTTTAAAAGTAAATAAAAATGCACGGGCGTCCACGCATGCGCATTTGTGAGAAGAAGTTGCCGTCAAGCAGGAAGAGGGAGCCCCGCAGGTAAGGCATTTTATTTACTTTTAAATTCTTTAAATTATTTTAAAATGAGGCCGGGCGGGCGGCAGGTGGCGGGTAGCTCTGCTTCGCCGCGGCGTGTGCGTAGCGCTGCCTGCTCTGCCTACTTCGTAAACCGCGAAGCAGGCAGCACTACGTACACTCCATGGGCGGAGCAGAGCACAGCGCCCGGGCTTAGTCTGAATTTGTGACCAACCTCATTAATATCCATGAGGTGGGCCAGATTCCGACCCACTCCGATTAAAAATGTGAAGAATCGATCTATTATCACATAGGTTGGCTATTAAAATTCTTTATGGTTGCGAAAATACTAGTTGCGAATTGCGACCAGTATTTTGCTACCAGTATATAGTAGATTTATCCCTCTGTAATTAAACAGAATTGAAGTCATACTGGAACACACTAAGAATATGTGCAATGGAGTAATGAAAATCAGAAAGGCTGCCATTTTACAGCTCAATAAAAAAAATTGAATTCCTCGTTTTCTCTCCAAAACACAAATGACAGCTTCATTAAAAATGGATTGATGATAACTCATAGATTTGTTTGCCTTCAGTGGAGCCACCACGTGGGGAACTCCATGGGCAGCAGTGAAGCATGCCGAGCTGGCACCAAATGTATTGCCTCACTCCACGCACCCTTCACAGGTGACCTTTTTCTTGATAGTGGCCATCATATGCTGCAGCTCTCAAACAGTGGCTAAAATCTAGACCTCATCCTTGGATGTGCCCCATCTAACCTCCACATCAAAGTCCCGCACTAGGACCGTTTTGCTTCCAGCTTTGGGTGATGGTACAGGTACAAAAAACTCCCTGGGCTCCAGATTGGCCACTCTGCCCCAGATGCTCCATCGAACCTGGCCTGTAACTCCAACAGGCCCAGGGAGAAAGCCAATGTTAACTTGGACATCGTAGACCCTCCCAATAGTGAATGCCGCTACAATGTCCAAGGCTGCTGTCGTTCTCAAAGCTTCTTTGATGCAAAGAGGCACAGCAATACTTCCCACTGGGAGTTATGACATTTTCATTGTCTCTCCTGTATCAGCACATAAGTGCTTCGGAGCCATAGAAGAGCACCAGGGAGACATGTAAGGCTGGGCACTCGGCCAGGCCCCGCTCCCACAAGGCGTTGTTTAAATACTTACTCATTTTGGTGGCATTCTCACCAATAGTGGAGCGTCCTAAGGTGAATTTGTACTAGAGGTCAACGTCGAAGTAGCTTTCATCCCATTGTGACTTATTGCTGCACACCGAGTATATTTGAAATACCTGTGAGAGGATATGTACTGCCTAATTGTCCAAAACCACTGTTCATCACATCATTCTATACATTCATTTAAGATGTGACATATGAATCTGGGCACCTTTATCGGTAAAATTATGCTTTAGTGTCTAAACTGGTATTCCAGTCCTCTCATTTAACCACTCTAGTACATCTTATAGCTACCTTAAGAGCAGTGGTGTGACACAAAATGATGGGTCCCAGTGCAGAGTGAGATTAAGGGCCCCTGAAGTCTCCCATATCTCACGGACATTCATTGGCCTTAGGATGAATGGGGGCCCCCCTGAAGGACTAGAGGCACTCTGAAGGGTTGGGTCGCAAAGGTTGCAGGAGCCTGCATTATGCATCTGATCAAGACCCAATAACATATACTGCCCATTCCTATCCACTCGTCCTCCTACTGCTTGCCCCGACTGTTGCCCACACTACCATACCTGATGTCTCATCATCTCAGAACAGTACCCCCACACGGATTGGCGCCGACCATTCCTCCATCGCTCACCTAGTCAACCCTCATATCCAACCTAATAACGAAATAATTCACAACACTGCTCCCTTTCAGCTTGGGATACACAGCTCCCCCAGTCAGCGAACCACTATCAATACACATGCAGGGGCTCCCACAAACCACATGTCTCCTACTTCCTCTGCCTTTACATGCTCCTTCTCTGACATCAATACTTCTGAACAGCAGTCTCTCAACATTCTCTCCACCTCTTGTCTCCATGACCTCTCCTCTTCGCGTCCCCTCACTCATCACATTACGGTGTCTGACCATAATCCCATCACCTTAAGTAGGGATACTTCCAAGACTACTAACTAGTGCTCCAAACCAAAGAACCCCTCTGTCACATACAATATTTTAGATAACTCCCCTCCCCATCACTTTTCTGCCGTAACACCACCCACACTAATACCCCAATACTCTATTCTACGCTGGATACTATACAATCTAAGTTACAGTTGTTGCAGGCTGATATCCTTAGTCTTCTACGAATCACCTCTAATCTAGAACTCAATATGTCAAACCTTTTGATCTACCACCAGCACTGTAATCTTTTCTCTCCCACTCGCCCTCCCACAGTTAGTGGTGCATACTCCAGATCTCAACCTAGATGGAGATGCAAACCTAATCCAGACCATTCCACCCGACCCAACAGGCTTGTCAAATACCTTTCGACCACAGATATCCTCTCCCTCCTCTTGCTTTATGATCCCACCCACCACGTCCCACCTCCAGTTAGGATTCAAACCATTATCACCCAACCGCAAAGGATACCATATACCAAACCCAGACTCATCAATAAATCTAACCTCAAACTTGCCCCCATCCCACACTCTTCCACTACCATTACCAAAACCAACCTAAAATTCTCACTACTCAATTGCAGATCAGCAGTGAAACAAGCGGCCGACATACAGGACTTATTACTCAACTTGGACCTGGATCTACTAATTCTCACTGAAACTTGGCTAAATGATTCCTCTTCTACTATACTAGACATACTGGTTCCACCCAGTTACTCTATCATCCGTCAAGATAGCAATATCCATCTTGGGGGCGGTATTGCTTGTATTTATCGATCAAACCTTTCTGTCAAACAATCACTTTCCTCTCCAACATCTGGCTGTGAATATATGATGATCAATATCTCTACCAAAGACAACTCCACCTGCACTCTGCACACTTTCTACCATTCCCCAGGTGATAATATTACCATCATTGAACAACTCATCGAGATCATCTCCACCAACCTTACCCCATACAACAACCAGATTTTCCTAGGTGACTTCAATATTCACTGGAATGACACTAAGGATCCACTAGTGAATTGCTGTAAGACTTTCCTCAGGACCTCAACCTGACCCAAGTCTGTAATCGTCCTACTCATATAAAAGGGGCCGTCTTAGACTTAATCATAGCCAAGGAAAATACCATACTATTAGATTCTATTTCACCCTGCGACTGGACCGATCATCACTGCATCACCTTCTGCATTGTTGTAAAGGCAGCCATCCACAAAGGCCATCCTGTGAAAGCTAAACATTGGATAAGAAACACCCTCAATTTCAATCAAGACGTGATATCTGCCACCAGCCCTAACCTCCTGTCTCCTCCCACTGATATGGTTGATGCTCAAGACCTCACTAAGCACTACCTTAGCTCTATGTCTAACATCATGGACTCCATTGCCTCCAAACAACTAAAGAGAGTCCCAATAAGTAAAACCAATACCTGGTTCAACTGTAGCCTTAACGAGGAACGCCGTGCCCTTAGACTTGCAGAAAGAGTGCGGAGACAGACCCCATCTCTTTCAAACCTTAAACTGTTGCATAAAAAAGAAGGGACTACAATAGGTGCATCAGAAGTGCCACATAATCATTTTTCCGTCCGCAACTGGACACAGTCTTCAACTATCCCAAAAAACTCTTTGAACTAGTGAAACAACAAACTAATGGAAAGCGTAAATCCTCCACATCTGACACTACAACCCTACCTAATTGTCAAACATTTCGCTCCTTTTTTCTGATAAAACTAAGTCAATTGACAATGAACTCCGCATTGCTGTGAATTGTTTAGCACCTGAATCCAGTCACAATGCACATTCCTCTCGCAGGAAATTTGTCCTAGCAACCTTCTCTTTAAACCTAAAAATAATGCCTTGTGGTCCATCTTTCAGACATTTGAGGACACTGACATCTCAAAACTGCTGTCCTCCACTAAACTTTCCAACCACTTCAATGACCCTCTTCCCTCCAAATTCCTCAAGGAAACTTCACACCTCCTGATACCCCTATGGACCAGAACTATCAACTCCTCTCTTACGCAAGGCACCATGCCGAAATGTCTAAAAAGTGGACAAGTCACACCTATACTAAAAAAGCCAGATGCAAACCTCTCTGATCCCAACAATTTCCGCCCCATTTCGAGCATCCCAACCTTAGCCAAGCTCCTGGAAAAATGTGTTCATCAACAACTCTGCAATCACATTGACCAGCACCAAATCCTCGACCACTGCCAATCTGGTTTCAGACCAGGTCACAGTACTGAAACCACCATGGTCCACATTGTCGACAATGCTTTATGCTTTCTTGATCATGATGAATCCTGTCTTTTAATCCTTCTTGACCTATCATCAGCGTTTGACACAGTCAAACATGAAACCCTCCTTTACCTCTTAGAACTTAGGATGGGTCTTTCTGGTACTGTCTTAAAATGGTTCTGCTCATTCTTACAAAACAGATCTCAACGAGTCCTAATCAATTATGACTTATCCGATCAGACACCGGTCACTATCGGCGTTCCCCAAGGTTCTTCACTTTCGCCCACCCTGTTTAATCTTTACATGGAACCCCTGACTGAAATCCTCAAACACTCCAACATCTCCTACCATATGTACGCTGATGATATGCAATTGTACATGAAGATTACCTCTCCTAACGACATCAGCACTCTCAATAACATCTTGAACAAAACTCAACACTGGTTAACATTTAACCACCTCAAACTTAACGCCCTCAAAACTGAATTCCTAATAATCTCGCCTCCCAACACCACCTCTAAGACTGGCTCCCACTACTCACCACCTTGAACTGTACCCCACATATTGTTGATTCAGCAAAATCCCTAGGAATAACACTAGACAACAACCTCTCCATGATGAATCACATCAGCTCCACGAGAGCGGACAATTTCCATCACCACATCTTAAGAAAACTAAAGCCTTTCTTACCCAATGCAGATCTCAAGATGGGGGTTCAGGCTCTTGTGATCTCCAAACTTGACTATGGGAATGCTACCCTTATTGGCCTACTGAAAATAAAACTAGCACTGTTGAGGAGAAAAATTATCACACCACCCCAACCCTCCACTCTCTGAACTGGCTACCTTATGAATCTAGGATCCACCTAAAATAGCATGCATAACATACAAAGCCATCCACCACAACACTCCTCGCTACCTGGTTCAGAAACTGGTGCTATCCGGCAGGAATAGAGCTTCTTGTAGTACATGCGCCCTACTGCTGAAACCCCAAAAAAATTCACAAAAAGAAAACCTACAAGAGATCTTTCTCTGGAATTGCCCTAAGAATTTAGAACCCTCTTCCCCCTGAGATCAGAACCATCCCTTCATTCGTTCTTTCAAAAAACAGAGTAAAAATGAGACTACTGAATAATCTCCTTCCTATCTGAGGTGACTATCCAGTTCAGACATGGTGGCAGAGTGGGCTAAAGAACCGTGATGGATCAAACCCAGATCTGTTGACTGGGTGTGAGTGTTTGATTGGTTCTGATACTCCGTCCATCACCACCCCCTTTTGTACCGCTTTGTTCGCCATAAGTTGGCAGGGTATGCTCAGACGTGAGTCCCTTGCCTGGCTGAAGACGGCTGAAATGCCAGAAACCGGTCCTAGGAAGCTTGTTTCCGGTACAGGGAAGGCATGGCTTGGCAGTTCGGGCTGGACTGTTCCCATGAGGCACAGGGTCAGACTGATTTGCATATGGCCATGTCTGAACTGGGGTGGCAGAGTGGGCTAAAGAACGGTGATGGATCAAACCCAGATCTGTTGACTGGGTGTGAGTGTTTGATTGGTTCCGATGCTCCGTCCATCACCACCCCCTTTTGTACCGCTGTATTCAGGATATGGGCATAAAGTTCCACCCACTTTCTGCCCATCTTTTCAATTGGCTCCTGTCCCTGTCCTTTGTAAATTGTGGCATTTCATTGGTCAGACTTAGTAGTCCCTCCTTAGTTCCGCCTTGTCTCTTCTTGTAACCTCCCATGAGAACACCCCCTGTTACATGTGTTGTTACTCCATAGGTTTTAATTACAGCCTCAGAGCACTACTTTCTTAAAGGGCTTCAGGCAGGTCACACGCTTGGTCCTAAGCAAGGCTGGCAGTGGTTACTTTACTCACTAGCACATCTCAAATTTATATGAGACCTTCCATAAAGTTCCCTTCATCAGCTCCACACAGAGTACAACCTAATCCGGAATTACTATAATTATTTTGTCACATTTTAAAGCTACTAATTGTATACATAGACATAGCTATTTGAATGTACTCGTGGTACTGTCTTGCATGCAATTCATTATCCGTAGGGTGGATACACCATATCTTCTGTAGAGTGTAGTACTATATGTGACCAAAAGAGGTCCTATGGGACCCATGGGGCCTATTTAGTTCATATATGGTACAGCACCCTTTAACATGGCTAGGTAAAAGAAAAATTGCATTTATAATGCCAATAACCCCAACTTTGCAGGGTGCAGTATTATGTGTGGCCAAAAGAGGTCCCAACAGACCTCTTTTGGCTACATATGGTACTGCACCCTGCAACATGGCTAGGTAAAAACCATTGGCATTTACAATGCCAATAACTCCAACTCTGCAGGTTGCAGTACTATGTGTTTCCAGAAGAGGTCCCATGGGACCTCTTTTGGCCGCATATGGTACTGCACCCTGCAACATGGCTAGGTAAAAAACATTGTCATTTATAATGCCAATAACTGCAACTAAAAACAAATGCGAGACCTATTGCATTGCAAATGCTCGTTTGAATTCCCTTTCCCTATGAGCAAATACACAGATTCATGTTTGTTCATGTAAAAATCTCTAAGGAAGTGTAAAACCATCATTTATTTCCACATCCCCACCACTTTTCTTGTTGCTCTCTTCCAGTTCCCAACCTGGATATTTATTTACTCTGGCCCTCGAGTAAATCCAATACCAGGATGGAAAAATGTGTTAGGAAAAGTTTGTGGATGCCCACAAACTTGTGAGGGGCAGAGAGAGCTAGAGAGAAAGAGAGAGAGAGAGAGTCTTACCAATCAGTGTGCATGTATGTATGTATATGGGGTTTCTATAACTCAACCCTAGCCAAAATGCAGCTAAGCACTAAAAAGGGAGCGAAACATGTTGATTACTTGCTGGTATTACCAGTCCGTGTCTTTGCAGGTAATGTGCTGGGCTATCTGTGCAAGATAGAGGGGAACGCTTATACAAATCATGATCACATTGTGCCAAAGTTGTTGAAGGGCTTGTGTTGTTGTTATATATAGCCCCCAAGTAATGAGCGAGAGGATATAACCCAAGCACACCCACACAAAGCAGTCTATTGGGTGTCCTGAAACTAGAAGCACCATTCTGTGTAATATTTCTTGTCTTGCTGTTGCCAATGGTCATTGAGGGGATGAATTAAGTGTCCTGCCACTGTACAACTATCTGCTAACTGCTTTTCCTGTTCTTCAATTACTGTGCTAAACTTTACACTTAATCTGGGCCTCTATGGGTTTGCCTAGTATTAGAGCGACACTGACTGCACTATCAGACCTTCTTAATTTATCACTCTTTGTCCACACCTGAAGGGCTGCCGGATTCCACCAATGGATTTGCGCCCGCCGGGAAAGGACAGGGCGAATATTATGTCATGGTGATAGCAAATTTGTGATCATGATGAGATAATCTGGCCCAGAGATGGGATATTCATAACTATAGCCCAACGACGAAGCATTCAGGCATGGTTATGGGAGATATTTGCATAGGAATTTGATATTATGCCACTTACATAGCTATTGTGGCACGATAACAGAATATTCTGACACAGTCATGAGGTTTCCCTGTATTGTGATATGACATTCTGGCACAGCATAGTGAAATGTTCTGGAACAATAATCAGACAGAAACACCACTGTAAAGTCCAACAATAGTATTGCACAGTTATGGGACATTCCTGCGCTGTACAGGAGAAATAGAGATTGTGCCATAGCCGACCCTGCTTTTCCTACAGTGGATAGATGATATGGTACAAAATATGATATTGTTCTAGATCAGTAGGACAGCTCTAGTGGCACTTGAATCCCAATCCTGACCTCGGTTTATAGAGTTTAGATGTTAGACACGGTTATTGTTCTCCAGAAAAGGTGAAATAAATGCAAACAAAAGGGGCGGAGACCATGTTTGCAGTGGTGGCTGAGGGGGGGTAGATGTCCGAGGTGTGGAGCTGTGCTTTTGTATGGATGAGAGATACACCACAGATAAAGTATGATCGGTAGCATTGCAATGTGTAAGATATATGGAAACAAATGTCTGCCTGTTCTGATCTGACCTCATAGTCTAAATTACTGTATTATTAAGTTGCTGACAGTGTTCTGGAGCATAGCAAAAAGGCGTAACAAATGGGCATAAAAATAACAAGAAACATGGCAAGCCCTGGAACAAAAGCCCCTGAGAAACAGACAGATACATCCTGTGTTTATGTGGCGCGCCCAAAGCTGCCAGGGTGGTGCCTTTGGAAGCAGGCATGCCACACAGGAGACACAAAGGGTGCATTAGGAACAGAGCTGTGTGGGTGATGGCCGAGGGAAATCATACATTAGAAAGAAAAACAAAAAGTGTGGGATTATTCCATGGTATGTGTTAACAGTAGGAGGAACTGACTTAAGAGTCTTGCTCCACAACACCCTCATGCTACCATATCATAACAAACATCTCATGGGCAGCTGTACAAATTGGCACTCTGAAGGTAGTTATTATCAACAATAATATACATGCCATGAGTCAGGAGGGAAAAGTAAGCAAGCAAGTGATTTTCCTCTGCACCAAACAATGAAAATGTAGACATAGCTGACCCTCCCAGTTTTGTATATAAAGTTCACCAACTGCAGGCACTCACCTACACTGTGGGTCATAGACAGTGCCACCTGCCTGCAGCAGTCTGACACCATGTCTCATTCTATCCACTCCAGCAAATCGACCATCATGCAAAGCAGCAACAGCTCAGGTGGTGGCCTTGGTGGCGGGCGGCTTAGCTCAAGGGGCGGTTCCAGTGGTGGCGGCTACATTCTGCCTAGTGGGGGGTTCAGCGCCTCATCGGGCAGGCTCTTTGCAGGGGTACCTAGTGTACACTTAGATGTTGGTTCTGGTGAAGGCTTTGCAGGTGGCCATGGAGGGAACTTTGGGGGATATCAAGGAGCAGGCTATGGAGGGGGAGCTGGAGGAAACTTTGGTGGTGGTGCATTTTTTTCAGGTGGTGGAAGCTCTGGAGGTTTTGCTGGTGGGGTTGGCGGTCACTACGGAATGGATACTGTATTCAATGTCAATGAAAAGCACACCATGCAGAACCTGAATGACCGACTGGCCTCCTACCTAGACAAAGTGCGCGCGTTGGAAGAAGCAAACGAAGAGCTGGAGAGAAAGATCAGAGACTGGTATGAGAAGAACCGTCCAACTACCCCTAACAGGGACTACAGTAAATACTTTCAAATCATTGCAGATCTGCAAAAGCAGGTAAGAATCTTCATTTTTTGTAGGATAAGTGCAGCTATAAACTCATGCTAATGCCCAGCAAACTGTGAACACAGTGAACAGCTTTTACTGGCTACCATGACCATGGTTGGAACCAAGTTTACCATTGCCTCCTTTCACCATTTTTTTTGCTATCAATAATCACATACCATATATATATTTTCTAAATATTGGATTCATTTCAGTTTCTTTTTTGGGTAATCAGGCCCATATACACCATTTCACACTGCTTAAAACAAACTTATATTTATGTTAGATTCTGTTGCTCAAATATATGTAGTTTAAATACACGAAAGTATGCTAAGTCTGACTATAATGCTAGGAAATTATTTTGTTAAGCTCTATTTATTTTATTTAACTAGATGCTAAAATGTAGTGTATGGTCACAATGTATTTCGACATAAAACAGTCAATTACAATTTTCCAACGAGCAATGCTTTTCTTTCTTTTACAAAGCTGTGTACTGTCCCCTAGCTATACACATGGTTTACAGCTACCACCAGGGCCTAACCACGTTAATACGGAGCTATTTATACACTCAAAATGCTATTTCTTTTGATTGACAATGAAAGGGTACTTAGATGAATGACATTTACTATTTGTATGGAAAATAACAGAGGCAAACTAGGACAATCACTAGAATCTCATGAAAAGGAACTTCCAAAATGTGAGACAAACCACCAGAAAATATTAAGCAAATGAAACTATGGGGCATATTATCCAGCCAGGCGATAAAATTATCGCCGCTTTAGCGGCAGAAAACTAGCGATAATGGGCTTGATAATATGCTCTATGCAATTCTAATTGAAGCCCATGTTAGATGTCCTTCACATCTAACATGGGCTTCAATTGGAATTCCATTGAGCAAATTATCAAGCTCATTATAGCCGTTTTAGCTGCAGTTTTCTGCCGCTAAAGCGGCGATAATTGTATCGCCGGTCTTGATAATAAGGCCCCCAAGTAACGAATTGATAGTTTCAACTGAAACCATAGGTCGTTCACGGCCAGACATTGTCAATACAGGTTGCAGTCAGTGTGTCTAATACAATCCCAGTCCTTAGATGTGAGTTTATGGCATCAACATGTTTCACCTTTTCAGTTTAAGAGTCATCACCTCGTTTTTCCATCGGTTTCGCCAGGTACTCATAGCAAAACATATTGGCTTAGTTTATTATAGATTTTTTTAATTTGATTTATAGTACGTTTGACAATTTATACATTTCTGAACAAAATGCAATTAAATAGATCTCTTGGCTGTATGAAATATATAACTTAATAGTAGATATTGCTTTAGTGGCCAATTCTGGTAGATTTTATTCAAAGATTGACTGATAACAAAGAGAAACACCAAATATGCAAATAGCAGAAGACAAAATACATTAATTTCAGGGAAGGTTAGCAGAGGGAGAGTTCCTGGTATTAGACCCTTGCTGGGGATGTATCATGGTAAAAAAAAAAGATTTGCCCCACTATTATCTCAAATCGCAGCTAATTTTCACGCTCACCCATTTAATCTGCTGTCACAATTAAAACATATAAAATGGTTGCACTTTTTAGGCCTGATTCTCAAACTGCACTTTGATGTACATTTTGTATTTGAAAGTGCTATTCAGAAACTACATAGAGTTACGCCTCTGCAATTACCTAAACTTATGTGCGTCGAATTCTCCACCCCGAATGGAGTCTCCACATATGTAAGCACACATTTTAGTAGTTAATGTAGGTGGGACACAGGGGAAAGGCTTTAAAAAGAGGCAGACCAAAAGGAGATCGAATTAGGGAAGAACAAGAGAGGTTTAGGCAAGGCCAAGGAGGGGTAAAGAGAGAGAGAAGTCACCCACCCACACAAGACTAAGCCAATTTGTATAATCAGGGAGTGGAGACATGCAACATAAACTCTTGTAGCAAATGTGCATTTGTAGTTTGTGAATACTGAATAGTAGTGTGCTTGTTCCAAAGTGTAACTTACTCAAAAGAATAAGCTGCCTTTGTGAATCAGGCCTTAATGTGCCGAGGGCAGCCGCGGCCCGTGGAGGGAATTCCGTGGGGCGGAAAGGCGGGGTGGGGAAGGGGCAGGGTGGGGGTACTAAAAACCGGAATATGGATAATTGGAGGTAAGTAAACAATTAAATAAATAAAACCAATTTCGATTTTGCGATCAGGTTGTGCAACGAAATTCGTTTTATTTATTTAATTGTTTACTTACCTCCAATTATCCATATTCCGGTTTTTAGTACCCCCCACCCTGCCCCTCCCCCGCCCCGCCTTTCCGCCCCACGGAACTCCCTCCACGGGCCGCGGCTGGCCGAGGGAGCTTCATTAGAAGTTGCACATTTCTCTTCTGCATGGTGTTGGTCTGCTATAGCAAGAATGCTTTGTAGTGTTATACAATTACTTTTTACCTCTAGAAATGATTAGAATTTAAACAAGCATTGGCAAAGCCAATAGGCATTGACCATACAAAAGTTATTGGCTTTGACAGTGGGTTTTGCCATGATGTACACCGGAGTCACTGCTGTCCAGCATGGCTAAATGTTAGTGGCATGGAGTGTCCTAGAGTTGGAATGGGGGAGAAGTGTGTTGTAGACTGGATTTGTTGGAGTTCAGTGTCGTAGAGTGCAGAAGGGGAAATAGAGTGTCGTAGAGTTAAGTAGAGGGGAGTAGAGTTCAGTGGTTCAGTGGCAGAGAGTGTCGTAGAGTGCAGTGTCTTAGAGTGGAGTGGCATAGAATGTAGTGGAGTAGAGTGGAGTTAGGTGGTGTGGTGTGGAATAGGGTAGAGTTAGTTTGAGTGGATTGAGGTAGTGGGGTTGATTGGACTGGAGTAGATTGGGGTAGAGTTGTTTGGATTGAGTGGGGTGGACTGGATAGGGTGGATTGGATTGGAGTGGGGTTAGATGAATTTAAATGGGGTGAGTTGGATTGGACTGGGGTGGATTGGAGTGGGGTGGCTTAGATCGTTTTGGGGTGGGGTGGATTGGATTGGGGTGCATTGGATTACAGCAGGGTGGTTTGGAATGGGATGAACTAGAGTGCAGTGGAGGGGTGGATTGGACTGGAGGGGGTGGATTGGATTGGAATGGGGTGGATTGGAATGGGGTAAATTGGATTGGAATTGGGTGGATTGGACTAGAGTTGGGTGGAATGGATTGGATTGGGGTGGGGTGGGGTGGGGTGGATTGGATTGGAATGGGGTGGATTGGAATCTGGTGGGATGTATGGATTGGCTTGAGTGGTATGGACTGGATTGGGGTAGGGTGGATTGGATTGGGGTATAGTGGGTTGAATTGGAGTAGAATGGAGTGGATTGGACAGCAGTGGAGTAGGGTGGACTGGATGAGGTGGATTGAAATGGCGTGGGGTAGCTTAGATTAGGATAGACTGGAGTGGGGTGAAGTAGGGTGTGCTGGGGTGGACAGGAGTGGGGTGGACTGGAGTGAGGTGGAATAGAGTGGGGTAGAAATAAGTGGGGTTGTATGGAGTGGGGTGAACTGGAGTGGGGTGTTTTGGGGTGGGTGGACTGGAGTAGATTGGATTACAGTATATTGGATTGGAATGGGGTAGATTGGACTAGAGTTGGGTGGATTGGATTGACATGAGGTGGATTTGATTTGGGTGGGGTGAATTGGATTGAGGTGGGGTGGATTGGATTGAGGTGGATTGGATTGGGGTAGGGTGTGGTGGATTGGAGTGGAGTCGGGTGGGGTGGGGTGGATTGGAGTTGAGTTGATTGAATTTGGCTAAATTGAGGTGGATTGGATTGATGTGGGGGGTTGGATTGGAATGGGGTGGATTGGATTTTTGTGGGGTGGTTTAGATTGGAGTGGGGTGGATTGGAGTATGGCAGATTGGAGTGGGGCAGATTGTTTTGGAGTGGAGTAGGGAAGATTGGAGTGGGGCAGATTGTTTTGGATTGAAGTGGGACAGATTGGTGTAGAGCAGTTTGGAGTGTAGTAGATTGTTTTGGATAGGAGTGGGGTGGGTTGTGGTGGATTGGATGGGAGTGTGATGGATTGAATGGGTGTGTGGTGGATTGGGGAGGGAATGTGGTGGATTGGGGAGGGAGTGGGGTTGATTGGGCTGGAGTGAGTTGGATTGAATTGGAGTGGGGCAGATTGGATTGGGCTGAAATGGGGGGATTTGATTGGTGTGAGTGGATTGGATTGGATTGGAGTGGGGTGAATTTTGGTGGATTGGAGTGGGGTTAATTGGGATGGAGTGGTCGGATTGGGGTGAAGTGGATTCGATTGTAGCGAGTGGGGCAGATTGGAGTGGGACAGATTGGAGTTGGTGGATTCGAATGGGGCAGATGGTTTTGGATTGGAGTGGAACAGTTTGGAGTGGGTGGATTGAAGCGGGTAGACTGGAGTGGGGCAGATTGTTTTGGATTGAGTGGGGAAGATGGTTCTGGATTGCAGTGGGGCAGATTGTTTTTGATTGGAATGGGGCAGGTTGTTTTAGATTGGAGTGGAGCTGATTGGAGCAGGGCAGACTGTTTTGGATTGGAGTGGGGCAGATTGTATTAAATTGGAGTGGAGCAGGTGGAGTGGGGCAGATTGTTTTGGATTGGAGTGGGGCAGATTGGAATGGGGCAGATTGTTTTGGAGTGGGGTGGAGTGTTTGGATTAGAGTGCGGCAGATTCTTTTGGATTGGAGTGGGCAGATTGAAGTGTGGAAGATTGGTTTGGGGCAGATTGTTTTGGATTGGAGTGGGGCAGATTTGAATGGGGCAGCTTGTTTTAGAGTGGGGCAGAGTGTTTTGGATTGGAGTGTGGAAGATTGGTATGGGGAAGATTGTTTTAGATTGGAGTAGAGCCGATTGGAGCGGGGAGACCGTTTTGGATTGGAGTGGGGCAGATTGTATTAAATTCAAGTGGATCAGGTGGAGTTGGGCAGATTGTTTTGGGTTGGAGACTGGCAGACTTTTGGATTGGAGTGGGGCAGATTGTTTTGGATTGGAGTGGGGCAGATTGTTTTGGATTGGAGTGGGGCAGACTGTTTTGGAGTGGGGTGGAGTGTTTTGGATTAGAGTGCGGCAGATTCTTTTGGATTGGAGTGGGGCAGATTGGAATGGGGCACATTGTTTTAGATTGGAGTGGGGAAGATTGTTTTGGATTGGAGTGGGGCAGATAGTTTTGGAGTGGGGTGGAGTTTTGGATTAGAGTGCAGCAGATTCTTTTGGATTGGAGTGTGGAAGTTTGGTTTGGGGCAGATTGTTTTGGATTGGAGTGAGGCAGATTGGAATGGGACAGATTGTTTTGGAGTGAGGCAGAGTGTTTTGGAGTGGAGTGTGGAAGATTGGTTTGGGGTAGATTGTTTTGGATTGGAGTGGGCGGATTGTTTTGAATTGGAGTGGGGCAGATTGGAGTGGGGTGAGTTAGGAGGACTGGAGTGTGGTGGATTGGATAGGGGTGCATGGATTGGATTGGATTGAGTGGCTTGGATGGGTGTGGGGTGATGTGGGTTGGATTGGAATTAGACGGATTGGAATGGGGTGGACTGCGGTGTGCTTCACGATATGCATTAAAGCATCATTTCAGAAATTACACATAAAAAAGAAACAATCTCGCTTTGCAATAACATAGTCCTCCATTTTGAGAACAGCTCCCAAGATCTAAACCAAAAGAAAATATGAGTGCAAAGTGAGAACAGAAGACTTGCCAAAATAAAAGAAAGTTAACTATAGAAAATAAATCTTTGCAATTTTGTTTGTCTTGCTGGGTATGTTTTTGCCAGTCACACACCTTGTGTTTGCAAGTTAAAAAGAACAAAATAGTACCTCAATCACGTCAGGAGCAGCAGACAGGTCGTGATTAAATTAAATCAATCAGAGCATGGTCCCTGCTCCACAGAGAGGAAAGGAAATGATGTTAGGTCTGCCTTGACGAATTGCGAGACTGTGAAGAAGAGTGCCACACAAGCCAACGTATAGGAAGCAAAGGGCGGGCTCAAAGTCCTTTTCTGTATAAAAATGTGTCTTGCAAGTGAGACACGTGCACTAGTGCATTCTCTCGCAGGCTCCACTCTAACAAAAAACAGCCCAGGCACAGGATATGGCGAAGTTTAATGGTGAAAGTTTGACGGCGAAGATTATTCTTTACATTTATTTTCACATTTATCCGAAAAATCGAAAATTAGAAAAGAAACATTTGGCAGAAAGATACTGTCTTTTTAGCAGCTCTAAAAAGACACATTTTAATTTAAGGGCACTTGTATATAGGGCATTCTTATGGCAAAATATATATATGCTGTTTCAGATTATACAAGTTGTCTCTAAGTTAACTGAAGTTCCACAATTTCTAGTAAAACAAATTTAAAAAAAAAATTCTAACTGCAAGATGTAGCAAATATTATATTACGAAGTTCGATGTAAAGTGTTCAAAACAGCTGGAATTTCTTAATAAGACAGGTGAAAGTCACAACGTTGTGTTGCATTGTTGCGTACTAGTCGATTTTGATGAAGAAAGGGCGAAATAATTTTTGGGAAAAATTGCAAAAATTTAAAAAAATGTATCAAAACAAGTAAGAAACAGAAATAATGGCAATAAACGACCAAAAGAGATGAAATTAATTAGAAGAAAAATAATAATACATCATAAACATATTTAATAATGATACATTCAAAATACTTGATGAAATAAATAATAAAGCCTTTGAGAGATGTCTGTCTGAAGGGACACTGCCTCAAATAGATGAAGGTTTTCTGAATTTATATTTGGACTAAAAAGCGGCTCTTCAACAGATAAGGCATACCAGGTAAAAGGGTGGAGTCAGGAGAGTGGGAACCAAAGGAGAAGGTTTCCTTTGTGTTGCAGGCCATAGAGGAGGGTTTATTTTTTCACGTTAATTATAAGTCCCAATATTTAATTTGTTTTGCAAGTAGCAAGCTTCTTCTTTGCTTCTACACAATTGCCTTTGTGAACTCCATCTCAAAGAGTGGTCGACCATGCCAACCCACTGATTGCGCTGTTTGTGTTTTCCATTGTCCTGTTAAGATCATCAAAGCCACAACTGACAATGGGAGCGTCGTCCTCCAGATCGATAATGCTCGTCTTGCTGCTGATGACTTCAAGCTCAAGTAAGAAGAGAGGCGTGCAGTCAAAAATAGGCACCTGGATCTCTGTCTTCTTTTAGATTCTTCCTTACAATGAGAGAGTAGACCTTCTGGTAGCAATAAACTTTAATGACTGGAGTCAAGGAAACATTTGACAGACTTAACCCCTTGGCTGCGGCAGGAATTCTGCCACCGCGCTGGGGGGGGTTTGGGGGCAGCGCGGTGGCGCTGTGCTCATGACGGAGCCACTCCGTTATGAGCCACGGTTGAGCTGTGCTCATGAAGGAGTGGTTCCGTCATGACTCCGCCCACTGCGCTAATCGCCCGCACAGGCGGGGAATCAGCGCAGCGTGGGAGGAGCGGCGGCCAACGGCCGCAGCATGACGGAACCACTCCGTCATGAGCACACGGCACCCGTGGCTCATGACGGAGTGGTTCCGTCATGAGCGCTGAAGGGGTTAATAACCTCATGTAGGCCAGAACATACCTCAATGATGTCCTGCAACACCTCCTTCTGGTCCCAATGTTAGTTCATCACAGGTGTTTTTCTAAGACTCATTGATTTTCACCCCCATATCAGTCCCTGGCATGTCAGCAATGTTCATGCTTACACTCTACTCTCACACTGTAGCCATCGCCTGATCATGAGTGCTATGGATGAGGAATTGGGATTCACTCGTTGCTCGACCAATGCACTTCGCTGCAGTTCTGTGACACCGCCTGCTATTTGGCGATTAGTACCATCACACTCGGTTTGGTCAATGCCCCCCAGCTCATACCTGGGGCACATGTAGCCATTCCAGGACTGTTACCCTTACACACAGCTTTGCCAATCCACACCAGCACTGCCTCACAAAGAACCCTGATACTTCACCTATGTAGGCCAACATGCACTGCTCTGCTTACAAAACTGCATTCTGCAACAGTTCTGCACTGATCTACGAAGCTTTACATAACTTGTCTATAGCACCTAATTCTGTGCTGTGTAAGTGAGTTGAAATGAACGCCCTGCATACACTTGTTTATGCATTTACTATCAGACCAATCTTTGATGATCATCTTACATCTCTGCAAATTCACATAGCATCAGACTTGCAGCAGGTCTAGTTTACTGCTTCATACTACCCAACAGACTTAGTTAATCTAATTATTTTTTATTTCAAGGATAAAGCAAAAAAAATGCACTAAGGGAAGAGGATAAGTGAATTATAACATTTATAACAAAAGTTTCTTCTCCTTTATCATCTGTCCTCTCACTTACTTTCAGGTACGAGAATGAGTTAATCCTGCGCCAGAGTGTGGAGGCGGACATTAATGGGCTGCGTCGTGTCCTGGACGAGCTTACCCTGTGCAAGTCTGACCTTGAGTCTCAGGTGGAGAGCCTGCAAGAGGAGCTCTCCTACCTCAAGAAGAACCATGAGGAGGTAGAGTTCACTGCTGTTGAGCGGTCAGAGCAAAGCAATAGGGCGAGTTGGCCAAGACCTCCAATCCATTTCAACCAGAATATCAGGGACTAAAACAATAAGGGCTTGAATGAAGAATAAAACAGACATAATCTGTAATGTACACTCAGTCAAAACATGTAAACGAACTAAGTGGATGTGCGATGGGTTAATTTCTGAATTAATCCCATCATGCAAGTGGCCAATCAGTGTGCGTCTGTTGGGAGATGGTGTTTCTCGGTTTCCAGTGCCCACAGTGGCTGTTCTGTTTTGCTCCATCCTGGGCCCTCTGTTCAACAATGAGCCCTCTTTCAAGTGAAAATATTCACCAAACATGCTTTCTATTATCTCTACCTGCTGACATTCTTGCTTCTCCTGATAAAATCACCATATTTTACCTGCTCCCCGCTTGTTCCACTGGCACAAAGGTCACAGTTATGGCCCCTTCCACCAGTCCACCAGGCTCTACATGGGTGTGCTTTACAGGGCCCTATCCAATTATTTAAGCTCCACCAGCCTTCCAGATACCCGAGGATGGACTATTTGAATCCATCCTCGCAGACTTGGCACTACTTTTTAGGTCTCGACTATAGACAGTTGTCTGTTAGTAAAGGGGCTTATTGCATTCAACACAGACTGAGAGTGTGCTTATGTTCCACCCCTTGTTTATGATTTAGTGGCTCTATTGTCTATCTCACTTTCCTGTTCTTGATTCAATGGCTTTCCTTCCTATTCTTGTGTTTGTCTTGCTGCTCAGGGACCATTTTGAATTTGTTGTGATTTTGTATTTTGACGGGATGAGATATCTTTCCACAGTGGATATAAGAGGACTACTTTACTTTTATTTTGCTTTCAGCACTACAAGGGAGTGCATTACTTTCTTTGCTGGCTTCTCGTTCCTCCAAAACGTAATTATTTTTTATTTTTTTGCGAGCTGCACTATCCTACCAACCTGCTTGCTTTTTCTGATTGCCCGCCTAAGCATGGACTTTCCCTCAGCATACTTTTTCATTATTCAAAGGGTTCGGTAGCTCCACACAGGTTGCAGCCTGCCTGCTTTTTCTGATGCGGCCCCCTATGCCCCCCATCACCATTCTCCTGCCCCCTCCTCCATAATTGTTTTTGAAATGTTATTATTTTGCAAGAGTCTGGAAGCAGATCACTGAAAATGGACAACTGGTTGTCTCCAATTTGCACAGCATTCACATTTTGTACATACTTTTTTTTATTTCAACATTCCACAATGTCCGGCTGTCAATAGAGAACAGTAAATCAAAAATTAAATATAAAGATGGTCGCGATATGTTCGCTCATGCAAGGTGGTAGTCTTTGATTGATTTTCCTGTCACTGACAAATCATTCAAAGATGGCCATCACGCTTGCACACACCCACTGGCCATCTAGTAATGATTTTTCTTAAAGGAAAAGAAAAATCATTCTAAGGAAAGCAGCCATGCCTGTGCTCATATGCACAGTGGCTATCTTTTAAAGGATTGTGTTTCACTTACAGAAAAATCTGGCAAAGATATACTCCATTCCTGTACGTGTCACTGTCATGTATGGGAAAAAAGCATTCACTAAGTGTTACGAGCAAGACCTATTTTCTTTACCAATGCTTGTCTTTTATAGACACTCTGTAAAGTATCTAAGCCCCTATTCCATATGTTTCACTCTTGTCAAGGTAGAGCTTTCTGGAGCTAGGAGCTAATCTTCCCCTATACTGTACATTTTTGTTAACTTTTGGAAGGGTTTAGGTTCTAGGGTATTCTATGGAATCCAAATGCTTTTGGTGCATCTTTGATTTCCCTTTATAAATGGTGGTTGCGTCACCAGTTCTATTTTGATCTGTCATCCAGGAAATGAAGTCCGCCCATCGCATAGAGCAAGGAGATGTGACCGTAGAGATGGATGCTGCACCAGGGGCTGACCTGCTCAAGAACCTCAGCGAGATGAGATCTCAGTACGAGGCGCTTGCGGAGAAGAATCGCAGAGATGCGGAGGAACGGTACCTTCATCAGGTGGGCAGCAGTTGCATGGTTCTTGAGGCCACTACCTTCCCATGGCACAGACCATCAGATCTACTATTCAAATTCCACTCCTGGCTGTTTCAGAGTTAGAGGTGTGCCAAGGTGGAATAATGGACCTGAGATGAAAAGTTTGTCGCTCGGCCAGATGATAGCAGCCGCTGCTATGATGACCGGATGGCCCCGTGGGTTGAAGGGTCACTTCTGAAAGATCTGGAGAGCTAAAAGTCAGGAGTACGAATCCTGAAAGGTCAACCTAGCCTTCCATTCTTGTGAGGTGGATACATTGAGTACCATGAAAATGGATCCTAGTAACACCTGCAGCATTTAGAAATGGAAAAAGTGTAGCATGCAACTTATCTAAAACACGTTATATTAGTGTCATTATTACACATTTTATTGTAGCACTTGTATGAGAATCAAGCTGTCAAATAAAGGTGGAAGTAATTGTGAATGCTGTAAAATTCAAACTGAAGACCTTTCTTTCCAACCCTCTCTCCTAGAGTGCCGAGCTGAAGAGGGAGATCTCGGTTGGGGTGGAGCAGGTGAAATCGAGCAGATCGGAGATCTCAGAACTGAGACGCACCTTTCAGACCCTGGAGTTGCAGCTGCAGTCTCAGCTGGCCATGGTACGTTACTGACATGTGAAAGGAAGTGACGCAATGCTCAGCAAACTCAATAGTGTGTGCTAGTCAACAAGAGCATGTCCACCAACTACATGCATGAAACAAGGTCAGAAAGAGCACACAATCAAATAAGTGACAGGGTAGATTTCATTATTTATTTATTTTGTTCAGACTATTTCATCTCTTATACTCTGGTAGATATGTGCACCATCTATGCCAGTTTTTGTAATCTTACTACAAATATATTTTATAGTTGAAAACCTTGTGGATTTTACTTTTGTTCATTAATAGGAAACTTCACGCTCATCGCGTGAATGTTCTTATCAATCTAGACTGGATTGAGGGAACTCAGTGTATCTAGCCTCCCCAGAAATACTTTTTTATCAATAACAGCTGGTACAAAAAGCTGCTGCCCGACTTGTTGCTAAAGTACCTAAGTCCTCATCTATTTCTCCCCTTTTATGCCCGCTCCACTGGCTAAATATCAGAAGCGGAGAGACATTCCGGCCATAGCCCATTGAGCTTTGAACCAGCGATGGATGGACTTTATAAGGAATACATTATACTGCCCAATAAGACACTTTCTACTGGACGTCCACCCAGTGGCGGCTGGTGAGATTTTAAAGTGGTGGGGCTGAAAATTTTTGGTGTCGAATGGCGCGCGAGCGAGCGCAGCGAGCGAGCCCGAACCACCTACGGAGGGTTCGGGGGGGTTACCCCCCCGAGAAAATTTTGAAAAATTAGCAGCCAAATGGTGGATTTTCAAGACTTTCGGAAGCCATTGTGCTTAACAGAAACAGGCCACTGCCTCCCCTAAAACTATCATCAGTTCCAAGGCCTCATGAATAAACCATTCTAAATTGCAATAAACCACAATTAATTTTAACAATGTTGCATAAATAGGTTGGATCTGCCTACTGACCAAGTGGCTACTTGAGATAAAATTGCATTCAAGGTAGCCCATCAGAGTAAAATGCCTTCTTTTTCCATATAGAATTGAATCTCATATTGGTTAGTGTTCATTTTTTGGAACTCAATAGCATGCATAAAGGCACCATGTATAAACAAAAAACACATAAGCATACAGAGATAAAATATATACATGCATGCAACACATAAAATGTTTCCCCTACCTGTGCTTGTCTGTTTCCTTTATGAATCATTTGTTCAAAGCCAAGTACACAGGAGGTGAATGAAATCTTCATATGATATAATTGGCTACAGATAGAAATATTCATTTGAAGAAAAAAATAATCCAATCTTATAGACTGCCAACCAAACTTTGAGCCGGCTAGCTTTACAGTTGAAAGACGAAACGTAAATATCCCTCACCCCAAAGCCAATTGTTCAAACAGTAATTTAGAATGCTTTATATAGATTTACATTTAAACAATCAAGCATGGTAAAATCCTTTCAAAAAAATATATAAGGAGCAGGAAGATGACCAAAACCTTTGTGTAGAGAAGGTTTAATAGTACAAGAAGTATGTTTTATATACTTTAAATTTAAATACTTTGTACATCACTGCTAAAGTGTCTGGTGAACCAGTACTTAAAAAAACTTGTATATTTACATGAAATATGCATTGGTGCATGGAAGAAACATAACTTTCTCAAACTTGTATGGGTTCACACATTTATATTATTTTACACCCATGAGGCCACCAACAAAATATTACTAGTAGATAACTCTATATGTTCCAACAAGAAAACAAACATGGGGGGCTTCATATCACCTTCTGACGGTTCTAAGCACTAGTAATCCTTTAAAAGGGGTTTCACGCTTAAATAGTATACCATTAAATAGGGTAAAAGTAATTAACAATGGTTTCACTTCCCACATAGGATCAGAACACAGACAACATCCTTCCAACCACACCACAAGTGCTTCTGTGCCCCCACACAGGGGTAGTAATCGCTATATAAAGGCTGCAATACAATACAATACAAAAACAATTGTTAATTACAATTGCTCAATTTAAAGCTATACAATTTAACCTTGAAAACCCAGTCAAAGGGTTTCTATTCAAACTGATTCTGGTTGTCACCTTTCGCCTCGATTTCTTTTTTTCAAGCCTCTTGAATTTCTTGCAATTTCCCATTATCAAATCTCAAATGTCACCAAAATGCTTCACTCCTTACCAAAAAAAAAGGAACAAAAAAACCTCAAGCGCCATTAAAGCTAGACATGTTTCTGTGTAAGCTACGGTACATTACGCTCAACCGCGCACATAAAACTATAATTATGGACCAGGGAGCAGTGAGGGGAGGGATGGGTCCGGGCAGCCGATAGGGAGTAATGCTGCGAAAACATTCGAGTATTTGTAAGGCTAAATACCTGTGGGATTGAGTGAGCTACGGTTCAGATGACTGCCCAGGCCACTACACTGACCACTTGAAATACTGACCCCTTGAATTAAGGTGCTCTTTCACACAGACTCCTTTCTCAGACCTAAAATACATATTTGCCATCACTGCAAGTCAGTGAATTTAATATGAAAGTCTTCAAAAGACACACATGAAGTAACCACCTTTTCAGACACACCGGGCGCAGTTGAAAAGCGACAGACTTGTTATAAATGTAAATTTGCTGCAGAAGAAACAGATCTTGCAGGCTTTGTGTTCGAGGATGAGATCAGTGGAATCAGACCAGCAGGAAGAGCAATAAGGTGCAGCTTATAGGTAAATGTACTCCAGAGCTAAGAAACAGCCTTCAGTGAGCAATAAACAGGTTATTGGCATGCGAGTGACGCATTTTTAGGAAGTACCTCCTATCCATCAAATCTATGATTATCCCTTCTGTGCTGATATGCATAGCTCAACTAATGCAAGCACCCTCACTTAACACTTGGTGTCTCTGGTAACAGAGATGTGGTCTCACGGCTAGAATGTCGACTTTGGAGCTGGGAAACCAAGGTTCGAGTTCGGGCTCGACTCCACATCCTGTGATTCTGGGCAAATCACTTAATCTCCTAGTGCCTAACAAAATGAATGTGTCCTTGTGTAACGAAACAGTTGCTCATGTGAAGCGCTCTGATTGATGCACGATGTCTCGGGTCTAGTTCACGCTACATAAAACTAAAAAAAAATATATATATACTTTCTCCCAGTTTGAACGTTATACTACGGAATGAGCGGGATTAAAATCCCCTCAGGCTCCGTGAGGCCATAACTTTGAACTGTCAGAGCTTCGGGCTTCTACCGTCCATTAAAAGCCCGGAGTACTTTATTGCTTTCAATGGGAGCTACCAATATTCCAATGTTCTTATACTCGTAAAATCCCACTCTCCAAACACGACCACACTGCTCCCAGAATCGCTGCTGCAGTTAAAATCCTGGGGCAATAATGAAGCACTCAAACCATGATTCTAGCATCTGATGGTGCGGGATAATTTATTTTCAGGAATGCCAGGGATGTTGGATAATCATTGTCATTTCATGGAACCTTTGACTGGCTTGCAAAATGATGGAAAGTGCAATTGGTGCGTGAAACAGACATCTATATGAGTTTGTTATCCCAAGGATTTATTCATGAAACTGGGTTTAAATTCCAGGGAACATTTATGTAAATACCAGCCTTTTGTCTGTGCAGCGCCTTTGCCCATGCAAAAAAAAAAAAAACTGTTTGAAGTTGTAAATTAAAACCATCAGGTCTGTGTAACTTGTAGACTTTTGTTTTCAGTTGGAATGTCCCAAATCATTTACCCCCAATTCCTGATCCGTTTTGCCTGCGTTTTCTCAGAAAGATGTTGCCAATTGCATTGTGGGCCGAGCAATAAACTAATTATCATGTACCAATCCTTTTGTAATGCCACTAATCCGATTAGTGGTAACAATGAAAGAAAACCAATTGTGCAGCGTGGAAAAAATGCCTTGGTTAAAGTGGAATGATCTGGGAGTGGCGTCCAGCCGTTCCAAGGCCCCTCGCCCAGAGGAGCTGGTGAATAGGGCCCCAGTGGAGGCTGTGGGGACAAGGGTTAGCTTCCTGACGACAGCCCTTCGTTCCCTTTCATTCCACCCCGCACTTCCACCCGGGCCTAAGCGAGCCCTAAACACTTAACTCACAGCCAAGCCCGACGAACCTTGACCCCATTTAACGGCTGAAATTCTGCCTTGCAGGGTCTGTAACGAGCATTTTAATGAAGCGGGTGACAATATTACAACGTGTCAAACGAGCCAAACCAAGTGCAGGAAATGAACCAATGTTCGCGCGGGCAGCCCTCTAAAACACCCGGGAGTCCAATGTTTGGTCGTGAAAGGGCCTTCAGGAGTTTGTTAAGACACTTTCTCACCCGCTCCGCGTCCGCGAAAGACACCAGGACAGCTGCCCCCCGAGGTCCATCGCTGAGGGGCGTGCAATAATGTCTCTTGCTTTGTTCCCACTGGAGATGGAGCCAGACAGCATTGAAAAAATGGCAATCCGCGTTGGAGAGCATGACATTTATCTGACTTCCTTAAAAGACTAGTTCTGTCCTTCCATTCCTACTTTGGCCAGAGAAGTTGCCCAGGGGACAGCCATTCTCTTTGGAAAAACAAATATTTACCCTTTTCATGGCTGGGGATGCCTTTGAAAAGCATCTTTTCTCTTGCTCCTCACCTGGTGTGAACTGTTTGAGTTCACAAGTCCTTCCTCCTACTACTGCCCTACTCCGGACAGCAACAGGACACACTGCCTCGCCTCCGACCTCGACCTTGGTTCTCCGCTCTGCAGTCCATCCATCTGGAGTGGAGAGTAAAATGGCTGATACTCCAACTGCCGACTCACGCACGCGGGAAGCAGTCAGATCGACGTCATCGAGCCTGCGCAGACGGTCAGGGGTGGGGTGACACCTTGACAAGCTCTCCTCCACTCTCTGATTGACGTGGAGAGTTAGCGATCCCGGGCTTGTATTTAAAACGCCCGGGGCTAACTTAACTTCCACGTCATCAGGGGGTGGAGACTGGGCCTTCCAGCTAGGTCTTTGCCGAGCTGATGACATCACAGCCTTCAGGGCTGTGATGTTGTCGGCCCGGCAAACACATAGCAGGCTTCTTTGGGTCCGGGAGCAAATCAGTCACGTGACGTGACAGCAGAGCTGCGCCAGTATTGGTGAGACTGCAGACTCTGCAGTGAGACAGTGCCCCGTGTTCTACTTTGGGATTTTTTTTTTATAAAATAAAATGTGATCTAAGCAGTCCCTGTGTTCTACTTTGGGGATTTAAAAAAAAAAAAAATATGATCTGAAAAATGTACCTGGGGCGGAGCCCCGACGCCCTCAAAGAGAAACCGCCACTGCGTCCACCTAAGAATTCCTAAAACTCGGACAGTAAAGTTCGATGAGGAGTTTTTTTTTCGCAGCCAAGAATTGGAATTCCTTGCCAATCTGTCTCTGTTCTGAATAGCGCCCAGAAGCTTCACTGAATGTTACGCTCTATAAATAGCTCACACTGAACTGTAGGTGTTAAACAGAAAGAACACGGAAATTCCACGGTGATTGTACATGTTTAAGCCAGAGTGGCGGATTTCCCGTTTCCACAACTTTTAATTTATGGAGGGAACGTAGTTGTTCCATATGTGTGGTTCTGCAAAATGTATAGAACAAACTTGCAGGTTTGTGGACATTTACAACCAGTTGCAGATAGTTTCCCACTCTTGAAAGACACTCACTATTACACCTTTAAAAGGCAGGAGTATTCATATTTGGTGATCTTGCTTGAGACTTACAATGTTTTGGAAAGAGATTCTCTGCCATATTAAGGACGTAGTGGGGATCCCTATTCCTTCCTCTCTGACAGTTACTTTCTTAGGCATTAGGCCCTTGACATTGACTGTTATGACATATACGGACTGGCGTCTGATCTTACACATGCTAGGAGCTGCCAGGCAGTCTATAGCTCTATTTTGGAGGAAATCACACCCTTCCCCGGAAGCCACATGGTTTCTCCGCTTATGGCATGATCTACTTACTGCTCCTATCAATCACATGGATGCTAAATTCCCCCGCTTCTGGCAGCCGCTTATACATTATTTTTCCAAGATCGAACATTCCCGACTGGTTCCCCCTAGATTACGAGCTTTACAATTATTCGAAGATCCTCTTGAGCCTTACTCTAGGGGTCAGCAGCCGGAATCCCCAGCACCATCAACTTAATAGAGGAGGCTTTGCCTCTTTCTCCCTTAGGAGGCGCCCGTTCACCCCCCAACTCCAAGGTATTTTCAACGCATCCTTTTTTCCCCCCCTCCCCGATGGGAGTTTGTTTTTCCCCATATCTATTTAAAGTTGAAGACATGCCCTTGCTGCTCCCTGGACCAAAATATTAAACGATTAAAGGACAGTGCGTATGAATAGGGTAACTTTGGCCTTTCCTGCGGTGAGAGGTGTTCCAGGATAGCCTGTAAGAGGGTTGTAACACATTGTTCCTCCTTTCACTTCACTTTGTTTTTCAGTGGATGATTTGGGGGGGGGGTGTTGAAAGGTACTGGCTTTTGTCTCGTAAGTTCTAGCTGAAGCACTGTGCTATTTAAAATCGATCTTGGTCTAATTCTTATGTTTTTTTCTTTTGACAAGGAGGCATGTCTTCAACCTGTTTGATTTTTGTTGTTTGTCATATACTCAATAAACAGATTTGAAACACAAAATGCAGGATGAATTGTCTATCCAGGGCTTGAGGGTAAAGGAATAACCCATATTTCAAACAGGGTAGGGATTTTCCCTATAAAAAATATAATGCTATTCCCAATCTTTTGAAAGTCAGAAATGAATCTCCTTCAAGTTTCCCCCTACTTTGATGTGACTTCCAAAGACCACTGACATGCCCGGAAATGGTTGACAGTTTTAGGTTTCCATGAGTGTTCTCCCAATTGTCTAGTATGCAACAAATCTACATAACGGATTATAATCTAAATGTAGACAATGTAGTCTTTTGGTTTGTACGTTCAGCGTGGAGAATATCATGGATGTTTATGTAAATATTGACAAAGTTCTGGCTTTTCTGGTGTGAACAAATGTTTGCTTGACCACGCCCTAATAATACCCATTGTATCTCCCCTGTCAATTGACATGTGTTCACAAATATCTGAGAATTATGAATCTGAAACTCAGGATTTCAGATTCATAATTTCATGAATTTCCTGGATGCAAATTCAAAAGATTGCACGCCTAAGGTCTCTTTAAGTGGGTATAGGATTTAGTAAAACGGGCCTTTAATGTTTATTAGAACATTGGAATGTTGGGAGCTCCATTGTAGACAATGGAGTGCTCCCTGCTTCTACGGGCCGGTAAAGGCCCGCATAGCAACAAAAGCCTCTCGAAGCTCGAGGGGATTTAAATCTCCTCGAGCTTCGAGAAGCCTTTGTTTAATTTGTTAGAACATTCTGCCCTCTAGTGGCAGAATGTTCTAATAGCCTTATAGCCCTTCATAGCAGGGCTATACCGCTATTAAAGTCCCGCTGCTTTTGTTATACCTTCGGCTCGGGCCTTTAACGCTGCAGCGGGCCTTTAATAGCCGGTATAGCCCGCTACGGCGGGCTATAAGGCTATATTAAATTCAGATTTGATCTGGTATCTGAATGTGATCTTGTCTTGTCTGGACATCCTCTTCATAGGACTGATGATTCTGTGGTCTATTATGACTATTATGTTTTTGGAATGATTAATTGAAGACTTTTTCATGCCATGACTTGCACTGTCATAAGGCTTCCATTACTAAGAACTATGTCTGAAGAAAAAGAAATACATGACGTTAGTTGAACACATTTTTGAGGAGCCAATCACTAGTAAGCACTCAGGGTGCTCATCCCTATACAGTTCTCTGGGCCAACTGCTGACCTCTCCGTTTATAGAGGGTTATTATAACTGGGAACCTGCAATCCTAACAGTATAGAGGTATTTAAAAGTCATCTTGGAGTTTCATGATGCAATAAGTTACTCGGCCTTCATGCTCATTCCATTGCAACTCTTTGGTGACTTGAAATATCCTTACAATCTACAGCGGGGCACTTTCTGCCATATATAATATGGAAAGCAATGGGCGGAGTCTCCGCCGTTTCTTCAGTTATGTCCATTGTCATATTGTCGTCAACATCCCGTACCAGGGAGAGTCAATCCCCAACAGCCAACTTTACAAAATAGAGATATGGTCAGAAATTACACTTGCACTAGTAGTTGTGTATCTACCCAAATTACTAGAGTTAAAATGTATACAATTCTAGATTAATTCTAGATTAAATCGTGGTATGGGCAGGGAGCAAAATCCGCATCCATAAACTCTGGAACCCTGAAGTAACCCCCTGTCGCTATTGTGCAATTATGAGTTAATCCCCAAGAATTAGGGACTATCCCTGCAAACCCGTTTTTTCTGAATGATATTCCCTTTTCCATGGGGAGGAGGAGACCTGTCAGGGTCTGGGATGGTGTCACAGGAGGGTAGTGCAGAACCAGCTGGTGGGTTGTACTGGGCTCCACCACTTCCATAGGAGAGGGTTGGCGTGGGGCCAGGGCTGGGTTGGGCTGCCCTTGCAGCCCAAACCAAAAGTGGTTTTACCTGCCAATGATCTGACCAGTAAAAATGTGCTGAGCGTTCCTGCACCTGGAAAATCCAGGTGTGGAAACATATGGGCCACTTCTAATTGGATGAAGTAGTATCTCCCATGGCATACGACTAACCCAACTTGTAATGAAGACACAATGGTGATGTGCTTTAATTCCACACAAGATCACACATTCGATGTACACTTTAAAGAAAATAATGTGTTCTTCTTTAAGTTGTCCAAAGACCCTTTAAGCCTTGATAGTATCCAGCAGAAGAAACCATGGGGACATAAAGACTGAAAATCACTTTTGCTTCCTACGGTGCATCTACCTGTGAATTCCTCAGTTTATTTGAAGCACACAATCTGTTTTTTAAAGTCTCTATTTGACGTTAGGTTGGATTGCCAGCTGGACATCTCCAGTACTCTAGGCGCTGGTACTTGGTTGGTGGATGGCACCGCACTGTTGATGTGCAACGTAATACCTAAGGAGCAAACAGAAGATTGACTTGTAGCAATGTGCAGCTTTAAAAATAAAATAAACCCATGTGAGTGACAGATTGCAGAACTCTAAAGAGATATCTGAAGGTTCTTTTAGTTGGAGAACATACCTTGCTTCTTAAGAAGCTTGGTAATAATTCAAGAGCTGCCTATCCATGCCAGATCTTCACTACCCCTGCGGCCAGATCACTTAGTTACAAAGACATTTACCAATTCACTGCCTGCAGGTGAAAAGTTCTTACTTTTCCTCCTCTGCAGTTAATACTCAAAATCGAGATCATGCAAATGGATGTTTGCATGTTTTTTAATGAGCCCTCTGTCCATCAACTTCACAGAATTATCCCAGGACTATACTTTATGCTAGTCTGTTCTCTGGGGTTACGTTTTTATGAAATAAATAAAATAATACATATTTTTTAAAGTGGACATTTTTACTGGCAAAAGGACGGTATCAGAGGAAATGTTCTCCTTCTAACCACCTTAGAGCAACATTCAAATTTATCATATTACAAATTTGTCTTAGTGCAGGGGTGGATCTCGGGCCCCTGCAGTCCCTACACCACGGGGTGGGGGACTAACCTTCCAGGGTCCGCAAACCACTGCAAGGGGTCCCATTCAGGCAAAGACCAATAAATATCTGTGAGATATGGGAGACTCAGAGGTCCCATCATTTTGCGTTGTGCCACTGCATTATTCGCGTTACTGGACGGTTCTCTAGCGGCATCGGGTGTATTGCTCTCAATGTAAGTCCTTGTTTTGGGCAAATGTATCTATAGTGTGTGAATTTTAAAGTAGCTCCTCTTCAAAACAATGATGGATTCATCGAGTTCCAGAAAAAATAGTACCAATAAGCACTACCCTTTCAATGCAACCACCACTCCCTCCAAGCCACCACTCCCTCCAAGCCACCACTCCCTCCAAGCCATCACTCCCTCCAAGCCATGAATAAGTTCGAATCTGATTTAGCAGCTGGGGTATAATTATTTTACGAATATATTATGTTCAATTAGTTCAGCAAGATAATCAATGGCTCTGCAACATAGTCAGCGAGGGCGAATCCATGCTAAATATTAAGGCTAGTTGCTGATGATGTTAATAACTATGCATTACGTATCCTATGTCTATGTTCTGAAAATCCCGCAGGTGGGTCACCCTGAGTTCTCTGCAAGTTAAGGAGAGGAGGGGAGTGAGTGAGTGACAGTGCACCAGTGTGCCTAGAAGTCAAACCTGCTTGTAATTTCTAACCCACTTTAAATACTCCAGTTCACTTTTGTTCTTTCTCAATTTAGCTGCTATTAAATGTTTAAGATTAGGGTCAAGACTATTATCTCACAAACTTCTCTTACACTTAATATATACATTCTTTGCTATTTTCTTAATTTAAACAAAAATAATCGTCATTTTTATTTCTACATTTGGCTTCTTAATCTTATTTTGAGCAAAGGTTAGCTCAAAAAGGTATTTTTCCGCAATTTCCTTTGTCCTTCATTAGGGTTCCATGGGCTACAGATAGCTATATTAGGACTAAGTGCCAATTTTGATTTCGGCACTAAATCTAAAATGTGCACAAACTGCGTTTGCGCCTGATTTTAAGTAAACTGAGCGTGGATGTTGGTGTTTTTTCTATTCAAAGCCCTTCAAGTAATGCTTGGAGGAATTAATGTGGGAAAACGAGTAAGTAAAACCGAAAATGCTAATTATTCCCCATTCCGGCATAGACAACTTAGAATCAAATGCAAAAGTGAGCCGGGGTAGTACAGTCATCACACAGTAATAGAACTTCTCCTCAACAAAGCCAACCAGCTCAATATGACATGTCATATTGAACTGGATTTGAATTTGACATGTAGTATATTCCCTCCTAAATTTTTATATATATATATATATATTATTTTTTTTAAATTATTTTTTACAGAGTTTTATATAGCGCGAACTTGACCCGAAGGTATCGGGTATCAGAGCGCCTTAGAGAGCACCAGTTGCATTACATGAGGACACATTCATTTTTTTTTGTTAGGCACTCATGCTCGATTTCGCTATGTCTAACAATCACTTCTAGAATTTCAACATTATTAATGCACTCTCTAAGTGGAATGCAAGAATTTCATCTAGATATTTTCATTTAATTTGATAATTAGTAATTTAACTATAGTGTAATATCCAGGGTGTAGGGTCTAATCTAATTCCTTTTTCTTCCTGTAAAAACGTTTCTCCTTTCTGGGCGGGAGTAGTCTTCTGCAGGTCCCTGAAAGACTGATGAGTTATCATTAACTTTCATTCATTATCTGTGTACAGAAACAATCGCTGGAAGCCAGTTTGGCAGAGACTGAAGGAGCCTACTGCTCTCAGCTCGCTCAACTCCAACTGCGCATCAGCCACGTTGAAGAGCAGCTGGCACAAATTCGGGTGGAGATGGAGGAACAGAACGAGGACTATAATCGACTGATGGACACCAAGAGCCGCCTGGAGAAGGAGATCGAAACCTACCGAAGTCTTCTCGATAGTGAGGGCGGGTAAGGAACATTATGCAGGTCTCTGTGCCCATTTTCACATTGGAGGTGTGAGCAATTACAGTCCCCCCCAGATTAGTTGAATGAACGTGGAAATGTTGTTGCTTTGCGAAGTTGTTGCTTTGCGAAGTTATGATGTTTGTCAACTTTGCACTTCCCCTTTCACACAGAATTTCCCACAAAAGAACGTCTTTCCTGGAGATTTTTCCTGCCATGCCGCTCTTATATTGGCAGTACAGTGATCCCACAAATTGTTAGTTTCGCTTTGGTCTTTTCTGCATTTAAAAACAACTGTCCAGAAGTCGTAAAGTTTTAAAGAAACTTTCTGAAGTTAGTGTAACAAAACTCTTCCTACTTGGCACACCCTTATTTTAAGCATCAGATCCACAATGTCAGCCTTTCTAAGGGAGGGGCAGGAAACACTCCTGGGGAGCTTGCAACATGACTTAGTTTAACTGGGATAAAACAAAAACTACTCCAAAAACGAACGATAAACCATGAACTGAAGAGTTTCCCAATGGTCTATTTACTGTGGCAAAGAAAAGCACTATTTGTAAAGTATCATAGGAGACTATCAGGCACTTGACAAGAAAACTCATACCTAATTTCTCTTTGGATTTTGGCGTCTTGTCCAGAGAGTCATGTAAATAGTTCAATGTGGTATGGAATGGTACAGTACAGTATGGTACAGTAGAGTATGTATACCATGGTCCAGTGGTGCCCTAGGCTGCCATGAGCCCTGATGAAAGCAAAGAAAATGGGTCTGTTTTCTGCTAGTTGGGTAATCAACTGAGCCATAATTTGAGATCTAAAGCCGCCTATGACACCTGGACGTAGGTGGCACTACAACTGCCACCTTGCTGGCAGCTACACACATGGCTTGGTATGGTATGGTATAGTATGGTATGAAATGGCATGGCAGACTTCAGGCTACACAACCATCAATCCAGCACTTTCCGTAACTGCAACTGTAAAGGGTCACTTTGCAACAATATGCACTCAAACATAACATTTTGCTCTCTGGCTTTACAGGATATCTGGTGGTGGTGAGAGTTCATTTTCAAGTGTAAATCGATCAAGTGGAAGCTCGTCTGGCGGCAGCTCTTCGATATACAGTTCAAGAACCGTAAGTTTATGAGTTAAAGAGCTATTGGATCTGCAGGGTCTGGCACACTGCTTGGGGTTTCTCAATTAAATAAAACACATCTTCAGCAGACAGGGTGGTGTTTGGAGGGGCCTAGGCTAAAGTTTATGATGATCCAGTGGGGACTTTGATTACTGAGAAGTCAGTTTGCGGAAATGGGGGCTCCTACACTGGGGAGTCAGACACCTAAGTTCAATAAACAGGAATCTGTAGATCAGAGGCTCAAAGTTTAGGATTTGACTGTATGTAATCTGTAGACTCCAGAATTAAACCCCAAAACAATAGGTGCTTGTTGATCATACTAACCAATCATTCAATGGCTGGTTCATAATAAAACCCAGCGGGTTGTCCATCTAATGAACACTGCCTGAGCTTCCTGTGAGGGTGGTAGATATCACCATAGAAAGGAGGATATTGAATGTATTACTCCACTGCTGCAGGTTCATAGCCATGTTAATCAGCTTTGCTTCTGTGAGGACAACCAACGAGGCTCTCACCGAAGCAGTAGGACAGCAATATTGGAAGATGGTTAGGGAAAGTTTGGTACCAGTGTCTTTGAAGGGCTTATTCTGACATCAAAGAACTAAAACCTTCCAAGTAGATTTCTTGTAGGCTACAGAGTAGAGTCAGATGCAGGCAAGGTGATAACAGAAGCTCAGATACCAGGGCTGAGAAAGACAACAGCGTTTTGAATACAACTTACCAGTATTCGAGAATGATTGTCTCCCTATCCCAGAGTATCTTTCATTATATTACAAAATTAATCCTGCCATTACAGTTCTCTTATATGGTCGACTTTATCTTCTCTAACATCATAAAATTGGAAAAAAACTCCTAAAATTCATGAAGTTGTTGAAGTTTTTATACTGTCCAATGTACTAAAATCAATTTCAGATGATCAATTTGAAGTCATATTAATATGCATTTATATATATTCATATGTTAATATTACCAAAGTATTATTGTCCCGATGTACATATGGTTGGCTTTGCGATTACCAAATACCGAATTTTTGCGATTCGCTATTTTGCAAACACCCATGCACTAATGTGTCTTTGACACATTTGGGATTCCCAGTGGGTCGCAAATAGACCTACCTCATTAATATTCATGAGATAGGTCTAAGTTTGTGACCCATTGGGAATCACTATAATCACAGGGAGGGGGGCCATCATGTATGTGATTCTTTTTAAATAAAGCAATGTTTTTTTAAATGCAGCCCGTTTTTCTTAACGAAAAATAGAATGCATTTCAAAAAGAAAAAGAAAAAGTTTCCTTTTCATTTTTTAAGAGCAGGTAGTGTTCCATGAGATCACTGCCTGATCTTAAAAAATGTTTTTACAAACATTCACAAAGGAACATTCAGAAAGAGGAACAGGTACATTAGGGACCTCTTTCCCTTTGCAAATGGGTTACCACCTACTTGAAGTAGCCAGTAAAGTGCAAATGTTTTGCAACCGTATTTCGGGCAAAAATCATTCACACATACCATAGCGATTCAGTATTAGGGAGGGATCCCCTTAACACACCCCTTCCTAATACAAGATCGCAAACCCATTTTGCGATTTGGTAATAAGTTACTGAATCGCAAAATTGGTCTTTGCACATAAATAATGCTTCTTTTCGGTCACAGACAGCCCATTCTGTGAATTGGGAATTTGCAACCTAAAAAAGCCTTGTAAATCTGGCCCCTAATTACAGCTATGCATAGAATCATGTTGATACTTATATATTGTTCAGGGCTATATATAACAACCTACACATGAACGGCTGAATTGTCTATATATTTTGAGACATTCATATTTTATAGCAGATTAAATATTAATACAATATGATGCAAGTATATGAGGAATACAATACATTATCTATGTTATCTAAAAACACACTAACACATATATTATTTTAACACATTGTTGTAATGTATTGCAGCATTTGAGGAGTTTTTCTATGTATCTAACATAAGACCACAAGATACAGAATCAATAATATGGCAAAACTTAGAATGGAGCACTAACAAACCTATAGGAGACAATACGAGAGGCATTATGCAGCACATAATGAAGTGTTGTGCCAAAGTGTTCCCCAATGTTACCTTTAAAAGGTAAAAATATATCCGAGCCATTAAACTGTACCTACTGTTTATGACGTTAAAGTCATAGTTTAAGACAAGGTCTAAAACATAACTGTGAATGATACCTGCCAACCTGCTGGTGCATTGGGCTGTCGATCCTTTTGCTGACTTTGTGCTAAATTAATACAAAATATATTACCATATAGTGCAGCAACCTATAATAAAGCAAGGCAGTACACACTGTATACGATTCACACTGCACACAGCACCTATGGTGTGATGCACCATCAAAAACAGTTATTCATAACCTGTATGTCACCAGCCAACAAACTGGATTTGTGAAAAATAACATTAATCATTAGGTATCATCTAATGTTAAAAGCAATTTTGCAAGCCTGTGGAGATCCAAATCCACCTTGATAATTGTGGATTAAAGTGCCTGGCTCAAATTTAGCTCACAAGAAGATTTCACCCTTAACTCCAAAATTTTTATAACTGCTCATTTGAATTTTTGACACGATGATAAACTCTAAAATATAAATGGGTAAGGCTAGAGGTGATAAATGTATCATCACAGAGACGTTTCATACTATGAAGTAACATGTTTCGGTTAGAATAAGCCAGCATCAGGTTGGTCCTCGTAAAATTCAAAAGCATATGAATAACTTGTTTCCAAACCACTAATGAGTAAATTACATTTTATTATGCCCTCTCTTCCCTAGTGTTCTGATTCTCAACCACACCAATATCCCAAGCTCATATTTACATTTGTTCTGATTGTTTTTAATTTCCAGACCACATCAAAACAAGCAAGATGAACAACAGCAATGATTTCTGGAAGCTGAATGAAGCACCTTCATAAAGGACAGAAGACAAAAGAGCACACTTCTGCAGACCACTTTGTTGCATGTTCATGGGGCGCAATAAAACTTGATTTCTATGCAAGCTGTTCTAATGCTTTTTTCCTCCTATATCTTGAAAGATTATTTGTCTGGCATAAAGGCAATAAAAGAGGAAACCGAGAGAAACCCCTCTTTACTTTTAAATAAATATATCATATTTGGGGGGAAATGGTGCTGATGAAAAAGATAGCATTCTTGAAACGTTCAGAATGTTCTAATGCATGATTACCTCTTTGACATCTTGGTAGATTCCTGCTGCGACCTAACCCTATGCTTCTGAGATGATTAACTCTTTAATTGGTTAGAGAATGTTTCTCCTGCAGGGTCTTCCCCAGCAGGATTGTTTCTAGCAAGTCTACTTCCATTTTGTATGTGTTATTCACCTCTAATCTCAGTGCCTTGAATTGTTTCTCTGAAGGCCTTTGCATTAGATAATAATTGTTCTGATTCACAGTCAACGGAAAACCGCAAATGGGATCCGGCTGGCTGAACTTTGTTTCTGTTTCTTCTATCAATCAATAAAAGGGTGTTCTGATGCAAATTTAAACATGGCCTGTTGGTACTTACTGCCTCCACAAAACTGTAGCACGATGTAGAACTATTCATTTCACACAGCAAGCTTCAGCAAGAGATGTAAACACAGCGACCTTAGTGTTGGGCAGTGCTTGATTTGTAAAAAGGTAAGGGCTAAGGGAGTAAGTGCCATGGCCCTTCTTAGAAGTCCACTGCAACCTGCAACACCCACTGACCCTGCCAGCGCTGCCAATGACTTAACCAACACAAGTACTAACCACTGCACTCCTGCAAGTGTGACAATTCAAACTATTTCAGGCATCCCAAAGCTATAATAATGGTGTGAGTGACAGGTGTTATTCATTTTGAATGTATATTGAATTATTAAACACTCTTGTTCTTATCTCAAATTTTGACTGACAGCTCCACCATGCTGTCACTAGAGCTGGTGCTACCAATTAAGTGCCGGTGCCGAGCACCAGAAACCACCGGCTCAAATTAAGCACTGGTGTTGGTGTGTCAGTAGGAGCTTCTAAGAATGGTTACAACATGTGATTGAGTTATAAGAGCGAAGAGAGACAGCATGGAGTCCTTCTCATATTGTATGCATGCTCTGAACAGCCACCACTCCTAACTACCAAGTCGCAGCCACTATTTTCTGGCAAGTGTTTGCTCCTTTATCTACTCTCTTCTTTTTTGCAGTCCGTCCCAGGCATATACCGACACCTATTCCCATCAGTGTTTTAGGTTGCCTGGGTAACATGGCACCCATATTCTACCCTGTAAGATGCTTGCGCCCTCTCTCTCACAATCCAGCCTGTAGGCTCTGGTTGAATAGCCTCACTTTACTTTGTTGTGTGAAATAGAATGGCTTTCTCCACCTCTGCAGAGTCAACATCTACTAGTCAACACTTACTAGGGATCATCGTCCCATAGCAAAAACCCATTTTTCAGAGCAATTGCTGCAACCTGGTATGCTACAGTGGCCATTTAGGATGATGCTGTAAGGCAGCTCCATATATTATCAGCACCTTGGGGGTAAGTTCTTTGAATGTAGGAGAAGTGATGATTGGCCAAACTTCAGTAAAGAAGACTGTATCTATGTCATGATATGTTATGCAATCGGCTTTCAAAATAATATCACAACTTTGGGTAACTTGGTACTGAATAACAAATGTGTTTATTACCTATCTCAATAGACCTCAGAAGAATTCAAATCTGTGATCATGAGATGGAACACAAATTACAGGCATGGAGGCTTAGAGCCACCAGGCAGAACTCTAGCATGGGAAACAACAGATAAGGCATTAATGAGCATGAAGATGCGGTCACATTCACTGCAGCGGGGGATGGAGTTGAGATTGAGGGTGTGGTTGTAAATCTTAATACTTCATTGGATACGTGAGTTATTTAATGATCACAGTGAAGCCACAACCCCAAAACAGCAGTGTATTTATACTGTCAAAGATAACTTTGACGAATGAGCACCAGCTTCTGCCAATGTGTGGAAAATAAAGAGAGTTGGCAGAGATGCCACTTACTGATGTGTATAAGGCTGAAGGAGCTTCTCATAGTCTGGCTTAGAATAGTTTTCAAGGGGCAGAGCACCCATACCCTAGGTGGCAGGCAATTTAAGGATCAACTTCCCCAAGAAGAAACAACAGATGATGAACTTGTTGGTGCAGGCACACAACCATAACGTATATGGATCCTCTGAGTAATCTCTGAGTGACAGAGAGGAAAGTTACCGAAAGCCAGCCATTCCGGTGTCAAAACCTCACGCTAAGACTTTTCTCTGTGGGAATTGAGTGATGGTTCATGGAGTGAAAGGTGCATAGCACAGATTGTCTACAACTGCAAATGGCAGCATTTTTATGGCCTTACTAAACATAAGTCTACATTCCAGTTGACCAGTCATCAAATCATTTCTACTAGATCAAGTTGTGTTGCATGCTTTTTTATTTCTGCTTATATATCAGATAATACACGAGCACACTAAACAAAAGCAATTTTATTGATTGCTAAAAAATGGAACTTATGTGACTAGCTGTATTTAGACCCTTTAGAAGCCAGTGAAGGGCTGTCTTTTTTTAATTTTACTGAAAGGATGGATTTCAGTCCATGCCTCTGGTGGCATATTTACTCTGTTTATAGTGAGGTGAATGGTGGGTATTCCACCACAAGACTCCTTCACTTCCACCATGTACCCTGCCAGTGACCAAAACTTAATCCACCAGAAATGGTGATGGAGAGAGCACCTGCTCTAGAATCGCTGATCAACCATCATGTCTAGCAAAGCTGCATCTGTAGATGGTCCACCATGCAAAGGGTGGCCAGTTGTTCGTGAAGGGTAAATATAGCATCATGTGTAACATCTCTAGCAGGTGAAAAGACTAACTATTAGGGCAAAGGAAATGTATGTCCAACGTGGGAGCATGTGTCCAGTGTTCACATTTTCTAGCAGACTCTCTTCTAGCAGTCGAGGACATTGATGAAATTCATGTTACAGTATTTTTCCACCCACATGGCTCCTACAGTTGCCACTTTATAGAAAAACCACTACCGTCTAGGTAGATTACCTTTAATTTGCCAGAGCATCTCCTGCTGCATGTTGGATAAAGGAAATTGCTGCAATAGCGGCCGGAAAATTCACCAGCCAAATTCTAATTCAGGCCACAAGTTTTTCATGGTCTTTGTGTTGGCTTACTTTTAAATAGTGATGGATGCAAGCTGTATGTCTGCCCTTCTCATGTTTGACTCATCAGCGGCCTTCAACACAGAGGAACATGGTGCACTACGAGCATCTGTGGGTTCCAACAGGTACATGGGACACTGCTAGGAGCAACCATCCCTAAGCAGGGTCCGCAGTGGCATCAATACACTGATGGAATACAGATCAATGACCTATTGCAGGCCAGACCAGAGACAGCCTTTAAGTCTCTGGTGCTGAGTTTTGAAACAGGACTTCAATGTATTATGATTGACCTAAACCTCTTCCTGATCAGAGAGCCACCTGGGATGTACCAAGATGCTACCATTAATCGAGGACCCACTCTCCGTTACCCCATGTCAAATGTAAGGGTCACCTCTGGGCATGCACATCCATGTGGAAGAAACTGTGAGGTTGAAGTACTTTTTGCTATGTTTTCAGGGCAGTGTTAACCATTGCATAGCCGCTTGATATGTGGAATATCTGTTAGTTGTTGCCTCCAGGTTGTGCTTTATTTGAAAAGAGGTACTTTTGTTGATAGACCAGGACTTGTGTTTTTCCACCTGAGAGCTATTGAGAGGTCTTGTAATGTAGAAGTAATGGGACTGTTACTGTTTGCATCCCCAAGAAATATCATAATCCATAAGTAAAAAGCTATGGGTGGCTGTGTGGGAGGCTAGAGTGAATGTTTCTAAGCTGAACATGGTCACGTCTGGCGGCCCTTGTCTGGTGGCCCTTGCGGGAGTAGGAAGGTTAACTGGTTTAGCAGTGCCACAAATCACGGAGGGAGCGAGTGGGTGCAAGCTTTCTCTATATGTATAGATCATGGAAGCCTCCCCTCAACTAGGATGACCAGACATTCAAAACCAAGAAGCAGCAGATGCTACAATCACGGAAGCAAGACAGACACGCACAGCTCTGGGGCATGGGCAGCACATCACATCTGCAAACAGCAGGTTTGCCCTTGCGAGAGCAGATAGATGTGTGAGCTTTGTTAACACATCAGCGGCTCGGTGTGCATGTGTTCTCAGCTGTCTACTCTCAGCCTGCTTTTCCAGGAACAGCTGCGCCTGCAAACTCTAGCAAGCAAGCTCTCTCCCTTGTCCATGCAGAAGGTTGCGGTCCCATGCTCCAAATGTCTTGTCTGCTCCCCCCGCTTGGTGGGCGAGAAGACCCCAGATGCACAGTGTGAAACTTGGGCGCATTATCAATAGGCCTGGGCGGTAAATTTCGTTCCGCTCGCGGAATTTACGATATTTTGACATTTTCGCGTTCCGCGGATAGCGCGAAAATGTCAAAACTTTCGCAACCTGCCGTGAAACGGAAGTATTTTTCTTGTTCGCGCTTTAAAAATGCATTCTCATGCGCGCAGTCGCGACTTACCGGGTCCCTGCGTTCGCCCACGAGTTTTCCTATCCATTCGCGCGTGCCACAAGATGTTGGATTGTTGGTAGCCGGTCGCGCTATCCCGCGATAGTTTGCGATCGCGAACACGTCATTGCGATCGCAAACAAGAAATAAGCATTACGAGCAAGATGGCCTCGCCCATTAGCGACTGCATGGGCAAGTTGGAGACATATTTCCCCGTGAGCACGCAAAAACACATCGCAAACGGGCGGGAAAAGCAATCTCCGCATATTCGCGAAAGTTTCGCATGCTCGCGGAGATTTTGTGCAATTTCGCGATAATTTGCGAAAGTCAATTTTGCAAATTCCGCCCACCCTTAATTATCAAGGCAACGGCGGAGAATTCATAATATTACTCTTATAAGTGTGAATTTACTTTGTGAGGCTCTCCCTGTCATACCTTTCTGCCGCGAGGCGCTAGAGCTGCAGGGCATTAAGAGACAAGGCAGTGATAATGCATTGCAGTGGATAAGAGTACCGAGGGCAGCCGTATGGTAACCTCAAGTCTTCCTTTACCAGTCAGTGGGTCTAATTAAATCAAAGCAATGGAATGTTAAGGTTGATCTAATTGAAGCAAGGCAATTGAATCTTAAGGTGGATCTAATTAAAGCAAAGCAATGGAATGTTAAGGTGGATCTAATTGAAGCAAGGCAATGGAATCTTAAGGTGGGTCTAATTAAAGCAAAGCAGTGAAATGTTAAGGTGGATCTAATTGAAGCAAAGCAATGGAATGTTAATGTGGATCTAATTAAAGCAAAGCAGTGGAATGTTAAGGTGGGTCTAATGAAAGCAAAGCAATGAAAAGTTAAGGTGGATATAATTAAAGCAAAGCAATGAAATATTAATGTGGGTCTAATTGAAGCAAAGCAATGTTAAGGTGATTGGGAAGATATCGATTTTGGTAAAGCTTGCAGGTTTTTTTTTTAAGGGGGGGAGTGTTTTATATAGCATGAATTTGACCCAAAGGTATCAGAGTGCTTTACATGAGCAACAGTTGCGTTGCAGAAGGACACATTATTTGTTTTTTGTTAGTCACGGGGAGATTAATTGATTTGCCCAGAATTACAGGATGTTGGGCGTCCTTGCCAAGACTCGAACCCGGTTCCCCACCTGCAAAGCCGACCACCCTAGCCGTTGGGCCACATCCTCATACTATCAAGTCAAGGTTGTTGACTTTATCGTGTGTACCTGATCTTCGAATGTCTGGTTGTGATCAGAGGGTGTTTTGTGATTTAGTGTCAGTGGCGGGTGGTTGAGCAGGGAGGTGTTCTCTAGATTGTGTAGATTTCATCTGGAAGTGTGGTCCAGTGGCTGTGAGTGTAATGCATCTGACTTCACACACCTCCCATAAGCCTTGTCTCCTTTATGAAGAATCCCCATGGAGCCATGCCCTTGGAGGCCTAGTATCCCGCATGCAGGTCAGTAGGGAGCATAAGCAATCTTAGCTTTGATACTGGTAGGTGGTCCCTAAAGCTTCAAAGAAAAGCCTGTCGCAAGCACTGGAAACTATGCTATGCCCTTGGTGTCCATTAAAAGGTATATGGAGGAGGATGCTTTGCACAAGAATGGATGTTTCACTGAACAGGGAGCTGAGCCAAGGTGTATTTCAAAATGAGTCTGATCTGAGCATGAGGCACTGGTGAGACATTTCTTGCAGACCTGCCAAAAATCACATTAGTCGCTCCCTTGGGCAAGTGTTTGCCGGTGCAAGACTAGTCCCACCCCGCCATTCCCGCCCTTTGAGAAGAATATAGCGAAGGGAGGGAAGGTAAAAGAAATCTTGCCTGTGTACATTTATAATAATCAAAAGAATCTCCAAACATTTAATGGAAGATTAGTTCCAACCCACCCATTTAGCGCTGTTCACAATACGGGCACCCTCAGGGCATCATATTCCACAGAAATGAACACTTATGAATTCCACAAATTACTTAATTTGGAGCTGACATGCCGAGCTGGCACAAAAACTGCTTGTTAAGGAAAAAGGAGGTAGCACTTTGGGCTCTAACACCCAGAGGATTCTGTATATAAGGGTGATTGTACCGTGCTGGCTTGCTGCTTTCCGGCTCTTGCTACCTTCCCAAGGGTCACCCACTTCGGTTTTGCTTGGCCGCAATGAATAACTTCAGTGCTGCTCGATCTGTAGGTGCCCCCAGCCTTGGGGGCAGCAGTTTCTCTGTCCGAAAATCAGTGAAGTCCTACCAATATGGGAGTGCTGGCGGGGGTGGCTTCGGTGGGGGTGCTGGCAGGGGCAGCTTTGGTGGGGGCTAGGACTCTGGCTTTGGAGGAGGCTTGGAAGGCGGCAGCTTTGGTGATACCTATGGTGGTGCTGAGTTTGCTAATGGTTATGGCGTTGGCTTTGGAATTGGAGGTCAAGGTGGCTATGGAGGCGGTGGTGGTGGTGGTGGCTTTGGAGGTGGTAGCAGTGGCTATGGAGGTGGTGGCGGGGGCTTTGCTGGCAGTGGATCCACAGGTTTTGGTGGAGGTGGTTTTGGGGGTGGGCTCAGCGAGGATCTTCTCTCTGGTGGCACTGAGAAGCAGACCATGCAGAACCTCAATGATCGCCTGTCCTCCTATCAGGACAAGGTGAGGGTCCTGGAGGAAGCCAACACTGAGCTGGAACGCAAGATCCGTGAGTGGTACAACAAGCATCGACCCCCGGGTGTGGGTACCCGTGATTACAGCAAGTACTATGCCACCATCGAAGACCTGCAGAACAAGGTGAGAAATAACGGTGCATCTGCCTGCAACTTCAAACCCAGCAGGGATGGTAGGTGTCGCTAGGCTGAAAGAGGCAAGCCTCATAGCAGTGCAGCAGCCTGCCAGGCAGGCCTCTGAATTCAATGTCCCTGAGATCAGGAAAAAGACAGAGGCATTGCCGAGTGTGGCGGCTCAGTGGACTAATGCGTCCACTGAAGGGCCCATCTCTGACCTCATGGTCACAGATTCAAATCCCGGAAGGTCCACTCAGCCTTTCATCTATCTGAGGTCGATGAAATGAGTGCCATTGAAATGGGTAACGATAAATATCTGTTGTTCAGTAGAATCAGTACCAAGATGCCTACAGCTGAACGTGAGCTTTGCAAATACACGTTATAGTGGGAGTAAAATCTAAATCTGGGTCTGTTTGTGCGAGCGTTACACCACTGAATGAATGCTACTTTGGGAACTTATTTAGTAAAATAGGGAAGAATGAAGATTTCTGAGAGAAATTCTTCCTTATAAGAATAAATATGCTGCACGTGGACGCCAGCGTGTGCTTTTAGGTATTGCTGAAGTCTTTGGGTAGCTGAAAATGATGAGGTACACACATGACCGTGGGCTTGCCTCACGTGTGTGCTTCTTCAGGTCAGGGCTACCCTTTAACATTTAAAGCACAGGAACAGCTTTAGCAACAATAAAGGGATCATGGTGAAAATAAGCTCAATTTTTCACAGTTTTCTGAGTCCATAAGTACCCCTAACTGACCCACCGTCCACATTGTGGTCAAAGCTCACCAGTAAAGCGCTTCTATTTCCAAAAGCTCCTCTAGGCGTCACCAATAACACTGCTTAATGGTTTCTTCAAAGGTCTCAATGATAAAGGAAACATTCTAACCTCTGTTGTGCCGCACTTGCATTTGGCAGATTCAAAATACCAGCAGGCAGTCAGGGGCGGCTGGCGTTAATGGGCAAAAGGGACGTTGCCCTGCCATTCTGAGGGGAGAGGCAAGAAAATAATTTAAAAAGCCAAGCAACTTAAAAGAAATTATTACTTGCTGGCTGCTCTATTATATTTCAATGCTGCAACTGTAATAAACTGCAGACACCCTGCTGCGCAGGTGCCTGCCAGGGTGAGGTCATCTTTCGACCTGCAGGCACAACCTACAGTAGCGACATCATGGTAGGGGTGTGCTGTGTTGGAATGCAGAGGATAAATCTGCTTTTCGGGCGCTTTACAAAATAGCCCTGGGAGGAGTTTGCAGAACTCCATTTCTTTCAATGGCAGGGGGCGGGGCAGGCTGAGAGGCAGAACGAGTAGTGGGTGGCAACAATTAACAGTCATCACGAGAGGGGGCGGGCTGTAGAAGGGGTGCAGCTGTCGGCACTCTTCCTTTCCTCATGCGTGGTGTGCTTTCACTTTTGAAAGCGTTATGCAGCCGAACGTGAGCAATGTCTCATTGGGATTGTTACAGCCTAGGCCCAAAAGAATACAGGTTGGTAGCTGCCTATTTTCCCTTTAAGCTAAGCTGTAATTAATTTACATAACTTTTGATAGTTTTTTTTTGTATTTACGTGCAGTTATCAGCCATGTGGTGTTCGAGAGTCTGCAGTTAGCAAACTGGACCCAGAGACAGTGGCGCGCATTCCATAAGCACCTGGGGGCCAGGCTACATCAGTCAAGGTCAGATTTTATTAAGCCACCAGCAGTGTAAGTGATTTGCCCAGAATCACAGGATACACTGTACATAGCAGTGTCACAAAAGGGCCGCTCCTCCTGTGCAATTATGGTAGTTGGCCTCCCACTGGTTATGTTTTTTAAATGAGATGTGCAGTCACAATGCTTTTCACCTTTTCCCCTAATGCACAGCCCCAGTTACAGCACTGTGCATGAGGAGAGTGGAGAAGAGCTATCGCCGTCCTCTAGTGCGCATCGCCATTGCAGGCCCCTCTAAGTACTTGCTAACAGGCCTGAAGCGTGTTTGCGCCGATCCAGGCCTGTGCTCAGGACTCGGCACCGTGCGGTGCACTGCTGCATTGTATTGAAACCGGCCACCGTCACACCTCATGCTCACAGTGAGTTAAAAATAAAATGTATTGATAAATCTGTTGTTTTTATTTAGAACAATCCCCCCCCTCTGCTTAAATGGTTTTGGTTTGTCATACTTGGTGATGTAGGCCGGTTCTGATGGCTCAGTAAACATATTTGTTGTAGTGCCCCGAGTCACCAACACTAGGACAAGGGTTTTTGGCTGCCACACTTAACCTGTGTCCTTAACTTTAACCCAAAAGCAAACAAGGTGAAACAGATCATTGCTCACAACTGGCGGCTGATAGAACATCTGAATACAGCGAAACCAATGTTCGCAATCAGACGTGCTAAAAATGCTAAGACAACATCTTGTGATAGCTGCTCGTTGTCCACCAGCTATAAAACATTCTGAGAAGCTTATTAGGCCTTCCAGCACTAACAGGACATTACAGATGTAACAACTGCTCTGTATGCCCACAAACTTGCGACTCAAAGTCAGTGATGATTAACAACAGAAAATATACTCAATTGGGTATCTCCAATTGCAATACCACAAATGTGGTATATTTGATAATATGCCCTTGCGGAAAAGCATACATTGGTCAGACTACCCAAGCAATCAAAATGAGAATATTGCAACACAAATCGTGGCTAAGGTGTAAAACACAGGGAGCTCCATTAGTTGAGTATTAAGAGGAACATGGACACAGTGAAAATGATTTTTGCTGGTCAGTACTTTTGGTTGTGAAGGCTGTCAACAAAACTATGCTTCAAATGAGCTTAAATCGCCTTAAAGCACGGATGATAGAAAGGTACTGTTGCGTATGCTTTACTTATGTGAATGTGGTTTCCACGAGCGCTTTCCTTTCTATGCTCGTGAAGGTCACGCCGAGTGTTATGTTTCAATGTATGGTATTCGAGAGAGCGGTTAAGCATATATCGGTTACGGGCATTATGTAACTGCTGCTGAACTTGTGAAGACGGATTAAACTCTCCTGTGTATCGTCATATGCCTTTTCATCATTTTTCTTTGGATGCACTTAACCTTTTCCCACATTGGCAACGAGCGGGCACGGATTTGCCCATGCTTATTTATGAATTATTTTTTTGGGGGGAAATTCCGGAAACCTACTTATCGCATTTTGGCATCATTCCTTGGCTATCACTACCTAAACTAATTGGATACACCTCTTTGTGCCACTCAGTCATTACTCTACAGAGTGATTTCCAACGTGTTAATTTTTTTAATTTTCTTTCTTTTTTTTTATCCACGAGAGAATCGCTTCTGTGTCTCGTGCAAAATTATCAGCGTTGAAAAGGAGCTCTTACGCACGACTATTGCAGAGAGGGCGCAGTGAGTATAGGGAATTGGAAATGGTAGAGGATTATATAGAATCTTTTAACTAAGTGAGCTTTGAACGCTGCTGTGCATTTTTTGAATTTGCATTGCGTTTCACTCACCACTTTAAAATAGAATCCTCGGACCTCCTTGCCTTCCATCTCATTCTCCTGAACCTTTGTCGAGCACACACGCACGTCATCAAAGGAAGACACGACTTCACTACGTTACGCTGCACTTTAACCCAACGTGCCTCCATTTTGTTTTAATGTTACTTCATCACGGAGATCCACGAACAGCTGATTTTAAAAGTGCAGTACTCACGCATTCTTTCTGAAATTAAATACCTGCAGCCACACGATCATCGCATGTGGTGAAGTACTTACTACAGAGAAAGGAAATTTTCAGTAACACGCACACCGCGTGTTGTAAGGTACATTATTGATTGTCACTTATGATTTTTTTTTTTCTTTTCTTTCTTTAATTTTACATTACTTTCCAATCGGTTTACAAGGACATAAAATTTGATTACTACTAAACCAAATACGTTTTTTTTTGTGATGATGACATTCTCAATTTAAATTTATTGTGCTTTTAAGCATATTTTGATAATTTGTAACTTTATCTTCTAATATTTTTCTTTGTTATGTAACATGTCGGGTATCGTACCACCTCCTTCCTTCCTCACATCATCGGGTGACCCTCCTATGCTATGGGAGGTGTGGGAACCTGTGTTTCTGGCTTATGTTGAGGTTCTGGAAGGAGAGGATTGTGAAGCTGAAAGGAAATTATCCTTGTTAAAACATTGTCTAGGAGGATTTGGATTAAAAGAGTTTAAAACCTTACCTGCTTTAGTTAATCCTGGGAGAATTAACGTATACCAGTATGCTTCTTCACAACTCAATCTGCTTTTTGGAAAAAAACAAAATGTTGTTATGGAAAGATTCATTTTTTACTCGCGCAAACAACGTCCTGATGAATCGATTGAAGACTATGTTTCAGCACTCAGGTCCCTTGCAGCCTCTTGTGATTTCAAACGTATCTCATATGAACAGGTACTGAGAGACCAAATGTTAATGCGAACCAATAGCAAAAAAGTTCAGGAAAAATTGTGGTGCACCTCTGATTTATCATTAAATACGGCCATCGATATCGCCAAATCCATCGAACATTCCGAGGAATTCGTAAAAGAAATTAGAGGCAATGAAAAAGGAGATGTGTTTATTGTCAACAAAGAGTCCAATGACCTTGATAAACACAAAAAGACTTTTAATCAAAGGATTGACAACTCCAACAAAACTGAGAGCAAATACAAGAATTCGAACGCAAAAGTTGAAAGATGCAATCCACCTATACTCTGTTTTAGATGTGGAAGTAATAGTCATTTAGCGAACTTTAAGAGTTGTCCTGCTGTTGATAGAGTTTGTTCTAAATGCAATAAGAAAGGTCATTTTAGTAACTACTCCTAGGAAGGTCAATTATATACAATGTTTAGATGATGATGACACTCCCTATGATAATGATGAAAATGAAATCAATACTGTGATTAATGTTTGCAGTGATGATGGGGTTTCAAAATTTCCTTCCTGTTTCATCAACGTGGATGGAATCAGTTTGAGATTTTTGGTAGATTTCGTTTTCTATGAGAATTGGCTCAACAGACCTCTTATTCATCCTGATGTATCTCCTGGGGCTACACTGGGCACAAGATTGAATTAATAGGTTACTTTTCTGCAGATCTAAAATTCTCTGGCCGCCATACCTTCAGCAAAATTGATGTTGCTAAGTCAGGGAAATCCCTTCTTGGTTGGCCACACCAACATGAATTGGGCATTAGACTTGATCCCAGAGCCAATCCACCCGTTTTTGCTATTGATTCTTTTGCTCGTTATGAACCTATTTCAGTTGATAAATTAATCAGAGAATTTCCAGGGGTCTTCAGTTGAAAACTAGGGAAATATGAAGGATTTAAGCACGTTATTAAACTACATGAAAATTCCACTCCCATTCGTTACAAAGTAAGGAATGTTCCACTTTCTTATAGGGACAAGTTGAAAGATATACTAAAGAATCTTTGCAATGAGGGCATCATAGAACCTATAGAGTCTTCCCCGTGGGTTTCTCCCATAGTTATTTCAGTAAAATCTTCAGGCGAACTCAGGCTGTTTGTGGACTTACGCAGTTTAAATCGTGCCATTTGGGTTGATGCACACCCTCTTCCCAATTTGCATGAAATGGTTTCTACTTTAGCTGATGCGCAAGTATTTTCTTGCATTGACTTAGCAAGCGCGTATCACCAAGTATTCCTTTCTGAAAACTCACATTTTTTTACAGCATTCATTACACCCGAGGGTCTTTTCAGATATTGCCGCATGCCGTTTGGTCTGACCAGTGCCGCTTCAGTTTTCCAGAGATTGATGAAAGAAACTCTGGAGGGATTATCTGGTGCTATTGCTTTCCAGGACGACATTCTGGTTTACGGAAAGAATGATGAGGAGCATGACTGTAACTTATACAATGTCATAGCGGCTTTATCTGAGAAGGGCCTCACCCTTCGCTTGGATAAATGCAAAATAAAAGCAAAGGAAGTAGAATATTTAGGACACACAATCAGTGGGAAGGGCATTAAACCGAAACAAAAACACATTGCAAGTATCGTTAATGCTCCTTTACCTTCTTCAAGAGAACAGTTAGTTGAGTTCCTTGGGTTAACTGAATTTTACGCAAAGTTTATCCCAAATTACTCAGCTAAAGTTGACCCTTTCAGGTGTTTGCTTATGAAAAATGCTAAGTTCATATGGTCGAATTATATGACTGAAGCATTCGAAAAATTGAAGAAATTTATCGTTAATGCACCATGTTTAAAACCATTTGTCCCTGGAAAAAAATGTATAGTTATGGTATGTGACAGGGCGGACCCGCTACCCGAGTCCACCAGCGAATGGTGGTTGGCCCTACCTCAATCTCTCCCTCTTGTTTCCTCTCAGCAGGGTGACTGGCGAACTACCGACCCTTTATTACCTCCCGCAGAAACAGAAGAGGAACACGGCTCCTTTAACTGGGGATTCTACTGGGAGGACGGTCCGCCCCCATCCGACGTCACAGAGGTCCCACCACCAATAAGAACGGAGGAATTCCGGAACAGCGTGTGTGTCACTACCGGAGAGGAGGAAGCAGAGTTAGGAGCCGGAGCGTTGGTGATCTACGCGGAGAAGCCGGGAGAAGACGGAGGGAAGCGAGAGAGCAATTCCACTGTAGCCGAGGAGAAGCCAGGAGGCCAACGTCCCCATGCGCCGCCGAGCCATGCTCCCGGAGGAGCGTGGCTGACACAGGTACGGGACAGGTTCTCAGGGTGGGTTGGGAGGAGAGGTTGCCCTACCGCCGAAACCCGATTCCTACTCCTCCTATTGTTTTTAATAACAATCCTCACGTCACCTTCCCCTTCGCACTGAGCACTGCAACATCGTATTGTATAGTTCACCAGAGTGCCTCACAACATGAGTGAGTGGTGCCTTCTTCACCCCCGGCCCGAAGTGAGTGTGGTATAAAAGACCGAGCGTCCTCCTGATACCCTTTTGTTTTGTTTTTGTTTTTGTTGGCCGCATCGCCCCTCCTCCTTTGACTGGAATCGAAAGGACAACGGAGAGTGGACCCCAGAAAAGAAAGAGTGAAGCTGGAACCTACCGGGTTGAATCAAATCCCTCTAACCACGACGGATACCGTCCAAACTGTCTCAGAAAGAGTAACAACCCGACGCAAAAGTGTCTTAATAAAAAGAAACCTTATTCTAGCAGATTTGGTTTCCGAGTTGTTAATCCTACCCCGCCACATGGTAGATGCCAGCAATTTGGGCCTTGGTGGTGTCTTACTACAAATAGACAATTGTAATGAATGGATTGTAGCTTACGCTTCTAGAGCCTTAAGAGATGCAGAGCAAAACTACTCTGTTACCGAAAGAGAGTTACTTGCTTGTGTATGGGGTGTAGAACATTTTAGAAGTTTCCGGTGGGGTACTGAGTTTATTATCAAAACCGACCATAAACCACTTGTATTTTTAATGTCTCCTGGTGGAGGTAGATCTATGTCTGCACGGTTAGCCAGATTATCCTCGAGATTACAATCTTTCCGCTTTTGTATTGAGTACGTTCAAGGAAAGGCGAATATGCACGCTGACGGTATGTCCAGGTTACCTATTGCTAGTGACGAAATTTATCAGGATGACGATTGTGAAGTAGCTTTCACTACACATGATGTGAACTTAATACATGGTGGGAAACCAAGTTTGTGTGAGGTTATCTGGATATCTGAAATGGAAAAGGATGTTGAATTAAATACGGTTAAGAAATACATTGTGCAAGGTTGGCCGGAATTAAGGAAATTGTCAGGTGATATGATGAGTTTCTCTAAGATTCATGATGAATTAGCTATTGAAAATGGGTTAGTCATGAGAGAGGACAAAATAATTCCACCTTTTGCTCTGAGAGACACCATCATGGAGATTGGTCATGAGGGACACCTTGGGATTTCCTTCACTAGGAGACGAATTAGGGAGGCATTTTGGTGGCCTGGAATAGATTCCTCTGTCAAGCACTTTGTACGCCAGTGTACTAAATGTTTGAATAGCGATAAATCAGCTGTTCCTTTGCGTGTTGAATCTCACCCTGTTGATTTTCCTTTTGGTCCATTGAGGGAATTGGGTCTAGATATCATTGGTCCATTTCATGTCCTACCCAAAGATAAATGCTTTGGCATTGTCCTAATTGACTACTTCTCAAAGTGGCCTGAGGTACAGATGGTCAAAGAGGTCACCTCAGAAAGTGTGATTGAGTTCCTAGATAATATCTTTTGCAGAGAAGGGATTCCGCAAGAAATTGTTACGGATAATGGACCTCAATTCATTAGTAAGGAGATGGAGTCATTTTTTGGAAAATGTAGCATAACCCATAGGAGAATAGCTGTGTTCCATCCAGAGGCCAATGGTCAAGTGGAACGTTTTAACCGAGTTGTGAAGGAAGTGATCCAACTATCTATTAAGGGGGGTCTTAATTGGCGTAATGCTTTGCAATCCATGTTACTAGCATATAGGACCTCTCCCAATTCAGTCACTTTGGCTAGTCCATTTGAACTCTTGAGGGGACGCAAACCAAGTACTAGTTTAGTTCCGTGGTGGTTAAAAAAAAGTTTAAATGATAATAAATTGACCGCTATCGACTATGATGTAGTTAAACAAAGGGTCAACATGTGCAAAGAGAAAATGAAACAGATCATGGCTGAGAAGAGAGTTCTGGAAGCAAACAAAAAAATTTTATTGGTGACCTTGTTCATTTAAGAAGAAAAGAAAATGTTCCAAAAGGTTCTCAATGTTGGTCAGATCCAAAGAGAATTATGGAAGTGTGCAACAATGCGGTGAGAATAGAGGGAGGAAGTGTTTGGAATCTGAGCAGGATTTCTTTGTTCAAGGGCGCTTCCCATTCACATAAGAATTCTAGCAAAAATACATGTTTGGATGATGTACACAATGATGTCTCCTCTAAACAGGATCCCGGTTGCTCCTATTGGGACAGCGATTCTTCCAGGAGGAAACGTGAACATCACTGTCCTGAGAGATTCAAAGATTATGTTATGGATTAGTAGACATGTTAAAAGGAAAAAAAAAAAAAGGGGGATGATGTGTTGCATATGCTTTACTTATGTGAGCGTGGTTTCCACGAGCGCTTTCCTTTCTATGCTCGTGGAGGTCATGCCGAGTGTTATGTTTCAATGTACGGTATTCGAGAGAGCGGTTAAGCATATATCGGTTACAGGCATTATGTAACTGCTGCTGAACTTGTGAAGACGGATTAAACTCTCCTGTGTATTGTCATATGCCTTTTCATCATTTTTCTTTGGATGCACTTAACCTTTTCCCACAGGTACCACACAGTGAAAGAAGGTCTTAATGACCGGGATGAAATTTGGGCATTAATCTGACTTCAGACACAGATAGCATGAGTATTTTGTAATATTTGGGATTTTTTGTATGAGCAGAATTATGTACATCTTCATTTGACTCTATTGAGCTGAATTGTATATATTCATGTATTTGTTTGACGTTCCCCCTTTCATATGTTCTGCATGAATAAGGTCTTCCTTTGCATAAAACTATGTATGTATATATTTGTCTAATTCTATTGAGTGCAACTTTGTACATACCTATGCATTTTGTGATTCTGTGCTTAACTATCTCTTGAGAACAAACCATGATGTATTCTAGTATAATGTATATTTGTAAATATTGAGTGTTTTTATCTTATAGAATGTAAGTCTTGTTTTGTGTAATAGCATGCGATACACCCAAAAATAGTTGAACCCCTTGCGAAAGTCCCTCATCCTTGTACATAAACATTATAGATTCACATTGATCCCTACATACACTAGATTATTCCTATGGATTAGCGCGGATTTGCACTTTGTCTAATTACCGAAGAGACATCGAGCCGCATGGTGCATTTCTAGTTTGGTATTCATGGGGATTTGTTCTTCTCTTATAGGCAGCGCTAGTCCAGAGCCATTATTGATGGACAGTTGAACCGAGGTACATGATTTTATTTTGATTCATTGTGGTACCCGTGTTCAATGTAACTATATTGGGAGCCATTCGAACACATGACAACGGTAGATAAACTACACGGAGTCCTTCCTTGATCTCTTTTAACTCGTGTATGATAGAGTCCGTCTTCTATGTCTGTGCTTGGGACGCTACGTGCAAGCTTACGCTATGAGGCGATCTGGTCATTTTAATGTGAAGACGAGAGGAGACACGGCTTGCACACACGGAATAGTGGAGAAAGGGACAGTTATATTTGATAGACTCGCATTCTTGACAACTGACCGGTAAGCATACCTTCCCCAAATACAGTACTCACAAGAGGATTTTGCGTGTGGGTCGAGATTTGAGCATGGTTTAGAGGGTTCAGCAAGTGTCGTTCTTTCTACAGGGAGGCGGCTGTTATTTTGGAACATTCATTCAACTGGGAAAGACTGATCATCACAAGAGTGAAGTGAGTATTATATGAACCTCACGTGTAGGGTAGATGGGCCCCTTTTAAATGGAAAGAACACTTTCGATGAACTTTGGATTAAATTGGTGTATCTTATTTTAGGGGAGTTCATTGCGAGCTTTAGCACCCATCAGGCGCCATTGAGGCGCAGCTTGAGGTGTTCAAGTTATATGACCGTGAAAGAACCAGATGATGTGAGTGTGAAGGTTGTTTTGGGGTAGTCTTTCAGTGCACCACACCTTTTTAATACTGCACTTGTTTGATTAATAATCTGCAGTCGGTGGTTGGTCTTGTTTTGCCACTATATGGAATTTCCACTTATGTGAGGAAAGCATGTAGGGGACTCACTCTGTTTAGACTGTCACGACCCCATTCCCTTTCCAGTTGTTTGCACTAGGGTGCATGGATATTGGGTGTCTCCATGGCATGCATTATACAAATAAGAGATGAGATGAATGATAATAATAATAATGTATATTTATTTGTATGGTTTGCTTAAGTATTGTTCCTTTGCCCTCGTCCTGAGGAGGCCGATAAGTTTTCAGAGGCTAAAACACAACCGCGTCGAAGATACTTCTATGGAGGAGTCTTTTTTGTAAATTAAAGAGTTTTTTACAAAGTATGTTGTGTGACACTAGAGAGCTACGTAAAAAGGGTTGTGCTGCCTCTGTGCACATACCTTTGGGCTACCTCCAGTGGACTGCCTTAAATAAATGGGCAGACATGAAATAGACTTTAGGCTATTGGTAACATTACGTTGTGTTTATTAATGTCCTTTTGGTGTATGTATCTTTTCTTTTATGTATAATTGTTTACTATCTTCAGTTGAAGATCGGTCCCATTTTGTATGTGTGCCCCATATCAATTTAGGTAATTAATGTCATAGGACTGCTGAACTATTAGTGAGGGTAATTGATTGCTCCCTACACTTTAATAAAAATTACATATCTATTCCTCCATATCATTGTTCTTTTATATATGATTGTGTCCCATACCCAGATACAGGAGTGTGAGTTGGGTATACCCCTTAGATATATATTATCTACTGGCGGTCGCCAGTAGATAGTTATAGTTAGGACCCTGTTTCCATAGGAAATCCGCAACATTCTATTTGGAATAACTTTGGCGCCGGTCGATGAATCCTCGCGAAATTTTCAAAATAGGTGGGGCGCTACGCTCCGCTCCTACCCTGAAAGTCTCGGGGGGATTCGTCAAGCGGGGGCTGAGAAAAAAGGGGGGTCCCAAAACGCGTTTTTCCCATGCATTTTTCCATAGGACCTTTAGACACAGCTACAGCCCGAACGGCTGAACAGAGTTACTTGAAATTTGGCAGAGAGGTAGTCCTCAGGTCAAGGAAGTGCCTTTTGTAGGTCTGGTGTAAATCTGTTCAGTAGTTCCTGAGAAAATAGCATTTAAATCAATATATATATGTGGGCGGAGCCTAACCACACATCTCATCCTGAGATCTGATTGGCTGTCAGCACTTCATCCAAGAAGTGTTGGCAGCCATCTTGGGACCAATATACATGATAGCACCTCATTAAAAAGCATTGCAGTTAATAGAAGATTTTAAGACTTTAGTTACATTATAAATCATTTGTTGATGGTACCATACTCATTTTAGGAATTGTGGTATGTTCTAAGGTGATTTCACCATGTGAAAAAGCCTTCTGCTGGGATATCATGATTGAGAGAAAAATATTTTCTCATGCTTTTACCACAGAGGTTTGGAAGGTGATCTATAAGCTAAACTGAGAGCTTATTTTCTGTAAATTCACATTATCTTTCTCAGTCATGTGAGAATGAAGTCTGACATTCTCAGTAAAACATGTACATCCAACAAGGGCAGAGACTGTCAGTTGATTCCTTTGTGTTCTACTGCAGCTTTCCAGAGTGTTCCAAAGAACTACTAGAGCGCTAACCGTCCTACTTATGATAAATGTATGGCACACCTGAAGCCATCTTGCTTGGATTAAAGTGGTAACTCTTAAAACATTTAATTTAAAAAGGAACAAAATGAGGTGGTTCATTTTTCCATAAAAAGTATGATTAGTGCTGCATAAAGAAAAATTAGGGCACATTTTGAGTGACTTCTCAAATCCTGGCATGCAGACTGAAACATGCACTTTCAATACCAGCAGCAGTTTTCCCTGGTGAGCAGTAGCTTTACTACAGTGATCTAATGAGCAAAAAGAGTGCTAACATTCTGATTTTATGGCAAATGTGTGACACATTTGAATGCCTTCTTGATGGAATCAAAGTAAAAAACTGAAAGTATTTCCTACTGAGGAGACTGCAGTAAATGAGGAAATTAGGAAACTTCATAACAAATAAGTCTCCCAAGATGGCCACCAGAGACAAAGGAGCCCAAATGTAGCCCAAATATCACCCAGATGTAGCCCAAGTATAGCCCAATGACAGAATGTCCAAGAATGTTCTTAAAAACAACTAGAGCACTTACTGTCTTCATTATGACAAAAGTATGGCACACCTGAAGCCATCTTGATTGGAATAAACTGGTAACACTTAAAACATTTAATTTAAAAAGGAACACAATGAGGGGGTTCATTTTGCCATAGAAATTATGATTAATGCTGAAGAAAGAAAATGAGGGCACATTTTGAGTGACTTCTCAAATCCTCTTCTATTTCATTAAAAAATTCTGACATGCAGACTGAAACATGCACTTTTAATACCAGGAGCAGACTTCCATGGTGAGCAGTAGTTTTACTACAGTGATCTAATGAGCAACTAGAGTGCTAACATTCAGAATTCATTGCAAATGTGTGACATATCTGAATACCTTCATGATGGAATCAAAGTAAAAAACTGAAAGCATTTCCGACTGAGGAGACTGCAGTACATGAGGAAATTAGGAAACTTCATAACAAATAAATCTCCCAAGATGGCCACCGGAGACAAAAGAGCCCAAATGTAGCCCAAAATCACCCAGATATAGCCCAAATATAGCCCAATGACAGAAGTGTGCAAAACACTTATTATTTTGTGTTTTTGCAGTGTTATATAGTGCAGACTTGTCAGGTATTGTAGTGCTTTACATGAGCATTGGTTACATCACACAAGAACAAATTCATTTTGGTTGTAGACATGGGGAGACTAAGTGATTTGACCAGAATCACAGAATGTCGAGCTGAAGCAGAAACTTCAACCTGGTTCCCCAGTTGCAAAGTCTGCAGTTCTGGAAGTAACACCACATCCTCTCCCCTAAGTGCAACATTTAATCAAGTTGTCAACTAGATAAAAAAACATAAAGATAACAAATAATTTTAAAGTGCTTTGTCGCTATTTGAAAACTCAGAAAATATGTCCTTATTTTAGTCTTTTAGAGCACTAACCATAATTTTGATGCCAATAAGACCCTCTCATATATGTAATTTCTAAAGGAATGCTCTAGGTATTACAGTTTTGATTACATCAAGATGATGTCAGGCGCTCCACACTTTTGTAATAAATATAGAATGTTAGCAATCTAGTTGTTCATTAGGATACTGTTGAGAGGCAGAGGCCAGGGGCACGGACTCTGAAAATTGAAGGCAGGTAGGAGGGTGCAAAGGCAACAATTTAACCACACTGAGCAGGCAGGAAGGGCCGTGGAAGCACAACAGACTATGGAAGGCAGTGGAAAGGGGGGCAGGGGCAACAAACCACCAATACAGGACTTGCAAGAGAGGCTGTTGGAGGGAAGATCTATTACGGGTCAAGGAAGCTAGGGGCGGTCCCCAGAGCCCCGGGAGCCACCACAGAACTGAGCAGGAGAGTGAGTCAGGGACAAAAGGGGCACCTTAATTTGAGCCGGGGTGCCTAGGAACGCTTGCTCCAAAAATGAAGAAAACAGACATATGAGACATGGAATTGGAGGCAGAATACAATGGCAGTTTAATGAGAAGATGCAACTTCAAAGAAACCGCAGAATAGAGACCTAAAGTACAAAATACAGAATCCAGATAATCATACAGCTGTCATGATATTCTCTGTATCTCAATTAATGGACTGACAGAGAGAGAGAGAAAACACATCTATAAATGCATCATGAGAAACAAGTTACACCAAGGAAAATGTTACCTAGGGACACTCACATTTACTCTTAGAGCAAGCATTCCTGCAATTACAATACAACATCTTTTAAATGCAAAAGTAAAGAGAACAATGGTTAAACATAACATGACATTTCATATAGGTAAAATAGAATAAGATACTTCAAGCAAAGCCGAGCAAGACATTTTAAGCAAAGGAAGACAAGAGCTCCCAGTTCTTGGGGAAAACCTGCACAGCCTGTTAACCTACATACAGACGGCGAGGTTGTCCGTCGATATCTGTGGGTGCTCCCTTTTTATATCATTTTGTGGGCTCCTTTGCACGCTACATCTACCTACGTATGCTACCCAAAAGCTTCGTCTGCAGATTTTACCAGACATTTCGTCATTTACCCACTTAATGCTGACAATGGACTGGGTGAAAAGGTCAGTCTCTCAGGCCAATCGCTTATCGTAAGTTCCATAGAGCAAGCAGAAAATAATGGGTATTGTACAGGAATTCAATATATTCATGTATAAAATCTCCTCAGTTCTCCTAACTTGACGCTCTGCGGTTGCCACTTCCTTAAAAGCGGGAAACCTGCCCAGGAAGCAAGTACCAGTCCAGGATGCAGCCTACTGTATGTCGACAGCTTCAGGGGGATGTTGAACTTTGATACCGAGCACGGAGCACTCGGGTAGGGTGGGGGCTACTAGTTTGGAGCAGAAGGCCTCGCAGACCTGCCTTCAGACTGCTATACACTAAAATTGCAGAGCTATGGTCAATTTAACAAAGAGGCCTACATATTGAACAGAAGGGCCTACACAGGGGTTTTATGCTGGCTGAGTGGTAAGGATGTCTCAGGATAATTATATAGCAACACAGGACCCGCTGGTCAATTTAATACGGCCTACAAATGCGGCTGGCAGGGCAAGGACAAGGGTCTCATACTTCAGGTGTGGACAGAACGGGCCAGGGGCCCCCTGTGATACAAAATCTACCCTCCTTCAAGGCTGTGGCAATGTAATAGACCATTGTGGGCAGAAGGAAGAGGCAATGGTAGTACAACCATACATGCCAACAGACCCGATTCAGCCAGGAAACGTCCAATGTTTTTAAGCTCAAATGGGCTTTATTTGATCTGTCTCCTGTCTACAATATCCTCTTTTTCAATGTAACTCAAAGGGGAAAATCAATACCCCAGTTTTTTTTCAAAATCTCCCTCTTACCAAGTTCAAAATGTTCGCAAGTATGGTACATTGGATCATGGAAGGAAATGGGATAGGGACATGGACTTGGATAACAGAGGACAGGAGAGACATGGAGAGGTGCACCAAACTGACCCTGCAGGGCAGGCATCAGGGTTTGCAGCAGCACAATACACCACACAGGGCATGCAGGACGGGAGTGCAGCACAACAATCCATAGAAAGCAAGAGGGAGGGGACAGGACCATGCACATGGACAACAGAGAACAGAGGGGCAAGAGGCAATGGTAGCTAGCTGACCATAATGGACAGACAGGAGAGAAGGCTGCAGCATAACAGACCATAAAGGGCAGGAGGGATGGATCAGGGGCATTACAATGGAACAGACAAGCCAGGAGGGAGGGAGTAGGGGTCTGCACATGTAAACAGAGGGCTGGGGGCAAGGGGGCAGGGCAGGAGCAGCAAGATGGCCATGGAGGTCAGGCAGGATGGGCACTAGAAGCAAGACACAACATGAAGAGCAACAGTGAGACTGTGATGGCATACACACAGACCATGGAGGGAAGGTGGGAGGGGGTCAGGGGCAGCTAACTGACCACACAGGGAAGGTGGGAGGGGCCATGGCAGCACAGAAGACCATGCATGGCAAGTGGGAGGGTTAGTGGCAGCACAATGGCTATGATGGGCAAGAAGGAGGGTGCAGGGGCATGCACAAAGGACGATGGAGGATAGAAGGGAGGGTCAGGACCTGTGCACAGACAAGAAAGTTCAGGGGAAGGGGCCTCACAACAGACCACACGGGGCAGGCAGGAGGAGCAGTTGCAGCACAACAGACCAGGGAGGGCAGAAGGGTGTGGCAGTACAATGGACCATGTAGGACAGGAGGAAGAGGATAGAGGCATGGCATGTGGACAGGCAGGGTGGAGGTGGCAGGGACAGGTTACAGTCATCTGACAATGCTAGGCAGGTGGGAGGGGAGTGGCAGCTCAACAGAACACTCAGAGTAGATAGGAGTGGCAGGTCCATGGGACATGGTGGGCAAAAAAGATGGAGCAGGGGCATGCACAAAGACATCGGAGGGCAGGGTAAAGGAGAATAGGGGCAGCAAGCTAAGCACAGAGTTTAAGCAGGAGGTCAATGATGGGGCATAGAATTGGGCAATGGAGGGCAGGAGGAGTGGACTGGTACATCATACTAAATTGAGGGCAGTGGCAGCACATCAGACCATGCATGGCAGGAGGGAGGAGGCTAGTCCATGGATTCACACAACAGAGGATAGGGAGGAGGGGGATGGGGCAGCAAGCTAACTGTTCAGAGAAGGCGGGTATTAGAAACTTTATTGTTTTTAAAACATTTTGTCTGTGCAAACTACTTAAAATATGAACAAGTATGCAGCATAATCTCACTTTTATTCAGGAAGAAGAAGACGTTAGTGACTGTGACTCCGGGCTCACTTGGCAAAAACACCCCCTGACCCTCCACCCCCTATCGCAAAATGTAATGCCCGTGAAAAGGGTAGGTGAACACAGTGTTATATAGAACATAGTCCTGAGAGCACGATTGAAAATGAAAACTAGATATAGTGTATGGTATAAACTATGCACCAAAAAGTGTGATATAAGATGAACCAGGCGTGAAATATAATATGCAATACATTGTGCGCAATGACAGATTCATTGGAGAGCGCGAGATAGCACAGGCACTAGCGTGTGCTATGCGATATGCGCCTTGGAGTGTAATATGCACAGGGCAGTGTTGTGTGATTTTGATTTGATTTGATTTGATTAAAAACTTATAAAGCGCACGTGTGCCCATGGGCGTCTTGGCGCTGAACAGAGACAGTGACTACCTGAAGAAGATGTCAGTGGCCTAGTTTACATGGACGAGAACATCCATGTTTTTACCTCTTTCCTGAATGACAGAATGGAGGGGCTGTTTTTAATTGCGATAGGAAGGAGATTCCAAGCCCTTGCTGCATGTAATAGGAAGCTTCTCCCTCCCCATCTAACCTGCTTGTATCTGACCGTTTGAATGAATTTTGATTGACTTGAGCGCAGGGTCCTAATGGGCTCGTATAGTTGCAGGTGGTCTCTCAGAAACTTAGATCCGACCCCTTGCAAGGCCTTGTAAGTTAGGCAGACAGATTTAAACTTTATTCTTTTCTCTATTGGTAGCCAATGTAAAGATCTCAGTTTATGTGTGATTGGCTCTGATCTGTGTAACCTAACTAGTCTCTAAAGTTGTAATATAAAATATGTGCTGGGGAGTGTAACGTTGCATATGCACTGTGACAAAGATATGGATCCCAAATTGTAATATGTATGGCATAGCACTGTGCGTTATAACATAGGCATCGAGGAAGGCACGTTAGATGGGGCAATATAACCCGTGCGAAGACAAGTGTGGCATGACATTTTCACGGGGTGGTGTTACAGTGCACATGGGCTAGAGAGTGTCATAGCATATGCACTAGCTAGTGGAATACAATACAGAGGTGTGTGGCACTCGGCAGGCAATGGTGGGTGTAACACAGCATTGGGCTCTGTCAGGAGCGCGCTGTGACTCGCAAGTGATGTTCGTCCCCTTTCCAGAGAGTAAAATAAAAAGTATTACACATCCGGCAGTGGATGTGTGTTTTATTAACTGTGAGGGGGGTTTCTTGCATAGTTTTGGTCGAATTTTTGTCGAATCCCCTTTGAATGGCTTGGTGTGCATGTGTATTAAATGTGCCCGTCAATAGCTACCCATGTTTGTATAAATAAACGACAAGGGTGTCTACCGGGATTAGGCACGGTAGAGCATCAGACATGTCAGAGCTTCACTAGTGGTGTAAATACATTCCACGTGGATTAATTGCATGCATAGTCGCCTTTTAATGAATATCACGCAAATCGTCATGGTGATAGGTACGTACGGTTTGTCCAGCATGTCCTAGGTGTGTCTATAAATATATATTTTTTAAAAATAATAAAAAACAGTGGCCGGCCCTGGGGATTGGGGTCAAAAAAATATAATTAGGAGACAGGCCCTGGGGGATGGGGTCATCAGGGCCAATAAATTAGAATAAGAAGGGGAACCACACAGCCCCCCTTCTTAAAAAAATTAAATAAATAAAAGACTGGCATCGTGCCGGAGGCCATGCCCCCTCCATGCAGCACTCTGCAAACGCGCCCCCAACAGGCATCTCCAGTATGCGCCAGGGAGCTGCGCTGCAGACAGGTGTTCTGAGGCCAAGCCCCTTTTTACACCTCTCTGCAACGCAGCTCTGTGGCGCTTACTGGAGGTACCTAGTGGTCTAGTGTGACCCTAGGGACCCTTAGGATTCAAGGGGACTTAATCTCTCAACTTAGAACAGCCACAGGGCGCGTTTACACAGTGGTGAAGGGAGGGGACGGGGCCTGAGGTGACGTGTGCAAACACGCACCATGGCACGTTTTAAATTGGGGATATAATTTCCCTTCAATACTGAGGGCCCCTGGGGGTTAACTAGCCCACCAAGTGCTTCCAGTAAGCGCCACTGAGCTGCATTGCAGAGAGGTGGTCCAGGCCGTGCCACTTTTTACACCTCTCTGCAACGCAGCTCTGTGGCACTTACTGGAGGTACCTAGTGGGCTAGTTGGACCCTAGGGACCCTCAGGACTCAAATGAACTTAATCTCCCAACTAAAAACGGACACAGGGCGTGTTTACACAATGGTGAAAGGAGGGGACGGGGCCTGAGTTAACGTGTGCAAAAACGCCCTGTGGCCTGTTTTAAGAGGTAGTTTTAATCCCCATGCCCTATTATATACTAGGGGCTTATAGAGGAGGTAAGGCTAATCACAGGGGGACCCCAACGCATAATGTTCCCTAGTGTATGTAGGTGTTTTCACTGTATTCTAAGTGTCTTTTAACATAGCACTGGCTCTAGGACTGGTTAGTCAGACTCAGTTACCACCAGTATCCGTCTGAAAAAGTTGAGGGTACAGGATGATTTTGCAACAAGGCTTCTTTCTGCTCTTCTTTTTGTTCTTTCTGCACGTTATCGTTCTTCCTGCACTTATCTTCGTATTTGAGGACTTCTGTTGCTTCTTTCTGCACTTCTTTTGTTTCTTTCTGTGCATTTTTTCTTCTTTCTTCACATGTCCTATCTCTGAAGGCATAGTTAGAAATTAGCATTTAAAAAACCTTTGAAATTAACAGAAAAAACCATAGGTTTCAGGCACGTTATAGTTAGGAATTAGCATTTAAAAAACCTCAGAAATTCACTGAAAAAACCATAGGTTTCAGGGGTGTTATAGTTAGCTGGACTTTTCACTTGTACAAAACCATTGAAATTCCCCCGTTATAGTTAGTTCAGCTAACTATAACTCGCGCGCCCGCAATGCACTGCTGATGACGTCACATATTACATCACTCATGACATGGTCAGTGACATCACTCATGACATCACTGATGACATCTCAAATGACATCACTGATGACATCACTGATGACATCATCCTTGTGATAGAGTGGCAGACCTCCTCTCACCCTAATATAACCTTTGATACACACATTCAAAAATAGAGACTAAAATTTTCAAAACAATGGACATACCAATACCAGTTACAACAACCTCTTCAGTAATTCTAAGATCCACATACACATCCACTCATTCACCAACAGTCCAATACAGTCACTCATACATGTACTCACTCATCATATGTACTCATACACCTATACATCCTGTTACACAATGCCACTCATCCATAGTTACTCACACACATAGTCACTCATGCTAATAAAGAATCAAACATACATTTACTTGCATATACAGTTATACACACACCACCACACTTACTTCTACGGAAACTTACACATACTTAGTATTTTAAACAATCACTTATAGAAACACATACTTATTCATACAGGAACTCTTTCAATCTCTCACTCTCACATATACTCACATATATACACCAATAGTCACATATACTAGTTTAAAACATATGTAGTTACTCATAAAGACACTATTGAGACAGTCATTCACTCACTAACACACCCATACACACACTCATCCACCCATACAGTCCTGCACACATACTATGTTCAACACATACAAACAGTGAGTCACTCATTCATGCACCTATGCACTACGTAATACCCCCACCGAACCATGCAGACACTCAGACTGATACTCAAAAAACCAACTAATAACCTATATAGACACCCATGTAGCTACTCACCAATCCATGCAGCCACTTATACACAAAGTGAGAGACTGATACAGATATTTACATATTTAAACATTACTCACTAAGCCATGTATTCACTATGATACACTTAATCAGTCAGTTACACAATCAATTTTTCAAAAACAAATCATCCATTTAGACACTTATATACCCATTTATTCTTCCATCGACCTTGAGATATACATATATAAAACATATTTAATTTTCAGAATAACACACATTCACTGGATGATGTCATCAGTGATGTCATCAGTGATGTCATTTGAGATGTCATCAGTGATGTCATGAGTGATGTCACTGACCATGTCATGAGTGATGTAATATGTGACGTCATCAGCAGTGCATTGCGGGCGCGCGAGTTATAGTTAGCTGAACTAACTATAACGGGGGAATTTCAATGGTTTTGTACAAGTGAAAAGTCCAGCTAACTATAACACCCCTGAAACCTATGGTTTTTTCAGTGAATATATATATATATATATATATACCTGTAGTGAGTAGCAACATTTTACAGTACATAGGGTAGAATTACTATATCCTGTGATTCTCGGCAAATCACGTAATCTCCTCGTGCCTTAAAAAGGGAAAAAAATATTCTGACCTTTCGATAAAGTAACTGGCGATCATGTAAAGCGCACTACTGCCCTTGGGGCGAGTTTGCGCTATATAACACCTGAATACAAATATAAGCAGCTGTCCTGCTTTTAATCGCAGCCAGCATCACTCTGCTCTGCTTACATGAATAGCAGGAGAATGGGGCTACGTCAATGATCATATATTGACGTCTTGAAAACTGTGTACAAATATCACGGTGAGGCAGAGTTTAATTTTCAGGCATTATACAAATATATGCAAAAATCAAGAGACCATGGGTAGTTGTGGCAGAAAAGGTTGGATTCCATGTTTGCCAGCCTTAAAGTTCCAAGGCAGCTCCCAATGCAGGGGCATTAAATTAATTTATCTGTAGTTAAAAGGCATGAAATCAAGCCGTGCTGAGATGCATTGCCAGAGAGGCAGTGATAAAGTGGCAGACCTGGAAATGGTTAGCTAAAGTGCAGAGGAGGTGTGTGCTGCAGATGGATAGTATAGTTGTGTTGCAGGAGGAAACTGGGTTGTGTTGAAGGAAGAAACTAGTGATTTTTTAAGTGAGGGAACTAGGATGGTATGACAGTTAGAGGGTGTGCCGAAATGTAATGCTTTGCTGAAGAGGGACGGAAGGCCAGACACAGTAAAAGATACCAATCTACTTGCTGTATTGCACAGTGCCCTCAATCCCAATCCTGGTTCCCTGCTTGACCAAATCGTGTGATCCTAAGCAAATACATTATTTCACTGACATCTTTTTTGTTTATTATCAGAAGTGCAGTTCCAAAGACTTGAGTTAAGGATGTGCAGTGTACCCAAAAGCTGTATTGAGTTGAATTTAATAGCCTATAAAGTTGCTCCTCCTACAATACAAATCTAAGGCACGTATACTGCATACTTGACAGCTTACTTGCCTCATATTTAACTAATGTCATTGTCATAAGGGGAAGTGCAGGACTGTTTCTCAGGTTTAAAATAATCTGATGTGCTAAAGTGAAATACTCCTACGTGTAGATAAATACATTCCAGTGAATTTTGAAGTCAAATTATTTACTTCTATAAATGTTCGCCATATTTAATGCGCTTAGATACAGGGTGATATTTAATGTTCATTAATATTTTGAGATCACAAGTTTATAATTGCTTTCTAAACTTTCTCGCGTTCTCACAAAGTTCTTTGTTAAAATTAATTTAAACAATGTGGCATTTCCTACTCTTTTGTTCTTTCAGTTGAACTCCCCGCTTCTGCCCAAAACACACTTATGATAGTCAGGCTCGTTTGCTTTGCTTGCTTGCTATGTCAAAACCATGGCCAACTTTTACGCCTCACCACTTAGAAATCTCATCATCCGCCACTGCAGGCAGTGACCAATTCCTTGATTTTGTCCGAGTGCCCCTAAAACCTGTTCTAAGTTCTCGAAACTTCTCTTTCCCAGATCATGAGCGCCACGGTTAACAACGACAAGGTGGTCTTGCAGATTGACAATGCCAGGCTGGCCACAGATGACTTCAAACTCAAGTGAGTGACATAGATGTTCGGGGCATGACATTCATAAAATAGGCACGTTGGGCACTCTGTATAGAGAGACTAATGAATAATGAAGGGAAGATGAATTAAATGAATGGATGGATGGATGATATGTACTACCTCCATTTTAATTCCAGCCTCAGTAGTTGACCGCATGTGTGATTCTGAGCATATCGTTTTATCACTTTGTGTCTGAAATGTGTGAATATATGCAATGTAAAGAAAGAGACGTTTGTTGTTTAGTAGCGTCTCAGTTATTTGTGCGGCAAGTTGCCCCTTTAGGAAAGAAATTATGTACCATTTTTTTTTTTATACTTATGAGATGTTGACCAACATTTTGTAGAACGTGAAAAAGCTTAGTTGTGTGCTCCTGAAAGGTATTGAATATATATATCTGTCAGATAGAAAAAATGCAAACCTTTGTAAGAGGTTTCTTAGCCTGGGCAAGAGCAGCGCTCTTTACTGTTACATTGAGGGATAGAACGAATCTGTGGGTACACAGTGTAAGGACACAGTACCCTACACAAACCAGCCTCCACAGAACGTGAGGGGGCACTGCTACAAGGGGGGCTTTTACTGTAACCTCTCCTACTGGTTACATCGCATTGAATTGTACTGTATACAGCGCCGCTATAACTATTAAAGGTCAACTATGCGCTAGCTAGAGATCGAACCAGGTGCTTAGTAAAAAAGACATTCTTTTAATGCTCTCCGAAACGAAAAGGGATGCTGAAGGTGCCTCTCCTCACCCCTGCAAAGGAGCTGCGTGGGGAGGGGGTGGCTGATTGTTAAGAGAGACTCGTATAAAGTACGTTTCCAGGGTCACATCACTCCGGCCAAGAAGGAGGCCAGTATTTGAACTTAGGTCTTCTTGCCCCTGAGCATTAAAAACTTTACTAACCAAACTCACTACCCCTCAACATGAAAATAGCAAAGCCCAGACAAGAACCAACTATGCAGACAAAGAACAAGTGGGTAGCAGGCATAACAAAACTTGAGGGGGCCCCCCTGCAAAGTACATAGAGGGGGCCCCCGCACTCTCCGTGCCAGTCAAGAGCTCTCAGGCCCGCAACCCTCCATACTGCAGGGGCTGCAGGGCTTTTGTTACGCCACTGTTACCAATACAGCTGTTATAAGTAACCTTGGATGATGGAGTTAATAGTTGGGCACACTCTGCCATCAGGTTATCATAAGTAGCAGTCTATCCACTAAAGGGTCCCTACCATCAATACGCCAGGTAAGTTTGCCCTATTTTAGGTGGGTTTCCTGATGCAGACTCCTGTCATGATACACAACAACGGGCCCACTCATCGTTCAGTTTTGCCAAAAGTGCATCCACTGCACCTTCTCTTTCACACCTCCTTCCTCCCTCTTGCTTTTTATCTCTTCCTTTCCATTATTTCTGAGGATCCTATCTTTTCTTCATTCTCATCCCAGCGTTTTTCTTTCTATTATCTGTCACTTTTATCTCCAACTTTTCCTCTCCCATCCCTTCGAAATCATTTCACTATGCTTTTCCTATCTCATGTGCAGTATGTCTCTACTGTTCTCTGCTCTTTGTTTGCTCACTGCTTTGTATTTTCTTCCTCCATTTTCTCACCCTCTCCATTCCCTACCTCTCTTTTCTCTTTTCCTCTTTTATACCCACCCTCTCTTCCTTATCAGCTTTCCAGCTGTCCTTGTCCTTATAGCACCTTGTGATTTGTTTCCTCCATACTTTCTCACTGTGCCCCTTGATTAGCACTTCCAGTGCTTTCTTATCTAACACTATGCTCTTCATCAATCCTGTACAGACCTGGAACCCGGATCTCTCATCTTGAGATCTTATTGCCCTTCTTCTTCCTCATACTCTACCAGATCCCCTTTTTCAAAAATTTTTATCACCTCTCTCTGGGCTTTTCCCTTTGTCTTTCACTGGCTCTCTCTTTTACTTTTTAACTCTCTTTGTGGATTGCCGGTCTATTCCACTTATTTACCTATTTGGGATCTTTTTAACCTACATTTATGGAACTCTTTCTTTCTTTTCCTTTTTCAACATTTTTCATGAGCTCTCTCTGGGCTTGTTTCTTTCACACTTTTTGTCTCGCTAGGGCTCATACTATTGCTCTCTGAGGCCCTACTTCACCCATATTCGCCCCATCTCTTGATCTATTTGAAGGAATTTCTTTCCCTCTCTCCTAGGTTGTCTAACATTACCTATTTCTCTCTGTGCTCATCCTCTCTTTATCTAGCCCCTAACACAGCTCCACGCAACACAATCTACCATCTCTGGCTTCTTTAATTTTCTCTGCACAACGTATTTTGATGATGTTTAACAGAAAGAGAACTTATTGTTTTTCAGTGATCCTTAACAAATTAAAAATGTATATGCTCTCTCTCGTGGCTCAGCTGCCTGTCTCCCTCATTCTCAAGGGTGCCTCATTTGCTTTTGTGGGTCTCTTTCACTCTTTATGTGACTCTCTGGGTTTCTCAGGCTCCTTTTATACTTTCTCTTTGGGGTTTTCTTTCACCTTTTGATCTTATATTCTTTCATACGCCAGATTTTCTTTTCCTAAGTGCAAATTAATACATTTTCCACAGCTCTAATCCTGTTTCTCACATGCACACATTTGTGCTCTTTAAAGATTACTTTTTTCCTCTCTGTTTATATATCCACATCTCGGGGTGCTTTCTGGTTTCTCAGATTTGTGGTCTTATATTTTGCTGTTACTCTCAAACACTGTAAACTTTTTTCACTCTCCTTTGGTTTGCGGAACTCTCTGATAACCCTCTTTACCTCAAGGAACCTCTTATAATAAAGGGTTTCTTTGTTCTGTATTTCTACAGTCTCAAAGGCATTACTGAACAAATTTACCAATCTCAAAAAGATTAAACTAAAATTTGGCCTAGTTGAGATTTAAATTCATGAACAACAGATCACAAAACATGTCTTCTCATCTCACTGTATCTTCTCTCTCACTTTCGCCCTCTCTCAAGGTCTTCTTCTTTACTTAGTTCTCTCACCCTTCGTCTCTCTTTCTCTCTCTCTCTGCCTCACTTATTCTCATTCTTTCCATTTATCTCCTTCTCATTATCTTGCTCCTTCTCTGTTTTACTTTCTGTTTTCCTCCCTCTCTCGTTCTTCACCCCCTATGCTCTGCTTCTCCTGTTACCTAATTTTTTCTCTGGCTCGTCAGATATGTTTCCTCTTATATTGCTACACTTCTTAAGCACAGGTTTCCCTTCTCCCATTTTCCTGCACTGACGGATGCGCTCTCAGCTCTAATTTCATCTTCCACTCTGTCCCTTATATTTCTCTCTGAGAGTTCAGACTTCTTTATGTGTAGACATCTCACTTTGCACTTGAGAATGAAACTATAAAATAAGGTTAGAATCCCATACAGGAGTAATATATTAAATAACTCCAAGGGCTGCATCGCCTCATGGATAGGCAAAATTCTAATATAACACTGTGTATAGGTTTTAACAACATAATGCCATCTGAAAAATACAAATTGCAGCATTTTTGCCCCTATATTCAAATATGCACTGGCCGGCGCTTTGTGTTCTTGGGTCCTCTGAAGTGTTTACCATGGAGCTCGGGTCAAGGAACCCTTCTCCAGCACAACTGCAGTCTCTACATGGACTGCTGTGAACCTAAGCACATGTATTACATTGTGTTAAAGAGCTCTGGCATCCCCCAAAAAATGGAAAAAACTTTGCTCCCCAGGAGAGACTATATGTACAGACAACAAACTTTAATTTAATGTCAGTAAGTTTCTAAGTTTCGAGAACAAGAACCTTCGTTCACCCTGGAAAATCACTTTGTCTTCCTTAGATGTGTTTATTTCAACTCTCCACTACTGGTTCATTTTTATAAGTTCTTATAGATTTTAGGGGAAAATATGCATATAGCAATTGAGCTTGGGAGTGGTGAGCAGGGCCGGCTTTAGGGCAGTGTAAGTGCTGCGGCCGGACTAGGTGCTGACCTGGAGAGGGGCACTGTACTCAGGAGAGGCGCTGAGCTTGGCAGCTTCTTACGATTTACAAAACACCTGCTGCAGAGTTCCTTATGCATCTAGTTTCCAGGCAGCAATAAAAATGTCAAGATAACTCTTGTGATTAATGTTCCTGCTAGAGAGAAAGAGATTGGAATTTTGTCTCCTCGGTGGCAATTTTGACTCGCCATAAAGTAGCACAGAGGGTTAATATGCCTGCTGCAAAAAACAGATCGATATTTTATTAGGCTAGGTGAGTGGATTAGTAAAGCCAGCCTATAACAGTGCTTTAAAAGAAATGAAATGTATGTGTGAGAGGGGCTATGGAGAGATGAGGGGCACTTTTGCCAGATAACAGTGAGGGCATCCGAGGAGGAGGTCATTGGAGGAGGGGCGCCAAAAAAGACTGTGGCACCGGGCACCACCAGAGCTAAAGCCGGCCCTGGTGGTGAGTGATGAACTGAAAGCATTGCATGTGCTGAAAGTGCTTACCCTGCCTTCTCGGCACCTCCTCTAAGGTGTCTTGATTATGAACTGCTCTGTCATTGGATGGCTGATGCTGTGCCACTCACTTATAAAGCATCATAACTCCTGACAAGCATCCTGAGCCCCATCGCGACACAGCCCCTCAGAAATAATCTAAAAATTAAACCACTGATCATCTCTGATGCCTATCTGCGGCTGGTCTGTTTTTTTTTCTATCTTCCCTTCCAGATTCTTTCCCTCCAGCGAATGGAAACAGTGAGGTTGGTGTGGGGCAGATATGAGGAAAACACATGTCTGAGGAGCCAACCAGTAAAATAAATGCAGTCTAGTCAGGCAAGATGCCCCCCTCCTCGCTCCTGAACCCTGGTGCCACTGCACTGGCTGTACCACTGATAGCTCTGCCCCTGATTTTGTATCTTCCAATGCGGCCCAGCAGAGTCCTGCAACTGGAACTGCGAAGCTTCTCCTACCCCAGTCAGCACTTATTTTTCTTCGAAGTTTTATATAGCCCAAACTTAACCTGAAGACGTCAGTTATCAGAGCACTTTACATGAGCACCAGTTGCATTACATAAGGACACATTCATTTTTGTTAGGCACTGGGAAATTAAGTGATTTACCCAGAATCACAGGATGTTGAGCGTTGTTGCCGAGACTCGAACCCGGTTCCCCAGATTTGAGGTCATCGATTCTGTGTCGGGATGGCCTACCCTGACTATCTTTGATATATATCTGTGGTGTACTATGTTTTTCCAGTAACTATCGTATTGTCATCTTTGGAAGAATTCAACAGCATTCTGAAATTTACTGATCTTTCAAGCAGGCATTAGTCAGTTTTTACTTGCAAGAGAGTGTCTCAGGCGGGGTGTCCACCCCTTTCGGTATTTTGAATAGCATGTAATGTTCAGCGTGCGCCCATTTCTTTACAACCATGAGCAATACTTCTGTGGAGAAGGCTTCTGAAGCCTTCTACCCCATGGCCATCATTCTTTTTGCTAGCATAAAGGCCACGTAAATGAATTTGCTTATGTTTTTTAATTTTTTAACCTGATATGGGTCAAATGTCACCATATGTCAACATGCAAGCAGGACGAAAATCACGATAATGTAAAGGATATTAACAGAGTAAACATGCCTTTTGTCCCTTTGCTATCAGTTGTTTGGATGATGAATACATAAAAAACACACCACATTTCTTTGGGAAACCGCAGCGAAGGGTCTCTGTATTCCATAAAACCACTGTCCAGATTGATAAACAAATCAATGTAGAACAGCAGCAAGTGTGAGAAGCTGTGAGAGGAGGAGAAAAAGAATGGAGGATGGATGTACAAAGAAAATAACAGAGGAATGATTACCAAAGTTCGTGAAAGCTTTTGTACCATCTTTTGCTGTCAAAACACTGCTTCCTCCCTCTGGGGAATACTCTCTCTGAGAGTCCCCACCCCCAGCCTTTTTCCAGGCCTGGCTTGTGGCTCTGACTGAAGAGAAACAATGTAAGTTGATACTTTGTTTCTCTTCAGTCCTAGGTCAGCAGCGCGAGGCGCTCAGAGCAGACTGCACACTGCAGCTGCTTTAGAGCAAGAGATTGAGACACACAGCTCTCTACAGATGAGATGAGGGGGCCCCCTTCACCTACTGAAGACTGGGTGCCCCCCCCGCACCGTGGGGGCTGCAGGGGTGTTTGTTACACCCCTGGTGGGTAAGCAAAACATAAACTTTATTACCCGCAAAGTCATGTAAATTTCACCCTTCGTGATGGCAGGCAGTTTTCTCGAACTTGTCACTGCCTAAAGTCCCGCTCCTTAAATGTCAGGGTTTCAAGTTCTGAGAACGTGCAATGCGTGGATTCCAAATGGTAGTCAACCAATGAGACCGCCCGTGGAAGCCAAAGTCATAGGAATGGTTGGTTATTATAGCTCCACACCCTCCTTTGTTAGGTCAAGGTTGAAAATATGATGATTCTCCTTCCTGTTCTTCTGTTTGTCCTGCTCGGTGGCACATTCCTCTCAGGGTATTCTGATTGGCTGAGTTGCATCCTTCCATTGTTTACTTGTGAGGGGACACTTGGACTGTTTTTTAGGTCTGAATTGACAGTGTGGCTGTCTGAAAGGCATGTTGTTACCAATTCTTTAAACTACACATAGGGTAGGTACTCTTTGGCTCCACATGGAGGATTAGTATTCTTTCACCTAATATTCTCTCAACTAATCAGATAATTGATTTTTTGCACTGTACAAAAAATGTTTAAAAATTTCAATTGGATTGTGTCTCATGTTGAATAACCACTTTTTTAGGCCTCACAGTGACCAGAATTGCCATTTTTACAGATTTTACCTCCTACTCGGAAGCTCCTATTTTGAACGATTTCAAGCAGGTAAATGTCTGTAAACACAGTCATTTTAGTTCCAAAAGTGACAATTCACATGCAATAGTTATTTACAGTTCAAAGATTAAACATTAAAAATTCACCATTACTGACCATCTGGGGAAAGTGCAATACGTCCGGGGTCATCGTTTTTCATCATAAAATTAATTTTTTCGCCTGTACAAATAATCATTCATAATGTCAATTGGATTGTGCCTTATGTTGAATAACCACTTTTTAAGACCTCACAGTGACTAAAATTGCAATTTTTACAGACTTTTCCTCCTACGCAGAAGCTTCTATTTCGACCAGTTTCGGGCATGAAAATGACTCTAAACACACTATTTTTTAGTTACAAAAGTGATCATTCCCATGCAATAGTCATTTACAGTCAAAATAATAAATATTAAAAAATGACCATTTCTGACCATCTGGAGAAAGTTCGACAGGTCCGGGGTCATCGTTTTCCATCAGAAAAATGATTTGTTGGACTGTTGAAAAAATGATTTAAAATGTCAATTGGGTTGTGCCTCATTTTGAATAATCACTTTTTAAAGCCTCACAGTGACCAAAATTGCCATTTTTACAGACTTTTCCTCCTACTCAGAAGCTTCTATTTGGACCAATATCGGGCATGAAAATGTCTCTAAACGTACTTATTTTAGTTCCAACAGTGATAATTCACATGCAATAGTCATTTACAGTCAAAATATTAAACATTAAAAAATTTCCATTTCTGACCCTCTGGAGAATGTTCAACAGGTTTTTCATCAGAAAATTGATTTTTTAGGCTGTAGAAAAAATGATTCAAAATGTCAATTGGATTGTGCCTCATGTTGAATAACCACTTTTTAAAGCCTCACGGTGACCAAAATTGCCATTTTTACATACCTTTCCTCCTACGCAGAAGCTTCTATTTCGACCAGTTTCGGGCATGGAAATGACTCTAAACACACTGGGCCCGATTCACAGAACTAACTTAAGACAAAATCCTAAACTTACTACCATTTTGGTATTCACAGAAGGCACTTACTCATTTTGGTATTCACAGAAGGCACTTACTCATTTCGGTATTCACAGAAGCTAGGAGTCCTAACTTTAGGACTCCTAAATGCCTTCTGTGAATACCGAAAGTCTTAAAATTAGGATTTTTCTCAGTTTAGTAGTAGTATAGTTAGGACTCCTAACTTTAGGACTCCTAAATGCCTTCTGTGAATACCGAAAGTCTTAAAATTAGGATTTTTCTCAATTTAGTAGTCCTAAATTTAGGACTCCTAACTTTAGGACTCCTAAATGCCTTCTGTGAATACCGAAAGTCTTAAAATTAGGATTTTTCTCAGTTTAGTAGTAGTATAGTTAGGACTCCTAACTTTAGGACTCCTAAATGCCTTCTGTGAATACTGAAAGTCTTAAAATTAGGATTTTTCTCAATTTAGTAGTCCTAAGTTTAGGACTCCTAACTTTAGGACTCCTAAATGCCTTCTGTGAATACCGAAAGTCTTAAAATTAGGATTTTTCTCAGTTTAGTAGTAGTATAGTTAGGACTCCTAACTTTAGGACTCCTAAATGCCTTCTGTGAATACCGAAAGTCTTAAAATTAGGATTTTTCTCAATTTAGTAGTCCTAAATTTAGGACTCCTAACTTTAGGACTCCTAAATGCCTTCTGTGAATACCGAAAGTCTTAAAATTAGGATTTTTCTCAGTTTAGTAGTAGTATAGTTAGGACTCCTAACTTTAGGACTCCTAAATGCCTTCTGTGAATACCGAAAGTCTTAAAATTAGGATTTTTCTCAATTTAGTAGTCCTAAATTTAGGACTCCTAACTTTAGGACTCCTAAATGCCTTCTGTGAATACCGAAAGTCTTAAAATTAGGATTTTTCTCAGTTTAGTAGTAGTATAGTTAGGACTCCTAACTTTAGGACTCCTAAATGCCTTCTGTGAATACCGAAAGTCTTAAAATTAGGATTTTTCTCAATTTAGTAGTCCTAAATTTAGACTTAGGACTACTAAATTGAGAAAAATCCTAATTTTAAGACTTTCGGTATTCACAGAAGGCATTTAGGAGTCCTAAAGTTAGGAGTCCTAACTATACTACTACTAAACTAAGAAAAAACCTAATTTTAAGACTTTCGGTATTCACAGAAGGCATTTAGGAGTCCTAAAGTTAGGACTCCTAACTTCTGTGAATACCGAAATGAGTAAGTGCCTTCTGTGAATACCAAAATGAGTAAGTGCCTTCTGTGAATACCAAAATGGAAGTAAGTTTAGGATTTTGTCTTAAGTTAGTTCTGTGAATCGGGCCCACTAATTTTAGTTACAAAAGTGATAATTCCCATACAATAGTCATTTACGGTCAAAATATTCAATATTAAAAAATGATCATTTCTGACTATCTAGAGAAAGTTCGACAGCTCCGGTGCCATCGTTTTCCATCAGAAAATTGATTTTTTACACTGTAGAAAAAATGATTCAAAATGTGAATTGGATTGTGCCTCATGTTGAATAACCACTTTTTAAAGCCTCACAGTGTCCAAAATTGCAAATCTCCTACTCAGAAGCTTCTATTTCGACCAGGAAAATGACTCTAAACACACTTATTTTAGTTCCAAAAGTGATAATTCACATGCAATAGTAATTTACAGTCAAAAGATTAAACATTAAAATAGTACAATTTCTGACCATCTGGAGAAAGTTCGACAGGTCCGGGTTCATTGTTTTTCATCAGAATTTTTTTTTTTTTGACTGTAGAAAAGTGATTCAAAGTGTGAATTGGATTGTGCCTCATGTTCAAAACCCACTTTTTAAAGCCTCACAGTGACCAAAATTGCAATTTTTACGGACTTTTTCTCCTACTCAGAAGCTTCTATTTCGACCAATTTTGGGCAGAAAAATGACTGTAAGCACACTTATTTTAGTTCCAACAGGGATAATTCACATGCAATAGTCATTTACAGTCAAAAGATTAAACATTAAAAAATGATAATTTCTGACCATCTGGAGAAAGTTCGACAGGTCTGGGGTCATCGTTTTTCATCAGAAAGTTGATTGTATGGACTGTAGAAAATATTATTCAAAATGTCAATTGGATTGGGCCTCATGTTGAATAACCCCTTTTTAAAGCCTCACAGTGACTTAAATTGCCATTTTTACAGACTTTTCCTCCTACGCAGAAGCTTCTTTTTCGACGAATTTCGGGGAGGAAAATGACTCTAAACACACTTATTTTAGTTCCAAAAGTGATAATTCACATTTAATAGTCATTTATAGTAAAAAGATTACACATTAAAAATTATCATTTCTGACCATCTGGAGAAAGTTTGGCAGGTGCGGGGTCATCGTTTTTCATCAGAAAGTTGATTTTTTTTGGACTGGACGAAAAAAGATTCAAAATGTCAATTGGGTTGTGCCTCATGTTAAAGACCTTGTTTTGCCCTGTGGATTTTCATTTTAGCATTTTATTGCATTAAAAAGGCGCAGCAGTATGTTTTAGCATGCATCTTTTGCCTGGCTTCTTTTATAGGCCTTTTGTCAGTTCATTGTTTCCCAGGCCTCCTGTTTGTTGCTTGTGATTTGTGAGTGCCCATGTGGCTGGTGGCCTTTTCTGGTGGGAGTTATTAGTGTGCTGCTTTTGCCATATATAGGCCTGCATGGTATTCCTTTGTGGCCTAGACTTCCTGTTGTGGGCCTGGCCATGAGGCTTGCGGCCATTTTGAAGGCAGGCAGTGTGTTTTTTGCAACAGGCCTGCATTGTCTGTTTTCTGTTTCTTGTAGTTGGGTGGGCCTGGCCATGTGGCTGGTGGCCATTTTGAAGCCTAGGCCTGCAAGCTTGTGTGGCCTTGTCTGCCCACGGGCCTGCTTTCATCCAGTAGGCTCAGAACAGGTAGCCACAGGTGCATTAAACAAGTGTTTATCTGTGTGTTCTGTTGAATTTAAACATCATTTAGGGCATGGATGGCATTGGATTGAGTTGGGAAATGTGTTTTTGGGGGGTATTTCTGTTTTTGGTTGTGTGTTAAAGAAATGCCTTTGTTGTGTGTGCCTGGTGTGTTGGTGTGCACCCTGCAGACCTTGTTTTGCCCTGTGGATTTTCGTTTTTGCATTTTATTGCATTAAAAAGGCACAGCAGTGTGGTTTAGAATGCATCTTTTGCCTGGCTTCTTTTATAGGCCTTTTGTCAGTTCATTGTTTCCCAGGCCGCCTGCTTGTTGCTTGTGATTTGTGAGTGTCCATGTGGCTGGTGGCCTTTTCTGGTGGGAGTTATTATTAGTGTGCTGCTTTTGCCATATGGGCCTGCATGGTTTTCCTATTGGCTTACTGCTTCCATCCATCCCCTTTGCCAGCAGCAGCTCCATTCCATTCCATTTGTATTTTGGTTGTTCCTATTCTTTCCTATCCTTCCTGAGAACGTAGTGTGTACACTGTACACAGTAAGTAGTATACCATAGCCCTTGTTGCCAAAGTCTCACAAATGGCTTCGCTATATCTTTTATTTGTTTGTTTGTACTAGTAGTAATTGAACCACAACAACAAATGCAGCATTTCACTGATGTTCTTCTCCTGGCTTATTTGCTTTTAGGTGCACAAAAAGTCAGAGGAGGAGGTAACTATCAACATCATCCGTTGTACTGCCATACAGAAGTCCTGCTGCGTAGCACATCACATCCACGTGTGACCACAGACATCTCTGCAACTTGTGCACCTGCGTCCTGTCTGACATCTGAAGAAGATGGCCACAAAGAAAGGTACCAGGTCCTCCAGTACCAAGAAAGTTACCGGTGAGAAGAAGGAACAGAAAAAGCAAGAGGCACTAACCACGACTGGTGTGCCGGCAAATGTGTTTTTTGGGACCAAAAAAATTACGCCTGTAGCAGCGTTGTCCGGCTGGAACCAAGCTGGGAGAAGCACCTCAGCACCAGCGGGCCAACCCCACCAATCTTGGCCCAAGCCCATGAGTGTCGCAGAGGTAGCCAGTCTACTAACGAGCAGCGATGTTGAAATGTCATTATCGCAAAGTAGTACACAATCAATGCAGGCGGAAACTCAGCAGATAAGTCTGCAGCAGCAGGCGGAGCCGCAAGAACAGCAGCAGCCGCAAGAACAGCCACAACAACAGCCCACAATAGTAGTTGTTCCTCCTGAAGTAGGGGCATTTCAGGAAATCGAGCTACCTGCACACAAAGAGGGGCAAGCCACTGTTTCAGAAGATCCATTGTCTTCCAGACCCGCAGCAAGGAAAAGGAGAGTTAGTCCATCATCATCTTCTTCAAGCCCCGCTTCTGATGATCTTGATGCCACTTGGAAACCACCAACTCAGTCTGAAAGTGATGCACACCACAAGACAAGGCTAGTGAAAAGGAAGGTTCCAGAAAGCCTTAGAGTTGTGGAGGTAGATGAACAAGAGGGGGGTGATGATGATGACGAGCCAGTCATCACAGACATCACTCCCGGCCCAAAGGATATGGAGACCAACATTATTACCCTATCCAAAATGGCTGCAAGGGATGTAGCACGGATACCACCAACACAGTTAACACCACCACGACCTCCAGCTTCCATATCTTCATTTGCAAAGTAAAGGCAGGGACCTACATCCAGCTCAACCACCACCTCAGTAGGTAGTGGTAGAAGTCACAGTGTAGCTGCACAGAGTCACATTCCAAGCACACCCTCCAGTTCATCTGATATTGAAAGTGGCACATCCAGCAGCACCAGAAAGTTCTTCTCCCAAGTTTGGGACTTCTTTTCGGTTAGCAGTAAGGAGGAGAACATTGCTATATGCTCAATTTGTTGACATGCTGTTAGGCGGGGTAAGCTTGGTACAAACTATGGTACCGGAGGCCAAACAAGTCATCTCAAAATATACCACACTATCGTGTGGGAGGCTCACCTACTTCGCTTAGAACAAAGTAAAACTCAACCCATTGGTGTTGGGCATGAAGAATCAGGGGACGATATTATCGCGGTGGAAGGTGAACAAGAGGGAGACATTTCTAGCCCTATCCCCAGTAGTGTAGTGGTACCGCCCACATCCTCCTCAGCAACATCTCAGTGGCACCACAGTAAAAGTCAGAGTCAGTCTGAGACATCAAGGCGACCGAGTAGTACTGCAATGAAACAAAGTGTGTCATTGAGCCTAACTGGGTTAAAGAAAACAACTGCACCACAAAGGAAAATAATCCAGGCTACCATTGACAGCATGTTTAGGTTGGAGGGGCAGTACCAACGCAACCACCCAACGGCACGGTTGTATAATGCGAATCTGGCTAAAATGTTAGCGCTGGACCTTCTCCCTTTTTTATTTGTGGAAGAGGTGGGTTTCCTTGAATTTGTGTCAACCATCTGCCCTAAATGGAAGGTTCACAGCCGGTCCTATTTCGCAAGAGTTGCTGTTCCAGCACTACATCATGATGTGCTGGAATTGGTTGGACAAGCTTTGCAGCAGAGTGCTGTTCACAAAATCCACCTATCAACAGACATGTGGACCAGTTGCCAAGCCACTGATTACATGTGCATCCCTGCACACTGGGTCTCATTTGTGGGGGTTAGAGATAAGCTATCTGAAGTAGGTGCTGTTGACACAGCTGAGATTTTTAAAGCTACTTGGAAACATACAACTGTATCCATGTTCGCCATGGAGAAATCTCATACTGCTGTAAACATATTGGAAGAGTTTCACAGCAAGGTTTTTGAAAGGCTGCGCCCAAGAGGGCTTAAGATTGGTTTTGTTTCCACAGATAATGGCAGTAATGTACTTAAGGCCATGGAGCTTGGTTCCTATTTCATGGTTCCGTGTTTGGCACACTGCAATAACATTATTGTTCAAGACCTTCTGAAAAAAGAAGCCATAGTCAGCAACTTACTGACCCCCTGCCGAAGAATATGCACTCATTTCAGTCATTCTATTAAAGCTCGGAAGCAGCTGAGGATCATTCAACGTGACTATAGAATGCCAGTCAAAGCACTCATCCAGGAGGTGGCAACACGTTGGTTCTCAACTTATTACATGCTTGACCATCTGTTTGAGCAATACAGGCCAATCAATGAATATGTAATGCGAAGAGGGGATGCTACTGTGAAAGGCATGACCCTTCAGATGGACCAATGGTGCCTAGTTAAATGCCTGACTGAGATGCTTCTTCCTTTCGAGGTCTTCCCATGTGAAGTCAGCAAGGAGGACTGTACTATGAGCCAAGCTAAAACAACAGTTCCAACCAACCATCATCTTGTCTGTTTTGCTATGGGCCAAGCTATCCCATTGTTGCAAATGCTAGCTGAAGGAGGTGTCTGAAGTATACAAAGATGTAGAGGAAAAAAAAGAAGCATATGAGTTGGTGGAGAGCTTAGCCCGTCAATTAGCTGACAATACAAGGGTGCAAAATAAGATTTTGTCACAAAAACATTACATTTGTGCCACAATTCTGGATCCACTGACAAAATGGGCACTGAAGACATTAATTTATTTTTCAGAAATGGATGTTGCCCGGTACAAAACTTGGATAGCTGAGTCAGCGAGTAAGTTGGAAAATGAATGGCTGTTAATTAAAAGCCCGCTAGATAAACCCACACCAAGTACTGCAGCAGGGCATCCGGTGGCAAGTTCAACTTCGGAGCCTGAGGGCAGTGCGTTTGGCTCAGAACACTCACCAACACTATCGACAACAGCAAGAACTGGATCATTAGGCCCAGGAAAATCGTTACAGGATTGGTATTTACAGCAAGGCATTGGTAAGTCCAGTGCTGATGCAAGGAGAAAAGAGCCTGAAAAAAGTTTAGCACTCCTGATCATTGAGCGGATGGTCCAGGTCTATCTGGACGACCCAACAGAGGTGTACATTGATCAAAACCCATTGCGGAATTGGTATGGGAAAAGGGGCCAATAGTCACTGCTCAGCAGGCTGGCGATAAACTATCTGGCTTGCCCTGTCGCAAGTGTCTCTTCTGAATGTGTTTTCAGTGCTGCTGGTTCCATTGTAACAGTGAGAAGGACTAGTCTCTCGCCCAAAAATGTGGAGAGGTTAACCATGATCAAAATGAATCAGCACTTTATACCACCGAATTACACAATACATGAATCAAGGGAGGAAGAAGAGGACAATGGCTCAGGTGACGGATGTGGTGTGTTAGATGATGATTACCAACTTCTGGTTGAACCCCCAGAGTTTGAGGATGAGCTATACTTCCCTGACCATTAGGCTTGCACTTCTTACTGTCTTCCTCCCTTATTTTCTTTTATTTGTGTGTCTGTCTTTCTGGTTAGAAACTTCGAATCACAACAAATCCATCACCACCGTCTTCTAATTGTTTTATTGCCATATACAAGTTTCATCTGTCTGCATATCACAGTACACTCCACCGAATCCTGCTTCTCCGTCCTCCTGAATCTCCCTAAATCCATTGCCCTCAAGAAGACAGATGATGATTGGATGATGCAAAATAGAAGAAAAAAGAAAATATTTCCTAGTCCCTCCAAAAGAAGTGGAACATGATTGATGATGACTACTATAGCTATCCTCCTTTCTCATCCGAGGGAGACTGCCCATTAACTGAAGATGAGAAGGAACAGGTAATGAATGGTCCCATGCATTGGACGCTGACTGAGTGATTTTGTTGTTATTTGTTGTGCATGAAGTTACTTCATTGTGTACTTTATGTAATAATCTACACACTAAAAGTAACTCAAGTCCCTTTTCCCTTCTTGTATTTTTAATAACAAATTTGTACTTCTACTGCAGGCCTATACATTGCATTTTGAATATAGGAAGGGGACTCACTTGGTACACTGTAGACTGAGTTGAACAACACCATCATGATGACCACAGTGACACAGTATCTTTACAGTCACTCAGTACACGGATCGGAGATGATTGATGGAATAAGTCAGGGCGTTTCATGAGCGGCATAAAAGGTAAACAAGTAAACAACAACCACAGCAGACCTAAATGTCTGTGTAGTGTTGGAGTCAAGTGTAGCGGTGGTATGACTGCGGTGCATTGATTTAGTCACTTAAATTGTAAAATGCTATGTTGCTGGATATGTGCTTTGTCCAACTCTTTCAAAAAATGTACGCTAAATGGAGGATGTGCAAAGGGTGCTGTCACCGTGGGCCTGCTCTGTCCTGTTGGTGTTGTAGGTTAATGCTGGAAACAGACTAGAGTAGAGATGATGCATCCATGCCCCCTCGGAAAGTGTTCTTGTTGCACTACACAATAATTTGTGCATTTTTTTCAACTTGGTTTCTCAATATCCCTTTGGTTTTTGCATCTACAATTACAGGCCTGGACTTACCCTGTGCTATACTTGGTAAAACAATGCACACTTACCCTACCAATGAATCTACATCTGCCAGGCATGCAGTGGCATCACCCAAGATTGATGGACGGAGCATCCATGGAAGGGAGGACCAAGAGGAATGCCGATATTCAACTCCTCATTTGACCAGGATAACACAGTAACAATATCAACTTCGATTCATTTTTCTGTCTACAATCATTACAACAGTGTGTTCTTGTTGTTATTATTATTATTATCCTTAGGTTTGCTCTCTGTTTATAATTCATCCCTACAGATATTTTAAAATTTTCTTCGCTATCTGTGAAAGTAAGCCCGGTAACACTGAACACAAACTGTATGTAATCTGGGTCTCCTTATCATCATCATGCATGCATTTCCTTTTTCTCCATTAACATATTGATATGGATATGGTAGTCTACAAAGATTCTGTCGTTTGTTGTTTGTTCATGCGTACTGTTTTTCTTTCTCGAACCTTTCCCCAAACCCCCCTTCCCAACCATTCAACAAACAAACCCTAACCCTCTCCCCCCAGGCTGTGTGACTTATTGAGGTATGACTAAATTAAATGTACACCAATAATTTATCACACTCTTGCTGGGGCAGATGTGGCAAAAGCAACAGTACTTCAATTTCAAGGCAGGGCGGGATCTCTTCTTCTGCTTGCCCACCCATGAGCAGTATATTTGTGAGGTAATGTTTTTACCAAAGGAACATAATACATCAGTAATGCCGGCATTGATTGGATTAATGGATTTGCTGTCATCCTCCTCCACAGCACTAACAGTTACGCTTGTGTCCAGTGTACTGTAGGCCTAGTCAAGTGACTTGACACAACTAGAGTTTACAACTCTGTGTACTACTAGGCTATCCCCACCACCATTATGTTTTGTTGTATTTTTGCATATTATTGTTTGGCAGTAAGTTCTGTACTGTTCTTCATTCTACTCCTCCTCGAAGAGTCACTCATTGAGGGGTGCCACATCCAGGGGTGGGGGAATCATATCGCCCGACGCCCGAACCATGTTGATTTTTATGACGGGCAAGAAGATTTACTGTCTATTTTGTCCGACGGACAAGTAGAGATTAACTCACATCAATAATAAACGATCTGTGAGCTGTGTGAGTTAAATGCTTAAATTGGTGGCTTCGGAGAGGAGACGCTAGTGCTAGCGAAACCGCGCGAGGCTCCGAGCTGGGCGGACTGGACAGTCAACAAACCCGGGCAGAGAACACTGCGCTGGGAGCCGCACGCCTGGGAAGGGAGAGGAGGTAAGTGTGTGTGTGTGTTTGAGGGGGGGCGGAAACTACGAATTAGAATTAGTTCTGGAAGAAAGTGCGAGGATAAGAGGAGAGAGGAGTAGCCCAAAAAGGGACTAAACGATGGACAGAGCACGAGATGCGAAAACAAAAGACGGGAGGCCGGTAAGAGAGGAAAAGGGTAATACGGGTGGTGGGGACAAAGGTGAGGCAGAGCAGAAGAGGGGCAAGGAAAAACCGCAAAGGAGGGAACACAGGATAAAACGATAAGTGGAGTGAAAACGTAACGGGGGCCGAGCGAGAGAGAGTGAGGGAGGGAGAGAGAGAGTGAGGGGGAGAGAGAGAGAGTGAGGGGGAGAGAGAGAGAGTGAGGGGGAGCACGTGAGGGAGAGCACGCGTGGAGGCCTTCGGAACAAAAGCGCTCCTACATTTTAGCAAAAAGTTCCTTTTGGAAAGAGTGTTTGCCTCCGAAGCAGGGGTATTCTTGCACCGTGAGACTGTGGGGGAGGAGTAACACACAGGTGTATTCCTGCAAAGGTACATACTCCACAGGGAGTATTCTTGCACAGGGAGTATCTCGTTTACAGCAAGGCTGGAAGTGGGAAGCACAATATTCACCCCTGTGCGACTAAGAAAGGCGCTCGCTCGCTGCAGAGTATCCGTTCCCCCGAGGGCACACAGGGGTATTCCAGCGCAGTAAGAGGCTGGGGAGGGGTTGCTGGAGCATCCTTTCATAGTAAGGGGTGGAGGAGTAACTAGAGGGTCCTTTCACGGTGGAGGGCAGCTTATCCTTTCACATGGAGTTGTACAAACATGAGTAACCCAGTCTGGTCCATGTTACTGGCGGGCTTGGCAGGCCCGGCAGCTCAAATGCAGATTATCGGCACTTCGGATGTTTTCCGCCCTGCAGATCAAATGACGACCAGAAAGAGCCACTCTCTACAATCCCACCAAAGTCGTCACGTAACTCTGGGAACGGGTGGAGGGTCTCTGCTGTCTGAAGCTCCTCACAAATGAGGAGAACATGAGGGCATCGTCCAGGGCCAGGGGAGACTGAAACCCGGCATAAGGAAATGGATATGCAGCATGTAACAGCATAGCGGGGGGCGGCGCCCCCGCCTCTGCTCTCACATGAGAAATCGCCTACACCCCTCCCCCCCTTTTCAGCGCGGCCGCAGGGACGGGAAAGGCACAGACCGCCACGGGAAACGGAGTAACACTGATCTGACTGGCTTCAACTAAGGCTCTGGACTGCAGCCTTCCATTGAGGGTTTCTTTACTGTGACTGGTGGCCAGAACTAACTACTGATGCTGGTGTTGAGAGCGCGCCTCCCCCCAACGACTTTTACAACCGGCAAAATGGTCAATCTACGGGTCAGCCCGGAGCCGTGGTTACACTGGGAACATCCAGGGGATGCACGCTAGAGGAGCAGCAAGCAGCACACAAATAGTCACTAAAGCGGGTACGCTGCAGAGGGAGTTGCCCTGTCTTCCCTCTACATGCAAGTCTCAGGTCAGTGTGTCATACATGCCAACATTTCAGAAGAGCAAAGTGGGACATTTTTTTAGAAAAAAAATCGGGAGAATGGGGCCTTGAATCGGGTTACTGTCATGTATGGGCTTTGAAAGTGAGCTGCTGCAGCATCGGACATTTGAAACGCAAATGCACTTTTTTTTCTTACCTTTCAGAAGCATGGAGTGCAATGGCAGGCAGAGTTAGGGTAACGCAAGTGTTGTGTACTGGCCTGGCAAGTTGCTGGCAGTGCATACACCAACCCCCCCTAGTGTGTGTAAGCCCGGGCTGAGACAGCTTCCCGGGTACACACACAGCCGCCTCAGAGTACTTCAGAGGTCTTTAAAAGACCATTTGCTTGTTAATCCGGCTTTGTTGGGTTTTCACCCCTTCTAGAGCCCCCGCATCGCCACTCTGACTATTGCTGAAAGAATTAGCACGTTACACATTACCAAGCCCTGTCAGCTGAAACCCCGAGGACTCAGGCTTCTGGATGCTTGAATCGGGAGGCAGGAGACTAGCCTTGAAATCGGTAGTCAGGAGGGTTGGCATGTCTTTTTTCATTTATTTTTTTGTCCGGTGTGTATTCTGTTGTGACGGCCCCTCATGTTAATACTACCCCTTCTAATCCTGATAATAACATTGCATTTTGCTGCGGTGCCTGCACTAAGCCCCTCATTGGCTCATCCCGCCCCGTAATTATAACCACTTTAGCTTGGTTTAAGTCTAGTCTCTGGCTCTGAGAGAGGGGTAAAACTCATATATATGCAGTCCCTGGCTTGGCTAGTCAGTCTTATTGTTCCCTCTACGTATATTGCTCAGCTCAACAGTGGCTCAGACAGGAATTATAGTCCTGGCTCACGAAAAATTAACTAAGGATGCCACAGGTGGGCTTAAGGCACCTGTTGATTCTCTTGATTGTGGGGACAGGTTATTTTCGTTATCTGATGTTTCAGAGGCTTCTGGGCCGGAAGATGAAGTGGCAGTTACAAGCTCTGCAGTCTCAGAGAATAGCAGCAGTAGCTCACCTGAGAATGAGAGCACCACGGTTAATCCATTGGAAGGGGGATAAACCTTTTAAATCAACTACTGGGTCAAGCAGGAAGCCAGCGGCATCTGCGCTTAAGTGGGACTATTCGGGTAGCAAAAAGTCTCTCATGAGCCACCCCAGTACACATTAATTGATTTCAATATAGCGCATGCTGATTAATCAACTATAATTAAAGCTGCAAAAGTGGCAAAAGTGTGCATTGTATTATATTATAGTCATGTGCTGGGATCTGCAATTTTACAGTGAATGTACACAAAATATGCAGGGAGATATTTAGTATTTTCAATTTCAGTTTGCATTTTTGGCACTTTTGCCCAGAATAATCAAGTTCAGAGCGTGTCCGTTACACTGCGAGTATTGACTGTGTCTTGATTTTGAGGTTATTTGCTTTAAATATATGTAGGTTATTGGGTTTTATGTTTCTGAGGCCCCCTTTTGTTGTGTTTTGCTGTTTATTCTGATTTCCTCAGCCTCTCAGGGTGTTGGCCTACTGCAGACAGGGGTGAAAGATGCTTCTATAAACCAGAATATTGGGGGTTAAACCAAATATCTATTTCTGCCCGGAATAAACCAACCCCTGCCTACTTGCTAAGAAAAGTGAACCCATAATCTTAGATGCCTCCCGTTTGTCTTGTATCTTTCAGTCGTTAGTCGCTATAGTCCCTTCTCATCACATTCATTTTTCCTTCTGCCGCTCACTCCTTGCTTAGCGCCTCAACTCCTGTTCTACAAACCTGACCACCTCTCTTCCCAGCATACTCTTTGCACACTTCCTTGCATTCTTGTACACCACTTTATCACTGTAGGCCCCCCCCATCTCCATTTCGGGTCCCACATATTTCCACTCTATGAACTCACTGCAACCACCATCTGTCTCTTTTCTCATGGCTAGTAAGTCTGCCACCAGTGTCTTTTATGCTACATGCTCACGAGCCACAGCATTACTCTCCCCTAGGGGTATAGAACATGTAGTGAGTTGGAGACAAATGGGCCAAGCATGACACCTGTATTCTGTGTAGTGGATGAATAGGGCATGGAACCTGTGGCCTGTAATGAGAGAGAGAGGGGGATAACACTATTCTGTCTGTATTGAGAGAAATGGGTAACATGAAGCTTACAGTGTGAAGGAACAGAAGCAAAGGGTGATGGGATGGAGCCTATGATGAGTCAGTGGAAGGGTTATGGACTGTAATTGAGAGGAAAGGAGATGTGTTTCGCCTTTATGGTGAGAGGAATGTGGAAGCTTATAGGTTGCTGTAAAGGGATTTGCGTGGTTGCTTACTACTGATGGGCAGAAGCGGAGGGCAACTTTACTTAGGAGGGTGTAACCGATTTAGTAAAAGCAGCAGCTAAATTATTTAGGGTAGTAAAGGGGACAAGTGGATTTTATTACAGGACAAGAACATTTCTGTAGCACTTTGTCCCTTGGACAAGTAATTTTTTTTAAAAATTCCACACCCCTGTGTATCATGCCCGTATCTGCCAAACTGGTATTTATACCTTCCGCCACTCCTCTGTCTTTCTCTGTCATGCATCTCATTTTCCCATTCTGTCAGTGCTTCAAACTGTGTTGGTCCAGGTCTTGGTTCTAGATTCATCATTCTTTCTCTCAAATTTCTCAAAACCGCTAAATCAAACAAACCATGCTCTGGAAATGCTAAAACTCCATCGTTCCTGGTATATTTTAGCCAATTGTCTAACCAAATACAAGTGTGATATCCGTATTTGGCAACCATAAAGGATGCAGGGGTTTTTGGTGGGGGAAGCACCTGTCCTTCCCTAGTCACAATCGGTTTGTCCTTTTTAAACCACTTCTTGATTTTTCCAAACCAGGACTTTTTCTCCTTTTCAGGTGGATCGTAATACATCATTTTATCTTTTCGTGTATCACTAGTCTCTCCTTAGCGACTATTCTGTTATTTTAGCCAATCGTAGCGCGACTCACACTAACGCACCAATCCGGAGCGTCTACGTCACTCTGTAATTCTCCACTCCTGGCGCGACTCACACTAACTCACCAATCCGGAGCGGTTACATTTCTAGCTAAGTGGCCAATCCCAGCGCGGTCTTTCTGACGTCAGCAGCCGCTGCTCTTACTTCGGCTTCTACTGACCCCTCCTTTACAAAAATGTTCTCGGTAAGCTTCTTTCGCTTTTTCTAACTTACAAATCTGTTAGTAACAACATAAAAACGCCATTATCCGCTTCGCTAACCAAGGATAGTTAATGACCTTTCTCACAAGAATTCCGTCTTTCCCGAGAGCAACGCTTACCTCTGCCCTACTACAGAATCGTTACATCCGTTGACAAAGTAGCACATCCCTCTACCTTACCCTTCTAACAAGCATTAACTTACAGTTTCTCCAGAATTAAGACACCTAGTTGGAAACCCAATGCTCCTGAGAAATAAAACCAGAGTTTCACGATTAATCCGAATGCCTTTACATTCACGCACTTTCACACGAGAAAATGTAGTTCATTCACACAGAATTCTGTCTTTCCCGAGAACAGCGAACAGTCTGTCCTAGTACAGAATTATGACACTCGTTAATAAAGTAGCACTTCTCTCTACTTTATCCTTCTATCAAGCTTAGGAAGCACCTATTACCTTTCCAGTAATAAGCGTTATCGGAGTGCCATCTGGACCCCTGGTACCCAAGACCAAAATTTCACAGGTGACCTTTGCTACCATGCACTTCTTTCATACAGGAGATATCTCTAATGGCAACACACGACGATGTTACCGAATCGAACCCAGACAATGCTTCGTGCAACTTCAATCGTCACACGTTTTCCCTGTGTACCTACAGGGCAACAAGAATTCCGTCTTTCCCGAGAGCAGCGCTTACCTCTGCTCTACTACGTAACTGTTACAAACTTCCGACTTCCTACATCCCAGAAGTCGTGCAAACAACATAGAACTCAACGCGACTCAACATAGTGTTAATACATAAACCAATACCTATCCACAATCAATAATCAATAAGCTATTTACAAGCAATAATTACCAAACCAAAACAATAAAAACCATAACTCTGCTACCAAGAAAAACTGCTCCAGCGTGGGGTTTCCTATCCTCCCTTCGTCACAGAACAGATATCATACTAACGCTTTCACTCAATACATTCATTGGTGGGGCCCATAACACCAACACACACACTCTCATTTGGTCTGCTGTTCCTGGAGAGATAGATGTTCCAAACGCTGGTGTGAAAAGAATATCTATTAAAATTCTATTTACATAAACATACACTGAATATCCTTAATCCAGCACATCCTAATCCTGAATCTCTAGATATCCCTTCCACTTTCTCGATGGACCAATTTAGTTGAATTTGGAAAGGTAATTCTAATACTTTTCATTTATATTCAGACGATAATAAATAACCCCACACATTTGCTTGTTAATCAATAAATTTTATCTAATAAATGCAATTTTTTTTAGTAAGGCTTTTAATCAATCCACAGAACATCATAGTTACCTAATCTGGCTATTAGTCGTCCTCTTAGGTCAATCGATTCGTCATGCAACATGCTACAGTCCCAAAGATTGGTATGGACCATAAACGTGTCCGCATCAATCAATGCCCATCAGTCTAATAGTCTTCAGATCATCAGGAAAATGGGCAGCAATATAATCTGTCAAAGATTCAGGAAAACAGCTGTCCTGCAGTGTCACCGTCCTCTCCGTCAGCATACCGTCAGGAAAAAGAAAATCAGCGCAACAAGGAGCGACCCAACTCACTATTCTACCGTCTTTTATAATAAAATTGATAACAAAATGTAGCAAAAGTCAGTTTTTGACACTTCTGATTGGATGGTTAAGATCGTCCGTTTCGGTTTCCCACAGTCTTATGATGTCACACTGTCAGACATGATCCATCCGGTTTAACAGAGATTGTCCATTGTTAAAGGTCTTGGCAGTAGTCCAGTCACGACCTTGTCAGTGTCACAGGCTGTGTGGATCATCTTGAGGCCACTTGTTCAGGAGCCTGGAGCATGCGCACTTAATCGGAAACCTCGTGGAATGGTTGCTGTTTCGTCGTGTCCAAGGGTCAGCCATTTTATCACAGGCCAATTTGGTCAACTTAAGCAAAACAAACACAAAAATTAATTAAACATGGAAATAACGAATAAAATGTTTAACCCTCACTAATTCCCGTATGTGTGTGTAATTATCTAGCATATTGGCGACATTTAAAGCGTTTATACTCACCCAATGATGTCATCTGGTGCAACTTACAATTACCACACAAAAGCAACATATATCATGCAATATTCTATTTTTCTAGTATTAGTATGCGTACGTATATTAGTTTACAAGTTATTTTAGCCATGCAAATGCAAATCCCGCGTGTACTTCATACATTAGTAGGGTTGATTAGATAGCAAACAAACACATTAATACTTAATATAATTAATAGTTTATTCTAATTAGTATGAACATGCAGAATGGGGGGGTATACAACATTTTGTTTTACCCGCTCCATCATGGACACCACACAGGTTTTATAAAAATAAGTATTCTTTATATAGACTTAACACCATAAATGACAAAAATCCACAATACTGTACTCAAAATTGACTTAAAGATGGTAGAATTAACTTAGTTCAAGTTGATGGTAAATTCGACACAGTTCTCCCAAAAGTACCTGGATGCGTAACAAAAAATAAACAAAAGGCTTGCAGCATTGGCGATGCGTCGGTTCCTTGCTTCAGGGGAGACGATGCGTCGCACCTCAATGCTTGCACAGAGTAGGAGATGCGTCTTGATCCTTACTGGAGAGGAAGTGATGCGTAGATTCTCATGCTGCAGCCCGGATGCGATGGGGCAAGATGGCGCCTCGATGCGATGCGACAATCCGGTCTTTGGAGCCGGGACGGGCCCTGCGGCATGCTTCTCCGGTGATGCGACGGCAACCCGCACAGTTGTGATGATCTTCTCCAGTGATGCGACAGCAGACAGCTGCGACGAAGACACGCTTCTGGGAGATGCGGCGGCGGCAAGCTTCTCCGGCGATGCGATGACTACAGCTGCGGCGGCAACACGCTTCTTCTTGTTGCTTCGCTCCCGGCGACACGCCGGCTTCTGCAGATAGAATTCCCAGCAAGGAAATTCAGGGGAAGCTGGTAGTGAAGTCTTTTGTCCCTGAGACTTCAGCAGGAGGAAAGCACAAGTTCAAGCCCTGGGAGAAATATTCTGCAAGATGATGAAGTACACACAAAAGTTCCTTCTCCTCTCCTTGGCACTGAAGACACCACTGTAGGCCAACCCAGCAACACAGCACACTGGCAGGGGGGCAATCCACTCCTACAGCTTCCTTTGGTTCTTCTCCTTGGCAGAGGTTTGTCTTGTTTTCCCAGAAGTGATCAAAAGCCTTAGGGTCTGGGTCCCCATATTTATACTACTTTTCTCTTTGTTCTATGAAGGCAGAGAGGCCTTTGCCTAGTTCAAACCAGTTCTGGTTCGTCCTGGAGCACTTTGTTTACAAGACTCCTTCTTTCCTTTCACAGTGCAGGGCAGAGACATCAGGCACACCATAGGAGGTGGAGCCAGCATTGTGGAGGGAAAGCACAGCCCTATTCAGGTACCAGGTGCAACTCCTCCCACCCATCTACATGCAGATCTTCCTATTCAGCCCTGTGCTGACTCACCCTCTCTCCTGGAATCCCCCAGCCCCTGTCATTCACAGAACCAGACACACAATACACAACCTAGCAGAGGCAGGCTTGGACAGTTAAGCAAGAAAATACCTACTTTCTAAAAGTGGTATTTTCAAACACAGAATGTTAAAACCAACTTCACTAAAAGATGTATTTTATCATTCTGATTTCAGGCATACTAAACTCGAATTTCTACTATGTTCCCTGAGTCGGTTAGGATTATAAGATGTAATAATCAAACTGCCCATTCTGGCCTATGGGGAACAGATAGCCTAGCAATAGTGAAAAAACGAAAATGGTTGTAATTCACTATTAGGACATGCCACACACACACCAGGGCATGTCCTACCTTATACTTACAATGCACCCTGCCCTTGGGCCTACCATAGGGGTGTCTGATATGAAGATAAGGGAAGGTTTAGGGACTGGCAAGTGGGTGCACTTGGTCAGTGAGCATGGCAGTACCAGACTGCGCATAGGCTCTGCAATGGCAGACCTGAGACACACTTTACAAGCTGCTTCTGTGGGTGGTACAACCAGTGCTGCAAGCCCACCTGCAGCATTTGTTTACAAGCCCTGGGCACACATGGTGCACTGTACTAGGGCCTGACAGGTAAATCAAATAACCCAATCATGGAGTCACTAATCAATACATCAATTTACCAGAGGAAGCACTTGCACTGTGGCACTGAATACCAGTGGCACAGTGCCCAAAGCATCTAAACCAGCAAAACATATCAAAAACAGAGGAGGCAATCAGAAAAAATGGAAGGGAGACTCACGCCAATGGTACCAGGTCTAACACTGGGTCACTTTCCAGTGACCAGGGGTACAATAGACGAATGCCCACCATTGTCGGGTGTGAAGAAGTGAAGCTTGACTCTGCAGCCACGGGGACCAGGAGACGTCGACGATGACCAAAGTCCACAGGCGAGCTGTCCCACAAAGGATGTCGAGTCCTAGGGGGGTCGGTGTCTGGATTGGAGACAAACAAGCCTTGGCAACTGCAACCCACGCAGTTATAGTAAAGATGCTTTGGTGTGGACCAGAAAGGTCATGTGGACTCCCCATGTGATGGAGAGTCAGGGCACGTCTGGAGCAACCAGGTAAGCCCTTTGAAAGTTAAACTTACCGTCTCAGGGACCCACAGGTCGATGGACCAGGGATCGCAAAGGGACCTCGAGAGGAAACACAAAACACCAGCCCACGGAACACTCGGGAGTGTAGGCCAGTGATCTTCAGTGGAATCACCGCTCGGGGTCAGGACTACACGTAGTCCAAAGCACAGCCTCAGGGATTGCCAAAAAGCATATGCTGCTGCAAAAGTGCATGGTGTCCAGGGGTTCAGGTTGCACGGTCCCCACGAGGGCTTTGGGTCTCAGGTTTGCTGAGAGCACTGATCGGCCTCGGGAAAGCTTGGGAACCCAGCTCTTGTGTTGTAAAATCTTCAGAGTCCATCGTGAGCTGCGTAGATGCAAACCTGTCAGATGCGTTGAGGTGCCTGCCTTGCAGGGGAGTAACTCCTTTACTCCAAGGGAGATTCTTCAGTTTCCCAGCAAAGCGTAGATCATTGAAGAATACTTGGTTTCTGTAGTAGAGTTTAGTCTAGGTAATATCTCAAGTCCTGTAGCCAGGGGTTCCTACTTTATACCCAAGGAAGGGATGGAACAAACTCTGGGGACCCACCTATGGGAGGGTCAGGACAGAGGGGTGGCTACACCCATGTCCTTTGTCCAATTTTGTGCCAGAGCAGGGGCTGATAGCCCCTGCAACCGGTTTGAGCTAGACTATGCACAGGGACACTGAATGTGCCCCCAGTGCAGACATCAAAGCACTCTCAGAGTACACCCACCCAGCCCCAATACACTAAAGCCTGTCTGGGAGATGGTCACACCTCCCTGTGACAGGAAATCTATTGTCCAGCCGTCCCCTGCCAGAGTTTCGTCCAGCAGCAGGAGGGCAGACTTGTGTCTGTGGCTGGCAGCATCCATTTTGTGATGCCAGGGCTTGCACAGCTGGTACTGGGTGTACCGGTGCTGTCATATTTCTCCCTCTAGTAGGGTGGAATCATACCTCCCATGATTACAAGGTGTTTGACACCAAACACGACATATTTCCATGCAGCTGTTTTAAAGTTAGCATTTACCGCAAGGTTATAATGCACTTAAGAGTATATGGTAGGCTGCATCACAAACAACCCCGGAATAAAGGTTCTGAAGGCTGCAGAGGGGCTCTGCTCATGCAGTTGCACCCTCTCACATAAAATCCAGCACCCTGCCTTCAGGATTGAGAAGGCCGTTCATAGGGGTGACAGACAGGTTTATATGTGCAGTGATATGGATAGATATGGTGAATCTATATCTAAGTAAGGGGTGCATGCACCAGCTTACACAGGCTGCTGTAGCAGACCTGTTGTGTCATTTTGAATGGTCTCCCAGGGGGCTCAGTTGTACCTATGCCCTGGGTATATAGTATACCATATACTAGGGACTTTTAAGGGTACCCCAGAATCCAATCTGAAGTATACCTAAAGTACATGCAATCAATTTAGAGAGAAAGCAGCTAGACTGGGGTCCTGGATAGCAGGATCCCAGCCAGACTAAGTCGAAAACAGTGAAACATCAGCAGAAAGTGGGAGTAACTATAAGAAGCAGATCCTAATCTCCAACATGCACTAAGTATGTACTTAATTGCCGCTAACAGTAGCTCTCTGCAAACCAGCGTTCACAATGAGTAAGGAAATAAACATTATCTTTTGTGTCATGTTGGCTCGCACGAACGCCCGTGCAAAACTTTAGTAAAAGTGGCCATAGAGCTCCAAAAGAAATAAGCAAATGTTAAAATGTCTTCGAGTGAGATTCCAAACGTCCAGAGGCTGCAGTGTTAAATCAACAAGTTAATGGTTTTACAAAACCAAGAGAGGTGCACGTGGGTCCTCTGTGTCTTTACAAAAGGACATAGAAATGAAACAACAATACCGGTTGTATGATTTTACAACGCATTCCGTTGCAACGCATGCCTTTACCAGGCATGCGTTACAACGAGAATACCATTAGTACGCATAACCTTTACCTCGAAAATGCCTTTACCACGCATGCTTTTACAATGCTTTTCGTTGTTAAACCATGCATGTTAATTGCATCTTCTTGCTAAAGGTTATCTCCGATCCCTTCCCCTTTTTCATATACTGCTCCGATTCCCACCCACAAACCCTTTTTTTAAATACCCCTCCATTTAACCCTAATATTTTATCCCTTCTCTACACAACCCCCTCATCCCTTTAAAAAAAAAAACAATTACTAATATCCCCCTTACCTCTCCAAGTTCTTCTGATGTCATGTCGCACGTCGTAAAGAGGAACCGGAAGTGTCTTTCCGGTTCCTCTAATGACGCGGATTGCCTCCACATCGCAACTTCACCTGGTGAGGGTTTTTTTTTGGGGGGGGGGAACCCCCCAACCCCCCTTTTTTTCTCCCGTTTATTTTTTTGGGGGGGGAAACCCCCCCAAGCCCCCTTACCTTTACCACACATGCCTTTACTACGTATCTCATAGTAAAGGTATGCGTGGTAAAGGCTATCGTGGTAACCACGCATGCGTTGTAATGCATGCGTGGTTACTGTTATGCGTGGAAACGGCCGCGTTGTAGTGGCCGTTTCCCAACAATACCAAGCTAATGTTGAGGTTACGATTCTGTCCATCTTAACGCCACTGATTGGTTGTCACTTCTCACCTCTAGTTACATATGGCAAGTCAGATGAAAGAAGCAAATTGATTTTAAAAAATGATTTTAAAACAATAGATAATTCAATGATTTCAAAACTAAAATGACTTCATGACGACTTGAACCAAAACGCCTCATTTCACTTACAAATTGTACAGAATTACAGCTTTGTTGCTCTTTTTATTACTCAACAACATGTTTATTATTTCAAAATCCAGTTGAAAAAACGGCGACTGTACTATTTTATTTCAGAGAAAGCATGTCACTACAGAATAGTTGCAGGCAAAAGAGAAACACGGACTCGGTGGTGAATGGACGTATTCCCAAAAGATTGTTGGTCCACAAATTTAGAAAGACTTAACATCTGTTAATATTAAGATGGGGGCCTGAAAGTGACTAGAGGCGTTACAGGTTGGCGAGGGAGTTCTGACTAGAGCTTGGCAATTATGTTTATTATTCTGGAGAATGGGGAAACAAATTGTGACGAAATTCGAAAAAAATGGCTTCCATCAAGAGCAGCTGCAAAACATGTCTCCCCCGATCCCCAAACTGTCCACTTCTGCAGTTCGTTGGTTCTCCCTAGCGATAGAAGGTCGAGGGACAGTCACATAAACCCGGTGAACTGACATGTCTGTGCAGTTCTTGTGGTTTTCACTGGATCTCTTTTCGCAAGGTAAAACTACATGATGATCACGAAAGAAATGCTGTAAATGTGGCCCATCTGGTCAAATTTTACCATTATAAGTAGTCCGAATATGCTCCACAAAGCAAATTAAAGACAAATTAGCCAGTTTCGTTGCCTTTGTACAGAGGGAACTAAAGAAAATTTTCATTAAGAAAGGAAAAAACAAATGCCAACGGTAGACGCTTTTGAGACCACTTATACATCATGCTGTTTATTAACATCTTAACTTAGCAACTCCTGGCAACTGGCAAGCATGACATACTACACTTATGCAGAGAACCTAGCACGTATTTATAGCACCACAAACTAAAACCTCATAATGACGCAGAAAGTTTAGTCTTAACATTGACAGACTTGATCACAAAGTTTTTTTCTGGTACCCGAAGAACGAACACCCTGAAAAAGCATAAATTGTACATACCAAAAATGCAGATTATTCAAAAACAGAGAAGAGACGAGCATTCAATAGACATGATGAGAAATGGCCGGGTTTTTACAAGTGCAAAACTAGTAGTGAAATGAGACAATATAGTTTACTTGGAATGTATAGCTGCGGGCTGATTCACACAACTTTTTTTCTGGTGCACAATGAACAGCAAATGCGCAAGATGCAAAAGGGACAACTTGAACATAATTAAAAAAGTGATTTTCAAATTTATTGGCATCCTTGGAAAATGTATGGCCTATACATAAACTTTGTACATGAAAACTGCAAGAAAGGTGTAGAAAGGGTTGAAACTGCAAAATCACCTCATTTGCGTATGCAAAATTGGAAAGTTAAAGAAGTGGCCATGGACAGGCAGTGCAAATGTGGTTAAACCCTCCCAGGGGCAATGTTGCAGAGTAACAAATTAGGGGAACGTTATTTACTGTTTGCCCTAATTGTAGATTTAACCAGCGTAATTCAGGAACTGAAATGGGGCGTATTCAGACTTATTTTTATTCAATAAAACCTGGCATAGAAACAAGACCGTTGCTCTTGACATACTCTTTTGTAGGTGCATGGATCATTTTTTTTTATAGCACGTGACCATAAGCAAGGTCCATGATTTTGACAATGCAACTATTCCTTTGGGGGGTGAAGGGGAACGGGACCATACATTACCATCTCCATGCACGTTTTACATGATGCACAGTGGAAATATTTGTGAGGGAACATGTGAAAACACACTGAAAATATATACAGAAATAGTCTGAAAAATATCGACTGACAAAAAGCCTACCATCCATAAATATCTCCATACGAAAAGTTCGGTGTGCATCTAAGCCCACTATCAAACACTTGCCAGAAGTGAATTTGGCTAGAATTAGGGATTTAAAACGGTCAAATTTTGGTTGGGAAATGTTTAAGGGGGTTAAATATTTCTGTCTATCTTTTTTTTCAGTGTATGTTTTATCAAAAAATGCAAAAGCTGCTTTATTAATGAATCCGCCACCCCGTTGCCATTTACATACTTTGGAAATTACAGATTTACTTTTCATTATTAACAATATATTTTTATTTTATGGTTGAATGCTCTCCGGTTCTTTGGTATTTTAGAAAATGTGTTTTTTTTCTTTTTCAATATCAACATAAATCAACACATCTTTATAAAGCAAAATAAAATAAAATAAAAAAACATACATTATGCAAGTAAGACCTCTGAGAAAAGGTGCACTCATAGTACACCAAAAGGCCTGATTAAAGGTTGTGCTGTAACTGAAAGATTTCAGGAGTAAGTGCTAAATCTAGCAGAGGAAACTGCTAGAATCATATCTCCTTTCTCTCCCTACGCTGAAGGAAATTCCACTGATAGATTCTCCTCAGCATTCAGCTTCATCCATCTGAGGATTTTCTGTTAAGAGCTATCTCAAAATGAGGCCCCGAATCTCTTATTAAAATACAGATAAACCAAATCAGCTATCCATTGAAATCACCATTACTTCCACAGGAAGAAACAGATTTGGTGTTTCATAAAGCAAATCCCACTTTTAAGAAATTTTAGTGTGAACAATTATTTTAAAATGTGTGGCTGTGGTTTTTTATGTGATTATTGTATTTATTTGGGGACACTAATTATTTCATAAAAAAATGTTCATTGTTTTAAATAGGCGTCTTCTCCACTTGAAAGAAAAAACAATGTCTCTCTTTGACTTGGGCCTTGTTTTGGGTTCTCATTGAAGGCAAATTCTCAAAATCAAAGATTTGCTCTTACAGATCTTAAACAAAATTTACACCAGACGCCTTTGTTGTGCTGTGCACTTGTAGCATACAAAATGGAGGAAAAATGAAGGACCCACACAACTGTTCATAAAAGTCAAGATGTACATTTGTTTAGATAGTTAGATCTGGGTTTTTGCCCAAACTCACAAAAATATTGGCTGTAACCACAGTCTATTAGGATTTGCTTCATAGATTTCATACATATAAGAGACAGACCAATAAGTACCCTAGATGTCTTCGCACAGGCAGAACAACACCTAGTCGACATTCTGCAGTCAGAGATGTTTACTTATAGTCATTCGCACACAAGCAGGGCTTTGGGTGCCTATGGGACATAGGAGACTGCTGGTTTCATATTTCCGCCCAGGAGTTCTGGTGAACCAGAACAGAGGCGGTCCCAGGATTAAGCACACGCTCTGCTTTGTCTCATTTATCATGAAACATCGGAATGTTGTAATGACGATCATCTTCAGTCACTAGAGAAACTTGATGCCATTCTCGGGGATACTCCTCTGGATAATATGTCAAGAATTCATCCGTGTCAATCTTATACAGCCTGAACACGCGTATTTTCACTTCCAGGGCATATCCAAGAAGAAACATTTCAACCTGATGGAAAACCAAATACAAACTTTCTTACTTGAGGCAATATTTTAATACTATTTTGTTATGTATTAACAATGATTAATGTCTTTCGAAACATCGTAAATACGTTTTCATGCTTTTTTTCTGTACGTTCAGCTGATATATGCTTCCTCTACTTTGATGGGATCTATATTTTGTGCCCCAGAATATTAGGGAAAATTTGCTTTCGTAGTATGAGACTATAGACCTGATTACGAGTTCGGCAGTCCATGGGAGCGCCAGACTTGTGGGGTCTTGGCAGTTTAGGACTGCCACACAAGCGGTCTGAACACCATATTCCGATTACGACAGTCAGACCGCTATAGAACGGCCGCAACCACCAGGAATCCGGGATCCCTGGCGGTGGTGCGAGGCCACAATATGATTGGCATATTATAAATTTCCTCACTGCCAGCTATCTCATGGCGGTGAGGCCGCCATGAAACTGCTGGTGGTGAGGAACCTTAGCGGGCCCTACAGGGCCACCTGGTGCCTCACTGCATGGGCGTGCATGCATCGTGGCATACCTGTATGCACTCCTAGTTCCAGCACAGCATGGATTTTATAGTCCATGCCGTGCTGGAACGTGCTGTGGCTGACCCAAGGCGCTGCCTTTCTAAGGCTCTTTTATGAGCCTTTGGAGGGAAGTGCCAAAGATCAGGCGCCACAGAATCCCCCTCCCAGATTACAACTTGTAATTCGGCGGACAGTCGACTTTGGTGGTGCAGGAGAGGGGCGGCATCCCGCACCGGCAAAAATCATAATCAGCCCCTATACCTTCTTGCACATTCAAGTGATTTGTTAACAGAAATACTAAGTGTCCTGATTTTTGGGCATCATTATAAGCCTACATTGCCTTGCTAGCGTCTTCTTGACATCATATTTTTCTGGTTAACTGTACACCATCAAGATCTGTCAAGCCAAATTCCTTGGGGTAGGGCCAATATTAAGCAGCAGGTGTTTGGTCCTTCTTTTAAAAAACAAACAAACGTATTTTCATAGTTTTCTATACACAATGTAATGCAGGGGCATAACACAGGCCCCCGCAGATCCTGCAGTGCGGAGGGGCCCCAAGCTGCAGGGGGCCCCCCTCAGCACGGCATTCTTGCTGCAGAGCTCCTGATTGAGCTCAGAGGGGGCCCCCCCACGTGCCTTGCAGGGAGGCCCCCTCAAGTTTCATTATGCCAGTGATGTAATGGTGCATTTAGAATGCAGAGCATGGAAAACACAATACATAACAGAGTATCATATGAAGCAAAAAACAGTACAACAGCAAAAGAGTGTGCGACTTTCAGTTCTTTGGTGTCATCAGAGCCATAGAATAAAGGTGCAGTGGTAAAAGAAACAGATGGAGGATTTTGAGGACAATCAGGATAACAGATTAATCAGAGAGTTAGTATCAATAGCACCTAACAATCATACATAAACACCAGGGACCTTATTATACATTGTGCCTCGGGGGGCAAAGGAAATTTGCCCCTGCTTTATACACGCCTGGGGTACAATGGTATTACAGAAGGCACTGCAGACGCTTGCGCGGCCTCCATCTGTAATACGGATAGTGTGTGAAATCTTTATTCGGTTATAATCATAAGCATTAAAGAACACAGCATCAAAATACATACATATCATACATAGAAAACATTGTACACACAAGATTAAAATACACATTACAAATATGATAATAAGGTCAACAGACAAAACCCGATGAATATCACAAGCCCAAGATCACCTACGTAATATCATCCAACAAGAGCAAAATAATTAACAGGTACAAAGCACCTAAATCTCGGTGCAGCTCTTAAAAGAAAGGAGAATTAAAAAATAAAATGTTCTTCAGATAGAAGCTGGAGGAACATAACAGCAGGCCGTACATGCATAAAATACAGGGATTTCAATGGATCTATGATAAACATTCTCCTGGGTAACCTAAAATAGCTACAAAACATCGTAAAATGAAAGGTATCCTGTGGAGACACATTGTTGCAGCCGCAAGGACCCAGTGAACCAGAAGGCCTCCAACCACCAGGAGTCACCAGAAGATAGTGTAAAATATTAAATCTAAAACTGGTCAACAAAAATCTCTCTCTATCCCTATTTACAATGAATAAATAAGGTTCCATGGTCTGAACTGCTTTTAACAGCATGTACCCCTGTACCATGGGTTTCATTAGTTCTGACTGCTCTCTGTATAGCGACTTATGGTCTAAAAAATGGCCCTTCACCCAATTTTGAGATACACAAGGACTGAGGGGCTATGAAACAGGTATCCTTGACATATGCGATCTATGGGATCTAGACTGCATGGGCAAGAATAAAACAGTCCCTAAGGATCAGGCTCTTCAACGGGGATTCCCCTCTGGCCCACACTTTGATCCAGCATAGCAGTGGCCTGAGAGTGATCATATCTCCTATAGATGTTATTCCTAACTCCTCATGCACACAGATGCTGGGGAGCTTTGGGGAACCTAAAATACACACCCTAAGAACATACTTTCAACGGTCTGGATATTATATTCTTTTGTGTATCCTCATGCATCACTGCCATATTCAATATTAGAGACACACTTAGACTGATAAACCTTTCTTAGGACTCTAGAGGGCTTGGACCCCAGCCTCTGAGCAAAGGAAGCTACAGCAGCATTGGTCTTAACAAACTCATTTTCTTATCATTGATAAGGACCGTCACAGTTTTCTTGGAGTCAAATAAGATTCCCAGATAATAAAAAGCCTGGACTTTGGTCAGGGAGTGATTATCCACCTTGTATGTTTTTGTTCTAGTCGTCCGCGGGCCAACTGCCATCATATAGGACTTGCTGACATCGACCGCTAGGTCCAGACTGTCCATAAAAACTACAAATTTATCCAGTAACAACTGTAGACCAATGGAGGTCCTGGCCATGAGGACTACAACGTCTGCATACAGTAATACCAAAAGCGGTCTCCTTCCCACTTTTGGGCAATCAGCCTTCTCAGAGAGAAGGGCTTGCTCCACCATGTTAACAATGAGTGTTGTTGTACATGTAGTGTCGAAGCTATCAAGAGAAGGAGCTCCCTTGTTTGCATGAGTGTGTGACCTCATGCAAATGAGGGAATATTTTTGCCTCTGTGCCCACGCCACATTATAGATGCAGGCACAGATGCAAGCAAGCCCTTAGGAGGTGCACCAAGAGTGGGCCACAAAAAGGTGGCTGGCTCATTGTCACTGCACCTGCAGAAGGCAGCCCTCTTGAGGGGTGAAAGGAGTCCCATGGACACTCAGACATTCACCTGTAGGTAGGTGCAGTCACTCACTGTACCCGCCGGCAGGGGTATCTCTCGCCCCTCTTTAAAGTGCAGACAGGTTGTCACCTGCACTGTGAAACACGGAGCAACTTTGAAGAAGCTGCTCCAAATTTCATTGAATGCACTGCCCTGAGGGAAGCACGAGTTCGCGGCAGCCCTAGAGGAAGTGGAATAATTGTAATAGGGTTCACTGTCTGCGGCAGGCGCACCTGTTTAAGGGTACGCTATGGCACAAACAGGGACAGTGTGCCCTTTCCATAATACATCCCCCTGTGTCAGGAAGAGATTCAACACAGATTAGTGTGGCCTATCATCCAATTTTGGGTCAACTATAACCAAAAAAGGGTCCCCGTCAGGTATTTCGACCAGCTTCTTCCGGCAGAGATGCAGGATGCGATAGTGGCATCCTACGCTTAAACCCACTTGAGTTCCAATCACCATTTGTAAATTTCAGGAGTCCGTGGCAATTTCTAATAAACAGCAATGGCTCATTTAGCTATTAATAGGGCCAGATCCCTCAACTTACACCTAATTTTTTTACATTTTTGGGTCATGTCACAAGGCCCAGAAGACAAATATTAGGGGCCAACAGATGCAGCTTGCAAGTCCAGGTTAAAAGTAAGTCTTTCATTTGGTCCATAAGGAACCAATAATAAGACAAGACCACACTATCTGAATAGATGTTGCATCAGTACCAGAACATCTAGGACATGTGTCAGGGACCCTGGGGAATATTCTATGTAACCTTGCGAAGATAATATGTATGAATAAGACAATTGAATTTTAAGAATTTCAAATGGTCATTTATGGAGATTTTTCCACATATTTAAATGAAGTTGCCCGTTTGACCACAGAGAGATCTGTTGCTAAGTCATATTCCCAGCTAGCCCTAAGAGCAGAGAGGTTTCCCAAACAGTTAGACCTGAGAGATCTTTACAGATTGGTAATCGTTTGACAGACTGCACCCCATGTTTGAGGCATTTGCATTGTGTGACCCATTTCCAGTTCTTCACGTGTAGGATTCCACACCGATCGGATGGCTCGGTTCAAGACTCTGTGTGTTAAAGATTGGCCAGGGGTATGGGGAGGAGTTTTGTCCTCTTCTGTAATGCTACAGACAAGTTAGAAACAGTGGAATGGAATACTAAAAGGAGGAACTTCCCTGATTAAGAAGCAATGGTTCAAGCTGTTCCAGACACCACTTTTTTTGCATTTGGGCCAAGTCTGTATGATGGGACAAAGGTAGTTAGTTCAAGCACTAACATTTTCCACAGTACTAAATGGTAGTTTCCATATAAAATGTGCTCTCTACAGCTCTGAGGGAGTGCTGTTAGGAGATCTGTCATTGTAATCATTCCAATGTTTCCATCGAAGAGCTAACATTTGGCGGGGACTGGGAGGTCCTGGTATAAGATTTTAAAATCTAAATATGATATCTAAGGAATGTAGTTAGTCCGAATTCTGTACCAAGGTCTGGAGTGTCACAAAGCCTTAAAAGTCCACAGCAGAAAAGGTACTGATGTAAATGTATGCAGGGACTGACCTCCCTAATTCCAAGATCCACAATCAGGCTACAGTCCTCAAACTGTTAAGGTTATTGGTCAGTCCCATGTTGAAATCGGTTAGGACTATTTGTCAATGCAATGTAGAAGAAGGTAAACTGATCAAATCTCTTTTTCAACACAATCTGCCTTAGTAGTTTAGGAATAATGTACGCTTTCTGAATACCCATCTATACATGGGATGAAAACTTTATTTTCTACAGTCATTTATGTATTGAGTATTTTTCCCTACATATTACAAACCATTTCTTAGTTGCGCTCCTAGGCCCTGATTCAGATTAGACAGTGAAATTGTGGCATATTTACTGCACCTGATAAATACAGATGCCGTGTAGTGTGGTATTCTCTGGGTGGATAAGTACCGGCTATTCTGAGTTTTCCTCTGCAAAATGAAAATCTACATGTAGAATTGTTTTTTCACATGCACTGGAATATGCAACTTGATTTCCACTGCAAAGTTTGACCGATTTGGCCCGCACAAATTTGTCACGTAAAAATTGCAGGGTGCAGTGTTTACAGCAAGTACTGGAATTCTGAACTCTGAGCAAACTGGATTTTGCATAAGGATCAGGGTTTTCCACCTCACCTGGAATTAGTGCCTTAGACACACTGTCCTGTAATCACACCAGGCTACACTTTCTTTAATCACACAAGCAGCCATGCTTTAAATTAAATTTACTGCAATAGACTGTACCTGCTCCAAACCACCTGTGTCCCCCACCGGATTGAGGTGGTTAATCATGAAGCTTAAAGGATCCAAGGATGTGTCGCGAGCAAAGAGGACACTGAAGAAACTAGGAACGGTCTGCCCATTCATCATGTTATCATGGGCCTCCATTACTAGGTACAGAAGGATGAACTTCACAGCTTCATAAAGTTTGTACTCTTTGTCCTCGTTGGAAAATAGGATATTGCACATCATTTCTCTTTCTTCCCGGTCTTTGGCTCCAATTATCTCACTCCACTAAAACAAAGGAAAACAAAAAGGTCTGATAAATCAAGCCCCAAACACAAGAAAAAAATGACATGCACATTTCTTGATCACTTCAGAGATTAGTGTCTGGTCAAGCTATTTGCTGAAATGACGACATTGTGAAACACGTGAAGACTGGCTGGTCTTGGTTGTATTCGTACTTTGAGTTTAAATCAGGCTACAGCATGAGCATGCCTTGCATGGTGACAACAGACCTCAGTCATTAGTCTTGTCAGCAGCCTGGACTTACCCAGCACTTTGGATTAATTACATTTGAGATATACGAGAAGCACTAACTCAGTGCGGTCTTACACAAAGGCCCTGATTCGGAGTGGGCATGGAAAGGGTGGGATCTTTACTGTATCAGATAAATACAAATATCCTGGGATTTGGTATTTACTGTGTGGGGTACGTACAGGCTATTCTGAGTTTTCCTCTGCAAAATGAAATTCTACATGTAAAATTGTCAGGTAAAAATTGCAAGGATCAGCGTTTACAAGTACTGGAATTCTGAAAATTGAGCACACTGGGGTTTGCATTAGGATCAGAGTTTACCACCTCATCTGCAATTAGCGCTTGAGTGACACTTTCTTGTAATAAAACATTGGCCAAAGCGGACACCTTGGTATATTGGCAGCACACTCTTGAATTTAATAATTGAGCTACATTCAGATACCTGCGTTCACCTCAAATTGAGTGATGGTAGGGATATTACACCCCGCATTAAAACATCTAATGGTTTAAAAAGGATGCAATTTAACCCCACTATAATTTACCATCATTAATCCGTCTTACTGACATGAACAGGTTGGCCCGTAAACAGTTAACAAAACAAGCAATACAACTAGTGCAATTTGAACAGATCAGAAGAGATGCTTGGAAGCAAAAAACAGCTGTTGTAAAAAAGGACCCTTATAACAATTCAACAGCACTATCTTGATCTACTACTGTTAAATCATCCATTGAAAAAAATATTTTTAAGGTTTTCTCTTGTTTATATTCCACTTGCCCAATTCAAGAGTTCATGGAACAAAACAGTGAATCACCGACTCCAATTAACATTATTCAAGTTTTTCGTATAGTTGAATGTTGTAATTTATACTGTGCCAAGGAAAAGCAGTGATAACGGACAAGTGTATAACATTCTGTAGAAGTTCGGGGAAATGGGAAGATTGTTCCTCTTTAGTCCTGACTTTACATCAAACGACTCGACATCATTTGCATGGTCTGAATTGACTATATCCATAATCACATCTCCTGCTGTATGTTTGTATAAGATGATCACGACATGTATAAATAAATAAAAAATACAAAAAAGAGATTCAAACAAAAAAAGTAACAAAAAACAGTGAAACATTTGTTATTTCTATCGCCTTTGCTCTACGAGTAAAGAAACAATTAAGCATATTCTTTGTTTGTTTGTTTTATTGTAGTATTTTACGTGCATGAGTGAATACGCTAAATTACTTTTCTCTGTTTTCTCTTCTTTTGGTGGTTGGCTGTCCATTAATTAGATGAAGTAAAGGGCTGGCTAGCTCTGCATCACAATCCAGTTGTATAATCAGGGAGAGATGCTGTATGTATGAAAGAATGGTATATTTATAGTGGAAGCTCCAGACCGTTCAGAATGCCGCAGCCAGACTAATCCTCGCCATCCCCTGGCACAACCACATCACCCAACACCTCTGCGATCTCCACTGGCTCCCCATAGAAAGAAGAATAGCTTTCAAGCTACTCATGCACGCATATAAGGCCCTCGTCAAAATCGGACCTCATCAACCGTCTCTCCTTCCACACCCCCAAGAGAAACCTCAGTTCAGCTGACCTCTACCTAGCCACCGTCCCACTCATCTACAGGACCATAGTGAGTGGAAAGTCCTTCTCCTACCTCACATCCAAGATATGGAACAACCTCCCCCTCCACCTCCGACAAAGCCCCACACTGCTCCAGTCCAGGAAAGACCTAAAGACCAGGCGCTTTAGTTGACCCCAACGGAGATGCATTTACCCCCCTCCTTAGCGCCTTGAGACCCTAACAAAGTGAGTAGTGCGCTTTACCAACCCCTGATTTATTGAATGATTTATCTGGGTGTTTCTATGGTGTATGCTTGTGCGGTGTTTTATATTGCTGTTCGTTTGCCAGCGCTTGTCCAACTATATAGTTTTGGTGTGCTGTTGTGCTTGAGGGTGCAAGGATTCGATTTAAAATGTGCTGCCTCAGAGAGGCCATTGAGTGTATGGAATGATGGAGGATGATGCTATTGTTCAGTGGTGAGGGCTTTTAGAATTGGAGGAAACCCATATCATAGAATATCAGGCATGTGTTGGGTGTATGTGGTAAAGGCTGGTTATAATGTGCTGACAGAGAGAGTGTGGTGTGTCCAGGCCTGTAATCGTGTGTGCACACCCTAAAATACAGCTATTCACCAAAATGCAGCCAGTATCTGAGAGATGTTAAGTGATGCTTCCTGGAGGGTATGCAACCCATCTTCTGAGAAAAGAAGCATGGTAGGTAAAACATGACACAAAATGACACTTTTAGAAATCACCATTACCCGAGAAGCACCACATAAATTGTCCTTAATTTAGGAATTGCAGTGCCTCACTGACAATAATAGGTATTCAGCACAGTCAAATATATGTGAAAGAGATCTTAAAAGAGTTTAAGGAGATATCCTGGAATTGGGGCCACTTCTTTTTACTTTGGAGACTCAACATGTGGGATATGTATGCCGGACAATGGTTCCTGGGCCCCCTATCTTCTACAGCTGATATGCTGCTCTGTCTCTCATTCATCACTAGCTGTGTTCACAATGGCTGTTGACCCCAGAAGTGTCTACCTTGCTTGGCAACCTCACTCTTTCATTAACAGTCTAACCATACGAGTTAGGTATCCTCTGACCTACCTATCTGGCTAGCGTGTTCCTTTAGTGCTTCCTCCCTTAAAATTCCTCTGGCTTGACCGCTGTGCCACCTTGACTTATACACTTCTGACTTTTCAGGATCTCCAGGCTACCGGAGGTTTATTGGTGTTTTTGAACAATTAGAACCTGATAAGTCCCGGTTTGGAGTGGGGGTTGTGGTTGGAGGGCCTTCTGCCTAGAATTAACACTCTCCTATTCCTTTTATCTAGAAGGTACTGGGAAGTCATGTGCAAGTAGATGTGGATCCCGATCTGATGAACCACTAATACATGCAAAGCTCGTATTGAACCACCAACAATGTTTCTATTGTTTCTCTAACCTTCAGCCCCCTTTCCCTATAATCATGTGTGGGTGCTCTGAGTTCCTGTCACTCAGATATGCATCACTCTCTACTGGCAAGGACTTGTGTATTAGCATTGGAATCCACCAAAGATATCTTTTACAGTCTTGAACCTCAAGCACCCTTTTTGCTGTAAACTTTTCTACATCATTACAGGCCTTTTTGGTTAGAGTTTGGCTTTTCCTGTGTTTAATCAAAGCCACAAATACTTTATTCAGTTTATAAAACCATAAAAGTATACAGTACAGATAAACAAAAATTAACAACAATAAAATATTCAATCAAGTTATAAAAATAGCAGTAAAAAAGCCCGTAGGGGCCCTCTTATGCACCCATGCCCTTGGTACCAGTGGTACAATTTACTAGGGACTTATGGGGGTGCTAAAGCTCTTCCAAATGGGGGAACAATTATACAGTCACTTTGTTGTAGGGAAAGAGTCCTGGCACTGAAGATATGGTTAGCAGGAACCCAGTGCACTTCAGTCAAAATTGTATCGAATACCAGTCAAAAAGGGAGGAAACCATGTCGAAAATGGGAACTTTCCTATAGATAGTTTATTATTCTCTTAAAGTTAATACTGTTATTGCCAATTCAGCTATTATAAGTAGGATGAAACATTACCTATGCCCGTCTTTAGATCATAATATTGGAAAAACATATTTCTACTAAGGGTATATAAATTACCAATTGAAGCAGTCTTAGGGTCATAGAAAGGTATTCCCTTGGTTCATCCAACATGTCCTTTATGGAACTAAAGTTTCCAGAATTTGGATCATACTCATTCCTTGTGACCTGCTTTTACTGTGCCAAAATGAAGATTTTTGCTACCCCTTTTTAAGCAGTCAGAATTAAACTCTCACTTTGTAAGAACTCGCGTAAATGAACATGTTTGCTATTGTATTTTTTTATTTTTACAAAGATTTTTAAATATCTATCCACTTTTAACTGTTTACTTATTTCATCTTATTTATATTGCACTTTGCAGAGTAACCTTCCTTTTGTTTACCATTTTAAATGTCTAATCTTTTACCTTGAATTGCTAGCCCCAGATGAGTTCTTGATCAGTAAGGTTTGACGTGACTAGTAAATATGGGCTTTAGGACCCTATCTGGCAGAAATCCTTTTTATAGAAAATGTTTTTGCCTAAGAATTATGAGGCTAACATAAAGTGCACGTTGTAGTATGTTTAATAGCACTACAATAGTACTACTCAGATATTTCAAAAGGCTATGCACACACCTATGTGTGGAAAACCTCTACCTTCGCCTCTCGTATCTTTTCTATCCGGAGGTCTCTGCCACGATGGCAGTAGTCTTCGCACATGTAGGTATACATTTCAGTAGTAAATGTGGATGGAACGTAGGGGAGTGGCTAGAAAATAGATAATACTTACTATTAAATGCAACGGCATTGGGAGGGGTAAGGAGGCCCATAGGAAGATGTAAAAAGTGGTTTGGAGGGGACATGCAAATACATACACCCACCCACAAAAGAGTGAGCCAATTGCTATGTACAAACTTTACTTCCAGAGTTACTACAGCCAAAAAGGACCCAAAACAGCAGTAAATATACTCCAGCATTAGAGTAATTTCAGCAATACACAAGGTCACTCCCATAATAGAAAATAATGGAAGATGGACTTAAAATAACACCCTATAGGAAATGTTGTCACATACATTTCTTACTTAAAAGCATTAATATCTGTTTTTCAGTTTAAAAATAATTAAATGAAACATTTAAGGTTTTATTAAAAAATATCAAAAGTTATTATTTTAACAAAATGTTCTAAATGAATAATACAAAATGTTCTAAATGAATAATACAGAACTGATCATGAGGGTGGATTAAAAAAAATATTCGTAATAATCAAAAATTAAATTAATATTTTATTTATTCGACTTTCAAACATTACATTTGATTAGTTAATGTGCACTAACATATTATTTTAGTTCTAGGTTAATAATAATAACTACGCTAATTTACATTTTTATTTTTCATTACATTTTTATTTTTATTTTTAATAATTATACAACTTTATGATTTTTCCCTATACTTTACTACATCGAGATCTTTGCCTATTTGTGAAAACTTACTGGTACTACCTTTACACTTGTAACTTCTAGTCTAGCATGCTCCAACCCTGGTATGAGGTCGAAGAAACTGAGGTTTGCAGCTAACAGTAAATGTAGACTCAGAAGCGATGAGCAGCAAAAACCTGTAAAGTTACTACAAGGTGCAATATTAAGTTGACACGATTAAATATATGTGTGTAAATGTACCCTTGTGAAAAGGCCCCTACATTTATTAATACTATAAACATAGTCGTTGCATATTTGAAACATCAAACATTTTGTATTGCTGTGTGTATTTGCGTTGTGATTCTTATTTCCAGAGCAAACAAATGCCTAAATGTAACTTAACAGAGTTTTTAGGCACTGATGAACAACAATGCAATTCAGAGACATAAGACAAAACGACATTACAAAAAACAAAATATTTACAGCAATTTAGATCTCAATCAAGCTAAGTCAATACTCATATCGGTTTTAAAACGACCAACATTGAGAGAGACAACTAATTCCATATCAGGTACCCAGTGACTGCCAACAAGCACTCAATTGCAGCTAACACAATAGCGACAGGTTTCCTACTTAAATGTATTGGAGGGTTCCCTGGACATCTCAAGGACTTGTTCATCCACCTCATTTCCAGGGCTCCTCATGCAAAGATATAACTACCACACACAAAGTGCCAGTAATCAACTTGCATGGGGCATGGAATGGGAACGTGCAACACTGAACATTCGGAGAGCAGAAGCCTGTTCGCAGGGGGTAGCTTCACAATAACAAACAAAGTGGCAAGGAAGAACTGCAAAGTCCCCTCTATGGACCAGGCAGGATGTTTACAACAGTCTATGTTCTGGGGCAAGTCGTTCATAGTACGCGCACAACGTGACATTCACTCCTCCCAATTGCCCAAGAACTCTCAGAATCAGAGAGTGTTGTTCATGGCGTAGCCTTTTTTTATTATCGAATCAGGTAATTCACCAGTGACCAACACAAGAGTAACAGTATCCCTTTGGATATAAAGTTATTAAAGCATCACTCTTTAGCGGCATTAACATGACGAAGGCTGCAAGGCAATTAGGCACGACATTACACTTGAACTTGAGCTTGGCCGTACACTTAAGTGGCCTTGACCTGTCAAAGGCAGTAAAGAAGATATGCACCACATTACATTTGAACTCTTGAGCTTAGCCATACACTTGAACTTGGCCGTCTCGGCCCACCAAGCCCCCACTCTGCTGTGCATATTATGCCAGCAGGCCCGAACGTGCTACAGCGAATAGTTACACTACTTGAAAACCAGGGCCCCACATGGCACACTGGCATGCCCCCTGGGGTACCTGCACTCAGGCAGCCTCCCCAAGGTTCACCTCAGTCCATACGTTGTGTGTTAGGGCAGAAGAGTCCAGGACCACCAGCAGGTCAGTCCCCCCTTCCGCCTACCCTCTGCACACGTGGCTCCTACCCCCTCCTGGGGGCCATCCAGTTGCTGAACCGCCACCGGGCGAGAAGCTCCCTGGCGCGCTCGCCCTCCCCCCGGCGCTAACTGTGCTCCCCAATGGCCCCTAGTATTGTTTGTACAATGAGCTACTGCCCTTCTACCAACATATGCCCTCTATCCTGATGCCACTGCTCCATTTCATTATCTGGGCAGTACTGTGATAAATTACCTGCCCCCTCTCAGTGGCCATCGAGTTGTGAAGGCCCTAGTTTACACTATCTCCTGTTTTCCCTGAATTAATCCATGTCCCCCTGCCAGGAACCTGTGACCAGCTATATTTCCACTACCTGTATCCAAAAAGGGGACTTCTACCCTAGGCCCTCCATTAAATTTCCGCCGGTCAGGGTGCCTGGATGCTAGCGCAACCCAATTAGACTCCCCTGGGCTACTGGGGCAGAGGAAGAAGTGTTGGACCCGCTGCCTTTCCCTTACTGATCGCCTGTATCACTTTCTTCACCAACTTGTCCATGGCCTTAACCAGAACCCCCTTAACTTATACTGCCTGCGTTATTGCTACCGACCACATATAGAAAGTTCCCCTCAGACCATTGGTCATTGAGCGGTGGCGTATTAACGCACCCTCTTACAGCCTTGTGATAATTTACCGGGCCCAAGAATGCTTTATATCAATACGTCTTGGCAACTACCCTCAGGAACTGGCACATTGTCCAGAAGCCTCTCTTAATGCCCACCGAGTTGGGAAGGCCCCATTACACTATCTCCCGTTTTCACTTAAGACATCCTCCGCCCTTCCCCAGGAAACTAGTCCCCTAGGGCCTCCAATAGCAATTCTGCCCACCAGGGTGCCTGAAACCTTAGCGCAACCCTAAATATCCTCTCCCGAGCCTCTTCGGTATGTCCAGGAAGTCCGGAACCACCAGCAGGCCCGACTTCTCTGTCACCAGCCAGGTGACGTCTGGGACCACCAGCAGGTCAGTCCCTTCTGTCGCCCGCCAGATGCCCCAGAAGCTAAGTCCCGGCTGATGACAGCCATAGGCAACTTCACCAGTACTTCTGGGAATCCCCATGACACACAGCGTGAGTGGATGCCTGTGTTGTGACCCATCTCCCAGCAGCTCCAATCCCAAAGAACTGCCACCCAATACCCTTAACTGCTGACATCAGCCATAGTCAACTTACCAACCAGGCCCCTCCTTGTGCTTAGAAACCCCTCTGCTATGCTACATATTTTGTGTCCTTCAAAAGACCCTCTTGTGCAGGACTTTTACTGGCCTGGACCCCTGCACTACCTCCCTCTGAGCTATTGCTCTGCCCACTTACAAAGGCTGCTCCCTCTGTGAGAGGTGTTGCTTTAACCCCTAACTTTTAAGACCTGTGGTTATAGGCTGCCACAGGGGTATAAAAGGCTGGTTTTGCTTTGCCCCTTACTGTTAATACCTGTGGTTATAGGACGCCACAGGGGTATACATGACTGGTTTTACCATGATAAAATAACACATGCCGCATAATTACCCTGTACCCGAGGAGAATTTCGTAAATTGTACTCCATCACCACCTTTACCAGGGAGACTCCAGTTACTGCATCCTCTGCTATGTGTCTCTTAAGCTTATTAATCCTCCCACCCCCGCATGGCCAACACTATGTGAAGATGGCGTTGCCCTTGGTCGAGGGAAGCAGAGGCTGGATGATTTAATATTTGCCTGGTAGTTAGCCAGACCCGGTAACCCACGCAACAATACTCACCGCTCAGCCCCCAAACGGTCTAATACCCCGACGGTTATTATGTCCCCCGTAAAAAAACCCTATGTGAAAGGAATAAATACTGTTCCATATGGGCACAAAACTGGTGATTGTAAACTTGGGTTTGGAAGGGGTCCTCCTGCAACAAATGCCTTGGAAATGATTTTGCACGTCTCCTCTTTACTTATTAGCATCACCGTGAACATAATGAGAAACTACCTCCATGCCAAAATTGGTCGTCCCCCCCGCACTAACGGCTCAAGGGTAATTGAAAGAAGACAACATTTCAACTGTTTTCTGACTTATTAGCAGAACTCTGAGCACATAATGAGAAATTCTCCATCCAGGCCAAGACTGGTTTCACCCTGTGCTATCACACCAGCTATGTGATTATGTCAGCGGTACAACGTTTATGTCCCTTGTGCTGAACTGACCAGGACGTCTAATGAATAACTGGAAGAAGGCAAAAGTTTTGAACTGTGTTCAGAATGGAAGTATGGGTAGAGCGCCTGGCTCTGTGCGGGACCATTATGGCTTGCCATTTTTAACCAGGCCGTGTTACCCCCAGGAAACTTAATTGTTGCCACTGACGGGAGTATTGGGACCAACTTACTGAAAGTGACCAAGACCAATAGCTGGTTTCCTCATTGCTTAGTAACATTAAACCCGGTCTAGGTCAATTAGTATTTCATCTGTCCAACGTTGAATGAACCTCGGCCGAATTAGTCGAGTAATAAATCCAGACGTTCGTACGAAACCGATAACTAGTGTAAAGCACCGTCACAAAGAAGGCTGGCAGTTATTATCCAACTGCTGCTCGAATGGAACTTTGACAACCGTCACTCTGCACTGTTAATGGTCAAGAGAAGGAGGTAGGCCGTAGCTTCGCAGCTGCCCACGCGGGCAGTTAAGGGCTCAAGTCTCACCCGCCCCACCTATTACCCACCGACCCTGGGTAGACACCGGCAACTCTACTGGGGGGATCAAGTTGACAGGGACCCTCTGCTGCAATGTAGATTTAAAAACCAGGCCGGTAAGGCCAATTAACACTAGCATTGCCTCCCGCCATGACACTCGGCACAAAGCACATCTGGGCATTAACTCCCCCCCCCCCCCCCTGCTCTCGGCGTGAAGCAATTCTGCCACGCTTGCAGCGACCTCAATATTTACTATGTTGAGCGCAGAAATCAACCGTAAAATAGACCTGATACTAAACGCTACACCTAGGCCCCCTCAAACCTCTCTTGCCGCTCTCCGCAAACCACCGACCGGAAAACCTCTCTCATCGACATCGACGATGTGCCCCTGCAGCTTGCCAGAGGTCCAAGGGGACAAAGAGGCTGAAGATCGCGGGGCGCGGACTTAAATATCCTTCCAGCGCATCTTGATAACATCACCTCATCCAGCCCCCTTTTCGTCCCTGGAGAAGGCCCAGTCCCGTGGTGCTACTAAGGACGCCCCTCCTCTAGGCGCGGGGGCGCCTGTCAATGTATGCAGCAGTCAATGGCAGGATGCAGAACCAAACTGCTGGCAGATGGAGAACGTGGATTCTACTTTGGCATAGTGTGATTTTTAAAACAAAAACATATTTTTGATTTTAGCCATTTTTCAACAGTTATTAGGGCCTGACAGCTCCACAAATAAGATTTTGTTTTAAATTAGAACAAAAAAAAGCCTTGACAAAGCCAAATTGATGGCAGCCAGCACAAGACCGACTAGATTTGCGAATGAGGGTTATTCTTGTACCGTTTATAGTTTTGTTTTTTTGGTTTCAGCTTTTTTAGCCTACCAGCAGCAGTTTTGGTAAAATGCGGATGGCTCTAAGATGCTTGCAGCGCTTGGGTTCGGTAGTGTGATCTATCCTCAACATAATGCAGTCTGTGGTGCTGGAATTGGGTTCAATCCCAGCTATGCAGATTTTATTTGATATACCTGGCCTCTGGCAGCAGCTGTTACACAAGGCCAGACAACTGCTACAGCTGCAAACCCAGACTGAATATCAGGATTTTCAACAGTTGCCACCAAAGAGAAACATCAGGTGTCATTCTCTGTCTGTCTGATATGTTAACTCTTCCTTTTTCCAATCCACCATGTATTCAGCTGTGCATTCACCTGTACTCCAGAAGTTGATAACGGTGAAGACCTACAGTACAGGTCTTCAAACTGTGGGCCGCGCCTCCCTGGGGGTCCATGACTGGATTCCCAGGAGAGCACAAATGCATCTGCAAGGACTTGTAAATGAAGATGGTCTGGAAGCGGATACACTGTTTATCTGGTGTGTTTCCAGGTTACCTGCATTTATATGCAGAGGGTTAAGTGCATAAAAAGTGTGCAATTGTAATCCTGAGAGCCCTGGGGCACAGTAATTGGGTACGGTGAGCGGGTCAAAGATGTGGCAAAAAAAACAATGTATTCAGTAACTGCTTCGTTTTTTCATCTTCAGGCAACTGTATGTAAAAAAAACACACGGATACATTAAATAAAAAAAACAATGCACATTTAACTAATCTGCGGAAAATGTACTCTTATACACTATAAACCTCAGTCAGCTAATGCAATCACTGCAGATGTCTGTGTGACCAAAGTCACCAAATTGAATCCCGTTTTTTTGAAGTGGGTAATTGTAATTTATGTATTTATAGGGCTACAAGGTTGAGCGTAAACTAGCTCCCAAGCATTTTATGTTTGGCGCTAAACCAGTTGCAGAGGGTCGAGTGGTAAGAGGGGCCAATAAACCCCAAATCACTAGAATTATGCAGCAGGGGAAGACCAAATTATGTGGCTGAGTTGACTAAATTATGTAGCAAAAAAAAGGTAAGCTATATAGCATAAAACAGCACATTGTTGTGTTAGTCTTACTTCGTTGTTCTGTAATTTTTACATTTGGTAACACTTTGGGTGTACATTTCAACTCATTAATACTGGTTTTATGCCCAAGTAAAGCAATAAGTAACAGAAAGGTGACCAGTTAACCTTTACGAAGCACCCTTTACTGGACGGAAACAATTAATAATTTGTTACCAGTTTGAGCTAGAAACAGTAAATTGTGTTACAATCTACAGATTATGCAGCAGATGATGAATTTTTCAGCAAATATGGCAACTCCATAATTATGCAGAAAATACCATGGCTGCAAAATCCCAGAGTTCCAATGGCCCTGAATAAACCCAATTATGGCTGTTTTACAATCCATCCTTGATTGGATGAGGGGCCAGTGCACACTTGCTGAGCCAGTGTTGCATTGAACCTTGGAGCAAGGACTCACAGGAGGGCAAAATTGAAGAAGAGGAGACAGCTTAGTTTGAGCGTCAGATGGTAGCAAGGGAGGTGCAGCAATATGAGAGCCCATGTTTTTTTTTTTACAAAGGGCAGAGAAAACAGCTCACTTCTCAAGGCAGTAGCTATCATTAGTGAATCAGGTCTGAGGGATCCACTGGATCATAATTATGACCTTTTTTCCCTGGAGAAAACCAGGGTATGGAGGTTAATTTTCCTTTGTAGCATAGAGCTACAAAAGGTGGGAGCACTGGTTGGTGCTCATTTGTTTTCTAAAAGGAAGGAGATGTGTCCTAACTGCGAGAGCTTCCTACTTTGGAACCTGCTTCCAGTCCTGGCGTCAGCTGAAGGTTCTGTGATTCTGGGCAAATCACATAATCGCCCAGGGCCTAAAACAAATAATTAATCTGAGCATATTCAATATAACTGGTGCTCATGAAAAGTGTTCCAGTGTCCTTGGCCCGAGTCCGTGCTACATTAAAAAAAGTAACACAGAGCTTGATTGGTGGGGAAGAGGTAAAACAGACGACAGACTGCTACTGAGGGCCACATATATCATTAGTGCAGTTGCATTGGGGCTCATGAGTGTGAGAGGCTCAAAACACCCAAATTATGGAGAGCCCAATTTTTCACTCAAGTTCCTTTTTTCGTTTGATGATTCTGCCCTATTATAAGTCTTATATTATTGTGGATTATGAGTTACAGACAAGTATCCATGGAATGATCCCACAAGTTCCGCCCCTGTGCTAAACACCTAAGCTCAGCCCCAGCTCTCCTGCTCCCCCAATCCTTGCCATAACGTTTTGGAGGGGGGTGCGACTTCAAAACATTTTGCTTTTGAGGGCTCAGAGCAAACAAGTTTGAAGAACTCTGACCTAGAGCCTTCAGTTTTCAGTTTGAACAAGAGTCCTGTAAGGCCACCTGGCCTAAGAAGTAGTTGTGTATGTAGGAAAATATGTTGTTTCCACGAGGGTTGTTGATTTCATATTGGATAGCCAACCCAAAAGGGTCAACTTAATATGCTGACCTAAAAAGAGCTGTGCCGGACAACGTGGATCTGATGACAAATGGTACCTCTTGCAACTCCATAATGCTCATCTACAAAGCAATGAGACTACTCAACGGTACTTTCTGATCTGGGATCTGGATGACAAATGGCCACAGACTAACACCTGTAGCTTAGCAGACTCTTCTGGTCCTTTTCTTCTCTGGACCGCTGCTGCCTGGCCTGGAATGCTAGTTCTGTATGGAATGCTACGACCGCCATCTTCTGTACGTAGGAATATGAAGATGACTTGGGGGAGGGGACTGAGCAGGAAGCTGCCCAACCCCTGGTACGGGAATTTAAACAGGTATTTATCATCAACTGCACTTTACTACTCATAAAGGAGGTACCTACATGAACACCAGTGCCTCTTTGTACATCTTTACAAGAACCCAAGGAACAAAGTTAATATGGAGTGATTTCTCGAGGTCTGTACCCTTGCAATAGTGGATCTAACAACAACTATGGCCTGATTAATAAAGGGCAGGCAAGCTATTCACAGCCTTTCAATGGTTAGCAAAGGCTGGGACACTTCAGGGGCAACATCCTAAAAACAAGTATGGGGAACTACTCAGCATAAGCGATACGCAATGAGGTCGTGTGGAGTGGTGTCGTAAGAATCGAAGTCAGAGTTGTGTCATATCTCTCACTATAAAAGGAACGCACCTGTTTTACTATCAAAGCTGAGAGATAAAATCTTTGTATTTTAGATTATGTGATTGTAATTCAATGTATGCATTATAACTAAACCATATGTACATAGACATATTTATGTTGTCGGCGTTTGCAAAAAAAGAACATGTTTTTGGCAATATACAATCTAAGAGAATAGCAAGCATTTATAAATATTTATTGACCTGAACATTATTCAATAATAAACAAACGTGGCTTCGCGTTATATCATTAAACTTTGGTTAAGAAATGCAGAGATTACTGAACAAGCTAGTCACCGTTAAAGTTATCATTCACAATTTGAGCTCATCAGGTTGATATCAAGTCAAAGGCAATTACTTGCGATTCTTTTAAAAAGGTGGCATTTTGCAATAAAGTGTGTGATCAAGTTATATTTTATCAGCACTCTGAAGCTGCCTCTTCACTACAAGTCTCTTACAAAAATCAACAAATATATATAATCCTACAAAGACACTGAAAAAAACCTTATTAATTTAGAATTGCTGTTTGGAAATCACATGCAACTTTTTCAAGTTTAAAGAGGCTATCGAGCACGGCATGACTCACACTGATATTTTTAAACAAATGTGGGTGCTTCGCAGTTACATTAAAGAACTGCAGTTTTCAATGATGAAGTAAAAGGATGCTTGAAGAATTGTGAGCTAAAGATAACCCCCCCTGGACAATTCAGTCAGTCAGTCAAAATATCTTTATTCAGCAGGCTATCAGCCATAAAAGAATGCATCAAAAGAAATTTGAAACAGACAATTTATGAATGCAAGGAGGGCTAAAAATAGTCAGGGAAGGGACAGTGCCAGTGAATGTAATGCATGTAATGTTTCACAAGAGGGCAACCTGAGATGGAAGGAAATACTATAAATCTTTGATAAGCGTAGAATAGGAGCGACATGCTCTGAGCCGCCCTCGGATTAAACACAGGTTGTGTCCTCTTTAAAATTAGGTAGGGACTTCAAATATCCGCACCAACATCCCAACTTGTGCTCCGGACACCTTATCCTTCACTGAAAATGAGACAAACGTTGGCCACTTAGCAGGCAGTAGCTATTTGGGAGTTGAGAGGAACAGATGGCAATAATGGTCGGCCCCAATGGGGCTGTAAAGAACTGCATCCACCAATTCCAAGAGCTACCCTAGACTTTGAGTCTCCAGAAGGAGATGAGGCCAGTTCTAGCTCTGACATCTTATCTCCATAATGGAGTGGCTTTAGGGAAGGTTAAGGCGCCTAGAGCTGAAGGAGGCTAGGATCATTTAGGTTCCAGGATTCTAGGAAGGTCTGCCGTAAACTGTAAAACAAAGTGATGAAAAATGAGGTGGCCATTCTGTGAGAAAGCAGCTGGCACTGGGTGTAGGGAATTGCCCAATCACCAGCTAGTACACAGAGTAACACCGGCACCTTACCGCCACTTCCTTAGAACATTTCTGGACCAGAGAAGAAATATCCTGAATGATGAAAAATTGGCTTGGCTGCTGGAAATAAGAAGGTCCAAGGATTCCTCACTTCTGCGGACACCTAGGGACAGGATCTGCTCTCAAACTGTTAAGTGGTTGGACTCCTATAACCTGCCACAGGGATACAAAAAGCAGTATGTCTCCCGACTGCTGGAAGACCAAGCTGACCACTGCCAATTGAACCCTGCAGGGACCCTTGCCGGAGAGACACCTAGAAGCCTTATTTGAAGCCTCTAGGAGTGACCAGGGGGAACCTTCCCAGCATTTAGAAAAATTTGGGGCTTGGTCACCGCCAGAGGATCAGGACAAGGTGCTGAGGCACCCCCCAGGAATACTGCACACTCAGCGAGCACGAAATCCAGGCTCGTCCTGCTCAGATCATTTTGCTTTCAAGAAAAAAGGCTTTTGGTGAAGCAATCCTGCCTCATGGAATTCTGCCCATGTGTGGCCTCCTACCTTGGCCTACTGGTGGATTTTGAGAACCAGAAAAGGACTCATTTAAACTCACCTCTAAATTTGGTGGATGGTAGTCCATCAGGGTGGCGAAGGTAATCCACTCCGCCACCCTGATGGACACAGTGGAATCCATCAAACACTTTATCAGGTCCTAAAGTCAGATAGAAAATAGAGCCTAGTGGTGACGCAACCTCCGCAGCAACAAAATCCTACTTTGTCCCACTGTGAGCTCTTGGGCCCAAAACTGAAAACTTCAGTGGGAGCTCATCAAAGTATCTGACTTTGGGGGACCCTTGCCAGCTTTAACTTCCTGTCTCACCACACTGAAGGGCTTGGAGCTCTAATAGGCAGACTAAGTCAGAAGGTAAACACTTTGGTTGGTGCAATCTGCTTGGGCTACCACACCTCCAATCCATTGCTGTTGGTCTAAAATTGCACCTACGTCCTATTCGACTGTGAACTATGACTTTTAGTCATTTTTGCCTCAAAATGTTATCTCTGGCTCCCCTTATCCAATTCTGATAATGTTGGTGTCTTTTTGACATAACATGTATCTGCCTTTTTCTAAGTCGATTTGGGAACTTTATTGTGTTGTGTCCTTGGCTTTCAAGTTGTTTGCTAGTATTTGTACTTAAACACATGTCTATGGAGAATTGCTTGGTGCTTGTGACATAGCTACCTGGAGTTCAGCAGAGATTCTCCTAAACTGTGTGACTTGTGACATATATGGGGCGTGTTATTAAGTTGGTAGGAGTACCCCCTTCAAGCTAGTAATCTCCCACTTTATGATATGCATCAAAGGGAACAAGCTTGGTAAAATGATGATAAATTCTCTGCAGATCTGTTTTCACCGTTCTATCTGAAAATACTTCATATCAAAACCTCTCAACAGTTCTTCAGTTAAAGCTATATTCACAAGGTTTCAATTTATGTTTGCTCTTCTCAGTCAGCAGAAGTTTTTTCTAGTCAATTTTATGAAGTACATATAGGTGAGGGAGCTTCTGGAAAGATATCCATATTGGATCATTTAGTATCTCACATTTAATACCACCCTTCTGGCTTGCTTACATATAAGTGACCACTAGGAGGTCTGTAAATTTAATTCATTTGAACTTTAGGGCGGTAAGAAGTTCCACCCTCTTTTCTGACATATCAAGACGGCCGCATCACAACAGCACAATTTAGAAGTAGGGAGTGAGAGGTTCCTGTGGAATGGAGCTTCAGTGGGACTGTAGCTTAAGGATCAGATGGGAGCAACACAGCATCTTAGCTGAACAGCAGTCCTTGAACTGCCCTAGGAAATCTCAGGATTAGAGTTCAGCATCATCAAACAGTTCCTCCAAACTGGAGATATTCTCAGAAGCGCACACTTTTCTAAAACCAAGGGCTGTATTCAAGACATCAGTAATGAACAAAAAGGGGGTGTGGAGAAAAATAGTCACCAGATAATGCATAATATTCTTTCACACAATCAGGGTGCATTTTGCAGGTGAAGACGTCAGAGACCTTAAAGACAGAAAGTTGAGATAATTACCAAGGACATCCATCCCGAGCGGGTATTTTTCTGTAGAAACATGATGTAGAGTAGGAGCAATCAAACAAATAAGGAACATATTGATATTGCTCAGTCAGAAAATATTTGGATAAGTTGGGTACCCTAACTCCGCCACAGCACAAAGCCTCATTATCAAGTCATCAATTACACCAGGCATGTCCGAATAGTTGTGAACCTAGCAAATAATTCTGCTTTTGGAATGTATGGAAGGTTGCTAAAAACAAAGAAATGTAGAAATCATTAATGTTTTAGCCAATCCCATAAGGGTTGCTAGAGACAGGAGGTGATGCAGACACCTGTCCACCTTTAAAAGGAATGTAGAAAGAGGAGCCCACAATAGAAAGAGTAGCCCACAAGTTCGGTATTGCAAGGGTAGCCCTTCCGCTATGACCAATAATCTTACCGTCTCTAATGTAGTCATGGGCCAAGCGAATTAAGGAACCATCCTAAAAGCGCAGCAGAATTATTTTGAATGTGGACCAGTTAAACTTAAGGCCTGACACCTTCCAGGATTGGTCAACTATATCCATGGCTGCAAGGAGTGACCTCTTGATGAAACCTCATGGACTAGTATTGGTGCTGTCAGATTGGTACATAGGATGATAACAAATTGTAGGTCAAATCTCAAACGCTTTTTCAGTTGCAAGAAATGGTCCAAGACAGAGTCAAATGCTTTTTCACCAACTATGTGTCCATGACAGGGTCCCCTCCCCCATCATATATGCTAATAATGATGATTATTCTATGAATAATACAAACAGTGGACCTGCCAATGATGAATCCTGACTGATCTACAAACTTTTAACCACCCTATGGACTCTAGCGGCCAACAGCGCAGCTAATGTTTCTGGTTTTGTATTGATCACGCAGTCTCTAAAGTCCTTAGCTGGCATAGGCTGGACAATTATGACCATCTATCACATTGTGGGAGGCAGATTACACAATTGAATACATTCCTTAAACAGTCACAGCAGTAAAGGAGCTAGGATGGGAGGAAATGCACAGAAAAGCTCACTCTCAACTTGTCCATCCCAGATGACGAACAACAATTGACAGCTAGGATTGCAAGAGATAGCCAGTCTAGCAGCTCCTGATTTTCACCTGAAAAACATGAATCAATAACAACTCACCATGATTTGATTCAACTTTGCCTGCACAGAATAGAAGCTCAAATGTACAGTCAAGTGTGAACTGGAGGTAGCTGCCCATTTAGTAATGTTTCACAATATCCTGGTGGGACAATAACTCAAGTGCCAATGACTAGATAACTTCTTTATGAGTTTTGCAAGGCCCCTCCACACCCAGACTCTGTTCATGCAAGGACCAATGAGATGCAAATCTCCTACAGATAGGACTGAAGGCTTCTCATTCAGTGCCAAAGTAGGGGTCAGGAATTTAGTTTGTTTCAAAATATTTTGGGGGTTTTTCCATCAGAGAGATGTTAACATTTCAAAATAATCAGGAATTTATCTTTACTTTGAGAGTGACATTTGACATTCACAGGTGATGATCATTTCAACTGGGCCATGGGCGAAACTGGTCCTGGGTTGCTTGTGTTCCGGTTTAGGGAGGACCTGACCTGGCCGTTCGGGCAGGACTGTTCCCATGAGGAACAGGTTCAAGACTGATTTGGATATGGCTGGGTCTGAACAGGGGTGGCACGGTGGGAGTAAAACAATGGATTGGGATGCGGCCCTAGTAATTGGCAATGGCTGAGATTAATTCAAGCATTCCATCCATCACCTTGTTGTTTTTGCAGACAATATTTGTGTCTCAAAATGTTTCTGTAGCTTATATTTTGTCATTAAACCAATCTGTCAATTTCAGGTAGAATGAAGTCACTGCGCAGCCATAAGGTGTCACCTACCAATGTGTGGGTTGCATTTCTGGAAAAATCTCTGGATTGAATATATGGGAAATTCTTCTTTTAAAAGTTGGGCAATGCAATGTGTAGTAGACGGTGAGTTTGAAGGTCTTTAGTCTGCTTTGTGCATGCTGCCTGTTATTCTCCTCCTCACCCCCCAGCCCACCCAGTGCACATGCTAATGAGTGCCTGATGCCAAGAAGAAGTTTGCAGATATCAGCATGAGCTGGTTGAAGATGTAGAGGGTACACACAGTGGTGAGGATTTGGGAGCTGAAATGATAACCTAAAATGTTAACCGAACTATGAAAGCTCTTTGCTGCTGGGGTCAGCTCCTTCCTGATGGTTTTGGTCAACAAGAGCGTGCTGACCAGCAACAGGTGAGGCTTGAGGCAAGGAGGGTGTAAAAAAGCAGGAGCCCTGATAAAAAAGGCCAGTCCCTGCAGCGCTACAGTATTAAGGTGTCTCGAAGCATGCCAGACAGCGACACAGGTATGTCGCTGTTGCAAAGTCAAAACCATGCCCTGCACGATATGTAAAGTGACTGACCACGTCACTGGATTTTTTAGACCCTCATCTAAAGTGGAGGGATTTCCCTAAATAAGGGGCATATAATTACTCCAGATCCCAGATGCTGCATCAAACCCCTATGTTTCCATTATAGGTAAGTGCAGTGGTTGACAGCAGAGTTAACAGCTGTTTGTTCTGTTAGGACATTACCATAAACAATCAATTTAGGTAGCACTTGAATGGCAATGCTAAACTGACTTTTTAAACTTTTATGTATTTTCATGTTTTAACACAACAGTATATATCTAAGTCACAGGCAATATGTATTTTTTTTAATCTTCAAGTACATCCGGGCTGAGGGCATCTTCTCCTCCCTTGCCCCCCTCCATTAACATGTTCTCCCCTGGGTCCATTGCTATTCATACCCAAAAAATCCCATGTGGGCGTTCCAAGGGCCACATGTTATGTGGAACTTCCATGGGTTTCCTCTCTCTTAATATGCCACCTTTTCGGCTTCTATATACGTCCATTCCCCTCTACCTTTCTCCAATGCTAAATTGTCTTGATGTTCAGTTGACTTGATGAAACCACTTCAAACTCCCTCTGAATCTGAAATTTTCATTGAGAAGTTCATGTTTTCTGTGTGCATTCGGACTCCCGTGGGACCAAGCAAAGGGGCGTAGCTATCAATGGTTCAGTAGGCATAGTAGCACCAGGGCCCAAGACAGTGAAAGGGGCATTTGCACCCCAATTATGGATGTGTTTTGTACTACCCAACAGGGATAGAGGGGAGCATTTTCCAAAAATTGCTTTAGGGCCCATGTCACCATTGCTGCGCTACTGACCAAACACATATATGTATACCATTCGCCTTCTATCACATAACCAATAAAAGGAAATGTGCTTCTTCTAACTTGCAATTAATCTTTCCCTATCTAACAGGGAAAACACTAAGCAACTTTAACGCAGAAGAAACAACAACAAAAACTTTAAGAAGGGCTGTCTCCACGTGTTGTCCAAAATGCAGGAAATCTTGTTTTTCCCCCACCAGGCCTAGGCATTAGAAATTAATCACAACAATGGGTAAAAGAATAAATCTCCATACTTGGTTTACATAACATGTGGCTCGGAACGGTTGCAGCCCCAGTAAGTGCACAGGGGTACAATTAATTTTTTTAGACACATAGCCATTATATTCAAGGAGTATCAACAATGAATAACACACTGAGGATATTCAGATACAATTTACCCAAGACTTTGATAAGCCCACTATCACCCCAAGATTGCTTCTGTGGGCAAACTCTAGATATATATCTATGGTTTCTTCTAGTTTTGCACACTAGTCAATCACCAACCGCCATGGATGGATGATTCAGAGAGTTCCAGCATTTAGCAATGTCTTTTTTAGCAAGCATAATTCCAATTCCAATTCAGGTTGCCCAAGAGTCTTAAAAAATACCCAGTAGTGCAGTACTCGGGTCTGGTTCTACTAGACCATCCAAAATCCTTGAAAGAGCCTTGAATACACTCTCCCAATACTGTGCAATGAGAGGACATTCCCAAATCCTGTGGAATAAGTGCCCTGTTCCTCAACTGCTTGTTTCCAGTCCAGGAAGGACCTGGCCTGGCAGTTCGGACTGGACTGTTCCCATTGGGCACAGGGTCTAGACTGATTTGCATATGGCTGGGTTCAAACTGGAATGGCACGGTGAGCAAACAAACTATGGATTTAGGCCCAGATCTCTGTACTGGGGTGAATGTAAGACATTGTTCTTCATTCTGTACATTAATTGTTCTTTTTGCATTTGTCACCCCGAGTGGAACAGATATGCCCAGACGTGGGTCCCGTGCGCTCCATGCCACTTGAGTCAAACTATCCTGACTGATGAGTGGTGAAACCCCGAAACCGGTCCTAGGATGCTTGTTTCCAGTCCAGGGAGGACCTGGCCTGGCAGTTCGGGCTGGACTGTTCACATTGGGCATAGGATCAAGACTGATTTGCATATGTCTGGGTTCAAACTGGAATGGCGCGGTGAGCAAAAAAACGATGGATTTAGGCCCAGATCTCTGGACTGGGGTGAATGTAAGACATTGTTCTGCATTCTGTCCATCAATTGTTCTTTTTGCATCTGTTCCTCAAGGCAGCAGAAAAAGGCAGGAGCAGATATTGTATGTGCCTGTCACAGTCTCACAGGTGTAAGATAGATCATATGTAGATTTTTAAGCTGGATGAGTCGGACTCATGAGGAGACACCTAGCACCCTTGGGGACATACATGCATTCCTCCAGTCAGAATCATCCAAAGTGCCTAACCATTCCCGCTATCATGACCTCAAGTTTAAGGAAAGGTCTTGGGAGTTAAGCGCTAGAGACTTACAGATCTACGATAGCCATCCTTTCCCAAAAGGGCCCATAAGGATGTCTGCTTTGAGAGGGCTAAATTCAGGTAGGTCTGCAAGGGCTTCCCGATGGAACATAAGAGCATGATGTAATTTTAAGTAGCAGTAGAATTGAGAAGTGCAAGTTGGCCTGAAGCATTTGGGAGGATTTCATGTGTGTATCCTGCCAAATGTCATCCACTGTGGATATGGCAAAAGGATCCCATCTGACAAAGTCCCCAAGGGACGCCATATGTTGCAACCGCCCACCAGGCCATAAGGTTGTTTTAAGCGTAATCTTCCGATATCACCCAATACTTTGCAACGTACCTCTCCACATAAGCAGGATTGCTGTAGTAATATCTAGGAGGATCTTCTGGATAGGGTTACTATAAAGCAATCCCAAAATGCTATCTCATCCATCTAGTTCCATCTCTAATCAAAATGCTGGGTGGTGCCACCCCATAATCAAACTTAACACTGATAAACAACATCTGTGTTTCCCAAAAGTACAGCCGCACATCAGCTATGCCCATTCCTCCATCATATGGCGAGTGAACGCATTTATCATTTGCCAGTCGAGGAGGACGGTTCAGCCACAAAAGGATTGTATTTTCACAGACAGCTTCTAAAACCAGGAACTGGGGATAGGTAAGAGAACGTTTTAGAGGACATACAGAAGATAATGCAGCATCATCATTTTAGCTACTCTGCCAAGAATATTAAGGGGGAATTTAGCCCATGTGGTGAGATCACTGGCCAATCTAGTCAGTAGAGGTCGTGTTCAAACTCCATCTCCAGTTAGTATCTACGGCTGTATGAACTCCCAGGTATCAGAAACTAAGTGTGCGGATTGGATGCTGCAATTGCACATTTGCTGTGTCACTATTTCCTTTCAATAGAGCCAGAATGGATTTGGACCAGTTCTCCCGGAGGTTGGACACCTCCCCATAGAGGGTCAAAATCTGGAGCAGATGTGGGCCCATAAGAGAGGGCCAGGAAAGAAACAGGAGAATATTGTGCGCATTATGCACAATTCGGTCCTCAAAGGCTAGACCCCAATAAAATCCCCAAATCTGGTTTCACACCTGACCCACACTGCTGGGGTTCTATTGCTAAAGTGAAAAGAAGTGGGGGATGAAGGACATCCCTGCTAGGTTCCCCTACAGATCAGAAACAGAGAGGAGAGGGTACAGTTAACCCAAACTTGGGCCTGTGGACATACATAGAGGATCCAGACATAAAACCTAAATTGGTGACAAAACCCCATTTTCGTAGCAATTTGTTGCGCTTTCTTGAAGTCTAGAAGCATTAAAGAACCGAGGTCTTTCAATTCTGAAAACTTGCCAGGGGAGGTATTTTAATTCAGAAAACGCTGTAATCGCTGCATAAGCAAGTCTTCAATGAGCGGGATGAAGCCTCTCGACTGGGACGGTCACATGGCACATTCAGAGACTGGTAATACTCTGCAAAACCAGCCGCAATATCTAGTGCCTTGGTAAGTTTCTCACCCTGGTCATCCGTAAGAAAGGAAATTAGAGGTGAGCTTATGTCCTGTGTTGCCACCAATAAAGCAACTTAATGTACCTGTCTCCTCATTTATAAACTCTTCTTTTCCTGGCCAGTCAGCATTGACGAGTCTCCCCAAATTGGTTGTCATAGGGGTGCTCTCTCAAGGGCTGGATGGAGCTGTGTCTGCTTTGCCTATTGACCTTGAATACTGAGCTCCGAGGCCATTTTATTAGTTTCCAGTGTGGCTACCAGTCCGTGTTTCTCTAAATTGCCTGTTAAATATTATTTGATGATTCCCTGGACAGCAGCTTTCCTGGCTGCCTAAAATGCCAGGAGAGGCTACTGTTCCTTTATTTAGGTCAAAGTAAGACTTCAGTTCATGAGCCAGAAATTGCCTAAATTGTTTGCTTACCAAGTGGCAGGCGTTGCGCCACCAACACGGATGAAGGCCTCTTGCCCAATACCCAAAATGCATTTACAAGAGCGTGCACCGAAATACCTTGAGGTAGAGTAGGGGAGCCAGTTCTATGGGAAAGAGCAATGATCAAGTCAAAACGAGATGTTGTCTTATGTGCATCCGAAAAATGAGTTTATACAGAAAAAATGTGTATTCCATACCCTCCATGCATCACACAGGTCCAGGCTATTGACCCAGTCCCTTATCCCTCCCTTTGTTCACTCTAATCCCTTAAGGTCAGTGGTGTTCACCTCCGGGTTCATAATGCCATTGAAATAACTCCCCAGAACGATAGTTCCTTGGGGTAACTGCAGCAGCACCACCTCTATAAATAGGGGAACAGCCATTACAACGCGGTTTTTACCACGCGCAGCCATTACATCGCATGCGTTACAACGCATGCGATGTTACAACGCAATGCCATTACAACGAAAGTCTTTACATCGACTTGCGCTAGATGGCGTGCTAACATTACAAATAGTGTAGTTTACTATCCCAACACCTTCCCTACTGTTAAGTGGACTGGAGTTGGAATAGTAAATTACACTTTTCTAATGTTAGCACGCCATCTAGCGCAAGTCGATGTAAAGACTTGCGTTGTAATGGCATAGCGTTGTAACATCGCATGCGTTGTAACGCATGCGATGTAACTGCACGCGTTGTAATGACTCGCGTTGTTACGTCATACATCCCTATAAATAACACAAGCATAGACTTGTGTAGTAGGGGAGGAACATATACACTAAAAATATCGTAATGGAGTCCCTCAAGAGTGCCTATTCTCGATCACAATTAGCGACCTACAGAGTTTGGTGTCACTTGGGAAACAGCAAATGGAAACGTTCTAGGTAGGAGGATGGCAACCCCTCAGGACCCCTTAGTGTGTCTGGCATGGTAGACTCTGCCATTGTGTCATAGACACATCAAGCAAAGAGGGGACAGTTACTGCCCAACTCATGGGTCTCCTGCAGCAACAAACCGGAAGGGGCATGACGTTTTGCAAATCGCAGAACTGCTCTGCTCTTGATACGGTTGTTAAGGCCATTTACATTCCACGTCATAATTGCAAAGGCATACATGGCATTAAAAAAGTACCCCAGTGAACATGCGTTGGCATGTGGAGTGACAATTCGGATTCCCAAGAGGTTTCCCGCAGCCAGGATGAGCGGTGTATGTAAGGAACAAGTGTCATTTTGAGGCAGAACATACATCGAGACATAGCAGCCAACAAACTGAAAGCCCAAGGAGGTCAACTGGAAAAACAAGAAGAATCCCTTCCCCCCCAACATTCCAAACTTCCACCCCAGAAAAATCGAATGCCCTCTGAACATCAAACTAGGTGTGAGTCCTACTGGAGTCTCCCAGTGTAACCTGTGGAAGAGAATCTTAAGAGGATACAGTTGTGCTGCAGGTTAGGTGTAATGGGTTACGGCAATCGAAAAATGTGTAGTCTGTGCCCTCTACAATGCCTCCGGTGCTATGTCCCAAGTAGAGGAAGCGTTGTGTGCGGAGTCCTGTTCTGGGCATAGGTCAGAATCAGCAGAAACATCTTCAGAGTCTGAGCATGTTTGTATTCTTGAGATAATTCATCCCAATCTAATGGATGTTCTACGTCCTTTAGGATGTACTCTGCATCCCCGGTTACTCTGCGAGGCTACCCACCCCCAGGAAGGGCTCGGGATCCTCTGAAGAGGACGCTGTTTGGTCCCCCATTCCCATGCAGTTTCTGGAGCGTCAAAAAAGATGGATATAGAATCGTGGATCACCTTACGTTTTACTGAGTACATGAGCATTCACTGCTTTACTTTATCAAATGACTTCCACAACTGTTGAATCTGGTGATTAATATCTGGGAAATCCAGATGCAGCTTGATTGAAATGAGAGCGCCCCCCTATGGCCCTGTCTGAGACCCACATCCCAGTCTCTACAATTCAGTATTTGACAATCGGGGGGGGGGGGGCAACTGGTGGGGGGTCTTTGTGCCAGGGATCTATGCCAACAGCAGGTGGAAAGTTGATCGACGAGCATCCATGTAACAATCCACCGTTCTAAAAACCTTGTGGTGTGTGTCCTCCTCCCTTTCAGGAAACCCCAGAAAGCCGAGATTGTAGCATTGTGCTCTATTTTGAGCATCTTTCATATGGTGTTCCAGGATTTTCGACGTCGCTCAGAGGCGGGAGACCATGGAACCAAGCCCCGACACTGTGTCCTATAACTCTGAAATATGGCACTTCACCTCGGAGGGCCTCTCAGATGCACCATGGAGGTCCTGAAGCAAAGAGAGACCTCAATTCCAACCTCTCCAATCTTACATTGGAGCGTAGGGTGAGAGTCCTGAAGCATTGTCCCAGATTCTTCTGCCCTGGGGTTCTGGGCCCATTTTCCTCTGTGCCTGGGAGGGGGTCAGTTAATCTAAGCCCATGTTGTGGGGTCCTTAAGTTGCAACAGTAATAGAAGGAGGCACAGCAGCCATTGTTGTCGAAATGTATGTAGTGCAAAGGGCTAGTGCAACGCCGACCAAAGCTGCCCGTACACATCCCCTGTGGGAGCCAGCTGGAGGAGCCAGCATCCCCTGCTAGTTCCCACCAGGTCAGGCAAATGTGCCAGCACCATGGTGGCGGGTGGTGTTAGAGTCCCACTTCCGTCGGTCGACAGCCCGCTTTGGCCATGGAGGGGGTTCGGGGTGGCGGTAATAAGGGGGCGATCTGTGGCCTAGTGGGAGAGGGCACTTCAGCCAATACACAAGCGATAGGTTCAGGGCTGCCCATTCTGGTTCCCTGGCCCTGAGCCTCCAGACTGGCGGGCTGCAATTGGCTGCACATGAAGAGAAGAAGGAAGACATGTGTAACTGGCTGAACTTGCCAAGCAGCCACTGTCAGGGACCCAGGGGCTCAGTACACAACAGTATGGTGCATAGAGAGAATGCACCTCCACTTGCTGTCTGCTTGAGCGCGCACTTGGTGCCCCTCAGCCGCAGGCCTCAAAGCATAGGCCACCTAGCAGGATCCACCTAGCCTACTCGGCCTCGAAACCCATGTGAGTTGGCGAATGCTTGCGGTCCAAGTGAAGGCCGTCCCTTCCTTTCTGGGTTCTGACACAGAGCTTCAGACAACCCAAGTCCACTTAGCGGCTTGGGGTGGCCGTGTCCGCCAAATTTGCTGTCACCTCACCAGTCCTCCATAGCCTCCCCAAGGCCTACCTCCGGGACCAAAAACAGCAATTATTCGGTCCCAGGTGAGTCCACAGCAGTAAGAGGGGTTGTAGGCAGACAAAAATAGCAGATTAGCCCCCTCAGCGCCTGGAATAAGCAACGATCCGACACAGGGAGCTTAGGATAGAGCGCTCACCATCTTGGCCCTGTTTGGCCATGCCCCCGGTGTTACAGTCTCTTATAGCTAATTTTATGACACGCCTCTGATGCCATTCTGTCTCATTTCAATCATTATTTGTTGTCTGGCACGAGGAAGTAGATTTGGAGTTAATGTTTCGGTTACTTACCAGTATGTCAATTCTTCCTCGTTCCAGACATAAGCTAATAACTGGAATGAAAAAATGGACAAGAAGGTAATGTTTAGTGCTATGATTGTCGATGTGTGGGCCATGGAAAATGTCTACTTTTAAGCTTTTTAGCACTTTATTTACAAAAATTGACATTTTTGTCCCCTTTATACTGGTGGCTACTGCAAGTGAGACACTTGCTTTTGCTAATGCACATCTCATTACCACGTTTCCTTTCTTTGAGCAGACCCATAAACCTAGTGGATCACTTAGGGGTTCTTAGGCATTACCCCTTGCTCACACTGCAAATTCCACAAACTAAAATGGGAACATACATGTTCACAGTGTGGTAAATAAAATTCCTTTACCGGGACTGAATTTGATACAGAATCATAATAAAATAGCTCAGTAATATGAGAGGCAGAATCCGTGATATTAGAGTTTCGGAATGGGCTTTATTCCAATAATCGATTATAATCGGATGCTCCAAGTTCCATCACCACGGAGGTTCAGGAAGTGAAGTACATACTTTATTGACAAGAAGTAACTTTTATAGTACATACATTATAGTGAAGCAAATACAGTAGGCGTAACAATTGATAAGGAACTTGACGTGGTACCTGCGTAACCGAAAATGGGTGTAATAAGGAGTAAAAAGGACACATGATTGGTTATGATGTCATGCATAGGTGGATCTATAAGATAATACTTGACATAGATGCGCGCGCAGCAGCATGACGTGTAATTGACGTGTAACTAGGGGGTGAAGGGGACTTGACATTAGCTCTACATGTGGAGACGAAAAGTCTGGGGGGTCAGGTCAACCTAATCCCAAATCATATCTAACATCCTATGTTTAAAGAACTATGTTATCCACAAAAGAAGGACTCTCGGACAGAATCTATTCTATACTGACTGTGCGTGCGTGTACAAGCGTCTAGGTGTCTACACTGAATGCGAGGGGGTAGGAATATTCCATGGTGACAGGGCTATGAATTACTTGCATGAGGACAGAGAAGCCGGGCCTTTTGCTTGGTAACTGGAAGAATGTTTACTTAAACTACTAGGCAGGAATGCATCGGCTGAGGGGGAAGCAGATAATTCGAAGGTGAAATACAGTTCTTGGCAGAGAATAGGCTGATGTCAGGCTTCGTGAGCCGCGCAGAGAATGAGACAAAGTTCATGGTCACAGATGCAGGCTCAGACTGGAGCTTTCAGAGGCAGAAGGCAAAAAGAAGTTTGATGACAGAATCAGGGCCTACTTGCCTGGACTGTAAAATGGCATAAGTGAACCATATAAAGCCGGTGGCCTTTCATATTTAGGAATGGAATATCCGGCCTATTCATGGCGGATCTGACAGAGGACATGTTGACGGTGGACGCACATGTATTTGCGTCTTCATAACTGGAACTGGAGGGAACATACATGTACTTGTGACATGCACATAGAACCGTTGGGGTCCAAGATAGGGGACATAACTGATCAGGAAAATCCACATTTCCACATTCCCTCCTTGTCCCCTCTTCGCCCTTCAAGAGATATCAATCTTCATCAATCCATTGATCTGTTCATATAGCATCATTTGTTCTTCTTTCTTCTTCCGTAATCTTGAATGAAATCTTGGTGGTGGAATACACGATGTGGCACACAGACCACAATTCGCTGGTCCACATTGTAGACATAGACAGCAACTGAATAGTATGAGAAGGCCAATACCTAGGAAGGATAAAACTCTCCATCCCCAGGCTGATATCACACTCCAAAACCAACTGGACCAAGTCCAAGTGCCTGGGTTCTGGTGTATCTGGTTTACAATCTTATGAAGGCGAGTGATGGCTTTATATACGGATGGCGAATTTTCTGGTATGAATACGCAGCAGCTTGATCCGATGACCCTACAAGCTCCGCCCCTGTCAGCCAGGATGACGTCAAGGACAAGACGATTTTGAAGCACAACAATCCGCATAGCAGACTGCTCTTCTGTTAAATTGCCTAAGGCGGAAATAGTCTCATTCACTACTGCTTCAAGGGTTCTGGTTAATCTACGTATCAGCTTACTATTAGTAACAGTACCTATATAGGGAAAGATGCCTTTATTAAAATCTACATACTTGTCCCATGCCGTCTCAGTGTAATCGACAATGGGGAGATCTCTCCGCTTTCTGTTGTGTACTAAATGAATATTTCTGTAATAATCAGGAGGAGCTAGAAAAACGGGTGGCAGAAGGAATGCAATGTAGCAGGTACCATCCCAATCTGGAGGTAGACGCATATATGCAGTCTGACCACATATAAAGTAGGAGTGGCGAGAAGCTCTAAATGAAGATTTGCCTTGATCACTGAATTCTACTATAGTAGTGCATTTACTATGGCCCATATGCATGGAACCAACCTTTCTTACACACAATTCACCCTTCGCTGGGAATACTGACATGGTGGGTAAGACTAGTTCAACTTCGGATGCGACATTTAGAATCATGAGATTAGGTGTAAAATTACCTAATCCATATACTTCATTTTCTAGATCAGTTCCTGTTCTTTTGGGGCGACCCTCCTTGTCAGGGTAGCAGACCTTGAGTAAAACTAGGTTCAGGTTTCCCCATATCCAATGATCTTGGTAAACTGCTGTGTCTGAGTCTATGGAATTGATTAAACTAAACCATGCTCCACAGGAGCCATTATGTGTGAATGGATGTGGAAAGAAAGGCAGGACTCCTTCATAATTCTGATAGGGAGGGAGTCGGCCACACACCCAACAATTGGTGGCATTACTAGTCTGATGGGAATGATGTAACATACTAATGAAAGTGTTATTGCGCAGCGCAAGTCTATAAGATAATTCATGCGGAGGTAAGTCACTAAAAGAATGTTCAGCAGTAACATTATAAACATGTCTAGAAATAGGGTAATATATGTGCAACAACATACTTGTAATAATTATTAAAAGACTCAATAAAAACAAAATTAATAATGTCCCCATACAGTGGCTACGCAGTGATTTACAATACGCCTGTCGTTTCAACATTTTCCGGGTATTTTCTCTACTCAGGTCCAAGGGATACATGTCAGAGACAATTCAACCGCTTCACCTTGGAGAGGACTTAAACAATCAAATTGCTCGACTGGTTGGGCCTAAGCTTTAGTTTGTAGTTCTCAGAGTCATTCGGTTCAACAAAGGGAAGTTTTGAATCAGTCTGTGAGGGGGTGCAGGGCACAATGTCTATATCCGAGGATAGTCCATGAAATTTCTTGATATGACTTGAATGAATCCAGCCCTTGCGGCCCTCGATCTTCACGGCTGTCCTCGTGGTCAACAGGACCAACTTGGGTGCTTTCCACCTGGGCTCCAGCTGAGTCTTTCGGTCGAAATTCCTCACAAACACAAGATCAATCGGAACAACGTCATGGGGTTTCACCTCAGTGTTGTCGGGAAAGGCTGCAGCTACCTGTGAACGACAAGATTGTAGTGCAGACATCAAGGAAGCCAAGTAATCTGTCAGCATATTACAGTCAATATCAGTTATTTTGCGTGGTATGGGCGTCCCCCACATATTCGGTGGTCTGCCGAAGATCACCTCATACGGGGATAGCCCTGTTCGTGAGTGTGCTACCATTCTCATGTAAAAGAGTGCAACGGGTAACGCTACTACCCAGTCGACACCTTTTTCTCTGCATATTTTGGACATTCTGATTTTCAGGATCTGGTTATGTCTTTCTACGAGACCTGCTGCCTCGGGGTGTCGGACACAGTGGAATTTCCACTGATATCCTAACAGAAGTGAAACGTGTTTCATTAATTCGGATGAGAACGGCTGGCCGTTATCTGAGTGAACAGCACGTGGTAAACCGTATCGTGGGAAGAATTCTCGAACCAACTGTTTGGCAGTAGTCGGGGCAGTGTAATCTGAAACCGGGTATGCCTCTGTCCAACGGGACAGAGCGCAGACAACTACAAGAACATATTTGAATCCTCGACATCGTTCCATCTGGATGTAATCCATCTGGAGTACTTCAAAAGGATGATTAGGAGTATGAAATCCACCCTGTTCTACGGGAACGCTTTTTCCTGGGTTAAACTGACAACAGATCATACAGGTACGGACCTTTTGTTTTGCTGCTGCTCGTAAATGTTTATTGAACCAAATGTGTTGAATGCTGTCTAGCATAGCTTTTTCTCCTAGATGTGCTGGACTATGTATAGTGTTAATTATAACTTGGACCATTGAGTCAGGAAGGAACCATACAGACTTTTCCTTCATCATCCATCCTTGGTCCGTTTGGATCCCTCCTAATTCAGTCCATTTCTTTATTTCATCTGGTGTAGCATGTGTCTGTATGTCAATTACGTCAAGAGTAGGATCTTTAACTGTCATACAATGTGTCGGTGTCGGGACTATTGTCTTTGTCATGTCGGGGGTTTGAGTTTGAGCAGTCTGTTTAGCTGTTCTGTCGGCTAGATCATTGCCTTGGGAAATGATATCAGTAACCTTTGTATGAGCCTTACATTTCATGATTGATATTGCAGTGGGTAGATGTATTGCATCTAATAAGGCATGAATGAGGGGTCCGTGCTGAATGTGGGCACCGTGGGAAGTTAAATAACCTCTCTCTCGCCACAGCACGCCGAAGTCGTGTACAACTCCGAATGCATAACGTGAGTCAGTGTATATGTTGACTTTTTTATTCGTGGCTTGAATACAGGCTTGTGTCAGAGCGATGAGCTCTGCGGCTTGAGCTGACAAAGTATTTATACGATTAGTTTCAATAACTTCAGTATCTGTTGTGACTGCGTAAGCGGCCACTAACTCTCCTGTACTTGTTCTCATGCATGAACCATCTACATACAATGTCAGGTCTGGATCTGACAATGGGACATCGGTTAAGTCTTGTCTGGGTTTCGTCGTTATCGTAATAACTTCAATACAGTCATGGGCTAGTGGGTCTGTTCCGATTACAGGTAGAAGTGTGGCAGGATTCAATGTGTTACAGCGTCTGATTTCTATATGTGGCTGAAACAATGTAAGTTCATACCCCGTAAGTCGTGCTATAGTCAAGTGTTGTGTTTGCGTTCTATTCACAAGAACCTCTACTGCGTGTGGTACTTGAACTGTCAATGGATGTCCTAACACTATAGCATCGCTTTGTCTGATTGCTAAAGCTGTCGCTGCTACTGATTTTAGGCATGCAGGCAAAGCCTGAGCTACGGGATCTAATGTACTAGAAAAATAAGCACATGGTTTGTGTGCTCCTGCTTGTTCCTGTGTGAGTACTGACAAGGCAGTACCTTCGCGTTCTGTAACAAAGAGTGTAAACTGTTTCCTGTAACATGGTGTTGCTAAAACGGGTGCTTGACATAAAGCTTTCTTTAGGCTTTCAAAAGCTTGTGTGTGTTCCTGAGTCCAAGGGAGAACAGTCGGTGTGGCTGCCTCCTGTGTTGTCAACTGAATGAGTGGTTTTGCTAGAAATGCATACTGAGGGATCCACTGCCTGCAATATGACGTGAGGCCTATGAAAGCTCGTACTTCCTTTTGTGTCTTGGGTATTGGCATGTTAGCTATTAACTGAATGCGGTCGGGTGTAAGCTGCCTTCCCTCCTTGGACAGCGAGTGTCCAAGATAAACAACTCGCTGGACACAGAATTGCAGCTTAGAAGGGGACACCTTGTGCCCCTTTTCGGCTAGAAATTGTAAAACGGTCAGAGATGCTTTCTCACTTTCGGGTTCGCTTCTCGCGGTGATCAGCAGATCATCGACGTATTGAAGCAGAGCAGTGTTAACTGGCATGTGGATACTGTCAAGTTCTCGTTTCAGTGCTTGGCTATAGATGCTGGGGCTTTCTGTAAATCCTTGAGGTGCGCGTGAGAATTTAAAGCTGCGCCCATTTAAACTAAATCCGAACAAATATTGACTTTCCGGATCTATTGGGACGCTGAAAAAGGCATTCTTGAGGTCAATTACAGTAAAGAATGTTGCTTCGGAATCAATAGCTGTCAATAATGACGAGATATCTGGAACCACAGGAAATTGTGGCACAATGCATTTGTTTAACTCGCGCAGATCAATAACCAATCGATATACTGGCGGGGCTGTAGGATCTGTTCGTTTAAGAATCGGAATTATCGGTGAATTACATACATTGGAGTCTGTTTCTACAACCACTCCTTGGGCAATTAGCTCGTCAATGATTTGTAGTAAAGCCACTACAGCATCTGGTGGTAACTTGTATTGTCGCATTCGTGGTAGTACCACTCCTGCCTTTAATGTGACTCGATATGGTGTAATATTCATGCAACCAACATCAGTAGGGCCTTGTGCCCATAGATGTGTAGGCAAAGTCTGTAGTCGGGGATCCATGTCTCTAGATACATAGTGACCTTTAAAATCACGTAAAAACAACCTTACTCCTTCCGGAGAACAACATATTATGGCTCCTAGGGCTTTCAGAGTTTTTATTCCTAGCAAGTTTTCTGGACATGATTTAGTAAGCAATAAATCTGTAGTTCGGGTCAAAGGTCCTATCGTAAGTGGAAGAGGCTGTGATACTTCATTAACAATAGGTTTTCCTGAAAAACCAAGGGAAATATTCTGAGAGCCTGAGAGGGGTGCCCCTGGAACTTCACTACGTTTTATAGTTGTTCGACTTGCCCCTGTATCGAGTAAAAATTTTCTATCTTGACCTAATAATTCACTATGTACATAAGGTCCTTCTTGATCTACAGGAATCTCGATAAGGGGTAAGTCAATTTCCCTCTCTAGGCTAGTTCATGCGTAACGCTGATACTCAGGATATTCATACTGTGCAGTCTGATACATTTGTCGTGTTGTGGTTTGTGTGGCAGCAGCAGGCAACGGTGGTGCAGCTGGCACAAACTGTATTGGCTGTTGTGCGGCTGGCATGGCCTGGGCATGCTGCATAGCTCCTTGTTCATGCTGATCTTGTCTTAATGGCCGTGATCTTTCTTGTGTTTTACCTATAGAGATATTATGTTTTAGCACTGGACAGTCGTGTACAGAATGACCTGGCTTTTTACAATAATTGCATGTCCCTTTTACAGGTCCTGCTGAATCGGAATGTGTCATACCCTTTTTATGTCCTTCAGCTGGTACTGTCTGGGAAACTAGCATTTTCATTTTTGTGTCTTTCATGCGTCTGTGTTCATGTTCTTGTTCCTCTCTAATTCTATTGTGATGGTACTGTAACATTTGTAACATTTGTGTTGGAGTGTTACCTTGCCAGGTACTCTCGAATTTTAATACTCTATTCTTTACTGGGGGCAGAGCATTTTCTACTAATTTTGTTACAAACAGATGCGGGTATGATTCGCTACTTGCTTTTATGCCACTATTTATACCAAAACATTTCTCGAATCGGGCATAGTAATCACTCGTGTCTTCATCTTGCTTCTGTTTACAGGCTGAAATTGTACCCCAATCTTCCTTTTTCGTAGTTAATAAACGTGGCAGTACCTGTACTAATAAACCTGGTAGTGCTTTAGTTTTATCCCCAAGTCCTGCTCCTGCAGTTCGGGCCTTTTCTTCCGCTTCTAACACTGACCATTCTATCTTTTGGTCTCCTACCTCCCACTCTTTTTCCTTGAGTTTCTCATAAATGCCAGCAGGCATCAACACCTTTAATATTGTCATAATGTCGGGATAGGTATACTCTCCCATGAGTAACATGTCTTTAATTTCTCGGTGAAAACCCGCTGGATCTTTGTCATGACTGGGTACCACTTTCTTCATTTGTAACAGTTCTATTTTTGATATGGGCGTATATACAAATACGCGCCTAAACTCGTCGTCCTCGCCTTTTATTGGGTGTACTTCTCGTAAGGGATTCTGTCTATCCATGTGATACGTGGTTCTTTCCTTGCCGGGCAATGAGGCATGCTCTGAGCATACAAAAAGAATATACTGCTTTCTTGATATTAGAATTTCTTTAATTAATTCAGTACCTGGACCTCTCCATTTATTCATAAGTAATTCAGTCAATATGTCAGGTAAGGGACCAGGGTCCGAATGCTGACTCCGATATAGTATAATGAGTTGTTGAATCATATAAATCCCAGCTAACCTCTGTTCATCTGGGGTGAGATTCAAAAATGTGCATACTACTGTAGCATCGCTATATTTTCCGGGACTGTCCACCCAGTGGACAGCTGCCCTGGCTAAATCTTGTTCATCCATAGAATCGAGAAAATGATAACCCCTTCGTTCTCGGAGTAGTTTGTCGGCAGTTTGGAACGAATGCTCGTTAGACCTTATATTAATTATAGGTATTTGAAATTCCTGTTATTATCTGGACATATCGGACGTATTGAGTCAGTATGACATCTAGTCTGATCCCTATTACAAGATCTTCCTCTACCTACATAGGCTATGGTGTCCAACTGTCCTGCGGGCGGTCCTGACCCTTCTTCCTCGCTTTGTTCGAACTCGTCTGTCTGTAATCTCTCTTCGTGTATCCGTTCTATTTCTTTACGGATCTTTCGGCGCATGGCTATTATACAATTTTGCTTATCGTGTCTCCCTTCTGATATATTCTGGCTCCATCTTGTAAGAATATGCATTGCATCCGGGTCTACCCCCGGTCGGTCTTGATTTCTGATCACACAGTTTATGAGGAAACGTAACAGTTCCCCCTGTATCTCTACTTTCTGGTATTCCATAGCTCTGTTAATACATTCTGGATCTCGCCCTGTTTGAACAAAATGATATATTTTATCTAGATGCGCAGTCATTCCTGGTAACTTCGCTAAATACCCTGCGGCTCGTCTGATACGTAATGATGCCAGGATCATTTCGTCCTCTTTACCGATCACCGGGTCATATCTACAATCTATAAGAAGTTCCTTAAGCGCACGTTCACTTACGAATTTGGGTGTACGTGAATGCGCTGACTCTTGAAAAACAAGTTTATTTATTCTAGGTGGCGTAAAAGTATTGGTAGCACCTCCCGTGGCCCCATCTGGGGCGTCGGGTGTGAAAGGATTCGTCGAACGTGACACGGCAACTATAGGTGTGGACACAGCTATGGAAGTACCTGTAGGGACAGATGCGGAAACAGATGTGCTTGCCGGAACTTGTGACTCGACTTGTTGCTGTAGGGATACGGGTGGTGGATCTTGGCGTTGGACCTCCCTGGTATGCGGTCTATGTGGGGCGGAATTAGCATACTCGGGAGCTACGTCATCTAAATATGAGGAAAGAAAAACATCTTCTGCGGTTCTAGGATGCCCCTTAGGATGTACCTTAATTGGAAATAATGGGGGTGGCAAGTCTTTCGGTATCTCTGGAGTAGCCTTAGGTAATCCTTCGGCTAGAAGGGGATACATACCATTCATGAGGGCATTTCTTTGTCTATCTACTTGTTCTGATTTCACTCGGATACCTTCCTCAATTAATAGATTTTCTTGAACTTTATTTGAACTTTCTTTACTCTTCTCTTCCTGTCTACGTGCTTTTTCTGTACGTCTATGAGATTCTTTACGCCATAACTCAACGGCGTCTTTCTGTGACTGTCTGACTTTCCTTTTCCATAACTCTTCCTCGACTTTCATGATGCATTCTGCATCCCAGGTCCCAGCTGCGGGCCACCTCTGACTTTCTGGTAATCCCTTGGTGTAGTCTACCCATAAATCAAGGAATAATATAGCGTCTAAGCCATGTTTGTGATACATGAAGTGCCCTGGAGTATCCCTAGGAGGAATAGGGACGGCTTCTTCAAGTACCCCTTTCCTAGTAGTGATCTGTCTTAATTTCGAAAAGAGCGGCATATTGACAACTGATCCGATACTTAATTTTGAACACACTTAATACAAAAGCACACTAATGAACAACCATTCATACCACAATATGCAGGACGTTTAACACATTAGACATTAAACATTAAACATTTTTAACCTTTAAAATAAACTACAATGATGATCGTCTGCATAACTAATCACCAAGCATAATTCTTGACAATAACTAGATACTTCGGAATACTTGATATACTGCTAAACAGTACAGATACACTGCTAAAACAGTGCAGACCGGATTTGTGTACCCAAACCCGTCTTGACCGGCACAACCTATGTGCACGTCAGAAATGCCTCCCCAGTAATGGTACTCACCGGGTAGCTTCGGAAACGGAAGGCCTCGGTAACTTGAACTTGAACCGGACTGGACTCGACTCGACTCGTCGGGAACTGGACTTGACTTCGAACTGGTGGGTCTCGGTATACCTCGGATCTTGCTCTCTCAGCTAGGCTCTGGTCGGGATACTTCGCACTTCTCACCGCCTCGTCTGGGTGTTGATCGTAGTCTCAGTCGCCCCCGCTTGACCGGAGGGAGATACAGGAAATCCTGCTGGTACGCGTAATTGTCCGTCCAGCTGTGGCAGGAGACCGGGCCTACAACTCACCGCCGGCGCGTGAGATGAGAAAGTGTCCCTGTTCGGGCGCCATCATGTGGTAAATAAAATTCCTTTACCGGGACTGAATTTGATACAGAATCATAATAAAATAGCTCAGTAAAATGAGAGGCAGAATCCGTGATATTAGAGTTTCGGAATGGGCTTTATTCCAATAATCGATTATAATCGGATGCTCCAAGTTCCATCACCACGGAGGTTCAGGAAGTGAAGTACATACTTTATTGACAAGAAGTAACTTTTATAGTACATACATTATAGTGAAGCAAATACAGTAGGCGTAACAATTGATAAGGAACTTGACGTGGTACCTGCGTAACCGAAAATGGGTGTAATAAGGAGTAAAAAGGACACATGATTGGTTATGATGTCATGCATAGGTGGATCTATAAGATAATACTTGACATAGATGCGCGCGCAGCAGCATGACGTGTAATTGACGTGTAACTAGGGGGTGAAGGGGACTTGACATTAGCTCTACATGTGGAGACGAAAAGTCTGGGGGGTCAGGTCAACCTAATCCCAAATCATATCTAACATCCTATGTTTAAAGAACTATGTTATCCACAAAAGAAGGACTCTCGGACAGAATCTATTCTATACTGACTGTGCGTGCGTGTACAAGCGTCTAGGTGTCTACACTGAATGCGAGGGGGTAGGAATATTCCATGGTGACAGGGCTATGAATTACTTGCATGAGGACAGAGAAGCCGGGCCTTTTGCTTGGTAACTGGAAGAATGTTTACTTAAACTACTAGGCAGGAATGCATCGGCTGAGGGGGAAGCAGATAATTCGAAGGTGAAATACAGTTCTTGGCAGAGAATAGGCTGATGTCAGGCTTCGTGAGCCGCGCAGAGAATGAGACAAAGTTCATGGTCACAGATGCAGGCTCAGACTGGAGCTTTCAGAGGCAGAAGGCAAAAAGAAGTTTGATGACAGAATCAGGGCCTACTTGCCTGGACTGTAAAATGGCATAAGTGAACCATATAAAGCCGGTGGCCTTTCATATTTAGGAATGGAATATCCGGCCTATTCATGGCGGATCTGACAGAGGACATGTTGACGGTGGACGCACATGTATTTGCGTCTTCATAACTGGAACTGGAGGGAACATACATGTACTTGTGACATGCACATAGAACCGTTGGGGTCCAAGATAGGGGACATAACTGATCAGGAAAATCCACATTTCCACAACAGCATAAATGAACATATCAATTGCATATCTGCAGCTCACCTGACTCTTCAGCGCTTCTAGACTCCTGCGTAGCTTTACGGAAACGCTGGGGCCTGCATATCTTTCAGGTCCGAAGCTGAACTGCTGGATCCAGTTGCAGCCATGGGAAAAAAGAAGCCTTTCTGGGATCTGCAGAGAAAATGAACACAAACAGGCTTTATTAACAATGCAAAACAACAAACAACTCTAAGGTCCTTTTTTGAGGCTAATGGCATTCCTTCACAGTGCTTGAACTGCTGCAGATCTAGAAAGTTATGAAGCACTACTGCACTGACAGAACACGAACAGGCTGATTCGGAGTGAGTACCATCAGGGCCGGCTTTAGCGCTGGTGGCGCCCGGTGCAATATTTGTTTTGGTGCCCCCACACCCCGTGACCGCCTCCTCGATTCCCTCACTTCCACCACAGTACCCTGGCCTGAGAGCTCCCGAGTGGGTACGGAGGGGGGGGGGGGGCTCCTTGTACTTTGCAGGGGGGCCCCCTCAAGTTTCATTACGCCAGTGCCAGCGCCCTCTCCATAGGCCAATGGCCTGTGCAACCGCACTGGTGGCACTGCCCTAAAGCCGGCCCTGAGTACCATGCAATTTTGGGTGCAACTTCCGCAAAAGCTGTGGCATTTCCCGGCTGCACAATTTGTATACCATTTGGAGTTTCTAACCGTGGAATGGGCAAAACACACTGAGCAGGTTTTCCCACATCTTAGGTGAGGCAAACTCAGATTTCACACAATCTCCACAATTTATGCCAAGTTAATATTGTGTGGGACTAGACCCACAGATAAAGCAATTAATGAGCCAGTTAGAAACCAAGTAGTGTCCTAAAAATATAGAACAGGATATGCACTTATTTTTCTGCAAGAGGTATAAACATGAGCTCTAGTAAAATCTACAGTAACCTTTAGATTTCAACATTAATTTTACACCTATTTCTACCAATTTTTGTTGAGGAAAGCAAGTCTCCAAACGTTCCTATTTGCCCCAAAGAAAACATGAAAAGTCATTGACTGGAAATCGAGTTACGATGGCCAAATATGAACTATTTTGCATACACATCATTGGACCCATTTAATACATGTGGGACTTTTCAAGTAGAGACTAAAGAAGGAAAATACATGCCTAGGTTGTTTAATCAAGGAAGATAATTAAATGTACCTTTAACATTCAAAAACACTTCTACTGCTGAATTGTAAATATTTTGCGGCCTAGTCACAAAGGAATCATAAAGGTATACATTTGTATATTTACTATACTGTATAATTACTACCACACTTAGGTGTATCTCTACACTAGTTTTGCTATTCACTCTTTAGGAGTGTCGATTTACATCTAGGTATAGACTTACATGCCTCCACTCCTCCAATAATGGGGGTGGGGCATCCTAAAACAGGACTTAAATTCTAAAGCTACAACCAATAACTGTGCACACATAAGTGGCAATCTCCACACCTTGTCAGAGTTATCCCTACAGGAAAGTGTAGGGAAAATTATTAAAGTGTATTATTCCTTAAATATATATAAAATATTTGATTGTAAAATAATTTCAAATATTTATTTCTAACCTATAGTTAATAAAATCCAATGTTACAGAACATTAACTCATCAAATTAAACAATTAATTCTTTTAAATATATTAATCAACCTAATTAATGTTTTTTTTAAAATGTAAATTAAAAAATAGGCACCTCACTTACATTTTGATTTTACTTAATATATGGTAACATTTGTTAAAATTAGGTGGTTCAATATTTTACCTTAATTTTTATTTATTTAAAAATGGGTCTAATTTTAATTATTTTTAAATGAATTATTTTTTTAAATCGTAATATGTTATTCATATTTTTACATAATTTATAAAACATATATAATGTAAGCATTAAAATAATTTAACTAATTTGAAATCAGTTAATGGGGGTACTTTAAATTTGGGCTGGAGGACATTTACATCTGTTTTGACATCTTTAAGGCTTTAGTAACTTTGTAAGTATAGTTTGTGACTAGCACTGGTCTTACTCTTTTTATTGATCATTTTAGTACATTTTAGCAATAGATACATCAGTACTCACTTATATCACATCATACAATTATCTTGCGTGTTAATATTGACAATATATAAGGCAATGTAGCGAGAGTCCGGCAATATGGAGAACATAGTACAATCAGCAAATGCGGTCCCAATTGATTATCCAGCGACCAGGGGAAAGTGATCATTTTGCCCCTGGCAGAACTCCCCATCGTCTCCCCGAATAAGGACAATGGTCAGCAATAGATATAAATCAAGACAAACAATATTAATAATTGCATTTCGACTGTCAGCTTCAAGTCATCGTAATATGTATGCCCTTCATCCCATCCCAGTGGGGACTAAGCCAATGTCCAGTGGCGAGGAGGCAGTTTGAGGAACGGACCAGGCATAAGCCCTGAACAGCCCCCAGATGTCTTTTGGGCCTGAAGAGCGTGGTAATGTGGTGGAATCAATTTCGCTGTTGGTATTACAATAGGCTATGCTGTCGAGCCAGTTTTGTAATGTGGGAACAGTTTTGCGGCCCCAAACGTAGTGCAACTTCCCTTTTGGCTAACAGCAAACTAAGTAAGGCAAATCGCCGTATTCCTTTACGGAAGTTGTCTACATAGCCTAGGAGTGCGATCTTGGGTGTGGGGACTAGTGTTAGTTCCGTCATATCACCCAATCTCTTGTGAACCGCTTCCCAGTATACATAGATCTTAGGACATGTCCATGATAGATGGGCGTAGTCCGCATGTGGAGAATTGCATTTGCGGAAATTATACGGTCTGGCCAGATCCAGTCTGTGTGAACTGGCCAGAGTGACATACATTCTACGCAAAAATTTAAAATGTAGCAGTTTGTGTCGGCTGTTGAGTCAGACATCTTTTGTCACTTTACAACATTGGAGCCACTGCTCATCAATGATGGTGTGCCCTAGGTCATCTTCCCATGCCTTGCGGATCTTGTCATCTGTGATCGGGTAATGTTTGAGCATGTCCTGTAGAGTTTGGACACGGGATGGGACCCTGTCTGTGACTGAATGACCATGGTGAGGGGAGAAAATGGGTCGGGTTCGACAGGGAAACTGGGCAGGGAAGCCCGCAGCGCCGAGCGGATGCGCCCCATTACAAAGCGGCCCATGAACGAAGCGTCACCAAAGCGTTCCTCGTTCGTCATAGAGAAGACATGTCCGGTAGGGAACAGGTCCCCCATCTTGGCGACGTTGAATTTGCTCAAGGTGCGCTGTACCAGCTTCTCACCTGTGACCGGCAGCCAGGGAGCATTGGGAATGGGCAACGCCGAGGAATAGAGCATGTCAATGCCTGTAATGCACCTTAATTTTTCCCAGGCCCAGTTGGTGATGGAAACTGTTTGTGTCGGTGGGGTCTCTAGGTACTCCCTTAGGTAACACCGTGGCGAGCATCCCAGGTAACACGAAATCTGCCTCGGGCCGGAGGAATGGTGTCCTGGCGTCAGGATGGAACCATGCAAAGGCATAGCTGCATTGGGCTGCCAGGTAATACAATTGAAAATCAGGGACATTAAATCCACCCCTCTCCTATGGCAGCATCATCACTTGACAGCGTACGCGGGGCTGTTTGTCCCCCCCCCCCCCAAGGCAGCCTTAAAAGATGGGAGAGTAGCGTCGAAAAAAACCTGTTCGTCAGGGGTATGGGGATGTTATTAAATAGATTGGGAAGTATCACCATCTTAATAATTGCTAACCTGACGGCAATGGACAGTTTTAAACGCAGCCACTTCTCCACCTGTGCCTCAAGGGCGGAAATTGCTCGGCCATAGTTAAAGCAAAGGATGTGCACAGTGTCTAAGTGGATATGAATGCCCAGATATTTAACGGAGTCCGTGCACCACTCCAGGGAGAATTCACATTCCCAACGCTGTGTACTAGAAGTCAAGGGGAAAATAACTGAGTTGTGCCAGTTGATGCCCAATCCTGAATGTTGGCCAAATCTGGTTATTTCTCTAATGAGTGGCTCAAGATTAGTTTGGGGTTCCCGCACAAAGAATGGTGTCATCGGCATATAGGGAGACCAAGAGGGCCCGTGTTAAATTGAAGACCTCTCTGGAGATGTTTTTCTTGAAAGTGCCAGAGTATGAATAGCAGAGGAGGCAGGGGGCAGCCCGGGCAGGAGAGTGTGCAGTTTTGCCGTAGTCTACAACAATTCAGTAGTTGCAATAAATCTCCTAGGCATTCCCATGCGTCGCATGACGGATACAAAAATGGGCCATTCAAGAGAATCTAATGCCTTTTCCGTGTCTAGGAGGATATCAGCGGCGGGGACCTCTGGGTTAATTCAGTGTAAAACTGAGAATAGCATCCTGAGATTTAGTGCGGTTGATCGATGAGGGATAAAGTATGACTGCGCCGGGGAAAAAATGTAATAATAAACTCCATCAAGAGGGCTAGTCGCGTTGCTAGCACCTTGGGCAGGATTTTATAGTCTAAATTCAATAAGGAAAGTGGTTGGTATGATCCACATAAAGACGGGTCCCTATCAGGCTTGGGGAGGAGAATGATGACGGCTTAGCGCAGGGTGGGGGGCAGGATTTGCTTCTCTAGGGCTTCTGCGTACACTTCCATCAGGTGTGGTGCCAATAAGTCTTTGTATGACTTATAAAAGTCCCCTGTGAAGCCATCCAGGCCGGGGGCCGAAGAACTCCTGAGGACTGAGATGGCATTAACAACCTCATTCTTGTCGATTGGTACAGCTAAAAAGTCATGCATGTGCTTATCCAGATAGACCAAGGCAATTTCGGAGAGATAAGTTTCCTGTGCTGAAAGATGTCTCCCACATTTAATACTAAAACGTATACATATTTGTGTCGAAATCTTCGAGATAGGTATTTTTGGGGTACTTTGGAACATCTGCCTACTTTCTGCAGGTAAATAGACTGATAAGTGTTGACCTGTAACCTTCTGTAGAATTTAACTAGAACTGAGCTACAACGTTTTGGAGACCTAGCCCCATTAATTCCCCTCCTGTGATTCAGAGTATTTATATTTATCATAGTCTGAATCAATCTGAATGCTGAGATTATCCTTTCCCCAGTTCTGTGTTGACTCTGGTGGGTAAGTTAAAACAGCAAGCAGTGGTAAAGCCAATAGGTCTGGCCTGAATTCCGTGTCCTGACCAAAAATAGTTTTTAAAAAGCCTGATGTAGTGACAAAAGAAACAAAAAAGGAAAAAAAATTCTGTAACCAATGAGCCAAAGAATGCAATTTGTGATGGTTGAATGTACTATTGAGATGTAAAATAGTTCCTTATGCACTGCAATGCAAGCGCTCTATAGAATGCAGAATGATCCACCAACCTGCCACTAACATGAGGCGAGTTGGAAATGATCCTGTGAGGCAGAGGTAAGGCCCTCTAAATGTATATATATGTGAAAGAATTGGCAACAATAAGCCCTATAGACAGCAGTGCTGTGAAGCCAGAACAAAAAATGTGGAATCTACTGGCAAGGACTATACCCACATTAAAACCAGGACCACAAATAAAAAGTATTGAACCATGCTGTAGCATTTTCCCAAAGTAGAAAATGATTCCTTTCTTGTTTCTTTTACCTGTGCTTTGTGGAGTGCATGAGAACCCTGGGAGGAGTTATGGCATAAAGATGCTTAGTGATGTCTGTTGCTGATCACACCGGTGTGCAAGTTGGATGTTTGCGATGCCTATGCTAGAAGTGATTTGTAAAGATGTGACTATGTGAATGATGGATACTTGACCACATTCACACAGAAACTGTTCTTAGGTTGCAGGAAACACTTTTTTGGTAGTTGCACAACTCTTTTCTAGGCCACATGTTTGATTTTAGAGAACCGCTTTGGATGCCTTCGAGAGTGTGAAAAACAAGGCCCTGGGCTTATAGTAGAAACCAAGTTCAATAACTGACCTAATGGATCTCTCATGGGCTCATGCTTAGATCCAATTTGGTATTGAAGGATTTGTCCCTATTGCTGCAGCATATTAGTGAAAGACTATAAAAGTAATGTTTAGTGTGTGTGTTGTACTTTGGACCACGCCTGCTTATGAAACAGCCAATGAGTTTAGTTTGATCACGAGCACAGGTTATGATTAGGTACACATTGCATATTATTGGCTACATACAGGTATGCTAGCAAATGGTTGTGCCTGGAAATGTCTAGCATGTGAATGGGATGCTCGTTAAATATTCACATAGCTGGATTAACTTTGTGAACTAGGTATTGAGGTTTATACTGCAAGTATAGATGCCCATCAAAGATGATTACTGGTGTTCATGTGTGAATGAGAACTCTGAGAAAGGTCTAGAGAAGGTGGCCTGGGGAAGGGCACATGTAGGGGCCTCATCTCTACAGGTACTTGGGAGTCTGAGGGTAGTAGGATTGAGGGATAGAGGAGGCACAATGGTAGCTGGGCATCAGGCAGGCAACTTGTTTGGAGGCCTGAAAGGAAGATACCTATACATCTACTTAAGGAGGGAAGGATGATGCAAGAGCTGATGAGGTAATCGGTTCTTGTAAGATGGGGGCAGTGCTGTTGTATGACTGGCTGTATACAGGTGCATGTGAGTGCATTAGTGCAGGCGTGGCCCATGTAGGTAAGAGCGGTGGGGGGGATTCGAAATACGACAATGAGGGAAACTGAAGTTATAAAAAAAGAAAACCATGGGTTCCTTTTTTTTAAGGCAAGTTTCCCCTATCGTCGTATGTCAAATCCCCTCCTACCCCACCTGCCCACCGCTCTAACCTGCATGGTCCGCGCCTGCATTAGTGGAACTTTCCAGTCGGTCTGAAGTCAGTCATGATTTAGAGTTGTGAGTTAATAGAGGCGTAGAGAAGCACTAATGGGAACTGCATGTGGGGCCTACCTTGGCCAGTCCTGCTTGGCTGAGGTGGCAGGGACCACCTAAGCCGCCAAAATGAACACCAGGAAAATCCTGGTCTTAACTTGGTGAAACGAGGAGAAATGCATTATTTCTCCTCATTTTTGCTTTTTCCATGTGTGGTGCCTTGTGCAGCACACATGCAAAAAGCAAAATGCCATGGTTTGTTTATGTTCAGGAACGTGCCCCTACCTGTACATAAACAAACCTTTCTGAAAAATGCCATTTTGTAGCTTTCATGTGTGCTGCATGAAGCAGCACACATGAAAGTTACAAAATGGAATATTTGGATTGTTTATGTGCAGGAAGGGCAACATTCCTACACAGAACCAATCCTCTCTTGCATACAGACACCCTTGCACTCAGGTGCAAGGGTGCCTGTGTTGGCGCTAAGTTGTTAAACTTAGCGCCGTCGCAGGGGGAAACGTAAGGCTGCACCACATTCTTGTAAATAAGGTGCAGCCTTGCGTTTCCAAAGTGGCGACAGCCACTTCATTGTACATATCCCCCTGAGCTTTTAACTGTCATCAGAGAGCTGCATGCAAACTGCAAGGTATATGCTAGAGCTATATTTTTTTTGCCCTGTCTTTCATTATCCTAATCTTGCCAAAAGGGTTCATTTGGGTAGAAAACAATTCCTATTATTAACCCCTTCTGTGCGTTGGACGCGTGGGAGCCACGCAGATTCCAGAACTTTCCACCACAGAAATGTGAGGAAAATGTTTATTTTTTGACACATTTTTGAGGTTTGCAAGGGATTCTGGGTAAAAGAACCTGGTGAGAGCCAGACAAGTCACCCCATCCTGGATTCCCTGGATGTCTAGTTTTAAAAAATGTATAGGTTTGCTAGGTTTCTCTAGGTGCCGGCAGAGCTAGGGTTCAAAATCTACAGCTAGGCACTTTGCAAAAAAAGTGTCAGTTTTCACTGTGAAAATGTGGTGTGTCCACATTGCGTTTTGGGCTGTGTCCTGTCTTGAGCACTAGGCCTACCCACAGAAGTGAGGTACCATTTTTCTCGGCAGTCTTTGGGGAATGCGTGGTGGGTGGAATTTTGTAGATCCACACAGATTCTAGAACTTTCCACCACAGAAATGTGAGGAAAATGTGTTTTTTTAACACATTTTTAAGTTTGCACGGGATTCTGGGTAATAGAACCTGGTGAGAGCCAGTCAAGTCTCCCCATCCTGGATTCCCCTGGGTGTCTAGTTTTCACAAATGTATAGGTTTGCTAGGTTACCCTAGGTGCCGGCAGAGCTAGGCTTCAAAATCTACAGCTAGGCACTTTGCAATAAAAGGGTCAGTTTTCACTGTAAAAATAAAGTGTGTCCACGTTGCGTTTTGAGATGTTTCCTGTTGCGGGCACGAGGCCTACCCACACAAGTGAGGTACCATTTTTATCAGGAGACTTAGGGTAACACAGGATTGTAGAGCAACTGTTATTACCTATTGACTTTCGATGCATTTCTGCCTTCCAAATGAAAGACAATGTGTAAAAAAGAAGTCATTTTGAAAAATGACCTATAATTCTCATGCTAGTATGGGTACTCACAATTTCGGAAATGTGCAAATATCTACTGTTTCTAAACTCTATTTTTTGTTCATATTTCATAAATACATAGGTGTCTTTCCTACCAATGTTTCCATGTATATATTTTCCCAAATTAATAGCTATATACCCGGTACATAATAAAAAACCATTACAAGACACTGTTCAGTTATTGGCTCTGTGTTCGTCGGGTTCTTGGTGAACCTACAAGTCCTATATAGCCCCAAAACCAGAAAGGTCCAGCAAATGTAATGGTATATTGCTTTCAAACAGCTGTCATAATTTGAAGAAGTTACAGGTGAAAACGTTGATACAAATGGCTGTCTCTTTCAACTAATTTTCAATTTTTCCTATATTCAACTGTCAGTTTCTATAAAGAAACCTTGAAGGATCTCCACAAATGACCCCTTTCTGAATTTAAAATTTCGTCTACGTTTCTAAAATGTATAGCTTTCCAGGATCCATTATTGCTTTAATACCCATTTCTACCATTAACTGGAAGGAGGTTAAAAGCACAAAAAATAGCAAAAATAGGCTATGTACCAGAAAAATGACAAAACTGTGTAAAAAATGTTTGTTTTCTGACAAAAGTCTGCTTGTCCCTGAAATCTGGGAAAATGGTGATTTCAGCACCACAACTCCTTTGCTGATACCACTTTCAGGGGAAAACACCAGACGCTTTCATCTGTATCCCTTTTTTCCCCATCTTTAAAAAAAAAACACAAAATGTTGCTATATTTTGTCTAATTTCTGGTCCCCTCCAGGATAATCCACAAACCCTGGGTACCTTTAGAATCCCCATGATGTTAGAAGAAAAGGACGCAAATGTGGCGTGAATTCCTTATGTGGTCAAAACGTTACTGGGGCCTAAGCGCAAACAACCCCAAATAGGCAAAAACATAGGCTTAGCATGGAGGGGGGGGAGAGGCCTAGCAGCGAAGGGGTTAAAGAGAACCCCTAACAATGAGGTTAAATTTAAAATTCTGAATTTAAGCTTTTCCAGAATGAGGACTCAAACTATATTGCCTACCCGTATAGATGACATGTGACTCCTGCATTACACCTTGTAGTCCTGTCTGAAGTAACATTTCCTATACACTAATTTACACACACATGAATGTCTCTGTTCAATGTGTGTGTGATGTAAAGTGCTCGAACACCTTACATTGGTATGAGTGGTGATACAAAACTAAATTAATCTGAGAGACAGTGGATTTGGAGACTTGAGGGGCACTGTTAAAGGGTGCTACTGAGGGAATCCGTGGCAGAGGTGGTCATGGGGGGGCGCCAACAACCATTGTCGCACAGGACGCCACCAGTGTTAAAGCCGGCCTGGGTGCAGCACTGTCCTCAGCATTCCCAACTGTGGAGTCAGCTGATGATCCACCAGTGTAAACAGAGAAGTCAGCGAAATAAACACTAGCTTTCTGGTGGGTGCCCTGCATGTGCCAACTTGCAATGATCCCCTATGATGGCACAAATAGGTATCAATTACATTTTCTAATTAACTGATCACAAGGCCAGTTTTGAAGACAAATTCTAGAGTCTGGAAATGATTCTGAGTGCACTCTACTTCATTCTTGTTTAAAAGTATAAGCTGGAAAGGTAGTTGAACAAAGAAATTAACTCTTTAGAAGGTATTATTAGTGAAAGTAATCATAACGTTTACTGGAGGGGAGCCATCCCATCCCTAGAAAGATTTCAGTATAAATCTAAATATTGGTTTATGTGACGTGAGTGATCTTCCCAAGGGTTTATAGGAAAAATGAATCACACTAACACTCTTAAATGGACGGATTAGAGTATTCCCTAACCAGACAACCCTTGGTGTTGTTCCTAGTTGTGAATGAAAAGAAAAGAAATATTCTGCAATAGAGAAATAGGCAGAGTGTAGGCCAGGCTTCTCCAAAGAGTAGCTCGTGAGCTACTGGTAGCTCTCCATTTACCTCTAAGTAGCTCTCCTGCGTGGAGCCTACCCTGCTAAATTTGAAGCTTTTGCTTGGCTGAATTAATGAATGCATACCAAAATTATAAAGAGTGCCTTCCAGATGAAAATGTATGTATTTTCAGAACTCATACGCTGATGTTAGTGGAAAAATGTTTGAGCTTCGAAAACATATTTAAACCTTATATTTGGGTGATAAATAATGATGCATTGGGGTAAACATTATTACTGTTATTACCTTGGTGCCAGAGACATTTCACCTATGACTATTGTGTATTACTCATATAGATACATTCGCCATTGACAAAGTCTTTTGCAGGCAGCCCTGCAAGATGCACTGATGTGTCTATTGCTGGTAATCTTGCAAAGAGTGGCCAATAAAGTATCTTGTCTGATGTGCTCACTATTACAACATCAAACATATTAGTGACTCTGGAATAACTATATTGAAAATAAGTAGCTCTTCTTAAAGACAGTTTAGAGACCCTTGTAGGTGTACAATGACAAGACAAGTCAGCCATTCTGCTTGCAATGAGGAAGCTATTGGGTATACTTTCTTCAACATTAATAAATTACTCCTCTGGCATTCAGGAATCACTATCATGCAAACCATTGTATACAGTCACCATAACGAAATGGAAAGTTAACTTAGGTTGTGAACCCCAGAGGACATAACAATAAGTATTGATTCAGACATGCCTTGTTCTAGAACCTGGCATCCTGTTGATCGCCTATCACACTCTCACGTCATTGTCGTATTTTGTCTATAACCCGAGAGAATATATGTACGAAAAATTCTTGAGTATAAAAGAAAGGGATATGATAAGAATCTTGATGTGGACCAGGAAAAACAATCTCCATAAAGAGAAACAGCTGCATGACAATCAAACAAGCTCTCTGGAGGGAGAAACTATACATTACTAGGGGAAAAAGCTAATAATCCAAAAGTTGTTTTTCTTTATTTATGGCATTATTTGGAAGAAATGTTTTATCCAAAATTCATTTCACTGTTACACTTGTTGTGAACCAGCTTGTTACATCTTGAAAGGATAAGAAAGATAATCAGCTTCCTTGGAGCATGATAAAAAAAGAGAAAATTAACATTTCATCTATTGGACCGCAGGATAAAAAGTGTATTTGTACAGCTGCAATACTCTTGAACTAAAAGGCCTTAATACACCAACCTCTTACTTATCTGTCGAAATAACAGTCTTAATCTTAGCTATCTTTTGAACGACTTTAACTATTACACTGGCAAATGTACAGGACAGCAGGGCAGAAAAAATACAACTGAGCAGGCTGCAAAACAATGCTTACAGAATCAACCTTGTTGTAAAACCCCCTCTTATCATGCCAAACAACTCCTTGTTTTGAGTCAGGGTGATAAAAAAAAGAACGGAGGTACCATTGCACGACTAACTAGAGGAATGTAAATGCCTGGTAATATGGCTGTACTTGCACGTCGAAAACATCTTGCAAAATCTGCTACAAAACAATTTAAAAACCTTTGTATAAAACTACGGGTGAACTTGGAGCCGTGATATTATGTTCAAGTGCTGTGGAAGAAAAATAATATTGGCCATTTGCTCGTACTTATAATGATAGCCCCATAGGAGTTCGTTAACACACGGATGATATGCCCTTAGATGTGTATTAAAAGTAAAATGTATCGCAATTTGCCGAACGGATGATAAAACGTGTTTGCTTAGAATAGATAGTGTTTCTAGTAAATGCAGTTGCTGTACAATAGTAATTCTTTAGTATTCCAGCAGATGGCGCGCTTGGAGTAAAAATGGTTAGATTCTTCAAAAACGCTTTCCTTTACAATCTTAGAGACTTTACGGGTTGCTCTACAGACCAGATTGTACTAACTGGAAAGCGTCACATTACCTTTCACGCACCAATTTTTTTTTTAATTTCTTTATTTGGCTTTGTATTTCACGGCATTTCACAAACGCTGCAAATAGGATGCTAAAACGCTTAACTGTCAATAAACATTGTACCAAGCAAGGTGGCACGCGCATGGACTCGCACTCGCAAGAGGGATCACAAAAAGCTCATATCTATGACATTTCCACAATACAAGAGAAATTACAATAATGGTTGCAGTAGCGTTCCCCCATTTGTCACCCCAGAAACATTGTATGGCTGGGAGTCGCAGCTCCCCGCGGAAGAGGACTATCATAGTCGGGTACGCAACGCCCAGTGGGCTCAAAGGGCTCCCGTCCCCCCCCCGTCCCCCCCACCGCCCCCTTCGTGTGTGTCAGCCGGGCTGAGACAGCTTCCCGGGCACACACAGAGCAGGTCTTGAGCTGCTGTAGGCTGCAGAGGCCCAACTAGAGCCAAATTTCGGGGGTGGCTAAGCAAAAATTTCGGGGGGGGGGCTGAACTTTAAGCAATAGGCAGAGTGGAGCTGCAGGGGCTCTTAGAAGGGGTGAAACAACAGCGAGGCCTCATTAACATGCAAATGGTCTTTTAAAGACCTGTGAAGTGCTCGGGTGCGGCTGCCTTTTTTGCCCGGGAAGGTGTCTCATCCCGGGCTGCCACACACGACGGGGGGGGGGGGGCTGAAGCCCTTTGAGTCCAATGGGTGTTGCGCGCCTGGTAGGCTGGCTAGTCTGGCACCCGTCTTATTGCAGCCGCACCCGAGGACTTCACAGGTCTTTAAAAGACCATTTACTTGTTAACAAGGCTTTGTTGTTTTTTCACCTCTTCTTAGAGCCCGTGCTTCTCCAATCTGCCTATTACTGAAAGAATTAGCCCCCCCCCTGAAATTTTTATTAGTACCCCCCGAAATTTGGCTCTAGTTGCGCCTCTGATCATAGTGCCTCAACCACCCACCCCAGATCTTGTAGAATTTAAGAGGGCAGCCCTTGACTGGCTATAGCGGGCACCGGGGATTTCCCAGTGGGTCAGAGGGGTGGGGGCTGGCTTTGTGGCTGTGAGGGCCAGTTTTGTAACTGGGGGCCGGTTTTGCAGCAGTGTCACAAAAGCGGGAGCGGTGCTTCTTACTAGCATACACTCCTCGCCCCCGCTCCCAGGGCCGGTCTAGCAGCAATCTGCCAGGGCTGGTTGCTGTTCCCAGTCTGGCCCTGTCTGCTTGTGTATGTGACCTATAGAGGTCTATTCCCCTCTTCCACTCCACCAGTGTCGGGAGGGTCAGCCAACCCTAATATCGTGCCACGTCACACTTAGCCATCACCAGCCTTAAATTGCAGAAGACAAGTTGCGCCCTTGGAATATCTACATCGCCCAACACTCCTAAGAGGATGTACTTCGACTAAAGTGTAATGGTTTCAACCACCACCCGAGTACATCTGAATAGTTGGGCAAGTTCGGAGGATATGAAAGTAGGAATCCCTCGCCCCCCCCCCCCCCCACAGCAAAGACAGCCTGGAGAGTCTGCTCTCCAAATGCGATGTAGCCTGCCCCTGTCATAATACACCCGGTGACGGATTTTAAGTTGGATCAGGCGCAGGCAGGATTTTATCACCGCCTCCCTTGGGTGCATCAGACCCGCCTTCTAGTCCACATCCTCCCGGTCTCCCACCTCCAGGCACCACGTTCTCTCAATTTGGCCAATCTAGCTGGAATATGGTTATTTAGTGTTTTGTATGTGAAGGAAATGGCTTTAGAAGATAATATTTCCATTAGTCGCTGTCCCTCCAGAGGGACAAACTCGGGTAGGTCCATCGACGTGATGCCCACTTCCCTCCACGCATGGTGTAGCTGGGCATGTTTCAGGAATAAGTTGTTGTGCATAGAGTAGTCATGACAGCAGATCACCACCCTCAAGGAGATCTTCCACACAAGAAATCCTCACCAAATTCTAGGCTCCAAACCCTTGTAATTTCCCAGTCTCACTCAACCACACTCGCTCCCAGAGTGGTGTCTCCTGTGTCAACTTACCCGACCAGCCTATACGGTGGCTGGCCTTCTACTAGATTTCTATTGCCACTTGAGCGGCAGGCAGCAGTTGTCGTACTCCCTTACCCCAGTAGAAGTAATGGAGACAGGACCACCAAGTGAATTGGCTACGTTCCAATCTATAGGTGGAGTGGTCCTGAGGTGCAAATAGCCAATCATTCAATGCCACCAGGTCTTCCACCAGTAGTAGGACCTGACATCCAGAAGCACAATACATCCATTGAATGGGTTGCACTGAAGGGTGGAGAGGGCTATTCTCTGGTGTTTGCAACACCACAGTATGGAATGCATGTCGCTCTCCAGCCTGGTAAACTCGGTTTCGGGGAGTGGGTAGTACGTGTTATGCATGCTGCACTGCAACTTGGGGAGAGTAATCATTTTGAAGATGGCTGTGAGTCCCAGCAACAATAGGGGCAATTCACACCACCGCTCCACTTCATTGTGGAAGGCGCGGACTGCCTTGTCACGATTCCTGGCAAAACACGTCTCCCGATTCAACGTCACAAATGGCAAGTTACTGAAAGCCACTGGTCACCACCTGTATAGGGTGACCAGATGTCCCGGATTTCCCCGGACGTTCCCGGTTTTTGGAGAAGTCTCCCAACACTTTTCTCCAAATTGAACAAATGTCCCAGTTTTTGGGTAGTGCCGGGGTTATTTAAAGAAATGTCCCGGCTTTTAAGGGAGGGTCGGGTGAACCTGCACTTTAATCACAGTGTTGTGCAGGCTCACATTTCGACCGGCCCTCTTAGAAACTCTCCTGCTCAATCAATCAAGAAATTTGTAAAGCGCGCTACTCACCCGGAGGGTCTCAAGGCGCTAGGGGTAGGGGGGTCTGCTACTGCTCGAACAGCCAGGTCTTGAATTGCTTCCTGAAGGAGAGGTGGTCTTGGGTCAGACGGAGGTAGATGGGGAGGGAGTTCCAAGTCTTGGCTGCCAGGTAGGAGAAGGATCTTCCTCCCATGGTGGCTCTTCGAATGCGTGGAACAGCGGCGAGGGCGTGGCTGGACGATCGCAGCTGGTGGGTGGGAGTGTAGAAGGTCAGGCGGTTGTTGAGGTACCTGGGTCCCAGGTCGTGGAGGGCCTTGTGTGCGTGGGTGAGGAGTCGGAACGTGATTCTCTTGCTGACGGGGAGCCAGAGCAGGTCTCTCAGGTGTCCGGAGATGTGGCTGTGTCGGGGGATGTCCAGGATGAGTCGTGCGGAGGCGTTCTGGATGCTTTGGAGTCTTTTCTGCAGTTTGGCTGTGGTTCCGGTGTAGAGGGTGTTACCGTAGTCCAGTCGGCTGGTGGCGAGTGCCTAGGTGACCGTCCTCCTGGTTTCGGTGGGGATCCATCTGAAGATCTTTCGGAGCATGCGTAGGATGTTGAAACATGATGATGAGACGGCGTTGACTTGTCTGGTCATCGAGAGGGAGGAGTCCAGGATGAAGCCCAGGTTGCGTGCGTGGTCCGTTGGGTTGGGTGCGCTGCCCAGGGCAGGGGGCCACCAGGAGTCGTCCCAGGCAGAAGGTGATGATCCAAGGATGAGGACTTCCGTCTTGTCTGAGTTCAGTTTCAGGCGGCTGTTCATCATCCACTCGGCTATGTCTTTCATTCCTTCGTGTAGGTTGGTTCTGGCGGTGGCTGGGTCGTTGGTGAGGGAGAGGATCAGCTGGGTGTCGTTGGCGTAGGAGATGATGTTGAGGTTGTGTTGGCGTGCGATGGCTGCGAGGGGGCTCATGTAGATGTTGAAGAGGGTGGGGCTGAGTGATGATCCTTGTGGTACGCCGCAGATGACTTCGGTGGCCTCAGATCTGAACGGGGGGAGGTGGACTCTCTGGGTTCTTCTGGCGAGGAACGACATGATCCACTCTAGAGCCTTCTCTTGGATTCCGATGTTGCTGAGGCGCTGCACTAGGGTGCGGTGGCAGACAGTATCGAACGCTGCGGAGAGGTCCAGGAGGATGAGGGCCGCTGTTTCCCCGTGGTCGAGTAGGGCTCGGATGTCGTCAGTGGCTGCGATGAGGGCGGTCTCGGTGCTGTGGTTGGCTTGGAAGCCGGACTGCGAGTGGTCGAGGGATCCGTTCGTCTCGAGGAAGGCGGCAAGCTGTCTGTTGACGGTCTTCTCGATGACTTTGGCAGGAAACGGGAGGAGCGAGATGGGGCGGTAGTTCTTTAGGTCGGTGGGGTCTGCTGATGGTTTCTTCAGGAGGGCGCTGAGTTCGGCATACTTCCAGCTCTCCGGGAAGGTGGCGGTGTTGAAGGAGCAGTTGATGATGTCCCGGAGTTGGGGTGCGATGACAGAGTCGGCCTTGTTGAAGACGGGGTGGGGGCATGGGTCGGTTCGTGATCTGGAGTGGATGGTGTTCATTGTGTGGATGGTGTCTTCGGTGCTGACCGGGGTCCAGGTGCGGAGGGTGGTGGTGGGGGGCGTTGGTTCGGTGGTTGGGTGTGTGGTCTGTGCGCCGAAGCTGTTGTGTATGTCGGCGATCTTGCGGTGAAAGAACAAGGCGAGTGAGTCGCAGAGGTCTTGTGAGGGAGTGATGTCGTGGTTTCCGGCGCTGGGGTTGGAGAGCTCTTTAACGATGCTGAAGAGTTCCTTGCTGTTGTGTGCATTGTTGTCTAGTCGTTCCTTGAATGCTGTCCTCTTGGTGGTGTGGATCAGCTGGTGGTGTTTGCGGGAGGCGTGCTTGAGGGCGGTCAGGTTGTCTGTAGTCGGGATTTTTTGCCAGGCTTTCTCGAGGGTATGGCAGTTCTTCTTGGAGTTCTTGAGGTCGTTGTTGAACCAGGAGGCTTTCTTGCTGTTGGGCCTGTTGGGATGGTTCTTCAGGAGTGCGAGGTCGTCGGCGCAGTTGGTGATCCACTGTGTGAGGTTGTTGGCTGCTTGGTTGGGGTCCGTTGAGCTGGCGGGAGGGTTCTGGCTCAGAGATGTGGAGAGCTGGTCGGTGGTGATCTTGTTCCAGCTCCTGCAGGGAACCTGTTGCTGGTGGTGGTGAGTCGTGGTTCTTCTGAAGCTGAAGTGGACGCAGCTGTGGTCTGTCCAGTGGAGTCCGGTGGAGTGGCTGAAGGAGATGTGCTTGCTGGAGGAGAAGACTGGGTCAAGCGTGTGTCCGGCATAGTGGGTGGGGGTGTTCACTAGTTGCTTGAGTCCGAGGTTGGCGAGGTTGTCCAGCAGGGTGGTGGTGTTGTTGTCGCTGTTGTTCTCCAGGTGGAAGTTGAGGTCCCCTAGGAGGATGTAGTCAGCGGAGGGGAGGGCGTGTGGGCTGATGAAGTCTGCGATGTCTTCGCTGAATTGTGTGCGGGGTCCTGGGGGTCTGTAGATGAGGGTGCCTCTGAGTGTGGTCTTGGGGTCGGTGTGTATCTGGAAGTGAAGATGTTCGGCGGCTGTGAGGGTGTCGTCGGAGTTGGTCGTGATGCGGATGGTGTTCTTGTGGACGATGGCGATGCCTCCTCCTGTTTGGTTAACGCGGTCCCTCCGGGTGATCTTGTATCCGTCCGGGATGGCGATGGCGATGTCGGGCGCTGAGGAGGCGTTCATCCATATTTCCGTGAGGAAGGCGACGTCTGGAGATGTGGTGTCGAGCAGGTTCCAGAGTTCCACGGCGTGCCTGTGGACGGAGCGGGTGTTGAGCAGGATGCACTTCATGTGGTTGCTGCTGGTACTTGGCTTGGCGGGTGCGGTACGGGTCCGGATGCAGGAGAACTTGCAGGAGTGGCAGGCGAAGGGTCCGTGGGTGCGTCTTGGGGTGGCTCGGCAGCAGCCGGGGGTCCGGCCGGTGTTGAGTGCGATGAGGGTGGCGGCGTCGTAGGTCCGTCGTGGGTTCTGGCGGGGGCCAGGGGTTCTGGCGCTGGGCACGGTCCAGGTGCGGACGGGCGCAGACGGGCTTGCCTTAGGCATGCCTTCGGCGCGCCAGCGGCTCGCCCGCTGCGCGCGGCCGCTTCGCGGCCTCCATATGAGGGGGCGAGGGAGGGAGGAGCAGCTGGGAGGCGGGAGCGGGGTGGCCAATGGGGTGCGAGGGGGCGGGGCCGCCGGGACGCAGCGGCGGGAAAACGGGTGGCGAGGGGAGGAAGGAGGCGAAAAACGAGGGATACAGAAGAAAATGGGGGCAAAACCAGGGCACAAAAGGACACAGGCACTCAGGCTACAGAAGGCAAGAGGGATCTCAGGCACTCAGGATACAGAAGGCAACGGGGATCACAGGCACTCGGGATACAGAAGGCAATGGGGCATGGAGGCACGGAGACGGCAGGAAACCAAGGCTGAGGGCTACAGCGAGCGGCAGCGAGGATGGATGTCACACTGGGTGCCGTGTGGCGGTGCGGGGAGCGACCTGCCTGGAGGACAGGGTCAGAGGTGCTGTGCTGCTTCGCCTCATTTAAGCAGCACAGCAGGATTTAAAGAGGTGTGAATCAGGGCTGCAGAGGCCATAGGGCAAGGCCAGGCCCACCAGCAGGCCGACCCTGGAGCTCTTCCCAGAACAAACGGTAAAGTAATGTGAAAATATATATATTTTCTTTGAAAGAAAGCAAATATATATTTATTTTCAAACTATACCTTCCCTGAAACCTATGTTTTTTTCAGTGAATATATATATATATATATATATATATATATATATATATATATATTGGGAAATGCAGCAGAGCTTTAAAATATCGACACATCAGCTGATGAACTTTGTCATTTGTGGTGCAGGGTAATCTTTTGCTAACTTGAGCGGGACTACATGCATTACCGTTATTAATGCCCACTTGAGCTAATTTGTTTAGCATCAATATGCCCACTGGGGCAAAATTGTTTAGCACGCAATATCGGCATATCGCCGAAATGTTTTTCAATAATGTAAAACTTTGCGATTGGAAGAGTATGATTTCACTGTACTGTATTTTGAAAGATAATAGGATGAATTACATTATTTAATACACCACATGACCACATGGCAATATCATGAATATGAAATAATAATTGTCATGAGAATATTGCTCTTATAATTACGATCAACATGCATTGAATTTCCTGGTTTGAGTTTGTACTTTACAACTTTATTGTTTCATGATACAATGACCGGCTGAAGTATGTTTTTTATGTCTACTGAAAAAGCACGTGATTTGAGTATTTGTTTCTTTAAAAGAAAGCAAAGAGGCACTTAACCTTGCCCGTGAGAATGGAGTGATGTAACTTCGAAACGCGTCGGGATCGTGCATTGCAATTAAACACGCTCTTCAATAGAGGCCACGGCTCCGGTGTTTTTCTTGACTCAAAGGATTGTGCACTCTGGATTCTGGTGGATTTACAGGGGTGGATACCCCGCCATGTGCCCACCCTTAGGAAGAGGCTTGGGCACAGCCAAATTACGAAGTGGATATATATATATATATATATATTACCTACTGGCGGTCGCCAGTAGGTAGTTATAGTTAGGACCACGTTTCCATAGGAAAACCTCAACATTCTATTTTGAATAACTTTGGCGCCGGTCGACGAATCCTCGCAAATTTCTCAAAATAGGTGGGGCGCTACGCTCCGCTCCTACCCTGAAAGTCTCGGGGGGATCCGTCAAGCGGGGGCTGAGATAAAAGGGGGGTCCCAAAACGCGTTTTTCCCATGCATTTTTCCATAGGACCTTTAGAACGAGCTACAGCCCGAACGGCTGAACAGAATTACTCAAAATTTGGCAGAGAGGTAGTCCCTAGGTCAAGGAAGTGCCTTTTGTAGGTTTGGTGTAAATCTGTTCAGTAGATTCTGAGAAAATAGCCTTTAAATCAATATATATATCTGAGCCCGCTCACGGTACGCTTACCGTACGCTTACGGTAAGCGTACGGTGGCGTGCGCGAGCGCGATTCTGATTGGCTCTTAGATCTTAGTAAACATTCGAATCGGCCGAAACCAGGAAGCGGCGGCCGCCATTTTGTGTATTTCACTCTGAAAAAAAAGAGTGAAAACAAGGAAAGGGGGCAATGAGGAGAGTTACAGACCCCCTAACAATTGTAAGGGGGTCAAAGAAGGACAGAAAAGTACAAAAAAAACATTTATTGATTTTAAAAAAAATCACGGGGTACGCGTACGGTAAGCTTACGGTAAGCGTACGGTAAAAAAAATAAAAATAAATAAATGAAAAGCAGATTTAAGAGTTTAGAAATTAGGGAGCTCTAAAAAGAGCTGTTGTGTTTATGAAGTCATTTTTTTAGTGGTACCTACAAGTAAGTACCGATGCAGAGTCTAAGGTTCAAGAGGAAGACTCTGTTCCCTTCATCATTGAAGTGCACACCATCTCCTCTATAAATGTCTTGCATGTCATAACGCAAGTTGTTGTGGTAAATGGCACCCATACCATAGTCACGGAGGAAAGCAGAAACAGATTTGTTGACGTGCTTTCTTGCTTTGTCAATCTACGGACAGAAATGATTGGACCAGTTCCATTTTTGCCTTTGGCATATGTTGGAAAACACAAAGGCAGTTTTAGGGAAAAGTGTAAACAGTTGTGCAAAGGTGTCCTTCATAAGCATTTCCAGACCTACCCCAGTCAAAGTGCCTAGGTCATTGCCACCACAGTGCACTATTATGAGGTCAGGGTGTTGGATTTGAATGAAGGATTTCACCAATGGCATCAATTGGTGCCACTTTAACCCTCTCTGACCAATCCATTTAATGTCTACATTTGGCAAAGCAAGGTCTCTCACCATATCTGTTTTCTCTGCAAACTTTTCACTCCAGAAGACATAGCTGTGCCCTACAATCCACACTGTGAACATCTTCAACGGAGAACTGGATGCACTCAGGAGGTGTCTTTCAGTAGAATGGCAATATGAAAAGAAAGACAGTTTGGAAATGGAGGCATACATATTTTTTTAAAACAAAAAGAACTGATTGGCTGTTTCATACCATTCCAGAATAAAAACTAGGCTGTATGTGAAAATTAATAGAAGCATGTTTTGTATTGGTACAAAAAAATGTGTAACCAAAGAACAGTACTATGGATTTGCTGTTAGGTTTGAAAAGTCAAGCACTCTTGCTCTGTGGAATTGAAACATTGTGTGTCGAACTTCTGACCTAACTGCACACAGCAGTGTTCCATGAGCTGTTGCTATGGTAGCAGGCAGAAGTCAAGTTGAGGGAAGGGTACTAGGCAGAAGTCAAGTTGGGGGCAGGCTACTTTTGGAAAAGGGTTGGTTTTCAACCAATAGAAATGTGTGATTACATTTGAAAAAAAGGGGGAAGCACTGAGATTTGAAACTTACATGTATATGTGTGGAAAAATAGAGGGAAAGTTTGCCATTATCTGGTTCTGCTGAGAGGAGAGAGGTGAACACAACAGAGATCCTGGCTCTGATAATCTGCTGTTTGAGTGTCACATTTCTTTCACAACTAACTAATTTTAAAGGTGAGTTTACAGTTTGAGAGGGGATGTATGTGGTAACTTAAGAAATGAATAATAGAAATGGGAATTGTTTTTGTTGTAGTTACACATGGTGGTTTCATAATGTGTCAGTGTGTAAAAGTGATTTACACTTGCCCCGAAAAAAAAAAAGAGCAGTAAGTGTGCTTTCAAATTGGCAAAGACATTTCGTTTTGGGACTAATGTGAAAACATGACTCTGTGTGCATAGAAGAATTATAGGCAGAGATTTATTGCGTCTTGCTCTGGTGATTTCACAGTAGCATTAGATGGAAAGGGGGAGCGAATTATTGGGGGAAGAAGCAGAGGCTTAGCACACACCCATGTCCTTGCCGTGTATAGTCATGCACAGTATTTACAAGCCAGTGGGGTTTTCAGGTTTAAGTCTGTAATGCAAATACATTCAGCATCACTAAGGCTGGTTGCCCTTGCTGGAGTGTAGGCAGTCACAGAGAATGCACATGGTGGTGGTCTGAAAAAAAAACAGCTTGGACACGTGCAATTAAATAAATCAAAAATAGTGGTTTCATAATGTGTCAGTCTGTAAAAGTGATTTCAAATTGTAAAAAGAGATTTTCACTTGGCCCGAAAAAAAAAGAGCAGTAAGTGTGCTTTGAAATTGGCAAAGAAATTTCGTTTTGGCACTAATGTGAAAACATGACTCTGTGTGCATAGAAGAATTATAGGCAGAGATTTATTGCGTCTTGCTCTGGTGATTTCACAGTTGCATTAGATGGAAAGGGGGAGCGAATTATTGGGGGAAGAAGCAGAGGCTTAGCACACACCCATGTCCTTGCCGTGTATAGTCATGCACAGTATTTACAAGCCAGTGGGGTTTTCAGGTTTAAGTCTGTAATGCAAATACATTCAGCATCACTAAGGCTGGTTGCCCTTGGTGGAGTGTAGGCAGTCACAGAGAATGCACATGGTGGTGGTCTGAAAAAAAAACAGCTTGGACACGTGCAATTAAATAAATCAAAAATAGTGGTTTCATAATGTGTCAGTCTGTAAAAGTGATTTCAAATTGTAAAAAGAGATTTTCACTTGGCCCGAAAAAAAAAAGAGCAGTAAGTGTGCTTTCAAATTGGCAAAGAAATTTCGTTTTGGGACTAATGTGAAAACATGACTCTGTGTGCATAGAAGAATTATAGGCAGAGATTTATTGCGTCTTGCTCTGGTGATTTCACAGTTGCATTAGATGGAAAGGGGGAGCGAATTATTGGGGGAAGAAGCAGAGGCTTAGCACACACCCATGTCCTTGCCGTGTATAGTCATGCACAGTATTTACAAGCCAGTGGGGTTTTCAGGTTTAAGTCTGTAATGCAAATACATTCAGCATCACTAAGGCTGGTTGCCCTTGGTGGAGTGTAGGCAGTCACAGAGAATGCACATGGTGGTGGTCTGAAAAAAAAACAGCTTGGACACGTGCAATTAAATAAATCAAAAATAGTGGTTTCATAATGTGTCAGTCTGTAAAAGTGATTTCAAATTGTAAAAAGAGATTTTCACTTGGCCCGAAAAAAAAAGAGCAGTAAGTGTGCTTTGAAATTGGCAAAGAAATTTCGTTTTGGCACTAATGTGAAAACATGACTCTGTGTGCATAGAAGAATTATAGGCAGAGATTTATTGCGTCTTGCTCTGGTGATTTCACAGTTGCATTAGATGGAAAGGGGGAGCGAATTATTGGGGGAAGAAGCAGAGGCTTAGCACACACCCATGTCCTTGCCGTGTATAGTCATGCACAGTATTTACAAGCCAGTGGGGTTTTCAGGTTTAAGTCTGTAATGCAAATACATTCAGCATCACTAAGGCTGGTTGCCCTTGGTGGAGTGTAGGCAGTCACAGAGAATGCACATGGTGGTGGTCTGAAAAAAAAACAGCTTGGACACGTGCAATTAAATAAATCAAAAATAGTGGTTTCATAATGTGTCAGTCTGTAAAAGTGATTTCAAATTGTAAAAAGAGATTTTCACTTGGCCCAAACAAAAAAAGAGCAGTAAGTGTGCTTTCAAATTGGCAAAGAAATTTCGTTTTGGCACTAATGTGAAAACATGACTCTGTGTGCATAGAAGAATTATAGGCAGAGATTTATTGCGTCTTGCTCTGGTGATTTCACAGTTGCATTAGATGGAAAGGGGGAGCGAATTATTGGGGGAAGAAGCAGAGGCTTAGCACACACCCATGTCCTTGCCGTGTATAGTCATGCACAGTATTTACAAGCCAGTGGGGTTTTCAGGTTTAAGTCTGTAATGCAAATACATTCAGCATCACTAAGGTTGGTTGCCCTTGGTGGAGTGTAGGCAGTTACAGAGAATGCACATGGTGGTGGTCTGAAGAAAAAACAGCTTGGACACGTGCAATTAAATAAATCAAAAATAGTGGTTTCATAATGTGTCAGTCTGTAAAAGTGATTTCAAATTGTAAAAAGAGATTTTCACTTGGCCCGAAAAAAAAAGAGCAGTAAGTGTGCTTTGAAATTGGCAAAGAAATTTCGTTTTGGCACTAATGTGAAAACATGACTCTGTGTGCATAGAAGAATTATAGGCAGAGATTTATTGCGTCTTGCTCTGGTGATTTCACAGTTGCATTAGATGGAAAGGGGGAGCGAATTATTGGGGGAAGAAGCAGAGGCTTAGCACACACCCATGTCCTTGCCGTGTATAGTCATGCACAGTATTTACAAGCCAGTGGGGTTTTCAGGTTTAAGTCTGTAATGCAAATACATTCAGCATCACTAAGGCTGGTTGCCCTTGGTGGAGTGTAGGCAGTCACAGAGAATGCACATGGTGGTGGTCTGAAAAAAAACCAGCTTGGACACGTGCAATTAAATAAATCAAAAATAGTGGTTTCATAATGTGTCAGTCTGTAAAAGTGATTTCAAATTGTAAAAAGAGATTTTCACTTGGCCCAAAAAAAAAAGAGCAGTAAGTGTGCTTTCAAATTGGCAAAGAAATTTCGTTTTGGCACTAATGTGAAAACATGACTCTGTGTGCATAGAAGAATTATAGGCAGAGATTTATTTCGTCTTGCTCTGGTGATTTCACAGTTGCATTAGATGGAAAGGGGGAGCGAATTATTGGGGGAAGATGCAGAGGCTTAGCACACACCCATGTCCTTGCCGTGTATAGTCATGCACAGTATTTACAAGCCAGTGGGGTTTTCAGGTTTAAGTCTGTAATGCAAATACATTCAGCATCACTAAGGTTGGTTGCCCTTGGTGGAGTGTAGGCAGTCACAGAGAATGCACATGGTGGTGGTCTGAAAAAAAAACAGCTTGAACACGTGCAATTAAATAAATCAAAAATAGTGGTTTCATAATGTGTCAGTCTGTAAAAGTGATTTCAAATTGTAAAAAGAGATTTTCACTTGGCCCGAAAAAAAAAGAGCAGTAAGTGTGCTTTGAAATTGGCAAAGAAATTTCGTTTTGGCACTAATGTGAAAACATGACTCTGTGTGCATAGAAGAATTATAGGCAGAGATTTATTGCGTCTTGCTCTGGTGATTTCACAGTTGCATTAGATGGAGAGGGGGAGCGAATTATTGGGGGAAGAAGCAGAGGCTTAGCACACACCCATGTCCTTGCCGTGTATAGTCATGCACAGTATTTACAAGCCAGTGGGGTTTTCAGGTTTAAGTCTGTAATGCAAATACATTCAGCATCACTAAGGCTGTTTGCCCTTGGTGGAGTGTAGGCAGTCACAGAGAATGCACATGGTGGTGGTCTGAAAAAAAAACAGCTTGGACACGTGCAATTAAATAAATCAAAAATAGTGGTTTCATAATGTGTCAGTCTGTAAAAGTGATTTCAAATTGTAAAAAGAGATTTTCACTTGGCCCGAAAAAAAAAAGAGCAGTAAGTGTGCTTTCAAATTGGCAAAGAAATTTCGTTTTGGGACTAATGTGAAAACATGACTCTGTGTGCATAGAAGAATTATAGGCAGAGATTTATTGCGTCTTGCTCTGGTGATTTCACAGTTGCATTAGATGGAAAGGGGGAGCGAATTATTGGGGGAAGAAGCAGAGGCTTAGCACACACCCATGTCCTTGCCGTGTATAGTCATGCACAGTATTTACAAGCCAGTGGGGTTTTCAGGTTTAAGTCTGTAATGCAAATACATTCAGCATCACTAAGGCTGGTTGCCCTTGGTGGAGTGTAGGCAGTCACAGAGAATGCACATGGTGGTGGTCTGAAAAAAAAACAGCTTGGACACGTGCAATTAAATAAATCAAAAATAGTGGTTTCATAATGTGTCAGTCTGTAAAAGTGATTTCAAATTGTAAAAAGAGATTTTCACTTGGCCCGAAAAAAAAAGAGCAGTAAGTGTGCTTTGAAATTGGCAAAGAAATTTCATTTTGGGACTAATGTGAAAACATGACTCTGTGTGCATAGAAGAATATAGGCAGAGATTTATTGCGTCTTGCTCTGGTGATTTCACAGTTGCATTAGATGGAAAGGGGGAGCGAATTATTGGGGGAAGAAGCAGAGGCTTAGCACACACCCATGTCCTTGCCGTGTATAGTCATGCACAGTATTTACAAGCCAGTGGGGTTTTCAGGTTTAAGTCTGTAATGCAAATACATTCAGCATCACTAAGGCTGGTTGCCCTTGGTGGAGTGTAGGCAGTCACAGAGAATGCACATGGTGGTGGTCTGAAAAAAAAACAGCTTGGACACGTGCAATTAAATAAATCAAAAATAGTGGTTTCATAATGTGTCAGTCTGTAAAAGTGATTTCAAATTGTAAAAAGAGATTTTCACTTGGCCCGAAAAAAAAAAGAGCAGTAAGTGTGCTTTCAAATTGGCAAAGAAATTTCGTTTTGGGACTAATGTGAAAACATGACTCTGTGTGCATAGAAGAATTATAGGCAGAGATTTATTGCGTCTTGCTCTGGTGATTTCACAGTTGCATTAGATGGAAAGGGGGAGCGAATTATTGGCGGAAGAAGCAGAGGCTTAGCACACACCCATGTCCTTGCCGTGTATAGTCATGCACAGTATTTACAAGCCAGTGGGGTTTTCAGGTTTAAGTCTGTAATGCAAATACATTCAGCATCACTAAGGCTGGTTGCCCTTGGTGGAGTGTAGCACTGTGGACATGGGCTTTTTAAAAAATCTGAAAAGTGGTTTCATAATGTGACAGTTTGTAAAAGAGATTTTCACTTGCCCAAAAAAAAAAGCAGTTTGTGTGCATTCAAATTGGCAAAGAAATTTCGTTTTGTGGCTATTGTGAAAAGAAATGTAGTAATATATTTAAATACAATAACAGATTTTTTTTTTAGTTTTTTTCAGGTATTGCTGAAGAACAGTGAACAAAATTTAAGATGCCTACAAAATCTCGAGTTCAAAAAACGCAAAAAAAAAAACTATATTTGAAGACAACTGGAGGACCAAAGTTAGTAGAAGATGCTGATGTTGGGAAAAAGAAAAAATCTTCTGGTAAGCAAAAAAAACAATTTCTAAACAAAATATTCAAAACAAAGAAAAATGTACAAAATGTCTGTTCTCGGAAAAATGTAACAAAACATAGAGAACAGCAAAAAATTGAGAATTTAGTTAATGCAAATATACCTTCTGCAATTGAAAAGTTTAACATAAACAGAAAAACAGCATTTAAAGAGATACGTAGAAAAATGTTTCAGAGAAGAGTTATGTCCAATTTGATAAAGGATATAAAGAAATATAAGCAAAAGGCTAAATATTACAAGAGAAAAAAAGAAATTGAAGCCATTGCAGCAAAAGCATTAGAATTAAAAAGGAAACTATTCATATTAATTTTGAATAGGATGCGTACATTAGATAAAATGGTTAATGTACTGAAATCACAAAGCAAAAGCAAAAGAGTAGTGAACAGAACAAACTTTTGTAAAGTGTTTTTAGGAAAGTGGATGCATAGTTCAAGTAGTGAACCTTTTTTTAATGAAGAGAGCTATTTTCAAAGTAATAGTTTGCTGCATGCAGTTGACACCAGAGGTCGTTCATACGAAGTAAAAAATGGTTGCATAATGGAGAAGGAGATAATGGTTCCAAGAGATGAGGTACAAGTGATGGCAGATGAGGCAATGGGGAGACGTCCTAAAGCCCCAGTGTACACTTGGAATTGTAGTAGTATTTGCACTGTGCGTCAGGAATCTATTGACAGATTTCGAGAGTTTCTAAGAGAATATAGTAAAAAAAAGTGTAAAACAAAAGATTAAGGTGCTTCAAAGTCTGGATCCATGCAGAGTGAGAGAGAATACTGGTTTGCAGGGTCATTCTCTTGCTTGTCTATCTAGAAAAGTGTGCAATAGTGTTTTCCATCATTTTAGGATGCTGGCTGTTCATCATACTGAAATGAGAAAGTTTGTGAGACGGTTGTATTTTGCCAAAAGTCCAGCAATAAAGTTAAATGAATTGAATAGGGCTCTGTTCCGAGGAACGGTATCAGATGTAGAGAAGGTTGTTGATGAAATTCAGTTTTGTTACTTTGGTCCTGAACAAAACAGTGCAGAGAAGGACACAGTAAATGAGGCAGAAGTGGAAGACCATGTAGAACCCTCTGTAAGTAACACATTTAATGATCATATAACAAAATTTGCAATAGTCTCTAATGAAAGACCAAATTTTACTTGTATTTGTTGCCGCAGAACTCATTATAGAAAACAAACTAGGAATGTTGATCTCTACAGAAAGAGTGAAAATGAAGATAATTATAAGTGGAAGGAATTTGCCACATATATATTTCTAGAAAATTGTTTTGAATTGGGTGAAGATCAGCGTATTTGTAAATACTGTTATAACAAGTTAGAGGAAAATAGAATGCCGACCAGAGCTGTACATAATAATTTAGAATTGGATGCTATTCCTGCTGAACTTTCTGAATTAAATACATATGAGTCTATACTCATTCAATGTGTTCATCCGTTCCAGACCATAGTACGTATGGAGCCCAAAACTGGTAAATTACCTCCTTCAGATTTACTGAGAGGTTTAAAAGGTAGAGTGGTGTATTTGCCCTTGGATTTGAAAAAAAATATGGAAACTATTGATGCGGATACTTTGGAAACTGAACCATTAATTATTCTGGTTAATGGTGTACCTACAAAGAATAAGAAGATTTGGCAGGAGCTGGTAGATGTGCGGAAAGTACAAAGAGCAAATTTGTATTTGAAAAAAAATAACAAATGGTATGAATCAATTTATATAAAAGAAGAAGAAGAAGAAGAAGATTTACAAGGAGACACAGAAACACCAACTGGACAAATTGAAAAAGTGGACAAGTCAAAGGAAGAAGAAATTTATGAACATTTTAGCATACATCCTCTCCATTCGAAAGAAGTTATGGGAGACAATATTGATCTCTTTCAGATGAAGAAAGCAAAAGGAAATCCCGTGAGTGTATGGGAGGAGAGCTTGGAAGCTCGATGTTTTCCCCAGCTGTTTCCTAAAGGAAAAGGAGGACGATACGATGAACGTCCAGAACAGATTCCAGCTTCAGAGTATCGAACTACAAGACTATATGCTGAAGATCCCAGATTTCGACAAAGTATTCCTTATTTGTTCCATCTTTTATTTGAAAGCGACTTGTCTGCACTGTCTTATGCAGTAAATCACATTTTAAAAAGTGGAGTACATTTACAAAATGTGTCTGCTAAGGATTTTATGGAGAAAGTGCAGCACCGAGATGATCATTTGGAAACACAACTGATCAATCTGATGGCTTGTCAGCGTGGGACAAATGAATATTGGTACCGACGCCATGGTGAACTAAAATGCATGTTACGCAATTTAGGAACACCAACATGGTTCCTTACCCTAAGCTGTGCCGAGTACGCTTGGGATGATTTACTGGATTTTCTACGAGAGGCCAATTAAAACATTAAAAACATCGAATACAAGACAGCAGGAGAACTGTGCTCATTGGATCCGGTTAATGTTTGCAGATATTTCAATCATAGATTTGAGGCTATGATGTCCTTCATCTGCAATAAAAAAAATCCACCCCTTGGAGAAGTAGTGGATTTCTTTTGGAGAAAAGAGTACCAGGCAAGAGGTGCTCCTCATATTCATATGCTGCTGTGGATCAAGGATGCCCCAAAGTTTGGAACAGATACTGATGAAGCAGTGTTATCTTACATTGAAGAATATGCAACATGTGCTATACCAAAAAGCACAGAAGAGAACAAGTTAAAGGAGCAAGTTCTACGTTTCCAAAGTCATCGGTGTGGAAAATACTGTCGACGGAAATACAAGAGCAAAGAAAAATACTACACTAAATGTCGATTTGGATTTCCTAGACCTGTTCTTTCAAATGGAAGAGTCAACAGTTTTATGTCAGCTGTGAGACATACTATCACAAGAAAATCACCTAAGAATACCTACAACCTTAAAAGAAAAGAAGAATCTAAAAATATAAATGACTACAACCCAGTCATTTTATCCATGTGGAACGCTAACATGGATATACAGTATGTTGCTGACAATTCCATTGCTGTTGCTCGATATGTAACGTCTTACATTACGAAATCAGAAAAAACAGAATTGAAGGAAATGTGGGAAGAGATTTCTCACGAGAAGACTGTCAGTAAGAAGCTGTACAGTTTCAGTTTGAAGATGTTATCGCATCGAGAAATTGGATCCTACGAATGTTCAGATAGGTTATCTTCTGCAAGTCTCTACTCGAAGTCAAGAAGAATAATTTGGGCAAGTTTAGGCCTTGCAGCAATGAGAAATCGGGTACTGAAATCTGTTGGAGAAATTGAATATTTGGCTGAGAATGACCCAGAAAGTACAGATATATTGAAAACAAACATGTTGGACACATATTATCCCAAGAGAAGTCATCATCTGGAGAACATGTGTCTCTATGAAGTGTTACAGAACTACATTTATTCACGGAAAGCTGCAGAAGACATCAACAGTGGAAAATATAAAGTTGTTGGTGAAGAAGGATGTTTGGTGAAGCAAACCAAAGGAAGTTTGATAAATCACCGGAAGCTGAGTTGCGACACTACCGACAAGAAAGAATTTTACTACTTGGCTCTTTTACAGTTGTTTAAACCATGGCGTACAGAGGATGAACTACTGGGAGAATTCCAGAGCTATGAAGATTCTTTTAATGCTTGCAAAGACAGCATACAATGCAGTACATTCTCAACTTATCTGCAAATGTTAAATGAAGAAATTGAACAGGAAACTACAATTGCAGCAGAAATAGCTAGAGACAGTTCTCAGGACAGCCAAAGTTCAGGAACATACAGTCAAGATCCCCTAGGACAACCAATCGTTGAAAATGAAGCATCAATAGCCATGAATGAAGTGGAAACGGCTATGAATCAAGGTCAAGAAGAATTTATAGACTTAGAAAATTTGGAAAGACAACTGAATCAAGAGCAGCAACAAATTTATGAAGAGATCAAAAACAAAATTGATCACGGATTTCTACATATCAAAAAAGAGTGCTCATGCACATCATTTCATCCAATCAGGATGTATGTAAGCGGACAAGCTGGCACTGGAAAAAGTTTCCTAATTAAAGTCATCAGAAGCTACCTAAAGCAAAAAACGGATTCTACTTTGTCTTGTGTGGTGACTGCTCCAACTGGGTTAGCAGCATATAACATAAAAGGAATCACCTTACATCGTTTGCTAATGTTACCAGTGGAGCATGAGAACAAAATACAATTCAACAAGCTAACTGGAGAAGCATCCTTGGAAGTTTCAAGAGTATTGAAGAAGATGCAAGTTCTCATTATTGATGAGGTGAGCATGGTATCAAACTTAATGCTTGCCTTTGTGCATTTAAGAATGCAGCAAATTTTGAAGACAGACTATGACGTGTTATTTGGTGGAAAACACGTCATAGTTTTTGGGGATCTTTTGCAACTTACTCCGGTTAAAGGACAACCAGTGTTTAATACTGTGACACATGAAGACACGAAGAAGTCATTGGGAAGCATCGGTAATACAAATATTTGGTCCTTCTTTGAGTACAAGGAACTTACAACTAATATGAGGCAAGCAAACGATGAAGAATATGGAAGTATTCTGAAAGATATCAGGATTGGACTACTCACAGAAGCTGGCAAAAAAGCATTACAGACTCGGCTGCTACATAATTTATTTCCAAAGGAAGAAATAGTTGCAGAGAAGATATACAAGAACATTGCAGAAAACAAAAGTGTCATCTGCTTAATGCCAACTCTACGTGAATGCTCAATATTCAATGAGGAGCTTTTGAAATTGGAAAAGGAAGAGATCATGAAATTGGAAGCAGTGGACAAAATTGAGGATGGAAGAATTACTGTCACAGTAACAGGCAAAATGAAAAATAAATTGGACTCACTAGAGAAGAACATCTCCAAAACAGCTGGATTAAAAAAAAATCTATATGTTTGCATGAACTGTAGAGTATTTTTAAGAAGAAATTTGGATGTTGAAAAAGGTTTAGTTAATGGAGCGATGGGAAGAGTTGTGGGTTTTATTAATTATCAGAAAAAAGAAGGAGTTGAATGTTTAAAAATAAAATTTGATCAGATAGAAGAAGTTAAAGATATTTGTCGTTGTTCAGTTCGTTTCATGCTTGTGAAAGACTTGTATGTACGTAGGAAGCAGTTTCCGTTTTCTCTAGCATATGCTGTAACTATTCACAAGTCTCAAGGATTGACTGTAGATTGTGCTTTTGTGAACATTGGTTCAACTGTGTTCAAAGAAGGTATGGCATATGTAGCTTTGTCACGAGTGAAAACATTATCTGGTTTATTCATGATAGACTTTGATGACTCAAAAGTTAGTGCTGATACAAACTGTGTAAAGGAGTATAATAGATTAAGAAGAAGCTATGCTCCTCATTTAGGTCAGTATCCTGTGTTGGAGAAACGTGTAGTTTCTCGTAAAAGGAGAAATGAGAATATCTGTAATGAAGATGTAGAGAGGAGGAAAAAAAAGAGGAGTGATGTAATTGCAAGCAAAAAGAATAAGGAAAATGAAGAACAGGTTGTAGGATGTTATTTTGAAAATACCTCTGGTGTCAACTGCTACGCAAATGTAGTGCTGAATGTTGCATTTTATCTGGAAAGTTTGCAAGAGCAGATAATAGTAAATCAGGGAAAAAGATTCTGTTCAGAGCTGAGTCTCCTTTTTCAAAAGCTGAGTAAAGATAAAACTCAAATAGAAAGTGCTACTGACATTAGAAAACTTTTAGATGTATGTTCAGGACGAACACAGTTTTCTCAAAATGAACAGCAAGATGCACACGAATTTTTGATGTATTTTCGTCAGGTAGTGGAAGAAGAAGGAGTTCCCATTGACATTTTTTTTGGTCTCTCTTATAAATGGGAACATAGTTGTGATAATTGTTATAATATATGTGGCTCTATTGTTGATAATGAAAGGTTTATTTATTTGACATTGCCAGAGAGTAAAACAGTCACTTTTGCAAAATTAGTTAAAGATGCTAATCATAGCATGAAATGTGGTGAGTGTAATTCTGACATGTTATCAACATTAATTTTAAGGGAATACGGACAGTATGTAATTTTAATGATGCAACGATGTAGAGCTGATGGATCAAAATTGGATACTTTAATAAAGAAGTTTACAGGACAGCAATTATCAATTTCAGGAAAAACTTTTGTAACTGTTGCAATAATTTTCCATGATGGACCTACTGTTACTTCTGGACATTACACAGTTTATCTAAAATGTGAAAAAGGCTGGACACTGTGTAATGATTCCCAATTGATTTTCAAACAACGTTTGCCTTTTGATTTAGCAAATTCCTATCTAATCTTCCTGAAACCTAAATTTTAGAGAGACTTGGCAAGATCTGGACAAAATAATTTTACCATTTTACTGGATTACCATTGCAATTTTGTAGAAAAAATATTTTTAAAATTATCATTTGGCCTAAAGGAAAGATAACCAATTGTAATGTGGACTTTTTTAATTTTTAATGCAATTTTGAAAAACCAATAATTTAGAGATAATCGGTAACTTCTGCACATTTTAAATTTTGGAATGCTATTGAACTGCCATTGGAAATTTTTTCAAAAATGATTTAAAAAATTACTATTTGGCCATGTGGAAAAGTAAGCAATTCTATTGTGGACTAAATAAATTATTCAAAAAATTTTCGTGAACCAAAATGTTACAGAGAATCGGTGAGATCTGGACAGATTAAACTTTAGAATTTTAATGGATTTCCCTTGGAAATTTATTCCAGGAAAAAAAAAAAATACTATTTGGCCTAAAGGAAATAAAATCAGATGTATTTTGGAGTTATTTGAGATATAATATTGTGATTATACTTCTCAAACAAACATATCAGACGGTATTTTAAAGAAAAAAGTATTGTTTTTAGATGATATTTTTTTAGAATAATATGCATTTCTGTAATGATAAGTTTAAGTGAGAAGAGATTCTGGGCTTTTTTAATACAATCTTTGAGATTGTTAATTTTTTTTGCCCGCTGTAAAATGATGAATGCAATTGCTTTCACAATTTATAGTGAAATGCAATATATTCTGAAAACAGCAAAAATAAGGCAAAAATATTTTTTGGTAAAAAATGTAAATATGTGTACTGTATTATAAAATGGTTTAAAAATATTAATACTTTTTTCTTTATTTTCAGATCGATATAGAAAATTTTCGGAAACTACAACCATTTTAAAAACTATTTTTTAAAAAAACAAATGAATAAATATTTTTTTGAGTGAGTATGGTAAGTCATTAATAATAATTGTAGTCTCTCAAGGACCTTGTAATGTGATAAATGATTTTTAGTGTTTTTTTAAAAAAATAAAAAAAAAGGTACGCTTACCGTACGCGTACGGTAAAAAAAAAAAAAAAAAGTTTTTAAAAACATGTAAAAAAAAGATGAAAGATAAGGTTGGCTCTTAAAAGAACCGTTGTGTTCATGCAGGGACAGAGGAAAGGAAGCATGGGAAAATCATTCATAGCTACAAATGTGCTGATCTATTTTGTTGTTCACTAGGGAAACACTGGTCTCCCTATGGCAAATTAGATCTTTACAAAATGTGCAATGAATATCAACCTTCCGAAATCGAGGGTTCATTTCCAGAGGGCCAGCAAAAGGAGATTCTCCCCCCACAGATGAAGGGCTCACCTGACCTGCAGAAGAAGGAGTCAGCCCTGCAGGTGATGGTCCAGGCTGAGCTGCTGTGGATGTACTGGCTCGTCTTTCTGAAGAGTTACCTCCAAAAAGATGACCATGTGTCCTTCTGTGTACATCCTGGAGGTGTCTCTTCATGGTGTGATTCCCAAAGGAATACTTCCTGTTAGGATTACCTCTAGAAAGTACACGCTGACACAGCTTGCAAGTAACTAAGGGTGCATTCACCTTTTGCTGGCCTTCTGGAAAAGTAAAATAATCCCAAACATAAGAAGGCTTTTGTTTCCTCGATCTCTGCCTCAAGACAGTGCTGCTGGTGCTAGCCTCACTCTCAGAAGAGCTCTGCTGTTCTGCCATCGTATCCCAAAGACAAACCAGCTCCTTCTCCCAAGGGATCACAAGCAGAAATGAGGGGAATGGGTTTGGTGTAGGAGAGTTCTAGAACTGAAAGTAGTTTCAACCAATCAAAAGTTGTGTTTCATGATCACATGACCTACCGTACGCTTACGGTACGCTTACGGTACGCTTACGGCAAAAAGTACGCGTGCGCGTAAAAAAGACACGCGCTTCCGCGCATGCGCATAACAGTCACTCCCCGGCACTTCCGCGTAACGTGCGCGTGTGGCGTAAGCGCGCACGCGTCCCACGCGCAGTACGCGCAGCTACGCAAAGTACGTAACTATACGCAAGTAGCGTAGATAGATTACGGACGTTGCGTAAACCGTACGCTTACCGTGAGCTTACGGTACGCGTACTATAAAAAAAAAAAAAAAAAAAAAAAAAAAAAAATCTGGAAATAAATTTTACATGTTTATTTTAAAAAATATATATAAAAAAAATATTTAAGGATTTTAAAAATTTAAGCATAGTCTTTATAAAAGGTAAGAAAATTAAATTAAAAATATGTTTGAAAAAAATGAAGAAAAAAAAAAAAAAATAGCATTTAAAAAACCTTGCAAATTCACTGAAAAAACCATGGGTTTCACACACGTTATAGTTAGGAATTAGCATTTAAAAAACCTTGCAAATTCACTGAAAAAACCATGGGTTTCACACACGTTATAGTTAGGAATTAGCATTTAAAAAACCTTAGAAATTCACTGAAAAAACCATAGGTTTCACACACGTTATAGTTAGGAATTAGCATTTAAAAAACCTTAGAAATTCAGTGAAAAAACCATAGGTTTCACACATGTTATAGTTAGCTGGACATTTTACTCGTAAAAAACCAATGAAATTGCCCCGTTATAGTTAGTTCAGCTAACTATAACTCGCGCGCCCGCAATGCACTGCTGATGACGTCACATATTACATCACTCATGACATGGTCAGTGACATCACTCATGACATCACTGATGACATCTCAAATGACATCACTGATGACATCACTGATGACATCATCCTTGTGATAGAGTGGCAGACCTCCTCTCACCTTAATATAAGCTTTGATACACACATTCAAAAATAGAGACTAAAAATTTCAAAACAATGGACATACCAATACCAGTTACAACAACCTCTTCAGTAATTCTAAGATCCATATACACATCCACTCATTCACCAACAGTCCTATACAGTCACTCATACATGTACTCACTCATCATATGTACTCATACACCTATACATCCTGTTACATAATGCCACTCATCCATAGAGTTACTCACACACATAGTCACTCATGCTAATAAAGAATCAAACATACATTCACCTGCATATACAGTTATACACACACCACCACACTTACTTCTACGGAAACTTACACATACTTAGTCTTTTAAACAATCACTTATAGAAACACATACTTATTCATACAGGAACTCTTTCAATCTCTCCCTCTCACATATACTCACATATATACACCAATAGTCACATATACTAGTTTAAAACATATGTAGTTACTCCTGAAGACACTATTGAGACAGTCTTTCACTCACTAACACACCCATACACACACTCATCCACCCATACAGTCCTGCACACATGCTGTCTTCAACACATACAAACAGTGAGTCACTCATTCATGCACCTATGCACTACGTAATACCCCCCACCGAACCATACTCAAAAAAACAACTAATAACCTATATAGACACCCATGTAGCTACTCACCAACCCATGCAGCCACTTATACACAAAGTGAGAGATACACTTAATCAGTCAGTTACACAATCAATTTTTCAAAAACAAATCATCCATTTAGACACTTATATACCCATTTATTCTTCCATCGACCTTGAGATATACATATATAAAACATATTTAATTTTCAGAAAAACACACATTCACTGGATGATGTCATCAGTGATGTCATCAGTGATGTCATTTGAGATGTCATCAGTGATGTCATGAGTGATGTCACTGACCATGTCATGAGTGATGTAATATGTGACGTCATCAGCAGTGCATTGCGGGCGCGCGAGTTATAGTTAGCTGAACTAACTATAACGGGGCAATTTCATTGGTTTTTTACGAGTAAAATGTCCAGCTAACTATAACATGTGTGAAACCTATGGTTTTTTCACTGAATTTCTAAGGTTTTTTAAATGCTAATTCCTAACTATAACGTGTGTGAAACCTATGGTTTTTTCAGTGAATATATATATATATATCATCCAAATCGGTTCAAAAAGCAGGTTTCTGCAGTGCTCCATGTGGGTGCGATCTCCTGCGGCCGAACCACGCCGCTACTTATTCACACACAAATCTTCCTGACAGTAAGAAATAACGGGCCACACTCCCGAAGTACTTTTGGCACTTTTATTGATTTTTCTCCTTCATTAAAGAGGGCATTAAAGCAGGATTGATCAACGCGTATCGATGTCTCCTGACACCTTGCTCACGATTTGTATGTGAATATATATATATATATATATATATATATAATATATATATATATATATTATCTACTGGCGGTCGCCAGTAGATAGTTATAGTTAGGACCGTGTTTCCATAGGAAATCCGCAACATTCTATTTTGAATAACTTTGGCGCCGATTGACGAATCCTCGCGAAATTTTCAAAATAGGTGGGGCGCTCCGCTCCGCTCCTTCCCTGAAAGTCTCGGGTGGATTCGTCAAGCGGGGGCTGATAAAAAGGGGGGTCCCAAAATGCGTTTTCCCCATGCATTTTTCCATAGGACCTTTAGTCCAAGCTGCAGCCCGAACGGCTGAACAGAATTACTTGAAATTTGGCAGAGAGGTAGTCCTCAGGTCAGGGATGTGCCTTTTGCAGGTCTGGTGTAAATCTGTTCAGTATTTCCTGAGAAAATAGCATTTAAATCAATATATATATCTATAGGCGCGCTCTGAGCGCGAGTGCGATTCTGATTGGTTGTTGAATCTTAGTAAACATTTGAATAGGTCGAAACCAGGAAGTGTCGGCCGCCATTTTGTCTCTCGCAGTCTGAGGGGGTGAAAAACAAAGGTGGATAACGTTGAAAGGGGGCAGGCTGGACAGTTCCTGACCCCCTAGCCTTGGTCAGGGGGTCCCAGAAGGACCCCCAAGGGCAAAAATGTATTTTAATTTTTTTACGAAAACTCGCGGAGTGCGCGTAGCGTACGCGCATGGTAGAAACAGAATAATTCCGCGAACTACGTAACGTGGGCACGCGGGGCGCGAAGCGCACCGTGCGCGCACGGTACGCGCACGGTGAAAAAACTTTAAATAAATACATAAATTAGCATTTAAAAAACCGTACAAATTCACTGAAAAAACCATAGGTTTCACACACGTTATAGTTAGAAACTAGCATTTAAAAAACCTTGCAAATTCACTTAAAAAACCATAGGTTTCACACATGTTATAGTTAGCTGGGCATTTCACTCGTGAAAAACCATTGAAATTTCCACGTTATAGTTAGTGCAGGCAACTATAACTCATGCGACCACAATCCTCTGTTGATGCTAATACTGTATTTAGACACTTATTTACCCATGTCTTCTTCCATTAATTTTTAGCTATACATATATTACAAATATTTTTTTTTCAGAAAAACACATATGTCATCAGTGATGTAATATCTGACGTCATCAGCAGAGGATTGCGGTCGCATGAGTTATAGTTGCCTGCACTAACTATAACGTGGAAATTTCAATGGTTTTTCACGAGTGAAATGCCCAGCTAACTATAACATGTGTGAAACCTATGGTTTTTTAAGTGAATATATATATATATATATATATATATATATATATATATATATATATATATATATATATATATTCACTGAAAAAACCATAGGTTTCACACACATTATAGTTAGGATTAGCATTTAAAAAACCTTGCAAATTCACTGAAAAAAACATAGGTTTCACACATGTTATAGTTAGCTGGGCATTTCACTCGTACAAAACCATTGAAATTCCCCCGTTATAGTTAGTTCAGCTAACTATAACTCGCGCGCCCGCAATTCACTGCTGATGACGTCACATATTACATCACTCATGACATGGTCAGTGACATCACTCATGACATCACTGATGACATCTCAAATGACATCACTGATGACATCATCCAGTGAATATGTGTCTTTCTGAAAAATAAATATTTTTTATATATGTATATCTAAAGGTTAATGGAAGAATAAATGGGTAAATAAGTGTCTAAATGGATATTTTTTTTGTAAAATCAATTGTATAACTGACTTATTAACAGTATCTTAGTGAATACAAGTATTAGTGAGTAATGTTTAAATATTTAAATATCTCTATCAGTGTCTCACTTTGTAAGTGGCTCCATGGGTTGGTGAGTAGCTACATGAGTGTGTATATGGGTTATTAGTTCGTTTTTAGAGTATCAGTATGAGTGTCTGTATGGTTCAGTGGGAGATATTACTTAGCGTATAGATGCATGAATGAGTGACTCACTGTTTGTATGTGTTTTGAAGACAGTATGGGAGCAGGACAGTATGGGTGGATGAGTGTGTGTATGGGTGAGTAAGAGAGTGAATGACTGTCTCAATAGTGTCTTTATGAGTCAGTCCATATGTTTTAAACTAGTATATGTGAGTATTGATGTATATAAGTGAGGATATATGAGAGTGAGAGATTGGAAGAGTTCCTGTATAAATAGGTATGTGTTTCTATAAGTGATTGTTTAAGAGAGTAAGTATGTGTACGTTTCTTTAGAAGTAAGTGTAGTGGTGTGTGTATAGCTGTATATGCAAGTAAATGGATGTTTATTTGCATGTGTGAGTATGTGTGTGAGTAACTATGTATATAGTGTAGGTGTGTAACAGGATTTATAGGTGTATGAGTAGATATGATGACTGAGTACATGTATGAGTGACTATATAGAAGTGTTGATGAATGAGTGGATGCGTATGTAGATTTTGGAATTACTGAAAAGGTTGTTCTAACTGGTATTGGTATCTCTATAGTATACAAAACTTTAGTTTGTATTTTTCAATGTGTGTATCAAAGTTTATATTAGGATAAGAGGAGGTCTGCCACTCTTACACAAGGATGATGACATCAGTGATGTCATCAGTGATGTTGTCATCAGTGATGTCATGAGTGATGTCACTGACCATGTCATGAGTGATGTAATATGTGACGTCATCAGCAGTGGATTGCGGGCGCGCGAGTTATAGTTAGCTGAACTAACTATAACGGGGGAATTTCAATGGTTTTGTACGAGTGAAATGTCCAGCTAACTATAACATGTGTGAAACCTATGGTTTTTTCAGTGAATTTGCAAGGTTTTTTAAATGCTAATTCCTAACTATAACGTGTGTGAAACCTATGGTTTTTTCAGTGAATTTGCAAGGTTTTTTAAATGCTAATTCCTAACTATAACGTGTGTGAAACCTATGGTTTTTTCAGTGAATTTGCAAGGTTTTTAAATGCTTATATATGAATGTATTATTATATTTTTTATATATTTATTTTACAATAAGCTACCTATGTATATAGTTATAGATTGACTGTATCCTGTAATATGGAATGGCTCAGCTCTTTTTTTTAATGAATTTGGATAAAGTTGAACAGCATAGATAATATCTTCTATAAACTTAAAATAAAAAAAATAAAAATGTAAACTGTCTATAAACTTATAAACAGTTTAAAAAAAAAATTTCGTTTAGGGTTTGACGGTGCGCGCACCGTGCGCCCACGATGCACGCATGCGTGCATGCTCCATGCGCGCATTCGTACATGCTCCGTGCGCACATGCATGCGTTGTGCGTGCTCCGTGCGCGCGTGCTCCGTGCGCGCACGGCAAGTCATGTGCTTACCAAACAACACTTTTCATTGGTTAATAGTAGTTTCTGTTTCAGAATCTTCAAACACCACACCCATTCCCTCACTATTTCTTCTTATTTCCCTGGAGAAGGAGCTGAACAGCTTTTCTAGTACTCCAGTACTTGAAAATGGCAGAGCAGCAGTCATCTTCAGGGAGTGAGGAGGAGACCTTAGTGCCACCAACACAGAGGAAACAAAAGGACTCATTTATTTGGAAATTCTTTACTTTTCCAGAGGGCCAGAAGAAGGTGAATGCTCCTAAAGTCACCTGCACTGTTTGTGGAGTGGTCTTATCGAGAGGAGACCCTAAAAAAAATACTCCTTTAGTATTTCCTCCATGATAAGGCACTTTAAAACAATGCATGCTGTGGCTTATGCTCGGGAATCTACTCGAGCTGCAAGAGACAACCCTCCAGCAGCTCAGCCGAGCACATCATCTGCTGCCACAGCTTCACCTGCTTCTCGACGTCTGGTTATGCACCCTCTCTTCGAGAAGGTTCATATACGGTACAATGTGTGCAATGCTGTTCTCTGTCATGGTGAGAGCAGCATTAACCTAATAGAGAACAAGATACAGCAGCACACATGCTCCACCCCATAATTTTTTTCATTTTTTTTTTTTGTTCCTCTGTTCCTCAATTAACACAACAGCTCTTTTTAGAGCCACCCAACATCTAAACACTTAAACTTGATTTTTAATTCTATTTTTTTTTTTTAAATTTCTGCCGTGAGCGCACCTCGCGATTTTTTGAATAAAAATAAAATGTTTTTTCACCCTTCGGGATCCTTCAGGGACCCCTGACAAAGGCTAGGGGGTCAGGAACTCTCTACCCTGCCCCCTTTTCACCTTCTCCACCTTTCTTTTAAATGGAAACACACATTTCTATTGGTTGCAAATTTCAACCCTTTCCAAATGATTCCGACCCCCAACATGACTTCTGCCTGCTAGCATAGCAACAGATCATGGAACACTGGTGTGAGCAGAGAGGTCAGAAGTTCAGCACACAATGTTTCTAATCCAAAGAGCAAGAGTGCTTGACTTTACAAACCTAACAGCAAATCCAAACTAATGTTCTGTGGGAACACATTTTTCTGAACCAATACAAAACATGCTTTTAAAAATTTAAACATACAGCCTAGTTTTTAGTGTAGAATGGTCTGAAACAGCCAATGAGCTCTTTTTATTTTAAAAAAAGTATGTAAGCCTCCATTTTACAACTATCTTTCTTTTCATATTGCCATTCTACTGAAAGACACCTTCTGAGTGCATCCAGATCTCCTTGAAAGATGTTCACAGTGTGGATTGTAGGTCATAGCTATGTCTTCTGGAGTGAAAAGTATGCAGAAAAAAGAGGTATTGTGAAAGACCTTGCTTTGCCAAATGTAAACATTAAATGGATTGGTCAGAGAGGGTTAAAGTGGCACCAATTAATGCCTTTGGTGAAATCCTTTCTACATCTCCCACAGCCTAACCTTATAATTGTGCACTGTGGTGGAAATGACCTAGGCACTTTAACTGGGGTAGGTCTGGAAATGCTTGTTAAGGACACCTTTGTGCAATTGATGTCACTTTTTCCACAAACTACCTTTGTATATTCTAATATATGCCAAAGGCAAAAGTGGAACTGGTCCAACCAATATTGTCCACAGATTGACAAAGCAAGAAAGCACGTCAATAAGTCTGTTTCTGCTTTACTCAGAGACTATGGTATGGGTTCTATATACCACAACAACTTGCGTTACAACATGCAAGGCATTTATAGAGGAGACGGTGTACATTTCAATGATGAAGGGAACAGAGTCTTCCTCTTGAACTTTAGACTCTGCATCGGTACTTACTTGTAGGTACCAAAAAAGACTCAATGAACACAACGGCTCTTTTTAGAGCCAACCAACATCTAAACACTTACACTTGATTTTTAATTCTATTTTTTAGTGAACTTTTTGCCACGGTGCGCTCACGGTGCGCACACCCCGCGATTTTTTGAAAAAAAATAAAATGTTTTTTTCACCATTCGGGGTCCTTCAGGGACCCCCTGACAAAGGCTAGGGGGTCAGGAACTCTCTACCCTGCCCCCTTTTCACGTTCTCCACCTTTCTTTTTCACTGCCACACACAAAATGGCGTCCGACACTTCCTGATTTCGACCGATTCGAATGTTGACTGACATCTAACCACCAATCAGAATTACGCTTGCGCACGGCCCCGTGCGCGCACCGTGCACGCACCGTGCACGCCTATAGATATTTATGTACTTTTAACTGCAATTTTCTCAGGAACTACTGAACAGATTGACACCATATATGCAAAAGGCACATGCCTGACCTGAGGACTACCTCTTTGCCAAATTTCAAGTAATTCTGTTCAGCCGTTCGGGCTGTACCTTCGACTAAAGGTCCTATGGGAAAATGCATGGGGAAAACACGTTTTGGGACCCCCTTTTTTCTCAGCCCCCGCTTGACGAATCACTCCGAGACTTTCAGGGTAGGAGCTGAGCGGAGTGCCCCAGTAGTTTTGAAAATTTCGCGAGGATTCGTCAACCGGCGCCAAAGTTATTCAAAATAGAATTTTCAGATTTCCTATGGGAACTCGGTCCTAACTAGAACTATCTACTGGCGACCGCCAGTAGATAATAGATATATAAAGAGAGACAGCTGCTGGTACGTGCCTATTCCCTCACCACGAGCCCTGGAAGAAGAAAAGATATTTTCGAAACGCGTCGGCGAGAGTGGTGTTTGACTGTGAAAGGGAGCTGGTTGGCGCCATCTGCACCGATAAGGGGGCTAGTGCTTGGAGCCCCGAGTTGATGTTCGAGTGCACCTCAAGCCTTTTGGACCCAAGCCTGAGCATTGATATATATATATATATATATATATATATATATATATATATATTCACTGAAAAAACCATAGGTTTCACACACGTTATAGTTAGGAATTAGCATTTAAAAAACCTTAGAAATTCAGTGAAAAAACCATAGGTTTCACACATGTTATAGTTAGCTGGACATTTTACTCGTAAAAAACCAATGAAATTGCCCCGTTATAGTTAGTTCAGCTAACTATAACTCGCGCGCCCGCAATGCACTGCTGATGACGTCACATATTACATCACTCATGACATGGTCAGTGACATCACTCATGACATCACTGATGACATCTCAAATGACATCACTGATGACATCACTGATGACATCATCCTTGTGATAGAGTGGCAGACCTCCTCTCACCTTAATATAAGCTTTGATACACACATTCAAAAATAGAGACTAAAAATTTCAAAACAATGGACATACCAATACCAGTTACAACAACCTCTTCAGTAATTCTAAGATCCACATACACATCCACTCATTCACCAACAGTCCTATACAGTCACTCATACATGTACTCACTCATCATATGTACTCATACATCTATACATCCTGTTACACAATGCCACTCATCCATAGAGTTACTCACACACATAGTCACTCATGCTAATAAAGAATCAAACATACATTTACTTGCATATACAGTTATACACACACCACCACACTTACTTCTACGGAAACTTACACATACTTAGTCTTTTAAACAATCACTTATAGAAACACATACTTATTCATACAGGAACTCTTTCAATCTCTCACTTTCACATATACTCACATATATACACCAATAGTCACATATACTAGTTTAAAACGTATGTAGTTACTCCTGAAGACACTATTGAGACAGTCATTCACTCACTAACACACCCATACACACACTCATCCACCCATACAGTCCTGCACACATGCTGTGTTCAACACATACAAACAGTGAGTCACTCATTCATGCACCGATGCACTACGTAATACCCCCCACCGAACCATGCAGACACTCAGACTGATACTCAAAAAAACAACTAATAACCTAAATAGGCACCCATGTAGCTACTCACCAACCCATGCAGCCACTTATACACAAAGTGAGAGACTGATACAGATATTTACATATTTAAACATTATTCACTAAGCCATGTATTCACTATGATACACTTAATCAGTCAGTTACACAATCAATTTTTCAAAAACAAATCATCCATTTAGACACTTATATACCCATTTATTCTTCCATCGACCATGAGATATACATATATAAAACATATTTAATTTTCAGAATAACACACATTCACTAGATGATGTCATCAGTGATGTCATCAGTGATGTCATTTGAGATGTCATCAGTGATGTCATGAGTGATGTCACTGACCATGTCATGAGTGATGTAATATGTGACGTCATCAGCAGTGCATTGCGGGCGCGCGAGTTATAGTTAGCTGAACTAACTATAACGGGGCAATTTCATTGGTTTTTTACGAGTAAAATGTCCAGCTAACTATAACATGTGTGAAACCTATGGTTTTTTCACTGAATTTCTAAGGTTTTTTAAATGCTAATTCCTAACTATAACGTGTGTGAAACCTATGGTTTTTTCAGTGAATTTCTAAGGTTTTTTAAATGCTAATTCCTAACTATAACGTGTGTGAAACCCATGGTTTTTTCAGTGAATTTGCAAGGTTTTTTAAATGCTATTTTTTTTTTATATTCTTCATTTTTTTCAAACATATTTTTATTTTAATTTTCTTATCTTTTATAAAGACTATGCTTTAATTTTTAAAATCCTTAAATATTTTTTTTATATATATTTTTTAAAATAAACATGTAAAATTTATTCCCAGATTTTTTTTTTTTTTTTTTTATAGTACGCGTACCGTAAGCTCACGGTAAGCGTACGGTTTACGCAACGTCCGTAATCTATCTACGCTGCTTGCGTATAGTTACGCACTTTGCGTAGCCGCGCGTACTGCGCGTGGGACGCGTGCGCGCTTACGCAACACGCGCACGTTACGCGGAAGTGCCGGGAAATGACTGTTATGCGCATGTGCGCAAGCGCGTGTCTTTTTTACGCGCACGCGTACTTTTTGCCGTAAGCGCACCGTAAGCGTACCGTAAGCGTACGGTAGGTCATGTGATCTTGAAACACAACTTTTGATTGGTTGAAACTACTTTCAGTTCTAGAACTCTCCTACACCACACCCATTCCCCTCATTTCTGCTTGTGATCCCTTGGGAGAAGGAGCTGGTTTGTCTTTGGGATACGATGGCAGAACAGCAGAGCTCTTCTGAGAGTGAGGCTAGCACCAGCAGCACTGTCTTGAGGCAGAGAGCGAGGAAAGTAAAACCTTCTTATGTTTGGGATTATTTTACTTTTCCAGAAGGCCAGCAAAAGGTGAATGCACCCTTAGTTACTTGCAAGCTGTGTCAGCGTGTACTTTCTAGAGGTAATCCTGACAGGAAGTATTCCTTTGGGAATCACACCATGATGAGGCACCTCAAGGATGTACACAAAAGGACACATGCTCAACTTTTTGGAGGTAACTCTTCAGAAAGACGAGCCAGTACATCCACAGCAGCTCAGCCTGGACCATCACCTGCAGAGCTTACTCCTTCTTCTGCAGCTCAGGTGAGCCCTTCATCTGTGGGGGGAGAATCTCCTTTTGCTGGCCCTCTGGAAATGAACCCTCGATTTCGGAAGGTTGATATTCATTGCACATTTTGTAAAGCTCTAATTTGTTATAGGGAGACCAGTGTTTCCCTAGTGAATAACAAAATAGATCAGCACATTTGTAGCTTTGAATGATTTTCCCATGGTTCCTTTCCTCTGTCCCTGCATGAACACAACGGTTCTTTTAAGAGCCAACCTTATCTTTCATCTTTTTTTTACATTTTTTTTAAAAAACTTCTTTTTTTTACCGTACGCGTACGGTAAGCGTACCTTTTTTTTTATTTTTTAAAAAAAACACTAAAAATCATTTTTCACATTACAAGGTCCTTGAAAGACTACAATTATTACTATTGACTTACCATACTCACTGAAAAAAATATTTATTCATTTGTTTTTTTAAAAAATAGTTTTTAAAATGGTTGTAGTTTACGAAAATTTTCTATATCGATCTGAAAAAAAAGAAAAAAGTATTAATATTTTTAAAACATTTTATAATACAGTACACATATTTACATTTTTTCCCAAAAAATATTTTTGCCTTATTTTTGCTGTTTTCAGAATATATTGCATTTCACTATAAATTGTGAAAGCAATTGCATTCATCATTTTACAGCGGGCAAAAAAAAATAACAATCTCAAAGATTGTATTAAAAAAGCCCAGAATCTCTTCTCACTTAAACTTATCATTACAGAAATGCATATTATTCTTAAAAAATGTCATCTAAAAACAATACTTTTTTCTTTAAAATACCGTCTGATATTTTTGTTTCAGAAGTACATTCACAATAATATATCTCAAATAACTCCAAAATACATCTGATTTTATTTCCTTTAGGCCAAATAGTATTTTTTATTCTTTCCCTGGAATAAATTTCCAAGGGAAAACCATTAAAATTCTAAAGTTTAATCTGTCCAGATCTCACCGATTCTCTGTAACATTTTGGTTCACGAAAATTTTTCGAATAATTTATTTAGTCCACAATAGAATTGCTTACTTTTCCACATGGCCAAATAGTAATTTTTGAAATTATTTTTGAAAAAATTTCCAGTGGCAGTCCAATAACATTCCAAAATTTAAAATGTGCAGAAGTTACCGATAATCTCTAAATTATTGGTTTTTCAAAATTGCATTAAAAATTTAAAAAGTCCACATTACAATTGATTATCTTTCCTTTAGGCCAAATGATAATTTTAAAAATCTTTTTTCTACAAAATTGCAATGGTAATCCTGTAAAATGGTAAAATTATTTTGTCCAGATCTTGCCAAGTCTCTCTAAAATTTAGGTTTCAGGAAGATTAGATAGGAATTTGCTAAATCAAAAGGCAAACGTTGTTTGAAAATCAATTGGGAATCATTACACAGTGTCCATCCTTTTTCACATTTTAGATAAACTGTGTAATGTCCAGAAGTAACAGTAGGTCCATCATGGAAAATTATTGCAACAGTTACAAAAGTTTTTCCTGAAATTGATAATTGCTGTCCTGTAAACTTCTTTATTAAAGTATCCAATTTTGATCCATCAGCTCTACATCGTTGCATCATTAAAATTACATACTGTCCGTATTCCCTTAAAATTAATGTTGATAACATGTCAGAATTACACTCACCACATTTCATGCTATGATTAGCATCTTTAACTAAGTTTGCAAAAGTGACTGTTTTACTCTCTGGCAATGTCAAATAAATAAACCTTTCATTATCAACAATAGAACCACTTATATTATAACAATTATCACAACTATGTTCCCATTTATAAGAGAGACCAAAAAAAATGTCAATGGGAACTCCTTCTTCTTCCACTACCTGAAGAAAATACATCAAAAATTCGTGAGCATCTTGCTGTTCATTTTGAGAAAACTGTGTTCGTCCTGAACATACATCTAAAAGTTTTCTAATATCAGTAGCACTTTCTATTTGAGTTTTATCTTTACTCAGCTTTTGAAAAAGGAGACTGAGCTCTGAACAGAATCTTTTTCCCTGATTTATTATTATCTGCTCTTGCAAACTTTCCAGATAAAAAGCAACATTCAGCACTACATTTGCGTAGCAGTTGACACCAGAGCTATTTTCAAAATGACATCCTACAACCTGTTCTTCATTTTCCTTATTCTTTTTGCTTGCAATTACATCACTCCTCTTTTTTTTCCTCTTCTCTACATCTTCATTACAGATATTCTCATTTCTCCTTTTACGAGAAACTACACGTTTCTCCAACACAGGATACTGACCTAAATGAGGAGCATAGCTTCTTCTTAATCTATTATACTCCTTTACACAGTTTGTATCAGCACTAACTTTTGAGTCATCGAAGTCTATCATGAATAAACCTGATAATGTTTTGACTCGTGACAAAGCAACATATGCCATACCTTCTTTGAACACACTAGATCCAATGTTCACAAATGCACAATCTACAGTCAATCCTTGAGACTTGTGAATAGTTACAGCATATGCTAGAGAAAACGGAAACTGCTTCCTACGTACATATAAGTCTTTCACAAGCATGAAACGAACTGAACAACGACAAATGTCTTTAACTTCCTCTATCTGATCAAATTTTATTTTTAACCATTCAATTCCATCTTTTTTCTGATAATTAATAAAACCCACAACTCTTCCCATCGCTCCATTTACTAAGCCTTTTTCAACATCCAAATTTCTCCTTAAAAACACTCTACAGTTCATGCAAACATATAGATTTTTTTCTAATCCTGCTGTTTTGGAGATGTTCTTCTCTAGTGAGTCCAATTTATTTTTCAGTTTGCCTGTTACTGTGACAGTAATTCTTCCATCCTCAATTTTGTCCACTGCTTCCAATTTCATGATCTCTTCCTTTTCCAATTTCAAAAGCTCCTCATTGAATATTGAGCATTCACGTAGAGTTGGCATTAAGCAGATGACACTTTTGTTTTCTGCAATGTTCTTGTATATCTTCTCTGCAACTATTTCTTCCTTTGGAAATAAATTATGTAGCAGCCGAGTCTGTAATGCTTTTTTGCCAGCTTCTGTGAGTAGTCCAATCCTGATATCTTTCAGAATACTTCCATATTCTTCATCGTTTGCTTGCCTCATATTAGTTGTAAGTTCCTTGTACTCAAAGAAGGACCAAATATTTGTATTACCGATGCTTCCCAATGACTTCTTCGTGTCTTCATGTGTCACAGTATTAAACACTGGTTGTCCTTTAACCGGAGTAAGTTGCAAAAGATCCCCAAAAACGATGACGTGTTTTCCACCAAATAACACGTCATAGTCTGTCTTCAAAATTTGCTGCATTCTTAAATGCACAAAGGCAAGCATTAAGTTTGATACCATGCTCACCTCATCAATAATGAGAACTTGCATCTTCTTCAATACTCTTGAAACTTCCAAGCATGCTTCTCCAGTTAGCTTGTTGAATTGTATTTTGTTCTCATGCTCCACTGGTAACATTAGCAAACGATGTAAGGTGATTCCTTTTATGTTATATGCTGCTAACCCAGTTGGAGCAGTAACCACACAAGACAAAGTAGAATCTGTTTTTTGCTTTAGGTAGCTTCTGATGACTTTAATTAGGAAACTTTTTCCAGTGCCAGCTTGACCGCTTACATACATCCTGATTGGATGAAATGATGTGCATGAGCACTCTTTTTTTTCATGTAGAAATCCGTGTTCAATTTTGTTTTTGATCTCTTCATAAATTTGTTGCTGCTCTTGATTCAGTTGTCTTTCCAAATTTTCTAAGTCTATAAATTCTTCTTGAGCTTGATTCATAGCCGTTTCCACTTCATTCATGGCTATTGATGCTTCATTTTCAACGATTGGTTGTCCTAGGGGATCTTGACTGTATGTTCCTGAACTTTGGCTGTCCTGAGAACTGTCTCTAGCAATTTCTGCTGCAATTGTAGTTTCCTGTTCAATTTCTTCATTTAACATTTGCAGATAAGTTGAGAATGTACTGCATTGTATGCTGTCTTTGCAAGCATTAAAAGAATCTTCATAGCTCTGGAATTCTCCCAGTAGTTCATCCTCTGAACGCCATGGTTTAAACAACTGTAAAAGAGCCAAGTAGTAAAATTCTTTCTTGTCGGTAGTGTCGCAACTCAGCTTCCGGTGATTTATCAAACTTCCTTTGGTTTGCTTCACCAAACATCCTTCTTCACCAACGACTTTATATTTTCCATTATTGATGTCTTCTGCAGCTTTCCGTGAATAAATGTAGTTCTGCAGCACTTCATAGAGACACATGTTCTCCAGATGATGACTTCTCTTGGGATAATATGTGTCCAACATGTTTGTTTTCAATATATCTGTACTTTCAGGTTCGAACTGTGCCAAATATTCAATTTCTCCAACAGATTTCAGTACCCGATTTCTCATTGCTGCAAGGCCTAAACTTGCCCAAATTATTCTTCTTGACTTCGAGTAGAGACTTGCAGAAGATAATCTATCTGAACATTCGTAGGATCCAATTTCTCGATGCGATAACATCTTCAAACTGAAACTGTACAGCTTCTTACTGACAGTCTTCTCGTGAGAAATCTCTTCCCACATTTCCTTCAATTCTGTTTTTTCTGATTTCGTAATGTAAGACGTTACATATCGAGCAACAGCAATGGAATTGTCAGCAACATACTGTATATCCATGTTAGCGTTCCACATGGATAAAATGACTGGGTTGTAGTCATTTATATTTTTTGATTCTTCTTTTCTTTTAAGGTTGTAGGTATTCTTAGGTGATTTTCTTGTGATAGTATGTCTCACAGCTGACATAAAACTGTTGACTCTTCCATTTGTAAGAACAGGTCTAGGAAATCCAAATCGACATTTAGTGTAGTATTTTTCTTTGCTCTTGTATTTCCGTCGACAGTATTTTCCACACCGATGACTTTGGAAACGTAGAACTTGCTCCTTTAACTTGTACTCTTCTGTGCTTTTAGGTATAGCACATGTTGCATATTCTTCAATGTAAGATAACACTGCTTCATCAGTATCTGTTCCAAACTTTGGGGCATCCTTGATCCACAGCAGCATATGAATATGAGGAGCACCTCTTGCCTGGTACTCTTTTCTCCAAAAGAAATCCACTACTTCTCCAAGGGGTGGATTTTTTTTATTGCAGATGAAGGACATCATAGCCTCAAATCTATGATTGAAATATCTGCAAACATTAACCGGATCCAATGAGCACAGTTCTCCTGCTGTCTTGTATTCGATGTTTTCAATGTTTGAATTGGCCTCTCGTAGAAAATCCAGTAAATCATCCCAAGCGTACTCGGCGCAGCTTAGGGTAAGGAACCATGTTGGTGTTCCTAAATTGCGTAACATGCATTTTAGTTCACCATGGCGTCGGTACCAATATTCATTTGTCCCACGCTGACAAGCCATCAGATTGATCAGTTGTGTTTCCAAATGATCATCTCGGTGCTGCACTTTCTCCATAAAATCCTTAGCAGACACATTTTGTAAATGTACTCCACTTTTTAAAATGTGATTTACTGCATAAGACAGTGCAGACAAGTCGCTTTCAAATAAAAGATGGAACAAATAAGGGATACTTTGTCGAAATCTGGGATCTTCAGCATATAGTCTTGTAGTCCGATACTCAGAAGCTGGAATCTGTTCCGGACGTTCATCGTATCGTCCTCCTTTTCCTTTAGGAAACAGCTGGGGAAAACATCGAGCTTCCAAGCTCTCCTCCCATACACTCACGGGATTTCCTTTTGCTTTCTTCATCTGAAAGAGATCAATATTGTCTCCCATAACTTCTTTCGAATGGAGAGGATGTATGCTAAAATGTTCATAAATTTCTTCTTCCTTTGACTTGTCCACTTTTTCAATTTGTCCACTTGGTGTTTCTGTATCTCCTTGTAAATCTTCTTCTTCTTCTTCTTCTACTATATAAATTGATTCATACCATTTGTTATTTTTTTTCAAATACAAATTTGCTCTTTGTACTTTCCGCACATCTACCAGCTCCTGCCAAATCTTCTTATTCTTTGTAGGTACACCATTAACCAGAATAATTAATGGTTCAGTTTCCAAAGTATCCGCATCAATAGTTTCCATATTTTTTTTCAAATCCAAGGGCAAATACACCACTCTACCTTTTAAACCTCTCACTAAATCTGAAGGAGGTAATTTACCAGTTTTGGGCTCCATACGTACTATGGTCTGGAACGGATGAACACATTGAATGAGTATAGACTCATATGTATTTAATTCAGAAAGTTCAGCAGGAATAGCATCCAATTCTAAATTATTATGTACAGCTCTGGTCGGCATTCTATTTTCCTCTAACTTGTTGTAGCAGTATTTACAAATACGCTGATCTTCACCCAATTCAAAACAATTTTCAAGAAATATATATGTTGCAAAATCCATCCACTTATAATTATCTTCATTTTCACTCTTTCTGTAGAGATCAACATTCCTAGTTTGTTTTCTATAATGAGTTCTGCGGCAACAAATACAAGTAACATTTGGTCTTTCATTAGAGACTATTGCAAATTTTGTTATGTGATCATTAAATGTCTTACTTACACAAGGTTCTACATTCTCTTCCACTTCTGCCTCATTTACTGTGTCCTTCTCTGCACTGTTTTGTTCAGGACCAAAGTAACAAAACTGAATTTCATCAACAACCTTCTCTACATCTGATACCGTTCCTCGGAACAGAGCCCTATTCAATTCATTTAACTTTATTGCTGGACTTTTGGCAAAATACAACCGTCTCACAAACTTTCTCATTTCAGTATGATGAACAGCCAGCATCCTAAAATGATGGAAAACACTATTGCACACTTTTCTAGATAGACAAGCAAGAGAATGACCCTGCAAACCAGTATTCTCTCTCACTCTGCATGGATCCAGACTTTGAAGCACCTTAATCTTTTGTTTTACACTTTTTTTACTATATTCTCTTAGAAACTCTCGAAATCTGTCAATAGATTCCTGATGCACAGTGCAAATACTACTACAATTCCAAGTGTACACTGGGGCTTTAGGACGTCTCCCCATTGCCTCATCTGCCATCACTTGTACCTCATCTCTTGGAACCATTATCTCCTTCTCCATTATGCAACCATTTTTTACTTCGTATGAACGACCTCTGGTGTCAACTGCATGCAGCAAACTATTACTTTGAAAATAGCTCTCTTCATTAAAAAAAGGTTCACTACTTGAGCTATGCATCCACTTTCCTAAAAACACTTTACAAAAATTTGTTCTGTTCACTACTCTTTTGCTTTTGCTTTGTGATTTCAGTACATTAACCATTTTATCTAATGTACGCATCCTATTCAAAATTAATATGAATAGTTTCCTTTTTAATTCTAATGCCTTTGCTGCAATGGCTTCAATTTCTTTTTTTCTCTTATAATATTTAGCCTTTTGCTTATATTTCTTTATATCCTTTATCAAATTGGACATAACTCTTCTCTGAAACATTTTTCTACGTATCTCTTTAAATGCTGTTTTTCTGTTTATGTTAAACTTTTCAATTGCAGAAGGTATATTTGCATTAACTAAATCCTCAATTTTTTGCTGTTCTGTAGGTTTTGTTACATTTTTCCGAGAACAGACATTTTGTACATTTTTGTTTGTTTTCAATATTTTGTTTAGGAATTGTCTTTTTTGCTTACCAGAAGATTTTTTCTTTTTCCCAACATCAGCATCTTCTACTAACTTTGGTCCTCCAGTTGTCCTCAAATATAGTTTTTTTTTTAGCGTTTTTTGAACTCGAGATTTTGTAGGCATCTTAAATTTTGTTCACTGTTCTTCAGCAATACCTGCAAAAAAACTAAAAAAAAAATTCTTTATTGAATTTAAATATATTACTACATTTCTTTTCACAATAGTCACAAAACGAAATTTCTTTGCCAATTTGAATGCACACAAACTCCTCTTTTTTTTTGGGCAAGTGAAAATCTGTATAACAAACTGTCACATTATGAAACCAAGCTGTTTTTTTTTCAGACCACCACCGTGTGTATTCTCTGTGACTGCCTACACTCCAGCAGGGGCAACCAGCCTTAGTGATGCTGAATGTATTTGCATTACAGACTTAAACCTGAAAACCCCACTCGCTTCTAATTACTGTGCATGACTATACATGGCAAGCACATGGGTGTGTGCTAAACCTCTGCTTCTTCCCCCAAAAATTCGCTCCTCTTTTCCATCTACTGCAACTGTGAAATCACCAGAGCAAGACGCAATACATTTCTGCCTATAATTCTTCTATGCACACAGAGTCATGTTTTCACATTAGTGCCAAAACGAAATTTCTTTGCCAATTTGAAAGCACACTTACTGCTCTTTTTTTTTCGGGCCAAGTGAAAATCTCTTTTTACACTTTGAAATCACTTTTACAGACTGACACATTCTGAAACCTTTTTTTTTAAATTTATTTAAATGCACATGTCCAAGCTGTTTTTTTTTCAGACCACCACCGTGTGTATTCTCTGTGACTGCCTACACTCCAGCAGGGGCAACCAGCCTTAGTGATGCTGAATGTATTTGCATTACAGACTTAAACCTGAAAACCCCACTCGCTTCTAATTACTGTGCATGACTATACATGGCAAGCACATGGGTGTGTGCTAAACCTCTGCTTCTTCCCCCAAAAATTCGCTCCTCTTTTCCATCTACTGCAACTGTGAAATCACCAGAGCAAGACGCAATACATTTCTGCCTATAATTCTTCTATGCACACAGAGTCATGTTTTCACATTAGTGCCAAAACGAAATTTCTTTGCCAATTTGAAAGCACACTTACTGCTCTTTTTTTTTCGGGGGCAAGTGTATATCTCTTTTTTCAATTTGAAATCACTTTTACAGACTGACACATTCTGAAACCTTTTTTTTTAATTTATTTAAATGCACATGTCCAAGCAGTTTTTTTTTCAGACCACCACCGTGTGCATTCTCTGTGACTGCCTACACTCCAGCAGGGGCAACCAGCCTTAGTGATGCTGAATGTATTTGCATTACAGACTTAAACCTGAAAACCCCACTCGCTTCTAATTACTGTGCATGACTATACATGGCAAGCACATGGGTGTGTGCTAAACCTCTGCTTCTTCCCCCAAAAATTCGCTCCTCTTTTCCATCTACTGCAACTGTGAAATCACCAGAGCAAGACGCAATACATTTCTGCCTATAATTCTTCTATGCACACAGAGTCATGTTTTCACATTAGTGCCAAAACGAAATTTCTTTGCCAATTTGAAAGCACACTTACTGCTCTTTTTTTTTCGGGGCCAAGTGAAAATCTCTTTTTACACTTTGAAATCACTTTTACAGACTGACACATTCTGAAACCTTTTTTTTTAATTTATTTAAATGCACATGTCCAAGCAGTTTTTTTTTCAGACCACCACCGTGTGCATTCTCTGTGACTGCCTACACTCCAGCAGGGGCAAACAGCCTTAGTGATGCTGAATGTATTTGCATTACAGACTTAAACCTGAAAACCCCACTCGCTTCTAATTACTGTGCATGACTATACATGGCAAGCACATGGGTGTGTGCTAAACCTCTGCTTCTTCCCCCAAAAATTCGCTCCTCTTTTCCATCTACTGCAACTGTGAAATCACCAGAGCAAGACGCAATACATTTCTGCCTATAATTCTTCTATGCACACAGAGTCATGTTTTCACATTAGTCCCAAAACGAAATTTCTTTGCCAATTTGAAAGCACACTTACTGCTCTTTTTTTTTCGGGGGCAAGTGTATATCTCTTTTTTCAATTTGAAATCACTTTTACAGACTGACACATTCTGAAACCTTTTTTTTTAAATTTATTTAAATGCACATGTCCAAGCTGTTTTTTTTTCAGACCACCACCGTGTGTATTCTCTGTGACTGCCTACACTCCAGCAGGGGCAACCAGCCTTAGTGATGCTGAATGTATTTGCATTACAGACTTAAACCTGAAAACCCCACTCGCTTCTAATTACTGTGCATGACTATACATGGCAAGCACATGGGTGTGTGCTAAACCTCTGCTTCTTCCCCCAAAAATTCGCTCCTCTTTTCCATCTACTGCAACTGTGAAATCACCAGAGCAAGACGCAATACATTTCTGCCTATAATTCTTCTATGCACACAGAGTCATGTTTTCACATTAGTGCCAAAACGAAATTTCTTTGCCAATTTGAAAGCACACTTACTGCTCTTTTTTTTTCGGGCCAAGTGAAAATCTCTTTTTACACTTTGAAATCACTTTTACAGACTGACACATTCTGAAACCTTTTTTTTAAATTTATTTAAATGCACATGTCCAAGCTGTTTTTTTTTCAGACCACCACCGTGTGTATTCTCTGTGACTGCCTACACTCCAGCAGGGGCAACCAGCCTTAGTGATGCTGAATGTATTTGCATTACAGACTTAAACCTGAAAACCCCACTCGCTTCTAATTACTGTGCATGACTATACATGGCAAGCACATGGGTGTGTGCTAAACCTCTGCTTCTTCCCCCAAAAATTCGCTCCTCTTTTCCATCTACTGCAACTGTGAAATCACCAGAGCAAGACGCAATACATTTCTGCCTATAATTCTTCTATGCACACAGAGTCATGTTTTCACATTAGTGCCAAAACGAAATTTCTTTGCCAATTTGAAAGCACACTTACTGCTCTTTTTTTTTCGGGCCAAGTGAAAATCTCTTTTTACACTTTGAAATCACTTTTACAGACTGACACATTCTGAAACCTTTTTTTTAAATTTATTTAAATGCACATGTCCAAGCTGTTTTTTTTTCAGACCACCACCGTGTGTATTCTCTGTGACTGCCTACACTCCAGCAGGGGCAACCAGCCTTAGTGATGCTGAATGTATTTGCATTACAGACTTAAACCTGAAAACCCCACTCGCTTCTAATTACTGTGCATGACTATACATGGCAAGCACATGGGTGTGTGCTAAACCTCTGCTTCTTCCCCCAAAAATTCGCTCCACTTTTCCATCTACTGCAACTGTGAAATCACCAGAGCAAGACGCAATACATTTCTGCCTATAATTCTTCTATGCACACAGAGTCATGTTTTCACATTAGTGCCAAAACGAAATTTCTTTGCCAATTTGAAAGCACACTTACTGCTCTTTTTTTTTCGGGCCAAGTGAAAATCTCTTTTTACACTTTGAAATCACTTTTACAGACTGACACATTCTGAAACCTTTTTTTTAAAATTTATTTAAATGCACATGTCCAAGCTGTTTTTTTTTCAGACCACCACCGTGTGTATTCTCTGTGACTGCCTACACTCCAGCAGGGGCAACCAGCCTTAGTGATGCTGAATGTATTTGCATTACAGACTTAAACCTGAAAACCCCACTCGCTTCTAATTACTGTGCATGACTATACATGGCAAGCACATGGGTGTGTGCTAAACCTCTGCTTCTTCCCCCAAAAATTCGCTCCTCTTTTCCATCTACTGCAACTGTGAAATCACCAGAGCAAGACGCAATACATTTCTGCCTATAATTCTTCTATGCACACAGAGTCATGTTTTCACATTAGTGCCAAAACGAAATTTCTTTGCCAATTTGAAAGCACACTTACTGCTCTTTTTTTTTCGGGCCAAGTGAAAATCTCTTTTTACACTTTGAAATCACTTTTACAGACTGACACATTCTGAAACCTTTTTTTTTAAATTTATTTAAATGCACATGTCCAAGCTGTTTTTTTTTCAGACCACCACCGTGTGCATTCTCTGTGACTGCCTACACTCCAGCAGGGGCAACCAGCCTTAGTGATGCTGAATGTATTTGCATTACAGACTTAAACCTGAAAACCCCACTCGCTTCTAATTACTGTGCATGACTATACATGGCAAGCACATGGGTGTGTGCTAAACCTCTGCTTCTTCCCCCAAAAATTCGCTCCTCTTTTCCATCTACTGCAACTGTGAAATCACCAGAGCAAGACGCAATACATTTCTGCCTATAATTCTTCTATGCACACACAGTCATGTTTTCACATTAGTGCCAAAACGAAATTTCTTTGCCAATTTGAAAGCACACTTACTGCTCTTTTTTTTTCGGGCCAAGTGAAAATCTCTTTTACAGACTGACACATTATGAATCCACCATGTGTAACTACAACAAAAACAATTCCCATTTCTATTATTCATTTCTTAAGTTACCACATACATCCCCTCTCAAACTGTAAACTCACCTTTAAAATTAGTTAGTTGTGAAAGAAATGTGTCACTCAAACAGCAGATTATCAGAGCCAGGATCTCTGTTCTGTACACCTCTCTCCTCTCAGCAGAACCAGATAATGGCAAACTTTCCCTCTATTTTTCCACACATATACATGTAAGTTTCAAATCTCAGTGCTTCCCCCTTTTTTTCAAATGTAATGACACATTTCTATTGGTTGAAAACCAACCCTTTTCCAAAAGTACCCTGCCCCCAACTTGACTTCTGCCTAGTACCCTTCCCCCAACTTGACTTCTGCCTGCTACCATAGCAACAGCTCATGGAACACTGCTGTGTGCAGTTAGGTCAGAAGTTCGACACACAATGTTTCAATTCCACAGAGCAAGAGTGCTTGACTTTTCAAACCTAACTGCAAATCCATAGTACTGTTCTTTGGTTACACATTTTTTTGTACCAATACAAAACATGCTTCTATTAATTTTCACATACAGCCTAGTTTTTTTTCTAGAATGGTATGAAACAGCCAATCAGTTCTTTTTGTTTTGTAAAAAATATGTATGCCTCCATTTCCAAACTGTCTTTCTTTTCATATTGCCATTCTACTGAAAGACACCTCCTGAGTGCATCCAGTTCTCCTTTGAAGATGTTCACAGTGTGGATTGTAGGGCACAGCTATGTCTTCTGGAGTGAAAAGTTTGCAGAGAAAACAGATATGGTGAGAGACCTTGCTTTGCCAAATGTAGACATTAAATGGATTGGTCAGAGAGGGTTAAAGTGGCACCAATTGATGCCATTGGTGAAATCCTTCATGCAAATCCAACACCCTGACCTCATAATAGTGCACTGTGGTGGCAATGACCTAGGCACTTTGACTGGGGTAGGTCTGGAAATGCTTATGAAGGACACCTTTGCACAACTGTTTACACTTTTCCCTAAAACTGCCTTTGTGTTTTCCAACATATGCCAAAGGCAAAAATGGAACTGGTCCAATCATTTCTGTCCACAGATTGACAAAGCAAGAAAGCACGTCAACAAATCTGTTTCTGCTTTCCTCCGTGACTATGGTATGGGTGCCATTTACCACAACAACTTGCGTTACGACATGCAAGACATTTATAGAGGAGATGGTGTGCACTTCAATGATGAAGGGAACAGAGTCTTCCTCTTGAACCTTAGACTCTGCATCGGTACTTACTTGTAGGTACCACTAAAAAAATGACTCCATAAACACAACAGCTCTTTTTAGAGCTCCCTAATTTCTAAACTCTTAAATCTGATTTTCATTTATTTATTTTTATTTTTTTTACCGTACGCTTACCGTGAGCTTACCGTACGCGTACCCCGTGATTTTTTTTAAAATCAATAAATGTTTTTTTTGTACTTTTCTGTCCTTCTTTGACCCCCTTACAATTGTTAGGGGGTCTGTAACTCTCCTCATTGCCCCCTTTCCTTGTTTTCACTCTTTTTTTTCAGAGTGAAATACACAAAATGGCGGCCGCCGCTTCCTGGTTTCGGCCGATTCGAATGTTTACTAAGATCTAAGAGCCAATCAGAATCGCGCTCGCGCACGCCACCGTACGCTTACCGTAAGCGTACGGTAAGCGTACCGTAAGCTGGCTCAGATATATATATTGATTTAAAGGCTATTTTCTCAAAATCAACTGAACTGATTTACACCAAACCTACAAAAGGCACTTCCTTGACCTGAGGACTACCTCTCTGCCAAATTTCAAGTAATTCTGTTCAGCCGTTCGGGCTGTAGCCCTGTCTAAAGGTCCTATGGAAAAATGCATGGGAAAAACGCGTTTTGGGACCCCCCTTTTATCTCAGCCCCCGCTTGACGGATCCCCCCGAGACTTTCAGGGTAGGAGCGGAGCGTAGCGCCCCACCTATTTTGAGAAATTCGCGAGGATTCGTCGACCGGCGCCAAAGTTATTCAAAATAGAATGTTGAGGTTTTCCTATGGAAACGTGGTCCTAACTATAACTACCTACTGGCGACCGCCAGTAGGTAATATATATATATATATATATGAAGCCCTGAGACCTAATAGGATATTTAGTCCTATTTCTATGTCTGTGCCCTTCCGGTTTTTCATTCTGACAATCTGGTCACACTACACCTGTACCACTCAGCAAAGACCAGAGTGGTCCAAAGGGGTATAGGGATGTCACAGTACGGATTTATTCCAATTGATATGACAGCTTGAATGGGCCCATAGTACTCAAAAGTCTTGAGAATTGTCGATATTGTGGTTTCGGGTTTAGTGACATACAACAGGATGTCATTCGCGTAAAACCAGTTTTTTCTCCCTCTCTATCCCGCTTAGAGAGCTTGAATCCCCGGATGTCTTAGTGAGAACGAATCACCACCGTCAGCAGCTCGAGCATACAGCAAAGAGACAGGGGGCATCCCTTTCGGGTGCCACGTTGTATGGGGAAAGCTGAAAAGCTGATTTCCGTGGCGTGTTTGCAGAGGAATCTGACGTTGAGCAGCATGCACTGGAGTTGTACATCCGGGTCGTTTGCGAGGGGCCTCGGTGGTGCAGGTGAAGGGGCACCAGTGGCAGGCGAAGGGTCCTTCCGTGGGTCATGGTGAGTCAATGCAGCTGCTGTTCCCAGTTACAGGGAACCAGGGAGCGTAGCTTGGTGGAGGAGTACCAGTGGATGTCAGAAGTTCCAGGGTTCTTGGCACTGGGCGCGGTCCAGCACTGGTGTGCTGGTGGTGCAGCCCCGCTGCGGCCTCTATTAAGTAGGTTTTGGGGGAGGGAGGGGCACTGAGTGGCGAGAGGCAGCTGGCAGCAAGTGGCGGGAAAAGGAGAGGTACAGGGGGGCAGGGGCTGACTAATACAGAATACAAGGGCTGACTGACAAAACGGGGAAAAACTAACAAAACAAAGGCTAACTGACAATACAGTACAAGTAATGACAGCGGGACAACACAAATAACAGTAATAACAATATGACAGTCTCAAGTGGGTGCAGGAGGTAGTGGGTGCAGGAGTGGGAAGAGCTCTCACAAGCTCAGTGCATGGTCCGCAGGCTAGGATGAAACAGCGAGAGTAGATGATTTTGGGGGGAGCTGGTGGGGACCTGCTCAATGGGGTCACGCTGCGGCCTCCATTAAGTAGGGCCTGGGGAGGAAGTGGCGCTGGGTAATGTCAAGAGGTCATTACCCCAAATTCATTGCGGACTCCCTCAACTTCAATATTGTCCTCAACATCAAGACACAATTTATAGGGCCTTTATCAGCATAAATTATCCTTATTCCTTATTCACATTAAAGAAAGATATCTAAATATGAAGGGGGTCACTAGCGACATTGAAAAATCTTCAATGTCTGGGTTTCATACCAGGAGTCTTCATTTGGCATTGGTGATCTTGAAAGCATTGACTAGGAATAACACTTTTGCATGCCTTGGTTAGTAACTTAATTTAATGATTTAAAAAGGGAGACAATATGTGTTAGCTATTAATGATGCTAGATGAGTTTTTTTTTTTTAAATCCTTTTTTGGTTTTCACAGGATTTTCAATGTCAGTCATTTATATATGCTTTATTAAAACTAAAACATTCAAACAAAATGTGCCTGCACATAGGCAGTGTTTCTTAAATTAAAAAAAATATTTTCTGTTAATCTTGGAAAGGTGCTCTAAGATCCACTACGCCGGTGGAGATTTTTAGTGTTTATGAATATCAAGGAAGATCCCTCATTTTAGAACCAAATATTAATATTTTGTATCCAATACCAAAATAGAAACAATTATTTTTGCTGCCACAAAACCCCACTGACCTCCACAAAAGGAAACGGATCAAAACAGTGCAATCCTCACAAAATGTAATATGGTGCTAAGCAACACCTTTGCAAAATTTAGCATCTTCCAGGTATTTTATAGAATTCACTGTACCCTGGCACCCCCTCACTAAAAAGAAGTGTCAAAAGAGATATTTACCCTTGTAGTCCAAAATAACTTCTCACATGGTGCACTCCGCATCGCACAATTTTCTTGATATATGTGTGTGTAAATATATATATATATTTATATGATCTACTGGTGGTTGCCAGTAGATAGTTATAGTTAGAACCTAGATTCCATAGGAAAAGCATTTTTTGATGTGCTTATAACTTTGGCGTCGTTTGACGAATCTTTACGAAATTTTCCCAAAAGTTCCTTTTTTTAGATCAGCTCCTATCTTGAAAGTTTGGGGGTGATTCGTCAAGCGGGGGGGTGAGAAAAAAGGGGGGTCCCAAAACATGTTTTCTCCATGCAATTTCCATAGGAAACTTGAGACAAGGCTACAGGTCAAACTTCTGAGCGGAATTACGCCAAATTAAGCAGGGAGAAAGGTCTTGGTCCAGAAAGCACGCTTTTGTTGAAATGGTCATCAGTGATGTCATTTGAGATGTCATCAGTGATGTCATCAGTGATGTCACTGACCATGTCATGAATGATGCAATATGTGACTTCATTAGCAGCAAGTTATAGTTAGCAGAACTAACTATAATGAAAGAATTTCTAGGGTTTTGTACGAGCGAAATGGCCAGCTAACTATAACACCCCAGAAACCTATGTTTTTTTCAGTGAATTTCAAAGCTTTTGTAAATGCTAATTTTTAAGTGTGATAGTAGTTGTACCTATTTTTTGTGTTCTGAATTTCTACTGTTTTTTTAACTGTTTATTTATAAATATTTTATTCATTAAATAACATTATATATTTTTCTGAAAATTGCAAAAAAATATTTAAAAAAACAATTTCAAACAAATATTGATTTATTTTTTTGTTTTAATTTTTTATTTTAATATATTTAAATTATTTTCTTTAAAAAAAAAAAAATTCCTAATTTTTTTCGGAGTCGCACACTCAAAGCATACACATCACGGTTGGTGCGCGGATTCTAGATGCTATTTTAGATAAGTCGTGAAGGATCCACGTACGGTGTGCGACGGCTGCGTGTTTTTCAGTTACATCGTATATATTTAATATTACGTGATGTGCGCGATTGGTATGCGACCAGTTCGTGACTCCTGCTCCCGCGCATTCGTGACACATGCGCATTACGGTATGAGATGCTTGCACGGTGGCGGATCCCGCGTGACATCATATACGTGCTGAGGCGCGCTGGGTGCGTGACTCCCACAAACATTTTTTATGTTCCAAAATGATATGTATGTGTCTTTAATATACATATTAGGGCAAGATATTATCTAAGATAGTCATAAAAATAACATATTTGTACGTATAATAAACTTATATTATTTTTAAATATATTTTCGCGAAGTCGGGTGCGTGCATCGTGAGTGCAGAGAACCAGGTCAGCAGAGGTGCTGTAAAGCCAGAGAAACCAGGTCAGCAGAGTCGTTATAGAGCCAGAGCACCAGGTCAGCAGAGCTGCTCTAGAGCCTAAGAAGCAGGTCAGCAGAGCTGCTCTAGAACCAGGCTGAGACCCAGGTCAGCAGAGCTGCTTTAGAGCCAGAGAACCAGGTCAGCAGAGCTGCTTTAGAGGGAGAGAACAAGGTCAGTATAACTGCTTTAAAGCCAGAGAACCAGGTCAGCAGAGCTGCTTTAGCGCCATAGAACCAGGTCAGCAGAGTGGCTCTAGAGGCAGAGAACCAGGTCAGCAGAACTGCTTTAGAGCCAGAGAACCAGGTCAGCAGAGCTCTTTAGAGGGAGAGAACCAGGTCAGCAGAGCTGCTTTAGAGCCAGAGAACCAGGTCAGCAGAGCTGCTCTAGAGCCAGAGAACCAGGTCAGCAGAGCTGCTTTAGAACCATAGAACCAGGTCAGCAGACCTGCTTTAGAGCCAGAGAACCAGGTCAGCAGAGCTGCTCTAGAGGCAGCGAACCAGGTCAGAAGAGCTGCTCTAGAGCCAGAGAACCAGGTCAGCAGAGTTGCTTTAGAGCCATAGAAAAAGGTCAGCAGAGCTTCTCTAGAGGCAGAGACCCAGGGCAACAGAGCTGATTTAGAGGGAGCGAACCAGGTCAGCAGAGCTGCTTTAGAGGGAGAGAACCAGGTCAGCAGAGCTGCTTTTGAGCCATATAACCGGGTCAGCAGAGCTGCTTTAGAGCCAGAGAACCAGGTCAGCAGAGCTGTTGTAGAGCCAGAGAACCAGGTCAGCAGAGCTGCTCTAGAGCCAGAGAACCAGGTCAGCAGAGCTGCTCTAGAGCCTAAGAACCAGGTCAGCAGAGCTGCTGTAGAGCCAGAGAAACCAGGTCAGCAGTGCTGCTTTAGAGCCAGAGAACCAGGTCAGCAGAGCTGCTTTAGAGCCAGAGAAACAGGTCAGCAGAGCTGCTCTAGAGCCAGAGAACCAGGTCAGCAGAGCTGATTTAGAGGGAGAGAACCAGGTCAGCAGAGCTGCTCTAGAGCCAGAGAACCAGGTCAGCAGAGCTGATTTAGAGGGAGCGAACCAGGTCAGCAGAGCAGCTTTAGAGGGAGAGAACCAGGTCAGCAGAGCTGCTTTTGAGCCATATAACTGGGTCAGCAGAGCTGCTTTAGAGCCAGAGAACCAGGTCAGCAGAGCCTTTGAAGAGCCAGAGAACCAGGTCAGCAGAGCTGCTCTAGAGCCAGAGAACCAGGTCAGCAGAGCTGCTCTAGAGCCTAAGAACCAGGTCAGCAGAGCTGCTGTAGAGCCAGAGAAACCAGGTCAGCAGAGCTGCTTTACAGGGAGAAAACCAGGTCAGCCGAGCTGCTTTAGAGCCAGAGAACCAGGCCAGCAGAGCTGCTGTAGAGCCAGAGAAATCAGGTCAGCAGAGCTGCTTTAGAGGGAGAGAACCAGGTCAGCAGAGCTGCTTTAGAGCCAGAGAACCAAGCAAGCAGAGCTGCTTTAGAGCCAGAGAACCAGGTCAGCAGAGCTGATTTAGAGCCAGAGAACCAGGTCAGCAGAGCTGCTCTAGAACCAGAGACCCAGGTCAGCAGAGCTGCTCTACAGCCAGAGACCCAGGTCAGCAGAGCTGCCCTAGAGGCCGAGAACCAGGTCAGCAGCGCTGCTCTAGAGCCAGAGAACCAGGTCAGCAGAGCTGCTGTAGAGCCAGAGAAACCAGGTCAGCAGATCTGCCTTAGAGGGAGAGAACCAGGTCAGCAGAGCTGCTTTTGAGCCATATAACCGGGTCAGCAGAGCTGCTTTAGAGCCAGAGAACCAGGTCAGCAGAGCCGTTGTAGAGACAGAGAACCAGGTCTGCAGAGCTGCTCTAGAGCCAGAGAATCAGGTCAGCAGAGTTGCTCTAGAGCCTAAGAACCAGGTCAGCAGAGCTGCTGTGGAGCCAGAGAAACCAGGTCAGCAGAGCTGCTTTAGAGGGAGAAAACCAGGTTAGCAGAGTTGCTTTAGAGCCAGAGAACCAGGCCAGCAGAGCTGCTGTAGAGCCAGAGAAACCAGGTCAGCAGACCTGCTTTAGAGAGAGAGAACCAGGTCAGCAGAGCTGCGTTAGAGCCAGAGAACCAGGCCAGCAGAGCTGCTTTAGAGCCAGAGAACCAGGTCAGCAGAGCTGCTTTAGAGCCAGAGAAAGGGGTCAGCAGAGCTGCTCTAGAGCCAGAGAACCAGGTCAGCAGAGCTGATTTAGAGGGAGAGAACCAGGTCAGCAGAGCTGCTCTAGAGCCAGACAACCAGGTCAGCAGAGCTGCTTTAGAACCATAGAACCAGGTCAGCAGACCTGCTTTAGAGCCAGAGAACCAGGTCAGCACAGCTGCTCTAGAGGCAGCGAACCAGGTCAGCAGAGCTGCTCTAGAGCCAGAGAACCAGGTCAGCAGAGTTGCTTTAGAGCCATAGAAAAAGGTCAGCAGAGCTGCTCTAGAGGCAGAGACCCAGGGCAGCAGAGCTGATTTAGAGGGAGCGAACAAGGTCAGCAGAGCTGCTTTAGAGGGAGAGAACCAAGCAAGCAGGACTGCTTTTGAGCCATATAACCGGGTCAGCAGAGCTGCTTTAGATCCAGAGATCCAGGTCAGCAGAGCCGTTGTAGAGCCAGAGAACCAGGTCAGCAGAGCTGCTCTAGAGCCAGAGAACCAGGTCAGCAGAGCTGCTCTAGAGCCAGAGAACCAGGTCAGCAGAGCTGCTCTAGAGCCAGAGAACCAGGTCAGCAGAGCTGCTGTAGAGCCAGAGAAACCAGGTCAGCAGTGCTGCTTTAGAGCCAGAGAACCAGGTAAGCAGAGCTGCTTTAGAGCCAGAGAACCAGGTCAGCAGAGCTGCTCTAGAGCCAGAGAACCAGGTCAGCAGAGCTGATTTAGAGGGAGCGAACCAGGTCAGCAGAGCTGCTTTAGAGCCATAGAACCAGGTCATCAGAGCTGCTCTAGAGCCAGAGAACCAGGTCAGCAGAGCTGCTGTCGAGCCAGAGAAACCAGGTCAGTAGAGCTGCTTTAGAGCGAGAGAACCAGGTCAGCAGAGCAGCTTTAGAGGGAGAGAACCAGGTCAGCAGAGCTGCTTTTGAGCCATATAACCGGGTCAGCAGAGCTGCTTTAGAGCCAGAGAACCAGGTCAGCAGAGCCTTTGAAGAGCCAGAGAACCAGGTCAGCAGAGCTGCTCTAGAGCCAGAGAACCAGGTCAGCAGAGCTGCTCTAGAGCCTAAGAACCAGGTCAGCAGAGCTGCTGTAGAGCCAGAGAAACTAGGTCAGTAGAGCTGCTTTAGAGGGAGAAAACCAGGTCAGCCGAGCTGCTTTAGAGCCAGAGAACCAGGCCAGCAGAGCTGCTGTAGAGCCAGAGAAATCAGGTCAGCAGAGCTGCTTTAGAGGGAGAGAACCAGGTCAGCAGAGGTGCTTTAGATCCAGAGAACCAAGCAAGCAGAGCTGCTTTACAGCCAGAGAACCAGGTCAGCAGAGCTGATTTAGAGCCAGAGAACCAGCTCAGCAGAGCTGCTCTAGAACCAGAGACCCAGGTCAGCAGAGCTGCTCTAGAGCCAGAGACCGAGGTCAGCAGAGCTGCTCTAGAGGCCGAGAACCAGGTCGGCAGAGCTGCTCTAGAGCCAGAGAACCAGGTCAGCAGAGCTGCTGTAGAGCCAGAGAAACCAGGTCAGCAGATCTGCTTTAGAGGGAGAGAACCAGGTCAGCAGAGCTGCTTTTGAGCCATATAACCGGGTCAGCAGAGCTGCTTTAGAGCCAGACAACCAGGTCAGCAGAGCCGTTGTAGAGCCAGAGAACCAGGTGCGCAGAACTGCTCTAGAGCCAGAGAACCAGGTCAGCAGAGTTGCTCTAGAGCCTAAGAACCAGGTCAGCAGAGCTGCTGTGGAGCCAGAGAAACCAGGTCAGCAGAGCTGCTTTAGAGGGAGAAAACCAGGTCAGCAGAGCTGCTTTAGAGCCAGAGAACCAGGCCAGCAGAGCTGCTGTAGAGCCAGAGAAACCAGGTCAGCAGAGCTGCTTTAGAGGGAGATAACCAGGTCAGCAGAGCTGCTTTAGAGCCAGAGAACCAGGCCAGCAGAGCTGCTTTAGAGCCAGAGAACCAGGTCAGCAGAGCTGCTTTAGAGCCACAGAACCAGGTCAACAGAGCTGCTCTAGAGCCAGAGAACCAGGTCAGCAGAGCTGATTTAGAGGGATAGAACCAGGTCAGCAGAGCTGCTCTAGAGCCAGAGAACCAGGTCAGCAGAGAGGCTTTAGAGCCATAGAACCAGTTCAGCAGAGCTGCTCTAGAGCCAGAGAACCAGGTCAGCAGAGTTGCTGTAGAGCCAGAGAAACCAGGTCAGTAGAGCTGCTTTAGAGCGAGAGAACCAGGTCAACAGAGCTGCTTTAGAGCCAAGGGACCAGGTCAGCAGAGCTGCTCTAGAGCCGGAGAACCAGGTCAGCAGAACTGCTTTTGAGCCATAGAACCGGGTCAGCAGAGCTGTTGTAGAGCCAGAGAACCAGGTTAGCAGAGCTGCTCTAGAGCCTAAGAACTAAGTCAGCAGAGCTGCTCTAGAGCCTGAGAACCAGGTCAGCAGAGCTGCTTTAGATCCAGAGAACCAGGCCAGCAGAGCTGCTTTAGAGCCAGAGAACCAGGTCAGCAGAGCTGCTCTAGAGCCAGAGAACCAAGTCAGCAGAGCTGCTTTAGAGCCATAGAACCAGGTCAGCAGAGATGCTTTTGAGCCTAAGAACCAGGTCAGCAGAGCTGCTCTAGAGCCAGAGAACCATGTCAGCAGAGCTGCTTGAGAGCCACAGAACCGGGTCCGCAGAGCTGCTTTAGAGCCAGAGAACCAGGTCAGAAGAGCTGTTGTAGAGCCAGAGAACCAGATCAGCAGAGCTGCTCTGTAGCCTAAGAGCTAGGTCAGCAGAGCTGCTCTAGAGCCAGAGAACCAGGTCAGCAGACCTGCTGTAGAGCCAGAGAAACCAGGTCAGCAGAGCGGTTTTAGAGGGAGAGAACCAGGTCAGCAGATCTGCTTTAGAGCCAGAAAACCAGGTCAGCAGAGATGCTCTAGCTGACACTGACAGACTGACACTGACTGACTGACCTATTGACACTGACAGATTGACACTGACTGACACTGAATGACACTGACTGACACTGATTGACTAATCTCTACTACTCTACTACTCACTCTCTACTACTCTCTACTACTCTCTCTCTACTACTCACTTTCTACTACTCACTCTCTACTACTCTACTACTCTCTACGACTCAGTCTCTACTACTCAGTCTCTACTACTCACTCTACTATTCACTCTCTACTACTCACTCTCTACTGCTCTCTACTACTCACTCTACTACTCTCTACCACTCACTCTCTACTACTCTCTCTCTGCTACTCACTCTTCACTACTCACTCTCTACTACTCACTCTCTACTCTCTACCACTCACTCTCTACTACTCTCTACTACTCACTCTCTGCTACTGTCTCAACTACTCTCTACTACCCTCTACTACTCACTCTCTACCTCACTCTACCGCTCCCTCTACTAATCTCTACCTCTCTACTAATCTCTACCTCTACACCTCTTCACCTCTCTCTACACGCACACATATGCACATATATATGCATATGCATTTATATATATTTATGTGTATATATATACATATATATAATCTGCATCTGCATATCTATATAAATACAAATATAAATGCATGGATACATATGCATACATATGCATGTTATGTACATGAACGTTTGAAAAACACTAATACAAGCAAAGCTAAAAAGCCACCTAATTACAAACAGAATTGCTTTAACTTAAACGAGGGCGAGACCTATTGCATTTTCAATGCTTGTTTACTTTGGTTCCATCAAGAAGGCATTCAGATGTGTCACACATTTGCCATGAATTCTGAATGTTAGCACTCTAGTTGCTCATTAGATCACTGTAGTAAAACTGCTGCTCACCAGGGAAGTCTGCTGCTGGTATTCAAAGTGCATGTTTCAGTCTGCATGTCAGAATTTTGTAATGAAATAGAAGAGGATTTGAGAAGTCAAAATGTGCCCTAATTTTTCTTTCTGCAGCATTAATCATAATTTCCATGGCAAAATGATCCCCCTCATTTTGTTCCTTTGCAAATTAAATGTTTTAAGTGTTACCACTTTATTCCAATCAAGATGGCTTCAGGTGTACCATACTTTTGTCATAAGCAACAGTGTTAGTGCTCTAGTTGTTCTTTAGAACACTCTGGGACATTCTGTCATTGGGCTATACTTGGGCTACATCTGGGTGATATTTCTGCTACATTTGGGCTCTTTTGTCTCTGGTGGCCATCTTGGGAGACTTATTTGTTATGAAGTTTCCTAATTTCCTCATTTACTACAGTCTCCTCAGTAGGAAATACTTTCAGTTTTTTACTTTGATTCCATCAAGAAGACATTCAGATGTGTCACACATTTGCCATAAATTCGGAATTTTAGCACTCTAGTTGCTTATTAGATCACTGTAGTAAAGCTACTGCTCACCAGGGAAGTCTGCTGTTGGTATTGAAAGTGCATGTTTCAGTCTGCATGTCAGAATGTGTTAATGAAATAGAAGAGGATTTGAGAAGTCAATCAAAATGTGCCCTAATTTATCTTTTGTTCAGCACTAATCATAATTTCTATGGCAAAATGAACCCCCTCATTGTGTACCTTTTAAATTAAACTACTGACTCTCTACTACTCACTCGCTACTACTCTCTACTACTCACTCTCTACTACTCACTCTCTACTACTCTCTACTACTCACTCTCTACTACTCTCTACTACTCACTCTACTACTCTCTACCACTCACTCTCTACTACTCTACTACTCACTCTCTACTCCTCTCTCTCTACTACTCCCTCTCTACTACTCTCTCTCTACTACTCTCTCACTACTCTCTACTACTCTCTCTACTACTCACTTTCTTACTCTACTAGTCACTCTCTACTACTCTCTCTACTACTCTCTACTACTCTCTACTACTCTCTACTACTCTCTCTACTACTCACTCTACTACTCTGTACTACTCACTCTCTAATACTCTCGCTACTCACTCTCCACTACTCAGTATCTATTACTCAGTCTCTACTACCCTCTACTACTCACTCTCCACTACCCTCTACTACTCACTCTCTACTACTCACTCTCTACTACTCACTCTCTACTACTCACTCTCCACTACTCCACTACCCTCTACTACTCACTCTCTACTTCTAAACTACTCCCTACTACTCACTCTCTACTACTCACTCTCTACTACTCACTCTCCACTACTCTCTCTCTATTACTCTCTACTACTCACTCTGCTACTCACTCTCTACTATTCTCTACTACTCTCTCTCTGCTACTCACTCTCTACTACTCACTCTCTACTAGTCTCTACTACTCACTCTACTACTCGCTACTCCTCTCTACTATTCACTCTCTACTACCCATTCTCTACTACTCTGTACTACTCACTCTCTACTACTCTCTACTACTCACTCGGCTACTCTCTCTACTACTCTCTACTACTCACTCTCTATCTCTCTCTACCTCTCTGTCTCTACTACTCTCTACCTCTCCCTCTTTACCTCTACCTCTCTACCTCTACCTCTCTACCTCTACCTCTCTCTACATGCACACGTATGCACATATATATATATATATATATGCATACATATGCATATGCATTTATATATATGTATGTGTATATATATATAAACATATAATCTGCATATCTATATAAATACAAATATAAATGCATGTAAACATATACATATATGCATACAGATGTGTCACACATTTGCCATAAATTCTGAATGTTAGCACTCTTGCTGCTCATTAGATCACTGTAGTAAAGCTACTGCTCACCAGGGAAGTCTGCTGCTGGTATTTAAAGTGCATGTTTCAGTCTGCATGTCAGAATGTTTTAATGAAATAGAAGAGGATTTGAGAAGTCGAAATGTGCCCTAATTTTTCTTTCTGCAGCACTAATCATACTTTCTATCGCAAAATGAACCCCCTCATTTTGTTCTTTTTAAAATTAAATGTTTTAAGAGTTACCACCTTATTCCAATCAAGATGGCTTCAGGTGTGCCATACGTTTGTCATAAGTAGGACTGTTAGCGCTCTAGTTGTTCTTTAGAACACTCTGGGAAGCTGCAGTAGAACACAAAGGAATCAACTGACAATCTCTGCCCTTGTTGGATGTACTTGTTTTACTGAGAATGTCAGACTTCATTCTCACATGACTGAGAAAGATAGTGTGAATTTACAGAAAATATGCTCTCAGTTTAGCTTATAGATCACCTTCCAAACCTCTATGGGAAAAGCATGAGAAAATAGTTTTCTCTCAAACATGATTGATGATATCCCAGCAGAAGGCTTTTTCACATGGTAAAATCACCTTAGAACACACCACAATTCCTAAAATGAGTATGGTACCATCAACAAATGATTTATAATGTAACTAAAGTCTTAAAATCTTTTACTAACTGCAATGCTTTTTAATGAGGTGCTATCATGTATATTGGTCCCAAGATGGCTGCCGACACTTCTTGGAAGAAGTGCTGACAGCCAATCAGATCTCACGATGAGATGTGTGGTTAGGCTCCGCCCAGATTTATCTATGATTTTACTTTTGATTTTCTCAGGAACTACTTAACGGATTTACACCATTTAAGCAAAAGGCACGACTCTGAACCAAGGTCTACCTTTCTGCTAAATTTGGTGTAATTCTGTTTAGCAGTTCGGGCTGTAGCTGCGACTAAAGGTCCCTATGGAAAATTGCATGGGGAAAACACGTTTTGGGACCCCCTTTTTTCTCGGCCCCCGCTTAATGAATCACCCCGAGACTTTCAGGATAGGAGCGGACCGGAGCGGTCCACGAGTTTTGAAAATTTCGCGAAGATTCGCCAACCGGCTGTAAAGTTATTCCAAATAGAATGTTGCGGATTTCCTATGGATAATAGGTCCTAACTATAACTACCTACTGGCGACCGTCAGTAGGTAATATATATATATAAAATAATATATATATATATATATATTCACTTAAAAAAAACATAGGTTTCACACACGTTATAGTTAGGAATTAGCATTTAAAAAAACCTTGAAAATTCACTTAAAAAACCATAGGTTTCACACATGTTATAGTTAGCTGGACATTTCCCTCGTAAAAAACTAATGAAATTCCCCCGCTATAGTTAGTGCAGGCAACTATAACTCATGCGACCGCAATCCTCTGCTGATGACGTCAGATATTACATCACTGATTACATATGTGTCTTTCTGAAAAATAAATATTTGTAATACATGTATAGCTAAAGATTAATGGAAGAAGACATGGGTAAATAGGTGTCTAAATACAGTGATGTAATATCTGACGTCATCAGCAGAGGATTGCGGTCGCGTGAGTTATAGTTGCCTGCACTAACTATAACGGGGGAATTTCATTGTTTTTTTACGAGGGAAATGTCCAGATAACTATAACATGTGTGAAAGCTATGGTTCTTTAAGTGAATTTGCAGGGTTTTTTAAATGCCAATTCCTAACTATAACGTGTGTGAAACCTATGGTTTTTAAGTGAATTTGTACGGTTTTTTAAATGCTAAGTTATGTATTTATTAATATTTTTTTTTTCAGGTTTTTCACCGTGCGCGCGCTGTGGGCACTCGGTGCGCGTCAAGCACCGAGCGCCCACGATGTGTTGGGCGTGCCGTGCGCGCACGGTTCGCGCACCCCGCGCTTTTTTGAAAAAAAACCTGCCCCCTTTTCACGTTCTCCACCTTTGTTTTTCACTGTCTCAGACTGCGAGACACAAAATGGCGGCCGACACTTCCTGATTTCGACCGATTCTAATGTTTATTGACATCTAACAACCAATCAGAATTGCGCTCGCGCACGTCACCGTGCGCGCACCGTGCGCGCACGGTGCGAGGCTATAGATATGTATGTACTTTTAACTGCAATTTTCTCAGGAACTAATGAACAGATTGACTCCAGATATGCAAAAGGCACATCCCTGACCTGAGGACTACCTCTTTGCCAAATTTAAAGTAATTCTGTTCAGCCGTTTGGGCTGTACCTTGGACCTTGGTCCCTATGGAAAATTGCAAGGGAAAAATGCGTTTTGGGACCCCCCTTTTTTCTCAGCCCCCACTTGACGAATCCCCCCGAGACGTTCAGGGTAGGAGCGGAGCGGAGCGCCCCACCTATTTTGAAAATTTCGCAAGGATTCATCAATCGGCGCCAAAGTTATTCCAAATAGAATGTTGCGGATTTCCTATGGAAACACGGTCCTAACTATAACTATCTACTGGCGACCGCCAGTAGATAATATATATATATATATATATATATATATATATATATATATATATATATATATACATACATTAACGCTGCACGCCTCCTCTCACTCCAGAAAAGACACAGCACTCGCGGGGGAGAGTCAATAGATTTATTTTTGACTCACAACGCTCCAACCAGACGCGTTTCGGCAACGCCTTCCTTCCGAGGAAGGCGTTGCCGAAACACGTCTGGTTGGAGCGTTGTGAGTCAAAAATAAATCTGTTGACTCTCCCCCGCGAGTGCTGTCTCTTTTCTGGAGTGAGAGGAGGCGTGCAGCGTTAATATTGGCGGGAGCACCCCCCGCCGAACAGCACCCGTTCGAGAGTGCGAGACATTGGTGCAAGTGAAGCGGCTATATATAGATATAGATATATATATATATATACATTCATTGCAATACTTTAGCCTTCCACATATATAAAATAAGATGTACCTTCACAAGGTCTTTTTCTTTCATCCATGATGGAAAGGAGAGGCCTTTCCTGAAAACCTGAAATAGCACAGCTCTGATGGCGCAGTAGTTATCTCCTCTGACTTGCTGTATAAATTTAACATGATGCCGTTGGAATAATGCCTCGTACGCCTGAAACCACAAAACAAACACATGATTTTCCATACTTCCCACAGAGGATTCCATTTTTTATTTATTTTTTTACAGTTTCTCAAGTTCAAAAATAACACATTTAAAGAATATTATATATATAAAATATAAAATTGGAAAAGTGGAAAACATAGCCTGAATGGAGGGAGATTAATTTGTTTTGTTTTTTGTAATATTGTTAACTATGTCGGGTAGAGAGGTGCAAAAGTTGGCTGGACCAGACCAAGGACTACTAGTTTTAAACAACTGAGGTAAAAGCAATGAGAGAGGGCGGTCTGAGCAGATCCAAAACCAAGGAAAAGTAATAGGCAAGGGTATGAGTGTTTGCAGGGGTAACAGCAGTTAACGCTATGCAACGCGAGTGACTGAAAACTAACGCAGAACTGGCACCTTTTTGCGTACCAGTGGTGCCAAGCCTTACGTCAAGGGTTGCTTGGTCTTCTCCTGGTGGAGTAGCTTAGCATGGGTTGAAGTACTCTGCATGAGCCTGTGCCCAAGGGACACTATGATCATGGAAACTAGACATAAACCTAAGGCAGAAACTTGGGTAAATCATTTAACTCATCTAGTCACCATGGAAAATCCTTTCCGTAGATATAAAGGCACTATATATGACATCTAAAACATCTGCAATAAATTAAATTAGAATTATAACAAATACTGATTAATTCTATAAGGAGAGTGCTTCTGTTTCTATATGATGTGTGTGTGTGTGCAGGCATTAGTATGACTTTTTTTTCCCTGTAAAGGGTCAGGGTAGAGGTTTTACAATGGAGAACATATAAACTGTTTTTGGTAATCCAAGCCAAAATCAATCAACACAAATGTTAACACTTTAAATGTTTTCAAAACATTATTCTTGTTAATCTGTTGCCAATAGGAGCTGTTCTCATTTAAATATATTTTTTTTAAAGGAATGAAACTCACTGTACCTTGGTATGGAATTTCATTGTCACATTATATATTGGTCTTGGATAGACTAGCTCTATCTGAAATAACACAAGCATTTTAGTAATAATATTTTAGTTGCAGGTTCCGAACAAGGCCCAGTTCATCTTCATTCTAGGGTCACTGGTGAACCCTTTGAGCACCTATATACTGTTCTGATGTGTGCCACCCACCCTAGGAGAGAGGGTTTTTCTTATGTTACCTTTCTCTACCAGGGTACAGTTCCCAGGAGTCAATGAACACTTCCCAGCAAATGTGGAGCGGCATCTTATGTGATGACAGTGGCGTAGAGTGGTGGTGGGGGGGTGTCCACAGGGGCGGTTATCCCAGGCGCAAAATTCTTAGGGGGCAACATTTTAAAAGAAAGCAGTGCGTCCCCTAACCCATGGATCGTTAGCACTTCCTGAGGTAATGGTCCATGGGTTAGGGGGCTCAAGAGTTTCTTTTAAAATGTTGCCCCTGGTGCTGGCAACGCATGCTATGCCACTGGGTGAAGGGAACTGGTTCATACATTGCAAAGGATGGGTTAGCACACACGGTCCTGCTGCCTACTAGTGGGCACATGATGATTGATATATATATTTTTTTCACATGGAAAGAGGCCAATCTACTTATATTATTTATTTATTTTTGTTTAAATATCTTTATTAGGTTTTTTTTTGTTTTCCCAAAAATTTCCCCATTTGCTCATGGTACATATAACAGTTCTTCAGAAAACAAAGATTAAATAAGAGCAATGTTTCCAAATATACATTGCATTTTTGCGTCAATATTGTTGCGAGTAAACCCCTCAGATTATTGCAGATCATAGTACAATGCGTTACAACATACACAATTTTCATCGAATGACTATCGCTCCTAACACTCCCCTGATCAGCAGACCTACATATCTCTCCACAGTGCTTAATCGCCCGCGGAGAGAGAGGAGTACAGCCAAGTGAGAAGTGAGGGAGAGAAAAAGATGCCAGTGCTACTTAATAACATTTCCTATAGCAGTAAGATCACCCTTATCAGATTGTCGTGCGAATGACAAGTGTTGAAAAACAATCTTCAGTGGCCAGTACACCAGGCCGACGAGGGACTTGTGCCAGAGGGAAATAGGAAGGATAAAAGCAGATACCCCAACAAATTAAACCTTTTCTATATAAACTATAAACAACAATTAAAAGGCTGCCTTCTAAAGACCGTTCTGAAAATCATTGCACTATAGAGTATGGGACTTTTAAATGCAGGAGTTATGGCACGATAGGGCACTGGGGCGGAGGTCGAGCGCATGACAGTGCCATGGACCCGCTCCAGGTGCGTAGGTGCCGGGACATGATAAAAAAAAAAAAAAGGGGGGGGCAGAGGATTACGCTGCGCCAGGCCCACACCCCTAAATGCATCCAGTGAGAGGTGAGTGAATGAAGGTCTCCATGTGTCTGTCTCCCTCCCCCCAGGACCGTCAGTATGTGTCTTATGGGATGACTGCCTAGGTGTGGTGGCCCTCCCCAGTATTCACAGTGTTGAAAGCTGTCAGTAGGGCGTCCCATTGTAGTGCTATGGGATATTTACGGAGCCCCGCCGTCTCTTCCCTATGAAGTGCTGTGCTTTCTGCCTGCGCCCATATCTGAAGTGAGTGCGTCCAGCTGATCGTCTCCGGAGGGTTTGCCTGTTTCCACCGTTTCGTAATTAAATGCTTGGCAGTTATTAGTCCTAAATCTCTGAACCGTGATGTGACCCTATTCTTAGTGGACCTAACATAAGCTCCCAATATGCAGAGCTCCCACGTGGGCGGCAGGGAGGTGCCCGTGCAGAGTGCCAACGCTGAAACAACACTCCTCCAATACAGTCGAAGGGAGGGGCAGGCCCACAACATATGTAGTAGATCTGCGTCAAGCTTATGACAACGCGGGCGCTCAGAGGTGGCAATGTTAAAGTATCTAGTGATGCTATCGGGAGATAGATACGCTCTCTGTATGATATATGTTTGTATTAGCTTAAATTTAGAATTCCGTGGTATGCATGTAGCACCAGCTAGGATAGTGGTCCATTCCTTATCTGTCCAGGGTCGACCCCTGTCCGCCTCCCAGCGGGCACGAAGAGCCAGCATCGGCTTCAGTGTGTGCGTGAGTAAAGCCGTCACCAGCCAATGCACAATGTGAGAGCCTGCCGCCATGACGTGCAGATATTGCAGCAACAGGTGCATCGGCGGCTCAGACGTCAAATCCCCCAATAGGGCAGAAAGAGTTCGTATGAGAGAAGTGTGGGGAAGAAACTGTCCAGCAGGTAAATCAGTATCCTCAGCTAGCTCCTCAAATGTTAAGAGCGTGCTGTCCCTGTAAAAATCACCCAGAGTGTCTATTCCTGCTGTGTGCCAATGCCGGAGGGTGGTTTCAGAGGTGCTTATTTCTCCCCTGGGAGTCCCCAAGAGCGGTATGATCGGGGCATACGGGAGCGTCGCACGAGTGAGGTACAAGCTCCTTTTATAACATCGATGGGCAATGCCCAGATGAAGCTGTTGGGGACGCGGGGTCCGAGCAGCCGGTTGAAATAGATTACATATTTGGGCACGAGTCCACGGGTGCTGCAAAGTCGCCGTGTCTTCAAGGTCAGTGCCATTAAGCCATTTCGTGACCTATTGCAGTTGAGCTGCTATGTAGTACAACTCCAGGTTGGGAACGGCCAGCCCTCCCTTAGAAGTGGGAGCATATAACTTCCACAGCGTGACCCTGGGTCTGCCCTTGTTCCATATGAGGTCTCGGAATAGACGCTTCATGTCACGGAAAGTCTTAGTGGGAACATAAATTGGTAGGTTTGAGAAGTAATACAATAGTTTGGGAAGGATCATCATCTTCAGCAAGGTGACACAGCTCATGACGTTCAACGGGAGCGACTTCCAGAAGTGTACCTGCGTGCGTACCGCCGAAATGGCCCTCATCAGATTACCCTCCATTAAATCATCTGGGTTTCGGTATATCTGAATCCCCAAGTATCGGAAGGTGGTGGGGTACCTCGGGAGCCGCGAGCCATTGATGACTACATCTATTTCTGTTGTTGCCGCACTAAAGGGATACACTCCAGACTTGGCCCAATTTACCCAGAGTCCCGACATTTCCTCAAACATCCTCAGCACATTTGCTATGGACGTGGGTATGGCAGTAACATCACGTACATACAGTAAGAGGTCATCAGCATACAGAGACACAGCATGCATCCCATCCCCTAGGCATATGCCCCATTCCTCCCCTGCCCCGCGGAGCAGCATCGCCAGTGGCTCCATAGCAAGAGAGAAGAGTAGCGGGGATAGCGGGCATCCCTGCCTCGTCCCCCTCCTCACTCTAATAGGATCAGACGCAATCCTACCAGTCCGGACACGAACAGTAGGGCGTTGATATAGCAGGCTTACCATTGTGAGAAAGAGGTCGCCTAGTTCATATTTGCGTAATACCGCCGCTAAATAGGGCCACTCCAAGGAGTCGAACGCCTTTTCCAGATCCAATACCAGGCATCCGGAACGGGGCCATCCCTGTGCCGCATACTGCTGTATCCTAAAAAATCTACGGAGGTTTAGTGAGGCGCTTCTAGTCGGTACAAAACCATTCTGGTCTGGGTGCACCAATGAGCGTACTAAGGGCGAAAGACGCTTGGCGAGGAGAGATGCAAATATTTTATAGTCCGTGTTAAGTAGTGCCAGCGGGCGATATGATCCTAGCAGTTCAGGGTTTTTGTCAGGCTTGGGGAGAGACACAAGCAGAGCCTCGTTCTGCGTGTCAGTGAGCGCTGATTCATCCAACGCCGATTCGTACGCCTGCAGCAGTCGCGGCACCAATATATGAGCATAGGCTTTATAAAATTCTGTTGGCAGGCCGTCCGGTCCTGGCGACTTCCCATTTGCCAGGGAGAATATACTGTCCCGTATCTCCTCTGCAAGGAGAGGACCATTCAATTCCCCCCCTGTGCACACATGGGCGTCGGCAGGACCAACTCTTCTAAATAGAGCTGTAACTCCTGAGGCGTGACCTGCATGCGAGACCTATACAATCCCTGATAATAAGCCACAAACTTATCGTGGATATCCCGCTGCGTGTATACCAGGCCCCCAGCCGCCGTTCGCACAGACGTGACAGGTGTCTGCACCGCATTCTGACGTATCAGCCAGGTGAGTAATTTCCCAGCCTTATCCCCCATGTGATGTGTGCGTGCAGAGTGCGCAGCATAATTGAGACATCGTAATCTCTCCAGGAGCCTGGCATGCTCCTCCCTGTAGCTATCAAGTTGGCCTCGGGGCCCTCCCAGTGCAACCTGCTCCCCCGTCGCCAACTTTCTTTCTAAAGTTGTGAGTTCTTTCTCCAGCTGCGCCCTAATGCCTGCCTGCGTGCCTAAACAGTGACCGCGGACTACTGTCTTATGGGCATCCCACTCAAGCAGGGGCGAAGAAGCCGTGCCGGCATTTTCTTCAAAATACAGCGCCATGGTCGTGGCCAGAAGGTCATGAAAGGGTGCATCAAGCAGGACATCTGGCTGAAGGCGCCACATTGGTATCGGCGGCACCATAGCATCCCATTGCAGTTCCACCATGTGCGGGTTATGATCAGAGCCAACCTACTTATATTATATGCAAGGATCTTTAAAGTAATTTTGCCGATCCTCCTTATGCCAATATCTGCTATTATCATTACGATCCGAAAATATCTAATGTACAATTTTGTCTCATATCGAGTGTATATATAGGAGGACATGTAGATGACTGGTCCACTTCTTTGTACACACATCTGTAACTTAATAAGGAGCAGATTGATGGCCTTGGTTCTTTAAGTTCACAAATGAGCGGTGCTATGTACATATTATTATTCATATACCATGAGCCTAGCTGGTGAGCAAAAGGGTTCTATAAATAATGGTGGTTATTGGGAGTTAATACAATATCATGTTCATCAACTGAGGAGTAACACAATCATATTACCTTTTCAGGTATTGGCCATAGAGATTAAGGGCCTCATGTAGGAAACCAAATACCGGTCGGTAACGGACGAAATTCGGTAAATATCCCGTTACCGACCGGTATTTAGGCATTTGCGATGTAGGGGGCTGATTTTCTGGATTCGGTATTTACCGAATCGGAAATTAAGAAATCGGTAAAATACTGATTCGGTAAATACCGAATCCAGAAATGCAATGTAGGGAGCACTCTAAAGAGTGAAAACTATTATTAAGAATTCGTTATTTACCACCAAATACAGGTTGGGGATAAATAACGAATACCTTGCAAAAAGCAATATTTTGCAGATTTAAGAGTGCCATGTGGCAGACATACATGCCCTTAGGGCATGTATGTGCGCCACATGTGCACACATGCAAGATTCAGGGGTGCAACAGGGTGTCAATGTGACACCCTGCCACCCTTGTATATGCTCCCCCATTACCGAATCGGTATTTACCGATTCGGTAATGAGGCATACCTTCCCATTGATTCCTATGGGCCTCCAGGCCCATAGGAATCAATGGGAAGGTATGCCTCATTACCGAATCGGTAAATACCGATTCATAATTACCGAATTTTTCCGATTCGGTAAACTTTACAGAATCATTACCTACATCACATTTACCGATTCATAAATACCGAATCGGTAAAATTCGGTATTTATGAATCGGTAAATGTGAGGCTACCTACATATGGCCCTAAGTGAATTGGAGAATCAGATGACTTTCAGTCAAGTGCCAGAGCTGGGAATATCGCCATGTCCTGATATTCCCAAATCAGCAGATTAGCCATATCTCCTCCGTCAAATGCATGTGTAGAGAACCAAGAGGAAGTAAAATGTGAGCATGGCTAGCAGCCAGTTCTGAGAACTAGTGTCTATAGCAGGGAAACATGCCAAGCAATCTACATGTACATGCATGTAATGAGTGGAAGCTTCTTCTCTGTGTTAGGCAATACATTGGCATGCAGGTATTCTTAATTGCCAGAGCCCTGTTTATGGTTGAGGCTCATGTGACTGTATCGAGGTGGTCCAAAGTTTTGTACAAGTGTAGAATGTAAACTAGCATTGGCAAAGCCAAACGCACTGACGCTTGCACTGGAGCACTGACAAAATCAATTAAAAAAATGCCTGCGGCAGTCCAAAATAATTAAAAAAGGATTGCTTTGTGCATACAATACAGGTACGAGGTTAAGAATTATTACGCCATGATCAAATGTACTTTTCAGAAGTAAAATAGTGCCTCATGCATTTCAATAGTGGCAGAAGGATACACACAAACAGCCAACTAAAAGGAACCTAAAGTACTATTGTGGGCTAATCCAAGACCCAATTGACAATGTCTCATGCAAATGGTGGAAGGTTTCTGAGCCCAATAATCAATGGCTCAAAGAGGTTGAACCAAAGCTCCTTTGAGCATGTATACAATACAATATGTTAGCCACAAATAGTGGAAACGTCACTAGAAGTCAACACTAAAAAGGAGGCAAAGGCAGCTTGAAAATGTTTAAGGAACACATTTGATCTACCAATTTTATTATCATTAACAAAGGAAATAAATAATTAAAAATAAAATGTAAAAAGGCTTGCTCTCTCAGTCTAGCTGAGGAAGACTACTTAGGGGGCCCGATTCACAGAACTAACTTAAGACAAAATCCTAAACTTACTACCATTTTGGTATTCACAGAAGGCACTTGCTCATTTTGGTATTCACAGAAGGCACTTACTCATTTCGGTATTCACAGAAGTTAGGAGTCCTAACTTTAGGACTCCTAAATGCCTTCTGTGAATACCGAAAGTCTTAAAATTAGGATTTTTCTCAGTTTAGTAGTCCTAAATTTAGGACTCCTAAGTTTAGGACTCCTAAATGCCTTCTGTGAATACCGAAAGTCTTAAAATTAGGATTTTTGTGGCACTCCGAAACCAGGCAGAACATAGAATAGTCCAACATAGAAGAGTCAAATATGTACCAGATTACCTTTGACATTCCATTGCAGACCTATAGTAACCAAGACAACTGACGTGGAACCACATCACACCCCACAGAAGGAAGGCAAGTTCAGAAAAAGAATTCAACAAAAGGAACTCTGGGGATATTTACTGTGTTTATGACATGAACTTGTCAAGCTAAAGCTATTTCTAAACCAGACCTAAAAACGGTGTTATTAATGCACCAGTAGACGAGGCACATAGCAGCTACCCTCTAACGGGGGGCTCAGATGAATGACTTTAGATTCTACTACTAGTGTTTCGGCTATACTGTTGTTACCAATGAAATGGTACTGGTAAATGTAGTTCTCCTTTGAGTTGACTAGATTTTGGGGTGATGACGTGTCACAGCGAAAGAGAAAAAGGGCAAAATGCAAGCATTCGAAGGGGCCATGCTATCTCTGCCCTGACCTATTGTGTCCATCCATGCGACACATGGAAACTGATGGTCAGCTCTAAGGCAGCTTCACACAAAGAATGACAACGTTTTTCTTTTGGAGAGTTTTATATAGAGCAAACTCGGCCCAAGGGAATTAGAGCACTTTAAAGGATCACCAAATTACATTACACATTTCTATAAGGTACAGGAAGGTTGCTTTTTTTAAAAACCTTTTTTTAATTTATTTTCATCAACTACAACCAACTGAGCAGCACTGCCAACAATGGTCATCGTACATTATAATCACCATATAAGACATTTTGTTGTCATATCAGTTCTGTTCCACGAGGCAAGTACCATTCACTATAACATTGACATTGCATGTGGATATGTCCACCCGAAGACAGATGCAGAAGTATTAGTGGCACAGCTGCAGCTCAGTGTTATTACTCTCATCACTTGATTGCACACAAACAAGGTTCAAAACTGTGCTACACAAGGCCACTCAAGCCTCCAGGTCATACTGAGGTTTGTCATCCCTCCTATTGCACTTCATATACAGCTTCATATACAGATCCTCTGCCAGTAACCACTCAACCACATCCATGTTCCAGAGTTAAGCAAGAGTGCACTATGGGGACTAGCCCGGGCATCAAATCATTTATTATCATTTCTGGTACAATGTCTGTAGAGATATTTGGTGTCGGAGACCAAACTAGTCGAGAGAAAAACCGGAAGAGCCACCTCAATTGACTGTGGAATGTCAGCAACAGACAACTGCATGGTGCTATCCTTCTGGATCGTGACTCGGGGTGAATCTAGTCTGTCATCCTCTGATAGCCCCCTCCGGGACTGACCCCTCCAAAAACCATGTAAGGAATCAGTATCTGAACAGCCTTGGCCCCCCCAGGCAGTGAGCTGGAGCTTTGGCCCAAATTTCCAGCCACTCCCAGACCTCGTCTGGATGTTCAAAGAAATGTGCTTTCTCTGAGAAATGACTTTTAGTTTTGAAGGATACAACAGCATATATTTCAACGGAAGAGTTCACAGCTTTTGTTTTACAGCAAGGAACGGTTTACACTGTTTCTGTACATTTCTAGTATAGTTAGGATATATGGCTATTTTACCGTTGTCAAATGCAGGCACCTCCTGATCTCTGGCAGCTCGCAGGATGCAATTCAGATCTAGGTAGTTCCGAATTTTAGCTATGAATGCCGTCGGAGGAATGCCAGGCGGGGAGTGGGCAGGAGCACAAGGGCCCCGTGAGCCCTCTCCACCACAAAGAAATCTGAAAGGCTCTGCGCCTGGAGCTGCTCTCTCATCCATCGTTCCAGGAATACTTCTGCAAAGTAGCCCTCTACCCTCTCAGGGAACACAGCACTTGAATGTTATTGTGGCGGGAGTGGCCTTATGCATCTTCCATCTTAAACTTAAACTCCTGTGGAACAGTAGTCATTTTGGCCATTTGTAAGGTACATGAAGATTAAATGATTTACCCAGAATCGCGGGATGTTAAGAGGAGGTAGGAGTTTAACCTGATTTCCCAGTTACAAAGGTGACAGCTCTGGCAGTGAAACTACATTGCTTCACAAAGTGTTAAAAAAAGTATTGGATTTTATTCGCATTTTGCAAACTTCGAAATACACCAATTACAAATAACTGAAGGTACTCACACATTTTTGCTGAAAGATCTTTTTTCAAAATGAATGGGTAGGTCTCTGCACATTCAGGTGAGTCACTGTGCCCAGTGAGCTAATTTGCCTAATCAAATCTCATAGGAAGCAAGCAAACCAATCCAATTGGCTTGGACCAATGAAATGGAGACACTCCCTTCAGAAATTCAGTCATGCTCTGTGACTGCTCGGAATTCCTGACCTGAGAGGGAAATTGTGGTGAGATGTATGACTTTGGGTCGGCATGTGGGTTTCTATGCAAAGTCCTATGACTTCCTGTTTCGTTTGTGGATGTGGATAGGATACAGACCAGAGAGCAAAGCAGAGATGATCCTGCAGAAGCCTTGGTAGTTCTTTTAAACTGTGGTTTGTTGGAGCATCCTTGAGCTTCTAGGAGAGATTTGGGTTAGTTTGCAGGTAATCATTAACTTTTCTAGCGGACTATATATTTTTAAATCTCCTCTCAAATCATGATTTCCAAGGGAAAGAATGTGGAAATGTGGTACCTTTGTTGAGATTGATAGTATGCATATTCAAAAGGGAATGGATAGAAGAGAATAAAAGCTGTATTGATGGAGAGTGGGGTGAGAAGAGAGTGGGCGTGTAGAATAAATATGGGTAAGGGAGTTAACAACAGGAGAAACAGTGCTGTGCAGGTGATCCAAATATAACAGTATATCAGATGCTGCACTATGATTGCTCAGTAGATTAATGCACCTGTTGCAGAGGTGCCGTACTTACAGACAGAGGCATCTCTGCTTTTCATCATTTGTATGGTAATAAATTAAGTACTAAGGCAGTTCGCAGGTGTGTGTTTTCATTTGATTAATTGGAGGACCGCATGTCTGAAGGTATGTGTTGGAGTCTGTTACATGTCAATCATGTATGATGCAGCAACTAAATTCTCCCTAGTAAATACGTGCCCAATATTATTATCTGGGGCAGAGTTTTCAGCTGCCCACGCTACCTCAGATTTCTACTTCCTTCTCTTTCTTGTTCACTATTCACCCTCCAGTCTCTGCTGCCCATGTTCTCCCTACCTGCTGGTCAGACACATATGACCAATAACCATGACCCACCATGGCTCCATCCGGTAAAATACTAGTTTACTGGGGAAGAGCACTCCATTCACATGGGTCATCTCTCCTTCCATCTGCCCTGTATCCTCATGTGTTCTCTCCTAATCACTCTTTTGCAACGTTTTGTGCCCCCACGCTACAGTGAGGCAACCTTGCGTGTGGTAATGAGCTGCACAAAGAACAAGTAGCGATTCAGACCTCCCTATGTCGTGATCTAAATGTCCTGTTCTAGTCCTCAATAGTAATTTTTCGTTCGAAAATAATAAAGCAATACCTTAGTCCAGCTAACAAAATATTATATTTGCAAGTTTTCATGAGTAAAGGTCTCTTCATTATGCTGTGTGTGAATGAGGCTTTGAAAACAATTGGGCACAACATATATGGAAATAAGTTTTCTCTCTGCTTTTTGTGCCCCTGTGATGCATAGTGAAAGATTCCAGCCAGCCAGGCCTGGTTTAATGTTCCACTGTGGTGCCAGCATTTTCCTTTTGCCTCTTACCCTCAGGTTAGGACACAGTGAAGAGGAATGCATAGCGCAGGTGATATCTGCTTGATCGAAAACCAATGGAATCATCAATGCTGCAGCGTTTTAAGAGTTGTCCTGCCCTGTGCTGTATGTACACCTGGTATTATCCAGGTCGTCAACTTGTGAGTTGTCCACAGCAGATAGCGATGTATTTGTGGGGTGGGATTCAAGTTTGGCTACATTTGGGCTGCCGCCCGACCTACATGTCTTTCAAAGCGACCCAAAATGAACCCTGAATTACACGAGAATTCAGGCAGTTCCTTGACATTTGGAGAAGTGTGGCCCAATGGTTAGAGCGGCAGACCCTGATGCAGAGGTCTGGCCCTGGACCAGGGTTCAATTCCCCGCCTCGGCGGGTCTTGGGCTCAAAAATTCCACGGACCTGACAATTCTCGCCTCGGTGCCTATTCCAATCATGGAGTCCCACTCTGCAACTCTGGGCAATAGCTTGCTTAATCTCCACAACGGCCCCCACAACGCTAAGGATGCCTGGCCTCCACCTTGGGGGTGCCCAGGAGTGGACACCTCACAGGGAAAGCCAGGATGGGTTCCACAGCAGTATTCGTACAAGCGCCTTGAGACCCTTGCGGGTGAGTAGTGCGCTATACAAGTATCAATTTACAAATCGATTGACATTTAGCATTGATACTACATTCCAAGTATATTTCATACGACACGGTTCTCTCAAAGACCAGAGTTTTATCACGTTTCAGGATATGTGTGGCCACTGGTGAGCGACACTGGCGCTCTTCTCAGTGGGTGTGTAAGAACTGATGTTTTATGACTTTAATCCAGGAATACTGATTAATCAGTCTTTGCTTAAGGCCTGTCCCTCACTGCGCAAACTGAGGACTTACACAGCATCGATAGATCCAAATGCCATAAACAAAAGGGAGGTACAAATGCACTTCTCTGTCCAGGTCATGACATTTTCGGGGGATGTCATTTCCTCCGGCCACCTTGGCGTGTGTGGGTGTGGCCTCTTGTTAGCGTCATATGCCCTTACCAAATGATACAGCTTGGCAGAGAAACGTGCTCAATTACTTAGAACCGCAAAGGAAAAAGCATTGTTGAAAGCTGATGAATGCAAACTAAAGTCAATGCACATGTTACAGCAGCTCTGAAAGCGGAATAGCAGGAAGGATCCAGTTTACCTTCCGCATCTGTTTTGCCTGCAGGGTTTCTCCTTTCCATTCTCTGCTGGAGTACGAAAGCAAACCAACTTCGCTACTAATACTGAGGTTTCCTGTATGGAAATTGAACACATCATAAACATTGATATTAATTTAATGTAAACAAAAACATATCATATTTAACTCAAAAGGTAATATTACGTTTTGCTTTGAATTTTCCTTGACAGTAATCAATCCACCTGAAATAGAAAAAAAGAATAGTTCTCAAATAGATAAAAAAAAAGTGAACCTTAAGTGGAAAGGATCAGTGGTGCCGCGCAGTCAACCAATGCATTTGCTACGTACCATTTCAGCAGCCGCTCCTTGCAACACCATAGCGTGGACAGCACATAGGACATTGCCAGCATCATTGGTTGATTTATTTTGCTCCACAAGAGGGTCACAGCCAGGTTGATGGGCGCTAGCCAGGACAGCCCTTCCTTTCTGTCTGAAACCAGAGAAGCAAACGATCAGCAACTGGTGCTGGTACAGATATGCAATATTTGTTAATCAACCGTATAGGTATCAGTTCATCAAAATGCCAGCAGTATCGGCAATGACATCACAAACGCTTTGCCTCCACCCCATAACAGAGTTGAACCTCTATCCTCCGAACCACCTCCTGTGGAGCTACGGAAAGACAAGTGGTGCAAACTACATAAAGGAAGCAGGGTCCTAGAGTACTATTTCCATATGGCTCCTATACCCGACTTCATCCCCCCCGCAGAACAGGGGGAGCAAAAGTAGTGCCAGGAGAACATAACATCTGAAGAGTGCATTTGAAGAGGACACCCCCCCCCCCCCAACACCCGGCATGGCCTTTTGAGGCTTTTCAAAGATAACGTATTTATTATTGCCAAACTAATGACATTCATTTTTTGATCTTGGAAAGATGAAAGGCTGAGTAGACAAGTCAGGATTTAACCCTGGTGTCAAACACAGATGCCAGCAGTGGATTCACTAGTCCCCTGAATCACCAAACAGAGGAAGTCACTGGTAGCACCTTCTACCCTGGATACCCTAACATCCCTGTTTTGATCCCACTCATTGGAGTGTCCTGGAATAGTCTCTCTAGAGCCCTGTTTGCAAGTGCACTGGAGGGATAAGGATATTTAATGTGCAGGGTAAGATCCGACACTCCAGGGTTCAGATTTTATCGGGTGAAATACATAGCACCTCTTTCAAGTTTTGCGCAGGAATTGGGGTCGAACACAATCCCCTTGTCCTGGTGTTTTTCGGACATTTTTAATCCTTCTGGAATGTACCTGCAAAAGGTTTGAGGGGTTTATTGCAATTGGTAGTTCCTGGGTGCTGTAAAGTCTACTTAATTTGTAATTTCAATCCCTGTGCAAACAGGGGTTTGTGCAGGGCTTGGATTTATTCAGGGCACTCGTAATCAACTCCAAAGTAGCAGAAGTAAGTGAAACTAATAAAGGCCTCATTTAGAGTGTGTGGCGATTACATTTTTCAGCAAATGCACACATATTGAGTTTCTGCATATTTATGCCCACAAATCACAGAGTTGTTCAAAATAACCCAGTATTACCTCAAAGCTAGCGGGCTCCTGAACTACCTAACAGTCACTTCAAAACTTACTCTACCCAGATGGAAATCAGTTCCCTCCCGTAATAAATCAACCCGCCCAATCAGAAGCACCAATCCGCTTTCGGAGATTGAGCTACTCTCTCTACTTCACTCATATCAACCCGCCCTCATGAACATTCTCACTCCCACCTCAATGACTATCCCAACTATCCCCCCCAGCCCACACAGGACCACTAAACACAACACTAGAGGCGTAATTGACAACAACTTAAGAAGAGTCCCCCTCACTCAGGAACCTACGTCATCCCTCATTACGCCCCTTCTCAAATGCATACTCTTAAATTGTAGATCGGCCTCTAGACACGCAGCGGACACAGCTGACCTCATTCTCACACAAGAACCGGACCCGATAATGCTAACTGAAACCTGGCTAAAGGATTCCTCCTCACCAATCATTGACATACTTGTACCCCCTAACTACGACATCATCAGACTGGACAGAACTGATAAGACAGGGGGAGGCATTGCCTGTATACATCGCAGCAATATCTCAGTAAACAGATCCATATCACCTGTATTCCCTTCTTGCGAATACATATGCCTCGACATCACCAGTAATGACAAACCATTATGCTCTTTACACACCATACATCATCCGCAAGGTGACAACCTCGCCTTCACCGAACACTTTATGGACATGTATCAACGAACAGCGGGTGCCAAAATACCCAAATATTCCTTGGCGACTTCAATCTCCATTGGGACGACCACAAGGATGCAGTGGTCATTAGTCTCAAAAATTTCCTAAATGACCTAGACCTCACCCAAATCTGCAACAGCCCTACACACGATGAAGGTTCAATCCTGGATTTAATAATCTCTAAAAGAGATTCCATTCAGCTAGAGTTGATCCAACCCTGTGACTGGTCAGACCATCATATCATTACCTTCTTTATCGAGGAAATAGTGAAATTGAACTCTGTTCAATCCACAAGACCTAAAGTATGGAAAAGAGACCTGAAAAAAATCAACCCTAACATTTTACCATCGTCCAGTTACAACCTACTTCTGCCCCCTGCAGGGTCTTCCGAAGTCAAGGACCTGAGAAGAGCTGGCCTCCTGTAATAAATTCAGGGACACAAAAGTTTACAGAAGAAACCATTTTAATCAACGTTGAGTACGTGTCTCTGCACCCTGACTGTGGCCTCCTGAGCCTGTGCCTTCGTGGAGCTGCCCGTGTGCTCCAGACTCGGTGTGCTCATCGGCACACAGCTGGGGGGGGCTGTCGTGAGGACGGCGTTGCTTTGAGCGTGATCTGCCCAAGATCGTGAATTAGCGTGCTTTGCAGACTAGCGCGCCGCTGAGGATCTGCGGGGCATCTGCTTTGCCCTAGATTGCTGCGTGTACGTGGATCTCACCGCTGCCAGCCCGGGGGCTTCAGTGGAAGCGCTGTGCCATGAGGGAATCACTGCAGTGCTGGCCCAGGAGTCTGGGCGCACTGTGTGCTGCCAGCCGTGACCGGAGACACCTGCTGTGTGCCTGCCAATCACCGCTGCAGGCCGAGGATCTGTCAGAAACCATTGCTAAAGAATCCCAGGAAGTTTCGGCAGCGTTCACCGCCCGCTGGCCCGTGGTGCTGCCTACATCAGCGTTGAGCCGCGCTGGGATTGGCGGCCACGCCGAGCGTTGCCCAGCAACCAGAAAGCGGCCTGAAGGAGCCGCGCTGGGATTGGCGGTCACGCCGAGCATTGCTCAGCAACCAGGAAGCGTCCTGAAGGAGCCGTGCTGGGTCGAGAGGAAGCGCGAGGCGTCACCTAGTAGCGAGGGCTTCCCCCGCCCTGCAGCGGAGATTCGAGCCGCACCCGAGGCCGGGGAGCACCGCCCAAGGAAAGAGCTGCTGCCCGCAAGTGACTGAGCGGGCATCAGGTGGTTCATTAACTGCGTGGAAGGACAGCGCCCTTTTGGTAATTGAGAGGCAGCGTCCTCTTTTGTGAGGGGTGCGTGCTCGCGCATTGTGTAGGGGGTAATTTCTAAGAACAAGCATGTCCCACGCTACGGTTGGGACAATCCATAAGGAAGTGTCCTTCGTGGTGTTCTCCGGGTACCGCGGGGGCGTTGTAAAAGGGCCCCGTTTTTACAGTGATACTCGCTACGCCAGGAGCGTCATTGTTGAGGAGCACCCTATTTGCATTTGGTAAAGTGAATCTCATTACGTTAGGAGCAGGAGCCCAAGCAGAAGGGCTCAGTCAATTTCCCTATTCCTACCAGTGCATTTCTTTTGCACAGAGAACATTTATAAATTGAACTGTTTCCACAAGGATTACAAAGAACACTACAAGAGAATAATTTTCTTTTAAAACAACGTTTAATGGTGTATGTTGGTGTTATGCTGTTTTGATCTGCCTAAATTTATATAAAGATAACTTTATTTTTATAAGTAACCTTAGTGGTGTCCATTTGTGGTGTTTCACTATATTACTGTGAGTGTTGGTGCAAATACTTTACACATTGCCTTGGGGATAAGCCTATCTGCTCGTGCCAAGCTACCAAGGGGGTGAGCAGGGGTTATCAACAGTGTGTTTCCCCTGTGCCCTGACTAGAGTGGTGATTTCTGTCTGGCTTCGGCGCAAGCCTTAGCCAACCAGAAAGCCCATTTGTAACATAAAGCATTTGAGTATTAAAGCTGGGATGTTGTCTGAAAACTGCAAATAAGGCAGCTTAAAAAATATTTATTTTTATTCAGTAATAAATGTCCAGTATATGACGATATCCCCAAACATCTGCAAGTACAGAACAGTTCCCCTCACTTTTCAAGCAAATGTTTTACGTTTTCTATCTAAAGTTGATTTTTGGAAGGATGAAATAATTTTTCAAAATGTAATTTGTTTTAGAAATAAAAAGCCACTAGCCATGATGGTGCAACAAACTAACATTTCCCTACAAATTAATCCTTTGAAATCATTAGTACATATACATTTTCAGTTTTTTACACAGTAATAACATATAATCTATATACATTTCAAAAACATTCTGAAAAACATTTAAAATCTCATAGTTTTTATCTAACATTTTTTTTTAAATGTAATGTAACATAATTAGATTCTAATCAATGGCGAACCTAATGTTTTGGTGTAGGTGAGTTTCCTAGTTGAGACAGCATATCAAGCATTTTTGCATATCAAGCATTTTTGTACGGAAGAGTCAAAGAAGATGGCTAGTAATTCTACCTTTGCTGTGTTCAATTTAATGAGGAAAGAACTTTTCAAGTACGTTTTTCCAGGACGTGTTTTAGGGATAAGATGTTAATTTGTTTTTACTTTTAGGTAGAGGTGTGTTGATGAAGACCAATGTCCTTATTGCTTAGTATGATGCCTAATGGTCAGAGGCCAGGATCAGGGGAGGCCTTAGGCATGTGCAAGCCGTGCACCTGCACAGGGCCACCAAACCCCAGGGGGCCACCACGAGGAATCAGATACAATCAGTGGTCGAAGTGGGCGGGAACGGCAGGGCACGGCGGGCCCCTACTTCTTAATTCTATAGATTCCGTGCCCCTACTTTTTTATTTGGAACATGCATCCCTGGACGTAAGAAATATCCAAGCACTGCAGAGAAGGCTGGCATTAGTGGCTGTTTGGGGACGGGCGGGGAGCAGAGAAGGAAAAGGTCTCCATCTCTTGCTTCCTGCCCAGACAAGGCAAGGAAGATGTCCGCTTCTGCTCTGCCGTTGGCAGCTGCCCCCCCTCTCTTTCTTACTCTTATTCCCTCTCTGTCTGTCTAACTTCTCCTAACTTACCGAAAACCGTGACTCAAGAAATGGTTCTCACCCTCTCTTTCTTCCTGTCGTTCATTTGTTCCCCTGTGAAATGGAGGCAAAAAAGAAAAACACTTTTGCTGGAAATGCCGTTTTGACATTTTTCTATTCCAAAGTGCAGCCACGGAAATAAAAGGTTCAAAATATGAAAAATCAATAAATAAAGCAAGACGGAATGTTCTTAAAGTGATCAGATCGGTTTTATTCAAACCCCAAAAACATTAGCGTCACTTTACTCAGTTTGCCAGTGAAGCGCTGTTTTCCCCCGGTGGGGAAGTGCGCCAAACCTGGAGGTATTGCGATACCTGGTTGATGGGTGGATTGGAAAACAAAATGTGTACGGCGGCTTTGTGTTCACGAATGTGTTTTTTTTAAACCATACTGCTTACATTTTGTAAGCATATAAGCAGTGGACATTGAAATGGGTCCTTTCTGGGCCCTGTAGTTTTCAGGCAGAAGCACTCACTGATTTCTGAATAGTGAGTGTAAAAGCGTTAAGTTCACCATGTTGTTCCTGCTTACATTTCACAAGCTTTATTTAATCTTTCATTCCCAATGAGTGTTTGCTTTTTCCAGGATGTTGTTACTTTGTCCTTTAGGGAGCATATTGCTCTTGCCAGTGCTTAATTTGAATTGAGTCGCATCCAGTTGTTTATAGCAGGTCAAATTGGATTGTAGTTGAAGGCAATGTGAATTTCTCTCAGTGGGGCAGTATGGTGTTCAGTGAGGGAGCGGATGTAGCACTGGGGGCAGAGCTGCCGAATTTAGAACTGAGGAACCAGGTTCAGCCTTCATGAGCAGTCCCCCAGACCACTCTCCTGAGGGAGCACATTCCCACGCTAGACCTTAGAAGACCCTACAAATCCGGAAAAGCCCTGGTGTCTTAACACCAGCAGGTGGACCCTAGCAGTGGCGTGTGGGTTCACCTTGAAGGCTTGCCCACCACAATCCATACTGAAGTTCACCTCCAGTCTTGCTGGCAGGCCTATGAAGTAGCAGACCCTAGAGCAACAGGACCCCTGAGAAGAGCTGGCACTAGGGTGATGCGACCGGTGTGACCGCAACGGGTGCTGTCTTTGATTGGGGGCATTGTATAGTATGGTTTTAAAAGCACTTACTGCCTCCTTCCTGGCCTACAGCAATTTTCGGCAATAATAAAAATGTCATGATAACTCCGGTGAATAAACGTCTTACTAGAGCGAGATAGGAGTTTTGTCTAGTGGAAGTTTTGACTCATGGAAAGATAGCGCAAAGGGTTAATGTGCCTTCTGCTAAGAACATGTACCATGCCCATCACAAAGTGCACATATTGTAAATAGGTTAGTGGGTTACTGCTTTTGACAGTAAGATCCTTTTGCTACTTGCAGTTTATAAGTTAAAATCCTAACAAAGAACAGTGAGCTATTAGCTTTCATCTTAGAGCTGCATACAAACTGCAAGGTATAAACTAGAGCTTTATGTTTCTTTCCCTAAGTCTTTGATTTTCCTAATGTTGCAAAAAGTGTTCATTTGGATAGAAATCAATAATGATTATTAAAGGGAACCTCCAATCATGGTATTAAGTTTTAAATCCTGAGTTTGTGTTTCTCCAGATCAATACATATTCGTGGCGGCCCCTGGCAGAGATTTGGCGGCCTCCGGCTTCCACTAACTTGCAAACACCCTGACCGTCACCCCCCCCCCCTTCCCGCACCTGTGTTCCTCGTTCCTGAATCGCGCCTCCCCCGCAACGGTCGCGCGGCGCGCTCGCGGACGCCGCCATCTTGCTCTGTCTGTCTGTCTGTTCTTCTATTGTCCGTCCGCGGCTCGGGACGAAGCCTTTTACTGCTGAGCTGGTGGCGTCCGCGAGATCTGAGAGCCTCTGCGTCCGGCCGAGCCCTGTCACAAGCTCTTATCGGCCTGAGGGCCGCATACCGGACCACGTCCGTCTGTCTGTCCACTCGGGACAGCGGTGACTGGATGCAGGTGAGACATCTGCCTTCCAGGCGGATGAAGCGGGCAACAGGCATGTGTGTCTCTGAATGCAGGGTTCCTTTACTCCCTGTATTTTTCTGGATGTGTCAGTGCTGTCTGTCATTTTGTCTTTCTTTTTGGGTCAGTAACGCTGCCTATTAGTGTTTCTGTCTCTGTGGGGATCGGAATGCTGGCTGTCATGTTGTTATTTCGTCTGTATTGATGCTACGTCCTCTTCCTGCGCCAGTTTCTGTTTTTCCTTGCATATCCCAACGATTTTTCCAGTACCCAATCAGCAGAGACTGGTTCTTCTGACACCCCTCTCAGTGTTTGCCTCTGATCCTGATGAGGATAATGCACTTTCTTCTGGTGTTTAGCTGGGGTGTCTAATACCGCCACAGGTGGTCCTCCGGGGAATCAGCTGCTGCATCTCCTGGCGTCTGCACCTCCGGTGTCAGAAAGCCTACTCTACTGTCTAGCATCAGTAATGCTGTGTTCTAGTGTCTGAAACCCTGTCGCCCCTTAGGGACCGTGTTAGTGATTGCTTTTGGTGTGTCCCACTGCTTGTCTCTACAGTCTCTTAGTTGAACCTAGACACCAGTGTCTCGATTATTGCGGCACCAGAGTCAGTATACGCTGCCTCTAGCGCCCCTGCTTGGCTAGTTGTTTCTACACTGCCTCTGGCGCCCCTGCTTGGCTAGTTGTTTCTGAGATGATTTACATTAAAATCTCCCGCATCTCATGGCGTCCTCGGTACCTCCAAGTTGATCTTTTAAGTTTCAGTAACTTTCTCCCCAGTTGTCTTTGTTCGTTATCGGTAATGCTCTTCTTTTAATTATTGTTAATTTCCAGTGTTTGTCTTCGGTTTTGACAGTGTCACTCCTGGTGTCTGTCTCAGTGCCGCTGTCTCTTTGGTAGCAGCAATACTGTCACTTTAGTGTTTGTTTCTAAAGTCAGTGCGCCTTTATTTGTTTGGGTGCTTTGCTGCGGTTTCTCATTTTTACTTGACTTTCCCTCGATGTCCCTCTCATTAGTATCAGTCTCCCACTTTCGCCTACGGTGTCCCTCTTTTAGTGTCTGTGTCTTGTGTCAGTGCTGAGTCGCGACCACCCCCCGCCCCCAACGATTTACTTTTATGACCGCGATGTGGTCTCCTATAATGTATTTGGTATCAATGCCATTGGCTCTCTGGCGGTCTCCCTCTCGTGTCAGTAATGCTGTCACTTCCGATGTTGCCGTATCTGTTCAGCTAAGTCTGTCTTTAACCATGGCAAACTTTTGTGTGCCACGTATTCTCTGTATTTCCATGCGTACGATTGCTGTTGTACCTGCCAAGTGGAAAGCACAGTGTGATGTGTGATGCCCTCAAGGGGGTTGTGAGTTTTTTTAAGCCAGTAGTACTTCGCGTTTTGGAAGTTGTAGTTTAATTATCACGATAAGTATGCGCTTAAAATTTCAGTATGTGGTGTGTCAGTGATGACTTACTCTGCATCGTGCTTATGTCTGTGGTCCAGTTATCAGACTGTTGGTGTGCCTGTCTCTCAAACTGTTGTGGCAGTGATGTTGTCTCTTCCTCTGTTTCTTTTTCTTCAGCTTGGTGTACCTCTTTTCTCTGTTCAATGTTTGGGCTTGTGCATCAGTCATTGATGGTATGTTTCTCAATGTGGTTGTTTGATGTAACTGACAGTTGGGCTGTCTTTGTGTGGTCTTTCATGGAATCTGCCTTTGGTGTTAGTAAATATCGTCTTTCAGTGTTTTTTATGTGTGATTTGTACAGCACAAATATAGCCGATCAGGAAGATAGTGGAGCCCTATATAAGATCAAGGGGTAAATTTCAGTCGAAAAGTGATTGCAGGGGCACTTGTGTTCTGAGAGCAGAATTGGTCTTGTCAGCCCCGATGGTTACGGGTATGCTGTTTCAGATTCTTGCTGCATGGACAGAGCAGGCTGGTTGTCTTGGTTTTTCCATCTCTTCATTTCCCATCTGAATGTGTTCCTTCCGGTTGTTGGTTTGTAGAAAGTCAACAGACCTGGTGAGCTGGTCAGCCAGATAGGCAGGGGTGGTGGTTGTGTGGTGAATTTTAAGGTTCAAAATCTTCTCTCAAGGCCAGTGTGTCACTGATTTTGGTTTTTAATTTCTTGCACGGGTGAGAGAGGTGCCATTTCTTCTCTCATATGTCACTGAAATCACTATGTGAGTTAAGCTGCCCTTCCCTTTGGATGGGATCATTGTGTATTACATCATCAGTTTTTGCTAGGGTCTCTTTGTTGTCAATAAAGCTGTCTCCTGGTGTTTGCCCGAGAGTTCACTGATAGTATTTCTAACGGATGCTTCTTCTGCATGTTTCTTGTATATAGAAATAATCTCAGGTGTCAAATTGGATCAATAAACGTTTAAGCCCTGCTTTCCTGGGACCAGATTTGCTACTACAGATGCACCACATTGGCACTACCCACAACTCTGATGACATTCCCTTTTTCATATCTGTCCCAGAAGCTCAGTGGTTAGGAAGTATAGTTGAATATACTGCCTTTTGTTACCCCCGCCACCTCTGTACTTCTACAGTAGCAGCGCTAACAGTTCTGTGGTCTGGGCTAAAACCACTTTTGAGTTGCATGCAACAAATGACAGTATCTGTCTTAGCTACAGCTTTGCAGTAATATTGCAGCTTCTGAAACCCTTTCCCGATCAAGTGTGCTTTCCTACTGTTGCTACACTGCTTCATCTGAAGTCCAGATTAATTCAAGCAATTGGCACTTGCGGGCTAGTTCTTATGCAGGTTATAGGTGTATGTACCGCTGGTAAGCCAAAGGCCCTTTTAAGTTGTGCCACTTTAAAAAAATATAGTTCCTAACACTCTAAAGCATATCAAGCATTCTTTGCAAGAACGGAGCTGGGCAGAATCAGATGTTCCAAGGGATCACGGATTAGAGAGAGTCTATGGAGTCTACCTGATTCGAGTATTGTTTCTTATAGCCGGCTCTTGTTCCAACACAAAAGGAAAGTTGCAGGTGGCAACAGGGCATGTGAATTTGAGGGTGTGCAGTGCAAGTAATTCCACTTAGGGCTAAGCTATCGGGGACAAATCTAGAAACAAAGATGTCCAGCCTGATTGTCATATAGGATCAGTTCTTTTTTTCTTGCAGAGGTTTGTCCTGGTAAGAAGTAAATATGGATCTCTCCAGCCCCAAGTCAAAGACTGGACGCAGTGAATGTCTGTCCAGTTTCTCTCTTAATTTCTTGAGGATAAGGAGACTCCTCCCAGTATCCACATTATAGCTTTGCACAGTGGAACATGATAAAGTAATCACATGCTCTCCTTAAGAGGGTCCCAGTTAAGATGAAAAAACGCAAAGGTCAATAAAGTGTCAATTTGATAATCCTTGAGTGAAGATGGAGATATTGTTGTAGTAGATAAGTCAGGAACCAAACTTTCCGAAGCACATGGAACAGAGAAGAGCCAGACCAAAGAATCTAATGGAATTCAACTGCATGAAGCAAAAATAAGGAAAACATTGTACAATGAACAGGATGAAAAATAGGGAAAAAATGTGTTTCAACTCATCTTCCTCTTGTGAATGCTTCACAGGAAAGATTTCGGCTTTATCCTGGAATAGGAACCTCTATTCGAGTTTTCTGGACAAACCACACCCTTGGAAAGGGTATTTTATAAGCATGGCCTTGCCTCCTTCCTCAGAATTATGACCTTGACTAAACACTCAAATAAGACCAAGTTAGAAATCCTTTGCCGGCTGCTCCACTGCCGCCTGCGCAGACTAAAGCTTTTACCTCCCACAGTACACACACCTTTCTGGCTGAACGCGACCACTGACCGTCAGTCCAGCCCAGGCAGTGAAGATGCGCAGTTGCAGGCTGGATGTAGCGTCCAGCAACACACCGTCCGACTTTGGCAGTAAGTGGCGCCGGGGTGTTTCAATCTCACCAAGGCGGGCGTTGCGGCTGGCAGACATCGGAAGCTGAGGATGAGTGATCTGCGCAGACTCAACCTCCTCAAACTGCTTCCCGCGTGCGGCGTGGCGTGTGTCATCAGTCTGCATTCTTTCCGGTGGTCGGACTCGGAACGTTACGACGCGTGTGGTGCCATCTAGCTGTCACACATTGCCAAACTGTGGTAGGAAGGTGTGTCTCAGTGAGTCCTTACAATTTTTTACATACAAAGAAAAAAAACATTTTAGGTGAAAAAGGGAAGAAAGGGAAGCATGATAGGTTTTTGGTAAACAGTAGGTAAACATAAGTAGTGCGTCACGTACTGAGGTTGTGGAAATTCGTTTCTTTTGCAGTTTTCCTGGTGTGCCTGGGTGAAAACGAACCCTTATTTACTACATCGCTGCCCGCGTATCCAGAGGACACAGGTCCTGTCATGGCCCTGCAGCCGTCTATGCCAGTCCCTCACATCGTGTGTCACAATGCCCTCCTCCTCCTCCTCCTCCTCCTAAATGTTATCGTTCTGAGATGAATTCGGAAGGGTAGGAGCAGCCGCAGGTACTGGTCATCTAACGCCTTTTCTGGACGTTTTATTAAAACACCTTCCTGAGCTCCGCCCCGCCCGGACCCCCTCTTCCGGGGCCCCCTACCTACGCTCCCTGCACAGGGCCACCATGAGCCTAGAGCCGTCCCTGCCAGGATTCATCTTTGTGGCATCCTTTGGTTTAGAGGAAGCATGTCTGATCCGTGATTAGGCCTTTTAAGAAATTGGGATATTAACTTATGAGGAAAAGGAATGAAGCAAAATACAAGTTAAAGACAAGACCCAAGTTTGTAGTAGTAAGAAGCAAACTCTAGTGACGTGACTGTAAAATTGGGGGAAGAAACAGAGAATTTCTTGCAAGTCCTGTTTTTCTTGGGGCTGAAGGTGGAGTTTGGGTGAATCCATGATAAAATCATCAAGTAAGGGTGCCTTATGGAGGTTTGATCCTCCTTTTCAACTAAGTGTACATGAAAGTTTGGCTGGCCCTCTGGGTCCAGCCAAACCGTCATGCACACTTCGCATGTTCTCTATTGGGCTGTGTTGCACAGCCCCATAGAGAACATGCCCAGACTCCCCAGGCACTGCCTGAGTGCCCAAACAGAACGCTCAGACCAAACAGGATGCTGCTTCTGCAGTGTTGTGATTGGCTTGGAGAACCGGTAAGCCTGAGTGCTTCCGGTGCTGTAGCAGACCTGAAGAGGATGGAGGAGAGGTGACAAAAGAAAAGTTATGTTTATTTTTATTAATATTATTATTTTTTAATCCATTTCCACCCCCTGCCCCACCACTCCCGTTCCGAGGCAGCCACCTCTGCTAATCAGAGAACATTCTTCCATTGAACCTCGCCTCACACCTGTTCAGAGCCACCTGGCAGGTAAGCACTCTAATGTCACTCCATTGTGACACCCAGCACTATATCAAGTACCAAACATGAATTAATAATTGGGCAAGGGAGACCATTCCAACCACACCTCGTACCTCCAAGTTCTGCTTCTATTTCACTGAGGCAGTTGCTGCTTGCTACTCTTGTAGCCAGTTCTGGAGCTCCTCTTCGGTAGGTAGTTTTTGCTCCCCTTTCTTTCCAATAAGTCACGGGATTCTCTCTTTGCAACGACGGTAATATACTACCTTCCAATCAGTTCCTGCCTCTCAATACTCTGCATCTGTCCATGTTTCCTCCTTGCCAACCCCTCTTTTTTAGTTACTGCGCACTGACTCTTTGCCCTCCACTTCCTTGATTGGTTGGTCTCCAGATTTACTCATGCTTTCTGGAAACCATTCATGGACCTCAAAACCTCTCAAGAGGATATGTTGGACAGAATACAGAACACTGCAAACATGTCTTGGACAGTATTGATATGCAATATGGCTGTTCAACACTGCACTCACAAGAGGGCATCTCACACACAACATCATATGGTACACTGTAGAAAAACCAATGAACACACATGTAACCTAGCACACATATACCATAAAGATGGGTGTCAACATGTTCGCAATCAGTCTCCACCAGGGCACACAAAAGAACCCACCCAACAGCACTCATTACCACAGATTGCCCCCCTCACCATATATATCAGCGATGTATCGGCATAGAGGCGAGATGCGCCATTTCCGACCAGAGCATGAATGGTGATGCATGGCTTTTAGCAGAGACAGCCAGAAAATGCACTTCCAAGTGCCCAGGACTGGATTAACCTTACACGTGTATCGTACTCATCCTATCTGAGACGGTGGATTCTGACTGGCTCAGATGCGTCACAGCCATCCAGAAACTGATGGGTCTAACAATGTACTTATTCGGGAGGAGCCTAGCGCTTGACCAAGATGGCCGCGTGAGCTTAGAGCTCCCGAGACCCTCGCGCCCTCCGTCGGCTATCCTGTCTCTAATCCTGATGGTATGCATGGCATCGTGTTGCTGAGTTGTCAGGGAGGCGATTGATGCCACCCGTGGTCGGATCGCCCATCGGGAACCGGACTTACGCCTGGCGGAAGATTGCGGCCTATCTCCCGGGGATGCCAGGGGCCAGAGTTGGCAGGATGCCCGGCTCCTAGTTGATCGACAACAGCCAGGTGAGGTGTGGACGGTCGGACGGAGGTCCCCGCTCTTTCACTTTCGATTTCGTTCCCTTTGTCTGCCCGGACACTGGAGAGCTCTGGGTGGCTTTATTACCCCAAGGACGCTCGGCGGGCTACTCTGGCAGCATAAGGCAGAACTGCTCACTCCTTCTTCCTCTCCCTGAGAGGGATCAGTCTTAACTGCACTGGACTGCCTGGAGTCCATTATGTCGGGCAAGGCAGAAGGGGATCGGCTGAAGACTAAGTCTACCAGGCGGGGAACGTATACCCAAGTCAACAGCATGGACCGCTACGCTCTCCAGAAAGCATCACCGAGTGGATCGAGCCAGGCGCCGGAGGCCCAGAAGGAGGACTCGCCTGTGACACCGGAGCTCTCCCTACAGGATGTCATGGGTGCGCTCGACGGAATGCAGACCTCGATGGGGAGACAGTTCGAGGCCCTGGGGCATAAGGTGGATGCCATCCTGGTGGATGTCAACCTGATCCGCTCGGACCTGGGCAAGACGAACGAGCGCGTTAAGAACCTGGACCTCAAGACCACGGGCCTCACTGACGATGTAGCGGAACTGCAAACCGAGGTCCGTAAGCTAAGGGCCGAGAGTGACCTCGTCGCCCGCCGGCTGGAGGACTTCGAGAGCCGGGCCAGGCGCAACAACGTGCGCGTCATCGGGGTCCCGGAGTCCTCGGATGAGGCTTTGGCGGACCTGCTTGTTGAGGATTTGGTCCTTAATCATCTAAAGCCTAGGGGCCTTGGAAAGTTCTTTGCGGTGGAAAGGGCCCATAGGGTGCCGGGCGGGCGGCCCAAGGCGGGTGCCCCGCCGCGGCCGATTGTCGCCCGGCTCTTCCATTTTCGAGATCGGGACGCTATCCTGCAAGCATCGAGGGTGACGGGCCCAGTTCCCTTCCAGAATGCGTCGGTTAATTTTTATCCGGACTTCACCCAGCAGGTGCAGAGACAGAGACAGAGCTTCCTGGGGGTGAAGCGGAGGCTTCGGGAACTGGATCTGAAGTATGCCATGCTTTTCCCTGCCAGACTACGCGTGGTGCACGAAGATCGGACATTCTTTTTTGACTCTCCTGTTATGGCCGACGAATGGCTGGACGCTTTGCCCCGGCGACGGAAGGGTGACGACACAGCCGAGCATGGAGACAGTGGCCGGGATGGACAGGGCTGATATCTCAGAGCCGACCTGACTTGATTTGACTATACTTGGGAACTTGAAAAGAGTGCCGTAACTGTGGAGGGTTGCGGGAGGACGAGGGGTGCTCTTTTCCTCCCTTAGGGTACTTTTTGTAGACTTTTGGTTTTGTAGGGCGACAGGCACACTGCAAGTTGGGGGGGCTTTGTAAGCTGCAGCAGGGGTGCAGGGTGGGGGGAGTTTCGGGGATTTGGAGTTTGTTGTTGGGGGGTTTATTTCTGCAAGGCATGATGATTATCCTCAGGGCTGTTCCATGGTGGCTCCTCGGGTGTGGGGTGGGCCTCTTTCCGTTTGAGGATGGGGGGTAGAGGCTTAAGTGTTATAAGCTGGAATGTTAATGGTTTGGGGGATCGCATCAAGAGGGGGATTGTTTTGCAATTTTTGAAACGCTCAATGCCAGATGTTGCCCTGCTGCAGGAGACGCATCTCATAGGTAATACGTGCTATGCCTTGAATAGGAAGGGGTATAAATTCATTGCACACTCGGGATTCTCTTCTGGGTCCAGGGGTGTGGGCATCCTGGTTAGAGCATCGTTGCCTTTTGAGGTGGACTCCACCATTGTTGACGATAGGGGGAGGTTTGTAGCGGTGGCGGGGCGGTGGGAAGGAAGGACTTTGGTTTTGGTTTCGGTTTATGTCCCGCCGGCCCTGCAGGCCTCCACATTTGCTGATCTGGGCAGGGCTTTGCTGACTCTCCCGGGGGGTATGCTGGTAGTGGGAGGGGATTTCAACGCTGTGGGCTCCGGACTGTTGGATAGATACCCGCCCAGGGATACAGGGGGGGCTCAGAAATGGCTTCCAGATTTCCTGGACATGCTTGGTCTTATAGACTGCTGGAGGCTCCGGCACCCCACACAGAGTCAATACACGTTTCACTCCGGTGCGCACGGTAGCCTCTCCAGGATTGACTACCTGCTCACTCTGGCCGCACATGCCTCGTTGGTGTCCGAGGCGAGGCACATGGCACGCGGTATCTCTGACCACTCGCCAGTGTGGATCCGGTTGGATCTAGGTCGGGAGGGAGGAGGGAGGGTGGCCCCCATTAACCCATGGTATTTCCGAGACCCCAAGATGCGCAGCGCCCTGGTAAAGAAGGTAGATACTTACTTCAAGGACAATCTGGGTACCGTGGACTCGGCGGTGTCGCTGTGGGAAGCTTTTAAGACCGTGCTTTGGGGGGAAGCCCTCTCCCTGGTGGTGGCTGCCAAGAGTCGGAGGGATGGCGAGGTACGGCAGGTGGAGGAGGAGATCGCGGCCCTTGAAGGGGCTATGGAGGAGGGGGTTACAGAGTCCTCGCTGCATGAGCTTTGCTTGAAGCAGACAGAGTATAGGGACCTGGTGACGGACGCCGCTAAGACCCTCAGCAGGGAACAACAGGGCCGCCTGTACGATGTTGGTGATAAGGCAGGGAAACTCCTGGCACGGTTGGACAGGAAAGAACGGGTCAATAGAGTGGTGCCAGAGTTGATGGGAGAGAGGGGGGAGGCGATTGTGGAACCTGAGGGGATTGTGAAGTGTTTCGCGGAGTACTTTCGTAGGGTTTATTCCTCTGTGTCGGACAGGCCGCCCGAGGACTCGGCTGATCTCCTCCGTGATATCGAGTTGCCCTGCCTCTCTGACATAGATAGGGACGATTTGGATGGTGATATAACGGTCGACGAGGTGGCGGGGGCTATTCGCGCGTTACACTCGGGTAAGGCCTCTGGACCGAACGGATTGCCGATAGATCTGTACAAGCTGTTCCCGGATAGGGTCGCCCCTCACCTGCGCGCCATGTTTTTGGAGGCGCGGGGGGATGGGATCCTTCCGTTGGATCAGCGGCTGGCGTCGATCGTGGTCATACATAAAGAGGGTAAGCCCCGAGATAGGTGCGCCTCCTATCGGCCCATTTCACTCCTCAACGCTGAGCCGAAAATTCTGGCTAAACTCCTGGCGACCCGTTTGATTAGGGTACTTGACGACTTGGTCCACCCGGATCAATCCGGCTTCATCCCGCACCGAAACACGGCACTAAACCTTAGGCGTCTTCATGGCGTCATCGCCAGGGCGGGCACGCTGCGTGAACCGGCTATTGTGGCATCTCTTGATGCCACAATGGCCTTTGACACGGTGGAATGGGCATACTTATGGGCCGTGCTGGCCAAGTTTGGTTTTGGTCGCGGTTTTGTGAGTTGGGTCAGGTTGCTGTACGAGGGGCCGCTAGCGAATGTGGTGGTGAATGGTCGGGCATCTACTCCGTTTCAGCTTGGTAGGGGTACTCGGCAGGGTTGCCCCCTGTCGCCTCTGTTGTTCGCCCTCGCCCTTGAACCGTTGGCTGCGTGGATACGTTGGCACCCGGATATACGGGGCCTTCGGTGGTCGCCTGATCACGAGGACCGTATCTCGCTCTATGCCGATGATATCCTTTTGTATCTTGCCTCACCTAAGAAGTCACTTATAGTGGTTTGTGACGTACTCGCATCGTTCGGTAGGAACTCGGGGCTCGTTATTAATTGGGGCAAATCGTACTTGTACGTTCTTAGTGGCGAGGTCCCACCGATCCCTAGAACATGTTCGATACAGGTCGCCCAGCAGGGTTTCGTGTATTTGGGGATCTTTATATCCATGGACCCTGCTGTGCGCTATGAGAGGAATCTGCTCCCCCCCCTGGCACGCTTGAGGCGAGATGTTGAAGGTTGGCGGAGGCTGCCGCTCTCCCTTGTTGGGCGGGCGGCCCTGTTCAAAATGATGTCTCTTCCCCGCTTCCTCTACGCCCTCCAGAACACTTTGGACTGGGTACCGGCCAAATACTTTCGGGAGGTCGAAGGCCTCCAACGGACGTTGCTGTGGGATGGGCGGCCGCGAATAGCTATTGCAAAGTTGACGCTCCCATGGTATGATGGGGGCATTGCGCTCGCAGACATCCGACGGTACTACTGGGCCACGCAGCTGAGTGCGATCAACCATGGGTTTTATGGCCCCGCCCTCAGTCCTGGATATGCCATGGACAGGTGGTTGCTGCGTGGTGGCAACTACTACAGGGTGTTGTATTCGCGGTCCCCAGACTCGTCCCTCACGGGGCCCACAGGTGTGGCGGTGCGTGTGTGGAAGATGGCGACCGACTCGCTGGGCTGGAAGGACAAGCTCACCCTCGCTACCCCATTGTTTGAATCGGAGAGATTGGGAAGGCTCTGGCATACGAAGGGCTTTGATAAGTGGGACCTGATAGGTATATCCAAGGTGGGAGATGTGCTGCATAAGGGGAGGGTGAAGTCCTTCGAGGAGTTGCAGACTGAGTATGAGCTGGGGCCCTCCGAGTATTTCAGGTATATCCAGCTGCGCCACGCCCTCCGATCAGTCCTCGTGGAGGGTGAGAAGGTGCCGGAGTCCTCTCCCCTTGAGGACCGGGTCCTTGATGGTCATATGCCCGAGAGCACGATCTCGCTCATATACAAGAAATTGATTAACGTCCGTGCAGACATGCTTTTGGGGCTGAGAGAACAGTGGACTAGGGATGGCCTTGAGTTGGATAATGAGGACTGGCAGTCAGCGGTTTCTTCTCCTAAGGAGGTTGCGATCCCGTCGCGTCTGAGGCTGGTGCAGCTTAAAATACTGCACCGGGTGTATGTGACGGGGCCAAGGCTGGTCCACATGGGATTCTCGGAGGACGGCCTGTGCAGGAGGGGATGTGGTATGGTGGGTACTTTCCTGCACATCATTTGGGAATGTGGTGTCATTGTGGAATTCTGGAGGAGAGTCCATGCAGTTATGGGGGAGGTGACGGGCCTTGCTGTGCAGCCGGAGGCGCGGTGTTGCCTCCTGAACGTCTGGGGGCCCACTGACCTCGATGAGGCGCAGACCCAATGGGTGACCCTGGGTAACATGGTCGCTAAAAGGGATATTGCGCGATTGTGGGGCTCCTCGGGACCCCCTACACTGACCGCGTGGAAAGAGAACATGGACTGGAGCATGTTTAGGGAGAAGACGGTCTATTGCTCCAGAGGTCGCCCCCGGAAGTGGCATGCCATCTGGGGGCGGTGGAACCAATACAGGGGGGGAATATGTCTTGCCCCGGATCTGGAACCTCCCGAGGAACAGCTTTCCCCCTGACCCTCTTTCCAGCACAGTTTGGTTTTAGGAACCGTTTTGGGCCTCTGCTGTCCCCCTTCTTCCTCCGTACACTGTCTTGTAATTAGTAGATGAGTGGGGTCCGGCCTCCCCTGGGGGCTTTCACCATGGGCTTTCAATGTTTTTGCCTTGCTGGGGTTTGTTGTGAGTTTTTTCTGTGTATTACTCAAAATTGGACCTTTGCACTACTCTTTGTACTGTACTGGGGACACATCACTGTATCTAACTCTCAATGCTGCCGAACCTTCGGGCTGTCGGCTGAATAGCTGTGTCCTGATTTTTGAAATAAAGGTTTTCCCAAAAAAAAAAAAAAACAATGTACTTATTCCATACCCAATAGTTAGAACCCCCGACTTTGGTGATTGGTTTTGCCGAGCAGTAATCGAGTGCTAATGCAAAACTGTTGAGAATAAAAATCCTTTGGTGAGCTATGCATTGATCGTGTTTCTGGGTATAGTGTTTGACTACAGGGAGATGCACCCGCTCCCACCCAGGTTCCAGAAATTAGCAATGTGAACGAGGGTAAGAGCACTGATTTTATCCACTGACGTTTTCCCTTTAACCCCCACTGAGTTTGGGTGCTATCACGTGATGGGAGGGCCGCTTGAACGTCAGGGAAGGTACATTGTTTGGAGTGTGAGGGGGGATAAATGAGTTTCACCCTTACCTGAAAGCACTCAACCGTAATTAGCCCGGTCCAGAAGCAGAGATTAACCATAAGCGCTTTATGGCACCTGCATGTCAAAAATTGTTTGATGTTGTTCTTTTAAGTGTTTCCAGGAAATCACAGAGTATGAAACTGAAGAGGCACAAGTAAGGTCACAATGTGAATACAAATACGCTCACTTGAGAATCCTCCTGTTAGAGGAAATGGGTAGGTCTACGTGAGGCATCTTTGACCTGAGGAAAGCTGATCGACCCAGAGGGTCGCTAAGACAGACAAAAACATGTCAGCAAAGAGCAGATGAAAGGATGAGGGGGCACTAATATCCCCAATTCATCAATAGATATATTGGTTTTAATACAATCCAGTGTGCCCACTAATAAAAAGGAATCAGGGACGTCACTGAGATAGTTTTAACACGTTTTTCTGCAAGGAGCATTACCCTCTCTTAACCCCTTCGATGTGCATGACGGAACGGTTCCATCATGCACGTCGGTTGGGCTGTGCTTATGACGGAACCGTTCCGTCATGGCCCCGCCCGCGCTCAGAATCTTCAGCGTGGCGCGGAAATCCGCGCCGCGCTGAAGGGGTTAATGTCTGCATGTCTTTCCCTTTAATCCATTTGCTCAATCCCAGGCGTTGGTCTGCACAGGGATGTTGTAGCATGCCCAATGATGAAGCATGCCACTGCTAGTGGGAGAGGGCAATTATTTTTTAAATACTTTTTAGCTTTTCTACAGAGGGTGCAATTTCAGTGTGCTTACCTCCTTTTTCTACTGTTGTGTGTGTCAAGAGGATTAACTTGCCAGATAGACATGGCAGTTTAAAACTGCACACACAGGCTATGCAGTGGCAGGCCTGAGCCATGTTTAAAGGGCTAATGAAGTGGGTGGCAGAATCAGTGCTGCAGGCCCACTAGTAGCATTTCATTTACAGGCCCTGGGCCCCAAAACCCCCTTCGACTGCCCATTCTGAGGCCTGACCCTTATAAACCAAATCCACTTAATTTCCCTTCAAGCGTCTTTGCTGCAAGACTGGTTCATTGATTGTGGCTGGGTAGATTGATTTGCTGAAAACTGAATCATATGAAATCCACCTCTTTTTTAGCTCTGCTTCAGACCGAAATCGAAAAACACATTGCTCACACTGGATCTGCGTGACAACTAGACAAATCAGGCCAATGTCTTTCCCAAACACAGAAGCAACCTTTATTCAGGGTGTCTTTGCATCCCTGGATCACAATACGCAGCCCAGACGCATGTGGGCTAACTAGAGGGATTCTGATGGGCTACCAGCTTCCGATCAGAACAGGCGCTACACAAACCGCCCATGAATCAGACAAGACTGTAATTTTGCATCTGTTCTTGGGCCGTCATGAAATACCATTCCTAGTTCATCTCACTTCTTTTGTATGCAGCAGGCCGATTTAGATCAGCTGGAAAAGACATTTGCATACAAAAACATGCCAAAACAAAATGTCACCTATCCCATTCCTTACATACGGCAAGGTACTCAAGATGAGCATGGTCGATGAAACTGAGTACATTTGAATGAATGCTTAACACATTGTCATAGAATTACATTTAGTTAATTACTGTTTACATTTGACAGTGTAGTAAGTAATGTAAAAATAGTTGGTATATTTAAACTACAATTTTGATAAAAACAAACGGATTTGTGACCATTTAGTTTTTTAACAGATGTAAATAGCGAGTGCATTTTTTGAAAAATTTAATTCTATAGAAACTTACATTATTGTACCGTGAACTTGAACAATCCACTGCTATGATAAAAGAGATAAAAGGAAGGTTGTGGTGAGGGGCAGTGTTTGGCGTTGTAATGCAGGCCATATTTAATTAAGCCCAACCTTCCTGAATTTTAAATAATTTTATTAATTTATCAGTGTTGGCAAAGACAACAGAACTTCAAACAACCTCATTATTAGCCCAACTTTAACATGGTGTTGAAAAAACACAAGGGAACCCAATATGCAATTGGTCAGGGACCTTGGGTACGTTTGTAATTTCTAAAGACAGCCATCCCTAGACAATCAGAATATTTTTAATAAATATAGACTCAATCAGTGCTATATTCTTTGTCCAGCCGGATAGATTTTTAATACACAATAAATGTATGACATAAAGTAAGAGAAGAATCCAAGTGGGACACAACCTGCGTCCTACTGACATAAACAAACAAACAACATTTAGGGAAGGGTTCAGGCAAGGGGGACGTGTCTGCATAAAGGTTTGAGGATATATCAGAACTAATAACGTGAAAACACCATTACATATTTAGCATCACAATATAGTATATGCATATGGTGTACATTATGTCGACGGCGTTTCGATCCCTTAAATAAAGAGTGGGATCATCATCAGGACATTTTGAGTTGTCATGCCTATGTACATATAGCAGTTATTGCTGTAATTGCGCAAACCATGGAAGTAATGAAAAATTAGGGAGAAAGAAAAAGGGACATGAGATTACAGAGGGCATTTGCTGGCCCATACAGTTATTGTAAAAGTTAATACTGTTTGTGTAGTGAAAAATGCAAAAGGCCAAGTGAATAATTTGGCCGTGTGAAAAAATAGAATTCGGAAAGAGGAAATTGATGGGGACAGGGAAGAGCCAAGGAGCAGGTGGTTTGCTGTTGCGAAGAGAGGGTAAAAAGTGAATAAGGAAAGAGTTGGCCGTGCTGCACACATTACGATCGACGATGCTGTTGGTGTAGCCAAACTGTATCAATAATGACTGAAAGGGGAGCTGGCTTACCCGATTTAAGCCCCTTAATTAAGGGCGTAGATCGTTCTCTTGTCAATGACAAAAGTGCACGAAGGCGGATATGGCAGTCAACCCAATGAATCGAAGTTAACTTGAGGAGCTCCAATGAGTTCAGGCGAGGTTACTCGTACAATTGGCGAATGCGTGGAAGAGGAAGGTATTATGGGTGACCCTACCGCTAAAGTATGGTGGCCTACCCATTGTGTGAACCATGATGCCAGTGTACCGTGAGATAGCGAGTAAAGTCGGGATGGATGACGGGATCGCTGGTGGGGGATTGATAATCTGAGGAGGAATGCGCAAAATTAGGGAGAGTGAAACAACCCAATTGGATTATCACTCTGTACCTTACTAGGGTATGCTTGCGCCCTCTTCCTGTTCTTGCTAACGGCCGGCCTCGGTTGTTTCACTCTCCCTAATTTTGCGCATTCCACCTCAGATTATCAATCCCCCACCAGCGATCCAGATTTCTACGAACAAAGTGTGAATTCACATGTTTTTAACACCGAGACTTACATCAAGTTGGATACAGATCCCACTAATGAATTCATCAAATTGCTTGGGTCTATTCTTTTGAAAGCTGAGAACATGGGTTTGATTAATGAGAACACTAAAAAGTATCTACAGAATACCACACCTAAAATACCGCATATATATATGCTTCCTAAGATTCACAAAGACGCAGTAAATCCCCCGTTTCGTCCAATAGTTGCCGGATGTGGGTCCATCCACAAACTGATTGGACAATACTTGGATTACTATTTACAACCACTGGTACAAGCCTGGGGCACATATGTTAAGGAAACGACGGACTGCTTGAAAAAAATAGAAAAAATAAGGCATCATTTCAAGGAAGAGATTCTACTCTGTACCATCGTTGTGGTCGCATTATATACCTCTATTCCCCACAACGAGGGTTTGGATGCAGCAGAATGGAGACTGTTACAGACATCTACACATGATGAGACAGGAGTATTCCTATTGGAGTTACTCCATTTTTCACTTTATCACAGGTATTTTTCCTGGCAAGATACATTTTTTCTACAACGTACAGGAACCTCTATGGTTATTCCTGGAGCTCCTTCCTATGCTAATACCTATAGGGCTCATTTTGAGGACACGCATATATTACACAACCCTAGATGGCAAGAAAACCTCATCACATATATGTACTACATAGATGACATCTTAGTGATTTGGAGAGGAACACGTGATGCATTGGAAGGATGTATCAACTAATTAAATCAACACAATCCACGGATTCAATTCACGTTCACTATTCACTCACAAAAATTCATTTTCTGGATATTGAAATCCAAAAAACAACGATGGGATTAGAGACTTCTGTATACAGAAAACCTATGGATGTAAATAATGCTGTACACTACATGAGCACCCATTCAATGTCTCTAAAAAGACACTTACCTGTGTCATGACTAATCAGAATAAAAAGAATTACATCTCAAGAGGAACAGAGTGAACTTCTCATGGACGAACAACTCAATAGATATAAAGATAGGGGATATCCCTCACAGGTTCTAAATGCTGCCAAAGAAACAGTTGCACGGAAGAGCCGGAAAGACTTATTACAGAAATCTGTTAAATCAACAAGCAAACGGAAAGTGTTTGTTATCAAACACTTCGTGCAATCTACAAAGATTTTAAAAAATCATAACTAAACGCTGGGAAATCATAGAGCAAGAGGTAGATTTTGCAACCTTGTTTATGGACAAACCCTTGTTTGCACACAACCGCTCCAAGAACCGGAGGGAACTATTAAAACCTAGACCCATCTCTTCTACACAAACCCACAGAGGTATGAGGAAATTTTGGAACTGCGGATAATGCGGCAACATAATTCCAAGAAATACCTTTTCTCATCCTCATACAGGGCAAAAAATTCAGCTGAGACACACCTCAGATTGTAACACAGAGGGTGTTATCTATGCAATCTAATGTCCATGTGGACTGATATACGTGGGCAGAAAATCACGTAAAGTCAAAACACGTATCACAGAACACAAAAGCATGAACTGCTATAAAAATTGTAATTCCTGCCTAGCAGCACATTGGGTCAATACACTTCATACCATCCCCTAGATTAGATTTACAGTATTAGAAAAAATTGATCATGTTCCAGGAATAGATTATAATGTCTCTCTAGCACGTAGAGAATCATTTTGGATCAAATACTTAGGCACCATCATCCCAGGAGGTCTGAATGATCATTATGAATTGCTATGTTTCTTGTAATTGTATACATCTATGGTCTTGATGATGAACTATGTTCCATGTAACATGATTCATGTTTTTATGTCTGCACGGGTTATTGATACACTTATTTCTTGGTTTCGAGCGTTTCCGTGTTAGTAGTTGTACCTTAGAGCCCTCATCATGCACAACGGTTCACATTGGCTATTTCGCGATTTTGCTCTATAGTGGGACAAGCATCGGTATCATTCGATACATTTTTGCATTTTAAATTTTATCGCTCAGTCCTTTAAGAGCGGTTTGATAACAGAGGAACAGCGCATCACGCTGGGTGTCCTTGAGTGGCACCTGAGTAATCTTGGATGCATGAAGAGGCATGAATAAAGTTGTTTTTTGAACTACCAGGCTTTTTTAAGCCGGATACATCACCACATAGGCACGCACATCTCAGCTGTGAGGACTTGTTCCGTTCACTGACGGTTGTTGCGAGCAAAAGGGTGAGCGTCCAGTGGTTCGTAAGTAGGTCTTTATGTTGCATATATATTCTTGGTTCTTTTGTTATTTAAAGTTTGACACCTAATTGATGGCTGATTTTGCTTTTAGATACAAAGCGCGAAATTCGGCATTTTGGTAAGAATTGTTTGAACGATAGAACACGGAGCTTCTATATGTATGTATGCCGTCTGGCGTTTGCGGTGACTCTCGTTTGTGTTTCCTTACGCACAGAGAGGAGATCGTGCTCTTTCATAAAGACGCGGTAAGACTGGTGCACGTTCAAAAGATTATACTTTCCTGTCGGCCTTAAACTGCGAGCATACGAAGTGGGGTACCTCGTTTTTTGTGTTTCTTTCTCCGGCACCCTTCTCACTTAAGCTAATAGTAGCACACATAGTTTTGTGCACTCGTCATATTGGTTTACTTTTTTGTCACAGGTTGGGCTTCATTTCCCGGTTTCTTTTTTTTTGTTTCTCAACACTAGCATGTTTTCTTATGAGTTAATGCATGTTGTGTGCAAATCCTATTCATTACATGTATTCCTCTATGAAGCATATAGAGAATTGACAAAGCTTTCTAATTCTGTTCTTGTATTTCCAAACGGAGGCTGCTTGAAGTTGCTTTTCCAACCTTCATATCGTCACTACTATATTACATGTACCCCTGAAGAAGGGTTTTTCAAACCCGAAATGCATTGGGTCGCATTTTGAACCTTTATGTTAGCAATATTTGGCACAAAGTTTGTTTTTGTTAAACAATATATGGCACAAAGCTATTTGACTTATTGTTTGTTATCCATATTGTCTGTTGTTTTCAACATAATAATACAATATCGTAATAAGAAATATATGACTTCAAAACAAGTTGGTGTAAGTATTTTATTGTATCCACGAGAAATGTAGGAAACTAGACAAAAATACATGAAACCTTAGGGACCCAGCTGTGCACTGCATAGGTTTGGATGTTTACGGGTCCTCGCATTTACAAGTTTTAAACAGGAGTTAGGGCTATACCCCCACAACGCAGTAGCACGCAGAAATAGATCACAACTTATTCGGATCCATAACCACAAATTTGAGTTTTAAAGCAGACTAATCAGGTGTGCAGGTCTACTTACATACAAGATTTGTTCTTTTTGTGCAAGGGTCTCTGAGCCCAGTCCAAACCAGTTCTGTCCTCACTGGTAGAGTATGAACATAGGGGGTGTAGACAGCATTGTGCAAGGGAGACAGGCCCTATTCAGGTGCAAGGAAATCTCCTCCCACCACTCTAAATTCAGCCAAGCCCTATTCAACTCAGCTCTGAGTCATCCAGGAAGGGCCAGGCACACCTCAACGCCCCACCCCCAGTGGCTGCCTACAGTGAATGCTCATCCCCAGCCCCTATCCCTCCAAAACCAGATGGTCAATACAGAAAAAGGCAGAGGTCCACAGAATGGGTAAACCAGAAAATACCTACTTTCTAAAAGTGGCATTTTCAAACACACAATCTAAAAATACGTCTTTACTAAAAGATGTGTTATTAAATTCTGAGTTCAGCAAGCCAAAACTTTAGTTCTCTATCTTGTCCCAATGGGAAGTTATACTTGTAAGATGTTACAAAGCACTTCCCATTCTATCCTATGAGGCAGATATCTTTTCAATAGTGAAAAACTAAGTTGGCAGTATTTCACTATCAGGACATGTCACACACACCAGTACACATCCTACCTCTAACATACACTACACCCTGCCCAGGGGGGTACCTTGGGCCTACCATAGGGGTTCCATACATGTAAGAAAAGGGACATTTAGGGCCTGGCAAGTGGGTGCACTTGCCAAGACGACATGGCAGTTAACAACTGCGCAAAGACACTGCAGTGGCAGGTCTGAGATACCTTTTCTGGGCTACTCATGTGGGTGGCACAATCAGAGCTGCAGGCACACTAGTAGCATTTGATTTACAGGCCCTGGCACACTTCAGTGCACTTTACTAGGGACTTACCAGTAAATCAAATATGGGAGAACCAATTGTAACAACAATTTACACAGGGAGCACTTTCACTTTGACACTGATCAGCAGTGGCAAAGTGCCAAAAGCATCTAAGCCAGCAAAACCAAAATCCAGCACAGCATAAAAAATGTAGGAGGTAGAGGGGAAACCATGCCAAAGATGCCAAGTCTAACACTGCATATACCAAAAGCGATGTTAAACATAAAAATAGTTTTCATATGCAACTACATTACTATTTCCAAACTATTTAATCCTAATCAATGTATGGTTGAGTAATAGAAATATACGGTATTCCTTAGGCTTTAACCCATGTGGCTATCTGCTGTGTACAGGTGCAAGCATAAGAGAGAATAGACACTCTCATAGGGAATATTTTTAGATTTGAAACTCATGACTTTTTGCTCTGATAATAAGAGTTGGGAGGCCACTATCTCCGTTTCCATGTGGATGGCAGGAACAAGTGAACATATACTTGTCGAGAAACTCACTGACTAGAGCCGGAATTTGCTCTGATAGCACTGTGGGTGAAAGAAATGGGACACCCTTGCTGCTGCTGGCACATGAAATGTGGGAGCTGTAGTAGCCGTTCGCACAGGTAATGCTGTGGGGCGGAGAGGTGGGGAGGGTGTGGGGCGGGATGGGAGGCAGTAGAGTCCGAAATACGACGGCAAAGATTAAAGTAAACAAATAAATAAATAAAACCACTTACCTTGCGATCATCACATGACCTCTGTACGCAAACATCTCCACTCCTCCCCCATAGCTGTCAGGGTTTCAGACTGCTTATGGTGACATTTCCATGAATTAGTGGAAGTCATGAGTGACATTCAACTGCCAAATGTGTGACACTTAGAGTGACACTTTTTCGAGACTGAAACCAAGCAATGAAGAGCAAGGAAAGCAATATATATTAGAAATTACTCCCTTTTGAGCTTGGAGAAGCTCTAAAAATAAGTTGAAACTACTGTAAAACCCCTAAAATGGAATGTGACTGGCATTTTTATGTGTCTGAAATATAAATGAAATTATAATACGCCTCTGGTTGTCACTATACCTTAATTTAACTGGAAGGGCAGCTTAGTACAGTTTAAGCACATGCTGCAAAGCCTCAAATTGTAATTGTATTTATATAGCGTTTACTACCCCTGACAAGGCGTTGAAGTGCTTTTGGGATGAGTGTAAACACTATTAATATAAAAGGTAGGAATCATAAAGAAGAGCAGTTCGATTAGTCTGCAACTCCTTGCTCATTTTGAAAGTTAGTACCATATTTTTGTGTTCAAATTTTAGTAAAGAGTGAGTCACTCACATGACTAAGCTATCAATCCCAAAGTAGCTGGGGAGTGCGCCTCCCACATTCTTCATCCGGGCTGGGTGGGGGAAGGAGCTCCAGGATGCTGATATTTTTGGAGTGTAAGGCTGTCAGGGATTCAGACTGTAAAATCCTGACCTGAGTCATAGCTGTCCAAATTCTTCACTCAGCTGTGTCTAGCTGGCCAGCACTCCCTGCGCTTTCAACAGCCTTTCACTCAGCCTCCAGCACTTGCCAGTATGGAGAGGAAACACTACCCGTCAACCCCTAGCCACACAGGAGCAGGTTCCAAGTTCCCAAAAACAAAATTAATCAGTTTGACAAAACCCAATGGCGGCTGATGGCTGGTAGTATGGAGAGTGATTGCTCCCTCAGCATCGGTAAACAAATTGAGCCCCTCCCGCATGGGCTGCTTTGACCACCAGCCAGTGGCCACTCAAGGGTTGCATGCAATGTGCCACTTGTCTGGACAGGCACAGCACAGTGTGAGGAAAAAACAATCACAAACACTGGAGATGCCACCTGAAACAATGATCTGCAGGGCATCCCTCTCATGTGTCTCCAAGCAAGGCCAGGTCATTGAAGTACAGATTTGCTTTTTGCCACGCTGCAACAATGTATCTAAGACTCCATGTGATAACTGCTGATCATCATAGCAACACGTGCATCCCCAGGCTGGCAGGCTAAACGCCTCCATTTCCAGCTCGTGTCCGGTCCAGGGTACCGACGAATATAGCAGTGCCTCACGCCCTGAGCTGCGACCAGGTGAGATGAGGAGGGCACCCGTACAATAACGGGTTCTGTTCAATTCCTGTGATATCATAAAAAAAGAATGAAGCCACAGTGAAATGTAGGTTGTATCGTATCCAACCACATTAATTGAGAAACTTATACATATTTTTTCTTCTTTTGTTTGCAGTAGCAATATATTATCTAGGTCCTGAGGAATGCCGAGATCACATTCTGATCGTTAAGGCTGAAACCTGTAGACCTGGTTTTTTTCGGACTAATGCAGTTATTTGGTTTAAGCTGCATATGCACTGTTTTTAGTTTTGACACCAGGATAGATCAGAATAAAGGTGTTTTTCTTCCTGGTAGCTAATTTTAAATCAATTTTCACTCCATCACCGCACGCACTGCAACCATCACCAAAAACATCCATTTTGCTTCATTTCGAGTGGATTTAGTAAATCCTAGCTTAGACCACCTAAAACATCCCTGAGCTCCCCCCCTCCCAGGGAGGGGGTTGTACCCCTTAGTTGCACTAGGTTTTGCAACTAAGAGGAGGTCCCAGATGATGAAGCATGCCTCTTCGGAGGGTGATGGGATTCTGTACTCTATAAAGGACTCCCCCTAGATCTAGGAGGTATTTGAAAACTTTTACTGTTAGTGTTGCTGAGCTTGTTAAGCTGAGTCATAGCCGCGGATTCTCTTTGGTTTATTTCTAAACTGTAATTTGCCAAGGGCAGGCACAGTGGCAGTGCACAGCAAGCACAAAAGCGAATGCGAGGCCTGCTTTTTTATTAATAATTATTCTTGCACAGTGGAGCCCTTTATCATCCTCAAAGTGTCAAGTAACTTGGTAAATGCGTGACTAATGCATTTTAGGAAAGTGTTGTGGACATCAGCACTAATGCGTTAGTCTATCCCCCGATGCGTAGTACTTGTCAGGGCAGCAGGCGAATTGATCGACTCAACAACAAAAACGTTGGCTGAACAGTCACCATCAACAGGCTTTGTTGTGCTGGTCCTGCACTCAGTATCAAGGATACACGTTTAGGCCTATACTTCTTGCCGTTAACTTGTTTGATCCTGGCCATGTTCAAGGCCCAGCAAGGTTTCTGAGCATTCCTAAGTCATGTGAAAGTCTTCCTAACAGGCCTCATATTTGTACAATTCCAACATCTTTCAAATGTCGTACTTTGAATTTCAGATTCTAGAACTAGGAGAACAGGCCATCTCCTCACTACCCCCTAGCCCCCAGATTTTGTTAACTTGTGGTCCTGGCCTAGGGTCACAACTGCAGTTTAAGATGGTTTAACAACTAACAAAAACTTGCAAGGGATCCATGGTCCTCTTAGAAGTTAAGTTTAGTAGAATTGAAGAATATGGACAGCAGGCTTTCCAAATTAGCATTCTTCAAAACAGTTAGTAGCATACAGCTTCCATTCAGATTCATGCATGTTTATAGAACAAGGAAACCTTTGAACTGGAAAAATCCCTTTACAGTGCACATTAACATACAGAATGAAACCTGCAAGGTGCGTTGTAAGAAAGAACATTATTAGTTGAGAGGAGTAGAAGCCCTACTCAAATAATAAACACAATCCTTTTCAGGGTGAACTACAAAACTGACTAAATTAACCTGTGCTTTACCCTCTGGTAGCTTGGCAAAAGCAATCAGGCTTAACTTAAAGTCAATAAGTAAAGTATTTATGCAACACTTAAACAGCAATAAAATAAAAAAACAACAAGAAAATAGCGAGATTGCTTTAAAACAGTGATCAACGATTTTGGAGTATTTCACTGTCAGCACATGTAAAACCTAAATACACCTGTCCTACTTTTTAAATACCATGCACTCTGCCTTCCCTCTGAGCCTTTAGGACCTAGTTTAGGGTGATTTATAAGTATTAAAAAGAAAGGTTTAGGATCAGTAAAAGGTTTATTTTACCAGGTTGAAAGTACAGCTTATAAAGGATGTATGACAGAACCACGTATTCTGTTACAACACTGCCGTTACAAAGCAAGCGCAGTTGCCATACGATTCTTTTACCACAAATATGTCTTTACCGCACATGCCTTTATCATGACAATATAAGTATTTTACAGGTAAGTTTAAAGCCTTTTTATGTATTCATAAAGGGTGTATACTTATCTGTATAATACTTACCTTTCTGTGGTAAAGGCATGCATGGCAAAGGCATATGCTTGGTAAAAATTTAACATCAAATCCCACGGAATTTCTCTCACCACATACGCAGACGACACACAACTGGTGTTGTCCGTATTCGATGATGGCCAAACAGTAGCTTCAAACTTCCAATCTGGTATGAAAGCAATAAGCTCCTGGATGTCATCAAACTGCCTCAAGCTAAATTCTGATAAAACAGAAGTGATGACATTCGGGAGACTACAACCTATCTGGTCTCCACAATGGTGGCCCCAACAAATGGGACAACCTCCAGAACCAGTAGTCAAGGTACGAAATCTCGGGGTTATCTTTGACAACAAATTGTCCTTCCAGCAGCATGCAAATTCAGTGGTTTCATCCTCCTTCCACACCTTAAAAAAGATAAAAAAACTCATTCCGTACTTACCATCTTCTGCAGGCAAAACTTTAGTCAGTACGTTAGTCTTTTCTAAAACGGACTATTGTAATGCCTTGCTTCTAAATGCACAACAAAAGGTCCTCAACAAACTACAGACTGTACAGAATGCAGCAGCCAGGACCCTGCTACCCATTCCCAAATTTGCATCTGTCTCCCCCTACATCCAACAGCTACATTGGCTGCCGGTGAGGAGCCGCATCAAATTTAAAGCCTTGTGCATAGCTTATAAAGCGATCCACAATCATGGCCCCCTATTCCTAAAACAAGCCTTTCATCCGCCCGAACAGCGAAGAATACTGCGTTCATCCTCAGCCCATCTGCTAACAGTCCCCCGCACAAGAAGGGCTAACTGGGGAGACAAACGCTTCACCGTTGCCACAGCTAGACTGTGGAACACTCTCCCTCTCCACATCAAATGTGCACCAACTCTGCTTAATTTCAGAAAAAAACTGAAAACATGGTTGTTCCAAGCCTAAACCCCCTTCTCCGACAGAGAGTTCTGTGACAACAGTGCCGAGACACCCTCGGGTCTTTGTGCGCTCTAAAAATCGCCATAAATAAATAAATAAACAGGTAGGTACAAACCCTTATGTGTATATATATACACACACACATGCATAAATATATATGAATGTACTTGTGTATGTATATATACATTTAAAACCAATACCCGCCCTAAGCCCTAAAATTACCTTTGTCACCCAAAACCCAGACCCACCCGCACCCTAAAAATACCCTAGGCACAAGAAAATAGTAAAACAAATGCACAAAACAAGAATAGGGGGCACAGTAGAAATAGCCTGCGGATCCCAACGCGAAAATAATAAAAAAACGAAGCGCAGCCTCCCACGCTTCATTATTATTTAGCCCCCGGGTGAGCCAAGTCCCAGGGCAGTGAAAAATTGAAATTGCGGTGGCCCAGGCAGGCCCCCGCAGACCGCCACCCCTCGGGGCTTTCATTAAATATTTGCGGGGGGCTCATGGCCCACCGCAGCCCCGGGGACCACCACCCCCGGGGCTTTTATTAATTATTTAGTGGGGGCACTAGTTCCCCCGCTGCCCCGGGGACCGCCACCCCCGGGGCTTTTTAAAAAGAAATAATAGACCTGTGTGGGGGGGGGGTGGGGGGTGGCTCGAGCAATGCACTGCTTATGACCTCACATATTACATCACTTATGATGTGGTCAGTGACTTCACTGATTACATGAATAATGACATCACTGATGACATCATCCAGCGATTGTGAGTGTTTTCTAAACGTTTCTGTGTTAAACATATATACTAAGGTATCACAAAAGGTAAATTAGTTTACTTTGTGTACTAGTAATGACTGATTCTATTTTAAAACATAGAGTATGTATGTGTCTGTGTAACTGTGTATCTCTGTGCGCGAGTGTGTGGGTGTGTGACTGTATGGCTGAATAAGTAGGTGGGCGAGTAGCTGTTTGGATGAGTAAGTGGCTATCTGAGTCTATGTATGGGTAAGTGAGTGGGTATGTGAGAAATTGCATAGATGAGTGAGTGGTTGTGTGAGTTTTTGTATTAGTGAGCGAGTGGTTGTGTCAGCGGCTATTTGTGTAAGCGAGTGGCTATATGGGTGAGTAAATGAGTGTAAGTGGCTGTAAAAGGTGAATGAGAGGGTGTATGAGTGGCTTCACAGGTGAGTGAGCAGGTACATGAGTGTCTGTATAAATGAGTGTGAGGGTATATCAGTGGCTGTATGGGTACGTGAATGGGTGTGTAAGTAGGTGTATGGGTGTGTGAGTGCCTGTTTGGGTAAATGAGTGTGAGAGAGGCTCTATGGACAACAGATTGGACTGTCACGCTACCGCTGCCGTTTTAGATTTACTGCTGCACGTTTTTTAACACTGCCCGAGCACTATGCTCCTTTTAAAAATTTGGACCTATTGTATTGTGAATTTGTTCATTTTATCCTCCTCATTCCCCCCATGCCCGCATTGCTTGCACATTAAATTGATATTACACGACTCACCATTTGGGTGAATTTCGCGCCGCCTTACTCCCGACCGCAATCTTGTGTGTGGGTTTGAGACGCTCCCAAGACGCCTCTGGGGTTAGCGCTCTAGTCTTGACGTGTGTTCTTTGGTAAACTCTATTTAGGGGACTAGTTGGTTTGCGTGGGGACAACAGATTGGACTGTCACGCTACCGCTGCCGTTTTAGATTTACTGCTGCACGTTTTTTTAACACTGCCAGAGCACTTTGCTCCTTTTAAAAATTTGGACCTATTGTACTGTGAATTTGTTAATTTTATCCTCCTCATTCCCCTCATGCCCGCATTGCTACCACATTAAATTGATATTACACGACTCACCATTTGGGTGAATTTCGCGCCGCCTTACTCCTGACCGCCATCTTGTGTGTGGGTTTGAGACGCTCCCAAGACGCCTCTGGGATTAGCGCTCTAGTCTTGACGTGTGCTCTTTGCCACATACTATTTAGGGGACTAGAATGCGAGCACGCAGCGTCGCGCCGGAGGAGCGCCAGAGGAAAGCCCGTCTGCACTCCTCCGTGCCAGGACGGGCCCAGGGGCCAGCTCCCCTCGTCTGCCTCTTATGTACACCATGGACACCCTTCGGGCTCTACGGACAGGTATTACGGGGCTAGACACTTTAAGATTAGCTAAGCTGCAGGAAGAAACTTTGTTGCAGGGAGAAGGCGAACCTCCACGACTCACGTGCCCGCCATACCCCTCGAAGTCCCGAGGGCTAAAAATTGCGATGCTCAACACGCGCTCCTTGCAAAAACACCACTTAGAGGTTTTTACACTCCTCGCTGCTGGCGAGATTGATATTCTTGCCCTTACAGAGACCTGGCTAGGTACCTCATCTATGCCGGATATACTGGCGGCACTGCCTCCGGACTTTGGTGCGCTATGGTATAATCGCCCCAATGACTGTAGAGGGGGGGGTTGCCATTTTATTTAACAAAAGTCTCAAGGTGACACAGGTCGTGGCTGAAAATTGTGACTGTGCAGAGCTCCTAGGGATAAAAATCTCACTTAAAACCTCTTGTATCATGCTGTTGGCTGTGTACCGTCCACTACAGAGCTCGCCAGATTTCAATGATACCTTTCTGGAGCTCTTGGTGGATTTGGCCTCTAGATATAAATCCCTGATGGTGGTAGGGGATTTTAACTACCACTGGGATAAGGTACCTAGAGACCCCACAGTGGGAGAGTTCGGAATTAATCTTTCCTCACTTAACTTACAGCAACTAGTAGTAGGACCAACGCATGAGAAGGGCCAGACACTAGACTTAATTTGGTCCTCCATTCCCCAGACAGAAATAATTGAGGTCAGCCCCTGCATATGGTCAGACCATTTCCCGATCAAGTGTTGGGTTCCGGGAGACCCCTCACCCGCAGTGTGCAGTCAACTGTGGAGAAAGGTCCGGTCTTGGAAGAAGATAGAGGCAGACTCCTTACTTTCCACGTTGCTTTCCACTTCACTTCCTAAGGTGAGGGAGTCGAATCTAGATTCCGATACTACAGCCTTTATGACCTGGATCCATGCCGCTCTGGACAAATTGGCTCCCGAGCGGCTAGAGAAGACCAGAGCTAAAGGAAAGGGAGCACTGTGATTCGATGCCTCACTTAGAGAAAAAAAACAAGCCCTTCGTAAGGTGGAAAGAAGGTGGAGACTTAACTATAGTCCTGCGGAGTCAGAAACTTATAAAAAGTCTCTCTCAAAATACATGGCGGAGATTCTGGTGAGGAAGTCAGCCTTCTATGAGAATAGGATTAGAGGAGCCACGAATAAACAAAGGGAGACCTTTGCAATTTTAAGGGAATTAACGCAGCTGGATGGGAGGATTCCTGCTAGCGACCAACCTGACTGCGATACCTTTCAAAGGTTCTTTCTTCAGAAAGTACAGGACATTATCAGGGACATCACGGAGATCTCAGCTGATCCTCTGCTGTCACCTTGTCCTGCTAGTCAGGAGTTGATAGGGACACTGAATAATTTCCCTTGTATTAACGAGGAGAGCCTGGCTGTGCTCGTCGGCCAAGTCAAGTCAGGGTCCAGTACGGACCCATGCCCCCCGAGGATCTTTAAAATGGCCCTGCCCGGTATTCAAACTCAGTTGCTGAGCCTACTGAATGATTCATTAGAGGTGGGCTATCTCCCAGGCCAGCTGAAGGAAGCCAGGGTCTCTCCACTCCTAAAGAAAGCAGGTACAGACACCAAGGCTTTAAAGAACTACAGGCCTATCTCACAACTGCCATTCCTGGTCAAAATCCTGGAAAAGCATGTTTTGAACACACTGGCTAGCTACCTGGAGGAACATGGTTTACTCCATGCCAGGCATGCGGGCTTTTGGCCCCAACACAGCACAGAGCTAGTAATGGCCGCTGTCACTGATGAGCTGAGAATCAGGGCAGACAATAAACAGCCTTGTGCCCTGATTCTATTGGACTTGTCAGCGGCTTTCGATACGGTCAGCCATACCATCTTACTGGACCGTATCGCAAAGTTGGGAATTACAGGACAAGCGCTCAAGTGGCTTGAATCTTTTTGGACGGGTCGAACCCAGAGGGTGCAATTTAGAGACCAGCTATCTGAGGCAAGTGATTTGACCTGGGGTGTACCCCAGGGGTCCGCTCTTTCCCCTTTGCTCTTCAATATCTACCTACAACCCTTGGTGGAGGAGTTAATGCATAGGAATTGTCAAACCTTTAACTACGCTGACGATACCCAGCGGTTGGTCCAGCTGGAAGATTCAAGGGAAGCACAGGAATCGGTAAGGAATCTGCTCCGATTCACTGTAAACTGGAGGACCAATAACCTTCTGAAAGTAAACGCTGAAAAAATAGAGGTATTGGTCATCACAAATCAAGTTAATTCCTGGTGCGACCAGTTTTGGCCTCCAGAACTTGGTACAACACCTATTCCTGGTAGGGTGGTCAAAAGCCTGGGACTAAAGATTGATGTAGACCTTTCCATGGCCCCTCAAGTCTCGGCGGTGGTGGGGTCGTGCACGGGGGTGCTGAGGCAACTGCGTAAGTTAGTACCCATTCTATCAGCCCCCACTCTGCAGTCCATTGTGTCCACCACAGTCATCGAGGCTAGACTATGGCAATGCTTTATATATTGGCTTGCCGCAGAAGTTGCTGAGGAAACTACAGGTTGTGCAGAATGACGCTGCCAGGTTGATCTATTCCCTACCTAGGAATTCGCACGTAACCCCACTCCTTCGGAAGTTACACTGGCTACCTATCAAGCTTAGAGTGCAGTTCAAGTGTCTTTGCATGGCTCATAAGGCAATTTTCGGCAAAGCCCCAGAATACATTAAATAGCGCCTGAGGAAGTACATTCCAGGCAGAACCTTGCGTTCGGGTACGGCCTCCAATCTCATTCAACCTAGATTTCAGCTAAAATCTAAAGGGGGCAGAGCTTTATCCGCACTTCTTCCACAATTGTGGAATGAGCTACCGGTTAGCTTGAAGGTAGACCCGCAGTTATTGTCCTTCAGGAAGAACTTGAAGACTCATCTGTTTAAAAAGACAACATCTCCGTCCCAAGTAGAGCGGTCGGCGGAGTGATCTAGGAGACAGCAGGTTATGTTCCTTTCCGTGTGAGCGCTTAGAGACCGGAGGTGATAGGCGCTTTACAAATATACTTTAACATAACATAACATAACATGGGAGACTATGTGGTTTTCTCAGTGATTGTTTAGGTGACTGAGTACATGTGTTAGTATCTGTATGAGTATGTGGGTGAGTGAGTGAGAGAGTGACTGAGTGAGTGTGGATATCTGTACGGGTGAGTGACTGGTTGTGGGAGTGCCTGTACAAGTGAGTGAGTGTGTGGGTGTGTGTGGCTCTATGTATGAATGAGTGGGTACATGATTATTTGTATGGGTTGATAATTGGGTATGTGAGTGGGTGTAAGAGATGTTGCATGGGGTGTGTGTGTGGGTGTGTGAGTGGTTCTGTGGATGATATCATCAGTGATGTCACTGACCATGTCATGAGTCATGTGATATATGTGCTCATAAGCAGTGCATTGCAGGGGCGTAAGTTATTGTTAGCTCAAGTAACTATAACTGCTGAATTTCTATGGTTTTGTAAAAGTGAAATCTGAGACGAACTATAACGTCCCTGTAACCTATGTTTTTTTCCAGTGGATTCCTAAGGTTTTTAAGTTATATTTCCTAACTAAAACGTCACTGTAACCTTTGCTTTTTTCAGTGAATTTCAATGTTTTTTTAAAGTTATTTCCTAACTGTAACCTTTGAGAGAGAGTGTGTGGGTGATTGCATAAGTGTCTCACTGGGGGTATGACTGAGTGCGCTTGTGTCTCACTGGGTGTGTGAGTGGGTGTGTGAGTGTCTGAGTCGTTCTGTGAGAGGATGTTTGAGTGCTTCAGAAGGTTCTGCTCACTTAAAACCTTTATTTTGCCTCTTTCAGATAGGTCTGGGTGCAGCTCATGCAGTTTCACTCTGTGAAATTCCGCAGAGTTACCAAAAAACTCTTCCAAATTCAGCAGAGTTTCGTGACTGGGTCGAGTATTGTTCCGCCACCACTATTAAGTCCCCTTGGATGCTGAGAGTGGTTAGGGGCTAAGAAACCCACCTGTTACTAACAGTAAGTCCGCCACAGCTGGATTGCTGAGATCTTGTTGGATGCCCGCCCCCTTTCTTAACCACTCTGCAAAAGCACCTCCTGGGGAACTACTGGTTGGGGGATGAAGTCACCTTGGCTGCCGAGGGTCCTTGGGGGCCAAGAACCCCTAATTTTGTCACCAGTAAGTCTCCCACAGCAGGATTTCTGAGACCTCGGAGGCCCGTTCCCTTTCTCAACTACTCTGCAAATGCGCCTCCTGGCACACTACTGGTTGGGGGATAAAGTCCTCTTGGCTGCTGAGGATACTTCGGGTCAAGAGCCCCTATTGTTGCCACCAGTAAGACCCCCACAACGGGATTGTTTGACCTCGTCAGAGGCCCCGCCCCCTTTCTCACCTACTCTGCAAACACCCCTCCTGGGTCACTACTGATTGAGGAATGAAGTCCCCTGCGCTGCTGAGGGTTGTTGGGGGGGGCCTCTTTCTGCTTGTTTCGGATCTCTATTTTGCCTCTTTCTTCTCGTTTCTGAACTTTATTTTGCCTCTTTCCGCTCATTTTTTATCTCTATTTTGCCTCTTTCTGCTCATTTCTAGTCCCAATTTTGTCTTTTTTTAACCTTTATTTTGCCTTTCTGCTCATTTATGCCCTTTACTTTGGCTCTTTCTGATCTCATTTTGCTCTTTCTGACCTTTATTTTGACTCTAGCTGCCGGTTTCTGTCCTTCATTTTGCCTCATTTTTCTCGTTTCTAACCTATATTCTGCCTATTGCTACTCGTTTCGGACCACTATTCTGCCTTTCTGCTTGTTTCTGACCTCTATTCTGGATCTTTCTGCAAGTTTCTCACCTTTGTTTTGCCTCTTTCTGCTCATTGCTGTCTTTTATTCTGCCTTGATCTGCTTGTTGCCTTTAGCTGCTTGTTTCTCACCTTTATTCTGTCTCTTTCTGCTCTTTTCTCACCTTTATTTTGCTTCTTTCGGCTCATTTCTGACCTCTCTGCCTCTTTCTGCTTGTTTTCCACCATTATTTTGCCTCTTTATGCTCATTGCTGAGCTTTATTCTGCCTCTTTCTGCTCCGTTCGGACCTTTATTATGCCTCTTTCTGCTTGTTTGTGACCTTTATTCGGCATCTTTCTCCTCATTTCAGACCTTTATCTGTCCTCTTTTCCTTCCGGGACCGCAGTGGGAGCCTCAAGACCCCCGCAGTCCCAGCCAGCTCTGCTTCCTCCTGGAGCCAGCATTGCTCTCACAGACAGGAAGCTGCATGTTTAGCATGTTTAATCTGTTTCCTGCGGGGGAAGGGAAACAGACATAAACTCCTCTATCAGCAAGCGGGAGCGGTTTCACAGCTCTCGCATGTTGAGAGCAGAGTTCCTGTTTGTTCTGACTTGGTGAGAGCTGTCAAAGCTCCAGCCAGGTCAGAGCAAACAGCTATGTCCCTGGGGTCGGCACCCCAGGATATAGCAGGAGCAGGCTCCGGGGGGTAGTGGTCCCCAGGGCCATTATTGGCTCCAGGAGAGGGCTGGGTGACCCCCACTCCTTTGTTCTGCATGGGCTGATCCTGGGGGAGGTGGTAGTCCCTGGGGCCACATATGGCCCGGGAAGAAGTCTGCCCAGCCCCCCTCCCAATTTTTAAGTGATTTGGCCACAGGCCAGTGGTGGTCCCCAGGACGTGGGTGATCGCCCTCTTTTATTTTATGTCCCCTCCTTTTTTTTTTAAATGGCCTCAGGGCCTGGCCAACATGGGGGCTCATTTCAAAACAAGCGTGGGAGATCACACTTTTTAAAATTTTGCTGCAAATCCACAGATCCACTTCCAAATTCACAGCAGAATTGAAAAAAAATATTTAATTCCGAGTAGGCCTGGGCAGTGAGCTCTGCTCTATTCGTGGAGTTTTCGGCACTCCACGCTACGCGGAGCTCGCGGAGTGCAGAAAACTCCACTTCGTGTAGTGCAGCGGAATTTTTTCCCCGCTCGCGAACAGTAAGTTCACAAGCGCAAGCTGCCTCTCAGGCAGAATCTCTACCTGAGCGGCAGGAATACCAGCACAAACTGCAGTTTGCACTACACATCACCACTAGCGGAACTCCGCTGACTTTTTTGTAACTTCGCAGAGTTCGGCGTAGCAAAACTCTGCGATCTACGCCTAGGCTTGCTCTCTGGGACCCCACCACCATATCTAGGGTGTCAGGGTATTCCTACCCTGCCTCCTTACGACACACTTGGCGGCCCACAACTTACTGGACTCTTCTCAGCATGGCTTTAGTGCCCAGCACTCCACATAGTCTGCACTCCTAATGGCAACTGAAAAGGTGCGGGCTATGGTAGACGGGGGAGGTCGTGCAGTCTTGGTGATGTTAGATCTCTCGGCTGCCTTCGACACCGTCAATCATAAGGTGTTGCTTCGAAGGCTTCAGGAGTTTGGCGTACAGGGAAGGGCATTGGCCCTACTAGCCTCCTTTTTGGAGGGTAGAGACCATAGCCTGTCCTGGGATGGTCTACAGTCGGACCCTTTCCACCTACCATGCGGGGTGCCACAGGGCTCCTCTTTATCACCAACACTCTTTAACATCTATGTGGCCCCTCTGGCCAAGCTCATCAAGGCACATGGCTTTGCTATAATCTCCTACGCTGATGACTCACAGCTTATAGTCTCTGCTGGGCAAGAATCAAATGACTCAGCTACTAAGTTTCATAGCTGTATGTCAGAAATTATGGAATGGATGCGAGAGAATTCCTCAAAATCAACACAGAGAAAACCGAGATAATTGAATTTGGCCCGGGAAAGCCCGCATGGAATAGCTCCTGGTGGCCGGCCGAGGCAGGCGAATGTCCTATCCCTGTACGCAAGGTCAGAAATCTGGGAGTGGTGTTCCATGACCAGCTCAATTTCTCGGCACATGTCAGCAATCTCGCCTCTTCCTGCTCGTATCTAATTAGGATACTGCGGAAGATTTTCCCTTTCATCAACCCTGACCTCCGCAAGAATGTGGTGGTGGCCTTAGTGGACTAAAATGGACTACTGCAATGCACTTCTCCTGGGACTGAATAAGTCCCTGCTGAAGAGACTGCAGGTTCTGCAGAATGCAGCAGCCAGACTTCTGCTGGATGTACCTAGAGACCAGTCTGTTGCTGAGAGAATTAAGGCATTGCACTGGCTCCCTGTCCAACAGCGGATAGAGTTCAAGGCGCTATGCCTAGTTCATAAGGCAGTGTTTGGGGGGGGGAGCTAAGGAAGTGGAGAAGCTCTTTACTCCTTACCGCCCGGGTCGGACACTCAGATCTTCCACCCAAAGTCTGCTTAAACTTAACCGTGTGAAAAAAGCTAGATGGGGAGGTAGAGCATTTTCGTATCAGGCGGTTAGCCGATGGAATGATCTCCCAGGCTTTGTTAAACGTACTGACAGTCATCAAGTTTTTAGAAAATTGATAAAAACATGTCTTTTTGAGGTCACCCACTCTTAGTGGAGTAATCTCTTTCTATGGACCAGCGCCAAGACGACTCGGCATTTGTTCGCGCTTTACAAGTGACTATCCTATCCTATCCTATCCTATCCTATCCTATTTTAAATGTTTTTGTAGGACTCAGCTTAAGCCGAGTCCCAAGATGGCTGCCAGCACCCCCTCGTTGAAGTGTTCACAGCTAATCGGATTACAGCATGGCAACTGACGAATCCGCGTGCCTATATATATATAATTTTTTTTACTTTTAATATCTCTAAATCTACTGACCGATTTACACTAATTCACAAAAAGTGTGATCTCCTGAACAAAATCTACCTTTCTGCCAAATTTGGTGCCATTCCGTTCAGCAGTTCAGGCTGTAGTTGTGGTCAAAACCCTTATTTGAAAATCCATGGGGAAAACGCATTTTGGGAAACTTTCAACACACCAGCTGAACAGACTAAAGTATACGTTTTGAGAATGTCGTGAATGTTATTATTGCTGTTTCCCCTTAAAACTGCGCTACAGATTGCAATGGTAGGTCTGAGACATGTTTTAAAAGGCTATTTTAGTGGGTGAGAGTGTGGCAGCCCACAGGTAGCATTTACTTTACAGGCCCTGGGTACATGTAGTACCATATACGAGGGACGTACAAGTAAATAAAAGTAGCAATCAGGTGTTTCCCAATCTTACCATGTTTAAAGGAGGTAGCGCAAGCACTTTGTCTCTGGTTAGTATGGAAAAGTGCAGTGTCCTAAAAGCCAAAACAAAACGAGTTCAGTAAATGAAGGCAAACATCTGGGGTGACCCTGTAGAGAGCCAGGTCCAACATGTATGCCAGCCTGAAGAGAGTAAACACAGTAAACAATGCATGGGTTTATCCTATGACCACTTTTGTGTGCTGGACAGTGTTTCAGCATCAGTGTACTGATTTGTAGCACTTCCTCTGCCCTAGAATAAAGGCCAGGTTTGTGGTTGTTTGTTGCATTTTGGTGCTCTATTCTGACCATTTAAAGGCGTAGAAAAGCAGTAGCTTGTGATGTATTTAAGGCAGTCTTATAACTGGGTGTGCTAGTGGTGGCCAATTTTCTCCTGTTTTTTCTGGTTGACTTACAAAGCACCTGAAAGTGTTCTTGTCATTGAGAGGTTTCCTACAAGTATGTGAAGTAGAAGGAGAAAGGCTTATATTGCTGTTGCAGCTTGTATTTTTCTACCACACCTAATCCCCAGTTGGTCACTCACTGTAGGTATTTTAAATGTATTAGGCGCTGGTTAAAACTTGGTTACACATCTTTGTGGCTTATTTGTGTTAGTGCTTCAACTGGGAGTAAAGATCCATTTACGTTACTGAAAGAATTGATTAGAGATGACACATCTGATTTAGTTTCCACAATTGTACACTTACTAATCTTTACCCAGGTGTTTAGCATACAGTTAAAAACAAGCACTGGCAACACCGTTCACTCTCGAGTGTTGACAAAAGCCATTCATCTCAAAATGAACTGCTTCAGTGCAAAACAATAAAAACAATTGCTTGGTGCCTGCAAAGCATGGATGAGATAAATAATTTAATGTGTGATGACAGCGAACGTTTCATAAATGAACATACCCCTATGCCTTCCAGGTGGAGTTAGAGGATATATTCAAACAGCCAACAGAAGGAGGGTCTGATTAAGGTATTCTTGTTAACGGTCTAAAATGTAATGGCCAATGACTCAACCCAGTGGCTGAAGGTTCCTGAGCCAAAGACGCCAATGGCTGAAGGAGACGTAACCAAATCCACTTACAGAATGTATAGAACGCAATATGTTCACCATGAATGGTGCAACAACCATGACAGCTCAAACCTAATAACGAGCTCAGCAGCACTATAAATTTGTCTAGTTCACATTATGGCACTTTAGGTACCGAAAAGATACCAAATACACATCAAACACTACGCCCAATAACATGATTGTTGCGAATAACTTAATGAACTCAGAATGTTGCAGTCCACTGGTCTCCATCTTAGGTCCAGGATGTCTGGAACCGTGCCAGATCTTCAGTTAAACCATTCTGCATTAAATAAAGATCTCCATTTTGGTTCTTCTAAATGTCTAGCATGGATCTATACCTTCCCGACCCATGCTCATGAGGCACATAATCCTCAAAAGATGCTAATCTAGAACGACTGCTCATGGATTGAAGAATCTGTTGAAGCACTGGTATATGTAGAAATTCAATCAACAATAATGCGAGGAACAAATTCATGATATCCCTGAAAATGCATTCTGGCTCAAAGTGCAGATAGGAAGTCGAGGACAACAAATGTATACCTGCAAAAGAAACTGCACAGTTCAAAGCTTATGTTTACACAAAACAGAACAATTATCCATAGTACCATTCACGAAGAGCAATAGTGTTAAATCCATAGCCGTCAACAAAATGTGAAAAAGATATCCTCGATTGGCTTAATTTATAAATTTTCAACTGGCCAAAAGCACACATGGGATTGCTGACACCACACTGTCAAAAATTCTTGCTTCCAGCTAATCTGAATTGTAGACCTCATCAAGTGAGTGTACAAAATGACCACATCGCCTCCTCTTGAAATCCAAAATCATCATCAACACAAGCTCATCCTGAAAGCCATCAAGACAGGCACCATGCCTATCCGGCTCACAAGCTCATCTAGGCTAGCTCTCGGACACCCACAGTGAGATAATCATCAGAATGGAGTAGAAGAAGTGCAACAACCAAAACACAAAAAGGGAACAAGACCGCTCCATCTATCACCCAGTATGTTCAGCATTCCTGCATCCATCAGGACCGCCACTGACCCTCTTCAGTTAAGGGAAGGGCTGAAGACACATCTCTTTAAAGAACAGTACATCGCAACACTACAAATAGTCCACCTGCCGTCTAATAGAAGATGGGGAGAGGATTTGGCCTAATGCAGTGGTGGAATCTCTGCAATGGGGGAGGAGCGTCGCCTCACTGCTTAGCTCAGTGCCAGCAAATGTAAAATAAAACAGTTTTCTTGCATCATTTTATTGTGCATTTGCCGACTCTTAGCCAGCGATTTTGAGAGGGGCAGGGAAGGAGGAGTGCTATGTGCACACCACTCCCTAAGTGCACATATGTTGTTTTAGCCGGCAATCTCAGGCCAACCAAAACACACATGTGCATTTAGGTTTTGTCCAGCCCAGCTGCATTCAGCAGCAGGGCTGGAGACGCCCCACAGACTCCCTGGTCTGAGCAGGGCATCTCTCCTGCCTGCTCAGACCAATCCCTGCACTGCTCTGCAGCACGTGGATTGGATGGGAGTCTGGGTCCCACAGGCTGCTGGGACCCAAGAGGAGAGGCAGCTGACACGACGCAACGCCCAAGGTGGCCGGTGGCAAAAGGTACTTTTTTTTTAAAAATAATGTATTTCTAAACCCCCCCCCACCTCCACGTGACCCCTCCTGCCCCACCAACCTTTCTTTATGGCAGCTGCCGCTCGCCCAACGACCAGGGCGGTCAACCTCAAAGGTGGGAACCAGGTCTAGTCTCAGCAGGGATGCTCAACATCCTGTGATTCTGGACAAATCACTTAATCTCCCCGTACCTAACAAAAAGAATGTGTTTGTCTGTAATACAACTGGTGCTCATGTAAAGCGCTCTGATACCTTCAGGTCAAGTTTATGCTATGTAAAACTCCACAAAAAGAACCAAGAACCCCACACTTAGATTCCCTGCCCGATTATTACCTCTGCCGTCCACCTTGTACTGCAAAGCGCTATATTCGGGATACACAATTCCGAATACATTCTTATGGTATGATGTGAAAATGTCAATAATATATCTCTGCCTTCTTCCACTGTTTATCCATTTTAGGTACTTCACAAAAGACAGTAAATCCTTTGAATCATAATGAGCCCAAATAACTTACTGGTAAGGTTAGTGTGTAGTTCCGAATTTTATGGGATTCACAAAGGATCCCAGAATTAGCCTTAGAAATCTATGGCAGATGAAGATTTTCATAAGGAAAATTGGTGAAATGTACTTTTGCAGATTTTCCACTGGGCGTCGAATGCAGAAGCGTCTCTCAGACTGGCATAGTTTCCTCACCTCCAAGCTAACTTCACGATCGTAACATTTGACACAGCCTGTATTTTGATTTTTGTGCACCTAAATACCACTCATCCATTCAACTTTTATTGTTGCTCTAAGTGACATCTCAAGCACATGGGCGTCCGTGGGGGGGGGGGGGCAAGGAGGGGCACTTGCCCCCCCCCCCTAGAGCGCCCCTCTTTGGGCCCTGTGGGCCGCGGACCCCCAGGGGTCCGTGACACATTCCCAGGGGGTCCGCGAACTGGATCGTATTATATTGAAGCGCCCATGCACTACTACGGCTACAAGTACTGAATGACAGCGCAGGCCAGGGCGGCAGGACCCAAAAAAATCCGGCCAATCACCATTTCAGCTTTGGGGTGGAAGTTGAAGGGTGATTGGCTTATTATTTTATAGGCGCGCACGCTCGCGCACGTTCGCACGCAGTGCGTCTTCCCTCGCGTTTGCGGCCAGCCCAGGAGCATTTTGCCGCCCAACACCCTGTCTCCGCTTTCGGCTAAGAACATAGCATTCCGGCATCTCGGACCACTCGAGGTCGGAGCACGTGAGTGTTTATTTTTTAATTAAATTTACAGCTAGTGGGCAAGGGCAAGGCCAGGGGAATTCGGACGCCGTGTTTATTGAGGCCGGGTCATGGTGTACTTACTTACCCATACATGCCACCATTTCATGAGAGCAAAGTGGGAGATTCTGTAAAAAAAAATCGGGAGAATGGGGCCTTGAATCGGGTTACTGTCATGTATGGGCCTTGGAAGTGTGTTGCTGCAGGATCGGACATTTAAAAAGCAAATGCACGTGTTTTTCTTACCTGTTAGAAGCATGGAGCGCCAGGGCCGGCTTTAGGGCGGTGCGACCGGTGCCACCTTCCTGGGGGCGCCGTGCTTGAACGTTACGCTTTTGAAGCACCTGCTGCCCGCAGCGTTTCTTTCCCCCGGCAATTACCAGGCTCACATAAGTGTCACAATAACTCCTGTGATTAATTATCGTCTGAGAGAGATCAGCATTTTGCATAGTTGAGGTTTTGACTTATGTGAAGTTAGTGCAGAGGGTTAATATGCCTTCTGCAAAGAACGTGTGTACCAAGTGATTACAGAGTGCGTATGTACAGATCAGCAGGTTACTGCTTTCAAAAGAAACCTCCTTTTGTTACTTGCAATTTATAACTTAAAGAAGCATGGAGCGCCAGGGCCCGCTTTAGGGCGGTGCGACCGGTGCCACCTTCCTGGGGGCGCCGTGCTTGAACGTTTATTACCCTTTTGAAGCACCTGCTGCAGCGTTTCTTTCCCCCGGCAATTACCAGGCTCACATAAATGTCACAATAACTCCTGTGATTAATTATCGTCCGAGAGAGATCAGCATTTTGCATAGTTGAGGTTTTAACTTATGTGAAGTTAGTGCAGAGGGTTAATATGCCTTCTGCAAAGAACGTGTACCAAGTGATTACAGAGTGCGTTTGCGTATGTACAGATCAGCAGGTTACTGCTTTCAAAAGAAACCTCCTTTTGTTACTTGCAATTTATAACTTAAAGTCCTAATATAGAATAGTGAGCTATTAACTTTCATCCCAGAACTGCATACACATTGCAAATAATACATATTAGAACATTGATTAATGTTGCAAAAAGGATTAATTTGGCTAGAAATCGATTCTTATTATTAAAGAGAACTCCCAACTATGCAGTTTCTTTTTCGACTCTGAGTTTGGGCTTCTCCACACCAAGCACTCTTAAACTATACTGCCTACCAGTATGGATCACACGTGACTCCTACACTTTTAGTCTTTTGGCTTATGTAACATTTCAGAGGACTCCATTGTGATGGCTTTGGGTTGACAAAGAAGCCGTCAATCAATAGACCTCACTGTAAGTGCGCAACGAGAGGAATAATTTACAAGTTTTTATATTTTCCAAAGCGAATACATCTTAAACAATACTTATGAAATAAAGAAAAAAAAAATCAGCACATATCATACCAGCTCTCTCTTGTTTGAAAGTGTATGGCTCCATAGTGAGCGCTTTCTAGTCATTGTCAGGTGTTTTACTTTTGGCAAACTTAATCAGAATTCCGCAAACAGCACTTTTAGAATGTTTTAGCACCCCCAGGCAGCTGTTGGAGTGCATCTACCCAGAACCTGACTGCTCAGCAGGAAGTAATGGCAGGCTGAACATACATTTCTTATAACAAATTCGTCAGATATGCTTATGTTCCGAATTAGTGCTATATTAGGGTTCAGCGTGGTGATGAGTTTTGGTGTGCCAGGGGTAATTTTAGGGTTCAGGGCGAGAATGGGTTTTGGGGTGCCAGGGGTAATTTTAGGGTTCATGGTGGTAATGAGTTTTGGGATGCCAGGGGGTAATTTTAGGGTTTAGGGAATGTATGAGTTTTAAGGGGCCAGGGGCCATCTACAACTCACTGTATTCAATACAGCCAGCCTGGTTTTATAAAGCACCTATATTTTGCTTCTCAAAATCAAATGGTGATTATTGTGAATTGAATGGCATCACTGTAAATACTTCATGTCCTTTGCCACACATTTCTGTACTATTGGAACAAGTTTGTTTGGCTACGGTGTTTGCAAAATATGATTTTAGGGGGGCACACAGCTTAGTTCCCAATAAAGCAGGAGACAAATGGAAGACCGCTCTTAATACTAGATATGCACATTCAGAGTATTTGTTTATGCCATTTCGTCTTTGTAATGCTCCAGCTGAATTTCAACACCGTGTAGATGGTATTTTTTTGGGTATCATGTGTGTATGAATAATGTGGTATATTCAATAGCGGTGACATAAAAACAGATTAGAAATTGCAAATCAGACAATAGCAACTTGATCCTTCCATTAATATTTTGCATCAGGTTTCTAAATCCTTTGCATGCCTGTGCTTTTTCACTTTTGGCCAAGAGCCGCTCCTGTCGGCAGCTGAGCTATGCTTTTTTCTTTGCCAACCGCTAGAAGATGTGAATGATATCTTCCAAAGTCCACAAAAGAAAGAGATGGCTGTGGCACAACAACCCTATGATGTATGAGATCATATGCAGCCTGCTTCCTGTCCCCCATGGCTCCTTCTGCGCCCCAGTGTTTCTTGTGCCCCACCTGGCACACATCATGTCGGAGGATAGTGATGACGTTAACATTTTGCCCCCCCCCCCCCTGGAAAAATTTCTGCGGATGCCCATGCTCAAGCATGTACAGGGCTAGTGCGTCGTAAGCTGAAGTAATGCAGCCTGTTGAACCGTAATATTGGAGCACCACTTGTCAAACGGGACGTGCAAATATGGCCCTCTAGCTGCATTTTTGCCTGTGGATCCGAAAATCCACTCACTGTTCCTGAGTACACGTGGCTGGCAAAGAAAATCCGAACTTGCGAACAACACATGGTCTGAGCAATGCTGCTGCCTCAGACATAGCAAGACCACGCTCTGAAAAATATCTCAAAACAGAAGATGGTGCAATCCAAATAGTCTAGATCAGTGTTTCCCAAACTGGGGTCCGAGGACCCCCAGGGGTCCGTGGCACATTCCCAGGGGGTCCTCAGCCAGCAATTTTAAAAGCACTGCAAAGTTCTTTGTGAAATTAGCAGTTTTCGAGCAACTATAAAAGTGTCAAGAAAATGCCAGTGATTAATGTACCTGCTTGAGAGAGATGAGAGTTTTGTCCAGTGGCAGCTTTGACTTATCTAATGTGACACAGAGAGCTAATATGCCTACTGCAAAGAACGCTTACAATGCATTTAAAAAAACAGTATTTTATGTGCATAGGTCAATGGGTTACTGATTTTGTCACAGAGATTCATTCGTCACTGTGCAATTCATAAGGGACAATCGTAATCTAGCAGTGTCCTATAAACTGTCCTCAAAGAGCTGCTTGCAAACTGCATGGTAAAAGTTAGCAACATATGTTTATTCCCAGTCTATCATTATCCTGATGCTGCTATGTTCCCACTTCCTGCACATGAACAATTTTGTAATGCTGTTTTGTCACTTCTATGTGTGCTGCCTAATGCAGCACACATGGAAGTTACAAAACGTCATTTTTTATTAAAGATTGTTTATGTGCAGCAAGGGTCACCTTCCTGAACATAAACAATCAAAGGTGTTTTGCTTTTTCCGTTGGAAAAAGCAAAAACGAGGAGAAATAAGGCATTTCTCCTCGTTTCCCGAAGTTAAGACCAGGTTTTTCATGGTCTTAATTTGGGTGCTGTCTCCTATTTAAGCTGACCTTGTAAATAGAGGGCAGCGTCAAAATCAATGGGTGTTGGAGTGAAACGCCCACTGTAACTCCCACTGCCCACCTTTTTCACGCTAAGCATGTGTGATAGGGGGCCTTATTTACAAGGCAGCATTAAGCCACAATAAGTGGCTTAACGCTGCCTTGTAAATAGGGCGAAGCCCCTATTGCTACAGGAACATCGCTAAAAGTGACGTTCCCATGGCGATAGGGACTTGTAAATATGCCCCTGAAATCCTTAGTAATTTGAGTATTTGTTTTGTGTGCACACGTGTTTTTATATATTTTTTTTAACTGTTTTAATGTTTGAAATTTCAATCCTACAAATTGCTTGGGGGTCCCCGGCTTTCAGTGGTGACTCAATGGGGGTCCTCAGGAGTCAAAAGTTTGGGAACCACTGGTCTAGATTTCAGGCACTACTGCTCTACCATCTGGAGTACAGGAGATGAATGTTTACTCATTAATGCATCGATATATTAATTTGGAAAAATTAATTAACAGTGGCATTTTTACCAGGGGAACGAACAGCTGCTGCACAAAGCAAATATTAGCTAGCCCTAGTAATGAAACAGTACCTTCCTTGCAATAAAAATCTGTCACATACGGGGCTGTATTACAGATTGTGTGCTCGAGGCACAATGAGATACAGTCATCACTCTGTGCTGCTTTTTGTGCGGCAATTCTAATTTTATATTTTAGAGCAGTGTTTCCCAAACTGGGGTCCGAGGACCCCCAGGGGTCCGTGGCACATTCCCAGGGGGTCCTCAGCCAGCAATTTTAAAAGCACTGCAAAGTTCTTTGTGAAATTAGCAGTTTTCGAGCAACTATAAAAGTGTCAAGAAAATGCCAGTGATTAATGTACCTGCTTGAGAGAGATGAGAGTTTTGTCCAGTGGCAGCTTTGACTTATCTAATGTGACACAGAGAGCTAATATGCCTACTGCAAAGAACGCTTACAATGCATTTAAAAAAACAGTATTTTATGTGCATAGGTCAATGGGTTACTGATTTTGTCACAGAGATTCATTCGTCACTGTGCAATTCATAAGGGACAATCGTAATCTAGCAGTGTCCTATAAACTGTCCTCAAAGAGCTGCTTGCAAACTGCATGGTAAAAGTTAGCAACATATGTTTATTCCCAGTCTATCATTATCCTGATGCTGCTATGTTCCCACTTCCTGCACATGAACAATTTTGTAATGCTGTTTTGTCACTTCTATGTGTGCTGCCTAATGCAGCACACATGGAAGTTACAAAACGTCATTTTTTATTAAAGATTGTTTATGTGCAGCAAGGGTCACCTTCCTGAACATAAACAATCAAAGGTGTTTTGCTTTTTCCGTTGGAAAAAGCAAAAACGAGGAGAAATAAGGCATTTCTCCTCGTTTCCCGAAGTTAAGACCAGGTTTTTCATGGTCTTAATTTGGGTGCTGTCTCCTATTTAAGCTGACCTTGTAAATAGAGGGCAGCGTCAAAATCAATGGGTGTTGGAGTGAAACGCCCACTGTAACTCCCACTGCCCACCTTTTTCACGCTAAGCATGTGTGATAGGGGGCCTTATTTACAAGGCAGCATTAAGCCACAATAAGTGGCTTAACGCTGCCTTGTAAATAGGGCGAAGCCCCTATTGCTACAGGAACATCGCTAAAAGTGACGTTCCCATGGCGATAGGGACTTGTAAATATGCCCCTGAAATCCTTAGTAATTTGAGTATTTGTTTTGTGTGCACACGTGTTTTTATATATTTTTTTTAACTGTTTTAATGTTTGAAATTTCAATCCTACAAATTGCTTGGGGGTCCCCGGCTTTCAGTGGTGACTCAATGGGGGTCCTCAGGAGTCAAAAGTTTGGGAACCACTGTTTTAGAGGGATATCTTCCGATGGCACACTGACAAGGGGAACTGCCTTTCCATGCCGAGGCGAGGCGGCAGACCTTCCTGGCAAATCTCCAACATGTACACCCCGCTCCATCTCCCAGTGGCATAGCTAGACCTAGTGCTGCCCCTGCTTTTGCCGCATGTAAGGGCGGGGAACGGGGTGCTGGTGATTCCTGCAACGGCCGCAGGTAGGAGGGGGGGCAGACTACCGTCCCTAAATCTTGCGCCCTCCTTACTACTTTATTTAGTTATTTAATGCAGTTTTATATAGCGCACACTTTGCCCAAAGGTGTCAAAGTGCTTTACAATAGAACCAAGTACGTTACATAGGGAGATTGACACACTAAGTTACAAATACAATCAGGGTGATTAAAAAAGTAAAAATAAAATAAGAGGTGGCAAAATTAAGTTAGTACAGGTATTATCTACTGGCGGTCGCCAATAGATAGTTGTAGTTAGGACCGAGTTTCCATAGGAAATCTGAAAATTCTATTTTGAATAACTTTGGCGCCGGTTGACTTATCTTCGTGAAGTTTTCAAAACTAATGGGGCGCTCCACTCAGCTCCTTCCCTGAAAGTCTCGGGGTGATTCGTCAAGCGGGGGCTGAGAAAAAAGGGGGGTCCCAAAATGCGTTTTCCCCTTGCATTTTCCGTAGGACCTTTAGTCGAAGGTACAGCCCGAACGGCTGAACAGAATTACTTGAAATTTGGCAAAGAAGTAGTCCTCAGTTCAGACTGGTGCCTTTTGCTTAAATGGTGTAAATACGTTCAGTAGTTCCTGAGGAAATCAAAAGTAAAATCACATATATATCTGGGCGGAGCCTAACCACACATCTCATCGTGAGATCTGATTGGCTGTCAGCACTTCATCCAAGAAGTGTTGGCAGCCATCTTGGGACCAATATACATGATAGCACCTCATTAAAAGTCATTGCAGTTAATAGAAGGTTTTAAGACTTTAGTTACATTATAAATCATTTGTTGATGGTACCATACTCATTTTAGGAATTGTGGTGTGTTCTAAGGTGATTTTACCATGTGAAAAAGCCTTCTGCTGTGATATCATGAATCATGTTTGAGAGAAAACTATTTTCTCATGCTTTTCCCACAGAGGTTTGGAAGGTGATCTATAAGCTAAACTGAGAGCATATTTTCTGTAAATTCACATTACCTTTCTCAGTCATGTGAGAATGAAGTCTGACATTCTCAGTAAAACATCCAACAAGGGCAGAGACTGTCAGTTGAATTCTTTGTGTTCTACTGCAGCTTCCCAGAGTGTTCTAAAGAACAACTAGAGCGCTAACAGTCCTACTTATGACAAACGTATGGCACATCTGAAGCCATCTTGGTTGGAATAAAGTGGTAACTCTTAAAACATTTAATTTACAAAGGAACAAAATGAGGGGGTTCATTTTGCCATAGAAATTATGATTAGTGCTGCAGAAAGAAAAATTAGGGCACATTTTGACTTCTCAAATCCTCTTCTATTTCATAAAAAAATTCTGACATGCAGACTGAAACATGTACTTTGAATACCAGCAGCAGACTTCCCTGGTGAGCAGTAGCTTTACTACAGTGATCTAATAAGCAACTAGAGTGCTAACATTCTGAATTTATGGCAAATGTGTGACACATCTGAATGCCTTCTTGATGGAACCAAAGTAAAAAACTTCAAGTATTTCCTACTGAGGAGACTGCGGTAAATGAGGAAATTAGGAAACTTCATAACAAATAAATCTCCCAAGATGGCCACCAGAGACAAAAGAGCCCAAATGTAGCCCAAATATCACCCAGATGTAGCCCAAGTATAGCCCAATGACAGAATGTCCCAGAGTGTTCTTAAGAACAACTAGAGCGCTTACTGTCTTACTTATGACAAAAGTATGGCACACCTGAAGCCATCTTGATTGGAATAAACTGGTAACACTTAAAACATTTAATTTAAAAAGGAACACAATGAGGGGGTTCATTTTGCCATAGAAATTATGATTAGTGCTGAAGAAAGAAAAATTAGGGCACATTTTGAGTGACTTCTCAAATCCTCTTCTATTTCATAAAAAAATTCTGATATGCAGACTGAAAAATGCACTTTTAATACCAGCAGCAGACTTCCGTGGTGAGCAGTAGCTTTACTACAGTGATCTAATGAGCAACTAGAGTGCTAACATTCAGAATTTATGGCAAATGTGTGACATATCTGAATACCTTCTTGATGGAATCAAAGTAAAAAACTGAAAGCATTTCCTACTGAGGAGACTGAAGTAAATGAGGAAATTAGGAAACTTCATAACAAATAAATCTCCCAAGATGGCCACCAGAGACAAAAGAGCCCAAATGCAGCACAAATATCACCCAGATGTAGCCCACATGTAGCCCAATGACAGAAGTGTGCAAAACACTTATTTTTAGTGTATTTGCAGTTTTATATAGTGCAGACTTGTCAGGTATTGGAGTGCTTTACATGAGCATTGGTTATATCACACAAGAACGAATTCATTTTGGTTGTAGACATGGGGAGATTAAGTGATTTGACCAGAATCACAGAATGTTGAGCTGAAGCAGAAACTCCAACCTGGTTCCCCAGTTGCAAAGTCTGCAGCTCTGGAAGTAACACCACATCCTCTCCCCAAGGTGCTACATTTAATCAAGTGGTCAACTGGATAAAAAAACATAAAGATTAGTTTAAAAGTTCTTTGTCGCTATTTGAAAACTCAGAAAATATGTCCTCATTTTAGTTTTTTAGAGCACTAACCATAATTTTGATGCAAATAAGACCCTCTCATATATGTAATTTCTAAAGGAAATACTCTAGGTATTACAGTTTTGATTACATCAAGATGACGTCAGGCGTTCCACACTTTTGTAATAAATATAGAATGTTAGCAATCTAGTTGTTCATTGGGATACTGTTGAGAGGCAGAGGCCAGGGGCACGGACTCTGAAAATTGAAGGCAGGTAGGAAAGTGCAGAGGCAACAATTTTACCACACTGGGCAGGCAGGAAGGGCAGTGGCAGCACAACAGACTATGGAGGGCAGTGGAAAGGGGGGCAGGGGCAACAAACCAACAATACAGGACTGGCAAGAGAGGCTGTGGCAATATAATAGACCATTGTGGGCAGAAGGAAGAGGCAGTGGTAGTACAACCATACATGCCAACAGACCCGTTTCAGCCAGGAAACGTTCAATGTTTTTAAGCTCAAATGGGCTTTATTTGATCTGTCTCCTGTCTACAATCTCCTCTTTTTCAATGTAACTCAAAGGGGAAAATCAATACCCCAGTTTGTTTTCAAAATCTCCCTCTTACCAAGTTCGAAATGTTCGCAAGTATGGTACATTGGATCATGGTAGGCAGGAGGAATTGGGGTAGGGACATGGACTCGGAAATCAGAGGACAGGAGGGACAGGGAGAGGTGCACCAAACTGACCCTACAGGGCAGGCATCAGGGTTTTCAGCAGCACAATACACCACACAGCGCATGCGGGACGGAAGTGCAGCACAACAATCCATAGAAAGCAATAGGGAGGGGACAGGACCATGCACATGTACAACAGAGAACAGAGGGGAAAGAGGCAATGGTAGCTAGCTGACCATAATGGACAGACAGGAGAGAAAGCTGCAGCATAACAGACCATAAAGGGCAGGAGGGACGGATCAGGGGCATTACAATGGAACAGACAAGCCAGGAGGGAGGGAATAGGGGTCTGCACATGGAAACAGAGGGCTGGGGGCAAGGGGGCAGGGCAGGAGCAGCAAGAGGACCATTGAGGTCAGGCAGGATGGGCACTAGAAACAAGGCACACCATGGAGAGCAACAATGAGACTATGATGGCATACACACAGACCATGGAGGGAAGATGGTAGGGGGTAAGGGGCAGCTGGGGCCTCACAACAGACCGCGCGGGGCAGGCAGAAGGAGCAGTTGCAGCACAACAGACCAGGGGGGGCAGAAGGGTGTGGCAGTAAAATGGACCATGGAGGACAGGAGGAAGGGGATAGGGGCATGGCATGTGGACAGGCAGGCTGGAGGTGGCAGGGGCAGGTTACAGTCATCTGACAATGCTAGGCAGGTGGAGGGGAGTGGCAGCTCAACAGAACACTCAGAGTAGATAGGAGTGGCAGGTCCATGGAACATGGTGGGCAAAAAGGATGGAGCAGGGGCATGCACAAAGACATCGGAGGGCAGGGGGAAGGAGAATAGGGGCAGCAAGCTAAGCACAGAGGCTAAGCAGGAGGTCAATGATGGACCATAGAATTGGGCAATGGAGGGCAGGAGGAGTGTACTGGTACATCATGCTAAATGGAGGGCAGTGGCAGCACATCAGACCATGCATGGCAGGAGGGAGGAGGCTAGTCCATGGATTCAGACAACAGAGGATAGGGAGGAGGTGGATGGGGCAGCAAGCTAACTGTTCAGAGAAGGTGGGTATTAGGAACTTTATTGTTTTTAAAATGTGTGTCTGTGTGAACTACTTAAAATATGAACAAGTATGCAGCATAATCTCACTTTTATTTAGGAAGAAGAGGACGTTTGTGACTCAGGGCTCACTTGGCAGAAACACCCCCTGACCCTCCACCCACATCGCAAAATGTAATGCCCGTGAAAAGGGTAGGTGGACGCAGTGTTATAGAACATAGTCCTGAGAGCACGATTGAAAATGAAAACTAGATATAGTATATGGTATAAACTATGCTCCAAAAAGTGTGATATAAGATGAACCGGGGCATGAAATATAATATGCAATACATTGTGCGCAATGACAGATTCATTGGAGAGCGCGAGATAGCACAGGCACTAGCGCGTGCTATGCGATATGCGCCTTGGAGTGTAATATGCACAGGGCAGTGTTGTGTGACCTAACTAGTCTCTAAAGTTGTAATATAAAATATGTGCTGGGGAGTGTAACATTGCATATGCACTGTGACAAAGATATGGATCCCAGATTGTAATATGTATGGCATAGCGCTGTGCGTTATAACATAGGCATCGAGGAAGGCACGTTAGATGGGGCAATATAACCCGTGCGAAGGCAAGTGTGGCATGACATTTTCACGGGGTGGTGTTACAGTGCACATGGGCTAGAGAGTGTCATAGCATACGCACTAGCTGGTGGAATACAACACAGAGGTGTGAGGCACTCGGCGGGCACTGGTGGGTGTAACACAACATTGGGCTCAGCCCGGAGCACGCTGTGACTCTCAAGTGAGGTTCGTCTCCTTTCCAGAGAGTAAAATAAAAAGTATTACACATCCGGCAGTGGATGTGTATTTTATTAACCGTGAGGGGGGTTTCTTGCATAGTTTGGTCGAATTTTTGTCGAATCCCCTTTGAATGGCTTGGTGTGCGTGTATATTAAATGTGCTCGTCAATAGCTACCCATGTTTGTATAAATAAACGACAAGGGTGTCTACTTGGAGAGTACACACCGGCGGGGGCGCCGGAATTAGGCACGGTAGGGCGTCAGACACGTCAGAGCTTCACTAGCGGTGTAAATACATTCCATGTGGATTCATTCTATGCATAGTCGCCTTTTAATGAATATCACGCAAATCATCATGGTGATAGGTACGTACGGTTTGTCCAGCATGTCTTAGGTGTTTCTTTAAATATTCTTTTTTTTTTAAATAACAAGAAGCAAAGGCCGGCTCCGAGGGGTTTGGGGTCCCCGGGGCCATAAGTAGCCTGAGGAGGGGGGCAACGCAGCCCCTTCCTAAAGAATAAAAAAAAAAAGGCCATGACCCGGGGATTGGGGTCCCCGGGGCCGATTAAGGCCTTGGGGGGGGGCCAAATTTATTTTTTTCAACAAAATAAATTAGGGTGCAGGCCCTGGGGGATGGGGTTCCCAGGGCCAGTAAATTATAAAAAGAAGGGGGGCCACACAGCCCTCCTTCTTAAAAAAAATAAATAAACAAAAGACCGGCATTGCGCCGGAGGCCACACCCCCTCCTTGCAGCACTCTGCAAACGCGCCCCCTGGCCAGTTGTAAGTTGGGGAATTAATTCCCCTTCAATACTGAGGGTCCCTGAGGGCCAACTAGCCCAACAGGTATCTCCAGTATGCACCAGGGAGCTGCGTTGCAGACAGGTGTTCTGAGGCCATGCCCCTTTTTACACCTCAATGCAACGCAGCTCTGTGGCGCTTACTGGAGGTACCTTTGGGCTAGTTTGACCCTAGAGACCCTTAGGATTGAAGGGGACTTAATCTCTCAACTTAGAACGGCCACAGGGTGCGTTTACACAGTGGTGAAGGGAGGGGACGGGGCCTGAGGTGACGTGTGCAAACATGCCCTGTGGCGCGTTTTAAGTTGGGGAAATAATTCCCTTTCAATCCTGAGAGACCCTGGGGACCAACTAGCCCACCAGGTGCTTCCAGTAAGCGCCACTGCTCTGCGTTGCAGAGAGGTGGTGCAGGCCGTGCCCCTTTTTACACCTCTCTTCAATGGCGCTTACTGGACGTACCTAGTGGGCTATTTTGCCCCTAGGGATCCTCAGGATTCAAGGGGACTTAATCTCCCAACTTAAACAAGCATTTACAATGCAATGGTCTCGGCAATATTATAGGTAGAGCTATTGGTATTGCTCATTATTTTTTTATCATTTTTGTATCCCTAAATAAATGGCATTGTCATTTCTATTGGCATTAGTTTTTTTTTGCATATGTGATACCTATTGCATTAGCAGAGAGAGAGTGAGGTAGTGAGATAGAGAGAGAGAGTGAGGTATTGAAATAGAGAGTGAGGTAGTGATAGAGAGTGAGGTAGATAGAGAGTGCGGTAGTGAAAGAGTGAGTTAGTGAGTGAGGTATTTTCTGACGTAGTGAGATAGAAACAGCGATTAGATCGAAGCCAATTTGAGATGGGGGTGTTAAGCGTGGTAACAGTGGCAAGGCTTCCAGCCTGAAACGGGAAACTAAAAAATGCAAAGAGCGTGCACGCCACCCCTCCCCCTGCGGGGAAGCAAAGTGTGTTTCAGGTTACAGCGTTATGCAAGTGTACACGGACATGCAGCAAGAGTACCTGGGTGCAAATGTTGTTTTTGCGAGGAGTCAGGTCACCGAAAGCAGACATGCAGCATTGCCAAAATACACTCGTGAATGAAAATGAAAACGATGTACTCTGCTGTTGCAATAAGAACACAACAGCTCAAGGAGGACTGCAGGCATCACACACAGGGCAGCACAACAACAATGTGATGTTCCCAGGTACTCCCATCATAAATAAGGCACTTTCGATGTCGGGATATATTAAGTAAGGTGTTTGGACCACTCATCTCTTCGATTGGTAGCTAAAACACTGCTGTAACTGTGGAGCAGGTCCCGCTCACATCTCTGGGTCCCGGTGCCACCGACCTGTTGCACAATGAATAACCAAGCCCTTGATTTGGAGGTATTCCCCCATAAAAAATAAACGAAGCAAAGGTTTAGGATTTCACTGCATGCGCCTTCCTGAAAAGTTGGTAAAAGCAGCTCAGTGGGTAAATGCGCCCACTGCAGAGATATGGTTAGTCTGAAGGTTGGAATAAAAGACAGCCGGGTAGAAGAGGCACTGGCAAATCCCGGCGCGCCCCACGACTCCTGTGTGCTCCGGGGCTCGCGGCTGATGTACGAGGCGCCTACTTAGGCATGGGAGGTGTGTGGAAGGGGGGTGGGGGGTGCGAATGGGGGTAGAGAAGGAAACAAGTGCTGGAACTGACTAGCAAGCGGGGAGGGGAGGGGAGGGGAGGGGAGGCAGTGAAAGGACAAAGAGCCACTGAAAGCAAGGACAGGGAGGACTGGCGTGTGCAGGTAGGAAAGGCTCGGAGAGCTCGGATTTTTATTTTATTCTTTGCAGTCTTAGATAGCGTGGATTTGATCCCAGGGCATTAGAGCGCTTTCGATGACCTCCAGATTACATTACACAAAGTCACATTATTTTTTAAGACACCTGGAGATTAAGTGATTTGCCCAGAATCACTGGATGTCGAGGCCAAACGGGGACTCTGGACTGGTTTCCCAGTGCCGAAGCCAGGCAGCAGCTTGGCCCAAAGGCAACATTGGGCATAGAAGAGCGAAGTGCACACGCTGTACTTTATGGAGAGGGTGGAGAGCAAAGGAAGGAATGAAAGACAGCCTGGTAGAAGAGGCAGTGGCAAATACCTGCATGCACAGTCTGAGAGGACAGGCGGAGGAGACCAGAGCAGCAGCAGGACACGGGAGCACTGAGGGAGCCGAGAGCAGGGGGAGAGGACGCCATGAAAACCACCGCCTTTCTCCGAGGCAAAGCAGAAATGCCTCGGAGAAACGCAGTGGCGTTTTCGGATTCGGGGGCGTGTTTCTTTTTCTCTCCTCTTGCCATTGGCTGGAGGAGAGAAAAACACGCCTAAAAAAGGGCGTGGCTAAAAAGTGGAAAGAACAGCACGGAACACGCCCCCGAATCTGAAAAAGACGGAGCCTATTTGGAGAGACGGCTCTCTCCTCCAATGGCTGGCCTCCTTTTAGGAAGCCAGCCAATGGAGGAGAGGCAAAAAGAGACGCGGGTTAAATAGCCACTCTAAGAAACATAAGATCTCCGGACTTCCGGTTCTGCCTTCGGCAGACCGGACGGTCCCTCGACCTAAAAACGGCCACAGGGCGTGTTTACACAGTGGGGAAGGGAGGGTAAGGGACCTGAGGTGACATGTGCAAACACGCCCTATGGTGCGTTTTAAGTTGGGGAAATAATTCCCCTTCAATCCTGAGGGCCCCTGGGGGCTATCTAGCCCACCAGCTGCTTCCAGTAAGCGCCACTGAGCTGCGTTGCAGAGAGGTGGTCCAGGCCGTGCCACTTTTTACACCTCTCTGCAACGCAGCTCTGTGGTGCTTACTGGAGGTACCTAGTGGTCTAGTTGGAACCTAGGGACCCTTAGGATTCAAGGGGACTTAATCTCCCAACTTAAAACGGCCACAGGGCGTGTTTACACAGTGGGGAAGTGAGGGGACGGGGCCTGAGGTGACGTGTGCAAACACGCCCTGTGGCACGTTTTAAGAGGTAGTTTTAATCCCCTGCCCTATTATATACTAGGGGCTTACAGAGGAGGTCATGCTGATCACAGGGGGACCCCAACACATAGTGTTCCCTAGTGTATGTAGGTGTTTTCACTGTATTCTGAGTGTCTTTTAACATAGCACTGGCTCTAGGACTGGTTAGTCAGACTCAGTTACCACCAGTATCCTTCTGAAAAAGTTGAGGGTACAGGATAATTTTGCAACAAGGCTTCTTTCTGCTCTTCTATTTGTTCTTTCTGCACGTTATCCTTCTTCCTGCACTTTTCTTCGTCTTTGAGGACAGATTTGTTTTCCTAGACCCTTTAACTTCCCTTTCTGGTCTCCAAGACGGGTCCCATTTCATCTTCAGGCTGACTTTGCACTGTATTTCCATTCACTTTGTTTCTCTTTCTTTCAGTCTCTACCTTTGTAGTTTGCAATCACAAGGACACCGAAGAGTAAAGGTTTACAACATAACAAAGTTACTAGTGCTGGTAAGAGGATTGCAGTCCTCCATATGTCCGCGCATCGTTATTTACCAGAGAGTAATTATGAACCGAAAAGCAGACCAGGCACAAATGCTCACACCAGCTCCTCTTCCTTTCTCCCCTCGCTCTGTGCCTCTCTTTCCATGCACCCACTCTCTCCCGCTCCTTCCCTCTTCTCCCTCTGGTTTCTAACCTCCCCCGCCTCCCTCCTGAAGTCCTCCTGTGTCTGCTGCAGTTAACCTGAGGGAGATGGGTAAAGTTACAGCTCATGTCACAACAACTTGTGCCTCTGGATTGGTTGCCATATAATATTATTATTAAGCCAATGTGCTGCGGATTTGCGCTTTCGAAGTAATTTGTAAAGGGGCTGTTAGTTTCCGAAATCTGAGATTGACGATATCTCCGAGATGTCAGGCAGCGTTGTGTTTGATTTATATTTGTCCTCCTTCTGCCAAGTGTAGGGATGGACATGGCATGCTTGATGTGGTGGTCTCATACAGGCGTTTATGTTGGAATTTGAAAGATGATGCGAACTTTGCATTATGTGTCTCTCAGGCAATCAACAATGAAGCTACAAGCGAGAGGATTTTCAGAGCCACATACCTGAAAATGTTCGGGTTATTTATTTATCTTGAGCAGACACATTTGAAAGGGTCTGAACATGTGAACCTAGGGAGGCACTGGGAAGGTCCAGAGAACTAAAGTACCAACCCTCATCTATCTAGGTAGTCTTTTAAAGATGTGGGGGCTTGATAATCCAGACCATACATCCTGAGCATAACAATAATTCTAGCGTGCTGTGTCCAAATAAGGGAGTCCTGTGCACATGAAAAAGTGGGCACGACAAATATCCTGGCCTGAATTTTTTTATAATTGACCAATTTCTATGGTCAAGGCAAAAACTGTAATATCTGTTATCCACAGGCTTTTTAGGTCTCGCCTGACCCAGCGCATGCGCTGGTCTGGCGAGACTTATTGAGAGGGCTCCAAAAAGTGCTATCAGGCCAGCCTAGAGCTACAGTGCATGTGTGCGGGAACGCGCGTCGCGCTTTACCGCGATTACTTTTACTTTCGCGGCTGCACGGCCGCTTTGATGTTTGATCGTGATCGCGTTCGCGATCACTTTCACTTTCGCAGCCGCTCGGCCGCTTTGCATAGCCAATAGGTCTCGCTTTTGGGACCTTATAAGTATTTAGCTATGAAACTGTTGCATGGCTAAACACTTATAAGGTCCCAAAGGCGATACCTATTGGCTATGCCAATGCTTGTTTCTATCTGCCACTTCTGCAAACCCAGCCAGTTACCTTGCATCTCATTGTAGGAAGATGCAGCCTGGCAATGAGAGAATTCCTGTTACCACCATCGGTTACAGGAAGCCACAGCAATGACAAGTTCAAAAGAAGAGGTGTAAGAATGGAATCCACAACATCACAAGGAGGCCGGCAATAGCTGTATATGCTCCAAGGTTTGAGCAAAGAGGACAGGCAAAAACAGGAAGTGCACGACAGTGCCATTATGCGAGTCAACTGGAGTGGAGTCTATGCCCAGGCAGGACTGCGAGAAAAAGGAATTAAAGAATTGTTTGAAGCCTGGGGCTTCAAAGGTCTTTCGCGGAGGCCACATGCCTCATTCCTGGAATGAGCGGTAGAAGGAAGAGGGAGATGCGGCAGCAGAGGTCATGTCGGAGAGAAAGACATGTACGTCATCATGAACACCCTTTGCCTTTACCTCACAAGACAAACAAAACACAGCATGCAGAATTGCACACGGCTGCTTTTTAAGACCACCCTTTTTCAATATCTATGTTATTCTTTTGGCTAAGATGATCCCAGGTTTCAGGCTACAGTTTATCATGCAGACAATACTGAGATCATTCTATGCACTTATGCCTACACATCATCATCATGTGTTGCTGAAGGCCTTTTGTGTGGGCAGTAGCACTTCCTCAAGCTGACTGGGAATAAAACAGAGGTTTTGGTGTACAAATAGCTCAAAAGAGAGCTAAAGCAGTAGCCAAGATTCTGGCACAGATTTGTTAAACTCCTCCACAGAAGCAAGACATCTCATACACTCAAAACGTCTTGCAAACTAATCTAACTTTCAGTTTGGGGACATGGGCCAATTCACATAGAGAAATGTAACTTTATGCCATGTACACTTTTCTGCCTCTGGTCCTCAGAAAGTTATTCTTTCCCTGGGTTTTCAAAAAACCCTTTGGCTAATCCAGGTAAATATACCGAAACCACTTGAATGCGTTAATTTAACCATAAAGCTGCTGATTTTCCATTGTTGAAAAATTCTATATTTTATGGCTGAGCCTGATCCCTCATTACAAGTCACCCTGTACACTGCGATCCCTGCCCAAACCAGTGTGTGCACACGCTTCAAAATGTAGGGATGCTTATGGCACACACTGTATTTCGAGGCATGACAAAGATCACACCCCTCGTTATGATTTCAGAAAGTCAGCTCAACAATTTACATGCAAGATCCAAAACGCGCGCATTGAGCCTCATTTTGAGGGGGAAACCTGAAATGTGCCATAATATTGCACATACTAAATTCTGGACACAACAGTATCAGATTTTACCAAGTGCTCTAATTGTCAGGCCAAACACCGTAGCATCGTAAAGCGGTTTTTAGGTGCTACTGCCATTTAACGTTTGGTTTTCTACCACTACAAAATATTTTTCAAAGTGACAAAACCCATTCCTATTTGCCCTTATTTAATAGGTGACTGTTTAAAATACTTCCTATGCATGCCAATAGACCCGATTCAGATGGGAGACTCCCCATTTTTAGGCCAAAAATGGCTTTATTCTAGTTGTCTTCCGCCTGTAATTGCCTCTGCCTCAATAGAGGATAATGGAGGAAATACATTCCCCGGATTCGTTTTTTAAATTTCCCACTTTCCTCTTCTAAAATGCTGGCATGTGTAGTCCCCCCCCCTGGAAAAAGTGAGAACACTCACGTAAAATGCTTGCAAATGCTAACAAAAATAAAATCAGAATTCCTGACATCAAATTATTTATTTTTTTACATCTACATCACCTTTAAGTAGGAAGGTTTCATGACTCAGGCTCACTCTAAAGAACATGCACATATGTGCAGCACACTTTATTGCTGGTCAGTATTGGGAAACAACCTTTACAACGCAGTCATTACATTACACTACCATTACAACGGAGTCATTACATCGCAACATGCTTTACATTGCATGCCATTACAACACAGCCATTACATCGCATGTCACTACAACGCATGTCATTACAACGCATGTCACTACAACGCATACCATCACAATGCATAGTTTTTACCCTTACACTATCCAATACTTACCCTACTGTTGCACTCACTGGAGTGGGAATAGTAATTTTTACCCATACACTATCCAACGCTTACCCTACTGTTGCACTCACTGGAGTGGGAATAGGAAATTTTACCCCTACACTATCCAACACTTACCTTAAATACAATGTAATGGTATGCGATGTAACGGTATGCATTGTAATGGTATAATGCGATGTAATGGAATACGTTGTAAATGTACATTTCTAAAAATGCGTTGTGATGGCATGCGATGTAAAAACATGCATTGTAATGAATGCTGCGATGTAAAAACTGTGTTGTAAAGGCATGCGTTGTAAATGTTTGCGTTGTATCGTCATACATTTGTCAGTATTATGTGGTCATCCTCAACTGGTTGCTAGAACTCTGGTGGCATTTAACTTCCATCTCCTGCATGGCGTACCAGTACCATGAGTGCCAAACTGTGTGTACCTGGTATCTTGGTTCTTGATTTTGGCGCTAGTTTCATACTAATATAGTATACGCCCCATGCATATCCCTTAACATAAGTATGGTCCTAGACCAGCCTTGTGACCTGGAGGGGTGCACCAAGCCTTCCCTCATTGTACAGACAGTGGACTACTGTGCCTGTCATGTGTTTAGTGCATGGAGAAGTGGTGGCAGCGTACTGTGTTTTGCAAATCCACAGTTGAGACCACACCATTTTTTGATATGTCGCTCAAGTGGTAGCCTTTCTGGACCATTCATGTAAACTTCCACTCATATGCACTAACCCAGATACTAGAGTGAACATCCCAAGGGTGTGTTATGCATGTTAGTGTGTATGGGATGTCTATTAGTGACCCAGAGAAATGAAGGCATCTGGGATCCATTTTAGAAACCTCAAGCCTGGCCTTGTGCACAAGATGGAGGTGAAGTTGATTTCCCAGACACTGGAATGTGTATTGCTAGCATTGCTGAAGCTCAAGGGAAGAGATCTAGACAGTGAACTAGGAAAAAAGAGGAAATGTTCGATTAGAAATTAGATTAGGACTTTTGCCAAAAGGAGCTGCTGATGACAGCCGGATACTGAAACCCCATACCTCTTTGTACCTATTGTGGGTGCTCCAGGCTGGAGACTACCGAGCTGTGAGAAGCATCACAAGCTACACAACCTCTGTGTATAGACAGCAGCCTGGAGAGGACACTTCAAAGGAAAACCACCGCAAACCAGTATTAAACGTGCAGATAATGGATCCACATATGTCTGCTTTGATTTGATAAAAGTGGGACTGACTAACCCACCTGTTGTTTCAAGGTCTCCAAGACACAGGAAGGAGTGCTTCACAGAGTACTCAGAGGACTGCTGTACAACAAGAGCTGGTGTCTGCCTAACAGCCCTCTTCGCAGAGTTGAGGTGACATCGCCCAAGTAACTATCCTGATGTGCCTAAAAAATAGTCCCCTTTGCTGAGAGAAGGAAGGAGCTTGTCAACCATGCAGAATAAGTGACTATTGCAGAGAAGAGAGGTGCACCATGAGTGGTGGGACTGTGGGGAGAGATCTGTGTGTTCTGGTGTTAGAAGGCCGCAGACTAGGATTTCTGGCAGTAATCATGAAGATACCCTTTGACTTTAGCCACTGAGCCAGTTCTGAAACTCTGGGACGTGACTTGAGACACTGCATCCAAATTGTGAAACCACAGCGTGGCCTGAAGTTGCTGCATCCAGGGGTAGCACAATCAAAAGCTGCTGTGCAACCTGAAGCCGTGGTCCACCATTCAACCAGTGAGGCCTGTGTGAGGCCTCGCCATCTGCCTCAGCCTGGCCATCCGTGGGTACACCTACCTGGAACCAAACAGAAAGAGCGGTGCTGCACAGAGCACCTGCCAGACGAGCCATGAGAAAATCCAAAACGTTTTTGGCCAACCTTCCCCAACCACCACCACATCACCCAGACACAACTGCTTAGGAAGGTGAGAGGAACAGCAAGTTGGTGCTAAGCCTGGAAGAGAGTAAGAAAGTGAGCAAGGAGGCAGGATGCTGCCCGAGAATCACCCGCTTCTTTATGGACTCAAAGAGATTTGTATAAGAACCAGTGAACTAAGCTAAAAAGGCTGTGCACTAACAAAAGGAGTAATCTGCACCTGAGACTAATCACACTAGGAAAAAAACATAGAAGCAGCCACCTGGATCATAACAAGCAGGCGACCAGTGTAGATAATGGGAGAGGATAGGGTTGACGGCAGAAAAATGAGCTGGCCTACTCTAGCAGCAGGACACTAAATTGCATACTGTACATTTGCCTATTTGGAGAATTTAATTCTAGTGTGCATTAAAGCACTTTTCTTCTTGAAAGTCAAGCATTGGGTTGGACAACCATTTATTACACCAATGTGTGCTTTCTGGATGCTGAGCTCGAGTACCCCATACTTCCTACCTGAGAAGCCTGTGACTGCTCACCATCACTTACACTGACAGTTAAGTCTTTCAGAGGCTGTACTTGGCCCAGTTTGCAAAGCCGCAGCACCAGAATATCAGCAGCAAATGATGTTAGCGCCCACTGTTGAGGCCCAGTAAACCCTGCATGCCCAGTGGCCAGTGGATAGGGTCTGCCACATCACAAACAAACAGACACTTCCCACACACAAATAGAGCTTGTGGGAAACTTAAACCACATTTGCTTGCATTAGTTTAACTATAACCTCCTTCAGCAATGTTTTCTTTCTCGGTCTAACATCACCCACAGGAAATACCAATATCTGGCATGAAGCTGCTTTGCGTTTTGGCTTCCGAGGCATAAAAAGTGAAGACGAGCTTGCTCAGCCGAAAATGGTTCACATACTTTTTATTATGCACAGGCAAATCTCTCGTTCTCTTGAACCCGGCTACACACCTGCTTATGTTCATTTTAAGAATTTATCATGTGAATATACTAGAAATGTGTGTACATTATGCATGCATTTGAGCAGTGTCTTCTGTCTACTATGCCGTCTACACTAACCTTAGCCAGGGAAACCCCTATCTGGTTGACCTTGATTCACAGATCACACATTTGTAAAGGATTCACAAAGGGAAATTAATATTGATTACAGAGCTCTCCAAGATCACATGGGGAGTCAGACAAAAGGGGTTCATGGAAAGGCTACTCACAAGATAGCAAGAGAGTAAAAGCTGATCGTCTGCAAGCACTCAAGAGGCAAATCAACATTCAGATTAACCAACACATCCGGCAAGACATAATATAACAATATTAATGATAAGGTAAACATGGGGTAAAGCACCCAGAAGCTCCACACAGTAAGACTAAAGCACCGTAAGTTCCTCACCCACAACTGTTGTTACAAATATTGATTGTAAAAAGGCCCATGTAGGATGTACTATACATGCAAAAGAAGGTTATGTGGAGCTGATACCTCTAGGAATTTATAAATGGTAACAAAGACAAAACTCATGGTGGATGAGAAACACCACTTAGGTTGTCAGCTGTTGTCGCAAATCCTGGCAATCTCACAGGAACACATAATGCAATAATAGCAAGGGTAGAAAACTAAATTACACAGGCACAATAGTCAAAGAGCTAGACAGGAGAGGTGCTTAACAGGGAAAAAAGGAACTCAAGGAAAAACAAAGGAACTCAAAGGAAACACTTGGCAGAAGCAAGCAATCACACAACATTGAGAAACTGGAAGTAAAGTCAGGAGGGATAAGCAGGCATCAATTTGGAATTAAGGAAGAGGGTAGGAAGGCAATACAGGAGCACAACTAACATAGTTGAAGTTACAGAATAAAGGATGCACTAAAATAGTGCTAGCTCAGGAAACAAGGAATCCCTGCAAGACATTGGTAGTTAAATGAAGAGGTATCTCGCTACAGATCAAGAAACTTCCGGAAATAAGGATCAGCTATAGCTTAGGAATGAGGAAGCCTGGTAACAAATCACCAACCAAACATGGAGACTACTACCATGACCAGTGCTGGAATGAAAGAATCAGAGGCTTAAAAGTTCTCACTAATGATCACAAACCTCAGGCAGGATCAAGTTAGCACCTGGCAGCCACAGGTATGCTGACTCCTCCACCCATCTTGCCTTGCAAGGGTGGAGACAAAGCAGCGAATAGAGAATCTTAGAAATAGGAGACTTCAGCAGTAAAGGCAATAGGCTGTCAAAAATCCAGCATGGATCTGAACTGCGAGTTCAATCCAGAACCTGCCCCAGGAAGCTGTAAGTCAGTACTGGTTTATGACACAAATCAAGTATGCTGAGAAACATTATCTTTCAAAGATATAGCACACTGGTTATGACAAAAGCCAAGCTGGATTTCAAATGAAAGGGAATTTTAGAACATTGCTCAAGGGGCTGGAAATCAATATATGAATATATCAGAAGGTCAGGAAGCTTAGTAGAACAATGGAAAGATTCAGAGGTAGGCCACTAGTGGAGGGCATGAGAGAGCAAGCATCAAATAAACCCTTTCACACACCAATTGGCACATGAAGAGATTTTGTTTGACAAGCTGCCCAACAGCAAACTTTGCATGTTGCTGCTTTATTGATATACACTCTAACAGGCAAAATCAGTGTGAACAAGATGACTGAAAGCTGCTCTGCGACTTTCAATCCGACACATGTTTTCAGAATATATTTTTAAATCGGTGTAATAAATTCAAATCGTTTGCCAATTCAGATTTTTCTTGTGCACTACTAAAAGTGCTTATGTTACATCCTCTAAAAAAAGAAACATCTATGCTTTTTATGAATTTGTTTTACATTTTTAGTCCTCATTTGCACCACTAGGGTTTATAGGGGCTTGGTTTAGGAGATCAAGCAGGCAATTCGATTTCCTCTCCCTACTAATAAAGACAATACTTTCATCTATGTTGCACTTTGAACAGGCTCCTCAGCCTCTTTAACAATTTATCTGGGAGGAGTATAGTATTTGGGATTTCTTTCTTTGGACCGTCGTGTCCCAACTCGTTTCCCAGATATTTGGCTATTGTTATCATAATAATAGTCCCTAAGTTTGCAGGGTATGCCCAGACGTGGGTCCCTTGCTCACTTTGCCACTGGATTCAAGCTAGCCTGCCTGGATGTTACCCAGAAACCGGTCCCAGGATGCTCGTTTCTGGTTCAGGGAAGACATGGCTTGGCAGTTTGACTGGACTGTTACCATGAGGCACATGGTCAAGACTGATTTGCATATAGCTGGGTCTGAACTGAGGTGGCGAAGTGAGCTAAAGAATGATGATGGATTCAACCCAGATCTGTGACTGGGGGTGAGTGTCTGAAACGTTTTCAGCGCTCCGCCCATCATCTCCTTGTGTTTGCTTTATCATAATCATAGAACCAGATTTTCATTTGTCCCACGGTCTCCAGCCTTCGTAATCTTAAGATTTTTTTAGCCAATGAAGTTGTGCATTCTAAAGAACTTATCCTCTGGACAGATAATGCCCTTTCAATACGTGTTGGGAGAGTAGGCTGTACCCATTGTAAGCATATCTCCCTTCTTGCCAATAGTATTAATACAAACAATAAAGATTTTTGCTTCTTAGACAATTTCACAGGTTTATGTCTCCCCTCAATGACCCCAAATATTGCCATTGCTAAGTTTACCTTAATGTCTTTATCAATAACATAGTTAATAATCTTACCCACTTCTTGCCAGAAGGTCTCTACAAGAGGGTACCGCCAGAACCTATGGATATCGTCCGCCTTCTCCTCTCCACATTTGGGGCACTTTCTCACCTCCTGTCACCACAACTTGGACAGCTTCTTCGGTGTCCAATATTCCTTGTGTACTGTGAAATGATGATTTTTCCTGAGGGGTGCAGACTTTATGGTTGACCAAAAGGTAGTCATTGATACTAGCCATAAGTCTTCAGTCTGTATATTTGGAAGGTCCCTTTTTCAGATCTCTCCCTCCAGGGTCTTCCTGAAGATGTGCAGAGTGGGGGTGCATCTAATGTCGATCTGGAGATAGTTCCAGGTCTTAGCTGTGATGTAGGAGAAGGTTCTTCCACCTGTTCTTGCTCTGTGGATGCGCGGGGATTCAGCAAGGGCGAGGTCGGCAGATCAGAGGTTTCTCTTGGGTACGTGGAAGGAGATTCTGTTGTTGAGATATTGGGGTCGGTGTTGTGGAGACATGTGTAGGCGTGGGTGAGTATCTTGAAAGTAACTTCTTCTCAACGGGGAGCCAGTGGAGGTTTCACTGGTGTTGGGTGATGTGATTGTGTCGCAGGATGCCGAGGACGAGTCTGGCTGTGGTGTTCTGTATGGTCTAGAGTTTGCGGAGCAGAGACTTGTTAATCCTGGCGTACAGCTCACTTTGTAATTTCTTAAGGGCATCTAGGTTAAATTCCAAGGGGATTGTGTCAAAAATAAAAGTAAACTTTGGTTATATAGACTTTTAAGTAGATTTGATCTTCCTAGGAAGGAGAGCGGGCGTCTACTCCATGTCTTAAGTAACCTTTTAGTTTCAGTTTTGCTTTGGTACCATATATTTGGGCCAATTTATTGAGATCTTGTACCACCTGGATCCCTTCATATCTAATCTCCTGTTTCACCAAAGGGCTAGAGCACTGTGTGTTTCACTCCAAAATTTTGGTATTTTCTTTGTTAACTGAGTAACCTGATACATTCCCAAACTCCTCTAAGGTTTTCAAAATCTCTTGTAGGGACCTTTCCATTTCACTATTATAAATCCTCAAATTGTCTGCATATAGACACACCTTTTCCCCCAACATTTACATCTAAATGGACTGATGTTATCTCTGCTTCTTGTACACATCACCTGTGGAACTTGTAAGACAATGACTTTGAGGTTTGTTAGTCTGCAACTCTCTACTTTACTCCACCTCCTTTTTATCAGATTTTTATGTTAGATTCAACTTGCAAGTCACAAGTAGAAACACTGGCAGCACCAAGCTAGGCTTACAACATTGTCAGGTGAATAAAATGAATGCTTTTCAACGGGCAACAAAAACATGTTTTCAGTGCTTTGAGATTCGAGTGTGAGTGAAATTTGTGCAATTTGGTTTTGCATGATTATGTGAAATTTCAGGAAAAGTATGCATGATTATGCAAAAGACAAATTCGACATTCAGCAAATAGTGCAGGCTGAAATGCATCCTTGCATCAATTATTGCCATGAGGGTACATTTCACACTACAAAATAGCACAAAATGCAGTGTAAGCGATATCCGCTGGCCATTCGCGTTATTCCTACGCAATATAGGGTGACCACCCTTCTGTAATTTTCATGGACTGTCCATAATCTAGCCAAAATGTCTGTAAACCCAATGGACAGCCTTCATCCTTTATTTTATAGCTAAAGGACAAATGTTACTTCCAACAATTCAGATTCCCCAGCTGGAGTAGAAGAGAGAGAATCTCCTGTTCTGTGATCCCGAAGGAGAGGCAAACAGTTAAGAAAGAAGCCTACCTGCAAGGGTACCTGCTTCCTGAAAAAAATGGAAGTGTGAGCAACTGGTAAATCTGAATATGTAACGGCTGTCTGGGAGTCGATATAGAAACTAATTGATGGAGTCACTTGAAGATTCCTGATGGCTAAGATATTTTCTTTTTGAGAGGTAGTTAAAAGTGTATTCCAAGCTGATCTGTGGCATGCACTCTTTGGATGGGCAGTTATAAAAAATGTTTGCAGTAGGTATAATCTGCATATTATTGAAAGAAATACTTTATAACCTCTTTTATCTTTAACCTAAATTGATATGTACAATTTGCGACAGCCTATATTATAGCCTTATAGCCTGCAGTAGCGGGCTATACCAGCATTTGAAGGCCCGCTTCTGGCCTTTTACAATGGAGCAGGACTTTAATGGACGGTATAGCCCAGCTGAGTAGGGCTATAAGGCTATTAGAACATTATGCCACTAGAGGGCAGAATGTTCTAACAAATAAAACCAAGGCCTCTCGGAGCCCGAGGGGTGTTTAAATCCCCTCGGGGTCTGAGAGGCCTTTGTTCACAGCAACAGCTGTGAACAAACACAAACTGGAATGTTGCTCTGCGGGCTTTTACGGGCCCGGAGAAGCACGGAGCACTCCATTGTATTCGATGGAGTGCTCCACATTCCCATGTTCTAATATACTGTGTTCAATGCGCATATAAAATAATGACAAAGGCCACTTGAATTATGCGGCAGGTAAGGGCAAAATTATGCAGCACGGTTGACGAAATTATGCAGCAAGAAAAGCCAAATTATGTGGCTTAATGCTATACATTGTCTGATATATATTATTGGGAATTTGTATCTATTCAGATTTTCTATTCTCTGGAATATGACTTTTGACTTTTTGTAATGTAGTCAAAAGATTGACTATCTAATTTGGTTCCATTTCAGAACCCTCTGGGCTAGACTAAGCCTATGAGCCTTGTCCTGAATATGTTGGTGCCAATCTATTAAAGGCGTGTGACAGGTACACATCCTGAGACATCAGTTAACTTGTTCATTCTTTTAATTTATTTAACATATAACAAAGAATCCTACTTTATCCTCCCCTCGCGTTTTTCCGTTCAAGTATATGAGTCTGTAACTATGCGATCTATTAGCTCAGATGTTTGAACCCCTTTTTCCAATCAACTTGGCTGTAAGTATAAGTTGCATAGCATTGGAAATAATTCTCAAATGCTATCATCTACACCTATATGGTGTTATACTCATTTACCTATTTCTTTCACCCTTTTCAGTCTTAAAACTATGTGATGGAATAGGCTTTGAATTTATGAATAAGCTCCTACGACTATAATCCAGCATCTCCTTTGGATGTGAGTATGGCATGTGACACTCTTCCGCCCTCTGTACCCTGGCATAGATGGATAGGGCCACTAATAGTTGTTCTTTCCCTTTTTTGGTTTCATAACTTCATTTTACTGAAGTTATTCTCTGGGAGGTCTCCATACGATCGTTTTACTTTCGGTTGGGTCCACCTCAACAATAGGTACATTTACTATTCCCACTTCTGGTTTTGGAGTTATGGGTCCCCTTTTGTTTTTTGCACATTACTTCTTTCTACACTTATTGGTTTTGAAGATGGTTCAAGGGTCTTTTCACCTCCCCTCTCTCCCTTTCTTCTTGGTGATGGCAGTCATTTTTTGTCCTATTATTTTCTGTCTACTTTCACCTTTTTCTTAAGAGAAAGGGATTCTGTCTTATATTATCTGCTGTAATATAATCCTTGAAGGTTTTGATATCCATGTATATATTTTTGTCTTCAGATGTTTTATTGAATTCGGTACGGATGCTCATAGAATTATCGTTTGTCCTGATGATGACCATTTAGTTTTACTATGGTCAAAATGTAGTCGACGCACAGATGTGGCCGAAAATTGAAGAGAACGCATTGTTTGCTTTGTGTTGTTTCAGTTTTGTCCTGAACTTCTGATTTTTGTAAACCTTTTTCCTCAGCGGCTTGTTTGTCTACACCTTGCACTGTTTATAGGGCTTGTTTTATGTATTATGTTGAGCGCCTTTTTGTCGTATATGTTTACAGATTGAACTATTTATTATTGTTAATAAACACTTTTACAATGAATTCTATATATTCACACATGGGTTTCTTTCTTTTTCTCTTTTCTTCTTTCTCTTCTGTTTCTTCAATGAATTTCTTTTCTCTTATATCTTTTCATATTTGTCACAATAGAGTGTATTTTAGGCCTTAAAAATTGGATGCATGTATTGTGTCAACTTGAACCCTTGTTAGGATTCCAGCATACATTGTCTGATAGTATTACTTCATCATTTTTACACTTGTTATCATTTTCTGGGCAAAGGTTGCACCTCAGAGTAACACCCAAGCATAGTAATAAGCAATAGAAAAGTGAAAGTTAACCTTTGCAAAGGACCTTCGACTGCGCAGCAACACTTTTCGCTGCAATTTTGGTAAGTTTTGAACCGTTTGAGATAGAATTTTTTTTGTTAAAAGCTACAGATTATGCAAAAGATGATGGATTATTGAGCAAATGCAACAGATCCATAATTATGCGAAAAATGCCACAGCTGCACAATCGCATTAATTCCAGTGGTCCTGATAATGACTTACGCATTCAAAGTGCTTTCAGGTACCTCGTAGCACTAAAATTACACAAGTCACTTACTTTCCTTGCTGCACCAAACAGGATTGAATTCTATGGGCCTCTGATTGCACACGTATCTGTAGTGATCATATTAACCAACAGGAGTTTTATTACATAAAATGGTGCATTTCCCACTGATTAGTTTAACTTTTTTTCATTTTACAATTAAGGTGTGAATTATTTTATATGTAGTTACTTGATGGTGAAAGATCAACAAAATAGTTATAGAATATTGTGTTGCTTTTAGCCACGCCTTTGATTCCACCTCTGAGTTCACTGATCCTGTCCCACTGCAGTATCCTTACTTAAATGATCTTCGACCGCTGCATTGAATAGCTATGTAACGTCTGAAAAAGATATCAGCATATGGTGTCCTGCCATCCGTTACCTTCATTATGTACCTTTTTCTTTTTTAGATATTGTGCCAGATTAACCTGTGTTCTGTATTTCATTAACACAGTTAACTATTCACCCCACAGAATTGCACACAAAACACTGTCTTCTGGATTTAAAGGGGATTGAGAAAGAGAAATTAACCCAGTCGGTGGATATGTGCACTGTGTGATCAGAAAGCCTGGGGTCAACTCGTGGATTTCCTGCATGGCTAAATTGTGCAATTTAAGTCAAATTAGTTTACATCATGTGCCTAATTTACTTGAAAGTGACATTTGAGAGCACGTTCAAGTAATTCTTTTTTAGCCCAATCCGTAACGTACAGAGGTTTTGCCATATCAGTCTCCCAGGTAATATGGAGAGAAGCCTGTAGTGGTTGCCATGTTGCAAGAAAACGCTGTACACCCATCTTATTAGATTGCCACCAGTCCCTAGGATGTAGACTGTCTGGCACACCTCATGTGGGGTTGGTGTTAGGTGGTAGACATGAAATAGGGTATTTAGTAATTGTTTAAGGTGTTAGTAAGTAAGGATTTGACCCAGGTAAAGATTGTAGTCCCCTACAAGGGTGTGGAAATCTAGTAGCTCCCAGTCAACAAACAAATCCCCAATTTTGAGACGCCTGCAGCATGCCACTGACGCAGTTGCCCTAAACATAGCCATCCCATGAGAGTGCTGGAGCGTAGGGTTTCTTCATGTTAATAAATTTACGGGTCTAGTAAGTCAAGAGAAAGCTGTGCAGAATAACCCCGGTGCGTTCGGTAGAATGGTCAGTGGTAAACAATGAGTAGTGCAGTAAGCCTATTTAAAGCCTTCACGGATAAACCCAATCTCATGCAGGGGGCGACCATACAACCAGCGAGCCTCCCATTGGAGCCGAGTAGCTAAATAATATTGTTTGTAAGTTCAAAGGGGCTAATCCACCTTCATTCACAAGTATCTTAAGAGTGGAAAGAGCTACCCGGTGGTACCCCAGCCCAGATCAGATGCGGGACGGGCCTGAAGATGGAATGAGTGATGAGCAGGGGAAGGTTTTCAAAATAATACAATAACCAGGGAAGCATCACCATTTTCACTAGTGCCTTGCAGCCCATCACTGAAAGCAGAAGAGAAGGACAAAAATCAATCTGGGCTCGGAAGGACTGTGTCAGTTCGGGAATGGTAGATATATAAAGGGGAACACACTACCACATTTTAAAGGAACACTTCTTACATTTTAAAATCTTTATCATGTTCTTATATTTTTTGTGTAATTTATATTCCAAGTATTTTGAAGATTTAATGTGTACTTTGGCAGTTATAAATGAGGCAGATCATTGGTTTGGCCTTGGCTCGACTGCAAAACCGTTTTAAGACATGGACAGAGTGGGTAATTACCCAGCACAACTTTCCAAAGGGGCTGGCCCCTGCTCACCCATCACAAGCATGACAAACGGACCATTGCAGCAGACGTTTTTGCAAAGGTGGGTGGGTGCTTCTTGATCAACCAGCTGGCAGTGCCTCTTCTGTTCCGCTCCTCTCTGCTGAGACAACCCCTCTCAGGTAGGCAATAGCTTCCGATACTCGTGGCAGCACCCATCCTTTCTGATTTTTGGAATTATACCGTCTGGTTATTCTCTTTCCTATTTATCCAGTTCTTAGCAACAACATTTTGAAGCAGATGCTCTGGTATCCCATTTGATCTCATTTTCATCCTCCTCTTTAATTCTCTTTGATTGGCAGTCCAGGCTCCCAGTTCTAAGATAAATGTCGAGTCCCAAAGGCCCACTCTAGTGCTGTGAGACAGACAAGTTGTGAGCACCTCACATCCGCACATAAAGTGTGAGACTGTCGTCAACAACATCTGCTCTGTCACATTTCTTTTTTTTTTATAGCTTGAAAGTCCACTGTAGGTTGAGGTGAGTCAGATATTTATTGTTCAACTTGTTTAAACTAGCGGAAGGTCACTTACCTTAGTGTTTCCCAAACTGTTTGCCATGGCTTTTAAAATGCTTGTGGACATATTCAAAATGTTGCTGTTGGTTTTTGTCCAAGAAAGATTGGGAACATTTTGGTAGGGGTGATGGCTTGACACCATGCTCAAGGCCATTCATTTACTTCTGAGCAAGTACATAATATGCCACCTGAATGTAGCATACCTAGAAGCAATCACAATAAGACCATAAGGAATAAATATTGCTATGTAGAAAATTGTAAATAAATGCACTGATAAAGTAGTTGGGCATGTCCTCTCCTTGGATGCGTCCGTAAAACTGACCCTTTGTCCTGAATTTGTGTCCTGAATTTTGACCCTTTGCCTTGAATTTTATTTTTTACAGCCCAGAATTCGCCTCCATGTTAGGTGGTCACCCTAACACACTTGCAGTGAAATTGTACAGTGAACGTCGCAGATATATGTGATGAAGTCTGTGGCGGCTGGCATAGAGCATGCTGCAGGGCGGTGGGGCGGGGGAGGGGCAGGTTGGGGGGTAGTAACCTCGGACATACGACGGAGTGGAGGAAAGTAATTATTACTTTCCTGCGTTCCAATGGCAGCTCGCATAGGGCGTGCTGTGGGGCGGTGGGTGGGGCGGGGGAGGGGCAGGGCAGTAATTATTACTTTCCTCCGTTCCGTCGTATGTCCGAATTTACAACCCCCCCTTCCCGCCGCACCGACTCGCAGCACGCCCTATGCAAGCCGCCACTGGATGAAGTATAGTGACCTATTTTGGGGGATTTCGCATGACAAGCGTAACACAAAATTCTACCAATTATTCCAGCGTAATTTAAATTTCATCCAGGCCTATTTGGGACTTTGCCGAATTAGTTACTGCTGCGAAAAATATCAGCTATATTTATTAATAAAACAATACACTACTTTACTAGTGACTTCGCAATGCTACAAATATGTATAACATGGATTGCAGCCAGATGCCACACTGTGGACACGCCAGATCGGTCTATACTATGATACAGTGTATTCAGTAACAGAAACAAGGAGTCTCTTTTTTAACACAACAGGGACATTGTTTGCCTCGAGATGGGTTTCCATTACACTGGAGGGATTTGAGAAGTAACAAAACCCTGGCATGGAACAAACACTTTAAAAGAACAATTGGTGCGAGTATTCTCCTTGACACCCAGGCCCAGGACGTGAGAAATTCGAACCGAAAAGGTAAAAGCACATACCTCACCTCTGCATAGTAAAATCGCACGTCTAAACACATTTCTGCATAAATGCATACTACAATTATTAGTATACCTTGCTGTGTTGCGAAATCTCTATCTGGAAATGTCCCCCGGCATTCATCTTGCAACACTGATATCAGCTGCACGCTTTCACGCCGCCCACGGTGCACAGACTCCATCCACCACATGTGTTCACTGCACCACAACAGAACGATGCGCCTTTACTGAATACCAAATGCTGAGCCTGTAGGGATGCTTAATAAGTGTGTCCAGGGCGTAAATTGTGCAGGTTCTGTGCACTGGCGCTCCTTTTTGGGACCTGAATGTATTTTTTAACATCATGTTTTGATTCACAGCAAGAGCAACAAAGGCTGAAAAGGGAGAAAGAAGGAGAAAAACAGAAGACGTGAAATCTGACTGAAGGAGAAAGCATAGATGGAAAAGAACATGCAAGAGAGGTGAAGCGTGGGGTGGTGGAAGAAAGAGGCATGGCAATGAATAAAGACCAGATAGTCTCGGTATTCAGAGACCACGGAATTCAGCAGCACTGAAAAACTATGGGCCTTGCGCTTTTCTTTATACACCGCACTGGTGGTAACGCTCGCATCCAGGAGGTGTGCGTGATCCACAAAGACACAATGCACATGTAAGTGAAAGAGTGTGACTTTTTCAATATTCACAGTCCTGAACTTAACTGCCAGAAAGCTTTTCCTCGGGATGGTCAATGATGATAAAAGATGCCTCCTCTACCTATGTAGATATGGATAGGATATGAAACAAGCCTTTGCAATGCAAATGGTCTCGTATTTGCGAGAGTTTAAGCTGTTGGCATTGTAAATGACTGCCTTTTATTTATATGTTTTGATAACTAACACATACATAAAAAGGCACTGTCATTTACAATGCCAATTGCTCAAACTCTTTCAAATGCGAGACCTATTCAAAGAAGTGTCCGCCATGGTCCTGGGCTGCTTGAAAAGTGAAAAGCACGCATGGCGAGGTGAAAGTATGTCGTGCATGCAGTAGGAGAAACTCATTAAAGAAAATAGTGCTTACAGACTAAATAGGACATACCCTGTAACAACAGAGGTAAAAGGGCCAGTCCTCATGAGAAGTTACTAATGAGGGCAAGGAGGGACTACAAGCCTATTAACGGATCAGCAGCCAGCATTTAGGAAGGGCAATGACACAAGCCAATGACAAATATGGGTGGAGAGTGCTTCTATTCCATACTCCAATGCTGCATGCCGCAGTGCAGCGCATGCGCTGCCCAGGCTTGACCTGAAAAGGGCCATAGGGTTAGTCCAAGCAACTACAGACCGATCAGACTTGTAGTCTTCAAAAACATATTTGTAGACAAATACTATATAAACAATGAGGCTGGATGGAAGAGTATGGTATCCTGCAAGCCCTAAAGATGGTTTTAGGAAAAAAGATCAGCACTATAGATTACATTTTCAGGTTTATGCTGCAATACTGAAAACTGTTATACTTGGCAAGGGACATCTGTATGTTGTGTTTGTGGATTTTAGGTCTGCCTTTGACCTGATACCATGGGAAGTACGTTGGTTAGTTCTAAATGAGATTTGTGTCCCTGAATATATTCTTAAGATCATAAGGCTTCATGATGCAAAGTTTTTTTGAGGTGAGTTTTATATAGCGCAAACTAGACCCGAAGGTATTAGAGCACCTTACATGAGCACCAGCTGTGTTACATATGGACACATTCATTTTTTTTGTCAGGCACAGGGAGATTAAATGATTTGCACAGAATCACAAGATGCCTGCCGAGACTCGAACCCGGTTCCCCAGCTTCAAGGTCGACACTCAAATCAGATGCAGGGCACGTGGTGAGCTTCCCTATCTGCAAGCGGGTGTGGCAAGGGTGTGTTCTGGCACTAATACTATTGTTATTATTTATAAATGGCATAGTGGATTTTCTCAGTTCATGAAAGAAAGATTCCCCAAAGTTACTTGGGTGCAGGACTTCCGCCGTCCTCTTTGAAGACTATATGCTATTGATCTAGGAAGTCTCTGGGATTTATTAGATCGATTTTCAGACATCTGGAGACAGCCAAGGTTGGAAGTGAACACTGCTGAGACCAAATTCATGGTCTTTATCACACACAAGTCCTCTAGGGGTACCCTCACTCTTAGACTTAACAGGGTAGAGTTAGAAGGAATTTCGAATATTTGGGCGTGAAAGTTACTGATGCAATGTTCTGCGATATGCAGATAAACAAAAGCAGACTTACATTTTAACAAGTTAGTGTGGGATTCCAAGAACTCAAAACTACCCTGTCAAAATCAATTCCACCTGCTCTGCAGATATATGATGTACAAACATTGGGGCAACCTTGCATGGCGTAGAGAGCTCTGGGAGTACTCTAAAGTTCCTAATCTGGTGAAAGCAAAAAGGGGTTTCTCAGGTCTTTGGACATTTTGCCCCAGAGTACCTCATCGCTACCACTTCATGTGAACAAGGGGATCAAGAGCAATGAGCAAAAAAATCAAAATTAGACCTTTGCTTCTCTGGTGGCGAATCGGGCGCACAGAGGAATTGATTTAATATAGATTGGCATTAGAGGAGGACATTGCTGTTGACTCCTTTTGCAAAATTCCCTGGTTGAAATCTATCAAAGCACACTTAAGCACGTTAGGTCAGGAAGCACTCTGGATAACCCCAAAAGAAGCTACTCAGATAACAAAAGGTCATATAAACAAAATAAATATTTGCTTCATGTTTTGGGGAACATTGTGGTGGTCCTAGTCAAGGAACTCTTACTTTTACTTTCTTAGACTTTAAATCCATAATAGCTTTTGCGCCATTCCTGGACTTTGTCATCCCTCCCTTGGCTAAACACCTATATGCTAAATTATGGTATGGAATTCTTCCTTTAAACGTGTTTTGCAGAAAATGGACTACAATAGAGTCAATCAGCAATACATTTCCAGCTTGGTTTTAGTCCAATATAATTCCATTCCCTATACCAACCAGAGTAGAGCCTATGAAAAGGACCGGGAGCACTATTTATTCTGCTTACTAAACCCAAATGCAGACATCTGCTTCATTTGAGGGCAATGGTAAAGCGCGCACGGTGCGTTATTACAAACCACTTGCATGCTTAAGCTGCATTCTTATTGGCCACCCGCCAGTCTCTCTTATGACGCATCACCCAGATGGATAAACAATATGCCTTTCATCGCTATAAAGAACTGGGTACCTGTCCAGTGGCGTAACGAAAGGTGCGGGCAGGGCCGGCTCTAGGGCGGTGCGACTGGTGCCACCGCACCAGGTGCTGACTTCATGTGGGGGTGCTAATATGATGGTTTTAAAAGCACCGGCTGCTGCCTTCCTGGACTCCGCCAATTTTCAGCCACCAATAAAAATGTCAAAATAACTGCAGTGATTAATGTACTTCTTTCAGAGAGAAGGAGAAAACAGAGTTTTGTGTGATGGAAGTTTCTACTCATCATAAGGTAGCGCAGAGGGTTACTATGCCTGCTGCAAAGAACGTGCAGATCACAAAGTGCATATAATGTAATGTAAATAGGTCAGTGGGTTACTACTTTTGTCGGAGAGACTATATTGTTGCTAACTCTTTATGAGTTAAAATCCTAATGTAGAACAGTGAACTAGTAACTGTTATCAAAGATCTGCAGGGTATAGGCTAAAGCGTTATTATCCCCCCCCCCAGTTTTTCATTATCCTAATGTTTGCAAAATGGGTTCATTTGGGTAGAAATCAATTCCTATTATTAAAGAGAACCTCATAACCATGGTGCTAGGTTTTAAATTCAAAGTTTCTGATTCTCCTGACCAAGCACTCTTAAACTATCCTGCCTACCTATATGGATGACCTGTGACTCCTATACCTTCTTGTTCTCCATCTTATCTAACATTTCCTATACACTGATTTACACACTTATGATTGATTGTCTCTGTGCAATCTGGGTGATGTAAAGTGTTCTGACACCTTATACTGATGGGAGTGACGCTATAAAATGAAGTAAATGCACCTGAGACTGAGTGGTTTTGGAGGTTTGAGGGGCACTGTGAAAGGATGGTTATGAAGGAATCCATAGTGGAGGAGGTCACTGGGGGCGCCGACAAGCATTGTCGCACTGGGCACCACCAGTGCTAAAGCCGGCCCTGGGTGCGGGGGCCCCCCTGCATGGTTGGAGGGGCCCCCTCTCCGGATTTAACCTGGAGCTTTCAGGCCTGAGTACTGTGCTGAAGGGGCCCCCTGAAGCCTGGGGGCCCCCTCACTCAGCAGGGGCTGCGGGGGCCTGTGTTACGCTCCTGTACCTTTCACATAAAAAACCAGAAACGGACCCTAATACACCTATAGGAAACCATTCCTCACACTAGTATGGGTGGGTGTTGAATTGGTAACATAGCTCAGCAGGTCAAAGCATATGCTGCAGGAAGAATTGTTGTGTCTGGAATCAGCATCAGAGCCCTTTAATCAACAGATCATAGCACACATTATGTACACTATCTGCTCTGCGGGACCACTTGTGTTAGTGTATTGAACGTAACTGAACTATATTTGCATCTACAAAGCCCTGGGGCCTTCTGGAAAAACACCAGATCACCGAGCAACTCTCAGAAACCATTTACAATCGATAAGGGCAACAGAGGAAGGGTAACAGTGTGACATTCAAGGATGCACCCCACCCTTCTTTCTCTGAAGGAGTAATTTGCTAACCCCCCTTTCAGATCTGACCTGACTGAAAGACCTATTGTTGCACAGTCTTTAAACTATACATAGAATGGGCTGCACTCTGTCCAAATAAGTATGTTTTGCTCTCTCCTCGTGCTATTCGCTGTTTGGTGTATCATTCCGCCTCCTATGGATTGTTTACATTACACTGCAAGTGTGATTATTCTCTATATCAAAATTACACTGAATCACAGGACATACATTTCTTTATCTCATAAATGTGTACATAAAGCATTTTTTCACTCCAGCAGGCTTATTTTTATATACATTAGTAGGGACTTGAAATTCAAACCACGCCTATTGGCTTTGCCAATGCTTGTTCTCCAATGCTGCGTCTTAAATGCATGAATCTCCAGGCCAGAATGGTTGAAAGGGCTAAGTAGCAGTGCTTAATTCGTAAAGAAATAAGTACCAGGGATCTCGTCAGGGTACCACTGCAGCTTGCAGTACACATTGTTCCTGCCATGCTGCCAATGATAGTAACAACACAACTAGTAATTATCACAGTCTTACAAATGCGACAATTCAGACTATTTCATGCCTCGAAAGCTATAAGAATGGCTTGGGCGGCAGGTAATAGTCATTTTAATTTATATTTAATTAATAATTACCTGTTGTTGTGGTCACCTTTAAATTAGCCAGACAGCGCGACCTTATGGCAGACTGTCACAAGCTCTGGTGTTGACAATTAAGTGCCGGTGACAAGCACCGGAAACCACAGGCTCAAATTAAGCACTGCTGAGCAACTGCTGGCAAGTGTTGTGTATAACCTATAGGTGACAGGTTTGAAGGCCGCAGAGACACATTGGCCATTTATCTTCATACGTTTAATTAAATAGGTACCCTGGAGTAGAGTCATGAGGACACTAAATGATAAGAACTGATTCAGTTTGTGTCAACATCAAATTCTAGATAGGAATATGATGTCATTAACGGAGGTCAGCATAAAGCACTGTCACGATCCACTAAATAAATAAATAAATAAATACATGATTTCACTTGAGGCAACTTCTCTGATGTCTAAGGAAAGAAAACTGTCCATTCAAGTTTAAAGAACTGACATTTTAAAACATAAAACTCACTACCTAGTGCCAGACCAAGCCCTACTTCCCAAAAACAGTTAAAACAATAAACAACTCTTGGAGTGCCTGTCAAGAGGTAACGGTGGGCTTGTGCTAACAGAGCCTTAAATGCTGAATCCAGCCAACTCATTAGGCCTCAGGCCTGGTTCTCTTTCCACCCTGGCCTAACTGTCCGCACCTGACCTTAAATAACCCACCTAAATGAGGCTGGCCAATAGCGGCTGAATATGCCACCAAGCTGCATCTAAATGCGCCCCCCCCCACAAAGGTCAGAGCACCTCATACTTATTTACCCGTGACATATCTCACTCTGGTTGGAACCTTTTGGCTTTATCAATGCTTGTTTTGTCATGGTTTTTGCAAAATGTTATTGCTGTGGAAGCTGTCAGGCTCGCATCAATAAAAAAAGGGAAATTGGCTAAAAGTACAAATATTTTTGGGGCCTCAAACTGCACACATTGCGATATTAGCCACTCGCAATCAGGAGGACTATTTGTGAGTGGAGGTGCTCTTTCCAAAAGGGCAGAATGCTGTCTATCACAATGAAGGTAGCCAGTGATTGAAGAGAGCTAACTAACCGCCGCATGTTGTATACTGTTGTGGATGGGAGAAAGAATTGACTGACACAATAACAGACCGCTGGATGAAGAGGGCTGTCTGAAAGCCCTTATATGGAAAAATATTATTCATATAATTTTAGTAAAATGAAAAGTTCTTGGTCAGTTGGAGATGCAAAAACAAAGTTCAGTAAACATCAAGTAAACGTATGGTTGAAATTGAGTAATAGAGCGAGCAACTGCACCTAGAAGATACCCTTAGTCTCCGATCACAGACCGAAGCCAAAGCTCATTTCCCAAGACATTGGATAGGCATGACTCGGTAAGCAATGTCGCTGATGTCAACATACAATTTGAAGAACATTTATTTTCAATTAAAATGATTAGTTGTATTTTTATATCATTCTTTACCTTTCAGCTACTCTGGAGCTCTAAGGAGAAGCTCCAATTTTTAATACAGCCTGGTGATTCGAAACCTGTTAGGGAGAAGTTGCATGAAAGCTTCTAAGTCAGACTGTTCCAAACTACTGGTCCCGGAACTAAGAATGATCCGCCAGCCTTTTAAGTACAACATAAATCTCTGTAAAGTGAGAAGTTGTAGGTCAGAGGATACTGCATGGATGTGAAGCAGGTATGGATGGTTGTATATTGCAATAAAGTCGACATATAAGGATTGTGCATCCACTACATCAAAAGGCAATTCTAAATTTACTAATCTCACCTCCACCTATACTCACCTTATGACGTAGTGTCTAGGTTGAGGTGGTAAATGCAATATTATTGTCATGGGATATAACATGTGAAATATAGTAGGGGTATATACTTAAATAATGTGCGTACTATATATGCGTAAATACATCAATATGTGAACTGGGCTGAGGAATGTGGAAGGCTATAGAAGGAACAGCCTACGGGACAACCCAACTTGGGTTGGCTCGATCTCTATTTCCTTACTAACCCTGGGAGAGGCCATTTAAGGAGATGGGGAGTCCGGCTGTCAAGTGGTATTGCACATTCTGTTTTTCTCACTTTTTCTCTTAATACAGCCGAGGGCAAGGGAAGACAGACTTGGTCAAACCTGTTCTCCCAGACGTCGACTTGCTGCTAATCATCCCACTGCAAGAAGAAATCTAACTCAGGACAAAAGATCGCAAATCACTAAGAAACAAGGTGAGGAGTCACCAGAAACCACCCCACAGGGCGTACCTTTCACTCACTTTGAGTAAGAAGGAAGAGCAGACCCAGGATTGGGGGAGGGAAGCCGCTGTGCAACACTTAACAAGTGAAGGCCGCAAGCAAGGTACATGGTCATGGATTGTACAGTTACAGATTACTAATACTCCTTCAGACGACCATATTCAGAGCAGCACGGGTATCCACTTAACCCAGGAGGGGAGAAGAGTTATACTCTGAGCCGGAGGAATAAAATACCTCCAGGCCTTAAGGCCCTCTACTCTACTGCGGGGAATTACTGCATTCAACACAATGGTGCAACAGCTATACTGGACATGGTCTGTCGAGGAACAACCGCAAGGAACCCTCTATTGTAAAACCAGAAACACGGACATGCGTGCCTCATCGCAAGCTCGCTAAGGGTCGATGCGAATGGGGCAGACAGACTATAAAAGAAAAAAAACGAAGCTCACCTCAGAAAAATGTGCCTGCCATTCCGAGACAAGCGGTTGAGATTGTCCCGGCAGCATCAAAAGTGAAAGTGCGCACAGCGCGCTGAATGTAAATAAAGCACGTCCTGCCAGAAGTAGGACAAACTCAATAAAGAAAATAGTACTTTTACAGCTCTAAAAATAACACCTACCGTGTAAGGACCGAAGTGAAGGGGCCAGTAGCCATAGGACGTTACAAATGACGACACAGTGGTACTAAGGAGGGACTAACAAGCCTCTTTACCAATCAGATGCCAGCATTTAGGAAGGACAAACACACAAGCCAATGAAAAATAAGGGCGGGGGAGTGGGCGAGCATCTCTCCCGTACTGAACTACCACAGATCTTCGACAGAGCAGCACTTGGGCGCTCACTCTAGGCTCGACCTAAAAAGACACTTTTGCATTAGGGCCCACGGACAGGTTTGTACTTGGGGAAAGCAATAAGATGATGCTGGGGGGGGGGGGGGAGGGGGCGGGGGGGGCACCGTTATCAAAATCAGAACTGTCTGTCAATTCAGATCACCCCTATTACTAATTACATGGTTGATGACAAATCTGCTACTCCTCTGTTCAGCTCTTCATAAAACGTACATTATATAAATAGAACCTATAAAAGATATGCTTTTTGCAGATTTCCATAATACCATAAAAGGATGAATTAAAAAAACTTAGAAAGCAAATAATAGGATTCCATTCTTTAGGTGCTGCACCTGTTAAAGAGGAAACATTTGTTTTCTATATTTGACACTCTTAATAAGTTCCTCATCCTGAAAGAGTCACCTGCCCCTGCTACATCCATGCGGAACGGTAAGGACAAGCGCTCAACACTTAGGGGATCAAACTGACAAAAATGGTCCATCTCCTTTAACTTACCTGATCAACTTGAAGATGTGCATTACAGCACCCAAAGGTGGTCAGGTAAATCCAAGCACTCCAACTTTCTTTCCCCATGCTGAAGTTAGTCCACATATCAAATGTGGTTTGACTAGAGTCAATTAGACCAGAGTCGATATTGACTTTATTGAATTTTTCCCCTGTCCAGGTGTCCCCACTAAAACTGACACTGAGGTAACCTGGTACTCAGAGAAAACAGCCACCTTTGCTAGATCTACATCTGTCATATATGAAAACAGGCGTATGAAAATACAAGTGAAACCATCTTCATGATATGGTCTTCTTTTTAATTACAAATTAGGCTACGGCGCCCCTCGGGAATCCAGCTATAATGATTGATACTTTTTGCTAGTTCAATTTTAAAAGGAATTGATGTGCAAGTTAGGAAGCAAACATGTTTTAATAATGATTAATGAACCACCAATTGGATTAGATTTTTACTAGAAGCTAGAACAGTGAACAGTGGATTCTGCTGTAAATGTCAATGCACACCAGATTTATGTGGTTGACATATGTGGTTGCTCTTAGGAAGCCAATATCCTCCAAGCTGAGGACAAAAGCCTCAAACTTCAAAGTCAAATATTGCAAGCTTCACTCATTCCACCATAGATTCTGACTGTTGATTTTCTTTGTTATTATGACTTTATCTACACACATGAAATGTGGGTGGAGCACGATGTCTATATAGATGGCTCTCAAGTATTTTTTTGCCCTGCCATCCACTTTAATCAAATGGGATGGGTGATGAGAGGCCTGGCCATTTTCGAGTTGAATGCACTGGCTGGACAATTTTAATTAAATATGCTATTCAAGGTTTAAATAGATTTGGTCTTTATTGTGGCCAGGGATTTTAATCATAACCAGACAACAGGCTCAGATTCTAATGTGGTCGATCAATTAGACCTGATATGGAACGTATTGAAACCTGATATTCCCAATCAAGTTAGTGATTACTTGATTCCAGGTTATGCCCCATTATAAAGTGACCATTACATACAATTGCTTGCATTACGACTTCAGGTATTCTATGCAACAATAGCCATTACTTACGGCTCCGCAGTTGGGGCTCACACAATATAAGCACATAAAATGGTCGCCTTAGTGTAAAGTCTCTGTTCTAGCTTGGCCAATAGAGTTTGCAACCTGCAGGTGTTAGAAATACTGTAGTAAATTCTTCTCGGGTTACGAAGTACGCCTGGTTCACAGGTAAAATACGAAGTGAACACCGCTTGAAGAATAAGGGACTAAGGCAATATATGAGATCTCTGAAAGACTGCAGGACATTGGCAAAGGTAGCACTGGGTATACTGGTAGCACTGATAGAAATATAAAAAGAACTCATATATATGGCAGAAAGAGAACACTTAGATAATCAGTGGTTTATCCCATCACGTTTGAGAACTGGAAATCCAGAGACACTAATAGATTTTGGAAATCTGTGCACAATCTTGACAGTAATAATCTCCAATGGCAGCTGTCAATTGCTGGACATATCAACAACTCCTGAACACGTTAACTGGCTTGCATGATGTAAGGGTGACTCCTTCCAGAAGCCAATAGGTCCTTGCTCAACAACTAAAAAGTATGGAAGAGAAGGTGTCGACTGAGAAAGGCTACAATGAAAAGAAAAAGGCTAATGGCAGAAAAACCTCGGTGATTAAAGACAGGAGGCTGAAGACTAAACACAATGAGGATTCACACTAGAAAGACCTGAAAATTGCATTCACACTAGAAAGACCTGAAAATTGCACAATGTGAAACCAGGGCAAAAGAAACAGCAGACAGGAACCCAAAACTGAGAAAACTGAAGGATAAACATCAAGGGAAAAATACTGAAGTCACAGAGGAATGAAGAACCTTCTGAGAAATACTCAGGTATAGCAGTAACTCCCAGTCACAGATTCTGTGTGGCCCTATATGGGAACAGCCTTCATTCCACAGTTCAAACCACACTGTGCCTTTACAACGTGGTCCGACACACGAACGCCTCTTTAAAACCCGTTCCTTTACCCCGCAAGTCGTTACAACGACTTGCCTTAAGGGAAGTGCTGTTGAATTGACGTTGGACTTTAAGTCCAACACATTCCCTACTGTTGCACTGACTGGAGTTGGAATAGTGAATTATACTATTCCAACTGCAACGCTTTTCCTAACGCAAGATGTTGTAACGAGTTGAGTGGTAAAGGAACGGTTTGTAAAGACGCGTTTGTGGTTCGGACCACGTTGTGAAGGCATGCGGAAAAAATGTCTGCGTCGTTCCGACATACATCCACTTATATAGGGTAGAAACAGGAGGCAGAAAAGAGAGGAACCGGAAAATACCTACATGAAGAGCACAATCTTTCTTGGCTTGGGGAGACTCTATAACCAGTGCTGCAGAACAATGCATCTTAAATAAGTATGTTAGCTCAGGTCAAGAAACACATGTAGAGAAGATGGAGAAACCTGGTCAGTGTTGCAGCAGCACGTGGAGGATCTACAAAAAACTGCATTGTCTGCAAATAACTCTCCCAATTCCTCTTGTTCTCCGGCAACTGCGCCCTCATGAGGAAAACCCGCTACCCTATAGCAACCCAGGGAGAGTGAATCTCAACCTGACAATATTGGAGCTTTGGGAGTGTGATGTATGCACTATACATGCAGAAACCAAGAAATCAGCTGACAAACTCTTGCTGTGGGCAACTGGAAGAATTACCTTCTTTCATAGCACAGTTGCTAAACTAACAGCAGCTGGTAGATCTAATGGGGCTGCCGGCCCTATAGGACATCGAATTCAGGTTGGCATAATTAAATAGGTCAAGTTTAGGGATGGCCAAGATTCCAGATTCATGGAAAGGCTCGATCAAGTGTTCATTGTTCAAAAAAGAGGACAGTACATCCCAAGCAATTACTGTATGACTGCACTTCGATATGTTGTAGCGAACTCTTACGCAAGACATGGTTGAATGAGAACAAACCGATTCCCCAGCACGAGATGGGTTTACGTCACTTGCGCATCACGTTAGATAAAGATGTGAGGAGTACGATGCTAATCAACAGATGTGTTAATGTTAGATGCAGGTCTCTGCATGCTTGTTTTAAAGCATTCTATGTTGTTGGTGTAAGAACCGCTTTTTGGCACAAATGAAACAACTGCTATTCAGCCGGTTTTGCTGAGATCTATTCTGCCTTTATATGAAAATACTTATCAGGTTCGGTTGTATTGGGGAGGGGTTGCAATAATTCATCAAAGATCTATACTGATCTTTGTCTCATGCAGGGATGTGTACTTGCCCTCCTGATTTTTAGCTTGTACAGTGCAGACATAGGGGCCTATTTACACTCAGTGGCAACTTATCCATCAAAAATAAGTGAATTTGGCTGACAGATTAATCACAGTTTTACAGTGTACAGACGATACAATACTTTTTGATCACACAGCACACAGATTACAAAGGGCTCTTGAGGTGCTTGGCAAGTTCAAGAAGGATAATACATTGGGAGTGAAATATGCTAAATCCAAGGTTATCCATGTTGAGAAGAAGAAAGTGAATCAATTCAAATGGAAGCTTGACACTAGCCCTCTTAATAGTAGGTCTACTTACAACTTAAACTTTCTTAGGCACGAGGTAGTACCAGATGTCACCATTTTAAATTAAAACACCGAGCATCTGGTCTGATGTTTCATTTGTGTCTAATATACTCCACCCTACTCACTCACTCCACCAAACGCTTACTAAAAGTTATTAGTGACATGTATTCCTGCACTCATGTATGATCATAAGGAGTTTCCTGGTAGATTTGCTAACTGGTTCGTTTTTGCACTGTTTAGGTCTGACTAGCTATTACCACATTCTACAGAATATTGCCAGTTCGGAAAAAAAATTGGCCTACTAAGGCCAGTGCCTAGTTTGTAAAAGGTAAGTGCCAGGCCCTCGTCAGGAGGCCCTGTGCTGCGCTGCTAAGGACAGTACCAACAACACCTAACCATCACACTCCTACACGTGACAATTCAGACTATTCCAGGCCCCCAAAGCCATAACATTGGCGTGGGCGGCAGGCATTAATCACTTTTAATGTATATTGAATTAGTAAACAACTATTGTGCTCCTCTCGAAAGTAAACACACAGCCCTACCATGTGGAAGACATGTTATAAGTGCCGGTGTCGACGTCCGGAAACCACCAACTCAAATTAAGCACTGGAGGCACTCCCTCAAAGCCAAGGCCGATTTTGCCAAGTTCTGTTTTAAAGCTAAAGCCATTTGCTCACTCTATATAGGGGATGAAAAGTGGAAGTATTGATCAATAGTCAAAAGATTTCATTTCAAATCCTTGGGGCTGTTTCATAAAAAGTGTTCTGGCTCTGCGTAACGAAAGTTTAGGGTCCCCCCTGCAATGTACACAGAGGGGGCCCCGCTCCGGAGTTAATCTGGAGCGCTCAGGCCTGAGTACTGTGGTGAGGGGGGCCCCCTGCAGCTCGCCCCCCCCCCCGCACCGCGGGGGATGCGGGGGATTGTGTTACGACCTGCTCACAGCTTGTTTTTTGCGTTTGAGGTGTCTAAAGTTCATACATGGAACTAGGAATATTTCTGAGCTAATGCAGGAGTTTTACCCAAAACAATTCAAAAACAGAGATGCAATTGCTGCTCAGTTTCCGCCTTGTGCTGTCTGCATTTCATGCATAAATTCCGAGTCATGCGAACTTTAGGCACCTCAAAAACAAAAGACCAGGCCCTCGGCTTTTCGCCTAGCCAGCGCAGCTCCTCACAATTCAGCCTCCTTCCTGCTCTGATTATCTGACTGACCCGTGACAGCCACCTCTTCTCTTAGCAGTCTGCTCCAATAATTCTTCTATTATCTGACAGTTGAGGGAAATTTGCAGTTGTTTTCCTCTTATTTTTTCCTCGTCGCTCATCACATGCATATCATGGAGGCAATAGCTACGACAGTTGAAAGTTGCGGGTGAATGTCCAGACAAAGTTGCGAGTACACAATCCTTGGAAAATAAAACCAGCTGACCGTTTTCAATACACTGAAAACCCGAGGATATGTAATCTCTCAACTGAAATGGAGTTACTTTGTTACAGGCTCACTGTTTGTAACCTTAATGCTTGTAAACACTCAAAACAAGATAGCAACAAATCCAAAGCAATGGTAAATGACAGTGCTTGCAAAATAAAGGGGAGTGACTCGAAGTTTGAAGAGACTTTACGGGCTCCATTACCCTGACATCGGCGATGACTTCTTCCAGGCTGTAAAGGCCACATTATACAACGTTCATGGGGTGTGATTTATTTGTTCATATATGGTTTGCACCCTTGGGCACTTTGGAATTACAGATGTAATGACTTGCGTGGTAAAGGAACGAGTTGTAAAGACACGCTCGTGGTTCGGAGCATGTTGTAAAGGCATGCGGAAAAAATGGGAAACCAACACATGCACAGATCCTTAGGTGCAGGTGTTGCTCCTTAGGTGCATGTGTTTCTCCTTAGGTGCATGTGTTTCTCCTTAGGTGCATGTGTTGGTCCTTAGGCGCATGTGTTGCTCCTTAGCTGCATGTGTTGCTCCTTAGCTGCATGTGTTGCTCCTTAGCTGCATATGTTGCTCCTTAGGTGCATGTGTTGCTCCTTAGCTGCATGTGTTGCTCCTTAGCTGCATGTGTTGCTCCTTAGGTGCATGTGTTGCTCCTTAGGTGCATGTGTTGCTCCTTAGGTGCATGTGTTGCTCCTTAGGTGCATGCGTTGCTCCTTAGCTGCATGTGTTGCTCCTTAGCTGCATGTGTTGCTCCTTAGCTGCATGTGTTGCTCCTTAGCTGCATGTGTTGACAGATTGCACTGGCAGAAGCTGTGCATCAGGGCTCTCACAAGGTAGTGTGGCCTCATTTGCAAGGGAGTGTGGGGCCATGTGGCAACTCTTTGCCTTAGCATCTATTCCGTGTTAACGACATGAACACAATGAAAAAGAAACAATCATGAGCAACACTGACTGTGCATCACGTAGAAGGAAATTCAGTGCACCCCACCTCCCCACACCACGAGGGCACCCCTTGGGGAAGTAGAACGAGGATCCCAGGGACCACCAGGCTTCCCTCTGCAGGCATGTGGAGTTACTCAATGCCCCCATCTGCAGGGAGATCACAGTCCATCTTTGAAATTGAGGCTGGGTCTCTGCCTGCAGTGAAAGGTGGACCGGTGCTTTCAAGCAGCCTTAGGGAAATGAAAAAGCAGAAAACAAAATGGAATCATGGAGTGAACGAAGGGCATAAATATTTAAAGGGATTAATGAGAAGGTTATTTTGGAAACACGATCCAGACTACCAGCTTGACATATCGTCTGCACATTCACACATGTAGCCTAAAAATGTAGCAGCCCAAAAAATATTAAGCAGAATCCACAAAACATGTATTACAAAGGTTGATAGAGAGGGCATAAAATTATAACATGTCTATTACAAGTGATGAACAATACAATCTCAAAGAGGGAGTATGACAATTTTGACAAGCCCACAGCCACTAACCGCTCACCGAACTATAGCCTAAACTCATGACCGCATAAAATGTGAGTGGTAGTTGGTTAAAAAACACCATACATTCCCAAGGAAGAAATCACTAGCAATAACCCAAACCAAGGTTGACTTGTTGCAAATAGAATAGCTTCACACTACGAATTTTAATAATAAACCACAAACCTATCGCAGGGTAAAAATATCCCAAATTTAATAGGCAAAAACATGGAGGCCAGCCATTAAACAGATACATGCACAGGTAAATAACAATTTTTTAAAATATATAAGTAGAACAGATAGATTCTTAATGGAACTAATACAGAAACTAACATTCCTCACTTATAAATGTAGATCCTACAAACACCAACCACACACATGGGACAGCCAAGTCAAAGTGCGCAAGAATCAATTAGAAATTATGGGAAGTTATGTGATAAAACAATTCCATCTTCTACAAAAATCACATGTTAAATATCCACGGAGAATAAACACTGGCTCAAACTCACAGACCGGCATCACAACCAGAATCAAACAAGCACTGGCAATGCCAACAGGTCTGGCTTATAAATGAAAGTGCCTCTTATGTCACTGATGGGTTTAGGCCCTCAACAAGTCATCAAACATGAACTCTGTCACTCTTCCTTGCATTAATACATCTAATCATCCATCCCCTAAGGTCTACAAACTATCCTGACCTCCCAGCCCTGAAAACTACTCCGAGCCTCCAGCCTTGAAAACTACCCACCCAAATCTTACAAACTACCCCCCAAAACCGGGCCCCAGTTACCTCACCGCATCCTCTCCCGATCCTTCCTGCTTCCGCCCAGCAGCAGCTAGATCGTGCACTGCCATAACCACGCATATGTATGGTTAAGGCAATAGTGATAGCGCTGGTGTTGCCAGAATATGCGCGGCTTCCCGCATTGTTCCAACAGTTTCCCATATCACAGCCTTCACAGAAACATGATTCAGAGGCAACCAAATCCCCACAATGAATGACTTGCTTCCAGATCGTATAAACTGATCCAAAAATATAGCTACCGAGAGAGGAGGCAGTTTGTGCATGGCAATCTTAAGTGAATGCCATCACTAAGTGAACAAACCCTTTGCGAAGTAGCTTGTGATGCCAGAAAGAGACACACACATCATTTGCACTTATAGCCATATACAATATACAAACCCTCCTTGGAGGAGATCCTCGACCTGATGCTTGACCTACAGATACTGGCTGGGTAAATATTTATAACATGGTACTTAAGACTATGGGTGCACGTCTACAAAAGTAAGTGGGGAGTTTACATATTTCGGAAAGAGATCCTCTAAGGCATTACCCAACTATCAAATGACCGTTTGATGCCTTGCTAGTGAGGGATTTTACATCATACAAGTGCCCATAAACAATAACAGTAACAGAAAGACTGAACACACTCTTGATCTAATTTCATCACTAAAATTAGTAATCTGAAAGGTAACCATTACATTTGGTTAGGCTACTCTCAGTTTACCATCCACTGACTGTCAGCAAACTGGAACCACTTTACTGGTTTGGGTTAGACAACTTAAAGTCCAGCCCCATAATAATTACGACAATGTCCAAACTAGACCAAGAAGCATTGACAACCTAGAAGAACGCGTATGGGCTCACTACTGCCACATAATCAAAATAGTAGATGAAATGGTCACCACAAGAATTAAAAAAGAAAGAATACCCCCAAGTCAGCCACAGAAATGTACACCATAGTTTTTCAACATGAAAAGAAGGGCAATGAACCTGGAGTGAAGGTGCCTACTGTGCCGCGGTAATGCAGGCAAATGCTATTGCAAGATGTACCGGAGGGCTTACTGCAGAGCACAGGGCAGTATAAAGGGCAGAGAGGAAATACCCTCCTGTATTGCCAAGGCAATGCATCATTTGAGGGTAATGTAAACAGTCCAGAAAGTTTGAAAATACACCTACTGCAACATCTCAACAGTTTGAAAGCCTCTTGTCTTTCGTTAAACATGAAATAAGGACACATGGAGAGCAGGTAAGAGAAACCCCAAAAAATGAACCAAATATCCGCCCCAATCCCACTTCCTTCACTGTCTTCCATCCTTTTACCTTTTAATCTCTGCAAGTAGAGCGGCTAAGGAGCCAGCAGACAACATCGATTAATCGATACATAACTCAATTAATCAAAATTACCAGTAGAGTCTCTTTTCAGTCTCTTATCAATAAATTCTACCGAATATTTACCTCTAAAATCATGGACCACAATGTTCAAGGAATATTGGCTGAACGTATGAAGTTTGTGATGGTTACATTCTCCTGGAAAACCATAGGACACCCTAAACACCTCACTAATTACAGGCCAATTTTCAGTCTCCTTCATTTAAAATGGAAAATATAAGAAAAATTCGGCAATATTAGGAAACAAGATGACGAACAGCACTAGCTACTCCACAACAGCAGTCAGAAAAGCGTATCACACTTCACCCATTTGCAAAGCATGTATCTTTCACATGCATCTGATATTTTCAAATAGTATTTACCCAACAACCTGGCAGCAAGGGATTAATTTCGCCGTGAAGTAAAATTGCATTGAAGAGGCCTTCTGACTATCAGGGTTGTTTCTCTGTGTAAAGTCACCGTAACACTATATATGTGTGGCATTAAACATTTTCCCCCTGGTGTGGTCAGGAAACAAATTGTGACGCTTTGCACTGTATTAAAAAATGACTTAACGTACATGTATTAGTAAAGCTGCTGTCCATAAAGTGGGGTTGGGCCACATTTATTTTCACTGGCATGCCATAGGTACATATAGTTTTACTTAAAGCACATACGAACTCAAGTGATTCTAAAGATCGCAAAGGTAATACCTAAGTCGAATGGTTTAAACACACGACATCAACATATTTTCCTTTATGAAAACACTCAGTGGTTGCAAACAAGAGCACACATAAATGAGATGGATGCATAAGAGCAAGTAGTGCAGAAGATGCAAGCAAGTTCAGTCTGGCATCTGGCTCCATTTATTTTATTTGACTTTGTTTTGTTAAAAATATTTATAGAGTGCACATACACCATACGGTTTCTTGGTGCTAAGTAGAAGAGGTAGCCTGCTGCTCGTTAGATCATTCATATGCCTGAGAGAACTACCAGTTTTTAATAGTCTCCTGAAATGAGAATAACTTGATGAGGATCTGATGTTAAAGGGAAGTGAATTCCAAAAATGTGGGTCAAGGCTGCAAATCGAGATCCGCCTAGTCTCTTCCGTTTAAAAGTGGGAATTACCAAAAGGATCTGATGGGAACTGATGGGATGATCTGGGGTGGGGGCATATAATTCTGGATAAGAGTGGAAACAAATTCCGGGCATGTGCCATGGAGGGATTTTAAAATGAGGCATCCAACCATGAGACAATATTGGCCCCAGTGACCCAATCCTCAGGGATCCACATCACTCATAGAATTGGAGAGGGGTGTCCTACACCCTCCCTGAGCAGATATCTAGCCTGGGGGACCGCATACCCCAGGGATTGCTGCAGTTTTAGAAGAAGAGGGGGTGCTGGGCCCCCACCCTGAGCCATTTTCTGGCCATGGACACAATCCTACAGGCTGCTTCTGAGGTACTGGACCCCAACATGTGAGCCACTGTTAGCTCCCTGCCAGCCAGAGCGTGGGCAGGGTGACTGCATTGATCTCACCTGGCAGAAGCAGAGAAACTTCCATCAGGCAGGATCAGACAGCATTTTCCCTGCCCATGCTCTGGCAGGCAGGGAACAAAGGTTTGTTCCCCTGGTGGAAAAGCTGATCTCTCTGGGGGGAGCATGCAAAACAATGAAACAGCGAGCCAACGCACCAGTCACACCTCCCTCCTTGTCCCCCCAAGATAAGTCTAAATATATAATATATAGAGAACAATGTTGCGTGCACATCCACTGCACTCGCTGTTTCAAAGGTGAGTTCTCCAAAAGATCAAGAAAGTTTAGCAAGTAAATGTAGAGTGCACAGCACAATCTCAGAATTCTACAAAGAATTAGTCCATTCTTTTCATTAGGCACCCCAGGTAAACATTAACTTCCATAGAAATGGCACAGAACAGCCAACGCGTTTTGTCCACTGCATGTGGACTTCACCAGGGCTGCAAAAACATACAAATATATAGAGTATATAATATATAAAAAAGAAACGAGCAATACAACATATAAACATGACAGTTAAAAATACCATACAAAATAGACTAAAAAATAGACTTTTTCAAAGTCCATGAAGGGAGAGAAAGGATTAGAACATATGAGAGAGAAGAGTATAAAAACACCACATGCAGACCAGCTATCACAAAATTATTCATGAGTACTTGTTACTTCAACCCTGGGGGAGCAAACAGGAGAAGCCAGCTCCCGCCAGAACCAAAAAGAATGGTGGCAGGGACGCAGGGGCCATGGCCTCCACAAGCAGCCCCCATGGCTGCACAGCAGTGGGTTTCACGTGCTGCCTAGATTTAAATGTAAAAACACATGGCAGTGCTAGAGTGAACTCTTCTTGCTGCCTTAAAAATAAAAAAAGGTGAGGAACTCAGGTCATAGCAGTGCATATAAAATGACCAGAGAAGCAGCTCTTTTCATATTCACTGCTGGGATAGTGCCCCATATTAAGGGGGCTCCACAAATCATTTATTTTAATGATGTCGGAGACTGCAGTATGTGCAGCACCCCAGCAACATAAAAAAAAACAGCAAGTCATTAAATCGATGACACCAGATGAACTAACCATATTCTTTTAAAGGACTCCAACCTGGAGCTCTATGCTCTTCACCTGGAGTGCAGAGCACCATTGTGGTGGGTTCTATGTGTTCATTTTGTGGCCTGAAAGATGTAAAAATAAAAAACACTTTTCAATAGGATGTTGAAAAACGTTTAACAAAGTTTTATTATTTTTGAAACAATCACCTTTTAAAACATTGCTATGTGTTAACTTATAACACATTGGTGATTTTATAACAAACAATAGCCACACACAGTCAGTCATGCATGCCCATGGCCTTTGTGCCCAATGTCTGGCAACAGGTCAGACCCTGCGCCAAACCCCAAGATGGACATGGTGATGGAAATCTTACTCCACATTAAAGAAAATCTTAGAAATTCACTGAAAAAAACAAAGTTTAAAGTGATGTTATAGTTAGCTGAAAACAGGACTGTAACATCTGAAATGACATAATTGATGACAACACTGTGAATGAAGGGGGTGTGAATTATAGTTATTTTAGGGCACAAGTTATAGTTATCGGAGATAAATGGTGAATTTGAGAGGTTGTTAGTTTGAAACGGTATGTTTAAATGATTAATCTGTCACTTTCACCTAACTATAATGGCACATTAACCTTTGGTGTTTTCAGTGAATTTTTAAATTTAAGGTAAGATTTAATTACAATTCCTAACTATAACGTCAATTTAACCTTTGTTTTTTCCAGTGAAAATAAAAGTATATTATATTATATATATATATATATATATATATATATATATATATATATATAGCACTGACTTGTTTGGCGGCATTTCAGAAAGTCAGTTTCATGACGCAACGCGTCATGCCGTATGCCAAAATAAATGAGCACTTCTCCTGGTGACTCGTGTGTGCTCAAACTTCATTCTTGCAAGGGAGTCTGGTCTTGATATATATATATTATATATTTTACCTACTGGTGCTCGCCAGTAGGTAGTTATAGTTAGGACCTAGTTTCCATAGGAAGCGTTTTTTCTTTTGCCAATTTCTTTGGCACCGTTTGACGAATCTTTGCGAAATTTTCAAAACAATTGGCCCGCTCGGGTCAGCTCCTGTCTTGAAAGTTTCGGGGTGATTTGTTAAGCAGGGACTGCCAGCTGGGAAAGTGGGGGCATTGGGGCTCCCCCATGGTCCCCAACAGTGAGGCCAGGCCCTGGGGGATGGGGTACCTGGGGCCAGAAGTGGCCCTGGAGGGGGACCACACAGCCCTCGTCCCCTGTAATTAAATATTTAAAAACAATTTAAAACAGAAAGGCCGACCCTGGGGGATAGGGTCCACAGGGCCATAATTGGCCTCTGGAGGCAGGCCACGCTGCCCCCTCCCATAAAATAAGAAATATTTTTAAAAGAAACTGACAACTCGCCGGAGGCCCTGCCCCCTCCCTGCAGCACTCTGAAAACGCGCCCCCTGGTGCATTCTAAGTTGAGGAATTAAGTCCCCTTGAATACTGAGGGTCCCTGGGGGCCAACTAGCCCACCAGGTACCTCCACTAAATGCCACACAGCTGGATTGCAGAGAAGTGGTCCGATGCCACGCCCCTTTCTACACCACTCCGCAAACGCACATCTTGGCACACTGCTGGTGGGGCGATTAGGTCTTCTTGTGTCCTGAAGATCTCAGGGCACAAGTGGACTTCATTCCCGTAGCAGCAGTGCACAAGGAGCCGCGTTTGCAGAGTGGTGCAAAAAGGCAGCGTGGCCTAAGAGCACTCTCAGAAGTCCAGCTGTATGGAGCTTACTGGAGGAAACAGAAGTGTTTGCAATGTAATAGGTTTCGCAGTTGATAGAGTTAGCGCTATTGGCGTTGTAAATGTAAACGTTTTTTGCTAATGTTTTTTGGAGTGGAGTGGATGTATATTGTGTGTAATGGAATTATATGGTATGTTGTGCAGTGAAATTATGTGGATAGAAAGTATGTGGTATTTAGTGTATAGGATTTATGTAGAGTGGGATTATGTGTTATGGAGAGTAATTATGTAGTATGGTAGTCTGTGTTGTGGAGTGGCAACCTCGGGTTTAGTCTTCCTCGTTTCCATAGAAACTCAACTATGAACTCAGTGAGACAAAAAAAGAAGTAATCACTGAGGAGCACTTGTGGACCTAGTCAGAGGTATGAGCAGGGCCACTGGAATTATGCGACTGTTGGGCTGCACCGACTTTCGCACAATTATAAATTTTCTGCATTAGCCACATAATTTATTATCTGCTCCCTAATCTGCAGATTTGAACAAAAAAGGCATTGTTTCTAGCTCAAACGGCTCAAATGTTACCAAAAATGCAGCAACAAGTGTTACAGCGTGGTGGAAGGCCCTTTGCACCTAGAATGGTCATCTGTTACTTATTGCTAAATGTGGGTGTTAAATTGGTACTAATGGTGTGCAAGCCACTCTTGCTTCCTTCTCCGCCTCTCTTGCCTCTTTCTGCATTTCTGTTGCCTCTTTCTGCAGATTTCTTTTTTATTCTGCACTTCTCTTGCCTCTTTCTGCAAATCTCTTCTAGTTTCTGCACCTATCTTCCCTCTTTCTGCACGTCTGTTGCCTCTTTCTGCACCTCATTTGCTTCTTTCTGTACCCCTTTTACGTCTTTCTGCACCCTTTTTGCCTCTTTCTGGATCTGTTACTTCTTTCTGCACTTCTCTTCCTTCTTTCTTCACCTCTCTTGCTCTTTATGCACATCTCTTGCTCTTTATGCACCTCCCTGGCTTGTTTCAGCCCCTCTGTTGCTTTTTTTCTGCAGATCTCTTGCATCTTTCTGCACCTCACTTGCCTCTTTCAGCACCTCTGTTGGTTCTTTCTGCACTGCTCTTGCTTCTTTCTGCACCTCACTTGCCTCTTTCTGCACTTCTCTTGCTTCTTTCTACACCTCTGTTGCTTCTTTCAGCAATTCTCTTGCCTCTTTCTGCACTTTTCTTCCTTCTTTCTGCACCCCCTGTCTCTTTCTGTACCTCTCTTGCCCCTTTGTGCACCTCTTCTGCCTCTTTCTGCATCCCTCTTGCCTCTTTTTGCACCTCTGTTGGCTCTTTCTGCACTGCTCTTGCTTCTTTCTGCATCTCACTTGCCTCTTTCTGCACTTCTCTTGCTTCTTTCTAAACCTCTCTTGCTTCTTTCAGCAATTCTCTTGCCTCTTTCTGCAATTCACTTGCTTGTTTCTGTACCTCTTGTGCCTCTTTCAGCACCTCTGTTGCCTCTTTCTGTACTTCACCTGCTTCTTTCTGCACCTCACTTTCAGCACCTCTGTTAATTGTTTTAGCACCCCTCCTGCCTCTTTCCGCATCCCTCTTCCCTATTTGTGCAACTCTCTTGCCTCTTTCTACACCTCTCTTCCCTCTTTCTGCACCACTCTTGCCTCTTTTAGCACCTCCGTTGCTTCTTTCTGCACTCCACTTCCTTCTATCTGCACCCCTTGTGCCTCCTTCTACACCTCTGTTGCCTCTTTGTGCACCTCTGTTGGTTCTTTCTGCACTGCTCTTGCTTCTTTCTGCAACCCACTTGCCTCTTTCTGCACTTCTTTGGCTTCTTTTCTAAACCTCTTGCTTCTTTCATCAATTTTCTTGCCTCCTCTGCACCTCTCTTGCTTGTTTTTGCACCTCTCTTGTGTTTTTCTGCAACTGTAACCTCTTTCTGCACTCCACTTGCTTCTTTCTGCACCTCTCTTGCCTCTTTCGGCACCTCTGTTGCTTCTTTCTGCACTTCTCTTGCCTCTTTCTGCACCCTTCATGCCTCTTCCAGCACCTCTGTTGCTTCTTTCTGCTCTTCTCTTCCTTCTTTCTGCAACCCTTGTGCCTTCTTCTGCACCTCTGTTGTTTCTTTCTGCACTTCTCTTGCCTATTTGTGCACCCCTCCTACCTTTTTCTGTACCCCTCTTGCCTCTTTTTGCACCTCTGTTGGTTCTTTCTGCACTGCTCTTGCTTCTTTCTGCACCCCACTTGCCCCTTTCTGCACCCCTGTTTCTGCATCTTTCCTGCCTATTTATGCACCTCTCTTGCCTCTTTCTGCGCCTCTGAGTTAGAGGTAGTTTTAATCCCCCTGCTCTATTATATACTAGGGCCTTATAGGGGACGTCATGTCAATCACAGGAGTACCCCAACCCATAGTGTACCCTAGTGTATGTAAGTGTCTTTCAGCATAGCACTGGCTCCGGGCCTGGTTAGTCAGAGTCAGTTACCACCAGTACCAGTAAGTAATAAGTTGGGGGCACAGGATGACTTCGGCAGCAAGGCCTTTTTCTGCACCTCTGTTGGTTCTTTCTGCATATCTCTTCTTTCTGCACTTTTCTTCATCTTTCTGGACTCCTGTTGCCTCTTTCTGCATTTATCTTGCTTCTTTCTGCGCCTTTCTTCCTCTTTCTTCACATGTCCTACCTCTGTAGGTATAGATAGAAATTATCATTTAAAATACCTTTGAAATTCACCGAAAAAAAACGTAGGTTTCAGGGACGTTATAGCTAGAAATTAACATTTAAAAAAAACATAGAAGTTCGCTGAAAAAGCCATAGGTTTCAGGGACGTTATAGTTAGTTGAACATTTCACTTGTACAAAACCAGAGAAATTCAGCTGTTATAGTTAGTTGAGCTAACTATAACTCGTGCCCCCACAATGCACTGCTGATGTCATCAGTGATGTCATTTGAGATGTCATCAGTGATGTCATCAGTGATGTCACTGACCATGTCATGATGTAATATGCAACGCCATCAGCAGTGCATTGCGGGGGCGAGAGTTATAGTTAGCTCAACTAACTATAACGGTGGAATTTCTCTGGTTTTGTAGGAGTGAAATGTCCAACTAAACCTATGTTATTTTCAGTGAATATTTATATATATGTAGAAAAGATTGCGCCAAGCCCAAAATCCTTTTAACGTGGTTTATTCAATCCAACAGCATATGGCAAACATTGCCCGATGCGTTTCGGAACAGCCGTTCCTTTCTCACGGGTCAATCAGACATTTGTTTTTCCATGTGATATAGTGCAAATAATATAGTAAACAGTGAAAAGGGACTACTTTGTTGCCTTAAATGTGTAGTCAAAACGGCATCCATTTTATAATGGCTAGTTTGTATCACTTAATGCATTCTTTCAAATGAAAGCAGAGTTCATGTTTTCAATTAGATCAACAAAACCAAATATACATACGTGATTGTTCTGTTTTTCCTAAAAAATCAATTTATATTGATACATTTCCATGAAAATCATTTTTCGTAAAAAGGGGAAAACATACATTTCTGTATTTTCAACAATTCAGCCCCATTGGGCCCAAATGTTTTCTTACAACATTACATGCTCTTTCTATTGTTCATCAATTTTGCCCAAGTGGGCCAATAACAAATTTATTATGCATAATTCAAAATTATGAAATAACACCGTTCATGGTAGCTCATTCTGTATTTCTCCATAACAAGGCATTTACTCCGTCTCCTAAAAGATAAAATCAAGTGCACTGATCAATAAATGATCTATCTCCTTATTTAAAAACACGAACAGTCATAATCTAGAGGCAATCATGTGAGATTTAATTCTAAAAACAGCAACTTCTTCCTATGGAATGTTGATCTACTTATCCTCAGCCTAAATGCACTGATAACTCCTCATCCTTGTTGATGCCCTCTGGGTGCATAGTCTCATACTTTATAATCATTCTGGATAAGTAGATCAACATTCCGTAGGAAGAAGTTGCTGTTTTTAGAGTTACTGAATTGTAGAGCTGTGCCTCAGGAATACAATTTAAGGTTATTCTTGAGGCAGTCAGGGCTAATTCCATGAAGTGCTTTGAATGCAAAGCACAGAACCTTAAAGACAATACACCGGTCAATAGGCAGCCAGTAAAGCTTAATTAAGGCCTGGGTTGCTGATTCAAACCTGGGGATGTTAAAGAGCATCTTTGTCGCAGTGTTTAGCATTGTCTCAAGTTGTTTGTGATCCCTGCTGTACATTTTGGAAAAGACCATTGCAATAGTCTAGTCTTGCTAGAACTAGAGCAGTCATCACAGTCTTTAACAAGTCTAAGGGAATCTAGTGTGCGATTTTCTTTATTATTCTCAGAATTAAAAAAGAGGATGAGATTACTAATTTAGCTTGCTCTTTATATGTGAGCTTGTCATCTATAAGAATGCCCACATTTTTTACCTTTTTTCCGGGTACATGTAGATCCCTAAGAACATGAGGCCACCAAGAAGTGGACCAAAACGAAACATTGTTCCCGAAAAGTATCACTTATATTTTGGTTGAGTTTAACTTCAGACAATTGTTGCTCATCCAGTTGCTGACTGCTGCCATGAAGTTGCAAAATGACTCAGCTGTGTTTTGGATTCCATTGGTGACTGACACAATTATCTGTGTGTCATCAGCGTAGTTCACCAATTAAAATTGTAAGGACTTTATCAGACTGGCCATGGGGGAAACACAGATATTGAAGAGAGTCAGGCTCAATGATGAGCCCTGTGGAACCCCACACTGTAGAACAAACGGCCCCGACATGAATCCCTTGAGAGTTACCGCTTGAGTCCTGTCAGTAAGAAATGAGTGAAGAAGTGCAATGGCCTTGCCTTTAACCCTGATTACTCGCAAACGGTCAATCAGACAAAAATGATTGACCATATCGAAGGCTGCAGACAGGTCTAGTAAGATAAGGGTTGCTCTGCCGCCCTTATCTAAGGATGAACTAATTTCCTCAGTGGCCACAAAAAGCTAAGTTTCTGTGATGTGGCCACGCCTAAAACCAAACTGAGTTTTATCAAGGTAGTCATTTGTTTCTATATATTAAGACAGATAGATATTCATAGCTCTCTCTGCTAAATATATATCACAGAGTGGCGGTAGCCACTCAGTAGTTATAGTTAGGGTGACCAGAGATAGGGATTTTTCAGACTTTTATCTGTTAATAGCTTTGCACCCGTTTTACACATGTGTGAAAAACTTTGCAGACCTGTTGCCCCCCATTCATTTTGGGAGGACTGAAAGTTTTGAAGTTTGGCCAAAAGGGTTCAAAGAAAAAAGGGGGGTGCCCCAAAACGGGGTTGAAATTCAAAGCATTTTCCATATACTTTTATATTTTTCCGTAGTGCGAAAAACGTCAGCTTAATTTTAGGAGATTTGGTAGTATTATATATTGGGGGCGCAGTTGATTCTGTAGTTCAGGGAAGTAAAGTAAGTATTTTTTTAACTTAAGGTTTTTCAACTTAGTGAAATCTTATAGCGCAGTACTATTAGCTGCCCAAGTTTCACTCAAAATCTGGACACAAGTGTGCATGATAACATTTATATAAATCACTTTTCATGACGCCTGATTACACAGTTAGATCTCGTGAACACATATTTTCCAAAGGAAAAATAGGCAGGCGCATGAGAAATTATTGAAGAATGCAAGTGTGGAAAGAGATTGGTTGCGTATGAATAAATGTGAAATAAAATATACAAATGACTCCACAATGAAAATCAAATACTATCATCTTTGGCTAGTTTCTGACGCAGAGAAGCTAATACTACAGTGCTCTCTTCTCCCGATTGCAGATAAGCAACCATCTTTTTCCTGAGCACTGGCTCTAAAGTCACAAATATGGTATAGATTATATAATAAACCATTTGGGGGCTTCTCTTACCCACTTAACATTTTCCAGACCTCCTATTTGAAACAATACTACTTAACCATTAGCTGATGTTATTATAGAGATACTCCACACCTGCAATTCAGAAAATATTGCCCTGGTGCATTTCCAGAACCTGTAGTACAGTCTTTGTTAACTCCTTCAAATGTGCTTGATTACAAGCACCTGGCTAACAGTTGAGCAAGTGCAAATTTTAGTGGAAAGTGTGAAAACATGGTCATATTCCAGCTATAAATCTAAATCCAGACCTAGTGCAACCTGACGGTTTTCTGCCCACAAAAAGCAATATTCCATAATGTGTGCTTAAGGGTGGGTTCTAATAACAGCAGACAGGCACAGACAGCTTGCTTGTCTGGTGGCTTAGCGGATTCATACATCCACTGCCAGGATGTGTGTTTAACTGTTTGGTTTCAGGTTCAAATCCCAGGTGGTCTATTGGATCTTTGAGCCTTCTAATGCCGCAAAAGTAGCTGTATTGAGTTGGGTGACAAAAATCATCTAAGTACCAAGGGATCACTTTGACAAAGAACATTCACTTCACAGTGAGATCGCTTTGTTAAAATTATCATGTTGCCATATCCATGGCGATTGATACCCTAGACTCCAATGCCATCTTGAACATCATGTGGATGTGGTCTGTACAACAAGGATTCTATATTTCCAAATCTGTTTGTGGGAACAGCAGGTCTAGAGCGGTCATCCCAGACATTATAATTAACAAGGATAGCTATGCTTTGATACCAAAGAAGAATTAGGGAAATACACTGGGCAATAATATAGAAAAGGTTGATTATGTTAAAATGGAGTCTGTGAAGCAACAGGACATGCTCTCGGTGTTCACACATGAGACACTACACATCATCAACAATACATCAATATTAAAATCATTCTTCAAATTCAGATGTTTCGACACAACATGATTTAAGCAGATGTTCACAGGTATCCTGCTTGCGTCGTTTTGGGAATGCTTCAGCGCTCTTTAGAAAACCAAATGATTCCTGCCACAGGGCTACGGGCACAATCACATCATAACCTGGTGTCGGTCAGGTCCAATCTTGCACCTACAATGACATTGTGGGTTTGATGTGTGTTGTACAAAAAATTGAGTTTCAGTAGCATGCAATTCCACATGCACTACAGTTAGGATAGAATGGGTATGATGTTAGTATGTTTAGTTTGCTGTTTTGAGAACAAGGAGAAAGGCCTTAGGAAGTTGTGTGGCATGTTCAAGTGAGGCTCGGTTCAAAAATCTTTATTCGATTCATACAATGAATCATAAAAGCACAAAGTTAAAAAACATAATACACAAATAAGGTGATCCATCCATAAAATAAAAATTACAATTCAAAAAAAATCCATCATACAGCATAAATACAAATCCAATGGCAAAGCACAGTTCTACAGCTAATTTATCCATAGCGTTTCCTAATCTGAAGTGAAACTCTTATAAAATTTAACATGGCACAGCAAGTATCAACAGAAGATAATGACAGCAAATAATCATAGCCTTCTTTATAAGTGCATGGTTGCCGCCCCTTCAGGACAGGTTTAATAAATCTAATCCTAGGATCTTGATATAAGGAGCAAAACAGGACAACATGTATAGTACTTTGGCTAACTCTGTCATTACAGGGACAAGGGGGTAGCTGCTCACACCAACCCCCTTGTTTAGGAAAGGCGAAAAGAAAATGGAGGGTATTTAGCCTAAACCTCGTGAGATAAAACCGCCATTGGACATTAGTTGTAAAAGTTAAATAAAATTGATGCTGTAACTTAGGTACATAGCCAATAGGGCCTCCCAGACACCGTGAGCCTAAAAACTTCCAGTAATTTGACTTAATTTGGGTTTTTATGTTTCCCTGGATGTTTGCAGGATTTTCATAAACATGACCCAAACCTATCTTATTCAACATGTCCCTGACGTATGACAACCAGGGGATCTTGTTTGCATTATCCAGGCTCAAGCAGTCTGAGAGAATTTCTCTCGAGAGCTGCAAATCGTCAGATAACCATATTTTGCCCCATAATAATAGGGGTGACAGACGAATGATGTCAGTCACTTTGGTCATTCCCATTTCATTATGACAGAAGCTATTCGATGAACCCGATGGAATCAGTAATACCCGTTTTAGGAATTTATTTTCCATCACTTGTACCACTGAGGGGTTTTCGGTCCCCCATACTCCTGCCCCGTAGGTAGCCACAGATAAACATTTAGATATATAAAGAGTTTTAAGGTGCGCAACAGGTTTTTGACCCAACTTACCACAGAAGCGAAAAAGACCTTCTATGGAGCGGGTAGCACTCTGGGCTCGAGCCTTCATTAAAGGAGCCCAACTTAGTTTGCTATTGAAAAGATTTCCAAGGTAATTAAAATTCTCCACCCTTTCAATAGTAGAGTGATTCACCACAAATTTTCTAGGTTTTGTTCCTTTAGGACCACAGACCATTGCAAAAGATTTTCCAAAATTTACCTTCAGGTCAAGATCCAGCATGAAGGTGTTAAAGGCATCTAGGCACAACTGCAAACTGTTTCCAGTGAGGGTCATTAAAACAGTATCGTCTGCATATGAGAGTATAGGAATACTCCTACCGTTTACCTTAGGAAAATCACAACAGTGGTCCAACAAGTACTTTTCTAGTCCATTTGTGTATACTAGGAACAAGAAAGGCGCCAAAATGCAACCTTGACGCACCCCCTCAGTTGAGGGAATAGGTTTAGTTGTTTCCCCCCCAGGTCCAAATCTTATAGCCACGGACGTTGCTGCGTGTAGTCTGCGGAGAAGTGTCACCAGGGGTTCTTCGAAGCCCATATCGTCCATCATCTGCCACAGCCTGCTTCTACAAACAGTGTCAAAGGCGCTTGACAGGTCCATGAAGGCAAGGTAAATTGCAGAACTCCTTGCCTTCATGTACTTGCCAATAATTAGCGCCAAATTCAGGCACTGCTCAACTGTCCCCTTCCCACTTCTGAATCCATACTGGGAGTTCACAATTAGACCAACAGAGTCAGCCCATGTTTCTAATCTGGCCAAAATAACCCTCCCCAATAGTTTACATGATGCATCGATCAAGGATATAGGGCGATAGCATCGGGGATCACACCTATCGCCCTTCTTGAAAATCGGCACCACCACTGCCACCTTCCACGATACAGGGATGCGACCAAGAACAACAGCCCTAAAAACATTCAGTAATAAAGGTGCCCAAGCTTCAATATTATGTTTAAAAAAGTCTAAAGGGACGGCATCAGGGCCCGGGGCTTTTAATGATATGCCCTTCCTCAAAGCTACTTCAACCTCTTCCAGTGTAAGTGAAGAGCTAAGAAGCAAAGCTGAAGATGGTACCACCAAATCCCCTACATCATCCAACAAATCCGAAAGTAATAATGCTTTGGGATTAAAGATTTTACCAAAGTGAACTTCCCAAGATTCACCAGTAATCTGCGTCAGTATACTTTCTTTGGTGTCATTTTTAAACAAGGGACGATTTACTACTTCCCAGAAGAGCCTACTATCTTTTAGCTCAGAGGCCTTCTCTAGATCGTCCCAGGCTCGATTTTTCAATTCCTGCTTCCTCTTTGTGATGGCCTCTTTATAAGCCCTTCTGGTCGATCTTATCAGTTCCTTATTTCTTGGTTTTTGTGTAAGGGCAGCTTTTAAGGATTTATGTGAGGCAGAGCATGCGGAGTCAAACCATTTAAAACACCTTAAATTCTTTTTCCCCACTGGTTTTCTAAGGTGCTCAGCCACGTGCCCACATAATTTTTCAAAACTCCCAATGACCTTGTCTGGATCAGACGTCAGAGACAGGCATGATTCGATCTCAGTTTTACAAACATTCAGAATCTCTACCTCAAGGCCTTCAGCATTTATTTTCCCCCACTTCATGGTAACTCCCTGATTTATATTATATGTTATGGGTTGCTCCCAAACCAAATGTTTTCTACTAGCAGGGGCACTCAAGGATAGCATTAAAGGATTATGATCGCTTACGGCACTTGCGATTACCTCAAGCCTATTAACATAATGAAGAAAGTTACTAGACACAAATACAAAATCAATAGTACTCATTGCACCTCTTGTTCCCTGAAAGGTTGGTATTGGCGATATATTTGGGGCAGCCCAGGGCTCTACCATACATAAGTCATTTAGAATAATGATATTATTTAAAGCGTCCCCCTGGGGCGTGTGTTTAAAATGCATCAAGGGCTGTTCATTTAGATCATTGATACCACAGACATTGCAGCCACCAAATTTGCACAGTGTACAATTAAAATCACCAACCCAAATAACTACTAATAAAGCTCGATCACTACGAGCCTTACATATTGCTTCCTCCAAACTCTGGATTGTAGATACATCATTTCTATCAAAGACATTATGGTACCAATTAATTAACAACACGGGCTCTGGGAACAAATTTTCCAACAAGAGCAACTGGTACCAAGGAGTATCCACTATTTTTGAGGTTATCAGGTTCTTTAGTTTGATGGATAGAGCTGTCATTAACCCACCCCTTGCCCTCCCAGCTAGTGATGGGACCGCCAAAACATTAAAAGATTGAAAACCATCAATTTCCCCACCCACTCTGCTCCATGTCTCCTGAAAGCACAGGATATCCTGACCACCCACATGCTCCAGCCAAGCTTCATCCTCCGTTCTACCCGCAAGACCTGCAATATTCCATGAGATTAGACACAGCCCAGGTTCCCCTAGGCTATTGTCCACAAACTTTATTGGAGTTTCCAGGTCAGGCCCAGTAATTGGTGGGTTTAGCTCACAGGCTAAGTTGCTAACAGTTTGACTATCCGAACGCATATTAGGTTGAGCATTGTGGTCGAAAGCGTCCACCACCTGGTTATCCTCCTGCCTTATCCCCCCGTTTTCCCCCATGACCAAATCTGTGGTAGATAAAATGCTTTCCTTTTTCTTGTCTAATGGTCAATCTAAACCCTCCATTCCCACCAGTGGGTCAAATCGGTTTCTTAATGGAATATTGTTATTTGGCATCCACCCTAGGTATTCCTCCCCCTGGAATCTCCTTCTTGATTGGTCATAGGGGGTTTGCCCAAAATTTTTGAAACTTGTTGGCCCCATGAAAGATCCATCACCCTGGAACCACAAACCAGGATGATTTTGAGGGGGTCGAGATATAGTATTAATCTGAGTCCATCCAGAGTAATTATTACCCTGCACTCTCGACCCAGGAAAGCGAGGGTTAGGGGGAAGATGATGCAAGTTGGGATAAAAATATTCAAGACCTATACATTGAATATCCCCCATTCTAGCAAACCTTGCTTTGTTACAGATTAAGTCCTTGACCCACCTGTCCCTAAAATTAATTAGGATACAATCCCCCTCTAAATCCTTCTTGCTTGGGCCAACCCAAGGGACCCTTCGTACGTTTAATATTTTTGTACTAGAGGCTGGGGGGAGTGGTCTATTGTTGTTGAGCCAGAATATGACTTTATTTGATAGGTCCTGATTTGATTCATGTTTATTTGGTGCGACCACCGGGACACCTGTCAGGATGGCCATAAAAGGTGCAGATTCGGGGGGTATATTCACACATATTGGTTTACTTGGAGGTGCCATTTCATCCAGAACTAATGGGCCGCTCAGTGGAGTTTGTTTAACTTGAGATGAGGCTACTGGCTTAGATGTAATTGAGCTCGGTGCTGCTGCTATAGCCATAATCGGTATTGACTGAGAGTCCCCATCAGCCACCAGTGCAGGTCTAGTTGGGACTGATCGTACAGGGGTTCGCTGGGAATCAACAGATGCAATAGGCTGGGGCGGATTACTTGGTTTTTGAATAGAGGTTTTATGAGCCCCCTTCTTTATTTCAATACAATTCCCCTGGGCCTGTGGAAATTTGCTGTTGTTAGCCAAAATTTCCAGCGAATGTGTGTTAACTGATATTAAGTGCTCTAATTGGTCCAATTTTAGGTTAACTATTTGTGTTCTCTCAATAAGGGGTAACAAGAGATTTTTTACCAGCTTCTCAATATGTGTTAACAAAGCTTTGTTGTTGTTGTTTTGGCAGCAATGAGTCAGATCACCAGGGTCTCCCATACGTATGACCCTTCCCTTCAAGTGACCTCCCCCTCTTTTACGTTTACTAGTTTTTGTGACTTCTGGAACAGAGGCCGAAGCTTTGGATTGTAGGGAAATGGGGCCCGACAGGGTCAAATTAGGGTGTTGGATCCCATCCTCAATATTGCTCAATACAGAACAATCTTCCATTGGACCGTTCACTACATCGCCCATAGATATTTCTTGATTTTCTGAAGTAACGGCTAAGTCTGGGCTGGCTTCCAAGTCGTTTATTATGCTCTTTTCAGGAGTGACCACAGATGCAAACCGACCCAAAGATGAACGCTTCCCCGTAACTAAGTCCAGAGACAAACGCTTTTCAGTAAGAGCAATTTCCTTATCTAATATCCCCGTGGCACGGGTGATAAAATCATCTAAGGTTCCAGTGGCTTTAACACTACTTGACTTTACTGTAACCCGCCTACCCTTTCTTAGTGATGAGGACATCATAAGACTAAAAATAAGGAATAATGTGTACAATTTAAAATATAAATTAGATAAAAGTTTAAAACTTCAATTACACATTATAACTACATTCAACATCTTATCACATTGATAACTAAAACATACTTTGAGTCCTCGAATCCCGAGAGTAAGAGAAAGGGCCCGGCCCGTCCCTGTACGTCCTTGGACGGCCTTAGACGGCCCGCCCTTTGCCCGGGCTTAGCCCCGGGCGCTCCCGCGCGCTCCCGCGCTGCGGATGAGTGGCTGCTTAAGTTTGGAAATTAGGTAGGTGAGGGGGGCGTGTCGTGCAGGGAGAGCAGCCCAGGTGTAGGCAATGGGGCTCGCAGGGACTCCTGGGCAATGGAGTCCCCTGCTGCTCGCAGCCCTGTACAGATGCGCTCACCCCGGTGAAGGCAACCCAGTCCAGGCGCTCTTACGGTGTTCACTGGACGCTGCGGGACCCGGCGAGTTGTTGGGCCGGGAAAGGCAAGAAAGTCAACTGGTTAGTCCCACGTCGTTCCTCAGATTCCTTCCCTACTGCAGCTGAAAACAGAGCGTGGATTGTGTTAAGAGTCTGGATAGCTTTACCTCCCAGTGCTTCAAGCAGTTCATAGCACAAGTCTGTACAGGATGGTTAAAGAGGATGCAACAAACTAAGGGACCCAGGAAGCCCAGGTTGTGAAGCTTTCATGTCCCAGAGGTGTTGATTGGTGGTAGAACAGCCTTCCCTTCTGTAGGGTGGCTCATGAGGCCACATGTGCAGCTGGTGCTCCTAGAACAATCCTAATGTGAAAGATGGCAATACATAGGTCGTAAGACTATCCAAGAGTGTCTGGAATGACTCTTACTCCTCAGCATACAGGCCCTGCTGCCACAGATGGGTAAGCAGACCCAACACCTTCTAAGGACCGGGCAATGAACAGCAGGGAATTAGTTCCCGTGAAGGCAAACACTGCCTGCCCATCCGCCAATGGGAAGTCTCCGCCACCCCTCGAACGCCAGCCACACCAACAATATTATTTTAACAAGCATATCCGGAGAGGATAAAATATGCAAATGATAAACAGGCAGAATGTTCCTCTTTTTCACAATACCAGATCAGAACAAACAAGCTTACCTCTGGTGCACTTTTGACACATCCACTGAGCATGCCCACATTGCAGTGAAAGTCTAATGTTGAACTGTATTGTTAATTTCCATAATTTTTCCTAATACTTTTTTTAGAAAGCAGTGTTAGAGAAATCCACACCCTTATGGATCTTCAGTGACAAAAGAGACTGTTTTGATTGTAGTTATAATGGCATTGTATATATTTATTACTTAGGAGAACAATAAAGCAGTATGCAACCTAGATCATTTCACATCACTGTTAACGAAATAAGAAAAGCTTCACAATCCATGTTCTGAAAGTAATGAATGAACAGCAGGATTTACCAATGGAGGGAGAGTTGGAAATAGTTCTCTTGACAACAGCATTGATTGCGGAGAGAGGATGAAGTATGAATCAAATATATCCCCCAGATTTCTATCCTACTGGGACGTGGTAGGCATAAAGCCCAGATTTGGAGGCTACTTGAACGGGTAGCTTTCGTACATCCAGTAGTAGACTTGGCAAAGACATGAAGATACTAGTGCTTCTCGGCACTGTTCACTGAACAGATGTACACAGTCGAAACCCAGATGCACATCTGGAATGCTACAGGATGGTGGTTTAGTAAATGGAGACCCTGAGAAGTATGTAAATATTAAAAGAGAAGTGGGGAAAGGGACCACCCGTTGAGACTCTGGTTTGCACTTTATAGGAAGAGAAGACAGAAGATGCTAAATATATTTGTTGAGTATAGCTTTGAAGAAGTTAGTGAACACATTCAAGGGCCATCTCTATTACCCCTGAGCACTCCTTGAGCTTCAACAACAGGATGGTATTGTCATCCATGTCATAAGTGCTGAAAGGTGAAGGAGAATAGGAGCTTTGGTTGCCCCTCAGTCAAAGCGATGACGAGGTCTTCTGACTTTTGCCAGTGCCGAAGCTATACCCGAGAGAAGCTGCGATTCCAAGCTGGCAGGATTCATAGCTGAGTACAAGGAAACAACACTGAATCTAACAGGCTAAAAACTCACCATTCAACAATATAGGTAGAAAGTGCAAGATTAGCAGGGCATCCGAACATTCAATTCTACAATAACGCAGGGAGTGTATGCGTAACAACGCTTCACAACATATAAGTCATCAAAGAGTCCCATTAAGATAGAAAAAGAATAACCGAATGTTATTGCAATTAAGTTAAATTATATACTTTCAAAAAAAGATTGGGATATTTACAAAATAGTCACCTAAGCAAGGACAGAGACTAATTCTTGCTTTGCCCTGGTGAAACTATATATGAAACACCTGTTGACACTTCTTAGCATGTAATGAGCCATTCATGATAGTATGCATGTAACTTCTTATAAACAGAATCATGGATGCACAAAAAGAATGATAACTAAATTGCCTCTTTGCTATGAAGCAGGAATTAAAGGGGAGTGGCGAACCAACACTGCTAACTAGACGCTCCTTAACGGCTCTCCCACTGACATAAGAAATATCCTTCATTTATCCTGACCCAACGGGGGTCGTCTCTGTCCCCACATCTCCGCAGTGATGTCAACATTGGTGTGACTGAGCCATTGACCATAAAATTCGCCCTGAGGTCCTGGCCGCACCGCAACTTGGTGAAAAAACCAGACCGCGCTGGGTCCTGAGACTACGCCATCGACAGCTTTGCAATTGTGCTGGATTGATGCTGTGGCCCTGATGAGAAGAGTGTCACTGCAATAAGCCTTGCTTTCGAGGGCCCTCCAGACGCGGGTAGGGAGGACTCCCCACTGGCTGTGACAAGCGGAACGGAAGAGGCCCCAAGCGTGGCTCACGGGACCTTCGGTCTGGATACGTTGGTCCTGCCCAGGCTGTGGAGAGACCTAAGCGGCGCTGTCCTGAGCGCACCCGTGTGCTGGGGTGGCTCAAGCAGGTGAGTGGACACCTGTGGGCTTGCTGGTTGTGCACGTTTGAGGGCCACACCTATGCTGCTAGGAGGCCAGAGACCAGGGGTCCCCTACGGTACAACAGTGAACACCCGGGTTTCTCAAAGGCGCCAATGTGACTTGGGTGCCTCCCTGGATGGCGTGTCCCATCCTGAAATGTCTGGCAGACCGGGCCCTTGGAGAACGAGCCAGACGGAGGTGATCAGCTGCCAGAGTACATGTGGGGTGCCCACCCCCAGACCTGCACTGTACCTTTTTGTCCCCTGTAATGGGGCATGCCATGTATTGAGTGCATCATGGGGCCCTGAGCCATGAGGTGCTTGTTGGCCTACCGCAACAGAGAGGCCTTTCTCCCCGGTCGCAGTTCCTCTGGTGCACCCCACTCTAGGAAATCATGCACCGGGCCACGGGAAATCATATGGACTGTGGCCTTCCCCCGTGGGTACGACATCAAAGAAAACTGCCTAGTGTGAAAAGAGCTACCCTGGAACACTGCTAAGGCCCACATAGACACTGCCGGAATGCCAGGCCTTATATATGGGACACAGTAAATGCGTTGCTAACACAGAGAATGGAAAGCAGCAGAGGAGTACCTTAGCTGGGGCCCCCCCGATGTCTGAGCCGAGGGATACTGAATTGCCAGCCAGCCCCGCTTGAGACAACAAATGCACGGGGAGACCCACTGCTAAGTACCAAGAGCCAATGAGATCAGAGTCTGCTGTCAAGGTTCGCAGATGGGAGGATCACACCCTCTACCCGTATGGGGGTGGGAATCCCTGTCTCCTGTCTTGGATGCACTCCCCATGGCCTCAGCCATAGGAGCCAGGGAGCTATAGTGCTGAAGGTTGTGGTGCTCCCTCTGAAGAGCCTGGAAGATCTGAGGTTAGGCAGTATGTGTTGAGAGGTGCAGGTGGGGGGCTCCTGGATCCATTACTGACTCCCCTGGTGCCATAAGGAAGAACAAGCTGCCTGAACCTGCCCAATCCAATAAGATTGTGAACGATACCCATGCCAAGCAGCCTGAGGGTCCACCCAAGGACTGTGTGGAGAGGGGACCAACAAGGGGGAGACGGAGTAATGACCAACCCTGCACCCGCTCTTGCAGATTTAATGGTGGCGATACAAAGCTCAAGAGTCGAGCTCATTAAGAAAATAGACTCAGTCACAAGCTACGTCAATCTGCTTTGTGCTGATCTCCAGATTATGGCAGGCTGGGTCATCACTGCAGAGTAGAAGGTAGATGCCCTGCAACAGGAAGTCCATACCCTCCGTGGCACAGTCTCTGCCTTCCAGAAAATGACTGTTCGCCTAGATGAATGCATAGAGGGTGCTGAGGGCAGATACCAAAGAAATAACTTACTATTTGTGGAGTGCCCCGAGAAAGCCGAGGGGCAGTCGACAGAATTATTCCTCGGAGACTGTATCACTAATACTCTGCGTCCTAAAACACTGTACAAATTTTCACCATAGAGAGGACACATAGAGTTCTGGCCACACCACCAAAACCAGGTCCCCCTTCCAGGAACCATGATTGCTCATCTGTTTTATTTTCGTGAACGAGACACTATGCTCCAGCATATCCAGATAAAGGGCACTCCACTGTTCGAGGGGAAACCCATCTCAACCCTTGACAACTATGCACAAAAATTCCAGGAACAGTGGAAAACCTTCATATCGTTAAAGAAACAAATGAGGGACTTAAACCTGTATAGCCTAATTTTTCCTCTGAAACAACGTGTTCTCCATGGAGAAAAAGTACTTTTTCCTTCAACCTGGGACAGGCCTGCAAATAGTTGGAGAACCTGGAGGGAAATGCAAGCCAAGCCACTGGCGGAGAGGATCCAACAAGGCCAAGCACTCAGAGATAATCTGCCTGCATCCGATGGCGGGATAACCACAGGAGAAACCCAAACGAGGCGTGGTCACCAGGAGAATTATGGTGTGTTCAGATGGCACTGATACTGATTTCAGCTCGGACTCCAGAGACTCATTCCAGTTGCGTCAAAGGGATCCTGGAACAGCCAAGGATAGCACAGGTCTGGGTCCAGCATGAACTCTGTGTACCAGAAAGTAAGTACTAACAAGCCTGACAAGCAATGGGGCTGCCGGAGTGGTTGAGATGCCTGCTGAGGGGACTGTTTTTCCAGCGGACATGCCACTAACTAGCAACAATTGTGTGAAAGGTACTCTGCTATGCGGGGTTATTGAGTGTGGGGCGGGATGGCTCACTGTTCCATAATGGGGTCACACTCACTATTTGCGTGTGCATACCAGCGGGAGGTCAAGCTGAGGGGAGCTTGAGTGCTAAGACCTCGCACCTCTGTTGGTGTCTGCTCTCTAGCGAAGTGCGCCTACTTGAGAAACATTTCTAAAAGCATATCGACAATGGTTGCACGCAGAGGGTGAAAAATCTGGAGCAATGTTCGCCAGACTGACCAGACAGTAAACTGCAAAAATTACCGATACTGTTAATCCATAAGGTTAAGGGGTCCCTGGTTTGCACCCAGCGAGACAACAATCAGGTATTCTACTCCATCTAAGCATGATGTATGCCACTCGGAGAGGGGGTTTGGAGACTCGCCTAAAGGGAAACTTGGTGGAAATACTGCTCCCAACCTTAGATCCTGATGATTGTGATCACCTAGATATGCGGATCACCCGAGAAGAGATTCTCGTGGTGATCAGGAACATGAAAACTGCTAAAACATCAGGCAGTGAAGGACTACTCGCTGAATTCTTCCGCCAATATGCAGATCAAATGGCCAATAAACTGTTAGAGGGCTATCAGGAGTCTCTACAAAAAGGGACCTTCACACAATGTGTGAGGCATTAATTATGATACAAAAACCAGGCAAGGACCCGCAGGAAGCTGCCTCCTTCATTATTAAACGAGGTTGTCAAACTCCTTAGTAACATGCAGGCAGCACGAATGCTTCCCTAACTTTCAAGTATAATTCACACAGACCAGTCTGTTTTATTCCTCAACGGAGTACCCTCCATAATCTAAGATGACTCCCGTTTGTGTACCATGCCCCACAATTGCAGTAGGAAGCCTATGCCTTAGCTCTCCTTGATATCGAACAGGTGTTCAATTCATTAGATTGGAATTACCTGTGGCAGGTGTAGTGGAAGGTGGGAAATGGCCCTAAGTATATACAGTGGGTCCAACTGTTGTACACTGCCCCACACAATTAAGTAAGATCAGGGAGGGAGATGTCAGAAGCCTTCTCGCTACATAGGGAAGTGAGGCAGGGGTGCCCATTGTCACGCCTCCTCTTCACACTCACAATAGAACCAATGGCGGAGAGGCTACTTAGGACCGTAAAAACCCTAGGTAGTCACTGTGGGAGAGAACATCCATGTGGTTTCCCTTCATGCTGACAATGCCCTGCTATATCTGATAATACGTAAAGGGTAGGCCCAATAGACCCTTGAGGGCTTAGGCAGATAAATTGGTATAGTGAGGTTGCCAACAAGGGATTTTGTTTGTGGTCACTTAGTTCAATTTCTTTATAGTTAGATTTAGAAGTGTACTTTAAACCAATTGTACACGTAACATAAATGTTGTCAAAAAACTATTTGCGGATAAAAGGTACACACACGGGATTTGTTTTTGTGAATAAAACACAAGTCTTTTTATATAAATCAAAGTCAAGAAGGGGATACAAAAGAAACAATAAATTTCAAGCAATACAGCATGAAAGATGGGTTAACTTAAATCCACATTTCATCAAGTAACATCTATTTCCAAGTGATTTTAACAGAGATTAATTTCATAAATGAAAAGAAATCAACTGTGACTGTCTAATGATGTGGAATTAGATGATGGTGTCGACGTTTCGGTCTTGGTGGCAGAAGTCCGTTAGACCATCTTCAGGACAGTTAGTAATTGCACAAAAAACCCTTTGCAAGTTCAGAGAAACACACGTAGTTTGTTTTTCGTGTTTGTATGTTGTTGTCAAGGCGTATTGGATGAATCTATAGCCTAATTGTTGACAGACTTTCTCCTACGAGGAGATTTAAACTGGAGAAATCCTCGTTACTTCAGGCGTTCCCAACTGTGGCGGAGTTTTTCGAGCCTAAACGACAATTCAAAATTACAAAGTTCTGGAACAGGAAACCAGAAGTAACGAGGATTTCTCCAGTTTAAATCTCCTCGTAGGAGAAAGTCTGTCAACAATTAGGCTATAGATTCATCCAATACGCCTTGACAACAACATACAAACACGAAAAACAAGCTACGTGTGTTTCTCTGAACTTGCAAAGGGTTTTTTGTGCAATTACTAACTGTCCTGAAGATGGTCTAACGGACTTCTGCCACCAAGACCGAAACGTCGACACCATCATCTAATTCCACATCATTAGACAGTCACAGTTGATTTCTTTTCATTTATGAAATTAATCTCTGTTAAAATCACTTGGAAATAGATGTTACTTGATGAAATGTGGATTTAAGTTAACCCATCTTTCATGCTGTATTGCTTGAAATTTATTGTTTCTTTTGTATCCCCTTCTTGACTTTGATTTATATAAAAAGACTTGTGTTTTATTCACAAAAACAAATCCCGTGTGTGTACCTTTTATCCGCAAATAGTTTTTTGACAACATTTATGTTACGTGTACAATTGGTTTAAAGTACACTTCTAAATCTAACTATAAAGAAATTGAACTAAGTGACCACAAACAAAATCTGCTATATCTGAGGCAACCTGAATACTCGATCCCAATACTCCTAAATGTGATGCAAGAGTTTGGTGAGATGTTGGGCCTTCGCGTTAATCCAACAAAGTCCTATCTATTCCCATTAGGGTAACTGGCGGACCTACCGCTGTAGGCACTTACACATGTGGGACTCCCCTGGAAATCAGATGGAGTACGGTATTTGGGAATCAGATTGGCCCATACAGAACAAAGTTTCCTGGACAGCAACCTTGGGAGGGTGACTGCCGGACTGCGGTCGTTAATACGTTTTTGGAAAGAACCTCACTCTCCTTAATGGGTAGATTAGCTATTGTTAAAATGATTATACTCCCTAGATGCCTATATGTCCTCCAGGGAACCCTATACACGATTCTTCAACATTATTTTAAAACCATAGACAACCTCACAAACCTCCCATGAGGGGAGGTCACTCCCCATCCTATTGAGGGGGGGGGGGTGACGGTACCCTCAGATACACCCTGCAGAACATGCCAGGTGTACAAATTGTGGGAAGGGGCGGTCATGCAAGTATTGGGGAGATCATTGTATAGCCCAGATATGACGCTGTGGTCCCTCCATCACTTTTTAAAAATAGCAGAATATATTTCAGTGCTGAAATGAAGAGACAGGAGCTGTAACACACTAGAAAATCTATACCCTGCAGGATGAATATTAGGCAAAACGATGTTACGAAATCTTTCAAGTTTGGAGTGGGCCATTATCTGCAATATACAAAGATCTCAGCATCTGCCCGGGCCCTTCGGCTGGCTTTTCCAGATGCACCACAGCCCTCTGATACACTGGTGACACTGCTGAACATGGCAGGTGGATGCAGACTGAATTATAATATATACAAGGTCCTGCGAGCCAACACTTTGACTGTGACACTCCTAGGCCAGACCAAATGTAAGGGTGTACTGGAGGACTCCGTGACCACAAAAGAATGGATACGGGCACACAAGGGTGTGAAGATGGTTAGGTCCAATACCAGACTTAAACTATTACAATACAATTATGTGACCAAACTTACCTTCCTTCCAAGATACTACATACCATATACAATACCCGTAGTGATAATTGCCCATGATGTGGAAGGTTGGAGGAAGACTTTATCCATATAGTGTAGTCTTGTGCGACACTAATGCCCTACTGGAAAGGGTGCAGAGAGATATGAATAGAGCCACCGGCTAGAATATACAGCTCATGAAGAAGCAGGTACTGCTGGGTCTGGTCCTCTCTCCTACTCATAAAAAACTTAGCAGAAAGTTTATCTTACTTGGTCTGTTGTTGGTGAAACACTACATAGCTATTAAATGGTTAGGATCAAATCCTCTGAGACACTCAAACTGCCTCAGGCATGTTTACGAATGGGCAACTACAGAGCAGATAATCATGACCCGTCCGTAAACATGACAAATTGGAGGATGATCAGAGAGATTAGGCGGCCATGCGGGTTTATTTGAAAGAACCTCCAGACGCTGTCCCCTCAGAGGAGCCAGCAGGTTAATGCTCCCAGGGGCCCTATTGTCATCAAGAAAGGGAGGAAATGAGGGGGGGAGTGCGAGACCCTGCTGTGGGTCAAGTTTTCCCTGGCACTTCTTCATGACTCATCCACACAAGGTTATCCCTTAATACTTATTGTGAGACCTAACACAAGAGCAGCGGGTGGGTTGTTGATCTGACATTATTGAAGATAGCATTGTGATGTTGAATTATATACCAATCACTTATTATACTTACATCTTGTATTCTAAGAATCTTCAATAAACATGATTAAAAAAAAGAAGCAGGAAATTTAAGTTTGGTGTACTTATATCATGTATATAATCACAAGAGTGTGGACCCAACCGGATAATATGCTAGAATCCTTCAGGGGTTCTCCCAGAAACCCTCAAACCCTATTTGCCTCTCTGGAATGTATCATCTCTGCTGGTGCATTTCTTTGGGTGGCATCATCCTCGCGCTTCACACCTGGGTAGTCGCTTCCCCAAGTGAGTGATGACTTCTACTGGAGGGAGAGTGTCTGGTAAGTAATATTGGTGGGAGCCATTCAGTTTTGTTAAAATTACCTCTTATGCCAAAAGGGAATTTTATTCTTAATATCAAGGAATAGGGGTAAGGTTAAAATCAGTATGTGACGCAATGGGATGAATTACTTATCCTGGCGTCAGGTTGGTTGGTCGACATATTCCTGCCAAAATGGCCACTAGAGGTCGGTGACCTTCGTCAGGACCTTAGGTGATCAAATCCCCGTTAATCTTGACATTATGCCAGTTCATCCTATAAAGTGAGAAAAGTGCCCACCAATGGACGATTAGAGACGCTAACAGAGCAAATCCATTTTTTTAAAAATACTCAAAGTATTTTAATCTTTTTTTTAAATTGCCTTTTTTTTTTTATTGTATCTTTTTCAAACTTACTGTGTAAAGAAAGAACTTCCAAAGCCCTGACCCACTTCCCAGGAGACATCAGGTGCCTCTAAAAAAGGAACGTAATTTAGAGAGCAGATTTTTATCATCTGCTTAACCACCAATGTAGAACATCAAATCTATCTGCTTTCCTACAAATATATGAAGACATTCATGTCTGATAACGGTCATTGTATAGAGATGGGTAAAATTATGTAACAGAACAATAATTCACTATGTATGATAACCAGCACTATCCACTAATCACAGCCCTTCGCCCTTTCCAGTATAACTGTGGTTTCCTAGAGACTGAACACTCCATTTTCGAGTTTTGCAAGAATCGCAAATCTCCAAATGAAATGCAAAGAGAATCAAGATTTCATTAAAGACACGGAGGCTAACATTATGCAAATAACTTTTAATGCACTCTTCTGCAGCAACTTTAAAGAACATTGAACATAAACAATCTAGACTTAGAACTCCACAATCCATAAATTATCCCTGTTTGGAACACACTTCCTCTTTAAATACAGCCTCAAACTTCCTACATCTCTTCTTCTTTCCTTCTTGTCCGCCATCTCTTGTACGTTGTTGGAAAGGCGTTCGCCGGAGGGGGGTTCGATGCCCGTCTTGCCCACCCCTTTGACCCACCTCTCCCCCGTAGGCCGAACTAGGCGCGCACACCCTGAGATACACTACGAACAGAGTGACACCACACGTATTCTTCGTAGGACGATAGGTTCTTTTATCGATGATTTCAAGGGATCTTTATGATCCAAGATGCAAGCAGTACAGCAGTGGCACAAAGTACCACAATCGGTCGTGGGGAATGGGGGTAGCGGGACAGTCTTTCAAGATAGTGTCTCTGCGAAATACCCTGCGGATAGCTCACAATCCTCGAGCTGGAGGGTGTCGTGTCTCTGGGCGATCTCTTACCGAGTCGTCCTCAAGGGGAGCGCCGCGAGTCTCTCAGCAGGCACAGGTGGTCGGAGTTCGGGAGCCGCGATTCCGTCAGCAAGGCTCAGATGGTTCAATAGCTGGGGGCCGCGAGTCACTCAGCAGGCCCAGGTGGTTCAGTGTTCGGGAGCCGCGACCTCGTCAGCAGGGCTCAGATGGTTCAATAGCGAGAGGCCGCGAGTCACTCAGCAGGCCCAGGTGACTTCAGCGTTCAGGAGCCGCGACAGCGTCAGCAGGCTCAGATGGTTCCAGGTCTTCTCTGCCATTCGTTTCTCCGGCACCCCTTGTTATACTCCGCTTACTCTTTGAAGTCCGGAGTCCTCGCAGAGGGGGGACTGGGGTGACGGAGGGGGTTCGGCGGGATTTCCTGCCGCTCACTTCTTTGGTCTTTTCAGGTGGGTCTGGGAGGGACCCCAGACGCTCGGCAGGGGAGGCGCCTGCTCCCCAGGGGCCTGGTGGCCGATCGAGTCTTCCCGGGGAAGGCGACCCGAGGTGTGACTGGGCTGGCGCCTCTGGGTCTGGCTCGAGGGTTCCGGCTCCCTCGGTCGGACATGCGTGGTAGGGTGTCGAGTCTGTCAGGGCTCTGGCCGGCCCTCGGATCTGGGTGGCTGGGGCGGCCGGAGTCGGAGATGTCGTGTCTTGAGGGTGGTTGCAGGTTGGCTGGATGATTGGGAGGGCAACGCCGTGAGGCCGGTCTCACACGCGTCCCCCCCAGCTGAAAGGCGTGGAGAACTACCCATCCACTGGGGGGTTCTCCTCGCCGAAGCGGAAGAACCGGGACAGGCCGTCGGCGTTGGCATGATCCGTCCCGGGGCGATGTTCGACAGTGAAGTCCATCCCTTGGAGAGAGATGGACCATCGTAGTAGCTTGGGGTTCTCCCCCCTCATCTGCATTAGCCACCGCAAGGGCCGGTGGTCCGTCTGTACTCGGAAATGGGTTCCGAACAAGTAGGGCCGTAGTTTCTTGAGGGCCCAGACTACGGCGAAGGTCTCTCGTTCTATAGTACTCCAACGCTGTTCTCGCGGCAGCAGCCTTCGGCTGATGAAGGCTATGGGCTGATCGATGCCCTTGTCGTCGAACTGCGAGAGGACGGCCCCGATGCCGTGTTCGGATGCGTCGGTCTGGACCAAAAACTCTTGGGAGTAGTCGGGGGCCTTGAGTACGGGGGCGGTGCACATGGCGGTTTTCAAGGCGTCGAACGCCGGCTGGCACGGGGTGGTCCACTGCACCTTCTTCGGAAGCTTTTTGGAGGTCAACTCCGTGAGGGGCCCCGCGATACTACCATAGTTTTTAATGAACCTCCGGTAGTACCCTGTAAGGCCCAGGAAGGCCCGGACCTCCGTCTGCGTGGTGGGGGGCTCCCAGGACTTGATGGCGTCGATCTTCGGTTGGAGGGGGGCGACCTGGCCGCTGCCCACCTGATGCCCCAGGTAGACCACGGAGCCTTGCCCGAGCTGGCATTTGCTGGCTTTCACTGTTAGGCCGGCCTGGCGCAGGGCCATGAGTACTTGTCGGAGGTGCAGGAGATGCTCGTGCCATTGAGAGCTGAATACGGCGATGTCGTCAAGGTACGCTGCTCTGAACTCCTCGAGTCCGGCCAGGACCTTGTTCACCAACTGCTGGAACGTGGCTGGGGCGTTCTTCATCCCGAACGGCATGACCCTGAAGCGGTAGTGTCCATCTGGTGTGGAGAAGGCCGAGCGCTCTTTCGCTCCCTCTGTGAGAGCAATCTGCCAGTATCCGCAGGTCAGGTCGAAAGTGCTGAGGAACCGGGCGGCCCCCAGGCGGTCGATGAGCTCGTCGGCGCGGGGGATAGGGTGAGCGTCTGCTCGGGTGACCGCATTGAGCCCCCGGTAGTCCACACAGAATCTTAGTTCGGGGGCGACCCCAGGGGAAGCCGCCTTCGGGACCAGGACCACCGGGCTGGCCCAGGGGCTGTCGGAGGGTTCGATTACTCCAAGGGTGAGCATCTTCTGTACCTCGGTCTTGATGCAGGTGCGGACCCGGTCAGGCACCCGGTAGGCTCGGTGTCTCACAGGCGGGCTGTCGCCGGTGTCCACGTCGTGGACACACCAGTCGGTGACCCTTGGAATGAGGGAGAAGAGGTCTGCGAATTGTCTGAGCAGCTGGCGGCAGTCGTCGGACTGTTGGGGAGTGAGGGTGGTTGAAAGTCTTACTCCCGCCACGGAACCATCCAGGTCCTTAGCGCACAGGGGGTCGGGCAGGGGTTCGGTGTCTTCTTCCGCCCCATCATCGGTGGCCAGTAGCAAACTTAATTCCGTCCTCACAAAGTGGGGCTTGAGACGGTTCACGTGGAGGACCCGGAGGGGGTTCCGTGGGGACTGTACATCGACCAGGTACGTGACCTGGCTCTTCCGCTCGATCACCTTGAAGGCACCAGTCCATTTGTCTTGTAGGGCGCAGGGCTTCACCGGGGCCATGACCCAAACCTGCTGGCCCGGCTGGAACTCCACCAGGGTTGCGTTCTGGTCATACCAGCGCTTCATTTCTTCTTGGCTGGCCTCGAGGTTAGCCTCTGCGAGTTCTCTGAACTTCCTCATCTGGTTGCGGAGCGCCAGGATGTAGCGGAACACATCAGGGGGTGTCCCCCGGGGGCTTGTCTCCCAGCCCTCTTTGACCAGGCTCAGGGGCCCTCGGACGGGATGTCCGTATAGCAGTTCGAAGGGGCTGAACCCCAGAGACTTTTGGGGAACTTCTCGGTATGCGAACAGGAGGCAAGGGAGGAGGACGTCCCATTTCCGGCGCAGGGGCTCTTCGAGGCCCAGGATCATTCCCTTCAGGGTTCGGTTGAAGCGTTCCACTAGACCATTGCCCTGGGGGTGGTAGGGGGTCGTGAACTTATACGTGACTCCGCACTGCTGCCACAGGGACTTCATGTAGCGGGATATAAAGTTAGTGCCGCGATCACTCACAACCTCACGGGGAAATCCGACACGGGAGAAGATCCCCATGAGAGCCCGGCCCACCACGGGAGCCGTCACGGTGCGGAGGGGGATGGCCTCGGGGTAGCGGGTGGCATGGTCCACCAGGACAAGGATGAATCTGTGGCCCTGGGCGGTCTTCGGATCCAGGGGTCCCACGATGTCGATGCCGACCCGCTCGAACGGGGTACTCACAACGGGGAACGGTTGTAAGGGAGCTTTGCGTTTTCCGCCACTCTTCCCACTGCCCTGGCACGTGGGGCAGGATTTGCAGTGTACTTCTACATTCGCTCGCATCTTGGGCCAATAGAAGTGGGTAACCAATCGCTGATATGTCTTGTCTTGGCCTAAGTGTCCTGCCAAGGGTACATCTTGGGCCAGGCCCAGGAGGAGGCTCCGGAAACGCAGCGGTACCACCAGTACCCGGGCTGCGCCTAGCTCGGCGGACTTTTGCTCGCTGTATAGGAGGCCATTGTCCCAATAGATCCAATGGGTTCCGGTTCGATCACCGGCGGCCTGGGCTTCGGCTTGTTGTCTGAGTCCCACGAGGGAGGGGCAGGTGGCCTGTTCCTGGCAGAACTCTTCACGGGAGGGCCCCCCCTCACAGCGCCACTGGGCCATCTCGGGCTGTTCTCCGAGCTCAGTCAGGGCCTCCGGGGCGGAAGGTTCTGGCCCTTCTCCCGGGTTAGTGTCTTCTTCTCCCTCCGAAGGAGGGTTGTCCGCTTCTGGTAGGGTGTCCCGGCTCTCAGGGATAGTGTTCGGTAGGAGGGCCTCACTGCCCTCGGAGAGAGGCAATCGCGCGGTCATGGAGCGCGTGGTGGCGCAGACCCATTCTGGTAGGCCCATCATCTCCAGATGGGCTCTTCGTTCTACTTGCCCCCACGGGGAACTCTCCAGGTTGTTGCCCAGGAGGCAGTCTACGGGCTGTGATGTCCAGACCGCTACTTTCAGTTCTCCGGAGACCCCTCCCCACTCGAAGGGCACCAGCGCCATCTGGCAGAGGCTCTCCGAATTGTCGGAGGATACGACCGGACAGAGGGCACCGGTTAGGATCTGGTCTTCTGAAATTAGGCTGCGGTGGACCGCGGTGACACTCGCCCCGGTGTCGCGGAGGCCCTCGACTCGGTGGCCGTTGATGGTCACCTGCTGTCGGTATTTCTTTGTGTTGGCGGGCAAGGGTGTCCCGGGGACCATTTCTCGATCACCAAGGGAGACCAGGGCCATGGCCGCCGGTTCCCATTCTTCTGAGTCCTCCATCTCTTCCCCCAGAGCCACGGAGGCCATCTGCCGGGCCGGGGGGTTGGTCGTTGTGGTTCGCTGATACTGGGGACACTGGGGGTCATTGGCGTAGTGTCCGGGCTGTTGGCAGCGGAAGCAGGTGATCCTAGCTCGTGGACCTAGCCGTCCTGCGGCTCCGGTGCTTGCTGGGGACGGGGCTGAACCCGCCGCTGGTGGGCTGGTGGGCTGCTGGGGGGGCTGGTTGAGGACCCCCCGGGGAAGTCTCTTGGTCGGCCGTGGTTCCCTCCGCCCCTCTGGCGGGGGGGCCTTGACTGTGGCGGCCGTAGTCCCCCACGGGGCCCCGGGTGGCTCGGGTATTCACCCAACGATCAGCCTCAGCGGCCAGCTTCCGAGGGTCGGTGAGTTTACTGTCCAGGAGATGCTGGCGCAGTTCTACAAAGCAATTGGCCGCTAAATGTTCCCAGGCAATCAGATCACACAGTTCTTCGAAGGTGGAGACCTTGCTGCCCTTGATCCACCCGTCCAAGGCTCGGCTGTAAAAGTTCACGTATTCTACCCACGTGGTGCCCGGTATCTTCTTGCAATCTCGGAACCGTTGTCGGTACATTTCGGGGGTGAGTCCATACCGGCCCACGAGGGCTTCCTTCATGTGGCTGTAGGAGTTCATGACCGTGGAGGGCAGATCTAGCAGGGTGTCTCTTCCTTCGCTTAAGAACCGGCCCCATAGGCCAGCCCCCCAATCCTTCTGCGGGACTCGGTGAGAGGTCATGGCGACTTCGTAGGCCTTAAACCACTGCTGGATATCGTCGTTCTTGTAATACTCCTTTACCACATCCTTGGGGATGTGGACTTTGGTTTCCCCGGTGGGAGCGGGCGGTGGATTCCCGGGTGGCTGTGACTTTTCGTTTTTAGCCCGCCACTCGATCTCCTTCAGGCTGCGTTCATGTTCTAGCTGGAGCTTCTTTTCGTCGTGCTCTCTTTGGCGTCTCTTCTCTTCGAGTTCCCCTTGTAGCCGTAACTGCTCGACGGCCAACTTTTTCTCTGCTAGTTTTATTTCTCCCTCGATTTTTAGTTTTCGCAGTTCAAGTTCGTGGTTGCGGCTTCTCTCTCAGTCCGCTAGCTCCTCGGGGGACAGGTTTCCCTCTGGCCCGTTGTTTCTCGCCGGGATGCTTGGTGGTTCATGGGCAGAGTCTCCTTCCGTTTGGGTCGGGGGCGCCCCCGTCTCGACCCAGGTTTTCAATACTTTCTGGAAGTCTTCCTTTGTGCTTAATCCGGTGGTAGCGATGCCAAGGTCTTTGCAAAACTGTTTTAATTCTCTATGTGTGTAATAGTCCAATTGATCCTCTCGGAACGGTGAGCTTATTTCGGTACCTGCGGCACCCAGGGAGGTTTCTCCTTCCATCTCTGTTTGGTAGTGTGTCAGTCGTTCACTGCACGCTCTCTTTCGGTGTCGCCTCGGATCCCGTCGTCTGCCACCAAATGTTGGAAAGGCGTTCGCCGGAGGGGGGTTCGATGCCCGTCTTGCCCACCCCTTTGACCCACCTCTCCCCCGTAGGCCGAACTAGGCACGCACACCCTGAGATACACTACGAACAGAGTGACACCACACGTATTCTTCGTAGGACGATAGGTTCTTTTATCGATGATTTCAAGGGATCTTTATGATCCAAGATGCAAGCAGTACAGCAGTGGCACAAAGTACCACAATCGGTCGTGGGGAATGGGGGTAGCGGGACAGTCTTTCAAGATAGTGTCTCTGCGAAATACCCTGCGGATAGCTCACAATCCTCGAGCTGGAGGGTGTCGTGTCTCTGGGCGATCTCTTACCGAGTCGTCCTCAAGGGGAGCGCCGCGAGTCTCTCAGCAGGCACAGGTGGTCGGAGTTCGGGAGCCGCGATTCCGTCAGCAAGGCTCAGATGGTTCAATAGCTGGGGGCCGCGAGTCACTCAGCAGGCCCAGGTGGTTCAGTGTTCGGGAGCCGCGACCTCGTCAGCAGGGCTCAGATGGTTCAATAGCGAGAGGCCGCGAGTCACTCAGCAGGCCCAGGTGACTTCAGCGTTCAGGAGCCGCGACAGCGTCAGCAGGCTCGGATGGTTCCAGGTCTTCTCTGCCATTCGTTTCTCCGGCACCCCTTGTTATACTCCGCTTGCTCTTTGAAGTCCGGAGTCCTCGCAGAGGGGGGACTGGGGTGACGGAGGGGGTTCGGCGGGATTTCCTGCCGCTCACTTCTTTGGTCTTTTCAGGTGGGTCTGGGAGGGACCCCAGACGCTCGGCAGGGGAGGCGCCTGCTCCCCAGGGGCCTGGTGGCCGATCGAGTCTTCCCGGGGAAGGCGACCAGAGGAGTGACTGGGCTGGCGCCTCTGGGTCTGGCTCGAGGGTTCCTGCTCCCTCGGTCGGACATGCGTGGTAGGGTGTCGAGTCTGTCAGGGCTCTGGCCGGCCCTCGGATCTGGGTGGCTGGGGCGGCCGGAGTCGGAGATGTCGTGTCTTGAGGGTGGTTGCAGGTTGGCTGGATGATTGGGAGGGCAACGCCGTGAGGCTGGTCTCACATACGTCTTTCCTCCTCTTTACAGAGACTCTATGGAGAATATCAAAGTGTCACTAATATAAAACGTAAAACAATGCTCCTCTATATTTATTTTCCTAAATTATTCCATTTACCTTATTTAAAACTCACTAAAGGCATACCCCCTGTTATTTACTTCTACCACAACAAATTGCACTCCCTGTTACTTGTTTCTCCTCCTAAATAAACTTATGTTTACACTCTTCTTATTCATATGCAGGGTCAAAGAGGGCGGGCTAATGCTGGCCTCTCAGTCTTTAATGAAATCTTGATTCTCTTTGAATTTCATCTGGAAAATCGCCATTTCATTTTAAGACCAGAGGTCACCCTTATGCAATTTGAAAGCCCTTCAACACCACATTTGACACATGCGTTATTGGTCTGAAATAATGTCTTGAAAATGTCCCCACATTCAACCAATCTGCCGCCTTCAGAATTTCCTCCGATCAACCACCTGCCATGTACAACGTACTTGTCACTGCACCCCTTAAAGAATGTGCTTTAAATTTAACAATATCAGTTCCTGCTTCCTTTATAATATCCTTTACCCACATTGCAATAGTCGCTGAATTCACTGCCTTGTGCAGTTTTACATATGAAATTAACAATTGTTCTTCTCCATGAGCTCTATGCTCTATCATCCTTCTCTCATACTCCAATTGACAACAAACGACACACAACTTTGTTTTTTCAAAAAATGTAGGATATAAGACTGACTCCGACATAGTCTTAGTTCTCTTCCATATTTCAAAATGTACTCCATCTGGTACATATATTCTACTACTTACCTCCAAAACCTTAACGTCTGAACTGGGGCTGCATGACACCAGGCAAAAGACTTGCCAACTTTTCTGAAATCTTCTTGGAATCCAAATATCTATTTGCTGGCTAATCTATAACTAATTTTAATATCTTATTTACATCCTACAACACATTGTAACACACCCTCATACTTTTCAAAATCCTACAAACCAATATGTTACTTTCTACTGATCTTCCATCCAAACGGGTGTATGACCTGCCGAAACTGCTGACCTATAACAATTTCAAGTTCTGTAACTTAATCCTTCCTCAAACCTTTTCTACCAAAACATTTACTGCGTCTACCACAGGGACCTCTACGAGATCCATACTCCTTTCCAAGCACCAACTTGCCCATATTCTCCAAATTCCTTTATACCTACTCCTGGTTCATGGTGCACAAGATTCCTCTAGTAGCTCTGAGGCCCTGCTCGAAATTCTCTGCCAAATTCAGTTTCTCCTGATACCTTCCAAACAAGTAGGTTCAACACCCCCTTCTTTACCAAAGGATGTTCTTCACTGTCTCCATTCTTAAAAATTCCTTCTCCTGTTGGAATCGAAATAGGCACCACACATGCCACTTCCAGTTCCGCGGGACACCATAATTGAGGAACCCAAAAAGGAGTCACCAAAACTATTTGACATTTCTCCTCTCTCACTTTCAACAGTACTCTCTGCAACATCGCAAAAGGAGGAAACACATAAGCACGCTTCCCTTTCTAGATCTGCATGAATGATTCTACAGCACTCACCTCTGGATCTGGCATTCAACTGCAATAAGTTGCTAACTGACTGGTCAATCTGCTTGCAAATAAATCCACTTCCAAAGGTCCCCATAGTTTGTTGATTCTGCAAAGAAATGTGCAATCTTACTGCCAATCGCTGTAATCCCACAAGTGTCTTGAATTCCAGTACGCTGACATATTAATTTCTCCTGGCAAGTACCTTGCTCTCACAGTTCCTACACTCTTCACAAGCCCATCACCAAAGAGTAAACCTTTTGGATCATCGCTTGGCTCTTTTTGAGCCATGTCCCCTTGTTTAGGGGTTTTTTCCATCTATATCACCTTCCTTCTCTCAGACAGCAAACCTGTATTTGCATTACCTGACAATATCACAGCTCTCTGGCTCCAACCCTTGAGCAGCTCTACATCAAGTGGGGTCTACTTAATATGGGCCTCCTCCACCATATCCACAATCCTTGCTATTGGACCCATCACATCCAATACTTTATCTTGGCACATTTTAAGTGACCTTTCTAACCCTTTTCTCGGATCTCTACCCAGGCTGAACAAGAAACATATTAATTCTGGATCCAAATTGGGCATCATGCACACTTTCTCCTCAATTACCGGCCTAGAGCATTCTGCCTTGAACACCCGTCTCACCTCTCTGGCTACTGGTTTACGAATCCACTCTTTAATGAATTCACCCACATGTTCCATGGGACACCAACCTCCACTTCTGGGGCGTCTTATGTTAAAAGGCGAAAACATCTTCTCACCTAGAGGATCCCTCAATACCTCTATTGAAGAGACTTCCTCATAACTTTCAAACTCATTATCCATCTCCTCATTCTGCAAATCCAATATATATTCATCCCAGTCCTTTTCTATGGCTCATATTGGGCTCTTTAAAGCCCTTCTGTTTCCATCATTTTTGGTGCCTCTAGGGACACCTTTCCTTTGTGGGCCGTTAAGGACACCTTTTTTCCGATGGAAGTCAGACCATCCTTTCCCTTTTTGATAAAAATATGTCTTCAACATGCTTTGTCTTCCTCAGTCTCTTTCCTCCTATTCCTGTCACGTTATCATCCTCTTCAGAAAATGAAAACAATTCCTCACCTGATTCCCAGTCGTTCCTGCCTCTCTTACCCAAGATGCTAGTTACTGATTCCTCTATTTTATTTATCATTTCCTGCTGTATTATTTTCCTGAACAAGTGCTCATCCATCCTGGATCCTCTTGCGTGCAAACACACAAGCCTTTCTGCTCGAGCTCTATGGCGGTCGAAGAGGATCAGCGGCAAGACGGTTAGCGCGATGCCCGCTCAACCAACAGATCCTCATTTACATAGTAAGAGTGAAGCGCACGCTCATGCTCATTCCCGGTATTAATTTAAAACCGGAGCCTACACCGACATTGCCAAATGGCCCCTTCTCAAAGTAAACTTACTTCAGGACTGCACTCCCAGCACTCACGCATAATTTCCCAGGTTCTACTTCAAACAACCTAACAAAAAATTAAAAATAGCCTCCGAAAATTAGAGGCTCTTCGTTTTTTTGTTTTTCTTAAATGATATTAACAAAAAATTCCCAACCAAGCTAACTGTCAAAAACAACACAACCATATAAACTTAAAAAACGTAGTAAATTGTAACAGAAATCACACAACATCATATAAATGTTATCTGTGCCAGAGCAGCATCTAAAAGAGGAAGAGTGTTCTAAGCAGGGATTCTTTCTGGACTGTCGAGTTCTAAGTCTAGATTGATTATGTTGAATGTTCATTAAAGATGCTGCAGATTGGGGCATTAAAAGTTATATGCATAATGGTGGCCTCTGGTCTTGAAATGAAATCATGGAATAAGAAAGTCCAAAGTATAATGACTGGCCTATTTTTTCAAAGAAACGAAAATGCTTTTTAAAAGCATAATATGCAAGTAACTCTAGCAGCATGATCTCCCACCCACATAAGACGTGTAGAGTATCAAAGAGCACTCTACACTCCCTGGGTGATTTATGCATGCTAGAAGCATCAGGCAATAATTGATATGCAAGAAAAGGAGGAAGTATTTTAAAATGGTTCATCTTTCTTTTGTGCTCTTCCTTTTTAGGTTTTCCATACACAGCGCCTGCGCCTGTGCTGTGCTTGCGAAATCACTTGTATTTAATATATCTTAAAAAGGGCGATCTTATCAATTCCCGAGCCCAAAGTACTGTGTTCACCCGCTTTTGTGTGGAACTTTTCATTTGTTTTCTTTCACTGGCTGCACACATTGAAACCGTGCTTTTGAAGATGTATCCGGCACGGCTACATTATTATTATTTCATCACACATTTTGATGCAAACCTGCTTTAATATGTCCAGGAAAATGGATCGCAATGTGACGTAAAAGTGGCAGTGCAACTTGTAATCTGAAAGAAAGATTAATTGCAGGGCACACATTTTTCTTTCAGATTCCAAGTTGCACTTGCACTTTTACGTCACAATGCGATCCATTTTCCTAAACATATCAAAGCAGGTTTGCACTATGGTAAACAGGAAGTGGTATTACCATACAACGTTTTATACTCAATCCTGCGTAATAAGGGCCCGAAATCTTTATTAAATATGTTTTTTAACGCTCGTGTTTTTAAAGCCAAGGTGTGCTTCAACAAAAAGATAAAGGAACCAATCTTTTCACACAAAATTGCAAATACAGACAGGAACAGGAGCGGATTATTCTTTCAAATCAAAATCTCGCACTGCCATTTTTACATTATACTCTGATCCATTTTACAAAACATATTAAAGCAGGTTTTCCCAAACAAAATTTAAGCAGCAATCCCGCACAGCTTTTAATACTACTGTACAGTGTTTTTTACAGAGCTGGAAGAATTTAAGTTAGAAAACATCCATTCTTTTCACACGGTAGACTTGCCAAACTGCTATGGTCATGATAAGATCTTTGACATTAAAGAGCCAGCCAGCCAGGCTGCTACATTCTTGCAACAGTGTTTTGTTTCCGTCTTTCTCTGATGTTCGAAACACCTGAGGCCCTTTTAAACCTTGTCTTTTTACTACTAAAAGTAGCACAGGAATATCACTTTTTGTAACTCTATGAAAACTTGCTTTAATATGTCACCCAGCCGCTCTATAAACTAAGCGTTCTTACTGTGTGGTATGGGCCCTTTTTATGTGTGGTTTTTTAGTATTATAAGATGTACAGCAATGGTGCTTACATTTGTTGTTAATAAAAACCTGATTTAATATGTTTGGTGAAATTAATTGGAATGTGACATAAAAGTGCCAATGCAACTTGTAATCTGAAAGAAAAATGTGCACCCTGCAATTGCTGTTTTTCAGTACTTTTCTTTATTAAATACAGCTGGATTAAGTAATTACCAGGCCGTTTGTAATCCTGTTATTGAAGTTCAAATTAACCTCTATTACAGGATGTACAATGCAGAGAGAGGTAATAACAAATATTTTCTTCAGTAGTTAGAACTACGGATAGCTAGCTACCTATATAATGTTTGCGGTGCTATTTGTTTCATTCCTGGGCTGCTCCTTGCGGCAGGCGCTCTATCCACTAAGCTATCTCACTCAGTGGTGGCGCAAAGAATGTGTATTTCTATCTTTTCTGAAGCATACCTTGCTTGCAAGAACGTGGCCATTAAAAAACCTCCTTTTTTTTTTTTTAAACAGTACGCGTATGGGCCCCTACTTATGTGTATAAAACATTGTACGGGAATGCTGCTTCCTTTTTACCATAATTACACCTTACAATACTCAACTTTCATGCCATATAAAAATCAGGTACTACATTAAGGAGCGTAAGTCCCTTGGTTATTACTTCATCATTCATCACAACCAAAACAACTTATAATAGTTTCTAACAATAAATTTGACAACTTTTAACAAATCAGTTACATAGCAGCAGAAACTAAAAAAATTAATAAATAAAGTATGTTACAAAAGGAGAAACCTATTGGCTTTGCCAATGCTTGTTTTCCCAGTGGTGAACGTGTGCTCTATAAGAACTTTATAACATAACATAACATAGGTCAGAATACCTGCAACCACGGTTCGTTTATATACAAAAACAGAGGAATGAAAGTGAATGTACTTACCTCAGTATCAAGATTAATAGGGATCTGATCACCTAAAGTCCTGAAGAAGGCCACCGACCCCTAGTGGCGGTTTTGGCCAAAACATGTCGACGACCCCAACTGACGCCAGGATAAGTAATCTGTTTTTAACCTTACCCCTATTCCTTGATATTAAGAATAAAATCACATATTGGCATATGAGGTAATTTAACAAAACTGCACAGATCCCACCAGTATTACTTATCAGACACTCCCTCCATTCGGAGGCATCACTCACCTGGGGAAGCGAGTACCCAGGCGCGGAGACCAATGATGATGCCACCCAAAGAATTGCACCAGCAGAGATGATACATTCCTCTGGAAGCAAATATAGTTTGAGGGTTTCCAGGACACCCCCGGAGAGACTCTGGCATACTATCCGGTTGGGCCCACTCTCTTGTGATTACGTACATATGTTGTCTGGGAGCCGAGTGGACCCCCCACCCCTTTTTTTTGCTGATATCTCCCTCTTCTGATTAATGGATTAATGAAGTACCTACATCATGGCTAGATAATCCTTTTTCAGCCAAGACAAGCAAGCCCCTGAGAGTTAAATTGGGAACAGCATTCTGCAAATGCAGTAAATCAGAGGAAAAATAACCAAGACAATACAGCGGCCAATATCAGGTAGAATGGCAAACTGATACCCTATCCTACACATGACTTGAGAAAAATGTAAACACACACCACCTCAGTTCCATGATGCTACAACACTAAACCATGAATGATAACTGCTAAAGTTAAACAAACTATTGAGCTGATTTCTCTGTATTCAGTTACATGTTTAGAAAAAGAAAGAGCAACTTTTGCAATTCAGAACAGTAACATTAATGTTCTATTTAGAATAAAAAGTGTCGAAATTATATTACGCCCTCATTGGGAAAATGTTGAAAGAAAAACTATGATTATTTCAAACGTATAACAGCATATATCTTCAAAAATATGTAAATTGCTAGTTAAGAGGAAAATATTAGTAAACTTAGATAAAAACGAGTCTATGAAGATGGTTTTATGTTTTGTGCGACTTAGGAAAACATAGATTAATATTGCCATTGGAGGGTTCTCGTGAAATCACAAAACAGGAGGCCAAAAACAGTGTGGTTTGTAAATGTCACTAGAAGCAGAAAATGGCAATACTAGATCATATTACGTTGCCATTTTTTATGTTACAGTTACTTTGGGAGAGTAAGCATGAAAAATCTGTTTTCTTTAAAGTGCAGTAAACAATGGCCACTGATTGGATTTAAATCTGTATGTTTTGCTTACAGTACATGAATAGATTTTGTTGATAGGATAATGGGGAATGGTGAGGCCCAATACATTTTGTGGCTGCAGCATTGCAGCAAAATTATGGATTTACCAAATTTGCTATATAATATGCCACATAATACTGCCAGAGAATGTGCTGCATAATTTGGCCTTTGGTCACATAATTTGGTCCTTCATGCCACATAATTCTAGTAGATCAAACAACAGAAAAGCTCCACAAAGGAATTTGAGGGTTGTCATGATAATCAAACTCATTTCACAAGGAAACCATGATTTTAACTACGTTTCCTGTAAGAAAGAAGTTTTTATACCAGTACTTTTTGTAACAAACAAAAAAGCACTGAAATGTGATTATATATAGCTAGAGACGGAGAGAGGGAATCCCATGCACTGCAATCGTGCACAGAAAAGCTCACAGATGAGAAACTTATACAGAAACAAATTGCACACATTTGCCATAAGTATCTAACAGAAGAACACAGAACATTCTTGTGAGAGTCCATGCAGACCCCCACAAGTCATATTAAACAGTTGGAAAGTGACTTTATTGTGCAGATTGCCTTCCTTCACCCTTATGAGCGTACCTTACGTCTGACTTGGGGTAGGTGGCAGAAATTATAGTACCTCCAGTTATGCCAAATTAGTTACTTGTGGGTGTTCAATTCAAATGTTCCCCAACATAGTCCTAGCACAAATTCCTAAAAAAATAGTTGTGTGTGCAGCACTTTACATGTCATTTGCATTCTCAAACGGGAATGTTTGTTGTTTCTTTAAAGCAGTTCATGTTCCTTAAAGGATCCGGTGCTGGTTTAAAAAACAAATAAATAAAATCCTGCTTGGGAACATATTTGAAGGAGCGGGCCATAGTCCCTTGGATAGCTTCGGGAGACCATAGGGGAGCAGCCAGTGGCATAAGGACTTAGGTCAACAGAGGCTATCACCCCCAAAATTGTCATATGTTCAAGCTGGCCTGTATAAAGAGCACCATACAATTTCTATAATTATTTCCTAAGTTCCAATGCGCTCTTTTTAGGCCTTCTTCTCCAGCCTTTTCATTGGTTACAAGGTCAAAAATGTCTAACTGAGTTGTGTGCTCCTTGGTCCATTTTGCTAGCAATTCAACACATTTCTCCCCAGATCCATATATTAAGTTAATACTGCCCTACTTTCTCTTTAGTACCCTAATTTTTGCATATTCTTTCCTAGTTTCCTCCAGGAGCATTATAAAATCCTCAATAAATGTCGCTAGTTTTTTTTAAAAGGACAATCCTTGTTCTGTGTGGTATCTTCAAGTTCTTATCAAGTCTCTCCTTTATAAAGGTCACACATTAAAGATGAATTATACAGTTATGTTCACTTTCCATAAAAGAAGTAGGGGTACATTAGAGAGAGAAACGCATTATGTACTTTGGCATTATCCCTAAGGCCCTCATCCTTGTCATTAATTTTGCGGTGATGCCCACCTTAGGGCAGGAGAAGGAATACAGAGTATGAAGACGTTATCTCCGCCCACTTTTGTAGGTGCCATAAAAGGTATGACCTCAGAACTCTTCCTGATCTCATGACTCATCGGAGTGGAATCCAAGACCTCCACCAGCCCTGCATCTTACACGTTGCACCAGTTGTCCTCTCTGGATGGGTCAGGGGTGGGGTAAGGGTTGCGCAATGCATCTAGAGATGACTGGAGTTGATGGGAGTGATCCCCACCTATCAAAAATAGCCAGCTTTGCCCGATTTATGGTGACAGGTTATGTAGTAAGTTTTTGCACAATGGCAAGATGCAGTTCACTTACTTGACACTTGGTGAGGTAATTGGCTCTATCCATGATGGACCAAGTAACAGGAGGCTCATTCTCTGTGGTCACGTTATGTCTCTTTATTGTGTATGTGTGTTGAACTTGTACACAGTTCATATTGTGAAGGCACAAACCTTTAGTTTGCTGTTACTGGCCGCAGTGCCTTTTTGGACATTTGAGCAGGGGACATGTATCAGGTAAGTTGTTTCCGATATTCTCTAATTATAAATTGGCAATTTCGAGAGTTAAGGGATAATTTACCATGGGCAAACATTTGAAGTAGAGGCACTGTGTGGAGAATCCCTCCGCTTCTCACTCTCCATTTCTCTGCCCTTCTAGTAAACAAGCAAAGATGCATATTGATTAATCAGAGGAAGCTTTTAAGATCAAATTAAATTATTTTTGACAGTATTTCTTCAAAGGAACTTTCTGTTACGCCTTTAAACCAGCCGAACAGAAATAAATTAATTTCAACTTCCTCAGAACCGTGAGAAGAGGAATTGGATTGTACTCCCTCAGATCACCCAGGGAAATAGATTTACAAAAATGTTACATAGCCACAGCTCACAATAATCAGAGTTACCTAGCACATTGTAAGCCTGCCTCTTCTATAGATCTTTCCTTGCACCCTCGTGTACCATATGTAATTCTTCAGGAATATGAGATGTATAAAATCAATGTTCCCAGATTCATGTCCAGATTATATATTAATAATGACATGGACAAGATCATTCCTGAGTCAGAACTTGGGTATTCCTTGGTGGTCAGCTTTGTTGGTAAAATGTCCCTGGATGGAAAGAGTTTCTTAAAGGAGCAGACTGACAAGAAGACTGATTTGGAATTAAAGAAGTCTATCTGTCTATACCAGCTTGGAGGTAATCAAGTTAGTCTCTTATTTCTGATTTTAGAGATGTTCAGGGCAATTCAACATGGTTCTGAGTGCTCTGCATTACTTGAATTCCTTTCCGTCTTCTCTAATTTTGATGTTGTAGGTGCTTCAGCCTTGGCAGAGAGTCCAACGTTTGCTACTAGAAGAGGAAATCTCTAGCTCAAAGGACCAGCATAATGACTCAGCACAAAAATATGCATCTCTCTGTATGGCTTTTGAAGGAATAGAACTTTGTGATTCAGACTTGGAAGAGTATGTTTGTTGTTTATTAAAGTAGAAGAAGCACTCTTTCTCCTTTTGTCAACCATAAGGCTTGTTCGCTTCTTCAATGCAAGCAACTAACAAGTATTCATTTCATCAGCTTTCAAGACCTCCTGCACAACATATATCTGCAAATTCAAGGACACAGGGTGGCAGGTACTTCAGGAGTCAGAATTAGCAGAAGATAAACTTTCTTGACCAGTTGAATTTCAGCGCTGCTGACAATACCAAAGATGGCCTAGAGTGGCCCATCAGGGGTGAACAAAAAAATCATTTCAAATTGGCTTGGGAGGCATCCACTTTAGATGCCTGGGTCCAGAGGATCATTGGAGAGGGTCATAGGATCAAGCTTAGAGCAGTACTGGCAGAATCTGGGACCATACACAAGTCCTGCCCTCAAGATCTGGTCAAGAAGGAGGCTATGATTTCTGTAGTTTATTCTTTGTTACCGAACAGAGCCATCACATCATTTGCACAAGAGGATAAGTCAATCATTTTTCTAGTTCTCAAGACTGTAAAAGAATTCAGCTTGATCACAGATCTACAGACTGTCAGCAAGTGGATCTTGAATAGTTAATTCAAAGTGGAGACACTTCAGAGTATAGCTCACTGATCTCAGAAGGGATGTTCATTGCTACGCTGGATCTTAGGCATGCATACTTTCACATAACCCTTTGCAGTATGTCATCAGAGATTCCGAGAATCTATCTGCTAGGAGACCTCATCAGTTCCAGGAGCTGCCCTTTGGGCATTATATCTACCACTAGAGTATTTACAAATATGATGGTTCACTTTGTAGCATTCCTAGATCTTCAATGTGCACAATTTTCCAAACCTACACGACTGGATTCTTCGTCTCCATAAAAGGAGAAAGCATCAGAAGGCTGCAAAATCTTCAGAACTGTCTAACAAACATCGTTTATTTATCAATTTCCCAAAATGCATGTTGAATCAAGACAGTATGTTAACAGGAGCCAACTTCAGAAAAGACTTAGGAATAGAGTTCCTTACAGTCGAAAGACCACTCAATAAATCAAATCAAAACATTCATAGAGCGCAGCAAATCACCAGTGAGTGTCTCGAGGCACTGGATGCTGCATGGAGGTTTGGAACACTCAGAGCATCCAGGTCTTTAGATCTCTTCTAAATTGCTGAAGCGATGGAGCAATCCTAAGGTGCAGGGGAGGGTTGTTCCAAGCCTTGGCTGCACTATGAGAGAAGAAGCGTATTCTGGTGTTGGCTCAGTGGATTCGACGACTGTCTGCGAAGGAGAGGGAGACTGAACAATGGTGCCTGGTTGGTTGGTGGAAGGTGAAGGGTTGTTAATGTGTGCTGGTCCTTCATTATGCAGGACCCTGTAGGCGTGGGTCATCATCTCAAACGGGCATCTCTTCTGAATCGGGAGCCAGTGGAGCTTCTTGAGGTGTGGTGCGATGTGAGTCCTTCTGGGAAGGTTGAGTAGGAGTCTTGCCGCTGTGTTCTGTAAGGTCTGAAGTCTTTTCATGAGTGGCACCATTTTTTTGAATACTTTTTTTAATTAGAATGGCAGAATATACAGAAATTGCATACATTTCACAAATAATTTCGTATTATCTCATCTTCTTGCATATACATATACACATACACATCCATGCCTTTCTTCTGTTTTATATTCCCCAGTTAACATCCCACCTCCCCACCCCTTCCCCCCCACACCGGGCTCAGTTATCCTAATCCTCCTGCAGGTGAATCCAGACTACCTTATCCATGGGGGCTCTTTAACAATCACGCCCTCTATCTATCAAGAGCTCAGTGCACTCGGGGGTACCCATAGACCCATAGCCCAACCACGTTTTCAACCTCAGACTCAAGCCTATCGGTAACAAGCTCAGGAAGTTCCTTAACACCTCCAGTAACTCATGCAACACCTTGAAGACAACAACCTCCTGGACCCCTTCCAATCCGGATTTCGAGCTAACTACAGAACTAAGACAGTCCTGATCGCAGCCACCGACGACATCAGATCCTCTGGACTGCAAAGAAACACCATCAATCATCCTCCTGGACTTGTTCGCTGTGTTTGACAATGTGTCCTACCACACCCTGATCAACAGCTTCCCCACATTGGGATCCAAGGAAACGCCCTCAGTTGTATAGCTTCATACCTCACAGACCCCTAACAGACTCAGTAGAGCTCTGATGTAGGTGTCAAAGCGCAATGTCATGATAGCTTGGTTTAGAATGTAGAGTTCTATTTTAGGAGAAGTTTTTACCATTTTCCCCGGACCCGCCTTGGCACTCCTTAATGACTCGCTAGCACAGGGCTGTGTTCCGAAGGCTTTTAAAGAAGCAACAGATGTCCCACTGCTAAAAAAATCAGGTGCGGACCCTGGGATTTTGACTAACTATCGTCCTATCTCCCTGCTTCCTTATCTGGCCAAAATAATGGAATCTCACGTGGCCAAATGTATCTGTACTTTCATTGAACAGTTGGAGTACCTTGATCCTAACCAAGCAGGGTTTCGCCCAGCCCATTCTACTGAGGCAGTAATACTCACTGTACTGGATACGCTTAGAAAGGAAGCCAATCAGACCACCCCCCAGGCCTTTGTGCTGTTGGATCTGTCAGCGGCATTTGACACGATCAATCATGGTATCCTGATCGACGTGTCAGGACGGCCGGTCTCAAAGGGATGGCGTCCAGCTGGGTTGAGTCATTTCTTGAGGAACGTACTCAGTCAGTGCGTCTCTCATAATTTTCTGCACCTAAAATGGCAACGACATGTGGAGTACCGCAGGGTTCCTCATTGTCCCCTCACTTATTCAATCTTTACCTTCTTCGCTTACTTCACTCCTTGAAAAATAGGAAGGTATGCACGTATAATTGTGCAGATGATCTGCAACTGGTGTTTTCAATCGATAATTCATCTGATTCGATATCTGAATTCCAGGCAACGATGTTACACATCCGTGACTGGATGAATAACAACCACTTAAAACTGAACCCAGATAAAACAGAAGTGATTCTGATAGGTGGTCCCCTGAACCCCTGGAACACACAATTCTGGCCAAGTGAACTAGGCTCCCCACCTAACCCTTCTTCCTCAGCTAAAAGTCTGGGAATGATCATCAACAATGATCTCACTATGAAATCTCAGATAGGAGCAGTGACATCCACCTGTTTCTTTCAGTTGAGGAAGATTAGGAGATTACTCACTCGGGAAGCCTTAATCCAGGTGGTCCTAGCCATGGTGATATCCCACCTGGATTATGCCAATTCTTTATACTTTGGCATTCTGCTCTATCTCACCTAAAGACTGCAGATGATTCAGAACCAGGCAGCAAGGTTGATATCCCAACAACCTAGATGGGAACGCATCTCTCCCACTATGAAAGAGCTACATTGGCTTCCCATCCCGCAAAGATGCGCGTTTAAAGTTGGTTGCCTTATTTTTAAAGCCTTGCATGGTGCTAGCCCAAAATTTATATCCAGACTTGTCCAGAAATACCTACCTGCACGGAGCTTGCGCTCTGCCCAAAAGAACCTCTTAACCATTCCTTCCTATAAACGGAAACAAATAGGTGGCTGCAGGTTTGCAGTATTGGCCCCCAGCTTCTGGAACACTCTCCTGTTAGATAAGAACCTGCACTGAACAGGTCAGATTCCGTAGACTTCTTAAGGCTTGGCTATTTACCCAAGCTTATAACTAGACTTGTTGAAAACTAAACACATGAGGTCACAGTACAATTCTTAAGTTCAGCGCCAAGAAACCAATCGGTGCACGAGCGCTTTATAAGAAAGTTTAACATAACATAACATAACACGCAGCAGAAAAAAGATTAATAATACTAAGCTCCGTGTGTGGCGTGGTCATTGAGGGTACCCAGGCTGGGAAGAGGCAGATCCATAGAGTGGATGCATTAGTCGTTTTATCGTATTATCCAGCTTTCTTTATTCCGCGTGTTGCATCCATCAACACGCGGAGAGGTTGGTTTGAGACGCATTGACTGAAAACCATAAGGAGTCGCAGAGCATAGAAACTATGGAAGCTGTCAAGAAACTGGCTACCAAGTTATATAAAAAACACTACAGAAACAGCTTCTAAGTGGACTTTGTTCACTTTAATGAAGACCAGGGCATGTTCCCTTTCAAGTAGGACGCCGTTTATTTTGTTGAACGTTCAGGCGGACAGTCTCCGCACTACATGATATTGCCTGTATCTGCTGTGGCTTTTCCTGAAGAAGGCATTTTTATGCTGAAACGCACGTAGGAAACCATCTGGAGTTACAGCCACCCAATGACACCGAGACACACCTAGGAACTAAAAGCCTGTATCCATGGCTCACCTATAGAAAATGTTCAAATTAATACCATAATGGCAATATAACATTTCTGACTATGTACATAATGTTTTGAATCATGACTATTTCAGGTGTCTATTGTACCCGTGATATATACATTATGACTGCTGAGTGTGAATGATGAGACAGATGTGGTATGTGTGTGGTTTGTTTTAGTTTCAATTCTTGAATATTTAATATACCATTACCAATTAAGAACTATTTTTGTACTTTTCAATTTTTAATATACATATGTTTGTCCCTGTCTCTCCTTATATTAGAACTCTTATAATTTACTGTGGTATTAATTCTGAGTTGCCCTAGGAATTTACCTTGTGTATTATTTCCCTGCCTGGAGGAACTCCCTATTAGCAGCAGAGGGCTCTTTTCTTTTAAGAATTAGTCGACTAAGCCATCAGACCCGCGAAAGGCACTTAAGACTTTGACAAATACAGGGCTTTCTGCACCTGTCCTGTCTGTAATAGGAAAAAGTATGGAGATCAATTTTGTGACTTTACACAACACAAAACGTCTAGTTCTCTCCTTCCTAGAGGAAGCTCTGGCACAAACTGTCCCTATCGTCGCACTCCTTATTTTAAGATCCATCCCTAAGAGAGAACCAATAAATAATTTTTCTCTATAGAGAGATGGTTTTAAATCACATTTGATATTATTTGCACTCTGCCCCTCATTCACAGACTCACATTGGAGTGTTAAAACACCTCAGCTCCTCTCCTAAGGGAGAGTAGAAGCCCACACAGTGTACCTTGCGGACACTGTGTGCAAGAGGGGACCCAATGATGAAGCATGTCACCATCATGGTGAGTGAGGGTTCTCGTCTTTAAAAACTAATATTTTTGAAGGTGTGTTTTCTGTGCACTTCTGTAATTAAACTTTGATATCTTTTCCAATACAGTATTTCTTTGTGAGTTTACAAACTGTGCTGCGCCAGACTGGACTATGAATATGCAATCCTCAGGAGATCTAGGGGACAGATATCTGCATAAGGAAACTGTTAGGCAAACATAAAGTTGGTACACCGGGTACGGTGTTTATCTTTTTTTACGTAATCTGAGCATGTTTACAGACCAGCATTCGACTGTATAATTACTGAGTGTTCTTACCCAGGGTTTTTGTTCAACTAGGTAGGGCTATATTTTTTTTGTGTGCATGCCTTTATTGTAGGGAATGTGCTAGTGTTAGCCTGAGCAGTAGCATTCTCAGAATATTTCGCTGTGCTGACAGGATGCCACCATACTGGTGATGAGGGTGAGCTTAAAACCAACCCGTGATCGTATTTCCAACACAGTGTGTTTTTTTTTTACTTGCAAAATCCACAATGTAAGACCCTCCTTACAAATTTCTCAGAAAACGATGGGTTACTTAGTACATATGGTAAATACCATTAACCCAGGGTGAGGCATTTACCATCTTTGGTAAATACCTCCTATTCAGAGTTTTCAGTAGGAAAATGAGGCATAACATATGAAATCGTTTTTTAACACACCGAATGAGGGCCTAAGTCTGAATGTGGCTATTTCCAGATGTTCACTTACTAAAAGTTCCATGGGATAGATTGTGTTATAATCCTTTCAGTTACAGCCTTTGCTTCTGTGTTAAAGACCAACATACTCAGGAAAAAAAATCAAATCCATGGCAAAGCAATTACATAACTGAGACTCAACAGCAACGCAAACCATGAACAGTCATAAAACAAAATGTATACATTGGCACTAAAATGTTTAAAAAAATAAAGTCTGCAACCAAATTGTACATAGTTGATTGGTTGAACAAAATTTAACAGAATGTTATACACCCCATTCAGAGCAGAAAGCGTATCATGCTGTCTGATTGCTATGTGTTAAATCAAAAAGGATGTTGTAACTTTTCATGATACATTCATGAGCCGAGTACAGTTGTAGGCAAAGTGGAGGCACTATTGTAAACAATACATAACAAAACACCTGGGTACTTAATAGGCATTGTATACAATGCTCTAGTTTCAACCTTATGGTGTCATTTAGTGTGCAAACTGAATTCTAGGGTGGTTAGGGCAGCTAAGTGTTCTTATCAACATTCAATTGACAGTGCAGAAACAAAGCCTCACTTCTGTACTGGAAACAGTGAAGACCTAAAAAAGGGAGGAATAGTTACACACCGCAAATCCATCTTTCACTGCCCGTGTGCGGGCTTTATTTTGAAGAGGTGGCAGGGATCCTCCCACAGACAAGACAGTGTGTAACTGCACCTACAAGTGGTATGAAACCTGAGGACTGTGAGACCATCGTGCCCCCTCCCAAAAGTGTCCTCTGGGGGCATGCGCATAGTTAGTGCTCCCCCCAAGAGCGTGTATGCACCTATGCCTCTGTCCATAACACACCACAGGTTTAAGAACAAAGGAGTTCCCGCGTCCGCACAAAAGTGTGACTGAAGGAACACCTCCTTGAATCCACACAGGTGCAAAATGTGCACACTTGCAAGAATTAATGACATCTTGCATAACAAAAACATTCGGCTTAACACGGATTCTGTTTCTTTGCAAGGTTCATCCTGACACAAGATCAACAATTCATACAAAAAGAAGGCTCATTTCTAAAAATAGGCAACGAGTCAAAAGCTTGACCCTTCAACAAGAAGGTGTCATACCAAACATCACAGCTTAGAAGAAAATGGAGGAAGCATATCCATGGGGCAGATAAGACAGCAGGCTTAAGATACAAGTGGCGATAAAATAACCTAATTCCCAATACAGTAACAGTGTACCTAACTTAATATGTGGCCAATGCTAACTAAACACAATGAGTTTTACTGTTTCCTAAATAAACACAAAGAGAAATCTATACTATCAAAGAGGACGCAACACTCTGTCGTCAGACCTCTTTCCAGAATCAATTTACAAAAGCAGGGCAAATTGTCCAGTTACTGGTGAGAATTTCAGGGAGTTCATGAATACCGTCCTTTTTGAGAGCCTCGTTCTGACATCCTTTAAGCTGATCCTCATATCCTCTTCTAAAAAAAAAAAAACGATGCAGCCAAGTTCTGCCCAATCTATAATTACCCGTACTCCACAAAGTGGATGGACTGAGCATTGATACAAGCTCCACCTATTTCTGAAACTTGTAGATCTCTTGAGCCTCCTCAAACTGGCTTTCATCCTCTAAACTACTCTGAGTCAGAAGTGACTGGTGTACCAAATAACTTGAGATGAGAGATGTATAGGCGATGTCAGACAAGCGATACCATTGGATTTGACAGCTACATGTCAACATCGCCAAGGATAATACACTTGTGAAGTGTCCCCAAAACTCGAGGTACTGCTCTGGAGCAGGTCCTGCCCTAACACAAATCAAAAGATAGGCAAAGGCGTGATAACGATCCACCCTTCATGCTTGAGCTTGTTGAATCCTACATGGATCTGTGCTTGCAACAACTACTTATGTATTAATTTATGCCAACTTTAAAGCAAAAGCACAGCTTAATTGTAAATGTGTGCGAGCATGCAGATATATCATTATTGTTCAGCACAGATGCCTTTTCTACAGATGAATTAATATGCTTACGAAAAATTTAGATCAAATTAATGAATCAATGACCATTGAAAGCCTGAGATCAATCAGTTAAATATGGAATCATGGTCGTGAGTGCCCCACCTTTCTTTCTGCTTTCAACCCTTTGGTCTACCAAGCTCCGTCTCTGTGGAAAGCCTGTTCAGGAGGGGTGAAACAATTAAAACAGACAGGGAGACCTTGGAAGAAGCCAAATATCGTACATTTATTTTAACGCCAAAGCTGCGGTCATGAGTTTTTAACTTAATTTCAGTGCTGTTGGATGTATGTCGTTACAACGCACACTTTTACAACGCATGCACTTACAACGCATTTTTTACAACGCAACATCCACTACAACGCATTCCATTACATAGCATGACACTACAACGCATGTTTAAAAACTACCTTTACAACGCATTCCATTACATCGCATACTACCTTTACAACGCATACCATTACAACGCATAGTATAGGGGTAAAAATTACTATTCTAACTCCAGGGGGTGCAACAGTAGGGTAAGTGTTGGATTGCGTTGTAATGGTATGCGGTGTAATGGAATGCGTTGTAAAGGTAGTTTTTAAACATGCGTTGTAGTGTCATGCTATGTAATGGAATGCGTTGTAGTGGATGTTGCGTTGTAAAAATGTCGTTGTAAGTGTAGTGCGTTGTAACAGTTGCGTTGTAAAGGTTGTTCACCGTGCTGTTATGGCACATTTTGGTGACAGCCGCAATTAACACACAGATAGCAGGATAACATTTTGAAATCAGATGCAGAGCAATCACAAGCATTTAAATCATTGAAATCTGGTAAATGTAAATGAAGGAAATGTAGAACAGTTAAAAAGGGCAAAACACTGAAAACCAGAAGGATCTACCAACATTAGGGACAGAGATATCACACATCCGTTGTTCTAGTATTTAGAAAACTATAATGTGACTGATCAAATCTGAAGATGCTGAGGGAGATCTTCAAATGGCGGCCAGGGCACACCAAGAAAACTATCACACACGCCATCATCACCAGCAAATTGGATTACTAGACCACCCGTACGCTGGAACCGCCAAGCAACTCACCGTAAGACTATAAACCACTGAGAACACAGCAAACACACTCATTTTCACCCAGCCACGCATTACTCACCTCAGACCACACCTCAGACAGCTCCACTTGCTTGTAATACACAAAGGTGTTCATTTCAAACTCCTCACCCACACATTCAAGGCACTACACAACTTTGGTCCCATATGTTGTGTTTGAATAATGTGGTCTGCATGACTTACGAATCTGAGGTAGTACGGGGCTAATCACAGTGTTTTCTTTAGCTTTATGGTTTGTGCATCAGGTGAATTTGTTTAATCATATGACATGATTTAAAAGCACCAGTAGCATTTATGTTTGTTCAGTTAGCACATTCCCTTTGGTGATCGCCAATGTTTGGCATGCATGATGGTACATTTAGGCTGTCAGATAATGGTGGTTTGAAGGCACTTTGTTTTAATTAGGTCGTTAGCATACGATTTAGGAGGTACTCATTTATTCATTTTGAGAGAGGTTTGTGTCAGGGCACGTTTATTTAGCAAAGGCAAGAGTTTGTTTGTTTTAGTACTTCATTTTTTCACGAGGACTGTACTCCTCGTGAAATTACATGGATTACATGAAAACAAAGGTTAGATCTCAGTTACAAAGTAAAGCATTTTGTAAGAACAGCACAATTACGAGTGGGATGTGCTGGTGATTTATATGTAGGGCTCCCGGTTTATGGTATTTATTTTTGTGCCATTTCCGTCTGTATTTATCCATATTTCTTTTTTGGGCATTTTTTCTGTATTTATCCACATTTATTTTTGCCAGAAGCAAAAGAGGACGCTACAGCTAGTATTTGTCTACATTTATTTAAATGACCAATGCCAGTGTCCACCTGAACTCATCTAGAGCAGGTAGCAAGAGCACTTTCAGTGAACACGACCTAAAACCCTCAGTGTTACCGAAGCTTGGCTAGAGTAGACAACAGACAGCACATTCAGTGTCCAATACCCGCCACTGCCACTGTGTACGTGAGCACATAGTGACCAAGGAACAATGATGTTACCTAAGCTCTTCGGGTGAAGGCAGCAGCAAGTACATTTATTGACCAATGCCCACCACCTCCAGTGTCCATCTGAGGATATCTAGAGCATTTTCAGTGACCAAGGCACAACAATGTTAGTGCTTTCCTAAGCTTTTCTAATGCAGGAAACAGGGAGCACATTCAGTGACCAATACCAGTGTCCACCTGAACTCACTTAAAGCAGGAAGTAAGAGCACTTTCAGTGAACAAGACCGGAAACTCTCAGTGTCTACGGAAGCTTGTCTAGAGTAGACCATAGAGAGCACATTCAGTATCCAATGCCCACCACTGCCCACCTGAGCTTATATAGAGCAATCTCATTGACCAAGTAACAATGCTGTCAGTGACTACACAAGCTCTTCGGGAGCAGGCAACAGCAAGTACATTTACTGGCCAAAGGCCACCACTACCAGTGTCTACCTCAGCTCATCTGGAGCACTTTCAGTGACCAAGGCGGAATGCTGTCAGTGACTGCCTAAACTCGCCTACAGCAGGCCGCAGAGAGCACTTTCAGTGAGTACAACCCCATCAGAGAGGTGTGCTTCCCACCAATCCAGGTAGTAGCAAGCACATTCAGTGAGTACACCCCCAGCAGAAAGGTGTGCTTCCCATCCCTTCCCTGACAGCAAAAGGCACATTCAGTGACTACAACTCCTCAACAGACAGATGTGCTTCCCACCACCCAGAGACAGCAAAGAATACATACCATGAGTGCAACTCCTAGGCAGCCATGGATGCTACTCACTCACCCGCATGCAGCAGAGAGCGCATTCAGTGAGTGCACGTAACCAGCAGAGGTGGGGGCTTCCCACCAACCCAGGCAGCAGAAGGCACATTCAGTGAGTACACCCCCACCCCCAGCAGAAAGGTGTGCTTCCCGTCCCTTCCCAGACAGCAAAAGGCACATTCAGTGACTACAACTCCCCAACAGACAAATGGGCTTCCCACCACCCGGCGACAGCAGAGAACACATACAGTGAGTACAACTCCCAAGCGGTCAAAGATGCTACACACTCACACGCATGCAGCAGTGAGCGCATTCGGCCGAAGTCTGGTGCTGAGGGGGCCCCCTGGAGCTTGGAGGCCCCCCCCCGCACCGTGGGGGCTGCGGGGGGGCCTGTGTAATGCCCCTGTGTTTGAGGATTTTCAATTTACAGCCTAGATTTTTTTGTATGAATCAATAAATATTACATTGGTAAATGGAGAATGTTCTTCAATCACAGAGATTAGTTGGAAAATGGGGTGGTAAGGCTGATTTCATTGGTGTGTGGCAGACCGGGCTGAGACAGCTTCCCGGGCACACACACAGTACCCAGTACTTCACATGTCTTAAAGACCATTTGCTTGTTAAACACCCATCCCAAAGTGAAAAGAATACCAAAAGAACCCCCAACCACATGAGGAAGGAGGACAGAGGATCCGATTTCGGACTCTGGTGCTGCCAGTTTAGACAGACTGTGTCAGAAGCAGCTTTCTCAGTGTAGTGTCCAGGCTTTTGTCTCTCTTCTGTTTGTAGGGACACTGTGAAGCCGCCATGTATCTGTCCCTTGAGGGCACATACACAGGGGAAATACACGTACCTTTGTAGCTGCACGCGGCATAATTTGCTAGTATTTTGCCGTTTTTACATATAAATACAGACAAAGGAAAAACAGATTTCCATCTGTATTTATATGTAAAAATCTGTTTAAACTTAAAACCGGGAGCTCTATTTATATGCTATCTGTCTCATTGCAGTTACCCCTGATGAAGGGCATATGCTAACGAAAATGCATTGGGTTCTACAGCAAAGTTAACGTCACACTATAAGGGGCGGTGAATCCCCAGGTGTTTGGAAAGGCCGGGATAGGAATTTGTTGAACATGGGTTAAAATATTTGAATCACGCATGGGCATGAACTGATAACGAATCGAGATCTAAAAGTAAAAAAAATGGATTAAAACAAGGAAGAAATCTTTGGAATTCATTTGTTAGTTAAATTCTCTCGTCGCAGTGGACCTTGTGCTGGGACCTGACAAGGCTCCACTAATATTTCAATTCAGTCAGTGACCCATGAAAAAGATGCTATGGCCTCCTGCCTTTTGTCCCATTTCATTTTCAGTTACGGGTTCAAATAGGGTAGTTGACAGAATATGCAAAAATTGCCTTATCTCCGACCTGAAAAGGAGGGGTGCTAATGGAATTCAAAGAAAACTGGACAAATGTCAAGTCATTGAGGTGTACAGACCACTATAGCTTATAAATTCGGATACTGGAAATAGAAGGTACTGGATATAGATCAGTGAATCAATAAGGAATTGAAACTAATTGAACATAATTCTAGGGTGCAAACTAGGAACAGGAGGATCACTGACACCTTCTGGTGGACAAATACTAGTGTCACAAACTTGAAGGTCGTGTCCACAGAATCAGGAAAATACTGGACTCATTAGTACCAACTAGTTTAGGGTGCATCCAGCCCTTTTAATTGTGATACCTAGCAAACCATGGAAGGTACAGTGATGGCTCCACTGGTTCCAAGTTCATCGCGATCAGTCTCAGCTAATGGTACAAACTGTTGTGCCTAGACTAAAGAGAGAAAACCTGATATTCTCAAGCAGATGGAGGGGTAAAACAGGCTCCCACAAAGTCAAAGGGGGTTCAGTAACCTTCTTCAACTACTACATATCACCTCTTGGTGAGGTGAACCAATAAATATCTTTCAATACACAAGAAAACAACGAAGCAGAAATGCCACTTTACACATGCACATCCACCTCTTTCGTCCGTCGGGAAGTAATTACTCCAGATGCAAGCATCAAGCCTCCCTCTGCTCATAGGAGGCTGAATCAACTCCCAAGATTGAACATCCCTCTTGAGGTTTAACAATGAGCTACACAAATGCCGAGACACAAAAAGAAGAAGTCCAATACAGTGCAACTGGCTTTAGCCACTCAAGTAAACAGACCATTATATAATTTTGAGTTTTTTGTCCATGTCAAAACGTGTACCACCTGCGTTGAAGCAGTCTCGTCGCGCGTAGTCCCGAAGTAAAAAATAAAATAAAAAAACTTTTTTTTTTACTTCGGCTACTACGCGCGAAGAGACTGCTTACTCTTGCAAGTTTATCAAGACCTCCAATCGAGTACGGAAGTGTAGTGAGAGAGGATACTTTCGACTCTCTTTGGTACAGGTGTCACACCTTCAACGCAGGTGGTACACGTTTTGACATGGACAAAGAACTCTAAATTATATAATGGTCTATTATTGTGTTTAGCCTTGAGAAAGTCCTTTCGGATGCCTGTTTCGGATGATATGAAAATCAGACTTGATTTGGAATAAAGGATATACAAAGTAAAATCAAGGCAGTTTTATGGACTTTGTTTTCTTGAGTGGCTAAAGCCAGTTGCACTGTATTGGACTTCTTTTTGTGCCTCGGCATTTGTGTAGCTCAATAAATATCTTTGTGAATATGGATTAAAACACTTGGCGTAAATTTGAGAAGCTTGTGTACACCTCCTAACTTGTTCATCATTAAATATTTGTTAATTACCTCACTGTGTTTACATCTCATCCTCTCACCTCCAACAATTAGATCAGAGTTCTCCAATGTCAGTCCTGAAGGGCCGGATCAATGCCAGATTTTCATGAAACAACATTTAGCTAAATGTGGATATGCTAAAAATCTGGCATGGATCCGGTCCTCCAGGACCAACACTGGAGAACTCTGACTTAGATGAAGATCCCTAAGATTCTTAAGACCATTAGATGCTGAACACTAAGAGAAATTGATTGATCTGAACAAAAACAAGCCTTGATGCATATAAATGCAAAAACAACAGTTGATGGACAGAATGCAGAACAATGTCATACATTCACCCCTGTACAGAGATCTGGGCCTAAATCCATCGTTTTTTTGCTCACCACACCATTCCAGTTTGGACCCAGCCATATGCAAATCAGTCGTGACCCTGTGCCTCATGGGAACAGTCCAGCCCGAACTACCAAACCAGGTCCTCCCTGGACTGGAAACAAGCATCCCAGGACCGGTTTAGGAGTTTCACCCCTCTTCAGCCAGGATAGCTTGATTCCAGTGGCATGGAGAGCACGGGGACTCACGTCTGAGCATACCCGTCCCATTCGGGGTGACAAATGCAAAAACAACAGGTGATGGACAGAATGCACAACAATGTCATACATTCACCCCAGTACAGAGATCTGTCCCTAAATCCATCTTTTTTTGCTCATCATGCCATTCCAGTTTGAACCCAGTCATATGCAAATCAGTCTTGACCCTGGGCCTCATGGGAGCAGTCCAGCCGGAACTGCCAAGCCAGCTCCTCCCTGGACTGGAAACAAGCATCCTAGGCCCGGTTTAGGGGTTTCACCCCTCTTCAGCCAGGTTAGCTGGATTCCAGTGGCATGGAGAGCACAAATAGTGGCACAAATAGTATCTCCTTTTTTTTTAACTTTAAAAGGGGCAAAAGCTCCATCGGCCCACCTGGACTCGAACCTGTCCATGTTATATGCCTGCTAGGGGAATTATAATATCTTAACTTGCTATAACATGGTCATTTCAGATTGTGCAATCATCTATAATTCAGCTAATTCACCAACCCATTGAGCTACGACATCACCTAGCTAGAAGGTTTATTCTTAAAACATGAACAATTCCATCTTTTCAAACACCCTCCAAAACATTCAACTGTAACTGTTTTGGAAGGAATAGAAGACAATTGTTTTACGATCTAAATTCTTCTCTGTGAGAAGCTTCAGTAATTAGGCAGGAAGTAGTTTGCGTTGAGACGCGTGCATCGACAATTCTGTGCTTTCGTTCCGGGATCAGCACTTTTACGGCCACCCACGATTTACCAATGCAAAGTGTCTTGACATTCTCTGAACATCCGTTTTATCTCCACTGTGCACTACGGCATCAGAAACAAATGTAGCACGTTTTTATTGTGGGGTGGAAAATAGGCGTTTCTGTTCTAATTGCGTGTGCCATCTGCTGGGTGACCCATCCACGTGTTTACGTCTGGGTGTAAATTACTATGATGTTTAAATATGCGATGCTGCAAATATTGTTCAAAAAGCGTGTATGCGTTACAAAGTAGATTTCCTGCTGCAGCAGCACAGTTGGTCCAGCACACAATGAGCAGTCATGTGTCACTGTGTACCTAGAGTCAACAAAAGGCACGCGTCCAAAAGGCGTCTGCATAAGGCCCTTGGCCACAGGCTAAGGCTAATGGACGTCAGCCTCAGGAAAGACCATCTGGAAGTGAAACACTTAGTGGATCATGGATAACTACGGACTATGCAGCGGCTTTGAAACTGCTCTGTTCATACACACAAAAATAGAAACTATTTTTGAAAGCGAAAATCCATCAATGTAAGAGTTTGTTTTTTCGGCTTCTTCAAAACAGAAAATTGAATAGGGAGAGATTTCCCCGATAGGATTGTGTACAGAACGAAAAACTTTCATGCACCGAGAAAAACAAAGCCACACTTGATTTTTACATCAGGGTGATCAGATTTAGATGTTGCCGGGCCCCTGCATTTTTGCATGCTTCCAATTCCTTAAAGATGGGTTCTTCTTTTTAAGGGTTATGAGGCAGTGTGCTTAATTTGAGCCGGTGGTTTCTGGTGCTCAGCACCGACACCTAATGGTTTCCGGTGTTCGGCACCGGCACTTACTTGGCAACAGGGCATTTAAGGCAGTCTGCCACATGGTGGCGCTGCTCATGTAATTTACAAATGAGCAGAACAACGGTTGTTTATGAAGACAATATACATTAAAAATAACTAAAACCGGCCTCCCCAGTCATTCCTTTAGCGTTGGGGACCTGCAATAATCTGAACTGTCGCACTTGCAGGTGAGAGAGATGGTTAGTAGTTGCTCTGGCAGCGACAACAGGGGCGATGGGTGGTGCATGTTGCAGTAGCATCCTAATCAGTGCCCTGGCACTTTTTATTTTACAAATTAAGCACTGGGGCCTTTGACCTGGGTGGTCTCTAAAAGGAGCAGGTCCAAAGAAGCATCAGTAGGAGAAAATATGTATTTAAGGGTGTGGCTTTAAACACAAAATAAAATCCCGTGCTTCATACATCATGCCATCTGACCAATATTTGGGTGAGTGTCCCAAATGTGAAAGTGTCATGTTGTTGTCACACACAAGTCAGACTTATTGACTCTGATAATGCTCGTTAGCAGAATTAAATGATTGAGTAATAAAGATGATTTTGTTGTGATGAATTAGAATTGAAAATGCTTTACGTCTGCAAAAATAAGACTGTTAAATTAATATTACTAATGTCTATGGCAGTGGCGGCTGGTCAATTTAGAAAGTGATAGGGCTATCGCACGAAAGTATAAAACGGTAGTCAGGACACAAACACTCACATACGCTCACATACACACACACTGGCACAAGCTTGCAGACAGGCACATAAACATAAGCATGCTCTCAATCATACACACGACGTGGAACCTTACCCAGGTAGACTTCTTCAGCATACAGTTTCCTCTGCACGTGGATTCCCAACGTTCACTTCAGACGAGCAAGGCACCAGAGCGAGGCTCACACCCTTATGCCCAATAAGAAGCTCGGATAGGACGGAAGGCTATCTTTTTTCCTATATTGTGGCTTCTGATGGGGCATAAAGGCGCATGCCTGGCAGGCGCCAAATCTGCATTCTCCGACATGCTGCACTGCCTGACGCTAGTGCGGCATGACGGAAATGTATGGCATCTGTGAAAGGACGGGCTGTAACAGCCCACGCCTGACACATGCACAATATATCCCAGGGACGCCTCTTCTGGTGTAAGGTGATATTGCAGAGTTTAAGTAAACAAGTGATTGGGGATATCATTTTGTTACATGTAAAAGCTGTAGCATTTCAACAAATGGGATGCAAGAAGTGACCCGTGATTGTGGGGGGGTCGCCGCTCTATTGGCCCCTATAGATCAGCCGCCCCTGGTCTATAGAAATGGTAATGTTCTTTAGAGTGTCTCAATCACTCCCTTTCTTCCCTTCACAATCCTTGCATCTGCCGTCTCTTACTCGTTAGAAACCCTTTTCCTCCAAAGCATTCTGAAAACCTCCTTTTGCATCTCTCACATGTCATCTCTCACTTCTCCAGTACTGTCTTTTTTGTCTCTCCTTCTGCACACACTTCCTTTCCTCTACTTCACCATCCCCCAGCACACACAAGCCAGCCGGTAAGCACTACATTTTTCTTTCCTTTAGCATTTGCCATATTGCTACAGATGAGCACCGCCTCCACAAACTTTCACATACAACTTTAATTAGAGCTAGCACGTGTGGCCAGCGCTCTGAGCGCTATGCAGAGAGGGCAATGATTGAATGTGCATGTAGCCTGAACACCATCACAGATGGAAACCTGTATGCCTCATCAATCATCATTACTTATCCTCAACCTGAACTCAACCGGACACCTACAGGAGACTCAGTTCACTGTAAGAGAAATTCTGAATGAAAAGGAACCTACAGAAACATATTTAAAAAAAAAAAAAAACACTCAAAGAATGCAAGATGACCTAAAACGTGCAATGTCATCAGGGACTGCAACGCTACTTTAAGGGTTCTTACAGTCATTGTTATGACTAGGGTGACCACCCGTCCGTAATTTTCACGAACTGTCTGTAAATTAGCCCTAACGTCTGTTTTCCGTGATTGATGGACTGCATTTTCCTGTAATTTTTGCCTCTCAGGTAAAGGACAAAAGTTAATTCCCACAATTGAGATTCCCCAGTTGAAGTAGGTGTGAGGGAGTCCCCTGTGCTATCATCCGACGGAGGGGCAGACAGCTAAAAAGAAATAAACCTTCTTGCCAGGGTGCCTGCTTCTCCAAAGAAATGCAAATACGTCCAATTGGTTAGTTGGCAAATGTAAAGGCTGCTTGGGAGGCGTTAATTGATGGAGTCACTTAAAGCTCCCTAATGACAAGAGATTTTCTTTTTGAGAGGTACTGTAAGGGTGTTCCAAGCTGAGCTATGACGAGCATGTTTTTAATGTACAGTTATAAAAAATGTTTGCACTAGATATTATCTGCACATTACTGAAATTGTACTTTAGAAGCCTTTTCTATCTTTAACCTGAATTCATATGTGCATTTATTGCCAGCCTATATTACACTGTGTATCATGCACATTTAAAATAATGACAAACATTCCCAGTGCTTTCAACGATCTCCTACCACTGAGATTGCAGAAGTTCCTTTTCACTGCTGCACCAAACACTATTCATTTCTGCAGGCCTGTGGTAGCACATATATACAACTGCCAGCTTAGTGGACTTATGCATCCACTGCATGGGGTCTGTGTTTGACCTCATGGTCACAGGATCAGATCTCAGCGGTTCTACTCAGCCTTTCATCCTTCTGAGGTTGGTTAGGCTTGGGTTTTTTAGTTAAGTCAGGAAAAGTGGCGCTCAGGCTATTGCATGTACTAACTAAAGACCTGTATTGATACGGTGCTGCCAGGTTGGGGGAGTAACCTGATAACCCCCGGGGAACGTGTGAATCACAGGATCCACACTGTAAGGTAAGCACAGTCCTGGGCACACGTGGTGAGGATACTTGCAATATTACATTCAGTTTCAAAGTGTTATATAGATGCAGTGGTCGACACCAGTATCAGCTCAAAAAAGTTTCTTTATATTGCAACAACGACTATGTTGAATTAAGCAAACCAGCCGACACGTGTTTCGTCACTGGGAGAGGTCCCGTGACTCATCAGGGCAATCAAGCGGTTGCATCAGGACGTGTGCCGGCCCCCAGAAACCGGTGATACTTCCAACCCGATTGGGGGCGAGCAGGAGACTGGAGGAACTGTGAAAACAGGTGCTGAAAAGCGTTGTGTTTGGGATGAGGAGTCGATGTAGGAGGTCGCGGGCTGTGTACAAGCCGAGCGGCGTGTGATACTAATGCTGAGGCGGGTACGCCACGGCGCTTGGAAGGTGGGCAGAACCTGGGGTGTGAGGAAGAGCTTAGCAGATTTATTAATTTGCCTGGGGCAGCCGTCATGGCTCGCGGGTGGGGTTGCGGGGCAGAGGGGGGGGTCACATGGATGTCGTGAGCGGGGGGAGCGGGGTTTAGAAATAAAAAAATAAAGAAACTTAACTTGAGGCCCGGTCCCGCGTCTTTTGTGCTCCTGCTCTCCTGAGTCCGCTTCCAGGATCAGGAAGCCGGTAGTCAGGCTCCCACCCCTAAGCCAATCACAACTCTCCAATGGAGCATTGTGATTGGTCTGAGCTCCATGACACTGTGGGCATGTTCTCCATGCAGGCTGTAATACTATCTGCATGGAGAACAGGGAAGTGTGCATGACTGACCAAACAGTCATTGCGCACTTGAGTGGTCAAACCACTCTGCCCCTGCCCTGCTCTTTAAACAGAGCAGCCCCGCCCACCCTCCCGCCCGCAAAGGAAACATAATATGATAATAACTAAAAGTTATTATCATGTTGTTTCCTCTTCTCGCATTGCTTGAAAGCAGTGGGGCGACGCTCCGCCGCCACAGCGGTGGCGTGCCACTGGAATTTGCTACATGTTAAGGTGCGAACAATTATTTAACTTTGCATTCAGGTACTTTCCTAGGTCCATGTGTGAGTAATTCATCCAGTCAGGTATTTTGCTATGCGTTTTGGGACATGTACTCCTGTTTATCCTAGTATAACAATCAGAACTACAAGACCCAGCATGCAAAGTAAAAACCTTGCCTGGATAACCTACCCACTCACAGTTCTGACAAGTTTTCTAGGTCAATGCATGATATGCTACTCCAGTCGAGGTTTTTTCTTTGAATCCAATGACTTGTAGCCTCATTTATTTCACAATAAAAGGGACAAAAAGTCCCTGAATACAAAGAAAAATAGCTGGACTCGAGCAGCACACCACTCATGGGCCCGGCAAAGGTGACAGCTATACACTCAGAGGCATGGGAAACGTGAGTGCTTTTATTCGCAATGTTCCTATAGGATAGCCGTGAAAAGTGAAAGCTACAAGACCCAGCATGTTTTGTGCTGCTGGCTGGCAGTCACCTTCGTGACATGGGGCCAACCTCCAACTGTCCTAAAATGCAAAAGCAAAAAATAAGGACTGTGTGACTTACATCTGACAGGACCACCAACCAGCACACCACAGTGAACAAGTAGCCAAGGATGCTGCTGCAGAAAGGCATCGCTCGAGTCACTGAGGTGGCAGCTTGGAAGCTCTGCCCCATCTGCCCTCTTGCACTTCCGCGAAGCAGCCCTGTACAGAGCCGTGGGTGTTCCAAGCCCACTTGAACAGAAAGGGGTGCATTTACAAGTAGGACCCTTGTATGACATCGTACTGTTCATTTTTCCGGCACAGACATCCTTCCACAAAAGGCACGAGACACCCACCCCCTCAAGGAAGGAGTATGAAGTGTTCCGTACAGCCCGTGCCCTCGGTATGTGGGCGTCGCTCAGGAAACCGCACCCACTGCGGCAGAACCCTCCCGTTTTTTTTAAATACTTTTCCACGTAGGCTTCTCTTGTTGAACGTTTTTAAATAAGGGATGCTGCATATATATTAAAGACTTTAGTGCAATCGTACCTGTGGTTACTTTGCTACTTCAGAGCTTACCTCCTGCCATGCTGCAGTGGGGTCGAGGTAGGTCCGCCGTAGGTACTGCCGCTGTGGAGCTGAGCCCGCTCTGCTTCCTTCCCCGTCACTGCTTCTGTTGCCGTTCTTGAAGTGCCCTGACAGCACCTGCACAGCACCCGCCCCCTGTCAAAACCCTCAAGCCACTTTTACGAGCTCAGTTCACCAACCTTGCAAACGCTTTCTTGCGCGTCTGTCACCATGATGGACTGGTTTCCGGGCCAATCACGGCTAAGAACCGCGAGCTCGATTTTTTTTCTGTTTCGTTTTTTAAATGTTGTTCATAGCGTTCATCATGTACAGTAGCGTCTCGCCTTGTTTTCGTTTGTTCACCAATAGCAGTTTAGAAGAGGCGGAGCCATTCCAAGGGAGGCTCTTTGTCCCCACCCTCCCCTCAGGCGGTGAGTCCTCTCAGGAGGAAGCAATTACCCTACCAGGAAACAGAACGTTTGCGGTGCCCTCTCAAATAATTCTGGGACAGAGGAAAGCATCAAACCTCTTTTTTTGTTCCTTTAATTATAGCCTAAACTAAAAGCCCTATGCCTCACTAAACACTTCTAAGGGATGTGCACATATATAATTATAAAATTAAGTTTAGTTAGGTAAAAAAAGATAACACCTGCCACATATTTATTTCATTGTTAAACATTCACATGTCTTTGAACTATTAGCGCAGTACCTATGAATGAAGAAAGTAAAAATGTTTTGGTCTGGTTAGAAAGTTTGATTAGCCATCACAATGCTCTACACACCTAATTCATTACCTCCTAAATTCCATCATCAGCTTCACAGTCGAACCGACACAAAAATATAAGCCAGGGCACCAAATTAAAAGTTGCGCCCATTAGCAAATTAGATAGCTAAAATAAGTGGCCTACGTTCTGCAAAGCGGTGCAGTTTTGAGCGTGTAAAAACAAACTTAATAGGTATTTTGGGAGGTTTGGGGGACTCTATGCGGCTGCCCGAGGCCACCGCAGGGGGCCACTCAGGAGGGCGGCCCTATAGTGGCATCGGGCTTCCCCCCCACCTTTCTCCCCCCCTCCCCGGGGGGAGGTGTGGCTTGGGGAGGAGTCCCCACCAGGGTCACGGCTGTGCCGCATCATGTCCGGTGCGCTGGGCAGGGTGAGGGGTACACAAGTCCCCCCCACCATGTTTTCTGCCTCTTGTGCACCGGACGCGCCGCGGACACCACGATACTGGACACGCTGTCTCACGCTATCTGGTCATCGCTGTTGGTCGTGCCCACGGGAGCTACTCAACAATACTTGCACAGTGAGTGCATGCAATGGCGCCCCCTAAAGCCCGATCTCCCCATGCGGGGTTGGATCCAGGGCGGGGCAGCCCAGCCGAGGTTGCGGGCCACCGGGGTCGGTGGGGAGTGTGCGGCGGCTCCGGGTGTGGGCGCTGGGGTCTCCGCTTGGCATGCCGTTGGTTGCCCGTGCGGCGGTTCTCTGTTGCCATGGTACCCCTGGGCCGTGCCTCGGGTCGGTGATCCAGGGGCAGTGCCATCAGCTGCCACCTCCCGCTAGGGTCCCAGCACGCCGGCCGTGGCCCGCGTGGGACCCAATCTGGCAAGCACGACCCCGGGTGTTCCCGCCCTCTCCCTGAGCGCACATGGCCCTGTAACCCACAAATCACAGGTTCAAATACGGTTAATTGAACCCTGGGGGGAGATTCATGGGCAACTTGTGAACGGATGCTGGGGAGTGTGCCATCGACTGCTGCCTACCCCCTGGGTCCCACCACGCCGACTACGGCCCGCGTGGAACCCAACCAGGCAAGTTCGACCCCGGGTGTGTCTGTTAGTGGGTCCTGGGGAGAGTCGCGGGAGCAGGGTAGGGGGCGGGTCCATGCTAGCAAGGCCTCGCGTCGTTGCCCCTCTGCAATGTTGCCCGGCTGGCACGGGTATTCCAGGCACACGCAAGGCCTCAGTGGCCATCCAACACTGGGCCGCAGGTGGGCAGTGGGCCCGACGGGGAGGTCGCTCATCCCCGCTTCCTCCCCCGCCCCTGCAGGGAGCGGTGTCTTGCCCCGGGGTGGGCGCCTGCACCGGGGCAGTCCATGACTGTGAATGAAGGTGTTCATCTGTAGCAGAACTTGTGCTCACGCTACATGTAACCCATATAAATGTATCGGCATAGATTTGTGCCTGGGAATGTAGGCGATTAAGGGCGTGTACAATAGCGACGCATGTGTTGCACGGCAAAGCCCTGGTGGCTGTCGTACGGTTACTGTAGCTCTATTGGTAGAGCGTTGTTCTCTCGATAGGAAATATCGGTGTTAGATCCCCATTGGGAGTCTGTAGCAGTTACCCTTTTGTCCGCGGAGGTCCGGAGGTGTGCGGTGGTCGCTTTCAGTCCCGCATCCCGCACCCGCAAGTCCGCATTGCCCATCCAGCCTAGGGCAGCGGGCGGGCAGTGGGCCCGGGTGAGAGGTCGCACATTGTTCCGCATCTCCTCTGGTGGGCAGGAGAGTCTCTGTGGCCTAATGGTCAATGGTTGAGTCTCTTACTCTCAAGGTTACTCGTTCAATCCCCGGTGTTTCTGTGTCTATTATCCTCTCTCTCTTTTGTCTGAACACGCCGTCTACGGCTCGGCTACTGCTGGCGCCATGTTTTGTTGTGACCTGGAACTCCCTTTCAGGTTAGCACCCACCCAGCTGGTCCTGCATGCAGTGAGTCACACCTGCTGCCACAGCTGCTGCTTCTTTAGCGCTCTGATAATTCCAGTGCGACACCAGCCGGGTCGACCGCTTCGCTCCGTTGGGTCTGATGTTGGGGTCGGTCATACCTCGCGGGGGATTGCTGATCGTATTCCTGTGTCTGGGTCCTCACATTTACTCTTCCCCTTGTCGGTTCCTGTCCGCAATGTGGTGGGATGTAGTTGATGTGAGCTGTGTCTCACTGTTCTCAGGCTCATCCCTCTTTCGGTCGGAGGCGCCATGTTGGACCTGCATCTTCACCCGGTGGAGCCTTACACTTCTCGACTCCGTAATTACCAGAGTGGGCTTTTGTAACCGATGTTTGCATGGGTGTATCCGGTCTGAATAGGTTCGTTTGAGACCCCCTCAGGTGCGATAAAATGATGAGATTCGTGCTGACTTGGGAGCTCCAGTTAGACACGTCTGCCACCTGGCGAGGTCCCTCCGACCGGTAACAGGCATGGCGATGACAGCAATTAAGTTCATACACCAACACGTGGGAGTATGCGGGACATGCTGAGAGCTTGTGTAAGGGGGAATTACAGGGGTCCTTGCAGATGATGTTGCCTTATTGACTCGAATGCGACAGCACAGATGTGGTGCAAATGTATTAATGTTGATTTTTTTGTCTATGCAGGCAAGGGACGGATGGCAATTCCTTCCCCCCTTCCTAAGGATTCGTAGGAAACGCACAAGCAGGTAAAGGGTAAGAGCCACGAGGGGCAAGGTATCACAAAGGGCTTTTTAGACGCCACTCAGTGCGGCGCACGCTGTGTGTGTCCCCTCAACCTGTCTAGTGTCTGGCATGTGGTGATGGTCCCAAGATGAGGACTTCCGTCTTGTCTGAGTTCAGTTTCAGGCGGCTGTTCTTCATCCACTCGGCGACGTCTTTCATCCCTTCGTGTAGGCTGGTTCTGGCGGTGTCGGGGTCTCTGGTGAGGGAGAGGATCAGCTGGGTGTCGTCGGCGTAGGAGATGATGTTGAGGTTGTGTTGGCGTGCGATGGCAGCTAGAGGTCTCATGTAGACGTTGAAGAGGGTGGGGCTGAGTGATGATCCTTGCGGGACTCCACAGATGACTTTGGTGGTCTCGGATCGAAACGGGGGGAGGCGGACTCTCTGTGTTCTTCCGGCGAGGAATGAGATGATCCACTTCAGTGCCTTCTCTTGGATGCCGGTGTTGTCGAGGCGTTGGACTAGGGTGCGGTGGCAGACAGTGTCGAATGCTGCGGAGAGGTCCAGGAGGATGAGTGCCGCTGTTTCCCCGTTGTTGAGCAGGGCTCGGATGTCGTCGGTGGCTGCGATGAGGGCGGTCTCGGTGCTGTGGTTGGCTCTGAAACCGGACTGCGAGGGGTCGAGGGATCCGTTCGTCTGTAGTGTGCAGTGTTGTGTACCACATGGTTTGATGTGTTTTGTAGTGTCTAAGTGCAATGGCATAACGTCTGTGAATAATAAAAATATTGAGTTGAAACGTGTCCTTTGTTTTATCAGGGTCACAAGTATGGGTCATTGGGCACTCTGCCATCTCCCGGTTGGCCCGTTGGGCATCGATCAGGAACTGGATGTGTGGATTCTCGCAGACAAAGTTTGAGTGGTTGGGTTTTCCAGCAATGAGATGGAGCAGCCTCATGAACAGACTGGAGCACTCGCTAGCAGCGCTGGGTGCCCCGCCCAATTTTTGGGTGATCCACCTGGGGGGCAATGACCTTACTACCTCTGGGAGGACTTTGCTCCTGCATGCCATGAAAACTGACTTAGGGGAAATTAGCAAGCGCTTGGGTCAGTGCGAGCTCTGGTGGTCAGAGATTGTGCCTCGGAGAGTATGGCAGGGGGCGAAGTCTTGCGAGGCGGTGGAGCGGTCCAGGAGACGGGTGAACAGCTCCATGCGTAAGTTCACTCAGCAGAGGGGCCTGGGATTCATTAGACACAAAATGATCCAGGAGAGGGTCAAGGGATACTTTGAGGCAGACGGGGTACACCTCACACAGTAGGGATGGACTTGTTCTTGTTAGACTTGCAGGAGGCGCTAGCACAAAAGGGTTGCAGGTAAAGACAAGAGCGGTTGGTGGGGGGCCCTGGCGGAGATGGTTGGCTGCCTCCAGGGCGGTGGTGCAGTTACAGGGCGATCTGGAAGCAAATGGGTACAGAACGGTACCTCTGCGCGGCACATAGGGGTGCCAGAGCTGAACCCCAGGAGCCTCATGGTAGGTTCATGGAATCTATGTCGGCGCCCAGTTAGTCCTTCGGGCGGTTGTGGGTCTGAGCAACCAGGGGCTTGCCTAGCTATGCTCCGCCCTGAAAGGGGCCTGAGTATAAGGGACCAAGGGTCAGGTGATCCGGGAAGGGGATCACCAGAATGTGCAGTACAAAAGTGGTTCGCCACGGTGCTGCTAGGCTCATCAGGCGGGCAGATGGCGAGAAGGCTGCCTGCCCTTGGATCGCCCGTAAGCTAACCCATCAGATTGCATAACTGTTAGAGGTAGGGTCTCTTGCGTAGTCTTTAGACAGTAAAGAGCGAGTTAACTGCTGGCCTTGTGATGACACACACTTTCGAGATGGTCCCTTATTTCCCTTTTGGGAGGTGGAGTTTACCTACGTTCCCTCCCTTATAAACTCTGAATGTCCGTGAAGCCGGTGCTTGGCTTTCGGATTCCTGGATTCAAATCCACGCCCCTTTTGTCCTGCAGTTTGTTTAGCGTTTCCGTGTGTATCGAAGGCCACGGAACGGTAGAACGTGTTTGTTTCCCTGGTTCCCCCACCTTCCTGGCTCGAGAAAGAAGGCTGGTGAGACTTTCCCCTTCTGTTGCTGAGTTCGCGACCGCGCCGCCTCTTCCTACAAAGACGCGGCCGCCTCAGAAGTACAGCTCTGATTCCCGCTTCCCATTCCTCTACGGCAGAGATTCCCACTCCCCTGCCGTTTTAATGGTGTCCTCTTTAGCCCGCTCTCCGGCCTATGAGATTGGAGTTCGGCTGCATTGCCTTGGCAGTCTTGAACGGTATGAGACGCGACCGCGCCAATTGTTGTAAACGTGGTCGCGTTCTGGTGTTTGATCTTTGGAAACAATGTAGCGAGATTCCCGCTAAAGATAGGTAGACGGGAAGGCGTTCACTCGAGGCAGCGCAATTATTATGCACTTGTGTTTAGATAGAGGCCAGCTTCCCCCTCATATGGTATAAGCTTAGTGCACATAATTATATCATGAATGTTGTACTCTCCAGGTAGATCCTCCAGGCGAGTTTTCCTTTGATTTCAACATACAGACTCTGTAACGTATTGGCTGTTACTGTGGCAGGGTGAGGTTACACTGTATTTCAAGCCTTAGGGTTGGAGTCATTTGTTCTTTAGGTTTAGTTTGCTGGGGTGCCCTCATATAATCGTTTCCACGCCCACACTCTGCACTGCTGCGTCATCATCGATATTCCTTTTGCCCAAGGAGATGTCCAGCTGGTAAGGGACATTGTGTGTGTGTGTCAATCATAACGCCAGCATTAGAAATCACATGTTAACTCTCAACAGAGGGGTGGGGATTGTGTAATTAACGTTCTCTTCCTTATCTTCCCTGTAAGTTAATCCCTTCCAGCTCATTCTGAAGAAAGCCAGCTGGGGGTTCAGAAGTGTTAGCTGCCATCACTTTTGATCCCCACATCTCCGGAGGTCCATCTGTGGGTGTGTGAGTAATTGAGTTCTTCTCACCCATAGAGGGGCTTTGGGAGTTTGGGGAATTCCTCGTCGCTCCTGTGGATTGAGCTGTGTGATCTCACCCGTTGGTGGTGTGCGGCAACAGAAAGCCAAGCCCACGAATTAGGTCCACCCGAGCGACGATGAATCCTGAAGGTGCTAGTTCCCTAGTAGAGAACCCTGTGCATAGTCCCACGGTAGAGGAGTTGGCGTCAGCACTCATAGATCTCCAAAGGGAGGTAGGGAGACTCAGAGTAGAGAACCTCCAACTACACACAGAATTAGAAAGATACCAGCACGTCGACAGTGCCACGGTAGGAGAGACACCGCAAAAGCATAAGCGCACTTATATACAACCTGCCCGCTTTACGCTTCCTTCTCCCTCAGGAGAGACTACCACTGTGAGTTCAGCCAACCCTCAAGCCGTTCAGGTGTCCGTGCATACACAGAATCCCATCCCTCTAGCAGTACCTGAAACGTTTTATGGGGATAGTGCAAAATTTAGCGTTTTCCTCAATCAATGCCAACTACATTTTTTCTGTAAGGCTTCTGCGTTTCCAGATGATGCAGCTAAAAATGCCTTTGTAATTTCATATTTAGGGGGCAACGCTGCAAATTGGGCAGTACCTTTAGTGGAAAGCAATGACCCCCTTTTGTATAATTTTGCTCTGTTTAGAGACAAGTTGAAAGGTTTGTTCGCGCGACATGCCTATGTGCAAGCCAGTGATAGTGAGCTATTGAGCTTAAAACAAGGAAATAAAGATCTTCTCAGCTATGTGACAGAGTTCAATAGGCTAATAATTGAAACACAATGGCCAGAAGAAAAAAGGACATCCTTATTTTATCGCGGATTAAACGATGATTTAAAAGATCTCCTGTCTCACATAGTTGATCTCCCTGAAGAACGTAATGCCTTCATAGACCTAGTGGTGAAACTGAATCACAGGTTAACGGAACGTAAAGGGGAAAAATCCCGTGGAACCTTCGCTCGTTTCTGGATTGTGAGAGGGGATAAAAAAGAGAGTAAGGACCAAAAAGATACTAGCGAACCGATGCAAATCGGAGGCATGAGAAACCCTTTGACTGCCTAAGAAAAAGAAAGAAGACGAAAACAGAATCTTTGTCTGTACTGTGGCAAATGAGGCGATTATGCTAGGGGCTGCCCTGCCAAAACCGGTACAAGCAATAAGATAGCAGCACTATGTCAAGAGAAAGACTTCCCTAAGGGAAACTAGAGAACTTGAAGAAGGAAGAGACCCCTTCTTCAAGTTGTCCACAACTTAAGGTCTCGTTAGATGTAGCCAGTATTAATAATCCTGTGTCACGCCATTTTACTTTATCAGTTACTCTCATTGTATCTGTGCAGAGTCGCAAGATGTTATCCATTCTTCTAGATTCAGGAGCGACGGGTAATTTCCTAGACATACACCTGGCTCAGACTTTGAGAATTCCTTTTGTGCCCAAGGCAAAACCGGAGCCCATTAGAGCTGTGGATGGAACAGAGTTGTCTTCCGGGTTAATAGCTTATCATACTCCAGCACTGACCATGGTCTGCAGCAATGGACATTCCGAAAATATAGTATTTGATCTAATAGACACACCCAACTTTGGGGCTATACTTGGGGTGCCCTGGTTACAAGCACACAATCCTCATATAGACTGGAATGCTCGCAAGGTCACCTTAAAATCCACTTACTGTATGCTGCACTGTTACCAAGAAGCACATGAGTGGGAAACTCCTTTATGTTGTGCCGTAGAAGCACAGGAAATGGCCCTTCCTACAATGTATAGTGAATTCCGAGAAGTCTTTGATGTAGAAAAGGCCTCCGCCTTGCCTCCTCATAGGAGTTATGATTGTAGGATTGATTTAATTCCTGGGGCCGAATTGCCGGTGAGTCGAGTATTTGCATTGACTGAGCCTGAGATGGAATATCTCCAACAATATATCTCGGAGATGCTGGATAAGGGGTTCATAAGACATTCCACCTCTCCTGTGTCATCCCCTCTCTTCTTCATTCCCAAACGCGAAGGAGGATTAAGGGCGTGTCTCGATTATCGTGCATTAAACAAAGTGACCATAAAAAACAAATATCCATTACCGCTCATTTCAGTATTACTGGATCAAGTGCGAGGGGCCAAGATATTCACCAAATTAGATCTTCGAGGGGCATATCATCTGATACGAGTCAAAGAGGGTGACGAATGGAAGACCGCATTCCGTACGAAATTCGGATTATACGAATATTGCGCCATGCCATTCGGTCTTTGCAATGCCACTGCGGCCTTTCAATTCTTCATCAACGACATTTTACGTGAATATGTTGACCTCTTTGTAATAGTGTATATAGATGATATATTGGTTTTCTCCAATTCCGAACAAGAACATGTGGAACATGTAAAGAAGATATTGAGAAAATTGAAGGATAACTATTTATTCGCTAAATTGGACAAAAGCACCTTCCACACGGATAGGGTAGAATTTTTAGGGTTTGTCATCTCCCCTGAAGGCATACATATGGATCCAAGAAAGATTGACGCATTGACCAAATGGCCTAGTCCTACCACGGTAAAAGAGGTTCAATCCTTTATCGGATTTGCGAATTTGTACAGACGCTATTTCGATCACTTTTCAGATTTGATTGCTCCCATTACTAGACTGTTACGCAAAGGAACTGCCTTTATTTGGTCCACTGAGGCGGAACAAGCCTTCTCTCAGCTCAAGAACAGGTTCACTACTGCGCCTATCATTAGTCATGCAGACAACACGCAGCCATATTATGTGGAAGCAGATGCTTCTCAATATGCTGTAGGTGGTGTTTTATCCCAGCGGAATCCAACAACGGGTCGCTTACATCCTGTAGCATACTTTTCTAAAACCCTTCTCCCAGCGGAACAGAACTATACAATCGGAGAACGAGAACTCCTGACTATAAAACTAGCATTTCAAGAATGGAGGCATTATTTACTGGGGTCTCCACACACTATTACTATCTACACTGACCATCGTAATTTGCAATTCTTTAAATCAGCTAAGGCGTTAACTCCAAGACAGATGAGATGGGTTTTATTCTTTAGTGAGTACGATTTCATTATTACCTATCGTCCTGGACCACAGCAAGGAAAAGCTGATGCTTTGTCCCGATTGGGATCTGACAAAAGAACATTAAAAATCAAACCTCCCCCTCTCATTCCTTGTCATAAGATTGTAGGAGTCAGTGATAGGGAAGATCCCCCCACACCCTTCTTGACTCAGTTAATGAACGCATATGGTGAGATATCGCCTCTGGAATGGATGAGAATCCACAACATACTATAACAGATGGTTTGTACCTCCACGACACGAAAATCTATGTGCCCTTGGCAGATCTGCAACAACAGATAATCAAATGGTGTCATGACACCTCCTTAACAGGTCATCCTGGTGGCGAAAAAACCGTTCATCTTTGTCAACGATGGTTTTGGTGATGTTAAAAAATGTTTGTTGGAGAGTAGGCAGTGGACCAGCGGACCACTGCCAACTCCCAAACAAACTTTTTAAAAAATTGATGTTTTCTTTAATACAAGGAATAAAAAAATGTTTCATTTAATTAAAGGCCATCACAGACGGCCAATATTAAGAGGAAGTCACAATTTGCGGAATGCCTCATTAATATTAATGAGATAGGTCAGGTTACCACCCACTCCGATTCAAATTTTATAAAGTGACATATTTGGTCAGCTCGTAAAATTCTATACAGGAATACTGGCCACAATGTGGGCAGTTACGTTGCCACCAGCATTTAATACATCTGGCCCTAACTGTCTTGCTGTATCTTCATCTTGATTTCCATCAAGATTAGCAGTACAGCCATACAGTGAAAACAATTCAATAAGATCTGCGTCCCTCCCATAAAAATAGTTCATTTGTGGTGCCGGCATTCAGTCGTAAAGAAGTTTTCCAGGAGATTCGGATGACCTGACATCATGCCAGTTCACACACAGTCGTTGGAAGTCGTGGGCGCTCTCCCGGGGGAGATCTGCTTCTAAACAGTGGAGCCCAACAGGGGCGCTGTTAGAACTGGGGTCACCAATTCCGACACGGTAGCTTGGCGCGCGGTAGGAAGGCACCCGGAGGCAATGTGTAAAGCACTAGTGCAGCACTCCCTCATACGGACTCAGTCATGCACCCACAATGAAGGACACAACACCAAATGGTTTGATGAGAAACAAGATTCTTTATCTACTTCACAGGGGGGAAGATCAATTCATTTCATGAACAAGCAGTTGCGATTGCAATAACCTCGAATTCATTTAAGTAAATGCACCAGATAACGCAGTCAACAATTAATTGGTCACAGTGTAAGAGTCAGTGCACTTTAGAGGAACAGTCAATTCACTTAGCAACTAAACCGATGTAGGCAATTCATTCAGGTAATAGAACAGGGCATTGCAGGGCACCAATTAACTCGTGCAATCGAATGCAGCAGTGCCTTTTCAGGGTAACAATCGATTTAGTGCGGCATCAAACAGGAATAAATTCATTCAAACAGTTGCACAGATAATCAGAGGGCATTATTTAACTCATTCCGATCAGGTTAGGTGGAAATTCCCTTCAAGCGAATAGCCCAGTAACCCCAAAACAACGGTGAATTCCTTCAACCAACTAGTGCTAGTAAATTGCAGGGTAACCGTTCCTTCAGTTGAGCAACCCTAGCGGATAAATCATCAATCCACGCTCTAGATGGAGACACACTGAGACACCATCCTCAGGGGGGCAGTACTTCTTTGGTTTCGTAGGGATGCCGAGGCTGCTGCGTAACCCGAAGGGCTTGATCCCATGTGATGGGGGGGCCGGTCGGGTCCCTTCTCAGTACCGACACGTCCCCCCTATGCAGAAGGGCTATTGCCGGCTCACCGAGGCCAGCCTCAGGGGCGCCAGGGGAGTCTCGGAATTACTTGGGCCCCAAATCCCCCTCCCGCTCTCTCACTCACCAGCTTGGCTACGGGGGGGGGGGAGTATTAGGCCTCCTGGAGGGGTCCGCTGATGTCTGCAGGCCGGGGAGCGGGTCCGGGGCTTCCTCCGGCAGCGCCGCCCCTCCCACGGGGACTGGGATGAGCCCCGGGCCTTCTGGGTTATCACGCGGCCTGGGAACCAATGGGAGCGCAGCTCACCGGGGGCGCAGCATGCGTCGCTGCTAGCTCCCCGGTTGCCACGCAACACACCTCGAGCCCTCCTTGGGCCTAGCGCGGCCCACGTAGCGCCCGCAGCAACCCCCCTCCTCACTTCGGGGGTCGCGGCGGCAGAGCGGCCCCGGGATCCTCCTCTTCCCGCCACCTGGGGTGCGATACTCCTGTCAGCGTGGCGCCTGGGGGCCGCGGCAGTGATGGCGATGACTTAGGCCACTAGCGCCTCCAGGAGCCCAGCAATGGACCGTAAGGTCTTGGGGTGGCGGCGATGACTCCCAACAAGAAGCACTCTTACCAGCCCAGCGCTAGGTTACAGGTACGGGGCAGCGGCGGTGATTTGGGCAGTGAAGCGCCTAGGGACACAGCGCCTCGTGGGTACAGCACGGACAAGTACAGTGCTTAGAAGGCACAGCAGCAGCACCGGGATGGGGCAGTAAAGCGGCACTGAGATGTGACACAGCACACGACAGCAACCAGTTTCTTTCTCAGGGGCACAGTTCTGGCGGCTTCTTCTCCAGGGGCCCAGGTCTGGAAGCATAGCGCTTGGGGGGCACAGCGCATTACCTGCGAGTCCTTAGGGCCCACAGTGACGGTCCTGGTCAGCACGTGCCTGAGGGGGAGAGTAGATGGCCGGTTCCCCTGGCAGGCTTTCAGGGGGAGAAGGGGGTGGAGTTGGCAGGCATCAGGGGCAGGGCGGGTCCCTGCACCACACTGGAGATGGTCCCCCGGGTTGCCCCCTCACCAGGCAAGATCAGTAGGCAGGTAGAGTCCCTCATCTATCTTGGGTACAGCAGGGCCTAGACTCAGTCAGTCCCCAGTAGTGTAGGTTCTCCCCTAGGCCCAACCGCCTACGCTCCGGCGAGGTTCCCCCAGGTCCAGTGGTCCCCCAACTGACTAGTCAGGTTTCCCTCCTTTCCCCTTATACCCCAGGTCAGGTGACCCTCCTGCTAAGGCGGCAAAGCGAAGTCCCTCCCAGGGCTGGAAGGTTCCAGGAGCTTCCACATAATAGTCTATGGGACAGAAAGGCGGGAGGGAAAAAGATACTGTATCCCACTGTCCCAGCCTGCTCCTGACTACTAGTATGCGTGTGCAATGGCCACTCTGCAGTAGCAGGGGGCTGTGGCAGCCATGTTGTGAGGAGAGCACCTGCACCTCAGCACTGGTTAGCAGTGCTAAGGCGCCCAGAGACCTAGGGCCAACAAAAAGATGGCGGAAAAAAAAATGAGGCAACAAGGGCAAAAAACGGGGTAGACCACCCTAGGGCTGACAGGTCTAACAGGTGCCAAGCTAAACAAGGGTGCGCTGAAAGGGGCTGAGTGTCAGGGAAAATAAGGAGAGTCCAGACAGAAGAGAAGGTAGGGGGCTGGAGGCTCAGAACCTTGGGCGGGGAGTAGGTGGTCAGCTTCTTGAACTCTCTCTCCCTGTGGTGGAAGGGTAAAGAGCTGGGAACGGTGACACAATATGGTTCCATGTCGATTGGGAAAAAGTTGTGGGAGAATTGCGAGACATTGCAGAGATTCATGGGTCGGGGACTGTGATCAGCATCTTTTAACCTCAGAAAGGGGGACCATGTGGTTTCAAACTTGTCAATCTTATTCTGAAGCCGGTAAATTATATATTTTTACAATGCCACTTTGAACATTTCCGCCAACCACTCATCATGAGTCGTCATTCATTGTTTGTGAGGTCAGGTGTATCACAAGTATCATGTAACAAGGGAAGAGGTGTGGCGCCATGGCCAGGGCGACTGATGCTGGAATCTGGGGCTCACGGTTCAGGTCAGCCCAGCACCATGTGACTCTGGGCAATAGCTTGCTTAATCTTCCCAATGGCCCCCAGCACCGGGAGGCCTTCGGGTAACTGTTCGCGCTTTACAAATATTGGATTTATAAATACTGGATTTAACAAAATTAAAGAGGTCTTGGGAGTGTCAGCACTAGGCCAAGCGTGTCACCCACATGGAACCAAAAACAGGAATTAGCTGGACAGTTACATAGGGTATGAGTTATGTGACAAGCCATTTGTGAGCATCTCCAAAATTGTGGATGGTGGAGAAGGCCTGAAGCTGCAGGTTTTCTGGGGTCCAGTACCAGTTCTGAATCGTTTTGAAGAGGAAGAATTTAATCCTGGTCTTGCGGACCCCCTACGTCTAAATCCTCTATCATCTCCTTCCAGTACTCCTCCATATATTTGGATGGAAGTTTCCAGGTCTACGAGGAACCTTTCTATTCAGAATCACATCCTCTGAAATGTGAAGTGCCTCAGGGCTCCTCATTAATTCCTATTTTATTCAATATGTATGTCTGTCCTCTGGCAGAGATTGTGTATTCACATGGGTTCTCGATAGTGTCATATGCAGATGACACTCAGATGGTCATCTTGCTTGCCCCTTACAGAGAAGCAGATTTCAACCCGCTGAACTCCTACTTGAATGTCATCCATTTGTCTAAAGCTTAATGGAGACAAAACTGAGGTATTGGTAATTGGAAACGACCCTACTCCTTGGTCCTCGTTGAATTGGCCAGTCTCTTTAAGAAACCATCCTACCCCCAAATCAGCTGCAAAAGGTTTGGGGGATGGATTGATAACAAGCTTACCCTGTAGATACAAGCAAGGAAGCTAGCCCTTAGTTGCTTTGGTCTGTTGAGGACACGCAGGAAAATGCTGGAATTGTTACCCTTGAGGATGGTGCAGTCTTGGGTCATTGGGGAGACCAGATAAGATATTAAGAAGTAGTCCAAACATAATTGTATACTGTGGACAGCTGACAAAAGGTATTATGTCTTGTTCATTGGGTGCAGGAGACGCCAAACATCAGATAGACAATGATCATCACAGAGGTCGTATAGAAGGGTTCTACTGTTGTCATTATGGTTGTCTATGGGGACCCTACGATCTAATATGATGTCTGACCCCAGGTTCCAGTTCCCTCCTATCACAATGTTGGTGGTAATTACTTCAGTAAGCGTTCTGTGGAACCAGATGAAGAATGTGAGTTTTGGACCAGTAGGGGCCTAAATGGAGCCTATGCTGATTATTTTAGAGGGCATTCTGAGCTTTGTGAGAGCATATTGGCCCTCGACATCCATCCATGTTTGCAGGACCGTGCAAGGGAGAGCCTTGTAAATGAGAATGGCCATGCAAAACTTCATGGAAGGGGTACAGTAGGTTGGTATCTAGACAGGTCCGTGTGAACAGGAGACTTACTGCTGGAAGCAATCTTTCCTACCCAATCTCTCTTATTAGTCAGGACGCCATATCATCGAAAGTGGTAGCAATGGAGTTGTAGCTGAATAAGCTGAGGGGGAGGGTGCACTGGAGTCTGGTGTCTTTGCACCCGAAAGGGTGGTGTACGAAGCCCCAGTGGGAGGAGGAGGGTGAGGTCGAGCCCAAGGACAGTGGGGCATGGGTGGGTAGGGGAGGAGGTAGGCAAGAAGCAGAACAACAGATGAGGGAGGCCTCTGAAACAGGTAGAAGGTGAAAAAAGGATCTGTTTATAGGGTGCTACGCCTGAACGTGGTGTGCCTATGCACAGGAAAGGTGTGCACTGTGACCTTGACTGTCAACAACGAGACGGTGGTTGGCGGACCATGAAGGCGTTGTTGCAAGACAAGACAATGCAAGGTGGGTTGTCCGTGCTAGCAGAACAATGGGATGAAGGTTAGAGACTCACGCCTAGCAGATTCATGGAGGAGGTGTGACCCAAGAGAGGGGCCGATTGGTTCGTCTCTGTCCATTAGTGGAAGAGGGGGTGCCACACTTTATGTCTGCCATGGGACATGGGGTCACTCACAAACTTGGCACAGGAAAGGGAGGTAGGTAGTCCAGAACCTAGTGGCAAAACTTAGAGGGAGAGCCAGGTGATTCAAGTAGAGGGTCCTCCAACTGGATGAGGGTCTCAGCAAAGAGTAAGGGGTAACCTACATCTGGGGAATCGCCCTAAAATCAGGTCAGGAGTGGAAAGTGGATGGCTGTCTGCTCAGTGTTGGATATGTGTAAAGGTGCCAGTCCATAAGGGTACAGAGCTAAATGTTTTGTTGGGGTGTCATTAATTCTAGGATTACCCTTTCCTCCTATCACTTTTATCCTCTCTGCCAGTTCTACTTCCAACCTGGCTGGGCTAATGTCCATATGTTTCCTCGGTTTGAGAAAACTGATTTTCTTTTAAAGAATATCCTGTGCCATGGACTGGCGTTTCACCCGACTGATATAAGGTCTGGTATGAGACGCTGTTCGTGGTCCGTATTAATCCTATTCTGTCCTTAAGGTGAGTATGCGGATCAGTATCAGTGGAAGCCGTGCCGTGTTCGTATCGTAAACCGATACGGACCACAAACTGCGTCTCATACCAGACCTTATATCAGTCGGGTGAAACGCCAGTCCATGACACAGGATATTGTTTAAAAGAAGCATATGCACATTAGACCAATTGGGTCAGAAGTAGAACCGGCAGAGAGGATAAAAATTATAGGAGGAAAAAGAGCCCAGGAAAAGTCATGGGGTCTTTCCCTATCGACGAAACACGTGTTGGCTGGGCGATTCGAATTAAAGACAAAGAAAAGATCATAACAAACTACTCTCTTTACTATTTCATAACTGTTGTAATGAAGCCGTCAGGTAGTCCATGTATTAAGCAGGAAGTTTTATTCAAGTAAGATGTTAACAAGTAGAGCCCCACCAGGAGCAGCTCATACTCCAACTGACACTCCACATCCGGGCATCCTCACATTCCATTACATCACCATGCAAACCAACATTCCACAGCACATTCACACTGGCTGAGCAGCAGGTATAACACATCTCCTTCTCTTTATACAAATGACAAAGAAGCCCTAGAAAGAATAACATTAAAATTGTGCATGCAATTGATGACACTAAAACTATTACATGCAACACAAAGACATCAGAACAAATGCAAACAAATAATCATTGTAGCAAAGTGCTGATGCGAAAGCATGCAGATAAAAGATGGAAACATTTCATGCATGTGTACAACAAATGATAAGATCAAGATAATAAAAGGAATATACACACATCATCTCCCTTTTTAACCAACCCAAGTAAACACGCACTTCAACACCACAAAACACAAACTAAACCCAGATACCAAAAAACAAGCTGGCTGGCCAGGCCAATAAGAAAGTGGTACGAAGGGTACCGACTGCGAGGCGTGGTAGGGAATCATGCAACAAGAGGACTTTACATTTTTTTTTTTATACTTTAAAAATGTGGAAAATCATTCCACACCAAACACACGGCATGAACGCTGCCCTCCACCCTAAGTAAGTAAGTAAGTAAGTAAGTAAGTAAGGGTGGTACGAGTGGAACACAACTCCACACCAAACAAACAGCATAAAAATTGACCTACACCCAAAGACGCTCCACACGGAATATGTAAAAGTGTACAACTCTACACCAATCACGTAGTAAGAGAAAACAGTAACCACCAGCAAAAACACTCACTGTTAAAAAATCTGGCTTTATTCCAGCCCTTCACCCAAACCCCAAGTAAGGGCGGTGAGTGTGGAACAAGGCTCCACACAAAGCATTAAAAAAACTCTTCAAGCAAAAATCAGAGGGTTAACACAACCCTTCACCCTAAACAAAGTAAGGGAGAAACAGGACCTCCCAAACATCATTTGGCTTAAGCCCTTCCCTTCACCCTCACCCCGTAGGTAGGGTGGAAAAAGAACAAACTCCAAACACCAGTCAAAAAAAAATAATCTGCCCTTCACCCTTACCCCAAAGGTAGGATGGAACACATCAAAAGAAAAATTGTCTCTCTGACCCGTACAACATAGCACTCTCCCAACGCAAACACAGACGTGCCAGTAAAGAAAGTGTTGTGCACAGAAACATTGCAACCTCCGGAACCAAATTATGAAGTAAGTAGCACACCATAGGAATCGACAAAACAGAGAGTCAAACTATTGAAGAAGAAAAAATCTTAATTATACCTTTCCTCATCTCACTAAGAAAGACAAATAAATGGACAACCACACACCAAAAGGGATTGTAAAAAAACATAGCCCCACAGCAAAAATGTAAAATGTCCACAAACCCCAACAAGTGAGAATTTTGCTGCACTTTGGGCTCAGGTTAATTTTACATTAATTTTCCCTAAAATAATTCATGAACCCCAAGGGTAATACCCTAAGATATCAGGGACATGACAAAAAGAAGTTATAGACTGGTGAAATTGTTCAGGCAGGTAGAACATCCAGGAAAGGTAATGTTGCTAACGTAGAGTAACATGGAGGTGGAACGTTGAGTTCGTACAGACAGCGCACAAAATTATTACTGCTAATACAGAAACACCTCACCCGATCTTCGGAGTGATAAAGAGGCGCTGTACATAATATTACCAGTCACCAAAAAGAATTTTGTCAACTAGAAACAACACTGGGAACAACATCAGCATTGGCTGACAGGAACCAAGATGGAGGCACGTCAACGTCGGAAGAGCCGGGTGGCTTCCGTCACGTATTAGCTGCCCAACTTCTCCTGATGACATGATGACATATGGCAAAGCAGAAACACACCTTCTCCAGCTTTCCTGACTTCCGAAAGCAGCATGTGAGAGGCAGCAGAAAAAGAGCATGAGGGCAGTCGTCGCCGCTATAGACTCGCCAACAGAGCCGCTCTCGTGACGAATTTGAAATGCCTCATCAAGCGCCCTAACTGTCACTTTACCGGTAAGTGCGAGTGCACTACGTCTATGCGCGTAAAGGCTTACCAGAGAACTTTTAACGTAAAGTACTGCAATGGTCCATAAAGCATTTTTTTGACAAGGAAAAGTGGTAAACACGCCCAGACTTCTCGCCATCAAACATGGGTAGGGAGACAAAGACACGCGAGCCAGCAAACTGAATAGGCACATGAGCAGCAGTCAGTGGCAAAGTTTTCATAGGGGCAGCGCCTGACGGCGTGTAAAAATGCCACAGGCCAGCAAGAGTCACACAAGTGGTGCTGGGAACATTAATCAAGAGAACTGCTCACCATAGCTCACCACACACGGATACACTCCCTATCAGCTCCATCAGGTCCCAAAGCAAAGTGCCTTCGTATTAGCTCTCCTCTACAGTGACTCGGAGGTTGAAATTGACAAAGTCCTACACTGATGGCACCACGGCACAATGACGTTTCTCTTGTGTGCTATTGACTTTTCCAGCACAAGTAGCATGACTCGCAGACAAATTCTCACAACCCAGCTGGCAGGGAGACAGATAGACAAATACTGGAAATGACACTGCTCCAAAGCACCTGTGCGGATGTAAAATGTTTCAGCATGCTCTGGCTGTTGGGTTGTCCGCAGGTCCACACCAATGAATCCATGAAGAAACACTGCGGGATCTGGCATGCCCAGGTTGGGGCCGGCTGGTCTTGAGGTCACTGGTAGGGCCCAGGGCAGCCAGATTGCTGTTACATGCTCCGCGCTTAGTTTCAATAGGAGGTCCTTCATCAAGAAGTTGATTCAGGCTTAATATTTCACTAGATTATGTTTCCATTCGTCTTAGCTTCTACCATCCAGTTCTTAGATGCAGGTTCTTTTAAAAAACGCCACAAAAATATGTTGTAATGAAGACATCAGGTAGTCCATGTATTAAGCAGGTACTTTTATTCAAGTAAGATGTTAACAAGTAGAGCCCCACCAGGAGCAGCCTTCCTGCTGCTCAGCCCATACTCCAACTGACACTCCACATCACATTCCATTACATCACCATGCACACCAACATTCCACAGCACAGCAGATATAACAATAACAAAGACATGTTCATTTTGTACTAGATATGTGCGTGAGCAGAGGATAGGAATTACATAAGGGTACAGAGGTTGAAGGTACTGTGGGGGAGACCAGGCAGAAGGGAGAAGACCAGGGTTGACACTCAGTAAAGCCCCCATCAACCGCCATACCTCTAGCCATCCCAGAGAAGCAGAAAAATGGTTAAATATACCATTCTCTGGTGTGGGCTAGGCCCTAGTATGAATCAGTAGATTGTGGGCTATGGCATTGATCGCTAGGTCTCAGGATGAGCAGGCTCCAATACCCGCTGGTGTGGCAAAAATGTCGTTTGTCGGAAAGGAGGGTTGGCAGCCACCAGACAGGGACCATCTGGTGGGATAAAGCTGCAGCGATACCATCCGCCACAGAAGTCGACACAGCTGATGGTAGCTGCAAGGCCCGCTCTTGTTGTGACCGGGCCTCAGCGGTGAGTGGCGGTAGCCTCCAGCGCAATAGAGGCGGGTCACCGGGCCGTTGAAAGGGTCCCGGTACGTGCCTAGGGACAAAGGTAGTAATTCCCGAGCATCCCTGTGCGACTCAGGAAATATCTGCCCTATTTTATCCCGATAGCCAGTAGCTTAAGGAAAGGTAGCCATCTTAGCATTGGCGAGACTCCACACTCCTTGCTTCTTCATCCTAATGCTTCTTCTAGCGCTGTCAAGCAATTGCAAGGTAACATGGAGCGCTGTATAATACTCTTATATAAAAAAGTAAGTAACTTAAAAATAAATATATGCATAAATGCCCTGAAAGCTGCATACTGAATTTGTTGCATTCATTTAACAAGGTAATGAGGACGGCATTGGTAAATCCAGATTCCCAGAAATTATTGGCTGCACAATAGTATGGGGGTAGGACTTGGGTTTGGGAAGGATTTACTCATGATGCTCAAAACAGAATAATTTGGCCATTTACTAAGTAAGCAGCTTAAATATAGAATTGTTATAAAATAAATGCAAAATGAAATGGAAGCTAACAAATAATTTAACTTTGCTTTGCTAATGCCTCAAACACATCTCAGTAAAATGTCATGGAAGCATGTAGAAACTCATGAAAATGATAAACGTCACATAAACCATACCCCAAATATCATGGTATTTTTTTGTATTTAATGTAAAAGACGAAACACCTATATCAAAGTGAAAATAACAAACTGTACCCTTTAGTATTTCATTGTGATCGTTACTTTTCAATTTAGAAAAGCCTTAATGAACCATTATTGAATATTTTACTGCCTGTTTGGTTTCATCTATCTTTCCAATGACCAGTTGCTCCTGAAATCTCGAAGATTGCCCAGGAACAGCATCACATGAACTGCTTCCCTCCATTGTTGTGGGTCATTGGCCATCCTGAAAGCACATACCTGGCTCAAAAGTCGGAATGTAATTTTTTAGTTATTTCCCACCTGTTTAACAACAATATGTCATGGAGTAGAATTGAAACGGTACCGTCGATATAAAAGGGCTGACTCACCACAGCGCGGAATCAACTTTTCCATTCTGGTTTGAATGCTCATGCAAATGCATAACAACATTTGCATGGAGGTGTCATTATCTGAAGTAGACCAACAACAGAAAAACAAGCAAGGGAAAAGCAAATAGGTCTGTCCGTGGCACACTGGTGCAATGGTTTGTTTTGTTATTAGCGAAAGCATATGCCACAAAATAAAAAAAAGACGAAAACAAAGAAAACCTGCTACCACTTAAATCAGGTGCATGATTACAGCATTAGAAATTTACATTGTAAAAATATAAAACATCTAATCCAATGTAATCACAATAGCACAGGTGCTTCCTAGCAGGTAGGTGTGCTTAGAAAATGTATGGAAACACATTTTAATTTTAAAGCACATGACAGTAAAATATATTTTTATCGGTGCAAAGAAAAGTTTGCTTCGAAATCGTGTAACCTGAAAACATAGTTTAAACACCCAATGATGACTAATAAAAAGATAAAAAGTAGAAAAAGGCGTTAGGAAAGTGAAGCCCATTAGCCCTGTCGCTGAAGCTCAGTTCTTTTTAAGCGGAAGTACAGGAAACATTGTCACTCACAGTGCAAAAGGGCGAATTACGCTGGGGTGAATGGCAGTTGATCAGACCAATGAATGAAAAGGGCCGACCCAAAATTCCTCTATGAATGTATATTTGTGTGTATTTTTTAATGAAATACACTGTAAATGAAATGTAAACCAAATATTTTAACTTTGCATTGCTAATCCCTCTAAAGCATCTCAGTAAAATATCACGGAAGAATGTAGAAACTCATGAAAATGATACACTTCACATGAAACGTCCCCCTAAGGTCGCGATGTTTTTATATTTTAGTGTCAAAGAAAAAAAGCTACAGAAAAGTGAATGTATAAACTGTTACTTTTAATGACTCCTCCTTTTTGTTACTTTTAGAGAATCCTTAATAAACTATTATGTAATATTTACTCCGTTTTTGGTTACATCTGTCTTTTCCATGACCTGTTACTCCTGAAATCTTTGTGCTCTGCCCAAAAAAAGTCTCCATTGTCATGGGGGCATTGGGCATAATGAAGACATATATCTGGTTCAACAGTCTGAATGTAATTTTTGAGTTATTGTCCACCAGTTTAACAACGGTGTGTAATGGATTCGAATGTACACTGTATGTTATAGAAGGGCTGAGTCACCACAGCGCGGAGCCATCTCTTCCATTCTGGTTTGAATGCTCATGCAAATGAATAACAACATTTGCATGGAGATGAAATGTTTTGTTTAGGAAGTATCACTTACTCATATTCGTCTGTCAACAACCTGCATACATCCTTATAGCTCTAGAAATCTTGAGCACCTCAGTGTAGCAAAGGGCGATAACAATATTTTAAAGTAGATCAAAAACAGAAAAAGAGGTATGGGCAAAACCAATAGCTCTGGCCTTGGGAAACTGGTGCAATCCTCTGCTTTTTTATTATTGAAAGCATAAGCCACAAAACTAAAATGAAGAAGACAACAAAGAGAACCTGCTATCACTTAAATGAGGTGGCTGATAATAGCATTAAAAACGTACATTGTAAAAATATTAACCATCTGTGAGAGGCTGGCTTAGTATATGATGCTCACTTATGTAAGTGAAACCCCGAAACCGGTCCTAGGATGCTTGTTTCCAGTCCAGGGAGGACCTGGCCTAGCAGTTCGGGCTGGACTGTTCCCATTGGGCACAGGGTCAAGACTGATTTGCATATGACTGGGTCCAAACTGGAATGGCATGGTGAGCAAAAAAACGATGGATTTAGGACCAGATCTCTGTACTGGGGTGAATGTATGACATTGTTCTGCATTCTGTCCATCAATAGTTCTTTTTGCATTTGTCATCCCGAGTGAGACTGGTATGCTCAGACGTGAGTCCCGTGCTCTCCATGCCACTGGAAGCAAGCTATCCTGGCTGAAGAGGGGTGAAACCACAAAACCGGTCCTAGAATGCTTGTTTCCAGTCCAGGGAGGACCTGGCCTGGCAGTTCGGGCTGGACTGTTCCCATTTGGCACAGAGTCAAGACTGATTTGCATATGGCTGGGTCCAAACTGAAATGGCATGGTGAGCAAAAAAAAACGATGGATTTAGGCCCAGATCTCTGTACTGGGGTGAATGTATGACATTGTTCTGCATTCTGTCCATCAATAGTTCGATTTGCATTTGTCACCCCAAGTGGGACGGATATGCTCAGACGTGAGTCCCGTGCTCTCCATACTACTGGAATCAAGCTATCCTGGCTGAAGAGGGGTGAAACCCCGAAACCGGTACTAGGATGCTTGTTCCCAGTCCAGGGAGGACCTGGCCTGGCAGTTCGGGCTGGACTGTTCCCATTGGGCACAGTGTCAAGACTGATTTGCATATGGCTGGGTCCAAACTGGAATGGCATGGTGAGCAAAAAAACAATGGATTTAGGCCCAGATCTCTGTACTGGGGTGAATGTATGGCATTGTTCTGCATTCTGTCCATCAATAGTTCTTTTTGCACTTATGTAAGTGTAGCACCCTGCGCTAATCCAGATGACCCTTATGGTGATTTTAGTGGTTTAGACAACCTTAGAAAGGCTCTCTAAGTGGTAGCTGTGGAGAGCAGTCTTTGGGCTTCGCCTAGGAGTGTAAAGCAGCTCGGTTTACCAGTATCCAATCTTTAGTGTCGGCCAAATGAAAAAGAACCACACAGTGTACTTATAAAAATAGATATTTATTACAGTCAACCACTAATATTATAAAATATTTCCTGTCTGGAGATATACTATCAATGCACACAAAATTTCAAGATAGAACACTAAGAAGCACCAATACACAGTGGTCCCGCTGGAGGAACCACACCATATATCAAAATAATGGAATGCGCACCACGATAATGGATGAGATTGGACCCAGAGGGTGTAGAGAGACGGGGACCCAAGACACCACGCCAGGTGAGAGTCTAGGTACCCCACAATAGTCGTATGCCAAGAGGATACACAACTGCATACTCAATACTACTCTGGATACGTTGTGGTTGCAGTCTTGAAGTGGAAACACCCTTCCCAGTGGACCCCAAAGATACCCTGTGGAAGACAGGAGGTTGAGGAGCCACCCCATCCGTGGATACCATCAGAATCAGGATACCTACAACCACGGTCGAGATCAATCAAGGACTTCAGGACAAGAAAGCTGTTGCAGAAGGATAAAAGAGTCTGTTGGAACCCGGGCACCCGCTCATGTCGAAAAGTACCTGAAAGAAGAGGGGACAGAATCTATGCCACTCCGGGTCGTCCAGGAGGCACATAAGACGAAGGCCACTCGAGTTCAATGAAGAATGTCAGTCGATAAAGAGGCTTCAAATAAGGGTACACCGAATCGGCAGCTCTACCCGAGCCTCCGGGATGCTGAAGACAACAGAATCCATCTGTGCAACCAACCGCATTGCCACGGGTCAGTTATAGCGGGGACAGACTCGTTAGACAGAACCTTTTGATGTGTCCGACTCCAGTGACACGAGTTGGTCATCGTAACCAATGCGGTTAACATGTGATGAAGCGATGCAGCGACGCGGTGCACAGAGGTTCAGTTACAGGGCGTAAGACAAGGTCTGCTAGCCTCAACTCGACGAGAGGACAACTCAGGCCTCGCGGGCATGCAGAACCACCACCTGTGTTGCTGAGCCTTTTGGAGTCTGTTGGAGCCCAGGTTTGGCAGACCGGTCAATTGTGTTGCGGTACCTGCAGATGCAGGGGAGTGACTCCTTCACTCCAAGGGAGATTCCTTTGAATGTCTTTAGATATCCACAGGCCCAGAACAGAACCTGTATGGAACACGGACACTGATGGTGCGGCAGGTTTGCAGGACGACGAGGTCAGAAGCAGACGAAGTCTTCTCAGTTGCCGTCTCGGTCCCAAAGCAAAGGATGATGCGATCAGTCCCGCACAGTCAGCACGACTCGGCCAGGATGTCCGGACGGTCAAAGATGAAGTGGAATTGGAGCTGAATCGAATCCCACAATGAATCTAGGGTCCCACCCACAGGTAAGCCCTTAATTATCCTCAGGAGAGTGTTGGAATGATTCAGGGCCCCTCCCAGAGGAGGGGCTGGACAACGAGGAGGATACTCCCATGTCCTTTTTAAAAAACTTTTTAAAGAGTTTTTAATAGCCGAACTAGACCTGAGACATCGGGTATCAGAGCGCTTTACATGAGCACCAGTTTTGTTACAGAAGGACACATTCATTTTTTTTTGTTAGGCACGGGGAGATTAAGTGATTTGCCCAGAATCACAGGATGTTGAGCGTCGTTGCCGAAACTTGAACCATGTTTCCCAGCTTCGAGGTCGACTACTCTAGCCATAAGGCTACATCCTCTCCCCTTTTTGTCTAGCTTCGTGCCAGAACTGGGGCCAACGGCTCCCTGAGCTGGTTTGAACTGGTGCAGGCAAGGAGGGCACTAAATGTGCCCTTCTAGCAGACTATGTGGCGCTGGAAAGCGCAACCACCCCGGCCTAATACACTAAATCCTCTCTGGGAGGTGGTCACACCTCCCTGTGTCAGGAATCCTATTGTCCTACCTTCCCCTGCTCGGGCTTGGCCCAGCAGCAGGAGGACAGAATTGTGTCTGGGGTTAGCAGCTGCCCTAGGTTGCTGTGAGGCTCTGTAATATCGGTCCCAGGAGCATGGAGGGCTTCCCGGAGGGGCCCTACCATGGATGGAATCATACCTCAACCCCGAATACAGTGTTTGGGTATGATTCCAACAAGTTTGATACCAAACATGCCCAGGTTCATTCCAGCCAGTTTAGAGATGGTCTTCGCATAATGATGCATGGCCTCTCTATTGTAATGGCTGATTCACTTACAAAGTCTGGAAAATGGACTCCGGAGTTTGTTGGGGGGGTCTGCTCACACAGGGCCACCCTCACACTCGGAACCGCACACCCTGCCTTTGGGACTGAAAGGCCTGCTAGAAGGGTGACTTATAGGTTTCAAGTGCAGTGATGTAAGATATAAGGACACTTATATGTTTCATGAGAGGTGCATGCACCAACTCACAGAGGCTGCAATGGCAGGCCAGTTGTTGGAGTTTTGGAGGGTCCCTCATGGGTGGCATAATATATACTGCAGCCCAAAGGGCATCTCTGAGGTTCCCATGCCCTAGGTACAATAGTACAATATACTAGGGACTTACAGGGGTGCCCCAGTAGCCAATTAAGAATGTACCAAGGTACTCACCATAACCAATTTAAGGAGGAAGCACAGTGACTGGGGTCCTGATTAGCAGAGGCCCAGTCACACTAGTTAGAAAAGCAGTAGAACACCAACAAAAAGTGGGGGTAATCATGAAAGCAGATCCTACTTTCCTACACAACCACCCCAAACATAAGGAGATGAGACTAACCTTGCTGAGTTGAGTCTTTCATTTTCTAAGCTGAAATATTTAGAGAGTCCATCTGCGTTAGCATGGTTTTTCCCTGGTCTATGTTGCACTGTATAGTCCATCTCTGTAGGGAAAGGGACCACCTCAAAGTTTTGGGGTATGCACGCTTCATCTGTTTAAGTCATAGGAGGGGCTTATGGTCTGTCTGAACAATGAAGTGAGTGCCAAACAGGTATGGTCTCAACTTCTTCAGGGCCCAGACCACAGCAAAGACCTCCCTCTCTATAGCTGATCAACGTTTCTCCCTGGGGGTCAACCCTCTGCTTATAAAAGCTACTGCCTGATCCTGGCCCTCGGCATTACGTTGTGATGACAGAGCCCCTACTGCTATCTCAGATGCATATGTCTGGACAATTACATTTTTAGAGTAGTCAGGACTTTGCAGAAAGGGAGCAGCGCACATGGCCTGCTTGAGATCATCAAATGCCTTTTGACAGCTAACTGTCCACTGAACTTTCTTGGGCATTTTCTTCAATGTAAGATCATTCAGGGGAGTGACAATGGACCCATGCCCCTTGACAAATCTTCTGTAGTACCCAGTGAGACCCAAGAAAGCTCTGACCTGAGTCTGGGTAATGGGAGCAACCCAGTCAGTATGGTCTGGATTTTGCCCTCCAATGGTTGAACCTGGCCTCCACCAACCAAGTGCCCCAAGAACACAAACTTGCTCTGCCCTATCTGGCACTTGATGGCCTTGGTAGTGAGGCCTGCTTTCTGCAGGGCCTCTAGAACATTCCTGAGGTGGACCAGGTGATCCTCCCAGGTGGAGCTAAAGACAGCAATTTCGTCTAGATATGCTGCACTATAGGCTTCCAGACCTGTTAGGACTTTGTTCACCAACCTCTGAAATGGGGCAGGTGCTAATTTTTCAGACCAAAGGGCATTACTATAAATTGATAATGCCCGCTAGGGGTTGAAAATGCTGTTTTTGGCTTGGCGTCCTCAGCTAGTCTGATTTGACAGTAGCCAGCAGTCAGGTGCAATGTACTCAAAAACGTGGCTGAGGCCAAAGTATCTATAAGCTCATCTGCCCTTGGAATAGGATGGCATCAGTCCTAGTGACTGCATTGAGGCCTCTGTAGTCCACACAAAACCTTATTTCTATTTTTCCACCCTTGGTGTGATGTTTTGGTACCAGGACTCCTGCACTAGCCTAGGGGCTATCTGAAGGCTCAATGAACGCAAATTCCAGCATCTTTTGGGCCTCTGTCATGATGCAGTCCCTGATGTGGTCAGGCTGTCTGTAGATTTTACTCTTAACAGGCAGGCTGTCACCGGTGTCCACTTCATGGGTACACCAGGTGGTCTGACTTGGTGTCAGGGAGAACATGTGTCTGTACTGATTGAGGATTTGCCTACAATCAGCTTGCTGCTGGTCAGTGAGGGTGCCTGCCAAAGCTACCCCATCTACTGACCCATCATCAGGGTTTTTAGAGAGGAGATCAGGGAGAGGGTCACTCTCTTCCTCCTGTCCCTCATCAGTTGCCATGAGCAAGCTCATGTCAGCCCTGTCCACAAAAGGTTTCAGGCAGTTCACATGAAGCACCCTGTGGGGACTTCTTGGAGTGCCCAGGTCTACCAAGTAGGTGACCTCACCATTTTGTTCAAGGATGGTGTGGGGGGCACTACACTTGTCTTGGAGAGATGCTGGGGCACAGGATCCAATACTCACACTTTCTGGCCTTGCCGATACACAGTCAAGACAGCCTTTTGGTCATGCGAAGCTTTTTGCAGTTTATGGCTGACCTCCAGGTATTTACTTGCCTTCTTCATATATTCAGACATACGAGAGCGCAGGTCAAGGACATAGTCCACAATATCTTGCTAAGGAGGTTCGAGAGGTTGCTCCCATATTTCCTTAGCACATAAGGGACCGCTAACTGGATGCCCAAACAAAAGTTCAAAGGGACTGTAACCAATCCCCTTTTGTGGGACCCCTCTGTAGGCGAAGATAAGGCGGGGTAACAAGACATCTCATTTTCACTTGAGCTTTCCTGGGAGTCCCATGATCATACCCTTGAGGGTCTTGTTGAACCTTTCAACAAGCCCATTGCATTGTGGGTGGTAGGGTATGGTAAACTAGTTTACTCCACTCTCTTTCCACATTGCAGTGATATAACTTGACATGAAGTTGGTACCTCTGTCAGATAGGACCTCCTTAGGGAAGCCCACTCTGGAAATGATTCCCAGGAGGGCCCTGGCCACCACAGGAGCTGTGGGGTTCTAATGGGAATGGCTTCTGGGTACCTAGTGGCATGGTCCACCACCACCAGTATGTAACTGTGCCCAGACGCTGTTGGAGGGTTCAAGGGACCAACAATGTCAATCCCTACACTTTCAAAGGCGACCCTAACCACTACAAGTGGAATTAAGGGGGCCTTTGTAGTACCACCTGGCTTACCACTGGCTTGGCAGGTGACACAGGAGCGACAAAACTCCTTGTCGTCTTCAGAAATATGGGGACAGTAAAAGTGAGGGACAAGCCTGTCCCAAGTCTTGCTTTGACCTAAGTGTCCTGCTAGGGGAATATCATGTGCTAGGGTGAGGAAAGATCTCCTGAACCTCTGGGGTATTACCAACCTCCTGGTGGCACCAGGCTTGGGGTCTCTACCTTCAGAATACAGGAGTCCCTCTTCCCAATAGATCCCATGGGACCTACTGATATTTTCTGCTTCCTCAGCAGCAGCTTGCTGTCTGAGGGGTTCAAGAGAGGGGCAGGTCTGCTGCTCCAAACCCAAGTCTGCCATGGAATACCCCCTGCTCTCAAGAACTCTGCCTACTTAGTCCCAAGTTCCTCTAGGACAGTTCCTCAACAGGGGCTCAGATCATCTCCCTCAGGATTTTGATCTTCACTGGGAGTTAGAGAGGAGGGCTCCGTCAGTACTGAGCTGTTTGGCCTGAGCCCTGGTGACAGCAAAGACACTGGCAGAAAGGCTGATAAATTCTGCATGGGTCCTAAACTCTACTTCAGCGCAGACTGAAGTTTCAAAATCATTGCCAAACAGACAGTCTACAGGTAGGTCTGGAGATTCCACAACCTTCTGAGGTACAGTTAACCCTTGTAGGAAAATAGGATCTGCTTCTTATGGTTACCCCCACCTTTTGCTTGATGTCACACTGTTTTTGATTAGTCTGACTGGGATCCTGCTAATCAGGACTCCAGTCTATCTGCTTTCTCCCTAAAGTGTTATGTCATGGTAATAGGTACACTCCAGATTGGATACTGGGGTACCCTTGTCAGTCCCTAGTATATGGTACACATGTACCCAGAGGCCTCCCAAAGGCTGAAGCATTTATTATGCCACCCATGAGATGCCATGCAAAATAGAACTACAGGCCTGCCATTGCAGCCTGTGTGAGATGGTGCCCCTGAATAAGCAGAGCACCCCTGCAGCTTTCGGAGACCATTCGCCTGGGTTGTCAGTGACGCAGCCCAACATATAGGTAGAGGTGCACTCTATGCTCGCATAGAATGCTGTCTCGAAAACGGCTGGAACAAACCATGTTGTGTTTGGTATCAAACACCTTGGAATCATACCTCCACACCGGTAACTGGTGTGGGAGGTATGATTCCATCCTTCAGAAGCAAGCTTCGAGGGGTCCCTGGTCTTCCTGGTTCCAGCCTTCTCGACCCGGACAGCACAAAATGGTTGCTGCCGACCAGAGGCACATTTCTACTCTCCTGCTGCTGAGCCAAGCTCGAGCAGAGGAAGGCAGCACAATAGGCATCCTGTCACAGGAGGGGTGGGACCACCTCCCAGACAGGGTTTATTGTATTTGAGCTGGGTGGGGGCACTTCCAAAGTGCCTGAAAGTCTGCACTAGCGGCACATTTGATGCCCATGTGCATAGTCCAGTTCAAACCAGTCCTGGGAGCTGTTTGCTCCTGCTCTGGTGAGAAACTGGACAAAGGACGTGGGAGTTACCGCCCCACTGTCCTGACCCTCCCCTGTGAGGGTCCCCTGAATCTGTCCAACAATCTCCCGTGGGTACAAAAGGGCTTACCGGGCTGTAGGACCCTAGCTTCAACATGGACAAGATTCCGATCAAGAAAGCACTGACCTTCGACTGTCTGGACACTCTGGACTTCGCTGGACTTCGACTGGGCCCGACTTTGTCTCCCTCTCTGTCCAAAGCATCGTCTGTGCCCGTGCACCATACAGGCTCTGTGCAGGACCTGTGGAGCATCAAGGACAACTGAAGTATCTCCCTTGGGGTGAAGGAGTCACTCCCCTGCATTTGCAGGTACCTTAATGCAACTGACCGGTCTGCTGATCCTGAGCTCCTACCGAGTCCAAAGTCTCCAGTAACACAGGAGATGGGTTCCTACAATCATTGAGGTTGAGCTGCCCTCTCACCAAGTTTGAGGCCAGTATCCCTTGTGGGGACCGCATAACCCGAACCCCTGTGCAGCGCGTACATTTGCAAGTGCATATGCTTGTGGGCGTTCCCCAATTAAGTGCATTGGGCTTTTGATAGCCCCATTCTCTGCGCACATTTCATGCAAAGTACTTTGGCCTCCTTGCACTCTGTGCCCTTCAAGCTGTGACTTTGTGAAACTGCTAGAGGTCCCCTTGTGACTCCTGTGCATTCGGCCTGTGGGTCCACTTGAGGGACAACACTGCTTTTCTTGGGCTACGCTGGTTGCTCCAGGCCTGCCCTGACTCCCCTTGCTTTGGCGAGTCCCCTGGTCCTTGCTGGGCCAGACCGTAACCCTCTTTGACCTTCTTTGTGGGCTGCTGCTGCCAACAGCCAGACACCGACCCCTCAGCACTCGACATCCTTCATGGGACAGCTCGTATCTGGCTCCTGATCATCCTCAACATCTCCTGGTCCCTGCAGCTGTAGAGTCAAGGTATCCATCTTCACACCAAAAGCACCCAACCTAGGTGGGCATTTGTCTACCGAGCCCCTGGTCACTCCTGAGTGATCCAGACTCTGTCCCCCTGTTTTCAGGCTCCTTCCAACAAGAATCCACCTGTGGGTTCCACTGGACACTTTTCTTCTTTCCAGCAGTGGCATTTCTTTGAAGACTCCCATTGAGATTGATGGCGGTTTCCAATGCGACTTCAGCCCTATGCACCCTGCTTTCCTGATATAGGTAACTTTGGTACTTCCATATCCAGGGGTGGGGTGGCTCTCCAACCTTCTATGTTCCAAAGGGTTTCCTCGTAATCCACTGGGAAAGGTCCTTAAACTTTAAAACTGCAACCGCAACTCTCCCATTAAAATGTACATAGCTCTGATCGGGTTCAAACGCTGCACCCTTCCTCCTGGGGGTCCCTACTTACCCACCTTGGGTGGTTCCTTGGGGTCCCAGTGATTCTACATCCTCTAGACACTGTCTTGACTCGAGTCGTGGTTCTTATACCACTATTGTAGTATATGGTTTGGTCTCCCCCGGGAGCCCACTGTGTATTAGTGCTACTTACATTTGTTTCTGTGCAACAGTATTGTGTGCTTTGTGTTTATCTGTGTGTAGCAGATACAGTGAGGTGTTAGATCTGGGGGTCTCTAGTTGGCAGGGTAGGTACCACTGTCCAAGTAGGGACCCTTGCTTCTAGTCAGGGAAAGGGGATACACTGTTAAGATAACCCCTCCTCACCCTCTAGGTAGCTTGGCCTGAGCAGTCTAGGCTATCAAAGGCAATGTGTAAAGTATTTGTACCAACACTCACAGTAACACAGTGAAAACACCACAGATTTACTCCACCCCAATTTTAGAAAAATAATGTATCTTTACTAAAAACTTCACAAGACCAAATACTACAGACAAACCAACATATAATTCAAAAGGTTACTTTAAAGATAGTTCAAGGGTTTGCAGAAAGTACTCCAGGATGTAAAAGTCAGTGTCCTGCACAATGCGACTCTCAATGCACAAAATGCGACACTCTCGTGCCCAACAGTACCTGTAGTTGCAATAAGGTTCCCAAAAGCTATCACAAGGAAGATGGCAAAGGTGATGCGATACTCCTGAGATCCTGGGGAGGCTTTGCAGCAGCCCTGCTTCACGCAGCAGAGGTGGATGTGCCGGCTCCGATCTGTAGGGGGAGGATGCGATGACTTTGGCTTTCGTTGCGTAGGTTTCTTAGGGGGAAGCTTCACGCACAGGTTCGATGCGACACTCTTCGATGTGGCACGATGCGCGGCGCAGCGTTGACTTCCGGCACCGCAGCTCTCGATGCGCCACGGAACGGGACTCTGCGTCGACGCACGCAGCGACTGGATACTTTCACGCACCGGCAGTGGTGCGGCCCGCAAACTGGTTCTGCGACGACCCTCGCAGCGTCAGGAATCTTCTCGCACCTGGACGATGCTCGACGCACTCGGCGATGCGGGGACTCCGGGAGCTGCGATGACGCCGCGATGAAATTCTCCTCGCACTCTCGTTCTTGCGACACGCAATCGGATGATGCGTTGGGTACCACTTACTCTTTTTCACGCTTCTGCTTCCCAGCTCCCAAAACACAGCAAAACGACCTCCTGAGGCCCCAAGACTGGGCAAGCACTCCAAGGCAGGTCAGAACTCCTTCAGCAGAGTTCCAGGGGAGCTGGTGGTGAAGTCCTTTTGTTCCTGGGACTTCTTAACAGGGAGCCAGCTCTTCTCAGGCCCTTGGAGATCAGAATCAAAAGAAGGGGACACAGCAAAGTCCTTCCCCTCTCCTTGGCAGCAAAGCAAAACAGCAAGCAGGCAGTCTTCTCCTCTTCAGTTCTTTTCAGCTTTCTCCTTGGCAGAGGTTTCTTCTTAGTTCCAAAGTGATCTAAAATTTAGGTGTCTGGGGTCCTCTTCTTATACCCCTCCAAGTCTTTGTCTCTCTGTGTTTCAGTGGGGGGATTCCCCTGCTCAAACCGGTTCCTGGGTGTGCTCTGCTCTGGAGCACCTGGTTCCTTTCAGAGTGGGGGGCAGGGTCGTTAGACGCTCAGCAGGAGGTGGAGCCTTCTTTGTGCCAGCAGAGGCAGAGTCCTCAGCCTGGCCAGCAGGGGGTGGAGCCAGCTTTGTGCTGGCAGGGGCAGCCCTATTCAAACCCAGGGACTACTCCTCCCACCCATCTAAAGCAGATCTCCCTATTCACCCTGCTGCTGACTCATCCAGGCTCCTGGAGCCACCTAGCCCATCACATGACACCAGTCAGCCAACCAGCACACGGGCACACAGGAAGGTTAAACAGGAGAATAGCTACTTTCTAAAAAGTGCTATTCTCACACAGTGAATTTAAAAACCATCTTGCTAAAAAGATGTATAATTAAATTCTGAACACAAAGATACCAAACTTGGATTTTCTATCTTGCCCTTATGGGAAGATAGGCATGTAAACAGCCTTCCCCATTCTATCCTATGGGCAAGATAGCCTCTCAGCAGTGAAAAACGAAAATGGCTGTAATTCACTACCAGGGCATCTTACACACCTCAGTACATGCCCTACCTTTCAGATACACTGCACCCAGCCCAAGGGGGTACCTAGGGCCACCATAGGGATGCCTGACATGTACAGAAAGGGAAGGATAAGGCCTGGTCAGTGGGTGCACTGGCCAGGTCGACATGGCAGTCCTGGACTGCACATAGGCACTGCAAGCAGGCCTAAGACATCATTTTAGCGCTACTCCTGTGGGTGGCACAATCAGTGCTGCAGCCCTACTAGTAGCATTTGAATCACCAGCCCTGGCACACGCAGTGTACTTTACTAGGGGCTAACAGGTGAAACAAATATACCAATCATGGATAACCAATCAATATAACAATTTACCAAGGGAGCACTTGCACTTTGACACTGATCAGCAGTGGCAAAGTGCCCAAAGCATCTAAACCAGCAAAAACGAAATCCAGCATAGCATCAAAAATACAGGAGGTAGAGGCAAAAAGTCAGGGGTAACCACGCCAAAGATGCCAGGTCTAACACGTGTCCCCTCCAGCTGAAAGTGGGGAGAACTACCCACCCTCTTGGGAGTTCTCATCGCTAAGGCGGAAAAACCTGGACAGACCATCAGCGTTGGCGTGTTCTGTACCGGGGCGGTGTTCCACCGTAAAGTCCATCCCCTGTAGGGAAATGGACCACCTCAACAGCTTAGGATTCTCACCCCTCATCTGCATCAACCATCTGAGGGGCCTGTGGTCCGTCTGAACCCGGAAGTGAGTCCCAAACAAGTAGGGTCTCAACTTCTTCAGCGCCCAGACCACAGCAAAAGCTTCCCTTTCAATCGCACTCCACCTCTGTTCCCTGGGAAGTAGCCTCCTACTAATGAAAGCTACAGGTTGGTCCAAGTTCTCATCATTTAGCTGTGAGAGCACCGCTTCCACTCCATGCTCAGAAGCGTCTGTCTGCACTATGAATTCCTTGGAGAAGTCAGGCGCCTTGAGTACAGGTGCTGTACACATGGCCTCCTTCAGGGCATCAAAAGCTTCTTGGCAGGCACTGGTCCAAATCACTTTCTTCGGTAACTTCTTGGAAGTTAGTTCTGTCAAGGGAGCAACAATGGTGCCATAGCCCTTGACAAAACGGCGATAGTACCCGGTGAGTCCTAGGAAGGCTCTCACCGCTGTCTGGGTTTTGGGGGGTTCCCAAGCCCGGATGGTATCTATCTTGGCTTGTAGGGGCGCCACCTGGCCGCTTCCTACCTGGTGTCCCAAATACACCACCGAACCCTGCCCTATCTGGCACTTACTGGCCTTGATAGTGAGGCCTGCACTATGCAGAGCCTTCAACACTGCGCAGAGGTGTTGCAAGTGTTCTTCCCAAGTGGAGCTGAACACAGCAATGTCATCCAGATATGCGGCGCTGAATTGCTCCAGCCCGGACAGTACCTGGTTGACCAGTCTCTGGAATGTGGCAGGGGCGTTCTTCAACCCAAAGGGCATGACACGGAACTGGAAGTGCCCCTCTGGCGTTGAAAACGCAGACCTCTCCTTGGCCCCATCAGTTAAGGCAATCTGCCAGTACCCAGAAGTTAAATCAAACGTACTGAGGTAGTTGGCAGCTCCCAACTGATCCACGAGCTCATCAGCTCTGGGGATGGGGTGTGCGTCAGTCTTCGTGACAGCATTGAGCCCACGGTAGTCCACACAAAACCTAAGTTCTGGAGTGGCACCTGGCGCAGCAGCTTTCGGTACTAGTACCACTGGGCTAGCCCAGGGGCTGCTGGAGGGCTCAATCACCCCTAGCTCCAACATCTTAGAAACCTCCTTCTTGATGCTGGCCCTGACCTTGTCAGCCACCCGGTAAAACTTCTGTTTCACAGGCATGCTATCTCCCGTGTCCACGTCATGGACACACCAGTTGGTGATACCGGGGGTCAGGGAGAACAGAGATGCAAACTGACCCAGCACATGGCGACAGTCCCTCTGCTGTTCTGGGGTCAGGGTGGGCGAGAGGACCACTCCATCCACTGACCCATCTTGCTCCTTAGCTTCCAGGAGGTCAGGGAGAGGATCGCTATCCTCCTCCAGCCCTGCATCTGTAGCAAGGAGCATTGTGATCTCAGACCTCTCAAAATGGGGTTTGAGGCGGTTCACGTGTAGGACCCTCATGGGGTTCCTGGGAGATCGCAAGTTGACCAGGTAGGTCACCTCACTCTTGCGCTCCACCACCTCATATGGCCCAGTCCACTTGTCTTGGAGCGCGCAAGGCTCCACTGGCGCCATCACCCACACCATCTGCCCAGGTTGAAATTCCATCAGAGTGGTATGCTGGTCATACCACCTCTTCATCTCATCCTGGCTGGCTTCCAGGTTCGCCTGAGCGAGGGCCCGGAAGCGCTGTGTCTGGTTGCGGATGGCCAGCACATAGCTGAACACATCCTGGGGGGTTTTCCCAGGGGATTTCTCCCAACCCTCCTTCACCAGACTGAGAGGTCCTCTAACAGGGTGCCCGTACAAAAGCTCAAAGGGACTGAACCCCAGAGACTTTTGTGGTACCTCCCTGTAGGCAAATAATAGGCATGACAAAAATACGTCCCACTTCCGTCTCATGGGCTCTGTCAGCCCCATGATCATGCCCTTCAGGGTCCGGTTGAACCTTTCAACCAACCCATTTCCTTGAGGGTGGTAAGGAGTGGTGAACTTATAAGTTACCCCACACTCCTCCCACAGAGAATTTATATACCTGGAGATGAAGTTGGTACCCCGGTCAGATACCACCTCTTTGGGGAAACCCAAACGGGAAAAGATCCCCATCAACGCACGGCCCACCACCGGGGCTGTGGTTGTCCTGAGAGGGATAGCCTCCGGGTACCGGGTGGCATGATCCACCAGGACCAGGATGAACCTGTTGCCTAAGGCTGTCCTGGGGTCCAGTGGCCCCACAATATCTATTCCCACCCGCTCGAAAGGGGTGCTCACTACAGGAAAAGGCTGGAGAGGGCCTTTGCATTTTCCTCCAGCCTTGCCACTTGCCTGGCAAGTCTGGCATGATTTACAAAAGGAAGCGACGTCCGTCTTCATCCCGGGCCAGTAAAAGTGGGTGGCAAGCCTTTGTCGGGTCTTGTCCTGCCCGAGATGTCCTGCAAGAGGCACGTCGTGAGCCAGACCCAGTAGGAAGTCTCTGAACCCTGCGGGTACCACCAGGGTACGTGATCCACTGGGCTCAGCAAACCTAGGCTCACTATACAACAAGTCATTCTCCCAGTAGAGAAAGAAGTTCTTCGGATCAGCACCTGCTGCCTGGTCTGCAGCCTGGTGCCGCAGACCTTCAAGAGTAGGGCATGTCTTCTGCGCACGGCAGAACTCCTCTCTGGAGGGACCACCCTCTTGCTGCCAATGGGTCAGCTCAGGTATGTCTCCCAGCTCAGCTACCTGTTCCCCTGTAGGCTCCAGGGCATCCCCCGCAGGTTCTGCTCCTTCCTGGACCGTGGGAACAGCGGGGGTGGACGCACCACGCCCCTTGCCCTTCTTCTTTCTGGCAGGGACCTGGGCCACTGTTTCAGGCTCCAGGTCTGCTTCACAACCCTGTCTGGCTGCCATGGACCGGGTGGTCACACAGACCCACTCAGGCAAACCCAACATCTCCAAATGAGCCTGGCGTTCCACCTCCTTCCACGGGGAACTCTCCAGGTCATTACCTAGCAGACAGTCTACTGGCATGGATGGACTCACAACAACTCTTAGAGGACCTGAGACCCCCCCCCACTCAAAGGGAACATGTGCTACCTTGCAAAGGCGCACAGAGTTGTCAGCTGACACTACTGGGTGAAGTACGTCTGGAACGATCAGCTCCTCAGGGACCCACTGACACCTGACCGTAGTCACACTGGCTCCAGTGTCCCTGAGAGCCTCCACCCTCCTCCCATTGATGGTCACCCACTGCCTGTACTTCTTAGTGTTATCAGGGACAGGGGTTTCCTGGACCATCTCTGTGTCTCCTAGAGAGACAAGGGACATAACTGCTAATCCCTCCATATCGCTAGAAATTAAATCCCCACCAAAAGCTACACTAGCTATACCCGGGATTGGAACACCAGAGGGTGCCTGGGATTTCTTAGGACACACAGGAGCTTTGTGACCCAATTCCTGACAGTGATAACACCTAATGGGACCCTTGTTATCCGACCTGCCCTTAGGGGGCCAGGTTGGTTTGGGTTTTGACTTGGGAGGCTGGGACTGGTTACCCTGGGAACTGTTTTGGGGCCCTTGTGAGAACTCCTTTTGGTTACCCTTGTCCCCCCCACTCTTCTGCTGGGGACCCTGCCCACCTTTGGCAATGGTACCCACAATTCCTCTGTGGACCCTGGTACTGGTCCAGCGGTCCGCCTCCTTAGCAAGCTCAATGGGGTCCGTCAGCTTGCTATCTAACAGATGCTGGCGCAGCTCTGGAACACATAGACTACTCAAGTGCTCCCAACTAATTAAATGTAACAACCCCTTATAATCAGTTACCTTGCTGCCCTTCATCCAACCTTCCAGTGCCCGCGAGTACAGATTCACACACTCCATCCAAGTCTCAGACTCTTTCTTCTTGGAGTTCCTAAACTGCAGTCTATACTGCTCTGGAGTCAGTCCATACCTGAGACATAAGGCCTCCTTCATATTGGGATAGGTCATGGTACCTGCTAATTCTAAGGGCTCTAGAGCACTCCTCCCAGAAGCCTCAAAATGTTTCCACAGGCCCGCCCCCCAATGCTGTTCAGGCACACCATTCATTCTCAATGCAATTTCATATGATGTAAACCATGCATAGATATCCTCACTCCTATTGTAATTCTGTACTAAATCCTTGGGGATATATACTTTACCCCCCTGCACTGGCTGTGCGCCGCCACCATTTGAACCGGACTCCACCTGCTTGGCCTTGATGTCCAGTTCTCTCATGCTCACTTCATGAGCCAGAAGCAATTTCTTCTCCTTCACCGCCTTTTCTACTTCCAATTGCTTCATTTTCATCTTCATTATTTCCAACTCATGGTTTCTCACCCTTTGATTCTCCTCCAGCTCCTCTGGAGTGAGCCCCCTACTGGAATGGGAGCTGCCCGCCCTTGAGACTGGTCTGCCCACGGGCAGATCTTGGGGAACAAAACCATCCTCTTCATCTGCATCATCTTCCTCTTGGGCCTCCCACCAGGCCTTCAAGACTTTTTGGAGCTCATCCTTTCTAGCTCCACTTTTAAAAGGGCAAACACGGTCTTTGCAGAATCGCTTGAGCTCTACAACTCCGTACGAATACAAATCCGCAATGGAAAACTCCAATTCTGCCTTCTCACTTGTTGCCACCTGAGACATGATGCTCTTGAAGAGTTACTCAAAAATAGAATCAAAAATAACACAGTATGTGGTTGTCTATTGGTCTGCACTTAAACTAGTGATGTACACCAATTACTGTGGGTCAAGTACAAATACAAGTTAAATCCTCACCGCTGACCACCAATGTTAGATCTGGGGGTCTCTAGTTGGCAGGGTAGGTACCACTGTCCAAGTAGGGACCCTTGCTTCTAGTCAGGGAAAGGGGGATACACTGTTAAGATAACCCCTGCTCACCCTCTAGGTAGCTTGGCCTGAGCAGTCTAGGCTATCAAAGGCAATGTGTAAAGTATTTGTACCAACACTCACAGTAACACAGTGAAAACACCACAGATTTTCTCCACCCCAGTTTTAGAAAAATAATGTATCTTTACTAAAAACTTCACAAGACCAAATACTACAGACAAACCAACATATAATTCAAAAGGTTACTTTAAAGATAGTTCAAGGGTTTGCAGAAAGTATTCCAGGATGTAAAAGTCAGTGCCCTGCACAATGCGACTCTCAATGCACAAAATGCGACACTCTCATGCCCAACAGTACCTGTAGTTGCGATAAGGTTCCCAAAAGCTATCACAAGGAAGATGGCAAAGGTGATGCGATACTCCTGAGATCCTGGGGAGGCTTTGCAGCAGCCCTGCTTCACGCAGCAGAGGTGGATGTGCCGGCTCCGATCTGTAGGGGGAGGATGCGATGACTTTGGCTTTCGTTGCGTAGGTTTCTTAGGGGGAAGCTTCACGCACAGGTTCGATGCGACACTCTTCGATGTGGCACGATGCACGGCGCAGCGTTGACTTCCGGCGCCGCAGCTCTCGATGCGCCACGGAACGGGACTCTGCGTCGACGCACGCAGCGACTGGATACTTTCACGCACCGGCAGTGGTGCGGCCCGCAAACTGGTTCTGCGACGACCCTCGCAGCGTCAGGAATCTTCTCGCACCGGGACGATGCTCGACGCACTCGGCGATGCGGGGACTCCGGGAGCTGCGATGACGCCGCGATGAAATTCTCCTCGCACTCTCGTTCTTGCGCCACGCAATCGGATGATGCGTTGGGTACCAGTTACTCTTTTTCACGCTTCTGCTTCCCAGCTCCCAAAACACAGCAAAACGACCTCCTGAGGCCCCAAGACTGGGCAAGCACTCCAAGGCAGGTCAGAACTCCTTCAGCAGAGTTCCAGGGGAGCTGGTGGTGAAGTCCTTTTGTTCCTGGGACTTCTTAACAGGGAGCCAGCTCTTCTCAGGCCCTTGGAGATCAGAATCAAAAGAAGGGGACACAGCAAAGTCCTTCCCCTCTCCTTGGCAGCAAAGCAAAACAGCAAGCAGGCAGTCTTCTCCTCTTCAGTTCTTTTCAGCTTTCTCCTTGGCAGAGGTTTCTTCTTAGTTCCAAAGTGATCTAAAATTTAGGTGTCTGGGGTCCTCTTCTTATACCCCTCCAAGTCTTTGTCTCTCTGTGTTTCAGTGGGAGGATTCCCCTGCTCAAACCGGTTCCTGGGTGTGCTCTGCTCTGGAGCACCTGGTTCCTTTCAGAGTGAGGGGAAGGGTCGTTAGACGCTCAGCAGGAGGTGGAGCCTTCTTTGTGCCAGCAGAGGCAGAGTCCTCAGCCTGGCCAGCAGGGGGTGGAGCCAGCTTTGTGCTGGCAGGGGCAGCCCTATTCAAACCCAGGGACTACTCCTCCCACCCATCTAAAGCAGATCTCCCTATTCACCCTGCTGCTGACTCATCCAGGCTCCTGGAGCCACCTAGCCCATCACATGACACCATTCAGCCAACCAGCACACGGGCACACAGGAAGGTTAAACAGGAGAATAGCTACTTTCTAAAAAGTGCTATTCTCACACAGTGAATTTAAAAACCATCTTGCTAAAAAGATGTATAATTAAATTCTGAACACAAAGATACCAAACTTGGATTTTCTATCTTGCCCTTATGGGAAGATAGGCATGTAAACAGCCTTCCCCATTCTATCCTATGGGCAAGATAGCCTCTCAGCAGTGAAAAACGAAAATGGCTGTAATTCACTACCAGGGCATCTTACACACCTCAGTACATGCCCTACCTTTCAGATACACTGCACCCAGCCCAGGGGGGTACCTAGGGCCACCATAGGGATGCCTGACATGTACAGAAATGGAAGGATAAGGCCTGGTCAGTGGGTGCACTGGCCAGGTAGACATGGCAGTCCTGGACTGCACATAGGCACTGCAAGCAGGCCTAAGACATCATTTTAGCGCTATTCCTGTGGGTGGCACAATCAGTGCTGCATCCCTACTAGTAGCATTTGAATCACCAGCCCTGGCACACGCAGTGCACTTTACTAGGGGCTAACAGGTGAAACAAATATACCAATCATGGATAACCAATCAATATAACAATTTACCAAGGGAGCACTTGCACTTTGACACTGATCAGCAGTGGCAAAGTGCCCAAAGCATCTAAACCAGCAAAAACGAAATCCAGCATAGCATCAAAAATACAGGAGGTAGAGGCAAAAAGTCAGGGGTAACCACGCCAAAGATGCCAGGTCTAACATGAGGTATTTAAGGTGTGTTATAACAATAAATACATGTTTATAACTAATGTGTGACTCTCTTTTAATTTAACCATTACATTAAGGTTGCATTCTGGTAAAACAATCTGCTTAACCTTCCTTCAAGACTAAGCCTGAAGGCTCCTCTCCACAGCTCCCACTTGGATAGCTTTCTAAGATTATCTTTGACCTCTGAAATCACCATACGGGTTATTTTGACTGGTGCAAGGTGCTCACTTTAATTAGTGGACATCATATACCAGGCCAACTTCTCACATTGGTGTGCAGCGGTTGGGTTTCAAGCCTGCATTGTTTTACCAGAGAAATCTTTGTATTGATTAACTGAAAACCACTAAGTACTAGATACATATAATAGTACCTCAGAATAAGTAAGTTCTACTGAACTTAGGGTTGGGTAAGTCAAGAGTTTAGCACACCCATTCTCCAACCTCAGAGAGTTTAGTTCCCACTTGGTTAGGTAGGTGCAAAACCTCACCACACTTAGTATGTCGTCATAAGGAGATGCCAGTGGCTCTCTGCCCTCTAGATACAGCGAGCTTTCAGTCCAAGAACTAAAAGCCCTGTGTGCTTCTAGAAAGCTGAAGACAGGGAGCAATGCCAACACCCAACGCCTCATAGAGACCTTACTGCTTGATGACCTTAGGAAGACCCCTGGGTCAGATGAACAGGAGAAGGTGGGTGGGGCAGGGAATGAGGACAGGTCAGGAGGTGACACCTTCTATGAACAAGACTCAAACCCTGGCCGGGAGGAACGAGATGGTTCACACCTGGACAACTCAGATCTTCAGGGAGTTGCTGAAGAAGGCCAAGATGGCCCCCTCTTCACCCCTCCTGGAAGAGTGCAGAGTTTACCAAGGAGATCTAGATCTCGCTCTGCAGAATCATGTCACTCAGGACAGTCTGTAGGGACCTCTGTATCTAGCAAGAGGGACCACTCTTTTGATAGGGAATACCAATTTCTTGAACTTGATAAAGCTAGGTTTAGGCTCAGGCAAGACCAATTGGACCTGGACAAAGAGTCCCTAGAAGTCCAGGGAGCTGGAAAAAAGTTGGGACTAGAGTCCCATGGTGGCAGCAACAGTGTCCCTACAGTTAAAGAACATTTTTTTGACAATAGGACCCTGAGCAACATTGTCCCTCTCTACCATGTTGGGGATGACATCCATAGATGGATAACTGCTTTAGAGAGGGCCTGTAAAGTTTAGAAGGTCCCTCAAGAGAAGTGGGCAGCTATCTTGTGGCTCTCCTTTGCTGACAAAGGAAGAGATAAGCTCCTCACCATTATCTATATAACTTAATTGTATGATTACTTAAAATCCTTTACAAAAGCAGAGCAAATAGATACAATTTAAAAAAGATAAAAATAGAATAGATACAATCTAAAAGGGGGGTTAAGATACAAAGATGCTATCATGGTCACCAGTACATAAGTTACTTTGTGCAAGAAAAGGTACATTTAGAATTAAAACACATGTAGGATATAACATACAGAGGGTGTACAAAGCTACATCACCAAGGAGGGCTCAGTCTATTAAATATCCTGTTACTAATACAAGTTAGTGTAGACAGTAATAGTATTAAAAGTGTGATGCTGTGCAGGTAATCCGTGAATCATAAATTATTTTATTATCAATTCTCGGGTTGATCGTAAAGTCATTCCAGCAACCACATAAAACTTCCCAATTCGTGCGAGCTCCATCGGCACTATGGTGGTATAAATATGCCTTAAGGTCTCCTTGCATATTCCTACGCCGTTTTGAATGAACATGGTTCTTAAGTACAAACGCCTTGGGGACAGCAAAGCTGGGCAACAGCAAATGACATGCTCCACAGATTCTGTATGGTATTGGCACAAACAACATCCAGTCCCACTTAACAACCAATTTTTTCAGTGAGCTCTATAATCTTGTATTGGCAAAGTTAAGAGCCTCACCATCATGACATTTTGTAGAGCCTGCCTTCCCAGACCTGCTTTTAAGTAGGGTTGGCATGCAGTTGTTTCCTATGAGTTAATAAGTCTCTCTGCACCCTGAACAGGTCTGATTTGTTCAAGGTCTTGTTGCCTCGAGATATTCTTGCCACACTTTTTTAGCAGGTTCTTTAGACTAGGCTTTGTTAATGGTATGTCTGTTAAAAGATCAGCTGTTAATCCCAATGTTTTTTTGGCCATCAAGAAATACCTTGCCCAGCAACTGGTATTGTCTGTGAAAACCACCTGTAGCGCTGACCTGATTGTACCCTGACATGCATTAGTCATGTTATGTTGAAATTTGACTATATCTTTTTTGCATTCAATGTCCATTAATGTGATGTTAAACTCTAGTCGGATCAGTGAACGCCTAGTCGAATATGGGAGCTTGAAAACTTTTCTATAAGCCATTATGTATAGGCCCTCCAATTTTTTGGTCAGCAAACCAGGGAAAGCAAGGTTGCCATAGCTGAGTGTAGACATTAGGTTGGCTTGCATTACTCGTCGGATCCCATCCGACGAGTGGCTTAAAAGCTTGTGGTATTATTTACACAAGCCATATGTTAGCTTGGCTGCTTTTGCCTCCAGTGCTTTAACCTGTAGTACTGGTCAGCAGGTATCTGAGAATTGTACTCCCAGGTAGGTGTACTTGTTGGTCGTGGCTATCCTTAGAGGGCCCAGCGCTATACCAATGATAGTTTTTTTAACTTGTGGCCAAAGATCAACACTTTTGTTTTTGTTGCATTAGCTATGAGTTTATTTTCCATGTTATAGAAGTGTAATGTCTCTAATGCCCTTTTCATACTTATTCTTGTTTGATCCAATAAAACAAGATCATCCGCATACTGCATAATCGGCGGTCTGAAGTGGCCCAATTTTGGAGGAAAGATGTTAGTTTTTAAAAGTGCCTCTCCCAGGTCTGCGGTACATAAGTTGAACAGGGTGGGGGCTATCACACAGCCCTGTTTTAGCCCCCTGTTCATGAAGATCTTGGCTGTTGCACATGTGCGTGTGAGCCAGGTGCCAGTGTAGAGTGATAAAATGGCCGCAAGGTGTTTCCTCGGTATACCCCACCTAGCCAATTTTGCCCACAGTATGTTTGGATCAACCCCATCAAAGGCAGCACTGTAGTCCACAAAACAGGCATATAATGGGGAAGTGGTGGCTCCAGTTGCCTTGGTTGCCAGGTTTGAAAGCGCAATGGTGTTATCCATGGTCTACGGGTTCGGCAGAAAGCCGGTCTGGTATTGCGGGATTGTATGTTTTTTTTGTTATCCACGACTCTAGCTCTTTCAAGAGCACTTTAGTGAATGCCTTCCCTTCCACATCCAGTAGTGCAATCAATCTATAATTCCCCGGGTCGGAGTTGTCCCCCTTTTTATAGATAGGTTGTAGGATGGAACCTTTCCATGAATCCGGTACTACAGAATTGTTATAGCAATGATTGAATAAGCCCTAAATGTGGGGTGCCCAGTAATCACGATCTTCCCTGAAAATATACCCAGGCAGCCCATTGGGCCCTGGTGCCCCATCCTTCCTGATTCCCTGGAGGACAGATAGAATTTCCCTTTCTGTTTGAAAAGGATCCGCCACGTCACTCTCTTCATATTGGTTGTCTTCTACCTCCACAATGTTTGCCATAGGTGTTTTTTGATCAAGATATAGGCTAGTTGCATGAGCAGCCCATTTATTAGTAGGTACGACATTATGGGTGTGGTGGCCGCCATTTAGTCCATTGACATGTCTCCAGAATTCCGTACTCTTGTTGGGTGCTAGTAATGCATAAATATTTCTCCATTTTTCCTCCATGCTAGTTTGTTTCAACTGCCAAGCAATTTTTTAATGCATTTTTCTTGCTGTCTTCAAAAGTATTTCCATCCGAGTGGACTTTTCCCTCATATGCTGTGACTCTGACAAGCGGCACCTCTTTTTGCTCTCAATGAAGGTTTTGTTGTCAGTGAAATTGAATTGCCCCTGTGCAGTATATTTGCTATTTTAAGTAAACTGCCTTCCTGTAGACAAGGCATTGGATAACAAAGCCATAATTTCTGACCAACTACTCTGTGGACCAGTTATGCATATATTCTGTTTCCATTTATTATACTTTGCCCGGCTTATGGGGCCCCATTTGATTTGTTTTATTGAAGCTGTTTCATTAAGTAGATTGAGCATTTTGCCTGCAGTTAGGTGCTCCTCATGCATCATGCTACTAGTATTAACGAGAACAGAGATTTGATGGTGATCACTTCCGGCAGTGTGCAGTACCTTATACTCTTCGCATCTCCTCAACAAGTTCTTACTCAGGAAGATATAATCAAGCTTGGAGATATTTTTGAATGTAGGTTGTGTATTCATTGTCAGCTGCCCTACATTATTCGCAGACTCCAGAGTAAATTCAATACAGGCTTCCATGAGATTTCGACCGCGATCCACTTGATTTTGCTCCGGGTCGCATAGATCTCTTATGTTAAAGTCCCCAGTGGTAATACATACATGTCCTGGGTTCTCGTGGAGATATTCTCTAATCAACCCAATAATGGTTCTGATGTTTATGTTTTTATCCTTTTTTTTGGGTTGACATAAAGATTAATTACTCCAATAGTGAACTGGGTGCCCTCTACTCCAAACCTGTTTATGGTTATAATCTGTACATCAAGTGAGTATGTGGGCCGTACCTCGATTTGCAATTGCAGATTTAATTTTACAAATATCTTGATCCCACCACTCGGTCTTCCAAAGATGTGTTTTTTTTCTGCTGGCCATTGTATGAATGGCCTGGTAGCCATTGATGTAATTGGCTGTTTCCATCCAAGTTTCCTGCAAACATAAAATGTCTCCTGTCTTGAGGAATTCCATAGCTTCTTTATTGGCCAGGATCGACTTACGCCCTGCCACATTCCGGCTTATTAGCCTGAACTTAGTACTTATTGTCGCCGCTTTAGTGCCTCTGTGTTTGTTTGTTTGAACCCTCCGTGGTAGGTCACGCTGTTGTAGTCCGTGCGAAGTAGGTATTTTTCTTATTCTAGGAATTTCCCCATCCCTTGGTATGCAATGCCGTAGTAAGCCAGGCCCAATCTTCTTGTTTGTCGACCTGAGGAGCTCTCACCTCCATGCAATGTCTGGTAGCAGTGCCCTTATGTAGCTCAATTTTAATATCATTGTTGAATGATTGGCTCGAATTTGATTTTGTACCCCTTAGTGTGCTGCTCTGTGGAGAAAGCATCTCTTGGTTTTGTAGCCTCTGAAGTAGCACTTGGGGGAACTTTTCAATTGGACAATTGTCTATCCGGATACCCCAATCCTTAAGTGTGTCTGTTTCTGCCATGATGTTTTGAATATCTGATTTGTTGAGCCACTTTGTTAGGGTCGACCTATGGCCTATCCAGGTATAGTTTTTAAAGTGCACTTCCACAAGTTGGGCAGTTGGTAAATAGGCCAGTGAGGGTATACTTGTCAGAAGATACAGAATATTTGAGAGATTTAGGATGTCACCCGGGCCCATTGTCTCAAATTCAGGGGTGAAAATCAGCATGTGCTCCACGTCTGCCAGGAGATCTTGAGCCAAGTCATTTTCCACACCCTCGTAGCTCGGCCCATGAGTTATTTGATCTATGGACCTTGTATGGCCATTATTCCAGCCGGACACAGCATTTGCTTCCTTATCTGTTTTAATGTTAGGATAACAAGGTTGCTCAGGTGTCTGAATCCTTTTGACCAGGCAGTAGAGTCTTCCTTGCTTGTGTAATCTTCCTTGCTTGTGTAGGAAGTGCAGTTGCTGTATTTTGGGCTTTGCATTGGCGTTCCGTATATGGTTGATGGATTTTCAGTAAGCCAGGTTCCTTCTCTGTTGCTAATGTCAATAACTCGGTTTTATCACCTGATTGCATTTCAATGGGCATCTGACCTATTGAGTGAGAGGTCATTTTGTTGCTGGTCCCTGGCCTTACCCTTGATTCCTAATTTTCATTCCCTCTAAATGGCACTACTGTGAGGTCGTGACTTTCTGTTCCATTGGCTATGTTGCTATGATTAATGTTCACCACCTCAGCGTATGATTTTTCATGTGGATTTAAAGAGGTGTGGGTGTTGCAGTGTAGTGAATTTTCCTTGTGTAGACCTTCCATATGCTGCACATTCGGGCATATTTGCCAGGGGATTTCCTGACAGTTATTCGCATGGGATACTTCGGATGTGGTACTGTTTCTCATTTGGAAGATGGGATAGATCATAAGACCCTTTTTAGTGCTTGCTTTACTAATGTCAGCCTGATTGCCGGGTTGCATTGAGGAGTTTATTGTTTCATGCTTTTTTTTGCATGAATCTCATCCCACCTTTCCGTTTGTTTATTTTCAAAGTTTTCTGTAGTTTTTTTCTTTTGCCATCTGGATAACTGCCCGTCAGTTGCTTTTTGACCTATGTTCTTAGTTTGATTTCCCTCATCTATGCTAGGTGCAGGACTGTCCCTTTTGTCCGGGGACATGCTGATGTTTGTATCTGTTTTGCCACTTGTAGCCTCTGAGTCCATAGCTGTTGATATTGTTATAACTCTGGGGCCGCAGTCATGGTCCCATTTTTCAGAATATTTCCTATTTTGTGTGTGATTTATCCATGCCTCACTACGTTGTTTAAATAATGTTTCCAACAAATCAGGAAGTGTGGTTAATTTCTCCACTATTGCTTCGCTAAAGCTTTTTGCTGGGCATGTGATGCTCCCTATGCCATTTTCACTGACAACCAACTGGTCAACTTTGTAGCTGATCATATCCACTTTTTCATTAATTATGAAGACACTTAGTGCAAGCATGTGTATTAAATCCACCTGAATCTCTAGTTTGTGTGATTGCCAAGAGAGTGCCTTTACTGCTGCCAATAAGGACGAGTTTATTGTATTCAAGATGTATTCAGGACCATTCTTATTATTTATATCTTGTTCGTCACTCTGGGTCCCGCAGTGTCTGCCAGTTGTTGCTCCTACAAAACCCTCTCCCAATGGTTGCAGTTTGGGATCTGATGTAGCTGTTGTTTTTATTAACTCTGGGGTTACCGAGTCTGAAGTGCTAGCGGCACCAAATAGTTGTTGTATTTGTTCCCTGCCTTGGTTTGTGGGCGTGGAGCAGCTCTGAGTGCTCCCCTGACAGCCAAGATTGATAGAATCATCCAGTGTGTCCTGATGCTGGTCATTTAAATGGTGGACTAGAGCCTCCATCTCAAAAACGTTCTTGTTCCAAGTATGCCCGCTGGATGAATGTCCCTGTGGTGGACCCTGCAGTTCGTTTAATGCTTCAACATCATTTATGGTCGATGATATCTCAATGATTTGCTCTGGCCCATGTTCCTCCAGGTCATGGCTATTATATTTAGCGGCGGCATTTTTGATGGCATTGCTGGCCGTATCTGCCAACTCTACTGTTTCTGCGAGTCTCGTCATCTCTGTAATTAATGTCTCCTCCAGGCTGTCATGGACTGTGCTATTTATATTGAGGGGGTTGTCCTTGCCCGGCGTTACTACCTCCTGGCTGGTTGAAATAGATTTTGGCCTGTTTTCTAGTGTACCCCCATATTTCGTCTTATGGGCCTTCTGGACGCCACGAGCTTATGTTTTTTGCCTTGTAAAATATTGATGGATCTGGAGGCCCCCTGTTGGTTTACGGGCCTCTCGGTTTTTGTTGGTAATACTCATTTTCCTAGCAGAGATGCTGTGTCTACGGGCCACAAATACCTCATGCAAATACTTCCAATTAATGTGAAATGTAGAGGAATGTAGCCTTACCCTACGTTCCCACGCTCTTGCCCACTCTCTTGCCTTCTGCTGCCTCAGTTAGCTATGTTGGGTCGCTATTTGAGCATGTGCTTGATGAGCCTGTGCTGGCTGATACATTAACTCAGTAATTCAGGTTGGATTCGATTGAATCAGCCAAGAGGTGCCACCTGCAGTCCGATTGTATGTAGTGACTCCAAGAGGCGGTTAGATTGAATAAATCAAGTAAAGTTAGACTCCAAACCATTCTACACCACTCCAGTAATCTGTGGTCCGGAGTTTGAGTGGGTACTAAATCCAGATTATATATGATGATGGATAATTATAGAAGTGTCGCCTTGGGATATTTCCCTGTTAGTGCGCCCAAATCAAGCTTGCAGCACTCGCTGTACAGCGTTTTGCCTCCCTTCAGGCGGTGAAGATGACAATGTATAATATACAACAATATACGCTGAGTGAGCAGTGTGTGCGATATGGGCAATAGGTGTAGGCAATAGAGCTGTAGGAAATAGGAGCTGGTCTGAGCCGTTGCAGCCATTCTCCTAACCAGTAGAGAAGAGGATGCTGACAATTCTCCGTTCTGAAGAGTGCTCTCATTGATGGGTTTTTCTGAACCACTGAACAGAATAGGATTAAGTTCAGAGACACCCAGAAGGCACAGAATCAGGACTGGGTAGACTTTGTGGATAGTACCATTAAGGCTCTGGAAGGCTGGTTGCTAGGCAGCAAAGTGAAGGATTTCAAGGGATTGTGTAATTTGATTATGAGGGAGCAAATCCTCAATCATTGCCAAAATCAGTTGTTGCATCAATACCTGGTTGACTCTGATCTGACTTCTCCCCAAGAATTGGGAAAGAAGGCAGATAGGTGGGTCAGAACCAGGGTAAATCAGAGAAACAAGAACCATGTGGTGACCAAAAGAAGCAAGATGCTAAAACTTCAGATAAGGGTGGGGACAAGGGTAAAGATGACAAGTCTTCATCAGGGCCCCAAAAACCTGCATCTGGGGGGGAGTCACAATCCAACAAAGAAAAAGGCAAAAAGAAACCTTGGTGTTACTTATGTAAAGAAAAGATCAATTGGACAAAAGATGCCAATTGTCCAAAGGCAATGGATTCAACTCCCACCACCACTGCCCCTAAGGCAACTGCTCCCCTAGTACAGTTTCAAGTGGTGGTACAAAGAACAAGGGAATAGTAGGGTTAACCTTGGGCTCTGAGATGGGATCTGACTTAGTCAGAACTCCAGCTCAGGCTGTACTTGTCTGTGATGGTGGCATGGATATTGCCACCTTATTTGCCAGTCTCAGTAACCTGGGCAAATACAGACAGAAGCCTTTGATTAATTGTAAGGAGGCCATGGCATACAGGGACACAGGTGTGTCACTATGGTGACAAAAGATCTTGTGGACCCTGAACAGATCATACTTGGTGAGATGTACCAAGTGACCAATGCTAACAATTTCAGGACTGATCATTCCTTGGCAGTTGTTAATTTCAAGTGGGGAGGAGTAACCGGTCCAAAAAAAGTTGTGGTTAGCTCAGATCTTCTGTTGGAATGCTTATTGGGCAATGATTTGGAGACTTCAGCCTGGGCTGAAGTGGAACTAAGGACTCATGCAGCAATGCTGGGCATATCTGCAGATGTGTTTGCTGTGACCAGGTCACAGGACAAACTGATGTCTACTGGACAGGCCCTGGGTCCTGAAATAATAGATCAGGTGCCTTCCAAGAGAAGGAGCAGGAGGGGTAAGCCTGTGTCTTCCTCAGGCTCAGAGAGAGGATCAGTCTCTCTTGAGGGAGATGATCTCAGTCCCTGTGAAGGAACTGTCTCAGATGAACTGGAAACTGATCAGGATAAGTTCTTGGGGACAGGGGGCACTTCCAGGGCAGGACTGAGCCAAGAGCAACACACCTACCCCTCTCGTGAACCCCTCTCTTGAACCCCTCAGACAGCAAGCTGCTGCTGAGGCTGCTGGGAGTGTCAGTGGGTCCCACAGGATCTATTGGGATTAGGTACTCCATTACTCAGAGGATAGAGACCCCAAGCCTGACGCCACGAGGAGGTTGGTCATACCTCTGATTTTAGGGGTTTCGTACTCAGCTTGGCACATGTCATTTCCTTAGCAGGACACCTAGGCCAAAGTAAGACTTGGGACAGGCTTGTCCCTCACTTTCACTGGCCTCATATGTCAGAGGACACCAAGGAGTTTTGTCGCTCCTGTACCACCTATCAAGCAAGTAGTAAGTCAGGTGGTACCACAAAGGCCCCCTCATACCACTACCTGTGGTGGGGGTTCCCTTTGAGAGGGTTGAGATTGACATAATTGGTCCCATGAACCTTCCAACTGCATCTGGGCACAGTTATATTTTAGTGGTGGTGGACCATGGCACTACGTATCCAGAGGCTTTGCCCCTTAGGACCACCAAAGCTCCTGAGGTGGCCAGGGCCCTCCTGGGAATTATTTTCCAGAGTGGGTTTCCCTAAGGAGATCTTAACTGACAGAGGACAAATGTCATGTCCAGTTCTATCACTGCAATGTGGAAGGAGTGAACTACAAGTTCACCACACCCTTTCACCCATAATGCAATGGGTTGGTTGAAAGGTACAACAAAACCCTAAAGGGCATGATCATGGGCCTTCCAGAAAAGCTTAGGTGAAAATGGGAAGTCCTGTTGCCCTACCTTCTCTTTTCCTACAGGGAGGTCCCACAAAAGGGGGTTGGCTACAGCCCTTTTGAGCTTTTGTTTCGGCATCCAGTTAGGAGTCCCTTGTGTTTGGTGAAGGAGGGATGGGAGTTACCTCCCAAGTAAGACATAGTGGACTATGTACTTGGTCTCTGCTCCAGGATGGCTGAGTACATGAAGAAGGCCAGCAAAAGCTTTGAGGTGAATCAAGAATTGCAAAAAGCTTGGCATGACCAAAAGGCTGTACTGACTGTTTATCAGCCAGGACAAAAAAAGTATGGGTGTTGGAGCCTGTGGCTCCAGCAGCTCTCCAATACATGTGGAGTGGACCCCATACTATTCTTGAACAGAAGGGAGAGGTCACCTACTTGGTGGACCTTGGAACTCCCAGGAGCCCTCATAGGGTGCTCCATGTAAACAGGCTCAAACCCTATGTGGGCAGGGAAGGCATGGGCTTGCTCATGGCTACTGATAAGAGGCAGAAGGAAGAGAGTGACCCACTCCCTGATCTCCTCTCACAGAACCCTGATGATGGCTCAGTTGATGGTGTAGCCTTGGCAGGCAGCCTCACTGAGCAACAGCAGATTGATGGAAGGAAGGTCCCCGATCGAATACAGGCACATGTTTTCTTTGACTCCTAGTCATACCACTTGAAGGAAACCCATGAAGTGGACACCGGTGAGAGTCTACCAGTTAAAAATAAGATTTACAGGCAGCCAGACCATGTCAGAGATTGCATCAGGATTGATGTTCAAAAGATGCTGGAATTGGGAGTAATTGAAGCCTCAGATTGCCCTTGGGCTAGTCCAGTGGTCCTGGTACCTAACCCTCATACCCAGGGTGGTAAGAGAGAAATGAGGTTTTGTGTGGACTACAGGGGGCTCAATGCAGTCACTAGGACTGATGCTCACCCTATTCCTAGGGCAGATGAACTCATTGACACTTTGGCCAAGTTCTTGAGCACATTTGACCTCACTGCTGGATATTGGCAAATCAGACTAGCTGAGGATGCCAAACCAAAAATAGCATTTTCAACCCCTAGTGGGCATTATCAATTTATTATAATGCCCTTTGTTTTGAAGAATGCACCTGCCACATTCCAAAGGTTGGTAAACAAAGTCCTTACAGGCCTGGAAACATATAATGCAGCATATCTTGATGATATAGCTGTCTTTAGTTCCACCTGGGAGGATCACCTGGTCCCCCTAAAGAATGTTTTGGAGGCTCTGCAGAAAGCAGGTCTCACAATTAAGGGTACCAAGTGCAAGATAGAGCAGAGTAAGGTTGTATACCTGGGCCACCTTGTGGGTGGAGGCCAGGTTCAACCATAGCAGAGCAAAATCCAGACCATCATGGACTGGGTTGCTCCCACTACCCACACTCAGGTCAGAGCTTTCTTGGGCCTGACTGGGCACTACAGAAGATTTGTAAAAGGATATGGGTCTATAGTGACTCTCTTGAATGATCTTACATCAAAAAGAATGCCCAAGAAAGGTCAGTGGACAGTTAGCTGTCAGAAGGCATTTGATGATCTCAAGTAGGTCATGTGCACTGCTCCCATTCTGCAACGTCCTGACTATTCCAAACAATTCATTGTCCAAACAGATGCATCTGAGTTGGGGGTAGGGGCTGTGTTGTCACAAATTAATGCAGAGGGTCAGGATCAACCAGTAGCTTTTGTTAGCAGAAGGTTGACCCCCAGAGAGAAACGTTGGTCAGCCATTGAGAGGGAAGCCTTTGCTGTGGTTTGGGCTCTGAAGAAGCTGAGGCCATACTTGTTTGGCACTCACTTCATTGTTCAGTTAGACCATAAGCCCCTCTTATGGCTAAAACAGAGGAAGGTTGAAAACCTTAAACTTTCGAGGTGGTCCATTTCCCTACAGTGGATGGACTATACAGTGGAAAATAGACCTGGGAGTAACAATGCCAATGCAGATGGACTCTCCAGATATTTCAACTTATAAAATGAAGACTTAACTGGGCAAGGTTAGTCTCATCTCCCTACGTTGGGGGGCGGTTTTGTAGGAAAGTAGGATCTGCTTCTTATGGTTACCCACACGTTTTGCTTGACGTTACACTGTTTTTAACTATTCTGACTGGGACCCTACTAATCAGGAACCCAGTCTATCTGCTTTCTCCCTAAAATGTTATGTCATGTACTTAGGTACACTCCAGATTGGATACTGGGGTACCCTTGTCAGTCCCCAGTATATGGTACACATGCACCCAGGGCATAGGTACCCCAGAGGTCTCCCATGGGCTGAAGCATGTATTATGCCACCCATGAGAGGCCATGCAAAATGGAACTACAGGCCTGCCATTGCAGCCTGTGTAAGATGGTGCATGCACCACTTACTTTAGATATATGTTTACTATATAGGTCGCTACACTTAAAACCTATAAGTCACCCCTATAGCAGGCCTTGACAATCCTGAAGGCGGGTGCTGGGTTTTACATGAGAGGGTGCTCCTGCACGAGCAGAGCACTCCTGCAGCTTTCGGAGACCATTCTCCTGGATTGTCGGTGACGCAGCCCGACATATAGGTAGAGGTGCATTAAATGCTCGCATAAAATGCTATCTCAAAAACGGCTGCAACAAAGCGTGTCGTGTTTGGTATCAAACACCTTGGAATCATACCTCCCACACTGGTAACTGGTGTGGGAGGTATGATAACACACTTCAGAAGCAAGCTTCATGGGGTTCCTGGTTTTCCCGGTACCAGCCTCCTCGACCCGGAGAGCACAAAATGGTTGCTGCCGACCAGAGACACATTGTTGCACTCCTGCTGCTGAGCCAAGCTCGAGCAGAGGAAGGCAGCACAATAGTCATCCTGTCACAGAGAGGTGTGACCACCTCCCAGACAGGGTTTAGTGTATTGGAGCTGGGTGGGGGCACTTCCAAAGTGTGTGAAAGTCTGAATGAGGGGCACATTTGGTATCCCTCTGTATTGTCCAGTTCAAACCAGTCCTGGGAGCCGTTGGCTCCTGCTCTGTCGAGAAACTGGACAAAGGACATGAGAGTAACCTCCCCACGGTCCCCTGAAACTGTCCAGCCTTCTTCTGTGGGTACAAAAGGGCTTACCTGTCTGTAGGACTCTAGATTCGACGTGGACAAGATTCTGATCAAGAAACCACTGACCTTCGACCGTCTGGACACTCTGGACTTCGCTGGACTTCGACTGGGCCCGACTTCACCTCCCTCTTCATTCAAAGCATCGGCTGTGCCCGTGCAATATAAAGGCTCCAAGCAGGATCTGTGGAGCATCAAGGACAACTGAAGTATCTCTCTTGGAGTGAAGGAGTCACTCCCCTGCATTTGCAGGCACCATAACGCAACTGACTGGTCTGCTGATCCTGAGCTCCTGCAGACTCCAAAGGCTCCAGGAACACAGAGGTGGGTTCTTATGTTCATTGAGGTTGAGCTGCCCTCTCACCAAGTTTGAGGCTAGTATCCTTTGTGGGGACCACATAACCCAAACCTCTGTGAACCGCGTACATTTGCAAGTGCATATGGTTCTTGGCGTCCCCCAACTAAGTACATTGGGCTAACCTCTGCACACATTTTGTACAAAGGACTTTGGCCTCCTCACACTCTGCAAGCTGTGACTTTGTGAACCTCCTAGATGTCCCCTTGTCGGCCTGGGGGTCCACTTGAGGGACAACACTGCTATTTTTGGGCTCCCCTGGTTGCTCCAGGCCTGCCCTGATTCCCCTTGCTGTGGTGAGTCCCCTGGTCCTTGCTGGGCCAGACCGTAACCCTCTTTAGCCTTCTTCGTGGGTTGCTGCTGCCAAGGCTTGTTGGTGCTCCCGCCGGACTCCGACCCCTCAGCACTTGATATCCTTTGTGGGACAGCTTGTATCCGGCTCTTGGTCATCCTTGACGTCTCCTGGTCCCTGCAGCTGGAGAGTCAAGGTCTCCATCTTCACACCTGAAGCACCCAACATCGATGGGCATTCGTCTATCGAGCCCTTGGTCACTCCTGAGTGACCCAGACTCTGTCCCCTCTGCTTTCAGGTTGCTTCCAACAAGAATCCACATGTAGGTTCCACCAGACACTTTTCTTCTTTCCAGCAGTGGCAATTCTTTGAAGACTCCCATTGAGAACGACTGCAGTTTCCAACGCCACTTCAGCCCTATGCACCCGGCTTCCCTGGGATAGATAACTCTGGTACTTCAGTATCCACGGGTGAGGTGGCTCTCCAACCTTCCATGTTCCAAAGTATTTCCTCGTAATCCACTGGGAAAGGTCTTTAAACTTTAAAACTGCAACTGCGACTCTCCCATTGACTTGTACGTAGCACACATTCATGTTCTCACACTGCACCCGTCCTCTGTGGGGTCCCTACTTACTCCCCTTGGGTGGTTCCTTGGGGTCCCACCAATTCTACATCCTCTAGAATCTGTCTTGACTCGAGCCGTGGTTCTTATACCACTATTTTAGTATATGGTTTGGTCTTCCCCAGGAGCTCACTGTGTATTAGTGCTAATTATGTTTGTTTCTGTGCTGAAGTATTGTGTGCTTTGTGTTTATCTGCATGTCGCATATACTGTGAGGTATTTAAGGGTGTGTTAAAACAATAAATCCATAATTTTTTAACTACCGTGTGGTTCTCCTTTCATTTAACCAATACATTAAGGTTGCATTATGGTAAAACAATCTGCTTAACATTCCTTCAAGACTAAGCCTGAAGGCTGCTCTCCTCAGTTATCACTTGGATAGCTTTCTAAGGTTATCTTTTACCTCTTAAATCACCATAAGGGTTGTTTGGACTGGTGCCAGGTGTCCACTTTAATTCATGGCCATCATATACCAGGCCAACTTCTCACACCCCTACGCAGCTGAGGTTCACATGTGCCAAGGAATGGTCAGTCCGGACATTGCTAGCATTGGTGACATGGTACATCTGTCCAAGTATGATCTGTTCAGGGGACACAAGTTTCTCTGTCACCATAGTGACACTGGCTCCTAGTCGCTGTAAGCCATGGCTTCTTTTCCATTGATCAAAGGCTGCTGTCTGTACTTGCCCAAGTTAGTGTGACTTACTAGTAAGGTGGCAAGGTCTATGCCACATCGCAGACTAGAACAGCCTGAGCTGGAGTTCTTTCTAAGTCAGAACCCATCTCAGAAACCAAGGTTAACCTCACTAATCCCTTGGTTGCTGTACTACCACTTGTACTGGTGCTCGGGAGGGCAGGTGCCTTAGGGGCAGTGGTAGTAGGAGTTTCCTTGGCCTTTGGACAATCAGCATCCCTTGTTCAATGGGTTTTTACCTTACAAATGTAGCACCAAGGTTTCTTTTTCCCTTTCTTTGAGGTTTGGGACCCACCATCAGCTGCAGGTTTTTGTTTTGGGGGCCTTGGGAAGACTCTTCCTTGTCTTTACTTTTGGCCACACCCTTATCTTGAGATTTAGAAGAGTCCTCCTTCTTCTGGTAACCCCCACCAGTGTTTTTTTGCTTAAGCCTGGTGCCGACCCATTTGTCTGCTTTCTCTCCCAATTCTTGGGGAAACGTCAGATCAGAGTCCACCAGGTACTGGTGCAAAGGTTGATTCCGGTGTAGCCGTTTCCCACAGAGGAGAATAAAAGAGGAAGCTGTGTCTGCTCGTTCCTTGCAGCACCGTTGGGGAACTACAACTCCCATCTTCCCCTACTTGAGCCAGTTACAGGGAAAGAGAAAGCGCCCTCCCAGATTCTTATAAATAGCCCACCCAGGTCTCAGACTGACTTTATTCCATCGCCTTCTCCTCTCTTGAGTACTCAGCCACCAGTTAAAAGAAAGAGAGTTGGGAGACACCCGCGGCATCAACCTACCAAGGTTACGAGGGGACTGGCAAAAGAGAGCGAACTGAAACAACACTCGAACGACACTTCCCTGGACACTCCCTGGCATTTTTTGAAAGATGAAGTAGTCTGGAAAAAAACTGAGAAACTGATTGCTACCTAATTACAGGCCATTTTCAACAGATTAACTAAAATAGAAGAGAGCGTAACAATCCAGGAGAATATTGATGCTACAGGGCGGGGTTCGGCTGGTTCTGAGACAAGGGGGGGGGGGACCAAATCAGGGGAACACAGAGCAAAGAGTCCCTGAGGTACATCCAGACCAACAACCTGAATGTAAGGGCTACCCCGAGACACATCCCATCATCAGAATAGGGGGCACCATATACAAGCCTTGCCACCGACTCACAATCGCTCCATTCTAGTCCCACAGAGGGAGGCACCACACACATGGGGATTCTGGAGGGTCAGCTTGAAGTGGATCTGATAGGGACACTTCCACAAGAAGGAAGGCAATTCACTCAGAGAGGCCGGACCGAAATTTGAGATCTTCCTGCTGCAGCGTCACCATTACTACTGGTCCTGGTAAATATCCCAACCTTAAGAGAAGGCCAAAGGGAATCAACAAGACAGCTGTTGGATAAATCTCTCCACTGCCTTAACAACCAACTCGGTCATCACGATAGAACACGTGATGGCCTGTCTGACCATATCATAATGGCAAGGCGAATTGGTTGGGTTGGCCCTTCACATAAAGTGTATTCAGAAGATTGTGTTGTAGTAAGTGTTAACAATAAAGTAGTACCTAGACTTTTGATGGCCCAGTTGAATGATCTCCCACCACTTAGGTCACAGATTTTCCCCTCTACCCTTGAGTATTTACACACACCACCATACATGAAATCTCTGGCTAGACCCCCAACTGTAAGACCTCTCGCCAACCCACAAATAATAAACTTGGCAAATGTGGCCCAAATAGATGGGGTAACTATGAGAAACAGATTTACTCCCCTCACAGATCTAGAGGCCTGTGACTGACTATTTACAGCAGGTTTAAAACATATCACTCAGGGAGAACTAGAGAAGGGGCCCTTGTCTCCCAAACAAGTAAAAGAGATTATTACTATCCCCGGGAGCGAGGGCTACAAAATCGATGTAATAATAGCCTCTGGAATTTAGCAGGTATATGAAAGAAATTGAATAATCACTAATGGTTGGCAAAACCAGGACATTGTATGCTTCCAGGAGACTTGGGCCCTGGAAAATATTCACATAGATGGGTTTCGATCATACCAAACAAATGCTGTCCCGTCTCTAGCAGGGAGAGCAAGAGGAGGCTTGTTAATCTTAATAGTAAATATCTTATTTATTAAAATCAAAAAATTTAGATCCCCTAGCCCACATTTCATTTTGTATTGGTAGAGGGTGATGGAGGAAGGACTCATATAAAAGAGACTTGCTCGGAAGCAAACCTCTCATATAACATGTAACACTATTAATTATGTATTGTAAAAAATAATATGCACCATATTCCACATTTTAGTAAAGATGAAGCTTGCTTACGTGTTTTACTAACAAGTAACCCGAGTGAAACTTAAATTGGGTGCTAACGCAGGAAACTGTACTGCGCATGCGTCAACAGCATCTATGCAGAATGACGTTCTTTCGCTTGGAGGGAAATTTCTGCCCCTGCGCAAATGCATATAAAATGGCCACTTGAAAGCTCACATGCTAAGCATCTGTTTTGCTGAAACTAAAACAAGCTATTTACTAAGTGCCAACGCGGGGAGAGCCTTTATAAGTAAATGGGATTAGAGTACAGATAGGTGGTATACAGTGAAATCATTTTATTTTTAAATGAATATGTTTCTTTGTGACCTCTCTACTAGTTCGTATTTCGGCTTCCGAGCGAGACTGAAGCCTGTACCACATGTGACTTTCACGCAGGCGCAATAATAACAAGCCAGAAGCCACGATGTCGTTTTTTAATCTCGTCCAAGGCCATCCTTGTAACATGTCCTGGGAACCTGCTGGACATCCTGAATGATGAATAGAAATGAATGTCATATGTATACTTTTTGTTTGATAAAGATGTGAATAATGGGTGGGAAATAAAGTTTTGGAATGAGAATTAGGGGCGGGAACATTAAACAAAGAACCAAAGAAAATTATTAAAACTTAGCATGGTGTTATGATCATTCCCCTTTGCCTGTCCAATCAGAATTAGGGGTTTCATGAAACTGAAACATTAAGGGGTGGTACATGCCATTAGAAAGGTATAATTGAGATGCTGTCCGAGAGCTGAGCGAATGCCAAAGAAGAATCAATTTGCAGACTTAGAATTTTAAGCCAAATAGTTAAAAGAAGATCGTGGAAGAATTGAGGAGGGAAAAAGACAATTATTAGAGGAAGATCACGGAAGAATCGAGGAGGAAGATAGTGTCAGAGAGGTGTGCGATGCAGGCGTCGGATCTAGAAGAGGTCATTTATCCTGACCTGAATCCAGTCCTGAAACCTGTCCTGAAGTCTTTGTCACCTGATCTTTCCAAGGGGACCCTTCCAGCTCTTTGGCCAAGGGGTTGGTTTCCACACCATTCTAGGTAAGTGTACTTCTGTGTAGTATGTCATTGTACTGCTTTCTCTATCCTCTCTTTACTGAGTACTGTCATTGTGAAACTTCATTTAATATAGATGACTGATTATTGAACGGAGTTCGTACTGTATTTTTGATTTTGTCTCACATGAATTTAACTAGATAAAACATTTAACATTTTCCAGAGTCTGTGGTTATTTCAATAGTAAGAAATAAAATTCTATGTAATCTCACCATAAACTAGTTCCAACTAATAGGTCCATTGACCAGAGGATATCATTTTTTGATCAGTGAAACATAAGTTAAGAATGACAGGTAACTAATCTCAAAAAAGCATTGTATAAAATTGACCCCAGTGGTATCTACTAGCCTATGTGAACGTGTGTGTTTATGGGCCCAGGTGAGTATATGGTGTTTGAGTACCTGAGGCCGGTAACCCGCTGGATCAGTTTGCTAATAGCAGAGCTATGGTTATTATTGACTAGTTTGGTGATTATTGATTATTGAATTATGTTTTTAACAAACCTGTTTGTGTTTTGTTTTACGTTGTCTGGAAATTCCCGGGAAGTGAATAGCAAGTGGTAAATGGAAGCCACACTGCAGTGAGGTTACTCGTCTGTTGGAATAGCACTGAGAAGCTATGCAGGGCTGGCAGTGTTAAATTAGAAACCATTTTTGTATAAAAGTGAGAGTGATGATAGCAAAAGAGTTCACAGGTGAAACTTTGGTCTTATATCACCTAGAAAGGGTAACACCGAAGAAGTAACAGGTTCATCTGAGCTTGAGTGAAGGGTAAGCAGAAGGTCTTACTTGCAGCAACAGAAATAATTTATTATTTGGATTTAGTAGAACAGACAGAGTAGTGAATGTTTTTATGTTGTTATTAATGAAAATTTGATGCAAAGTTGTAAGAAAATATGTTTTCGTGTTACCTTGTGAAGGGAGGGTCAGTTGCCGGAGTTGCACTGACCTCACAGAGGGTCGCACTGGGATTGGTTGAAACAGCGGGTGTGTGACTGACGCAAATTTGTAAAGGAGGGGTCAGTAGTAAGGAGTGATACTGACGTCAAAACAATGCCGCGTGAGCCCGAGTTTGATTGGATAAAAGAATAGAAGCCGCAATAGGATTGGTGAAACCCCGAGTGTGAGCAAGAATCTAATTGGTTGTCAAAAATAGAAGCCGTAATAGTATTGGACAGTGGAGGTTGAATGTGGAAATACGATCCAACATTAATAGGGAATCGCCCAGACAAAAGGTATTTAGGATTTGCAAGAGACGAATATATAAAAAGATCATCACCTAAGATGTACGGAGAAAGGAGAAAAATGCAGTTTATGCAGATAATTAAAAATTACTTCAAGAAAGATGAACCCATTAAGACTAGAGAGGGAATTCTTATCCCACCACCAAAGACACCTGCCTCATTTATGATGATGGAGAGGGCCTACCATACCTGTGTGTGGTTAGAAAATTGGATAGAATACACCAAAAGTGTTGGAATGTTAGCTTTCCCAGAAAATGGTATGTTCAATGGGAGAATCCTTCATAATTTGAGAATGCGGATGAATGAATTAGAGCCCAGACCTAGATTAACACAGTATGAGGCATTAGAAGAATGGGAAACTGAGTCATTTGAGCGTGATAGATCCAGAAGTAGTAGAAGTTTATAGAGGATTTTTCCCTAAACAGATTTGTGAATCACGAGAAAGTCAGATGAAACAATGGAGACAAGCAATGATTACGGAAGGACTGTATCCTGTATTAATGGCTGAGGAACAGTTGGGGGCAAGTGTACAGAGAAAACTAAGCATTTAACAATGACAAGTTGTGTGGAATCAGAAGATGAGGTTATGGAGGACATCCTAACAAAAAATCCTACACCATATCAGGAAAGACCTAGTAGAACTACTCCAAGTGCCCCCGCTTTGGGAACACATTTGGTTCCACAGGTTATACATGATCCAATAAATGGGAGGGTACTCCAGGAAAGGAAAGAGAAGCAATAAATAAAAATAGAGAAGAATTGATACAGAAAATAACCCAATTGAATACACACCCTGAAGCATTGACTATACCAATGACTATAGGTCCTGTTGTTCCATTGTATGGGGATAAGGTGAATTGTCCCAAACCACCAGTTATGACAACTCCCATAGTCAAACCTAGAAAAAAATATATAATAATTGAGCACCAAGCCAGTGAATGCGATTCAGTAATTTCATTAATGGATTTGCCGATCAGAGGACAGATAAATGAAACCCCGAGAAGTGTTACACCTAGCTGTTCAAAAGAAATATGATTAGAAACATCTACAGGAACCAAAAGTGTCACAATAGTATCCCCGGAAGAATTAGAGAGATGGACACAGGGAATAGACAAACTGAACCGAACCAACAGCCAAAGATTTTAGATATTTAAGTAATGATAGCTGGAAATGTGGGACTAGATAGGCTGAATGCTTACAGTGAAGAAGAGTTAGTGTTCATTTGTAGACGCATCCCTAGAAATGCAAAGATATTTCATGAGAGATTGACAGATCTTGCCTCCGAAATGGTATTTGAAATAGGGAGATCTAAAGTATTACAGAAACCATATAGAGCAGAATTTACTGATAAGGATTTGGAAAATATGAATGTGTCTGGAAGAAAATTGCAGATTAAGGAGTTAATGACCATCTTACAAAAGTGGGGAGACTTAGACAAATGGAAAGCCAGGTGGATGAGGAAAAAGGAGGAAGCACAGGCAAGTCGAACAACATCTGAATTCTCGTTGAAAGAATCAGGAAAAGCAGAGAGATTGTGCCCAATGAGAGAAGTTCCAGGTGGGGGATATGTACATGTTCCATGGACTCAACAAGATATTTTCTCATTTACCAATGATTTTCCAAAGTTAAGAAAAAAACCAGTTGAATGGTACAGGCAGGTTGAAAGGTTTGTGAAGGTTTCTAAGGTTTTGTTGAAAGATCTGGATGGTCTATTTGACATAGTGGTGCCTGCTGATTTATGGACAGAATGTAAAATCACAGTTGATTGGCCTAGTGATGAGTACCCAAGAGACGAAAAACGGGAGCCCCTTCAGAGGAGGCAATTAAGAAATATCACCAGGTGATCACTTTCTTGAAAGGGAAAATTCCATCAAAAGAAACAGATTGGGTAAAGACAGATAGAACAACCCAAGAAATAAATGAGTCTGTACATGCTTATTATGAATGCCTATTACAGGTATTCAAGCAGTATAGTGGATTTGAGAACATCGGAGATAAAAATATGGGTCATTTTGTGTATCGGTTTGTGTCTGGTTTAAGACCAGAAATTTCCCAAATGATTCAGCAGCATATGTTGTGCTGGCAGGGAAAACCTATTGATGAGATTCTAAAATATGCCAAGTATTGTGGAGACGATATTGAGAATAGACGGAAAAAGGTGGAAGAAAAAGTGATGTGGGCACAAGTGAAAATGTCAGACTGATGATCAAGTGAAAGGACAGGGTCAGAATAATAATAATGGGGAAAAGCCAAGAGGACGATTGAGTAGAGAGGAAGCATAGAAGAAACTTCCTTGTCACGGGTGAGGAAAATTGGGACATTGGAAAAACGAGTGTAAAAATATTCAGAATAATAATGGCCCAAATCAAAATTTAAATCCACAGACGCAGAATGAGGTGATAATGAGTCAACCGCAGCAGGTTGTTAATCATCAGAGTCAGTTGCCACCTACCCCTAAGCCAAATTTTGTGAAAAGAGCAAAGTACAGTGCAGACACCGGACTTGCAGGTGGAAGTGGTGAGAATAATTCTGTAACTTCACAATTTCTTTTGCAAAATAGTTACACCCATGAGGATGATCAATGACGGTGCCTGAGGAGGGAGGAAGAGGAGTGCGTGCTTGGCGCATCCTTACTGGTAGATCAGTCAGGTCCATATATTGATGGGAAGGTAGAAGGAAAAGATATTACCTTTTTGTTGGACACTGGTGCTACCCGTTCTACTGTGAGAACAGCAGTTACCCCAAACCTACCCCTCTCGGGAGAAGCCATCCAAGTAGTAGACGTTTCAAGCAAACAGATTAGAACCCCAATAACAGAACCCATGGAGGTGCGCATTGGCAATTTCAGAGAGATGCACAAATTTGTGGTGTGCGACTCTCGTCCAGTAAACTTGCTAGGAAGAGACTTATTGTGAAAAATGAACTGCACAATTTATTGCGCACCGGATGGTGTTGCGATTCAGACCCCTGATGAAGACGGTAGCTACAAAATGATGTTAGCAAAACAAGGCACAGAGGTGGACGAAATGTATTCAATGATGACAAAAGATGATTTACCAGATAAACGACTGTGAATCCAGAGGTGTGGGATTTCACTGGAAAAGAAGCAGGGTTAATGGCAAATGTGGTTCCAGTAAAGGTGACTGTAAAAGAAGGTGCCATCTACCAAATACTAAGCAATACAAAATGAGTCCTGAAGTTAAAGCAGGTGTTGCATCAGAAATTGATCGAATGATTAAACAAGGCATTTTAAAAGAAATAATGAGCAGTCCTTGTAATTCACCTATAATTGGCATTAAGAAGCCTAGCAGAAAGTACCGGATAGTGCAAGATTTAAGAAAAATCAATAAGATTGTTGTGCCTTGTTGCCCTATAGTGCCGAATCCAGCAGTGATTCTGTATCAAATACCATGGAATGCAGAATGGTTTACTGTAATTGATTAATGCCAAGCATTTTTCTCCATTCCTTTGCACCCAGGCAGCCAGTATCTCTTTTCATTTAAGTTTGAGGACTGTATTTTAGTAGGGAATCGAGTTCCTCAAGGGTATACAGAAAGTCCTTCAATTTTCAATCACATTTTGAAAAAGTGTTTAGAAACACTAGTGATGCCCAGAAATTCAGTTCTAGTCCAATATATCGACGACTTGCTCATTGCATCAAAGTCGCGAGATGATTGTGTTACTAATTCACTTGCTTTGTTGAATCATTTGGCTGATGGTGGACACAAAGTGTCTCCAGAGAAATTACAATTTTGTCGAACTGGAGTCAAATATTTGGGACACCAAATAGAAAGAGCAGTGAGAAAAGTGACCCCTGAAAGAATAAAGATAATAAAACAAATGCAGTTACCACAAACCCAGAGAGAGATCAGAATGTTTCTTGGTGTAGTGGGGTATTGAAGGCAGTGGATTGTAGGTTTTTCTTTGTTAGATAACCACTAATACAGATGACATGTAAATGGGAAAAGGACCCAATGGCTTGGGATGATGAAAGCATGGAAGCTTTTGTGAAATTACAAAATTGTTTGTGTGAAGCTCAACCTCTAGGTATGCCAGACTATACAAAAGAATTTACACTATTCTGTTGTGAAAGAGAAAATTGTGTGCTTTCAGTGTTAACCCAACGACATGGTTTGATGCGACGTCCAGTAGCATACTTTTCTGCTACTTTGGACCCTGTAGCGTCAGCATTACCTGGCTGTTTAAAAGCAGTAACTGCTACTTGTATGAGTGTTGAACAAAGTGAGTCCATTGTGATGGGACATCCTGTGAAAGTATTCGTTCCACATTCAGTGGAAATTCTTTTGACTAGAACACAAACACAGTACCTTACCCCTGGTCGGATGACTACGTGCGAAAGAATCATTTTAGGAGCAGAAAACCTGACAGTGGTCAGGTGTACTATACTAAACCCTGCTACTTTATTGCCAGATGTATGTGGGGAAGAAGTAAGAAATTAAGTTGAGCATGACTGTCTGGATGTCACTGAGTTATGCACCAAGCCCCGTCCAGACATACAGGAGGAACCCCTGAAATAATCAGAACATGAGCTATTTGTAGATGGCTCTTGTATGAGACATGAGGAAGAAGGATTAAGTGCAGCTTATGCTGTATGCAGATTGGCTGGAATAGTCAAAGCTTCCTATTTACCAGGAGTCAAGTCTGCACAAGTAGCTGAATTGATAGCTTTAATTAAAGCATGCAAAATTGGGAGGAATTGGAAAGTAACCATTTACACTGATAGCCAGTATGGTTATGAGGTTGTGCATGATTTTGGCCAGCTCTGAATGCAGAGGGATTTCATGACTTCTTCAGGATCCCCTATTAAAAATGGAAAATGTGTGAAAGAACTGTTGGAAGCATTACAATTGCCAAAAGAAGTGGCAGTGGTCAAGTGTGCTGCACATCAGTCAGGAGATGACTATGTAGTAGCTGGTAATCGATACGCTGACCAGGTTGCCCAGTACTGTGCCAGAAATAAAATGGCACTAAACAGGAAAATTGAGGCAAGTGGAATCAGATGCCAACTTATGCTAGTCTCAGCACTAGAAACATGGGATGAAGTGAGACAATTACAGGATGAGGTGGAAGTGAGTGAAAAGGAGGAGTGGATAAAAACAGGGTGTCAAAGGAGAACAGAGTATGATGTGTGGATTTACCAAGATGGCAGACCAGGATGCCACATTGTTTACTCTCTCAAATGGCCCGAATGTATCATGGAGACACACACGTACACAGGGACGCCATGATTAGGCTCTTTAGACAGGACTGGTACAATCCGAGATTTAGGGCTGTCGCAGAGAGTCTTTGCCAGAGATGTTTAACTTGTCAACAAATAAACCCAGGCAGGAAAACAGTGGTCAGTTGGGGAAGAATTGGAAAAGCAGAAGGACCATTTGTGAGGTTGCAGATAGATTTTATCCAATTACCACCATGCAGGGGATTGAAGTACATCCTTGTCATAGTTTGTTTGTTCTCACGGTGGGTGGAGGCATACCCTACTAAAAGAAATGACAGCATAACAGTTGCCAGACTGCTGTTGAGGGAGATAATTCCGTGGTTTGGTTTTCCAGTAACTGTGGAAGGGTGGCTAACATAAAAGGAAATAGAGTAGAATTAGAAGCACAAGGTGAGATAGATTTACATGACACTGTGACAAATAATGACACTGCTTTAAATGAATTCACAAAGCGATTAGTTCAGTACGTAGACACCATGGAAATTAGTGATTGTTATGTATGTATGAAATTACCAGCATCAGTAGCAGAAGGTGTCACCTATCACCATTTGCTATTAACATATGGTATTTCATGTAGTATATTAACTAGATTATTTTACAGAACAGGAAAATTACAGTATTTTTATTCAAACGTAGATGTGATATTTTCAGAGGTTCCTATTCGCAAGAGTATGAATCCAGTTCTTAGTACTAAAGATGCACAGTTTATGGGTGAATATTTTTTAACTATGAAAACAATAAATATAGCATAAGTACACAAAAACAATCTAACATGTTCATTACATGAAGAAGAAAAGATATTTTTGAATCTAGTAGAGGAAAGGAGACAGGACTTCCAAAGAAAAACTTCTGAAAAGAAACCTCAGATTCCTCAATGGGCTGAGAAAGAGGAAATATATACAGCTGGCAAGACTCATGCTGCAATGTCCCTAGATTTTGAAAAGAAAGGGAAGATCTGCCTTCATAGATTAAAAACTGACAATAACAATGTATTTATTGTTTCCAGAGAATGTGAACATAACTTTTTGATAATTGGACAATGGGGACTAAAGGGGGGAACAGATCCAGTATTTCCTGGAGTCTATTATGTGTGTGGGAATAAAGCTTATTTTAGTTTGCCTGCACGTTGGTACGGGAGTTGCTATTTTGGAATAGTATTCCCTAAAGTCTATCATGTGAAAACAATCACTGGAAGCAATGAAAACACAAACAAACTAACCTGTAGGAAAAGAGCTCGTTTTTCAGAAACAGTAGGCGATATATTTAGTGCATTGATACCTTCAGTGGCAGTCATTCTGAATTCACGAAAAGCTTGTCAGTTATCCACAGTAGTTGATCGTCTATCAACTGATACTGCTGGAGGGTTCTTAATGATCAATACAGAAATGGTTGCAATTAGATCAATGGTGTTACAAAATCGACTTGCTCTTGATATATTATTGGCAAAAGAGGGCGGAGTCTGTAAAATGCTGAAAGCGCAACATTGTTGCACTTGTATTCCACATAAAAGTGTAGAAATTGGAGGATACATGAAAAATATTTCGAAACTGGAAGACGATTTGAAACCACTGGAAGTTGATAGTGTATGGAAGAAATTAACAAATAGCATTACCTCGATAGGGACTTGGCTTACTAATATAGGCAAAGGTTTTATTGGCCAAATAATACTACCTATACTTGGAATAACAATATTAGTCTTAGCAATAATGACATGGTGCAAATGAAGTAAATTAAAAGGGAAAGAAAGGAAAGTATGAAGAAATCCAGTTAGAAGAAATGAAAGGCGAACTATATAAGAAAATGTAAAAGATAAAAATGAGGAAGGAAATGAAAAGGCCGGAAAGGGAATTGAGATGTGTTAAAATTGGCATCTGGTTAGGTGATGGGTAATTTTGTGATGGCACAAATGCCAATAGAGAGGGGATTGATGGAGCAAGGACTCAAATAAAAGAGACTTGCTCGGAAGCAAACCTCTCATATAACATGTAACACTGTATTAATTATGTATTGTATAAAATAATATGCACCACATTCCACATTTTAGTAAAGATGAAGCTTGCTTAGGTGTTGTACTAACAAGTAACCCGAGTGAAACTTAAAATGGCTGCTAACACTGGAAACTGTACTGTGCATGCGTCAACTGCATCTACGCAGAATGACGTTCTTTCGCTTGGAGGGAAATTTCTGCAGCTGCGCAAATGCACCTAAAATGGCCGCTTGAAAGCTCACATGCTAAGCATCTGTTTTGCTGACACTAAAACAAGCTATTTACTAAGTGCTAATGCTGGGAGAGCCTTTAGAAGTAAATGGGATTAGAGTAGAGATAGGTGGTATACAGTCAAATCATTTTATTTTGAAATTAATATGTTTATTTTTGACCTCTCTACTAGTTTGTATTTGGGCCTCCGAGCAAGACTGAGGCCTGCACCACACGTGACTTTCACGCAGGCGCAGTAATAACAAGCCAGAAGCCATGATGTTGTTTTTGAATCCAGTCCAAGGCCATCCTTGTAACATGTCCTGGGAACCTGCTGGACATCCTGAATGATGAATAGAAATGAATGTCATATGTATACTTTTTGTTTGATAAAGATGTGAATAACGGGTGGGAAATAAAGCTTGGGAATAAGAATTAAGGGGCAGGAACATTAAACAAAGAACCAAAGAAAATTATTAAAACTTAGCATGATCATTCCCCTTTGCCTGTCCAATCAGTTTCATGAAACTGAAACATTAGAGGGTGGTACATGCCATTAAAAAGGTATAATTGAGGTACTTTAGTTAGATAGAAGGGCTCCTGATGCTGAGATGCTGGGAGATCGGGATGCTGTCCAAGAGCTGAGCAAATGCTGAAGAAGAATCAATTTGCAGACTTGTAATTTTAAGCCAAATAGTTAGAAGAAGATCGCGGAAGAATCGAGGAGGAAATAAGACAATTATTAGAAGAAGATCACAGACGAATCGAGGAGGAAGATAGTGTCAGAGAGGGGTGCGACGCAGGCATCGTATCTAAAAGAGGTTATCTATCCTGTCCTGAATCCAGTACTGAAACCTGTCCTGAAGTCTTTGTCACCTGATCTTTCCCAGGGGACCCTTGCAGCTCCTTGGCCAAGGGGCTGGTTTCCTCACCATTCTAGGTAATTATACTTCTGTGTAGTATGTCATTGTACTGCTCTCTCTATCCTCTCTATCCTGAGTACTGTCATTGTGAAACTTCATTTAATATAGATGACTGATTATTGAAATATTTGACTTTTTCTTCTTGGAGAAACAGAGTTCGTACTGTATTTTTGATTTTGGCTCACATGAATTTAACTAGATAAAACATTAAAACTTTTCCCGAGTCTGTGGTTATTTCAATAGTAAGAAATACAATTCTATGTCATTTCACCATCAGCTAGCTCCAACTAATAGGTCCATTGACCAGAGGAAAGAACTTTTTGATCAGTGAAAGATTAGTTAAGAATGACAGGTAACTAATCTAAAAAAAAGCATTTTATAAAATTGACCCCAGTGGTATTTACTAGCCTATGTGAATGTGTGTGTGTTTATGGACCCAGGTGAGTATATGGTGTTTGAGTACCTGAGGCAGGTAACCCGCTGGATCAAGGGGGTTAGCGATTGGGATTGGTTATTAATACATTTTTATAATAACAATTTTAGAGACACCCAAGCAGTGGTGAGTACCTTGGATAGTAAAATATGAAAAATCAGCACAGGAAAGAGGTAGAAAGATATAAACATAGTCTAGATGGGGGATTTTAGTGCGCAACTACTAACCACAATTGATGGAGGAGCATACTCCAGTGGCACCAAGGGGTAAGAGAGGTATTACAAAGAAGTGGATACACCCTCCCGAGTTAACTACAGTAAACATAAAGTATCCAGAACCATTAAGCTGAAAATTAGACTTACGTGGCATACTCCGCTCAAACGCAGGAAAGGAGGCAACTCCTTTTTGATAATTAACCCTCACAAACCCTATTGGTGTCATGCTTCATCATAGGGTTCACCCTGACTCCTAAAGGTCAGGGTGGGCTCGACCGTATTTCAGGAAGCGCTTAGAAGATGTAGGCCAGGTGGTCTAAAGATAAAAATCCTACTGCGTTCCCCAAGTATCACTTTATTCACGGGGACGTAGCGGATATTAAAATAAATATATACAAGGGGTTGTTTGGAAGTAATGGTCCTATGACCCTAAGGCTGTGCCAACATGTTTCAGCCCCTGTTTAGTGGCCTGTTCAGTCCTGGGCTTTCTTCAGGGCAAAACAAAGTTCCCTCCCTGGTATTAAATAAGGAATGTTCCTATATATTTTTATTTGACGGAACAGAAAGCTGTTCCCTCGTGAAAAGTAAATGGAGGGTATGCTTATCTCTTCATCCAGAAATAAGGCAAACATTCCGCCTCTAAGGAAAAAGTGAAAGGAAACAAAACAGACAATTTTTCATTTCATTAAATCGCATTTTTCATAAATATGCACTCCCAATGTGCTCGTGGGCTTTCATTCCTTTCACTCTGTGATCTGTGACCATGTGAATGAGCTATTGTTGGGTATACTTAACCCCAGACTGCCACTCGCAATATGCGTCCAGTGCTAGCATTCAAATTTTACTCGTAAACCATGAGCACCTTCTTCACAGTTGAAAACAGAAGCAAACTCCATTATTCCAACTCCACTATATGATTGTCTTAGTGGAATTATGTTTATCTGCAACGTGAATCACTCCACTCTTCAGTGTACTGCCCATCATCTTTTTTGGCAGTTATATCGGGATATGCCCTTACCCGAGTGTGATGGAAAAAGCGATTCTCATGGAGATCGGGAAAGGTTAGCCTTATAGTCAAAAGCTGTGGGAAAGTGAAATACACCTCAGCATTAACAATAAATGCCCCCGTAACTAAATAGATTTTTTTTACCTTGGTTGTGTAGTTTCTCTCACGCACGACACTTACTACTCCAAAGGTCCTGCCCCTCATGTAACACTATTAGGCTCCCGCGTCTCCCGGGATTAGCATTTGACATGCCCGGTTTGCGGCTTTAAATAGAAAGGCATGTTTGTGTCAGCGTACTCTGAATGCGGCGTCATTTCCTGTATGCCCCCTGCTTGAACTACACTTCCCACTAGGATCATGGGAATTGTGGTTTTTAGTGAGACGGACATGGTATACATGATGACAGTGCCGTTTAACACTTCAGGAACTACTCCATTTCCAACGGGTCATGGGGATTGTAGTAATCCATACAGGACGACAAATTGTCATAGTCTTGGGCTATAAAGACACTTATATGGATGAATATACACATATCATCCCAACCAACATATAAATAAAATAAGGTGATATTTAAGCACACTTATACTTCTTATGTAGCTGGGCTTTGAGAGTGATGGATTAAAACCTTAGTCATCATATCGTTTGTGAAATAGGTATTTGGTTCCTAATGTATCATCATCATCACTGCAATGATGTAACTGGGTGTTCATTGTCTATGGACCACACATTTGGCATGATAAAAGGACAGAAATGTAGATGTTACTATGATGGCTTATGTCCTACCACCTTCGGCTCAGTACATTCCATGGGGTAGAGTCATTCAAATATTGATGGTCAGTTTTTACTTTATAGACCCAACGTTGTTCCTTTTCCAACAGCCTTTTTGAGATGTTGGGTCCATCTTTAACTCTTTCAATAATGATCCATTCCAGGTCGCTATCTGTGTGGATTTTCTCTACAAAGTGAGCTGTCAGTTTTGTTGCTGTGATGGCTCGCCTAATCGTACTTCTATGTTCCATGATCCGCAATTTGACTTTCCTGGTCGTCATTCCAATGTATCTGGATTTACATGGGCAGGTGATCATGTAACTTGTAACTTGCATTGGAAGTATTGCAATTCGTGTTACCTCTCTGTTCCCAATCGTATCTTTGGCCTAGGTTGATACTCGTAGTATGTATGGTAAAAGGACATACCACACAGGATCCACATAGGAAGTGTCCTTTTACCTGTGGTTGGTTCCACAATGTGAGTTGTTTATCCCGTTTGGGATCCCAACTATCCGTATGGACGAAGGTGTTCCTTATACTCTTGTTTCGTTTGAATGAGAACATAGGTTTCTCAAATGTTAATTTATTTGATGTCAGGATAGGCCAGTTCTTGTTAATGATCTTTTTTATGTTGTTGGAAGATGAATTGTGAGTAGTAACGCATATAAGCGTCTTAGTTTCTGCCTTGGTATTTGTTTCCAACCGAGCGTCACGTGGTGTATTCCGCAATCTTTTTCGTGCTTGTTCGATCACGTTTTGGGGGTAGGAGTTCTCTTTCATCTTTTCAGCTTCCTTGTTGTAACTCTCCAAGTCAGAACAGTTTCTCCGTATCCACAGATATTGTCCTACAGTGAAGTTTTCTCTTAGAGATCGAGGATGTCGGCTGTCAAAGTGCAACAAACAGTTGTGTTTGGTAGGTTTTGTGTACAGTAGACTCACCAATTTCTAGCCAGGATGGTATTGCCCAGAAATGAAACCATAGTGCTGTTGGAGGTCATAGGGAATTTCAGAATGGGATCCAAGTCGTTGATCCATATTCCGAATTCGACTGTACTTTCTTGATCTCTGAAAAGTCTTCAATAAGCAGGAGACAAGATAAGAGGTTGAACTCGTAGGTTTAATGGAAAGCCTCATCCATCAGTCACCAGGGAGTAACTGACACTTGAGCTACCAGATGCATTCTAAGTTCTAGGTTCCATAGAACTTACATAAAAGCAAGGAGAAGAAGGAAGACACCACACATCTCCCTTCTAATAACTAGATACACTTTAAATTAAAAACAATATGAACATAGATATGTTACAAAATGGTGCATAGAACATATACAAATACTTTAAATCATAGTTTTTACAAATATCAACAAGATAATACATTTAAACTTAAGAAAAGCTAAACAACATAATCTTTCAGATATTTAGGTACTGTTGTCCTACGATTACTATGCCTCATATAAGTGTTAGTTGAGACGATTGTGCCACCAGGCATGCTATTATCAAACTTATTCAAATCAGGATTGTTCTTGAGAACAGCAACTCGGCTCAAATTCCAAATCTTTCCATTTTCCAATTTGACTGCATTTCTGAAACATTTTATTACATGCATGGGAGCAGTGTATTTAGGCCAAGATAAAACTCCTACAGGAGCTTTTACACATACTAAGTCACCTAACTTTACATCAACTTCTTTTACATTTTTTCTTTTATCAAAATTCAATTTGTTTTTGTGTTGAAGCTTTTCCTCTCTTTGCCTCCAATTACCAATGCTATTGTCTTTTACACCTTTACCCCAAGTCATTCAACTAGGACATAATCTAGTATTGGGAGTTCTACCTCTGAATAACTCAAATGTCGATTTCCAAGTGGAAGTGTGAGGGGTAAAACGATGAGCTAAAATACATTCATGCAACTCTTCTTTCCAATTCAAAGAGTTCACTCTAGAGAGTTGAATATTTTCTTTTATAAATCTGTTGAACCTTTCAACAGCTCCATTGGTTTCAGGATGATAAACTGCACATTTTTTATGCAAAATACCACAGGATAATAGAAAATCATTCATTAGACCAGAAGATAATTGAGGACCATTGTCAGATAAAAGAGTTTTTGGAAACCCTTCTCTCTCAAATACATCTTGAAGAAAGGAAATCACACAGGAGGGTGTTACCTCTGATACACATGAAACCTCAACCCATCTAGAGTAGAGATCAATTAAGACTATTAGATAAGGAGTGCAATGCTCACCATTGAGTGGACCAACAATATCGATGACTATATTCTCCCTGTGACCATCGGGTAGTCTTCGACAAACCATGTGCATAGTTCGAGGAGTAAGTATCTTATCACTTACCCTGCATTGCATGCACTTTCTTACTTCTCGCTCAATTTCCACATCCATTCCTGGCCACCAGAATGAAGCTCTCAGTCTTTCTTTAGTTTTTACTATACCTAAGTGACCCTGATGAGCTTCTTCCATTAATCTTTTTTTTAGAGAGGAAGGAGGAACCAACTTAGTGCCCCTTAACAATATCTCATTATCAACAGATAGTTTGTCTGTAATCGTACACCAAACTTTAGGCAAAGAATTATCCAATGAGACACCAGATTTAATCATATCTATAACTTTTATAAGCTCACTATCCTTTTGAATCTCCTCTTTCCATTCATCCTGAAGTTATTTCACAAATGTTCACCTCTTCTTCCATGACATCATCCACAAACTCATCCTCTTCAATGTCACATACAAGGCAAGACAGACAATCCACCGTTAAGATGTTCCACTACAAAGCTGAAGTCTTGAAGACTAATAACCCATCTTCTTATCCGAGAGGAAATGAAATCCAAACCTTTTTTTGAAAATATTTCTTTCAACGACTTATGATCAGAACAGACTTTAAAATGTGCTCCCCAAATAAAGTTCCGAAACTTATTCAGAGCCCAGAAAATAGCCAAAGCCTCCTTTTCAATTATCGAGTAATTAACGTCTGCCCCAAGAAGACTTCCAGAAGCACAGGCAATCAAATGTTCTTTTCAACCCCTGTTTTGTTTTAAAATTGCACCCAAACATTTAGAGCTTGCATCGGTTACTATAGTGGTTTCTTCACCAGGAGTAAAGGCTTGCAAACTCGGGGCATTTTTTAAATTCTCTTTTAGATCTACAAACTCATTCTCACATTCATTTGTCCAAATAAATTCTTTGTTCTTGCTAAGTAACTGCCTCCTATTATTAGATTTGCTTGCTAAGTAAGTTACAAATTTTCCGTAATATTCAATGATTCCTAAGAAGGAAACAACTTCTTCTTTATTTTTCAGGGATGCCAAGTTAATAGTGGTATCAACTATTTTTTTTTTAGGAACAACAACTGAAGCAGTGATATGATGACCCAAGTAATTTACTTCCTGAACAGAAAACATACACTTTTCAAATTTCAATGTGAGATCATCTCTTTCTAGTTTTTCCAAAACTAATCTCACACTCTTATCGTGTTCCTGTTGATTTAAACCACATATAAATAGGTCATCCTGGTAACATTTAACTCCTTTATGCCTTTTAAAATTGAAGACATAACTCTTTGAAAAACTGACACAGCAGACACTAGACCAAACGGCATTCTATTGTATTTGAAGGCACCCATGGGGGTGATGAACGCCGTCAGTTCCTGTGAGTCCTGCGTCAGTTCTATCTGATGATATTCCTGTGTAAGGTCAAGTGTTGTAAAGAATTTCGCACCATTTAGAGTAGACATTATTTCATAAATATTTGGTATAGGAAATTTGTCAACCACTACCTCCTTGTTGAGGGACCTTAAGCCTATGCAAAGTCTTATGTCCCCATTGGGTTTACTTGTGACAACGACTGGTGCTAACCACTCAGATGCTTCTACAGGAGTAATGATGTCTTGCTGCTGTAGTTTGTCCAATTCTAGTTCTACTTTTCTTGAAGTGCAATGGGAATTCTCCTCATTTTGGCTATTGATGTTAATGCTCCATTCTTTAATTTGATGTAGTGTTTGTATCCGTTTAAGCAACCTAATTCTTCTTTAAATAAACGTGGAAATTCATTTACAAAAACATTTCCTTCACTTTCAATTTTTTGAATCTGAACTTGGGGATTAGCATTAGGGTTCAAGATAACTCCCAACAAACGTTGATGTGACCACTCAAGTAAACTATCGCCTGCTTTGGATACATACATTTTGCCTACTATCATTTTTTTCTCCATTTCTAAACATGCATTGAAATCCCCCAACATACTAATGGGTTGCCCACCATAACCTCCTGGATTAACATCCATCTTGAGTAGCTTATTTTTTCCTTGAAACCACTTGCAGAAAGTATGTTTCGAAATAATTGAAATATATGAGCAAGAGTCAAATTTCATTTCAAGATCAATACCATCAACTCTTACCTTACCAATGGGATGATCATTACATTTGTTCTCAACAACTTGACAAATTATTTCTTTTATATCTTTGTTTTGATATTTTCTTTATCTGGATTTACAATACTTTATAAAATTACCCTTTTTCCCACAGCCATGACATACAAAACTCAAAGCAGGACAAGATTTAGAATTTGCTTTGTGACCAGATCTCCCGCAACGAAAACATTCAACAACAATTTTAGAAAGATCTTCCTTGGTAATTTCTTTAGCTGAAGTTTTCTCATTCTTAGCCATATTTACTGTTTCTTGAACCACTTCCACAGAAGGTTGAGTTTTACTCTTTTCACATGCTAATTCATTAACACATTTTAACACGTGTTCAACTTTTTTAGCTATACCAATTACTTGCTCCAAGGGAGGTTCGTCTTTAAGCCATAGTTCTTCATGAATTTTGTCTTCTCTACATTTCAAAACAAACTGATCCCGAATTCTCTCTTTGTTAGTTGTCCCAAACATGCACTTAGACGCGAACTTTCTCAACCCAGTTAAATATTCTTCCACTGAACTTTTCCTTGTTCCCTCAAACCAAAATGTTATCTTTCCATTATTGTGCTGATACGGGGCAAGTAATGCTTATCTAACTGTAAAATGCATATTTCATATTCATTTAACCCTCTCTGTTCTTCCATAGAATTATCAGGCAAATTTTGTAATCCTTCACCCCCTAGACAGTGTAGAAGTAAAGAATATTTTCTTACAGCACTTAAATTAGTTCCGCGAACTCTTGTATAATGTGCAAAAATCTTTTTCCATTTGCTCCATATAATGGGAGGCTCTCCTGTATTGCTTAAAAAAAACGATGGAGCAGTTACATTTTGCATGACTCAGTTACAATTGTTAAATATATGAGCAATAATGAATTTAAAATATAATATATATATATTTCTTCTCCTTCTTCCTTTATATATATATATATATATATAATATTTTTTTTATATATATACTTTAGAGACACTACAGGCTGAATATACTTGACTAAAATTGTTTTTAAAGAAAGAAAATAAATGAAACTTAAATGTGACTACAATTGTTTTGTAAAGCTTTGAGGATGAATAAAGTTTTGTTGAAGAAAAAAAACTATTTCTTAGTGTGCGTGTCACTAAAATACACGATGAAGGGGTCTAAGGACACACACATTTTTTTTTTGTTCCTTCCTCAAAACAGAGTCATTTCCTGGTGAGTGTGTCACCGTGAGGACATCACGTGATTGACTTCGATATCTGATTGGGTGCTTGGCACATTGAATCTGGAACATAGACACGATGAAAATTAGGAAACAGACAAACTTCAGATGAAGACGATCACATAGGTAAGATATTATTTCAAAATTTGTTCTAAGTGTACATCGCAGGTTATACCACTTCATTCAGTGTACACAAAGGCTCTCCTGATTGAGCACGCAGCAAACCTCTACACTCGGGTCGCGCGTTTCTCAAGATGCACACGACGACTTTCTTCAAAGAGCTCAGAGAGAATCTCTTCAATCAGCTCACGCGCTGAAACTTCACGCGCCGTGTATATCTGTTGAACGGAGGTTGACTGGCTGATAATTTTCCACTTAAACTACTTCAGCCAAAGTCTTGTTCAATAAACTCCCTTTTTAAATAAACATTATATCACATCCCGTGATGCTGTTGTGTGAACACACTGAACCACAACAATTGACTATAATTGCGATATACTGTGTGATTCACGCAACATGATCCTACTATTCTGCCAGAGCGCCGAGTCTTAAAATTGGTAATTAAACAATGATTAAGCAGTACCTTGTGGGTCCGATCCACCCGCAATGCTCAATTTGTAATCACCAGTCTCGTGTGCTCTTCACAGGGCAGATTTCTTTCCAATTCGAATTCCAGAGATGAAATAAATTGATGTTGAGGCGTAATTTCAGTCTTATCCCTCTGTTTTCCTATCCCATCCTCCGTCGCCAGTGAAAAGTCTTCAATAAACAGTAGACAAGATAAGAGGTTGAACTCGTAGGTTTAATGGAAACGCCTCATCCATCAGTCACCAGGGAGTAACTGACACTTGAGCTACCAGATGCATTCTAAGTTCTATGTTCCATAGAACTTACATAACAGTGAGGAGAGGAAGGAAGACACCACAATCTCCATGCCAAATGATGATGATATTGTCAATGTATCTCAGCCATATCCGAATTCTCACTGTGAAAGGGTTGTTGGACCAGATGTGTTCATCCTCCAGGTGGCTCATGTATAAACATACAATACTAGGGGCAAAAGTACTGCCCATGGAGGGACTGTGTACTTGCAGGTATAGCTGGTCCTCAAACTTGAGGAAGTTCTCCATAAGGGCAACGCGCATAAGGTCCATAATGAACATAATCGGGGCTTCCCATGGCCAATCTTCTCTTTGCAGTGTTGTTTCTATAACCCATAAGCTTTCCTCTTGTGGGATGCTTGTATACAGTGCTTCGACATCTAGGGAAATCATTGTTTTATTGAGGGGGATCATAGTCCACTTCAGCTAAGATGTTTAGCAGGTGTTTTGTGTCCCTAACGTATGACCTAATCTTGGTAACGAGGGGGCGGAGGAACCAATCAGAGTACTTCGATAGAGGTTCCAAGACGGACCCAATCCCAGAAACGATGGGCCTTTCAGGAGGGGGAACTCTTCCCTTATGTATTTTTGGAATGGTATAGAACAACGGTATTCTAGGTTCTTCAGTATTAAGGAAATCCCTTTCATTCTTGGTAATCCAATTCCTGTCCAGTGCATTTGTGGTGATGGCGGAGATGTCTTCTGTAATCGGGTGGTGGGATCTCTCTGTATTTTTTTTTATTTCTCTCATCTGAGAGGAGGGACATGCATGCTGCTCTGTATGCATCCATCTCTTGTACTACAATCGCTCCACATTTATTGGCTGGTTTGGTGATCAAGTTTTTCCATTTGTCTAAGGAATCAAGTGCCTCCCTTTCCTTTTTGCTCAGGTTGTTGAAGGAGTTCTGTTTGGGTTAGAGTAATTCAATCTCTTTGGTAACTGCCTCCTCAAAAGTCATGACTTCAGGGATGGTGGTGGGCAAAATGTCAATTTCTGTCGCATGGATGTATATACAGTGTCTTTGTCTTGTTGCAGTTATCCCTCAAAAAAAGTTTTCCCCGGATTTTCTGGAAGAATTCGCTCAGTTCGCAGCGGGTCTTGAACTTGTTAATAGGGTCAGTAGGGACACATCCCAGGCCTTTGTTGAGTACTTCTTCTTCTTCCTTGGTCAGTATCACATCAGTGAGGTTCACTACAATGTGTACCTTGAGCTTGGACCTGCCTGCTGGTCCTTCGTTTGACTTCTTGTGTTTGTGTGTCGTCTTCCAATTGGACTCTTCTGTTGCCACATCTGCCCCGTCTGCCTCTTCTCCCGCCCCTGCCTAAAAAATATTTTTGATTCTGGTTAGTCTGGAAGTATGGCATTCCAAGGTATTGAGGTGGACCCTGAAATTATGGATTGTTAAACGGGCCGGGCCATGGGGACATCTGTGGCGGATATACCTGGTTTTGGCCACCTCTTCTTTGTCTTCGTGGTTTGTCTCTCCAACTCTTGGCGGAGTTGTCGCTAGACTATTCATCCTGATCAGAGTATGAGGATCCCGAGTCGCTCCTATGTGAGGATCCAGTGTCGCTATCAGGTTGTTTGGTATAGTCGTCTCGGATGTATGGATAGACCTTCTTGTGGGCAAATTTCTTCAGATCCTTTTGTAGTTTATTAATTTTACTTTGCATTAGAAAATCCTTATGTTCACTGATCTCTTTGTTTATATACGGTGTCCGACTCACTGAAAACCACAATTCCCATGATCCTAGTGGGAAGTGTAGTTCGAGCAGGGTGCATACAGGAAATGACGCTGCAAGCGGGCGTCTGGGTCGGAGCCGCACCCCTTCGAAGTACGCTGACACAAACATGCCTTTCTATTTAAAGCCGCGAACCGAGCATGTCAAATGCTAATGCTGGGAGACGCGGAAGCCTAATAGGTTACATGAGGGGCAGGACCTTTCGAGTAGTAAGTGTCGTCAGTAAGAGAAACCACAGAACCAAGGTAAAAAATGTATATTTAGTTACGGGGGCATTTATTGTTAACGCTGAGGTGTATTTCGCTTTCTCACAGCATTTGACCATAATGCTACCCTTTCCCGATCTCCATGAGAATCGCTTTTTCCACCACAATCGGGTAAGGGCATATCCCGATATAACTCTGGTAAAAAAGATTATGGGCAGTACACCGAAGAGTGGAATGATTCACGTTGCAGGTATACATAGTTCCACTAAGACAATCATATAGTGGAGTTGGAATATTAAAGTTTCTTCTGTTTTTAACTGTGAATAAGGTGCTCACAGTTTATGAGTAAAATTTGAATGCTAGCACTGGACGCATATTGCGAGTGGCAGTCTGGGGTTAAGTATACCCAACAATAGCTCATTCACGTGGTCACAGATCACAAAGTGAAAGGAATGAAAGCCCACGAGCACATTGGGAGTGCATATTTATGACAAATGCGATGTAATGAAATGAAAAAATTGTCTGTTTTGTTACCATTCACTTTTTCCCTACAGGTGGAATTTTTGCGTTATTTCTGGATGGAGAGATAAGTGTACCCTCCATATACTTTTCACGAGTGAACAGCTTTCTGTTCCGTCAAATAAAAATATATAGGAACATTCCTTATTTAATACCAGGGCAGGAACTTTGTTTTGCCCTGAAGAAAGCCCAGGACTGAACAGGCCACTAAACAAGGGCTGAAACATGTTGGCACATCCTTATGGTCATAGAACCATTACTTCTAATGACCCCTTGTATATATTTATTTTAATATCCGCTACGTCCCCGCAAATAAAGGGATACCTGGGGAACACAGTAAGGTTTTTATCTTTAGACCCCCTGGCCTACATCTTCTAAGCGCTCCCTGAAATACAGTCGAGCCCACCCTGTTGCCTCCTTTCCCGCGTTCGAGCGGAGTACGCCACGTAAGGTTAATTTTGAGCTTGATGGTTCTGGCTACTTTATGTTTACTGATTTTAATGCGCAGCCATGTAAGTTCAAACTGAATAAAATGTGTGGTCTTGAAGACACACAGGGTGAAACATTACTGCACTTTACACATCATGAGTATGGAAACTGCCCAAATAGAATGCTCCATATAAGGACTTTTGAAATTGTGAATGGGATGGACACAACAAATGGTGAATTTCATAAGACTTTCAGTAGAAAGGATTATGATTCTACCATTTACTACATAATAGTGTCAGGCTCTGTACGGGGAAGGATTGTCCAAACATAAATCCGATTTACAGCCCAAAAATCAGAGGAACCTTTTCTGGCCCGGAAAAATTGCTACCAGTTGAAATGGGCACAAATAGATAAGATGAAATTAGTCCCACACCTCTTCGCCGAGAACATGCTGCTTATCTTAAAATGCCTAGAACACGAGGGTGATACCTCCCTATTGTCCTCTTCCTTTAAGACCTTACTCAAAAAAGTTAAACTGGCCCTGGCATGCTCGAAACCCTCATTAAAATTACAGCAGAAAGGGTGATTTAATCAGGCTTGCTCCAAAGCTTTAAGGACTATACACAGAGCTTTAAAAGAACAACCGAGAGACAGGGCCCAGATTAAGCTGCTCCGCTACAAATAGCATGTACGGGGTGCATTTTAACGATAAATAACTGCCTATGCTTCTCGTATGGCCTCAGTGGGCCTAAGGGTAAATGAAGACAAGTCCTTCGTCCTTATAGTAGGGACCCCTGTGGTAAAGAGATCGCAACACTTTGAGCTAAACCCAAGAAGATTAGACGTGGTTGGCACCTTCTCGTATTTAGGGGTCCGCTTTGACAAAAAACAGTCTTGGACAAAAATGGTGAAAAATAGAGCCCTGGGGATGAAGAGGAGCATGGAAGCTATAAATGCTTTCACTAGTATATTGGGTACAAAACCACCTGCCATCATAAAAACGATATATCAAGCAAAGATACTCTCAGAAGCAACATATGGGGCAGGTGTATGGGGCATGGTCTCTGTAACGCAACTCTAAAATCTAGAGGATCGATTCTATAAGAAAGTATTATCTCTTCCTAGCTCGTGCTCGAATTACATCTAGAGTTAGGATTACCCTACATAACAGTTATTATAAAGGTTTCCCCTCTCCTTATGTGGCATTCCATATGGTGCAGAGATACTGTAAATTTAACTCAGCTTATAATAAAAAATTGTATTGCTCTGGATAAAGCACGGAAAATCCCCTGGCTTCAGTACGTGAGTTTAAACTTAGCTGCTTAGGGCCTAGAGGAATTGTTTACCACCCCCAACTCGTACAGAACAATCTCGAAGCAAAAGGTGAAGGCAATTTTCTTCTCAAAGACGGCATATGTGCACCAGGAAGGAAATCAACAAAATAAATCAGTGATTTTATACCTCCAATTACCCCCGAAAATAGAGGGGGAGTATTCCTATTTATATAGCATTGGAAATAGGCAGCACAGATATATCTTGCTGATATTCCGCCTAAACTTAATCCCATTGATGTTAGGGTTCCCAGCAAAAAGGTATAGAAGTTCTAACTTCTCGGCATGCCCTTGTGTACAAGCGGTGGCAGCAGTCAGACCTGCATATTTTTTTCTTCTGCAGGCTTTACGAGAAGGAACGAGCTAGATTTATACTTCCAATTATAAAGAAGCTTAAGATTAGGCAATGTCGGCTTCCTTTATTGTATATAAAAAAACTCCATGATCCATTTATCGGTTTCGCGACAGCCTCTTTTTTACTAGCTTGCTCAAGAAGAAGGAAAAATGTGGCCCTTATTGCACATGAAACATGTTAAGTCAGTTAATCGGCAATCCTAAAACTGTGTATGAATGATCAATTGTCCTGTTCCTATCACCACATGTAATTATTCATATCTTTTTACACTTTTACAGATTATTTATCATGTTTTCTTTTTAATGGCTCTTAGATGAGTTTGTGATTTTTAACTTGTAAGATGTAATCTGAACTCGATCTGTGTATTTTACCATGGTTTTATATGTATTTATATTCTTTTTGTGCTTTTATGATCTATAGACTTCAAAACAAATCGAAAAAGTGGTTTCTAAGTCTAAGATTGTGACAGTTATTAGGGATGTGCTCCATCATGATCAAATTATACAGTCCCTCATAGTCCAGTACCTTGCTTCCGTGAGGACAGCCCTCCAGAGCCTTAATAGCACCATCTACAAAATCAACCCAGTCTTGAGTGTTTGCTTTCTGGGTATCTCTGAACTTAATCCTGTATTGTTCAGTGGTTAAGCCAAACCCATCTATATGAGCAGTGCAGTTATCAGCATCCTCTTCTCTAACAGTGAGAAGCTTATCTCTTCCTTTGTTAGCAAAGGAGAGCCACAGGATAGCTGTTCACTGCCCTTGAGGGACCTTCTGAACTTTACAGGCCCGCTCTAAAGCAGTGATCCATTTATGGATGTCATCCCCTCCTGGTAAGGAGGGACTATCCTGCTCAGATTCCTACTGTTAAAGGAGGGTTCCCTGATCCTAGGGCCACTGGGGCTGCCACCATGGAACTCTAGTCCCAAATGTTTACTAGCCTTCTGTTCCTCTAAGCTTCCTTGTCAAGGGCCAACTGATCTTTTCTGAGCCTGAGTCTCAGTTTCTCCTTGCGGATCGTTTGGCATTACCTATCTATGGAGTCATCCCTCTTGTCCGAGATGGATGTTCCTACAGAAGTTTGAGAGGCAATGGACTCTGCAGAGGAGGGACTAATCCTCTTTCGCCAACCCTGAACCCTCCCAGGTGGGATGAAGGGTGACCTACTTCTAGTGACACCCTCTGCTCCATCTGCGCTATCCTCTGGGGGATCTGGGTTCTCCAGGGGGGAGTCATTAGACTCCTCATGGTCAAGGTCAGAATCTAGGTGAAAGAGGGAGTTCCCTCCTGGCCCTTCGTCTGTCCCCTGTCCATTCACTCAGTCCTGCTTCTCTGACCCGCCAGCTTTCTGGAGGTCATCTTCCAGTAACACCTCCAAAAGGCGTTGAGTGCTAGGGAATTTCCCTGTCTTTAGTTTCCTTGTGGAACACAGGGCTCTCAGTTCCGGAAACGTGAATCCACTGTATCTAGAAGGTAGAGAGCCACTGGCTTCTTCTCCTAAAGACATACTAGGTGTAGTGTGGTGTTGCACCTACCTAACCTAGTAGGAACTAAACTTCCTAAGATTGGAAAAACGGTGTGCTAGGCCCTTTACAGCCTATCTGTAAGTTCAGTAGAACTTACTTGTCTATGAAATATTATATGTGCCTAAATGTCAGTGATGGTTTTTCAATTAGACCACACTTAGATTAGCTGGTAAACCGGTGCAAGCTTGAATCCCAACCGCTACACCAATGTGAGAGGCTGGATTAGTATGTGATGCTCACATTTGTAAGTGTAGCACCCTGCACTAATCCAGACGACCCTTATGGTGATTTTAGTGGTTTAGACAACCTTAAAAAGGCGCTCTAAGTGGTAGCTGTGGAGAGCAGCCTTCAGGCTTAGTCTAGGAGGAGTGTAAAGCAGCTCCGTTAACCAGTTTCTAATCTTTACTGTAGGCTAAATGAAAAAGAACCTTACAGTGTACTTATAAAAATAGATATTTATTACAGTCACTCAGTAATATTATACCATATCTCCTGCCCGGAGATATACTGTCAATGCACACAATACTTCAAGATAGAGCAGTAAGAATGACCAATACACAGTGGTACCCCCGGAAGGGACCACACCATATATCAAAATAGTGGAATGCGAACCATGATAGTGGATGAGATTGGCCCAAGAGGGTGTAGAGAGTCAGGGACCCAAGGTACCACCCCAGGTGAGAGTCTAGAAACACTAAGGTAGTCGTATGCCAAGAGGATACACAACCCCGTACTCAATACTACTCTGGGTACTTTGCGGTTTGCAGTCTTGAAGAGAAAAAAAAGACCCTTCCCAGTGGATCCCGAAGATACCCAGGGGAAGACAGAAGGTTGAGGAGCCACTCCACCCGTGGATACCCTTGGAATCAGGATACATACAACCACTGTCCAGCACAATTGAGGAATTCAGGACGAGACCGCTGTTGCAGATGGATGAAAGAGTCTGTTGGAACCCGGGCATGGATTCATGTAGAAAAGTACCTGAAAGCAGAGGGTACAGAGTCTATACCACTCTGGGTTGTCCAGGAGGCATGGAAGATGAAGGCCCCTGCAGTTCAATAAAACAGGTCAGACAATAAAGAGGCTTCAAATACGGGTACACCGAATCGGTAGCTCTACCCAAGTCACCAGGATGCTGAAGACAACAGAATCCATCTGTCCAACCAACCGCGTCGGCAAGGGTCGTATATAGTGGGGACAGATTTGTTAGACAGAACTTTTTGATGCATCCGACTACGTTGACACCACATTCGACTCTGTTGACACTGCATCGGTGCATGGTAATCATGTGATGAAGCGATGCAGCAATGCGGTGCACAGGGGTTCGGTTGCAGGGCGTTCATCGAGGGATGCTGGCTTCAACTCTGAGCCTTTTGGAGTCTGTTGGAGCCCAAGTTCGGCAGACAGGTCAATTGCATTGGGGTGCCTGTGGATGCAGGGGAGTGACTCCTTCACTCCAAGTGTGATTCCTTTGGATGTCTTTAGCTGTCCACAGGCCCAGAACAGAACCTGCATGGTGCAAGGACACTGATGGTGAAGCGGATGTTATGACGATGTTATCAGTGCGGCACGGTCAGCACGACTCTGCCAGGATGTCCAGACAGTCTAAGATGAAGTGGAGTTGAACCTGAATCGAATCCCACGACTAATCTAGGGCCCCACCCACAGGTAAGCCCTTAAGTACCCTTAGGAGAGGGTTGGGATGATTCAGTGGTCCCTCCCAGAGGAGGGGCTGGACAGTGGGGAGGGGTAAACATCCTTTTCGATGAACGTGTTACAAAGCATGCCATTACCCCGCATTTTCTACTCCGCAAAATCTTGTACAGCGCAGGGCTTTACACCGCAAACTATTAGAATGCATGCCCCAAAGCAGCGCCCTGGTGGAGTTAGAATAGTAAATGGCATTGTAAAGCCCTGCATTGTAAAAGATTTTGCAGAGTAAAAAATGCAGGGTAATGGCACGCGTTGTAAACGCATGCGGAGTAAAGTGTCCTATTCACTGGGAGGATACTCCCATGTCCTTTGTCCAGCTTTGCGCTAGAATGGGGGCCAACAGCTCCCTAAGCTGGTTTGAACTGGAGTATGCAAGGAAGGCACCAAATATGCCCTTCTAGCAGACTATGTGGCGCTAGCAAGCACCCCCACCCCGGCCTAATACACTAAATCCTGTCTGGGAGGTGGTCATGCCTCCCTCTGACAGGAAACCCATTGTCCTACCTTCCCCTGCTTGGGGCCTGGCCCAGCAGCAGGAGGGCATAATTGTGCCTGGGGTTGGCAGCAGCCCTAGGTTGCTGTCAGGTTCTGTAAGATCGGTCCCGGGAGCATGGAGGGCTTCTCGGAGGGGCCCTACCGTGGATGGAATCATACCTCCAACACTGGATACGGTGTTGGGGTATGATCCAACATGTTTGATACCAAACATGCCCAGGTTCGTTCCAGCTAGTTTATAGATGGTCATCGCGTAAAGACGCATGGCCTCTCTATCGTAATGGCTGATTCACTTACTAAGTCTGGAGAATGGACTTCGGGATTTGTAGGGGTGGTCTGCTCATGCAGGACCACCCTCGCACTCGGAATCACTCACCCTGCCTTTGGAACTGAAAGGCCTGCTAGAGGGGTGATTTATAGGTTTCAAGTGCAGTGATGTAAGATATAAGGGCCACCTCTCATACAGACTGCAATGGCAGGCTGGTAGTTGGAGTTTGGAGGGTCACTTATGGGTAGCAAAATATATGCTGCAGCCCCTAGGGGATCCATGGGGTACCCATGCCCTAGCTACCTTACTACCATATACCATATACTAGGGCCTTACAAGGGTGGCCCAGCCAAATAGGAATGTACCAAGGTACTCACCATAACCAAATTAGGGAGGAAGCACAGTGACTGAGGTCCTGATTAGCAGGATCCCAGTCAGACTATTCAGAAAAACAGTAGAACACCAACAAAAAGTGGGGGTAACCATGAAATCAGATCCTACTTTCCTACACCATCTAATACAATTTTGATACAATAGTACAGGTGCTTACTACTAGCAGGTAGATGTACTTAGAAAATGTATAGAAACAATTTTTAATTTGAATGCACATGACAGGAAATTATGCTTTTATTGGTGCAAAGAAAATGTGCTACTACTTTGAAATATTGTCACCTGAAAACATAGTTTAAACACACAGGGAGCACTAATAAAAGGCTAAGAAGTGGGGGGAAAAAGCATTGGCAAAGTAAAGCCATTGGCCCTTTCACTGAAGTTCAGTTCTTTTTAAGCGGATGTACACTTGTGGTAAGGGAAAATGCTGTCACTCACAGTGTGAGAGAACAATTGCTGAAGTGGGCTCACCCATTGCTCCATGCTGTACTCTGGGGTGAGTGGAAGCAAATTGTGAGAGACAGTTAATCAGACCAATGAATGAAAAGGGCTGAACCAAAGTTCCTGTATATATGTCTATTGTATATATCTTTTTATTATGGCAGGATGTAGCCGAGAGAACTAATGCTGTCCACAGGCCTGACCTAAAAAGATGCATTGACTGAAATTTTGTGATGGCTTTTTCATCTGATCATACATGAAAGCAATTTGAGGATATGCCTAAGCTGGGCTACATTTGAGCCATAGGAGCCAAAGTCATGTGGGTGCCCTGGGTGAGACTGGGGAACCCCAGATAAAAAAGAAGATTGCGGAGCAAAGAGGCTCACCAGCCATGCAAATGGTATTCATAGAATTGGGAGAGGCACACCCCTTGATGCCCAGTGTGGGCTGTATTTTCATTTTTTCCTTCCTTGTGGTGCCACAAGAAGGGCCATGGCTGCCACAAACCTATTTTGCGTGTACTGGGGGTGGGGCGGGAGGTGGTGTTGTGATTTGGTGCTTTGAGCTCATGAGATGTGAGTGCAGGAGGCATCTAAATACATTGCTGTGTACTTTGTTTACTGCCGATTGTTTCAGGACACTCGTATCTAATAAGCAAATGTTCTAGAGGAAATTTGTTAGAGGTTGGTATTCAAACTTCAAGGAGAGGGCTCCCCTATCATAAGAGACTCAGCTGAGGCTGTTTATTTTGTTATTTGCTGATTCTTTCAAGGATCACTGCTTGACTTTCATTTGTATATTTCTACTGCACGGGTGGGAACAACCCTGCCTGGTTTATCCTTCCTCGGTTTAGTGTTTCATGACTTGGAACCTGGAGAACTAACATTCTTTCGCCTAATGAGCAATTGCGATATTGAATTCTTACAAAGTATTCTTCTTCCTTATTTCCGGTATGTTTTCTAAAGGATAGAGAGGACCTGGCTTGTGGTGAGCTAACTTGTTCTATGTTTTCTATTCGCCATTAACAGGGGAGGAGCATTACAAGAGGTTCTACCTCTTCCCCTGTGACGCTGGGCAGTAGTTACAATTGGTAGGTACCTTGAGATTCAAACTGACTTCATAAACATTGCTTAGCAAGAACACTTATATGGGTTTGCTATGATGTGTATTGTAAAAAGCTCTGGTCTCTAAGCCTATGTATTTTGCTTTGCAGGTATTAGATGTGGCCTATAAGTCTTTGTATATATGTGGCATAATATCGTGGTGGCTAATGTGTGGATTTCTCATTTAGGTCTCCTTCCCTGCTGCCCCCATCCTTTCCTTCCCTCACTTGATCCGATCAAGATTCTGTTATAACACTAACAGAATTGAGACGATCAAGATGTGGACCATAATTAATATAAAATCGACTCCGGGGTAATCTGCAGATGACAGTATCTGAGGATTCTGCAAGTACCTGCGGGGGATCATGGGGTACCGGTGGATCCAAAGCCCATTGCAAAAGAAAATCATCACACACTCGCACACCATAGCCTGCCAAGCATGGACAAAGGCTGTGCAGAGCATGGGGTTGGATGCATGTGGATATTGTGTTAAGCGCACAGTAATTATACATTACTTCACACTAAAAAACCATAGAAATTCACTGGAAAAAATGGTTGCAGGGATGTTATAGTTAGGTTGACATTTTACCCACACAAATCCATTGAAATTCAGCAGTTATAGTCATAGTTATACTTATCTGAAGAAACTATAACTCATGCCGTTAAGTAACTTTAGGCCATAAGTTATAGTTTATTTAAATAAGTATAACTATAAGTGTAGCTATAACTGATGAATTTCTATGGTTTTGTGTGGGTAAAACGTTAACCTAACTATAACGTCCTGGTAACCTTTGCTTTTTTTCAGCGAATATATATATATCCCCTTCTCTTCTTTGACACATTTGCCCATCCTCCCATTTCCATTTCCTCTTCACTTCTGTTATTTTCTTCCCCTCTCTTTTGTCTTCTCTCTCTCTCTCTTGCTCCTTAGTTATAATGTTTTCTTGTTCACTTTCTACTTTTGTCTCTTCCCCTTTTTTCCTCCTAACCATAAAGATACATTTTTTTGGAATTTACGAATTAATTGTACTTTACAGCAATTGATATGTTATCATTTTCAGAAACTAAACAGGCAAGCATATAGGATACTTAGAAAAAGAATGTAAGAATGTACCAAGTCTGTATATGTTTTTAAATACTGCATGTGTGATAATGGTGAAGATGCTCTTAAAAGGACATGCTGTACACGCGAGTCTCTATGACCCAGTTGAAGGCTACGGCCGAAACGCATCGGTCAGTTCTTGTCCTGTCTTTCTGAATTAAATGAATAAATAAAAAGAGATCACACAACTCACTGAAGCTTTTCTGCTGTGGTTAATGGGCTTCAGTATCAGAGTGTACAGAGAGACAGGGTCCGAGAGTGCATTTGTGGAATATAGATTGGCAAAGCAAATAGGTTGTGTTTTGTATAATAACATTTCATTATAGAGGGATGTTACATGTGATCTGGGTTGGGGCATTGTGATTATAGGGTTCAACACCCACTCGGGTGAAATGTGATATAAAAATACTGAGATATTGGTAATCTGGGAGTTTTGGTGGAGGGGTGTAAATTCTCCCCATTACACAATTCCCCCAGGACTTCACTGCTGGTTCACCAGTGATTAGGTTCTAGTGAAATACCAAATCTTGTCATCTTGATGGGGGCGGTAACTCCTTTTACTAGCCCCATCAGGATTACAAGTGGCACTCGTAATAAGGCTCTTAGACGAAGAATCAATCGGCAGTACTTTTAGCTGTTATTACTATGCCTTATGATGAACACAGCCTTAGGAACATGCTTTGTATTCATTATATCTGTATGAATACCAGTCTTTAATAACATTAAAAAATGAAAAAACATTGCACAGTCTTCTTAAGTGTTTCTAATTCTGTCCAGCTGTCCCAGTTTATGCAAAAATGTCCTCATTGCCTCGCAGAGATAATTTTAATATTTTGTACTGTGCTTCCTGGTTTCAGTTCTTCCTGTAAATTAGTTAGACAAGGGTGGGGCCATGAAATATATATGGTTCTAAGCAACATGTCTCTAAAAATATTATGCTGGGATGATAACCCCGGCAAACGATTAACATGCAAGAGACGAGGAAAAAAACTGGAAATTGAATTTAGCTTGAAGGCTTGCTTAGCAGACTCAAAATGAAAATGTACAGCAAATCATTAATCATGGGGAAAACCGCTAACAGTTGTTCTCTACTGTGTTTTACCTCACAATCCATGTTATTGTTGGGTACCAAATGCTGCTTCTCAGAAACGGCTATTCGAAGCCTGATATTGAGTTTGACCAATAGAAATACTTCTTGTGCCATCTTCAGAAATGGAACCTCCACCAACTATTTGTGCAAATTCCTCTGTTTTAGGAATTTGCCCTTCTGTGCTGTAACAACGAAATTGTTCCAGTGGAATTCCACCAGTGGTGGAAAATCTACTAGTAGGATTTTAGCATACACGGAACAAGTAGCTCCTATAAAGTAGTCCACTGTGTCCATTCTCATACCACATCTGAGAGGATGGTTCTCTATGCATGTGAGCAAATATCTGACCCCATTGTCTATCCTGACTCGTGTACAAAAGCTGACACATTGCTGACTCAACCTGACCTAGTGGATTTCTGAAATTCAACAAGTCGGCAAAATGGTGGTTGTTTAATTGAATAGAAATTGGTAGCCCATCTTTCGACTTCTGAAAATTCATGAATTTATTGTTTGCTAAATGCAATATCTACCGCCTATCGTTCATAGCACCAGTAATCAGGCCTCCCCTCTGCTTTGTAATTCATTTGTGTAGAATTTGAAAGATTTAACACATTTATGAATTTTACAATGGCAGGAAAAAATTCCAAGTTTTTATCAGCCAAACACATCTCAAGAAATTTTCGAATGCGATTGATAGAACTCACAAGTTTGCTATTCACAAATCAAACCTGCAAGGTATGCATATAATTTTCATTTTTCACTCACCTTTGTCGCCCACCATAAGGCTTTTATTTAATTACTTTTATTAGCCAATTTGCATGTTTTAGTGATTCTGTTTCTAGTTGCAGTTTGTCAGTTTAATTAATTTGATATACTCAAGTTACAAACTAAACACTGTACTATTGAACCGAGAGTGATGATTTGCTAATGTCTTATTGTTAAATTATAGTAAACAAGCATTTGCAATGCAATCGGTCTCGCCATTGGGATCTTATATGTATTTAGCTATGCAGCACATTAGCCTGGGTGCTGAAACATCTACTGTTCTTTAACATGGAGGGAAAGTAAGCACCAAACTGCGTGACATGCCAGGTATGGGAACACATGGAGAGAAATATTGACTTTCAGCGGGAAATGGTATAGTCCAAAGCTCTATTTTTAATATAAAAGCAGGGCCTTTGGTGGTCATATCACTGAAAACACAAGATTTGAAAAATATATTATTGTCTACGGGTGCCCGTGGAAGTCAATTTCTATGGACTGGAATCGAGAGAATGCTAAAGTGATTCTGTTTTTTACTAACCTCTGCTGGTCGTTTTCTATCAAGAAAGTTAAATAGAGGCAGTTGCCAGAAAAATTTAAAAAGAAAGTCCCTCAGCAGAAAGCAATTCCAGTATTTTACAGACCTTTGATGGTTGTGTTCTATAAAGACAGTTAAATAGAGGCTGTTGAACAGAAAAAAAGTCCCCAAGCGGAAGCAGACAAGTCCTAGGGCTGATCTCCAGAGCCCACAAAGTACATACACATATAAGTATATACTAAAGTATATACTAAAGTATATATACTAAAGTATATACTAAAGTATATAAAAGAGGTCTCGAATGCTCGATCTAAAAATGAGCCCCCTAGATGGCAGCAACCAAAACGTGTTACAAAGATGAAGATTTAACTTGTCAGAACTATGAATTTATGAATAATAATGTGTCAACTATATCCATAACGAACATGGTAATACATTGAAACAGCAAAGGCTATGAATAGCTTTGTTAAAAGGAACTGTCTCTCACTTCATTTTTCACAATTCAGTGGGAAGTGCACATGGAAATAATACTAGGCTTGGACTTGAACAAGCATTGGCAAAGCCAACAGAGAGCTATTGGCTTTGCCAATGGCTTTTAGCCATGTTCTACAGCAGCGTGGCTGTGTAGCATGGCTAAAATCAAAGTTTAAAGATGCATATGGCACTTAAATTTAATGTAATTTCTCGCAAAGAGTGCAGTCTGAAGGTTTGTTGCCAATTAGCATGAAGATAAAACGGGAGGTTGTAGAGAGAAATATATGCTGTGTATGTTAGAGGTGATAACGGTGTAAAAACCAGTAACATCATTTTGCATTTACTTTCAGCATAGCTAAAAGTAGCGATCTTCTGAAGTAATGTTTAGGGGAGAGGCTGTGGGCAAAGGCCAGAACTGCCGACTTTGGAGTTGGCGAACCAGAATCGAGCCTGAACATTGGCTCAACATCCTGTGATTCTAGGCAACTCACTTACTCTCCCCATGCCTACAAAAATGAATATGTCCTTGTGTAATGTAACTGGTGAGCACGAAAGCACTTCAATACCTTTAGTGCAGAATTCTTGGTGCTATGGGAATCTGCAAAGCAAAAAAAAAAGTCAGAAAGAAGCATCAGGAACGAGGGAGTTATTGGGGGGAGGTCAAACAGGGAAGCGGGAGGGGAGCGGGAGATGGGTAAGCAATGACCTGGCAGGGCGGGAGGAAGCAACGATGTAGTGTAAACCAAAAAAAGTACTAACTTCTCTCTCTCTCTCTCTTTCTCTCTCTCTCTCTCTCTCTCTCTCTCTCTCTATATATATATATATATATATATATATATATATATATATATATGTATATATATATATATATATATATATATATATATATATATATATAATTTATTTTTTTCACTGAAAAAACCATAGGTTTCGGGCACGTTATAGTTAGAAATTAGCATTTAAAAAACCTTAGAAAATCACTGAAAACATCATCAGCGTCATCAGTGATGTCATTTGAGATGTCATGAGTGATGTCACTGACCATGTCATGAGTGATGTCATATGTGACGTCATCAGCAGTGCATTGCGGGGGCACGAGTTATAGTTAGCTGAACTAACTATAACGGGGGAATTTCTATGGTTTTGTACGAGTGAAATGTCCAACTAACTATAACTTTCCCTAAAACCTAATGTTTTTTCAGTGAATTTCTAAGGTTTTTTAAATGCTAATTCCAGGGAGGTATGGCTTGTGTGGATCCCCCAACGTTTCCTTACCCAGAATCCCCTGCAAACCTCAATTTTAGTTGAAAAAATTACTTTTTTCACACATTTTTGTGTGGGAAAGTTGTGGCATCACAGGGCTGACACAAATTTCCTACCACCCAGAGTTCCCCCGGGTCTCCCGATAAAAATGGTGCCTCACTCGTGTTGGAGGCCCAAGTACCCGCGACAGGCAGGGGCCCAAAACTTATTGAGGCAACATCAAAATTGCCTCTCACCAAACTTCCTGGTTTTGCAAGGGGGGTCACCTGGGTTTTTGGCCCCGTGCTCGGCGGCCATCTAGGGAAACCTACCAAACCCACTCATTGCTGAAAGCTAGACACCCGGGGGATTCCAGGGAGATATGGCTTCCGTGGATCCCCCAAAGTTTCCTTACCCAGAATCCCCTGCAAACCTAAATTCTAGTTGAAAAAAATCACTTTTTTCACACATTTTTGTGTGGGAAAGTTGTGGCATCACCGGGTTGACACAAATTTCCTACCACCCAGTGTTCCCCAGGGTCTTCCGATAAAAATGGTGCCTCACTCGTGTGGAAGGCCCAAGTGCCCGCGACAGGCAAGGGCCCAAAACATTTTGTGATAGGCAATTTTGATGTTGCCTCAATACATTTTGGGCCCTTGTCTGTCGTGGGTACTTGGGTCTCCCACATGAGTGAGGCACCGTTTTTATTAGGCGACCCGGGGGAACGCTGGGTGGTAGGAAATTTGTGTCAGCCCAGTGACGCCACAACTTCCCCACACAAAAATGTGTGAAAAAAGTGATATTTTCAGCTGAAATTGAGGTATGCAGGGGATTCTGGGTAAGGAAACGTTGAGGGATCCAGGCAAACCATACCTCCCTGAAAGCCCCCGGGTGTGTCATTGTCAGAAATGTGTGGGTTTGGTATGTTTCTCTAGATGGCCGCCGGGCACGGGGCCAAAAACCCAGGTGACCCCCCTTGCAAACCCAGGTTGTTTGGTGATAGGCAATTTTGATGTCGCCTCACTACGTTTTGGGCCCTTGCCTGTTGCGGGTACTTGGGCCTCCCACACGAGTGAGGCCCAATTTTTATCGGGAGACCCTGGGGAACGCTGGGTGGTAGGAAATTTGTGTCAGCCCGGTGATGCCACAACTTTCCCACACAAAAATGTGTGAAAAAAGTGATTTATTTTTTCAGCTAAAATTGAGGTTTGCAGGGGATTCTGGGTAAGGAAACGTTGGGGGATCCATGCAACCCATACCTCCCTGAAAGCCCCTACGTGTCTAGTTTTCAGAAATGTGTGGGTTTGGTAGGTTTCCCTAGATGGCAGCCGAGCACGGGGCCAAAAACCCAGGTGACCCCCCTTGCAAAACCAGGTTGTTTTGTGATAGGCAATTTTGATGTCACCTCACTACGTTTTGTGCCCTTGTCTGTCGCGGGTAGTTGGGCCTCCCACATGTGTGAGGCACCGTTTTTATCGGGAGACCCGGGGGAACGCTGGGTGGTAGGAAATTTGTGTCAGCCCTGTGATGCCACAACTTTCCAACACAAGAATGTGTGGAAAAAGTGGATTTTTCAGCTAAAATTGAGGTTTGCAGGGGATTCTGGGTAAGGAAACGTTGGGAATCCATGCAAGCCATACCTCCCTGGAATCCCCTGGGTATCTAGTTTTGAGAAATGTGTGGGTTTCATAGGTTTCCCTAGATGGCCGCCGGGCACGGGGCCAAAAACCCAGGTGACACCCCTTGCAAAACCAGGTTGTTTGGTGATAGGCAATTTTGATGTCGCCTCACTACGTTTTGGCCCTTGCCTGTCGCGGGTACTTGGGCCTCCCACGCGAGTGAGGCACCGTTTTTATCGGGAGACACGGGGGATTGTTGGGTGGTAGGAAATTTGTGTCAGTCCAGTGATGCCACAACTTTCCCACACAAAAATGTGTGAAAAAAGTGATTTTTTCAGCTAAAATTGAGGTTTGCAGGGGATTCTGGGTAAGGAAACATTGGGGAATCCACGCAAGCCATACCTCCCTGAAAGCCCCCGGGTGTCTAGTTTTCAAAAATGTGTGGTTTTGGTAGGTTTCCCTAGATGGCCGCCGAGCACGGGGCCAAAAACCCAGGTGACCCCCCTTGCAAAGCCAGGTTGTTTGGTGATAGGCAATTTTGATGTCGCCTCAATACGTTTTGTGCCCTTGCCTGTCGTGGATACTTGGGCCTCCTACACGAATGAGGCACAGTTTGTATCAGGAGACCCGGGGGAATGCTGGGTGGTAGGAAATTTGTGTCAGCCCGGTGATGCCCCAAGTTTCCCACACAAAAATGTGTGAAAAAAGTAATTTTTTCAGTTAAAATTGAGCTTTGCAGGGGATTCTGGGTAAGGAAACTTTGGGGAATCTACGCATGCCATACCTCCCTGGAATCCCCCGGGTGTCTAGTTTTCAGAAATGTGTGGGTTTGGTAGGTTTCCCTAGATGGCCACCGGACACGGGGGCCATCAAACCCATGTGACTCCCCTTGCAAACCCAGGTTGTTTGGTGATAGGCAATTTTGATGTCGCCTCACTACGTTTTGGGCCCTTGCCTGTTGCGGGTACTTGGGCCTCCCACACGAGTGAGGCACCATTTTTATCGGGAGACCCGGGGGAATGCTGGGTGGTAGGAAATGCGTGTCAGCCCGGTGATGCCACAACTTTCCCACACAAAAATGTGTGAAAAAAGTGATTTATTTTTTCAGCTACAATTGAGGTTTGCAGGGGATTCTGGGTAAGGAAACGTTGGGGGATCCACGCAACCCATACCTCCCTGAAAGCCCCTAGGTGTCTAGTTTTCAGAAATGTGTGGGTTTGGTAGGTTTCCCTAGATGGACGCCGAGCACGGGGCCACAAACCCAGGTGACCCCCCCTTGCAAAACCAGGTTGTTTTGTGATAGGTAATTTTGATGTTGCCTCACTACGTTCTGTGCCCTTGTCTGTCGCGGGTAGTTGGGCCTCCCACATGTGTGAGGAACCGTTTTTATCGGGAGACCTGGGGGAACGCTGGGTGGTAGGAAATTTTTGTCAGCCCGGTGATGCCCCAACTTTCCCACACAAAAATGTGTGAAAAAAGTGATTTTTTCAGTTAAAATTGAGGTTTGCAGGGGTTTCTGGGCAAGGAAACTTTGGGTAATCCACGCAAGCCATACCTCCCTGGAATACCCCGGGTGTCTAGTTTTCAGAAATGTGTGGGTTTGGTAGGTTTCCCTAGATGGCCGCCGGGCACGGGGCCAAAAACCCAGGTGACCCCCCTTGCAAACCCAGGTTGGTGGGTGATAGGCAATTTTGATGTCGCCTCACTACGTTTTGGGCCCTTGCCTGTTGCGGGTACTTGGGCCTCCCACACGAGTGAGGCGCCATTTTAATTGGGAGACCCGGGGGAGCGCTGGGTGGTAGGAAATTTGTGTCAGCCTGGTGATGCCACAACTTTCCCCCACAAAAATGTGTGAAAAAAGTGATTTCTTTTTTCAGCTAAAATTGAGGTTTGCAGGGGATTCTGGGTAAGGAAACGTTGGGGGATCCATGCAACCCATACCTCCCTGAAAGCCCCTAGGTGTCTAGATTTCAGAAATGTGTGGGTTTGGTAGGTTTCCCTAGATGGCAGCCGGGCACGGGGCCAAAAACCCAGGTGACCCCCCTTGCAAACCCAGGTTGGTGGGTGATAGGCAATTTTGATGTCGCCTCACTACGTTTTGGGCCCTTGCCTGTTGCGGGTACTTGGGCCTCCCACACGAGTGAGGCGCCATTTTAATTGGGAGACCCGGGGGAGCGCTGGGTGGTAGGAAATTTGTGTCAGCCTGGTGATGCCACAACTTTCCCCCACAAAAATGTGTGAAAAAAGTGATTTCTTTTTTCAGCTAAAATTGAGGTTTGCAGGGGATTCTGGGTAAGGAAACGTTGGGGGATCCATGCAACCCATACCGCCCTGAAAGCCCCTAGGTGTCTAGATTTCAGAAATGTGTGGGTTTGGTAGGTTTCCCTAGATGGCAGCCGAGCACGAGGCCAAAAACCCAGGTGACCCCCCTTGCAAAGCCAGGTTGTTTGGTGATAGGCAATTTTGATGTCGCCTCACTACGTTTTGGGCCCTTGCCTGTCGTGGGTACTTGGGCCTCCCACATGAGTGAGGCACCGTTTTTATCGGGAGATCCGGGGGAATGCTGGGTGGTAGAAAATTTGTGTCAGCCCGGTGATGCCACAACTTTCCCACACAAAAATATGTGAAAAGTGATTTTTTCAGCCAAAATTGAGGTTTGCAGGGGATTCTGGGTAAGGAAACATTGGGGGATCCACACAAGCCACACCTCCCTGAAAGCCCCCGGGTGTCTAGTTTTCAAAAATGTGTGGTTTTGGTAGGTTTCCCTAGATGGCCGCCGAGCACGGGGCCAAAAACCCAGGTGACCCCCCTTGCAAAGCCAGGTTGTTTGGTGATAGGCAATTTTGATGTCGCCTCAATACGTTTTGGGCCCTTGCCTGTCGCGGATACTAGGGCCTCCCACACGAGTGAGGTACTGTTTGTATCAGGAGAACCGGGGGAACGCTGGGTGGTAGGAAATTTGTGTCAGCCCGGATGCCACAACTTTCCCACACAAAAATGTGTGAAAAAAGTGATTTTGTTTTTCAGCTAAAATTGAGGTTTGTAGGGGATTCTGGGTAAGGAAACGTTGGGGATCCATGCAAGCCATACCTCCATGAAAGCCCCTAGGTATCTAGTTTTCAGAAATGTGTGGGTTTGGTAGGTTTCCCTAGATGGCAGCCGAGCACGGGGCCAAAAACCCAGGTGACCCCCCTTGCAAAACCAGGTTGTTTTGTGATAGGCAATTTTGATGACGCCTCACTACGTTTTGTGCCCTTGTCTGTCGTGGGTAGTTGGGCCTCCCACATGTGTGAGGCACCGTTTTTATCGGGAGACCCGGGGGAACGCTGGGTGGTAAGAAATTTGTGTCAGTCCTGTGATGCCACAACTTTCCAACACAAAAATGTGTGAAAAAAGTGGATTTTTCAGCTAAAGTTGAGGTTTGCAGGGGATTCTGGGCAAGGAAACGTTGGGGGATCCATGCAAACCATACCTCCCTGGAATCCCCTGGGTGTCTAATTTTCAGAAATGTGTGTGTTTGGTAGGTTTCCCTAGGTACCGGCAGAGCTAGGGTTAAAAAACTACAGCTAGGCACTTTGCCAAAAAAGGGTAATTTCTTACTGCGAAATTGAGGTGTGTCCACATTTCGTTTTGCGCCGTTTCCTGTCGTGGGCACTAGGCCGACCCACACAAGTGAGGTGCCATTTTTCTCAGAAGACTTTGGGGAACACGGGGTGTGTATTCAACTTTGTGGATCCACGCGGATTACAGAACTTTCCACCATGTGTGGAAAATGTGTTTTTTTTGACAATTTTTTAGGTTTGCAAGGGATTCTGGGTAACAGAACCTGGTGGGAGGCAGTCAAGTCACCCCATCCTGGATTCCCCTGGGTGTCTAGTTTTCACAAATGTATAGGTTTGCTAGGTTTCCCTAGGTGCCAGCAGAGCTAGGGTTCAAAAACTACAGTTAGGCACTATGTCAAAAAAGGGTCATTTTTCACTGCGAAATTAAGGTGTATCCACGTTGCCTTTTGTGCCATTTCTTGTCACGGGCACTGGGCTGACCCACACAAGTGAGGCACCATTTTTCTCGGAAGACTTTGGGGAACGCGGGGTGGGTGGAAATTTGTGGATCCACGCAGATTTCAGAACTCTCCACCACAGAAATGTGGGGGAAATGTGTTTTTTTGGACAATTTTTTAGGTTTGCAAGGGATTCTGGGTAACAGAACCTGGTGGGAGGCAGTCAAGTCACCCCATCCTGGATTCCCCTGGGTGTCTAGTTTTCAAAAATGTATAGGTTTGCTAGGTTTCCCTAGGTGCCGGCAGAGCTATGGTTCAAAACGTACAGCTAGGCACTTTGCAAAATAAAGGGTAATTTTTCATTGTGAAAATGTGGTGTGCTTACGTTGGGTTTTGAGCCAGTTCCTGTCGTGGGCACTATGCCTACCCACACAAGTGAGGTGCCATTTTTATCGGGAGACTTAGGGTAATTCAGATTTGTAAAGCAACAGTTATTACCTATTGACTTTCGATGTATTTCTGCCTTCCAAATGAAAGACATTGTATAAAAAAGAAGTAATTTTGAAAAATGACCGATAATTCTCAAGCTAGTATGAGTATTCCCAATTTCGAAAATGTGCAAATATCTACTGTTTCTAATCTCTATAATTTGTTCCCATTTCAGAAATACATAGGTGTCTTTCATACCGATTTTTCCATGTATACATTTCCCACAATAATTGCTATATACCCGGTACATAATAAAAAGCCATTGCAAATTGCTGCTCAGTTTTTGACTCTGGGTTCGTCGGGTTCTTGGGGAACCTACAAGTCCTCTATATCCCCACAACCAGGAAGGTCCAGCGGATGTAATGGTATATTGCTTTCACAGAGCTGTCATAATTAGAAGAAGTTACAGGTGAAAACGTTGACACAAAAGGCTGTTTTTTTAACTTATTTTCAATTTTTCCTTTATTTAACTGTTAGTTTCTATAAAGAAACCTTGTTGGATCTACACAAATGACCCCTTGCTGAATTCAGACTTTTGTCTACGTTTCTAAAATGTATAGCTTTCCAGGATCCATTATTACTTTCACACCCATTTCTACCATTAACTGGAAGGAGGTTGAAAGCACAAAAAATAGCAAAAATGGGCTATGTCCTAGAAAAATGCCAAAACTGTGTAAAAAATGTTGATTTTCTGATAAAAGTCTGTCATTCCTTAAAAGCTGGGGAAATGGTAATTTCCACCCCACAAACCTTTTTTTGATAACATTTGCAGGGAAAAACCCAGATGCTTTCGTTTGCAGCCCGTTTGTTCCCATTTTCCCCCCCAAAAACATTTTTCGCTGTATTTTGGCTAATTTCTGGGACCCCTCCAGGGAAATCCACAAACCCTTGGTACCTTTAAAATCCCCATGATATTGGAAGAAAAGGACGCAAATTTGGCGTGGATACCTTATGTGGTCAAAACGTTAAAGGGGCCTAAGCTCGCACTACCCCAAATAGCCAAAAAAAGGCTTAGCACAGGGGGGGGAAAGGCCTAGCAGCGAAGGGGTTAAAGGAGTTCTGACAACTTTTGGGCCTAGTGCCACTACACCTGCTGCACCATTCAAATAATGACCCTGTTGTGTGCAAGATAACTACACTTGTGACTGCCAATTTAGTAGTAAAATATCGCAATATTTTTGGGGTTTAGTGGCGTTATGACACCTTTTGGCCCTGGTGCCACTGAACCTGCTGCACCATTTAAATCATGCCCCTTTTGAACTGCAATGGTGACTGCATGTATAGTAGTAAAATATAGCAATATTTAGGGCACCATTAGCATGGCGGGCGGAAGCCCCGGGAAATGGGACCGCCCGCAATGCATGCGGCGGTCCCGCAGATACAATTAGGATGCGCCCGCCACACTGGCAGGCGCAACCCGCATTGTTAACATTGCGGCGGGCAGTGCAGAAACACCGCCCGCCACAATGCCAAGAAGGCATGTCGTGCACTTCCATGCACAACATGGCAGGCACCGAACGGTGCCTGCCATGTTGTGCATGGAACTGCAGGGGGGTACCATAGCTACCCCCCATGTGCACTCCCCACCCCCCAGGATCCCTGGGGGCCCGCTATGGGCCCCCAATGGCAAAATCCGCCTGTTTCCGTGGCTGCATTGCCGCCATGGAAAGTCAGGTCCCTGCCTGCATAATAATATGGATGGCAGTGTCTACCAGACACTGCCACCATATAAAATGCTTTTCCACCCGGTAGGCAATCGGGCGGATTGCCTACCAGCTGAAAACCGGCGGACGGTCTTCCCGCCATGGTAATGCGGCGGGGGGAAATCCTAAGCGTGCGGAGGTTTTTGGCGGGCGGATCGCCACCGCCATACGTGCAGTGGCAATCCGCCCGTTATCCTAATGGACCCCATAGTGTTTAGAGCAGTTCTGACAACTTTTGGGCCCGGAGTTACTGCCCTTACTTCGCCATTCAAATCATTACCCTGTTGTCTGCAAAGTATATGCACTTGAGGGGGGCGTGGCTAGCCAGCCAAGATGGCGGACACACTCTAGAGAGGCTCCGCATCTCGGCCCGTTATCCGCATTAATAGATTAGCTTGCGGTGCCATTCACACGTCTTACTGAGCCCCATACACATCAGATAGCAGCGGGCTTCTGTAGAGCTGATCACCAGTAGAAAAGCGGTGATCTAAGGGCTGTGCGACGACAGGCTCCCGGGCTCTCATGGTAGGCCGGCCGTGACCCGCGAAGACCGCGTGGAACAGATGCCTCGCGAGCCAGACACAGCACCTCCCCAGCAACAATTGGCCCTTCCCACACCAGGGAAGGAGGGATTCCGGGTTCCAAGGCAGACGACTGGTGATGAGGCAACTTGGGCACAGTAGAGATGAAGATCCCGGAGTGAGGCCTTGAGTTAGAGGGCCCGCACCTGAGTAGCGCGGCTGAATCAGCCTGCATGGCCTGACCCCTGCTGCCAGCGGTGAACAAATGGAGGTGAGCCTGTGAATCCGGAAATGGGCCTAGGCGGTGCTTTGGCGCGAGTTGTGGAGAGTGGTGCGCCCTGAGGTGAGACCTGCGCAACGGGTGCTGAAGCTGTGAAAGGCCTTCACTAGACGATGCACCGGAGTGACCGTGCAGTGCCCCGTGAGCCCAGGGAGCCTGAGCTACAGCTGGAGACCACCCTGCAGAACAGATGAGGAGAGGGGTGGAAGAGTGCTACCAGGGCCCGGGGAACTTATTGGCCCAAGTCTACAGCCCTAGTGGCGCGCTGGTGGCGCCAGAGAGGCCAGTCCTACGGCCCAGCCCCTGTCAGAGGCCCATGCAAAGTCGCTGACTCATCCCGAAACCGCTGCAGGAGAAGAGCTGAATCAGGGCCCCCTTGCCTATGTGGCAGTCTTGATCCTATGGGCCACACAGGGCCAATGATGTAAAGGGACACCTTAAACACCCTCCTCACTTCACAAAATATCACAGCATGGTCCAGTACGCCGCAGGTGTGAGAGGACCCAGAGTTCTGGCTGGCCTGACCCAGGGACCCAACACTAACAGCAGCCACCACAACTGTACAGCCCCACTGCAACAAGCACACGGTCTCCTACGGGCGCAGAGAATCAGCACAGCGCCAGACGTTACACTAGAACATAAATGGGAAGTCAGGCACCAGAGCATTGTGGGGGCAGAGAGGCCTTATAGGGCCTAGGCCCACTGCCTCTCCCTGACACAAATGAGGCGAATAAACGGTCACAACCGCTGCTTGAGCCATCGTGACGTATAATACATACCCCAAGGACCAACTAGAAAAAAATCGCTATTTTGCAACCCCCTCCCGCCAATGTTGGCACACAGGAAGAAGTAAATAAGGAGTTTGGGGGCCATGTTGGGATCAGACCTCTCCTTGCCTGTGTGGATTCCAGCCTCTTATTATTCAGTAAGAAGCGTGCAGCAACTCTTCTTCCTTTTCACAATCAGAAAAGAAGAATGTCACAAACAAATTGAGTGACCCTTAGTGCTGCACAGAAACTGACAGTAAGCGCTACCTCACACCTGAGATTCCCTAGTGATGGGCCGACAGTGTGCTGGGACAGGGCCCATGCAATTTGTCATCAATGTCAGGCAGCCCAAACAGGACTAGGGGGCACTGGACTGAAGATCATAAATTTGCCACTCATTGATTTGTTATTTCTTTTAATAGGAAGAATGAAATATAGTAAGGATCAATTAATGTATCAATTTGACATTTCTATTTTAGATTATTGATGTTTTTATTATTACAATTATTAATATTTTGACATTTATAAACTGGTTTGGAACTCATTTTTGTATGTTATTAGGTTTATTGTGTTCTTACTTTTTGTCCTAGGAATTATATTTTCTATTGTCTCTGCAGCAGCCCTTACTTTATAGTCTAAGCTAGACTCCGTGCTGCAGGCGGAGGAGAAGCTGTGAACCTCCTTAGTTCACATGCGTACCTCTCTCAAGGGGCGCATAGATAAAATCATGTCGGACTTCATCCTGCTACACACAGATCATTGAAAACTAGCTGTAAAGGTACGCAATGTGGAACTCGAAATGGAGGAGATCCACCTTTTCACCAGGACTACAGTAACTGACATGCAGGACCTAGCAGCATGGGTGCAAATGTTAGAGCGCAGAGTGGAGGAAGAGGAAAGACGCTCCCACTGTAGTAACATCTTAGTATGATTGTCTGAAGGTAGGGTTTAAAGGGCGCATTGCGTGCCATCATGCCGCACCCCCCACCAGGAGCCAGGCCCCGCCCCTTTCTCTTTCACCTCCCAAACTTTAAGGATCGAGATGCTGTGTTTTGTGAAGTTCGTAGGCTGTAGGAAGTGAAGGTGGATAATGTCGTAGTGCTTTTCTTCCCAGATTACGCCCTGGGAGTACAGAGGCAGAGAGGGTCTTTCCTGGCGGTCAAGAAACAGATGCGAGAGCTGGGCACTCGATACTCCCTTCTCTTCCCGGCTCGCCTCTGGGTCAACTTGGACAAGGCCACACACTTCTTCGACACGGCAGAGGAGACCTGGGCCTGGTTGGAGTCTGCTGGACACTGGATATTACCAAATAGATGAGAAGAGCTCATACAGGCTGGCACGTACAATCGGAGAGATCGCAGGGGGAAGCGGAAACGCAACAGATTGCCACCCCCACAGCTGCGTGCTGTTCTCAATCTGGAACAGGTACTGCAGGAGAGACAGGAAGCCCTACAAACAGCTGCAACGATACGAGATCATGGTAGTGGTCAAGAACTGGATATCTCATCCGAACAGTCCTTCAGTGAAGACAGCTCCTCTGCAGATTGGCCATCTGGGGAGGAAGCAAGGCGACCACTAAGTTTGACACCACAAATGGCAGATGACTTGCTATAGTGCACAAACATTACTGTTGCACACAGACAGAAGCATTGGGGCACACTTACTCTATGAGCATGCTGCGATGAGCCAGGAGGGAGGACATCACTAGCTATATGCCTCAGGAAACATATAGCATGCTCGGCCTTCTGCATTACAATAGATCCTGACACAGATGACGTAGTACTGCACGCTCATTACTGCACTAACTTGGAGCCTTCATATGCGTCTGCCTCGCACCCCCCAACAGACACCACACTAAACTGACGTGACTGGTCGGTAGGTTGTTACTAGGCAAGGTTAGCAGTTTGGGCAGATACATGTTGTTCCTCTGCTCTTGCCTTGTTCAACAACTTAACATTCAAACTCACTTTAGATATTTTTTTCCTAATGGTTACACAGCAATTGGTTCAACAGGTGCGGCCCCCTCTTGTAGTTCAAGGACACAGCTATTGGCTCGCCCGAGCACGCAGCAACCCTCACACACAGCAGAACTCCTACCTGTATTGCACATGTCTACAACTAACATAATCACTTGGAATATGACGGGGAAGCACACAAGGCGCATCGGTATAAAACCTACTCCTACCTCAAGCGCCGTACAGCCCACATAGCATTATTACAGAGACGCACCTCACACAGCCCAGAACCCACAGGCTCCAACGCAGATGGCGGGGACAGGTATTTGCCAGGGATTACTCATCATACGCCAGGAGGGCACTTTTTTGGGTACGGTCGGGGAGTACCCTTCACTGCTGATGAGGTAGAGATAGATGCACATGGTCACTATGTGTTTGTAAGGAGCTGTCTGGATGGGAAGCAAATACTGCTTGAGACGGTTTATGCTTCGAACACAGACCTGAAAACCTTCTGGCATGCATTGTCCAACGTGCTGGCCCATTGGAGAGAGTTCCCTTGGTTGATAGGAGGGGACTTTAATGCAGTCCTTGACACAACTCTAGATAGGTCCTTCCTGCCACTCCCGCAGACAGCCGCCACATCTAGCACCAGGGCTTTAGGATAATGGCTGCACCACTGGCACTTAATTGACTTGTGGAGGGCACTGAACCCTCAGACATGGATCTATTCCTTTTATTCCCCACCACACGGACTACACGTCCATATCGACTGCTTTGTGGGATCAGCAGCAATAATCCCTGGTTGCCACTGAATCGATTACCTAGGACAGATGCACTCGAATCACAACCCTCATCTTCTCCAGATGTGCTGGGAAGAAACTGGATAGGTCAGGCTCCTATGGTGCCACCAGCCAGCGCCACTCGAAGATCCACCCTACCGGGCATAATTGGGCACCGCTATTCACACTTCCTTCAAAACAAATGCTGGCTTGGTCGCCGATAAGAGGGGAAACACTTAAAATTGAACTGAAGGGACAGTGTCTGGGGCTTGGCTGGGGCATCCAACGGCAACTGGATCGGGATGTAACATGCTTCAACAACTCGCTCCTTCATCTGGAGTCTGTTGCTGTGCTGAATCTGGATGGTGTTCGTAAAATAGATGAGGAAAGACGTGAGCATGCAGAAGTGATGGAAAGGCTGTGATGCTTAACCTACGCCACGCAGAGTGGGCCGTTTGCAGGCGTGGCTGATCAGGCAGGAGCAAACATGATGACCGATCCTGTTACTACGCTCGATGTCGGGACATCTACTGATTACCCAGCAGGAGATACACCAAGAATTTGTTAATCACTATATTACACTATACGAAACTGTTATTAATGCGTAAGCCTTCCTTTCTCATCTCTTCCTGCCAACAGTGGTCCCGTTGCAGCGGGTGGAGCAGGAAGAGCCGATCGCACTTTTTTATGTCCAACAAGCTATAAAAGCACTGGCCATGGGTAAGACACCTGGACCGTATTGGCTACCAGCCAAATAATGCAAGGCGTATTCATCAGTACTGGCCCCACATTTGCTGACGCTGCATGAAAAATCACTGGAGGCACCAATCCTCCCGGCGTCCCTTCGCAAGTCTCTACTCATGTCATTGCCTGAATCAGACAGGAATCCTGAAATGCTGGGTTCTTACCACCCATTAGCACTTTTAAACACTGACTACAAGATCCTGGCCAAAATACTGGCCAATCGATTGGCTCCTCTGGTGCCCAAAATGGTCCACGCTGATCAAAATGGCTTTGTGCCAGCTTGCAGCACATCCATAAACCTATGCTGCTTCTTCCGAGTAGCTAAATATTCTGTAGAGCGCTGCCCGCATTCAGGGTGCTTGGTGCTAGACCTGGAGAAAGCAATTGACACACTAGAATGGGAATTCCTGTTCACCACCCTATCCAGGTATGGACTAGGCACCCGCCTCCTTTTCTTATCAAACTGTTATATACCATTCCCTCTGCCAACATCAAGACAAGCCCGTACATGTCGGAATTGGTGCCCACCAGTCATGGCACCAAGCAGGGGTGCCTGTTGTCCCTACTTCTGTTCTCCCTGGCCATAGAACCAATGGCAGAAACCCTTCGACGAGATGGGGAAGGATGTGGAATCCCTCTTTGTGATTGAACACATGCGGTATCTCTATACTCCGATGATCGGCTTTGATATCTTCAAGACATTAGGGAGCCATGCGATACCATAGCAAAGATCTTATCTGACTTTGATTCCCTATCTGGCCTGCAAGCAAATTGGGCAAAATCATGCATATACCCATTCGCTGTATCCACCCCTGACCCAGCACTAGTAGTCAATGACACTGGAGTACAATGTCAGCCATCTGTGATTTGCTACCTGGATTTATCACCAATCAGATGACCTACTGGAGGGGAACCTCGTGTGGGTGATCAGACCAATTAAGTCACAGATGGCCTTCTGGCGCACCCGCCCTCTAAGAGTCATGGGTCGCATAGTGCTCATTAAGATGGTGGTCGGCTATCATATTTCTTCACTAATCTGCCATTCTACATCTGGCTCTCAATTTTTCGCCATGCGGTAATTTATTTGGCATGGGTCGCGATGCAGTGTTGCATTATCTAAAATATATTTACCACAGATCAGGGAGGCCTGCAGTACGCAACATGGAACATTACTACCTGGAGGCACAACTTCAATGTATAGCCAGTTTGCTATACTTAGCAGCCAAGGCCATGCAACTGCCAAAAAGGACACACTCATCAACTGTATGCTTATTTCACCCCGAGAGGAAGGGGACAATACCCACCGGGCTCTTGCTAGAAGTGGATTACAGATGCTTCCATCACAGTTTACGTCTCACGAGTAACACAAATCCATGCATGCTTTCCTTGCCCATAGAGGGCACACCAAGAGGGCAGTGTGCCTTTACTGGGATGGAACTTTCTACCTGGGGAAGGCAGACCTATATCGTGATGGACAGCTGGCACCCTTTGACACATTAGCCGATGAGGATGACCTATCGTGGGCCAATTCCTACTATATACCTCGCTGATATCAGTGCTACAAGCACTGGGGGGGGGGGGCTATCACAAGAACCCACAACACACCTTACCATCCAACATATACACTTGATGGGCATGGGGAGACACCTCACAAAGTGGTTTGCTGACTTGCTGAGAACAAATGCGGCACAACCCCTGACATCCCTCAGGCAACACTGGGACACTGATCTTCATCGGCCGTTCACAGACCGAGAATGGGTGGCCATACTAGAAGGGCTCACGTGTATCCCTAGAAATACCATATTTTGCCTCATACAATATTTTATGATACACAGGGCTTACCTGACACCAGCCAAAATAAACAAATACTTCAAACACACTGATGCTCATTGCCCCAGGTGTAGTCATGTAGACGTAAATCTACTCCATAGGCTGTGGAGCTGCGCTGTACTGCTCTCACTTACTACTGGGAGGCTACTGTCACTTACCTGTCAAACTGCACTGGCCACGTAATAGAAAGCACCTGGGAAGTATGACTTCTGGGCCTCTACCACAGATCCAAAAAACGCAACGTAACATCCAGGTTCATAGACCTGGGGTTGCTTGCAGCTAAGTGCTTTATATTACTAGGGGCTAGAAGCGTCCGGAGCCCCTACCCAAGATAGCTTGGTTTCACTCACTACGACCTGGGCACAGGCAGAGAGCGTCGCTCTACAACGTAAGGATACCCTAGGACTTCGCAAGCTCCCGCTGGTGGTCGCATGGGATACAGTTCTCCTGGACCTCTGCACCTCCTGGCAGGCAAATGAAGAGCCCCAGTTACCTGCCATGAGCACTGGCGAGGCGCAGGCAATGATAGGCTGTGGAGTGTTATGGGGACACCTATAATGCCCAATAGGTAGACTACCAGATGACCTAATACCCTAATACCTCACACATATATCCAGGACACTGAACATCTGACGGGAAAGGAGGAATTTTAAAGCTAATTCAATCTGTGGGTGGAGTACAAGTGCTTGGAAGCGATAGAGAGCGAAGTTGGGCAGCAGTTGATACTGTTTATATCCTGACCCCACCTACCCCCTCCTTGATCCTTGCCTCCCCCCACACTTATCCTTCCTTGGTTGCACCCCACATGTTGGGCGCAGACATGGGGACTGATGACACCGTAGGCAAGGCATAATTTTTGTTGGTCACGCTACTTGACCACAAACTCCTTGACAACACTGAAGCCGTACATCAATAGAGATTATATTATGTATTGCCGCTCAAATTGATCTTGAGCTAAAATGCCTATGTGACCAGATTGTGTTTATCATTGATGTCTGCACATGAGTACGACCTGTTATTAAATCAAAATTATTATACACATTTTTAAAAAAAGGTATATGCACTTGTGACTCCCTGTTTAGTTTTCAACTTTAGCAATAATCTGGGTAAGTGGGGTCCCTAGAGCTGTTAACCCCGGTGCCACTGCATCTGCTGCACAATGTAGCACTCATGGAAATAGCAAAAATTAGGAGAAATAAAGCATTTCTCCTTGTTTTGCCAGTTTAAGACCAGGTTTTCCCTGGTCTTAATGTTGGTGCTGCCTCCTATTTACACCACCCTTGTAAATAGGTAGCAGCATCAAAATTTCTGGGTTTGCGGTAGAACGCCCACCGCAACACCCATTGCCCTCCCTTTTAATGCTAAGTGCAGCGTGAAAAGGTGCCTTATTTATAAGGCAGCATTAAGCCACTTTAAGTGGCTTAACCCTGCCTTGCAAATAAGGCAAAGCCCCTATCGCTACCACTGGTGGTGATAGGGGCTTGTAAATATGCCCCAACGTTTTCTGCTTAATCCGAATCTTAATTTGCAAATATTATCCACAAAAATCCTACAGATGGCGCTCAAGGCTCGTTAAAATGAACCCTCAGTCAATGATTACAGAATTTTGTTTTTATTACTGCCTCGCACCATATACTACCCAGAGTACATTGAGCTGGCGGCATTGTATAAAAAAAATGGATAGGATTTTTGTAAAGGTGACTGGAATTATCAAATAAAAGTATTTTGTGGTACATTTGTTTCAAATTGTATATTAATCACATTGGAGGATGATATGGGATGGATCACACCCACACACACTCTCTCTCTCTCTGTCTGTCTCTCTCTCTCTCTCTCTCGCATTGTGGGGACTAACCTTTCACAATGTTGTAAAAATATGTAAATAGCAAACCATGATTAAGAAAAAAAATCAGGATGCAGGATCCTGCTTTAACTTTGCGACTATTGCTTTGTTTAACCACACTCACAGACCATCCTTACAGGGACCTGATCACATGATACTAACCTTGTGAGGACTTACTCCAAAATTGAATACATTCACAACCGAATGGTTAAATGTTTATTTTTCCAGTGCACATCACATGAAAGATTATTCAAATATGAATTTTTCAGAGGAGCACACAAAAAAAAGACTTTGATAATAATGCCTTTCTCGCAAGAAAAATGTAGCCTAGCAGTTTTCATCAACTTCCTTACTGCTTTCATCAACTTCCTTACTGCACATTGTCTGCTTCAAATGACCATGTAAAATAGTCCCCTTAGAGATGGAATGTGATTATATTAATATTCAAGAACTGACAGAGATAGTTTGTGATTATAGTCATCGTCAAGCCCCCACTGAGATAGTGTGTGATTGTAGTGATGCCCAGGTCCCCCCAACACACGCACATATATAATTGTATATATTTTTACTGGGCCAGGCAGTGGGAAAGAGCTCTTTTTTGTCCGTTAAATGACTTGTTTCTCCTTTTCATCATGATAATTTACCAACCTATATGTCTTGCCTGCAGCATGAGGCATGCACGTCACAGGGCACGCAGCAAGAGCATCATGACTCATGCGTACACATTGAATGCGTGATATGTACCTTATTTGTGTTCATTAGAAGTCACTTATATGTTCCTGAATAAAACAATAAGGTAAAAGTGCGGCTTTCTGCCATATGCTGAACTTTGTGGGGCAAACGTACAAGGTTGACACAAATGTATTTCCTTTGGAAAGTTGCCTATCTATATTGTTTGTACGGGTTAAAAGATTCCCTAATGTTAAATGCTGCAAAGGCAGAATATCTGTAAGTGAAACCCTTGTGAAAATTGCCAGGAACATGCTCTGGTGACAGCCTTAGTTAGCAAATGCTACATTCATGTTAGTAGCCTAACCCATGCAACCCCTTAGCTTTAGAATGCATGTATTTTTTTTTTTTTGCTTATGTAGCGGCTGTTTGTGGCTGATATTTTACACTATTAACATGCTGCGGCCTCACGTCCAGGTGTCTCTTCTGTTCCCCCACCTGCAGCCTGCATTTCGTTTTTTACTATTCATGTGACAGCTTGAGCTAGCCCCCCTTCGAAGCATAACAACCACCTTCGCCACACTACTATGCAATTAATCCCTCAACTCAGGGCAATCTCTTGCCAATTAAAGAAAGCCATCTAATTCATCTCAGCTCTTCTGCTCCCTGGATAGACGGTTTCATGCCTCATAAATGCCATATTTACTAGGGATTATGTTTTTCTTCGTAATTGAACAGCAAAGCAAAAATATCGGCACGCCATAAGGTTTTAATCCCTCCCTGCATAGGAGGTGTCGCAATTTTATTCGCATTCATAATGCAAATATATTTTGTAAAAACCGAGCAGAATAATGAACCAACGGAATAGATTCCACCCGGCTGGAATTTAAATCGCTATATCCAGTTATTTCAAATTCACGCGTGAAATTCTTTACGACGCTGAGTAGAATCTGGTATAATACCACTAGATGGCGGTAGCGCAGCAGAATCCTTGGAGGCGCCGGCCACTTCCAAAAAGAACAAAACTGAATGTGCTTCTCTTTTTAACATGTGATATGACGAGACTCCTCAATCCTAATATAATCCCTGCCTCGCAATATAGCTCACCCACAACCACCTGTTCACCTGAAGCCATTAACCACACCACAACATTTATTCACTCAGCTACTTGGAACACAGCTCTGAAAACCGCATGCCTACAGCACATCCCATCTACTCACAGCACCACCTGCGGAACGGCTCACAATAGTAATCACTCAACTCACTCATTAATATTATGACTTAACATTGTACCTCCAAAAGCCCTTCTAATCACCAAAGTCCATTATTGTGTGGTAGTTGTGTTCCCTTGGAAACGTATAAATGCATCGTAAGGGCCAATATTGTCCTAGATAACGCTCAAATAACTACTAAATATGAATATTTTGTGGCAGAGTACTTGGGTAAATACTCTCCTCATATAATTATAAGGAAGGAGACACCATAAGGAAGCAACCAAGCGCGACACTGAATAATCCGTTTTCATCCTCCTCATCTGAATGCAATAATAAGGGAACTCGTGCATACCTTAAGGCCATATTTATGATTCAGTTTGCGACGCTCTTCTAAGAGCAAAGCAAACCTGCAACGCGAGCCTCAGGTCTATTTTAAAGCCATGCAAAGTCCTGGATAGGAATTCCATGGGCGAAGCCTGGGTGTTCCCACATAACTCCCATGGTTTTTGACACATTTCTAGATTTACAAGACCTTGTAAACTTGGGAATGCAACTAAAAGATATGCCTTCCCAGGAGAGGTGTAACATAGAGGAATATGTTAATTTCTGTTTGTTTCTTCCTTTTTCTATGTGCGCTGCATTATGCAGCACACAAAGAAAGAAGAAAAAGTCTCTCTGGATTGTTTTTGTGCAGGAAGCGCAAAAAACAATCCTGCCTACAACACAGGCACCCTTGCACCATGGTGGAAATGTGAATGCGTTGCCACTAGACTGCCAAAACGGAGCCAGCGCATGGGAAAAGGACAGTAATGAGCTGTATTGGACAAATACGGCACATTACTGCCTTTTCCCTGTGACTAAGTGTGAGAAATTGGCCTGGCATATGCTGCTCACTAGTTATAGTGGCCACCTTGCACCAGTCCAATTCGACTCTTATGGTAGATAGGTTTAACCCCTTCAGTGCCACGCCCTTTCCCCCTCCTGTGCCGGGCGTTACATTAGCGGGCGGGGTTCATGACGAGATAGTCTCGTCATGGGCACAGCGCAACTGTGCTCCATGACGAGACTATCTCATCATGGGCACAGAAGAGGTTAAGACAACCTTTTAAAGAAAGCTATCCTAGTGGTAGCTGTGGAGAGCAGCCTTCAGGCTAAGTCTCAGAGGAATGTAAAGCAGCTTGTTTTACCTTATAATCTCTTGAATTACCAAATGAAAGGACACCACATAGGTATATATATCAAATATATATGTATTTATTTCTAGACACAATCTACTAATCTCTTTATGAGATTAGAAGCCAGGAACACATTCAAATATCAACGTTTCTCAATAAGTTAAGCACAAATATGGCTGGGGCCCTAGGGGCGTACCAGACCGTATACTAAAAAAGAGGTTTAGGAAAGTCGACTTGCAGAATGACAAGGCCTATGGCTGGTAGAATCGCTGGGGCTTCACGACTGCAGTGATAGCAGGTAAGTAACAGACCCACGGGAGACGCGTGCAGTGTGAGAACACAGACGCGGGTTCCCTATTGATTACACTGGAGCAAGTCGCGGTTTGATTTTTAAAGTTTTAGGGTACTTCGAGGAAGTCTACAAGCAAGCCACTTACAAGGTAAGTAATTCGAGGGGCAACACACACTAGGGCACCGGAGTGCACAAGTTACCTCACCCACGGAAGCCGGGTGCATAGGTGTCTTTTGGTGTAGGGTCGCGTCGCTGTTTTCTATGGAGACCAAAGAAGACTTGCTGCTTGAGAAGACTGAGGAAGTGTCCCGTGGAATCGAAGGCTGGATTCTAGATGTAGAAGACCTGAAAATTGAAGGGACAGTGTTCACAGTCACTTGCCAGTGACCCGGGGCCAGGAAGATGGATGCCCGCGGATGTTGGGTGATTTCAGGTCGTCAAGGGTGTTTTGACTCTTCACTCACGAGGTCCAGGAGAGATCGATGATGACCAGCAGCTGGATTCAGAGTGTCCCACAACGTCCGCAGCTGATGGCGGTATTGGCAACCGGATTGGAGCTAACAAGCCTTGGCAAAAGCAAGTCTTGTGTAGAGTGAAGAAAGTTGATGGTGCAGACCAGCAAGGTCTGAGAGACTTACCCAGCAAAGGTAAGTGAGGGCAGTCCTGGAGCAACTAGAGGAACCCTTTGAGTTGATAAGAAAGTCTTCGGGGGACCCACTAGCCAATGGGCAAGGGATCGCAAAGACACCTCTTGAGGAAATGCTTCACAGGAGCCCACAGTCACTCGGGACGTGGAAGGCCTCTGATTTTTGCTGCAAAACCTGCTAGAGGCTTGGGCCACAAATGGTCCAAAGCACAAGTTTGTTGAATGTCGTGAAAAGGTTGCACTTGACAATAGTGCATGGTTCCCAGGTATTGCAGTTCCTCATCACTCGTGGGGTCCAGATGCCACAGCTTCGCTGGGGACTCAAAATGGCCAACAAGAGGTTAGGAAATCTGCTTTTGGGGCTGCGGGGACTTCGGACTCCGGCGGGAGCGGGAAAGTTTGTGACCGTTGATTAGAGTTTCAGGTGCCTGCCAAGCAGGGGAGTCACTCCTTGACTCCAAGGGAGATTCTTCCATCTTCCAAAGGTAGTGGAACGTCGAAGGGCCAGGATTCTTCTTGTTAAGCATCGTCCAGGGTTATCTAACTTGCAATGGCAAGGTGTACCTATCTTATAGTGAAAGAAAGGGTGGGACTAGCTCTATGACCACTCCTCTAGGAGGGTCAGGGGGGGTGGGTGGTTACACCCACTTCCCTTTGTCCAGTTTTGCGCCAGAGCAGGGGCAGGTAGCCCCTGAACCGGTTTGAGCTGGCATATTCACAGAGGAGCCTACTGCTTCCCCAGTGCAGGACTTTAAAGCACTCTAAGAGTGCACCCACCCAGCTCCAATACACTAAATCCTGTCTGGAAGGTGGTGACACCTCCCTGTGACAGGATGCCTTTTGTTGGGCCTCCTCCACTGCGAGTTTCAGTCAGCAGCAGGAGGGCAGCCCAGTGTCTTTGCTGGTGGCATCCATTTTGTGATGCCAGGGCTCTTTCAGATTTCTACCGTGTTACCACAGTAGGTACATGTCATCCCCTCTACAAGGGTGGGATCATACTCCTACACCAGTTACTGGTGTGGGGGTATGATTCGAAGATGTTTGACACCAAACATGACATGTTTTGATGCAGTCATTCCAAAGTTAGCATTACCCGGGAGGTTATAATGCACTTAAGAGTATATGGTTTAACCGCATCCACAAGCAGCCACATGGAATATACCCTGCCAGCTGCAGAGGGGCCCTGCTTAGGCAGAGGCGCCCCCTCACATTGAAACCAAGCACCCTGCCCTCAGGATTGATAGGGCCTGCCATAGGGGTGACTGATAGGTTTATATGTGTGTGTATGGTGAGATATAGGAACCTATACCTCTGCGAGGAGTGCTAACACTACCTCACCCAGGCTGCAGTAGCAGGCCTGAGGTGTCAGATTTAGTCTGCTTCCCAGGGGTGGCATAATACATGCTTCAGCCCCTGGTAGGCCTGTGAAGTACCTATGCCCATGGTACCTAAGGTACCATATACTAGGGGCTCATAAGGTACCACAGTATCCAATCACTAGTGCATCTAATATGCACACCAGTCATTTAAGGGAGTAAGCAGATAGGCTGGGGTCCTGGAAAGCAGGATCCCAGCTAGACTAGTCAAAAACCATTCAAACACCAGGAAAAAAGAGGGGGCAACCATGCAGTCAGATTCCACCTTCCTACACTAAGGTCAGCACAGCAAGGTAAATTGCTGCCCGACCTGCGTCGCTAGAAGTCATAAATAAGGCCCCTAGTTTGTCTACGCCTCAATGATCCTAGATGGATAGTGTTGTATTCTAACCACTAATACCCTTGTCGATCTGACTAAATTGCCTCATGCTGCCCTGTTGGTGACAATTTAATTCACGCTTCTGCGCGACGCATTAATTAGAGAGTTGCGCTCATGCTCCAATGGACACAGGTTTTAATTCATGTTTTCCCTCATATTAGATTCTATGTGCTCTCACTTTAATGCCCTGATGATGATCTTTAATTGAATAGATCGAAACGCCTTCAACTTCATAATCAAAGCTCCCTGACTGTAACTAATTAATTGAGAGTCTTTGAATTGCTTTTCAATGCGATGTAAAGTTTTGTTGTCACTAAGCACTTCACTTCACGCACCGTCACTTATTTATGTGTGAGCACCGAAATTTATTTTCTTAAAAAATGGATGATATTCCTTTCTATGATGTTAATAAAATGTGATGTCATTCTAAAAAAAATCCCTGTGTCCACACATATATTGCCTACTGAATCCAATCCGGATCCAGTACTTAGTAACCTCATTTGAGTACAACTTAGTCAAATAGTGAATAGCCTTGCTTCTCGAGGACCCTTAAGGCCTCACCAAGACCATTGTTTTTCCTAAACCATATTACTACCCCAGGTCGCAGTATTGTGGGGTTCCCTTGTTCGCAAAACACCTCTGTTTGTAATGGTCCTCTGCCAGTAATGTTGTTTATTGTCCTGTGTAGCTTAAAAATGTGTCTAGGTAGACCCATTGGTTTAATGTTTTAGGTCATTTAGTGCATAATCATATTCAGGTGCTCATGATAGAACCTAACAGTTATGACTGACCAACATGTTTCATTGCCTCTGACTTTAATGGTGATTTAATTGCGGTCAGAGGACCAGTTTATTGAGCATTATTCAGCTAAGACCAAGAGTCCGCTACTGTGATAGCCTACCAGCGGGTAAATGCCTCTTGAGGATCTCAGGCATGTAGGCTGCCTGAAGAGCACTGTGGCATGGCAGAAATCACTCACTTTCAGCATTTACTCACAGCTGCTCAGCAGCATTTGTGAGCCATACTCCTCACTAGCAACACTTGCCACAAGCACAGGCTCCACTCACACTACTAATCCATTGCAGACAATTAACATTTCAATATCCTCAGCCATTTACACAATTCACACCTACATACACAGTCATGCCATTCACACACATGTTATACTCACAGCCATGCGCAACCCTGTTTGGCCCTGTAAACATATTCCAACCACTAGCACCTCCACTTTCCCATCTCTTGTACCCCAATCCCACAGTTGCTCACACTACTCTCCTTCGCGACTTGCACCACATATTCACTACTCCACTTCCAACAGCAGTCCAGACTTCTCATTACTTACCAAAGTCCCTCACAATAACACTTAAACTTTGAATCTCTTAACAGATTGCAGTTGCAGCACTAACCCACAGTCATTCAGCAACCCTAGTCCCCCATATTCACTCACACCCTCTCCAGAAATATTCTTTCTTCATAGTTAATTGAAATATCACTCACAATATTCCTCAATTCATTCACAGCACACTCTACACCCTCCTAAGTCAATCACAGTACTACTGGATTGTGCTGTGAATCCACATTCGCAACACAACCCTGTTGCAGTAGTTGCCTGTTCAAGCAATCGATCTCACCACCCGCTCAGAACATCACTCACTGACAAGCATGCTTGTCTTGACCTTCATACATCATGTAATCAATATCAGTCAACTACACGTCAACCATCAATTACTTTCAGCACATCCGCCCGTTCACGCAACAGTACTTGGTTGCCCACACGGGTCACCACTAATCAAAATTACGCCTTATCTAATGCATTACTTTCCTTTGCGACGTTCAAAATTTCTCAGCTAGAGCCATGTATGATATTTCCCTGACACTACATAGTCATGCCACAAAAAATACCTCTGAGCCACACAAATATTTATTTTTCCACCCACAAAATTCATGGCTACTGACATCATTTGATGAACTTGCGCTTCTTCAGCGACTCATATAGATCACAACCACAAGACTAATCATCAACTCCCAACACTTGCCATTGTGTTTAATGGCATCCCTCAATATCAGATCACAGACAGATTATCGGTACCAAAAATGCTGTGTTGACAGAATATTGTGTCAAAAATATTGAGGACCAAAATATTGAGGAGGTCAGTGTAAATAGGTAAGTATAGATTTACTATTCTGAACTCGACATCTGTGTACCTTGAAGATATAAATATTGTCAAGGTACATAGATGTGGAGTTATATACAGTAACATTTTACTTACCTTTAGAAACTTATCTTCACAGTATTTTGTCCTAAGATATTCTGTGTAAATATCTCAATGCCACCATCACTCAGCTAAAGTAGCATAATTGGACACTTAAACTCACTGTCACTCATTTACACCTACACTCCTCAGCACTATTTAATAGGAGTGGTAGAGAACATATTGGGAAAATAGATGGAAGACATGATTAAACAACTGCTATAAATGTTTTCTGGGTTATTGGTTATCTGCTCTATATTGTAACTTAACAAACGTGCTATTAAGTTATAATATCAAAAGCTACACTTGGAGAAACTCCTTAAATAGTAATTGTGCAATCATCCTGGAGTAACATCAATTTATCCTGAACCCCTTATGTATGAGAATGGGTGGTTTATGAATAAGGAAGCAAATCCCAAGCCAAATCTGGCTTTTCCAGGATCTTCTTCTGTATACCAGGCATAGTGAAAAAAAGCATTGGCAAAACCATACGGTCTGATTTTTGTTGTTGCTGGGGGAAGTGATAGGTAATAGTTGTGTGCCTTTGTGTGTGCTGCAACCAGCGATTCTAGAAAGGAAATCTGACAATGAAGAAAGGTTTGGGCCACCACAGTGTGGAAACTAAGCTCAGGGCCCATTTACAGAAAGCTTGCATTAGCAGAGTTCAGCTGTACCTTCAAAGAGAAATGTTATGGAAAGGAGACAGAAGATGAAAGTTGTGTTCATATTAATGGCCCATAAAAATCCACGTTATCTCCCTTGGCTGCATTTACCATTACCAGGGGTCGCTTTAATTTTGGAGGGTCTAAATAATGGGGATTATGATGAGTTTTTAGGGAATAACATAAGAAATTCAGACTTAACATGCCAATTTCTACGTTTTCCCCAATATTCTACTCAGTGACTTTGGCTGCATTAAGTGAGAAATATAAATGGAATACTACTGAGCCGCTGTGTTTCTACTAAAGTCATAATTCAGAAGGGCTTGTGTGGGATTAAAGGGTTACTTGTAATGACTGCCTAAGTGATGAACCTAAAAGGCATACACATCAAAGTATTGCATAGCAGATATTTTTGACAAAGGGCCAGTATTTTCTTTACATCTTTAAGAAAGCCTATGTGCACATGTCTTCACAACCAAAGAAAAGCAATAAATGCCATCACAGGAAAGAAAAACAATTAAAAATTGCACAATGGCAAACCGTGCAAAATACATGCAAGCCAACAGCTTATTTGGGGCTCGTCCAAAGCCTACTTGTATTGTACTTTTTAGAAGAATTGATTACATGCGGTGTGTCACAGAGCTATAACTGTCTGTGGCTAGACCTAAAAAGTGAAGAGCCAGCAGTATCCTGCAGCAACTCATAAAAAAATTGCTGCCCATCCATCCAGTCAGGGATGTAGAGTCTTCCCCAGCTCCAGAGCATGCAAATGGAATACCCCACACAGGAGCTTACTCAACTCAACATCCCTAACACTTCCCCGCATATGACATAGTTCCTGTTCAGAGTCCACCCCAGAACTACAAGGGTCCTAGTACGTATAACATCAATATGCTACATCTCCCCCATTGTCACATAAAAAGTGGTGAACATTTGGAAAATTGAATTTCTTCAATCAGTCGGTGAGGTGCTCACACTGGTCGGCTGGACCGGGTGATCCGAGATGATCGAGGTCCACTCTGATCAGACAACATTGACATAGGCTCAGGTGCTTTAGCTGGAGCTGCTGACCGGGCTGCCTCACACATGGGTTCAGGACTCAACTACTGTTGCAGTAGGTGTTTGAAATGCGACAAATAATGGATTGTCCAAGACGATGTGTGGTTATCATATGTTCTCTGCACGCCACGACCTGTAGAGGATCAGTGGCAAAGGAGTGTCCATTTTCCATTTTGTTTCTGTTAAACCAATACCAAGTCTCCTCTGTCAAACACTGTCTCCTGGGCATGACAACACTTATCAGCATATGTTTTACTTTTCCTTTTCCGAGTTGTGTCAGTATCTTGAACTTGGTTAGTATTCACTGATCGATCTGAGGTCCATTGAGGTAGTTTTGTTCTGATGGCTTTCTAAAGAGCAAGGTGGCTTTACTTTCACCAGATGTGGAGTGAGAAGTTGATTGATAGGCCCAGTGGGCCTGGCACAGGGCTTGGTTAAGATCGATTCCTTACATGGATGCTCATTGAATAACTTTCTTGAAGGTGCCGTTGAATCGTTCAACTACTCCTTTATCTTGGGGCTAGAGAGGTGTATTCTTTTGGAGTTTGGCATTGAGTCAGACAAGAAACATTTTGAATTCTTTGCTGTTAAGGGGGGGCCATTGTCAGATTTGAGGATTTTGGGAATGCCCCATGTTGCAAAAAAGTCATCAAGTCATTCTATGACCTTGTCATGGGTTGTCGATGATAAGTCTTCCACCAAAGGAAAACATGAATATTCATCAATGACTTCCATGAGATAGTGTCTATTACCTAAATTCCCAAAGAAGTCAATTGCAACCATCTCCCAGGCATGGGCAGGAAGGTTAGACCTTGTCACTGGGAGATGTGTCACCTTAGGGGACAACAAGGGCAATTGTGGCACGGCTTCAGCTCCTTCTTGACTCACTCATCTAGTCAAGGGACCCACACTCGATCTCACAGGGTCCTTTTGGTGGTCACGATTAGGGGTGGGCAGAATTTTTAATTCCGCTGGCGCAATTGGTGGAAGTTAGTAATTCAGCGTTACTGCTGTAACATAGAATTACTAAGAAATTCTGCTGCTCCGCTCCGCCCGTGGGATTAATCATTCATCAGTGTCAGCACTATGAATATGATGTTCGTGTTGGTGTCATTGCTTGGTTTGAGCTTGTTTTGGCCTTTTTTTCCAGAACTCAAATTAGTTTTGGTTGTGATCATTTTTTTAGGCGGTGATCATTAATTGCGCAGAGAGATCCAGGTGGGGTGTGTGGAGCACTATTTAGGCCCCTCCAGCAACAAACTCTGCCGTTGCCGCGATGACTTCTTTTTTTTTCTTCTTTTTTTGTCCTCATTCACCTCAGAGAAAGAGAAAAATGTCAATTTTTTCTGCCCTTATCGTTTGTTAGGGTTACCAACCATCAACGGGCATACTCCAATAAACACCAACCTTTCTGCGGCTGTGTCTCACACCCGGTATTATACCGGCACTGCTTTAATTTCCGAAAAAGCGGTACGATTACTTCTTTTGACCCCATACCTGTGATTCAGGAGGCCACAAGGTGTGTCCAGAGGGCTGGAACTGTCCTGAGTGCTGTGTCACTCACGAGGAGCAATTGCAAGCATTTATCTCTGGGTCAGAGAGAGCAGGGACTTTAGTCCCCTTGACCCACTCACCCAACGGAGACCTCTCCTCCCAGGGCACTGACATCTATAAAGAGCAGCAGCTGTGAGTGCCTGGTATTATGAAGGGTTTGCTGGCACCTAATGATGTGATGGGTAATGTCACCGGAATTCAGTGTCCACATCTCCTCCCAGGGCCATGACATATGTACACAGAGCGACGGCTGTCAGTGCTGGCGTTATGCAGGGTTCACCGGCCCCGGTGAAGCTGAAGAAAGTGCACAGCCTCTTCTGCGTGGAGATCAACAAAGTGTCCAAGGTATGTACTCTCTGTTGTTCAATTTTCTAATTCAGAACAGGCACTTTGATATACACTCTTCAGAATGACACATTATTCTTTGAAAATGTGGTATTGAATCCCCGCATTCCTCCCACATACACATCATATTTTCATTTAATAACGCTTGTAATTTTATTGTACCTTTACCCAGAACAAACAACTTTTCAGAGGAGACTATTATATCCAGTTTGCAATTCTCTCTGTTTTCATGGCTTTTTATGAAGACTGCAAATTCATCTCTGTTCACTTTACACACTTTCTTTGAACTCAAGAGCACGAAGCTGACATGCCATGTAGTATATCTTTCCCACTTGCTTTGCCTCTCTCTCTGCAGTGCCTCTCAATAAATCCTTGCCTGCGATATTTGACAGTGTTGCTTAAATAAAGATACAGTTTTAGAAGCTTTCCCTAAGAAAGACAGAATTCTAAAAGGTTGTTGCTTCTTCTGAATGGCTGTAAATCGATGGATGAGGACTATGGGGCATATTATCAAGAAAGGGTGTTAAAATTATCGCCGCTTTAGCGGCAGAAAACTGCGGCTAAAGCGGCGATAATGGGCTTGATAATATGCCCTTGAGAATTCCAGTAGAAGCCCATGTTCTGCAACATGGGCTTCTACTGGAATTCTCAAGGGCATATTATCAAGCCCATTATCGCCGCTTTAGCCGCAGTTTTCTGACACTAAAGCAGCGATAATTTTAACACCGTGCTTGATAATTTGCCCCTTTGTCTTTAAAAGTAGTCATTTTATCATGTGCTGCCGTCTATTGGAAATTGAAAAATGGACAACTGGAGACACTCGAGAACCAGACGGAAATCCTGGAATTTTGCAGAGTTTTTATATAACTCTGTGGAATTACGTGGAGTAAAACTCTGTGAGTTTCGTCCATCCTTAGCCACAATACCACGGTGTCTTTCATAGGCCAGTTTGATGACCCTCTGTCTTAGGCTTTCAGGTATAACTATTCTCGAGCTTAGCAATATCACACCTTCTTGCCTGACTGCTAACTCATCCTGTATTTTTTTAACTTTTGAAATTCAACATTATCGGTTAAGGTCCGGTTACCCCTTCTCCATGATTGCGTAGTAATAATTCCTTTGATGACGATCATGTCCTTGTTGATACTGGTGGCAGCCATGATTTGTTTCTCTGATAGAGCTGTTGGTGTGCTGGACCTCGCAATAAAGTTGAGATAGGTTTCAGCTGTCTTGGATGTCGAACTGTGACTATGTAATAGCACTGGTGAAAAGTAATCTGCTGGGTTTTTAACTTTCCCCTGTCTGTGATTATCTCATACTCATAGTCATATATTTGAAGTCTTAAATGTCACCTCTCAATGCCAGGGGCATCTTGGCCTTTGGGTTTCCAAACATTGTGAGCAACCAGTAACGGCTGCAGCTGCTGACTTTGGAACTGGGGAACCAGGTTCGAGTCTGGGCGTTGGCTCAACATCCTGTGATTTGGGGCAAATCACTTAATCTTAATCACAAAAAAGAGCACCAGGGGGTGAGACATCCAGGCAAGCAACACTTGTACTGTGATGTAAGGGTAGCTTTTTGAAGATTAGGCACCCCTGGTCCTTTGATTTTTAATACACTGTTCCTAGTATGTCAGGTCTTTTTGAGATATACAAATCACTTCGTCTCCCTGTGCCTATCAAAATGAATGTGTCTTTGTGTAATGTAACTGGTGCTCATGTAAAGCGCTCCAATATCTTCAAGTTAAATTTGCGCTATATAAAAACTGAACAAAACACCTGGGGGTTTGTGATGACAGTAAACCCTTTTCCGTAGAGGAAAACATGAAAATATTCGCAAACCCACACCACAACCAGACTCTCCTTCTCCGGTTGAGAGTAGGCACATTATGTCTCATACAGGCTCCGACTGGCATAGGCCACAATGTGTTTCTGAACATTTGGGTGGCTATTATATTATGTTGAGCAAGGATTTTGCATTAACCGTTATTTCCGTATAGATCTTGTGGTCGAAGTAGGCCATTTCAGTTGCTTTTTCATTGGCATGTTTAATGTCTCTGAAACTCCTGTTGCATTCTGGAGACCATTGAAATTGTACAATTTGCTTTGTCAGGTCTCTTAATGGAGAGCCCACTGTAGCTAAGTTGCAAATGTATCTTGAGCAATAACTTGCCATGTCTATAAAGGATCGTAGCATGGTAACATCTTGGGGGTGGGGAGGGGGGGCAAGTGGATGCCAGTGCTTGCACCTTGTCTGAGTCTGGAGTCATTCTCCCATCAGAGAATATGTGCCAAAACAACTTGAGTTAGTTTTGGTGGAACCCTCAATTTGTAGAATTCAGAGTGAAACCCGCATAAAAAAGTACCTGACACACTTGGATAAGGGCATTATCATGTACTTGTTGTGTTTTCCCAAAAAACAGTATGTCATTGCTGTAATTGAAAGCATGTGCAACAGGATGGATATCCCGGCGAATAACATTCTGAAACATCTCAGCAGCCAAAGATACTCCAAAACTCAGTCTCTTATATTTGAACAAAATGCCAACATGAGTCATAAAGGTAGTAATGTACCTGCAGTTCTCTTCCAGTTCAAGTTGCTGGTATCCTTATTCAGGTTGAGACGGGAAAACACTTTGGCTCCATTCAGTTGCATGATCATGACTTCTCACTGAGGGCTAGGGTGTCTTTCCCTCTCAATAGCTTAGTTTGCCTAGCGCATATCCACGCAAATGTGTACTGATCGGCTACTGTCCTTTTTCGGTACTACTACAATGGGTGAAACCCATGGCATGGAGCCTGAGGAACATCCAATTATGTCATGCTTTAAAAGCACTCCCAACTCTTTCTCTATGGTTTCTTGTAGATGGAAAGCAACCATAGGGTGTACCTGAGCCACAGGGTGAATGCTTTAATTGAGATGAAGCTGTACTTTCATTTTCTTTTCATTTTCCCAGGCCATGAAACAATGATGGGGTCCAGCTTGTGATCTCAAACTGAGCAAAGAGGTTGTAGTTGATGGATATTAATCCCATGTCGGCAGCGGTGGCAAAACGGACCAAACTGGCACTCTACAAAGTCCCTTGTGGAACCTGATTGGTGACTGGGACAGATGTCTTTTTATGTTACATTGTTGCTGTGAATGACCTTTGGCTTTGCGATGTCTCAGAAGCAGCCCAGGTATTTACCTTTGTGCTTCATGGGGTAAGGGAAGGCAGAGGGGGCTTTTGAACTTTTCCACTGGTAATATATTAATCGACTCCCCACTGTCTATGACGAAAGTTATTGGGTGATCGTTCACTTTCAGTGTGATTTAGGGACAGTGTTCAAATTAAGCTTATTGCTATGCTTGGTGAGTTTTCTTTGAACTGTGTTCTTCTTTACAGGCAGCTATCCCCACATGTGCACGTCACTTCTTGGTAGTTGCCATTAGCGCACACCCATCTTCTTCACTGGTGCTCAACAATGACATCAAAAGGCCTTTGTACGATGAGCTTGATGATGTTTGATTTTGCCGGGTTTACATTTGTCATAGCTAATGTTGCTTTTTGATTTTGAGGACATGGTGAGAGTGCTTCTGATACTTTCTAGTGACATCTTTTCCTTATGTCCTGACACACTTGATTTTTCTTCAGCTAGGCACATAGTTATGAAATGGTTCTCTTTCCCACAACCTTTGCAAAACTGGCAGATGGCTGGACATTCATCTTAATGAGGAAATTAAAATACACATCGGAAGCATAGTTGTGATTTCTTTGAAGACGTTGACTTATTATGTGCATCTTGTATTTGTGTGTGCTTATTTTCACAGTCATGGCCGATTCACTGTAGGCTGTTCCTGATTCCATATCAGCAGCTTGTTGGTCTGCTCATTCTTCTTCTTTCGCAGCCATCAGCATTTTCTCTAGACTGTGTGTTTCTCTCAGCATGCACTTTCAAAACAAATCGAAAGGCAGCCATCAATGACCATGAGGCGCATGGCTTCTTCATCTGTGAAATCAAGGAACTTGTAATGTTTAATTAGTGTATCAAGTCTTTCAACAAATTCGTCCATTGTTTCACCGACCTGTTGTCGTGCTTTATTGAAGATATGCCTTTCATAGTCGACATTCGGCATTGGGTTGAACTTGGCTTCCAACGCTTCTTTTACCTTTTAGTACGATTTTGCATCAGTTTGTGCAATTTTCTTTCGCACTTCTTTCACTACATCACCTGCAAGGTTTTTAAAGTATTTGATAATCTTCTATCATCTTCTTGTTGCAATGGGTAAATACAATGTCAATGATTATCATGATATGTGCAGGGCCGACAACGACAATACCAATAAATGCAATGTCAAAGTATGCCATAATGTATGATAGCACAACAGTAGTAACAATCTCAATGTATGCCATAATCAATGCACAAATGACAATGTTGTTACCAGTAAAAACAATGTTGATGTACGCATAATCTGGGCCCGTATAACTATGTCAATATCAGTAAAGACAATATCGATGTACTCTATGACAACTGTACTCACAATGTTGAGAATGTTGATAAAAAGGATACCAGTGACTGCCATAATATTTTCAGGGGTACCAGTGAACTCATATCATTGCTGTCGGATTCACCCAATGTGACTTCTCCATCAGCCACGAGTCAGAGATATGTGGTCAGGCAGGTCCTGCGACCCACACCTATCGAATGACAGTTCACAGGTGGGTTCCCTCTTAACCGAACGACAAACGCATGCCCAGGTAAAACCCTAACCAGTTCCACAGATAGATAGTTGCACCACAAACAGGTCTGAGGAAATTGGCCTAAATAAAACAAGTTTGGCCAAAGGCTTGCGTTCCCCAAAAATACCACAAAGCTAGCTATTATATGTAGATAGGAACACTCAGCAAATCAGGACACGACATACTCCTCACACGTAGTGATCACGACCTTCTCATGCAGGACATGTGAATACATACACACTAGCCCAAACTAGCTCTTTCTGAGGTCGAGAGCCATCTGTGTCCTTATCAGATGCCCACACTTGTTAATTTATCACTAGGATGCTTATCCAGAAATGCAGAAATGACTTTATTGTACCTCACAAGATGTATAAAATGTGATCCAAAACTTTGTACACCAAGAGACTTTCCACAGACACATTCGGTTGAGACTCTCCTGGCCGCTGCGATCAATTGAATCAACTTGTTCCTGTTTTTTCAAACACCTCTTGTCTTTTCATTTCTTAAAGTAAATTCATATCCGAGGAGCATTCTTCTTTTGGTGCATCTATGAAGTCATTGAATGTTTCAATGCCTGCAGTCCACCTGGCACCAATGTTCTGTTTCTTAAATTTGTCGAAGGTTAGTGGTGGCTTCAGGAACATGGCTATAGTGTAGTTTCACACTCCCTTTTTCTGCCACTGAGAGCATATGCTATTTAGACTGCTTGTGCTGTACCCAGCAGCACCTGCAACTTCTGGAAGCACAACCCTTGTGATTGAACTTGGGTCACCAAGCCCAATCTGAGGTCGTAGAATGCTTCACTTGTCCTTGACAGTGAGCACATTTTCAGTTTCTTGTACCTGATTGTCGCTGCCATTATCTTTCTGCTTTATTTGAGTAATTGCTCCGTATTTCGGGCATAGCACAGCATTTCCATCAAGCACTTTACTGGTGATTTTGGTGGGCGTTTTGAATGTGCTCCTCTGTAGGACAAATAATAGCAAAGAGAGGTGGCACGGTCACTTGCGCAAACTAGTTACTCATTTCCTCATGTGCAAAAAGAACAATTTCCAGAATAGGTGCTCCAGGGAAATGAGCTGCCACTATTGCCCACAGAAATGAACGGGAAACCCAGTCCAAAAAACAGTCCATACAGTTTCCCGAGCACCAACATATGAAGAAAGGATGTTTCCAATTCTTGTTATATTCAAGGCGTTTTATTTCTTCCAAATTCTTTAATTTTCCAATCTTGGGTTATAGCATTTATCAATGAGCCAACACGTGTTTCGTCAGAAAACAATGTTCCTACATCTCTGACTTCATCAGGGCTATAAATAAACAAACCAAAAAAGAGAGCCTAAACTCCTATACACACATTATATAGTTCCATCACCAAACCCTGGTGTATAGGAATTGTGATAGAGGGAAAACCAATATGTTCATAAAAACACCATCAGTAAGAACAAAAGAAGAAAGTATCTCTACCACAAAGAACCAATAACTCATTCCTAATAGAAAGCCTAATAACACACCAATCAATGTTTAAACATGCAGGATTAAAATAATGTCAGTTTACAAAACAAAAATGTTTTTACCACAAGAATCATTGCATTTTCAAAAGAAAATCTAATAACAGATTGGTCAATCATTAAGAATGCAGAATTGAGAAAAAGAACATCGTGCATAGCGAAAAAACACTGGTACAGCCAGGTATGTGAGTCGTTCTCAATATGCACGTTGATGGTCAAGCTCACCTTAACAAATAGACTGACCATATTTCTCCAAATAGGCATCTGTTTAATCAGGAACAGTAGTTGATCAGACCAAACTATACGCAACCTACAAACCAATAGGATAGTCAGGTATTATCACCTCAGTTATGCTAATTCATTTTGTATACAGTCAAATGCCTATTAGAGATGCTCAATTTGAAAAATCAACTAGCATGTGCACTATTGCAGATATAAAAAAAATACTGTGCTAGTACTATCAATCACAGAGAATGAGGAGGATCCGATGACTGTCGGTAAGCTACTGCAGGAGCTTGAACTGAATTGTGGTTTAAGTGAGGATAGTGGTCTAAGATTGAAATCGAGGTGGACGACCCAATTACAAACAGGTAATAATATTGACCTGTTTTATAAAATGGTCCTTTGAGATATTGACAGATGGCAAGAGAATGAAAATAAGAACAAGAGAAAACTTGTCAATGATAATCTGACATATAAGGAGAGAACTGCACTCAAGGAACTAGCCAATGATCAAAATGTAATTATCAGAGAAGAGGATAAGGGTGGTTGTATGGTAGCGATGGGCAAAATAGATTATGACAATGAAATTTTAACACAACTAAGCGATGAGGTATGTTATGCCAAACTGGGTGCTAACCCCATGTTTGATCTCATACGTAAGGTTAACAGTCATTTGAAAAAATGGTATCAAGAAGATCTGATTAATGATGATGACTATACATTTTTAACAGTTGATCACCCAAGGTTTTCCATGCTTGTACACATTGCCAAAAGTGCACAATAAACAAAATTTTCCTCCGGGCAGACCTATTATCTCCGGTATTGGGGGGCCAACTGAGAAATTATTGCAATATGTTGATGTATATTTGAGACCACATGTATCTAATTTACCTTCATACTTAAGGATACGAAACATCTTAACATGTTGTGTGATGTGACATGGGAACCAGGCATGATCCTAGTGTCTTTTGTCGTAGTTTCTCTCTACACAAATATTGAACATCAGAAAGGCATACATGCACTAGGATATTTTCTGGACAGATGACAGAATGACCTTATGAAACACACTGAGATGTTGCTAGAGATGGCAAAGCTGATTTTGGAAAATAACACCTTTCTATTTAACGCACAGTGATATAGACAACTGTGCGGTACCGCAATGGGATCCAGGTCCGCACTGTCTTTTGACAACCTGTATATGGGTTAGTGTGAGGCAGTGCATATCTGGGGACCACGCGGCAGAGAGTGGATAAGTGATATCCACTATTGGGGCCGCTTCATTGATGATTGTGTAATGATCTGGACAGGCTCCCATGCAAGATTGAAAGAGTTCTATAGATATTTGAATGACAATGATGCAAATATGACATTTACTATGGCCAGTAGTGAACTTGAAATGGTATTTCTGGATGTAGAGCTGTATATTATGGATGGCAGAATTCATAGTTTTATGCACCGCAAACCTACATCATGTAATTCCCTCCTACATGCGGACAGTTTGCATCCCAAGAGCCAAATAAATTCAATTCCCTATGGTGAAATGCTTAGGGCCTGTAGGAATTGCAGCCAGGAACACAGTTTTAACGAAAATTTGGATGACATAAAAGAACGCTTTGTCAGATGTGGATATGATAAGGAAGTGGTCAATACAGCTGATACCAGAATACGTAAGATTAATCAAGTTGACAATCTAAAAGACAATCAGGAAATTGGTAAGGGAAAGAAGGAAAGTGTGATCAGGATGGCCACTAAGTTCCATCCTCAGTCACATAAGTTGTACAACATATTGAATAGATATTGGTCCTTATTCACAGTAGATGGTGATTTACAAGAGTTTGTCAGAAAACGACAAAATATTACATATAAGAAAGGCAACACCATTCAAAGCATTATAAGTCCTAGTTATCCACTACCACAGATAAATGTGACTTGGTTAAATACCAGAAGCAAAGGGTTTTACAAGTGTGGACATTGCACGATGTGCAGAATAGCTCTGGATAAAGTAAAAGAGTTCAGCTTTAATAACTCTCGAACATTTGAAATCAAGACTCACATAGACTGTACGACACTCTATGTAGTATATGTACTCATATGTAATTGTGGCAGGATTTATATAGGGAGTGCGATAAGATCAGTCAAGGAGAGGATCAGTGAGCATTTTAGAGCTGTTAAGCAGAGGGATATGAGGTATCTGATTGCGCAGCATATGTGTGAGTGTACAGCACAGGGGAAACATGTACAATTTTGTATACATGGACTCTAAATGATCTCGCGCAGCCCCAGGGGTGGTAATAGAGAGCTCTTGCTAAGACAAAGCGAAGCACGTTGGATCATGACTTTGAACTCTGTGGAAAAAGGACTTAATATAGATCATGAGATGCAATATTTCTTATGATTGCCACAAAGACATATGAATCTGACAAACCCCCGTTCTGTTAAATGTGCGATTGCTACAAAGATGAATGAATCTGACATAACCCCCCTTTCTTTTAAATGTGTAATACATAGCAATACTCTAAAATATAATTATTTGCTGAAATCCTCAGTATGTGGGCACGAATATCTTGTAGATGCTTATTGACTGATTATATATACATTCCTGCTCAAGATATTTGATGGATATTAAACAATTTGATGCATTGAATGTTGGATATATGTCATGTAAATAGGAAACAGCTATACTTGACTCTATTATGCTCTAATCCATCAATAAAAACAACATGCATGAGAATGTTGGAAACTAATCCGAATATTAGACGTTATAAAAAGGAACGTATATTAGCCTGAATTTTGGTACGAGTTGATCTATTGCCCCTTGATGGTCTAGCTTAGCTGTGAGGTTTTGACAGAGGTAACTAGGATTAAATATGAATTTTGATGGACATTAAAAGTTTTAATAGTGTGACGAATTAGCTATGTGTGAGATTTTATAATAGATTAATAAATTGCACTTTACAATATGTAGGGACCGAGATCGCCTCCAAGATGAAATTTTAGCGTCTGAGGCTTCGGGCGACAATATGAAGTTATCGAGATTGCATCTTTGAGAAAATACTAACGTTTGAGGCTTTAGCGGCTATTTTGTAATAATATCATATGTAATTTTTATGTAAATCTCATCAAATAATAGAGATTGTTACAATTAATTAGTGAACCATATTTTAAGGGTATGGTCAGGTTCTGAACATATGGACCATTTGATCGCATGATCTTTGACATTAGAGGCATTTAGATAGTGCACTTACGTTATTACCGAATGATAGAAGCATTTAGCGGACATGTTGCATAAGTATGATAAGACGGAAACGATGGTTATGGTGTAGTTGATCTGTTTTGATCTGTATTGCCGTATGGTGTATTATCATTTATTTTAACAAATGCGATGGAACTTTGTCTGATAAATCTAGCGTATGAAAATAGTTATTAGTCATTGGTATATACAATGATTAGTGGGCGCCATGTTTGGGACACTTGAACTGTGCTGTGAAGTTGGTGGCGGCCATATTGGAATAGTCGATCTATTACCAAATACAACTCCGATATGGTGATTTGAATATAGCGAGTTTTTTATAAACATGATTACTTTTAATTGTTTGTTTAAAATTGAGTATGAATTTTATGAGTTAAACAATTGAGATTAAATTCAACAGTGATGCAAAGGATGCGGTGTTCGTAAACTATAAATAAGAGAATCAAGATGGCGCTTCTTCACCACTCCATACGGAACTGGTCATGAAGTACTCTCCACACGAAATCGTAAGTTAAGCGATTTGCGGTTAAAGTTAGGGAACGCATTTAGGATTCGATTGATTTTGACTAAGTTAGATAGAAGTGATTAGCATTTGGATGTATATTTGATGTAGTATTAATTTTGATTTTTAAACATGAAATAAGGGAATAGGTAGAATGCACGGGGTTTGAAGTACTGGGTTTTTCAGAACCAACCCAGCGGTGCCAGGGACACACCCGAAGACTTCGAGTTCTTCCTGTTCCGGACTTACAGAAACACAGAGTCTTCTAGGTGAAGTCAAAGATCGTATTTATTGGCTGCAGACCAATTACAGGTATCCGAGAAGTACAGCACGATGTATGTTCTCAGGAGACTGCCCCAAACCCAAAGCCAGTCTTTTCTTATATACAAAATATTACGCTCTGTGCAACACCGCCCCCATTTTACAAGTGGCCATTCACATATTTTCGCTTCAAAGAAACAGCAGAGTCATGATGACAATCCCACATTTCAGCTCGGTCAGCCCACAATTATTTACCCAGCGAGGCTCAGAACCTTCATCAGATTTCGGCGGACCCCAATAAACGGGCACCTCCTCCTCGTAAAGTAAGTCATAAAGTAGGAAACAGAGTCAGGTGTGAAAGAGATTAGTCAGGGTTCGTGTGGGAAGAACGACTTTATGATGTGTCAAGCCCTGATGCTAATCCCATTTGGCCGCAGTAAAAGGAACCGGCCGGACATGAACGACCTCGGGCATTGGAGTCAGTTTGCACAGGTCACAAAAAGTCACCAGAAGGTGTACGTGTCCTTTCGGCCTAAGCATGGCCTTATGCACAGCCTATGTGAGGGCAACCACAAAATGGCTACCGCTCTAAAATGGAACCCGAGGGTTCGATATGTAGTATCATATACCTGGTGGATTCATCGGTGAAACACGACGAAAACACTCATACATACCGCATTAGTCATTTGCGGTTTGCTGATACCAAAATCGGCATGGTGGGACCATGCCTCCAACATGGTTCCAAAATTTACAGTACCACAGACCCTCCTTTTGCCCTTACATAGGCAATAACTATACTAATCTGAGTCCAGGTCTACATTCATAAAGTCATGGAGATGTTGTTGTAGCATCATCCTATTGCTTAGCTCGTCCCTTGATACAGGTTTCCTTATACATGATGTAACACAGAGGCTACATATTACAGGAGCACACTGCATACATAGACAGAACAGGAAAAGAATGGCTAAGATCATCCCAGTGACTATTAGAATCTTCCATCCCCAGGCTGATATCAGTCCCCAGAACCACCCCATCATCGACCAATCTCCTTTATCCACGTGAATGGATTCGGAAATCTTATGTAGTTTGGAGATGTCTTGATAGACTGTAAGGGCGTTATCTGGTATGAAAATACAGCAGCTTGATTGGATAACCCTACATACCCCACCACGGTCTGCAAGTATCACATCTAGAACCATACGGTTCTGCAACGTCATGAGGCGATCCGCTTGGAGCTCAGCTGTCAAATTACCAAGGGCACCAGCCGTTACATTAACAGTGGATTCAACTACACGAGTCAGTTGTCTCAGGTTCCTACTATTGACCATTGGTCCCCAAAACGGCAGGAAACCCAAGAAAAAGTCTCCCGCTTCCTGACCAGCAGTATCCTCCTTACTAACAACGCCTCTCACAACTCTGGTCTTGTGATAATCAGAGGCAGCAGTAAATGTCGGCGGCAGCAAATTTGCAATATAACATGTGCCCGAGAAATCAGGGGGCAACCATGTATATGCTCGATCACTACAAACAAAGTATGTACCCTTGGCAGCCAAAAACGCAGGGGAAAACTGCGATGGAAAAGTGTACGTTTCAGTACAGTCACTCTTCCCTAGTTGAGCTCTTGGATTCTGACCATTGCCTTGTAAACAGAACCGACCTATGTGGGGTACGACCCAAATTGGGGATGAACTTTTACGCTGTTTCTCGCCCAGACTAATGCTATACCCCGTCGCGTTCCAACCTACATAAGCTCGCAACTCATCCTTGGGAATGGATGAATATGCATCGATATCTCTGCTCATATCAGTAACTCCTTTCATCAAGGCCTTATTGTTCGTGCTAGGTCTAGTGGAACGCGGTGGTCGCGGGGAGTAGGTCTCAAGCGCAAAAAGAAACATAGTCTGGAATGCCCATGATGACCCATTATAGCTAAACGGCAGCACTAGATATGGGATACCCTTATTAATGGTATGTGGCATCAAACCACACACCCAACAATTTGTCGTATTCATAACTAGTTGGTGCTGATGCAGAAGTTGAATAAACGAATTGTTTACAAACTCAGAACGTCTAGCTAGTTCGTGTTCAGGCAGAGGGTGGAAAGAGTGTGAGGAAACAGTAGGAGGAGGTATGGGCTGTATAGTGGGTGCAAATGGCACTTGAAAAGACAATAACCTACAGAAAACATCACCATGCTAAATAGGACAAACAGACATAATATTACAAAACGTTTGCTATTAATTACTTTACACATTCTGCTCTTAAAATTTATTTCCTCAGCGAGTCTCTTCATCTTGAAAAATTCCATCCTCTAATCGTGCTGTTCGCGGCGGATGAGTGTCTTCTGCTAAGGAGTACACTTGTCGGTCCAGGGAACACCCTAGACCAACCAGAACCGTTGACCTAACGTCTACGGCTTGTACCCCAAAGTCTTGGCACCGCGACCCTACAGCTGAACCCGGATGGTGGTTCGAAAAACAAAAAATAAGCAAGTTTCCCAGATGATAGAGCTGCACTTCCCAAAATTTATAAAACTTAGCAAGGGAAAGAAAAATAATTTTATTTGTCCATAGTTCTCGGCCTCAGATTGTAGCGACTTCTTGTAGGTACTGTTTGGTCTTGAAACAAGAGTTCAGGCTCTGTGGTGTCCAATCGATTTGATGGTGGCACAGCTTCTTGCAGAATGTCGTCGTTCTCTTGTTCTGAAATTGCTCCTTTCACACGTGCATCGCTAAATGGCACAAAACGGGGCACGGTGTCAGTCTCAGAATCAGCGATACCCTCCATGACCCACCGGTCATACGGCAGAGGCAAAGGAACTCTCTTACAATGTACGCCGTGAATCCAGTTCTTTTTCCCTTTCACTCGAACAGCTGATCTTGTCGAAAGAAGGACGAGATGGGGGCCGGTCCAACGGGGCTCATCATTTTTCGTCCTTTGGAAATTTCTGACCAGCACCCACGATCCAGGACTGATAGGATGTCCTGGAGCTTCAGAGGCCTGAGGCAGAGTATCGTGGACCTGTTGGTGTAAGACACGCAATTTAGCCGTCAATTCATACAGATAATCAAGCAGTACTGGATGTTCGATCTCACTGAATTTTGTCGGCCTTGGCACTCCCCATACATTGGCCGGACAGCCAAACACCATCTCATACGGACTAAGTCCCACTCGTGAATGCACAGTCATTCTTGTTGATAGGAGTGCTAAGGGCAGCGCGTCAGGCCATTTGAGACCAGAACTCGCTTGGATCTTGGCTAATTTGAGCTTCAATGTGCCATTATAGCACTCTACTAGTCCAGCTACAGAAACGAAAAAAATGGTCCGTTTTCAAATGTTGCGTCTTTGAACTACAATTCACATTTGTACGTGGATAATCACTTTTAGAGCTAAAATTAGATGTTTTAAGTGATTTTCAAGCTTCCAGGGGCCCTAAACACAAGATTTGAGAAATGGTTAAACGTGAATGGAAATGGCCAATTTACTCACTCTGCGGCCTCAAAAGTGTTTCTCCTCCAAGGGAAGTGAATAAAATAACATTTGGAGGCCTTTATTGTTCAATCAAAAATGCCTGTTTTTTGGTGAAAGAGATAACCACCCCCCCTTACGACATGCTTCAGAAACGAAAAAAATGGTCCATTTTCAAATGTTGCGTCTTTGAACTACAATTCACATTTGTACGTAGATAATCACTTTTAGAGATAAAATTAGATGTTTAAAGTGATTTTCAAGCTTCCAGGGGCCCTAAAAACAAGATTTGAGGAATGGGTAAATGTGAATGAAAATGGGCAATTTATTCACTCTGAGGCCTTAAAAAAGTTCTCGGCCTCAGATTGTAGCGACTTCTTGTAGGTACTGTTTGGTCTTGAAACAAGAGTTTAGGCTCTGTGGTGTCCAATCGATTTGATGGCGGCACAGCTTCTTGCAGAATGTCGTCGTTCTCTTGTTCTGAAATTGCTCCTTTCACACGTGCATCGCTAAATGGCACAAAACGGGGCACGGTGTCAGTCTGAGAATCAGCGATACCCTCCTTGACCCACCGGTCATACGGCAGAGGCAAAGGAACTCTCTTACAATGTACGCCGTGAATCCAGTTCTTTTTCCCTTTCACTCGAACAGCTGATCTTGTCGAAAGAAGGACGAGATGGGGGCCGGTCCAACGGGGCTCATCATTTTTCGTCCTTTGGAAATTTCTGACCAGCACCCACGATCCAGGACTGATAGGATGTCCTGGAGCTTCAGAGGCCTGAGGCAGAGTATCGTGGACCTGTTGGTGTAAGACACGCAATTTAGCCGTCAATTCATACAGATAATCAAGCAGTACTGGATGTTCGATCTCACTGAATTTTGTCGGCCTTGGCACTCCCCATACATTGGCCGGACGGCCAAACACCATCTCATACGGACTAAGTCCCACTCGTGAATGCACAGTCATTCTTGTTGATAGGAGTGCTAAGGGCAGCACGTCAGGCCATTTGAGACCAGAACTCGCTTGGATCTTGGCTAATTTGAGCTTCAATGTGCCATTATAGCACTCTACTAGTCCAGCTACAGAAACGAAAAAAATGGTCCGTTTTCAAATGTTGCGTCTTTGAACTACAATGCACATTTGTACGTGGATAATCACTTTTAGAGCTAAAATTAGATGTTTTAAGTGATTTTCAAGCTTCCAGGGACCCTAAACACAAGATTTGAGGAATGGGTAAATGTGTATGAAAATGGCCAATTTACTCATTCTGAGGCCTTAAAAAGTTTTTGTCCTCCACGGGAAGAGAATTAAATAACATTTGTAGGCCTTTATTGTTCAAGCGAAAACGCCCGATTATTGACGAAAGAGATAACCACCCCCCTTACGACATGCTTCAGAAACAAAAAAAATGGTCCGTTTTCAAATGTTGCGTCTTTGAACGACAATCCACATTTGTACGTGGATAATCACTTTTAGAGCTAAAATTAGATGTTTAAAGTGATTTTCAAGCTTCCAGGGGCCCTAAACACAAGATTTGAGAAATGGGTAAACATGATTGAAAATGGCCAATTTACTCACTCTGCGGCCTTAAAAAGTGTTTCTCCTCCACGGAAAGTGAATAAAATACCATTTGGTGGCCTTTATTGTTCAATCAAAAACGCCCATTTTTTGGTGAAAGATATAACCACCCCCCCTTACGACATGCTTCAGAAACGAAAAAAATGGTCCATTTTCAAATGTTGCGTCTTTGAACTACAATTCACATTTATACGTGGATAATCACTTTTAGAGATAAAATTAGATGTTTAAAGTGATTTACAAGCTTCCAGGGGCCCTAAACACAAGATATGAGGAATGGGTAAATATGAATGAAAATGGCCGATTTATTCACTCTGAGGCCTTAAAAAGTTTTTCTCCACCCCAGAAAGTGAATTAAATAACATTTGTAGGCCTTTATTGTTCAAGCGAAAACGCCTGATTTTTGATGAAAGAGATAACCACCCCCCCTTACGACATGCTTCTGAAACTAAAAAAATGGTTCATTTTCAAATGTTGCGTCTTTGAACTACAATTAACATTGTACGTGGATAATCACTTTTAGAGATAAAGTGAGATGTTTAAAGTGATTTTCAAGCTTCCAGGGGCCCTAAACACAAGATTTGAGAAATGGTTAAACGTGAATGGAAATGGCCAATTTACTCACTCTGCGGCCTTAAAAAGTGTTTCTGCTCCACGGGAAGTGAATAAAATAACATTTGGAGGCCTTTATTGTTTAATCAAAAATGCCTGTTTTTTGGTGAAAGAGATAACCACCCCCCCTTACGACATGCTTCAGAAACGAAAAAAATGGTCCATTTTCAAACCTTGCGTCTTTGAACTACAATTCACATTTGTACATGGATAATCACTTTTAGAGATAAAATTAGATGTTTAAAGTGATTTTCAAGCTTCCAGGGGCCCTAAACACAAGATTTGAGGAATGGGTAAATGTGAATGAAAATGGGCAATTCATTCACTCTGAGGCCTTAAAATTGTTTTCTCCACCCCAGAAAGTGAATTAAATAACATTTGTAGGCCTTTATTGTTCAATCAAAAATGCACAATTTTTGATGAAAGAGATAACCACACCCCCTTACGACATGCTTCAGAAACGAAAAAAAAGGTCCATTTTCAAATGTTGCGTCTTTGAACTACAATTCACATTTGTACATGGATAATCACTTTTAGAGATAAAATGAGATGTTTAAAGTGATTTTCATGCTTCCAGGGGCCTTAAACACAATATTTGAGGAATGGGTAAAAGTGAATGAAAATGGCCAATTTACTCATTCTGAGTCCTTAAAAAGTGTTTGTCCTCCACGGGTAGTGAATTAAATAACATTTGTAGGCCTTTATTGTTCAATGAAAAACGCACAATTTTTGATGAAAGAGATAACCACCCCCCCTTACGACATGCTTCAGAAACTAAAAAAATGGTCCGTTTTCAAATGTTGCCTCTTTGAACTACAATTCACATTGTACGTGGAAAATCACTTTTAAAGATAAAATGAGATGTTTACAGTGATTTTCATGCTTCCAGTGGCCTTAAACACAAGATTTGAGGAATGGGTAAAAGTGAATGAAAATGGCCAATTTACTCACTCTGCGGCCTTAAAAAGTGTTTCTCCTCCACGGGAAGTGAATAAAATAACATTTGGAGGCCTTTATTGTTCAAGCGAAAACGCCCGATTATTGACGAAAGAGATAACCACCCCCCCTTTACGACATGCTTCAGAAACGAAAAAAATGGTCCATTTTCAAATGTTGCGTCTTTGGACGACAATTCACATTTGTACGTGGATAATCACTTTTAGAGATAAAATTGGATGTTTAAAGTGATTTTCAAGCTTCCAGGGGCACTAAACACAAGATTTGAGGAATGGGTAAATGTGTATGAAAATGGCCAATTTACTCATTCTGAGGCCTTAAAAAGTTTTTGTCCTCCACGGGAAGTGAATTAAATAACATTTGTAGGCCTTTATTGTTCAAGCGAAACGCCCGATTATTGACGAAAGAGATAACCACCCCTCTTATGACATGCTTCAGAAACAAAAAAAATGGTCCGTTTTCAAATGTTGCGTCTTTGAACGACAATCCACATTTGTACGTGGATAATCACTTTTAGAGCTAAAATTAGATGTTTAAAGTGATTTTCAAGCTTCCAGGGGCCCTAAACACAAGATTTGAGGAATGGGTAAATGTGTATGAAAATGGCCAATTTACTCATTCTGAGGCCTTAAAAAGTTTTTGTCCTCCACGGGAAGTGAATTAAATAACATTTGTAGGCCTTTATTGTTCAAGCGAAAATGCCCGATTATTGACGAAAGAGATAACCACCCCCCTTACGACATGCTTCAGAAACAAAAAAAATGGTCCGTTTTCAAATGTTGCGTCTTTGAACGACAATCCACATTTGTACGTGGATAATCACTTTTAGAGCTAAAATTAGATGTTTAAAGTGATTTTCAAGCTTCCAGGGGCCCTAAACACAAGATTTGAGAAATGGGTAAACGTGATTGAAAATGGCCAATTTACTCACTCTGCGGCCTTAAAAAGTGTTTCTCCTCCACGGAAAGTGAATGAAATACCATTTGGTGGCCTTTATTGTTCAATCAAAAACGCCCATTTTTTGGTGAAAGATATAACCACCCCCCCTTACGACATGCTTCAGAAACGAAAAAAATGGTCCATTTTCAAATGTTGCGTCTTTGAACTACAATTCACATTTATACGTGGATAATCACTTTTAGAGATAAAATTAGATGTTTAAAGTGGTTTACAAGCTTCCAGGGGCCCTAAACACAAGATATGAGGAATGTGTAAATATGAATGAAAATGGCCGATTTATTCACTCTGAGGCCTTAAAAAGTTTTTCTCCACCCCAGAAAGTGAATTAAATAACATTTGTAGGCCTTTATTGTTCAAGCGAAAACGCCTGATTTTTGATGAAAGAGATAACCACCCCCCCTTACGACATGCTTCTGAAACTAAAAAAATGGTTCATTTTCAAATGTTGCGTCTTTGAACTACAATTAACATTGTACGTGGATAATCACTTTTAGAGATAAAGTGAGATGTTTAAAGTGATTTTCAAGCTTCCAGGGGCCCTAAACACAAGATATGAGAAATGGTTAAACGTGAATGGAAATGGCCAATTTACTCACTCTGCGGCCTTAAAAAGTGTTTCTCCTCCACGGGAAGTGAATAAAATAACATTTGGAGGCCTTTATTGTTTAATCAAAAATGCCTGTTTTTTGGTGAAAGAGATAACCACCCCCCCTTACGACATGCTTCAGAAACGAAAAAAATGGTCCATTTTCAAATGTTGCTTCTTTGAACTACAATTCACATTTGTACATGGATAATCACTTTTAGAGATAAAATTAGATGTTTAAAGTGATTTTCAAGCTTCCAGGGGCCCTAAACACAAGATTTGAGGAATGGGTAAATGTGAATGAAAATGGGCAATTTATTCACTCTGAGGCCTTAAAAAGTTTTTCTCCACCCCAGAAAGTGAATTAAATAACATTTGTAGGCCTTTATTGTTCAAGCGAAAACGCCTGATTTTTGATGAAAGAGATAACCACCCCCCCTTACGACATGCTTCTGAAACTAAAAAAATGGTTCATTTTCAAATGTTGCGTCTTTGAACTACAATTAACATTGTACGTGGATAATCACTTTTAGAGATAAAGTGAGATGTTTAAAGTGATTTTCAAGCTTCCAGGGGCCCTAAACACAAGATATGAGAAATGGTTAAACGTGAATGGAAATGGCCAATTTACTCACTCTGCGGCCTTAAAAAGTGTTTCTCCTCCACGGGAAGTGAATAAAATAACATTTGGAGGCCTTTATTGTTTAATCAAAAATGCCTGTTTTTTGGTGAAAGAGATAACCACCCCCCCTTACGACATGCTTCAGAAACGAAAAAAATGGTCCATTTTCAAATGTTGCGTCTTTGAACTACAATTCACATTTGTACATGGATAATCACTTTTAGAGATAAAATGAGATGTTTACAGTGATTTTCATGCTTCCAGGGGCCTTAAACACAAGATTTGAGGAATGGGTAAAAGTGAATGAAAATGGCCAATTTACTCACTCTGCGGCCTTAAAAAGTGTTTCTCCTCCACGGGAAGTGAATAAAATAACATTTGGAGGCCTTTATTGTTCAAGCGAAAACGCCCGATTATTGACGAAAGAGATAACCACCCCCCCTTTACGACATGCTTCAGAAACGAAAAAAATGGTCCATTTTCAAATGTTGCGTCTTTGGACGACAATTCACATTTGTACGTGGATAATCACTTTTAGTGATAAAATTGGATGTTTAAAGTGATTTTCAAGCTTCATGGGGCACTAAACACAAGATTTGAGAAATGGATAAACGTGAATGAAAATGGCCAATTTATTCACTCTGAGACCTTAAAAAGCTTTTCTCCACCCCAGAAAGTGAATAAAATAACATTTGGAGGCCTTTATTTTTCAATCAAAAACGCCCGGTTTTTGGTGAAAGAGATAACCACCCCCCCTTATGACATGCTTCAGAAACGAAAAAAATGGTCCATTTTCAAATGTTGCGTCTTTGAACTACAATTCACATTTGTACGTGGATAATCACTTTTAGAGATAAAATTACATGTTTAAAGTGATTTACAAGCTTTCAGGGGCCCTAAACACAAGATATGAGGAATGGGTAAATATGAATGAAAATGGCCAATTTATTCACTCTGAGGCCTTAAAAAGATTTTCTCCACTCCAGAAAGTGAATTAAATAACATTTGTAGGCCTTTATTGTTCAATCAAAAACGCCCGATTTTTGACGAAAGAGATAACCACCCCCCCTTACGACATGCTCAGAAACTAAAAAAATGGTCCGTTTTCAAATGTTGCCTCTTTGAAATACAATTCACATTTGTACGTGGATATTCACTTTTAAAGATCAAATGAGATGTTTAAAGTGATTTTCATGCTTCCAGGGGCCTTAAACACAAGATTTGAGAAATGGGTAAACGTCAATGAAAATGGCCAATTTACTCACTCTGCGGCCTTAAAAAGTGTTTCTCCTCCACGGGAAGTGAATAAAATAACATTTGGAGGCCTTTATTGTTCAATCGAAAATGCCTGTTTTTTGGTGAAAGAGATAACCACCCCCCCTTACGACATGCTTCAGAAACGAAAAAAATGGTCTATTTTCAAATGTTGCGTCTTTGAACTACAATTCACATTTGTACGTGGATAATCACTTTTAGAGATAAAATTAGATGTTTAAAGTGATTTTCAAGCTTCCAGGGGCCCTAAACACAAGATTTGAGGAATGGGTAAATGTGAATGAAAATGGACAATTTATTCACTCTGAGGCCTTAAAAAGTTTTTCTCCACCCCAGAAAGTGAATTAAATAACATTTGTAGGCCTTTATTGTTCAATCAAAAACGCCCGATTTTTGATGAAAGAGATAACCACCCCCTTACGACATGCTTCAGCCACTAAAAAAATGGTCTGTTTTCAAATGTTGCCTCTTTGAACTACAATTCACATTTGTACGTGGAAAATCACTTTTAAAGATAAAACGAGATGTTTAAAGTGATTTTCATGCTTCCAGGGGCCTTAAACACAAGATTTGAGGATTGGGTAAAAGTGAATGAAAATGGCCAATTTACTCACTCTGAGGCCTTAAAAAGTGTTTATCCTCCACGGGAAGTGAATTAAATAACATTTGGAGGCCTTTATTGTTCAAGCGAAAACGCCTGATTTTTGATGAAAGAGATAACCACCCCCCCTTACGACATGCTTCTGAAACTAAAAAAATGGTTCATTTTCAAATGTTGCGTCTTTGAACTACAATTAACATTGTACGTGGATAATCACTTTTAGAGATAAAAGGAGATGTTTAAAGTGATTTTTAAGCTTCCAGGGGCCCTAAACACAAGATTTGAGGAATGGGTAAATGTGAATGAAAATGGCCAATTTATTCACTCTGAGGCCTTAAAAAGTTTTCCTCCACCCCAGAAAGTGAATTAAATAACATTTGTAGGCCTTTATTGTTCAATCAAAAAAGCCCGATTTTTGAAGAAAGAGATAACCACCCCCCCTTACGACATGCTTCAGAAACTAAAAAAATTGTCCGTTTTCAAATGTTGCCTCTTTGAACTACAATTCACATTTGTACGTGGAAAATCACTTTTAAAGATAAAATGAGATGTTTAAAGTTATTTTCATGCTTCCAGGGGCCTTAAACACAAGATTTGAGGAATGGGTAAAAGTGAATGAAAATGGCCAATTTACTCATTCTGAGGCCTTAAAAAGGGTTTGTCCTCCACGGGAAGTGAATTAAATAACCTTTGTAGGCCTTTATTGTTCAAGCGAAAACGCCCGATTATTGACGAAAGAGATAACCACCCCCCCTTACGACATGCTTCTAAAACTAAAAAAATGGTTCATTTTCAAATGTTGCGTCTTTGAACTACAATTAACATTGTACGTGGATAATCACTTTTAGAGATAAAGTGAGATGTTTAAAGTGATTTTCAAGCTTCCAGGGGCCCTAAACACATGATTTGAGAAATGGGTAAATATGAATGAAAATGGCCAATTTACTCATTCTGAGGCCTTAAAAAGTGTTTGTCCTCCACGGGAAGTGAATTAAATAACATTTGTAGGCCTTTATTGTTCAATGAAAAACGCACAATTTTTGATGAAAGAGATAACCACCCCCCCTTACGACATGCTTCAGAAACTAAAAAAATGGTCCGTTTTCAAATGTTGCCTCTTTGAACTACAATTCACATTTGTATGTGGAAAATCACTTTTAAAGATAAAATGAGATGTTTAAAGTGATTTTCATGCTTCCAGGGGCCTTAAACACAAGATTTGAGGAATGGTAAAAGTGAATGAAAATTGCCAATTTACTCATTCTGAGGCCTTAAAAAGTGTTTGTCCTCCACAGGAAGTGAATTAAATAACATTTGTAGGCCTTTATTGTTCAAGCGAAAACGCCCGATTATTGACGAAAGAGATAACCACCCCCCTTACGACATGCTTCAGAAACAAACAAAATGGTCCGTTTTCAAATGTTGCGTCATGGAACGACAATCCACATTTGTACGTGGATAATCACTTTTAGAGCTAAAATTAGATGTTTATAGTGATTTTCATGCTTCCAGGGGCCTTAAACACAAGATTTGAGGAATGGGTAAAAGTGAATGAAAATGGCCAATTTACTCATTCTGAGGCCTTAAAAAGTGTTTGTCCTCCACAGGAAGTGAATTAAATAACATTTGTAGGCCTTTATTGTTCAAGCAAAAACGCCCGATTATTGACGAAAGAGATAACCACCCCCCTTACGACATGCTTCAGAAACAAACAAAATGGTCCGTTTTCAAATGTTGCGTCATGGAACGACAATCCACATTTGTACGTGGATAATCACTTTTAGAGCTAAAATTAGATGTTTAAAGTGATTTTCATGCTTCCAGGGGCCTTAAACACAAGATTTGAGGAATGGGTAAAAGTGAATGAAAATGGCCAATTTACTCATTCTGAGGCCTTAAAAAGTGTTTCTCCTCCACGGGAAGTGAATTAAATAACATTTGGAGGCCTTTATTGTTCAAGCGAAAACGCCTGATTTTTGATGAAAGAGATAACCACCCCCCCTTACGACCTGCTTCTGAAACTAAAAAAATGATTAATTTTCAAATGTTGCGTCTTTGAACTACAATTAACATTGTACGTGGATAATCACTTTTAGAGATAAAATGAGATGTTTAAAGTGATTTTCAAGCTTCCAGGGGCCCTAAACACAAGATTTGAGAAATGGATAAACGTGAATGAAAATGGCCAATTTACTCACTCTGAGGCCTTAAAAAGTGTTTCTCCTCTACGGGAAGTGAATTAAATAACATTTGGAGGCCTTTATTGTTCAAGCGAAAACGCCTGATTTTTGATGAAAGAGATAACCACCCCCCCTTACGACATGCTTCAGAAACGAAAAAAATGGTCCATTTTCAAATGTTGCGTCTTTGAACTACAATTCACATTTGTACGTGGATAATCACTTTTAGAGATAAAATTAGATGTTTAAAGTGATTTACAAGCTTCCAGGTGCCCTAAACACAAGATATGAGGAATGGGTAAATATGAATGAAAATGGCCAATTTATTGACTCTGAGACCTTAAAAAGTTTTTCTCCACCCCAGAAAGTGAATTAAATAACATTTGTACGGCTTTATTGTTCAAGCAAAACGCCTGATTTTTTATGAAAGAGATAACCACCCCCCCTTACGACATGCTTCTGAAACTAAAAAAATGGTTCATTTTCAAATGTTGCGTCTTTGAACTACAATTAACATTGTACGTGGAAAATCACTTTTAAAGATAAAATGAGATGTTTACAGTGATTTTCATGCTTCCAGTGGCCTTAAACACAAGATTTGAGGAATGGGTAAAAGTGAATGAAAATGGCCAATTTACTCACTCTGCGGCCTTAAAAAGTGTTTCTCCTCCACGGGAAGTGAATAAAATAACATTTGGAGGCCTTTATTGTTCAAGCGAAAACGCCCGATTATTGACGAAAGAGATAACCACCCCCCCTTTACGACATGCTTCAGAAACGAAAAAAATGGTCCATTTTCAAATGTTGCGTCTTTGGACGACAATTCACATTTGTACGTGGATAATCACTTTTAGTGATAAAATTGGATGTTTAAAGTGATTTTCAAGCTTCCAGGGGCACTAAACACAAGATTTGAGGATTGGGTAAAAGTGAATGAAAATGGCCAATTTACTCACTCTGAGGCCTTAAAAAGTGTTTCTCCTCCACGGGACGTGAATTAAATTACATTTGAAGGCCTTTATTGTTCAAGCGAAAACGCCCGATTATTGACGAAAGAGATAACCACCCCCCCTTTACGACATGCTTCAGAAACGAAAAAAATGGTCCATTTTCAAATGTTGCGTCTTTGAACGACAATTCACATTTGTACGTGGATAATCACTTTTAGAGATAAAATTAGATGTTTAAAGTGATTTTCAAGCTTCCAGGGGCCCTAAACACAAGATTTGAGGAATGGGTAAATGTGTATGAAAATGGCCAATTTACTCATTCTGAGGCCTTAAAAAGTTTTTGTCCTCCACGGGAAGTGAATTAAATAACATTTGTAGGCCTTTATTGTTGAAGCGAAACGCCCGATTATTGACGAAAGAGATAACCACCCCCCTTATGACATGCTTCAGAAACAAAAAAAAAGGTCCGTTTTCAAATGTTGCGTCTTTGAACGACAATCCACATTTGTACGTGGATAATCACTTTTAGAGCTAAAATTAGATGTTTAAAGTGATTTTCAAGCTTCCAGGGGCCCTAAACACAAGATTTGAGGAATGGGTAAATGTGTATGAAAATGGCCAATTTACTCATTCTGAGGCCTTAAAAAGTTTTTGTCCTCCACGGGAAGTGAATTAAATAACATTTGTAGGCCTTTATTGTTCAAGCGAAAATGCCCGATTATTGACGACCACCCCCCTTACGACATGCTTCAGAAACAAAAAAAATGGTCCATTTTCAAATGTTGCGTCTTTAAACGACAATCCACATTTGTACGTGGATAATCACTTTTAGAGCTAAAATTAGATGTTTAAAGTGATTTTCAAGCTTCCAGGGGCCCTAAACACAAGATATGAGGAATGTGTAAATATGAATGAAAATGGCCGATTTATTCACTCTGAGGCCTTAAAAAGTTTTTCTCCACCCCAGAAAGTGAATTAAATAACATTTGTAGGCCTTTATTGTTCAAGCGAAAACGCCTGATTTTTGATGAAAGAGATAACCACCCCCCCTTACGACATGCTTCTGAAACTAAAAAAATGGTTCATTTTCAAATGTTGCGTCTTTGAACTACAATTAACATTGTACGTGGATAATCACTTTTAGAGATAAAGTGAGATGTTTAAAGTGATTTTCAAGCTTCCAGGGGCCCTAAACACAAGATATGAGAAATGGTTAAACGTGAATGGAAATGGCCAATTTACTCACTCTGCGGCCTTAAAAAGTGTTTCTCCTCCACGGGAAGTGAATAAAATAACATTTGGAGACCTTTATTGTTTAATCAAAAATGCCTGTTTTTTGGTGAAAGAGATAACCACCCCCCCTTACGACATGCTTCAGAAACGAAAAAAATGGTCCATTTTCAAATGTTGCTTCTTTGAACTACAATTCACATTTGTACATGGATAATCACTTTTAGAGATAAAATTAGATGTTTAAAGTGATTTTCAAGCTTCCAGGTGCCCTAAACACAAGATATGAGGAATGGGTAAATATGAATGAAAATGGCCAATTTATTGACTCTGAGACCTTAAAAAGTTTTTCTCCACCCCAGAAAGTGAATTAAATAACATTTGTACGGCTTTATTGTTCAAGCAAAACGCCTGATTTTTTATGAAAGAGATAACCACCCCCCCTTACGACATGCTTCTGAAACTAAAAAAATGGTTCATTTTCAAATGTTGCGTCTTTGAACTACAATTAACATTGTACGTGGAAAATCACTTTTAAAGATAAAATGAGATGTTTACAGTGATTTTCATGCTTCCAGTGGCCTTAAACACAAGATTTGAGGAATGGGTAAAAGTGAATGAAAATGGCCAATTTACTCACTCTGCGGCCTTAAAAAGTGTTTCTCCTCCACGGGAAGTGAATAAAATAACATTTGGAGGCCTTTATTGTTCAAGCGAAAACGCCCGATTATTGACGAAAGAGATAACCACCCCCCCTTTACGACATGCTTCAGAAACGAAAAAAATGGTCCATTTTCAAATGTTGCGTCTTTGGACGACAATTCACATTTGTACGTGGATAATCACTTTTAGTGATAAAATTGGATGTTTAAAGTGATTTTCAAGCTTCCAGGGGCACTAAACACAAGATTTGAGGATTGGGTAAAAGTGAATGAAAATGGCCAATTTACTCACTCTGAGGCCTTAAAAAGTGTTTCTCCTCCACGGGACGTGAATTAAATTACATTTGAAGGCCTTTATTGTTCAAGCGAAAACGCCCGATTATTGACGAAAGAGATAACCACCCCCCCTTTACGACATGCTTCAGAAACGAAAAAAATGGTCCATTTTCAAATGTTGCGTCTTTGAACGACAATTCACATTTGTACGTGGATAATCACTTTTAGAGATAAAATTAGATGTTTAAAGTGATTTTCAAGCTTCCAGGGGCCCTAAACACAAGATTTGAGGAATGGGTAAATGTGTATGAAAATGGCCAATTTACTCATTCTGAGGCCTTAAAAAGTTTTTGTCCTCCACGGGAAGTGAATTAAATAACATTTGTAGGCCTTTATTGTTGAAGCGAAACGCCCGATTATTGACGAAAGAGATAACCACCCCCCTTATGACATGCTTCAGAAACAAAAAAAATGGTCCGTTTTCAAATGTTGCGTCTTTGAACGACAATCCACATTTGTACGTGGATAATCACTTTTAGAGCTAAAATTAGATGTTTAAAGTGATTTTCAAGCTTCCAGGGGCCCTAAACACAAGATTTGAGGAATGGGTAAATGTGTATGAAAATGGCCAATTTACTCATTCTGAGGCCTTAAAAAGTTTTTGTCCTCCACGGGAAGTGAATTAAATAACATTTGTAGGCCTTTATTGTTCAAGCGAAAATGCCCGATTATTGACGAAAGAGATAACCACCCCCCTTACGACATGCTTCAGAAACAAAAAAAATGGTCCATTTTCAAATGTTGCGTCTTTAAACGACAATCCACATTTGTACGTGGATAATCACTTTTAGAGCTAAAATTAGATGTTTAAAGTGATTTTCAAGCTTCCAGGGGCCCTAAACACAAGATTTGAGAAATGGGTAAACGTGATTGAAAATGGCCAATTTACTCACTCTGCGGCCTTAAAAAGTGTTTCTCCTCCACGGAAAGTGAATGAAATACCATTTGGTGGCCTTTATTGTTCAATCAAAAACGCCCATTTTTTGGTGAAAGATATAACCACCCCCCCTTACGACATGCTTCAGAAACGAAAAAAATGGTCCATTTTCAAATGTTGCGTCTTTGAACTACAATTCACATTTATACGTGGATAATCACTTTTAGAGATAAAATTAGATGTTTAAAGTGGTTTACAAGCTTCCAGGGGCCCTAAACACAAGATATGAGGAATGTGTAAATATGAATGAAAATGGCCGATTTATTCACTCTGAGGCCTTAAAAAGTTTTTCTCCACCCCAGAAAGTGAATTAAATAACATTTGTAGGCCTTTATTGTTCAAGCGAAAACGCCTGATTTTTGATGAAAGAGATAACCACCCCCCCTTACGACATGCTTCTGAAACTAAAAAAATGGTTCATTTTCAAATGTTGCGTCTTTGAACTACAATTAACATTGTACGTGGATAATCACTTTTAGAGATAAAGTGAGATGTTTAAAGTGATTTTCAAGCTTCCAGGGGCCCTAAACACAAGATATGAGAAATGGTTAAACGTGAATGGAAATGGCCAATTTACTCACTCTGCGGCCTTAAAAAGTGTTTCTCCTCCACGTGAAGTGAATAAAATAACATTTGGAGGCCTTTATTGTTTAATCAAAAATGCCTGTTTTTTGGTGAAAGAGATAACCACCCCCCCTTACGACATGCTTCAGAAACGAAAAAAATGGTCCATTTTCAAATGTTGCGTCTTTGAACGACAATTCACATTTGTACGTGGATAATCACTTTTAGAGATAAAATTAGATGTTTAAAGTGATTTTCAAGCTTCCAGGGGCCCTAAACACAAGATTTGAGGAATGGGTAAATGTGTATGAAAATGGCCAATTTACTCATTCTGAGGCCTTAAAAAGTTTTTGTCCTCCACGGGAAGTGAATTAAATAACATTTGTAGGCCTTTATTGTTGAAGCGAAACGCCCGATTATTGACGAAAGAGATAACCACCCCCCTTATGACATGCTTCAGAAACAAAAAAAATGGTCCGTTTTCAAATGTTGCGTCTTTGAACGACAATCCACATTTGTACGTGGATAATCACTTTTAGAGCTAAAATTAGATGTTTAAAGTGATTTTCAAGCTTCCAGGGGCCCTAAACACAAGATTTGAGGAATGGGTAAATGTGTATGAAAATGGCCAATTTACTCATTCTGAGGCCTTAAAAAGTTTTTGTCCTCCACGGGAAGTGAATTAAATAACATTTGTAGGCCTTTATTGTTCAAGCGAAAATGCCCGATTATTGACGAAAGAGATAACCACCCCCCTTACGACATGCTTCAGAAACAAAAAAAATGGTCCATTTTCAAATGTTGCGTCTTTAAACGACAATCCACATTTGTACGTGGATAATCACTTTTAGAGCTAAAATTAGATGTTTAAAGTGATTTTCAAGCTTCCAGGGGCCCTAAACACAAGATTTGAGAAATGGGTAAACGTGATTGAAAATGGCCAATTTACTCACTCTGCGGCCTTAAAAAGTGTTTCTCCTCCACGGAAAGTGAATGAAATACCATTTGGTGGCCTTTATTGTTCAATCAAAAACGCCCATTTTTTGGTGAAAGATATAACCACCCCCCCTTACGACATGCTTCAGAAACGAAAAAAATGGTCCATTTTCAAATGTTGCGTCTTTGAACTACAATTCACATTTATACGTGGATAATCACTTTTAGAGATAAAATTAGATGTTTAAAGTGGTTTACAAGCTTCCAGGGGCCCTAAACACAAGATATGAGGAATGTGTAAATATGAATGAAAATGGCCGATTTATTCACTCTGAGGCCTTAAAAAGTTTTTCTCCACCCCAGAAAGTGAATTAAATAACATTTGTAGGCCTTTATTGTTCAAGCGAAAACGCCTGATTTTTGATGAAAGAGATAACCACCCCCCCTTACGACATGCTTCTGAAACTAAAAAAATGGTTCATTTTCAAATGTTGCGTCTTTGAACTACAATTAACATTGTACGTGGATAATCACTTTTAGAGATAAAGTGAGATGTTTAAAGTGATTTTCAAGCTTCCAGGGGCCCTAAACACAAGATATGAGAAATGGTTAAACGTGAATGGAAATGGCCAATTTACTCACTCTGCGGCCTTAAAAAGTGTTTCTCCTCCACGTGAAGTGAATAAAATAACATTTGGAGGCCTTTATTGTTTAATCAAAAATGCCTGTTTTTTGGTGAAAGAGATAACCACCCCCCCTTACGACATGCTTCAGAAACGAAAAAAATGGTCCATTTTCAAATGTTGCTTCTTTGAACTACAATTCACATTTGTACATGGATAATCACTTTTAGAGATAAAATTAGATGTTTAAAGTGATTTTCAAGCTTCCAGGGGCCCTAAACACAAGATTTGAGGAATGGGTAAATGTGAATGAAAATGGGCAATTTATTCACTCTGAGGCCTTAAAAAGTTTTTCTCCACCCCAGAAAGTGAATTAAATAACATTTGTAGGCCTTTATTGTTCAAGCGAAAACGCCTGATTTTTGATGAAAGAGATAACCACCCCCCCTTACGACATGCTTCTGAAACTAAAAAAATGGTTCATTTTCAAATGTTGCGTCTTTGAACTACAATTAACATTGTACGTGGATAATCACTTTTAGAGATAAAGTGAGATGTTTAAAGTGATTTTCAAGCTTCCAGGGGCCCTAAACACAAGATATGAGAAATGGTTAAACGTGAATGGAAATGGCCAATTTACTCACTCTGCGGCCTTAAAAAGTGTTTCTACTCCACGGGAAGTGAATAAAATAACATTTGGAGGCCTTTATTGTTTAATCAAAAATGCCTGTTTTTTGGTGAAAGAGATAACCACCCCCCCTTACGACATGCTTCAGAAACGAAAAAAATGGTCCATTTTCAAATGTTGCGTCTTTGAACTACAATTCACATTTGTACATGGATAATCACTTTTAGAGATAAAATTAGATGTTTAAAGTGATTTTCAAGCTTCCAGGGGCCCTAAACACAAGATTTGACGAATGGGTAAATGTGAATGAAAATGGGCAATTTATTCACTCTGAGGCCTTAAAAAATTTTTCTCCACCCCAGAAAGTGAATTAAATAACATTTGTAGGCCTTTATTGTTCAATCAAAAACGCACAATTTTTGATGAAAGAGAAAACCACCCCCCCTTACGACATGCTTCAGAAACTAAAAAAATGGTCCGTTTTCAAATGTTGCCTCTTTGAACTACAATTCACATTTGTATGTGGAAAATCACTTTTAAAGATAAAATGAGATGTTTAAAGTGATTTTCATGCTTCCAGGGGCCTTAAACACAAGATATGAGGAATGGGTAAAAGTGAATGAAAATTGCCAATTTACTCATTCTGAGGCCTTAAAAAGTGTTTGTCCTCCACAGGAAGTGAATTAAATAACATTTGTAGGCCTTTATTGTTCAAGCGAAAACGCCCGATTATTGACGAAAGAGATAACCACCCCCCTTACGACATGCTTCAGAAACAAACAAAATGGTCCGTTTTCAAATGTTGCGTCATGGAACGACAATCCACATTTGTACGTGGATAATCACTTTTAGAGCTAAAATTAGATGTTTAAAGTGATTTTCATGCTTCCAGGGGCCTTAAACACAAGATTTGAGGAATGGGTAAAAGTGAATGAAAATGGCCAATTTACTCATTCTGAGGCCTTAAAAAGTGTTTCTCCTCCACGGGAAGTGAATTAAATAACATTTGGAGGCCTTTATTGTTCAAGCGAAAACGCCTGATTTTTGATGAAAGAGATAACCACCCCCCCTTACGACCTGCTTCTGAAACTAAAAAAATAATTAATTTTCAAATGTTGCGTCTTTGAACTACAATTAACATTGTACGTGGATAATCACTTTTAGAGATAAAATGAGATGTTTAAAGTGATTTTCAAGCTTCCAGGGGCCCTAAACACAAGATTTGAGAAATGGATAAACGTGAATGAAAATGGCCAATTTACTCACTCTGAGGCCTTAAAAAGTGTTTCTCCTCTACGGGAAGTGAATTAAATAACATTTGGAGGCCTTTATTGTTCAAGCGAAAACACCTGATTTTTGATGAAAGAGATAACCACCCCCCCTTACGACATGCTTCAGAAACGAAAAAAATGGTCCATTTTCAAATGTTGCGTCTTTGAACTACAATTCACATTTGTACGTGGATAATCACTTTTAGAGATAAAATTAGATGTTTAAAGTGATTTACAAGCTTCCAGGTGCCCTAAACACAAGATATGAGGAATGGGTAAATATGAATGAAAATGGCCAATTTATTGACTCTGAGACCTTAAAAAGTTTTTCTCCACCCCAGAAAGTGAATTAAATAACATTTGTACGGCTTTATTGTTCAAGCAAAACGCCTGATTTTTGATGAAAGAGATAACCACCCCCCCTTACGACATGCTTCTGAAACTAAAAAAATGGTTCATTTTCAAATGTTGCGTCTTTGAACTACAATTAACATTGTCCGTGGAAAATCACTTTTAAAGATAAAATGAGATGTTTACAGTGATTTTCATGCTTCCAGGGGCCTTAAACACAAGATTTGAGGAATGGGTAAAAGTGAATGAAAATGGCCAATTTACTCACTCTGCGGCCTTAAAAAGTGTTTCTCCTCCACGGGAAGTGAATAAAATAACATTTGGAGGCCTTTATTGTTCAAGCGAAAACGCCCGATTATTGACGAAAGAGATAACCACCCCCCCTTTACGACATGCTTCAGAAACGAAAAAAATGGTCCATTTTCAAATGTTGCGTCTTTGGACGACAATTCACATTTGTACGTGGATAATCACTTTTAGTGATAAAATTGGATGTTTAAAGTGATTTTCAAGCTTCCAGGGGCACTAAACACAAGATTTGAGGATTGGGTAAAAGTGAAAGAAAATGGCCAATTTACTCACTCTGAGGCCTTAAAAAGTGTTTCTCCTCCACGGGAAGTGAATTAAATAACATTTGTAGGCCTTTATTGTTCAAGCGAAACGCCCGATTATTGACGAAAGAGATAACCACCCCCCTTATGACATGCTTCAGAAACAAAAAAAATGGTCCGTTTTCAAATGTTGCGTCTTTGAACGACAATCCACATTTGTACGTGGATAATCACTTTTAGAGCTAAAATTAGATGTTTAAAGTGATTTTCAAGCTTCCAGGGGCCCTAAACACAAGATTTGAGGAATGGGTAAATGTGTATGAAAATGGCCAATTTACTCATTCTGAGGCCTCAAAAAGTTTTTGTCCTCCACGGGAAGTGAATTAAATAACATTTGTAGGCCTTTATTGTTCAAGCGAAAATGCCCGATTATTGACGAAAGAGATAACCACCCCCCTTACGACATGCTTCAGAAACAAAAAAAATGGTCCGTTTTCAAATGTTGCGTCTTTGAACGACAATCCACATTTGTACGTGGATAATCACTTTTAGAGCTAAAATTAGATGTTTAAAGTGATTTTCAAGCTTCCAGGGGCCCTAAACACAAGATTTGAGAAATGGGTAAACGTGATTGAAAATGGCTAATTTACTCACTCTGCGGCCTTAAAAAGTGTTTCTCCTCCACGGAAAGTGAATGAAATACCATTTGGTGGCCTTTATTGTTCAATCAAAAACACCCATTTTTTGGTGAAAGATATAACCACCCCCCCTTACGACATGCTTCAGAAACGAAAAAAATGGTCCATTTTCAAATGTTGCGTCTTTGAACTACAAGTCACATTTATACGTGGATAATCACTTTTAGAGATAAAATTAGATGTTTAAAGTGGTTTACAAGCTTCCAGGGGCCCTAAACACAAGATATGAGGAATGGGTAAATATGAATGAAAATGGCCGATTTATTCACTCTGAGGCCTTAAAAAGTTTTTCTCCACCCCAGAAAGTGAATTAAATAACATTTGTAGGCCTTTATTGTTCAAGCGAAAACGCCTGATTTTTGATGAAAGAGATAACCACCCCCCCTTACGACATGCTTCTGAAACTAAAAAAATGGTTCATTTTCAAATGTTGCGTCTTTGAACTACAATTAACATTGTACGTGGATAATCACTTTTAGAGATAAAGTGAGATGTTTAAAGTGATTTTCAAGCTTCCAGGGGCCCTAAACACAAGATATGAGAAATGGTTAAACGTGAATGGAAATGGCCAATTTACTCACTCTGCGGCCTTAAAAAGTGTTTCTCCTCCACGGGAAGTGAATAAAATAACATTTGGAGGCCTTTATTGTTTAATCAAAAATGCCTGTTTTTTGGTGAAAGAGATAACCACCCCCCCTTACGACATGCTTCAGAAACGAAAAAAATGGTCCATTTTCAAATGTTGCTTCTTTGAACTACAATTCACATTTGTACATGGATAATCACTTTTAGAGATAAAATTAGATGTTTAAAGTGATTTTCAAGCTTCCAGGGGCCCTAAACACAAGATTTGAGGAATGGGTAAATGTGAATGAAAATGGGCAATTTATTCACTCTGAGGCCTTAAAAAGTTTTTCTCCACCCCAGAAAGTGAATTAAATAACATTTGTAGGCCTTTATTGTTCAAGCGAAAACGCCTGATTTTTGATGAAAGAGATAACCACCCCCCCTTAGGACATGCTTCTGAAACTAAAAAAATGGTTCATTTTCAAATGTTGCGTCTTTGAACTACAATTAACATTGTACGTGGATAATCACTTTTAGAGATAAAGTGAGATGTTTAAAGTGATTTTCAAGCTTCCAGGGGCCCTAAACACAAGATATGAGAAATGGTTAAACGTGAATGGAAATGGCCAATTTACTCACTCTGCGGCCTTAAAAAGTGTTTCTCCTCCACGGGAAGTGAATAAAATAACATTTGGAGACCTTTATTGTTTAATCAAAAATGCCTGTTTTTTGGTGAAAGAGATAACCACCCCCCTTATGACATGCTTCAGAAACAAAAAAAATGGTCCGTTTTCAAATGTTGCCTCTTTGAACTACAATTCACATTTGTATGTGGAAAATCACTTTTAAAGATAAAATGAGATGTTTTATGTGATTTTCATGCTTCCAGGGGCCTTAAACACAATATTTGAGGAATGGGTAAAAGTGAATGAAAATGGCCAATTTACTTATTCTGAGGCCTTAAAAAGTGTTTGTCCTCCACGGGAAGTGAATTAAATAACATTTGTAGGCCTTTATTGTTCAATGAAAAACGCACAATTTTTGATGAAAGAGATAACCACCCCCCCTTACGACATGCTTCAGAAACTAAAAAAAATGGTCCGTTTTCAAATGTTGCCTCTTTGAACTACAATTCACATTTGTATGTGGAAAATCACTTTTAAAGATAAAATGAGATGTTTAAAGTGATTTTCATGCTTCCAGGGGCCTTAAACACAAGATATGAGGAATGGGTAAAAGTGAATGAAAATTGCCAATTTACTCATTCTGAGGCCTTAAAAAGTGTTTGTCCTCCACAGGAAGTGAATTAAATAACATTTGTAGGCCTTTATTGTTCAAGCGAAAACGCCCGATTATTGACGAAAGAGATAACCACCCCCCTTACGACATGCTTCAGAAACAAACAAAATGGTCCGTTTTCAAATGTTGCGTCGTGGAACGACAATCCACATTTGTACGTGGATAATCACTTTTAGAGCTAAAATTAGATGTTCAAAGTGATTTTCATGCTTCCAGGGGCCTTAAACACAAGATTTGAGGAATGGGTAAAAGTGAATGAAAATGGCCAATTTACTCATTCTGAGGCCTTAAAAAGTGTTTCTCCTCCACGGGAAGTGAATTAAATAACATTTGGAGGCCTTTATTGTTCAAGCGAAAACGCCTGATTTTTGATGAAAGAGATAACCACCCCCCCTTACGACCTGCTTCTGAAACTAAAAAAATGATTAATTTTCAAATGTTGCATCTTTGAACTACAATTAACATTGTACGTGGATAATCACTTTTAGAGATAAAATGAGATGTTTAAAGTGATTTTCAAGCTTCCAGGGGCCCTAAACACAAGATTTGAGAAATGGATAAACGTGAATGAAAATGGCCAATTTACTCACTCTGCGGCCTTAAAAAGTGTTTCTCCTCCACGGAAAGTGAATAAAATAACATTTGGAGGCCTTTATTTTTCAATCAAAAACGCCCTGTTTTTGGTGAAAGAGATAACCACCCCCCCTTATGACATGCTTCAGAAACGAAAAAAATGGTCCATTTTCAAATGTTGCGTCTTTGAACTACAATTCACATTTGTACGTGGATAATCACTTTTAGAGATAAAATTAGATGTTTAAAGTGATTTACAAGCTTCCAGGGGCCCTAAACACAAGATATGAGGAATGGGTAAATATGAATGAAAATGGCCAATTTATTCACTCTGAGGCCTTAAAAATTTTTTCTCCACCCCAGAAAGTGAATTAAATAACATTTGTAGGCCTTTATTGTTCAAGCTAAAACGCCTGATTTTTGATGAAAGAGATAACCACCCCCCCTTACGACATGCTTCTGAAACTAAAAAAATGGTTCATTTTCAAATGTTGCGTCTTTGAACTACAATTAACATTGTACGTGGATAATCACTTTTAGAGATAAAGTGAGATGTTTAAAGTGATTTTCAAGCTTCCAGGGGCCCTAAACACAAGATTTGAGAAATGGGTAAACGTGAATGAAAATGGCCAATTTACTCACTCTGCGGCCTTAAAAAGTGTTTCTCCTCCACGGGAAGTGAATAAAATAACATTTGGAGGCCTTTATTGTTCAATCAAAAATGCCAGTTTTTTGGTGAAAGAGATAACCACCCCCCCTTACGACATGCTTCAGAAACGAAAAAAATGGTCCATTTTCAAATGTTGCGTCTTTGAACTACAATTCACATTTGTACGTGGATAATCACTTTTAGAGATAAAATTAGATGTTTAAAGTGATTTTCAAGCTTCCGGGGGCCCTAAACACAAGATTTGAGGAATGGGTAAATGTGAATGAAAATGGACAATTTATTCACTCTGAGGCCTTAAAAAGTTTTTCTCCACCCCAGAAAGTGAATTAAATAACATTTGTAGGCCTTTATTGTTCAAGCTAAAACGCCTGATTTTTGATGAAAGAGATAACCACCCCCCCTTACGACATGCTTCTGAAACTAAAAAAATGGTTCATTTTCAAATGTTGCGTCGTGGAACGACAATCCACATTTGTATGTGGAAAATCACTTTTAAAGATAAAATGAGATGTTTAAAGTGATTTTCATGCTTCCAGGGGCCTTAAACACAATATTTGAGGAATGGGTAAAAGTGAATGAAAATGGCCAATTTACTTATTCTGAGGCCTTAAAAAGTGTTTGTCCTCCACGGGAAGTGAATTAAATAACATTTGTAGGCCTTTATTGTTCAATGAAAAACGCACAATTTTTGATGAAAGAGATAACCACCCCCCCTTACGACATGCTTCAGAAACTAAAAAAATGGTCCGTTTTCAAATGTTGCCTCTTTGAACTACAATTCACATTTGTATGTGGAAAATCACTTTTAAAGATAAAATGAGATGTTTAAAGTGATTTTCATGCTTCCAGGGGCCTTAAACACAAGATATGAGGAATGGGTAAAAGTGAATGAAAATTGCCAATTTACTCATTCTGAGGCCTTAAAAAGTGTTTGTCCTCCACAGGAAGTGAATTAAATAACATTTGTAGGCCTTTATTGTTCAAGCGAAAACGCCCGATTATTGACGAAAGAGATAACCACCCCCCTTACGACATGCTTCAGAAACAAACAAAATGGTCCGTTTTCAAATGTTGCGTCGTGAAACGACAATCCACATTTGTACGTGGATAATCACTTTTAGAGCTAAAATTAGATGTTCAAAGTGATTTTCATGCTTCCAGGGGCCTTAAACACAAGATTTGAGGAATGGGTAAAAGTGAATGAAAATGGCCAATTTACTCATTCTGAGGCCTTAAAAAGTGTTTCTCCTCCACGGGAAGTGAATTAAATAACATTTGGAGGCCTTTATTGTTCAAGCGAAAACGCCTGATTTTTGATGAAAGAGATAACCACCCCCCCTTACGACCTGCTTCTGAAACTAAAAAAATGATTAATTTTCAAATGTTGCATCTTTGAACTACAATTAACATTGTACGTGGATAATCACTTTTAGAGATAAAATGAGATGTTTAAAGTGATTTTCAAGCTTCCAGGGGCCCTAAACACAAGATTTGAGAAATGGATAAACGTGAATGAAAATGGCCAATTTACTCACTCTGCGGCCTTAAAAAGTGTTTCTCCTCCACGGAAAGTGAATAAAATAACATTTGGAGGCCTTTATTTTTCAATCAAAAACGCCCGGTTTTTGGTGAAAGAGATAACCACCCCCCCTTATGACATGCTTCAGAAACGAAAAAAATGGTCCATTTTCAAATGTTGCGTCTTTGAACTACAATTCACATTTGTACGTGGATAATCACTTTTAGAGATAAAATTAGATGTTTAAAGTGATTTACAAGCTTCCAGGGGCCCTAAACACAAGATATGAGGAATGGGTAAATATGAATGAAAATGGCCAATTTATTCACTCTGAGGCCTTAAAAATTTTTTCTCCACCCCAGAAAGTGAATTAAATACCATTTGTAGGCCTTTATTGTTCAAGCTAAAACGCCTGATTTTTGATGAAAGAGATAACCACCCCCCCTTACGACATGCTTCTGAAACTAAAAAAATGGTTCATTTTCAAATGTTGCGTCTTTGAACTACAATTAACATTGTACGTGGATAATCACTTTTAGAGATAAAGTGAGATGTTTAAAGTGATTTTCAAGCTTCCAGGGGCCCTAAACACAAGATTTGAGAAATGGGTAAACGTGAATGAAAATGGCCAATTTACTCACTCTGCGGCCTTAAAAAGTGTTTCTCCTCCACGGGAAGTGAATAAAATAACATTTGGAGGCCTTTATTGTTCAATCAAAAATGCCAGTTTTTTGGTGAAAGAGATAACCACCCCCCCTTACGACATGCTTCAGAAACAAAAAAAATGGTCCATTTTCAAATGTTGCGTCTTTGAACTACAATTCACATTTGTACGTGGATAATCACTTTTAGAGATAAAATTAGATGTTTAAAGTGATTTTCAAGCTTCCGGGGGCCCTAAACACAAGATTTGAGGAATGGGTAAATGTGAATGAAAATGGACAATTTATTCCCGTTGAGGCCTTAAAAAGTTTTTCTCCACCCCAGAAAGTGAATTAAATAACATTTGTAGGCCTTTATTGTTCAATCAAAAACGCCCGATTTTTGATGAAAGAGATAACCACCCCCTTACGACATGCTTCAGAAACTAAAAAAATGGTCTGTTTTCAAATGTTGCCTCTTTGAACTACAATTCACATTTGTACGTGGAAAATCACTTTTAAAGATAAAACGAGATGTTTAAAGTGATTTTCATGCTTCCAGGGGCCTTAAACACAAGATTTGAGGATTGGGTAAAAGTGAATGAAAATGGCCAATTTACTCACTCTGAGACCTTAAAAAGTGTTTATCCTCCACGGGAAGTGAATTAAATAACAATTGGAGGCCTTTATTGTTCAAGCGAAAACGCACAATTATTGACGAAAGAGATAACCACCCCCCTTACGACATGCTTCAGAAACAAAAAAATGGTCCGTTTTCAAATGTTGCGTCTTTGAACGACAATCCACATTTGTACGTGGATAATCACTTTTAGAGCTAAAATTAGATGTTTAAAGTGATTTTCAAGCTTCCAGGGGCCCTAAACACATGATTTGAGAAATGGGTAAAAGTGAATGAAAATGGCCAATTTACTCATTCTGAGGCCTTAAAAAGTGGTTCTCCTCCACGGGAAGTGAATTAAATAACATTTGGAGGCCTTTATTGTTCAAGCGAAAACGCCTGATTTTTGATGAAAGAGATAACCACCCCCCCTTACCCCCCCTTACGACATGTTTCTGAAACTAAAAAAATTATTAATTTTCAAATGTTGCGTTTTTGAACTACAATTAACATTGTACGTGGATAATCACTTTTAGAGATAAAATGAGATGTTTAAAGTGATTTTCAAGCTTCCAGGGGCCCTAAACACAAGATTTGAGAAATGGGTAAACGTGAATGAAAATGGCCAATTTACTCACTCTGCGGCCTTAAAAAGTGTTTCTCCTCCACGGAAAGTGAATAAAATAACAATTGGAGGCCTTTATTGTTCAATCAAAAACGCCAGTTTTTTGGTGAAAGAGATAACCACCCCCCCTTATGACATGCTTCAGAAACGAAAAAAATGGTCCATTTTCAAATGTTGCGTCTTTGAACTACAAGTCACATTTGTACGTGGATAATCACTTTTAGAGATAAAATTAGATGTTTAAAGTGATTTACAAGCTTCCAGGGGCCCTAAACACAAGATATGAGGAATGGGTAAATATGAATGAAAATGGCCAATTTATTCACTTTGAGACCTTAAAAAGTTTTTCTCCACCCCAGAAAGTGAATTAAATAACATTTGTAGGCCTTTATTGTTCAAGCGAAAACGCCTGATTTTTGATGAAAGAGATAACCACCCCCCCTTACGACATGCTTCTAAAACTAAAAAAATGGTTCATTTTCAAATGTTGCGTCTTTGAACTACAATTAACATTGTACGTGGATAATCACTTTTAGAGATAAAGTGAGATGTTTAAAGTGATTTTCAAGCTTCCAGGGGCCCTTAACACAAGATTTGAGAAATGGGTAAACGTGAATGAAAATGGCCAATTTACTCACTCTGCGGCCTTAAAAAGTGTTTCTCCTCCACGGGAAGTGAATAAAATAACATTTGGAGGCCTTTATTGTTCAATTAAAAATGCCAGTTTTTTGGTGAAAGAGATAACCATCCCCCCTTACGACATGCTTCAGAAACAAAAAAATGGTCCATTTTCAAATGTTGCGTCTTTGAACTACAATTCACATTTGTACGTGGATATTCACTTTTAAAGATCAAATGAGATGTTTAAAGTGATTTTCATGCTTCCAGGGGCCTTAAACACAAGATTTGAGGAATGGGTAAAAGTGAATGAAAATGGCCAATTTACTCAGTCTGAGGCCTTAAAAAGTGTTTCTCCTCTACGGGAAGTGAATTAAATAACATTTGGAGGCCTTTATTGTTCAAGCGAAAACGCCTGATTTTTGATGAAAGAGATAACCACCCCCCCTTACGACATGCTTCAGAAACGAAAAAAATGGTCCATTTTCAAATGTTGCGTCTTTGAACTACAATTCACATTTGTACGTGGATAATCACTTTTAGAGATAAAATTAGATGTTTAAAGTGATTTACAAGCTTCCAGGTGCCCTAAACACAAGATATGAGGAATGGGTAAATATGAATGAAAATGGCCAATTTATTCACTCTGAGACCTTAAAAAGTTTTTCTCCACCCCAGAAAGTGAATTAAATAACATTTGTAGGCCTTTATTGTTCAAGCGAAAACGCCTGATTTTTGATGAAAGAGATAACCACCCCCCCTTACGACATGCTTCTGAAACTAAAAAAATGGTTCATTTTCAAATGTTGCGTCTTTGAACTACAATTAACATTGTATGTGGAAAATCACTTTTAAAGATAAAATGAGATGTTTAAAGTGATTTTCATACTTCCAGGGGCCTTAAACACAAGATTTGAGGAATGGGTAAAAGTGAATGAAAATGGCCAATTTACTCACTCTGCGGCCTTAAAAAGTGTTTCTCCTCCACGGGAAGTGAATAAAATAACATTTGGAGGCCTTTATTGTTCAAGCGAAAACGCCCGATTATTGACGAAAGAGATAACCACCCTCCCTTTACGACATGCTTCAGAAACGAAAAAAATGGTCCATTTTCAAATGTTGCGTCTTTGGACGACAATTCACATTTGTACGTGGATAATCACTTTTAGTGATAAAATTGGATGTTTAAAGTGATTTTCAAGCTTCCAGGGGCCCTAAACACAAGATTTGAGGATTTGGTAAAAGTGAATGAAAATGGCCAATTTACTCATTCTGAGGCCTTAAAAAGTTTTTGTCCTCCACGGGAAGTGAATTAAATAACTTTTGTAGGCCTTTATTGTTCAAGCGAAAACGCCCGATTATTGACGAAAGAGATAACCACCCCCCTTACGACATGCTTCAGAAACAAAAAAAATGGTCCGTTTTCAAATGTTGCGTCTTTGAACGACAAACCACATTTGTACGTGGATAATCACTTTTAGAGCTAAAATTAGATGTTTAAAGTGATTTTCAAGCCTCCAGGGGCCCTAAACACAAGATTTGAGAAATGGGTAAACGTGATTGAAAATGGCCAATTTACTCACTCTGCGGCCTTAAAAAGTGTTTCTCCTCCACGGAAAGAGAATAAAATACCATTTGGTGGCCTTTATTGTTCAATTAAAAACGCCAATTTTTTGGTGAAAGATATAACCACCCCCCCTTACGACATGCTTCAGAAACGAAAAAAATGGTCCATTTTCAAATGTTGCGTCTTTGAACTACAATTCACATTTATACGTGGATAATCACTTTTAGAGATAAAATTAGATGTTTAAAGTGATTTACAAGCTTCCAGGGACCCTAAACACAAGATATGAGGAATGGGTAAATATGAATGAAAATGGCCGATTTATTCACTCTGAGGCCTTAAAAAGTTTTTCTGCACCCCAGAAAGTGAATTAAATAACATTTGTAGGCCTTTATTGTTCAAGCGAAAACGCCTGATTTTTGATGAAAGAGATAACCACCCCCCCTTACGACATGCTTCTAAAACTAAAAAAATGGTTCATTTTCAAATGTTGCGTCTTTGAACTGCAATTAACATTGTACGTGAATAATCACTTTTAGAGATAAAGTGAGATGTTTAAAGTGATTTTCAAGCTTCCAGGGGCCCTAAACACAAGATTTGAGAAATGGTTAAACGTGAATGGAAATGGCCAATTTACTCACTCTGCGGCCTTAAAAAGTGTTTCTCCTCCACGGGAAGTGAATAAAATAACATTTGGAGGCCTTTATTGTTTAATCAAAAATGCCTGTTTTTTGGTGAAAGAGATAACCACCCCCCCTTACGACATGCTTCAGAAACGAAAAAAATGATCCATTTTCAAATGTTGCGTCTTTGAACTACAATTCACATTTGTACATGGATAATCACTTTTAGAGATAAAATTAGATGTTTAAAGTGATTTTCAAGCTTCCAGGGGCCCTAAACACAAGATTTGAGGAATGGGTAAATGTGAATGAAAATGGGCAATTTATTCACTCTGAGGCCTTAAAATTGTTTTCTCCACCCCAGAAAGTGAATTAAATAACATTTGTAGGCCTTTATTGTTCAATCAAAAACGCACAATTTTTGATGAAAGAGATAACCACCACCCCTTACGACATGCTTCTGAAACTAAAAAAATGGTCTGTTTTCAAATGTTGCCTCTTTGAACTACAATTCACATTTGTATGTGGGAAATCACTTTTAAAGATAAAATGAGATGTTTAAAGTGATTTTCATGCTTCCAGGGGCCTTAAACACAATATTTGAGGAATGGGTAAAAGTGAATGAAAATGGCCAATTTACTCATTCTGAGGCCTTAAAAAGTGTTTGTCCTCCACGGGAAGTGAATTAAATAACATTTGTAGGCCTTTATTGTTCAATGAAAAACGCACAATTTTTGATGAAAGAGATAACCACCCCCCCTTACGACATGCTTCAGAAACTAAAAAAATGGTCTGTTTTCAAATGTTGCCTCTTTGAACTACAATTCACATTTGTATGTGGAAAATCACTTTTAAAGATAAAATGAGATGTTTAAAGTGATTTTCATGCTTCCAGGGGCCTTAAACACAAGATTTGAGGAATGGGTAAAAGTGAATGAAAATTGCCAATTTACTCATTCTGAGGCCTTAAAAAGTGTTTGTCCTCCACAGGAAGTGAATTAAATAACATTTGTAGGCCTTTATTGTTCAAGCAAAAACGCTCGATTATTGACGAAAGAGATAACCACCCCCCTTACGACCTACTTCTGAAACTAAAAAAAATTATTAATTTTCAAATGTTGCGTCTTTGAACTACAATTAACATTGTACGTGGATAATCACTTTTAGAGATAAAATGAGATGTTTAAAGTGATTTTCAATCTTCCAGGGGCCCTAAACACAAGATTTGAGAAATGGATAAACGTGAATGAAAATGGCCAATTTACTCACTCTGCGGCCTTAAAAAAAGTTTTCTCCACCCCAGAAAGTGAATTAAATAACATTTGTAGGCCTTTATTGTTCAAGCTAAAACGCCTGATTTTTGATGAAAGAGATAACCACCCCCCCTTACGACATGCTTCTGAAACTAAAAAAATGGTTCATTTTCAAATGTTGCGTCTTTGAACTACAATTAACATTGTACGTGGATAATCACTTTTAGAGATAAAGTGAGATGTTTAAAGTGATTTTCAAGCTTCCAGGGGCCCTAAACACAAGATTTGAGAAATGGGTAAACGTGAATGAAAATGGCCAATTTACTCACTCTGCGGCCTTAAAAAGTGTTTCTCCTCCACGGGAAGTGAATAAAATAACATTTGGAGGCCTTTATTGTTCAAGCGGAAACGCCTGATTTTATGGCACGACACGGAGGCCAACATTATGCAATAATTCCTTTATTGCCACCACTCAGCAGCAAGAAAAAACAAACATCCAGTTCTTAGAATATAGAATACAGAATATCTAAGAACATTCCAACACTAACAAAACACATCAACAACCTCCGCTCTCCCTTCTTTTATTGCTGCTGCTCAAAGAGATAAGTATAAATTACTTATACGCAATTTTATTTAATAAGTTGGCTTGGTGAATGATAGTACTGGCTTGGTGAATGATAGAATTAATAGAGACATGGTTGGAGTTTAATGAAGATGGCAATGTGAGAAAGGGAACTGATTTAATATATGTGAAATGTATTCGAAAGTAAAAAATTTAAATGGGTCAAGGAAAAAGTGAATATGCCGGTTAGGCAAAACGAAGGTGAAGGATGTTTAAAATCTTGTTGATTAGGGTATTTTGTCCGTTTTTTCAGTGACTGCGTTTTTCAAAAAGTGAGTGACTTAAGGAGGAAAGCGAGAAAGAAAGGCACGCAAAGGCATAGATTTGAAGAGGAAAGATGTTTGGATCGGTGAAGGAAACAGAGTATATTTTCATTTGGTTCGTAATTTAGAGTAAAATCGGGTTTGAATACATATTTGAAATAACGGAAGATTTGTAGGACTCGCGCTCGCGCGTGCGCTTACCTTCACGCAGATGCATGTCATATGACGTGATAAAGATCGGTGTGGAGATCGCGCGGTGGTTTATTTAGGAAACGCGCACGAGAAATGTCCCTTTGAAGACTCCATAGAGACGCCGGTTGCTTAGCAACGACGTTTTTACAACGGAGAAACAGTGTTTTTTCTCTGAGGGAAGGTCGTGAGTAGGAGAGTCAAGGGGAGAGGACAGTTTAAATAAAAATAAATAAGATAGGACTGAAAATAGTTGTAGTTGGAGGTAAGGAAAAGAGAAGGAAAAGATTACTTTGAAGAGACAAGGATATAAAATTAAAAATATGGAGCAAGGTGAAGGAACATTAGAGGAAAAATTAAATAAGGCAATAGAGAAAATAACTACAGAAGTTTCTATGAGAATGGAAAAGAAGCTAGAATTGTTAGCTATGACAAAAGCAAATAGACAGGAGGAGGAGAGATTTTGGTCGGCTCCAGAAAATGAAACGGCACATGGTAGTGGGAAAAAAGTTTCAAGGAAAAGGAAACATGTTTCTTCAAAAGATTTTCATGGGAAAAAATCTAAAAGAATTGAAAATGAAGATGTTTGCTGTTTAGACAGGCAAAAAGCAAATGCCGCGGGCATGATTGAAGGGCAAGCTAGAGGCCCAAATGAAGAAATAAATAAAAGACAGCATAGACATAAGTATGTGGTATGTGACGAGTCATCTGGGAGTGCAGAGATAGATTTGAGTTGTAGTGATGATTTTGAATCCGACGAAGAAATACAGGTAAAAAAAGCGGAAATAGATGACAGTTCAGAGAGTATTAATATTAAAGATCCTTTGGGTAATGAAATGTTTGACCCATTACTTATAAAACATCCTTTCTCCCCTGAGTGGTCGACATCTATTCATGTTTCGAAATATTTGCAATACTGGATGAGAAGGGAAATACCTAAGGAGGTGAGAGTAAGACTCCGGTCAGAGTGTCCGCGTCCTATGGTTGATAATAAGGTGTTGATGACACCTGAGCTTGACCCGAAAATGATTGCATTTATTGCAAAAGGGGGTCGGGACCCAAGGAAAGGAATTGATCGAGGGTTAAAATCATGTCAGGATAGATTGCTAGATGTGATTGGACCAGTATCAAAAATATTTGATATGGCAGAAGAGGCCTATATTGGGAAAAGCGAAGTTGATGTACAAGAACTTCGTGAATGGGTCCAAAGAGTGGTGTGTTTATTAGGTAACGCAAACACAGCATTGTCTATTGAAAGAAGGAAGAGTTTATTATTAAAAATTGACCCAAAATTGGTAGACCTTGCGACAAAAGAGGAAGGAGCTTCGGCTAAAGGTCTCCTTTTTGGAGATGATTTTATTAAAGATTTATCAAGATATGTAGGGGCGTTCAGCAGCCTACAGAAATCACAAAGAGAGATAAAGAAGGTGTTTAATGACCGTGTTTTTGGTTGGGCCGGGAGAACGCGGAGCCGGTTCCCTGGCCGAGGACAAGGAATTTCAAGAGGCTCCTTCTTGCGAGGGTTTGGAAGCAGAGGCTACCAGGGTCAACAGTTTAATCGTGGAGGAGGATTTTTTCCACAAAGACAACGTCCAAGAGGAAGATATAATAGAGGAGAAAGACGAGGCAGAGGTGCGAATGGTAAGTCAAGACCCTACTGTTATCCACTTAAGGTTGGGCGGCAGACTTGCCCAATTCAAAGAGGTTTGGTGGTCAATAACAAAGGATCCATGGGTTTTGGAAACAGTTCAGGGTTTCAAGATAGAGTTTATAGCAAAACCAGTTCAAGGAAGGGTTCCAAATTGTATGCTTTTCAGAAAAGAGCAAATAGAGTTGATAGATGTAGAGGTAAAGGATTTAATGTTGAAAGGAGCAATAGAAAAAGAGGAGGAGAATGTGGAAGGATTCATAAGCAATATTTTTCTGGTGGAGAAAAAAGACAAAGGGGGAATGCGTCCGGTAATAAATTTACGTCAATTAAACGATTGGGTGGTTTATCACCATTTCAAAATGGAGGGAATACATCTGTTGAAAGATGTGTTATTGAAAAGGGATTAGATGACGAGATTGGATTTGAAAGATGCTTATCTAACGATTCCAATATGGAAAGAGCATCAGAGGTATTTGAGATTTATATGGAGAGACCAATTATGGAAATTTGTGTGTCTAACTTTCGGCCTGTCATCCGCTCCGTGGTGTTTCACGAAGGTATTACGACCGGTGGCAGCTTTTCTGAGAGAGAGAGGTATACGAATGATAATTTATTTAGACGATATTCTAATAATGGATCGGGACAGGAATACTCTGCTGTCTCATACGAAGTTGGCGATAGAGTTGCTAGAGGATTTGGGGTTTGTTGTGAACAGGAAGAAATCTCAATGTGTACCCGAACAACAGACTCAGTTTCTGGGTTTTGTAGTGAATACGAGAGAAGCAGTTTTGAAACTACCAAAAGAAAAATTAAAGAGGATACGAAAAGAACTAAAAAATGTTTTGAAATTGAACAATATATCTTTGAGAATGTTGGCCCGTGTAGTGGGACTATTGTCTTCAACAATTCAAGCTATATTTCCAGGTCCTTTGCATTACAGGGCATTACAGAGGTTGAAAGGTTTCCATTTAAGGAATGGTTTGAGATATTCAGAGAGTGTATGTTTATCGCAGGAGGCGAGGCAGGAGTTGGTTTGGTGGCTAAGGAATATGGAAGCATGGAATGGGCGAGCAATTTTTGGAGAGAATGCGGATCTGATTGTGGAGTCAGATGCAAGCTTGGAAGGTTGGGGTGCAAGATGCGGATTAGTAAGTACTGGAGGGAGATGGACAAGTCAGGAAAGGAATCTACATATAAATTGTTTAGAATTATTAGCAGGATCTTTTGCTATTAAGTGTTTTGGGGAACGGACTGCAAGATGTTCTATCATCTTAAGGATGGACAATATTTCTGCGGTTCGATATGTAAACAGGATGGGTGGTCCAAGATCAAAAGGCCTGGCAGATTTAGCGAGAGTTTTTTGGGAGTATTGTTTGGAGAGGAATATTCATGTTCAGGCAGAGTATATCCCAGGGACCTCAAATTGTGTGGCAGATTGGTTTTCGAGGAATTTTTACGATTCCAGCGACTGGATGTTAGATCGATCAGTGTTTGCGAAGTTGAACCAATTTTGGGGTCCTTTTCAGACAGATCTTTTTGCAAACAGAGTAAATACTCAACTAGAAAGATTTTTCAGTTGGCATCCGGACCCGGAGTCAATGGGGATAGATGCTTTTCTGCAGGATTGGAGAGGTCTAAATCCATATGCTTTTCCTCCGTTTTCGATGATAAGCAGAGTGACAGGGACAATACGGAAGTGGAAAGAAACGGTGGTGATGATCACCCCGTTTTGGAGCTCGCAAGCATGGTATCCTATGTTACTGGAGATGAGTGTAGATTTTCCAATTCTAATTCCGATGTACAAAGGGATCTTGAGAGGCCCGTTGGGGGAGGTTCACAGTTTGGTGGATTCAGGTCAACTTCTTCTGTTGGCATGGAGACTTTCAGGAGAGTCTGGAATAAGCCAGGACTTTCATCAGAGGCATCGAAACTCATTGAGGAATCTTGGGCACATGGGACAAGGAAGGTATATAAGTCTGCATGGAATAGACGGAATGGTTGGTGTGTGGAAAGGAATTTGGATCCCGTATCAGCGGATGTAGTACATGTTTTGAATTTTTTGACTGATTTATTTCAAAGAGGTTTGGCATATAGGTCAGTGAATTTGTATAGATCTGCAATATCGGCTGGACATATTTTGATAAATGGAAATACTGTTGGTCAAGACATTATGGTCAGAAGATTATTGAGAAGTATTAGGTTGGCTAAACCTCCTGGTCCAAGGTATACCTCTCTTTGGGATGTGTGTATAGTATTACGTTTGTTTGAGTCATGGGATGATAATGGTCTGTTGGACCTAAAAGATTTATCTTATAAACTCACAATGTTATTATGCCTTCTTTCGTTTAGGAGGGTTTCTGAGGTACGTGCTTTAGAAGTAACAAGCAGATGCTTTACTCCTGAGGGTATCTGTTTTTATGTAAGACAAAGAACAAAAACTAACTCTAATGTTATTTTTTATCCGTATTTTCAAGATAAGGAAAAACTTTGTGTGGTGCGCTGTGTAAAAGAGTACGAATGCAGAACAAGGTCTGTAAGACCTGTTGGGGTAGATCAATTACTTATTTCTTTCAGGTATCCATATAAAGCAGTTTCTGCACCAACTTTGGCAAGATGGGTGAAAACTTTAATGGAGAAAGCAGGTATAGATATTAGTAAGTTTGGTGCACATTCAGTGAGTGGTGCAGCTGCATCAAAAGCTCGTATTTTGGGAGGTAGTTTGCAAGACATTTTAAAGTGTGCAGATTGGTCATCAGATTCTGTGTTTAGGAAATATTATTTTAAGCCTATTGACAATGCAGCTCAATGTATTGTTAATGTGCTTTGAACTTGCATAATGTTGGCCTCCGTGTCGTGCCATAAAATGTAGATTTTCCACAGCCATGGTGGGCTGAAAATCTGGATTTTATAAAGGACACGGAGGCTAATATTATCCCTCCCGTTATCAGTTTCCCGAACCCTAATGCTTATGTCTTGTATTTATGCAGGTCAAAGTTAAACTGACTGGGATTGATCGTTTTTGGATGGCTATCATCTTTTCCTTGGGAAAGAAAGAAGATTTCGTTTGGATCTTTTTAATTATTTACTGTTCATGGACTCGGAATATGGAAAATGTTAAAATATATAATTTCTCTCTTTTAGCAGGCAATGTCAGAAGGGAGAGCGGAGGTTGTTGATGTGTTTTGTTAATGTTGGAATGTTCTTAGATATTCTGTATTCTATATTCTAAGAACTGGATGTTTGTTTTTTCTTGCTGCTGAGTGGTGGCAATAAAGGAATTATTGCATAATATTAGCCTCCGTGTCCTTAATAAAATCCAGATTTTCAGCCCACCATGGCTGTGGAAAATCTACATTTTTGATGAAAGAGATAACCACCCCCCCTTACGACATGCTTCTGAAACAAAAAAAATGGTTCATTTTCAAATGTTGCGTCTTTGAACTACAATTCACATTTGTACGTGGATATTCACTTTTAAAGATAAAATGAGATGTTTAAAGTGATTTTCAAGCTTCCAGGGGCCCTAAACACAAGATTTGAGAAATGGGTAAATGTGAATGAAAATGGCCAATTTACTCACTCTGCGGCCTTAAAAAGTGTTTCTCCTCCACGGAAAGTGAATAAAATACCATTTGGAGGCCTTTATTGTTCAATCAAAAACGCCCGTTTTGTGGTGAAAGAGATAACCACCCCCCCTTATGACATGCTTCAGAAACGAAAAAAATGGTCCATTTTCAAATGTTGCGTCTTTGAACTACAAGTCACATTTGTACGTGGATAATCACTTTTAGAGATAAAATTAGATGTTTAAAGTGATTTACAAGCTTCCAGGGGCCCTAAACACAAGATATGAGGAATGGGTAAATATGAATGAAAACGGCCAATTTATTCACTCTGAGACCTTAAAAAGTTTTTCTCCACCCCAGAAAGTGAATTCAATAACATTTGTAGGCCTTTATTGTTCAAGCGAAAACGCCTGATTTTTGATGAAAGAGATAACCACCCCCCCTTACGACATGCTTCTGAAACAAAAAAAATGGTTCATTTTCAAATGTTGCGTCTTTGAACTACAATTAACATTGTACGTGGATAATCACTTTTAGAGATAAAGTGAGATGTTTAAAGTGATTTTCAAGCTTCCAGGGGCCCTAAACACAAGATTTGAGAAATGGGTAAACGTGAATGAAAATGGCCAATTTACTCACTCTGCGGCCTTAAAAAGTGTTTCTCCTCCACGGGAAGTGAATAAAATAACATTTGGAGGCCTTTATTGTTCAATTAAAAATGCCAGTTTTTTGGTGAAAGAGATAACCACCCCCCCTTACGACATGCTTCAGAAACAAAAAAATGGTCCATTTTCAAATGTTGCGTCTTTGAACTACAATTCACATTTGTACGTGGATATTCACTTTTAAAGATCAAATGAGATGTTTAAAGTGATTTTCATGCTTCCAGGGGCCTAAACACAAGATTTGAGGAATGGGTAAAAGTGAATGAAAATGGCCAATTTACTCACTCTGAGGCCTTAAAAAGTGTTTCTCCTCTACGGGAAGTGAATTAAATAACATTTGGAGGCCTTTATTGTTCAAGCGAAAATGCCTGATTTTTGATGAAAGAGATAACCACCTTTCCTTACGACATGCTTCAGAAAGGAAAAAAATGGTCCATTTTCAAATGTTGCGTCTTTGAACTACAATTCACATTTGTACGTGGATAATCACTTTTAGAGATAAAATTAGATGTTTAAAGTGATTTACAAGCTTCCAGGTGCCCTAAACACAAGATATGAGGAATGGGTAAATATGAATGAAAATGGCCAATTTATTCACTCTGAGACCTCAAAAAGTTTTTCTCCACCCCAGAAAGTGAATTAAATAACATTTGTAGGCCTTTATTGTTCAAGCAAAAACGCCTGATTTTTGATGAAAGAGATAACCACCCCCCCTTACGACATGCTTCTGAAACTAAAAAAATGGTTCATTTTCAAATGTTGCGTCTTTGAACTACAATTAACATTGTACGTGGAAAATCACTTTCAAAGATAAAATGAGATGTTTAAAGTGATTTTCATGTTTCCAGGGGCCTTAAACAGAAGATTTGAGGAATGGGTAAAAGTGAATGAAAATGGCCAATTTACTCACTCTGCGGCCTTAAAAAGTGTTTCTCCTCCACGGGAAGTGAATAAAATAACATTTGGAGGCCTTTATTGTTCAAGCGAAAACGCCCGATTATTGACGAAAGAGATAACCACCCCCCCTTTACGACATGCTTCAGAAACGAAAAAAATGGTCCATTTTCAAATGTTGCGTCTTTGGACGACAATTCACATTTGTACGTGGATAATCACTTTTAGTGATGAAATTGGATGTTTAAAGTGATTTTCAAGCTTCCAGGGGCCCTAAACACAAGATTTGAGGATTGGGTAAAAGTGAATGAAAATGGCCAATTTACTCACTCTGAGGCCTTAAAAAGTGTTTCTCCTCCACGGGAAGTGAATTAAATAACATTTGTAGGCCTTTATTGTTCAAGCGAAACGCCCGATTATTGACGAAAGAGATAACCACCCCCCTTACGACATGCTTCAGAAACAAAAAAAATGGTCCGTTTTCAAATGTTGCGTCTTTGAACGACAATCCACATTTGTACGTGGAGAATCACTTTTAGAGCTAAAATTAGATGTTTAAAGTGATTTTCAAGCTTCCAGGGGCCCTAAACACAAGATTTGAGGAATGGGTAAATGTGTATGAAAATGGCCAATTTACTCATTCTGAGGCCTTAAAAAGTTTTTGTCCTCCACAGGAAGTGAATTAAATAACATTTGTAGGCCTTTATTGTTCAAGCGAAAACGCCCGATTATTGACGAAAGAGATAACCACCCCCTTACGACATGCTTCAGAAACAAAAAAAATGGTCCGTTTTCAAATGTTGCGTCTTTGAACGACAATCCACATTTGTACGTGGATAATCACTTTTAGAGCTAAAATTAGATGTTTAAAGTGATTTTCAAGCTTCCAGGGGCCCTAAACACAGGATTTGAGAAATGGGTAAACGTGATTGAAAATGGCCAATTTACTCACTCTGCGGCCTTAAAAAGTGTTTCTCCTCCACGGAAAGTGAATAAAATACCATTTGGTGGCCTTTATTGTTCAATCAAAAATGCCCATTTTTTGGTGAAAGATATAACCACCCCCCTTACGACATGCTTCAGAAACGAAAAAAATGGTCCATTTTCAAATGATGCGTCTTTGAACTACAATTCACATTTATACGTGGATAATCACTTTTAGAGATAAAATTAGATGTTTAAAGTGATTTACAAGCTTCCAGGGGCCCTAAACACAAGATATGAGGAATGGGTAAATATGAATGAAAATGGCCGATTTATTCACTCTGAGGCCTTAAAAAGTTTTTCTCCACCCCAGAAAGTGAATTAAATAACATTTGTAGGCCTTTATTGTTCAAGCGAAAACGCCTGATTTTTGATGAAAGAGATAACCACCCCCCCTTACGACATGCTTCTGAAACAAAAAAATGGTTCATTTTCAAATGTTGCGTCTTTGAACTACAATTAACATTGCACGTGGATAATCACTTTTAGAGATAAAGTGAGATGTTTAAAGTGATTTTCAAGCTTCCAGGGGCCCTAAACACAAGATTTGAGAAATGTTTAAACGTGAATGGAAATGGCCAATTTACTCACTCTGCGGCCTTAAAAAGTGTTTCTCCTCCACGGGAAGTGAATAAAATAACATTTGGAGGCCTTTATTGTTTAATCAAAAATGCCCATTTTTTGGTGAAAGATATAACCACCCCCCTTACGACATGCTTCAGAAACGAAAAAAATGGTCCATTTTCAAATGATGCGTCTTTGAACTACAATTCACATTTATACGTGGATAATCACTTTTAGAGATAAAATTAGATGTTTAAAGTGATTTACAAGCTTCCAGGGGCCCTAAACACAAGATATGAGGAATGGGTAAATATGAATGAAAATGGCCGATTTATTCACTCTGAGGCCTTAAAAAGTTTTTCTCCACCCCAGAAAGTGAATTAAATAACATTTGTAGGCCTTTATTGTTCAAGCGAAAACGCCTGATTTTTGATGAAAGAGATAACCACCCCCCCTTACGACATGCTTCTGAAACAAAAAAAATGGTTCATTTTCAAATGTTGCGTCTTTGAACTACAATTAACATTGTACGTGGATAATCACTTTTAGAGATAAAGTGAGATGTTTAAAGTGATTTTCAAGCTTCCAGGGGCCCTAAACACAAGATTTGAGAAATGTTTAAACGTGAATGGAAATGGCCAATTTACTCACTCTGCGGCCTTAAAAAGTGTTTCTCCTCCACGGGAAGTGAATAAAATAACATTTGGAGGCCTTTATTGTTTAATCAAAAATGCCTGTTTTTTGGTGAAAGAGATAACCACCCCCCTTACGACATGCTTCAGAAACGAAAAAAATGGTTCATTTTCAAATGTTGCGTCTTTGAACTACAATTCACATTTGTACATGGATAATCACTTTTAGAGATAAAATTAGATGTTTAAAGTGATTTTCAAGCTTCCAGGGGCCCTAAACACAAGATTTGAGGAATGGGTAAATGTGAATGAAAATGGGCAATTCATTCACTCTGAGGCCTTAAAAAAATTTTCTCCACCCCAGAAAGTGAATTAAATAACATTTTTAGGCCTTTATTGTTCAATCAAAAACGCACAATTTTTGATGAAAGAGATAACCACCCCCCCTTACGACATGCTTCATTAACTAAAAAAATGGTCCGTTTTCAAATGTTGCCTCTTTGAACTACAATTCACATTTGTATGTGGAAAATCACTTTTAAAGATAAAATGAGATGTTTAAAGTGATTTTCAAGCTTCCAGGGGCCCTAAACACAAGATTTGAGGAATGGGTAAAAGTGAATGAAAATTGCCAATTTACTCATTCTGAGGCCTTAAAAAGTGTTTGTCCTCCACAGGAAGTGAATTAAATAACATTTGTAGGCCTTTATTGTTCAAGCAAAAACGCCCGATTATTGACGAAAGAGATAACCACCCCCCTTACGACCTGCTTCTGAAACTAAAAAAATGATTAATTTTCAAATGTTGCATCTTTGAACTACAATTAACATTGTACGTGGATAATCACTTTTAGAGATAAAATGAGATGTTTAAAGTGATTTTCAAGCTTCCAGGGGCCCTAAACACAAGATTTGAGAAATGGATAAACGTGAATGAAAATGGCCAATTTACTCACTCTGCGGCCTTAAAAAGTGTTTCTCCTCCACGGAAAGTGAATAAAATAACATTTGGAGGCCTTTATTTTTCAATCAAAAACGCCCGGTTTTTGGTGAAAGAGATAACCACCTTTCCTTACGACATGCTTCAGAAAGGAAAAAAATGGTCCATTTTCAAATGTTGCGTCTTTGAACTACAATTCACATTTGTACGTGGATAATCACTTTTAGAGATAAAATTAGATGTTTAAAGTGATTTACAAGCTTCCAGGTGCCCTAAACACAAGATATGAGGAATGGGTAAATATGAATGAAAATGGCCAATTTATTCACTCTGAGACCTCAAAAAGTTTTTCTCCACCCCAGAAAGTGAATTAAATAACATTTGTAGGCCTTTATTGTTCAAGCGAAAACGCCTGATTTTTGATGAAAGAGATAACCACCCCCCCTTACAACATGCTTCTGAAACTAAAAAAATGGTTCATTTTCAAATGTTGCGTCTTTGAACTACAATTAACATTGTACGTGGAAAATCACTTTTAAAGATAAAATGAGATGTTTAAAGTGATTTTCATGCTTCCAGGGGCCTTAAACAGAAGATTTGAGGAATGGGTAAAAGTGAATGAAAATGGCCAATTTACTCACTCTGAGGCCTTAAAAAGTGTTTCTCCTCCACGGGAAGTGAATTAAATAACATTTGGAGGCCTTTATTGTTCAAGCGAAAACGCCCGATTATTGACGAAAGAGATAACCACCCCCCCTTTACGACATGCTTCAGAAACGAAAAAAATGGTCCATTTTCAAATGTTGCGTCTTTGAACGACAATTCACATTTGTACGTGGAGAATCACTTTTAGAGCTAAAATTAGATGTTTAAAGTGATTTTCAAGCTTCCAGGGGCCCTAAACACAAGATTTGAGGAATGGGTAAATGTGTATGAAAATGGCCAATTTACTCATTCTGAGGCCTTAAAAAGTTTTTGTCCTCCACGGGAAGTGAATTAAATAACATTTGTAGGCCTTTATTGTTCAAGCGAAAACGCCCGATTATTGACGAAAGAGATAACCACCCCCTTACGACATGCTGCAGAAACAAAAAAAATGGTCCGTTTTCAAATGTTGCGTCTTTGAACGACAATCCACATTTGTACGTGGATAATCACTTTTAGAGCTAAAATTAGATGTTTAAAGTGATTTTCAAGCTTCCAGGGGCCCTAAACACAGGATTTGAGAAATGGGTAAACGTGATTGAAAATGGCCAATTTACTCACTCTGCGGCCTTAAAAAGTGTTTCTCCTCCACGGAAAGTGAATAAAATACCATTTGGTGGCCTTTATTGTTCAATCAAAAATGCCCATTTTTTGGTGAAAGATATAACCACCCCCCTTACGACATGCTTCAGAAACGAAAAAAATGGTCCATTTTCAAATGATGCGTCTTTGAACTACAATTCACATTTATACGTGGATAATCACTTTTAGAGATAAAATTAGATGTTTAAAGTGATTTACAAGCTTCCAGGGGCCCTAAACACAAGATTTGAGAAATGTTTAAACGTGAATGGAAATGGCCAATTTACTCACTCTGCGGCCTTAAAAAGTGTTTCTCCTCCACGGGAAGTGAATAAAATAACATTTGGAGGCCTTTATTGTTTAATCAAAAATGCCTGTTTTTTGGTGAAAGAGATAACCACCCCCCTTACGACATGCTTCAGAAACGATAAAAATGGTTCATTTTCAAATGTTGCGTCTTTGAACTACAATTCACATTTGTACATGGATAATCACTTTTAGAGATAAAATGAGATGTTTAAAGTGATTTTCATGCTTCCAGGGGCCTTAAACACAATATTTGAGGAATGGGTAAAAGTGAATGAAAATGGCCAATTTACTCATTCTGAGGCCTTAAAAAGTGTTTGTCCTCCACGGGAAGTGAGTTAAATAACATTTGTAGGCCTTTATTGTTCAAGCGAAAACGCCCGATTATTGACGAAAGAGATAACCACCCCCCTTACGACATGCTTCAGAAACAAACAAAATGGTCCGTTTTCAAATGTTGCGTCGTGGAACGACAATCCACATTTGTACGTGGATAATCACTTTTAGAGCTAAAATTAGATGTTCAAAGTGATTTTCATGCTTCCAGGGGCCTTAAACACAAGATTTGAGGAATGGGTAAAAGTGAATGAAAATGGCCAATTTACTCATTCTGAGGCCTTAAAAAGTGTTTCTCCTCCACGGGAAGTGAATTAAATAACATTTGGAGGCCTTTATTGTTCAAGCGAAAACGCCTGATTTTTGATGAAAGAGATAACCACCCCCCCTTACGACCTGCTTCTGAAACTAAAAAAATGATTAATTTTCAAATGTTGCATCTTTGAACTACAATTAACATTGTACGTGGATAATCACTTTTAGAGATAAAATGAGATGTTTAAAGTGATTTTCAAGCTTCCAGGGGCCCTAAACACAAGATTTGAGAAATGGATAAACGTGAATGAAAATGGCCAATTTACTCACTCTGCGGCCTTAAAAAGTGTTTCTCCTCCACGGAAAGTGAATAAAATAACATTTGGAGGCCTTTATTTTTCAATCAAAAACGCCCTGTTTTTGGTGAAAGAGATAACCACCCCCCCTTATGACATGCTTCAGAAACGAAAAAAATGGTCCATTTTCAAATGTTGCGTCTTTGAACTACAATTCACATTTGTACGTGGATAATCACTTTTAGAGATAAAATTAGATGTTTAAAGTGATTTACAAGCTTCCAGGGGCCCTAAACACAAGATATGAGGAATGGGTAAATATGAATGAAAATGGCCAATTTATTCACTCTGAGGCCTTAAAAAGTTTTTCTCCACCCCAGAAAGTGAATTAAATAACATTTGTAGGCCTTTATTGTTCAAGCTAAAACGCCTGATTTTTGATGAAAGAGATAACCACCCCCCCTTACGACATGCTTCTGAAACTAAAAAAATGGTTCATTTTCAAATGTTGCGTCTTTGAACTACAATTAACATTGTACGTGGATAATCACTTTTAGAGATAAAGTGAGATGTTTAAAGTGATTTTCAAGCTTCCAGGGGCCCTAAACACAAGATTTGAGAAATGGGTAAACGTGAATGAAAATGGCCAATTTACTCACTCTGCGGCCTTAAAAAGTGTTTCTCCTCCACGGGAAGTGAATAAAATAACATTTGGAGGCCTTTATTGTTCAATCAAAAATGCCAGTTTTTTGGTGAAAGAGATAACCACCCCCCCTTACGACATGCTTCAGAAACGAAAAAAATGGTCCATTTTCAAATGTTGTGTCTTTGAACTACAATTCACATTTGTACGTGGATAATCACTTTTAGAGATAAAATTAGATGTTTAAAGTGATTTACAAGCTTCCAGGGGCCCTAAACACAAGATTTGAGGAATGGGTAAATATGAATGAAAATGGCCAATTTATTCACTCTGAGGCCTTAAAAAGTTTTTCTCCACCCCAGAAAGTGAATTAAATAACATTTGTAGGCCTTTATTGTTCAAGCTAAAACGCCTGATTTTTGATGAAAGAGATAACCACCCCCCCTTACGACATGCTTCTGAAACTAAAAAAATGGTTCATTTTCAAATGTTGCGTCTTTGAACTACAATTAACATTGTACGTGGATAATCACTTTTAGAGATAAAGTGAGATGTTTAAAGTGATTTTCAAGCTTCCAGGGGCCCTAAACACAAGATTTGAGAAATGGGTAAACGTGAATGAAAATGGCCAATTTACTCACTCTGCGGCCTTAAAAAGTGTTTCTCCTCCACGGGAAGTGAATAAAATAACATTTGGAGGCCTTTATTGTTCAATCAAAAATGCCAGTTTTTTGGTGAAAGAGATAACCACCCCCCCTTACGACATGCTTCAGAAACAAAAAAAATGGTCCATTTTCAAATGTTGCGTCTTTGAACTACAATTCACATTTGTACGTGGATAATCACTTTTAGAGATAAAATTAGATGTTTAAAGTGATTTTCAAGCTTCCGGGGGCCCTAAACACAAGATTTGAGGAATGGGTAAATGTGAATGAAAATGGACAATTTATTCCCGTTGAGGCCTTAAAAAGTTTTTCTCCACCCCAGAAAGTGAATTAAATAACATTTGTAGGCCTTTATTGTTCAATCAAAAACGCCCGATTTTTGATGAAAGAGATAACCACCCCCTTACGACATGCTTCAGAAACTAAAAAAATGGTCTGTTTTCAAATGTTGCCTCTTTGAACTACAATTCACATTTGTACGTGGAAAATCACTTTTAAAGATAAAACGAGATGTTTAAAGTGATTTTCATGCTTCCAGGGGCCTTAAACACAAGATTTGAGGATTGGGTAAAAGTGAATGAAAATTGCCAATTTACTCACTCTGAGACCTTAAAAAGTGTTTATCCTCCACGGGAAGTGAATTAAATAACAATTGGAGGCCTTTATTGTTCAAGCGAAAACGCACAATTATTGACGAAAGAGATAACCACCCCCCTTACGACATGCTTCAGAAACAAAAAAATGGTCCGTTTTCAAATGTTGCGTCTTTGAACGACAATCCACATTTGTACGTGGATAATCACTTTTAGAGCTAAAATTAGATGTTTAAAGTGATTTTCAAGCTTCCAGGGGCCCTAAACACATGATTTGAGAAATGGGTAAAAGTGAATGAAAATGGCCAATTTACTCATTCTGAGGCCTTAAAAAGTGGTTCTCCTCCACGGGAAGTGAATTAAATAACATTTGGAGGCCTTTATTGTTCAAGCGAAAACGCCTGATTTTTGATGAAAGAGATAACCACCCCCCCTTACCCCCCCTTACGACATGTTTCTGAAACTAAAAAAATTATTAATTTTCAAATGTTGCGTCTTTGAACTACAATTAACATTGTACGTGGATAATCACTTTTAGAGATAAAATGAGATGTTTAAAGTGATTTTCAAGCTTCCAGGGGCCCTAAACACAAGATTTGAGAAATGGGTAAACGTGAATGAAAATGGCCAATTTACTCACTCTGCGGCCTTAAAAAGTGTTTCTCCTCCACGGAAAGTGAATAAAATAACATTTGGAGGCCTTTATTGTTCAATCAAAAACGCCAGTTTTTTGGTGAAAGAGATAACCACCCCCCCTTATGACATGCTTCAGAAACGAAAAAAATGGTCCATTTTCAAATGTTGCGTCTTTGAACTACAAGTCACATTTGTACGTGGATAATCACTTTTAGAGATAAAATTAGATGTTTAAAGTGATTTACAAGCTTCCAGGGGCCCTAAACACAAGATATGAGGAATGGGTAAATATGAATGAAAATGGCCAATTTATTCACTCTGAGACCTTAAAAAGTTTTTCTCCACCCCAGAAAGTGAATTAAATAACATTTGTAGGCCTTTATTGTTCAAGCGAAAACGCCTGATTTTTGATGAAAGAGATAACCACCCCCCCTTACGACATGCTTCTAAAACTAAAAAAATGGTTCATTTTCAAATGTTGCGTCTTTGAACTACAATTAACATTGTACGTGGATAATCACTTTTAGAGATAAAGTGAGATGTTTAAAGTGATTTTCAAGCTTCCAGGGGCCCTAAACACAAGATTTGAGAAATGGGTAAACGTGAATGAAAATGGCCAATTTACTCACTCTGCGGCCTTAAAAAGTGTTTCTCCTCCACGGGAAGTGAATAAAATAACATTTGGAGGCCTTTATTGTTCAATTAAAAATGCCAGTTTTTTGGTGAAAGAGATAACCACCCCCCCTTACGACATGCTTCTGAAACTAAAAAAATGGTTCATTTTCAAATGTTGCGTCTTTGAACTACAATTAACATTGTATGTGGAAAATCACTTTTAAAGATAAAATGAGATGTTTAAAGTGATTTTCATACTTCCAGGGGCCTTAAACACAAGATTTGAGGAATGGGTAAAAGTGAATGAAAATGGCCAATTTACTCACTCTGCGGCCTTAAAAAGTGTTTCTCCTCCACGGGAAGTGAATAAAATAACATTTGGAGGCCTTTATTGTTCAAGCGAAAACGCCCGATTATTGACGAAAGAGATAACCACCCTCCCTTTACGACATGCTTCAGAAACGAAAAAAATGGTCCATTTTCAAATGTTGCGTCTTTGGACGACAATTCACATTTGTACGTGGATAATCACTTTTAGTGATAAAATTGGATGTTTAAAGTGATTTTCAAGCTTCCAGGGGCCCTAAACACAAGATTTGAGGATTTGGTAAAAGTGAATGAAAATGGCCAATTTACTCATTCTGAGGCCTTAAAAAGTTTTTGTCCTCCACGGGAAGTGAATTAAATAACATTTGTAGGCCTTTATTGTTCAAGCGAAAACGCCCGATTATTGACGAAAGAGATAACCACCCCCCTTACGACATGCTTCAGAAACAAAAAAAATGGTCCGTTTTCAAATGTTGCGTCTTTGAACGACAATCCACATTTGTACGTGGATAATCACTTTTAGAGCTAAAATTAGATGTTTAAAGTGATTTTCAAGCCTCCAGGGGCCCTAAACACAAGATTTGAGAAATGGGTAAATGTGATTGAAAATGGCCAATTTACTCACTCTGCGGCCTTAAAAAGTGTTTCTCCTCCACGGAAAGTGAATAAAATACCATTTGGTGGCCTTTATTGTTCAATCAAAAACGCCAATTTTTTGGTGAAAGATATAACCACCCCCCCTTACGACATGCTTCAGAAACGAAAAAAATGGTCCATTTTCAAATGTTGCGTCTTTGAACTACAATTCACATTTATACGTGGATAATCACTTTTAGAGATAAAATTAGATGTTTAAAGTGATTTACAAGCTTCCAGGGACCCTAAACACAAGATATGAGGAATGGGTAAATATGAATGAAAATGGCCGATTTATTCACTCTGAGGCCTTAAAAAGTTTTTCTCCACCCCAGAAAGTGAATTAAATAACATTTGTAGGCCTTTATTGTTCAAGCGAAAACGCCTGATTTTTGATGAAAGAGATAACCACCCCCCCCTTACGACATGCTTCTGAAACTAAAAAAATGGTTCATTTTCAAATGTTGCGTCTTTGAACTGCAATTAACATTGTACGTGAATAATCACTTTTAGAGATAAAGTGAGATGTTTAAAGTGATTTTCAAGCTTCCAGGGGCCCTAAACACAAGATTTGAGAAATGGTTAAACGTGAATGGAAATGGCCAATTTACTCACTCTGCGGCCTTAAAAAGTGTTTCTCCTCCACGGGAAGTGAATAAAATAACATTTGGAGGCCTTTATTGTTTAATCAAAAATGCCTGTTTTTTGGTGAAAGAGATAACCACCCCCCCTTACGACATGCTTCAGAAACGAAAAAAATGATCCATTTTCAAATGTTGCGTCTTTGAACTACAATTCACATTTGTACATGGATAATCACTTTTAGAGATAAAATTAGATGTTTAAAGTGATTTTCAAGCTTCCAGGGGCCCTAAACACAAGATTTGAGGAATGGGTAAATGTGAATGAAAATGGGCAATTTATTCACTCTGAGGCCTTAAAATTGTTTTCTCCACCCCAGAAAGTGAATTAAATAACATTTGTAGGCCTTTATTGTTCAATCAAAAACGCACAATTTTTGATGAAAGAGATAACCACCACCCCTTACGACATGCTTCAGAAACTAAAAAAATGGTCTGTTTTCAAATGTTGCCTCTTTGAACTACAATTCACATTTGTATGTGGAAAATCACTTTTAAAGATAAAATGAGATGTTTAAAGTGATTTTCATGCTTCCAGGGGCCTTAAACACAATATTTGAGGAATGGGTAAAAGTGAATGAAAATGGCCAATTTACTCATTCTGAGGCCTTAAAAAGTGTTTGTCCTCCACGGGAAGTGAATTAAATAACATTTGTAGGCCTTTATTGTTCAATGAAAAACGCACAATTTTTGATGAAAGAGATAACCACCCCCCCTTACGACATGCTTCAGAAACTAAAAAAATGGTCTGTTTTCAAATGTTGCCTCTTTGAACTACAATTCACATTTGTATGTGGAAAATCACTTTTAAAGATAAAATGAGATGTTTAAAGTGATTTTCATGCTTCCAGGGGCCTTAAACACAAGATTTGAGGAATGGGTAAAAGTGAATGAAAATTGCCAATTTACTCATTCTGAGGCCTTAAAAAGTGTTTGTCCTCCACAGGAAGTGAATTAAATAACATTTGTAGGCCTTTATTGTTCAAGCAAAAACGCCCGGTTATTGACGAAAGAGATAACCACCCCCCTTACGACCTGCTTCTGAAACTAAAAAAAATTATTAATTTTCAAATGTTGCGTCTTTGAACTACAATTAACATTGTATGTGGATAATCACTTTTAGAGATAAAATGAGATGTTTAAAGTGATTTTCAATCTTCCAGGGGCCCTAAACACAAGATTTGAGAAATGGATAAACGTGAATGAAAATGGCCAATTTACTCACTCTGCGGCCTTAAAAAAAGTTTTCTCCACCCCAGAAAGTGAATTAAATAACATTTGTAGGCCTTTATTGTTCAAGCTAAAACGCCTGATTTTTGATGAAAGAGATAACCACCCCCCCTTACGACATGCTTCTGAAACTAAAAAAATGGTTCATTTTCAAATGTTGCGTCTTTGAACTACAATTAACATTGTACGTGGATAATCACTTTTAGAGATAAAGTGAGATGTTTAAAGTGATTTTCAAGCTTCCAGGGGCCCTAAACACAAGATTTGAGAAATGGGTAAACGTGAATGAAAATGGCCAATTTACTCACTCTGCGGCCTTAAAAAGTGTTTCTCCTCCACGGGAAGTGAATAAAATAACATTTGGAGGCCTTTATTGTTCAAGCGGAAACGCCTGATTTTATGGCACGACACGGAGGCCAACATTATGCAATAATTCCTTTATTGCCACCACTCAGCAGCAAGAAAAAACAAACATCCAGTTCTTAGAATATAGAATACAGAATATCTAAGAACATTCCAACACTAACAAAACACATCAACAACCTCCGCTCTCCCTTCTTTTATTGCTGCTGCTCAAAGAGATAAGTATAAATTACTTATACGCAATTTTATTTAATAAGTTGGCTTGGTGAATGATAGTACTGGCTTGGTGAATGATAGAATTAATAGAGACATGGTTGGAGTTTAATGAAGATGGCAATGTGAGAAAGGGAACTGATTTAATATATGTGAAATGTATTCGAAAGTAAAAAATTTAAATGGGTCAAGGAAAAAGTGAATATGCCGGTTAGGCAAAACGAAGGTGAAGGATGTTTAAAATCTTGTTGATTAGGGTATTTTGTCCGTTTTTTCAGTGACTGCGTTTTTCAAAAAGTGAGTGACTTAAGGAGGAAAGCGAGAAAGAAAGGCACGCAAAGGCATAGATTTGAAGAGGAAAGATGTTTGGATCGGTGAAGGAAACAGAGTATATTTTCATTTGGTTCGTAATTTAGAGTAAAATCGGGTTTGAATACATATTTGAAATAACGGAAGATTTGTAGGACTCGCGCTCGCGCGTGCGCTTACCTTCACGCAGATGCATGTCATATGACGTGATAAAGATCGGTGTGGAGATCGCGCGGTGGTTTATTTAGGAAACGCGCACGAGAAATGTCCCTTTGAAGACTCCATAGAGACGCCGGTTGCTTAGCAACGACGTTTTTACAACGGAGAAACAGTGTTTTTTCTCTGAGGGAAGGTCGTGAGTAGGAGAGTCAAGGGGAGAGGACAGTTTAAATAAAAATAAATAAGATAGGACTGAAAATAGTTGTAGTTGGAGGTAAGGAAAAGAGAAGGAAAAGATTACTTTGAAGAGACAAGGATATAAAATTAAAAATATGGAGCAAGGTGAAGGAACATTAGAGGAAAAATTAAATAAGGCAATAGAGAAAATAACTACAGAAGTTTCTATGAGAATGGAAAAGAAGCTAGAATTGTTAGCTATGACAAAAGCAAATAGACAGGAGGAGGAGAGATTTTGGTCGGCTCCAGAAAATGAAACGGCACATGGTAGTGGGAAAAAAGTTTCAAGGAAAAGGAAACATGTTTCTTCAAAAGATTTTCATGGGAAAAAATCTAAAAGAATTGAAAATGAAGATGTTTGCTGTTTAGACAGGCAAAAAGCAAATGCCGCGGGCATGATTGAAGGGCAAGCTAGAGGCCCAAATGAAGAAATAAATAAAAGACAGCATAGACATAAGTATGTGGTATGTGACGAGTCATCTGGGAGTGCAGAGATAGATTTGAGTTGTAGTGATGATTTTGAATCCGACGAAGAAATACAGGTAAAAAAAGCGGAAATAGATGACAGTTCAGAGAGTATTAATATTAAAGATCCTTTGGGTAATGAAATGTTTGACCCATTACTTATAAAACATCCTTTCTCCCCTGAGTGGTCGACATCTATTCATGTTTCGAAATATTTGCAATACTGGATGAGAAGGGAAATACCTAAGGAGGTGAGAGTAAGACTCCGGTCGGAGTGTCCGCGTCCTATGGTTGATAATAAGGTGTTGATGACACCTGAGCTTGACCCGAAAATGATTGCATTTATTGCAAAAGGGGGTCGGGACCCAAGGAAAGGAATTGATCGAGGGTTAAAATCATGTCAGGATAGATTGCTAGATGTGATTGGACCAGTATCAAAAATATTTGATATGGCAGAAGAGGCCTATATTGGGAAAAGCGAAGTTGATGTACAAGAACTTCGTGAATGGGTCCAAAGAGTGGTGTGTTTATTAGGTAACGCAAACACAGCATTGTCTATTGAAAGAAGGAAGAGTTTATTATTAAAAATTGACCCAAAATTGGTAGACCTTGCGACAAAAGAGGAAGGAGCTTCGGCTAAAGGTCTCTTTTTTGGAGATGATTTTATTAAAGATTTATCAAGATATGTAGGGGCGTTCAGCAGCCTACAGAAATCACAAAGAGAGATAAAGAAGGTGTTTAATGACCGTGTTTTTGGTTGGGCCGGGAGAACGCGGAGCCGGTTCCCTGGCCGAGGACAAGGAATTTCAAGAGGCTCCTTCTTGCGAGGGTTTGGAAGCAGAGGCTACCAGGGTCAACAGTTTAATCGTGGAGGAGGATTTTTTCCACAAAGACAACGTCCAAGAGGAAGATATAATAGAGGAGAAAGACGAGGCAGAGGTGCGAATGGTAAGTCAAGACCCTACTGTTATCCACTTAAGGTTGGGCGGCAGACTTGCCCAATTCAAAGAGGTTTGGTGGTCAATAACAAAGGATCCATGGGTTTTGGAAACAGTTCAGGGTTTCAAGATAGAGTTTATAGCAAAACCAGTTCAAGGAAGGGTTCCAAATTGTATGCTTTTCAGAAAAGAGCAAATAGAGTTGATAGATGTAGAGGTAAAGGATTTAATGTTGAAAGGAGCAATAGAAAAAGAGGAGGAGAATGTGGAAGGATTCATAAGCAATATTTTTCTGGTGGAGAAAAAAGACAAAGGGGGAATGCGTCCGGTAATAAATTTACGTCAATTAAACGATTGGGTGGTTTATCACCATTTCAAAATGGAGGGAATACATCTGTTGAAAGATGTGTTATTGAAAAGGGATTAGATGACGAGATTGGATTTGAAAGATGCTTATCTAACGATTCCAATATGGAAAGAGCATCAGAGGTATTTGAGATTTATATGGAGAGACCAATTATGGAAATTTGTGTGTCTAACTTTCGGCCTGTCATCCGCTCCGTGGTGTTTCACGAAGGTATTACGACCGGTGGCAGCTTTTCTGAGAAAATGGTTCATTTTCAAATGTTGCGTCTTTGAACTACAATTCACATTTGTACGTGGATATTCACTTTTAAAGATAAAATGAGATGTTTAAAGTGATTTTCAAGCTTCCAGGGGCCCTAAACACAAGATTTGAGAAATGGGTAAACGTGAATGAAAATGGCCAATTTACTCACTCTGCGGCCTTAAAAAGTGTTTCTCCTCCACGGAAAGTGAATAAAATACCATTTGGAGGCCTTTATTGTTCAATCAAAAACGCCCGTTTTGTGGTGAAAGAGATAACCACCCCCCCTTATGACATGCTTCAGAAACGAAAAAAATGGTCCATTTTCAAATGTTGCGTCTTTGAACTACAAGTCACATTTGTACGTGGATAATCACTTTTAGAGATAAAATTAGATGTTTAAAGTGATTTACAAGCTTCCAGGGGCCCTAAACACAAGATATGAGGAATGGGTAAATATGAATGAAAACGGCCAATTTATTCACTCTGAGACCTTAAAAAGTTTTTCTCCACCCCAGAAAGTGAATTAAATAACATTTGTAGGCCTTTATTGTTCAAGCTAAAACGCCTGATTTTTGATGAAAGAGATAACCACCCCCCCTTACGACATGCTTCTGAAACTAAAAAAATGGTTCATTTTCAAATGTTGCGTCTTTGAACTACAATTAACATTGTACGTGGATAATCACTTTTAGAGATAAAGTGAGATGTTTAAAGTGATTTTCAAGCTTCCAGGGGCCCTAAACACAAGATTTGAGAAATGGGTAAACGTGAATGAAAATGGCCAATTTACTCACTCTGCGGCCTTAAAAAGTGTTTCTCCTCCACGGGAAGTGAATAAAATAACATTTGGAGGCCTTTATTGTTCAATTAAAAATGCCAGTTTTTTGGTGAAAGAGATAACCACCCCCCCTTACGACATGCTTCAGAAACAAAAAAATGGTCCATTTTCAAATGTTGCGTCTTTGAACTACAATTCACATTTGTACGTGGATATTCACTTTTAAAGATCAAATGAGATGTTTAAAGTGATTTTCATGCTTCCAGGGGCCTAAACACAAGATTTGAGGAATGGGTAAAAGTGAATGAAAATGGCCAATTTACTCACTCTGAGGCCTTAAAAAGTGTTTCTCCTCTACGGGAAGTGAATTAAATAACATTTGGAGGCCTTTATTGTTCAAGCGAAAATGCCTGATTTTTGATGAAAGAGATAACCACCTTTCCTTACGACATGCTTCAGAAAGGAAAAAAATGGTCCATTTTCAAATGTTGCGTCTTTGAACTACAATTCACATTTGTACGTGGATAATCACTTTTAGAGATAAAATTAGATGTTTAAAGTGATTTACAAGCTTCCAGGTGCCCTAAACACAAGATATGAGGAATGGGTAAATATGAATGAAAATGGCCAATTTATTCACTCTGAGACCTCAAAAAGTTTTTCTCCACCCCAGAAAGTGAATTAAATAACATTTGTAGGCCTTTATTGTTCAAGCAAAAACGCCTGATTTTTGATGAAAGAGATAACCACCCCCCCTTACGACATGCTTCTGAAACTAAAAAAATGGTTCATTTTCAAATGTTGCGTCTTTGAACTACAATTAACATTGTACGTGGAAAATCACTTTCAAAGATAAAATGAGATGTTTAAAGTGATTTTCATGTTTCCAGGGGCCTTAAACAGAAGATTTGAGGAATGGGTAAAAGTGAATGAAAATGGCCAATTTACTCACTCTGCGGCCTTAAAAAGTGTTTCTCCTCCACGGGAAGTGAATAAAATAACATTTGGAGGCCTTTATTGTTCAAGCGAAAACGCCCGATTATTGACGAAAGAGATAACCACCCCCCCTTTACGACATGCTTCAGAAACGAAAAAAATGGTCCATTTTCAAATGTTGCGTCTTTGGACGACAATTCACATTTGTACGTGGATAATCACTTTTAGTGATGAAATTGGATGTTTAAAGTGATTTTCAAGCTTCCAGGGGCCCTAAACACAAGATTTGAGGATTGGGTAAAAGTGAATGAAAATGGCCAATTTACTCACTCTGAGGCCTTAAAAAGTGTTTCTCCTCCACGGGAAGTGAATTAAATAACATTTGGAGGCCTTTATTGTTCAAGCGAAAACGCCCGATTATTGACGAAAGACATAACCACCCCCCCTTTACGACATGCTTCAGAAACGAAAAAAATGGTCCATTTTCAAATGTTGCGTCTTTGAACGACAATTCACATTTGTACGTGGATAATCACTTTTAGAGATAAAATTAGATGTTTAAAGTGATTTTCAAGCTTCCAGGGGCCCTAAACACAAGATTTGAGGAATGGGTAAATGTGTATGAAAATGGCCAATTTACTCATTCTGAGGCCTTAAAAAGTTTTTGTCCTCCACGGGAAGTGAATTAAATAGCATTTGTAGGCCTTTATTGTTCAAGCGAAACGCCCGATTATTGACGAAAGAGATAACCACCCCCCTTACGACATGCTTCAGAAACAAAAAAAATGGTCCGTTTTCAAATGTTGCGTCTTTGAACGACAATCCACATTTGTACGTGGAGAATCACTTTTAGAGCTAAAATTAGATGTTTAAAGTGATTTTCAAGCTTCCAGGGGCCCTAAACACAAGATTTGAGGAATGGGTAAATGTGTATGAAAATGGCCAATTTACTCATTCTGAGGCCTTAAAAAGTTTTTGTCCTCCACGGGAAGTGAATTAAATAACATTTGTAGGCCTTTATTGTTGAAGCGAAAACGCCCGATTATTGACGAAAGAGATAACCACCCCCTTACGACATGCTTCAGAAACAAAAAAAATGGTCCGTTTTCAAATGTTGCGTCTTTGAACGACAATCCACATTTGTACGTGGATAATCACTTTTAGAGCTAAAATTAGATGTTTAAAGTGATTTTCAAGCTTCCAGGGGCCCTAAACACAGGATTTGAGAAATGGGTAAACGTGATTGAAAATGGCCAATTTACTCACTCTGCGGCCTTAAAAAGTGTTTCTCCTCCACGGAAAGTGAATAAAATACCATTTGGTGGCCTTTATTGTTCAATCAAAAATGCCCATTTTTTGGTGAAAGATATAACCACCCCCCTTACGACATGCTTCAGAAACGAAAAAAATGGTCCATTTTCAAATGATGCGTCTTTGAACTACAATTCACATTTATACGTGGATAATCACTTTTAGAGATAAAATTAGATGTTTAAAGTGATTTACAAGCTTCCAGGGGCCCTAAACACAAGATATGAGGAATGGGTAAATATGAATGAAAATGGCCGATTTATTCACTCTGAGGCCTTAAAAAGTTTTTCTCCACCCCAGAAAGTGAATTAAATAACATTTGTAGGCCTTTATTGTTCAAGCGAAAACGCCTGATTTTTGATGAAAGAGATAACCACCCCCCCTTACGACATGCTTCTGAAACAAAAAAAATGGTTCATTTTCAAATGTTGCGTCTTTGAACTACAATTAACATTGCACGTGGATAATCACTTTTAGAGATAAAGTGAGATGTTTAAAGTGATTTTCAAGCTTCCAGGGGCCCTAAACACAAGATTTGAGAAATGTTTAAACGTGAATGGAAATGGCCAATTTACTCACTCTGCGGCCTTAAAAAGTGTTTCTCCTCCACGGGAAGTGAATAAAATAACATTTGGAGGCCTTTATTGTTTAATCAAAAATGCCTGTTTTTTGGTGAAAGAGATAACCACCCCCCTTACGACATGCTTCAGAAACGAAAAAAATGGTTCATTTTCAAATGTTGCGTCTTTGAACTACAATTCACATTTGTACATGGATAATCACTTTTAGAGATAAAATTAGATGTTTAAAGTGATTTTCAAGCTTCCAGGGGCCCTAAACACAAGATTTGAGGAATGGGTAAATGTGAATGAAAATGGGCAATTCATTCACTCTGAGGCCTTAAAAAAATTTTCTCCACCCCAGAAAGTGAATTAAATAACATTTGTAGGCCTTTATTGTTCAATCAAAAACGCACAATTTTTGATGAAAGAGATAACCACCCCCCCTTACGACATGCTTCATTAACTAAAAAAATGGTCCGTTTTCAAATGTTGCCTCTTTGAACTACAATTCACATTTGTATGTGGAAAATCACTTTTAAAGATAAAATGAGATGTTTAAAGTGATTTTCATGCTTCCAGGGGCCTTAAACACAAGATTTGAGGAATGGGTAAAAGTGAATGAAAATTGCCAATTTACTCATTCTGAGGCCTTAAAAAGTGTTTGTCCTCCACAGGAAGTGAATTAAATAACATTTGTAGGCCTTTATTGTTCAAGCAAAAACGCCCGATTATTGACGAAAGAGATAACCACCCCCCTTACGACCTGCTTCTGAAACTAAAAAAATGATTAATTTTCAAATGTTGCATCTTTGAACTACAATTAACATTGTACGTGGATAATCACTTTTAGAGATAAAATGAGATGTTTAAAGTGATTTTCAAGCTTCCAGGGGCCCTAAACACAAGATTTGAGAAATGGATAAACGTGAATGAAAATGGCCAATTTACTCACTCTGCGGCCTTAAAAAGTGTTTCTCCTCCACGGAAAGTGAATAAAATAACATTTGGAGGCCTTTATTTTTCAATCAAAAACGCCCGGTTTTTGGTGAAAGAGATAACCACCTTTCCTTACGACATGCTTCAGAAAGGAAAAAAATGGTCCATTTTCAAATGTTGCGTCTTTGAACTACAATTCACATTTGTACGTGGATAATCACTTTTAGAGATAAAATTAGATGTTTAAAGTGATTTACAAGCTTCCAGGTACCCTAAACACAAGATATGAGGAATGGGTAAATATGAATGAAAATGGCCAATTTATTCACTCTGAGACCTCAAAAAGTTTTTCTCCACCCCAGAAAGTGAATTAAATAACATTTGTAGGCCTTTATTGTTCAAGCGAAAACGCCTGATTTTTGATGAAAGAGATAACCACCCCCCCTTACGACATGCTTCTGAAACTAAAAAAATGGTTCATTTTCAAATGTTGCGTCTTTGAACTACAATTAACATTGTACGTGGAAAATCACTTTTAAAGATAAAATGAGATGTTTAAAGTGATTTTCATGCTTCCAGGGGCCTTAAACAGAAGATTTGAGGAATGGGTAAAAGTGAATGAAAATGGCCAATTTACTCACTCTGAGGCCTTAAAAAGTGTTTCTCCTCCACGGGAAGTGAATTAAATAACATTTGGAGGCCTTTATTGTTCAAGCGAAAACGCCCGATTATTGACGAAAGAGATAACCACCCCCCCTTTACGACATGCTTCAGAAACGAAAAAAATGGTCCATTTTCAAATGTTGCGTCTTTGAACGACAATTCACATTTGTACGTGGAGAATCACTTTTAGAGCTAAAATTAGATGTTTAAAGTGATTTTCAAGCTTCCAGGGGCCCTAAACACAAGATTTGAGGAATGGGTAAATGTGTATGAAAATGGCCAATTTACTCATTCTGAGGCCTTAAAAAGTTTTTGTCCTCCACGGGAAGTGAATTAAATAACATTTGTAGGCCTTTATTGTTCAAGCGAAAACGCCCGATTATTGACGAAAGAGATAACCACCCCCTTACGACCTGCTTCAGAAACAAAAAAAATGGTCCGTTTTCAAATGTTGCGTCTTTGAACGACAATCCACATTTGTACGTGGATAATCACTTTTAGAGCTAAAATTAGATGTTTAAAGTGATTTTCAAGCTTCCAGGGGCCCTAAACACAGGATTTGAGAAATGGGTAAACGTGATTCAAAATGGCCAATTTACTCACTCTGCGGCCTTAAAAAGTGTTTCTCCTCCACGGAAAGTGAATAAAATACCATTTGGTGGCCTTTATTGTTCAATCAAAAATGCCCATTTTTTGGTGAAAGATATAACCACCCCCCTTACGACATGCTTCAGAAACGAAAAAAATGGTCCATTTTCAAATGATGCGTCTTTGAACTACAATTCACATTTATACGTGGATAATCACTTTTAGAGATAAAATTAGATGTTTAAAGTGATTTACAAGCTTCCAGGGGCCCTAAACACAAGATATGAGGAATGGGTAAATATGAATGAAAATGGCCGATTTATTCACTCTGAGGCCTTAAAAAGTTTTTCTCCACCCCAGAAAGTGAATTAAATAACATTTGTAGGCCTTTATTGTTCAAGCGAAAACGCCTGATTTTTGATGAAAGAGATAACCACCCCCCCTTACGACATGCTTCTGAAACAAAAAAAATGGTTCATTTTCAAATGTTGCGTCTTTGAACTACAATTAACATTGTACGTGGATAATCACTTTTAGAGATAAAGTGAGATGTTTAAAGTGATTTTCAAGCTTCCAGGGGCCCTAAACACAAGATTTGAGAAATGTTTAAACGTGAATGGAAATGGCCAATTTACTCACTCTGCGGCCTTAAAAAGTGTTTCTCCTCCACGGGAAGTGAATAAAATAACATTTGGAGGCCTTTATTGTTTAATCAAAAATGCCTGTTTTTTGGTGAAAGAGATAACCACCCCCCTTACGACATGCTTCAGAAACGATAAAAATGGTTCATTTTCAAATGTTGCGTCTTTGAACTACAATTCACATTTGTACATGGATAATCACTTTTAGAGATAAAATGAGATGTTTAAAGTGATTTTCATGCTTCCAGGGGCCTTAAACACAAGATTTGAGGAATGGGTAAAAGTGAATGAAAATGGCCAATTTACTCAGTCTGAGGCCTTAAAAAGTGTTTCTCCTCTACGGGAAGTGAATTAAATAACATTTGGAGGCCTTTATTGTTCAAGCGAAAACGCCTGATTTTTGATGAAAGAGATAACCACCCCCCCTTACGACATGCTTCAGAAACGAAAAAAATGGTCCATTTTCAAATGTTGCGTCTTTGAACTACAATTCACATTTGTACGTGGATAATCACTTTTAGAGATAAAATTAGATGTTTAAAGTGATTTACAAGCTTCCAGGTGCCCTAAACACAAGATATGAGGAATGGGTAAATATGAATGAAAATGGCCGATTTATTCACTCTGAGACCTTAAAAAGTTTTTCTCCACCCCAGAAAGTGAATTAAATAACATTTGTAGGCCTTTATTGTTCAAGCGAAAACGCCTGATTTTTGATGAAAGAGATAACCACCCCCCCTTACGACATGCTTCTGAAACTAAAAAAATGTTTCATTTTCAAATGTTGCGTCTTTGAACTACAATCAACATTGTATGTGGAAAATCACTTTTAAAGATAAAATGAGATGTTTAAAGTGATTTTCATGCTTCCAGGGGCCTTAAACACAAGATTTGAGGAATGGGTAAAAGTGAATGAAAATGGCCAATTTACTCACTCTGCGGCCTTAAAAAGTGTTTCTCCTCCACGGGAAGTGAATAAAATAACATTTGGAGGCCTTTATTGTTCAAGCGAAAACGCCCGATTATTGACGAAAGAGATAACCACCCTCCCTTTACGACATGCTTCAGAAACGAAAAAAATGGTCCATTTTCAAATGTTGCGTCTTTGGACGACAATTCACATTTGTACGTGGATAATCACTTTTAGTGATCAAATTGGATGTTTAAAGTGATTTTCAAGCTTCCAGGGGCCCTAAACACAAGATTTGAGGATTTGGTAAAAGTGAATGAAAATGGCCAATTTACTCACTCTGAGGCCTTAAAAAGTGTTTCTCCTCCACGGGAAGTGAATTAAATAACATTTGGAGGCCTTTATTGTTCAAGCGAAAACGCCCGATTATTGACGAAAGAGATAACCACCCCCCCTTTACGACATGCTTCAAAAACGAAAAAAATGGTCCATTTTCAAATGTTGCGTCTTTGAACGACAATTCACATTTGTACGTGGATAATCACTTTTAGAGATAAAATTAGATGTTTAAAGTGATTTTCAAGCTTCCAGGGGCCCTAAACACAAGATTTGAGGAATGGGTAAATGTGTATGAAAATGGCCAATTTACTCATTCTGAGGCCTTAAAAAGTTTTTGTCCTCCATGGGAAGTGAATTAAATAACATTTGTAGGCCTTTATTGTTCAAGCGAAACGCCCGATTATTGACGAAAGAGATAACCACCCCCCTTACGACATGCTTCAGAAACAAAAAAAATGGTCCGTTTACAAATGTTGCGTCTTTGAACGACAATCCACATTTGTACGTGGATAATCACTTTTAGAGCTAAAATTAGATGTTTAAAGTGATTTTCAAGCTTCCAGGGGCCCTAAACACAAGATTTGAGGAATGGGTAAATGTGTATGAAAATGGCCAATTTACTCATTCTGAGGCCTTAAAAAGTTTTTGTCCTCCACGGGAAGTGAATTAAATAACATTTGTAGGCCTTTATTGTTCAAGCGAAAACGCCCGATTATTGACGAAAGAGATAACCACCCCCCTTACGACATGCTTCAGAAACAAAAAAAATGGTCCGTTTTCAAATGTTGCGTCTTTGAACGACAATCCACATTTGTACGTGGATAATCACTTTTAGAGCTAAAATTAGATGTTTAAAGTGATTTTCAAGCTTCCAGGGGCCCTAAACACAAGATTTGAGAAATGGGTAAACGTGATTGAAAATGGCCAATTTACTCACTCTGCGGCCTTAAAAAGTGTTTCTCCTCCACGGAAAGTGAATAAAATACCATTTGGTGGCCTTTATTGTTCAATCAAAAACGCCAATTTTTTGGTGAAAGATATAACCACCCCCCCTTACGACATGCTTCAGAAACGAAAAAAATGGTCCATTTTCAAATGTTGCGTCTTTGAACTACAATTCACATTTATACGTGGATAATCACTTTTAGAGATAAAATTAGATGTTTAAAGTGATTTACAAGCTTCCAGGGACCCTAAACACAAGATATGAGGAATGGGTAAATATGAATGAAAATGGCCGATTTATTCACTCTGAGGCCTTAAAAAGTTTTTCTCCACCCCAGAAAGTGAATTAAATAACATTTGTAGGCCTTTATTGTTCAAGCGAAAACGCCTGATTTTTGATGAAAGAGATAACCACCCCCCCTTACGACATGCTTCTGAAACTAAAAAAATGGTTCATTTTCAAATGTTGCGTCTTTGAACTACAATTAACATTGTACGTGGATAATCACTTTTAGAGATAAAGTGAGATGTTTAAAGTGATTTTCAAGCTTCCAGGGGCCCTAAACACAAGATTTGAGAAATGGTTAAACATGAATGGAAATGGCCAATTTACTCACTCTGCGGCCTTAAAAAGTGTTTCTCCTCCACGGGAAGTGAATAAAATAACATTTGGAGGCCTTTATTGTTTAATCAAAAATGCCTGTTTTTTGGTGAAAGAGATAACCACCCCCCCCTTACGACATGCTTCAGAAACGAAAAAAATGGTCCATTTTCAAATGTTGCGTCTTTGAACTACAATTCACATTTGTACATGGATAATCACTTTTAGAGATAAAATTAGATGTTTAAAGTGATTTTCAAGCTTCCAGGGGCCCTAAACACAAGATTTGAGGAATGGGTAAATGTGAATGAAAATGGGCAATTTATTCACTCTGAGGCCTTAAAATTGTTTTCTCCACCCCAGAAAGTGAATTAAATAACATTTGTAGGCCTTTATTGTTCAATCAAAAACGCACAATTTTTGATGAAAGAGATAACCACCACCCCTTACGACATGCTTCAGAAACTAAAAAAATGGTCCGTTTTCAAATGTTGCCTCTTTGAACTACAATTCACATTTGTATGTGGAAAATCACTTTTAAAGATAAAATGAGATGTTTAAAGTGATTTTCATGCTTCCAGGGGCCTTAAACACAATATTTGAGGAATGGGTAAAAGTGAATGAAAATGGCCAATTTACTCATTCTGAGGCCTTAAAAAGTGTTTGTCCTCCACGGGAAGTGAATTAAATAACATTTGTAGGCCTTTATTGTTCAATGAAAAACGCACAATTTTTGATGAAAGAGATAACCACCCCCCCTTACGACATGCTTCAGAAACTAAAAAAATGGTCCGTTTTCAAATGTTGCCTCTTTGAACTACAATTCACATTTGTATGTGGAAAATCACTTTTAAAGATAAAATGAGATGTTTAAAGTGATTTTCATGCTTCCAGGGGCCTTAAACACAAGATTTGAGGAATGGGTAAAAGTGAATGAAAATTGCCAATTTACTCATTCTGAGGCCTTAAAAAGTGTTTGTCCTCCACAGGAAGTGAATTAAATAACATTTGTAGGCCTTTATTGTTCAAGCAAAAACGCCCGATTATTGACGAAAGAGATAACCACCCCCCTTACGACCTGCTTCTGAAACTAAAAAAATTATTAATTTTCAAATGTTGCGTCTTTGAACTACAATTAACATTGTACGTGGATAATCACTTTTAGAGATAAAATGAGATGTTTAAAGTGATTTTCAATCTTCCAGGGGCCCTAAACACAAGATTTGAGAAATGGATAAACGTGAATGAAAATGGCCAATTTACTCACTCTGCGGCCTTAAAAAGTGTTTCTCCTCCACGGAAAGTGAATAAAATAACATTTGGAGGCCTTTATTGTTCAATTAAAAATGCCAGTTTTTTGGTGAAAGAGATAACCATCCCCCCTTACGACATGCTTCAGAAACAAAAAAATGGTCCATTTTCAAATGTTGCGTCTTTGAACTACAATTCACATTTGTACGTGGATAATCACTTTTAGAGATAAAATTAGATGTTTAAAGTGATTTACAAGCTTCCAGGGGCCCTAAACACAAGATATGAGGAATGGGTAAATATGAATGAAAATGGCCAATTTATTCACTCTGAGGCCTTAAAAAAAGTTTTCTCCACCCCAGAAAGTGAATTAAATAACATTTGTAGGCCTTTATTGTTCAAGCTAAAACGCCTGATTTTTGATGAAAGAGATAACCACCCCCCTTACGACATGCTTCTGAAACTAAAAAAATGGTTCATTTTCAAATGTTGCGTCTTTGAACTACAATAAACATTGTACGTGGATAATCACTTTTAGAGATAAAGTGAGATGTTTAAAGTGATTTTCAAGCTTCCAGGGGCCCTAAACACAAGATTTGAGAAATGGGTAAACGTGAATGAAAATGGCCAATTTACTCACTCTGCGGCCTTAAAAAGTGTTTCTCCTCCACGGGAAGTGAATAAAATAACATTTGGAGGCCTTTATTGTTCAATTAAAAATGCCAGTTTTTTGGTGAAAGAGATAACCATCCCCCCTTACGACATGCTTCAGAAACAAAAAAATGGTCCATTTTCAAATGTTGCGTCTTTGAACTACAATTCACATTTGTACGTGGATATTCACTTTTAAAGATAAAATGAGATGTTTAAAGTTATTTTCATGCTTCCAGGGGCCTTAAACACAAGATTTGAGGAATGGGTAAAAGTGAATGAAAATGGCCAATTTACTCACTCTGAGGCCTTAAAAAGTGTTTCTCCTCTACGGGAAGTGAATTAAATAACATTTGGAGGCCTTTATTGTTCAAGCGAAAACGCCTGATTTTTGATGAAAGAGATAACCACCCCCCCTTATGACATGCTTCAGAAACGATAAAAATGGTCCATTTTCAAATGTTGCGTCTTTGAACTACAATTCACATTTGTACGTGGATAATCACTTTTAGAGATAAAATTAGATGTTTAAAGTGATTTACAAGCTTCCAGGTGCCCTAAACACAAGATATGAGGAATGGGTAAATATGAATGAAAATGGCCAATTTATTCACTCTGAGACCTTAAAAAGTTTTCCTCCACCCCAGAAAGAGAATTAAATAACATTTGTAGGCCTTTATTGTTCAAGCGAAAACGCCTGATTTTTGATGAAAGAGATAACCACCCCCCCTCACGACATGCTTCTGAAACTAAAACAATGGTTCATTTTCAAATGTTGCGTCTTTGAACTACAATTAACATTGTATGTGGAAAATCACTTTTAAAGATAAAATGAGATGTTTAAAGTGATTTTCATGCTTCCAGGGGCCTTAAACACAAGATTTGAGGAATGGATAAAAGTGAATGAAAATGGCCAATTTACTCACTCTGCGGCCTTAAAAAGTGTTTCTCCTCCACGGGAAGTGAATAAAATAACATTTGGAGGCCTTTATTGTTCAAGCGAAAACGCCCGATTATTGACGAAAGAGATAACCACCCTCCCTTTACGACATGCTTCAGAAACGAAAAAAATGGTCCATTTTCAAATGTTGCGTCTTTGGACGACAATTCACATTTGTACGTGGATAATCACTTTTAGTGATAAAATTGGATGTTTAAAGTGATTTTCAAGCTTCCAGGGGCCCTAAACACAAGATTTGAGGATTTGGTAAAAGTGAATGAAAATGGCCAATTTACTCACTCTGAGGCCTTAAAAAGTGTTTCTCCTCCACGGGAAGTGAATTAAATAACATTTGGAGGCCTTTATTGTTCAAGCGAAAACGCCCGATTATTGACGAAAGAGATAACCACCCCCCCTTTACGACATGCTTCAAAAACGAAAAAAATGGTCCATTTTCAAATGTTGCGTCTTTGAACGACAATTCACATTTGTACGTGGATAATCACTTTTAGAGCTAAAATTAGATGTTTAAAGTGATTTTCAAGCTTCCAGGGACCCTAAACACAAGATATGAGGAATGGGTAAATATGAATGAAAATGGCCGATTTATTCACTCTGAGGCCTTAAAAAGTTTTTCTCCACCCCAGAAAGTGAATTAAATAACATTTGTAGGCCTTTATTGTTCAAGCGAAAACGCCTGATTTTTGATGAAAGAGATAACCACCCCCCCTTACGACATGCTTCTGAAACTAAAAAAATGGTTCATTTTCAAATGTTGCGTCTTTGAACTACAATTAACATTGTACGTGGATAATCACTTTTAGAGATAAAGTGAGATGTTTAAAGTGATTTTCAAGCTTCCAGGGGCCCTAAACACAAGATTTGAGAAATGGTTAAACATGAATGGAAATGGCCAATTTACTCACTCTGCGGCCTTAAAAAGTGTTTCTCCTCCACGGGAAGTGAATAAAATAACATTTGGAGGCCTTTATTGTTTAATCAAAAATGCCTGTTTTTTGGTGAAAGAGATAACCACCCCCCCTTACGACATGCTTCAGAAACGAAAAAAATGGTCCATTTTCAAATGTTGCGTCTTTGAACTACAATTCACATTTGTACATGGATAATCACTTTTAGAGATAAAATTAGATGTTTAAAGTGATTTTCAAGCTTCCAGGGGCCCTAAACACAAGATTTGAGGAATGGGTAAATGTGAATGAAAATGGGCAATTTATTCACTCTGAGGCCTTAAAATTTTTTTCTCCACCCCAGAAAGTGAATTAAATAACATTTGTAGGCCTTTATTGTTCAATCAAAAACGCACAATTTTTGATGAAAGAGATAACCACCACCCCTTACGACATGCTTCAGAAACTAAAAAAATGGTCCGTTTTCAAATGTTGCCTCTTTGAACTACAATTCACATTTGTATGTGGAAAATCACTTTTAAAGATAAAATGAGATGTTTAAAGTGATTTTCATGCTTCCAGGGGCCTTAAACACAATATTTGAGGAATGGGTAAAAGTGAATGAAAATGGCCAATTTACTCATTCTGAGGCCTTAAAAAGTGTTTGTCCTCCACGGGAAGTGAATTAAATAACATTTGTAGGCCTTTATTGTTCAATGAAAAACGCACAATTTTTGATGAAAGAGATAACCACCCCCCCTTACGACATGCTTCAGAAACTAAAAAAATGGTCCGTTTTCAAATGTTGCCTCTTTGAACTACAATTCACATTTGTATGTGGAAAATCACTTTTAAAGATAAAATGAGATGTTTAAAGTGATTTTCATGCTTCCAGGGGCCTTAAACACAAGATTTGAGGAATGGGTAAAAGTGAATGAAAATTGCCAATTTACTCATTCTGAGGCCTTAAAAAGTGTTTGTCCTCCACAGGAAGTGAATTAAATAACATTTGTAGGCCTTTATTGTTCAAGCAAAAACGCCCGATTATTGACGAAAGAGATAACCAACCCCCTTACGACCTGCTTCTGAAACTAAAAAAATGATTAATTTTCAAATGTTGCGTCTTTGAACTACAATTAACATTATACGTGGATAATCACTTTTAGAGATAAAATGAGATGTTTAAAGTGATTTTCAATCTTCCAGGGGCCCTAAACACAAGATTTGAGAAATGGATAAACGTGAATGAAAATGGCCAATTTACTCACTCTGCGGCCTTAAAAAGTGTTTCTCCTCCACGGAAAGTGAATAAAATAACATTTGGAGGCCTTTATTGTTCAATTAAAAATGCCAGTTTTTTGGTGAAAGAGATAACCATCCCCCCTTACGACATGCTTCAGAAACAAAAAAATGGTCCATTTTCAAATGTTGCGTCTTTGAACTACAATTCACATTTGTACGTGGATAATCACTTTTAGAGATAAAATTAGATGTTTAAAGTGATTTACAAGCTTCCAGGGGCCCTAAACACAAGATATGAGGAATGGGTAAATATGAATGAAAATGGCCAATGTATTCACTCTGAGGCCTTAAAAAAAGTTTTCTCCACCCCAGAAAGTGAATTAAATAACATTTGTAGACCTTTATTGTTCAAGCTAAAACGCCTGATTTTTGATGAAAGAGATAACCACCCCCCCTTACGACATACTTCTGAAACTAAAAAAATGGTTCATTTTCAAATGTTGCGTCTTTGAACTACAATTAACATTGTACGTGGATAATCACTTTTAGAGATAAAGTGAGATGTTTAAAGTGATTTTCAAGCTTCCAGGGGCCCTAAACACAAGATTTGAGAAATGGGTAAACGTGAATGAAAATGGCCAATTTACTCACTCTGTGGCCTTAAAAAGTGTTTCTCCTCCACGGGAAGTGAATAAAATAACATTTGGAGGCCTTTATTGTTCAATCAAAAATGCCAGTTTTTTGGTGAAATAGATAACCACCCCCCCTTACGACATGCTTCAGAAACGAAAAAAATGGTCCATTTTCAAATGTTGCGTCTTTGAACTACAATTCACATTTGTACGTGGATATTCACTTTTAAAGATCAAATGAGATGTTTAAAGTGATTTTCATGCTTCCAGGGGCCTTAAACACAAGATTTGAGAAATGGGTAAACGTCAATGAAAATGGCCAATTTATTCACTCTGAGACCTTAAAAAGTTTTTCTCCACCCCAGAAAGTGAATTAAATAACATTTGTAGGCCTTTATTGTTCAATCAAAAACGCCCGATTTTTGATGAAAGAGATAACCACCCCCTTACGACATGCTTCAGAAACTAAAAAAATGGTCTGTTTTCAAATGTTGCCTCTTTGAACTACAATTCACATTTGTACGTGGAAAATCACTTTTAAAGATAAAATGAGATGTTTAAAGTGATTTTCATGCTTCCAGGGGCCTTAAACCCAAGATTTGAGGAATGGGTAAAAGTGAATGAAAATGGCCAATTTACTCATTCTGAGGCCTTAAAAAGTGTTTATCCTCCACGGGAAGTGAATTAAATAACATTTGGAGGCCTTTATTGTTCAAGCGAAAACGCCTGATTTTTGATGAAAGAGATAACCACCCCCCCTTACGACATGCTTCTGAAACTAAAAAAATGGTTCATTTTCAAATGTTGCGTCTTTGAACTACAATCAACATTGTACGTGGATAATCACTTTTAGAGATAAAATGAGATGTTTAAAGTGATTTTTAAGCTTCCAGGGGCCCTAAACACAAGATTTGAGGAATGGGTAAATGTGAATGAAAATGGCCAATTTATTCACTCTGAGGCCTTAAAAAGTTTTCCTCCACCCCAGAAAGTGAATTAAATAACATTTGTAGGCCTTTATTGTTCAATCAAAAAAGCCCGATTTTTGATGAAAGAGATAACCACCCCCCCTTACGACATGCTTCAGAAACTAAAAAAATTGTCCGTTTTCAAATGTTGCCTCTTTGAACTACAATTCCCATTTGTACGTGGAAAATCACTTTTAAAGATAAAATGAGATGTTTAAAGTGATTTTCATGCTTCCAGGGGCCTTAAACCCAAGATTTGAGGAATGGGTAAAAGTGAATGAAAATGGCCAATTTACTCATTCTGAGGCCTTAAAAAGTGTTTGTCCTCCACGGGAAGTGAATTAAATAACCTTTGTAGGCCTTTATTGTTCAAGCGAAAACGCAAAATTATTGACAAAAGAGATAACCACCCCCCTTACGACATGCTTCAGAAACAAAAAAATGGTCCGTTTTCAAATGTTGCGTCTTTGAACGACAATCCACATTTGTACGTGGATAATCACTTTTAGAGCTAAAATTAGATGTTTAAAGTGATTTTCAAGCTTCCAGGGGCCCTAAACACATGATTTGAGAAATGGGTAAAAGTGAATGAAAATGGCCAATTTACTCATTCTGAGGCCTTAAAAAGTGGTTCTCCTCCACGGGAAGTGAATTAAATAACATTTGGAGGCCTTTATTGTTCAAGCGAAAACGCCTGATTTTTGATGAAAGAGATAACCACCCCCCCTTACGACATGTTTCTGAAACTAAAAAAATTATTAATTTTCAAATGTTGCGTCTTTGAACTACAATTAACATTGTACGTGGATAATCACTTTTAGAGATAAAATGAGATGTTTAAAGTGATTTTCAAGCTTCCAGGGGCCCTAAACACAAGATTTGAGAAATGGGTAAACGTGAATGAAAATGGCCAATTTACTCACTCTGCGGCCTTAAAAAGTGTTTCTCCTCCACGGAAAGTGAATAAAATAACATTTGGAGGCCTTTATTGTTCAATCAAAAACGCCCGTTTTTTGGTGAAAGAGATAACCACCCCCCCTTATGACATGCTTCAGAAACGAAAAAAATGGTCCATTTTCAAATGTTGCGTCTTTGAACTACAAGTCACATTTGTACGTGGATAATCACTTTTAGAGATAAAATTAGATGTTTAAAGTGATTTACAAGCTTCCAGGGGCCTTAAACACAAGATATGAGGAATAGGTAAATATGAATGAAAATGGCCAATTTATTCACTCTGAGACCTTAAAAAGCTTTTCTCCACCCCAGAAAGTGAATTAAATAACATTTGTAGGCCTTTATTGTTCAAGCGAAAACGCCTGATTTTTGATGAAAGAGATAACCACCCCCCCTTACGACATGCTTCAGAAACGAAAAAAATGGTCCATTTTCAAATGTTGCGTCTTTGAACTACAATTCACATTTGTACGTGGATAATCACTTTTAGAGATAAAATTAGATGTTTAAAGTGATTTACAAGCTTCCAGGTGCCCTAAACACAAGATATGAGGAATGGGTAAATATGAATGAAAATGGCCGATTTATTCACTCTGAGGCCTTAAAAAGTTTTTCTCCACCCCAGAAAGTGAATTAAATAACATTTGTAGGCCTTTATTGTTCAAGCGAAAACGCCTGATTTTTGATGAAAGAGATAACCACCCCCCCTTACGACATGCTTCTGAAACTAAAAAAATGGTTCATTTTCAAATGTTGCGTCTTTGAACTACAATTAACATTGTATGTGGAAAATCACTTTTAAAGATAAAATGAGATGTTTAAAGTGATTTTCATGCTTCCAGGGGCCTTAAACACAAGATTTGAGGAATGGGTAAAAGTGAATGAAAATGGCCAATTTACTCACTCTGAGGCCTTAAAAAGTTTTTGTCCTCCATGGGAAGTGAATTAAATAACATTTGTAGGCCTTTATTGTTCAAGCGAAACGCCCGATTATTGACGAAAGAGATAACCACCCCCCTTACGACATGCTTCAGAAACAAAAAAAATGGTCCGTTTACAAATGTTGCGTCTTTGAACGACAATCCACATTTGTACGTGGATAATCACTTTTAGAGCTAAAATTAGATGTTTAAAGTGATTTTCAAGCTTCCAGGGGCCCTAAACACAAAATTTGAGGAATGGGTAAATGTGTATGAAAATGGCCAATTTACTCATTCTGAGGCCTTAAAAAGTTTTTGTCCTCCACGGGAAGTGAATTAAATAACATTTGTAGGCCTTTATTGTTCAAGCGAAAACGCCCGATTATTGACGAAAGAGATAACCACCCCCCTTACGACATGCTTCAGAAACAAAAAAAATGGTCCGTTTTCAAATGTTGCGTCTTTGAACGACAATCCACATTTGTACGTGGATAATCACTTTTAGAGCTAAAATTAGATGTTTAAAGTGATTTTCAAGCTTCCAGGGGCCCTAAACACAAGATTTGAGAAATGGGTAAACGTGATTGAAAATGGCCAATTTACTCACTCTGCGGCCTTAAAAAGTGTTTCTCCTCCACGGAAAGTGAATAAAATACCATTTGGTGGCCTTTATTGTTCAATCAAAAACGCCAATTTTTTGGTGAAAGATATAACCACCCCCCCTTACGACATGCATCAGAAACGAAAAAAATGGTCCATTTTCAAATGTTGCGTCTTTGAACTACAATTCACATTTATACGTGGATAATCACTTTTAGAGATGAAATTAGATGTTTAAAGTGATTTACAAGCTTCCAGGGACCCTAAAAACAAGATATGAGGAATGGGTAAATATGAATGAAAATGGCCGATTTATTCACTCTGAGGCCTTAAAAAGTTTTTCTCCACCCCAGAAAGTGAATTAAATAACATTTGTAGGCCTTTATTGTTCAAGCGAAAACGCCTGATTTTTGATGAAAGAGATAACCACCCCCCCTTACGACATGCTTCTGAAACTAAAAAAATGGTTCATTTTCAAATGTTGCGTCTTTGAACTACAATTAACATTGTACGTGGATAATCACTTTTAGAGATAAAGTGAGATGTTTAAAGTGATTTTCAAGCTTCCAGGGGCCCTAAACACAAGATTTGAGAAATGGGTAAACGTGAATGAAAATGGCCAATTTACTCACTCTGCGGCCTTAAAAAGTGTTTCTCCTCCACGGGAAGTGAATAAAATAACATTTGGAGGCCTTTATTGTTCAATCCAAAATGCCAGTTTTTTGGTGAAAGAGATAACCACCCCCCCTTACGACATGCTTCAGAAACGAAAAAAATGGTCCATTTTCAAATGTTGCGTCTTTGAACTACAATTCACATTTGTACATGGATAATCACTTTTAGAGATAAAATTAGATGTTTAAAGTGATTTTCAAGCTTCCAGGGGCCCTAAACACAAGATTTGAGGAATGGGTAAATGTGAATGAAAATGGGCAATTTATTCACTCTGAGGCCTTAAAATTTTTTTCTCCACCCGAGAAAGTGAATTAAATAACATTTGTAGGCCTTTATTGTTCAATCAAAAACGCACAATTTTTGATGAAAGAGATAACCACCACCCCTTACGACATGCTTCAGAAACTAAAAAAATGGTCCGTTTTCAAATGTTGCCTCTTTGAACTACAATTCACATTTGTATGTGGAAAATCACTTTTAAAGATAAAATGAGATGTTTAAAGTGATTTTCATGCTTCCAGGGGCCTTAAACACAAGATTTGAGGAATGGGTAAAAGTGAATGAAAATTGCCAATTTACTCATTCTGAGGCCTTAAAAAGTGTTTGTCCTCCACAGGAAGTGAATTAAATAACATTTGTAGGCCTTTATTGTTCAAGCAAAAACGCCCGATTATTGACGAAAGAGATAACCACCCCCCTTACGACCTGCTTCTGAAACTAAAAAAATGATTAATTTTCAAATGTTGCGTCTTTGAACTACAATTAACATTGTACGTGGATAATCACTTTTAGAGATAAAATGAGATGTTTAAAGTGATTTTCAATCTTCCAGGGGCCCTAAACACAAGATTTGAGAAATGGATAAACGTGAATGAAAATGGCCAATTTACTCACTCTGCGGCCTTAAAAAGTGTTTCTCCTCCACGGAAAGTGAATAAAATAACATTTGGAGGCCTTTATTGTTCAATTAAAAATGCCAGTTTTTTGGTGAAAGAGATAACCATCCCCCCTTACGACATGCTTCAGAAACAAAAAAATGGTCCATTTTCAAATGTTGCGTCTTTGAACTACAATTCACATTTGTACGTGGATAATCACTTTTAGAGATAAAATTAGATGTTTAAAGTGATTTACAAGCTTCCAGGGGCCCTAAACACAAGATATGAGGAATGGGTAAATATGAATGAAAATGGCCAATTTATTCACTCTGAGGCCTTAAAAAAAGTTTTCTCCACCCCAGAAAGTGAATTAAATAACATTTGTAGGCCTTTATTGTTCAAGCTAAAACGCCTGATTTTTGATGAAAGAGATAACCACCCCCCCTTACGACATGCTTCTGAAACTAAAAAAATGGTTCATTTTCAAATGTTGCGTCTTTGAACTACAATTAACATTGTACGTTGATAATCACTTTTAGAGATAAAGTGAGATGTTTAAAGTGATTTTCAAGCTTCCAGGGGCCCTAAACACAAGATTTGAGAAATGGGTAAACGTGAATGAAAATGGCCAATTTACTCACTCTGTGGCCTTAAAAAGTGTTTCTCCTCCACGGGAAGTGAATAAAATAACATTTGGAGGCCTTTATTGTTCAATCAAAAATGCCAGTTTTTTGGTGAAATAGATAACCACCCCCCCTTACGACATGCTTCAGAAACGAAAAAAATGGTCCATTTTCAAATGTTGCGTCTTTGAACTACAATTCACATTTGTACGTGGATATTCACTTTTAAAGATCAAATGAGATGTTTAAAGTGATTTTCATGCTTCCAGGGGCCTTAAACACAAGATTTGAGAAATGGGTAAACGTCAATGAAAATGGCCAATTTATTCACTCTGAGACCTTAAAAAGTTTTTTCTCCACCCCAGAAAGTGAATTAAATAACATTTGTAGGCCTTTATTGTTCAATCAAAAACGCCCGATTTTTGATGAAAGAGATAACCACCCCCTTACGACATGCTTCAGAAACTAAAAAAATGGTCTGTTTTCAAATGTTGCCTCTTTGAACTACAATTCACATTTGTACGTGGAAAATCACTTTTAAAGATAAAACGAGATGTTTAAAGTGATTTTCATGCTTCCAGGGGCCTTAAACACAAGATTTGAGGATTGGGTAAAAGTGAATGAAAATGGCCAATTTACTCACTCTGAGACCTTAAAAAGTGTTTATCCTCCACGGGAAGTGAATTAAATAACATTTGGAGGCCTTTATTGTTCAAGCGAAAACGCCTGATTTTTGATGAAAGAGATAACCACCCCCCCTTACGACATGCTTCTGAAACTAAAAAAATGGTTCATTTTCAAATGTTGCGTCTTTGAACTACAATTAACATTGTACGTGGATAATCACTTTTAGAGATAAAATGAGATGTTTAAAGTGATTTTTAAGCTTCCAGGGGCCCTAAACACAAGATTTGAGGAATGGGTAAATGTGAATGAAAATGGCCAATTTATTCACTCTGAGGCCTTAAAAAGTTTTCCTCCACCCCAGAAAGTGAATTAAATAACATTTGTAGGCCTTTATTGTTCAATCAAAAAAGCCCGATTTTTGATGAAAGAGATAACCACCCCCCCTTACGACATGCTTCAGAAACTAAAAAAATTGTCCGTTTTCAAATGTTGCCTCTTTGAACTACAATTCACATTTGTATGTGGAAAATCACTTTTAAAGATAAAATGAGATGTTTAAAGTGATTTTCATGCTTCCAGGGGCCTTAAACACAATATTTGAGGAATGGGTAAAAGTGAATGAAAATGGCCAATTTACTCATTCTGAGGCCTTAAAAAGTGTTTGTCCTCCACGGGAAGTGAATTAAATAACATTTGTAGGCCTTTATTGTTCAATGAAAAACGCACAATTTTTGATGAAAGAGATAACCACCCCCCTTACGACATGCTTCAGAAACAAAAAAAATGGTCCGTTTTCAAATGTTGCGTCGTGGAACGACAATCCACATTTGTACGTGGATAATCACTTTTAGAGCTAAAATTAGATGTTTAAAGTGATTTTCATGCTTCCAGGGGCCTTAAACACAAGATTTGAGGAATGGGTAAAAGTGAATGAAAATGGCCAATTTACTCATTCTGAGGCCTTAAAAAGTGTTTCTCCTCCACGGGAAGTGAATTAAATAACATTTGGAGGCCTTTATTGTTCAAGCGAAAACGCCTGATTTTTGATGAAAGAGATAACCACCCCCCCTTACGACCTGCTTCTGAAACTAAAAAAATGATTAACTTTCAAATGTTGCGTCTTTGAACTACAATTAACATTGTATGTGGATAATCACTTTTAGAGATAAAATGAGATGTTTAAAGTGATTTTCAAGCTTCCAGGGGCCCTAAACACAAGATTTGAGAAATGGATAAACGTGAATGAAAATGGCCAATTTACTCACTCTGCGGCCTTAAAAAGTGTTTCTCCTCCACGGAAAGTGAATAAAATAACATTTGGAGGTCTTTATTTTTCAATCAAAAACGCCCGGTTTTTGGTGAAAGAGATAACCACCCCCCCTTATGACATGCTTCAGAAACGAAAAAAATGGTCCATTTTCAAATGTTGCGTCTTTGAACTACAATTCACATTTGTACGTGGATAATCACTTTTAGAGATAAAATTAGATGTTTAAAGTGATTTGCAAGCTTCCAGGGGCCCTAAACACAAGATATGAGGAATGGGTAAATATGAATGAAAATGGCCAATTTATTCACTCTGAGGCCTTAAAAAAATTTTCTCCACCCCAGAAAGGTAATTAAATAACATTTGTAGGCCTTTATTGTTCAAGCTAAAACGCTTGATTTTTGATGAAAGAGATAACCACCCCCCTTACGACATGCTTCTGAAACTAAAAAAATGGTTCATTTTCAAATGTTGCGTCTTTGAACTACAATTAACATTGTACGTGGATAATCACTTTTAGAGATAAAGTGAGATGTTTAAAGTGATTTTCAAGCTTCCAGGGGCCCTAAACACAAGATTTGAGAAATGGGTAAACGTGAATGAAAATGGCCAATTTACTCACTCTGCGGCCTTAAAAAGTGTTTCTCCTCCACGGGAAGTGAATAAAATAACATTTGGAGGCCCTTATTGTTCAATCAAAAATGCCAGTTTTTTGGTGAAAGAGATAACCACCCCCCCCTTACGACATGCTTCAGAAACGAAAAAAATGGTCCATTTTCAAATGTTGCGTCTTTGAACTACAATTCACATTTGTACGTGGATAATCACTTTTAGAGATAAAATTAGATGTTTAAAGTGATTTACAAGCTTCCAGGGACCCTAAACACAAGATATGAGGAATGGGTAAATATGAATGAAAATGGCCGATTTATTCACTCTGAGGCCTTAAAAAGATTTTCTCCACCCCAGAAAGTGAATTAAATAACATTTGTAGGCCTTTATTGTTCAAGCGAAAACGCCTGATTTTTGATGAAAGAGATAACCACCCCCCCCTTACGACATGCTTCTGAAACTAAAAAAATGGTTCATTTTCAAATGTTGCGTCTTTGAACTACAATTAACATTGTACGTGGATAATCACTTTTAGAGATAAAGTGAGATGTTTAAAGTGATTTTCAAGCTTCCAGGGGCCCTAAACACAAGATTTGAGAAATGGTTAAACATGAATGGAAATGGCCAATTTACTCACTCTGCGGCCTTAAAAAGTGTTTCTCCTCCACGGGAAGTGAATAAAATAACATTTGGAGGCCTTTATTGTTTAATCAAAAATGCCTGTTTTTTGGTGAAAGAGATAACCACCCCCCCCTTACGACATGCTTCAGAAACGAAAAAAATGGTCCATTTTCAAATGTTGCGTCTTTGAACTACAATTCACATTTGTACATGGATAATCACTTTTAGAGATAAAATTAGATGTTTAAAGTGATTTTCAAGCTTCCAGGGGCCCTAAACACAAGATTTGAGGAATGGGTAAATGTGAATGAAAATGGGCAATTTATTCACTCTGAGGCCTTAAAAATTTTTTCTCCACCCCAGAAAGTGAATTAAATAACATTTGTAGGCCTTTATTGTTCAATCAAAAACGCACAATTTTTGATGAAAGAGATAACCCCCCCTTACGACATGCTTCAGAAACTAAAAAAATGGTCCGTTTTCAAATGTTGCCTCTTTGAACTACAATTCACATTTGTATGTGGAAAATCACTTTTAAAGATAAAATGAGATGTTTAAAGTGATTTTCATGCTTCCAGGGGCCTTAAACACAATATTTGAGGAATGGGTAAAAGTGAATGAAAATGGCCAATTTACTCATTCTGAGGCCTTAAAAAGTGTTTGTCCTCCACGGGAAGTGAATTAAATAACATTTGTAGGCCTTTATTGTTCAATGAAAAACGCACAATTTTTGATGAAAGAGATAACCACCCCCCTTACGACATGCTTCAGAAACAAAAAAAATGGTCCGTTTTCAAATGTTGCGTCGTGGAACGACAATCCACATTTGTACGTGGATAATCACTTTTAGAGCTAAAATTAGATGTTTAAAGTGATTTTCATGCTTCCAGGGGCCTTAAACACAAGATTTGAGGAATGGGTAAAAGTGAATGAAAATGGCCAATTTACTCATTCTGAGGCCTTAAAAAGTGTTTCTCCTCCACGGGAAGTGAATTAAATAACATTTGGAGGCCTTTATTGTTCAAGCGAAAACACCTGATTTTTGATGAAAGAGATAACCACCCCCCCTTACGACCTGCTTCTGAAACTAAAAAAATGATTAACTTTCAAATGTTGCGTCTTTGAACTACAATTAACATTGTATGTGGATAATCACTTTTAGAGATAAAATGAGATGTTTAAAGTGATTTTCAAGCTTCCAGGGGCCCTAAACACAAGATTTGAGAAATGGATAAACGTGAATGAAAATGGCCAATTTACTCACTCTGCGGCCTTAAAAAGTGTTTCTCCTCCACGGAAAGTGAATAAAATAACATTTGGAGGTCTTTATTTTTCAATCAAAAACGCCCGGTTTTTGGTGAAAGAGATAACCACCCCCCCTTATGACATGCTTCAGAAACGAAAAAAATGGTCCATTTTCAAATGTTGCGTCTTTGAACTACAATTCACATTTGTACGTGGATAATCACTTTTAGAGATAAAATTAGATGTTTAAAGTGATTTACAAGCTTCCAGGGGCCCTAAACACAAGATATGAGGAATGGGTAAATATGAATGAAAATGGCCAATTTATTCACTCTGAGGCCTTAAAAAAATTTTCTCCACCCCAGAAAGGTAATTAAATAACATTTGTAGGCCTTTATTGTTCAAGCTAAAACGCTTGATTTTTGATGAAAGAGATAACCACCCCCCTTACGACATGCTTCTGAAACTAAAAAAATGGTTCATTTTCAAATGTTGCGTCTTTGAACTACAATTAACATTGTACGTGGATAATCACTTTTAGAGATAAAGTGAGATGTTTAAAGTGATTTTCAAGCTTCCAGGGGCCCTAAACACAAGATTTGAGAAATGGGTAAACGTGAATGAAAATGGCCAATTTACTCACTCTGCGGCCTTAAAAAGTGTTTCTCCTCCACGGGAAGTGAATAAAATAACATTTGGAGGCCCTTATTGTTCAATCAAAAATGCCAGTTTTTTGGTGAAAGAGATAACCACCCCCCCCTTACGACATGCTTCAGAAACGAAAAAAATGGTCCATTTTCAAATGTTGCGTCTTTGAACTACAATTCACATTTGTACGTGGATATTCACTTTTAAAGATCAAATGAGATGTTTAAAGTGATTTTCATGCTTCCAGGGGCCTTAAACACAAGATTTGAGAAATGGGTAACCGTCAATGAAAATGGCCAATTTACTCACTCTGCGGCCTTAAAAAGTGTTTCTCCTCCACGGGAAGTGAATAAAATAACATTTGGAGGCCTTTATTGTTCAATCAAAAATGCCTGTTTTTTGGTGAAAGAGATAACCACCCCCCCTTACGACATGCTTCAGAAACGAAAAAAATGGTCTATTTTCAAATGTTGCGTCTTTGAAGTACAATTCACATTTGTACGTGGATAATCACTTTTAGAGATAAAATTAGATGTTTAAAGTGATTTTCAAGCTTCCAGGGGCACTAAACACAAGATTTGAGGAATGGGTGAATGTGAATGAAAATGGACAATTTATTCACTCTGAGGCCTTAAAAAGTTTTTCTCCACCCCAGAAAGTGAATTAAATAACATTTGTAGGCCTTTATTGTTCAATCAAAAACGCCCGATTTTTGATGAAAGAGATAACCACCCCCTTACGACATGCTTCAGAAACTAAAAAAATGGCCTGTTTTCAAATGTTGCCTCTTTGAACTACAATTCACATTTGTACGTGGAAAATCACTTTTAAAGATAAAACGAGATGTTTAAAGTGATTTTCATGCTTCCAGGGGCCTTAAACACAAGATTTGAGGATTGGGTAAAAGTGAATGAAAATGGCCAATTTACTCACTCTGAGGCCTTAAAAAGTGTTTATCCTCCACGGGAAGTGAATTAAATAACATTTGGAGGCCTTTATTGTTCAAGCGAAAACGCCTGATTTTTGATGAAAGAGATAACCACCCCCCCTTACGACATGCTTCTGAAACTAAAAAAATGGTTCATTTTCAAATGTTGCGTCTTTGAACTACAATTAACATTGTACGTGGATAATCACTTTTAGAGATAAAATGAGATGTTTAAAGTGATTTTTAAGCTTCCAGGGGCCCTAAACACAAGATTTGAGGAATGGGTAAATGTGAATGAAAATGGCCAATTTATTCACTCTGAGGACTTAAAAAGTTTTTCTCCACCCCAGAAAGTGAATTAAATAACATTTGTAGGCCTTTATTGTTCAATCAAAAAAGCCTGATTTTTGATGAAAGAGATAACCACCCCCCCTTACGACATACTTCAGAAACTAAAAAAATTGTCCGTTTTCAAATGTTGCCTCTTTGAACTACAATTCACATTTGTACGTGGAAAATCACTTTTAAAGATAAAATGAGATGTTTAAAGTGATTTTCATGCTTCCAGGGGCCTTAAACACAAGATTTGAGGAATGGGTAAAAGTGAATGAAAATGGCCAATTTACTCATTCTGAGGCCTTAAAAAGTGTTTCTCCTCCACGGAAAGTGAATAAAATAACATTTGGAGGCCTTTATTGTTCAATCAAAAACGCCTGTTTTTTGGTGAAAGAGATAACCACCCCCCTTATGACATGCTTCAGAAACGAAAAAAATGGTCCATTTTCAAATGTTGCGTCTTTGAACTACAAGTCACATTTGTACGTGGATAATCACTTTTAGAGATAAAATTAGATGTTTAAAGTGATTTACAAGCTTCCAGGGGCCCTAAACACAAGATATGAGGAATGGGTAAATATGAATGAAAATGGCCAATTTATTCACTCTGAGACCTTAAAAAGTATTTCTCCACCCCAGAAAGTGAATTAAATAACATTTGTAGGCCTTTATTGTTCAAGCGAAAACGCCTGATTTTTGATGAAAGAGATAACCACCCCCCCTTACGACATGCTTCTGAAACTAAAAAAATGGTCCATTTTTTAAATGTTGCGTCTTTGAACGACAATTCACATTTGTACGTGGATAATCACTTTTAGAGAGAAAATTAGATGTTTAAAGTGATTTTCAAGCTTCCAGGGGCCCTAAACACAAGATTCGAGGATTGGGTAAAAGTGAATGAAAATGGCCAATTTACTCACTCTGCGGCCTTAAAAAGTGTTTCTCCTCCACGGGAAGTGAATAAAATAACATTTAGAGGCCTTTATTGTTCAAGCGAAAACGCCTGATTATTGACGAAAGAGATAACCACCCCCCCCCTTTACGACATGCTTCAGAAACGAAAAAAATGGTCCATTTTCAAATGTTGCGTCTTTGGACGACAATTCACATTTTTACGTGGATAATCACTTTTAGTGATAAAATTGGATGTTTAAAGTGATTTTCAAGCTTCCAGGGGCCCTAAACACAAGATTTGAGGATTGGGTATAAGTGAATGAAAATGGCCAATTTACTCACTCTGAGGCCTTAAAAAGTGTTTCTCCTCCACGGGAAGTGAATTAAATAACATTTGGAGGCCTTTATTGTTCAAGCGAAAACGCCCGATTATTGATGAAAGAGATAACCACCCCCCCTTACGACATGCTTCTAAAACTAAAAAAATGGTTCATTTTCAAATGTTGCGTCTTTGAACTACAATTAACATTGTACGTGGATAATCACTTTTAGAGATAAAGTGAGATGTTTAAAGTGATTTTCAAGCTTCCAGGGGCCCTAAACACAAGATTTGAGAAATGGGTAAACGTGAATGAAAATGGCCAATTTACTCACTCTGCGGCCTTAAAAAGTGTTTCTCCTCCACGGGAAGTGAATAAAATAACATTTGGAGGCCTTTATTGTTCAATCAAAAACGCCTGTTTTTTGGTGAAAGAGATAACCACCCCCCTTTACGACATGCTTCAGAAACAAAAAAAATGGTCAATTTTTTAAAGTTGCGTCTTTGAACGACAATTCACATTTGTACGTGGATAATCACTTTTAGAGATAAAATTAGATGTTTAAAGTGATTTTCAAGCTTCCAGGGGCCCTAAACACAAGATTTGAGGATTGGGTAAAAGTGAATGAAAATGGCCAATTTACTCACTCTGCGGCCTTAAAAAGTGTTTCTCCTCCACGGGAAGTGAATAAAATAACATTTGGAGGCCTTTATTGTTCAAGCGAAAACGCCCGATTATTGACGAAAGAGATAACCACCCCCCCCTTTACGACATGCTTCAGAAACGAAAAAAATGGTCCATTTTCAAATGTTGCGTCTTTGGACGACAATTCACATTTTTACGTGGATAATCACTTTTAGTGATAAAATTGGATGTTTAAAGTGATTTTCAAGCTTCCAGGGGCACTAAACACAAGATTTGAGGATTGGGTAAAAGTGAATGAAAATGGCCAATTTACTCACTCTGAGACCTTAAAAAGTGTTTCTCCTCCACGGGAAGTGAATTAAATAACATTTGGAGGCCTTTATTGTTCAAGCGAAAACGCCCGATTATTGACGAAAGAGATAACCACCCCCCCCTTTACGACATTCTTCAGAAACGAAAAAAATGGTCCATTTTCAAATGTTGCGTCTTTGGACGACAATTCACATTTTTACGTGGATAATCACTTTTAGTGATAAAATTGGATGTTTAAAGTGATTTTCAAGCTTCCAGGGGCCCTAAACACAAGATTTGAGGATTGGGTAAAAGTGAATGAAAATGGCCAATTTACTCACTCTGAGACCTTAAAAAGTGTTTCTCCTCCACGGGAAGTGAATTAAATAACATTTGGAGGCCTTTATTGTTCAAGCGAAAACGCCCGATTATTGACGAAAGAGATAACCACCCCCTCTTACGACATGCTTCAGAAACGAAAAAAATGGTCCATTTTCAAACGTTGCGTCTTTGAACGACAATTCACATTTGTACGTGGATAATCACTTTTAGAGATAAAATTAGATGTTTAAAGTGATTTTCAAGCTTCCAGGGGCCCTAAACACAAGATTTGAGAAATGGGTAAACGTGAATGAAAATGGCCAATTTACTCACTCTGCGGCCTTAAAAAGTGTTTCTCCTCCACAGAAAGTGAATAAAATACCATTTGGAGGCCTTTTTGTTCAATCAAAAACGCCCGTTTTTTGGTGAAAGATATAACCACCCCCCCTTACGACATGCTTCAGAAACAAAAAAATGGTCCATTTTCAAATGTTGCGTCTTTGAACTACAATTCACATTTGTACGTGGATATTCACTTTTAAAGATCAAATGAGATGTTTAAAGTGATTTTCATGCTTCCAGGGGCCTTAAACACAAGATTTGAGGAATGGGTAAAAGTGAATGAAAATGGCCAATTTACTCACTCTGCGGCCTCAAAAAGTGTTTCTCCTCCACGGGAAGTGAATAAAATAACATTTGGAGGCCTTTATTGTTCAATCAAAAATCGCCTGTTTTTTGGTGAAAGAGATAACCACCCCCCTTTACGGCATGCTTCAGAAACGAAAAAAATGGTCCATTTTTAAAATGTTGCGTCTTTGAACGACAATTCACATTTGTACGTGGATAATCACTTTTAGAGATAAAATTAGATGTTTAAAGTGATTTTCAAGCTTCCAGGGGCCCTAAACACAAGATTTGAGAAATGGGTAAACGTGAATGAAAATGGCCAATTTACTCACTCTGCGGCCTTAAAAAGTGTTTCTCCTCCACAGAAAGTGAATAAAACACCATTTGGAGGCCTTTATTGTTCAATCAAAAACGCCCGTTTTTTGGTGAAAGATATAACCACCCCCCCTTACGACATGCTTCAGAAACGAACAAAATGGTCCATTTTCAAATGTTGCGTCTTTGAACTACTATTCACATTTGTACGTGGATAATCACTTTTAGAGATAAAATGAGATGTTTAAAGTGATTTACAAGCTTCCAGGGGCCCTAAACACAACATATGAGGAATGGGTAAATATGAATAAAAATGGCCAATTTACTCACTCTGAGGCCTTAAAAAGTGTTTCTCCTCAACGGGAAGTGAATTAAATAACATTTGGAGGCCTTTATTGTTCAAGCGAAAACGCCTGATTTTTGATGAAAGAGATAACCACCCCCCTTACGACATGCTTCTGAAACTAAAAAAATGGTTCATTTTCAAATGTTGCGTCTTTGAACTACAATTAACATTGTACGTGGATAATCACTTTTAGAGATAAAGTGAGATGTTTAAAGTGATTTTCAAGCTTCCAGGGGCCCTAAACACAAGATTTGAGAAATGGGTAAACGTGAATGAAAATGGCCAATTTACTCACTCTGCGGCCTTAAAAAGTGTTTCTCCTCCATGGGAAGTGAATAAAATAACATTTGGAGGCCTTTATTGTTCAATTAAAAATGCCAGTTTTTTGGTGAAAGAGATAACCACCCCCCCTTACGACATGCTTCAGAAACAAAAAAATGGTCCATTTTCAAATGTTGCGTCTTTGAACTACAATTCACATTTGTACGTGGATATTCACTTTTAAAGATCAAATGAGATGTTTAAAGTGATTTTCATGCTTCCAGGGGCCTTAAACACAAGATTTGAGGAATGGGTAAAAGTGAATGAAAATGGCCAATTTACTCACTCTGCGGCCTCAAAAAGTGTTTCTCCTCCACGGGAAGTGAATAAAATAACATTTGGAGGCCTTTATTGTTCAATCAAAAACGCCTGTTTTTTGGTGAAAGAGATAACCACCCCCCTTTACGACATGCTTCAGAAACGAAAAAAATGGTCCATTTTTGAAATGTTGCGTCTTTGAACGACAATTCACGTTTGTACGTGGATAATCACTTTTAGAGAGAAAATTAGATGTTTAAAGTGATTTTGAAGCTTCCAGGGGCCCTAAGCACAAGATTTGAGGATTGGGTAAAAGTGAATGAAAATGGCCAATTTACTCACTCTGCGGCCTTAAAAAGTGTTTCTCCTCCACGGGAAGTGAATAAAATAACATTTGGAGGCCTTTATTGTTCAAGCGAAAACGCCCGATTATTGACGAAAGAGATAACCACCCCCCCCTTTACGACATGCTTCAGAAACGAAAAAAATGGTCCATTTTCAAATGTTGCGTCTTTGGACGACAATTCACATTTTTACGTGGATAATCACTTTTAGTGATAAAATTGGATGTTTAAAGTGATTTTCAAGCTTCCAGGGGCCCTAAACACAAGATTTGAGGATTGGGTAAAAGTGAATGAAAATGGCCAATTTACTCACTCTGAGGCCTTAAAAAGTGTTTCTCCTCCACGGGAAGTGAATTAAATAACATTTGGAGGCCTTTATTGTTCAAGCGAAAACGCCCGATTATTGACGAAAGAGATAACCACCCCCCCTTACGACATGCTTCTAAAACTAAAAAAATTGTTCATTTTCAAATGTTGCGTCTTTGAACTACAATTAACGTTGTACGTGGATAATCACTTTTAGAGATAAAGTGAGATGTTTAAAGTGATTTTCAAGCTTCCAGGGGCCCTAAACACAAGATTTGAGAAATGGGTAAACGTGAATGAAAATGGCCAATTTACTCACTCTGCGGCCTTAAAAAGTGTTTCTCCTCCACAGAAAGTGAATAAAATACCATTTGGAGGCCTTTTTGTTCAATCAAAAACGCCCGTTTTTTGGTGAAAGATATAACCACCCCCCCTTACGACATGCTTCAGAAACAAAAAAATGGTCCATTTTCAAATGTTGCGTCTTTGAACTACAATTCACATTTGTACGTGGATATTCACTTTTAAAGATCAAATGAGATGTTTAAAGTGATTTTCATGCTTCCAGGGGCCTTAAACACAAGATTTGAGGAATGGGTAAAAGTGAATGAAAATGGCCAATTTACTCACTCTGCGGCCTCAAAAAGTGTTTCTCCTCCACGGGAAGTGAATAAAATAACATTTGGAGGCCTTTATTGTTCAATCAAAAATCGCCTGTTTTTTGGTGAAAGAGATAACCACCCCCCTTTACGGCATGCTTCATAAACGAAAAAAATGGTCCATTTTTTAAATGTTGCGTCTTTGAACGACAATTCACATTTGTACGTGGATAATCACTTTTAGAGATAAAATTAGATGTTTAAAGTGATTTTCAAGCTTCCAGGGGCCCTAAACACAAGATTTGAGAAATGGGTAAACGTGAATGAAAATGGCCAATTTACTCACTCTGCGGCCTTAAAAAGTGTTTCTCCTCCACAGAAAGTGAATAAAACACCATTTGGAGGCCTTTATTGTTCAATCAAAAACGCCCGTTTTTTGGTGAAAGATATAACCACCCCCCCTTACGACATGCTTCAGAAACGAACAAAATGGTCCATTTTCAAATGTTGCGTCTTTGAACTACTATTCACATTTGTACGTGGATAATCACTTTTAGAGATAAAATGAGATGTTTAAAGTGATTTACAAGCTTCCAGGGGCCCTAAACACAACATATGAGGAATGGGTAAATATGAATAAAAATGGCCAATTTACTCACTCTGAGGCCTTAAAAAGTGTTTCTCCTCAACGGGAAGTGAATTAAATAACATTTGGAGGCCTTTATTGTTCAAGCGAAAACGCCTGATTTTTGATGAAAGAGATAACCACCCCCCTTACGACATGCTTCTGAAACTAAAAAAATGGTTCATTTTCAAATGTTGCGTCTTTGAACTACAATTAACATTGTACGTGGATAATCACTTTTAGAGATAAAGTGAGATGTTTAAAGTGATTTTCAAGCTTCCAGGGGCCCTAAACACAAGATTTGAGAAATGGGTAAACGTGAATGAAAATGGCCAATTTACTCACTCTGCGGCCTTAAAAAGTGTTTCTCCTCCATGGGAAGTGAATAAAATAACATTTGGAGGCCTTTATTGTTCAATTAAAAATGCCAGTTTTTTGGTGAAAGAGATAACCACCCCCCCTTACGACATGCTTCAGAAACAAAAAAATGGTCCATTTTCAAATGTTGCGTCTTTGAACTACAATTCACATTTGTACGTGGATATTCACTTTTAAAGATCAAATGAGATGTTTAAAGTGATTTTCATGCTTCCAGGGGCCTTAAACACAAGATTTGAGGAATGGGTAAAAGTGAATGAAAATGGCCAATTTACTCACTCTGCGGCCTCAAAAAGTGTTTCTCCTCCACGGGAAGTGAATAAAATAACATTTGGAGGCCTTTATTGTTCAATCAAAAACGCCTGTTTTTTGGTGAAAGAGATAACCACCCCCCTTTACGACATGCTTCAGAAACGAAAAAAATGGTCCATTTTTGAAATGTTGCGTCTTTGAACGACAATTCACGTTTGTACGTGGATAATCACTTTTAGAGAGAAAATTAGATGTTTAAAGTGATTTTGAAGCTTCCAGGGGCCCTAAGCACAAGATTTGAGGATTGGGTAAAAGTGAATGAAAATGGCCAATTTACTCACTCTGCGGCCTTAAAAAGTGTTTCTCCTCCACGGGAAGTGAATAAAATAACATTTGGAGGCCTTTATTGTTCAAGCGAAAACGCCCGATTATTGACGAAAGAGATAACCACCCCCCCTTTACGACATGCTTCAGAAACGAAAAAAATGGTCCATTTTCAAATGTTGCGTCTTTGGACGACAATTCACATTTTTACGTGGATAATCACTTTTAGTGATAAAATTGGATGTTTAAAGTGATTTTCAAGCTTCCAGGGGCCCTAAACACAAGATTTGAGGATTGGGTAAAAGTGAATGAAAATGGCCAATTTACTCACTCTGAGGCCTTAAAAAGTGTTTCTCCTCCACGGGAAGTGAATTAAATAACATTTGGAGGCCTTTATTGTTCAAGCGAAAACGCCCGATTATTGACGAAAGAGATAACCACCCCCCCTTACGACATGCTTCTAAAACTAAAAAAATTGTTCATTTTCAAATGTTGCGTCTTTGAACTACAATTAACGTTGTACGTGGATAATCACTTTTAGAGATAAAGTGAGATGTTTAAAGTGATTTTCAAGCTTCCAGGGGCCCTAAACACAAGATTTGAGAAATGGGTAAACGTGAATGAAAATGGCCAATTTACTCACTCTGCGGCCTTAAAAAGTGTTTCTCCTCAACGGGAAGTGAATTAAATAACATTTGGAGGCCTTTATTGTTCAAGCGAAAACGCCTGATTTTTGATGAAAGAGATAACCACCCCCCTTACGACATGCTTCTGAAACTAAAAAAATGGTTCATTTTCAAATGTTGCGTCTTTGAACTACAATTAACATTGTACGTGGATAATCACTTTTAGAGATAAAGTGAGATGTTTAAAGTGATTTTCAAGCTTCCAGGGGCCCTAAACACAAGATTTGAGAAATGGGTAAACGTGAATGAAAATGGCCAATTTACTCACTCTGCGGCCTTAAAAAGTGTTTCTCCTCCACGGGAAGTGAATAAAATAACATTTGGAGGCCTTTATTGTTCAATTAAAAATGCCAGTTTTTTGGTGAAAGAGATAACCACCCCCCCTTACGACATGCTTCAGAAACAAAAAAATGGTCCATTTTCAAATGTTGCGTCTTTGAACTACAATTCACATTTGTACGTGGATATTCACTTTTAAAGATCAAATGAGATGTTTAAAGTGATTTTCATGCTTCCAGGGGCCTTAAACACAAGATTTGAGGAATGGGTAAAAGTGAATGAAAATGGCCAATTTACTCACTCTGCGGCCTCAAAAAGTGTTTCTCCTCCACGGGAAGTGAATAAAATAACATTTGGAGGCCTTTATTGTTCAATCAAAAACGCCTGTTTTTTGGTGAAAGAGATAACCACCCCCCTTTACGACATGCTTCAGAAACGAAAAAAATGGTCCATTTTTTAAATGTTGCGTCTTTGAACGACAATTCACGTTTGTGCGTGGATAATCACTTTTAGAGAGAAAATTAGATGTTTAAAGTGATTTTGAAGCTTCCAGGGGCCCTAAACACAAGATTTGAGGATTGGGTAAAAGTGAATGAAAATGGCCAATTTACTCACTCTGCGGCCTTAAAAAGTGGGTTCTCCTCCACGGGAAGTGAATAAAATAACATTTGGAGGCCTTTATTGTTCAAGCGAAAACGCCCGATTATTGACGAAAGAGATAACCACCCCCCCCTTTACGACATGCTTCAGAAACGAAAAAAATGGTCCATTTTCAAATGTTGCGTCTTTGGACGACAATTCACATTTTTACGTGGATAATCACTTTTAGTGATAAAATTGGATGTTTAAAGTGATTTTCAAGCTTCCAGGGGCCCTAAACACAAGATTTGAGGATTGGGTAAAAGTGAATGAAAATGCCCAATTTACTCACTCTGAGGCCTTAAAAAGTGTTTCTCCTCCACGGGAAGTGAATTAAATAACATTTGGAGGCCTTTATTGTTCAAGCGAAAACGCCCGATTATTGACGAAAGAGATAACCACCCCCCCTTACGACATGCTTCTAAAACTAAAAAAATTGTTCATTTTCAAATGTTGCGTCTTTGAACTACAATTAACATTGTACGTGGATAATCACTTTTAGAGATAAAGTGAGATGTTTAAAGTGATTTTCAAGCTTCCAGGGGCCCTAAACACAAGATTTGAGAAATGGGTAAACGTGAATGAAAATGGCCAATTTACTCACTCTGCGGCCTTAAAAAGTGTTTCTCCTCCATGGGAAGTGAATAAAATAACATTTGGAGGCCTTTATTGTTCAATTAAAAATGCCAGTTTTTTGGTGAAAGAGATAACCACCCCCCCTTACGACATGCTTCAGAAACAAAAAAATGGTCCATTTTCAAATGTTGCGTCTTTGAACTACAATTCACATTTGTACGTGGATATTCACTTTTAAAGATCAAATGAGATGTTTAAAGTGATTTTCATGCTTCCAGGGGCCTTAAACACAAGATTTGAGGAATGGGTAAAAGTGAATGAAAATGGCCAATTTACTCACTCTGCGGCCTCAAAAAGTGTTTCTCCTCCACGGGAAGTGAATAAAATAACATTTGGAGGCCTTTATTGTTCAATCAAAAACGCCTGTTTTTTGGTGAAAGAGATAACCACCCCCCTTTACGACATGCTTCAGAAACGAAAAAAATGGTCCATTTTTGAAATGTTGCGTCTTTGAACGACAATTCACGTTTGTACGTGGATAATCACTTTTAGAGAGAAAATTAGATGTTTAAAGTGATTTTGAAGCTTCCAGGGGCCCTAAGCACAAGATTTGAGGATTGGGTAAAAGTGAATGAAAATGGCCAATTTACTCACTCTGCGGCCTTAAAAAGTGTTTCTCCTCCACGGGAAGTGAATAAAATAACATTTGGAGGCCTTTATTGTTCAAGCGAAAACGCCCGATTATTGACGAAAGAGATAACCACCCCCCCCTTTACGACATGCTTCAGAAACGAAAAAAATGGTCCATTTTCAAATGTTGCGTCTTTGGACGACAATTCACATTTTTACGTGGATAATCACTTTTAGTGATAAAATTGGATGTTTAAAGTGATTTTCAAGCTTCCAGGGGCCCTAAACACAAGATTTGAGGATTGGGTAAAAGTGAATGAAAATGGCCAATTTACTCACTCTGAGGCCTTAAAAAGTGTTTCTCCTCCACGGGAAGTGAATTAAATAACATTTGGAGGCCTTTATTGTTCAAGCGAAAACGCCCGATTATTGACGAAAGAGATAACCACCCCCCCTTACGACATGCTTCTAAAACTAAAAAAATTGTTCATTTTCAAATGTTGCGTCTTTGAACTACAATTAACGTTGTACGTGGATAATCACTTTTAGAGATAAAGTGAGATGTTTAAAGTGATTTTCAAGCTTCCAGGGGCCCTAAACACAAGATTTGAGAAATGGGTAAACGTGAATGAAAATGGCCAATTTACTCACTCTGCGGCCTTAAAAAGTGTTTCTCCTCCACAGAAAGTGAATAAAATACCATTTGGAGGCCTTTTTGTTCAATCAAAAACGCCTGTTTTTTGGTGAAAGATATAACCACCCCCCCTTACGACATGCTTCAGAAACAAAAAAATGGTCCATTTTCAAATGTTGCGTCTTTGAACTACAATTCACATTTGTACGTGGATATTCACTTTTAAAGATCAAATGAGATGTTTAAAGTGATTTTCATGCTTCCAGGGGCCTTAAACACAAGATTTGAGGAATGGGTAAAAGTGAATGAAAATGGCCAATTTACTCACTCTGCGGCCTCAAAAAGTGTTTCTCCTCCACGGGAAGTGAATAAAATAACATTTGGAGGCCTTTATTGTTCAATCAAAAATCGCCTGTTTTTTGGTGAAAGAGATAACCACCCCCCTTTACGGCATGCTTCATAAACGAAAAAAATGGTCCATTTTTTAAATGTTGCGTCTTTGAACGACAATTCACATTTGTACGTGGATAATCACTTTTAGAGATAAAATTAGATGTTTAAAGTGATTTTCAAGCTTCCAGGGGCCCTAAACACAAGATTTGAGAAATGGGTAAACGTGAATGAAAATGGCCAATTTACTCACTCTGCGGCCTTAAAAAGTGTTTCTCCTCCACAGAAAGTGAATAAAACACCATTTGGAGGCCTTTATTGTTCAATCAAAAACGCCCGTTTTTTGGTGAAAGATATAACCACCCCCCCTTACGACATGCTTCAGAAACGAACAAAATGGTCCATTTTCAAATGTTGCGTCTTTGAACTACTATTCACATTTGTACGTGGATAATCACTTTTAGAGATAAAATGAGATGTTTAAAGTGATTTACAAGCTTCCAGGGGCCCTAAACACAACATATGAGGAATGGGTAAATATGAATAAAAATGGCCAATTTACTCACTCTGAGGCCTTAAAAAGTGTTTCTCCTCAACGGGAAGTGAATTAAATAACATTTGGAGGCCTTTATTGTTCAAGCGAAAACGCCTGATTTTTGATGAAAGAGATAACCACCCCCCTTACGACATGCTTCTGAAACTAAAAAAATGGTTCATTTTCAAATGTTGCGTCTTTGAACTACAATTAACATTGTACGTGGATAATCACTTTTAGAGATAAAGTGAGATGTTTAAAGTGATTTTCAAGCTTCCAGGGGCCCTAAACACAAGATTTGAGAAATGGGTAAACGTGAATGAAAATGGCCAATTTACTCACTCTGCGGCCTTAAAAAGTGTTTCTCCTCCATGGGAAGTGAATAAAATAACATTTGGAGGCCTTTATTGTTCAATTAAAAATGCCAGTTTTTTGGTGAAAGAGATAACCACCCCCCCTTACGACATGCTTCAGAAACAAAAAAATGGTCCATTTTCAAATGTTGCGTCTTTGAACTACAATTCACATTTGTACGTGGATATTCACTTTTAAAGATCAAATGAGATGTTTAAAGTGATTTTCATGCTTCCAGGGGCCTTAAACACAAGATTTGAGGAATGGGTAAAAGTGAATGAAAATGGCCAATTTACTCACTCTGCGGCCTCAAAAAGTGTTTCTCCTCCACGGGAAGTGAATAAAATAACATTTGGAGGCCTTTATTGTTCAATCAAAAACGCCTGTTTTTTGGTGAAAGAGATAACCACCCCCCTTTACGACATGCTTCAGAAACGAAAAAAATGGTCCATTTTTGAAATGTTGCGTCTTTGAACGACAATTCACGTTTGTACGTGGATAATCACTTTTAGAGAGAAAATTAGATGTTTAAAGTGATTTTGAAGCTTCCAGGGGCCCTAAGCACAAGATTTGAGGATTGGGTAAAAGTGAATGAAAATGGCCAATTTACTCACTCTGCGGCCTTAAAAAGTGTTTCTCCTCCACGGGAAGTGAATAAAATAACATTTGGAGGCCTTTATTGTTCAAGCGAAAACGCCCGATTATTGACGAAAGAGATAACCACCCCCCCTTTACGACATGCTTCAGAAACGAAAAAAATGGTCCATTTTCAAATGTTGCGTCTTTGGACGACAATTCACATTTTTACGTGGATAATCACTTTTAGTGATAAAATTGGATGTTTAAAGTGATTTTCAAGCTTCCAGGGGCCCTAAACACAAGATTTGAGGATTGGGTAAAAGTGAATGAAAATGGCCAATTTACTCACTCTGAGGCCTTAAAAAGTGTTTCTCCTCCACGGGAAGTGAATTAAATAACATTTGGAGGCCTTTATTGTTCAAGCGAAAACGCCCGATTATTGACGAAAGAGATAACCACCCCCCCTTACGACATGCTTCTAAAACTAAAAAAATTGTTCATTTTCAAATGTTGCGTCTTTGAACTACAATTAACGTTGTACGTGGATAATCACTTTTAGAGATAAAGTGAGATGTTTAAAGTGATTTTCAAGCTTCCAGGGGCCCTAAACACAAGATTTGAGAAATGGGTAAACGTGAATGAAAATGGCCAATTTACTCACTCTGCGGCCTTAAAAAGTGTTTCTCCTCAACGGGAAGTGAATTAAATAACATTTGGAGGCCTTTATTGTTCAAGCGAAAACGCCTGATTTTTGATGAAAGAGATAACCACCCCCCTTACGACATGCTTCTGAAACTAAAAAAATGGTTCATTTTCAAATGTTGCGTCTTTGAACTACAATTAACATTGTACGTGGATAATCACTTTTAGAGATAAAGTGAGATGTTTAAAGTGATTTTCAAGCTTCCAGGGGCCCTAAACACAAGATTTGAGAAATGGGTAAACGTGAATGAAAATGGCCAATTTACTCACTCTGCGGCCTTAAAAAGTGTTTCTCCTCCACGGGAAGTGAATAAAATAACATTTGGAGGCCTTTATTGTTCAATTAAAAATGCCAGTTTTTTGGTGAAAGAGATAACCACCCCCCCTTACGACATGCTTCAGAAACAAAAAAATGGTCCATTTTCAAATGTTGCGTCTTTGAACTACAATTCACATTTGTACGTGGATATTCACTTTTAAAGATCAAATGAGATGTTTAAAGTGATTTTCATGCTTCCAGGGGCCTTAAACACAAGATTTGAGGAATGGGTAAAAGTGAATGAAAATGGCCAATTTACTCACTCTGCGGCCTCAAAAAGTGTTTCTCCTCCACGGGAAGTGAATAAAATAACATTTGGAGGCCTTTATTGTTCAATCAAAAACGCCTGTTTTTTGGTGAAAGAGATAACCACCCCCCTTTACGACATGCTTCAGAAACGAAAAAAATGGTCCATTTTTTAAATGTTGCGTCTTTGAACGACAATTCACGTTTGTGCGTGGATAATCACTTTTAGAGAGAAAATTAGATGTTTAAAGTGATTTTGAAGCTTCCAGGGGCCCTAAACACAAGATTTGAGGATTGGGTAAAAGTGAATGAAAATGGCCAATTTACTCACTCTGCGGCCTTAAAAAGTGGGTTCTCCTCCACGGGAAGTGAATAAAATAACATTTGGAGGCCTTTATTGTTCAAGCGAAAACGCCCGATTATTGACGAAAGAGATAACCACCCCCCCCTTTACGACATGCTTCAGAAACGAAAAAAATGGTCCATTTTCAAATGTTGCGTCTTTGGACGACAATTCACATTTTTACGTGGATAATCACTTTTAGTGATAAAATTGGATGTTTAAAGTGATTTTCAAGCTTCCAGGGGCCCTAAACACAAGATTTGAGGATTGGGTAAAAGTGAATGAAAATGCCCAATTTACTCACTCTGAGGCCTTAAAAAGTGTTTCTCCTCCACGGGAAGTGAATTAAATAACATTTGGAGGCCTTTATTGTTCAAGCGAAAACGCCCGATTATTGACGAAAGAGATAACCACCCCCCCTTACGACATGCTTCTAAAACTAAAAAAATTGTTCATTTTCAAATGTTGCGTCTTTGAACTACAATTAACATTGTACGTGGATAATCACTTTTAGAGATAAAGTGAGATGTTTAAAGTGATTTTCAAGCTTCCAGGGGCCCTAAACACAAGATTTGAGAAATGGGTAAACGTGAATGAAAATGGCCAATTTACTCACTCTGCGGCCTTAAAAAGTGTTTCTCCTCCACGGGAAGTGAATAAAATGACATTTGGAGGCCTTTATTGTTCAATTAAAAATGCCAGTTTTTTGGTGAAAGAGATAACCACCCCCCTTTACGACATGCTTCAGAAACGAAAAAAATGGTCCATTTTTTAAATGTTGCGTCTTTGAACGACAATTCACATTTGTACGTGGATAATCACTTTTAGAGATAAAATTAGATGTTTAAAGTGATTTTCAAGCTTCCAGGGGCCCTAAACACAAGATTTGAGGATTGGGTAAAAGTGAATGAAAATGGCCAATTTACTCACTCTGCGGCCTTAAAAAGTGTTTCTCCTCCACGGGAAGTGAATAAAATAACATTTGGAGGCCTTTATTGTTCAAGCGAAAACGCCCGATTATTGACAAAAGAGATAACCACCCCCACCTTTACGACATGCTTCAGAAACGAAAAAAATGGTCCATTTTCAAATGTTGCGTCTTTGGACGACAATTCACATTTTTACGTGGATAATCACTTTTAGTGATAAAATTGGATGTTTAAAGTGATTTTCAAGCTTCCAGGGGCCCTAAACACAAGATTTGAGGATTGGGTAAAAGTGAATGAAAATGGCCAATTTACTCACTCTGAGACCTTAAAAAGTGTTTCTCCTCCACGGGAAGTGAATTAAATAACATTTGGAGGCCTTTATTGTTCAAGCGAAAAAGCCCGATTATTGACGAAAGAGATAACAAACCCCCTCTTACGACATGCTTCAGAAACGAAAAAAATGGTCCATTTTCAAACGTTGCGTCTTTGAACGACAATTCACATTTGTACGTGGATAATCGGTTTTAGAGATAAAATTAGATGTTTAAAGTGATTTTCAAGCTTCCAGGGGCCCTAAACACAAGATTTGAGAAATGGGTAAACGTGAATGAAAATGGCCAATTTACTCACTCTGCGGCCTCAAAAAGTGTTTCTCCTCCACGGGAAGTGAATAAAATAACATTTGGAGGCCTTTATTGTTCAATCAAAAACGCCTGTTTTTTGGTGAAAGAGATAACCACCCCCCTTTACGACATGCTTCAGAAACGAAAAAAATGGTCCATTTTTTAAATGTTGCGTCTTTGAACGACAATTCACATTTGTACGTGGATAATCACTTTTAGAGATAAAATTAGATGTTTAAAGTGATTTTCAAGCTTCCAGGGGCCCTAAACACAAGATTTGAGAAATGGGTAAACGTGAATGAAAATGGCCAATTTACTCACTCTGCGGCCTTAAAAAGTGTTTCTCCTCCACAGAAAGTGAATAAAACACCATTTGGAGGCCTTTATGGTTCAATCAAAAACGCCCGTTTTTTGGTGAAAGATATAACCACCCCCCCTTACGACATGCTTCAGAAACGAACAAAATGGTCCATTTTCAAATGTTGCGTCTTTGAAATACTATTCACATTTGTACGTGGATAATCACTTTTAGAGATAAAATGAGATGTTTAAAGTGATTTACAAGCTTCCAGGGGCCCTAAACACAACATATGAGGAATGGGTAAATATGAATAAAAATGGCCAATTTACTCACTCTGAGGCCTTAAAAAGTGTTTCTCCTCAACGGGAAGTGAATTAAATAACATTTGGAGGCCTTTATTGTTCAAGCGAAAACGCCTGATTTTTGATGAAAGAGATAACCACCCCCCCTTACGACATGCTTCTGAAACTAAAAAAATGGTTCATTTTCAAATGTTGCGTCTTTGAACTACAATTAACATTGTACGTGGATAATCACTTTTAGAGATAAAGTGAGATGTTTAAAGTGATTTTCAAGCTTCCAGGGGCCCTAAACACAAGATTTGAGAAATGGGTAAACGTGAATGAAAATGGCCAATTTACTCACTCTGCGGCCTTAAAAAGTGTTTCTCCTCCACGGGAAGTGAATAAAATAACATTTGGAGGCCTTTATTGTTCAATTAAAAATGCCAGTTTTTTGGTGAAAGAGATAACCACCCCCCCTTACGACATGCTTCAGAAACAAAAAAATGGTCCATTTTCAAATGTTGCGTCTTTGAACTACAATTCACATTTGTACGTGGATATTCACTTTTAAAGATCAAATGAGATGTTTAAAGTGATTTTCATGCTTCCAGGGGCCTTAAACACAAGATTTGAGGAATGGGTAAAAGTGAATGAAAATGGCCAATTTACTCACTCTGCGGCCTCAAAAAGTGTTTCTCCTCCACGGGAAGTGAATAAAATAACATTTGGAGGCCTTTATTGTTCAATCAAAAACGCCTGTTTTTTGGTGAAAGAGATAACCACCCCCCTTTACGACATGCGTCAGAAACGAAAAAAATGGTCCATTTTTTAAATGTTGCGTCTTTGAACGACAATTCACGTTTGTACGTGGATAATCACTTTTAGAGAGAAAATTAGATGTTTAAAGTGATTTTGAAGCTTCCAGGGGCCCTAAACACAAGATTTGAGGATTGGGTAAAAGTGAATGAAAATGGCCAATTTACTCACTCTGCGGCCTTAAAAAGTGTTTCTCCTCCACGGGAAGTGAATAAAATAACATTTGGAGGCCTTTATTGTTCAAGCGAAAACGCCCGATTATTGACGAAAGAGATAACCACCCCCCCCTTTACGACATGCTTCAGAAACGAAAAAAATGGTCCATTTTCAAATGTTGCGTCTTTGGACGACAATTCACATTTTTACGTGGATAATCACTTTTAGTGATAAAATTGGATGTTTAAAGTGATTTTCAAGCTTCCAGGGGCCCTAAACACAAGATTTGAGGATTGGGTAAAAGTGAATGAAAATGGCCAATTTACTCACTCTGAGGCCTTAAAAAGTGTTTCTCCTCCACGGGAAGTGAATTAAATAACATTTGGAGGCCTTTATTGTTCAAGCGAAAACGCCCGATTATTGACGAAAGAGATAACCACCCCCCCTTACGACATGCTTCTAAAACTAAAAAAATTGTTCATTTTCAAATGTTGCGTCTTTGAACTACAATTAACGTTGTACGTGGATAATCACTTTTAGAGATAAAGTGAGATGTTTAAAGTGATTTTCAAGCTTCCAGGGGCCCTAAACACAAGATTTGAGAAATGGGTAAACGTGAATGAAAATGGCCAATTTACTCACTCTGCGGCCTTAAAAAGTGTTTCTCCTCAACGGGAAGTGAATTAAATAACATTTGGAGGCCTTTATTGTTCAAGCGAAAACGCCCGATTATTGACGAAAGAGATAACCACCCCCCCTTACGACATGCTTCTAAAACTAAAAAAATTGTTCATTTTCAAATGTTGCGTCTTTGAACTACAATTAACGTTGTACGTGGATAATCACTTTTAGAGATAAAGTGAGATGTTTAAAGTGATTTTCAAGCTTCCAGGGGCCCTAAACACAAGATTTGAGAAATGGGTAAACGTGAATGAAAATGGCCAATTTACTCACTCTGCGGCCTTAAAAAGTGTTTCTCCTCCACAGAAAGTGAATAAAATACCATTTGGAGGCCTTTTTGTTCAATCAAAAACGCCCGTTTTTTGGTGAAAGATATAACCACCCCCCCTTACGACATGCTTCAGAAACAAAAAAATGGTCCATTTTCAAATGTTGCGTCTTTGAACTACAATTCACATTTGTACGTGGATATTCACTTTTAAAGATCAAATGAGATGTTTAAAGTGATTTTCATGCTTCCAGGGGCCTTAAACACAAGATTTGAGGAATGGGTAAAAGTGAATGAAAATGGCCAATTTACTCACTCTGCGGCCTCAAAAAGTGTTTCTCCTCCACGGGAAGTGAATAAAATAACATTTGGAGGCCTTTATTGTTCAATCAAAAATCGCCTGTTTTTTGGTGAAAGAGATAACCACCCCCCTTTACGGCATGCTTCATAAACGAAAAAAATGGTCCATTTTTTAAATGTTGCGTCTTTGAACGACAATTCACATTTGTACGTGGATAATCACTTTTAGAGATAAAATTAGATGTTTAAAGTGATTTTCAAGCTTCCAGGGGCCCTAAACACAAGATTTGAGAAATGGGTAAACGTGAATGAAAATGGCCAATTTACTCACTCTGCGGCCTTAAAAAGTGTTTCTCCTCCACAGAAAGTGAATAAAACACCATTTGGAGGCCTTTATTGTTCAATCAAAAACGCCCGTTTTTTGGTGAAAGATATAACCACCCCCCCTTACGACATGCTTCAGAAACGAACAAAATGGTCCATTTTCAAATGTTGCGTCTTTGAACTACTATTCACATTTGTACGTGGATAATCACTTTTAGAGATAAAATGAGATGTTTAAAGTGATTTACAAGCTTCCAGGGGCCCTAAACACAACATATGAGGAATGGGTAAATATGAATAAAAATGGCCAATTTACTCACTCTGAGGCCTTAAAAAGTGTTTCTCCTCAACGGGAAGTGAATTAAATAACATTTGGAGGCCTTTATTGTTCAAGCGAAAACGCCTGATTTTTGATGAAAGAGATAACCACCCCCCTTACGACATGCTTCTGAAACTAAAAAAATGGTTCATTTTCAAATGTTGCGTCTTTGAACTACAATTAACATTGTACGTGGATAATCACTTTTAGAGATAAAGTGAGATGTTTAAAGTGATTTTCAAGCTTCCAGGGGCCCTAAACACAAGATTTGAGAAATGGGTAAACGTGAATGAAAATGGCCAATTTACTCACTCTGCGGCCTTAAAAAGTGTTTCTCCTCCATGGGAAGTGAATAAAATAACATTTGGAGGCCTTTATTGTTCAATTAAAAATGCCAGTTTTTTGGTGAAAGAGATAACCACCCCCCCTTACGACATGCTTCAGAAACAAAAAAATGGTCCATTTTCAAATGTTGCGTCTTTGAACTACAATTCACATTTGTACGTGGATATTCACTTTTAAAGATCAAATGAGATGTTTAAAGTGATTTTCATGCTTCCAGGGGCCTTAAACACAAGATTTGAGGAATGGGTAAAAGTGAATGAAAATGGCCAATTTACTCACTCTGCGGCCTCAAAAAGTGTTTCTCCTCCACGGGAAGTGAATAAAATAACATTTGGAGGCCTTTATTGTTCAATCAAAAACGCCTGTTTTTTGGTGAAAGAGATAACCACCCCCCTTTACGACATGCTTCAGAAACGAAAAAAATGGTCCATTTTTGAAATGTTGCGTCTTTGAACGACAATTCACGTTTGTACGTGGATAATCACTTTTAGAGAGAAAATTAGATGTTTAAAGTGATTTTGAAGCTTCCAGGGGCCCTAAGCACAAGATTTGAGGATTGGGTAAAAGTGAATGAAAATGGCCAATTTACTCACTCTGCGGCCTTAAAAAGTGTTTCTCCTCCACGGGAAGTGAATAAAATAACATTTGGAGGCCTTTATTGTTCAAGCGAAAACGCCCGATTATTGACGAAAGAGATAACCACCCCCCCTTTACGACATGCTTCAGAAACGAAAAAAATGGTCCATTTTCAAATGTTGCGTCTTTGGACGACAATTCACATTTTTACGTGGATAATCACTTTTAGTGATAAAATTGGATGTTTAAAGTGATTTTCAAGCTTCCAGGGGCCCTAAACACAAGATTTGAGGATTGGGTAAAAGTGAATGAAAATGGCCAATTTACTCACTCTGAGGCCTTAAAAAGTGTTTCTCCTCCACGGGAAGTGAATTAAATAACATTTGGAGGCCTTTATTGTTCAAGCGAAAACGCCCGATTATTGACGAAAGAGATAACCACCCCCCCTTACGACATGCTTCTAAAACTAAAAAAATTGTTCATTTTCAAATGTTGCGTCTTTGAACTACAATTAACGTTGTACGTGGATAATCACTTTTAGAGATAAAGTGAGATGTTTAAAGTGATTTTCAAGCTTCCAGGGGCCCTAAACACAAGATTTGAGAAATGGGTAAACGTGAATGAAAATGGCCAATTTACTCACTCTGCGGCCTTAAAAAGTGTTTCTCCTCAACGGGAAGTGAATTAAATAACATTTGGAGGCCTTTATTGTTCAAGCGAAAACGCCTGATTTTTGATGAAAGAGATAACCACCCCCCTTACGACATGCTTCTGAAACTAAAAAAATGGTTCATTTTCAAATGTTGCGTCTTTGAACTACAATTAACATTGTACGTGGATAATCACTTTTAGAGATAAAGTGAGATGTTTAAAGTGATTTTCAAGCTTCCAGGGGCCCTAAACACAAGATTTGAGAAATGGGTAAACGTGAATGAAAATGGCCAATTTACTCACTCTGCGGCCTTAAAAAGTGTTTCTCCTCCACGGGAAGTGAATAAAATAACATTTGGAGGCCTTTATTGTTCAATTAAAAATGCCAGTTTTTTGGTGAAAGAGATAACCACCCCCCCTTACGACATGCTTCAGAAACAAAAAAATGGTCCATTTTCAAATGTTGCGTCTTTGAACTACAATTCACATTTGTACGTGGATATTCACTTTTAAAGATCAAATGAGATGTTTAAAGTGATTTTCATGCTTCCAGGGGCCTTAAACACAAGATTTGAGGAATGGGTAAAAGTGAATGAAAATGGCCAATTTACTCACTCTGCGGCCTCAAAAAGTGTTTCTCCTCCACGGGAAGTGAATAAAATAACATTTGGAGGCCTTTATTGTTCAATCAAAAACGCCTGTTTTTTGGTGAAAGAGATAACCACCCCCCTTTACGACATGCTTCAGAAACGAAAAAAATGGTCCATTTTTTAAATGTTGCGTCTTTGAACGACAATTCACGTTTGTGCGTGGATAATCACTTTTAGAGAGAAAATTAGATGTTTAAAGTGATTTTGAAGCTTCCAGGGGCCCTAAACACAAGATTTGAGGATTGGGTAAAAGTGAATGAAAATGGCCAATTTACTCACTCTGCGGCCTTAAAAAGTGGGTTCTCCTCCACGGGAAGTGAATAAAATAACATTTGGAGGCCTTTATTGTTCAAGCGAAAACGCCCGATTATTGACGAAAGAGATAACCACCCCCCCCTTTACGACATGCTTCAGAAACGAAAAAAATGGTCCATTTTCAAATGTTGCGTCTTTGGACGACAATTCACATTTTTACGTGGATAATCACTTTTAGTGATAAAATTGGATGTTTAAAGTGATTTTCAAGCTTCCAGGGGCCCTAAACACAAGATTTGAGGATTGGGTAAAAGTGAATGAAAATGCCCAATTTACTCACTCTGAGGCCTTAAAAAGTGTTTCTCCTCCACGGGAAGTGAATTAAATAACATTTGGAGGCCTTTATTGTTCAAGCGAAAACGCCCGATTATTGACGAAAGAGATAACCACCCCCCCTTACGACATGCTTCTAAAACTAAAAAAATTGTTCATTTTCAAATGTTGCGTCTTTGAACTACAATTAACATTGTACGTGGATAATCACTTTTAGAGATAAAGTGAGATGTTTAAAGTGATTTTCAAGCTTCCAGGGGCCCTAAACACAAGATTTGAGAAATGGGTAAACGTGAATGAAAATGGCCAATTTACTCACTCTGCGGCCTTAAAAAGTGTTTCTCCTCCATGGGAAGTGAATAAAATAACATTTGGAGGCCTTTATTGTTCAATTAAAAATGCCAGTTTTTTGGTGAAAGAGATAACCACCCCCCCTTACGACATGCTTCAGAAACAAAAAAATGGTCCATTTTCAAATGTTGCGTCTTTGAACTACAATTCACATTTGTACGTGGATATTCACTTTTAAAGATCAAATGAGATGTTTAAAGTGATTTTCATGCTTCCAGGGGCCTTAAACACAAGATTTGAGGAATGGGTAAAAGTGAATGAAAATGGCCAATTTACTCACTCTGCGGCCTCAAAAAGTGTTTCTCCTCCACGGGAAGTGAATAAAATAACATTTGGAGGCCTTTATTGTTCAATCAAAAACGCCTGTTTTTTGGTGAAAGAGATAACCACCCCCCTTTACGACATGCTTCAGAAACGAAAAAAATGGTCCATTTTTGAAATGTTGCGTCTTTGAACGACAATTCACGTTTGTACGTGGATAATCACTTTTAGAGAGAAAATTAGATGTTTAAAGTGATTTTGAAGCTTCCAGGGGCCCTAAGCACAAGATTTGAGGATTGGGTAAAAGTGAATGAAAATGGCCAATTTACTCACTCTGCGGCCTTAAAAAGTGTTTCTCCTCCACGGGAAGTGAATAAAATAACATTTGGAGGCCTTTATTGTTCAAGCGAAAACGCCCGATTATTGACGAAAGAGATAACCACCCCCCCCTTTACGACATGCTTCAGAAACGAAAAAAATGGTCCATTTTCAAATGTTGCGTCTTTGGACGACAATTCACATTTTTACGTGGATAATCACTTTTAGTGATAAAATTGGATGTTTAAAGTGATTTTCAAGCTTCCAGGGGCCCTAAACACAAGATTTGAGGATTGGGTAAAAGTGAATGAAAATGGCCAATTTACTCACTCTGAGGCCTTAAAAAGTGTTTCTCCTCCACGGGAAGTGAATTAAATAACATTTGGAGGCCTTTATTGTTCAAGCGAAAACGCCCGATTATTGACGAAAGAGATAACCACCCCCCCTTACGACATGCTTCTAAAACTAAAAAAATTGTTCATTTTCAAATGTTGCGTCTTTGAACTACAATTAACGTTGTACGTGGATAATCACTTTTAGAGATAAAGTGAGATGTTTAAAGTGATTTTCAAGCTTCCAGGGGCCCTAAACACAAGATTTGAGAAATGGGTAAACGTGAATGAAAATGGCCAATTTACTCACTCTGCGGCCTTAAAAAGTGTTTCTCCTCCACAGAAAGTGAATAAAATACCATTTGGAGGCCTTTTTGTTCAATCAAAAACGCCTGTTTTTTGGTGAAAGATATAACCACCCCCCCTTACGACATGCTTCAGAAACAAAAAAATGGTCCATTTTCAAATGTTGCGTCTTTGAACTACAATTCACATTTGTACGTGGATATTCACTTTTAAAGATCAAATGAGATGTTTAAAGTGATTTTCATGCTTCCAGGGGCCTTAAACACAAGATTTGAGGAATGGGTAAAAGTGAATGAAAATGGCCAATTTACTCACTCTGCGGCCTCAAAAAGTGTTTCTCCTCCACGGGAAGTGAATAAAATAACATTTGGAGGCCTTTATTGTTCAATCAAAAATCGCCTGTTTTTTGGTGAAAGAGATAACCACCCCCCTTTACGGCATGCTTCATAAACGAAAAAAATGGTCCATTTTTTAAATGTTGCGTCTTTGAACGACAATTCACATTTGTACGTGGATAATCACTTTTAGAGATAAAATTAGATGTTTAAAGTGATTTTCAAGCTTCCAGGGGCCCTAAACACAAGATTTGAGAAATGGGTAAACGTGAATGAAAATGGCCAATTTACTCACTCTGCGGCCTTAAAAAGTGTTTCTCCTCCACAGAAAGTGAATAAAACACCATTTGGAGGCCTTTATTGTTCAATCAAAAACGCCCGTTTTTTGGTGAAAGATATAACCACCCCCCCTTACGACATGCTTCAGAAACGAACAAAATGGTCCATTTTCAAATGTTGCGTCTTTGAACTACTATTCACATTTGTACGTGGATAATCACTTTTAGAGATAAAATGAGATGTTTAAAGTGATTTACAAGCTTCCAGGGGCCCTAAACACAACATATGAGGAATGGGTAAATATGAATAAAAATGGCCAATTTACTCACTCTGAGGCCTTAAAAAGTGTTTCTCCTCAACGGGAAGTGAATTAAATAACATTTGGAGGCCTTTATTGTTCAAGCGAAAACGCCTGATTTTTGATGAAAGAGATAACCACCCCCCTTACGACATGCTTCTGAAACTAAAAAAATGGTTCATTTTCAAATGTTGCGTCTTTGAACTACAATTAACATTGTACGTGGATAATCACTTTTAGAGATAAAGTGAGATGTTTAAAGTGATTTTCAAGCTTCCAGGGGCCCTAAACACAAGATTTGAGAAATGGGTAAACGTGAATGAAAATGGCCAATTTACTCACTCTGCGGCCTTAAAAAGTGTTTCTCCTCCATGGGAAGTGAATAAAATAACATTTGGAGGCCTTTATTGTTCAATTAAAAATGCCAGTTTTTTGGTGAAAGAGATAACCACCCCCCCTTACGACATGCTTCAGAAACAAAAAAATGGTCCATTTTCAAATGTTGCGTCTTTGAACTACAATTCACATTTGTACGTGGATATTCACTTTTAAAGATCAAATGAGATGTTTAAAGTGATTTTCATGCTTCCAGGGGCCTTAAACACAAGATTTGAGGAATGGGTAAAAGTGAATGAAAATGGCCAATTTACTCACTCTGCGGCCTCAAAAAGTGTTTCTCCTCCACGGGAAGTGAATAAAATAACATTTGGAGGCCTTTATTGTTCAATCAAAAACGCCTGTTTTTTGGTGAAAGAGATAACCACCCCCCTTTACGACATGCTTCAGAAACGAAAAAAATGGTCCATTTTTGAAATGTTGCGTCTTTGAACGACAATTCACGTTTGTACGTGGATAATCACTTTTAGAGAGAAAATTAGATGTTTAAAGTGATTTTGAAGCTTCCAGGGGCCCTAAGCACAAGATTTGAGGATTGGGTAAAAGTGAATGAAAATGGCCAATTTACTCACTCTGCGGCCTTAAAAAGTGTTTCTCCTCCACGGGAAGTGAATAAAATAACATTTGGAGGCCTTTATTGTTCAAGCGAAAACGCCCGATTATTGACGAAAGAGATAACCACCCCCCCTTTACGACATGCTTCAGAAACGAAAAAAATGGTCCATTTTCAAATGTTGCGTCTTTGGACGACAATTCACATTTTTACGTGGATAATCACTTTTAGTGATAAAATTGGATGTTTAAAGTGATTTTCAAGCTTCCAGGGGCCCTAAACACAAGATTTGAGGATTGGGTAAAAGTGAATGAAAATGGCCTATTTACTCACTCTGAGGCCTTAAAAAGTGTTTCTCCTCCACGGGAAGTGAATTAAATAACATTTGGAGGCCTTTATTGTTCAAGCGAAAACGCCCGATTATTGACGAAAGAGATAACCACCCCCCCTTACGACATGCTTCTAAAACTAAAAAAATTGTTCATTTTCAAATGTTGCGTCTTTGAACTACAATTAACGTTGTACGTGGATAATCACTTTTAGAGATAAAGTGAGATGTTTAAAGTGATTTTCAAGCTTCCAGGGGCCCTAAACACAAGATTTGAGAAATGGGTAAACGTGAATGAAAATGGCCAATTTACTCACTCTGCGGCCTTAAAAAGTGTTTCTCCTCAACGGGAAGTGAATTAAATAACATTTGGAGGCCTTTATTGTTCAAGCGAAAACGCCTGATTTTTGATGAAAGAGATAACCACCCCCCTTACGACATGCTTCTGAAACTAAAAAAATGGTTCATTTTCAAATGTTGCGTCTTTGAACTACAATTAACATTGTACGTGGATAATCACTTTTAGAGATAAAGTGAGATGTTTAAAGTGATTTTCAAGCTTCCAGGGGCCCTAAACACAAGATTTGAGAAATGGGTAAACGTGAATGAAAATGGCCAATTTACTCACTCTGCGGCCTTAAAAAGTGTTTCTCCTCCACGGGAAGTGAATAAAATAACATTTGGAGGCCTTTATTGTTCAATTAAAAATGCCAGTTTTTTGGTGAAAGAGATAACCACCCCCCCTTACGACATGCTTCAGAAACAAAAAAATGGTCCATTTTCAAATGTTGCGTCTTTGAACTACAATTCACATTTGTACGTGGATATTCACTTTTAAAGATCAAATGAGATGTTTAAAGTGATTTTCATGCTTCCAGGGGCCTTAAACACAAGATTTGAGGAATGGGTAAAAGTGAATGAAAATGGCCAATTTACTCACTCTGCGGCCTCAAAAAGTGTTTCTCCTCCACGGGAAGTGAATAAAATAACATTTGGAGGCCTTTATTGTTCAATCAAAAACGCCTGTTTTTTGGTGAAAGAGATAACCACCCCCCTTTACGACATGCTTCAGAAACGAAAAAAATGGTCCATTTTTTAAATGTTGCGTCTTTGAACGACAATTCACGTTTGTGCGTGGATAATCACTTTTAGAGAGAAAATTAGATGTTTAAAGTGATTTTGAAGCTTCCAGGGGCCCTAAACACAAGATTTGAGGATTGGGTAAAAGTGAATGAAAATGGCCAATTTACTCACTCTGCGGCCTTAAAAAGTGGGTTCTCCTCCACGGGAAGTGAATAAAATAACATTTGGAGGCCTTTATTGTTCAAGCGAAAACGCCCGATTATTGACGAAAGAGATAACCACCCCCCCCTTTACGACATGCTTCAGAAACGAAAAAAATGGTCCATTTTCAAATGTTGCGTCTTTGGACGACAATTCACATTTTTACGTGGATAATCACTTTTAGTGATAAAATTGGATGTTTAAAGTGATTTTCAAGCTTCCAGGGGCCCTAAACACAAGATTTGAGGATTGGGTAAAAGTGAATGAAAATGCCCAATTTACTCACTCTGAGGCCTTAAAAAGTGTTTCTCCTCCACGGGAAGTGAATTAAATAACATTTGGAGGCCTTTATTGTTCAAGCGAAAACGCCCGATTATTGACGAAAGAGATAACCACCCCCCCTTACGACATGCTTCTAAAACTAAAAAAATTGTTCATTTTCAAATGTTGCGTCTTTGAACTACAATTAACATTGTACGTGGATAATCACTTTTAGAGATAAAGTGAGATGTTTAAAGTGATTTTCAAGCTTCCAGGGGCCCTAAACACAAGATTTGAGAAATGGGTAAACGTGAATGAAAATGGCCAATTTACTCACTCTGCGGCCTTAAAAAGTGTTTCTCCTCCACGGGAAGTGAATAAAATGACATTTGGAGGCCTTTATTGTTCAATTAAAAATGCCAGTTTTTTGGTGAAAGAGATAACCACCCCCCTTTACGACATGCTTCAGAAACGAAAAAAATGGTCCATTTTTTAAATGTTGCGTCTTTGAACGACAATTCACATTTGTACGTGGATAATCACTTTTAGAGATAAAATTAGATGTTTAAAGTGATTTTCAAGCTTCCAGGGGCCCTAAACACAAGATTTGAGGATTGGGTAAAAGTGAATGAAAATGGCCAATTTACTCACTCTGCGGCCTTAAAAAGTGTTTCTCCTCCACGGGAAGTGAATAAAATAACATTTGGAGGCCTTTATTGTTCAAGCGAAAACGCCCGATTATTGACAAAAGAGATAACCACCCCCACCTTTACGACATGCTTCAGAAACGAAAAAAATGGTCCATTTTCAAATGTTGCGTCTTTGGACGACAATTCACATTTTTACGTGGATAATCACTTTTAGTGATAAAATTGGATGTTTAAAGTGATTTTCAAGCTTCCAGGGGCCCTAAACACAAGATTTGAGGATTGGGTAAAAGTGAATGAAAATGGCCAATTTACTCACTCTGAGACCTTAAAAAGTGTTTCTCCTCCACGGGAAGTGAATTAAATAACATTTGGAGGCCTTTATTGTTCAAGCGAAAAAGCCCGATTATTGACGAAAGAGATAACAAACCCCCTCTTACGACATGCTTCAGAAACGAAAAAAATGGTCCATTTTCAAACGTTGCGTCTTTGAACGACAATTCACATTTGTACGTGGATAATCGGTTTTAGAGATAAAATTAGATGTTTAAAGTGATTTTCAAGCTTCCAGGGGCCCTAAACACAAGATTTGAGAAATGGGTAAACGTGAATGAAAATGGCCAATTTACTCACTCTGCGGCCTCAAAAAGTGTTTCTCCTCCACGGGAAGTGAATAAAATAACATTTGGAGGCCTTTATTGTTCAATCAAAAACGCCTGTTTTTTGGTGAAAGAGATAACCACCCCCCTTTACGACATGCTTCAGAAACGAAAAAAATGGTCCATTTTTTAAATGTTGCGTCTTTGAACGACAATTCACATTTGTACGTGGATAATCACTTTTAGAGATAAAATTAGATGTTTAAAGTGATTTTCAAGCTTCCAGGGGCCCTAAACACAAGATTTGAGAAATGGGTAAACGTGAATGAAAATGGCCAATTTACTCACTCTGCGGCCTTAAAAAGTGTTTCTCCTCCACAGAAAGTGAATAAAACACCATTTGGAGGCCTTTATGGTTCAATCAAAAACGCCCGTTTTTTGGTGAAAGATATAACCACCCCCCCTTACGACATGCTTCAGAAACGAACAAAATGGTCCATTTTCAAATGTTGCGTCTTTGAAATACTATTCACATTTGTACGTGGATAATCACTTTTAGAGATAAAATGAGATGTTTAAAGTGATTTACAAGCTTCCAGGGGCCCTAAACACAACATATGAGGAATGGGTAAATATGAATAAAAATGGCCAATTTACTCACTCTGAGGCCTTAAAAAGTGTTTCTCCTCAACGGGAAGTGAATTAAATAACATTTGGAGGCCTTTATTGTTCAAGCGAAAACGCCTGATTTTTGATGAAAGAGATAACCACCCCCCCTTACGACATGCTTCTGAAACTAAAAAAATGGTTCATTTTCAAATGTTGCGTCTTTGAACTACAATTAACATTGTACGTGGATAATCACTTTTAGAGATAAAGTGAGATGTTTAAAGTGATTTTCAAGCTTCCAGGGGCCCTAAACACAAGATTTGAGAAATGGGTAAACGTGAATGAAAATGGCCAATTTACTCACTCTGCGGCCTTAAAAAGTGTTTCTCCTCCACGGGAAGTGAATAAAATAACATTTGGAGGCCTTTATTGTTCAATTAAAAATGCCAGTTTTTTGGTGAAAGAGATAACCACCCCCCCTTACGACATGCTTCAGAAACAAAAAAATGGTCCATTTTCAAATGTTGCGTCTTTGAACTACAATTCACATTTGTACGTGGATATTCACTTTTAAAGATCAAATGAGATGTTTAAAGTGATTTTCATGCTTCCAGGGGCCTTAAACACAAGATTTGAGGAATGGGTAAAAGTGAATGAAAATGGCCAATTTACTCACTCTGCGGCCTCAAAAAGTGTTTCTCCTCCACGGGAAGTGAATAAAATAACATTTGGAGGCCTTTATTGTTCAATCAAAAACGCCTGTTTTTTGGTGAAAGAGATAACCACCCCCCTTTACGACATGCGTCAGAAACGAAAAAAATGGTCCATTTTTTAAATGTTGCGTCTTTGAACGACAATTCACGTTTGTACGTGGATAATCACTTTTAGAGAGAAAATTAGATGTTTAAAGTGATTTTGAAGCTTCCAGGGGCCCTAAACACAAGATTTGAGGATTGGGTAAAAGTGAATGAAAATGGCCAATTTACTCACTCTGCGGCCTTAAAAAGTGTTTCTCCTCCACGGGAAGTGAATAAAATAACATTTGGAGGCCTTTATTGTTCAAGCGAAAACGCCCGATTATTGACGAAAGAGATAACCACCCCCCCCTTTACGACATGCTTCAGAAACGAAAAAAATGGTCCATTTTCAAATGTTGCGTCTTTGGACGACAATTCACATTTTTACGTGGATAATCACTTTTAGTGATAAAATTGGATGTTTAAAGTGATTTTCAAGCTTCCAGGGGCCCTAAACACAAGATTTGAGGATTGGGTAAAAGTGAATGAAAATGGCCAATTTACTCACTCTGAGGCCTTAAAAAGTGTTTCTCCTCCACGGGAAGTGAATTAAATAACATTTGGAGGCCTTTATTGTTCAAGCGAAAACGCCCGATTATTGACGAAAGAGATAACCACCCCCCCTTACGACATGCTTCTAAAACTAAAAAAATTGTTCATTTTCAAATGTTGCGTCTTTGAACTACAATTAACGTTGTACGTGGATAATCACTTTTAGAGATAAAGTGAGATGTTTAAAGTGATTTTCAAGCTTCCAGGGGCCCTAAACACAAGATTTGAGAAATGGGTAAACGTGAATGAAAATGGCCAATTTACTCACTCTGCGGCCTTAAAAAGTGTTTCTCCTCAACGGGAAGTGAATTAAATAACATTTGGAGGCCTTTATTGTTCAAGCGAAAACGCCTGATTTTTGATGAAAGAGATAACCACCCCCCTTACGACATGCTTCTGAAACTAAAAAAATGGTTCATTTTCAAATGTTGCGTCTTTGAACTACAATTAACATTGTACGTGGATAATCACTTTTAGAGATAAAGTGAGATGTTTAAAGTGATTTTCAAGCTTCCAGGGGCCCTAAACACAAGATTTGAGAAATGGGTAAACGTGAATGAAAATGGCCAATTTACTCACTCTGCGGCCTTAAAAAGTGTTTATCCTCCACGGGAAGTGAATTAAATAACATTTGGAGGCCTTTATTGTTCAAGCGAAAACGCCTGATTTTTGATGAAAGAGATAACCACCCCCCCTTACGACATGCTTCAGAAACAAAAAAATGGTCCATTTTCAAATGTTGCGTCTTTGAACTACAATTCACATTTGTACGTGGATATTCACTTTTAAAGATCAAATGAGATGTTTAAAGTGATTTTCATGCTTCCAGGGGCCTTAAACACAAGATTTGAGGAATGGGTAAAAGTGAATGAAAATGGCCAATTTACTCACTCTGCGGCCTCAAAAAGTGTTTCTCCTCCACGGGAAGTGAATAAAATAACATTTGGAGGCCTTTATTGTTCAATCAAAAATGCCTGTTTTTTGGTGAAAGAGATAACCACCCCCCTTTACGACATGCTTCAGAAACGAAAAAAATGGTCCATTTTTTAAATGTTGCGTCTTTGAACGACAATTCACATTTGTACGTGGATAATCACTTTTAGAGATAAAAATAGATGTTTAAAGTGATTTTCAAGCTTCCAGGGGCCCTAAACACAAGATTTGAGGATTGGGTAAAAGTGAATGAAAATGGCCAATTTACTCACTCTGCGGCCTTAAAAAGTGTTTCTCCTCCACGGGAAGTGAATAAAATAACATTTGGAGGCCTTTATTGTTCAAGCGAAAACGCCCGATTATTGACAAAAGAGATAACCACCCCCACCTTTACGACATGCTTCAGAAACGAAAAAAATGGTCCATTTTCAAATGTTGCGTCTTTGGACGACAATTCACATTTTTACGTGGATAATCACTTTTAGTGATAAAATTGGATGTTTAAAGTGATTTTCAAGCTTCCAGGGGCCCTAAACACAAGATTTGAGGATTGGGTAAAAGTGAATGAAAATGGCCAATTTACTCACTCTGAGACCTTAAAAAGTGTTTCTCCTCCACGGGAAGTGAATTAAATAACATTTGGAGGCCTTTATTGTTCAAGCGAAAAAGCCTGATTTTTGATGAAAGAGATAACCACCCCCCCTTACGACATGCTTCTAAAACTAAAAAAATTGTTCATTTTCAAATGTTGCGTCTTTGAACTACAATTAACATTGTACGTGGATAATCACTTTTAGAGATAAAGTGAGATGTTTAAAGTGATTTTCAAGCTTCCAGGGGCCCTAAACACAAGATTTGATAAATGGGTAAACGTGAATGAAAATGGCCAATTTACTCACTCTGCGGCCTTAAAAAGTGTTTCTCCTCCACGGGAAGTGAATAAAATAACATTTGGAGGCCTTTATTGTTCAATTAAAAATGCCAGTTTTTTTGGTGAAAGAGATAACCACCCCCCCTTACGACATGCTTCAGAAACAAAAAAATGGTCCATTTTCAAATGTTGCGTCTTTGAACTACAATTCACATTTGTACGTGGATATTCACTTTTAAAGATCAAATGAGATGTTTAAAGTGATTTTCATGCTTCCAGGGGCCTTAAACACAAGATTTGAGGAATGGGTAAAAGTGAATGAAAATGGCCAATTTACTCACTCTGCGGCCTCAAAAAGTGTTTCTCCTCCACGGGAAGTGAATAAAATAACATTTGGAGGCCTTTATTGTTCAATCAAAAATGCCTGTTTTTTGGTGAAAGGGATAACCACCCCCCTTTACGACATGCTTCAGAAACGAAAAAAATGGTCCATTTTTTAAATGTTGCGTCTTTGAACGACAATTCACATTTGAACGTGGATAATCACTTTTAGAGATAAAATTAGATGTTTAAAGTGATTTTCAAGCTTCCAGGGGCCCTAAACACAAGATTTGAGGATTGGGTAAAAGTGAATGAAAATGGCCAATTTACTCACTCTGCGGCCTTAAAAAGTGTTTCTCCTCCACGGGAAGTGAATAAAATAACATTTGGAGGCCTTTATTGTTCAAGCGAAAACGCCCGATTATTGACAAAAGAGATAACCACCCCCACCTTTACGACATGCTTCAGAAACTAAAAAAAGGGTCCATTTTCAAATGTTGCGTCTTTGGACGACAATTCACATTTTTACGTGGATAATCACTTTTAGTGATAAAATTGGATGTTTAAAGTGATTTTCAAGCTTCCAGGGGCCCTAAACACAAGATTTGAGGATTGGGTAAAAGTGAATGAAAATGGCCAATTTACTCACTCTGAGACCTTAAAAAGTGTTTCTCCTCCACGGGAAGTGAATTAAATAACATTTGGAGGCCTTTATTGTTCAAGCGAAAACGCCCGATTATTGACGAAAGAGATAACCACCCCCTCTTACGACATGCTTCAGAAACGAAAAAAATGGTCCATTTTCAAACGTTGCGTCTTTGAACGACAATTCACATTAGTACGTGGATAATCACTTTTAGAGATAAAATTAGATGTTTAAATTGATTTTCAAGCTTCCAGGGGCCCTAAACACAAGATTTGAGAAATGGGTAAACGTGAATGAAAATGGCCAATTTACTCACTCTGCGGCCTTAAAAAGTGTTTCCCCTCAACAGAAAGTGAATAAAATACCATTTGGAGGCCTTTATTGTTCAATCAAAAACGCCCGTTTTTTGGTGAAAGAGATAACCACCCCCCTTACGACATGCTTCAGAAACAAAAAAATGGTCCATTTTCAAATGTTGCGTCTTTGAACTACAATTCACATTTGTACGTGGATATTCACTTTTAAAGATCAAATGAGATGTTTAAAGTGATTTTCATGCTTCCAGGGGCCTTAAACACAAGATTTGAGGAATGGGTAAAAGTGAATGAAAATGGCCAATTTACTCACTCTGCGGCCTCAAAAAGTGTTTCTCCTCCACGGGAAGTGAATAAAATAACATTTGGAGGCCTTTATTGTTCAAGCGAAAACGCCCGATTATTGACGAAAGAGATAACCACCCCCCCCTTTACGACATGCTTCAGAAACGAAAAAAATGGTCCATTTTCAAATGTTGCGTCTTTGAACTACAATTCACATTTGTACATGGATAATCACTTTTAGAGATAAAATTAGATGTGTAAAGTGATTTACAAGCTTCCAGGTGCCCTAAACACAAGATATGAGGAATGGGTAAATATGAATGAAAATGGCCAATTTATTCACTCTGAGACCTTAAAAAGTTTTTCTCCACCCCAGAAAGTGAATTAAATAACATTTGTAGGCCTTTATTGTTCAAGCGAAAACGCCTGATTTTTGATGAAAGAGATAACCACCCCCCCTTACGACATGCTTCTGAAACTAAAAAAATGGTTCATTTTCAAATGTTGCGTCTTTGAACTACAATTAACATTGTATGTGGAAAATCACTTTTAAAGATAAAATGAGATGTTTAAAGTGATTTTCATGCTTCCAGGGGCCTTAAACACAAGATTTGAGGAATGGGTAAAAGTGAATGAAAATGGCCAATTTACTCACTCTGCGGCCTTAAAAAGTGTTTCTCCTCCACGGGAAGTGAATAAAATAACATTTGGAGGCCTTTATTGTTCAAGCGAAAACGCCCGATTATTGACGAAAGAGATAACCACCCTCCCTTTACGACATGCTTCAGAAACGAAAAAAATGGTCCATTTTCAAATGTTGCGTCTTTGGACGACAATTCACATTTGTACGTGGATAATCACTTTTAGTGATAAAATTGGATGTTTAAAGTGATTTTCAAGCTTCCAGGGGCCCTAAACACAAGATTTGAGGAATGGGTAAATGTGTATGAAAATGGCCAATTTACTCATTCTGAGGCCTTAAAAAGTTTTTGTCCTCCATGGGAAGTGAATTAAATAACATTTGTAGGCCTTTATTGTTCAAGCGAAACGCCCGATTATTGACGAAAGAGATAACCACCCCCCTTACGACATGCTTCAAAAACAAAAAAAATGGTCCGTTTACAAATGTTGCGTCTTTGAACGACAATCCACATTTGTACGTCGATAATCACTTTTAGAGCTAAAATTAGATGTTTAAAGTGATTTTCAAGCTTCCAGGGGCCCTAAACACAAGATTTGAGAAATGGGTAAACGTGATTGAAAATGGCCAATTTACTCACTCTGCGGCCTTAAAAAGTGTTTCTCCTCCACGGAAAGTGAATAAAATACCATTTGGTGGCCTTTATTGTTCAATCAAAAACGCCAATTTTTTGGTGAAAGATATAACCACCCCCCCTTACGACATGCTTCAGAAACGAAAAAAATGGTCCATTTTCAAATGTTGCGTCTTTGAAATACAATTCACATTTATACGTGGATAATCACTTTTAGAGATAAAATTAGATGTTTAAAGTGATTTACAAGCTTCCAGGGACCCTAAACACAAGATATGAGGAATGGGTAAATATGAATGAAAATGGCCGATTTATTCACTCTGAGGCCTTAAAAAGTTTTTCTCCACCCCAGAAAGTGAATTAAATAACATTTGTAGGCCTTTATTGTTCAAGCGAAAACGCCTGATTTTTGATGAAAGAGATAACCACCCCCCCCTTACGACATGCTTCTGAAACTAAAAAAATGGTTCATTTTCAAATGTTGCGTCTTTGAACTACAATTAACATTGTACGTGGATAATCACTTTTAGAGATAAAGTGAGATGTTTAAAGTGAATTTCAAGCTTCCAGGGGCCCTAAACACAAGATTTGAGAAATGGGTAAACGTGAAAGAAAATGGCCAATTTACTCACTCTGCGGCCTTAAAAAGTGTTTCTCCTCCACGGGAAGTGAATAAAATAACATTTGGAGGCCTTTATTGTTCAATTAAAAATGCCAGTTTTTTGGTGAAAGAGATAACCACCCCCCCTTACGACATGCTTCAGAAACAAAAAAATGGTCCATTTTCAAATGTTGCGTCTTTGAATTACAATTCACATTTGTACGTGGATATTCACTTTTAAAGATCAAATGAGATGTTTAAAGTGATTTTCATGCTTCCAGGGGCCTTAAACACAAGATTTGAGGAATGGGTAAAAGTGAATGAAAATGGCCAATTTACTCACTCTGCGGCCTCAAAAAGTGTTTCTCCTCCACGGGAAGTGAATAAAATAACATTTGGAGGCCTTTATTGTTCAATCAAAAACGCCTGTTTTTTGGTGAAAGAGATAACCACCCCCCTTTACGACATGCTTCAGAAACGAAAAAAATGGTCCATTTTTTACATGTTGCGTCTTTAAACGACAATTCACATTTGTACGTGGATAATCACTTTTAGAGAGAAAATTAGATGTTTAAAGTGATTTTCAAGCTTCCAGGGGCCCTAAACACAAGATTTGAGGATTGGGTAAAAGTGAATGAAAATGGCCAATTTACTCACTCTGCGGCCTTAAAAAGTGTTTCTCCTCCACGGGAAGTGAATAAAATAACATTTAGAGGCCTTTATTGTTCAAGCGAAAACGCCCGATTATTGACGAAAGAGATAACCACCCCCCTTACGACATGCTTCAGAAACAAAAAAATGGTCCATTTTCAAATGTTGCGTCTTTGAACTACAATTCACATTTGTACGTGGATATTCACTTTTAAAGATCAAATGAGATGTTTAAAGTGATTTTCATGCTTCCAGGGGCCTTAAACACAAGATTTGAGGAATGGGTAAAAGTGAATGAAAATGGCCAATTTACTCACTCTGCGGCCTCAAAAAGTGTTTCTCCTCCACGGGAAGTGAATAAAATAACATTTGGAGGCCTTTATTGTTCAAGCGAAAACGCCCGATTATTGACGAAAGAGATAACCACCCCCCCCTTTACGACATGCTTCAGAAACGAAAAAAATGGTCCATTTTCAAATGTTGCGTCTTTGAACTACAATTCACATTTGTACATGGATAATCACTTTTAGAGATAAAATTAGATGTGTAAAGTGATTTACAAGCTTCCAGGTGCCCTAAACACAAGATATGAGGAATGGGTAAATATGAATGAAAATGGCCAATTTATTCACTCTGAGACCTTAAAAAGTTTTTCTCCACCCCAGAAAGTGAATTAAATAACATTTGTAGGCCTTTATTGTTCAAGCGAAAACGCCTGATTTTTGATGAAAGAGATAACCACCCCCCCTTACGACATGCTTCTGAAACTAAAAAAATGGTTCATTTTCAAATGTTGCGTCTTTGAACTACAATTAACATTGTATGTGGAAAATCACTTTTAAAGATAAAATGAGATGTTTAAAGTGATTTTCATGCTTCCAGGGGCCTTAAACACAAGATTTGAGGAATGGGTAAAAGTGAATGAAAATGGCCAATTTACTCACTCTGCGGCCTTAAAAAGTGTTTCTCCTCCACGGGAAGTGAATAAAATAACATTTGGAGGCCTTTATTGTTCAAGCGAAAACGCCCGATTATTGACGAAAGAGATAACCACCCTCCCTTTACGACATGCTTCAGAAACGAAAAAAATGGTCCATTTTCAAATGTTGCGTCTTTGGACGACAATTCACATTTGTACGTGGATAATCACTTTTAGTGATAAAATTGGATGTTTAAAGTGATTTTCAAGCTTCCAGGGGCCCTAAACACAAGATTTGAGGAATGGGTAAATGTGTATGAAAATGGCCAATTTACTCATTCTGAGGCCTTAAAAAGTTTTTGTCCTCCATGGGAAGTGAATTAAATAACATTTGTAGGCCTTTATTGTTCAAGCGAAACGCCCGATTATTGACGAAAGAGATAACCACCCCCCTTACGACATGCTTCAAAAACAAAAAAAATGGTCCGTTTACAAATGTTGCGTCTTTGAACGACAATCCACATTTGTACGTCGATAATCACTTTTAGAGCTAAAATTAGATGTTTAAAGTGATTTTCAAGCTTCCAGGGGCCCTAAACACAAGATTTGAGAAATGGGTAAACGTGATTGAAAATGGCCAATTTACTCACTCTGCGGCCTTAAAAAGTGTTTCTCCTCCACGGAAAGTGAATAAAATACCATTTGGTGGCCTTTATTGTTCAATCAAAAACGCCAATTTTTTGGTGAAAGATATAACCACCCCCCCTTACGACATGCTTCAGAAACGAAAAAAATGGTCCATTTTCAAATGTTGCGTCTTTGAAATACAATTCACATTTATACGTGGATAATCACTTTTAGAGATAAAATTAGATGTTTAAAGTGATTTACAAGCTTCCAGGGACCCTAAACACAAGATATGAGGAATGGGTAAATATGAATGAAAATGGCCGATTTATTCACTCTGAGGCCTTAAAAAGTTTTTCTCCACCCCAGAAAGTGAATTAAATAACATTTGTAGGCCTTTATTGTTCAAGCGAAAACGCCTGATTTTTGATGAAAGAGATAACCACCCCCCCCTTACGACATGCTTCTGAAACTAAAAAAATGGTTCATTTTCAAATGTTGCGTCTTTGAACTACAATTAACATTGTACGTGGATAATCACTTTTAGAGATAAAGTGAGATGTTTAAAGTGAATTTCAAGCTTCCAGGGGCCCTAAACACAAGATTTGAGAAATGGGTAAACGTGAAAGAAAATGGCCAATTTACTCACTCTGCGGCCTTAAAAAGTGTTTCTCCTCCACGGGAAGTGAATAAAATAACATTTGGAGGCCTTTATTGTTCAATTAAAAATGCCAGTTTTTTGGTGAAAGAGATAACCACCCCCCCTTACGACATGCTTCAGAAACAAAAAAATGGTCCATTTTCAAATGTTGCGTCTTTGAATTACAATTCACATTTGTACGTGGATATTCACTTTTAAAGATCAAATGAGATGTTTAAAGTGATTTTCATGCTTCCAGGGGCCTTAAACACAAGATTTGAGGAATGGGTAAAAGTGAATGAAAATGGCCAATTTACTCACTCTGCGGCCTCAAAAAGTGTTTCTCCTCCACGGGAAGTGAATAAAATAACATTTGGAGGCCTTTATTGTTCAATCAAAAACGCCTGTTTTTTGGTGAAAGAGATAACCACCCCCCTTTACGACATGCTTCAGAAACGAAAAAAATGGTCCATTTTTTACATGTTGCGTCTTTAAACGACAATTCACATTTGTACGTGGATAATCACTTTTAGAGAGAAAATTAGATGTTTAAAGTGATTTTCAAGCTTCCAGGGGCCCTAAACACAAGATTTGAGGATTGGGTAAAAGTGAATGAAAATGGCCAATTTACTCACTCTGCGGCCTTAAAAAGTGTTTCTCCTCCACGGGAAGTGAATAAAATAACATTTAGAGGCCTTTATTGTTCAAGCGAAAACGCCCGATTATTGACGAAAGAGATAACCACCCCCCCCTTTACGACATGCTTCAGAAACGAAAAAAATGGTCCATTTTCAAATGTTGCGTCTTTGGACGACAATTCACATTTTTACGTGGATAATCACTTTTAGTGATAAAATTGGATGTTTAAAGTGATTTTCAAGCTTCCAGGGGCCCTAAACACAAGATTTGAGGATTGGGTATAAGTGAATGAAAATGGCCAATTTACTCACTCTGAGGCCTTAAAAAGTGTTTCTCCTCCACGGGAAGTGAATTAAATAACATTTGGAGGCCTTTATTTTTCAAGCGAAAACGCCCGATTATTGACGAAAGAGATAACCACCCCCCCTTACGACATGCTTCTAAAACTAAAAAAATGGTTCATTTTCAAATGTTTCGTCTTTGAACTACAATTAACATTGTACGTGGATAATCACTTTTAGAGATAAAGTGAGATGTTTAAAGTGATTTTCAAGCTTCCAGGGGCCCTAAACACAAGATTTGAGAAATGGGTAAACGTGAATGAAAATGGCCAATTTACTCACTCTGCGGCCTTAAAAAGTGTTTCTCCTCCACGGGAAGTGAATAAAATAACATTTGGAGGCCTTTATTGTTCAAGCGAAAACGCCCGATTATTGACGAAAGAGATAACCACCCCCCCTTTATGACATGCTTCAGAAACGAAAAAAATGGTCCATTTTTAAATGTTGCGTCTTTGGACGACAATTCACATTTTTACGTGGATAATCACTTTTAGTGATAAAATTGGATGTTTAAAGTGATTTTCAAGCTTCCAGGGGCCCTAAACACAAGATTTGAGGATTGGGTAAAAGTGAATGAAAATGGCCAATTTACTCACTCTGAGACCTTAAAAAGTGTTTCTCCTCCACGGGAAGTGAATTAAATAACATTTGGAGGCCTTTATTGTTCAAGCGAAAACGCCCGATTATTGACGAAAGAGATAACCACCCCCTCTTACGACATGCTTCAGAAACGAAAAAAATGGTCCATTTTCAAACGGTGCGTCTTTGAACGACAATTCACATTTGTACGTGGATAATCACTTTTAGAGATAAAATTAGATGTTTAAAGTGATTTTCAAGCTTCCAGGGGCCCTAAACACAAGATTTGAGAAATGGGTAAACGTGAATGAAAATGGCCAATTTACTCACTCTGCGGCCTTAAAAAGTGTTTCTCCTCCACAGAAAGTGAATAAAATACCATTTGGAGGCCTTTTTGTTCAATCAAAAACGCCCGTTTTTTGGTGAAAGATATAACCACCCCCCCTTACGACATGCTTCAGAAACAAAAAAATGGTCCATTTTCAAATGTTGCGTCTTTGAACTACAATTCACATTTGTACGTGGATATTCACTTTTAAAGATCAAATGAGATGTTTAAAGTGATTTTCATGCTTCCAGGGGCCTTAAACACAAGATTTGAGGAATGGGTAAAAGTGAATGAAAATGGCCAATTTACTCACTCTGCGGCCTCAAAAAGTGTTTCTCCTCCACGGGAAGTGAATAAAATAACATTTGGAGGCCTTTATTGTTCAATCAAAAACGCCTGTTTTTTGGTGAAAGAGATAACCACCCCCCTTTACGACATGCTTCAGAAACGAAAAAAATGGTCCATTTTTTAAATGTTGCGTCTTTGAACGACAATTCACATTTGTACGTGGATAATCACTTTTAGAGATAAAATTAGATGTTTAAAGTGATTTTCAAGCTTCCAGGGGCCCTAAACACAAGATTTGAGAAATGGGTAAACGTGAATGAAAATGGCCAATTTACTCACTCTGCGGCCTTAAAAAGTGTTTCTCCTCCACAGAAAGTGAATAAAACACCATTTGGAGGCCTTTATTGTTCAATCAAAAACGCCCGTTTTTTGGTGAAAGATATAACCACCCCCCCTTACGACATGCTTCAGAAACGAACAAAATGGTCCATTTTCAAATGTTGCGTCTTTGAACTACTATTCACATTTGTACGTGGATAATCACTTTTAGAGATAAAATGAGATGTTTAAAGTGATTTACAAGCTTCCAGGGGCCCTAAACACAACATATGAGGAATGGGTAAATATGAATAAAAATGGCCAATTTACTCACTCTGAGGCCTTAAAAAGTGTTTCTCCTCAACGGGAAGTGAATTAAATAACATTTGGAGGCCTTTATTGTTCAAGCGAAAACACCTGATTTTTGATGAAAGAGATAACCACCCCCCCTTACGACATGCTTCTGAAACTAAAAAAATGGTTCATTTTCAAATGTTGCGTCTTTGAACTACAATTAACATTGTACGTGGATAATCACTTTTAGAGATAAAGTGAGATGTTTAAAGTGATTTTCAAGCTTCCAGGGGCCCTAAACACAAGATTTGAGAAATGGGTAAACGTGAATGAAAATGGCCAATTTACTCACTCTGCGGCCTTAAAAAGTGTTTCTCCTCCACGGGAAGTGAATAAAATAACATTTGGAGGCCTTTATTGTTCAATTAAAAATGTCAGTTTTTTGGTGAAAGAGATAACCACCCCCCCTTACGACATGCTTCAGAAACAAAAAAATGGTCCATTTTCAAATGTTGCGTCTTTGAATTACAATTCACATTTGTACGTGGATATTCACTTTTAAAGATCAAATGAGATGTTTAAAGTGATTTTCATGCTTCCAGGGGCCTTAAACACAAGATTTGAGGAATGGGTAAAAGTGAATGAAAATGGCCAATTTACTCACTCTGCGGCCTCAAAAAGTGTTTCTCCTCCACGGGAAGTGAATAAAATAACATTTGGAGGCCTTTATTGTTCAATCAAAAACTCCTGTTTTTTGGTGAAAGAGATAACCACCCCCCTTTACGACATGCTTCAGAAACGAAAAAAAATGGTCCATTTTTTAAATGTTGCGTCTTTAAACGACAATTCACATTTGTACGTGGATAATCACTTTTAGAGAGAAAATTAGATGTTTAAAGTGATTTTCAAGCTTCCAGGGGCCCTAAACACAAGATTTGAGGATTGGGTAAAAGTGAATGAAAATGGCCAATTTACTCACTCTGCGGCCTTAAAAAGTGTTTCTCCTCCACGGGAAGTGAATAAAATAACATTTAGAGGCCTTTATTGTTCAAGCGAAAACGCCCGATTATTGACGAAAGAGATAACCACCCCCCCCTTTACGACATGCTTCAGAAACGAAAAAAATGGTCCATTTTCAAATGTTGCGTCTTTGGACGACAATTCACATTTTTACGTGGATAATCACTTTTAGTGATAAAATTGGATGTTTAAAGTGATTTTCAAGCTTCCAGGGGCCCTAAACACAAGATTTGAGGATTGGGTATAAGTGAATGAAAATGGCCAATTTACTCACTCTGAGGCCTTAAAAAGTGTTTCTCCTCCACGGGAAGTGAATTAAATAACATTTGGAGGCCTTTATTGTTCAAGCGAAAACGCCCGATTATTGACGAAAGAGATAACCACCCCCCCTTACGACATGCTTCTAAAACTAAAAAAATGGTTCATTTTCAAATGTTGCGTCTTTGAACTACAATTAACATTGTACGTGGATAATCACTTTTAGAGATAAAGTGAGATGTTTAAAGTGATTTTCAAGCTTCCAGGGGCCCTAAACACAAGATTTGAGAAATGGGTAAACGTGAATGAAAATGGCCAATTTACTCACTCTGCGGCCTTAAAAAGTGTTTCTCCTCCACGGGAAGTGAATAAAATAACATTTGGAGGCCTTTATTGTTCAAGCGAAAACGCCCGATTATTGACGAAAGAAATAACCACCCCCCCCCTTTATGACATGCTTCAGAAACGAAAAAAATGGTCCATTTTTAAATGTTGCGTCTTTGGACGACAATTCACATTTTTACGTGGATAATCACTTTTAGTGATAAAATTGGATGTTTAAAGTGATTTTCAAGCTTCCAGGGGCCCTAAACACAAGATTTGAGGATTGGGTAAAAGTGAATGAAAATGGCCAATTTACTCACTCTGAGACCTTAAAAAGTGTTTCTCCTCCACGGGAAGTGAATTAAATAACATTTGGAGGCCTTTATTGTTCAAGCGAAAATGCCCGATTATTGACGAAAGAGATAACCACCCCCTCTTACGACATGCTTCAGAAACGAAAAAAATGGTCCATTTTCAAACGTTGCGTCTTTGAACGACAATTCACATTTGTACGTGGATAATCACTTTTAGAGATAAAATTAGATGTTTAAAGTGATTTTCAAGCTTCCAGGGGCCCTAAACACAAGATTTGAGAAATGGGTAAACGTGAATGAAAATGGCCAATTTACTCACTCTGCGGCCTTAAAAAGTGTTTCTCCTCCACAGAAAGTGAATAAAATACCATTTGGAGGCCTTTTTGTTCAATCAAAAACGCCCGTTTTTTGGTGAAAGATATAACCACCCCCCCTTACGACATGCTTCAGAAACAAAAAAATGGTCCATTTTCAAATGTTGCGTCTTTGAACTACAATTCACATTTGTACGTGGATATTCACTTTTAAAGATCAAATGAGATGTTTAAAGTGATTTTCATGCTTCCAGGGGCCTTAAACACAAGATTTGAGGAATGGGTAAAAGTGAATGAAAATGGCCAATTTACTCACTCTGCGGCCTCAAAAAGTGTTTCTCCTCCACGGGAAGTGAATAAAATAACATTTGGAGGCCTTTATTGTTCAATCAAAAACGCCTGTTTTTTGGTGAAAGAGATAACCACCCCCCTTTACGACATGCTTCAGAAACGAAAAAAATGGTCCATTTTTTAAATGTTGCGTCTTTGAACGACAATTCACATTTGTACGTGGATAATCACTTTTAGAGATAAAATTAGATGTTTAAAGTGATTTTCAAGCTTCCAGGGGCCCTAAACACAAGATTTGAGAAATGGGTAAACGTGAATGAAAATGGCCAATTTACTCACTCTGCGGCCTTAAAAAGTGTTTCTCCTCCACAGAAAGTGAATAAAACACCATTTGGAGGCCTTTATTGTTCAATCAAAAACGCCCGTTTTTTGGTGAAAGATATAACCACCCCCCCTTACGACATGCTTCAGAAACGAACAAAATGGTCCATTTTCAAATGTTGCGTCTTTGAACTACTATTCACATTTGTACGTGGATAATCACTTTTAGAGATAAAATGAGATGTTTAAAGTGATTTACAAGCTTCCAGGGGCCCTAAACACAACATATGAGGAATGGGTAAATATGAATAAAAATGGCCAATTTACTCACTCTGAGGCCTTAAAAAGTGTTTCTCCTCAACGGGAAGTGAATTAAATAACATTTGGAGGCCTTTATTGTTCAAGCGAAAACACCTGATTTTTGATGAAAGAGATAACCACCCCCCCTTACGACATGCTTCTGAAACTAAAAAAATGGTTCATTTTCAAATGTTGCGTCTTTGAACTACAATTAACATTGTACGTGGATAATCACTTTTAGAGATAAAGTGAGATGTTTAAAGTGATTTTCAAGCTTCCAGGGGCCCTAAACACAAGATTTGAGAAATGGGTAAACGTGAATGAAAATGGCCAATTTACTCACTCTGCGGCCTTAAAAAGTGTTTCTCCTCCACGGGAAGTGAATAAAATAACATTTGGAGGCCTTTATTGTTCAATTAAAAATGCCAGTTTTTTGGTGAAAGAGATAACCACCCCCCCTTACGACATGCTTCAGAAACAAAAAAATGGTCCATTTTCAAATGTTGCGTCTTTGAACTACAATTCACATTTGTACGTGGATATTCACTTTTAAAGATCAAATGAGATGTTTAAAGTGATTTTCATGCTTCCAGGGGCCTTAAACACAAGATTTGAGGAATGGGTAAAAGTGAATGAAAATGGCCAATTTACTCACTCTGCGGCCTCAAAAAGTGTTTCTCCTCCACGGGAAGTGAATAAAATAACATTTGGAGGCCTTTTTTGTTCAATCAAAAACGTCTGTTTTTTGGTGAAAGAGATAACCACCCCCCTTTACGACATGCTTCAGAAACGAAAAAAATGGTCCATTTTTTAAATGTTGCGTCTTTGAACGACAATTCACGTTTGGACGTGGATAATCACTTTTAGAGAGAAAATTAGATGTTTAAAGTGATTTTCAAGCTTCCAGGGGCCCTAAACACAAGATTTGAGGATTGGGTAAAAGTGAATGAAAATGGCCAATTTACTCACTCTGCGGCCTTAAAAAGTGTTTCTCCTCCACGGGAAGTGAATAAAATAACATTTGGATGCCTTTATTGTTCAAGCGAAAACGCCCGATTATTGACGAAAGAGATAACCACCCCCCCCTTTACGACATGCTTCAGAAACGAAAAAAAAGGTCCATTTTCAAATGTTGCGTCTTTGGACGACAATTCACATTTTTACGTGGATAATCACTTTTAGTGATAAAATTGGATGTTTAAAGTGATTTTCAAGCTTCCAGGGGCCCTAAACACAAGATTTGAGGATTGGGTAAAAGTGAATGAAAATGGCCAATTTACTCACTCTGAGGCCTTAAAAAGTGTTTCTCCTCCACGGGAAGTGAATTAAATAACATTTGGAGGCCTTTATTGTTCAAGCGAAAACGCCCGATTATTGACGAAAGAGATAACCACCCCCCCTTACGACATGCTTCTAAAACTAAAAAAATTGTTCATTTTCAAATGTTGCGTCTTTGAACTACAATTAACATTGTACGTGGATAATCACTTTTAGAGATAAAGTGAGATGTTTAAAGTGATTTTCAAGCTTCCAGGGGCCCTAAACACAAGATTTGAGAAATGGGTAAACGTGAATGAAAATGGCCAATTTACTCACTCTGCGGCCTTAAAAAGTGTTTCTCCTCCACGGGAAGTGAATAAAATAACATTTGGAGGCCTTTATTGTTCAATTAAAAATGCCAGTTTTTTGGTGAAAGAGATAACCACCCCCCCTTACGACATGCTTCAGAAACAAAAAAATGGTCCATTTTCAAATGTTGCGTCTTTGAACTACAATTCACATTTGTACGTGGATATTCACTTTTAAAGATCAAATGAGATGTTTAAAGTGATTTTCATGCTTCCAGGGGCCTTAAACACAAGATTTGAGGAATGGGTAAAAGTGAATGAAAATGGCCAATTTACTCACTCTGCGGCCTCAAAAAGTGTTTCTCCTCCACGGGAAGTGAATAAAATAACATTTGGAGGCCTTTATTGTTCAATCAAAAATGCCTGTTTTTTGGTGAAAGAGATAACCACCCCCCTTTACGACATGCTTCAGAAACGAAAAAAATGGTCCATTTTTTAAATGTTGCGTCTTTGAACGACAATTCACATTTGTACGTGGATAATCACTTTTAGAGATAAAAATAGATGTTTAAAGTGATTTTCAAGCTTCCAGGGGCCCTAAACACAAGATTTGAGGATTGGGTAAAAGTGAATGAAAATGGCCAATTTACTCACTCTGCGGCCTTAAAAAGTGTTTCTCCTCCACGGGAAGTGAATAAAATAACATTTGGAGGCCTTTATTGTTCAAGCGAAAACGCCCGATTATTGACAAAAGAGATAACCACCCCCACCTTTACGACATGCTTCAGAAACGAAAAAAATGGTCCATTTTCAAATGTTGCGTCTTTGGACGACAATTCACATTTTTACGTGGATAATCACTTTTAGTGATAAAATTGGATGTTTAAAGTGATTTTCAAGCTTCCAGGGGCCCTAAACACAAGATTTGAGGATTGGGTAAAAGTGAATGAAAATGGCCAATTTACTCACTCTGAGACCTTAAAAAGTGTTTCTCCTCCACGGGAAGTGCATTAAATAACATTTGGAGGCCTTTATTGTTCAAGCGAAAACGCCCGATTATTGACTAAAGAGATAACCACCCCCTCTTACGACATGCTTCAGAAACGAAAAAAATGGTCCATTTTCAAACGTTGCGTCTTTGAACGACAATTCACATTTGTACGTGGATAATCACTTTTAGAGATAAAATTAGATGTTTAAAGTGATTTTCAAGCTTCCAGGGGCCCTAAACACAAGATTTGAGAAATGGGTAAACGTGAATGAAAATGGCCAATTTACTCACTCTGCGGCCTTAAAAAGTGTTTCTCCTCAACAGAAAGTGAATAAAATACCATTTGGAGGCCTTTATTGTTAAATCAAAAACGCCCGTTTTTTGGTGAAAGATATAACCACCCCCCCTTACGACATGCTTCAGAAACAAAAAAATGGTCCATTTTCAAATGTTGCGTCTTTGAACTACAATTCACATTTGTACGTGGATATTCACTTTTAAAGATCAAATGAGATGTTTAAAGTGATTTTCATGCTTCCAGAGGCCTTAAACACAAGATTTGAGGAATGGGTAAAAGTGAATGAAAATGGCCAATTTACTCACTCTGCGGCCTCAAAAAGTGTTTCTCCTCCACGGGAAGTGAATAAAATAACATTTGGAGGCATTTATTGTTCAATCAAAAACGCCTGTTTTTTGGTGAAAGAGATAACCACCCCCCTTTACGACATGCTTCAGAAACGAAAAAAATGGTCCATTTTTTAAATGTTGCGTCTTTGAACGACAATTCACATTTGTACGTGGATAATCACTTTTAGAGATAAAATTAGATGTTTAAAGTGATTTTCAAGCTTCCAGGGGCCCTAAACACAAGATTTGAGGATTGGGTAAAAGTGAATGAAAATGGCCAATTTACTCACTCTGCGGCCTTAAAAAGTGTTTCTCCTCCACGGGAAGTGAATAAAATAACATTTGGAGGCCTTTATTGTTCAAGCGAAAACGCCCGATTATTGACGAAAGAGATAACCACCCCCCCTTTACGACATGCTTCAGAAACGAAAAAAATGGTCCATTTTCAAATGTTGCGTCTTTGAACTACAATTCACATTTGTACGTGGATAATCACTTTTAGAGAAAAATTAGATGTTTAAAGTGATTTACAAGCTTCCAGGTGCCCTAAACACAAGATATAAGGAATGGGTAAATATGAATGAAAATGGCCAATTTATTCACTCTGAGACCTTAAAAAGTTTTTCTCCACCCCAGAAAGTGAATTAAATAACATTTGTAGGCCTTTATTGTTCAAGCGAAAACGCCTGATTTTTGATGAAAGAGATAACCACCCCCCCTTACGACATGCTTCTGAAACTAAAAAAATGGTTCATTTTCAAATGTTGCGTCTTTGAACTACAATTAACATTGTATGTGGAAAATCACTTTTAAAGATAAAATTAGATGTTTAAAGTGATTTTCATGCTTCCAGGGGCCTTAAACACAAGATTTGAGGAATGGGTAAAAGTGAATGAAAATGGCCAATTTACTCACTCTGCAGCCTTAAAAAGTGTTTCTCCTCCACGGGAAGTGAATAAAATAACATTTGGAGGCCTTTATTGTTCAAGCGAAAACGCCCGATTATTGACGAAAGAGATAACCACCCTCCCTTTACGACATGCTTCAGAAACGAAAAAAATGGTCCATTTTCAAATGTTGCGTCTTTGGACGACAATTCACATTTGTACGTGGATAATCACTTTTAGTGATAAAATTGGATGTTTAAAGTGATTTTCAAGCTTCCAGGGGCCCTAAACACAAGATTTGAGGATTTGGTAAAAGTGAATGAAAATGGCCAATTTACTCACTCTGAGGCCTTAAAAAGTGTCTCTCCTCCACGGGAAGTGAATTAAATAACATTTGGAGGCCTTTATTGTTCAAGCGAAAACGCCCGATTATTGACGAAAGAGATAACCACCCCCCTTTACGACATGCTTCAAAAACGAAAAAATTGGTCCATTTTCAAATGTTGCGTCTTTGAACGACAATTCACATTTGTACGTGGATAATCACTTTTAGAGATAAAATTAGATGTTTAAAGTGATTTTCAAGCTTCCAGGGGCCCTAAACACAAGATTTGAGGAATGGGTAAATGTGTATGAAAATGGCCAATTTACTCATTCTGAGGCCTTAAAAAGTTTTTGTCCTCCATGGGAAGTGAATTAAATAACATTTGTAGGCCTTTATTGTTCAAGCGAAACGCCCGATTATTGACGAAAGAGATAACCACCCCCCTTACGACATGCTTCAGAAACAAAAAAAATGGTCCGTTTACAAATGTTGCGTCTTTGAACGACAATCCACATTTGTACGTGGATAATCACTTTTAGAGCTAAAATTAGATGTTTAAAGTGATTTTCAAGCTTCCAGGGGCCCTAAACACAAGATTTGAGGAATGGGTAAATGTGTATGAAAATGGCCAATTTACTCATTCTGAGGCCTTAAAAAGTTTTTGTCCTCCACGGCAAGTGAATTAAATAAAATTTGTAGGCCTTTATTGTTCAAGCGAAAACACCCGATTATTGACGAAAGAGATAACCACCCCCCTTACGACATGCTTCAGAAACAAAAAAAATGGTCCGTTTTCAAATGTTGCGTCTTTGAACGACAATCCACATTTGTACGTGGATAATCACTTTTAGAGCTAAAATTAGATGTTTAAAGTGATTTTCAAGCTTCCAGGGGCCCTAAACACAAGATTTGAGAAATGGGTAAACGTGATTGAAAATGGCCAATTTACTCACTCTGCGGCCTTAAAAAGTGTTTCTCCTCCACGGAAAGTGAATAAAATACCATTTGGTGGCCTTTATTGTTCAATCAAAAACTCAATTTTTTGGTGAAAGATATAACCACCCCCCCTTACGACATGCTTCAGAAACGAAAAAAATGGTCCATTTTCAAATGTTGCGTCTTTGAACTACAATTCACATTTATACGTGGATAATCACTTTTAGAGATAAAATTAGATGTTTAAAGTGATTTACAAGCTTCCAGGGACCCTAAACACAAGATATGAGGAATGGGTAAATATGAATGAAAATAGCCGATTTATTCACTCTGAGGCCTTAAAAAGTTTTTCTCCACCCCAGAAAGTGAATTAAATAACATTTGTAGGCCTTTATTGTTCAAGCGAAAACGCCTGATTTTTGATGAAAGAGATAACCACCCCCCCCTTACGACATGCTTCTGAAACTAAAAAAATGGTTCATTTTCAAATGTTGCGTCTTTGAACTACAATTAACATTGTAAGTGGATAATCACTTTTAGAGATAAAGTGAGATGTTTAAAGTGATTTTCAAGCTTCCAGGGGCCCTAAACACAAGATTTGAGAAATGGGTAAACGTGAATGAAAATGGCCAATTTACTCACTCTGCGGCCTTAAAAAGTGTTTCTCCTCCACGGGAAGTGAATAAAATAACATTTGGAGGCCTTTATTGTTTAATCAAAAATGCCTGTTTTTTGGTGAAAGAGATAACCACCCCCCCTTACGACATGCTTCAGAAACTAAAAAAATGGTCCATTTTCAAATGTTGCGTCTTTGAACTACAATTAACATTGTACGTGGATAATCACTTTTAGAGATAAAGTGAGATGTTTAAAGTGATTTTCAAGCTTCCAGGGGCCCTAAACACAAGATTTGAGGAATGGGTAAATGTGAATGAAAATGGGCAATTTATTCACTCTGAGGCCTTAAAAAAAATTTCTCCACCCCAGAAAGTGAATTAAATAACATTTGTAGGCCTTTATTGTTCAATCAAAAACGCACAATTTTTGATGAAAGAGATAACCCCCCCCCCTTACGACATGCTTCAGAAACTAAAAAAATGGTCCGTTTTCAAATGTTGCCTCTTTGAACTACAATTCACATTTGTATGTGGAAAATCACTTTTAAAGATAAAATGAGATGTTTAAAGTGATTTTCATGCTTGCAGGGGCCTTAAACACAATATTTGAGGAATGGGTAAAAGTGAATGAAAATGGCCAATTTACTCATTCTGAGGCCTTAAAAAGTGTTTGTCCTCCACGGGAAGTGAATTAAATAACATTTGTAGGCCTTTATTGTTCAATGAAAAACGCACAATTTTTGATGAAAGAGATAACCACCCCCCTTACGACATGCTTCAGAAACAAAAAAAATGGTCCGTTTTCAAATGTTGCGTCGTGGAACGACAATCCACATTTGTACGTGGATAATCACTTTTAGAGCTAAAATTAGATGTTTAAAGTGATTTTCATGCTTCCAGGGGCCTTAAACACAAGATTTGAGGAATGGGTAAAAGTGAATGAAAATGGCCAATTTACTCATTCTGAGGCCTTAAAAAGTGTTTCTCCTCCACGGGAAGTGAATTAAATAACATTTGGAGGCCTTTATTGTTCAAGCGAAAACGCCTGATTTTTGATGAAAGAGATAACCACCCCCCCTTACGACCTGCTTCTGAAACTAAAAAAATGATTAATTTTCAAATGTTGCGTCTTTGAACTACAATTAACATTGTATGTGGATAATCACTTTTAGAGATAAAATGAGATGTTTAAAGTGATTTTCAAGCTTCCAGGGGCCCTAAACACAAGATTTGAGAAATGGATAAACGTGAATGAAAATGGCCAATTTACTCACTCTGCGGCCTTAAAAAGTGTTTCTCCTCCACGGAAAGTGAATAAAATAACATTTGGAGGCCTTTATTTTTCAATCAAAAACGCCCGGTTTTTGGTGAAAGAGATAACCACCCCCCCCTTATGACATGCTTCAGAAACGAAAAAAATGGTCCATTTTCAAATGTTGCGTCTTTGAACTACAATTCACATTTGTACGTGGATAATCACTTTTAGAGATAAAATTAGATGTTTAAAGTGATTTACAAGCTTCCAGGGGCCCTAAACACAAGATATGAGGAATAGGTAAATATGAATGAAAATGGCCAATTTATTCACTCTGAGGCCTTAAAAAATTTTTCTCCACCCCAGAAAGTTAATTAAATAACATTTGTAGGCCTTTATTGTTCAAGCTAAAACGCCTGATTTTTGATGAAAGAGATAACCACCCCCCTTACGACATGCTTCTGAAACTAAAAAAATGGTTCATTTTCAAATGTTGCGTCTTTGAACTACAATTAACATTGTACGTGGATAATCACTTTTAGAGATAAAGTGAGATGTTTAAAGTGATTTTCAAGCTTCCAGGGGCCCTAAACACAAGATTTGAGAAATGGGTAAACGTGAATGAAAATGGCCAATTTACTCACTCTGCGGCCTTAAAAAGTGTTTCTCCTCCACGGGAAGTGAATAAAATAACATTTGGAGGCCCTTATTGTTCAATCAAAAATGCCAGTTTTTTGGTGAAAGAGATAACCACCCCCCTTACGGCATGCTTCAGAAACGAAAAAAATGGTCCATTTTCAAATGTTGCGTCTTTGAACTACAATTCACATTTGTACGTGGATATTCACTTTTAAAGATCAAATGAGATGTTTAAAGTGATTTTCATGCTTCCAGGGGCCTTAAACACAAGATTTGAGAAATGGGTAAACGTCAATGAAAATGGCCAATTTACTCACTCTGCGGCCTTAAAAAGTGTTTCTCCTCCACGGGAAGTGAATAAAATAACATTTGGAGGCCTTTATTGTTCAATCAAAAATGCCTGTTTTTTGGTGAAAGAGATAACCACCCCCCCTTACGACATGCTTCAGAAACGAAAAAAATGGTCTATTTTCAAATGTTGCGTCTTTGAAGTACAATTCACATTTGTACGTGGATAATCACTTTTAGAGATAAAATTAGATGTTTAAAGTGATTTTCAAGCTTCCAGGGGCCCTAAACACAAGATTTGAGGAATGGGTAAATGTGAATGAAAATGGACAATTTATTCACTCTGAGGCCTTAAAAAGTTTTTCTCCACCCCAGAAAGTGAATTAAATAACATTTGTAGGCCTTTATTGTTCAATCAAAAACGCCCGATTTTTGATGAAAGAGATAACCACCCCCTTACGACATGCTTCAGAAACTAAAAAAATGGTCTGTTTTCAAATGTTGCCTCTTTGAACTACAATTCACATTTGTACGTGGAAAATCACTTTTAAAGATAAAACGAGATGTTTAAAGTGATTTTCATGCTTCCAGGGGCCTTAAACACAAGATTTGAGGATTGGGTAAAAGTGAATGAAAATGGCCAATTTATTCACTCTGAGGCCTTAAAAAGTGTTTATCCTCCACGGGAAGTGAATTAAATAACATTTGGAGGCCTTTATTGTTCAAGCGAAAACGCCTGATTTTTGATGAAAGAGATAACCACCCCCCCTTACGACATGCTTCTGAAACTAAAAAAATGGTTCATTTTCAAATGTTGCGTCTTTGAACTACAATTAACATTGTACGTGGATAATCACTTTTAGAGATAAAATGAGATGTTTAAAGTGATTTTTAAGCTTCCAGGGATCCTAAACACAAGATTTGAGGAATGGGTAAATGTGAATGAAAATGGCCAATTTATTCACTCTGAGGCCTTAAAAAGTTTTTCTCCACCCCAGAAAGTGAATTAAATAACATTTGTAGGCCTTTATTGTTCAAACAAAAAAGCCTGATTTTTGATGAAAGAGATAACCCCCCCCCCTTACGACATGCTTCAGAAACTAAAAAAATTGTCCGTTTTCAAATGTTGCCTCTTTGAACTACAATTCACATTTGTACGTGGAAAATCACTTTTAAAGATAAAATGAGATGTTTAAAGTGATTTTCATGCTTCCAGGGGCCTTAAACACAAGATTTGAGGAATGGGTAAAAGTGAATGAAAATGGCCAATTTACTCATTCTGAGGCCTTAAAAAGTGTTTGTCCTCAACGGGAAGTGAATTAAATAACCTTTGTAGGCCTTTATTGTTCAAGCGAAAATGCACAATTATTGACGAAAGAGATAACCACCCCCCTTACGACATGCTTCAGAAACAAAAAAAATGGTCCTTTTTCAAATGTTGCGTCTTTGAACGACAATCCACATTTGTACGTGGATAATCACTTTTAGAGCTAAAATTAGATGTTTAAAGTGATTTTCAAGCTTCCAGGGGCCCTAAACACATGATTTGAGAAATGGGTAAAAGTGAATGAAAATGGCCAATTTACTCATTCTGAGGCCTTAAAAAGTGTTTCTTCTCCACGGGAAGTGAATTAAATAACATTTGGAGGCCTTTATTGTTCAAGCCAAAACGCCTGATTTTTGATGAAAGAGATAACCACCCCCCTTACGACATGTTTCTGAAACTAAAAAAATTATTAATTTTCAAATGTTGCGTCTTTGAACTACAATTAACATTGTACGTGGATAATCACTTTTAGAGATAAAATGAGATGTTTAAAGTGATTTTCAAGCTTCCAGGGGCCCTAAACACAAGATTTGAGAAATGGGTAAACGTGAATGAAAATGGCCAATTTACTCACTCTGCGGCCTTAAAAAGTGTTTCTCCTCCACGGAAAGTGAATAAAATAACATTTGGAGGCCTTTATTGTTCAATCAAAAACGCCCGTTTTTTGGTGAAAGAGATAACCACCCCCCTTATGACATGCTTCAGAAACGAAAAAAATGGCCCATTTTCAAATGTTGCGTCTTTGAACTACAAGTCACATTTGTACGTGGTTTATCACTTTTAGAGATAAAATTAGATGTTTAAAGTGATTTACAAGCTTCCAGGGGCCCTAAACACAAGATATGAGGAATGGGTAAATATGAATGAAAATGGCCAATTTATTCACTCTGAGACCTTAAAAAGTATTTCTCCACCCCAGAAAGTGAATTAAATAACATTTGTAGGCCTTTATTGTTCAAGCGAAAACGCCTGACTTTTGATGAAAGTGATAACCACCCCCCCTTACGACATGCTTCTAAAACTAAAAAAATGGTTCATTTTCAAATGTTGCGTCTTTGAACTACAATTCACATTTGTACGTGGATATTCACTTTTAAAGATCAAATGAGATGTTTAAAGTGATTTTCATGCTTCCAGGGGCCTTAAACACAAGATTTGAGGAATGGGTAAAAGTGAATGAAAATGGCCAATTTACTCAATCTGCGGCCTCAAAAAGTGTTTCTCCTCCACGGGAAGTGAATAAAATAACATTTGGAGGCCTTTATTGTTCAATCAAAAACGCCTGTTTTTTGGTGAAAGAGATAACCACCCCCCTTTACGACATGCTTCAGAAACGAAAAAAATGGTCCATTTTTTAAATGTTGCGTCTTTGAACGACAATTCACATTTGTACGTGGATAATCACTTTTAGAGAGAAAATTAGATGTTTAAAGTGATTTTCAAGCTTCCAGGGGCCCTAAACACAAGATTTGAGGATTGGGTAAAAGTGAATGAAAATGGCCAATTTACTCACTCTGCGGCCTTAAAAAGTGTTTCTCCTCCACGGGAAGTGAATAAAATAACATTTAGAGGCCTTTATTGTTTAAGCGAAAACGCCCGATTATTGACGAAAGAGATAACCACCCCCCCCTTCACGACATGCTTCAGAAACGAAAAAAATGGTCCATTTTCAAATGTTGCGTCTTTGGACGACAATTCACATTTTTACGTGGATAATCACTTTTAGTGATACAATTGGATGTTTAAAGTGATTTTCAAGCTTCCAGGGGCCCTAAACACAAGATTTGAGGATTGGGTAAAAGTGAATGAAAATGGCCAATTTACTCACTCTGAGGCCTTAAAAAGAGTTTCTCCTCCACGGGAAGTGAATTAAATAACATTTGGAGGCCTTTATTGTTCAAGCGAAAACGCCCGATTATTGACGAAAGAGATAACCACCCCCCCCTTACGACATGCTTCTAAAACTAAAAAAATGGTTCATTTTCAAATGTTGCGTCTTTGAACTACAATTAACATTGTACGTGGATAATCACTTTTAGAGATAAAATTGGATGTTTAAAGTGATTTTCAAGCTTCCAGGGGCCCTAAACACAAGATTTGAGGATTGGGTAAAAGTGAATGAAAATGGCCAATTTATTCACTCTGCGGCCTTAAAAAGTGTTTCTCCTCCACGGGAAGTGAATAAAATAACATTTGGAGGCCTTTATTGTTCAATTAAAAATGCCAGTTTTTTGGTGAAAGAGATAACCACCCCCCCTTACGACATGCTTCAGAAACAAAAAAATGGTCCATTTTCAAATGTTGTGTCTTTGAACTACAATTCACATTTGTACGTGGATATTCACTTTTAAAGATCAAATGAGATGTTTAAAGTGATTTTCAAGCTTCCAGGGGCCCTAAACACAAGATTTGAGAAATGGGTAAACGTGAATGAAAATGGCCAATTTACTCACTCTGCGGCCTTAAAAAGTGTTTCTCCTCCACAGAAAGTGAATAAAATACCATTTGGAGGCCTTTATTGTTCAATCAAAAACGCCCGTTTTTTGGTGAAAGATATAACCACCCCCCCGTACGACATGCTTCAGAAACAAAAAAATGGTCCATTTTCAAATGTTGCGTCTTTGAACTACAAGTCACATTTGTACGTGGTTTATCACTTTTAGAGATAAAATTAGATGTTTAAAGTGATTTACAAGCTTCCAGGGGCCCTAAACACAAGATATGAGGAATGGGTAAATATGAATGAAAATGGCCAATTTATTCACTCTGAGACCTTAAAAAGTATTTCTCCACCCCAGAAAGTGAATTAAATAACATTTGTAGGCCTTTATTGTTCAAGCGAAAACGCCTGACTTTTGATGAAAGTGATAACCACCCCCCCTTACGACATGCTTCTAAAACTAAAAAAATGGTTCATTTTCAAATGTTGCGTCTTTGAACTACAATTCACATTTGTACGTGGATATTCACTTTTAAAGATCAAATGAGATGTTTAAAGTGATTTTCATGCTTCCAGGGGCCTTAAACACAAGATTTGAGGAATGGGTAAAAGTGAATGAAAATGGCCAATTTACTCAATCTGCGGCCTCAAAAAGTGTTTCTCCTCCACGGGAAGTGAATAAAATAACATTTGGAGGCCTTTATTGTTCAATCAAAAACGCCTGTTTTTTGGTGAAAGAGATAACCACCCCCCTTTACGACATGCTTCAGAAACGAAAAAAATGGTCCATTTTTTAAATGTTGCGTCTTTGAACGACAATTCACATTTGTACGTGGATAATCACTTTTAGAGAGAAAATTAGATGTTTAAAGTGATTTTCAAGCTTCCAGGGGCCCTAAACACAAGATTTGAGGATTGGGTAAAAGTGAATGAAAATGGCCAATTTACTCACTCTGCGGCCTTAAAAAGTGTTTCTCCTCCACGGGAAGTGAATAAAATAACATTTAGAGGCCTTTATTGTTCAAGCGAAAACGCCCGATTATTGACGAAAGAGATAACCACCCCCCCCTTCACGACATGCTTCAGAAACGAAAAAAATGGTCCATTTTCAAATGTTGCGTCTTTGGACGACAATTCACATTTTTACGTGGATAATCACTTTTAGTGATACAATTGGATGTTTAAAGTGATTTTCAAGCTTCCAGGGGCCCTAAACACAAGATTTGAGGATTGGGTAAAAGTGAATGAAAATGGCCAATTTACTCACTCTGAGGCCTTAAAAAGAGTTTCTCCTCCACGGGAAGTGAATTAAATAACATTTGGAGGCCTTTATTGTTCAAGCGAAAACGCCCGATTATTGACGAAAGAGATAACCACCCCCCCTTACGACATGCTTCTAAAACTAAAAAAATGGTTCATTTTCAAATGTTGCGTCTTTGAACTACAATTAACATTGTACGTGGATAATCACTTTTAGAGATAAAATTGGATGTTTAAAGTGATTTTCAAGCTTCCAGGGGCCCTAAACACAAGATTTGAGGATTGGGTAAAAGTGAATGAAAATGGCCAATTTATTCACTCTGCGGCCTTAAAAAGTGTTTCTCCTCCACGGGAAGTGAATAAAATAACATTTGGAGGCCTTTATTGTTCAATTAAAAATGCCAGTTTTTTGGTGAAAGAGATAACCACCCCCCCTTACGACATGCTTCAGAAACAAAAAAATGGTCCATTTTCAAATGTTGTGTCTTTGAACTACAATTCACATTTGTACGTGGATATTCACTTTTAAAGATCAAATGAGATGTTTAAAGTGATTTTCAAGCTTCCAGGGGCCCTAAACACAAGATTTGAGAAATGGGTAAACGTGAATGAAAATGGCCAATTTACTCACTCTGCGGCCTTAAAAAGTGTTTCTCCTCCACAGAAAGTGAATAAAATACCATTTGGAGGCCTTTATTGTTCAATCAAAAACGCCCGTTTTTTGGTGAAAGATATAACCACCCCCCCGTACGACATGCTTCAGAAACAAAAAAATGGTCCATTTTCAAATGTTGCGTCTTTGAACTACAATTCACATTTGTACGTGGATATTCACTTTTAAAGATCAAATGAGATGTTTAAAGTGATTTTCATGCTTCCAGGGGCCTTAAACACAAGATTTGAGGAATGGGTAAAAGTGAATGAAAATGGCCAATTTACTCACTCTGCGGCCTCAAAAAGTGTTTCTCCTCCACGGGAAGTGAATAAAATAACATTTGGAGGCCTTTATTGTTCAATCAAAAACGCCTGTTTTTTGGTGAAAGAGATAACCACCCCCCTTTACGACATGCTTCAGAAACGAAAAAAATGGTCCATTTTTTAAATGTTGCGTCTTTGAACGACAATTCACATTTGTACGTGGATAATCACTTTTAGAGATAAAATTAGATGTTTAAAGTGATTTTCAAGCTTCCAGGGGCCCTAAACACAAGATTTGAGGATTGGGTAAAAGGGAATGAAAATGGCCAATTTACTCACTCTGCGGCCTTAAAAAGTGTTTCTCCTCCACGGGAAGTGAATAAAATAACATTTGGAGGCCTTTATTGTTCGAGCGAAAACGCCCGATTATTGACGAAAGAGATAACCACCCCCCCCTTTACGACATGCTTCAGAACCGAAAAAAATGGTCCATTTTCAAGTGTTGCGTCTTTGGACGACAATTCACATTTTTACGTGGATAATCACTTTTAGTGATAAAATTGGATGTTTCAAGTGATTTTCAAGCTTCCAGGGGCCCTACACACAAGATTTGAGGATTGGGTAAAAGTGAATGAAAATGGCCAATTTACTCACTCTGAGACCTTAAAAAGTGTTTCTCCTCCACGGGAAGTGAATTAAATAACATTTGGAGGCCTTTATTGTTCAAGCGAAAACGCCCGATTATTGACGAAAGAGATAACCACCCCCTCTTACGAAATGCTTCAGAAACGAAAAAAATGGTCCATTTTCAAACGTTGCGTCTTTGAACGACAATTCACATTTGTACGTGGATAATCACTTTTAGAGATAAAATTAGATGTTTAAAGTGATTTTCAAGCTTCCAGGGGCCCTAATTACAAGATTTGAGAAATGGGTAAACGTGAATGAAAATGGCCAATTTACTCACTCTGCGGCCTTAAAAAGTGTTTCTCCTCCACAGAAAGTGAATAAAATACCATTTGGAGGCCTTTATTGTTCAATCAAAAACGCCCGTTTTTTGGTGAACGATATAACCACCCCCCCTTACGACATGCTTCAGAAACGAACAAAATGGTCCATTTTCAAATGTTGCGTCTTTGAACTACTATTCACATTTGTACGTGGATAATCACTTTTAGAGATAAAATGAGACGTTTAAAGTGATTTACAAGCTTCCAGGGGCCCTAAACACAACATATGAGGAATGGGTAAATATGAATAAAAATGGCCAATTTACTCACTCTGAGGCCTTAAAAAGTGTTTCTCCTCAACGGGAAGTGAATTAAATAACATTTGGAGGCCTTTATTGTTCAAGTGAAAACGCCTGATTTTTGATGAAAGAGATAACCACCCCCCCTTACGACATGCTTCTGAAACTAAAAAAATGGTTCATTTTCAAATGTTGCGTCTTTGAACTACAATTAACATTGTACGTGGATAATCACTTTTAGAGATAAAATTGGATGTTTAAAGTGATTTTCAAGCTTCCAGGGGCCCTAAACACAAGATTTGAGGATTGGGTAAAAGTGAATGAAAATGGCCAATTTATTCACTCTGCGGCCTTAAAAAGTGTTTCTCCTCCACGGGAAGTGAATAAAATAACATTTGGAGGCCTTTATTGTTCAATTAAAAATGCCAGTTTTTTGGTGAAAGAGATAACCACCCCCCCTTACGACATGCTTCAGAAACAAAAAAATGGTCCATTTTCAAATGTTGTGTCTTTGAACTACAATTCACATTTGTACGTGGATATTCACTTTTAAAGATCAAATGAGATGTTTAAAGTGATTTTCAAGCTTCCAGGGGCCCTAAACACAAGATTTGAGAAATGGGTAAACGTGAATGAAAATGGCCAATTTACTCACTCTGCGGCCTTAAAAAGTGTTTCTCCTCCACAGAAAGTGAATAAAATACCATTTGGAGGCCTTTATTGTTCAATCAAAAACGCCCGTTTTTTGGTGAAAGATATAACCACCCCCCCGTACGACATGCTTCAGAAACAAAAAAATGGTCCATTTTCAAATGTTGCGTCTTTGAACTACAATTCACATTTGTACGTGGATATTCACTTTTAAAGATCAAATGAGATGTTTAAAGTGATTTTCATGCTTCCAGGGGCCTTAAACACAAGATTTGAGGAATGGGTAAAAGTGAATGAAAATGGCCAATTTACTCACTCTGCGGCCTCAAAACGTGTTTCTCCTCCACGGGAAGTGAATAAAATAACATTTGGAGGCCTTTATTGTTCAATCAAAAACGCCTGTTTTTTGGTGAAAGAGATAACCACCCCCCTTTACGACATGCTTCAGAAACGAAAAAAATGGTCCATTTTTTAAATGTTGCGTCTTTGAACGACAATTCACATTTGTACGTGGATAATCACTTTTAGAGATAAAATTAGATGTTTAAAGTGATTTTCAAGCTTCCAGGGGCCCTAAACACAAGATTTGAGGATTGGGTAAAAGGGAATGAAAATGGCCAATTTACTCACTCTGCGGCCTTAAAAAGTGTTTGTCCTCCACGGGAAGTGAATTAAATAACATTTGTAGGCCTTTATTGTTCAAGCGAAAACGCCCGATTATTGACGAAAGAGATAACCACCCCCCTTACGACATGCTTCAGAAACAAAAAAAATGGTCCGTTTTCAAATGTTGCGTCTTTGAACGACAATCCACATTTGTACGTGGAAAATCACTTTTAGAGCTAAAATTAGATGTTTAAAGTGATTTTCAAGCTTCCATGGGCCCTTAACACAAGATTTGAGAAATGGGTAAAAGTGAATGAAAATGGCCAAATTACTCACTCTGCGGCCTTAAAAGGTGTTTCTCCTCCACGGAAAGTGAATAAAATAACATTTGGAGGCCTTTATTGTTCAATCAAAAACGCCCGTTTTTTGGTGAAAGATATAACCACCCCCCTTACGACATGCTTCAGAAACGAAAAAAATGGTCCATTTTCAAATGTTGCGTCTTTGAACTACAATTCACATTTGTACGTGGATAATCACTTTTAGAGATAAAATGAGATGTTTAAAGTGATTTATTATGCTTCCAGGGGCCCTAAACACAAGATTTGAGGAATGGGTAAATGTGTATGAAAATGGCCAATTTACTCATTCTGAGGCCTTAAAAAGTGTTTCTCCTCCACGGGAAGTGAATAAAATAACATTTGGAGGCCTTTATTGTTCAATCAAAAACGCCTGTTTTTTGGTGAAAGAGATAACCACCCCCCTTTACGACATGCTTCAGAAACGAAAAAAATGGTCCATTTTTTAAATGTTGCGTCTTTGAACGACAATTCACATTTGTACGTGGATAATCACTTTTAGAGATAAAATGAGATGTTTAAAGTGATTTTCAAGCTTCCAGGGGCCCTAAACACAAGATTTGAGAAATGGGTAAACGTGAATGAAAATGGCCAATTTACTCACTCTGCGGCCTTAAAAAGTTTTTCTCCACCCCAGAAAGTGAATTAAATAACATTTGTAGGCCGTTATTGTTCAATCAAAAACGCCTGTTTTTTGGTGAAAGAGATAACCACCCCCCCTTTACGACATGCTTCAGAAACGAAAAAAATGGTCCATTTTCAAATGTTGCGTCTTTGAACGACAATTCACATTTGTACGTGGATAATCACTTTGAGAGCTAAAATTAGATGTTTAAAGTGATTTTCAAGCTTCCATGGGCCCTAAACACAAGACTTGAGAAATGGGTAAAAGTGAATGAAAATGCCCAATTTACTCATTCTGAGGCCTTAAAAAGTGTTTGTCCTCCACGGGAAGTGAATTAAATAACATTTGTAGGCCTTTATTGTTCAAGCGAAAACGCCCGATTATTGACGAAAGAGATAACCACCCCCCTTACGACATGCTTCAGAAACAAAAAAAATGGTCCGTTTTCAAATGTTGCGTCTTTGAACGACAATCCACATTTGTACGTGGATAATCACTTTTAGAGCTAAAATTAGATGTTTAAAGTGATTTTCAAGCTTCCAGTGGCCCTAAACACAAGATTTGAGAAATGGGTAAAAGTGAATGAAAATGGCCAATTTACTCACTCTGAGGCCTTAAAAAATGTTTCTCCTCTACGGGAAGTGCATTAAATAACATTTGGAGGCCTTTATTGTTCAAGCGAAAACTCCTGATTTTTGATGAAAGAGATAACCACCCCCCCTTACGACATGCTTCTGAAACTAAAAAAATGGTTCATTTTCAAATGTTGCGTCTTTGAACTACAATTAACATTGTAAGTGGATAATCACTTTCAGAGATAAAATGAGATGTTTAAAGTGATTTTCAAGCTTCCAGGGGCCCTAAACACAAGATTTGAGGAATGGGTAAATGTGAATGAAAATGGCCAATTTATTCACTCTGAGGCCTTAAAAAGTTTTTCTCCACCCCAGAAAGTGAATTAAATAACATTTGTAGGCCTTTATTGTTCAATCAAAAACGCCCGATTTTTGATGAAAGAGATAACCACCCCCCTTACGACATGCTTCAGTAACTAAAAAAATGGTCCGTTTTCAAATGATTCCTCTTTGAACTACAATTCACATTTGTACGTGAAAAATCACTTTTAAAGATAAAATGAGATGTTTAAAGTGATTTTCATGCTTCCAGGGGCCTTAAACTCAAGGTTTGAGGAATGGGTAAAAGTGAATGAAAATGGCCAATTTACTCCTTCTGCGGCCTTAAAAAGTGTTTCTCCTCCACGGGAAGTGAATAAAATAACATTTGGAGGCCTTTATTGTTCAATCAAAAACGCCCGTTTTTTGGTGAAAGAGATAACCACCCCCCCTTACGACATTCAGAAACGAAAAAAATGGTCCATTTTCAAATGTTGCGTCTTTGAACTACAATTCACATTTGTACGTGGATAATCACTTTTAGAGATAAAATGAGATGTTTAAAGTGATTTTCAAGCTTCCAGGGGCCCTAAACACAAGATTTGAGGAATGGGTAAATGTGTATGAAAATGGCCAATTTACTCATTCTGAGGCCTTAAAAAGTGTTTGTCCTCCACGGGAAGTGAATTAAATAACGTTTGTAGGCCTTTATTGTTCAATCAAAAACGCCCGTTTTTTGGTGAAAGATATAACCACCCCCCCTTACGACATGCTTCAGAAACGAAAAAAATGGTCCATTTTCAAATGTTGCGTCTTTGAACTACAATTCACATTTGTACGTGGATAATCACTTTTAGAGATAAAATGAGATGTTTAAAGTGATTTTCAAGCTTCCAGGGGCCCTAAACACAAGATTTGAGAAATGGGTAAATGTGAATGAAAATGGCCAATTTATTCACTCTGAGGCCTTAAAAAGTTTTTCTCCACCCCAGAAAGTGAATTAAATAACATTTGTAGGCCTTTATTGTTCAATCAAAAAAGCCTAATTTTTGATGAAAGAGATAACCACCCCCCCTTACGACATGCTTCGGAAACTAAAAAAATGGTCCGTTTTCAAATGTTGCCTCTTTGAACTACAATTCACATTTGTACGTGGAAAATCACTTTTAGAGATAAAATGAGATGTTTAAAGTGATTTTCATGCTTCCAGGGGCCTTAAACACAAGATTTGAGGAATGGGTAAAAGTGAATGAAAATGGCCAATTTACTCATTCTGAGGCCTTAAAAAGTGTTTGTCCTCCACGGGAAGTGAATTAAATAACATTTGTTGGCCTTTATTGTTCAAGCGAAAACGCCCGATTATTGACGAAAGAGATAACCACCCCCCTTACGACATGCTTCAGAAACAAAAAAAATGGTCCGTTTTCAAATGTTGCGTCTTTGAACGACAATCCACATTTGTACGTGGAAAATCACTTTTAGAGCTAAAATTAGATGTTTAAAGTGATTTTCAAGCTTCCATGGGCCCTTAACACAAGATTTGAGAAATGGGTAAAAGTGAATGAAAATGGCCAATTTACTCACTCTGCGGCCTTAAAAGGTGTTTCTCCTCCACGGAAAGTGAATAAAATAACATTTGGAGGCCTTTATTGTTCAATCAAAAACGCCTGTTTTTTGGTGAAAGATATAACCACCCCCCTTACGACATGCTTCAGAAACGAAAAAAATGGTCCATTTTCAAATGTTACGTCTTTGAACTACAATTCACATTTGTACGTGGATAATCACTTTTAGAGATAAAATGAGATGTTTAAAGTGATTTATTATGCTTCCAGGGGCCCTAAACACAAGATTTGAGGAATGGGTAAATGTGTATGAAAATGGCCAATTTACTCATTCTGAGGCCTTAAAAAGTGTTTGTCCTCCACGGGAAGTGAATTAAATAACGTTTGTAGGCCTTTATTGTTCAAGTGAAAACGCCCGATTATTGACGAAAGAGATAACCACCCCCCTTACGACATGCTTCAGAAACAAAAAAAATGGTCCGTTTTCAAATGTTGCGTCTTTGAACGACAAAACACATTTGTACGTGGATAATCACTTTTAGAGCTAAAATTAGATGTTTAAAGTGATTTTCAAGCTTCCAGGGGCCATAAACACAAGATTTGAGAAATGGGTAAACGTGAATGAAAATGGCCAATTTACTCACTCTGCGGCCTTAAAAAGTTTTTCTCCACCCCAGAAAGTGAATTAAATAACATTTGTAGGCCTTTATTGTTCAATCAAAAACGCCTGTTTTTTGGTGAAAGAGATAACCACCCCCCCTTTACGACATGCTTCAGAAACGAAAAAAATGGTCCATTTTCAAATGTTGCGTCTTTGAACGACAATTCACATTTGTACGTGGATAATCACTTTGAGAGCTAAAATTAGATGTTTAAAGTGATTTTCAAGCTTCCATGGGCCCTAAACACAAGACTTGAGAAATGGGTAAAAGTGAATGAAAATGCCCAATTTACTCATTCTGAGGCCTTAAAAAGTGTTTGTCCTCCACGGGAAGTGAATTAAATAACATTTGTAGGCCTTTATTGTTCAAGCGAAAACGCCCGATTATTGATGAAAGAGATAACCACCCCCCTTACGACATGCTTCAGAAACAAAAAAAATGGTCCGTTTTCAAATGTTGCGTCTTTGAACGACAATCCACATTTGTACGTGGAAAATCACTTTTAGAGCTAAAATTAGATGTTTAAAGTGATTTTCAAGCTTCCATGGGCCCTTAACACAAGATTTGAGAAATGGGTAAAAGTGAATGAAAATGGCCAAATAACTCACTCTGCGGCCTTAAAAGGTGTTTCTCCTCCACGGAAAGTGAATAAAATAACATTTGGAGGCCTTTATTGTTCAATCAAAAACGCCCGTTTTTTGGTGAAAGATATAACCACCCCCCTTACGACATGCTTCAGAAACGAAAAAAATGGTCCATTTTCAAATGTTGCGTCTTTGAACTACAATTCACATTTGTACGTGGATAATCACTTTTAGAGATAAAATGAGATGTTTAAAGTGATTTATTATGCTTCCAGGGGCCCTAAACACAAGATTTGAGGAATGGGTAAATGTGTATGAAAATGGCCAATTTACTCATTCTGAGGCCTTAAAAAAAGTTTGTCCTCCACGGGAAGTGAATTAAATAACGTTTGTAGGCCTTTATTGTTTAAGTGAAAACGCCCGATTATTGACGAAAGAGATAACCACCCCCTTACGACATGCTTCAGAAACAAAAAAAATGGTCCGTTTTCAAATGTTGCGTCTTTGAACGACAAAACACATTTGTACGTGGATAATCACTTTCACAGCTAAAATTAGATGTTTAAAGTGATTTTCAAGCTTCCAGGGGCCCTAAACACAAGATTTGAGAAATGGGTAAACGTGAATGAAAATGGCCAATTTACTCACTCTGCGGCCTTAAAACGTTTTTCTCCACCCCAGAAAGTGAATTAAATAACATTTGTAGGCCGTTATTGTTCAATCAAAAACGCCTGTTTTTTGGTGAAAGAGATAACCACCCCCCCTTTACGACATGCTTCAGAAACGAAAAAAATGGTCCATTTTCAAATGTTGCGTCTTTGAACGACAATTCACATTTGTACGTGGATAATCACTTTGAGAGCTAAAATTAGATGTTTAAAGTGATTTTCAAGCTTCCATGGGCCCTAAACACAAGACTTGAGAAATGGGTAAAAGTGAATGAAAATGCCCAATTTACTCATTCTGAGGCCTTAAAAAGTGTTTGTCCTCCACGGGAAGTGAATTAAATAACATTTGTAGGCCTTTATTGTTCAAGCGAAAACGCCCGATTATTGACGAAAGAGATAACCACCCCCCTTACGACATGCTTCAGAAACAAAAAAAATGGTCCGTTTTCAAATGTTGCGTCTTTGAACGACAATCCACATTTGTACGTGGATAATCACTTTTAGAGCTAAAATTAGATGTTTAAAGTGATTTTCAAGCTTCCAGTGGCCCTAAACACAAGATTTGAGAAATGGGTAAAAGTGAATGAAAATGGCCAATTTACTCATTCTGAGGCCTTAAAAAGTGTTTCTCCTCCACGGGAAGTGAATTAAATAACATTTGTAGGCCTTTATTGTTCAAGCGAAAACGCCTGATTTTTGATGAAAGAGATAACCACCCCCCCTTACGACATGCTTCTGAAACTAAAAAAATGGTTCATTTTCAAATGTTGCGTCTTTGAACTACAATTAACATTGTACGTGGATAATCACTTTTAGAGATAAAGTGAGATGTTTAAAGTGATTTTCAAGCTTCCAGGGGCCCTAAACACAAGATTTGAGAAATGGGTAAAAGTGAATGAAAATGGCCAATTTACTCACTCTGCGGCCTTAAAAAGTGTTTCTCCTCCACGGGAAGTGAATAAAATAACATTTGGAGGCCTTTATTGTTCAATTAAAAATGCCAGTTTTTTGGTGAAAGAGATAACCACCCCCCCTTACGGCATGCTTCAGAAACAAAAAAATGGTCCATTTTCAAATGTTGCGTCTTTGAACTACGATTCACATTTGTGCGTGGATATTCACTTTTAAAGATCAAATGAGATGTTTAAAGTGATTTTCATGCTTCCAGGGGCCTTAAACACAAGATTTGAGGAATGGGTAAAAGTGAATGAAAATGGCCAATTTACTCACTCTGAGGCCTTAAAAAGTGTTTCTCCTCTACAGGAAGTGAATTAAATAACATTTGGAGGCCTTTATTGTTCAAGCGAAAACTCCTGATTTTTGATGAAAGAGATAACCACCCCCCCTTACGACATGCTTCTGAAACTAAAAAAATGGTTCATTTTCAAATGTTGCGTCTTTGAACTACAATTAATATTGTAAGTGTATAATCACTTTCAGAGATAAAATGAGATGTTTAAAGTGATTTTCAAGCTTCCAGGGGCCCTAAACACAAGATTTGAGGAATGGGTAAATGTGAATGAAAATGGCCAATTTATTCACTCTGAGGCCGTAAAAAGTTTTTCTCCACCCCAGAAAGTGAATTAAATAACATTTGTAGGCCTTTATTGTTCAATCAAAAACGCCAGATTTTTGATGAAAGAGATAACCACCCACCTTACGACATGCTTCAGTAACTAAAAAAATGGTCCGTTTTCAAATGTTGCCTCTTTGAACTACAATTCACATTTGTACGTGGAAAATCACTTTTAAAGATAAAATGAGATGTTTAAAGTGATTTTCATGCTTCCAGGGGCCTTAAACTCAAGGTTTGAGGAATGGGTAAAAGTGAATGAAAATGGCCAGTTTACTCCTTCTGCGGCCTTAAAAAGTGTTTCTCCTCCACGGGAAGTGAATAAAATAACATTTGGAGGCCTTTATTGTTCAATCAAAAACACCCGTTTTTTTGTGAAAGATATAACCACCCCCCCTACGACATTCAGAAACGAAAAAAATGGTCCATTTTCAAATGTTGCGTCTTTGAACTACAATTCACATTTGTACGTGGATAATCACTTTTAGAGATAAAATGAGATGTTTAAAGTGATTTTCAAGCTTCCAGGGGCCCTAAACACAAGATTTGAGGAATGGGTAAATGTGTATGAAAATGGCCAATTTACTCATTCTGAGGCCTTAAAAAGTGTTTGTCCTCCACGGGAAGTGAATTAAATAACGTTTGTAGGCCTTTATTGTTCAATCAAAAACGCCCGTTTTTTGGTGAAAGATATAACCACCCCCCCTTACGACATGCTTCAGAAACGAAAAAAATGGTCCATTTTCAAATGTTGCGTCTTTGAACTACAATTCACATTTGTACGTGGATAATCACTTTTAGAGATAAAATTAGATGTTTAGAGTGATTTTCAAGCTTCCAGGGGCCCTAAACACAAGATTTGAGGAATGGGTAAAAGTGAATGAAAATGGCCAATTTACTCACTCTGATGCCTTAAAAAGTGTTTCTCCTCTACGGGAAGTGAATTAAATAACATTTGGAGGCCTTTATTGTTCAAGCGAAAACTCCTGATTTTTGATGAAAGAGATAACCACCCCCCCTTACGACATGCTTCTGAAACTAAAAAAATGGTTCATTTTCAAATGTTGCGTCTTTGAACTACAATTAACATTGTAAGTGGATAATCACTTTCAGAGATAAAATGAGACGTTTAAAGTGATTTTCAAGCTTCCAGGGGCCCTAAACACAAGATTTGAGGAATGGGTAAATGTGAATGAAAATGGCCAATTTATTCACTCTGAGGCCTTAAAAAGTTTTTCTCCACCCCAGAAAGTGAATTAAATAACATTTGTAGGCCTTTATTGTTCAATCAAAAACGCCCGATTTTTGATGAAAGAGATAACCACCCCCCTTACGACATGCTTCAGTAACTAAAAAAATGGTCCGTTTTCAAATGTTTCCTCTTTGAACTACAATTCACATTTGTACGTGGAAAATCACTTTTAGAGCTAAAATTAGATGTTTAAAGTGATTTTCAAGCTTCCATGGGCCCTTAACACAAGATTTGAGAAATGGGTAAAAGTGAATGAAAATGGCCAATTTACTCACTCTGCGGCCTTAAAAGGTGTTTCTCCTCCACGGAAAGTGAATAAAATAACATTTGGAGGCCTTTATTGTTCAATCAAAAACGCCCGTTTTTTGGTGAAAGATATAACCACCCCCCTTACGACATGCTTCAGAAACAAAAAAAATGGTCCGTTTTCAAATGTTGCGTCTTTGAACGACAAAACACATTTGTACGTGGATAATCACTTTTAGAGCTAAAATTAGATGTTTAAAGTGATTTTCAAGCTTCCAGGGGCCCTAAACACAAGATTTGAGAAATGGGTAAACGTGAATGAAAATGGCCAATTTACTCACTCTGCGGCCTTAAAAAGTTTTTCTCCACCCCAGAAAGTGAATTAAATAACATTTGTAGGCCTTCATTGTTCAATCAAAAACGCCTGTTTTTTGGTGAAAGAGATAACCACCCCCCCTTTACGACATGCTTCAGAAACGAAAAAAATGGTCCATTTTCAAATGTTGCGTCTTTGAACGACAATTCACATTTGTACGTGGATAATCACTTTGAGAGCTAAAATTAGATGTTTAAAGTGATTTTCAAGCTTCCATGGGCCCTAAACACAAGACTTGAGAAATGGGTAAAAGTGAATGAAAATGCCCAATTTACTCATTCTGAGGCCTTAAAAAGTGTTTGTCCTCCACGGGAAGTGAATTAAATAACATTTGTAGGCCTTTATTGTTCAAGCGAAAACGCCCGATTATTGACGAAAGAGATAACCACCCCCCTTACGACATGCTTCAGAAACAAAAAAAATGGTCCGTTTTCAAATGTTGCGTCTTTGAACGACAATCCACATTTGTACGTGGAAAATCACTTTTAGAGCTAAAATTAGATGTTTAAAGTGATTTTCAAGCTTCCATGGGCCCTTAACACAAGATTTGAGAAATGGGTAAAAGTGAATGAAAATGGCCAATTTACTCACTCTGCGGCCTTAAAAGGTGTTTCTCCTCCACGGAAAGTGAATAAAATAACATTTGGAGGCCTTTATTGTTCAATCAAAAACGCCCGTTTTTTGGTGAAAGATATAACCACCCCCCTTACGACATGCTTCAGAAACGAAAAAAATGGTCCATTTTCAAATGTTGCGTCTTTGAATTACAATTCACATTTGTACGTGGATAATCACTTTTAGAGATAAAATGAGATGTTTAAAGTGATTTATTATGCTTCCAGGGGCCCTAAACACAAGATTTGAGGAATGGGTAAATGTGTATGAAAATGGCCAATTTACTCATTCTGAGGCCTTAAAAAAAGTTTGTCCTCCACGGGAAGTGAATTAAATAACGTTTGTAGGCCTTTATTGTTTAAGTGAAAAAGCTCGATTATTGACGAAAGAGATAACCACCCCCTTACGACATGCTTCAGAAACAAAAAAAATGGTCCGTTTTCAAATGTTGCGTCTTTGAACGACAAAACACATTTGTACGTGGATAATCACTTTTAGAGCTAAAATTAGATGTTTAAAGTGATTTTCAAGCTTCCAGGGGCCCTAAACACAAGATTTGAGAAATGGGTAAACGTGAATGAAAATGGCCAATTTACTCACTCTGCGGCCTTAAAAAGTTTTTCTCCACCCCAGAAAGTGAATTAAATAACATTTGTAGGCCTTTATTGTTCAATCAAAAACGCCTGTTTTTTGGTGAAAGAGATAACCACCCCCCCTTTACGACATGCTTCAGAAACGAAAAAAATGGTCCATTTTCAAATGTTGCGTCTTTGAACGACAATTCACATTTGTACGTGGATAATCACTTTGAGAGCTAAAATTAGATGTTTAAAGTGATTTTCAAGCTTCCATGGGCCCTAAACACAAGACTTGAGAAATGGGTAAAAGTGAATGAAAATGCCCAATTTACTCATTCTGAGGCCTTAAAAAGTGTTTGTCCTCCACGGGAAGTGAATTAAATAACATTTGTAGGCCTTTATTGTTCAAGCGAAAACGCCCGATTATTGACGAAAGAGATAACCACCCCCCTTACGACATGCTTCAGAAACAAAAAAAATGGTCCGTTTTCAAATGTTGCGTCTTTGAACGACAATCCACATTTGTACGTGGATAATCACTTTTAGAGCTAAAATTAGATGTTTAAAGTGATTTTCAAGCTTCCAGTGGCCCTAAACACAAGATTTGAGAAATGGGTAAAAGTGAATGAAAATGGCCAATTTACTCATTCTGAGGCCTTAAAAAGTGTTTCTCCTCCACGGGAAGTGAATTAAATAACATTTGGAGGCCTTTATTGTTCAAGCGAAAACGCCTGATTTTTGATGAAAGAGATAACCACCCCCCCTTACGACATGCTTCTGAAACTAAAAAAATGGTTCATTTTCAAATGTTGCGTCTTTGAACTACAATTAACATTGTACGTGGATAATCACTTTTAGAGATAAAGTGAGATGTTTAAAGTGATTTTCAAGCTTCCAGGGGCCCTAAACACAAGATTTGAGAAATGGGTAAAAGTGAATGAAAATGGCCAATTTAATCACTCTGCGGCCTTAAAAAGTTTTTCTCCTCCACGGGAAGTGAATAAAATAACATTTGGAGGCCTTTATTGTTCAATTAAAAATGCCAGTTTTTTGGTGAAAGAGATAACCACCCCCCCTTACGACATGCTTCAGAAACAAAAAAATGGTCCATTTTCAAATGTTGCGTCTTTGAACTACAATTCAAATTTGTGCGTGGATATTCACTTTTAAAGATCAAATGAGATGTTTAAAGTGATTTTCATGCTTCCAGGGGCCTTAAACACAAGATTTGAGGAATGGGTAAAAGTGAATGAAAATGGCCAATTTACTCACTCTGAGGCCTTAAAAAGTGTTTCTCCTCTACGGGAAGTGAATTAAATAACATTTGGAGGCCTTTATTGTTCAAGCGAAAACTCCTGATTTTTGATGAAAGAGATAACCACCCCCCCTTACGACATGCTTCTGAAACTAAAAAAATGGTTCATTTTCAAATGTTGCGTCTTTGAACTACAATTAATATTGTAAGTGGATAATCACTTTCAGAGATAAAATGAGATGTTTAAAGTGATTTTCAAGCTTCCAGGGGCCCTAAACACAAGATTTGAGGAATGGGTAAATGTGAATGAAAATGGCCAATTTATTCACTCTGAGGCCGTAAAAAGTTTTTCTCCACCCCAGAAAGTGAATTAAATAACATTTGTAGGCCTTTATTGTTCAATCAAAAACGCCAGATTTTTGATGAAAGAGATAACCACCCACATTACGACATGCTTCAGTAACTAAAAAAATATTCCGTTTTCAAATGTTGCCTCTTTGAACTACAATTCACATTTGTACGTGGAAAATCACTTTTAAAGATAAAATGAGATGTTTAAAGTGATTTTCATGCTTCCAGGGGCCTTAAACTCAAGGTTTGAGGAATGGGTAAAAGTGAATGAAAATGGCCAGTTTACTCCTTCTGCGGCCTTAAAAAGTGTTTCTCCTCCACGGGAAGTGAATAAAATAACATTTGGAGGCCTTTATTGTTCAATCAAAAACGCCCGTTTTTTGGTGAAAGATATAACCACCCCCCCTACGACATTCAGAAACGAAAAAAATGGTCCATTTTCAAATGTTGCGTCTTTGAACTACAATTCACATTTGTACGTGGATAATCACTTTTAGAGATAAAATGAGATGTTTAAAGTGATTTTCAAGCTTCCAGGGGCCCTAAACACAAGATTTGAGGAATGGGTAAATGTGTATGAAAATGGCCAATTTACTCATTCTGAGGCCTTAAAAAGTGTTTGTCCTCCACGGGAAGTGAATTAAATAACGTTTGTAGGCCTTTATTGTTCAATCAAAAACGCCCGTTTTTTGGTGAAAGATATAACCACCCCCCCTTACGACATGCTTCAGAAACGAAAAAAATGGTCCATTTTCAAATGTTGCGTCTTTGAACTACAATTCACATTTGTACGTGGATAATCACTTTTAGAGATAAAATTAGATGTTTAGAGTGATTTTCAAGCTTCCAGGGGCCCTAAACACAAGATTTGAGAAATGGGTAAATGTGAATGAAAATGGCCAATTTATTCACTCTGAGGCCTTAAAAAGTTTTTCTCCACCCCAGAAAGTGAATTAAATAACATTTGTAGGCCTTTATTGTTCAATCAAAAACGCCCGATTTTTGATGAAAGAGATAACCACCCCCCTTACGACATGCTTCAGAAACTAAAAAATGGTCCGTTTTCAAATGTTGCCTCTTTGAACCACAATTCACATTTGTACGTGGAAAATCACTTTTAAAGATAAAATTAGATGTTTAAAGTGATTTTCATGCTTCCAGGGGCCCTAAACACAAGATTTGAGGAATGGGTAAAAGTGAATGAAAATGGCCAATTTACTCACTCTGCGGCCTCAAAAAGTGTTTCTCCTCCACGGGAAGTGAATAAAATAACATTTGGAGGCCTTTATTGTTCAATCAAAAACGCCTGTTTTTTGGTGAAAGAGATAACCACCCCCCTTTACGACATGCTTCAGAAACTAAAAAAATGGTCCATTTTTTAAACGTTGCGTCTTTGAACGACAATTCACATTTGTACGTGGAAATCACTTTTAGAGATAAAATTAGATGTTTAAAGTGATTTTCAAGCTTCCAGGGGCCCTAAACACAAGATCTGAGGATTGGGTAAAAGTGAATGAAAATGGCCAATTTACTCACTCTGCGGCCTTAAAAAGTGTTTCTCCTCCACGGGAAGTGAATAAAATAACATTTGGAGGCCTTTATTGTTCAAGCGAAAACGCCCGATTATTGACGAAAGAGATAACCACCCCCCCCTTTACGACATGCTTCAGAAACGAAAAAAATGGTCCATTTTCAAATGTTGCGTCTTTGGACGACAATTCACATTTTTACGTGAATAATCACTTTTAGTGATAAAATTGGATGTTTAAAGTGATTTTCAAGCTTCCAGGGGCCCTAAACACAAGATTTGAGGATTGGGTAAAAGTGAATGAAAATGGCCAATTTACTCACTCTGCGGCCTTAAAAAGTGTTTCTCCTCCACGGGAAGTGAATAAAATAACATTTGGAGGCCTTTATTGTTCAAGCGAAAACGCACGATTATTGACGAAAGAGATAACCACCCCCTCTTACGACATGCTTCAGAAACGAAAAATATGGTCCATTTTCAAATGTTGCGTCTTTGAACGACAATTCACATTTGTACGTGGATAATCACTTTTAGAGATAAAATTAGATGTTTAAAGTGATTTTCAAGCTTCCAGGGGCCCTAAACACAAGATTTGAGAAATGGGTAAACGTGAATGAAAATGGCCAATTTACTCACTCTGCGGCCTTAAAAAGTTTTTCTCCACCCCAGAAAGTGAATTAAATAACATTTGTAGGCCTTTATTGTTCAATCAAAAACGCCTGTTTTTTGGTGAAAGAGATAACCACCCCCCCTTTACGACATGCTTCAGAAACGAAAAAAATGGTCCATTTTCAAATGTTGCGTCTTTGAACGACAATTCACATTTGTACGTGGTTAATCACTTTTAGAGCTAAAATTAGATGTTTAAAGTGATTTTCAAGCTTCCATGGGCCCTAAACACAAGATTTGAGAAATGGGTAAAAGTGAATGAAAATGCCCAATTTACTCATTCAGAGGCCTTAAAAAGGGTTTCTCCTCCACGGAAAGTGAATAAAATACCATTTGGAGGCCTTTATTGTTCAATCAAAAACGCCCGTTTTTTGGTGAAAGATATAACCACCCCCCCTTACGACATGCTTCAGAAACAAAAAAATGGTCCATTTTCAAATGTTGCGTCTTTGAACTACAATTCACATTTGTACGTGGATATTCACTTTTAAAGATCAAATGAGATGTTTAAAGTGATTTTCATGCTTCCAGGGGCCTTAAACACAAGATTTGAGGAATGGGTAAAAGTGAATGAAAACGGACAATTTACTCACTCTGAGGCCTTAAAAAGTGTTTCTCCTCTACGGGAAGTGAATTAAATAACATTTGGAGGCCTTTATTGTTCAAGCAAAAACGCCTGATTTTTTATGAAAGAGATAACCACCCCCCCTTACGACATGCTTCTGAAACTAAAAAAATGGTTCATTTTCAAATGTTGCGTCTTTGAACTACAATTAACATTGTAAGTGGATAATCACTTTTAGAGATAAAATGAGATGTTTAAAGTGATTTTCAAGCTTCCAGGGGCCCTAAACACAAGATTTGAGGAATGGGTAAATGTGAATGAAAATGGCCAATTTACTCATTCTGAGGCCTTAAAAAGTGTTTGTCCTCCAACGGAAGTGAATTAAATAACGTTTGTAGGCCTTTATTGTTCAAGCGAAAACGCCCGATTATTGACGAAAGAGATAACCACCCCCCTTAAGACATGCTTCAGAATCAAAAAAATGGTCCGTTTTCAAATGTTGCGTCTTTGAACGACAAAACACATTTGTACGTGGATAATCACTTTTAGAGCTAAAATTAGATGTTTAAAGTGATTTTCAAGCTTCCAGGGGCCCTAAACACAAGATTTGAGAAATGGGTAAACGTGAATGAAAATGGCCAATTTACTCACTCTGCGGCCTTAAAAAGTGTTTCTCCTCCACGGGAAGTGAATAAAATAACATTTGGAGGCCTTTATTGTTCCATTAAAAATGCCAGTTTTTTGGTGAAAGAGATAACCACCCCCCCTTACGACATGCTTCAGAAACAAAAAAATGGTCCATTTTCAAATGTTGCGTCTTTGAACTACAATTCACATTTGTACGTGGATATTCACTTTTAAAGATCAAATGAGATGTTTAAAGTGATTTTCATGCTTCCAGGGGCCTTAAACACAAGATTTGAGGAATGGGTAAAAGTGAATGAAAATGGCCAATTTACTCACTCTGAGGCCTTAAAAAGTGTTTCTCCTCTACGGGAAGTGAATTAAATAACATTTGGAGGCCTTTATTGTTCAAGCGAAAACGCCTGATTTTTTATGAAAGAGATTACCACCCCCCCTTACGACATGCTTCTGAAACTAAAAAAATGGTTCATTTTCAAATGTTGCGTCTTTGAACTACAATTAACATTGTAAGTGGATAATCGCTTTTAGAGATAAAATGAGATGTTTAAAGTGATTTTCAAGCTTCCAGGGGCCCTAAACACAAGATTTGAGGAATGGGTAAATGTGAATGAAAATGGCCAATTTATTCACTCTGAGGCCTTAAAAAGTTTTTCTCCACCCCAGAAAGTGAATTAAATAACATTTGTAGGCCTTTATTGTTCAATCAAAAACGCCCGATTTTTGATGAAAGAGATAACCACCCCCCTTACGACATGCTTCAGAAACTAAAAAAATGGTCCGTTTTCAAATGTTGCCTCTTTGAACTACAATTCACATTTGTACGTGGAAAATCACTTTTAAAGATAAAATGAGATGTTTAAAGTGATTTTCATGCTTCCAGGGGCCTTAAACACAAGGTTTGAGGAATGGGTAAAAGTGAATGAAAATGGCCAATTTACTCACTCTGCGGCCTTAAAAAGTGTTTCTCCTCCACGGGAAGTGAAAAAAATAACATTTGGAGGCCTTTATTGTTCAATCAAAAACGCCCGTTTTTTGGTGAAAGAGATAACCACCCCCCTTACGACATTCAGAAACGAAAAAAATGGTCCATTTTCAAATGTTGCGTCTTTGAACTACAATTCACATTTGTACGTGGATAATCACTTTTAGAGATACAATTAGATGTTTAAAGTGATTTACAAGCTTCCAGGTGCCCTAAACACAAGATATGAGGAATGGGTAAATATGAATGAAAATGGCCAATTTATTCACTCTGAGGCCTTAAAAAGTTTTTCTCCACCCCAGAAAGTGAATTAAATAACATTTGTAGGCCTTTATTGTTCAATCAAAAACGCCCGATTTTGGATGAAAGAGATAACCACCCCCCTTACGACATGCTTCAGAAACTAAAAAAATGGTCCGTTTTCAAATGTTGCCTCTTTGAACCACAATTCACATTTGTACGTGGAAAATCACTTTTAAAGATAAAATGAGATGTTTAAAGTGATTTTCATGCTTCCAGGGGCCTTAATCACAAAATTTGAGGAATGGGTAAAAGTGAATGAAAATGGCCAATTTACTCACTCTGCGGCCTCAAAAAGTGTTTCTCCTCCACGGGAAGTGAATAAAATAACATTTGGAGGCCTTTATTGTTCAATCAAAAACGCCTGTTTTTTGGTGAAAGAGATAACCACCCCCCTTTACGACATGCTTCAGAAACGAAAAAAATGGTCCATTTTTTAAATGTTGCGTCTTTGAACGACAATTCACATTTGTACGTGGAAATCACTTTTAGAGATAAAATTAGATGTTTAAAGTGATTTTCAAGCTTCCAGGGGCCCTAAACACAAGATTTGAGGATTGGGTAAAAGTGAATGAAAATGGCCAATTTACTCACTCTGCGGCCTTAAAAAGTGTTTCTCCTCCACGGGAAGTGAATTAAATAACATTTGGAGGCCTTTATTGTTCAAGCGAAAACGCCCGATTATTGACGAAAGAGATAACCACCCCCTCTTACGACATGCTTCAGAAACGAAAAAAATGGTCCATTTTCCATTGTTGCGTCTTTGAACGACAATTCACATTTGTACGTGGATAATCACTTTTAGAGATAAAATTAGATGTTTAAAGTCATTTTCAAGCTTCCAGGGGCCCTAAACACGAGATTTGAGAAATGGGTAAACGTTAATGAAAATGGCCAATTTACTCACTCTGCGGCCTTAAAAAGTGTTTCTCCTCCACAGAAAGTGAATAAAAGACCATTTGGAGGCCTTTATTGTTCAATCAAAAACGCCCGTTTTTTGGTGAAAGATATAACCACCCCCCCTTACGACATGCTTCAGAAACGAAAAAAATGGTCCATTTTCAAATGTTGCGTCTTTGAACTACTATTCACATTTGTACGTGGATAATCACTTTTAGAGATAAAATGAGATGTTTAAAGTGATTTACAAGCTTCCAGGGGCCCTAAACACAACATATGAGGAATGGGTAAATATGAATGAAAATGGCCAATTTACTCACTCTGAGGCCTTAAAAAGTGTTTCTCCTCCACGGGAAGTGAATTAAATAACATTTGGAGGCCTTTATTGTTCAAGAGAAAACGCCTGATTTTTGATGAAAGAGATAACCACCCCCCCTTACGACATGCTTCTGAAACTAAAAAAATGGTTCATTTTCAAATGTTGCGTCTTTGAACTACAATTAACATTGTACGTGGATAATCACTTTTAGAGATAAAATGAGATGTTTAAAGTGATTTTCAAGCTGCCAGGGGCCCGAAACACAAGATTTGAGAAATGGGTAAAAGTGAATGAAAATGGCCAATTTACTCACTCTGCGGCCTTAAAAAGTGTTTCTCCTCCACGGGAAGTGAATAAAATAACATTTGGAGGCCTTTATTGTTCAATCCAAAATGCCAGTTTTTTGGTGAAAGAGATAACCACCCCCCCTTACGACATGCTTCAGAAACGAAAAAAATGGTCCATTTTCAAATGTTGCGTCTTTGAACTACAATTCACATTTGTACATGGATATTCACTTTTAGAGATAAAATTAGATGTTTAAAGTGATTTTTAAGCTTCCAGGGGCCCTAAACACAAGATTTGAGGAATGGGTAAATGTGAATGAAAATGGCCAATTTATTCACTCTAAGGCCTTAAAAAGTTTTTCTCCACCCCGGAAAGTGAATTAAATAACATTTGTAGGCCTTTATTGTTCAATCAAAAAAGCCTGATTTTTGATGAAAGAGATAACCACCCCCCCTTACGACAAGCTTCGGAAACTAAAAAAATGGTCCATTTTGAAATGTTGCCTCTTTGAACTACAATTCACATTTGTACGTGGAAAATCACTTTTAGAGATAAAATGAGATGTTTAAAGTGATTTTCATGCTTCCAGGGGCCCTAAACACAAGATTTGAGGAATGGGTAAAAGTGAATGAAAATGGCCAATTTACTCAGTCTGAGGCCTTAAAAAGGGTTTCTCCTCCACGGGAAGTGAATTAAATAACATTTGTAGGCCTTTATTGTTCAAGCAAAAACGCCCGATTATTGACGAAAGAGATAACCACCCCCCCTTACGACATGCTTCAGAAACGAATAAAATGGTCCGTTTTCAAATGTTGCGTCTTTGAACGACAATCCACATTTGTACGTGGATAATCACTTTTAGAGCTAAAATTAGATGTTTTAAGTGATTTTCAAGCTTCCATGGGCCCTTAACACAAGATTTGAGGAATGGGTAAATGTGTATGAAAATGGCCAATTTACTCATTCTGAGGCCTTAAAAAGTGTTTCTCCTCCACGGGAAGTGAATAAAATAACATTTGGAGGCCTTTATTGTTCAATCAAAAACGCCTGTTTTTTGGTGAAAGAGATAACCACCCCCCTTTACGACATGCTTCAGAAACGAAAAAAATGGTCCATTTTTTAAATGTTGCGTCTTTGAACGACAATTCACATTTGTACGTGGAAAATCACTTTTAGAGCTAAAATTAAATGTTTAAAGTGATTTTCAAGCTTCCATGGGCCCTTAACACAAGATTTGAGAAATGGGTAAACGTGAATGAAAATGGCCAATTTACTCACTCTGCGGCCTTAAAAAGTGTTTCTCCTCCACGGAAAGTGAATAAAATAACATTTGGAGGCCTTTATTGTTCAATCAAAAATGCCAGTTTTTTGGTGAAAGATATAACCACCCCCCCTTACGACATGCTTCAGAAACGAAAAAAATGGTCCATTTCAAATGTTGCGTCTTTGAACTACAATTCACATTTGTACGTGGATAATCACTTTTAGAGATAAAATGAGATGTTTAAAGTGATTTTCAAGCTTCCAGGGGCCCTAAACACAAGATTTGAGGAATGGGTAAATGTGTATGAAAATGGCCAATTTACTCATTCTGAGGCCTTAAAAAGTGTTTGTCCTCCACGGGAAGTGAATTAAATAACGTTTGTAGGCCTTTATTGTTCAAGCGAAAACGCCCGATTATTGACGAAAGAGATAACCACCCCCCTTAAGACATGCTTCAGAAACAAAAAAATGGTCTGTTTTCAAATGTTGCGTCTTTGAACGACAAAACACATTTGTACGTGGATAATCAATATTAGAGCTAAAATTAGATGTTTAAAGTGATTTTCAAGCTTCCATGGGCCCTTAACACAAGATTTGAGAAATGGGTAAACGTGAATGAAAATGGCCAATTTACTCACTCTGCGGCCTTAAAAAGTTTTTCTCCACCCCAGAAAGTGAATTAAATAACATTTGTAGGCCTTCATTGTTCAATCAAAAACGCCTGTTTTTTGGTGAAAGAGATAACCACCCCCCCTTTACGACATGCTTCAGAAACGAAAAAAATGGTCCATTTTCAAATGTTGCGTCTTTGAACGACAATTCACATTTGTACGTGGATAATCACTTTGAGAGCTAAAATTAGATGTTTAAAGTGATTTTCAAGCTTCCATGGGCCCTAAACACAAGACTTGAGAAATGGGTAAAAGTGAATGAAAATGCCCAATTTACTCATTCTGAGGCCTTAAAAAGTGTTTGTCCTCCACGGGAAGTGAATTAAATAACATTTGTAGGCCTTTATTGTTCAAGCGAAAACGCCCGATTATTGACGAAAGAGATAACCACCCCCCTTACGACATGCTTCAGAAACAAAAAAAATGGTCCGTTTTCAAATGTTGCGTCTTTGAACGACAATCCACATTTGTACGTGGAAAATCACTTTTAGAGCTAAAATTAGATGTTTAAAGTGATTTTCAAGCTTCCATGGGCCCTTAACACAAGATTTGAGAAATGGGTAAAAGTGAATGAAAATGGCCAATTTACTCACTCTGCGGCCTTAAAAGGTGTTTCTCCTCCACGGAAAGTGAATAAAATAACATTTGGAGGCCTTTATTGTTCAATCAAAAACGCCCGTTTTTTGGTGAAAGATATAACCACCCCCCTTACGACATGCTTCAGAAACGAAAAAAATGGTCCATTTTCAAATGTTGCGTCTTTGAATTACAATTCACATTTGTACGTGGATAATCACTTTTAGAGATAAAATGAGATGTTTAAAGTGATTTATTATGCTTCCAGGGGCCCTAAACACAAGATTTGAGGAATGGGTAAATGTGTATGAAAATGGCCAATTTACTCATTCTGAGGCCTTAAAAAAAGTTTGTCCTCCACGGGAAGTGAATTAAATAACGTTTGTAGGCCTTTATTGTTTAAGTGAAAACGCCCGATTATTGACGAAAGAGATAACCACCCCCTTACGACATGCTTCAGAAACAAAAAAAATGGTCCGTTTTCAAATGTTGCGTCTTTGAACGACAAAACACATTTGTACGTGGATAATCACTTTTAGAGCTAAAATTAGATGTTTAAAGTGATTTTCAAGCTTCCAGGGGCCCTAAACACAAGATTTGAGAAATGGGTAAACGTGAATGAAAATGGCCAATTTACTCACTCTGCGGCCTTAAAAAGTTTTTCTCCACCCCAGAAAGTGAATTAAATAACATTTGTAGGCCTTTATTGTTCAATCAAAAACGCCTGTTTTTTGGTGAAAGAGATAACCACCCCCCTTTACGACATGCTTCAGAAACGAAAAAAATGGTCCATTTTCAAATGTTGCGTCTTTGAACGACAATTCACATTTGTACGTGGATAATCACTTTGAGAGCTAAAATTAGATGTTTAAAGTGATTTTCAAGCTTCCATGGGCCCTAAACACAAGACTTGAGAAATGGGTAAAAGTGAATGAAAATGCCCAATTTACTCATTCTGAGGCCTTAAAAAGTGTTTGTCCTCCACGGGAAGTGAATTAAATAACATTTGTAGGCCTTTATTGTTCAAGCGAAAACGCCCGATTATTGACGAAAGAGATAACCACCCCCCTTACGACATGCTTCAGAAACAAAAAAAATGGTCCGTTTTCAAATGTTGCGTCTTTGAACGACAATCCACATTTGTACGTGGATAATCACTTTTAGAGCTAAAATTAGATGTTTAAAGTGATTTTCAAGCTTCCAGTGGCCCTAAACACAAGATTTGAGAAATGGGTAAAAGTGAATGAAAATGGCCAATTTACTCATTCTGAGGCCTTAAAAAGTGTTTGTCCTCCACGGGAAGTGAATTAAATAACATTTGTAGGCCTTTATTGTTCAAGCGAAAACGCCCGATTATTGACGAAAGAGATAACCACCCCCCTTACGACATGCTTCAGAAACAAAAAAAATGGTCCGTTTTCAAATGTTGCGTCTTTGAACGACAATCCACATTTGTACGTGGATAATCACTTTTAGAGCTAAAATTAGATGTTTAAAGTGATTTTCAAGCTTCCAGTGGCCCTAAACACAAGATTTGAGAAATGGGTAAAAGTGAATGAAAATGGCCAATTTACTCATTCTGAGGCCTTAAAAAGTGTTTCTCCTCCACGGGAAGTGAATTAAATAACATTTGGAGGCCTTTATTGTTCAAGCGAAAACGCCTGATTTTTGATGAAAGAGATAACCACCCCCCCTTACGACATGCTTCTGAAACTAAAAAAATGGTTCATTTTCAAATGTTGCGTCTTTGAACTACAATTAACATTGTACGTGGATAATCACTTTTAGAGATAAAGTGAGATGTTTAAAGTGATTTTCAAGCTTCCAGGGGCCCTAAACACAAGATTTGAGAAATGGGTAAAAGTGAATGAAAATGGCCAATTTACTCACTCTGCGGCCTTAAAAAGTTTTTCTCCTCCACGGGAAGTGAATAAAATAACATTTGGAGGCCTTTATTGTTCAATTAAAAATGCCAGTTTTTTGGTGAAAGAGATAACCACCCCCCCTTACGACATGCTTCAGAAACAAAAAAATGGTCCATTTTCAAATGTTGCGTCTTTGAACTACAATTCAAATTTGTGCGTGGATATTCACTTTTAAAGATCAAATGAGATGTTTAAAGTGATTTTCATGCTTCCAGGGGCCTTAAACACAAGATTTGAGGAATGGGTAAAAGTGAATGAAAATGGCCAATTTACTCACTCTGAGGCCTTAAAAAGTGTTTCTCCTCTACGGGAAGTGAATTAAATAACATTTGGAGGCCTTTATTGTTCAAGCGAAAACTCCTGATTTTTGATGAAAGAGATAACCACCCCCCCTTACGACATGCTTCTGAAACTAAAAAAATGGTTCATTTTCAAATGTTGCGTCTTTGAACTACAATTAATATTGTAAGTGGATAATCACTTTCAGAGATAAAATGAGATGTTTAAAGTGATTTTCAAGCTTCCAGGGGCCCTAAACACAAGATTTGAGGAATGGGTAAATGTGAATGAAAATGGCCAATTTATTCACTCTGAGGCCGTAAAAAGTTTTTCTCCACCCCAGAAAGTGAATTAAATAACATTTGTAGGCCTTTATTGTTCAATCAAAAACGCCAGATTTTTGATGAAAGAGATAACCACCCACATTACGACATGCTTCAGTAACTAAAAAAATATTCCGTTTTCAAATGTTGCCTCTTTGAACTACAATTCACATTTGTACGTGGAAAATCACTTTTAAAGATAAAATGAGATGTTTAAAGTGATTTTCATGCTTCCAGGGGCCTTAAACTCAAGGTTTGAGGAATGGGTAAAAGTGAATGAAAATGGCCAGTTTACTCCTTCTGCGGCCTTAAAAAGTGTTTCTCCTCCACGGGAAGTGAATAAAATAACATTTGGAGGCCTTTATTGTTCAATCAAAAACGCCCGTTTTTTGGTGAAAGATATAACCACCCCCCCTACGACATTCAGAAACGAAAAAAATGGTCCATTTTCAAATGTTGCGTCTTTGAACTACAATTCACATTTGTACGTGGATAATCACTTTTAGAGATAAAATGAGATGTTTAAAGTGATTTTCAAGCTTCCAGGGGCCCTAAACACAAGATTTGAGGAATGGGTAAATGTGTATGAAAATGGCCAATTTACTCATTCTGAGGCCTTAAAAAGTGTTTGTCCTCCACGGGAAGTGAATTAAATAACGTTTGTAGGCCTTTATTGTTCAATCAAAAACGCCCGTTTTTTGGTGAAAGATATAACCACCCCCCCTTACGACATGCTTCAGAAACGAAAAAAATGGTCCATTTTCAAATGTTGCGTCTTTGAACTACAATTCACATTTGTACGTGGATAATCACTTTTAGAGATAAAATTAGATGTTTAGAGTGATTTTCAAGCTTCCAGGGGCCCTAAACACAAGATTTGAGAAATGGGTAAATGTGAATGAAAATGGCCAATTTATTCACTCTGAGGCCTTAAAAAGTTTTTCTCCACCCCAGAAAGTGAATTAAATAACATTTGTAGGCCTTTATTGTTCAATCAAAAACGCCCGATTTTTGATGAAAGAGATAACCACCCCCCTTACGACATGCTTCAGAAAATAAAAAATGGTCCGTTTTCAAATGTTGCCTCTTTGAACCACAATTCACATTTGTACGTGGAAAATCACTTTTAAAGATAAAATTAGATGTTTAAAGTGATTTTCATGCTTCCAGGGGCCTCAATCACAAAATTTGAGGAATGGGTAAAAGTGAATGAAAATGGCCAATTTACTCACTCTGCGGCCTCAAAAAGTGTTTCTCCTCCACGGGAAGTGAATAAAATAACATTTGGAGGCCTTTATTGTTCAATCAAAAACGCCTGTTTTTTGGTGAAAGAGATAACCACCCCCCTTTACGACATGCTTCAGAAACTAAAAAAATGGTCCATTTTTTAAACGTTGCGTCTTTGAACGACAATTCACATTTGTACGTGGAAATCACTTTTAGAGATAAAATTAGATGTTTAAAGTGATTTTCAAGCTTCCAGGGGCCCTAAACACAAGATCTGAGGATTGGGTAAAAGTGAATGAAAATGGCCAATTTACTCACTCTGCGGCCTTAAAAAGTGTTTCTCCTCCACGGGAAGTGAATAAAATAACATTTGGAGGCCTTTATTGTTCAAGCGAAAACGCCCGATTATTGACGAAAGAGATAACCACCCCCCCCTTTACGACATGCTTCAGAAACGAAAAAAATGGTCCATTTTCAAATGTTGCGTCTTTGGACGACAATTCACATTTTTACGTGAATAATCACTTTTAGTGATAAAATTGGATGTTTAAAGTGATTTTCAAGCTTCCAGGGGCCCTAAACACAAGATTTGAGGATTGGGTAAAAGTGAATGAAAATGGCCAATTTACTCACTCTGCGGCCTTAAAAAGTGTTTCTCCTCCACGGGAAGTGAATAAAATAACATTTGGAGGCCTTTATTGTTCAAGCGAAAACGCACGATTATTGACGAAAGAGATAACCACCCCCTCTTACGACATGCTTCAGAAACGAAAAATATGGTCCATTTTCAAATGTTGCGTCTTTGAACGACAATTCACATTTGTACGTGGATAATCACTTTTAGAGATAAAATTAGATGTTTAAAGTGATTTTCAAGCTTCCAGGGGCCCTAAACACAAGATTTGAGAAATGGGTAAACGTGAATGAAAATGGCCAATTTACTCACTCTGCGGCCTTAAAAAGTGTTTCTCCTCCACCGAAAGTGAATAAAATAACATTTGGATGCTTTTATTGTTCAATCAAAAACGCCCGTTTTTTGGTGAAAAAGATAACCACCCCCCCTTACGACATGCTTCAGGAAACGAAAAAAATGGTCCATTTTCAAATGTTGCGTCTTTGAACTACAATTCACATTTGTACGTGGATAATCACTTTTAGAGATAAAATTAGATGTTTAAAGTGATTTACAAGCTTCCAGTGGCCCTAAACACAAGATTTGAGGAATGGGTAAACGTGAATGAAAATGGCCAATTTACTCACTCTGCGGCCTTAAAAAGTTTTTCTCCACCCCAGAAAGTGAATTAAATAACATTTGTAGGCCTTTATTGTTCAATCAAAAACGCCTGTTTTTTGGTGAAAGAGATAACCACCCCCCCTTTACGACATGCTTCAGAAACGAAAAAAATGGTCCATTTTCAAATGTTGCGTCTTTGAACGACAATTCACATTTGTACGTGGTTAATCACTTTTAGAGCTAAAATTAGATGTTTAAAGTGATTTTCAAGCTTCCATGGGCCCTAAACACAAGATTTGAGAAATGGGTAAAAGTGAATGAAAATGCCCAATTTACTCATTCTGAGGCCTTAAAAAGGGTTTCTCCTCCACGGAAAGTGAATAAAATACCATTTGGAGGCCTTTATTGTTCAATCAAAAACGCCCGTTTTTTGGTGAAAGATATAACCACCCCCCCTTACGACATGCTTCAGAAACAAAAAAATGGTCCATTTTCAAATGTTGCGTCTTTGAACTACAATTCACATTTGTACGTGGATATTCACTTTTAAAGATCAAATGAGATGTTTAAAGTGATTTTCATGCTTCCAGGGGCCTTAAACACAAGATTTGAGGAATGGGTAAAAGTGAATGAAAACGGACAATTTACTCACTCTGAGGCCTTAAAAAGTGTTTCTCCTCTACGGGAAGTGAATTAAATAACATTTGGAGGCCTTTATTGTTCAAGCAAAAACGCCTGATTTTTTATGAAAGAGATAACCACCCCCCCTTACGACATGCTTCTGAAACTAAAAAAATGGTTCATTTTCAAATGTTGCGTCTTTGAACTACAATTAACATTGTAAGTGGATAATCACTTTTAGAGATAAAATGAGATGTTTAAAGTGATTTTCAAGCTTCCAGGGGCCCTAAACACAAGATTTGAGGAATGGGTAAATGTGAATGAAAATGGCCAATTTACTCATTCTGAGGCCTTAAAAAGTGTTTCTCCTCCACGGGAAGTGAAAAAAATAACATTTGGAGGCCTTTATTGTTCAATCAAAAACGCCCGTTTTTTGGTGAAAGAGATAACCACCCCCCTTACGACATTCAGAAACGAAAAAAATGGTCCATTTTCAAATGTTGCGTCTTTGAACTACAATTCACATTTGTACGTGGATAATCACTTTTAGAGATACAATTAGATGTTTAAAGTGATTTACAAGCTTCCAGGTGCCCTAAACACAAGATATGAGGAATGGGTAAATATGAATGAAAATGGCCAATTTATTCACTCTGAGGCCTTAAAAAGTTTTTCTCCACCCCAGAAAGTGAATTAAATAACATTTGTAGGCCTTTATTGTTCAATCAAAAACGCCCGATTTTGGATGAAAGAGATAACCACCCCCCTTACGACATGCTTCAGAAACTAAAAAAATGGTCCGTTTTCAAATGTTGCCTCTTTGAACCACAATTCACATTTGTACGTGGAAAATCACTTTTAAAGATAAAATGAGATGTTTAAAGTGATTTTCATGCTTCCAGGGGCCTTAATCACAAAATTTGAGGAATGGGTAAAAGTGAATGAAAATGGCCAATTTACTCACTCTGCGGCCTCAAAAAGTGTTTCTCCTCCACGGGAAGTGAATAAAATAACATTTGGAGGCCTTTATTGTTCAATCAAAAACGCCTGTTTTTTGGTGAAAGAGATAACCACCCCCCTTTACGACATGCTTCAGAAACGAAAAAAATGGTCCATTTTTTAAATGTTGCGTCTTTGAACGACAATTCACATTTGTACGTGGAAATCACTTTTAGAGATAAAATTAGATGTTTAAAGTGATTTTCAAGCTTCCAGGGGCCCTAAACACAAGATTTGAGGATTGGGTAAAAGTGAATGAAAATGGCCAATTTACTCACTCTGCGGCCTTAAAAAGTGTTTCTCCTCCACGGGAAGTGAATTAAATAACATTTGGAGGCCTTTATTGTTCAAGCGAAAACGCCCGATTATTGACGAAAGAGATAACCACCCCCTCTTACGACATGCTTCAGAAACGAAAAAAATGGTCCATTTTCCATTGTTGCGTCTTTGAACGACAATTCACATTTGTACGTGGATAATCACTTTTAGAGATAAAATTAGATGTTTAAAGTCATTTTCAAGCTTCCAGGGGCCCTAAACACGAGATTTGAGAAATGGGTAAACGTTAATGAAAATGGCCAATTTACTCACTCTGCGGCCTTAAAAAGTGTTTCTCCTCCACAGAAAGTGAATAAAAGACCATTTGGAGGCCTTTATTGTTCAATCAAAAACGCCCGTTTTTTGGTGAAAGATATAACCACCCCCCCTTACGACATGCTTCAGAAACGAAAAAAATGGTCCATTTTCAAATGTTGCGTCTTTGAACTACTATTCACATTTGTACGTGGATAATCACTTTTAGAGATAAAATGAGATGTTTAAAGTGATTTACAAGCTTCCAGGGGCCCTAAACACAACATATGAGGAATGGGTAAATATGAATGAAAATGGCCAATTTACTCACTCTGAGGCCTTAAAAAGTGTTTCTCCTCCACGGGAAGTGAATTAAATAACATTTGGAGGCCTTTATTGTTCAAGAGAAAACGCCTGATTTTTGATGAAAGAGATAACCACCCCCCCTTACGACATGCTTCTGAAACTAAAAAAATGGTTCATTTTCAAATGTTGCGTCTTTGAACTACAATTAACATTGTACGTGGATAATCACTTTTAGAGATAAAATGAGATGTTTAAAGTGATTTTCAAGCTGCCAGGGGCCCGAAACACAAGATTTGAGAAATGGGTAAAAGTGAATGAAAATGGCCAATTTACTCACTCTGCGGCCTTAAAAAGTGTTTCTCCTCCACGGGAAGTGAATAAAATAACATTTGGAGGCCTTTATTGTTCAATCCAAAATGCCAGTTTTTTGGTGAAAGAGATAACCACCCCCCCTTACGACATGCTTCAGAAACGAAAAAAATGGTCCATTTTCAAATGTTGCGTCTTTGAACTACAATTCACATTTGTACATGGATATTCACTTTTAGAGATAAAATTAGATGTTTAAAGTGATTTTTAAGCTTCCAGGGGCCCTAAACACAAGATTTGAGGAATGGGTAAATGTGAATGAAAATGGCCAATTTATTCACTCTAAGGCCTTAAAAAGTTTTTCTCCACCCCGGAAAGTGAATTAAATAACATTTGTAGGCCTTTATTGTTCAATCAAAAAAGCCTGATTTTTGATGAAAGAGATAACCACCCCCCCTTACGACAAGCTTCGGAAACTAAAAAAATGGTCCATTTTGAAATGTTGCCTCTTTGAACTACAATTCACATTTGTACGTGGAAAATCACTTTTAGAGATAAAATGAGATGTTTAAAGTGATTTTCATGCTTCCAGGGGCCCTAAACACAAGATTTGAGGAATGGGTAAAAGTGAATGAAAATGGCCAATTTACTCAGTCTGAGGCCTTAAAAAGGGTTTCTCCTCCACGGGAAGTGAATTAAATAACATTTGTAGGCCTTTATTGTTCAAGCAAAAACGCCCGATTATTGACGAAAGAGATAACCACCCCCCCTTACGACATGCTTCAGAAACGAATAAAATGGTCCGTTTTCAAATGTTGCGTCTTTGAACGACAATCCACATTTGTACGTGGATAATCACTTTTAGAGCTAAAATTAGATGTTTTAAGTGATTTTCAAGCTTCCATGGGCCCTTAACACAAGATTTGAGGAATGGGTAAATGTGTATGAAAATGGCCAATTTACTCATTCTGAGGCCTTAAAAAGTGTTTCTCCTCCACGGGAAGTGAATAAAATAACATTTGGAGGCCTTTATTGTTCAATCAAAAACGCCTGTTTTTTGGTGAAAGAGATAACCACCCCCCTTTACGACATGCTTCAGAAACGAAAAAAATGGTCCATTTTTTAAATGTTGCGTCTTTGAACGACAATTCACATTTGTACGTGGAAAATCACTTTTAGAGCTAAAATTAAATGTTTAAAGTGATTTTCAAGCTTCCATGGGCCCTTAACACAAGATTTGAGAAATGGGTAAACGTGAATGAAAATGGCCAATTTACTCACTCTGCGGCCTTAAAAAGTGTTTCTCCTCCACGGAAAGTGAATAAAATAACATTTGGAGGCCTTTATTGTTCAATCAAAAATGCCAGTTTTTTGGTGAAAGATATAACCACCCCCCCTTACGACATGCTTCAGAAACGAAAAAAATGGTCCATTTCAAATGTTGCGTCTTTGAACTACAATTCACATTTGTACGTGGATAATCACTTTTAGAGATAAAATGAGATGTTTAAAGTGATTTTCAAGCTTCCAGGGGCCCTAAACACAAGATTTGAGGAATGGGTAAATGTGTATGAAAATGGCCAATTTACTCATTCTGAGGCCTTAAAAAGTGTTTGTCCTCCACGGGAAGTGAATTAAATAACGTTTGTAGGCCTTTATTGTTCAAGCGAAAACGCCCGATTATTGACGAAAGAGATAACCACCCCCCTTAAGACATGCTTCAGAAACAAAAAAATGGTCTGTTTTCAAATGTTGCGTCTTTGAACGACAAAACACATTTGTACGTGGATAATCAATATTAGAGCTAAAATTAGATGTTTAAATTGATTTTCAAGCTTCCAGGGGCCCTAAACACAAGATTTGAGAAATGGGTAAACGTGAATGAAAATGGCCAATTTACTCACTCTGCGGCCTTAAAAAGTGTTTCTCCTCCACGGGAAGTGAATAAAATAACATTTGGAGGCCTTTATTGTTCCATTAAAAATGCAAGTTTTTTGGTGAAAGAGATAACCACCCCCCCTTACGACATGGTTCAGAAACAAAAAAATGGTCCATTTTCAAATGTTGCGTCTTTGAACTACAATTCACATTTGTACGTGGATATTCACTTTTAAAGATCAAATGAGATGTTTAAAGTGATTTTCATGCTTCCAGGGGCCTTAAACACAAGATTTGAGGAATGGGAAAATGTGAATGAAAATGGCCAATTTATGCACTCTAAGGCCTTAAAAAGTTTTTCTCCACCCCAGAAAGTGAATTAAATAACATTTGTAGGCCTTTATTGTTCAATCAAAAACGCCCGATTTTTGATGAAAGAGATAACCACCCCCCTTACGACATGCTTCAGAAACTAAAAAAATGGTCCGTTTTCAAATGTTGCCTCTTTGAACCACAATTCACATTTGTACGTGGAAAATCACTTTTAAAGATAAAATGAGATGTTTAAAGTGATTTTCCTGCTTCCAGGGGCCTCAATCACAAAATTTGAGGAATGGGTAAAAGTGAATGAAAATGGCCAATTTACTCACTCTGCGGCCTCAAAAAGTGTTTCTCCTCCACGGGAAGTGAATAAAATACCATTTGGAGGCCTTTATTGTTCAATCAAAAACGCCTGTTTTTTGGTGAAAGAGATAACCACCCCCCTTTACGACATGCTTCAGAAACGAAAAAAATGGTCCATTTTTTAAACGTTGCGTCTTTGAACGACAATTCACATTTGTACGTGGAAAATCACTTTTAGAGATAAAATGAGATGTTTAAAGTGATTTTCATGCTTCCAGGGGCCCTAAACACAAGATTTGAGGAATGGGTAAAAGTGAATGAAAATGGCCAATTTACTCAGTCTGAGGCCTTAAAAAGTTTTTCTCCACTCCAGAAAGTGAATTAAATAACATTTGTAGGCCTTTATTGTTCAATCAAAAACGCCCGATTTTTGATGAAAGAGATAACCACCCCCCTTACGACATGCTTCAGAAACTAAAAAAATGGTCCGTTTTCAAATGTTGCCTCTTTGAACTACAATTCACATTTGTACGTGGAAAATCACTTTTAGAGATAAAATGAGATGTTTAAAGTGATTTTCATGCTTCCAGGGGCCCTAAACACAAGATTTGAGGAATGGGTAAAAGTGAATGAAAATGGCCAATTTACTCAGTCTGAGGCCTTAAAAAGGGTTTCTCCTCCACGGGAAGTGAATTAAATAACATTTGTAGGCCTTTATTGTTCAAGCAAAAACACCCGATTATTGACGAAAGAGATAACCACCCCCCCTTACGACATGCTTCAGAAACGAATAAAATGGTCCGTTTTCAAATGTTGCGTCTTTGAACGACAATCCACATTTGTACGTGGATAATCACTTTTAGAGCTAAAATTAGATGTTTTAAGTGATTTTCAAGCTTCCATGGGCCCTTAACACAAGATTTGAGGAATGGGTAAATGTGTATGAAAATGGCCAATTTACTCATTCTGAGGCCTTAAAAAGTGTTTCTCCTCCACGGGAAGTGAATAAAATAACATTTGGAGGCCTTTATTGTTCAATCAAAAACGCCTGTTTTTTGGTGAAAGAGATAACCACCCCCCTTTACGACATGCTTCAGAAACGAAAAAAATGGTCCATTTTTTAAATGTTGCGTCTTTGAACGACAATTCACATTTGTACGTGGAAAATCACTTTTAGAGCTAAAATTAAATGTTTAAAGTGATTTTCAAGCTTCCATGGGCCCTTAACACAAGATTTGAGAAATGGGTAAACGTGAATGAAAATGGCCAATTTACTCACTCTGCGGCCTTAAAAAGTGTTTCTCCTCCACGGAAAGTGAATAAAATAACATTTGGAGGCCTTTATTGTTCAATCAAAAATGCCAGTTTTTTGGTGAAAGATATAACCACCCCCCCTTACGACATGCTTCAGAAACGAAAAAAATGGTCCATTTCAAATGTTGCGTCTTTGAACTACAATTCACATTTGTACGTGGATAATCACTTTTAGAGATAAAATGAGATGTTTAAAGTGATTTTCAAGCTTCCAGGGGCCCTAAACACAAGATTTGAGGAATGGGTAAATGTGTATGAAAATGGCCAATTTACTCATTCTGAGGCCTTAAAAAGTGTTTGTCCTCCACGGGAAGTGAATTAAATAACGTTTGTAGGCCTTTATTGTTCAAGCGAAAACGCCCGATTATTGACGAAAGAGATAACCACCCCCCTTAAGACATGCTTCAGAAACAAAAAAATGGTCTGTTTTCAAATGTTGCGTCTTTGAACGACAAAACACATTTGTACGTGGATAATCAATATTAGAGCTAAAATTAGATGTTTAAATTGATTTTCAAGCTTCCAGGGGCCCTAAACACAAGATTTGAGAAATGGGTAAACGTGAATGAAAATGGCCAATTTACTCACTCTGCGGCCTTAAAAAGTGTTTCTCCTCCACGGGAAGTGAATAAAATAACATTTGGAGGCCTTTATTGTTCCATTAAAAATGCAAGTTTTTTGGTGAAAGAGATAACCACCCCCCCTTACGACATGGTTCAGAAACAAAAAAATGGTCCATTTTCAAATGTTGCGTCTTTGAACTACAATTCACATTTGTACGTGGATTTTCACTTTTAAAGATCAAATGAGATGTTTAAAGTGATTTTCATGCTTCCAGGGGCCTTAAACACAAGATTTGAGGAATGGGTAAAAGTGAATGAAAATGGCCAATTTACTCACTCTGAGGCCTTAAAAAGTGTTTCTCCTCTACGGGAAGTGAATTAAATAACATTTGGAGGCCTTTATTGTTCAAGCGAAAACGCCTGATTTTTTATGAAAGAGATAACCACCCCCCCTTACGACATGCTTCTGAAACTAAAAAAATGGTTCATTTTCAAATGTTGCGTCTTTGAACTACAATTAACATTGTAAGTGGATAATCACTTTTAGAGATAAAATGAGATGTTTAAAGTGATTTTCAAGCTTCCAGGGGCCCTAAACACAAGATTTGAGGAATGGGAAAATGTGAATGAAAATGGCCAATTTATGCACTCTAAGGCCTTAAAAAGTTTTTCTCCACCCCAGAAAGTGAATTAAATAACATTTGTAGGCCTTTATTGTTCAATCAAAAACGCCCGATTTTTGATGAAAGAGATAACCACCCCCCTTACGACATGCTTCAGAAACTAAAAAAATGGTCCGTTTTCAAATGTTGCCTCTTTGAACCACAATTCACATTTGTACGTGGAAAATCACTTTTAAAGATAAAATGAGATGTTTAAAGTGATTTTCCTGCTTCCAGGGGCCTCAATCACAAAATTTGAGGAATGGGTAAAAGTGAATGAAAATGGCCAATTTACTCACTCTGCGGCCTCAAAAAGTGTTTCTCCTCCACGGGAAGTGAATAAAATACCATTTGGAGGCCTTTATTGTTCAATCAAAAACGCCTGTTTTTTGGTGAAAGAGATAACCACCCCCCTTTACGACATGCTTCAGAAACGAAAAAAATGGTCCATTTTTTAAACGTTGCGTCTTTGAACGACAATTCACATTTTTACGTGGATAATCACTTTTAGTGATAAAATTGGATGTTTAAAGTGATTTTCAAGCTTCCAGGGGCCCTAAACACAAGATTTGAGGATTGGGTAAAAGTGAATGAAAATGGCCAATTTACTCACTCAGGCCTTAAAAAGTGTTTCTCCTCCACGGGAAGTGAATTAAATAACATTTGGAGGCCTTTATTGTTCAAGCGAAAACGCACGATTATTGACGAAAGAGATAACCACCCCCTCTTACGACATGCTTCAGAAACGAAAAAAATGGTCCATTTTCAAATGTTGCGTCTTTGAACGACAATTCACATTTGTACGTGGATAATCACTTTTAGAGATAAAATTAGATGTTTAACGTGATTTTCAAGCTTCCAGGGGCCCTAAACACAAGATTTGAGAAATGGGTAAACGTTAATGAAAATGGCCAATTTACTCACTCTGCGGCCTTAAAAAGTGTTTCTCCTCCACAGAAAGTGAATAAAATACCATTTGGAGGCCTTTATTGTTCAATCAAAAACGCCCGTTTTTTGGTGAAAGATATAACCACCCCCCCTTACGACATGCTTCAGAAACGAAAAAAATGGTCCATTTTCAAATGTTGCGTCTTTGAACTACTATTCTCATTTGTACGTGGATAATCACTTTTAGAGATAAAATGAGATGTTTAAAGTGATTTACAAGCTTCCAGGGGCCCTAAACACAAGATTTGAGGAATGGGTAAATGTGTATGAAAATAGCCAATTTATTCACTCTGAGGCCTTAAAAAGTGTTTCTCCTCCACGGGAAGTGAATTAAATAACATTTGGAGGCCTTTATTGTTCAAGCGAAAACGCCTGATTTTTGATGAAAGAGATAACCACCCCCCCTTACGACATGCTTCTGAAACTAAAAAAATGGTTCATTTTCAAATGTTGCGTCTTTGAACTACAATTAACATTGTACGTGGATAATCACTTTTAGAGATAAAATGAGATGTTTAAAGTGATTTTCAAGCTGCCAGGGGCCCGAAACACAAGATTTGAGAAATGGGTAAAAGTGAATGAAAATGGCCAATTTACTCAATCTGCGGCCTTAAAAAGTGTTTCTCCTCCACGGGAAGTGAATAAAATAACATTTGGAGGCCTTTATTGTTCAATCCAAAATGCCAGTTTTTTGGTGAAAGAGATAACCACCCCCCCTTACGACATGCTTCAGAAACAAAAAAAATGGTCCATTTTCAAATGTTGCGTCTTTGAACTACAATTCACATTTGTACATGGATATTCACTTTTAGAGATAAAATGAGATGTTTAAAGTGATTTTCAAGCTTCCAGGGGCCCTAAACACAAGATTTGAGGAATGGGTAAATGTGTATGAAAATGGCCAATTTACTCATTCTGAGGCCTTAAAAAGTGTTTGTCCTCCACGGGAAGTGAATTAAATAACGTTTGTAGGCCTTTATTGTTCAAGCGAAAACGCCCGATTATTGACGAAAGAGATAACCACCCCCCTTAAGACATGCTTCAGAAACAAAAAAATGGTCCGTTTTCAAATGTTGCGTCTTTGAACGACAAAACACATTTGTACGTGGATAATCACTTTTAGAGCTAAAATTAGATGTTTAAAGTGATTTTCAAGCTTCCAGGGGCCCTAAACACAAGATTTGAGAAATGGGTAAACGTGAATGAAAATGGCCAATTTACTCACTCTGCGGCCTTAAAAAGTGTTTCTCCTCCACGGGAAGTGAATAAAATAACATTTGGAGGCCTTTATTGTTCCATTAAAAATGCCAGTTTTTTGGTGAAAGAGATAACCACCCCCCCTTACGACATGCTTCAGAAACAAAAAAATGGTCCATTTTCAAATGTTGCGTCTTTGAACTACAATTCACATTTGTACGTGGATATTCACTTTTAAAGATCAAATGAGATGTTTAAAGTGATTTTCATGCTTCCAGGGGCCTTAAACACAAGATTTGAGGAATGGGTAAAAGTGAATGAAAATGGCCAATTTACTCACTCTGAGGCCTTAAAAAGTGTTTCTCCTCTACGGGAAGTGAATTAAATAACATTTGAAGGCCTTTATTGTTCAAGTGAAAACGCCTGATTTTTTATGAAAGAGATAACCACCCCCCCTTACGACATGCTTCTGAAACTAAAAAAATGGTTCATTTTCAAATGTTGCGTCTTTGAACTACAATTAACATTGTAAGTGGATAATCACTTTTAGAGATAAAATGAGATGTTTAAAGTGATTTTCAAGCTTCCAGGGGCTCTAAACACAAGATTTGAGGAATGGGTAAATGTGAATGAAAATGGCCAATTTATTCACTCTGAGGCCTTAAAAAGTTTTTCTCCACCCCAGAAAGTGAATTAAATAACATTTGTAGGCCTTTATTGTTCAATCAAAAACGCCCGATTTTTGATGAAAGAGATAACCACCCCCCTTACGACATGCTTCAGAAACTAAAAAAATGGTCCGTTTTCAAATGTTGCCTCTTTGAACCACAATTCACATTTGTACGTGGAAAATCACTTTTAAAGATAAAATTAGATGTTTAAAGTGATTTTCATGCTTCCAGGGGCCTCAATCACAAAATTTGAGGAATGGGTAAAAGTGAATGAAAATGGCCAATTTACTCACTCTGCGGCCTCAAAAAGTGTTTCTCCTCCACGGGAAGTGAATAAAATAACATTTGGAGGCCTTTATTGTTCAAGCGAAAACGCCCGATTATTGACGAAAGAGATAACCACCCCCTCTTACGACATGCTTCAGAAACGAAAAAAATGGTCCATTTTCAAATGTTGCGTCTTTGAACGACAATTCACATTTGTACGTGGATAATCACTTTTAGAGATAAAATTCGATGTTTAAAGTGATTTTCAAGCTTCCAGGGGCCCTAAACACAAGATTTGAGAAATGGGTAAACGTTAATGAAAATGGCCAATTTACTCACTCTGCGGCCTTAAAAAGTGTTTCTCCTCCACAGAAAGTGAATAAAATACCATTTGGAGGCCTTTATTGTTCAATCAAAAACGCCCGTTTTTTGGTGAAAGATATAACCACCCCCCCCTTACGACATGCTTCAGAAACGAAAAAAATGGTCCATTTTCAAATGTTGCGTCTTTGAACTACTATTCACATTTGTACGTGGATAATCACTTTTAGAGATAAAATGAGATGTTTAAAGTGATTTACAAGCTTCCAGGGGCCCTAAACACAAGATTTGAGGAATGGGTAAATGTGTATGAAAATGGCCAATTTACTCACTCTGAGGCCTTAAAAAGTATTTCTCCTCCACGGGAAGTGAATTAAATACCATTTGGAGGCCTTTATTGTTCAAGCGAAAACGCCTGATTTTTGATGAAAGAGATAACCACCCCCCTTACGACATGCTTCTGAAACTAAAAAAATGGTTCATTTTCAAATGTTGCGTCTTTGAACTACAATTAACATTGTACGTGGATAATCACTTTTAGAGATAAAATGAGATGTTTAAAGTGATTTTTAAGCTTCCAGGGGCCCTAAACACAAGATTTGAGGAATGGGTAAATGTGAATGAAAATGGCCAATTTATTCACTCTGAGGCCTTAAAAAGTTTTTCTCCACCCCAGAAAGTGAATTAAATAACATTTGTAGGCCTTTATTGTTCAATCAAAAAAGCCTGATTTTTGATGAAAGAGATAACCACCCCCCCTTACGACAAGCTTCGGAAACTAAAAAAATGGTCCGTTTTCAAATGTTGCCTCTTTGAACTACAATTCACATTTGTACGTGGAAAATCACTTTTAGAGATAAAATGAGATGTTTAAAGTGATTTTCATGCTTCCAGGGGCCCTAAACACAAGATTTGAGGAATGGGTAAAAGTGAATGAAAATGGCCAATTTACTCAGTCTGAGGCCTTAAAAAGGGTTTCTCCTCCACGGGAAGTGAATTAAATAACATTTGTAGGCCTTTATTGTTCAAGCAAAAACGCCCGATTATTGACGAAAGAGATAACCACCCCCCCTTACGACATGCTTCAAAAACGAATAAAATGGTCCGTTTTCAAATGTTGCGTCTTTGAACGACAATCCACATTTGTACGTGGATAATCACTTTTAGAGCTAAAATTAGATGTTTTAAGTGATTTTCAAGCTTCCATGGGCCCTTAACACAAGATTTGAGGAATGGGTAAATGTGTATGAAAATGGCCAATTTACTCATTCTGAGGCCTTAAAAAGTGTTTCTCCTCCACGGGAAGTGAATAAAATAACATTTGTAGGCCTTTATTGTTCAAGCAAAAACGCCCGATTATTGACGAAAGAGATAAACACCCTCCCTTACGACATGCTTCAGAAACGAATAAAATGGTCCGTTTTCAAATGTTGCGTCTTTGAACGACAATCCACATTTGTACGTGGATAATAACTTTTAGAGCTAAAATTAGATGTTTTAAGTGATTTTCAAGCTTCCAGGGGCCCTAAACACAAGATTTGAGAAATGGGTAAAAGTGAATGAAAATGGCCAATTTACTCACTCTGAGGCCTTAAAAAGTGTTTCTCCTCCACGGGAAGTGAATAAAATAACATTTGGAGGCCTTTATTGTTCAATCAAAAACCACTTTTTTTTGGTGAAAGAGATAACCACCCCCCTTTACGACATGCTTCAGAAACGAAAAAAATGGTCCATTTTTTAAATGTTGCGTCTTTGAACGACAATCCACATTTGTACGTGGAAAATCACATTTAGAGCTAAAATTAAATGTTTAAAGTGATTTTCAAGCTTCCATGGGCCCTTAACACAAGATTTGAGAAATGGGTAAACGTGATTGAAAATGGCCAATTTACTCACTCTGCGGCCTTAAAAAGTGTTTCTCCTATACGGAAAGTGAATAAAATAACATTTGGAGGCCTTTATTGTTCAATCAAAAATGCCCGTTTTTTGGTGAAAGATATAACCACCCCCCCTTACGACATGCTTCAGAAACGAAAAAAATGGTCCATTTTCAAATGTTGCGTCTTTGAACTACAATTCACATTTATACGTGGATAATCACTTTTAGAGATAAAATGAGATGTTTAAAGTGATTTTCAAGCTTCCAGGGGCCCTAAACACAAGATTTGAGGAATGGGTAAATGTGTATGAAAATGGCCAATTTACTCATTCTGAGGCCTTAAAAAGTGTTTGTCCTCCACGGGAAGTGAATTAAATAACGTTTGTAGGCCTTTATTGTTCAAGCGAAAACGCCCGATTATTGACGAAAGAGATAACCACCCCCCTTACGACATGCTTCAGAAACAAAAAGATGGTCCGTTTTCAAATGTTGCGTCTTTGAACGACAAAACACATTTTTACGTGGATAATCACTTTTAGAGCTAAAATTAGATGTTTAAAGTGATTTTCAAGCTTCCAGGGGCCCTAAACACAAGATTTGAGAAATGGGTAAACATGAATGAAAATGGCCAATTTACTCACTCTGCGGCCTTAAAAAGTGTTTCTCCTCCACGGGAAGTGAATAAAATAACATTTGGAGGCCTTTATTGTTCAATTAAAAATGCCAGTTTTTATGGTGAAAGAGATAACCACCCCCCCTTACGACATGCTTCAGAAACAAAAAAATGGTCCATTTTCAAATGTTGCGTCTTTGAACTACAATTCACATTTGTACGTGGATATTCACTTTTAAAGATCAAATGAGATGTTTAAAGTGATTTTCATGCTTCCAGGGGCCTTAAACACAAGATTTGAGGAATGGGTAAAAGTGAATGAAAATGGCCAATTTACTCACTCTGAGGCCTTAAAAAGTGTTTCTCCTCTACGGGAAGTGAATTAAATAACATTTGGAGGCCTTTATTGTTCAAGCGAAAACTCCTGATTTTTGATGAAAGAGATAACCACCCCCCCTTACGACATGCTTCTGAAACTAAAAAAATGGTTCATTTTCAAATGTTGCGTCTTTGAACTACAATTAACATTGTAAGTGGATAATCACTTTCAGAGATAAAATGAGATGTTTAAAGTGATTTTCAAGCTTCCAGGGGCCTTAAACACAAGATTTGAGAAATGGGTAAACGTGAATGAAAATGGCCAATTTATTCACTCTGAGGCCTTAAAAAGTTTTTCTCCACCCCAGAAAGTGAATTAAATAACATTTGTAGGCCTTTATTGTTCAATCAAAAACGCCCGATTTTTGATGAAAGAGATAACCAACCCCCTTACGACATGCTTCAGTAACTAAAAAAATGGTCCGTTTTCAAATGTTGCGTCTTTGAACTACAATTCACATTTGTACGTGGATAATAACTTTTAGAGATAAAATGAGATGTTTAAAGTGATTTTCAAGCTTCCAGGGCCCCTAAACACAAGATTTGAGGAATGGGTAAATGTGTATGAAAATGGCCAATTTACTCATTCTGAGGCCTTAAAAAGTGTTTGTCATCCACGGGAAGTGAATTAAATAACGTTTGTAGGCCTTTATTGTTCAATCAAAAATGCCCGTTTTTTGGTGAAAGATATAACCACCCCCCCTTACGACATGCTTCAGAAACGAAAAAAATGGTCCATTTTCAAATGTTGCGTCTTTGAACTACAATTCACATTTGTACGTGGATAATCACTTTTAGAGATAAAATGAGATGTTTAGAGTGATTTTCAAGCTTCCAGGGGCCCTAAACACAAGATTTGAGAAATGGGTAAATGTGAATGAAAATGGCCAATTTATTCACTCTGAGGCCTTAAAAAGTTTTTCTCCACCCCAGAAAGTGAATTAAATAACATTTGTAGGCCTTTATTGTTCAATCAAAAAAGCCTAATTTTTGATGAAAGAGATAACCACCCCCCCTTACGACATGCTTCGGAAACTAAAAAAATGGTCCGTTTTCAAATGTTGCCTCTTTGAACTACAATTCACATTTGTACGTGGAAAATCACTTTTAGAGATAAAATGAGATGTTTAAAGTGATTTTCATGCTTCCAGGGGCCCTAAACACAAGATTTGAGGAATGGGTAAAAGTGAATGAAAATGGCCAATTTACTCACTCTGCGGCCTTAAAAAGTTTTTCTCCACCCCAGAAAGTGAATTAAATAACATTTGTAGGCCTTTATTGTTCAATCAAAAACGCCTGTTTTTTGGTGAAAGAGATAACCACCCCCCCTTTACGACATGCTTCAGAAACGAAAAAAATGGTCCATTTTCAAATGTTGCTTCTTTGAACGACAATTCACATTTGTACGTGGATAATCACTTTGAGAGCTAAAATTAGATGTTTAAAGTGATTTTCAAGCTTCCATGGGCCCTAAACACAAGACTTGAGAAATGGGTAAAAGTGAATGAAAATGCCCAATTTACTCATTCTGAGGCCTTAAAAAGTGTTTGTCCTCCACGGGAAGTGAATTAAATAACATTTGTAGGCCTTTATTGTTCAAGCGAAAACGCCCGATTATTGACGAAAGAGATAACCACCCCCCTTACGACATGCTTCAGAAACAAAAAAAATGGTCCGTTTTCAAATGTTGCTTCTTTGAACGACAATTCACATTTGTACGTGGATAATCACTTTGAGAGCTAAAATTAGATGTTTAAAGTGATTTTCAAGCTTCCATGGGCCCTAAACACAAGACTTGAGAAATGGGTAAAAGTGAATGAAAATGCCCAATTTACTCATTCTGAGGCCTTAAAAAGTGTTTGTCCTCCACGGGAAGTGAATTAAATAACATTTGTAGGCCTTTATTGTTCAAGCGAAAACGCCCGATTATTGACGAAAGAGATAACCACCCCCCTTACGACATGCTTCAGAAACAAAAAAAATGGTCCGTTTTCAAATGTTGCGTCTTTGAACGACAATCCACATTTGTACGTGGAAAATCACTTTTAGAGCTAAAATTAGATGTTTAAAGTGATTTTCAAGCTTCTATGGGCCCTTAACACAAGATTTGAGAAATGGGTAAAAGTGAATGAAAATGGCCAATTTACTCACTCTGCGGCCTTAAAAGGTGTTTCTCCTCCACGGAAAGTGAATAAAATAACATTTGGAGGCCTTTATTGTTCAATCAAAAACGCCCGTTTTTTGGTGAAAGATATAACCACCCCCCTTACGACATGCTTCAGAAACGGAAAAAATGGTCCATTTTCAAATGTTGCGTCTTTGAACTACAATTCACATTTGTACGTGGATAATCACTTTTAGAGATAAAATGAGATGTTTAAAGTGATTTATTATGCTTCCAGGGGCCCTAAACACAAGATTTGAGGAATGGGTAAATGTGTATGAAAATGGCCAATTTACTCATTCTGAGGCCTTAAAAAGAGTTTGTCCTCCACGGGAAGTGAATTAAATAACGTTTGTAGGCCTTTATTGTTCAAGTGAAAACGCCCGATTATTGACGAAAGAGATAACCACCCCCTTACGACATGCTTCAGAAACAAAAAAAATGGTCCGTTTTCAAATGTTGCGTCTTTGAACGACAAAACACATTTGTACGTGGATAATCACTTTTAGAGCTAAAATTAGATGTTTAAAGTGATTTTCAAGCTTCCAGGGGCCCTAAACACAAGATTTGAGAAATGGGTAAACGTGAATGAAAATGGCCAATTTACTCACTCTGCGGCCTTAAAAAGTTTTTCTCCACCCCAGAAAGTGAATTAAATAACATTTGTAGGCCTTTATTGTTCAATCAAAAACGCCTGTTTTTTGGTGAAAGAGATAACCACCCCCCCTTTACGACATGCTTCAGAAACGAAAAAAATGGTCCATTTTCAAATGTTGCGTCTTTGAACGACAATTCACATTTGTACGTGGATAATCACTTTGAGAGCTAAAATTAGATGTTTAAAGTGATTTTCAAGCTTCCATGGGCCCTAAACACAAGACTTGAGAAATGGGTAAAAGTGAATGAAAATGCCCAATTTACTCATTCTGAGGCCTTAAAAAGTGTTTGTCCTCCACGGGAAGTGAATTAAATAACATTTGTAGGCCTTTATTGTTCAAGCGAAAACGCCCGATTATTGACGAAAGAGATAACCACCCCCCTTACGACATGCTTCAGAAACAAAAAAAATGGTCCGTTTTCAAATGTTGCGTCTTTGAACGACAATCCACATTTGTACGTGGATAATCACTTTTAGAGCTAAACTTAGATGTTTAAAGTGATTTTCAAGCTTCCAGGGGCCCTAAACACAAGATTTGAGAAATGGGTAAAAGTGAATGAAAATGGCCAATTTACTCACTCTGCGGCCTTAAAAAGTGTTTCTCCTCCACGGGAAGTGAATAAAATAACATTTGGAGGCCTTTATTGTTCAATTAAAAATGCCAGTTTTTTGGTGAAAGAGATAACCACCCCCCCTTACGACATGCTTCAGAAACAAAAAAATGGTCCATTTTCAAATGTTGCGTCTTTGAACTACAATTCACATTTGTACGTGGATATTCACTTTTAAAGATCAAATGAGATGTTTAAAGTGATTTTCATGCTTCCAGGGGCCTTAAACACAAGATTTGAGGAATGGGTAAAAGTGAATGAAAATGGCCAATTTACTCACTCTGAGGCCTTAAAAAGTGTTTCTCCTCTACGGCAAGTGAATTAAATAACATTTGGAGGCCTTTATTGTTCAAGCGAAAACTCCTGATTTTTGATGAAAGAGATAACCACCCCCCCTTACGACATGCTTCTCAAACTAAAAAAATGGTTCATTTTCAAATGTTGCGTCTTTGAACTACAATTAATATTGTAAGTGGATAATCACTTTCAGAGATAAAATGAGATGTTTAAAGTGATTTTCAAGCTTCCAGGGGCCCTAAACACAAGATTTGAGGAATGGGTAAATGTGAATGAAAATGGCCAATTTATTCACTCTGAGGCCTTAAAAAGTTTTTCTCCACCCCAGAAAGTGAATTAAATAACATTTGTAGGCCTTTATTGTTCAATCAAAAACGCCAGATTTTTGATGAAAGAGATAACCACCCACCTTACGACATGCTTCAGTAACTAAAAAAATGGTCCGTTTTCAAATGTTGCCTCTTTGAACTACAATTCACATTTGTACGTGGAAAATCACTTTTAAAGATAAAATGAGATGTTTAAAGTGATTTTCATGCTTCCTGGGGCCTTAAACTCAAGGTTTGAGGAATGGGTAAAAGTGAATGAAAATGGCCAGTTTACTCCTTCTGCGGCCTTAAAAAGTGTTTCTCCTCCACGGGAAGTGAATAAAATAACATTTGGAGGCCTTTATTGTTCAATCAAAAACGCCCGTTTTTTGGTGAAAGAGATAACCACCCCCCCCTACGACATTCAGAAACGAAAAAAATGGTCCATTTTCAAATGTTGCGTCTTTGAACTACAATTCACATTTGTACGTGGATAATCACTTTTAGAGATAAAATGAGATGTTTAAAGTGATTTTCAAGCTTCCAGGGGCCCTAAACACAAGATTTGAGGAATGGGTAAATGTGTATGAAAATGGCCAATTTACTCATTCTGAGGCCTTAAAAAGTGTTTGTCCTCCACGGGAAGTGAATTAAATAACATTTGTAGGCCTTTATTGTTCAATCAAAAACGCCCGATTTTTGATGAAAGAGATAACCAACCCCCTTACGACATGCTTCAGTAACTAAAAAAATGGTCCGTTTTCAAATGTTGCGTCTTTGAACTACAATTCACATTTGTACGTGGATAATAACTTTTAGAGATAAAATGAGATGTTTAAAGTGATTTTCAAGCTTCCAGGGCCCCTAAACACAAGATTTGAGGAATGGGTAAATGTGTATGAAAATGGCCAATTTACTCATTCTGAGGCCTTAAAAAGTGTTTGTCATCCACGGGAAGTGAATTAAATAACGTTTGTAGGCCTTTATTGTTCAATCAAAAATGCCCGTTTTTTGGTGAAAGATATAACCACCCCCCCTTACGACATGCTTCAGAAACGAAAAAAATGGTCCATTTTCAAATGTTGCGTCTTTGAACTACAATTCACATTTGTACGTGGATAATCACTTTTAGAGATAAAATGAGATGTTTAGAGTGATTTTCAAGCTTCCAGGGGCCCTAAACACAAGATTTGAGAAATGGGTAAATGTGAATGAAAATGGCCAATTTATTCACTCTGAGGCCTTAAAAAGTTTTTCTCCACCCCAGAAAGTGAATTAAATAACATTTGTAGGCCTTTATTGTTCAATCAAAAAAGCCTAATTTTTGATGAAAGAGATAACCACCCCCCCTTACGACATGCTTCGGAAACTAAAAAAATGGTCCGTTTTCAAATGTTGCCTCTTTGAACTACAATTCACATTTGTACGTGGAAAATCACTTTTAGAGATAAAATGAGATGTTTAAAGTGATTTTCATGCTTCCAGGGGCCCTAAACACAAGATTTGAGGAATGGGTAAAAGTGAATGAAAATGGCCAATTTACTCACTCTGCGGCCTTAAAAAGTTTTTCTCCACCCCAGAAAGTGAATTAAATAACATTTGTAGGCCTTTATTGTTCAATCAAAAACGCCTGTTTTTTGGTGAAAGAGATAACCACCCCCCCTTTACGACATGCTTCAGAAACGAAAAAAATGGTCCATTTTCAAATGTTGCTTCTTTGAACGACAATTCACATTTGTACGTGGATAATCACTTTGAGAGCTAAAATTAGATGTTTAAAGTGATTTTCAAGCTTCCATGGGCCCTAAACACAAGACTTGAGAAATGGGTAAAAGTGAATGAAAATGCCCAATTTACTCATTCTGAGGCCTTAAAAAGTGTTTGTCCTCCACGGGAAGTGAATTAAATAACATTTGTAGGCCTTTATTGTTCAAGCGAAAACGCCCGATTATTGACGAAAGAGATAACCACCCCCCTTACGACATGCTTCAGAAACAAAAAAAATGGTCCGTTTTCAAATGTTGCTTCTTTGAACGACAATTCACATTTGTACGTGGATAATCACTTTGAGAGCTAAAATTAGATGTTTAAAGTGATTTTCAAGCTTCCATGGGCCCTAAACACAAGACTTGAGAAATGGGTAAAAGTGAATGAAAATGCCCAATTTACTCATTCTGAGGCCTTAAAAAGTGTTTGTCCTCCACGGGAAGTGAATTAAATAACATTTGTAGGCCTTTATTGTTCAAGCGAAAACGCCCGATTATTGACGAAAGAGATAACCACCCCCCTTACGACATGCTTCAGAAACAAAAAAAATGGTCCGTTTTCAAATGTTGCGTCTTTGAACGACAATCCACATTTGTACGTGGAAAATCACTTTTAGAGCTAAAATTAGATGTTTAAAGTGATTTTCAAGCTTCTATGGGCCCTTAACACAAGATTTGAGAAATGGGTAAAAGTGAATGAAAATGGCCAATTTACTCACTCTGCGGCCTTAAAAGGTGTTTCTCCTCCACGGAAAGTGAATAAAATAACATTTGGAGGCCTTTATTGTTCAATCAAAAACGCCCGTTTTTTGGTGAAAGATATAACCACCCCCCTTACGACATGCTTCAGAAACGGAAAAAATGGTCCATTTTCAAATGTTGCGTCTTTGAACTACAATTCACATTTGTACGTGGATAATCACTTTTAGAGATAAAATGAGATGTTTAAAGTGATTTATTATGCTTCCAGGGGCCCTAAACACAAGATTTGAGGAATGGGTAAATGTGTATGAAAATGGCCAATTTACTCATTCTGAGGCCTTAAAAAGAGTTTGTCCTCCACGGGAAGTGAATTAAATAACGTTTGTAGGCCTTTATTGTTCAAGTGAAAACGCCCGATTATTGACGAAAGAGATAACCACCCCCTTACGACATGCTTCAGAAACAAAAAAAATGGTCCGTTTTCAAATGTTGCGTCTTTGAACGACAAAACACATTTGTACGTGGATAATCACTTTTAGAGCTAAAATTAGATGTTTAAAGTGATTTTCAAGCTTCCAGGGGCCCTAAACACAAGATTTGAGAAATGGGTAAACGTGAATGAAAATGGCCAATTTACTCACTCTGCGGCCTTAAAAAGTTTTTCTCCACCCCAGAAAGTGAATTAAATAACATTTGTAGGCCTTTATTGTTCAATCAAAAACGCCTGTTTTTTGGTGAAAGAGATAACCACCCCCCCTTTACGACATGCTTCAGAAACGAAAAAAATGGTCCATTTTCAAATGTTGCGTCTTTGAACGACAATTCACATTTGTACGTGGATAATCACTTTGAGAGCTAAAATTAGATGTTTAAAGTGATTTTCAAGCTTCCATGGGCCCTAAACACAAGACTTGAGAAATGGGTAAAAGTGAATGAAAATGCCCAATTTACTCATTCTGAGGCCTTAAAAAGTGTTTGTCCTCCACGGGAAGTGAATTAAATAACATTTGTAGGCCTTTATTGTTCAAGCGAAAACGCCCGATTATTGACGAAAGAGATAACCACCCCCCTTACGACATGCTTCAGAAACAAAAAAAATGGTCCGTTTTCAAATGTTGCGTCTTTGAACGACAATCCACATTTGTACGTGGATAATCACTTTTAGAGCTAAACTTAGATGTTTAAAGTGATTTTCAAGCTTCCAGGGGCCCTAAACACAAGATTTGAGAAATGGGTAAAAGTGAATGAAAATGGCCAATTTACTCACTCTGCGGCCTTAAAAAGTGTTTCTCCTCCACGGGAAGTGAATAAAATAACATTTGGAGGCCTTTATTGTTCAATTAAAAATGCCAGTTTTTTGGTGAAAGAGATAACCACCCCCCCTTACGACATGCTTCAGAAACAAAAAAATGGTCCATTTTCAAATGTTGCGTCTTTGAACTACAATTCACATTTGTACGTGGATATTCACTTTTAAAGATCAAATGAGATGTTTAAAGTGATTTTCATGCTTCCAGGGGCCTTAAACACAAGATTTGAGGAATGGGTAAAAGTGAATGAAAATGGCCAATTTACTCACTCTGAGGCCTTAAAAAGTGTTTCTCCTCTACGGCAAGTGAATTAAATAACATTTGGAGGCCTTTATTGTTCAAGCGAAAACTCCTGATTTTTGATGAAAGAGATAACCACCCCCCCTTACGACATGCTTCTCAAACTAAAAAAATGGTTCATTTTCAAATGTTGCGTCTTTGAACTACAATTAATATTGTAAGTGGATAATCACTTTCAGAGATAAAATGAGATGTTTAAAGTGATTTTCAAGCTTCCAGGGGCCCTAAACACAAGATTTGAGGAATGGGTAAATGTGAATGAAAATGGCCAATTTATTCACTCTGAGGCCTTAAAAAGTTTTTCTCCACCCCAGAAAGTGAATTAAATAACATTTGTAGGCCTTTATTGTTCAATCAAAAACGCCAGATTTTTGATGAAAGAGATAACCACCCACCTTACGACATGCTTCAGTAACTAAAAAAATGGTCCGTTTTCAAATGTTGCCTCTTTGAACTACAATTCACATTTGTACGTGGAAAATCACTTTTAAAGATAAAATGAGATGTTTAAAGTGATTTTCATGCTTCCTGGGGCCTTAAACTCAAGGTTTGAGGAATGGGTAAAAGTGAATGAAAATGGCCAGTTTACTCCTTCTGCGGCCTTAAAAAGTGTTTCTCCTCCACGGGAAGTGAATAAAATAACATTTGGAGGCCTTTATTGTTCAATCAAAAACGCCCGTTTTTTGGTGAAAGAGATAACCACCCCCCCCTACGACATTCAGAAACGAAAAAAATGGTCCATTTTCAAATGTTGCGTCTTTGAACTACAATTCACATTTGTACGTGGATAATCACTTTTAGAGATAAAATGAGATGTTTAAAGTGATTTTCAAGCTTCCAGGGGCCCTAAACACAAGATTTGAGGAATGGGTAAATGTGTATGAAAATGGCCAATTTACTCATTCTGAGGCCTTAAAAAGTGTTTGTCCTCCACGGGAAGTGAATTAAATAACGTTTGTAGGCCTTTATTGTTCAATCAAAAACGCCCGTTTTTTGGTGAAAGATATAACCACCCCCCCTTACGACATGCTTCAGAAACGAAAAAAATGGTCCATTTTCAAATGTTGCGTCTTTGAACTACAATTCACATTTGTACGTGGATAATCACTTTTAGAGATAAAATGAGATGTTTAGAGTGATTTTCAAGCTTCCAGGGGCCCTAAACACAAGATTTGAGAAATGGGTAAATGTGAATGAAAATGGCCAATTTATTCACTCTGAGGCCTTAAAAAGTTTTTCTCCACCCCAGAAAGTGAATTAAATAACATTTGTAGGCCTTTATTGTTCAATCAAAAAAGCCTAATTTTTGATGAAAGAGATAACCACCCCCCCCTTACGAATTGCTTCGGAAACTAAAAAAATGGTCCGTTTTCAAATGTTGCCTCTTTGAACTACAATTCACATTTGTACGTGGAAAATCACTTTTAGAGATAAAATGAGATGTTTAAAGTGATTTTCATGCTTCCAGGGGCCCTAAACACAAGATTTGAGGAATGGGTAAAAGTGAATGAAAATGGCCAATTTACTCACTCTGAGGCCTTAAAAAGTGTTTCTCCTCCACGGGAAGTGAATTAAATAACATTTGGAGGCCTTTATTGTTCAAGCGAAAATGCCTGATTTTTGATGAAAGAGATAACCACCCCCCCTTACGACATGCTTCTGAAACTAAAAAAATGGTTCATTTTGAAATGTTGCGTCTTTGAACTACAATTAACATTGTACGTGGAAAATAACTTTTAGAGATAAAATGAGATGTTTAAAGTGATTTTCATGCTTCCAGGGGCCTTAAACACAAGATTTGAGGAATGGGTAAAAGTGAATGAAAATGGCCAATTTACTCATTCTGAGGCCTTAAAAAGTGTTTGTCCTCCACGGGAAGTGAATTAAATAACATTTGTAGGCCTTTATTGTTCAAGCGAAAACGCTCGATTATTGACGAAAGAGATAACCACCCCCCTTACGACATGCTTCAGAAACAAAAAAAATGGTCCGTTTTCAAATGTTGCGTCTTTGAACGACAATCCACATTTGTACGTGGAAAATCACTTTTAGAGCTAAAATTAGATGTTTAAAGTGATTTTCAAGCTTCCATGGGCCCTTAACACAAGATTTGAGAAATGGGTAAACGTGAATGAAAATGGCCAATTTACTCACTCTGCGGCCTTAAAAGGTGTTTCTCCTCCACGGAAAGTGAATAAAATAACATTTGGAGGCCTTTATTGTTCAATCAAAAACGCCCGTTTTTTGGTGAAAGATATAACCACCCCCCTTACGACATGCTTCAGAAACGAAAAAAATGGTCCATTTTCAAATGTTGCGTCTTTGAACTACAATTCACATTTGTACGTGGATAATCACTTTTAGAGATAAAATGAGATGTTTAAAGTGATTTATTATGCTTCCAGGGGCCCTAAACACAAGATTTGAGGAATGGGTAAATGTGTATGAAAATGGCCAATTTACTCATTCTGAGGCCTTAAAAAGTGTTTGTCCTCCACAGGAAGTGAATTAAATAACGTTTGTAGGCCTTTATTGTTCAAGCAAAAACGCCCGATTATTGACGAAAGAGATAACCACCCCCCTTACGACATGCTTCAGAAACAAAAAAAATGGTCCGTTTTCAAATGTTGCGTCTTTGAACGACAAAACACATTTGTTCGTGGATAATCACTTTTAGAGCTAAAATTAGATGTTTAAAGTGATTTTCAAGCTTCCAGGGGCCCTAAACACAAGATTTGAGAAATGGGTAAACGTGAATGAAAATGGCCAATTTACTCACTCTGCGGCCTTAAAAAGTTTTTCTCCACCCCAGAAAGTGAATTAAATAACATTTGTAGGCCTTTATTGTTCAATCAAAAACGCCTGTTTTTTGGTGAAAGAGATAACCACCCCCCCTTTACGACATGCTTCAGAAACGAAAAAAATGGTCCATTTTCAAATGTTGCGTCTTTGAACGACAATTCACATTTGTACGTGGATAATCACTTTGAGAGCTAAAATTAGATGTTTAAAGTGATTTTCAAGCTTCCATGGACCCTAAACACAAGACTTGAGAAATGGGTAAAAGTGAATGAAAATGCCCAATTTACTCATTCTGAGGCCTTAAAAAGTGTTTGTCCTCCACGGGAAGTGAATTAAATAACATTTGTAGGCCTTTATTGTTCAAGCAAAAACGCCCGATTATTGACGAAAGAGATAACCACCCCCCTTACGACATGCTTCAGAAACAAAAAAAATGGTCCGTTTTCAAATGTTGCGTCTTTGAACGACAATCCACATTTGTACGTGGATAATCACTTTTAGAGCTAAAATTAGATGTTTAAAGTGATTTTCAAGCTTCCAGTGGCCCTAAACGCAAGATTTGAGAAATGGGTAAAAGTGAAAGAAAATGGCCAATTTACTCATTCTGAGGCCTTAAAAAGTGTTTCTCCTCCACGGGAAGTGAATTAAATAACATTTGTAGGCCTTTATTGTTCAAGCGAAAACGCCTGATTTTTGATGAAAGAGATAACCACCCCCCCTTACGACATGCTTCTGAAACTAAAAAAATGGTTCATTTTCAAATGTTGCGTCTTTGAACTACAATTAACATTGTACGTGGATAATCACTTTTAGAGATAAAGTGAGATGTTTAAAGTGATTTTCAAGCTTCCAGGGGCCCTAAACACAAGATTTGAGAAATGGGTAAAAGTGAATGAAAATGGCCAATTTACTCACTCTGCGGCCTTAAAAAGTGTTTCTCCTCCACGGGAAGTGAATAAAATAACATTTGGAGGCCTTTATTGTTCAATCCAAAATGCCAGTTTTTTGGTGAAAGAGATAACCACCCCCCCTTACGACATGCTTCAGAAACGAAAAAAATGGTCCATTTTCAAATGTTGCGTCTTTGAACGACAATTCACATTTGTACGTGGATAATCACTTTGAGAGCTAAAATTAGATGTTTAAAGTGATTTTCAAGCTTCCATGGGCCCTAAACACAAGACTTGAGAAAGGGGTAAAAGTGAATGAAAATGCCCAATTTACTCATTCTGAGGCCTTAAAAAGTGTTTGTCCTCCACGGGAAGTGAATTAAATAACATTTGTAGGCCTTTATTGTTCAAGCGAAAACGCCCGATTATTGACGAAAGAGATAACCACCCCCCTTACGACATGCTTCAGAAACAAAAAAAATGGTCCGTTTTCAAATGTTGCGTCTTTGAACGACAATCCACATTTGTACGTGGATAATCACTTTTAGAGCTAAACTTAGATGTTTAAAGTGATTTTCAAGCTTCCAGGGGCCCTAAACACAAGATTTGAGAAATGGGTAAAAGTGAATGAAAATGGCCAATTTACTCACTCTGCGGCCTTAAAAAGTGTTTCTCCTCCACGGGAAGTGAATAAAATAACATTTGGAGGCCTTTATTGTTCAATTAAAAATGCCAGTTTTTTGGTGAAAGAGATAACCACCCCCCCTTACGACATGCTTCAGAAACAAAAAAATGGTCCATTTTCAAATGTTGCGTCTTTGAACTACAATTCACATTTGTACATGGATATTCACTTTTAAAGATCAAATGAGATGTTTAAAGTGATTTTCATGCTTCCAGGGGCCTTAAACACAAGATTTGAGGAATGGGTAAAAGTGAATGAAAATGGCCAATTTACTCACTCTGAGGCCTTAAAAAGTGTTTCTCCTCTACGGGAAGTGAATTAAATAACATTTGGAGGCCTTTATTGTTCAAGCGAAAACTCCTGATTTTTGATGAAAGAGATAACCACCCCCCCTTACGACATGCTTCTCAAACTAAAAAAATGGTTCATTTTCAAATGTTGCGTCTTTGAACTACAATTAATATTGTAAGTGGATAATCACTTTCAGAGATAAAATGAGATGTTTAAAGTGATTTTCAAGCTTCCAGGGGCCCTAAACACAAGATTTGAGGAATGGGTAAATGTGAATGAAAATGGCCAATTTATTCACTCTGAGGCCTTAAAAAGTTTTTCTCCACCCCAGAAAGTGAATTAAATAACATTTGTAGGCCTTTATTGTTCAATCAAAAACGCCAGATTTTTGATGAAAGAGATAACCACCCACCTTACGACATGCTTCAGTAACTAAAAAAATGGTCCGTTTTCAAATGTTGCCTCTTTGAACTACAATTCACATTTGTACGTGGAAAATCACTTTTAAAGATAAAATGAGATGTTTAAAGTGATTTTCATGCTTCCAGGGGCCTTAAACTCAAGGTTTGAGGAATGGGTAAAAGTGAATGAAAATGGCCAGTTTACTCCTTCTGCGGCCTTAAAAAGTGTTTCTCCTCCACGGGAAGTGAATAAAATAACATTTGGAGGCCTTTATTGTTCAATCAAAAACGCCCGTTTTTTGGTGAAAGAGATAACCACCCCCCCCTACGACATTCAGAAACGAAAAAAATGGTCCATTTTCAAATGTTGCGTCTTTGAACTACAATTCACATTTGTACGTGGATAATCACTTTTAGAGATAAAATGAGATGTTTAAAGTGATTTTCAAGCTTCCAGGGGCCCTAAACACAAGATTTGAGGAATGGGTAAATGTGTATGAAAATGGCCAATTTACTCATTCTGAGGCCTTAAAAAGTGTTTGTCCTCCACGGGAAGTGAATTAAATAACGTTTGTAGGCCTTTATTGTTCAATCAAAAACGCCCGTTTTTTGGTGAAAGATATAACCACCCCCCCTTACGACATGCTTCAGAAACGAAAAAAATGGTCCATTTTCAAATGTTGCGTCTTTGAACTACAATTCACATTTGTACGTGGATAATCACTTTTAGAGATAAAATGAGATGTTTAGAGTGATTTTCAAGCTTCCAGGGGCCCTAAACACAAGATTTGAGAAATGGGTAAATGTGAATGAAAATGGCCAATTTATTCACTCTGAGGCCTTAAAAAGTTTTTCTCCACCCCAGAAAGTGAATTAAATAACATTTGTAGGCCTTTATTGTTCAATCAAAAAAGCCTAATTTTTGATGAAAGAGATAACCACCCCCCCCTTACGACATGCTTCGGAAACTATAAAAATGGTCCGTTTTCAAATGTTGCCTCTTTGAACTACAATTCACATTTGTACGTGGAAAATCACTTTTAGAGATAAAATGAGATGTTTAAAGTGATTTTCATGCTTCCAGGGGCCCTAAACACAAGATTTGAGGAATGGGTAAAAGTGAATGAAAATGGCCAATTTACTCACTCTGAGGCCTTAAAAAGTGTTTCTCCTCCACGGGAAGTGAATTAAATAACATTTGGAGGCCTTTATTGTTCAAGCGAAAATGCCTGATTTTTGATGAAAGAGATAACCACCCCCCCTTACGACATGCTTCTGAAACTAAAAAAATGGTTCATTTTCAAATGTTGCGTCTTTGAACTACAATTAACATTGTACGTGGAAAATAACTTTTAGAGATAAAATGAGATGTTTAAAGTGATTTATTATGCTTCCAGGGGCCCTAAACACAAGATTTGAGGAATGGGTAAATGTGTATGAAAATGGCCAATTTACTCATTCTGAGGCCTTAAAAAGTGTTTGTCCTCCACAGGAAGTGAATTAAATAACGTTTGTAGGCCTTTATTGTTCAAGCGAAAACGCCCGATTATTGACGAAAGAGATAACCACCCCCCTTACGACATGCTTCAGAAACCAAAAAAATGGTCCGTTTTCAAATGTTGCGTCTTTGAACGACAAAACACATTTGTACGTGGATAATCACTTTTAGAGCTAAAATTAGATGTTTAAAGTGATTTTCAAGCTTCCAGGGGCCCTAAACACAAGATTTGAGAAATGGGTAAACGTGAATGAAAATGGCCAATTTACTCACTCTGCGGCCTTAAAAAGTTTTTCTCCACCCCAGAAAGTGAATTAAATAACATTTGTAGGCCTTTATTGTTCAATCAAAAACGCCTGTTTTTTGGTGAAAGAGATAACCACCCCCCCTTTACGACATGCTTCAGAAACGAAAAAAATGGTCCATTTTCAAATGTTGCGTCTTTGAACGACAATTCACATTTGTACGTGGATAATCACTTTGAGAGCTAAAATTAGATGTTTAAAGTGATTTTCAAGCTTCCATGGGCCCTAAACACAAGACTTGAGAAATGGGTAAAAGTGAATGAAAATGCCCAATTTACTCATTCTGAGGCCTTAAAAAGTGTTTGTCCTCCACGGGAAGTGAATTAAATAACATTTGTAGGCCTTTATTGTTCAAGCAAAAACGCCCGATTATTGACGAAAGAGATAACCACCCCCCTTACGACATGCTTCAGAAACAAAAAAAATGGTCCGTTTTCAAATGTTGCGTCTTTGAACGACAATCCACATTTGTACGTGGATAATCACTTTTAGAGCTAAAATTAGATGTTTAAAGTGATTTTCAAGCTTCCAGTGGCCCTAAACGCAAGATTTGAGAAATGGGTAAAAGTGAAAGAAAATGGCCAATTTACTCATTCTGAGGCCTTAAAAAGTGTTTCTCCTCCACGGGAAGTGAATTAAATAACATTTGTAGGCCTTTATTGTTCAAGCGAAAACGCCTGATTTTTGATGAAAGAGATAACCACCCCCCCTTACGACATGCTTCTGAAACTAAAAAAATGGTTCATTTTCAAATGTTGCGTCTTTGAACTACAATTAACATTGTACGTGGATAATCACTTTTAGAGATAAAGTGAGATGTTTAAAGTGATTTTCAAGCTTCCAGGGGCCCTAAACACAAGATTTGAGAAATGGGTAAAAGTGAATGAAAATGGCCAATTTACTCACTCTGCGGCCTTAAAAAGTGTTTCTCCTCCACGGGAAGTGAATAAAATAACATTTGGAGGCCTTTATTGTTCAATCCAAAATGCCAGTTTTTTGGTGAAAGAGATAACCACCCCCCCCCTTACGACATGCTTCAGAAACGAAAAAAATGGTCCATTTTCAAATGTTGCGTCTTTGAACTACAATTCACATTTGTACATGGATATTCACTTTTAGAGATAAAATTAGATGTTTGAAGTGATTTTTAAGCTTCCAGGGGCCCTAAACACAAGATTTGAGGAATGGGTAAATGTGAATGAAAATGGCCAATTTATTCACTCTGAGGCCTTAGAAAGTTTTTCTCCACCCCAGAAAGTGAATTAAATAACATTTGTAGGCCTTTATTGTTCAATCAAAAAAGCCTGATTTTTGATGAAAGAGATAACCACCCCCCCTTACGACATGCTTCGGAAACTAAAAAATGGTCCGTTTTCAAATGTTGCCTCTTTGAACTACAATTCACATTTGTACGTGGAAAATCACTTTTAGAGATAAAATGAGATGTTTAAAGTGATTTTCATGCTTCCAGGGGCCCTAAACACAAGATTTGAGGAATGGGTAAAAATGAATGAAAATGGCCAATTTACTCATTCTGAGGCCTTAAAAAGGGTTTCTTCTCCACGGGAAGTGAATTAAATAACATTTGTAGGCCTTTATTGTTCAAGCAAAAACGCCCGATTATTGACGAAAGAGATAACCACCCCCCCTTACGACATGCTTCAGAAACGAATAAAATGGTCCGTTTTCAAATGTTGCGTCTTTGAACGACAATCCACATTTGTACGTGGATAATCACTTTTAGAGCTAAAATTAGATGTTTTAAGTGATTTTCAAGCTTCCATGGGCCCTAAACACAAGATTTGAGGAATGGGTAAATGTGTATGAAAATGGCCAATTTACTCATTCTGAGGCCTTAAAAAGTGTTTGTCCTCCACAGGAAGTGAATTAAATAACGTTTGTAGGCCTTTATTGTTCAAGCGAAAACGCCCGATTATTGACGAAAGAGATAACCACCCCCCATACGACATGCTTCAGAAACAAAAAAAATGGTCCGTTTTCAAATGTTGCGTCTTTGAACGACAAAACACATTTGTACGTGGATAATCACTTTTAGAGCTAAAATTAGATGTTTAAAGTGATTTTCAAGCTTCCAGGGGCCCTAAACACAAGATTTGAGAAATGGGTAAACGTGAATGAAAATGGCCAATTTACTCACTCTGCGGCCTTAAAAAGTTTTTCTCCACCCCAGAAAGTGAATTAAATAACATTTGTAGGCCTTTATTGTTCAATCAAAAACGCCTGTTTTTTGGTGAAAGAGATAACCACCCCCCCTTTACGACATGCTTCAGAAACGAAAAAAATGGTCCATTTTCAAATGTTGCGTCTTTGAACGACAATTCACATTTGTACGTGGATAATCACTTTGAGAGCTAAAATTAGATGTTTAAAGTGATTTTCAAGCTTCCATGGGCCCTAAACACAAGACTTGAGAAATGGGTAAAAGTGAATGAAAATGCCCAATTTACTCATTCTGAGGCCTTAAAAAGTGTTTGTCCTCCACGGGAAGTGAATTAAATAACATTTGTAGGCCTTTATTGTTCAAGCAAAAACGCCCGATTATTGACGAAAGAGATAACCACCCCCCTTACGACATGCTTCAGAAACAAAAAAAATGGTCCGTTTTCAAATGTTGCGTCTTTGAACGACAATCCACATTTGTACGTGGATAATCACTTTTAGAGCTAAAATTAGATGTTTAAAGTGATTTTCAAGCTTCCAGTGGCCCTAAACGCAAGATTTGAGAAATGGGTAAAAGTGAAAGAAAATGGCCAATTTACTCATTCTGAGGCCTTAAAAAGTGTTTCTCCTCCACGGGAAGTGAATTAAATAACATTTGTAGGCCTTTATTGTTCAAGCGAAAACGCCTGATTTTTGATGAAAGAGATAACCACCCCCCCTTACGACATGCTTCTGAAACTAAAAAAATGGTTCATTTTCAAATGTTGCGTCTTTGAACTACAATTAACATTGTACGTGGATAATCACTTTTAGAGATAAAGTGAGATGTTTAAAGTGATTTTCAAGCTTCCAGGGGCCCTAAACACAAGATTTGAGAAATGGGTAAAAGTGAATGAAAATGGCCAATTTACTCACTCTGCGGCCTTAAAAAGTGTTTCTCCTCCACGGGAAGTGAATAAAATAACATTTGGAGGCCTTTATTGTTCAATCCAAAATGCCAGTTTTTTGGTGAAAGAGATAACCACCCCCCCCTTACGACATGCTTCAGAAACGAAAAAAATGGTCCATTTTCAAATGTTGCGTCTTTGAACTACAATTCACATTTGTACATGGATATTCACTTTTAGAGATAAAATTAGATGTTTGAAGTGATTTTTAAGCTTCCAGGGGCCCTAAACACAAGATTTGAGGAATGGGTAAATGTGAATGAAAATGGCCAATTTATTCACTCTGAGGCCTTAGAAAGTTTTTCTCCACCCCAGAAAGTGAATTAAATAACATTTGTAGGCCTTTATTGTTCAATCAAAAAAGCCTGATTTTTGATGAAAGAGATAACCACCCCCCCTTACGACATGCTTCGGAAACTAAAAAATGGTCCGTTTTCAAATGTTGCCTCTTTGAACTACAATTCACATTTGTACGTGGAAAATCACTTTTAGAGATAAAATGAGATGTTTAAAGTGATTTTCATGCTTCCAGGGGCCCTAAACACAAGATTTGAGGAATGGGTAAAAATGAATGAAAATGGCCAATTTACTCATTCTGAGGCCTTAAAAAGGGTTTCTTCTCCACGGGAAGTGAATTAAATAACATTTGTAGGCCTTTATTGTTCAAGCAAAAACGCCCGATTATTGACGAAAGAGATAACCACCCCCCCTTACGACATGCTTCAGAAACGAATAAAATGGTCCGTTTTCAAATGTTGCGTCTTTGAACGACAATCCACATTTGTACGTGGATAATCACTTTTAGAGCTAAAATTAGATGTTTTAAGTGATTTTCAAGCTTCCATGGGCCCTTAACACTAGATTTGAGGAATGGGTAAATGTGTATGAAAATGGCCAATTTACTCATTCTGAGGCCTTAAAACGTGTTTCTCCTCCACGGGAAGTGAATAAAATAACATTTGGAGGCCTTTATTGTTCAATTAAAAAAGCCTGATTTTTGATGAAAGAGATAACCACCCCCCCTTACGACATGCTTCGGAAACTAAAAAAATGGTCCGTTTTCAAATGTTGCCTCTTTGAACTACAATTCACATTTGTACGTGGAAAATCACTTTTAGAGATCAAATGAGATGTTTAAAGTGATTTTCATGCTTCCAGGGGCCCTAAACACAAGATTTGAGGAATGGGTAAAAGTGAATGAAAATGGCCAATTTACTCATTCTGAGGCCTTAAAAAGGGTTTCTCCTCCACGGGAAGTGAATTAAATAACATTTGTAGGCCTTTATTGTTCATGCGAAAACGCCCGATTATTGACGAAAGAGATAACCACCCCCTTACGACATGCTTCAGAAACAAAAAAATGGTCCGTTTTCAAATGTTGCGTCTTTGAACGACAAAACACATTTATACGTGGATAATCACTTTTAGAGCTAAAATTAGATGTTTAAAGTGATTTTCAAGCTTCCAGGGGCCCTAAACACAAGATTTGAGAAATGGGTAAACGTGAATGAAAATGGCCAATTTACTCACTCTGCGGCCTTAAAAAGTGTTTCTCCTCCACGGGAAGTGAATAAAATAACATTTGGAGGCCTTTATTGTTCAATTAAAAATGCCAGTTTTTTGGTGAAAGAGATAACCACCCCCCTTACGACATGCTTCAGAAACAAAAAAATGGTCCATTTTCAAATGTTGCGTCTTTGAACTACAATTCACATTTGTACGTGGATATTCACTTTTAAAGATCAAATGAGATGTTTAAAGTGATTTTCATGCTTCCAGGGGCCTTAAACACAAGATTTGAAGAATGGGTAAAAGTGAATGAAAATGGCCAATTTACTCACTCTGAGGCCTTAAAAAGTGTTTCTCCTCTACGGGAAGTGAATTAAATAACATTTGGAGGCCTTTATTGTTCAAGCGAAAACGCCTGATTTTTGATGAAAGAGATAACCAACCCCCCTTACGACATGCTTCTGAAACTAAAAAAATGGTTCATTTTCAAATGTTGCGTCTTTGAACTACAATTAACATTGTAAGTGGATTATCACTTTTAGAGATAAAATGAGATGTTTAAAGTGATTTTCAAGCTTCCAGGGGCCCTAAACACAAGATTTGAGGAATGGGTAAATGTGAATGAAAATGGCCAATTTATTCACTCTGAGGCCTTAAAAAGTTTTTCTCCACCCCAGAAAGTGAATTAAATAACATTTGTAGGCCTTTATTGTTCAATCAAAAACGCCCGATTTTTGATGAAAGAGATAACCACCCCCCTTACGACATGCTTCAGAAACTAAAAAAATGGTCCGTTTTCAAATGTTGCCTCTTTGAACTACAATTCACATTTGTACGTGGAAAATCACTTTTAAAGCTAAAATGAGATGTTTAAAGTGATTTTCATGCTTCCAGGGGCCTTAAACTCAAGGTTTGAGGAATGGGTAAAAGTGAATGAAAATGGCCAATTTACTCACTCTGCGGCCTTAAAAAGTGTTTCTCCTCCACGGGAAGTGAATAAAATAACATTTGGAGGCCTTTATTGTTCAATCAAAAACCCCTTTTTTTTTGGTGAAAGAGATAACCACCCCCTCTTACGACATTCAGAAACGAAAAAAATGGTCCATTTTCAAATGTTGCGTCTTTGAACTACAATTCACATTTGTACGTGGATAATCACTTTTAGAGATAAAATTAGATGTTTAAAGTGATTTACAAGCTTCCAGGTGCCCTAAACACAAGATATGAGGAATGGGTAAATATGAATGAAAATGGCCAATTTACTCACTTTGAGGCCTTAAAAAGTGTTTCTCCACGGGAAGTGAATTAAATAACATTTGGAGGCCTTTATTGTTCAAGCGAAAACGCCCGATTATTGACGAAAGAGATAACCACCCCCTCTTACGACATGCTTCAGAAACGAAAAAAATGGTCCATTTTCAAACGTTGCGTCTTTGAACGACAATTCACATTTGTACGTGGATAATCACTTTTAGAGATAAAATTAGATGTTTAAAGTGATTTTCAAGCTTCCAGGGGCCCTAAACACAAGATTTGAGAAATGGGTGAACGTGAATGAAAATGGCCAATTTACTCACTCTGCGGCCTCAAAAAGTGTTTCTCCTCCACAGAAAGTGAAAAAAATACCATTTGGAGGCCTTTATTGTTCAATCAAAAACGCCCGTTTTTTGGTGAAAGATATAACCACCCCCCCTTACGACATGCTTCAGAAACGAAAAAAATGGTACATTTTCAAATGTTGCGTCTTTGAACTACTATTCACATTTGTACGTGGATAATCACTTTTAGAGATAAAATGAGATGTTTAAAGTGATTTACAAGCTTCCAGGGGCCCTAAACACAACATATGAGGAATGGGTAAATATGAATGAAAATGGCCAATTTACTCACTCTGAGGCCTTAAAAAGTGTTTCTCCTCCACGGGAAGTAAATTAAATAACATTTGGAGGCCTTTATTGTTCAAGCGAAAACGCCTGATTTTTGATGAAAGAGATAACCACCCCCCCTTACGACATGCTTCTGAAACTAAAAAAATGGTTCATTTTCAAATGTTGCGTCTTTGAACTACAATTAACATTGTACGTGGATAATCACTTTTAGAGATAAAGGGCCTCATGTAGGTAGCCAAATACCGGTCGGTAACGGCCGATTTTCGGTAATTATACCGTTACCGACCGGTATTTTGGCTATTGGTATGTAGGGGGACAATTTTTGGATTCGGAATTTACCGAATCGGTAAAATTACCGAATCGGTAATAATACCGAATCGGTAATGTTACCGAATCGGTAACTTTTCCGATTCGGTAATTTTACCGATTCGGTAAATTCCGAATCCAAAAATGAGATGTAGGGGGAGTGTGTGGGTGTGTTTAAGAGTCGGTATTTACCACCAACTAATAGTTGGTGGTAAATAATTAATGGATGTGTATAGGCATTTTTCAGCGCTTAGCAGTGTGCAATGTGGCAGACATACATGCCCTTAGGGCATGTATGTGTGCCACATGTGCACACATGGCCGAATCAGGGGTGCAACAGGGTGTCAATGTGACACCCTGCCACCCTTGCATGTTCTCCACCATTACCGAATCGGTATTTACCGATTCGGTAATGAGGCATACCTTCCCCTCAATGGGAAGGTATGCCTCATTACCGAATCGGTAAATACCGATTCGGTAATTACCGAATTGTAACGAATCGGTAAAAATTACCGACTCATTACCTACATACGAGTTACCACTTCTAAAATACCGATTCGGTAACGTTCGGTATTTTAGAAGTGGTAACTGGTATGCTACCTACATGAGGCCCAAAATGAGATGTTTAAAGTGATTTTCAAGCTTCCAGGGGCCCGAAACACAAGATTTGAGAAATGGGTAAAAGTGAAAGAAAATGGCCAATTTACTCACTCTGCGGCCTTAAAAAGTGTTTCTCCTCCACGGGAAGTGAATGAAATAACATTTGGAGGCCTTTATTGTTCAATCCAAAATGCCAGTTTTTTGGTGAAAGAGATAACCACCCCCCCTTACGACATGCTTCATAAACGAAAAAAATGGTCCATTTTCAAATGTTGCGTCTTTGAACTACAATTCACATTGGTACGTGGATAATCACTTTTAGAGATAAAATTAGATGTTTAAAGTGATTTACAAGCTTCCAGGTGCCCTAAACACAAGATATGAGGAATGGGTAAATATGAATGAAAATGGCCAATTTATTCACTCTGAGGCCTTAAAAAGTTTTTCTCCACTCCAGAAAGTGAATTAAATAACATTTGTAGGCCTTTATTGTTCAATCAAAAACGCCCGATTTTTGATGAAAGAGATAACCACCCCCCTTACGACATGCTTCAGAAACTAAAAAAATGGTCCGTTTTCAAATGTTGCCTCTTTGAACTACAATTCACATTTGTATGTGGAAAATCACTTTTAAAGATAAAATGAGATGTTTAAAGTGATTTTCATGCTTCCAGGGGCCTTAATCACAAAATTTGAGGAATGGGTAAAAGTGAATGAAAATGGCCAATTTACTCACTCTGCGGCCTCAAAAAGTGTTTCTCCTCCACAGGAAGTGAATAAAATAACATTTGGAGGCCTTTATTGTTCAATCAAAAACCCCTTTTTTTTGGTGAAAGAGATAACCACCCCCCTTTACGACATGCTTCAGAAACGAAAAAATGGTCCATTTTCAAATGTTGCGTCTTTGGACGACAATTCACATTTTTACGTGGATAATCACTTTTAGTGATAAAATTGGATGTTTAAAGTGATTTTCAAGCTTCCAGGGGCCCTCAACACAAGATTTGAGGATTGGGTAAAAGTGAATGAAAATGGCCAATTTACTCATTTTGAGGCCTTAAAAAGTGTTTCTCCTCCACGGGAAGTGAATTAAATAACATTTGGAGGCCTTTATTGTTCAAGCGAAAACGCCTGATTATTGACGAAAGAGATAACCACCCCCTCTTACGACATGCTTCAGAAACGAAAAAAATGGTCCATTTTCAAACGTTGCGTCTTTGAACGACAATTCACATTTGTACGTGGATAATCACTTTTAGAGATAAAATTAGATGTTTAAAGTGATTTTCAAGCTTCCAGGGGCCCTAAACACAAGATTTGAGAAATGGGTAAACGTGAATGAAAATGGCCAATTTACTCACTCCGCGGCCTCAAAAAGTGTTTCTCCTCCACAGAAAGTGAATAAAATACCATTTGGAGGCCTTTATTGTTCAATCAAAAACGCCCATTTTTTGGTGAAAGATATAACCACCCCCCCTTACGACATGCTTCAGAAACGAAAAAAATGGTCCATTTTCAAATGTTGCGTCTTTGAACTACTATTCACATTTGTACGTGGATAATCACTTTTAGAGATAAAATGAGATGTTTAAAGTGATTTACAAGCTTCCAGGGGCCCTAAACACAACATATGAGGAATGGGTAAATATGAATGAAAATGGCCAATTTACTCACTCTGAGGCCTTAAAAAGTGTGTCTCCTCCACGGGAAGTAAATTAAATAACATTTGGAGGCCTTTATTGTTCAAGCGAAAACGCCTGATTTTTGATGAAAGAGATAACCACCCCCCCTTACGACATGCTTCTGAAACTAAAAAAAATGGTTCATTTTCAAATGTTGCGTCTTTGAACTACAATTAACATTGTACGTGGATAATCACTTTTAGAGATAAAATGAGATGTTTAAAGTGATTTTCAAGCTTCCAGGGGACCGAAACACAAGATTTGAGAAATGGGTAAAAGTGAAAGAAAATGGCCAATTTACTCACTCTGCGGCCTTAAAAAGTGTTTCTCCTCCACGGGAAGTGAATGAAATAACATTTGGAGGCCTTTATTGTTCAATCCAAAATGCCAGTTTTTTGGTGAAAGAGATAACCACCCCCCCTTACGACATGCTTCAGAAACGAAAAAAATGGTCCATTTTCAAATGTTGCGTCTTTGAACTACAATTCACATTTGTACATGGATATTCACTTTTAGAGATAAAATTAGATGTTTAAAGTGATTTTTAAGCTTCCAGGGGCCCTAAACACAAGATTTGAGGAATGGGTAAATGTGAATGAAAATGGCCAATTTATTCACTCTGAGGCCTTAAAAAGTTTTTCTCCACCCCAGAAAGTGAATTAAATAACATTTGTAGGCCTTTATTGTTCAATCAAAAAAGCCTGATTTTTGATGAAAGAGATAACCACCCCCCCTTACGACATACTTCGGAAACTAAAAAAATGGTCCGTTTTCAAATGTTGCCTCTTTGAACTACAATTCACATTGTAAGTGGATAATCACTTTTAGAGATAAAATGAGATGTTTAAAGTGATTTTCATGCTTCCAGGGGCCCTAAACACAAGATTTGAGGAATGGGTAAAAGTGAATGAAAATGGCCAATTTACTCATTCTGAGGCCTTAAAAAGTGTTTCTCCTCCACGGGAAGTGAATTAAATAACATTTGTAGGCCTTTATTGTTCAAGCAAAAACGCCTGATTATTGACGAAAGAGATAACCACCCCCCCTTACGACATGCTTCAGAAACGAATAAAATGGTCCGTTTTCAAATGTTGCGTCTTTGAACGACAATCCACATTTGTACGTGGATAATCACTTTTAGAGCTAAAATTAGATGTTTAAAGTGATTTTCAAGCTTCCAGGGGCCCTAAACACAAGATTTGAGAAATGGGTAAAAGTGAATGAAAATGGCCAATTTACTCACTCTGAGGCCTTAAAAAGTGTTTCTCCTCCACGGGAAGTGAATTAAATAACATTTGGAGGCCTTTATTGTTCAAGCGAAAATGCCTGATTTTTGATGAAAGAGATAACCACCCCCCCTTACGACATGCTTCTGAAACTAAAAAAATGGTTCATTTTCAAATGTTGCGTCTTTGAACTACAATAAACATTGTACGTGGAAAATAACTTTTAAAGATAAAATGAGATGTTTAAAGTGATTTTCATGCTTCCAGGGGCCTTAAACACAAGATTTGAGGAATGGGTAAAAGTGAATGAAAATGGCCAATTTACTCATTCTGAGGCCTTAAAAAGTGTTTGTCCTCCACGGGAAGTGAATTAAATAACATTTGTAGGCCTTTATTGTTCAAGCGAAAACGCCCGATTATTGACGAAAAAGATAACCACCCCCCTTACGACATGCTTCAGAAACAAAAAAATGGTCCGTTTTCAAATGTTGCGTCTTTGAACGACAATCCACATTTGTACGTGGATAATCACTTTAGAGCTAAAATTAGATGTTTAAAGTGATTTTCAAGCTTCCAGGGGCCCTAAACACAAGATTTGAGAAATGGGTAAACGTGAATGAAAATGGCCAATTTACTCACTCTGCGGCCTTAAAAAGTGTTTCTCCTCCACGGAAAGTGAATAAAATAACATTTGGAGGCCTTTGTTGTTCAATCAAAAACGAACGATTTTTGATGAAAGAGATAACCACCCCCCCCTTACGACATGCTTCAGAAACGAAAAAAATGGTCCATTTTCAAGTGTTGCGTCTTTAAACTACAATTCACATTTGTACATGGATAATCACTTTTAGAGATAAAATTAGATGTTTAAAGTGATTTACAAGCTTCCAGGGGCCCTAAACACAAGTCATGAGTAATGGGTAAATATGGATAAAAATGGCCAATTTATTCACTCTGAGGCCTTAAAAAGTTTTTCTCCACCCCAGAAAGTGAATTAAATAACTTTTGTAGACCTTTATTGTTCAATAAAAACGCCCGATTTTTGATGAAAGAGATAACCACCCCCCTTACGACATGCTTCAGAAACTAAAAAAATGGTCAGTTTTCAAATGTTGCCTCTTTGAACTACAATTCACATTTGTACGTGGAAAATCACTTTTAAAGATAAAATTAGATGTTTAAAGTGATTTTCAAGCTTCCAGGGGCCCTAAACACAAGATTTGAGGATTGGGTAAAAGTGAATGAAAATGGCCAATTTACTCACTCTGAGGCCTTAAAAAGTGTTTCTAATCCACGGGAAGTGAATTAAATAACATTTGTAGGCCTTTATTGTTCAAGCGAAAACGCCTGATTTTTGATGAAAGAGATAACCACCCCCCCTTACGACATGCTTCTGATACTAAAAAAATGGTTTATTTTCAAATGTTGCGTCTTTGAACTACAATTAACATTGTACATGGATAATCACTTTTAGAGATAAATAGAGATGTTTAAAGTGATTTTTAAACTTCCAGGGGCCCTAAACACAAGATTTGAGGAATGACACAAGATTTGAGGAATGGGTAAATGTGAATGAAAATGGCCAATTTATTCACTCTCTGGCCTTAAAAAGTTTTTCTCCACCCCAGAAAGTGAATTAAATAACATTTGTAGGCCTTTATTGTTCAATCAAAAAAGCCCGATTTTTGATGAAAGATATAACCACCCCCCCTTACGACAAGCTTCGGAAACTAAAAAAATGGTCCGTTTTCAAATGTTGCCTCTTTGAACTACAATTCACATTTGTACGTGGAAAATCACTTTTAGAGATAAAATGAGATGTTTAAAGTGATTTTCATGCTTCCAGGGGCCCTAAACACAAGATTTGAGGAATGGGTAAAAGTGAATGAAAATGGCAAATTTACTCAGTCTGAGGCCTTAAAAAGAGTTTCTCCTCCACGGGAAGTGAATTAAATAACATTTGTAGGCCTTTATTGTTCAAGCAAAAACGCCCGATTATTGACGAAAGAGATAACCACCCCCCCTTACGACATGCTTCAGAAACGAATAAAATGGTCCGTTTTCAAATGTTGCGTCTTTGAACGACAATCCACATTTGTACGTGGATAATCACTTTTAGAGCTAAAATTAGATGTTTTAAGTGATTTTAAAGCTTCCATGGGCCCTTAACACAAGATTTGAGGAATGGGTAAATGTGTATGAAAATGGCCAATTTACTCATTCTGAGGCCTTAAAAAGTGTTTCTCCTCCATGGGAAGTGAATAAAATAACATTTGGAGGCCTTTATTGTTCAATCAAAAACGCCTGTTTTTTGGTGAAAGAGATAACCACCCCCCTTTACGACATGCTTCAGAAACGAAAAAAATGGTCCATTTTTTAAATGTTGCGTCTTTGAACGACAATCCACATTTGTACGTGGAAAATCACATTTAGAGCTAAAATTAAATGTTTAAAGTGATTTTCAAGCTTCCATGGGCCCTTAACACAAGATTTGAGAAATGGGTAAACGTGAATGAAAATGGCCAATTTACTCACTCTGCGGCCTTAAAAAGTGTTTGTCCTCCACGGGAAGTGAATTAAATAACGTTTGTAGGCCTTTATTGTTCAAGCGAAAACGCCCGATTATTGACGAAAGAGATAACCACCCCCCTTAAGACATGCTTCAGAAACAAAAAAATGGTCCGTTTTCAAATGTTGCGTCTTTGATCGACAAAACACATTTGTACGTGGATAATCACTTTTAGAGCTAAAATTAGATGTTTAAAGTGATTTTCAAGCTTCCAGGGGCCCTAAACACAAGATTTGAGAAATGGGTAAACGTGAATGAAAATGGCCAATTTACTCACTCTGCGGCCTTAAAAAGTGTTTCTCCTCCAAGGGAAGTGAATAAAATAACATTTGGAGGCCTTTATTGTTCCATTAAAAATGCCAGTTTTTTGGTGAAAGAGATAACCACCCCCCCTTACGACATGCTTCAGAAACAAAAAAATGGTCCATTTTCAAATGTTGCGTCTTTGAACTACAATTCACATTTGTACGTGGATATTCACTTTTAAAGATCAAATGAGATGTTTAAAGTGATTTTCATGCTTCCAGGGGCCTTAAACACAAGATTTGAGGAATGGGTAAAAGTGAATGAAAATGACCAATTTACTCACTCTGAGGCCTTAAAAAACGTTTCTCCTCTACGGGAAGTGAATTAAATAACATTTGGAGGCCTTTATTGTTCAAGCGAAAACGCCTGATTTTTTATGAAAGAGATAACCACCCCCCTTACGACATGCTTCAGAAACTAAAAAAATGGTCCGTTTTCAAATGTTGCCTCTTTGAACCACAATTCACATTTGTACGTGGAAAATCACTTTTAAAGATAAAATGAGATGTTTAAAGTGATTTTCATGCTTCCAGGGGCCTCAATCACAAAATTTGAGGAATGGGTAAAAGTGAATGAAAATGGCCAATTTACTCACTCTGCGGCCTCAAAAAGTGTTTCTCCTCCACGGGAAGTGAATAAAATAACATTTGGAGGCCTTTATTGTTCAATCAAAAACGCCTGTTTTTTGGTGAAAGAGATAACCACCCCCCTTTACGACATGCTTCAGAAACGAAAAAAATGGTCCATTTTTTAAACGTTGCGTCTTTGAACGACAATTCACATTTGTACGTGGAAATCACTTTTAGAGATAAAATTAGATGTTTAAAGTGATTTTCAAGCTTCCAGGGGCCCTAAACACAAGATTTGAGAAATGGGTAAACGTTAATGAAAATGGCCAATTTACTCACTCTGCGGCCTTAAAAAGTGTTTCTCCTCCACAGAAAGTGAATAAAATACCATTTGGAGGCCTTTATTGTTCATTCAAAAACGCCCGTTTTTTGGTGAAAGATATAACCACCCCCCCTTACGACATGCTTCAGAAACGAAAAAAATGGTCCATTTTCAAATGTTGCGTCTTTGAACTACTATTCACATTTGTACGTGGATAATCACTTTTAGAGATAAAATGAGATGTTTAAAGTGATTTACAAGCTTCCAGGGGCCCTAAACACAAGATTTGAGGAATGGGTAAATGTGTATGAAAATGGCCAATTTACTCACTCTGAGGCCTTAAAAAGTGTTTCTCCTCCACGGGAAGTGAATTAAATAACATTTGGAGGCCTTTATTGTTCAAGCGAAAACGCCTGATTTTTGATGAAAGAGATAACCACCCCCCCTTACGACATGCTTCTGAAACTAAAAAAATGGTTCATTTTCAAATGTTGCGTCTTTGAACTACAATTAACATTGTACGTGGATAATCACTTTTAGAGATAAAATGAGATGTTTAAAGTGATTTTTAAGCTTCCAGGGGCCCTAAACACAAGATTTGGGGAATGGGTAAATGTGAATGAAAATGGCCAATTTATTCACTCTGAGGCCTTAAAAAGTTTTTCTCCACCCCAGAAAGTGAATTAAATAACATTTGTAGGCCTTTATTGTTCAATCAAAAAAGCCTGATTTTTGATGAAAGAGATAACCACCCCCCCTTACGACAAGCTTCGGAAACTAAAAAAATGGTCCGTTTTCAAATGTTGCCTCTTTGAACTACAATTCACATTTGTACGTGGAAAATCACTTTTAGAGATAAAATGGGATGTTTAAAGTGATTTTCATGCTTCCAGGGGCCCTAAACACAAGATTTGAGGAATGGGTAAAAGTGAATGAAAATGGCCAATTTACTCAGTCTGAGGCCTTAAAAAGGGTGTCTCCTCCACGGGAAGTGAATTAAATAACATTTGTAGGCCTTTATTGTTCAAGCAAAAACGCCCGATTATTGACGAAAGAGATAACCACCCCCCCTTACGACATGCTTCAGAAACGAATAAAATGGTCCGTTTTCAAATGTTGCGTCTTTGAACGACAATCCACATTTGTACGTGGATAATCACTTTTAGAGCTAAAATTAGATGTTTTAAGTGATTTTCAAGCTTCCATGGGCCCTTAACACAAGATTTGAGGAATGGGTAAATGTGTATGAAAATGGCCAATTTACTCATTCTGAGGCCTTAAAAAGTGTTTCTCCTCCACGGGAAGTGAATAAAATAACATTTGGAGGCCTTTATTGTTCAATCAAAAACGCCTGTTTTTTGGTGAAAGAGATAACCACCCCCCTTTATGACATGCTTCAGAAACGAAAAAAATGGTCCATTTTTTAAATGTTGCGTCTTTGAACGACAATCCACATTTGTACGTGGAAAATCACATTTAGAGCTAAAATTAAATGTTTAAAGTGATTTTCAAGCTTCCATGGGCCCTTAACACAAGATTTGAGAAATGGGTAAACGTGAATGAAAATGGCCAATTTACTCACTCTGCGGCCTTAAAAAGTGTTTCTCCTCCACGGAAACTGAATAAAATAACATTTGGAGGCCTTTATTGTTCAATCAAAAATGCCCGTTTTTTGGTGAAAGATATAACCACCCCCCCTTACGACATGCTTCAGAAACGAAAAAAATGGTCCATTTTCAAATGTTGCGTCTTTGAACTACAATTCACATTTGTACGTGGATAATCACTTTTAGAGATAAAATGAGATGTTTAAAGTGATTTTCAAGCTTCCAGGGGCCCTAAACACAAGATTTGAGGAATGGGTAAATGTGTATGAAAATGGCCAATTTACTCATTCTGAGGCCTTAAAAAGTGTTTGTCCTCCACGGGAAGTGAATAAAATAACATTTGGAGGCCTTTATTGTTCAAGCGAAAACGCCCGATTATTGACGAAAGAGATAACCACCCCCCTTACGACATGCTTCAGAAACAAAAAAATGGTCCGTTTTCAAATGTTGCGTCTTTGAACGACAAAACACATTTGTACGTGGATAATCACTTTTAGAGCTAAAATTAGATGTTTAAAGTGATTTTCAAGCTTCCAGGGGCCCTAAACACAAGATTTGAGAAATGGGTAAACGTGAATGAAAATGGCCAATTTACTCACTCTGCAGCCTTAAAAAGTGTTTCTCCTCCACGGGAAGTGAATAAAATAACATTTGGAGGCCTTTATTGTTCAATTAAAAATGCCAGTTTTTATGGTGAAAGAGATAACCACCCCCCCTTACGACATGCTTCAGAAACAAAAAAATGGTCCATTTTCAAATGTTGCGTCTTTGAACTACAATTCACATTTGTACGTGGATATTCACTTTTAAAGATCAAATGAGATGTTTAAAGTGATTTTCATGCTTCCAGGGGCCTTAAACACAAGATTTGAGGAATGGGTAAAAGTGAATGAAAATGGCCAATTTACTCACTCTGAGGCCTTAAAAAGTGTTTCTCCTCTACGGGAAGTGAATTAAATAACATTTGGAGGCCTTTATTGTTCAAGCGAAAACTCCTGATTTTTGATGAAAGAGATAACCACCCCCCCTTACGACATGCTTCTGAAACTAAAAAAATGGTTCATTTTCAAATGTTGCGTCTTTGAACTACAATTAACATTGTAAGTGGATAATCACTTTCAGAGATAAAATGAGATGTTTAAAGTGATTTTCAAGCTTCCAGGGGCCCTAAACACAAGATTTGAGGAATGGGTAAATGTGAATGAAAATGGCCAATTTATTCACTCTGAGGCCTTAAAAAGTTTTTCTCCACCCCAGAAAGTGAATTAAATAACATTTGTAGGCCTTTATTGTTCAATCAAAAACGCCCGATTTTTGATGAAAGAGATAACCACCCCCCTTACGACATGCTTCAGTAACTAAAAAAATGGTCCGTTTTCAAATAATGCCTCTTTGAACTACAATTCACATTTGTACGTGGAAAATCACTTTTAAAGATAAAATGAGATGTTTAAAGTGATTTTCATGCTTCCAGGGGCCTTAAACTCAAGATTTGAGGAATGGGTAAAAGTGAATGAAAATGGCCAATTTACTCCTTCTGCGGCCTTAAAAAGTGTTTCTCCTCCACGGGAAGTGAATAAAATAACATTTGGAGGCCTTTATTGTTCAATCAAAAACGCCCGTTTTTTGGTGAAAGAGATAACCACCCCCCCCTTACGACATTCAGAAACGAAAAAAATGGTCCATTTTCAAATGTTGCGTCTTTGAACTACAATTCACATTTGTACGTGGATAATCACTTTTAGAGATAAAATGAGATGTTTAAAGTGATTTTCAAGCTTCCAGGGGCCCTAAACACAAGATTTGAGGAATCGGTAAATGTGTATGAAAATGGCCAATTTACTCATTCTGAGGCCTTAAAAAGTGTTTGTCCTCCACGGGAAGTGAATTAAATAACGTTTGTAGGCCTTTATTGTTCAATCAAAAACGCCCGTTTTTTGGTGAAAGATATAACCACCCCCCCTTACGACATGCTTCAGAAACGAAAAAAATGGTCCATTTTCAAATGTTGCGTCTTTGAACTACAATTCACATTTGTACGTGGATAATCACTTTTAGAGATAAAATGAGATGTTTAGAGTGATTTTCAAGCTTCCAGGGGCCCTAAACATAAGATTTGAGAAATGGGTAAATGTGAATGAAAATGGCCAATTTATTCACTCTGAGGCCTTAAAAAGTTTTTCTCCACCCCAGAAAGTGAATTAAATAACATTTGTAGGCCTTTATTGTTCAATCAAAAAAGCCTAATTTTTGATGAAAGAGATAACCACCCCCCCTTACGACATGATTCGGAAAATAAAAAAATGGTCCGTTTTCAAATGTTGCCTCTTTGAACTACAATTCACATTTGTACGTGGAAAATCACTTTTAGAGATAAAATGAGATGTTTAAAGTGATTTTCATGCTTCCAGGGGCCCTAAACACAAGATTTGAGGAATGGGTAAAAGTGAATGAAAATGGCCAATTTACTCACTCTGAGGCCTTAAAAAGTGTTTCTCCTCCACGGGAAGTGAATTAAATAACATTTGGAGGCCTTTATTGTTCAAGCGAAAATGCCTGATTTTTGATGAATGAGATAACCACCCCCCCTTACGACATGCTTCTGAAACTAAAAAAATGGTTCATTTTCAAATGTTGCGTCTTTGAACTACAATTAACATTGTACGTGGAAAATCACTTTTAAAGATAAAATGAGATGTTTAAAGTGATTTTCATGCTTCCAGGGGCCTTAAACACAAGATTTGAGGAATGGGTAAAAGTGAATGAAAATGGCCAATTTACTCATTCTGAGGCCTTAAAAAGTGTTTGTCCTCCACGGGAAGTGAATTAAATAACATTTGTAGGCCTTTATTGTTCAAGCGAAAACGCCCGATTATTGACGAAAGAGATAACCACCCCCCTTACGACATGCTTCAGAAACAAAAAAAATGGTCCGTTTTCCAATGTTGCGTCTTTGAACGACAATCCACATTTGTACGTGGAAAATCACTTTTAGAGCTAAAATTAGATGTTTAAAGTGATTTTCAAGCTTCCAGGGGCCCTAAACACAAGATTTGAGAAATGGGTAAACGTGAATGAAAATGGCCAATTTACTCACTCTGCGGCCTTAAAAGGTGTTTCTCCTCCACGGAAAGTGAATAAAATAACATTTGGAGGCCTTTATTGTTCAATCAAAAACGCCCGTTTTTTGGTGAAAGATATAACCACCCCCCTTACGACATGCTTCAGAAACGAAAAAAATGGTCCATTTTCAAATGTTGCGTCTTTGAACTACAATTCACATTTGTACGTGGATAATCACTTTTAGAGATAAAATGAGATGTTTAAAGTGATTTATTATGCTTCCAGGGGCCCTAAACACAAGATTTGAGGAATGGGTAAATGTGTATGAAAATGGCCAATTTACTCATTCTGAGGCCTTAAAAAGTGTTTGTCCTCCACGGGAAGTGAATTAAATAACGTTTGTAGGCCTTTATTGTTCAAGTGAAAACGCCCGATTATTGACGAAAGAGATAACCACCCCCCTTACGACATGCTTCAGAAACAAAAAAAATGGTCCGTTTTCAAATGTTGCGTCTTTGAACGACAAAACACATTTGTACGTGGATAATCACTTTTAGAGCTAAAATTAGATGTTTAAAGTGATTTTCAAGCTTCCAGGGGCCCTAAACACAAGATTTGAAAAATGGGTAAACGTGAATGAAAATGGCCAATTTACTCACTCTGCGGCCTTAAAAAGTTTTTCTCCACCCCAGAAAGTGAATTAAATAACATTTGTAGGCCTTTATTGTTCAATCAAAAACGCCTGTTTTTTGGTGAAAGAGATAACCACCCCCCCTTTACGACATGCTTCAGAAACGAAAAAAATGGTCCATTTTCAAATGTTGCGTCTTTGAACGACAATTCACATTTGTACGTGGATAATCACTTTGAGAGCTAAAATTAGATGTTTAAAGTGATTTTCAAGCTTCCATGGGCCCTAAACACAAGACTTGAGAAATGGGTAAAAGTGAATGAAAATGCCCAATTTACTCATTCTGAGGCCTTAAAAAGTGTTTGTCCTCCACGGGAAGTGAATTAAATAACATTTGTAGGCCTTTATTGTTCAAGCGAAAACGCCCGATTATTGACGAAAGAGATAACCACCCCCCTTACGACATGCTTCAGAAACAAAAAAAATGGTCCGTTTTCAAATGTTGCGTCTTTGAACGACAATCCACATTTGTACGTGGATAATCACTTTTAGAGCTAAACTTAGATGTTTAAAGTGATTTTCAAGCTTCCAGGGGCCCTAAACACAAGATTTGAGAAATGGGTAAAAGTGAATGAAAATGGCCAATTTACTCACTCTGCGGCCTTAAAAAGTGTTTCTCCTCCACGGGAAGTGAATAAAATAACATTTGGAGGCCTTTATTGTTCAATTAAAAATGCCAGTTTTTTGGTGAAAGAGATAACCACCCCCCCCTTATGACATGCTTCAGAAACAAAAAAATGGTCCATTTTCAAATGTTGCGTCTTTGAACTACAATTCACATTTGTACGTGGATATTCACTTTTAAAGATCAAATGAGATGTTTAAAGTGATTTTCATGCTTCCAGGGGCCTTAAACACAAGATTTGAGGAATGGGTAAAAGTGAATGAAAATGGCCAATTTACTCACTCTGAGGCCTTAAAAAGTGTTTCTCCTCCACGGGAAGTGAATTAAATAACATTTGTAGGCCTTTATTGTTCAAGCGAAAACGCCTGATTTTTGATGAAAGAGATAACCACCCCCCCTTATGACATGCTTCTGAAACTAAAAAAATGGTTCATTTTCAAATGTTGCGTCTTTGAACTACAATTAACATTGTACGTGGGTAATCACTTTTAGAGCTAAAATTAGATGTTTAAAGTGATTTTCAAGCTTCCAGGGGCCCTAAACACAAGATATGAGGAATGGGTAAATATGAATGAAAATGGCCAATTTACTCACTCTGCGGCCTTAAAAAGTGTTTCTCCTTCACGGGAAGTGATTTAAATAACATTTGGAGGCCTTTATTGTTCAATCAAAAACGCCCGATTATTGACGAAAGAGATAACCATCCCCCCTTACGACATGCTTCAGAAACTAAAAGAATGGTCCGTTTTCAAATGTTGCCTCTTTGAACTACAATTCACATTTGTACGTGGAAAAGCACTTTTAAAGATCAAATGAGATGTTTAAAGTGATTTTCATGCTTCCAGGGGCCTTAAACACAAGATTTGAGGAATGGGTAAAAGTGAATGAAAATGGCCAATTTACTCACTCTGAGGCCTTAAAAAGTGTTTCTCCTCAACGGGAAGTGAATTAAATAACATTTGGAGGCCTTTATTGTTCAAGCGAAAACGCCTGATTTTTGATGAAAGAGATAACCACCCCCCCCTTACGACATGCTTCTGAAACTAAAAAAATGGTCATTTTCAAATGTTGCGTCTTTGAACCACAATTAACATTGTACGTCGATAATCACTTTTAGAGATAAAATGAGATGTTTAAAGTGATTTTCAAGCTTCCAGGGGCCCTAAACACGAGATTTGAGAAATGGGTAAACGTGAATGAAAATGGCCAATTTACTCACTCTGCGGCCTTAAAAAGTGTTTCTCCTCCACAGAAAGTGAATAAAATAACATTTGGATGCCTTTATTGTTCAATCAAAAACGCCCGTTTTTTGGTGAAAAAGATAGCACCCCCCCTTACGACATGCTTCAGAAACGAAAAAAATGGTCCATTTTCAAATGTTGCGTCTTTGAGCTACAATTCACATTTGTACGTGGATGATCACTTTTAGAGATAAAATTAGATGTTTAAAGTGATTTACAAGCTTCCAGGGGCCCTAAACACAAGATATGAGGAATGGGTAAATTAGATTGAAAATGGCCAATTTATTCACTCTGAGGCCTTAAAAAGTTTTTCTCCACTCCAGAAAGTGAATTAAATAACATTTGTAGACCTTTATTGTTCAATCAAAAACGCCCGATTATTGACGAAAGAGATAACCACCCCCCCTTACGACATGCTTCAGAAACGAAAAAAATGGTCCATTTTCAAATGTTGCGTCTTTGAATGACAATCCACATTTGTACGTGGATAATCACTTTTAGAGCTAAAATTAGATGTTTAAAGTGGTTTTCAAGCTTCCAGGGGCCCTAAACACAAGATTTGAGAAATGGGTAAAAGTGAATGAAAATGGCCAGTTTACTCACTCTGAGGCCTTAAAAAGTGTTTCTCCTCCACTGGAAGTGAATTAAATACCATTTGGAGGCCTTTATTGTTCAAGCGAAAATGCCTGATTTTTGATGAAAGAGATAACCACCCCCCCTTACGACATGCTTCTGAAACTAAAAAAATGGTTCATTTTCAAATGTTGCGTCTTCGAACTACAATTCACATTTGTATGTTGAAAAGCACTTTTAAAGATCAAATGAGATGTTTAAAGTGATTTTCATGCTTCCAGGGGCCTTAAACACAAGATTTGAGGAATGGGTAAAAGGGAATGAAAATGGCCAATTTACTCACTCTGAGGCCTTAAAAAGTGTTTCTCCTCCACGGGAAGTGAATTAAATAACATTTGTAGGCCTTTATTGTTCAAGCGAAAACGCCCGATTATTGACGAAAGAGATAACCACCCCACCTTACGACATGCTTCAGAAACGAAAAAAAATGGTCCGTTTTCAAATGTTGCGTCTTTGAATGACAATCCACATTTGTACATGGATAATCACTTTTAGAGCTAAAATTAGATGTTTAAAGTGATTTTCAAGCTTCCAGGGGCCCTAAACACAAGATTTGAGAAATGGGTAAAAGTGAATGAAAATGACCAATTTACTCACTCTGAGGCCTTAAAAAGTTTTTCTCCACTCAAGAAAGTTAATAAATAACATTTGAAGGCCTTTATTGTTCAATCAAAAACGCCCGATTTTTGACGAAAGAGAACCACCCCCCCTTACGACATGCTTCAGTAACTAAAAAAATGGTCCGTTTTCAAATGTTGCCTCTTTGAACTACAATTCACATTTGTACGTGGATAATCACTTTTAGAGATAAAATTAGATGTCTAAAGTGATTTACAAGCTTCCAGGGGCCCTAAACACAAGATATGAGGAATGGGTAAATATGAATGAAAATGGACAATTTATTCACTCTGAGGCCTTAAAAAGTTTTTCTCCACTCAAGAAAGTTAATTAAATAACATTTGAAGGCCTTTATTGTTCAATCAAAAACGCCCGATTTTTGACGAAAGAGATAACCACCCCCCCTTACGACATGCTTCAGAAACTAAAAGAATGGTCCGTTTTCAAATGTTGCCTCTTTGAACTACAATTCACATTTGTACGTGGAAAAGCACTTTTAAAGATCAAATGAGATGTTTAAAGTGATTTTCATGCTTCCAGGGGCCTTAAACACAAGATTTGAGGAATGGGTAAAAGTGAATGAAAATGGCCAATTTACTCACTCTGAGGCCTTAAAAAAGTGTTTCTCCTCCACGGGAAGTGAATTAAATAACATTTGGAGGCCTTTATTGTTCAAGCGAAAACGCCTGATTTTTGATGAAAGAGATAACCACCCCCCCTTACGACATGCTTCTGAAACTAAAAAAATTGTCATTTTCAAATGTTGCGTCTTTGAACCACAATAAACATTGTACGTGGATAATCACTTTTAGAGATAAAATGAGATGTTTAAAGTGATATACAAGCTTCCAGGGGCCCTAAACACAAGATTTGAGAAATGGGTAAAAGTGAATGAAAATGGCCAATTTACTCACTCTGAGGCCTTAAAAAGTGTTTCTCCTCCACGGGAAGTGAATTAAATAACATTTGTAGGCCTTTATTGTTCAATCGAAAACGCCCGATTATTGACGAAAGAGATAACCACCCCCCCTTACAACATGCTTCAGAAACGAAAAAAATGGTCCGTTTTCAAATGTTGCGTCTTTGAATGACAATCCACATTTGTACATGGATAATCACTTTTAGAGCTAAAATTAGATGTTTAAAGTGATTTTCAAGCTTCCAGGGGCCCTAAACACAAGATTTGAGAAATGGGTAAACGTGAATGAAAATGGCCAATTTACTCACTCTGCGTCCTTAAAAAGTGTTTCTCCTCCACGGGAAGTGAATAAAATAACATTTGTAGGCCTTTATTGTTCAATCAAAAATGCCAGTTTTTGGTGAAAGAGATAACCACCCCCCCTTACGACATGCTTCAGAAACTAAAAAAAATGGTCTGTTTTCAAATGTTGCCTCTTTGAACTACAATTCACATTTGTACGTGGAAAATCACTTTTAAAGATAAAATGAGATGTTTAAAGTGATTTTCATGCTTCCAGGGACCTTAAACACGAGATTTGAGGAATGGGTAAAAGTGAATGAAAATGGTCAATTTACTCACTCTGCGGCCTTAAAAAGTGTTTCTCCTTCACGGGAAGTGAATTAAATAACATTTGGAGGCCTTTATTGTTCAATCAAAAACGCCCGATTATTGACGAAAAAGATAACCACCCCCCCTTACGACATGCTTCAGAAACGAAAAAAATGGTCCATTTTCAAATGTTGCGTCTTTGAACTACAATTCACATTTGTACGTGGATGATCACTTTTAGAGATAAAATTAGATGTTTAAAGTAATTTACAAGCTTCCAGGGGCCCTAAACACAAGATATGAGGAATGGGTAAATATGAATGAAAATGGCCAATTTATTCACTCTGAGGCCTTAAAAAGTTTTTCTCCACTCCAGAAAGTGAATTAAATAACATTTGTAGACCTTTATTGTTCAATCAAAAACGCCCGATTATTGACGAAAGAGATAACCACCCCCCCTTACGACATGCTTCAGAAACGAAAAAAATGGTCCATTTTCAAATGTTGCGTCTTTGAACTACAATTCACATTTGTACGTGGATATTCACTTTTAGAGATAAAATTAGATGTTTAAAGTGATTTTTAAGCTTCCAGGGGCCCTAAACACAAGATTTGAGGAATGGGTAAATGTGAATGAAAATGGCCAGTTTATTCACTCTGAGGACATAAAAAGTTTTTCTCCACCCCAGAAAGTGAATTAAATAACATTTGTAGGCCTTTATTGTTCAATCAAAAACGCCCGATTTTTGATGAAAGAGATAACCACCCCCCCTTACGACATGCTTCAGAAACTAAAAAAAATGGTCCGTTTTCAAATGTTGCATCTTTGAACGACAATTAACATTGTACGTGGATAAACACTTTTAGAGATAAAGTGAGATGTTTAAAGTGATTTTCAAGCTTCCAGGGGCCCTAAACACAAGATTTGAGAAATGGGTAAACGTGAATGAAAATGGCCAATTTACTCACTCTGCGTCCTTAAAAAGTGTTTCTCCTCCACGGGAAGTGAATAAAATAACATTTGTAGGCCTTTATTGTTCAATCAAAAATGCCAGTTTTTTGGTGAAAGAGATAACCACCCCCCCTTACGACATGCTTCAGAAACTAAAAAAAATGGTCTGTTTTAAAATGTTGCCTCTTTGAACTACAATTCACATTTGTACGTGGAAAATCACTTTTAAAGATAAAATGAGATGTTTAAAGTGATTTTCATGCTTCCAGGGACCTTAAACACGAGATTTGAGGAATGGGTAAAAGTGAATGAAAATGGCCAATTTACTCACTCTGCGGCCTTAAAAAGTGTTTCTCCTTCACGGGAAGTGATTTAAATAACATTTGGAGGCCTTTATTGTTCAATCAAAAACGCCCGATTATTGACAAAAGAGATAACCATCCCCCCTTACGACATGCTTCTGAAACTAAAAAAATGGTTCAATTTCAAATGTTGCGTCTTTTAACTACAATTAACATTGTACGTCGATAATCACTTTTAGAGATAAAATGAGATGTTTAAAGTGATTTTCAAGCTTCCAGGGGCCCTAAACACGAGATTTGAGAAATGGGTAAACGTGAATGAAAATGGCCAATTTACTCACTCTGCGGCCTTAAAAAGTGTTTCTCCTCCACAGAAAGTGAATAAAATAACATTTGGATGCCTTTATTGTTCAATCAAAAACGCCCGTTTTTTGGTGAAAAAGATAGCCACCCCCCCCTTACGACATGCTTCAGAAACGAAAAAAATGGTCCATTTTCAAATGTTGCGTCTTTGAACTACACTTCACATTTGTACGTGGATGATCACTTTTAGAGATAAAATTAGATGTTTAAAGTGATTTACAAGCTTCCAGGGGCCCTAAACACAAAATATGAGGAATGGGTAAATATGAATGAAAATGGCCAATTTATTCACTCTGAGGCCTTAAAAAGTTTTTCTCCACTCCAGAAAGTGAATTAAATAACATTTGTAGACCTTTATTGTTCAATCAAAAACGCCCGATTATTGACGAAAGAGATAACCACCCCCCCTTACGACATGCTTCAGAAACGAAAAAAATGGTCCATTTTCAAATGTTGCGTCTTTGAATGACAATCCACATTTGTACGTGGATAATCACTTTTAGAGCTAAAATTAGATGTTCAAAGTGGTTTTCAAGCTTCCAGGGGCCCTAAACACAAGATTTGAGAAATGGGTAAAAGTGAATGAAAATGGCCAGTTTACTCACTCTGAGGCCTTAAAAAGTGTTTCTCCTCCACTGGAAGTGAATTAAATACCATTTGGAGGCCTTTATTGTTCAAGCGAAAACGCCTGATTTTTGATGAAAGAGATAACCACCCCCCCTTACGACATGCTTCTGAAACAAAAAAAATGGTTCATTTTCAAATGTTGCGTCTTTGAACTACAATTCACATTTGTATGTGGAAAAGCACTTTTAAAGATCAAATGAGATGTTTAAAGTGATTTTCATGCTTCCAGGGGCCTTAAACACAAGATTTGAGGAATGGGTAAAAGTGAATGAAAATGGCCAATTTACTCACTCTGAGGCCTTAAAAAGTGTTTCTCCTCCACGGGAAGTGAATTAAATAACATTTGTATGCCTTTATTGTTCAAGCGAAAACGCCCGATTATTGACGAAAGAGATAACCACCCCCCCTTACGACATGCTTCAGAAACGAAAAAAATGGTCCGTTTTCAAATGTTGCGTCTTTGAATGACAATCCACATTTGTACATGGATAATCACTTTTAGAGATAAAATTAGATGTTTAAAGTGATTTACAAGCTTCCAGGGGCCCTAAACACAAGATATGAGGAATAGGTAAATATGAATGAAAATGGCCAATTTATTCACTCTGAGGCATTAAAAAGTTTTTCTCCACTCCAGAAAGTGAATTAAATAACATTTGTAGACCTTTATTGTTCAATCAAAAACGCCCGATTATTGACGAAAGAGATAACCACCCCCCTTACGACATGCTTCAGAAACGAAAAAAATGGTCCATTTTCAAATGTTGCGTCTTTGAATGACAATCCACATTTGTACGTGGATAATCACTTTTAGAGCTAAAATTAGATGTTTAAAGTGGTTTTCAAGCTTCCAGGGGCCCTAAACACAAGATTTGAGAAATGGGTAAAAGTGAATGAAAATGGCCAATTTACTCACTCTGAGGCCTTAAAAAGTGTTTCTCCTCCACGGGAAGTGAATTAAATAACATTTGTAGGCCTTTATTGTTCAAGCGAAAACGCCCGATTATTGACGAAAGAGATAACCACCCCCCCTTACGACATGCTTCAGAAACGAAAAAAATGGTCCGTTTTCAAATGTTGCGTCTTTGAATGACAATCCACATTTGTACATGGATAATCACTTTTAGAGCTAAAATTAGATGTTTAAAGTGATTTTCAAGCTTCCAGGGGCCCTAAACACAAGATTTGAGAAATGGTTAAAAGTGAATGAAAATGACCAATTTACTCACTCTGCGGCCTTAAAAAGTGTTTCTCCTCCACGGAAAGTGAATAAAATAACATTTGGATGCCTTTATTGTTCAATCAAAAACGCCCGTTTTTTGGTGAAAAAGATACCCACCCCCCCTTACGACATGCTTCAGAAACAAAAAAAAATGGTCCATTTTCAAATGTTGCGTCTTTGAACTACAATTCACATTTGTACGTGGATAATCACTTTTAGAGATAAAATTAGATGTTTAAAGTGATTTACAAGCTTCCAGGGGCCCTAAACACAAGATATGAGGAATGGGTAAATATGAATGAAAATGGCCAATTTATTCACTCTGAGGCCTTAAAAAGTTTTTCTCCACTCCAGAAAGTTAATTAAATAACATTTGAAGGCCTTTATTGTTCAATCAAAAACGCCCGATTTTTGATGAAAGAGATAACCACCCCCCCTTACGACATGCTTCAGAAACTAAAAAAAATGGTCTGTTTTCAAATGTTGCCTCTTTGAACTACAATTCACATTTGTACGTGGAAAATCACTTTTAAAGATAAAATGAGATGTTTAAAGTGATTTTCATGCTTCCAGGGACCTTAAACACGAGATTTGAGGAATGGGTAAAAGTGAATGAAAATAGCCAATTTACTCACTCTGCGGCCTTAAAAAGTGTTTCTCCTCCACAGGAAGTGAATTAAATACCATTTGTAGACCTTTATTGTTCAAGCGAAAACGCCCGATTATTGACGAAAGAGATAACCACCCCCCCTTAAGACATGCTTCAGAAACGAAAAAAATGGTCCGTTTTCAAATGTTGCATCTTTGAACGACAATTAACATTGTACGTGGATAAACACTTTTAGAGATAAAGTGAGATGTTTAAAGTGATTTTCAAGCTTCCAGGGGCCCTAAACACAAGATTTGAGAAATGGGTAAACGTGAATGAAAATGGCCAATTTACTCACTCTGCGTCCTTAAAAAGTGTTTCTCCTCCACGGGAAGTGAATAAAATAACATTTGTAGGCCTTTATTGTTCAATCAAAAATGCCAGTTTTTTGGTGAAAGAGATAACCACCCCCCCTTACGACATGCTTCAGAAACTAAAAAAAATGGTCTGTTTTCAAATGTTGCCTCTTTGAACTACAATTCACATTTGTACGTGGAAAATCACTTTTAAAGATAAAATGAGATGTTTAAAGTGATTTTCATGCTTCCAGGGACCTTAAACACGAGATTTGAGGAATGGGTAAATGTGAATGAAAATGGCCAATTTACTCACTCTGCTGCCTTAAAAAGTGTTTCTCCTTCACGGGAAGTGATTTAAATAACATTTGGAGGCCTTTATTGTTCAATCAAAAACGCCCGATTATTGACGAAAGAGATAACCATCCCCCCTTACGACATGCTTCTGAAACTAAAAAAATGGTTCAATTTCAAATGTTGCGTCTTTTAACTACAATTAACATTGTACGTCGATAATCACTTTTAGAGATAAAATGAGATGTTTAAAGTGATTTTCAAGCTTCCAGGGGCCCTAAACACGAGATTTGAGAAATGGGTAAATGTGAATGAAAATGGCCAATTTACTCACTCTGCGGCCTTAAAAAGTGTTTCTCCTCCACAGAAAGTGAATAAAATAACATTTGGATGCCTTTATTGTTCAATCAAAAACGCCCGTTTTTTGGTGAAAAAGATAGCCACCCCCCCCTTACGACATGCTTCAGAAACGAAAAAAATGGTCCATTTTCAAATGTTGCGTCTTTGAACTACAATTCACATTTGTACGTGGATGATCACTTTTAGAGATAAAATTAGATGTTTAAAGTGATTTACAAGCTTCCAGGGGCCCTAAACACAAAATATGAGGAATGGGTAAATATGAATGAAAATGGCCAATTTATTCACTCTGAGGCCTTAAAAAGTTTTTCTCCACTCCAGAAAGTGAATTAAATAACATTTGTAGACCTTTATTGTTCAATCAAAAACGCCCGATTATTGACGAAAGAGATAACCACCCCCCCTTACGACATGCTTCAGAAACGAAAAAAATGGTCCATTTTCAAATGTTGCGTCTTTGAATGACAATCCACATTTGTACGTGGATAATCACTTTTAGAGCTAAAATTAGATGTTCAAAGTGGTTTTCAAGCTTCCAGGGGCCCTAAACACAAGATTTGAGAAATGGGTAAAAGTGAATGAAAATGGCCAGTTTACTCACTCTGAGGCCTTAAAAAGTGTTTCTCCTCCACTGGAAGTGAATTAAATACCATTTGGAGGCCTTTATTGTTCAAGCGAAAACGCCTGATTTTTGATGAAAGAGATAACCACCCCCCCTTACGACATGCTTCTGAAACAAAAAAAATGGTTCATTTTCAAATGTTGCGTCTTTGAACTACAATTCACATTTGTATGTGGAAAAGCACTTTTAAAGATCAAATGAGATGTTTAAAGTGATTTTCATGCTTCCAGGGGCCTTAAACACAAGATTTGAGGAATGGGTAAAAGTGAATGAAAATGGCCAATTTACTCACTCTGAGGCCTTAAAAAGTGTTTCTCCTCCACGGGAAGTGAATTAAATAACATTTGTATGCCTTTATTGTTCAAGCGAAAACGCCCGATTATTGACAAAAGAGATAACCACCCCCCCTTACGACATGCTTCAGAAACGAAAAAAATGGTCCGTTTTCAAATGTTGCGTCTTTGAATGACAATCCACATTTGTACATGGATAATCACTTTTAGAGATAAAATTAGATGTTTAAAGTGATTTACAAGCTTCCAGGGGCCCTAAACACAAGATATGAGGAATGGGTAAATATGAATGAAAATGGCCAATTTATTCACTCTGAGGCCTTAAAAAGTTTTTCTCCACTCAAGAAAGTTAATTAAATAACATTTGAAGGCCTTTATTGTTCAATCAAAAACGCCCGATTTTTGACGAAAGAGATAACCACCCCCCCTTACGACATGCTTCAGAAACTAAAAGAATGGTCCGTTTTCAAATGTTGCCTCTTTGAACTACAATTCACATTTGTACGTGGAAAAGCACTTTTAAAGATCAAATGAGATGTTTAAAGTGATTTTCATGCTTCCAGGGGCCTTAAACACAAGATTTGAGGAATGGGTAAAAGTGAATGAAAATGGCCAATTTACTCACTCTGAGGCCTTAAAAAGTGTTTCTCCTCAACGGGAAGTGAATTAAATAACATTTGGAGGCCTTTATTGTTCAAGCGAAAACGCCTGATTTTTGATGAAAGAGATAACCACCCCCCCTTACGACATGCTTCTGAAACTAAAAAAATGGTCATTTTCAAATGTTGCGTCTTTGAACCACAATTAACATTGTACGTGGATAATCACTTTTAGAGATAAAATGAGATGTTTAAAGTGATATACAAGCTTTCAGGGGCCCTAAACACAAGATATGAGGAATAGGTAAATATGAATGAAAATGGCCAATTTATTCACTCTGAGGCATTAAAAAGTTTTTCTCCTTCACGGGAAGTGAATTAAATAACATTTGGAGGCCTTTATTGTTCAATCAAAAACGCCCGATTATTGACGAAAAAGATAACCACCCCCCCTTACGACATGCTTCAGAAACGAAAAAAATGGTCCATTTTCAAATGTTGCGTCTTTGAACTACAATTCCCATTTGTACGTGGATGATCACTTTTAGAGATAAAATTAGATGTTTAAAGTAATTTACAAGCTTCCAGGGGCCCTAAACACAAGATATGAGGAATGGGTAAATATGAATGAAAATGGCCAATTTATTCACTCTGAGGCCTTAAAAAGTTTTTCTCCACTCCAGAAAGTGAATTAAATAACATTTGTAGACCTTTATTGTTCAATCAAAAACGCCCGATTATTGACGAAAGAGATAACCACCCCCCCTTACGACATGCTTCAGAAACGAAAAAAATGGTCCATTTTCAAATGTTGCGTCTTTGAACTACAATTCACATTTGTACGTGGATATTCACTTTTAGAGATAAAATTAGATGTTTAAAGTGATTTTTAAGCTTCCAGGGGCCCTAAACACAAGATTTGAGGAATGGGTAAATGTGAATGAAAATGGCCAGTTTATTCACTCTGAGGACATAAAAAGTTTTTCTCCACCCCAGAAAGTGAATTAAATAACATTTGTAGGCCTTTATTGTTCAATCAAAAACGCCCGATTTTTGATGAAAGAGATAACCACCCCCCCCTTACGACATGCTTCAGAAACTAAAAAAAATGGTCCGTTTTCAAATGTTGCATCTTTGAACGACAATTAACATTGTACGTGGATAAACACTTTTAGAGATAAAGTGAGATGTTTAAAGTGATTTTCAAGCTTCCAGGGGCCCTAAACACAAGATTTGAGAAATGGGTAAACGTGAATGAAAATGGCCAATTTACTCACTCTGCGTCCTTAAAAAGTGTTTCTCCTCCACGGGAAGTGAATAAAATAACATTTGTAGGCCTTTATTGTTCAATCAAAAATGCCAGTTTTTTGGTGAAAGAGATAACCACCCCCCCTTACGACATGCTTCAGAAACTAAAAAAAATGGTCTGTTTTAAAATGTTGCCTCTTTGAACTACAATTCACATTTGTACGTGGAAAATCACTTTTAAAGATAAAATGAGATGTTTAAAGTGATTTTCATGCTTCCAGGGACCTTAAACACGAGATTTGAGGAATGGGTAAAAGTGAATGAAAATGGCCAATTTACTCACTCTGCGGCCTTAAAAAGTGTTTCTCCTTCACGGGAAGTGATTTAAATAACATTTGGAGGCCTTTATTGTTCAATCAAAAACGCCCGATTATTGACGAAAGAGATAACCATCCCCCCTTACGACATGCTTCTGAAACTAAAAAAATGGTTCAATTTCAAATGTTGCGTCTTTTAACTACAATTAACATTGTACGTCGATAATCACTTTTAGAGATAAAATGAGATGTTTAAAGTGATTTTCAAGCTTCCAGGGGCCCTAAACACGAGATTTGAGAAATGGGTAAACGTGAATGAAAATGGCCAATTTACTCACTCTGCGGCCTTAAAAAGTGTTTCTCCTCCACAGAAAGTGAATAAAATAACATTTGGATGCCTTTATTGTTCAATCAAAAACGCCCGTTTTTTGGTGAAAAAGATAGCCACCCCCCCCTTACGACATGCTTCAGAAACGAAAAAAATGGTCCATTTTCAAATGTTGCGTCTTTGAACTACAATTCACATTTGTACGTGGATGATCACTTTTAGAGATAAAATTAGATGTTTAAAGTGATTTACAAGCTTCCAGGGGCCCTAAACACAAAATATGAGGAATGGGTAAATATGAATGAAAATGGCCAATTTATTCACTCTGAGGCCTTAAAAAGTTTTTCTCCACTCCAGAAAGTGAATTAAATAACATTTGTAGACCTTTATTGTTCAATCAAAAACGCCCGATTATTGACGAAAGAGATAACCACCCCCCCTTACGACATGCTTCAGAAACGAAAAAAATGGTCCATTTTCAAATGTTGCGTCTTTGAATGACAATCCACATTTGTACGTGGATAATCACTTTTAGAGCTAAAATTAGATGTTCAAAGTGGTTTTCAAGCTTCCAGGGGCCCTAAACACAAGATTTGAGAAATGGGTAAAAGTGAATGAAAATGGCCAGTTTACTCACTCTGAGGCCTTAAAAAGTGTTTCTCCTCCACTGGAAGTGAATTAAATACCATTTGGAGGCCTTTATTGTTCAAGCGAAAACGCCTGATTTTTGATGAAAGAGATAACCACCCCCCCTTACGACATGCTTCTGAAACAAAAAAAATGGTTCATTTTCAAATGTTGCGTCTTTGAACTACAATTCACATTTGTATGTGGAAAAGCACTTTTAAAGATCAAATGAGATGTTTAAAGTGATTTTCATGCTTCCAGGGGCCTTAAACACAAGATTTGAGGAATGGGTAAAAGTGAATGAAAATGGCCAATTTACTCACTCTGAGGCCTTAAAAAGTGTTTCTCCTCCACGGGAAGTGAATTAAATAACATTTGTATGCCTTTATTGTTCAAGCGAAAACGCCCGATTATTGACGAAAGAGATAACCACCCCCCCTTACGACATGCTTCAGAAACGAAAAAAATGGTCCGTTTTCAAATGTTGCGTCTTTGAATGACAATCCACATTTGTACATGGATAATCACTTTTAGAGATAAAATTAGATGTTTAAAGTGATTTACAAGCTTCCGGGGGCCCTAAACACAAGATATGAGGAATGGGTAAATATGAATGAAAATGGCCAATTTATTCACTCTGAGGCCTTAAAAAGTTTTTCTCCACTCAAGAAAGTTAATTAAATAACATTTGAAGGCCTTTATTGTTCAATCAAAAACGCCCGATTTTTGACGAAAGAGATAACCACCCCCCCTTACGACATGCTTCAGAAACTAAAAGAATGGTCCGTTTTCAAATGTTGCCTCTTTGAACTACAATTCACATTTGTACGTGGAAAAGCACTTTTAAAGATCAAATGAGATGTTTAAAGTGATTTTCATGCTTCCAGGGGCCTTAAACACAAGATTTGAGGAATGGGTAAAAGTGAATGAAAATGGCCAATTTACTCACTCTGAGGCCTTAAAAAGTGTTTCTCCTCAACGGGAAGTGAATTAAATAACATTTGGAGGCCTTTATTGTTCAAGCGAAAACGCCTGATTTTTGATGAAAGAGATAACCACCCCCCCCTTACGACATGCTTCTGAAACTAAAAAAATGGTCATTTTCAAATGTTGCGTCTTTGAACCACAATTAACATTGTACGTGGATAATCACTTTTAGAGATAAAATGAGATGTTTAAAGTGATATACAAGCTTTCAGGGGCCCTAAACACAAGATATGAGGAATAGGTAAATATGAATGAAAATGGCCAATTTATTCACTCTGAGGCATTAAAAAGTTTTTCTCCACTCCAGAAAGTGAATTAAATAACATTTGTAGACCTTTATTGTTCAATCAAAAACGCCCGATTATTGACGAAAGAGATAACCACCCCCCCTTACGACATGCTTCAGAAACGAAAAAAATGGTCCATTTTCAAATGTTGCGTCTTTGAATGACAATCCACATTTGTACGTGGATAATCACTTTTAGAGATAAAATGAGATGTTTAAAGTGATATACAAGCTTTCAGGGGCCCTAAACACAAGATATGAGGAATAGGTAAATATGAATGAAAATGGCCAATTTATTCACTCTGAGGCATTAAAAAGTTTTTCTCCACTCCAGAAAGTGAATTAAATAACATTTGTAGACCTTTATTGTTCAATCAAAAACGCCCGATTATTGACGAAAGAGATAACCACCCCCCCTTACGACATGCTTCAGAAACGAAAAAAATGGTCCATTTTCAAATGTTGCGTCTTTGAATGACAATCCACATTTGTACGTGGATAATCACTTTTAGAGCTAAAATTAGATGTTTAAAGTGGTTTTCAAGCTTCCAGGGGCCCTAAACACAAGATTTGAGAAATGGGTAAAAGTGAATGAAAATGGCCAATTTACTCACTCTGAGGCCTTAAAAAGTGTTTCTCCTCCACGGGAAGTGAATTAAATAACATTTGTAGGCCTTTATTGTTCAAGCGAAAACGCCCGATTATTGACGAAAGAGATAACCACCCCCCCTTACGACATGCTTCAGAAACGAAAAAAATGGTCCGTTTTCAAATGTTGCGTCTTTGAATGACAATCCACATTTGTACATGGATAATCACTTTTAGAGCTAAAATTAGATGTTTAAAGTGATTTTCAAGCTTCCAGGGGCCCTAAACACAAGATTTGAGAAATGGTTAAAAGTGAATGAAAATGACCAATTTACTCACTCTGTGGCCTTAAAAAGTGTTTCTCCTCCACGGAAAGTGAATAAAATAACATTTGGATGCCTTTATTGTTCAATCAAAAACGCCCGTTTTTTGGTGAAAAAGATACCCACCCCCCCTTACGACATGCTTCAGAAACAAAAAAAAATGGTCCATTTTCAAATGTTGCGTCTTTGAACTACAATTCACATTTGTACGTGGATAATCACTTTTAGAGATAAAATTAGATGTTTAAAGTGATTTACAAGCTTCCAGGGGCCCTAAACACAAGATATGAGGAATGGGTAAATATGAATGAAAATGGCCAATTTATTCACTCTGAGGCCTTAAAAAGTTTTTCTCCACTCCAGAAAGTTAATTAAATAACATTTGAAGGCCTTTATTGTTCAATCAAAAACGCCCGATTTTTGATGAAAGAGATAACCACCCCCCCTTACGACATGCTTCAGAAACTAAAAAAAATGGTCTGTTTTCAAATGTTGCCTCTTTGAACTACAATTCACATTTGTACGTGGAAAATCACTTTTAAAGATAAAATGAGATGTTTAAAGTGATTTTCATGCTTCCAGGGACCTTAAACACGAGATTTGAGGAATGGGTAAAAGTGAATGAAAATAGCCAATTTACTCACTCTGCGGCCTTAAAAAGTGTTTCTCCTCCACAGGAAGTGAATTAAATACCATTTGTAGACCTTTATTGTTCAAGCGAAAACGCCCGATTATTGACGAAAGAGATAACCACCCCCCCTTAAGACATGCTTCAGAAACGAAAAAAATGGTCCGTTTTCAAATGTTGCATCTTTGAACGACAATTAACATTGTACGTGGATAAACACTTTTAGAGATAAAGTGAGATGTTTAAAGTGATTTTCAAGCTTCCAGGGGCCCTAAACACAAGATTTGAGAAATGGGTAAACGTGAATGAAAATGGCCAATTTACTCACTCTGCGTCCTTAAAAAGTGTTTCTCCTCCACAGGAAGTGAATAAAATAACATTTGTAGGCCTTTATTGTTCAATCAAAAATGCCAGTTTTTTGGTGAAAGAGATAACCACCCCCCCTTACGACATGCTTCAGAAACTAAAAAAAATGGTCTGTTTTCAAATGTTGCCTCTTTGAACTACAATTCACATTTGTACGTGGATATTCACTTTTAAAGATCAAATGAGATGTTTAAAGTGATTTTCATGCTTCCAGGGGCCTTAAACACAAGATTTGAGGAATGGGTAAAAGTGAATGAAAATGACCAATTTACTCACTCTGCTGCCTTAAAAAGTGTTTCTCCTTCACGGGAAGTGATTTAAATAACATTTGGAGGCCTTTATTGTTCAATCAAAAACGCCCGATTATTGACGAAAGAGATAACCATCCCCCCTTACGACATGCTTCTGAAACTAAAAAAATGGTTCAATTTCAAATGTTGCGTCTTTTAACTACAATTAACATTGTACGTCGATAATCACTTTTAGAGATAAAATGAGATGTTTAAAGTGATTTTCAAGCTTCCAGGGGCCCTAAACACGAGATTTGAGAAATGGGTAAATGTGAATGAAAATGGCCAATTTACTCACTCTGCGGCCTTAAAAAGTGTTTCTCCTCCACAGAAAGTGAATAAAATAACATTTGGATGCCTTTATTGTTCAATCAAAAACGCCCGTTTTTTGGTGAAAAAGATAGCCACCCCCCCTTACGACATGCTTCAGAAACGAAAAAAATGGTCCATTTTCAAATGTTGCGTCTTTGAACTACAATTCACATTTGTACGTGGATGATCACTTTTAGAGATAAAATTAGATGTTTAAAGTGATTTACAAGCTTCCAGGGGCCCTAAACACAAAATATGAGGAATGGGTAAATATGAATGAAAATGGCCAATTTATTCACTCTGAGGCCTTAAAAAGTTTTTCTCCACTCCAGAAAGTGAATTAAATAACATTTGTAGACCTTTATTGTTCAATCAAAAACGCCCGATTATTGACGAAAGAGATAACCACCCCCCCTTACGACATGCTTCAGAAACGAAAAAAATGGTCCATTTTCAAATGTTGCGTCTTTGAATGACAATCCACATTTGTACGTGGATAATCACTTTTAGAGCTAAAATTAGATGTTCAAAGTGGTTTTCAAGCTTCCAGGGGCCCTAAACACAAGATTTGAGAAATGGGTAAAAGTGAATGAAAATGGCCAGTTTACTCACTCTGAGGCCTTAAAAAGTGTTTCTCCTCCACTGGAAGTGAATTAAATACCATTTGGAGGCCTTTATTGTTCAAGCGAAAACGCCTGATTTTTGATGAAAGAGATAACCACCCCCCCTTACGACATGCTTCTGAAACAAAAAAAATGGTTCATTTTCAAATGTTGCGTCTTTGAACTACAATTCACATTTGTATGTGGAAAAGCACTTTTAAAGATCAAATGAGATGTTTAAAGTGATTTTCATGCTTCCAGGGGCCTTAAACACAAGATTTGAGGAATGGGTAAAAGTGAATGAAAATGGCCAATTTACTCACTCTGAGGCCTTAAAAAGTGTTTCTCCTCCACGGGAAGTGAATTAAATAACATTTGTATGCCTTTATTGTTCAAGCGAAAACGCCCGATTATTGACGAAAGAGATAACCACCCCCCCTTACGACATGCTTCAGAAACGAAAAAAATGGTCCGTTTTCAAATGTTGCGTCTTTGAATGACAATCCACATTTGTACATGGATAATCACTTTTAGAGATAAAATTAGATGTTTAAAGTGATTTACAAGCTTCCAGGGGCCCTAAACACAAGATATGAGGAATGGGTAAATATGAATGAAAATGGCCAATTTATTCACTCTGAGGCCTTAAAAAGTTTTTCTCCACTCAAGAAAGTTAATTAAATAACATTTGAAGGCCTTTATTGTTCAATCAAAAACGCCCGATTTTTGACGAAAGAGATAACCACCCCCCCTTACGACATGCTTCAGAAACTAAAAGAATGGTCCGTTTTCAAATGTTGCCTCTTTGAACTACAATTCACATTTGTACGTGGAAAAGCACTTTTAAAGATCAAATGAGATGTTTAAAGTGATTTTCATGCTTCCAGGGGCCTTAAACACAAGATTTGAGGAATGGGTAAAAGTGAATGAAAATGGCCAATTTACTCACTCTGAGGCCTTAAAAAGTGTTTCTCCTCAACGGGAAGTGAATTAAATAACATTTGGAGGCCTTTATTGTTCAAGCGAAAACGCCTGATTTTTGATGAAAGAGATAACCACCCCCCCTTACGACATGCTTCTGAAACTAAAAAAATGGTCATTTTCAAATGTTGCGTCTTTGAACCACAATTAACATTGTACGTGGATAATCACTTTTAGAGATAAAATGAGATGTTTAAAGTGATATACAAGCTTTCAGGGGCCCTAAACACAAGATATGAGGAATAGGTAAATATGAATGAAAATGGCCAATTTATTCACTCTGAGGCATTAAAAAGTTTTTCTCCACACCAGAAAGTGAATTAAATAACATTTGTAGACCTTTATTGTTCAATCAAAAACGCCCGATTATTGACGAAATGAGATAACCACCCCCCCTTACGACATGCTTCAGAAACGAAAAAAATGGTCCATTTTCAAATGTTGCGTCTTTGAATGACAATCCACATTTGTACGTAGATAATCACTTTTAGAGCTAAAATTAGATGTTTAAAGTGGTTTTCAAGCTTCCAGGGGCCCTAAACACAAGATTTGAGAAATGGGTAAAAGTGAATGAAAATGGCCAATTTACTCACTCTGAGGCCTTAAAAAGTGGTTCTCCTCCACGGGAAGTGAATTAAATAACATTTGTAGGCCTTTATTGTTCAAGCGAAAACGCCCGATTATTGACGAAAGAGATAACCACCCCCCCTTACGACATGCTTCAGAAACGAAAAAAATGGTCCGTTTTCAAATGTTGCGTCTTTGAATGACAATCCACATTTGTACATGGATAATCACTTTTAGAGCTAAAATTAGATGTTTAAAGTGATTTTCAAGCTTCCAGGGGCCCTAAACACAAGATTTGAGAAATGGGTAAAAGTGAATGAAAATGACCAATTTACTCACTCTGCGGCCTTAAAAAGTGTTTCTCCTCCACGGAAAGTGAATAAAATAACATTTGGATGCCTTTATTGTTCAATCAAAAACGCCCGTTTTTTGGTGAAAAAGATACCCACCCCCCCTTACGACATGCTTCAGAAACAAAAAAAAATGGTCCATTTTCAAATGTTGCGTCTTTGAACTACAATTCACATTTGTACGTGGATAATCACTTTTAGAGATAAAATTAGATGTTTAAAGTGATTTACAAGCTTCCTGGGGCCCTAAACACAAGATATGAGGAATGGGTAAATATGAATGAAAATGGCCAATTTATTCACTCTGAGGCCTTAAAAAGTTTTTCTCCACTCCAGAAAGTTAATTAAATAACATTTGAAGGCCTTTATTGTTCAATCAAAAACGCCCGATTTTTCATGAAAGAGATAACCACCCCCCCTTACGACATGCTTCAGAAACTAAAAAAAATGGTCTGTTTTCAAATGTTGCCTCTTTGAACTACAATTCACATTTGTACGTGGAAAATCACTTTTAAAGATAAAATGAGATGTTTAAAGTGATTTTCATGCTTCCAGGGACCTTAAACACGAGATTTGAGGAATGGGTACAAGTGAATGAAAATAGCCAATTTACTCACTCTGCGGCCTTAAAAAGTGTTTCTCCTCCACGGGAAGTGAATTAAATACCATTTGTAGACCTTTATTGTTCAAGCGAAAACGCCCGATTATTGACGAAAGAGATAACCACCCCCCCTTAAGACATGCTTCAGAAACGAAAAAAATGGTCCGTTTTCAAATGTTGCATCTTTGAACGACAAGTAACATTGTACGTGGATAAACACTTTTAGAGATAAAGTGAGATGTTTAAAGTGATTTTCAAGCTTCCAGGGGCCCTAAACACAAGATTTGAGAAATGGGTAAACGTGAATGAAAATGGCCAATTTACTCACTCTGCGTCCTTAAAAAGTGTTTCTCCTCCACGGGAAGTGAATAAAATAACATTTGTAGGCCTTTATTGTTCAATCAAAAATGCCAGTTTTTTGGTGAAAGAGATAACCACCCCCCCTTACGACATGCTTCAGAAACTAAAAAAAATGGTCTGTTTTCAAATGTTGCCTCTTTGAACTACAATTCACATTTGTACGTGGAAAATCACTTTTAAAGATAAAATGAGATGTTTAAAGTGATTTTCATGCTTCCAGGGACCTTAAACACGAGATTTGAGGAATGGGTAAATGTGAATGAAAATGGCCAATTTACTCACTCTGCTGCCTTAAAAAGTGTTTCTCCTTCACGGGAAGTGATTTAAATAACATTTGGAGGCCTTTATTGTTCAATCAAAAACGCCCGATTATTGACGAAAGAGATAACCATCCCCCCTTACGACATGCTTCTGAAACTAAAAAAATGGTTCAATTTCAAATGTTGCGTCTTTTAACTACAATTAACATTGTACGTCGATAATCACTTTTAGAGATAAAATGAGATGTTTAAAGTGATTTTCAAGCTTCCAGGGGCCCTAAACACGAGATTTGAGAAATGGGTAAATGTGAATGAAAATGGCCAATTTACTCACTCTGCGGCCTTAAAAAGTGTTTCTCCTCCACAGAAAGTGAATAAAATAACATTTGGATGCCTTTATTGTTCAATCAAAAACGCCCGTTTTTTGGTGAAAAAGATAGCCACCCCCCCTTACGACATGCTTCAGAAACGAAAAAAATGGTCCATTTTCAAATGTTGCGTCTTTGAACTACAATTCACATTTGTACGTGGATGATCACTTTTAGAGATAAAATTAGATGTTTAAAGTGATTTACAAGCTTCCAGGGGCCCTAAACACAAAATATGAGGAATGGGTAAATATGAATGAAAATGGCCAATTTATTCACTCTGAGGCCTTAAAAAGTTTTTCTCCACTCCAGAAAGTGAATTAAATAACATTTGTAGACCTTTATTGTTCAATCAAAAACGCCCGATTATTGACGAAAGAGATAACCACCCCCCCTTACGACATGCTTCAGAAACGAAAAAAATGGTCCATTTTCAAATGTTGCGTCTTTGAATGACAATCCACATTTGTACGTGGATAATCACTTTTAGAGCTAAAATTAGATGTTCAAAGTGGTTTTCAAGCTTCCAGGGGCCCTAAACACAAGATTTGAGAAATGGGTAAAAGTGAATGAAAATGGCCAGTTTACTCACTCTGAGGCCTTAAAAAGTGTTTCTCCTCCACTGGAAGTGAATTAAATACCATTTGGAGGCCTTTATTGTTCAAGCGAAAACGCCTGATTTTTGATGAAAGAGATAACCACCCCCCCTTACGACATGCTTCTGAAACAAAAAAAATGGTTCATTTTCAAATGTTGCGTCTTTGAACTACAATTCACATTTGTATGTGGAAAAGCACTTTTAAAGATCAAATGAGATGTTTAAAGTGATTTTCATGCTTCCAGGGGCCTTAAACACAAGATTTGAGGAATGGGTAAAAGTGAATGAAAATGGCCAATTTACTCACTCTGAGGCCTTAAAAAGTGTTTCTCCTCCACGGGAAGTGAATTAAATAACATTTGTATGCCTTTATTGTTCAAGCGAAAACGCCCGATTATTGACGAAAGAGATAACCACCCCCCCTTACGACATGCTTCAGAAACGAAAAAAATGGTCCGTTTTCAAATGTTGCGTCTTTGAATGACAATCCACATTTGTACATGGATAATCACTTTTAGAGATAAAATTAGATGTTTAAAGTGATTTACAAGCTTCCAGGGGCCCTAAACACAAGATATGAGGAATGGGTAAATATGAATGAAAATGGCCAATTTATTCACTCTGAGGCCTTAAAAAGTTTTTCTCCACTCAAGAAAGTTAATTAAATAACATTTGAAGGCCTTTATTGTTCAATCAAAAACGCCCGATTTTTGACGAAAGAGATAACCACCCCCCCTTACGACATGCTTCAGAAACTAAAAGAATGGTCCGTTTTCAAATGTTGCCTCTTTGAACTACAATTCACATTTGTACGTGGAAAAGCACTTTTAAAGATCAAATGAGATGTTTAAAGTGATTTTCATGCTTCCAGGGGCCTTAAACACAAGATTTGAGGAATGGGTAAAAGTGAATGAAAATGGCCAATTTACTCACTCTGAGGCCTTAAAAAGTGTTTCTCCTCAACGGGAAGTGAATTAAATAACATTTGGAGGCCTTTATTGTTCAAGCGAAAACGCCTGATTTTTGATGAAAGAGATAACCACCCCCCCTTACGACATGCTTCTGAAACTAAAAAAATGGTCATTTTCAAATGTTGCGTCTTTGAACCACAATTAACATTGTACGTGGATAATCACTTTTAGAGATAAAATGAGATGTTTAAAGTGATATACAAGCTTTCAGGGGCCCTAAACACAAGATATGAGGAATAGGTAAATATGAATGAAAATGGCCAATTTATTCACTCTGAGGCATTAAAAAGTTTTTCTCCACACCAGAAAGTGAATTAAATAACATTTGTAGACCTTTATTGTTCAATCAAAAACGCCCGATTATTGACGAAATGAGATAACCACCCCCCCTTACGACATGCTTCAGAAACGAAAAAAATGGTCCATTTTCAAATGTTGCGTCTTTGAATGACAATCCACATTTGTACGTAGATAATCACTTTTAGAGCTAAAATTAGATGTTTAAAGTGGTTTTCAAGCTTCCAGGGGCCCTAAACACAAGATTTGAGAAATGGGTAAAAGTGAATGAAAATGGCCAATTTACTCACTCTGAGGCCTTAAAAAGTGGTTCTCCTCCACGGGAAGTGAATTAAATAACATTTGTAGGCCTTAATTGTTCAAGCGAAAACGCCCGATTATTGACGAAAGAGATAACCACCCCCCCTTACGACATGCTTCAGAAACGAAAAAAATGGTCCGTTTTCAAATGTTGCGTCTTTGAATGACAATCCACATTTGTACATGGATAATCACTTTTAGAGCTAAAATTAGATGTTTAAAGTGATTTTCAAGCTTCCAGGGGCCCTAAACACAAGATTTGAGAAATGGGTAAAAGTGAATGAAAATGACCAATTTACTCACTCTGCGGCCTTAAAAAGTGTTTCTCCTCCACGGAAAGTGAATAAAATAACATTTGGATGCCTTTATTGTTCAATCAAAAACGCCCGTTTTTTGGTGAAAAAGATACCCACCCCCCCTTACGACATGCTTCAGAAACAAAACAAAAATGGTCCATTTTCAAATGTTGCGTCTTTGAACTACAATTCACATTTGTACGTGGATAATCACTTTTAGAGATAAAATTAGATGTTTAAAGTGATTTACAAGCTTCCTGGGGCCCTAAACACAAGATATGAGGAATGGGTAAATATGAATGAAAATGGCCAATTTATTCACTCTGAGGCCTTAAAAAGTTTTTCTCCACTCCAGAAAGTTAATTAAATAACATTTGAAGGCCTTTATTGTTCAATCAAAAACGCCCGATTTTTGATGAAAGAGATAACCACCCCCCCTTACGACATGCTTCAGAAACTAAAAAAAATGGTCTGTTTTCAAATGTTGCCTCTTTGAACTACAATTCACATTTGTACGTGGAAAATCACTTTTAAAGATAAAATGAGATGTTTAAAGTGATTTTCATGCTTCCAGGGACCTTAAACACGAGATTTGAGGAATGGGTACAAGTGAATGAAAATAGCCAATTTACTCACTCTGCGGCCTTAAAAAGTGTTTCTCCTCCACGGGAAGTGAATTAAATACCATTTGTAGACCTTTATTGTTCAAGCGAAAACGCCCGATTATTGACGAAAGAGATAACCACCCCCCCTTAAGACATGCTTCAGAAACGAAAAAAATGGTCCGTTTTCAAATGTTGCATCTTTGAACGACAATTAACATTGTACGTGGATAAACACTTTTAGAGATAAAGTGAGATGTTTAAAGTGATTTTCAAGCTTCCAGGGGCCCTAAACACAAGATTTGAGAAATGGGTAAACGTGAATGAAAATGGCCAATTTACTCACTCTGCGTCCTTAAAAAGTGTTTCTCCTCCACGGGAAGTGATTAAAATAACATTTGTAGGCCTTTATTGTTCAATCAAAAATGCCAGTTTTTTGGTGAAAGAGATAACCACCCCCCCTTACGACATGCTTCAGAAACTAAAAAAAATGGTCCATTTTCAAATGTTGCGTCTTTGAATGACAATCCACATTTGTACGTGGATAATCACTTTTAGAGCTAAAATTAGATGTTTAAAGTGGTTTTCAAGCTTCCAGGGGCCCTAAACACAAGATTTGAGAAATGGGTAAAAGTGAATGAAAATGGCCAGTTTACTCACTCTGAGGCCTTAAAAAGTGTTTCTCCTCCACTGGAAGTGAATTAAATACCATTTGGAGGCCTTTATTGTTCAAGCGAAAACGCCTGATTTTTGATGAAAGAGATAACCACCCCCCCTTACGACATGCTTCTGAAACTAAAAAAATGGTTCATTTTCAAATGTTGCGTCTTCGAACTACAATTCACATTTGTATGTGGAAAAGCACTTTTAAAGATCAAATGAGATGTTTAAAGTGATTTTCATGCTTCCAGGGGCCTTAAACACAAGATTTGAGGAATGGGTAAAAGGGAATGAAAATGGCCAATTTACTCACTCTGAGGCCTTAAAAAGTGTTTCTCCTCCACGGGAAGTGAATTAAATAACATTTGTAGGCCTTTATTGTTCAAGCGAAAACGCCCGATTATTGACGAAAGAGATAACCACCCCACCTTACGACATGCTTCAGAAACGAAAAAAATGGTCCGTTTTCAAATGTTGCGTCTTTGAATGACAATCCACATTTGTACATGGATAATCACTTTTAGAGCTAAACTTAGATGTTTAAAGTGATTTTCAAGCTTCCAGGGGCCCTAAACACAAGATTTGAGAAATGGGTAAAAGTGAATGAAAATGACCAATTTACTCACTCTGAGGCCTTAAAAAGTTTTCCTCCACTCAAGAAAGTTAATAAATAACATTTGAAGGCCTTTATTGTTCAATCAAAAACGCCCGATTTTTGACGAAAGAGAGAACCACCCCCCCCTTACGACATGCTTCAGTAACTAAAAAAATGGTCCGTTTTCAAATGTTGCCTCTTTGAACTACAATTCACATTTGTACGTGGATAATCACTTTTAGAGATAAAATTAGATGTTTAAAGTGATTTACAAGCTTCCAGGGGCCCTAAACACAAGATATGAGGAATGGGTAAATATGAATGAAAATGGCCAATTTATTCACTCTGAGGCCTTAAAAAGTTTTTCTCCATTCAAGAAAGTTAATTAAATAACATTTGAAGGCCTTTATTGTTCAATCAAAAACGCCCGATTTTTGACGAAAGAGATAACCACCCCCCCTTACGACATGCTTCAGAAACTAAAAGAATGGTCCGTTTTCAAATGTTGCCTCTTTGAACTACAATTCACATTTGTACGTGGAAAAGCACTTTTAAAGATCAAATGAGATGTTTAAAGTGATTTTCATGCTTCCAGGGGCCTTAAACACAAGATTTGAGGAATGGGTAAAAGTGAATGAAAATGGCCAATTTACTCACTCTGAGGCCTAAAAAAGTGTTTCTCCTCCACGGGAAGTGAATTAAATAACATTTGGAGGCCTTTATTGTTCAAGCGAAAACGCCTGATTTTTGATGAAAGAGATAACCACCCCCCCTTACGACATGCTTCTGAAACTAAAAAAATGGTCATTTTCAAATGTTGCGTCTTTGAACCACAATTAACATTGTACGTGGATAATCACTTTTAGAGATAAAATGAGATGTTTAAAGTGATATACAAGCTTTCAGGGGCCCTAAACACAAGATATGAGGAATAGGTAAATATGAATGAAAATGGCCAATTTATTCACTCTGAGGCATTAAAAAGTTTTTCTCCACACCAGAAAGTGAATTAAATAACATTTGTAGACCTTTATTGTTCAATCAAAAACGCCCGATTATTGACGAAATGAGATAACCACCCCCCCTTACGACATGCTTCAGAAACGAAAAAAATGGTCCATTTTCAAATGTTGCGTCTTTGAATGACAATCCACATTTGTACGTAGATAATCACTTTTAGAGCTAAAATTAGATGTTTAAAGTGGTTTTCAAGCTTCCAGGGGCCCTAAACACAAGATTTGAGAAATGGGTAAAAGTGAATGAAAATGGCCAATTTACTCACTCTGAGGCCTTAAAAAGTGGTTCTCCTCCACGGGAAGTGAATTAAATAACATTTGTAGGCCTTTATTGTTCAAGCGAAAACGCCCGATTATTGACGAAAGAGATAACCACCCCCCCTTACGACATGCTTCAGAAACGAAAAAAATGGTCCGTTTTCAAATGTTGCGTCTTTGAATGACAATCCACATTTGTACATGGATAATCACTTTTAGAGCTAAAATTAGATGTTTAAAGTGATTTTCAAGCTTCCAGGGGCCCTAAACACAAGATTTGAGAAATGGGTAAAAGTGAATGAAAATGACCAATTTACTCACTCTGCGGCCTTAAAAAGTGTTTCTCCTCCACGGAAAGTGAATAAAATAACATTTGGATGCCTTTATTGTTCAATCAAAAACGCCCGTTTTTTGGTGAAAAAGATACCCACCCCCCCTTACGACATGCTTCAGAAACAAAAAAAAATGGTCCATTTTCAAATGTTGCGTCTTTGAACTACAATTCACATTTGTACGTGGATAATCACTTTTAGAGATAAAATTAGATGTTTAAAGTGATTTACAAGCTTCCTGGGGCCCTAAACACAAGATATGAGGAATGGGTAAATATGAATGAAAATGGCCAATTTATTCACTCTGAGGCCTTAAAAAGTTTTTCTCCACTCCAGAAAGTTAATTAAATAACATTTGAAGGCCTTTATTGTTCAATCAAAAACGCCCGATTTTTCATGAAAGAGATAACCACCCCCCCTTACGACATGCTTCAGAAACTAAAAAAAATGGTCTGTTTTCAAATGTTGCCTCTTTGAACTACAATTCACATTTGTACGTGGAAAATCACTTTTAAAGATAAAATGAGATGTTTAAAGTGATTTTCATGCTTCCAGGGACCTTAAACACGAGATTTGAGGAATGGGTACAAGTGAATGAAAATAGCCAATTTACTCACTCTGCGGCCTTAAAAAGTGTTTCTCCTCCACGGGAAGTGAATTAAATACCATTTGTAGACCTTTATTGTTCAAGCGAAAACGCCCGATTATTGACGAAAGAGATAACCACCCCCCCTTAAGACATGCTTCAGAAACGAAAAAAATGGTCCGTTTTCAAATGTTGCATCTTTGAACGACAAGTAACATTGTACGTGGATAAACACTTTTAGAGATAAAGTGAGATGTTTAAAGTGATTTTCAAGCTTCCAGGGGCCCTAAACACAAGATTTGAGAAATGGGTAAACGTGAATGAAAATGGCCAATTTACTCACTCTGCGTCCTTAAAAAGTGTTTCTCCTCCACGGGAAGTGAATAAAATAACATTTGTAGGCCTTTATTGTTCAATCAAAAATGCCAGTTTTTTGGTGAAAGAGATAACCACCCCCCCTTACGACATGCTTCAGAAACTAAAAAAAATGGTCTGTTTTCAAATGTTGCCTCTTTGAACTACAATTCACATTTGTACGTGGAAAATCACTTTTAAAGATAAAATGAGATGTTTAAAGTGATTTTCATGCTTCCAGGGACCTTAAACACGAGATTTGAGGAATGGGTAAATGTGAATGAAAATGGCCAATTTACTCACTCTGCTGCCTTAAAAAGTGTTTCTCCTTCACGGGAAGTGATTTAAATAACATTTGGAGGCCTTTATTGTTCAATCAAAAACGCCCGATTATTGACGAAAGAGATAACCATCCCCCCTTACGACATGCTTCTGAAACTAAAAAAATGGTTCAATTTCAAATGTTGCGTCTTTTAACTACAATTAACATTGTACGTCGATAATCACTTTTAGGGATAAAATGAGATGTTTAAAGTGATTTTCAAGCTTCCAGGGGCCCTAAACACGAGATTTGAGAAATGGGTAAATGTGAATGAAAATGGCCAATTTACTCACTCTGCGGCCTTAAAAAGTGTTTCTCCTCCACAGAAAGTGAATAAAATAACATTTGGATGCCTTTATTGTTCAATCAAAAACGCCCGTTTTTTGGTGAAAAAGATAGCCACCCCCCCTTACGACATGCTTCAGAAACGAAAAAAATGGTCCATTTTCAAATGTTGCGTCTTTGAACTACAATTCACATTTGTACGTGGATGATCACTTTTAGAGATAAAATTAGATGTTTAAAGTGATTTACAAGCTTCCAGGGGCCCTAAACACAAAATATGAGGAATGGGTAAATATGAATGAAAATGGCCAATTTATTCACTCTGAGGCCTTAAAAAGTTTTTCTCCACTCCAGAAAGTGAATTAAATAACATTTGTAGACCTTTATTGTTCAATCAAAAACGCCCGATTATTGACGAAAGAGATAACCACCCCCCCTTACGACATGCTTCAGAAACGAAAAAAATGGTCCATTTTCAAATGTTGCGTCTTTGAATGACAATCCACATTTGTACGTGGATAATCACTTTTAGAGCTAAAATTAGATGTTCAAAGTGGTTTTCAAGCTTCCAGGGGCCCTAAACACAAGATTTGAGAAATGGGTAAAAGTGAATGAAAATGGCCAGTTTACTCACTCTGAGGCCTTAAAAAGTGTTTCTCCTCCACTGGAAGTGAATTAAATACCATTTGGAGGCCTTTATTGTTCAAGCGAAAACGCCTGATTTTTGATGAAAGAGATAACCACCCCCCCTTACGACATGCTTCTGAAACAAAAAAAATGGTTCATTTTCAAATGTTGCGTCTTTGAACTACAATTCACATTTGTATGTGGAAAAGCACTTTTAAAGATCAAATGAGATGTTTAAAGTGATTTTCATGCTTCCAGGGGCCTTAAACACAAGATTTGAGGAATGGGTAAAAGTGAATGAAAATGGCCAATTTACTCACTCTGAGGCCTTAAAAAGTGTTTCTCCTCCACGGGAAGTGAATTAAATAACATTTGTATGCCTTTATTGTTCAAGCGAAAACGCCCGATTATTGACGAAAGAGATAACCACCCCCCCTTACGACATGCTTCAGAAACGAAAAAAATGGTCCGTTTTCAAATGTTGCGTCTTTGAATGACAATCCACATTTGTACATGGATAATCACTTTTAGAGATAAAATTAGATGTTTAAAGTGATTTACAAGCTTCCAGGGGCCCTAAACACAAGATATGAGGAATGGGTAAATATGAATGAAAATGGCCAATTTATTCACTCTGAGGCCTTAAAAAGTTTTTCTCCACTCAAGAAAGTTAATTAAATAACATTTGAAGGCCTTTATTGTTCAATCAAAAACGCCCGATTTTTGACGAAAGAGATAACCACCCCCCCTTACGACATGCTTCAGAAACTAAAAGAATGGTCCGTTTTCAAATGTTGCCTCTTTGAACTACAATTCACATTTGTACGTGGAAAAGCACTTTTAAAGATCAAATGAGATGTTTAAAGTGATTTTCATGCTTCCAGGGGCCTTAAACACAAGATTTGAGGAATGGGTAAAAGTGAATGAAAATGGCCAATTTACTCACTCTGAGGCCTTAAAAAGTGTTTCTCCTCAACGGGAAGTGAATTAAATAACATTTGGAGGCCTTTATTGTTCAAGCGAAAACGCCTGATTTTTGATGAAAGAGATAACCACCCCCCCTTACGACATGCTTCTGAAACTAAAAAAATGGTCATTTTCAAATATTGCGTCTTTGAACCACAATTAACATTGTACGTGGATAATCACTTTTAGAGATAAAATGAGATGTTTAAAGTGATATACAAGCTTTCAGGGGCCCTAAACACAAGATATGAGGAATAGGTAAATATGAATGAAAATGGCCAATTTATTCACTCTGAGGCATTAAAAAGTTTTTCTCCACACCAGAAAGTGAATTAAATAACATTTGTAGACCTTTATTGTTCAATCAAAAACGCCCGATTATTGACGAAATGAGATAACCACCCCCCCTTACGACATGCTTCAGAAACGAAAAAAATGGTCCATTTTCAAATGTTGCGTCTTTGAATGACAATCCACATTTGTACGTAGATAATCACTTTTAGAGCTAAAATTAGATGTTTAAAGTGGTTTTCAAGCTTCCAGGGGCCCTAAACACAAGATTTGAGAAATGGGTAAAAGTGAATGAAAATGGCCAATTTACTCACTCTGAGGCCTTAAAAAGTGGTTCTCCTCCACGGGAAGTGAATTAAATAACATTTGTAGGCCTTAATTGTTCAAGCGAAAACGCCCGATTATTGACGAAAGAGATAACCACCCCCCCTTACGACATGCTTCAGAAACGAAAAAAATGGTCCGTTTTCAAATGTTGCGTCTTTGAATGACAATCCACATTTGTACATGGATAATCACTTTTAGAGCTAAAATTAGATGTTTAAAGTGATTTTCAAGCTTCCAGGGGCCCTAAACACAAGATTTGAGAAATGGGTAAAAGTGAATGAAAATGACCAATTTACTCACTCTGCGGCCTTAAAAAGTGTTTCTCCTCCACGGAAAGTGAATAAAATAACATTTGGATGCCTTTATTGTTCAATCAAAAACGCCCGTTTTTTGGTGAAAAAGATACCCACCCCCCCTTACGACATGCTTCAGAAACAAAAAAAAATGGTCCATTTTCAAATGTTGCGTCTTTGAACTACAATTCACATTTGTACGTGGATAATCACTTTTAGAGATAAAATTAGATGTTTAAAGTGATTTACAAGCTTCCTGGGGCCCTAAACACAAGATATGAGGAATGGGTAAATATGAATGAAAATGGCCAATTTATTCACTCTGAGGCCTTAAAAAGTTTTTCTCCACTCCAGAAAGTTAATTAAATAACATTTGAAGGCCTTTATTGTTCAATCAAAAACGCCCGATTTTTGATGAAAGAGATAACCACCCCCCCTTACGACATGCTTCAGAAACTAAAAAAAATGGTCTGTTTTCAAATGTTGCCTCTTTGAACTACAATTCACATTTGTACGTGGAAAATCACTTTTAAAGATAAAATGAGATGTTTAAAGTGATTTTCATGCTTCCAGGGACCTTAAACACGAGATTTGAGGAATGGGTACAAGTGAATGAAAATAGCCAATTTACTCACTCTGCGGCCTTAAAAAGTGTTTCTCCTCCACGGGAAGTGAATTAAATACCATTTGTAGACCTTTATTGTTCAAGCGAAAACGCCCGATTATTGACGAAAGAGATAACCACCCCCCCTTAAGACATGCTTCAGAAACGAAAAAAATGGTCCGTTTTCAAATGTTGCATCTTTGAACGACAATTAACATTGTACGTGGATAAACACTTTTAGAGATAAAGTGAGATGTTTAAAGTGATTTTCAAGCTTCCAGGGGCCCTAAACACAAGATTTGAGAAATGGGTAAACGTGAATGAAAATGGCCAATTTACTCACTCTGCGTCCTTAAAAAGTGTTTCTCCTCCACGGGAAGTGATTAAAATAACATTTGTAGGCCTTTATTGTTCAATCAAAAATGCCAGTTTTTTGGTGAAAGAGATAACCACCCCCCCTTACGACATGCTTCAGAAACTAAAAAAAATGGTCCATTTTCAAATGTTGCGTCTTTGAATGACAATCCACATTTGTACGTGGATAATCACTTTTAGAGCTAAAATTAGATGTTTAAAGTGGTTTTCAAGCTTCCAGGGGCCCTAAACACAAGATTTGAGAAATGGGTAAAAGTGAATGAAAATGGCCAGTTTACTCACTCTGAGGCCTTAAAAAGTGTTTCTCCTCCACTGGAAGTGAATTAAATACCATTTGGAGGCCTTTATTGTTCAAGCGAAAACGCCTGATTTTTGATGAAAGAGATAACCACCCCCCCTTACGACATGCTTCTGAAACTAAAAAAATGGTTCATTTTCAAATGTTGCGTCTTCGAACTACAATTCACATTTGTATGTGGAAAAGCACTTTTAAAGATCAAATGAGATGTTTAAAGTGATTTTCATGCTTCCAGGGGCCTTAAACACAAGATTTGAGGAATGGGTAAAAGGGAATGAAAATGGCCAATTTACTCACTCTGAGGCCTTAAAAAGTGTTTCTCCTCCACGGGAAGTGAATTAAATAACATTTGTAGGCCTTTATTGTTCAAGCGAAAACGCCCGATTATTGACGAAAGAGATAACCACCCCACCTTACGACATGCTTCAGAAACGAAAAAAATGGTCCGTTTTCAAATGTTGCGTCTTTGAATGACAATCCACATTTGTACATGGATAATCACTTTTAGAGCTAAAATTAGATGTTTAAAGTGATTTTCAAGCTTCCAGGGGCCCTAAACACAAGATTTGAGAAATGGGTAAAAGTGAATGAAAATGACCAATTTACTCACTCTGAGGCCTTAAAAAGTTTTCCTCCACTCAAGAAAGTTAATAAATAACATTTGAAGGCCTTTATTGTTCAATCAAAAACGCCCGATTTTTGACGAAAGAGAGAACCACCCCCCCCTTACGACATGCTTCAGTAACTAAAAAAATGGTCCGTTTTCAAATGTTGCCTCTTTGAACTACAATTCACATTTGTACGTGGATAATCACTTTTAGAGATAAAATTAGATGTTTAAAGTGATTTACAAGCTTCCAGGGGCCCTAAACACAAGATATGAGGAATGGGTAAATATGAATGAAAATGGCCAATTTATTCACTCTGAGGCCTTAAAAAGTTTTTCTCCATTCAAGAAAGTTAATTAAATAACATTTGAAGGCCTTTATTGTTCAATCAAAAACGCCCGATTTTTGACGAAAGAGATAACCACCCCCCCTTACGACATGCTTCAGAAACTAAAAGAATGGTCCGTTTTCAAATGTTGCCTCTTTGAACTACAATTCACATTTGTACGTGGAAAAGCACTTTTAAAGATCAAATGAGATGTTTAAAGTGATTTTCATGCTTCCAGGGGCCTTAAACACAAGATTTGAGGAATGGGTAAAAGTGAATGAAAATGGCCAATTTACTCACTCTGAGGCCTTAAAAAGTGTTTCTCCTCCACGGGAAGTGAATTAAATAACATTTGGAGGCCTTTATTGTTCAAGCGAAAACGCCTGATTTTTGATGAAAGAGATAACCACCCCCCCTTACGACATGCTTCAGAAACTAAAAAAATGGTCATTTTCAAATGTTGCGTCTTTGAACCACAATTAACATTGTACGTGGATAATCACTTTTAGAGATAAAATGAGATGTTTAAAGTGATATACAAGCTTTCAGGGGCCCTAAACACAAGATATGAGGAATAGGTAAATATGAATGAAAATGGCCAATTTATTCACTCTGAGGCCTTAAAAAGTTTTTCTCCACTCCAGAAAGTGAATTAAATAACATTTGTAGACCTTTATTGTTCAATCAAAAACGCCCGATTATTGACGAAAGAGATAACCACCCCCCCTTACGACATGCTTCAGAAACGAAAAAAATGGTCCATTTTCAAATGTTGCGTCTTTGAATGACAATCCACATTTGTACGTAGATAATCACTTTTAGAGCTAAAATTAGATGTTTAAAGTGGTTTTCAAGCTTCCAGGGGCCCTAAACACAAGATTTGAGAAATGGGTAAAAGTGAATGAAAATGGCCAATTTACTCACTCTGAGGCCTTAAAAAGTGGTTCTCCTCCACGGGAAGTGAATTAAATAACATTTGTAGGCCTTTATTGTTCAAGCGAAAACGCCCGATTATTGACGAAAGAGATAACCACCCCCCCTTACGACATGCTTCAGAAACGAAAAAAATGGTCCGTTTTCAAATGTTGCGTCTTTGAATGACAATCCACATTTGTACATGGATAATCACTTTTAGAGCTAAAATTAGATGTTTAAAGTGATTTTCAAGCTTCCAGGGGCCCTAAACACAAGATTTGAGAAATGGGTAAAAGTGAATGAAAATGACCAATTTACTCACTCTGCGGCCTTAAAAAGTGTTTCTCCTCCACGGAAAGTGAATAAAATAACATTTGGATGCCTTTATTGTTCAATCAAAAACGCCCGTTTTTTGGTGAAAAAGATACCCACCCCCCCTTACGACATGCTTCAGAAACAAAAAAAAATGGTCCATTTTCAAATGTTGCGTCTTTGAACTACAATTCACATTTGTACGTGGATAATCACTTTTAGAGATAAAATAAGATGTTTAAAGTGATTTACAAGCTTCCAGGGGCACTAAACACAAGATATGAGGAATGGGTAAATATGAATGAAAATGGCCAATTTATTCACTCTGAGGCCTTAAAAAGTTTTTCTCCACTCCAGAAAGTTAATTAAATAACATTTGAAGGCCTTTATTGTTCAATCAAAAACGCCCGATTTTTGACGAAAGAGATAACCACCCCCCCTTACGACATGCTTCAGAAACTAAAAAAATGGTCCGTTTTCAAATGTTGCCTCTTTGAACTACAATTCACATTTGTACATGGAAAAGCACTTTTAAAGATCAAATGAGATGTTTAAAGTGATTTTCAAGCTTCCAGGGGCCTTAAACACAAGATTTGAGGAATGGGTAAAAGTGAATGAAAATGGCCAATTTACTCACTCTGGGGCCTTAAAAAGTGTTTCTCCTCCTCTGGAAGTGAATTAAATACCATTTGGAGGCCTTTATTGTTCAAGCGAAAACGCCTGATTTTTGATGAAAGAGATAACCACCCCCCCTTACGACATGCTTCTGAAACTAAAAAAATGGTTCATTTTCAAATGTTGCGTCTTTGAACTACAATTAACATTGTACGTGGATAATCACTTTTAGAGATAAAGTGAGATGTTTAAAGTGATTTTCAAGCTTCCAGGGGCCCTAAACATAAGATTTGAGAAATGGGTAAACGTGAATGAAAATGGCCAATTTACTCACTCTGCGGCCTTAAAAAGTGTTTCTCCTCCACAGGAAGTGAATAAAATAACATTTGTAGGCCTTTATTGTTCAATCAAAAATGCCAGTTTTTTGGTGAAAGAGATAACCACCCCCCCTTACGACATGCTTCAGAAACGAAAAAAATGGTCCATTTTCAAATGTTGCGTCTTTGAACTACAATTCACATTTGTACGTGGATATTCACTTTTAGAGATAAAATTAGATGTTTAAAGTGATTTTTAAGCTTCCAGGGGCCCTAAACACAAGATTTGAGGAATGGGTAAATGTGAATGAAAATGGCCAGTTTATTCACTCTGAGGCCTTAAAAAGTTTTTCTCCTCCACGGGAAGTGAATTAAATAACATTTGTAGGCCTTTATTGTTCAAGCGAAAATGCCCGATTATTGACGAAAGAGATAACCACCCCCCCTTACAACATGCTTCAGAAACGAAAAAAATGGTCCGTTTTCAAATGTTGCTTCTTTGAATGACAATCCACATTTGTACATGGATAATCACATTTAGAGCTAAAATTAGATGTTTAAAGTGATTTTCAAGCTTCCAGGGGCCCTAAACACAAGATTTGAGAAATGGATAAAAGGGAATGAAAATGACCAATTTACTCACTCTGCGGCCTTAAAAAGTGTTTCTCCTCCACGGAAAGTGAATAAAATAACATTTGGATGCCTTTATTGTTCAATCAAAAACGCCCGTTTTTAGGTGAAAAAGATAACCACCCCCCCTTACGACATGCTTCAGAAACAAAAAAAAATGGTCCATTTTCAAATGTTGCGTCTTTGAACTACAATTCACATTTGTACGTGGATAATCACTTTTAGAGATAAAATTAGATGTTTAAAGTGATTTACAAGCTTCCAGGGGCCCTAAACACAAGATATGAGGAATGGGTAAATATGAATGAAAATGGCCAATTTATTCACTCTGAGGCCTTAAAAAGTTTTTCTCCACTCCAGAAAGTTAATTAAATAACATTTGAAGGCCTTTATTGTTCAATCAAAAACGCCCGATTTTTGATGAAAGAGATAACCACCCCCCCTTACGACATGCTTCTGAAACTAAAAAAACTGGTTCATTTTCAAATGTTGCGTCTTTGAACTACAATTAACATTGTACGTGGATAATCACTTTTAGAGATAAAGTGAGATGTTTAAAGTGATTTTCAAGCTTCCAGGGGTCCTAAACATAAGATTTGAGAAATGGGTAAACGTGAATGAAAATGGCCAATTTACTCACTCTGCGGCCTTAAAAAGTGTTTCTCCTCCACAGGAAGTGAATAAAATAACATTTGTAGGCCTTTATTGTTCAATCAAAAATGCCAGTTTTTTGGTGAAAGAGATAACCACCCCCCCTTACGACATGCTTCAGAAACGAAAAAAATGGTCCATTTTCAAATGTTGCGTCTTTGAACTACAATTCACATTTGTACGTGGATATTCACTTTTAGAGATAAAATTAGATGTTTAAAGTGATTTTTAAGCTTCCAGGGGCCCTAAACACAAGATTTGAGGAATGGGTAAATGTGAATGAAAATGGCCAGTTTATTCACTCTGAGGCCTTAAAAAGTTTTTCTCCTCCAGGGGAAGTGAATTAAGTAACATTTGTAGGCCTTTATTGTTCAAGCGAAAACGCCCGATTATTGACGAAAGAGATAACCACCCCCCCTTACAACATGCTTCAGAAACGAAAAAAATGGTCCGTTTTCAAATGTTGCGTCTTTGAATGACAATCCACATTTGTACATGGATAATCACTTTTAGAGCTAAAATTAGATGTTTAAAGTGATTTTCAAGCTTCCAGGGGCCCTAAACACAAGATTTGAGAAATGGATAAAAGGGAATGAAAATGACCAATTTACTCACTCTGCGGCCTTAAAAAGTGTTTCTCCTCCACGGAAAGTGAATAAAATAACATTTGGATGCCTTTATTGTTCAATCAAAAACGCCCGTTTTTTGGTGAAAAAGATAACCACCCCCCCTTACAACATGCTTCAGAAACAAAAAAAAATGGTCCATTTTCAAATGTTGCGTCTTTGAACTACAATTCACATTTGTACGTGGATAATCACTTTTAGAGATAAAATTAGATGTTTAAAGTGATTTACAAGCTTCCAGGGGCCCTAAACACAAGATATGAGGAATGGGTAAATATGAATCAAAATGGCCAATTTATTCACTCTGAGGCCTTAAAAAGTTTTTCTCCACCCCAGAAAGTGAATTAAATAACATTTGTAGGCCTTTATTGTTCAATCAAAAACGCCCGATTTTTGATGAAAGAGATAACCACCCCCCCTTACGACATGCTTCAGAAACTAAAAAAAATGGTCTGTTTTCAAATGTTGCCTCTTTGAACTACAATTCACATTTGTACGTGGAAAATCACTTTTAAAGATAAAATGAGATGTTTAAAGTGATTTTCATGCTTCTAGGGACCTTAAACACGAGATTTGAGGAATGGGTAAAAGTGAATGAAAATAGCCAATTTACTCACTCTGCGGCCTTAAAAAGTGTTTCTCCTCCACGGGAAGTGAATTAAATACCATTTGTAGACCTTTATTGTTCAAGCGAAAACGCCCGATTATTGACGAAAGAGATAACCACCCCCCCCTTAAGACATGCTTCAGAAACGAAAAAAATGGTCCGTTTTCAAATGTTGCATCTTTGAACGACAATTAACATTGTACGTGGATAAACACATTTAAAGATAAAATGAGATGTTTAAAGTGATTTTCATGCTTCCAGGGACCTTAAACACGAGATTTGAGGAATGGGTAAAAGTGAATGAAAATGGCCAATTTACTCACTCTGCGGCCTTAAAAAGTGTTTCTCCTTCACGGGAAGTGAATTAAATAACATTTGGAGGCCTTTATTGTTCAATCAAAAACGCCCGACTATTGACGAAAGAGATAACCACCCCCCCTTACGACATGCTTCTGAAACTAAAAAAATGGTTCAATTTCAAATGTTGCGTCTTTTAACTACAATTAACATTGTACGTCGATAATCACTTTTAGAGATAAAATGAGATGTTTAAAGTGATTTTCAAGCTTCCAGGGGCCCTAAACACGAGATTTGAGAAATGGGTAAACCTGAATGAAAATGGCCAATTTACTCACTCTGCGGCCTTAAAAAGTGTTTCTCCTCCACGGAAAGTGAATAAAATAACATTTGGATGCCTTTATTGTTCAATCAAAAACGCCCGTTTTTTGGTGAAAAAGATAACCACCCCCCCTTACGACATGCTTCAGAAACGAAAAAAATGGTCCGTTTTCAAATGTTGCGTCTTTGAACTACAATTCACATTTGTACGTGGATGATCACTTTTAGAGATAAAATTAGATGTTTAAAGTAATTTACAAGCTTCCAGGGGCCCTAAACACAAGATATGAGGAATGGGTAAATATGAATGAAAATGGCCAATTTATTCACTCTGAGGCCTTAAAAAGCTTTTCTCCACTCCAGAAAGTGAATTAAATAACATTTGTAGACCTTTATTGTTCAATCAAAAACGCCCGATTATTGACGAAAGAGATAACCACCCCCCTTACGACATGCTTCAGAAACTAAAAAAATGGTCCGTTTTCAAATGTTGCCTCTTTGAACTACAATTCACATTTGTACGTGGAAAAGCACTTTTAAAGATCAAATGAGATGTTTAAAGTGATTTTCATGCTTCCAGGGGCCTTAAACACAAGATTTGAGGAATGGGTAAAAGTGAATGAAAATGGCCAATTTACTCACTCTGGGGCCTTAAAAAGTGTTTCTCCTCCACTGGAAGTGAATTAAATAACATTTGGAGGCCTTTATTGTTCAAGCGAAAACGCCTGATTTTTGGTGAAAGAGATAACCACCCCCCCTTACGACATGCTTCTGAAACTAAAAAAATGGTTCATTTTCAAATGTTGCGTCTTTGAACTACAATTAACATTGTACGTGGATAATCACTTTTAGAGATAAAGTGAGATGTTTAAAGTGATTTTCAAGCTTCCAGGGGCCCTAAACACAAGATTTGAGAAATGGGCAAACGTGAATGAAAATGGCCAATTTACTGACTCTGCGGCCTTAAAAAGTGTTTCGCCTCCACGGGAAGTGAATAAAATAACATTTGTAGGCCTTTATTGTTCAATCAAAAATGCCAGTTTTTTGGTGAAAGAGATAACCACCCCCCCTTACGACATGCTTCAGAAACGAAAAAAATGGTCCATTTTCAAATGTTGCGTCTTTGAACTACAATTCACATTTGTACGTGGATATTCACTTTTAGAGATAAAATTAGATGTTTCAAGTGATTTTTAAGCTTCCAGGGGCCCTAAACACAAGATTTGAGGAATGGGTAAATGTGAATGAAAATGGCCAGTTTATTCACTCTGAGGCCTTAAAAAGTTTTTCTCCACCCCAGAAAGTGAATTAAATAACATTTGTAGGCCTTTATTGTTCAATCAAAAACGCCCGATTTTTGATGAAAGAGATAACCACCCCCCCTTACGACATGCTTCAGAAACTAAAAAAAATGGTCTGTTTTCAAATGTTGCCTCTTTGAACTACAATTCACATTTGTACGTGGAAAATCACTTTTAAAGATAAAATGAGATGTTTAAAGTGATTTTCATGCTTCCAGGGACCTTAAACACGAGATTTGAGGAATGGGTAAAAGTGAATGAAAATAGCCAATTTACTCACTCTGCGGCCTTAAAAAGTGTTTCTCCTCCACGGGAAGTGAATTAAATACCATTTGTAGACCTTTATTGTTCAAGCGAAAACGCCTGATTATTGACGAAAGAGATAACCACCCCCCCTTAAGACATGCTTCAGAAACGAAAAAAATGGTCCGTTTTCAAATGTTGCATCTTTGAACGACAATTAACATTGTACGTGGATAAACACTTTTAGAGACAAAGTGAGATGTTTAAAGTGATTTTCAAGCTTCCAGGGGCCCTAAACACAAGATTTGAGAAATGGGTAAACGTGAATGAAAATGGCCAATTTACTCACTCTGCGTCCTTAAAAAGTGTTTCTCCTCCACGGGAAGTGAATAAAATAACATTTGTAGGCCTTTATTGTTCAATCAAAAATGCCAGTTTTTTGGTGAAAGAGATAACCACCCCCCCTTACGACATGCTTCGGAAACTAAAAAAAATGGTCTGTTTTCAAATGTTGCCTCTTTGAACTACAATTCACATTTGTACGTGGAAAATCACTTTTAAAGATAAAATGAGATGTTTAAAGTGATTTTCATGCTTCCAGGGACCTTAAACACGAGATTTGAGGAATGGGTAAAAGTGAATGAAAATGGCCAATTTACTCACTCTGCGGCCTTAAAAAGTGTTTCTCCTTCACGGGAAGTGATTTAAATAACATTTGGAGGCCTTTATTGTTCAATCAAAAACGCCCGATTATTGACGAAAGAGATAACCATCCCCCCTTACGACATGCTTCTGAAACTAAAAAAATGGTTCAATTTCAAATGTTGCGTCTTTTAACTACAATTAACATTGTACGTCGATAATCACTTTTAGAGATAAAATGAGATGTTTAAAGTGATTTTCAAGCTTCCAGGGGCCCTAAACACGAGATTTGAGAAATGGGTAAACGTGAATGAAAATGGCCAATTTACTCACTCTGCGGCCTTAAAAAGTGTTTCTCCTCCACAGAAAGTGAATAAAATAACATTTGGATGCCTTTATTGTTCAATCAAAAACGCCCGTTTTTTGGTGAAAAAGATAGCCACCCCCCCTTACGACATGCTTCAGAAACGAAAAAAATGGTCCATTTTCAAATGTTGCGTCTTTGAACTACAATTCACATTTGTACGTGGATGATCACTTTTAGAGATAAAATTAGATGTTTAAAGTGATTTACAAGCTTCCACGGGCCCTAAACACAAAATATGAGGAATGGGTAAATATGAATGAAAATGGCCAATTTATTCACTCTGAGGCCTTAAAAAGTTTTTCTCCACTCCAGAAAGTGAATTAAATAACATTTGTAGACCTTTATTGTTCAATCAAAAACGCCCGATTATTGACGAAAGAGATAACCACCCCCCCTTACGACATGCTTCAGAAACGAAAAAAATGGTCCATTTTCAAATGTTGCGTCTTTGAATGACAATCCACATTTGTACGTGGATAATCACTTTTAGAGCTAAAATTAGATGTTCAAAGTGGTTTTCAAGCTTCCAGGGGCCCTAAACACAAGATTTGAGAAATGGGTAAAAGTGAATGAAAATGGCCAGTTTACTCACTCTGAGGCCTTAAAAAGTGTTTCTCCTCCACTGGAAGTGAATTAAATACCATTTGGAGGCCTTTGTTGTTCAAGCGAAAACGCCTGATTTTTGATGAAAGAGATAACCACCCCCCCTTACGATATGCTTCTGAAACAAAAAAAATGGTTCATTTTCAAATGTTGCGTCTTTGAACTACAATTCACATTTGTATGTGGAAAAGCACTTTTAAAGATCAAATGAGATGTTTAAAGTGATTTTCATGCTTCCAGGGGCCTTAAACACAAGATTTGAGGAATGGGTAAAAGTGAATGAAAATGGCCAATTTACTCACTCTGAGGCCTTAAAAAGTGTTTCTCCTCCACAGGAAGTGAATTAAATAACATTTGTATGCCTTTATTGTTCAAGCGAAAACGCCCGATTATTGACGAAAGAGATAACCACCCCCCCTTACGACATGCTTCAGAAACGAAAAAAATGGTCCGTTTTCAAATGTTGCGTCTTTGAATGACAATCCACATTTGTACATGGATAATCACTTTTAGAGATAAAATTAGATGTTTAAAGTGATTTACAAGCTTCCAGGGGCCCTAAACACAAGATATGAGGAATGGGTAAATATGAATGAAAATGGCCAATTTATTCACTCTGAGGCCTTAAAAAGTTTTTCTCCACTCAAGAAAGTTAATTAAATAACATTTGAAGGCCTTTATTGTTCAATCAAAAACGCCCGATTTTTGACGAAAGAGATAACCACCCCCCCTTACGACATGCTTCAGAAACTAAAAGAATGGTCCGTTTTCAAATGTTGCCTCTTTGAACTACAATTCACATTTGTACGTGGAAAAGCACTTTTAAAGATCAAATGAGATGTTTAAAGTGATTTTCATGCTTCCAGGGGCCTTAAACACAAGATTTGAGGAATGGGTAAAAGTGAATGAAAATGGCCAATTTACTCACTCTGAGGCCTTAAAAAGTGTTTCTCCTCCACGGGAAGTGAATTAAATAACATTTGGAGGCCTTTATTGTTCAAGCGAAAACGCCTGATTTTTGATGAAAGAGATAACCACCCCCCCTTACGACATGCTTCTGAAACTAAAAAAATGGTCATTTTCAAATGTTGCGTCTTTGAACCACAATTAACATTGTACGTGGATAATCACTTTTAGAGATAAAATGAGATGTTTAAAGTGATATACAAGCTTTCAGGGGCCCTAAACACAAGATATGAGGAATAGGTAAATATGAATGAAAATGGCCAATTTATTCACTCTGAGGCCTTAAAAAGTTTTTCTCCACTCCAGAAAGTGAATTAAATAACATTTGTAGACCTTTATTGTTCAATCAAAAACGCCCGATTATTGACGAAAGAGATAACCACCCCCCCTTACGACATGCTTCAGAAACGAAAAAAATGGTCCATTTTCAAATGTTGCGTCTTTGAATGACAATCCACATTTGTACGTGGATAATCACTTTTAGAGCTAAAATTAGATGTTTAAAGTGGTTTTCAAGCTTCCAGGGGCCCTAAACACAAGATTTGAGAAATGGGTAAAAGTGAATGAAAATGGCCAATTTACTCACTCTGAGGCCTTAAAAAGTGTTTCTCCTCCACGGGAAGTGAATTAAATAACATTTGGATGCCTTTATTGTTCAATCAAAAACGCCCGTTTTTTGGTGAAAAAGATACCCACCCCCCCTTACGACATGCTTCAGAAACAAAAAAAAATGGTCCATTTTCAAATGTTGCGTCTTTGAACTACAATTCACATTTGTACGTGGATAATCACTTTTAGAGATAAAATTAGATGTTTAAAGTGATTTACAAGCTTCCAGGGGCCCTAAACACAAGATATGAGGAATGGGTAAATATGAATGAAAATGGCCAATTTATTCACTCTGAGGCCTTAAAAAGTTTTTCTCCACTCCAGAAAGTTAATTAAATAACATTTGAAGGCCTTTATTGTTCAATCAAAAACGCCCGATTTTTGATGAAAGAGATAACCACCCCCCCTTACGACATGCTTCAGAAACTAAAAAAAATGGTCTGTTTTCAAATGTTGCCTCTTTGAACTACAATTCACATTTGTACGTGGAAAATCACTTTTAAAGATAAAATGATATGTTTAAAGTGATTTTCATGCTTCCAGGGACCTTAAACACGAGATTTGAGGAATGGGTAAAAGTTAATGAAAATAGCCAATTTACTCACTCTGCGGCCTTAAAAAGTGTTTCTCCTCCACGGGAAGTGAATTAAATACCATTTGTAGACCTTTATTGTTCAAGCGAAAACGCCCGATTATTGACGAAAGAGATAACCACCCCCCCTTACAACATGCTTCAGAAACGAAAAAAATGGTCCGTTTTCAAATGTTGCGTCTTTGAATGACAATCCACATTTGTACATGGATAATCACTTTTAGAGCTAAAATTAGATGTTTAAAGTGATTTTCAAGCTTCCAGGGGCCCTAAACACAAGATTTGAGAAATGGATAAAAGGGAATGAAAATGACCAATTTACTCACTCTGCGGCCTTAAAAAGTGTTTCTCCTCCACAGAAAGTGAATAAAATAACATTTGAATGCCTTTATTGTTCAATCAAAAACGCCCGTTTTTTGGTGAAAAAGATAACCACCCCCCCTTACGACATGCTTCAGAAACAAAAAAAAATGGTCCATTTTCAAATGTTGCGTCTTTGAACTACAATTCACATTTGTACGTGGATAATCACTTTTAGAGATAAAATTAGATGTTTAAAGTGATTTACAAGCTTCCAGGGGCCCTAAACACAAGATATGAGGAATGGGTAAATATGAATCAAAATGGCCAATTTATTCACTCTGAGGCCTTAAAAAGTTTTTCTCCACTCCAGAAAGTTAATTAAATAACATTTGAAGGCCTTTATTGTTCAATCAAAAACGCCCGATTTTTGACGAAAGAGATAACCACCCCCCCTTACGACATGCTTCAGAAACTAAAAAAATGGTCCGTTTTCAAATGTTGCCTCTTTGAACTACAATTCACATTTGTACATGGAAAAGCACTTTTAAAGATCAAATGAGATGTTTAAAGTGATTTTCAAGCTTCCAGGGGCCTTAAACACAAGATTTGAGGAATGGGTAAAAGTGAATGAAAATGGCCAATTTACTCACTCTGGGGCCTTAAAAAGTGTTTCTCCTCCTCTGGAAGTGAATTAAATACCATTTGGAGGCCTTTATTGTTCAAGCGAAAACGCCTGATTTTTGATGAAAGAGATAACCACCCCCCCTTACGACATGCTTCTGAAACTAAAAAAATGGTTCATTTTCAAATGTTGCGTCTTTGAACTACAATTAACATTGTACGTGGATAATCACTTTTAGAGATAAAGTGAGATGTTTAAAGTGGTTTTCAAGCTTCCAGGGGCCCTAAATACAAGATTTGAGAAATGGGTAAAAGTGAATGAAAATGGCCAATTTACTCACTCTGAGGCCTTAAAAAGTGTTTCTCCTCCACGGAAAGTGAATAAAATAACATTTGGATGCCTTTATTGTTCAATCAAAAACGCCCGTTTTTTGGTGAAAAAGATAACCACCCCCCCTTACGACATGCTTCAGAAACAAAAAAAAATGGTCCATTTTCAAATGTTGCGTCTTTGAACTACAATTCACATTTGTACGTGGATAATCACTTTTAGAGATAAAATTAGATGTTTAAAGTGATTTACAAGCTTCCAGGGGCCCTAAACACAAGATATGAGGAATGGGTAAATATGAATGAAAATGGCCAATTTATTCACTCTGAGGCCTTAAAAAGTTTTTCTCCACTCCAGAAAGATAATTAAATAACATTTGAAGGCCTTTATTGTTCAATCAAAAACGCCCGATTTTTGACGAAAGAGATAACCACCCCCCCTTACGACATGCTTCAGAAACTAAAAAAATGGTCCGTTTTCAAATGTTGCCTCTTTGAACTACAATTCACATTTGTACATGGAAAAGCACTTTTAAAGATCAAATGAGATGTTTAAAGTGATTTTCAAGCTTCCAGGGGCCTTAAACACTAGATTTGAGGAATGGGTAAAAGTGAATGAAAATGGCCAATTTACTCACTCTGGGGCCTTAAAAAGTGTTTCTCCTCCTCTGGAAGTGAATTAAATACCATTTGGAGGCCTTTATTGTTCAAGCGAAAACGCCTGATTTTTGATGAAAGAGATAACCACCCCCCCTTACGACATGCTTCTGAAACTAAAAAAATGGTTCATTTTCAAATGTTGCGTCTTTGAACTACAATTAACATTGTACGTGGATAATCACTTTTAGAGATAAAGTGAGATGTTTAAAGTGGTTTTCAAGCTTCCAGGGGCCCTAAACACAAGATTTGAGAAATAGGTAAAAGTGAATGAAAATGGCCAATTTACTCACTCTGAGGCCTTAAAAAGTGTCTCTCCTCCACGGGAAGTGAATTAAATAACATTTGTAGGCCTTTATTGTTCAAGCGAAAACGCCTGATTTTTGATGAAAGAGATAACCACCCCCCCTTACAACATGCTTCAGAAACGAAAAAAATGGTCCGTTTTCAAATGTTGCGTCTTTGAATGACAATCCACATTTGTACATGGATAATCACATTTAGAGCTAAAATTAGATGTTTAAAGTGATTTTCAAGCTTCCAGGGGCCCTAAACACAAGATTTGAGAAATGGATAAAAGGGAATGAAAATGACCAATTTACTCACTCTGCGGCCTTAAAAAGTGTTTCTCCTCCACGGAAAGTGAATAAAATAACATTTGGATGCCTTTATTGTTCAATCAAAAACGCCCGTTTTTTGGTGAAAAAGATAACCACCCCCCCTTACGACATGCTTCTGAAACTAAAAAAATGGTTCATTTTCAAATGTTGCGTCTTTGAACTACAATTAACATTGTACGTGGATAATCACTTTTAGAGATAAAGTGAGATGTTTAAAGTGATTTTCAAGCTTCCAGGGGCCCTAAACATAAGATTTGAGAAATGGGTAAACGTGAATGAAAATGGCCAATTTACTCACTCTGCGGCCTTAAAAAGTGTTTCTCCTCCACAGGAAGTGAATAAAATAACATTTGTAGGCCTTTATTGTTCAATCAAAAATGCCAGTTTTTTGGTGAAAGAGATAACCACCCCCCCTTACGACATGCTTCAGAAACGAAAAAAATGGTCCATTTTCAAATGTTGCGTCTTTGAACTACAATTCACATTTGTACGTGGATATTCACTTTTAGAGATAAAATTAGATGTTTAAAGTGATTTTTAAGCTTCCAGGGGCCCTAAACACAAGATTTGAGGAATGGGTAAATGTGAATGAAAATGGCCAGTTTATTCACTCTGAGGCCTTAAAAAGTTTTTCTCCTCCACGGGAAGTGAATTAAGTAACATTTGTAGGCCTTTATTGTTCAAGCGAAAACGCCCGATTATTGACGAAAGAGATAACCACCCCCCCTTACAACATGCTTCAGAAACGAAAAAAATGGTCCGTTTTCAAATGTTGCGTCTTTGAATGACAATCCACATTTGTACATGGATAATCACTTTTAGAGCTAAAATTAGATGTTTAAAGTGATTTTCAAGCTTCCAGGGGCCCTAAACACAAGATTTGAGAAATGGATAAAAGGGAATGAAAATGACCAATTTACTCACTCTGCGGCCTTAAAAAGTGTTTCTCCTCCACGGAAAGTGAATAAAATAACATTTGGATGCCTTTATTGTTCAATCAAAAACGCCCGTTTTTTGGTGAAAAAGATAACCACCCCCCTTTACGACATGCTTCAGAAACAAAAACAAAATGGTCCATTTTCAAATGTTGCGTCTTTAAACTACAATTCACATTTGTACGTGGATAATCACTTTTAGAGATAAAATTAGATGTTTAAAGTGATTTACAAGCTTCCAGGGGCCCTAAACACAAGATATGAGGAATGGGTAAATATGAATCAAAATGGCCAATTTATTCACTCTGAGGCCTTAAAAAGTTTTTCTCCACTCCAGAAAGTTAATTAAATAACATTTGAAGGCCTTTATTGTTCAATCAAAAACGCCCGATTTTTGACGAAAGAGATAACCACCCCCCCTTACGACATGCTTCAGAAACTAAAAAAATGGTCCGTTTTCAAATGTTGCCTCTTTGAACTACAATTCACATTTGTACATGGAAAAGCACTTTTAAAGATCAAATGAGATGTTTAAAGTGATTTTCAAGCTTCCAGGGGCCTTAAACACAAGATTTGAGGAATGGGTAAAAGTGAATGAAAATGGCCAATTTACTCACTCTGGGGCCTTAAAAAGTGTTTCTCCTCCTCTGGAAGTGAATTAAATACCATTTGGAGGCCTTTATTGTTCAAGCGAAAACGCCTGATTTTTGATGAAAGAGATAACCACCCCCCCTTACGACATGCTTCTGAAACTAAAAAAATGGTTCATTTTCAAATGTTGCGTCTTTGAACTACAATTAACATTGTACGTGGATAATCACTTTTAAAGATAAAATGAGATGTTTAAAGTGATTTTCATGCTTCCAGGGACCTTAAACACGAGATTTGAGGAATGGGTAAAAGTGAATGAAAATGGCCAATTTACTCACTCTGCGGCCTTAAAAAGTGTTTCTCCTTCACGGGAAGTGATTTAAATAACATTTGGAGGCCTTTATTGTTCAATCAAAAACGCCCGATTATTGACGAAAGAGATAACCATCCCCCCTTACGACATGCTTCTGAAACTAAAAAAATGGTTCAATTTCAAATGTTGCGTCTTTTAACTACAATTAACATTGTACGTCGATAATCACTTTTAGAGATAAAATGAGATGTTTAAAGTGATTTTCAAGCTTCCAGGGGCCCTAAACACGAGATTTGAGAAATGGGTAAACGTGAATGAAAATGGCCAATTTACTCACTCTGCGGCCTTAAAAAGTGTTTCTCCTCCACAGGAAGTGAATAAAATAACATTTGTAGGCCTTTATTGTTCAATCAAAAATGCCAGTTTTTTGGTGAAAGAGATAACCACCCCCCCTTACGACATGCTTCAGAAACGAAAAAAATGGTCCATTTTCAAATGTTGCGTCTTTGAACTACAATTCACATTTGTACGTGGATATTCACTTTTAGAGATAAAATTAGATGTTTAAAGTGATTTTTAAGCTTCCAGGGGCCCTAAACACAAGATTTGAGGAATGGGTAAATGTGAATGAAAATGGCCAGTTTATTCACTCTGAGGCCTTAAAAAGTTTTTCTCCACCCCAGAAAGTGAATTAAATAACATTTGTAGGCCTTTATTGTTCAATCAAAAACGCCCGATTTTTGATGAAAGAGATAACCACCCCCCCTTACGACATGCTTCAGAAACTAAAAAAAATGGTCTGTTTTCAAATGTTGCCTCTTTGAACTACAATTCACATTTGTACGTGGAAAATCACTTTTAAAGATAAAATGAGATGTTTAAAGTGATTTTCATGCTTCCAGGGACCTTAAACACGAGATTTGAGGAATGGGTAAAAGTGAATGAAAATAGCCAATTTACTCACTCTGCGGCCTTAAAAAGTGTTTCTCCTCCACGGGAAGTGAATTAAATACCATTTGTAGACCTTTATTGTTCAAGCGAAAACGCCCGATTATTGACGAAAGAGATAACCACCCCCCCTTAAGACATGCTTCAGAAACGAAAAAAATGGTCCGTTTTCAAATGTTGCATCTTTGAACGACAATTAACATTGTACGTGGATAAACACTTTTAAAGATAAAATGAGATGTTTAAAGTGATTTTCATGCTTCCAGGGACCTTAAACACGAGATTTGAGGAATGGGTAAAAGTGAATGAAAATGGCCAATTTACTCACTCTGCGGCCTTAAAAAGTGTTTCTCCTTCACGGGAAGTGAATTAAATAACATTTGGAGGCCTTTATTGTTCAATCAAAAACGCCCGATTATTGACGAAAGAGATAACCACCCCCCCTTACGACATGCTTCTGAAACTAAAAAAATGGTTCAATTTCAAATGTTGCGTCTTTTAACTACAATTAACATTGTACGTCGATAATCACTTTTAGAGATAAAATGAGATGTTTAAAGTGATTTTCAAGCTTCCAGGGGCCCTAAACACGAGATTTGAGAAATGGGTAAACGTGAATGAAAATGGCCAATTTACTCACTCTGCGGCCTTAAAAAGTGTTTCTCCTCCACGGAAAGTGAATAAAATAACATTTGGATGCCTTTATTGTTCAATCAAAAACGCCCGTTTTTTGGTGAAAAAGATAACCACCCCCCCTTACGACATGCTTCAGAAACGAAAAAAATGGTCCATTTTCAAATGTTGCGTCTTTGAACTACAATTCACATTTGTACGTGGATGATCACTTTTAGAGATAAAATTAGATGTTTAAAGTAATTTACAAGCTTCCAGGGGCCCTAAACACAAGATATGAGGAATGGGTAAATATGAATGAAAATGGCCAATTTATTCACTCTGAGGCCTTAAAAAGCTTTTCTCCACTCCAGAAAGTGAATTAAATAACATTTGTAGACCTTTATTGTTCAATCAAAAACGCCCGATTATTGACGAAAGAGATAACCACCCCCCCTTACGACATGCTTCAGAAACTAAAAAAATGTTCCGTTTTCAAATGTTGCCTCTTTGAACTACAATTCACATTTGTACGTGGAAAAGCACTTTTAAAGATCAAATGAGATGTTTTAAGTGATTTTCATGCTTCCAGGGGCCTTAAACACAAGATTTGAGGAATGGGTAAAAGTGAATGAAAATGGCCAATTTACTCACTCTGGGGCTTTAAAAAGTGTTTCTCCTCCACTGGAAGTGAATTAAATAACATTTGGAGGCCTTTATTGTTCAAGCGAAAACGCCTGATTTTTGATGAAAGAGATAACCACCCCCCCTTACGACATGCTTCTGAAACTAAAAAAATGGTTCATTTTCAAATGTTGCGTCTTTGAACTACAATTAACATTGTACGTGGATAATCACTTTTAGAGATAAAGTGAGATGTTTAAAGTGATTTTCAAGCTTCCAGGGGCCCTAAACACAAGATTTGAGAAATGGGCAAACGTGAATGAAAATGGCCAATTTACTGACTCTGCGGCCTTAAAAAGTGTTTCTCCTCCACGGGAAGTGAATAAAATAACATTAGTAGGCCTTTATTGTTCAATCAAAAATGCCAGTTTTTTGGTGAAAGAGATAACCACCCCCCCTTACGACATGCTTCAGAAACGAAAAAAATGGTCCATTTTCAAATGTTGCGTCTTTGAACTACAATTCACATTTGTACGTGGATATTCACTTTTAGAGATAAAATTAGATGTTTAAAGTGAATTTTAAGCTTCCAGGGGCCCTAAACACAAGATTTGAGGAATGGGTAAATGTGAATGAAAATGGCCAGTTTATTCACTCTGAGGCCTTAAAAAGTTTTTCTCCACCCCAGAAAGTGAATTAAATAACATTTGTAGGCCTTTATTGTTCAATCAAAAACGCCCGATTTTTGATGAAAGAGATAACCACCCCCCCTTACGACATGCTTCAGAAACTAAAAAAAATGGTCTGTTTTCAAATGTTGCCTCTTTGAACTACAATTCACATTTGTACGTGGATAATCACTTTTAGAGATAAAATTAGATGTTTAAAGTGATTTACAAGCTTCCAGGGGCCCTAAACACAAGATATGAGGAATGGGTAAATATGAATAAAAATGGCCAATTTATTCACTCTGAGGCCTTAAAAAGTTTTTCTCCACTCCAGAAAGTGAATTAAATAACATTTGTAGACCTTTATTGTTCAATCAAAAACGCCCGATTATTGACGAAAGAGATAACCACCCCCCTTACGACATGCTTCAGAAACGAAAAAAATGGTCCATTTTCAAATGTTGCGTCTTTGAATGACAATCCACATTTGTACGTGGATAATCACTTTTAGAGCTAAAATTAGATGTTTAAAGTGATTTTCAAGCTTCCAGGGGCCCTAAACACAAGATTTGAGAAATGGGTAAAAGTGAATGAAAATGGCCAATTTACTCACTCTGAGGCCTTAAAAAGTGTTTCTCCTCGACGGGAAGTAAATTAAATACCATTTGGAGGCCTTTATTGTTCAAGCGAAAAACGCCTGATTTTTGATGAAAGAGATAACCACCCCCCCTTACGACATGCTTCTGAAACTAAAAAAATAGTTCATTTTCAAATGTTGCGTCTTTGAACTACAATTAACATTGTACGTCGATAGTCACTTCTAGAGATAAAATGAGATGTTTAAAGTGATTTTCAAGCTTCCAGGGGCCCTAAACACGAGATTTGAGAAATGGGTAAACGTGAATGAAAATGGCCAATTTACTCACTCTGCGCCCTTAAAAAGTGTTTCTCCTCCACGGAAAGTGAATAAAATAACATTTGGATGCCTTTATTGTTCAATCAAAAAGCCCGTTTTTTGGTGAAAGAGATAACCACCCCCCCTTACGACATGCTTCAGAAACGAAAAAAATGGTCCATTTTCAAATGTTGCGTCTTTGAACTACAATTCCCATTTGTACGTGGATAATCACTTTTAGAGATAAAATTAGATGTTTAAAGTGATTTACAAACTTCCAGGGGCCCTAAACACAAGATATGAGGAATTGGTAAATATGAATAAAAATGGCCAATTTACTCACTCTGCGGCCTTAAAAAGTGTTTCTCCTCCACAGAAAGTGAATAAAATAACATTTGTAGACCTTTATTGTTCAATCAAAAACGCCCGATTATTGACGGAAGAGATAACCACCCCCCCTTACGACATGCTTCAGAAACGAAAAAAATGGTCCATTTTCAAATGTTGCGTCTTTGAATGACAATCCACATTTGTACGTGGATAATCACTTTTAGAGCTAAAATTAGATGTTTAAAGTGATTTTCAAGCTTCCAGGGGCCCTAAACACAAGATTTGAGAAATGGGTAAAAGTGAATGAAAATGGCCAATTTACTCACTCTGAGGCCTTAAAAAGTGTTTCTCCTCCACGGGAAGTGAATGAAATACCATTTGGAGGCCTTTATTGTTCAAGCGAAAAACACCTGATTTTTGATGAAAGAGATAACCACCCCCCCTTATGACATGCTTCTGAAACTAAAAAAATGGTTCATTTTCAAATGTTGCGTCTTTGAACTACAATTAACATTGTACGTCGATAATCACTTCTAGAGATAAAATGAGATGTTTAAAGTGATTTTCAAGCTTCCAGGGGCCCTAAACACGAGATTTGAGAAATGGGTAAACGTGAATGAAAATGGCCAATTTACTCACTCTGCGGCCTTAAAAAGTGTTTCTCCTCCACGGAAAGTGAATAAAATAACATTTGGATGCCTTTATTTTTCAATCAAAAACGCCAGTTTTTTGGTGAAAAAGATAACCACCCCCCCTTACGACATGCTTCAGAAACGAAAAAAATGGTCCATTTTCAAATGTTGCGTCTTTGAACATCAATTCACATTTGTACGTGGATAATCACTTTTAGAGATAAAATTAGATGTTTAAAGTGATTTACAAGCTTCCAGGGGCCCTAAACACAAGATATGAGGAATTGGTAAATATGAATAAACATGGCCAATTTATTCACTCTGAGGCCTTAAAAAGTTTTTCTCCACTCCAGAAAGTGAATTAAATAACATTTGTAGACCTTTATTGTTCAATCAAAAACGCCCGATTATTGACGAAAGAGATAACCACCCCCCCTTACGACATGCTTCAGAAACGAAAAAAATGGTCCATTTTCAAATGTTGCGTCTTTGAATGACAATCCACATTTGTACGTGGAAAAGCACTTTTAATGATCAAATGAGATGTTTAAAGTGATTTTCATGCTTCCAGGGGCCTTAAACACAAGATTTGAGAAATGGGTAAAAGTGAATAAAAATGGCCAATTTACTCACTCTGAGGCCTTAAAAAGTGTTTCTCCTCCACGGGAAGTGAATTAAATACCATTTGGAGGCCTTTATTGTTCAAGCGAAAACGCCTGATTTTTGATGAAAGAGTTAACCACCCACCCTTACGACATGCTTCTGAAACTAAAAAAATGGTTCATTTTCAAATGTTGCGTCTTTGAACTACAATTAACATTGTACGTGGATAATCACTTTTAGAGATAAAGTGAGATGTTTAAAGTGATTTTCAAGCTTCCAGGGGCCCTAAACACAAGATTTGAGAAATGGGGAAACGTGAATGAAAATGGCCAATTTACTCACTCTGCGGCCTTAAAAAGTGTTTCTCCTCCACGGGAAGTGAATAAAATAACATTTGTAGGCCTTTATTGTTCAATCAAAAATGCCAGTTTTTTGGTGAAAGAGATAACCACCCCCCCTTTTGACATGCTTCAGAAACGAAAAAAATGGTCCATTTTCAAATGTTGCGTCTTTGAACTACAATTAACATTGTACATCGATAATCACTTTTAGAGATAAAATGAGATGTTTAAAGTGATTTTCAAGCTTCCAGGGGCCCTAAACACGAGATTTGAGAAATGGGTAAACGTGAATGAAAATGGCCAATTTACTCACTCTGCGGCCTTAAAAAGTGTTTCTCCTCCACGGAAAGTGAATAAAATAACATTTGGATGCCTTTATTGTTCAATCAAAAACACCCGTTTTTTGGTGAAAAAGATAACCAAACCCCCTTACGACATGCTTCAGAAACGAAAAAAATGGTCCATTTTCAAATGTTGCGTCTTTGAACTACAATTCACATTTGTACGTGGATGATCACTTTTAGAGATAAAATTAGATGTTTAAAGTGATTTACAAGCTTCCAGGGGCCCTAAACACAAGATATGAGGAATGGGTAAATATGAATGAAAATGGCCAATTTATTCACTCTGAGGCCTTAAAAAGTTTTTCTCCACTCCAGAAAGTGAATTAAATAACATTTGTAGGCCTTTATTGTTCAATCAAAAACGCCCAATTTTTGACGAAAGAGATAACCACCCCCCCTTACGACATGCTTCAGAAACTAAAAAAATGGTTCATTTTCAAATGTTGCATCTTTGAACGACAATCCACATTTGTACGTGGATAAACACTTTTAGAGATAAAATGAGATGTTTAAAGTGATTTTCATGCTTCCAGGGACCTTAAACACGAGATTTGAGGAATGGGTAAAAGTGAATGAAAATGGCCAATTTACTCACTCTGCGGCCTTAAAAAGTGTTTCTCCTCCACGGGAAGTGCATTAAATAACATTTGTAGGCCTTTATTGTTCAAGCGAAAATGCCTGATTATTGACGAAAGAGATAACCACCCCCCCTTACGACATGCTTCAGAAACGAAAAAAATGGTCCGTTTTCAAATGTTGCGTCTTTGAATGACAATCCACATTTGTACGTGGAAAATCACTTTTAGAGCTAAAATTAGATGTTTAAAGTGATTTTCAAGCTTCCAGGGGCCCTAAACACAAGATTTGAGAAATGGGTAAAAGTGAATGAAAATGGCCAATTTACTCACTCTGAGGCCTTAAAAAGTGTTTCTCCTCCACGGGAAGTGAATTAAATACCATTTGGAGGCCTTTATTGTTCAAGCGAAAACGCCCGATTATTGACGAAAGAGATAACCACCTCCCCTTACGACATGCTTCAGAAACTAAAAAAATGGTCCATTTTCAAATGTTGCCTCTTTGAACTACAATTCACATTTGTATGTGGAAAATCACTTTTAAAGATCAAATGAGATGTTTAAAGTGATTTTCATGCTTCCAGGGGCCTTAAACACAAGATTTGAGGAATGGGTAAAAGTGAATGAAAATGGCCAATTTACTCACTCTGAGGCCTTAAAAGGTGTTTCTCCTCCACGGGAAGTGAATTAAATAACATTTGGAGGCCTTTATTGTTCAAGCGAAAACGCCTGATTTTTGATGAAAGAGATAACCACCCCCCTTACGACATGCTTCTGAAACTAAAAAAATGGTTCATTTTCAAATGTTGCGTCTTTGAACTCCAATTAACATTGTACGTGGATAATCACTTTTAGAGATAAAGTGAGATGTTTAAAGTGATTTTCAAGCTTCCAGGGGCCCTAAACACAAGATTTGAGAAATGGGTAAACGTGAATGAAAATGACCAATTTACTCACTCTGCGGCCTTAAAAAGTGTTTCTCCTCCACGGGAAGTGAATAAAATAACATTTGGAGGCCTTTATTGTTCAATCAAAAATGACAGTTTTTTGGTGAAAGAGATAACCACTCCCCCTTACGACATGCTTCAGAAACGAAAAAAAATGGTCCATTTTCAAATGTTGCGTCTTTGAACTACAATTCACATTTGTACGTGGATGATCACTTTTAGAGATAAAATTAGATGTTTAAAGTGATTTACAAGCTTCCAGGGGCCCTAAACACAAGATATGAGGAATGGGTAAATATGAATGAAAATGGCCAATTTATTCACTCTGAGTCCTTAAAAAGTTTTTCTCCACCCCAGAAAGTGAATTAAATAACATTTGTAGGACTTTATTGTTCAATCAAAAACGCCCGATTTTTGACGAAAGAGATAACCACCCCCCCTTACGACATGCTTCAGAAACTAAAAAAATGGTCCGTTTTCAAATGTTGCCTCTTTGAACTACAATTCACATTTGTACGTGGAAAAGCACTTTTAAAGATCAAATGAGATGTTTAAGTGATTTTCATGCTTCCAGGGGCCTTAAACACAAGATATGAGGAATGGGTAAAAGTGAATGAAAATGGCCAATTTACTCACTCTGAGGCCTTAAAAAGTGTTTCTCCTCCACGGGAAGTGAATTAAATAACATTTGTAGGCCTTTATTGTTCAAGCGAAAACGCCCGATTATTGACGAAAGAGATAACCACCCCCCCTTACGACATGCTTCAGAAACAAAAAAAGTGGTCCGTTTTCAAATGTTGCGTCTTTGAATGACAATCCACATTTGTACGTGGGTAATCACTTTTAGAGCTAAAATTAGATGTTTAAAGTGATTTTCAAGCTTCCAGGGGCCCTAAACACAAGATTTGTGAAATGGGTAAAAGTGAATGAAAATGGCCAATTTACTCACTCTGAGGCCTTAAAAAGTGTTTCTCCTCCACGGGAAGTGAATTAAATACCATTTGGAGGCCTTTATTGTTCAAGCGAAAACGCCTGATTTTTGATGAAAGAGATAACCACCCCCCCTTACGACATGCTTCTGAAACTAAAAAAATGGTTCATTTTCAAATGTTGCGTCTTTGAACTACAATTAACATTGTACGTCGATAATCACTTTTAGAGATAAAATGAGATGTTTAAAGTGATTTTCAAGCTTCCAGGGGCCCTAAACACGAGATTTGAGAAATGGGTAAACGTGAATGAAAATGGCCAATTTACTCACTCTGCGGCCTTAAAAAGTGTTTCTCCTCCACGGAAAGTGAATAAAATAACATTTGGATGCCTTTATTGTTCAATCAAAAACGCCCGTTTTTTGGTGAAAAAGATAACCACCCCCCTTACGACATGCTTCAGAAACGAAAAAAATGGTCCATTTTCAAATGTTGCGTCTTTGAACTACAATTCACATTTGTACGTGGATGATCACTTTTAGAGATAAAATTAGATGTTTAAAGTGATATACAAGCTTCCAGGGGCCCTAAACACAAGATATGAGGAATGGGTAAATATGAATGAAAATGGCCAATTTATTCACTCTGAGGCCTTAAAAAGTTTTTCTCCACTCCAGAAAGTGAATTAAATAACATTTGTAGGCCTTTATTGTTCAATCAAAAACGCCCAATTTTTGACGAAAGAGATAACCACCCCCCCTTACGACATGCTTCAGAAACTAAAAAAATGGTTCATTTTCAAATGTTGCATCTTTGAACGACAATCCACATTTGTACGTGGATAAACACTTTTAGAGATAAAATGAGATGTTTAAAGTGATTGTCATGCTTCCAGGGACCTTAAACACGAGATTTGAGGAATGGGTAAAAGTGAATGAAAATGGCCAATTTACTCACTCTGCGGCCTTAAAAAGTGTTTCTCCTCCACGGGAAGTGCATTAAATAACATTTGTAGGCCTTTATTGTTCAAGCGAAAATGCCTGATTATTGACGAAAGAGATAACCACCCCCCCTTACGACATGCTTCAGAAACGAAAAAAATGGTCCGTTTTCAAATGTTGCGTCTTTGAATGACAATCCACATTTGTACGTGGATAATCACTTTTAGAGCTAAAATTAGATGTTTAAAGTGATTTTCAAGCTTCCAGGGGCCCTAAACACAAGATTTGAGAAATGGGTAAAAGTGAATGAAAATGGCCAATTTACTCACTCTGAGGCCTTAAAAAGTGTTTCTCCTCCACGGGAAGTGAATTAAATACCATTTGGAGGCCTTTATCTTTCAAGCGAAAACGCCTGATTTTTTATGAAAGAGATAACCACCCCCCCCTTACGACATGCTTCTGAAACTAAAAAAATGGTTCATTTTCAAATGTTGCGTCTTTGAACTACAATTAACATTGTACGTCGATAATCACTTTTAGAGATAAAATGAGATGTTTAAAGTGATTTTCAAGCTTCCAGGGGCCCTAAACACAAGATTTGAGAAATGGGTAAACGTGAATGAAAATGGCCAATTTACTCACTCTGCGGCCTTAAAAAGTGTTTCTCCTCCACGGAAAGTGAATAAAATAACATTTGGATGCCTTTATTGTTCAATCAAAAACGCCCGTTTTTTGGTGAAAAAGATAACCACCCCCCTTACGACATGCTTCAGAAACGAAAAAAATGGTCCATTTTCAAATGTTGCGTCTTTGAACTACAATTCACATTTGTACGTGGATAATCACTTTTAGAGATAAAATTAGATGTTTAAAGTGATTTACAAGCTTCCAGGGGCCCTAAACACAAGATATGAGGAATGGGTAAATATGAATGAAAATGGCCAATTTATTCACTCTGCGGCCTTAAAAAGTTTTTCTCCACTCCAGAAAGTGAATTAAATAACATTTGTAGACCTTTATTGTTCAATCAAAAACGCCCGATTATTGACGAAAGAGATAACCACCCCCCCTTACGACATGCTTCAGAAACGAAAAAAATGGTCCATTTTCAAATGTTGCGTCTTTGAATGACAATCCACATTTGTACGTGGAAAATCACTTTTAGAGCTAAAATTAGATGTTTAAAGTGATTTTCAAGCTTCCAGGGGCCCTAAACACAAGATTTGAGAAATGGGTAAAAGTGAATGAAAATGGCCAATTTACTCACTCTGAGGCCTTAAAAAGTGTTTCTCCTCCACGGGAAGTGAATTAAATACCATTTGGAGGCCTTTATTGTTCAAGCGAAAACGCCTGATTTTTGATGAAAGAGATAACCACCCCCCCTTACGACATGCTTCTGAAACTAAAAAAATGGTTCATTTTCAAATGTTGCGTCTTTGAACTACAATTAACATTGTACGTGGATTATCACTTTTAGAGATAAAATTAGATGTTTAAAGTGATTTACAAGCTTCCAGGGGCCCTAAACACAAGATATGAGGAATGGGTAAATATGAATGAAAATGGCCAATTTATTCACTCTGCGGCCTTAAAAAGTGTTTCTCCTCCATGGGAAGTGAATTAAACACCATTTGTAGACCTTTATTGTTCAAGCGAAAACGCCCAATTATTGACGAAAGAGATAACCACCCCCCCTTAAGACATGCTTCAGAAACGAAAAAAATGGTCCATTTTCAAATGTTGCCTCTTTGAACTACAATTCACATTTGTATGTGGAAAATCACTTTTAAAGATCAAATGAGATGTTTAAAGTGATTTTCATGCTTCCAGGGGCCTTAAACACAAGATTTGAGGAATGGGTAAAAGTGAATGAAAATGGCCAATTTACTCACTCTGAGGCCTTAAAAGGTGTTTCTCCTCCACGGGAAGTGAATTAAATAACATTTGGAGGCCTTTATTGTTCAAGCGAAAACGCCTGATTTTTGATGAAAGAGATAACCACCCCCCTTACCACATGCTTCTGAAACTAAAAAAATGGTTCATTTTCAAATGTTGCGTCTTTGAACTCCAATTAACATTGTACGTGGATAATCACTTTTAGAGATAAAGTGAGATGTTTAAAGTGATTTTCAAGCTTCCAGGGGCCCTAAACACAAGATTTGAGAAATGGGTAAACGTGAATGAAAATGACCAATTTATTCACTCTGCGGCCTTAAAAAGTGTTTCTCCTCCACGGGAAGTGAATAAAATAACATTTGGAGGCCTTTATTGTTCAATCAAAAATGACAGTTTTTTGGTGAAAGAGATAACCACTCCCCCTTACGACATGCTTCAGAAACGAAAAAAAATGGTCCATTTTCAAATGTTGCGTCTTTGAACTACAATTCACATTTGTACGTGGATGATCACTTTTAGAGATAAAATTAGATGTTTAAAGTGATTTACAAGCTTCCAGGGGCCCTAAACACAAGATATGAGGAATGGGTAAATATGAATGAAAATGGCCAATTTATTCACTCTGAGTCCTTAAAAAGTTTTTCTCCACCCCAGAAATTGAATTAAATAACATTTGTAGGACTTTATTGTTCAATCAAAAACGCCCGATTTTTGACGAAAGAGATAACCACCCCCCCTTACGACATGCTTCAGAAACTAAAAAAATGGTCCGTTTTCAAATGTTGCCTCTTTGAACTACAATTCACATTTGTACGTGGAAAAGCACTTTTAAAGATCAAATGAGATGTTTAAGTGATTTTCATGCTTCCAGGGGCCTTAAACACAAGATATGAGGAATGGGTAAAAGTGAATGAAAATGGCCAATTTACTCACTCTGAGGCCTTAAAAAGTGTTTCTCCTCCACGGGAAGTGAATTAAATAACATTTGTAGGCCTTTATTGTTCAAGCGAAAACGCCCGATTATTGACGAAAGAGATAACCACCCCCCCTTACGACATGCTTCAGAAACAAAAAAAGTGGTCCGTTTTCAAATGTTGCGTCTTTGAATGACAATCCACATTTGTACGTGGGTAATCACTTTTAGAGCTAAAATTAGATGTTTAAAGTGATTTTCAAGCTTCCAGGGGCCCTAAACACAAGATTTGTGAAATGGGTAAAAGTGAATGAAAATGGCCAATTTACTCACTCTGAGGCCTTAAAAAGTGTTTCTCCTCCACGGGAAGTGAATTAAATACCATTTGGAGGCCTTTATTGTTCAAGCAAAAACGCCTGATTTTTGATGAAAGAGATAACCACCCCCCCTTACGACATGCTTCTGAAACTAAAAAAATGGTTCATTTTCAAATGTTGCGTCTTTGAACCACAATTAACATTGTATGTGGATAATCACTTTTAGAGATAAAATGAGATGTTTAAAGTGATTTTCAAGCTTCCAAGGGCCCTAAACACGAGATTTGAGAAATGGGTAAACGTGAATGAAAATGGCCAATTTACTCACTCTGCGGCCTTAAAAAGTGTTTCTCCTCCACGGAAAGAGAATAAAATAACATTTGGATGCCTTTATTGTTCAATCAAAAACGCCCTTTTTTTTGATGAAAAAGATAACCACCCCCCTTTACGACATGCTTCAGAAACGAAAAAAATGATCCATTTTCAAATGTTGCGTCTTTGAACTACAATTCACATTTGTACGTGGATAATCACTTTTAGAGATAAAATTAGATGTTTAAAGTGATTTACAAGCTTCCAGGTGCCCTAAACACAAGATATGAGGAATGGGTAAATATGAATGAAAATGGCCAATTTATTCACTCTGAGGCCTTAAAAAGTTTTTCTCCACTCCAGAAAGTGAATTAAATAACATTTGTATGCCTTTATTGTTCAATCAAAAACGCCCGATTTTTGACGAAAGACATAACCACCCCCCCTTATGACATGCTTCAGAAACTAAAAAATGGTCCGTTTTCAAATGTTGCCTCTTTGAACTACAATTCACATTTGTACGTGGAAAAGCACTTTTAAAGATCAAATGAGATGTTTAAAGTGATTTTCATGCTTCCAGGGGCCTTAAACACAAGATTTGAGGAATGGGTAAAAGTGAATGAAAATGGCCAATTTACTCACTCTGAGGCCTTAAAAAGTGTTTCTCCTCCACGGGAAGTGAATTAAATAACATTTGGAGGCCTTTATTGTTCAAGCAAAAACGCCTGATTTTTGATGAAAGAGATAACCACCCCCCCTTACGACATGCTTCTGAAACTAAAAAAATGGTTCATTTTCAAATGTTGCGTCTTTGAACTATAATTAACATTGTACATGGATAATCACTTTTAGAGATAAAGTGAGATGTTTAAAGTGATTTTCAAGCTTCCAGGGGCCCTAAACACAAGATTTGAGAAATGGGTAAACGTGAATGAAAATGGCCAATTTACTCACTCTGCGGCCTTAAAAAGTGTTTCTCCTCCACGGGAAGTGAATAAAATAACATTTGGAGGCCTTTATTGTTCAATCAAAAATGCCAGTTTTTTGGTGAAAGAGATAACCACCCCCCCTTACGACATGCTTCAGAAACGAAAAAAATGGTCCATTTTCAAAAGTTGCGTCTTTGAACTACAATTCACATTTGTACGTGGATAATCACTTTTAGAGATAAAATTAGATGTTTAAAGTGATTTTTATGCTTCCAGGGGCCCTAAACACAAGATTTGAGGAATGGGTAAATGTGAATGAAAATGGCCAATTTATTCACTCTGAGGCCTTAAAAAGTTTTTCTTCACCCCAGAAAGTGAATTAAATAACATTTGTAGGCCTTTATTGTTCAATCAAAAACGCCCGTTTTTTGGTGAAAAAGATAACCACCCCCCCTTACGACATGCTTCAGAAACTAAAAAAAATGGTCTGGTTCATTTTCAAATGTTGCGTCTTTGAACTACAATTAACATTGTACGTGGATAATCACTTTTAGAGCTAAAATGAGATGTTTAAAGTGATTTTCATGCTTCCAGGGACCTTAAACACGAGATTTGAGGAATGGGTAAAAGTGAATGAAAATGGCCAATTTACTCACTCTGCGGCCTTAAAAAGTGTTTCTCCTCCACGGGAAGTGAATTAAATACCATTTGTAGACCTTTATTGTTCAAGCGAAAAAGCCCGATTATTGACGAAAGAGATAACCACCCCCCTTTACGACATGCTTCAGAAACAAAAAAAATGGCCCGTTTTCAAATGTTGCGTCTTTGAATGACAATCCACATTTGTACGTGGATAATCACTTTTAGAGCTAAAATTAGATGTTTAAAATGATTTTCAAGCTTCCAGGGGCCCTAAACACAAGATTTGAGAAATGGGTAAAAGTGAATGAAAATGGCCAATTTTCTCACTCTGAGGCCTTAAAAGGTGTTTCTCCTCCACGGGAAGTGAATTAAATAACATTTGGAGGCCTTTATTGTTCCAGCGAAAACGCCTGATTTTTGATAAAAGAGATACCCACCCCCCTTACGACATGCTTCTGAAACTAAAAAAATGGTTCATTTTAAAATGTTGCGTCTTTGAACTACAATTAACATTGTACGTGGATAATCACTTTTAGAGATAAAGTGAGATGTTTAAAGTGATTTTCAAGCTTCCAGGGGCCCTAAACACAAGATTTGAGAAATGGGTAAACGTGAATGAAAATGACCAATTTACTCACTCTGCGGCCTTAAAAAGTGTTTCTCCTCCACGGGAAGTGAATAAAATAACATTTGGAGGCCTTTATTGTTCAATCAAAAATGCCAGTTTTTTAGTGAAAGAGATAACCACTCCCCCTTACGACATGCTTCAGAAACGAAAAAAATGGTCCATTTTCAAATGTTGCGTCTTTGAACTACAATTCACATTTGTACGTGGATATTCACTTTTAGAGACAAAATTAGTTGTTTAAAGTGATTTTTAAGCTTCCAGGGTCCCTAAACACAAGATTTGAGGAATGGGTAAATGTGAATGAAAATGGTCAATTTATTCACTCTGCGGCCTTAAAAAGTGTTTCTCCTCCACGGAAAGTGAATAAAATAACATTTGGATGCCTTTATTGTTCAATCAAAAACGCCTGTTTTTTGGTGAAAAAGATAACCACCCCCCCTTACGACATGCTTCAGAAACGAAAAAAATGGTCCATTTTCAAATGTTGCGTCTTTGAACTACAATTCACATTTGTACGTGGATAATCACTTTTAGAGATAAAATTAGATGTTTAAAGTGATTTACAAGCTTCCAGGGGCCCTAAACACTAGATAGGAAGGAATGGGTAAATATGAATGAAAATGGCCAATTTATTCACTCTGAGGCCTTAAAAAGTTTTTCTCCACTCCAGAAAGTGAATTAAATAACATTTGTAGACCTTTATTGTTCAATCAAGAACGCCCGATTATTGACGAAAGAGATAACCACCCCCCCTTACGACATGCTTCAGAAACGAAAAAAATGGTCCATTTTCAAATGTTGCGTCTTTGAATGACAATCCACATTTGTACGTGGATAATCACTTTTAGAGCTAAAATTAGATGTTTAAAGTGATTTTCAAGCTTCCAGGGGCCCTAAACACAATATTTGAGAAATTTGTAAAAGTGAATGAAAATGGCCAATTTACTCACTCTGAGGCCTTAAAAAGTGTTTCTCCTCCACGGGAAGTGAATTAAATACCATTTGGAGGCCTTTATTGTTCAAGCGTAAACGCCTGATTTTTGATGAAAGAGATAACCACCCCCCCTTACGACATGCTTCAGAAACGAAAAAAATGGTCCGTTTTCAAATGTTGCGTCTTTGAATGACAATCCACATTTGTACATGGATAATCACTTTTAGAGCTCAAATTAGATGTTTAAAGGGATTTTCAACCTTCCAGGGGCCCTAAACACAAGATTTGAGAAATGGGTAAATATGAATGAAAATGGCCAATTTATTCACTCTGAGGCCTTAAAAAGTTTTTCTCCACTCCAGAAAGTTAATTAAATAACATTTGAAGGCCTTTATTGTTCAATCAAAAACGCCCGATTTTTGACGAAAGAGATAGCCACCCCCCCTTACGACATGCTTCAGAAACTAAAAAAATGGTCCGTTTTCAAATGTTGCCTCTTTGAACTACAATTCACATTTGTACGTGGAAAAGCACTTTTAAAGATCAAATGAGATGTTTAAAGTGATTTTCATGCTTCCAGGGGCCTTAAACACAAGATTTGAGGAATGGGTAAAAGTGAATGAAAATGGCCAATTTACTCACTCTGAGGCCATAAAAAGTGTTTCTCCTCCACGGGAAGTGAATTAAATAACATTTGGAGGCCTTTATTGTTCAAGCGAAAACGTCTGATTTTTGATGAAAGAGATAACCACCCCCCCTTACGACATGCTTCTGAAACTAAAAAAATGGTTCATTTTCAAATGTTGCGTCTTTGAACTACAATTAACATTGTACGTGGATAATCACTTTTAGAGATAAAGTGAGATGTTTAAAGTGATTTTCAAGCTTCCAGGGGCCCTAAACACAAGATTTGAGAAATGGGTAAACGTGAATGAAAATGGCCAATTTACTCACTCTGCGGCCTTAAAAAGTGTTTCTCCTCCACGGGAAGTGAATAAAATAACATTTGTAGGCCTTTATTGTTCAATCAAAAATGCCAGTTTTTTGATGAAAGAGATAACCACCCCCCCTTAAGACATGCTTCAGAAACGAAAAAAATGGTCCGTTTTCAAATGTTGCATCTTTGAACGACAATCCACATTTGTACGTGGATAAACACTTTTAGAGATAAAATTAGATGTTTAAAGTGATTTTCAAGCTTCCAGGGGCCCTAAACACAAGATTTGAGAAATGGGTAAAAGTGAATGTAAATGGCCAATTTACTCACTCTGAGGCCTTAAAAAGTGTTTCTCGTCAACGGGAAGTGAATTAAATAACATTTGTAGGCCTTTATTGTTCAAGCGAAAACGCCCGATTATTGACGAAAGAGATAACCACCCCCCCTTACGACATGCTTCAGAAACTAAAAAAATGGTCCATTTTCAAATGTTGCCTCTTTGAACTACAATTCACATTTGTATGTCGATAATCACTTTTAAAGATCAAATGAGATGTTTAAAGTGATTTTCATGCTTCCAGGGGCCTTAAACACAAGATTTGAGGAATGGGTAAAGGTGAATGAAAATGGCCAATTTACTCACTCTGAGGCCTTAAAAGGTGTTTCTCCTCCACGGGAAGTGAATTAAATAACATTTGGAGGCCTTTATTGTTCAAGCGAAAACGCCTGATTTTTGATGAAAGAGATAACCACCCCCCTTACGACATGCTTCTGAAACTAAAAAAATGGTTCATTTTCAAATGTTGCGTCTTTGAACTACAATTAACATTGTACGTGGATAATCACTTTTAGAGATAAAGTGAGATGTTTAAAGTGATTTTCAAGCTTCCAGGGGCCCTAAACACAAGATTTGAGAAATGGGTAAACGTGAATGAAAATGACCAATTTACTCACTCTGCGGCCTTAAAAAGTGTTTCTCCTCCACGGGAAGTGAATAAAATAACATTTGGAGGCCTTTATTGTTCAATCAAAAATGACAGTTTTTTGGTGGAAGAGATAACCACTCCCCCTTACGACATGCTTCAGAAACGAAAAAAATGGTCCATTTTCAAATGTTGCGTCTTTCAACTACAATTCACATTTGTACGTGGATAATCACTTTTAGAGATAAAAATAGATGTTTAAAGTGATTTAAAAGCTTCCAGGGGCCCTAAACACAAGATATGAGGAATGGGTAAATATGAATGAAAATGGCCAATTTATTCACTCTGAGGCCTTAAAAAGTTTTTCTTCACTCCAGAAAGTTAATTAAATAACATTTGAAGGCCTTTATTGTTCAATCAAAAACGCCCGATTTTTGACGAAAGAGATAGCCACCCCCCCTTACGACATGCTTCAGAAACTAAAAAAATGGTCCGTTTTCAAATGTTGCCTCTTTGAACTACAATTCACATTTGTACGTGGAAAAGCACTTTTAAAGATCAAATGAGATGTTTAAAGTGATTTTCATGCTTCCAGGGGCCTTAAACACAAGATTTGAGGAATGGGTAAAAGTGAATGAAAATGGCCAATTTACTCACTCTGAGGCCATAAAAAGTGTTTCTCCTCCACGGGAAGTGAATTAAATAACATTTGGAGGCCTTTATTGTTCAAGCGAAAACGTCTGATTTTTGATGAAAGAGATAACCACCCCCCCTTACGACATGCTTCTGAAACTAAAAAAATGGTTCATTTTCAAATGTTGCGTCTTTGAACTACAATTAACATTGTACGTGGATAATCACTTTTAGAGATAAAGTGAGATGTTTAAAGTGATTTTCAAGCTTCCAGGGGCCCTAAACACAAGATTTGAGAAATGGGTAAACGTGAATGAAAATGGCCAATTTACTCACTCTGCGGCCTTAAAAAGTGTTTCTCCTCCACGGGAAGTGAATAAAATAACATTTGGAGGCCTTTATTGTTCAATCAAAAATGCCAGTTTTTTGATGAAACAGATAACCACCCCCCCTTACGACATGCTTCAGAAACTAAAAAAAATGGTCTGTTTTCAAATGTAGCCTCTTTGAACTACAATTCACATTTGTACGTGGAAAATACCTTTTAAAGATAAAATGAGATGTTTAAAGTGATTTTCATGCTTCCAGGGACCTTAAACACGAGATTTGAGGAATGGGTAAAAGTGAATGAAAATGGCCAATTTACTCACTCTGCGGCCTTAAAAAGTGTTTCTCCTCCACGGGAAGTGAATTAAACACCATTTGTAGACCTTTATTGTTCAATCGAAAACGCCCGATTATTGACGAAAGAGATAACCACCCCCCCTTAAGACATGCTTCAGAAACGAAAAAAATGGTCCGTTTTCAAATGTTGCATCTTTGAACGACAATCCACATTTGTACGTGGATAAACACTTTTAGAGATAAAATTAGATGTTTAAAGTGATTTTCAAGCTTCCAGGGGCCCTAAACACAAGATTTGAGAAATGGGTAAAAGTGAATGTAAATGGCCAATTTACTCACTCTGAGGCCTTAAAAAGTGTTTCTCCTCAACGGGAAGTGAATTAAATAACATTTGTAGGCCTTTATTGTTCAAGCGAAAACGCCCGATTATTGACGAAAGAGATAACCACCCCCCCTTACGTCATGCTTCAGAAACTAAAAAAATGGTCCATTTTCAAATGTTGCCTCTTTGAACTACAATTCACATTTGTATGTCGATAATCACTTTTAAAGATCAAATGAGATGTTTAAAGTGATTTTCATGCTTCCAGGGGCCTTAAACACAATATTTGAGGAATGGGTAAAGGTGAATGAAAATGGCCAATTTACTCACTCTGAGGCCTTAAAAGGTGTTTCTCCTCCACGGGAAGTGAATTAAATAACATTTGGAGGCCTTTATTGTTCAAGCGAAAACGCCTGATTTTTGATGAAAGAGATAACCACCCCCCTTACGACATGCTTCTGAAACTAAAAAAATGGTTCTTTTTCAAATGTTGCGTCTTTGAACTACAATTAACATTGTACGTGGATAATCACTTTTAGAGATAAAGTGAGATGTTTAAAGTGATTTTCAAGCTTCCAGGGGCCCTAAACACAAGATTTGAGAAATGGGTAAACGTGAATGAAAATGACCAATTTACTCACTCTGCGGCCTTAAAAAGTGTTTCTCCTCCACGGGAAGTGAATAAAATAACATTTGGAGGCCTTTATTGTTCAATCAAAAATGACAGTTTTTTGGTGGAAGAGATAACCACTCCCCCTTACGACATGCTTCAGAAACGAAAAAAAAATGGTCCATTTCAAATGTTGCGTCTTTGAACTACAATTCACATTTGTACGTGGATAATCACTTTTAGAGATAAAATTAGATGTTTAAAGTGAGTTACAAGCTTCCAGGGGCCCTAAACACAAGATATGAGAAATGGGTAAATATGAATGAAAATGGCCAATTTATTATCTCTGAGGCCTTAAAAAGTTTTTCTCCAACCCAGAAAGTGAATTAAATAACATTTGTAGGACTTTATTGTTCAATCAAAAACGCCCGATTTTTGACAAAAGAGATAACCACCCCCCCTTACGACATGCTTCAGAAACTAAAAAAATGGTCCGTTTTCAAATGTTGCCTCTTTGAACTACAATTCACATTTGTACGTGGAAAAGCACTTTTAAAGATCAAATGAGATGTTTAAGTGATTTTCATGCTTCCAGGGGCCTTAAACACAAGATATGAGGAATGGGTAAAAGTGAATGAAAATGGCCAATTTACTCACTCTGAGGCTTTAAAAAGTGTTTCTCCTCCACGGGAAGTGAATTAAATAACATTTGTAGGCCTTTATTGTTCAAGCGAAAACGCCCGATTATTGACGAAAGAGATAACCACCCCCCCTTACGACATGCTTCAGAAACAAAAAAAGTGGTCTGTTTTCAAATGTTGCGTCTTTGAATGACAATCCACATTTGTACGTGGGTAATCACTTTTAGAGCTAAAATTAGATGTTTAAAGTGATTTTCAAGCTTCCAGGGGCCCTAAACACAAGATTTGTGAAATGGGTAAAAGTGAATGAAAATGGCCAATTTACTCACTCTGAGGCCTTAAAAAGTGTTTCTCCTCCACGGGAAGTGAATTAAATACCATTTGGAGGCCTTTATTGTTCAAGCGAAAATGCCTGAGTTTTGATGAAAGAGATAACCACCCCCCCTTACGACATGCTTCTGAAACTAAAAAAATGGTTCATTTTCAAATGTTGCGTCTTTGAACCACAATTAACATTGTACGTGGATAATCACTTTTAGAGATAAAATGAGATGTTTAAAGTGATTTTCAAGCTTCCAAGGGCCCTAAACACGAGATTTGAGAAATGGGTAAACGTGAATGAAAATGGCCAATTTACTCACTCTGCGGCCTTAAAAAGTGTTTCTCCTCCACGGAAAGAGAATAAAATAACATTTGGATGCCTTTATTGTTCAATCAAAAACGCCCTTTTTTTTGATGAAAAAGATAACCACCCCCCTTTACGACATGCTTCAGAAACGAAAAAAATGATCCATTTTCAAATGTTGCGTCTTTGAACTACAATTCACATTTGTACGTGGATAATCACTTTTAGAGATAAAATTAGATGTTTAAAGTGATTTACAAGCTTCCAGGTGCCCTAAACACAAGATATAAGGAATGGGTAAATATGAATGAAAATGGCCAATTTATTCACTCTGAGGCCTTAAAAAGTTTTTCTCCACTCCAGAAAGTGAATTAAATAACATTTGTATGCCTTTATTGTTCAATCAAAAACGCCCGATTTTTGACGAAAGACATAACCACCCCCCCTTATGACATGCTTCAGAAACTAAAAAATGGTCCGTTTTCAAATGTTGCCTCTTTGAACTACAATTCACATTTGTACGTGGAAAAGCACTTTTAAAGATCAAATGAGATGTTTAAAGTGATTTTCATGCTTCCAGGGGCCTTAAACACAAGATTTGAGGAATGGGTAAAAGTGAATGAAAATGGCCAATTTACTCACTCTGAGGCCTTAAAAAGTGTTTCTCCTCCACGGGAAGTGAATTAAATAACATTTGGAGGCCTTTATTGTTCAAGCGAAAACGCCTGATTTTTGATGAAAGAGATAACCACCCCCCCTTACGACATGCTTCTGAAACTAAAAAAATGGTTCATTTTCAAATGTTGCGTCTTTGAACTACAATTAACATTGTATGTGGATAATCACTTTTAGAGATAAAGTGAGATGTTTAAAGTGATTTTCAAGCTTCCAGGGGCCCTAAACACAAGATTTGAGAAATGGGTAAACGTGAATGAAAATGGCCAATTTACTCACTCTGCGGCCTTAAAAAGTGTTTCTCCTCCACGGGAAGTGAATAAAATAACATTTGGAGGCCTTTATTGTTCAATCAAAAATGCCAGTTTTTTGGTGAAAGAGATAACCACCCCCCCTTACGACATGCTTCAGAAACGAAAAAAATGGTCCATGTTCAAATGTTGCGTCTTTGAACTACAATTCACATTTGTACGTGGATAATCACTTTTAGAGATAAAATTAGATGTTTAAAGTGATTTTTAAGCTTCCAGGGGCCCTAAACACAAGATTTGAGGAATGGGTAAATGTGAATGAAAATGGCCAATTTATTCACTCTGAGGCCTTAAAAAGTTTTTCTTCACCCCAGAAAGTGAATTAAATAACATTTGTAGGCCTTTATTGTTCAATCAAAAACGCCCGTTTTTTGGTGAAAAAGATAACCACCCCCCCTTACGACATGCTTCAGAAACTAAAAAAAATGGTCTGGTTCATTTTCAAATGTTGCGTCTTTGAACTACAATTAACATTGTACGTGGATAATCACTTTTAGAGCTAAAATGAGATGTTTAAAGTGATTTTCATGCTTCCAGGGACCTTAAACACGAGATTTGAGGAATGGGTAAAAGTGAATGAAAATGGCCAATTTACTCACTCTGCGGCCTTAAAAAGTGTTTCTCCTCCACGGGAAGTGAATTAAATACCATTTGTAGACCTTTATTGTTCAAGCGAAAAAGCCCGATTATTGACGAAAGAGATAACCACCCCCCCTTACGATATGCTTCAGAAACAAAAAAAATGGCCCGTTTTCAAATGTTGCGTCTTTGAATGACAATCCACATTTGTACGTGGATAATCACTTTTAGAGCTAAAATTAGATGTTTAAAATGATTTTCAAGCTTCCAGGGGCCCTAAACACAAGATTTGAGAAATGGGTAAAAGTGAATGAAAATGGCCAATTTACTCACTCTGAGGCCTTAAAAGGTGTTTCTCCTCCACGGGAAGTGAATTAAATAACATTTGGAGGCCTTTATTGTTCCAGCGAAAACGCCTGATTTTTGATAAAAGAGATACCCACCCCCCTTACGACATGCTTCTGAAACTAAAAAAATGGTTCATTTTAAAATGTTGCGTCTTTGAACTACAATTAACATTGTACGTGGATAATCACTTTTAGAGATAAAGTGAGATGTTTAAAGTGATTTTCAAGCTTCCAGGGGCCCTAAACACAAGATTTGAGAAATGGGTAAACGTGAATGAAAATGACCAATTTACTCACTCTGCGGCCTTAAAAAGTGTTTCTCCTCCACGGGAAGTGAATAAAATAACATTTGGAGGCCTTTATTGTTCAATCAAAAATGGCAGTTTTTTAGTGAAAGAGATAACCACTCCCCCTTACGACATGCTTCAGAAACGAAAAAAATGGTCCATTTTCAAATGTTGCGTCTTTGAACTACAATTCACATTTGTACGTGGATATTCACTTTTAGAGACAAAATTAGATGTTTAAAGTGATTTTTAAGCTTCCAGGGTCCCTAAACACAAGATTTGAGGAATGGGTAAATGTGAATGAAAATGGTCAATTTATTCACTCTGCGGCCTTAAAAAGTGTTTCTCCTCCACGGAAAGTGAATAAAATAACATTTGGATGCCTTTATTGTTCAATCAAAAACGCCTGTTTTTTGGTGAAAAAGATAACCACCCCCCCTTACGACATGCTTCAGAAACGAAAAAAATGGTCCGTTTTCAAATGTTGCGTCTTTGAATGACAATCCACATTTGTACGTGGATAATCACTTTTAGAGCTCAAATTAGATGTTTAAAGTGATTTTCAAGCTTCCAGGGGCCCTAAACACAAGATTTGAGAAATGGGTAAAAGTGAATGAAAATGGCCAATTTACTCACTCTGAGGCCTTAAAAAGTGTTTCTCCTCCACGGGAAGTGAATTAAATACCATTTGGAGGCATTTATTGTTCAAGCGAAAACGCCTGATTTTTGATGAAAGAGATAACCACCCCCCCTTACGACATGCTTCAGAAACGAAAAAAATGGTCCGTTTTCAAATGTTGCGTCTTTGAATGACAATCCACATTTGTACGTGGATAATCACTTTTAGAGCTCAAATTAGATGTTTAAAGGGATTTTCAACCTTCCAGGGGCCCTAAACACAAGATTTGAGAAATGGGTAAATATGAATGAAAATGGCCAATTTATTCACTCTGAGGCCTTAAAAAGTTTTTCTCCACTCCAGAAAGTTAATTAAATAACATTTGAAGGCCTTTATTGTTCAATCAAAAACGCCCGATTTTTGACGAAAGAGATAGCCACCCCCCCTTACGACATGCTTCAGAAACTAAAAAAATGGTCCGTTTTCAAATGTTGCCTCTTTGAACTACAATTCACATTTGTACGTGGAAAAGCACTTTTAAAGATCAAATGAGATGTTTAAAGTGATTTTCATGCTTCCAGGGGCCTTAAACACAAGATTTGAGGAATGGGTAAAAGTGAATGAAAATGGCCAATTTACTCACTCTGAGGCCATAAAAAGTGTTTCTCCTCCACGGGAAGTGAATTAAATAACATTTGGAGGCCTTTATTGTTCAAGCGAAAACGTCTGATTTTTGATGAAAGAGATAACCACCCCCCCTTACGACATGCTTCTGAAACTAAAAAAATGGTTCATTTTCAAATGTTGCGTCTTTGAACTACAATTAACATTGTACGTGGATAATCACTTTTAGAGATAAAGTGAGATGTTTAAAGTGATTTTCAAGCTTCCAGGGGCCCTAAACACAAGATTTGAGAAATGGGTAAACGTGAATGAAAATGGCCAATTTACTCACTCTGCGGCCTTAAAAAGTGTTTCTCCTCCACGGGAAGTGAATAAAATAACATTTGTAAGCCTTTATTGTTCAATCAAAAATGCCAGTTTTTTGATGAAAGAGGTAACCACCCCCCCTTACGACATGCTTCAGAAACTAAAAAAAATGGTCTGTTTTCAAATGTAGCCTCTTTGAACTACAATTCACATTTGTACGTGGAAAATACCTTTTAAAGATAAAATGAGATGTTTAAAGTGATTTTCATGCTTCCAGGGACCTTAAACACGAGATTTGAGGAATGGGTAAAAGTGAATGAAAATGGCCAATTTACTCACTCTGCGGCCTTAAAAAGTGTTTCTCCTCCACGGGAAGTGAATTAAACACCATTTGTAGACCTTTATTGTTCAAGCGAAAACGCCCGATTATTGACGAAAGAGATAACCACCCCCCCTTAAGACATGCTTCAGAAACGAAAAAAATGGTCCGTTTTCAAATGTTGCATCTTTGAACGACAATCCACATTTGTACGTGGATAAACACTTTTAGAGATAAAATTAGATGTTTAAAGTGATTTTCAAGCTTCCAGGGGCCCTAAACACAAGATTTGAGAAATGGGTAAAAGTGAATGTAAATGGCCAATTTACTCACTCTGAGGCCTTAAAAAGTGTTTCTCCTCAACGGGAAGTGAATTAAATAACATTTGTAGGCCTTTATTGTTCAAGCAAAAACGCCCGATTATTGACGAAAGAGATAACCACCCCCCCTTACGACATGCTTCAGAAACTAAAAAAATGGTCCATTTTCAAATTTTGCCTCTTTGAACTACAATTTACATTTGTATGTCGATAATCACTTTTAAAGATCAAATGAGATGTTTAAAGTGATTTTCATGCTTCCAGGGGCCTTAAACACAAGATTTGAGGAATGGGTAAAGGTGAATGAAAATGGCCAATTTACTCACTCTGAGGCCTTAAAAGGTGTTTCTCCTCCACGGGAAGTGAATTAAATAACATTTGGAGGCCTTTATTGTTCAAGCGAAAACGCCTGATTTTTGATGAAAGAGATAACCACCCCCCTTACGACATGCTTCTGAAACTAAAAAAATGGTTCATTTTCAAATGTTGCGTCTTTGAACTACAATTAACATTGTACGTGGATAATCACTTTTAGAGATAAAGTGAGATGTTTAAAGTGATTTTCAAGCTTCCAGGGGCCCTAAACACAAGATTTGAGAAATGGGTAAACGTGAATGAAAATGACCAATTTACTCACTCTGCGGCCTTAAAAAGTGTTTCTCCTCCACGGGAAGTGAATAAAATAACATTTGGAGGCCTTTATTGTTCAATCAAAAATGACAGTTTTTTGGTGGAAGAGATAACCACTCCCCCTTACGACATGCTTCAGAAACGAAAAAAATGGTCCATTTTCAAATGTTGCGTCTTTCAACTACAATTCACATTTGTACGTGGATAATCACTTTTAGAGATAAAAATAGATGTTTAAAGTGATTTAAAAGCTTCCAGGGGCCCTAAACACAAGATATGAGGAATGGGTAAATATGAATGAAAATGGCCAATTTATTCACTCTGAGGCCTTAAAAAGTTTTTCTCCACTCCAGAAAGTTAATTAAATAACATTTGAAGGCCTTTATTGTTCAATCAAAAACGCCCGATTTTTGACGAAAGACATAACCACCCCCCCTTATGACATGCTTCAGAAACTAAAAAATGGTCCGTTTTCAAATGTTGCCTCTTTGAACTACAATTCACATTTGTACGTGGAAAAGCACTTTTAAAGATCAAATGAGATGTTTAAAGTGATTTTCATGCTTCCAGGGGCCTTAAACACAAGATTTGAGGAATGGGTAAAAGTGAATGAAAATGGCCAATTTACTCACTCTGAGGCCATAAAAAGTGTTTCTCCTCCACGGGAAGTGAATTAAATAACATTTGGAGGCCTTTATTGTTCAAGCGAAAACGTCTGATTTTTGATGAAAGAGATAACCACCCCCCCTTACGACATGCTTCTGAAACTAAAAAAATGGTTCATTTTCAAATGTTGCGTCTTTGAACTACAATTAACATTGTACGTGGATAATCGCTTTTAGAGATAAAGTGAGATGTTTAAAGTGATTTTCAAGCTTCCAGGGGCCCTAAACACAAGATTTGAGAAATGGGTTAACGTGAATGAAAATGGCCAATTTACTCACTCTGCGGCCTTAAAAAGTGTTTCTCCTCCACGGGAAGTGAATAAAATAACATTTGTAGGCCTTTATTGTTCAATCAAAAATGCCAGTTTTTTGATGAAAGAGATAACCACCCCCCCTTACGACATGCTTCAGAAACTAAAAAAAATGGTCTGTTTTCAAATGTAGCCTCTTTGAACTACAATTCACATTTGTACGTGGAAAATACCTTTTAAAGATAAAATGAGATGTTTAAAGTGATTTTCATGCTTCCAGGGACCTTAAACACGAGATTTGAGGAATGGGTAAAAGTGAATGAAAATGGCCAATTTACTCACTCTGCGGCCTTAAAAAGTGTTTCTCCTCCACGGGAAGTGAATTAAACACCATTTGTAGACCTTTATTGTTCAAGCGAAAACGCCCGATTATTGACGAAAGAGATAACCACCCCCCCTTAAGACATGCTTCAGAAACGAAAAAAATGGTCCGTTTTCAAATGTTGCATCTTTGAACGTCAATCCACATTTGTACGTGGATAAACACTTTTAGAGATAAAATTAGATGTTTAAAGTGATTTTCAAGCTTCCAGGGGCCCTAAACACAAGATTTGAGAAATGGGTAAAAGTGAATGTAAATGGCCAATTTACTCACTCTGAGGCCTTAAAAAGTGTTTCTCCTCAACGGGAAGTGAATTAAATAACATTTGTAGGCCTTTATTGTTCAAGCGAAAACGCCCGATTATTGACGAAAGAGATAACCACCCCCCCTTACGACATGCTTCAGAAACTAAAAAAATGGTCCATTTTCAAATGTTGCCTCTTTGAACTACAATTCACATTTGTATGTCGAAAATCACTTTTAAAGATCAAATGAGATGTTTAAAGTGATTTTCATGCTTCCAGGGGCCTTAAACACAAGATTTGAGGAATGGGTAAAGGGGAATGAAAATGGCCAATTTACTCACTCTGAGGCCTTAAAAGGTGTTTCTCCTCCACGGGAAGTGAATTAAATAACATTTGGAGGCCTTTATTGTTCAAGCGAAAACGCCTGATTTTTGATGAAAGAGATAACCACCCCCCTTACGACATGCTTCTGAAACTAAAAAAATGGTTCATTTTCAAATGTTGCGTCTTTGAACTACAATTAACATTGTACGTGGATAATCACTTTTAGAGATAAAGTGAGATGTTTAAAGTGATTTTCAAGCTTCCAGGGGCCCTAAACACAAGATTTGAGAAATGGGTAAACGTGAATGAAAATGACAAATTTACTCACTCTGCGGCCTTAAAAAGTGTTTCTCCTCCACGGGAAGTGAATAAAATAACATTTGGAGGCCTTTATTGTTCAATCAAAAATGACAGTTTTTTGGTGGAAGAGATAACCACTCCCCCTTACGACATGCTTCAGAAACGAAAAAAAAATGGTCCATTTCAAATGTTGCGTCTTTGAACTACAATTCACATTTGTACGTGGATAATCACTTTTAGAGATAAAATTAGATGTTTAAAGTGAGTTACAAGCTTCCAGGGGCCCTAAACACAAGATATGAGAAATGGGTAAATATGTAATGAAAATGGCCAATTTATTATCTCTGAGGCCTTAAAAAGTTTTTCTCCAACCCAGAAAGTGAATTAAATAACATTTGTAGGACTTTATTGTTCAATCAAAAACGCCCGATTTTTGACGAAAGAGATAACCACCCCCCCTTACGACATGCTTCAGAAACTAAAAAAATGGTCCGTTTTCAAATGTTGCCTCTTTGAACTACAATTCACATTTGTACGTGGAAAAGCACTTTTAAAGATCAAATGAGATGTTTAAGTGATTTTCATGCTTCCAGGGGCCTTAAACACAAGATATGAGGAATGGGTAAAAGTGAATGAAAATGGCCAATTTACTCACTCTGAGGCTTTAAAAAGTGTTTCTCCTCCACGGGAAGTGAATTAAATAACATTTGTAGGCCTTTATTGTTCAAGCGAAAACGCCCTATTATTGACGAAAGAGATAACCACCCCCCCTTACGACATGCTTCAGAAACAAAAAAAGTGGTCTGTTTTTAAATGTTGCGTCTTTGAATCACAATCCACATTTGTACGTGGGTAATCACTTTTAGAGCTAAAATTAGATGTTTAAAGTGATTTTCAAGCTTCCAGGGGCCCTAAACACAAGATTTGTGAAATGGGTAAAAGTGAATGAAAATGGCCAATTTACTCACTCTGAGGCCTTAAAAAGTGTTTCTCCTCCACGGGAAGTGAATTAAATACCATTTGGAGGCCTTTATTGTTCAAGCGAAAACGCCTGAGTTTTGATGAAAGAGATAACCACCCCCCCTTACGACATGCTTCTGAAACTAAAAAAATGGTTCATTTTCAAATGTTGCGTCTTTGAACCACAATTAACATTGTACGTGGATAATCACTTTTAGAGATAAAATGAGATGTTTAAAGTGATTTTCAAGCTTCCAGGGGCCCTAAACACGAGATTTGAGAAATGGGTAAACGTGAATGAAAATGGCCAATTTACTCACTCTGCGGTCTTAAAAAGTGTTTCTCCTCCACGGAAAGAGAATAAAATAACATTTGGATGCCTTTATTGTTCAATCAAAGACTCCCGTTTTTTGGTGAAAAAGAAAACCACCCCCCTTTACGACATGCTTCAGAAACGAAAAAAATGATCCATTTTCAAATGTTGCGTCTTTGAACTACAATTCACATTTGTACGTGGATAATCACTTTTAGAGATAAAATTAGATGTTTAAAGTGATTTACAAGCTTCCAGGTGCCCTAAACACAAGATATGAGGAATGGGTAAATATGAATGAAAATGGCCAATTTATTCACTCTGAGGCCTTAAAAAGTTTTTCTCCACTCCAGAAAGTGAATTAAATAACATTTGTATGCCTTTATTGTTCAATCAAAAACGCCCGATTTTTGACGAAAGACATAACCACCCCCCCTTATGACATGCTTCAGAAACTAAAAAATGGTCCGTTTTCAAATGTTGCCTCTTTGAACTACAATTCACATTTGTACGTGGAAAAGCACTTTTAAAGATCAAATGAGATGTTTAAAGTGATTTTCATGCTTCCAGGGGCCTTAAACACAAGATTTGAGGAATGGGTAAAAGTGAATGAAAATGGCCAATTTACTCACTCTGAGGCCTTAAAAAGTGTTTCTCCTCCACGGGAAGTGAATTAAATAACATTTGGAGGCCTTTATTGTTCAAGCGAAAACGCCTGATTTTTGATGAAAGAGATAACCACCCCCCCTTACGACATGCTTCTGAAACTAAAAAAATGGTTCATTTTCAAATGTTGCGTCTTTGAACTACAATTAACATTGTATGTGGATAATCACTTTTAGAGATAAAGTGAGATGTTTAAAGTGATTTTCAAGCTTCCAGGGGCCCTAAACACAAGATTTGAGAAATGGGTAAACGTGAATGAAAATGGCCAATTTACTCACTCTGCGGCCTTAAAAAGTGTTTCTCCTCCACGGGAAGTGAATAAAATAACATTTGGAGGCCTTTATTGTTCAATCAAAAATGCCAGTTTTTTGGTGAAAGAGATAACCACCCCCCCTTACGACATGCTTCAGAAACGAAAAAAATGGTCCATGTTCAAATGTTGCATCTTTGAACTACAATTCACATTTGTACGTGGATAATCACTTTTAGAGATAAAATTAGATGTTTAAAGTGATTTTTAAGCTTCCAGGGGCCCTAAACACAAGATTTGAGGAATGGGTAAATGTGAATGAAAATGGCCAATTTATTCACTCTGAGGCCTTAAAAAGTTTTTCTTCACCCCAGAAAGTGAATTAAATAACATTTGTAGGCCTTTATTGTTCAATCAAAAACGCCCGTTTTTTGGTGAAAAAGATAACCACCCCCCCTTACGACATGCTTCAGAAACTAAAAAATATGGTCTGGTTCATTTTCAAATGTTGCGTCTTTGAACTACAATTAACATTGTACGTGTATAATCACTTTTAGAGCTAAAATGAGATGTTTAAAGTGATTTTCATGCTTCCAGGGACCTTAAACACGAGATTTGAGGAATGGGTAAAAGTGAATGAAAATGGCCAATTTACTCACTCTGCGGCCTTAAAAAGTGTTTCTCCTCCACGGGAAGTGAATTAAATACCATTTGTAGACCTTTATTGTTCAAGCGAAAAAGCCCGATTATTGACGAAAGAGATAACCACCCCCCCTTACGACATGCTTCAGAAACAAAAAAAATGGCCCGTTTTCAAATGTTGCGTCTTTGAATGACAATCCACATTTGTACGTGGATAATCACTTTTAGAGCTAAAATTAGATGTTTAAAATGATTTTCAAGCTTCCAGGGGCCCTAAACACAAGATTTGAGAAATGGGTAAAAGTGAATGAAAATGGCCAATTTACTCACTCTGCGGCCTTAAAAAGTGTTTCTCCTCCACGGGAAGTGAATTAAATACCATTTGGAGGCATTTATTGTTCAAGCGAAAACGCCTGATTTTTGATGAAAGAGATAACCACCCCCCCTTACGACATGCTTCAGAAACGAAAAAAATGGTCCGTTTTCAAATGTTGCGTCTTTGAATGACAATCCACATTTGTACGTGGATAATCACTTTTAGAGCTAAAATTAGATGTTTAAAGTGATTTTCAAGCTTCCAGGGGCCCTAAACACAAGATTTGAGAAATGAGTAAAAGTGAATGAAAATGGCCAATTTACTCACTCTGAGGCCTTAAAAAGTTTTTCTCCACTCCAGAAAGTTAATTAAATAACATTTGAAGGCCTTTATTGTTCAATCAAAAACGCCCGATTTTTGACGAAATAGATAGCCACCCCCCCTTACGACATGCTTCAGAAACTAAAAAAATGGTCCGTTTTCAAATGTTGCCTCTTTGAACTACAATTCACATTTGTACGTGGAAAAGCACTTTTAAAGATCAAATGAGATGTTTAAAGTGATTTTCATGCTTCCAGGGGCCTTAAACACAAGATTTGAGGAATGGGTAAAAGTGAATGAAAATGGCCAATTTACTCACTCTGAGGCCATAAAAAGTGTTTCTCCTCCACGGGAAGTGAATTAAATAACATTTGGAGGCCTTTATTGTTCAAGCGAAAACGTCTGATTTTTGATGAAAGAGATAACCACCCCCCCTTACGACATGCTTCTGAAACTAAAAAAATGGTTCATTTTCAAATGTTGCGTCTTTGAACTACAATTAACATTGTACGTGGATAATCGCTTTTAGAGATAAAGTGAGATGTTTAAAGTGATTTTCAAGCTTCCAGGGGCCCTAAACACAAGATTTGAGAAATGGGTAAACGTGAATGAAAATGGCCAATTTACTCACTCTGCGGCCTTAAAAAGTGTTTCTCCTCCACGGGAAGTGAATAAAATAACATTTGTAGGCCTTTATTGTTCAATCAAAAATGCCAGTTTTTTGATGAAAGAGATAACCACCCCCCCTTACGACATGCTTCAGAAACTAAAAAAAATGGTCTGTTTTCAAATGTAGCCTCTTTGAACTACAATTCACATTTGTACGTGGAAAATACCTTTTAAAGATAAAATGAGATGTTTAAAGTGATTTTCATGCTTCCAGGGACCTTAAACACGAGATTTGAGGAATGGGTAAAAGTGAATGAAAATGGCCAATTTACTCACTCTGCGGCCTTAAAAAGTGTTTCTCCTCCACGGGAAGTGAATTAAACACCATTTGTAGACCTTTATTGTTCAAGCGAAAACGCCCGATTATTGACGAAAGAGATAACCACCCCCCCTTAAGACATGCTTCAGAAACGAAAAAAATGGTCCGTTTTCAAATGTTGCATCTTTGAACGTCAATCCACATTTGTACGTGGATAAACACTTTTAGAGATAAAATTAGATGTTTAAAGTGATTTTCAAGCTTCCAGGGGCCCTAAACACAAGATTTGAGAAATGGGTAAAAGTGAATGTAAATGGCCAATTTACTCACTCTGAGGCCTTAAAAAGTGTTTCTCCTCAACGGGAAGTGAATTAAATAACATTTGTAGGCCTTTATTGTTCAAGCGAAAACGCCCGATTATTGACGAAAGAGATAACCACCCCCCTTACGACATGCTTCAGAAACTAAAAAAATGGTCCATTTTCAAATGTTGCCTCTTTGAACTACAATTCACATTTGTATGTCGAAAATCACTTTTAAAGATCAAATGAGATGTTTAAAGTGATTTTCATGCTTCCAGGGGCCTTAAACACAAGATTTGAGGAATGGGTAAAAGTGAATGAAAATGGCCAATTTACTCACTCTGAGGCCATAAAAAGTGTTTCTCCTCCACGGGAAGTGAATTAAATAACATTTGGAGGCCTTTATTGTTCAAGCGAAAACGTCTGATTTTTGATGAAAGAGATAACCACCCCCCCTTACGACATGCTTCTGAAACTAAAAAAATGGTTCATTTTCAAATGTTGCGTCTTTGAACTACAATTAACATTGTACGTGGATAATCGCTTTTAGAGATAAAGTGAGATGTTTAAAGTGATTTTCAAGCTTCCAGGGGCCCTAAACACAGGTTTTGAGAAATGGGTAAACGTGAATGAAAATGGCCAATTTACTCACTCTGCGGCCTTAAAAAGTGTTTCTCCTCCACGGGAAGTGAATAAAATAACATTTGTAGGCCTTTATTGTTCAATCAAAAATGCCAGTTTTTTGATGAAAGAGATAACCACCCCCCCTTACGACATGCTTCAGAAACTAAAAAAAATGGTCTGTTTTCAAATGTAGCCTCTTTGAACTACAATTCACATTTGTACGTGGAAAATACCTTTTAAAGATAAAATGAGATGTTTAAAGTGATTTTCATGCTTCCAGGGACCTTAAACACGAGATTTGAGGAATGGGTAAAAGTGAATGAAAATGGCCAATTTACTCACTCTGCGGCCTTAAAAAGTGTTTCTCCTCCACGGGAAGTGAATTAAACACCATTTGTAGACCTTTATTGTTCAAGCGAAAACGCCCGATTATTGACGAAAGAGATAACCACCCCCCCTTAAGACATGCTTCAGAAACGAAAAAAATGGTCCGTTTTCAAATGTTGCATCTTTGAACGTCAATCCACATTTGTACGTGGATAAACACTTTTAGAGATAAAATTAGATGTTTAAAGTGATTTTCAAGCTTCCAGGGGCCCTAAACACAAGATTTGAGAAATGGGTAAAAGTGAATGTAAATGGCCAATTTACTCACTCTGAGGCCTTAAAAAGTGTTTCTCCTCAACGGGAAGTGAATTAAATAACATTTGTAGGCCTTTATTGTTCAAGCGAAAACGCCCGATTATTGACGAAAGAGATAACCACCCCCCCTTACGACATGCTTCAGAAACTAAAAAAATGGTCCATTTTCAAATGTTGCCTCTTTGAACTACAATTCACATTTGTATGTCGAAAATCACTTTTAAAGATCAAATGAGATGTTTAAAGTGATTTTCATGCTTCCAGGGGCCTTAAACACAAGATTTGAGGAATGGGTAAAGGTGAATGAAAATGGCCAATTTACTCACTCTGAGGCCATAAAAAGTGTTTCTCCTCCACGGGAAGTGAATTAAATAACATTTGGAGGCCTTTATTGTTCAAGCGAAAACGCCTGATTTTTGATGAAAGAGATAACCACCCCCCTTACGACATGCTTCTGAAACTAAAAAAATGGTTCATTTTCAAATGTTGCGTCTTTGAACTACAATTAACATTGTACGTGGATAATCACTTTTAGAGATAAAGTGAGATGTTTAAAGTGATTTTCAAGCTTCCAGGGGCCCTAAACACAAGATTTGAGAAATGGGTAAACGTGAATGAAAATGACCAATTTACTCACTCTGCGGCCTTAAAAAGTGTTTCTCCTCCACGGGAAGTGAATAAAATAACATTTGGAGGCCTTTATTGTTCAATCAAAAATGACAGTTTTTTGGTGGAAGAGATAACCACTCCCCCTTACGACATGCTTCAGAAACGAAAAAAAAATGGTCCATTTCAAATGTTGCGTCTTTGAACTACAATTCACATTTGTACGTGGATAATCACTTTTAGAGATAAAATTAGATGTTTAAAGTGAGTTACAAGCTTCCAGGGGCCCTAAACACAAGATATGAGAAATGGGTAAATATGTAATGAAAATGGCCAATTTATTATCTCTGAGGCCTTAAAAAGTTTTTCTCCAACCCAGAAAGTGAATTAAATAACATTTGTAGGACTTTATTGTTCAATCAAAAACGCCCGATTTTTGACGAAAGAGATAACCACCCCCCCTTACGACATGCTTCAGAAACTAAAAAAATGGTCCGTTTTCAAATGTTGCCTCTTTGAACTACAATTCACATTTGTACGTGGAAAAGCACTTTTAAAGATCAAATGAGATGTTTAAGTGATTTTCATGCTTCCAGGGGCCTTAAACACAAGATATGAGGAATGGGTAAAAGTGAATGAAAATGGCCAATTTACTCACTCTGAGGCTTTAAAAAGTGTTTCTCCTCCACGGGAAGTGAATTAAATAACATTTGTAGGCCTTTATTGTTCAAGCGAAAACGCCCTATTATTGACGAAAGAGATAACCACCCCCCCTTACGACATGCTTCAGAAACAAAAAAAGTGGTCTGTTTTTAAATGTTGCGTCTTTGAATCACAATCCACATTTGTACGTGGGTAATCACTTTTAGAGCTAAAATTAGATGTTTAAAGTGATTTTCAAGCTTCCAGGGGCCCTAAACACAAGATTTGTGAAATGGGTAAAAGTGAATGAAAATGGCCAATTTACTCACTCTGAGGCCTTAAAAAGTGTTTCTCCTCCACGGGAAGTGAATTAAATACCATTTGGAGGCCTTTATTGTTCAAGCGAAAACGCCTGAGTTTTGATGAAAGAGATAACCACCCCCCCCCTTACGACATGCTTCTGAAACTAAAAAAATGGTTCATTTTCAAATGTTGCGTCTTTGAACCACAATTAACATTGTACGTGGATAATCACTTTTAGAGATAAAATGAGATGTTTAAAGTGATTTTCAAGCTTCCAGGGGCCCTAAACACGAGATTTGAGAAATGGGTAAACGTGAATGAAAATGGCCAATTTACTCACTCTGCGGTCTTAAAAAGTGTTTCTCCTCCACGGAAAGAGAATAAAATAACATTTGGATGCCTTTATTGTTCAATCAAAAACTCCCGTTTTTTGGTGAAAAAGATAACCACCCCCCTTTACGACATGCGTCAGAAACGAAAAAAATGATCCATTTTCAAATGTTGCGTCTTTGAACTACAATTCACATTTGTACGTGGATAATCACTTTTAGAGATAAAATTAGATGTTTAAAGTGATTTACAAGCTTCCAGGGGCCCTAAACACAAGATATGAGGAATGGGTAAATATGAATGAAAATGGCCAATTTATTCACTCTGAGGCCTTAAAAAGTTTTTCTCCACTCCAGAAAGTGAATTAAATAACATTTGTATGCCTTTATTGTTCAATCAAAAACGCCCGATTTTTGACGAAAGAGATAACCACCCCCCCTTATGACATGCTTCAGAAACTAAAAAATGGTCTGTTTTCAAATGTTGCCTCTTTGAACTACAATTCACATTTGTACGTGGAAAAGCACTTTTAAAGATCAAATGAGATGTTTAAAGTGATTTTCATGCTTCCAGGGGCCTTAAACACAAGATTTGAGGAATGGGTAAAAGTGAATGAAAATGGCCAATTTACTCACTCTGAGGCCTTAAAAAGTGTTTCTCCTCCACGGGAAGGGAATTAAATAACATTTGTAGGCCTTTATTGTTCAAGCGAAAACGCCTGATTTTTGATGAAAGAGATAACCACCCCCCCTTACGACATGCTTCTGAAACTAAAAAAATTGTTCATTTTCAAATGTTGCGTCTTTGAACTACAATTAACATTTGTACGTGGATAATCACTTTTAGAGATAAAATTAGATGTTTAAAATGATTTTCAAGCTTCCAGGGGCCCTAAACACAAGATTTGAGGAATGGGTAAATGTGAATGAAAATGGCCAATTTATTCACTCTGAGGCCTTAAAAAGTTTTTCTTCACCCCAGAAAGTGAATTAAATAACATTTGTAGGCCTTTATTGTTCAATCAAAAACGCCCGTTTTTTGGTGAAAAAGATAACCACCCCCCCTTACGACATGCTTCAGAAACTAAAAAAAATAGTCTGGTTCATTTTCAAATGTTGCGTCTTTGAACTACAATTAACATTGTACGTGGATAATCACTTTTAGAGATAAAATGAGATGTTTAAAGTGATTTTCATGCTTCCAGGGACCTTAAACACGAGATTTGAGGAATGGGTAAAAGTGAATGAAAATGGCCAATTTACTCACTCCGCGGCCTTAAAAAGTGTTTCTCCTCCACGGGAAGTGAATTAAATACCATTTGTAGACCTTTATTGTTCAAGCGAAAACGCCCGATTATTGACGAAAGAGATAACCACCCCCCCTTACGACATGCTTCAGAAACGAAAAAAAAGGCCCGTTTTCAAATGTTGCGTCTTTGAATGACAATCCACATTTGTACGTGGATAATCACTTTTAGAGCTAAAATTAGACGTTTAAAATGATTTTCAAGCTTCCAGGGGCCCTAAACACAAGATTTGAGAAATGGGTAAAAGTGAATGAAAATGGACAATTTACTCACTCTGAGGCCTTAAAAAGTGTTTCTCCTCCACGGGAAGTGAATTAAATAACATTTGGAGGCCTTTATTGTTCAAGCGAAAACGCCTGATTTTTGATGAAAGAGATAACCACCCCCCTTACGACATGCTTCTGAAACTAAAAAAATGGTTCATTTTCAAATGTTGCGTCTTTGAACTACAATTAACATTGTACGTGGATAATCACTTTTAGAGATAAAATGAGATGTTTAAAGTGATTTTCAAGCTTCCAGGGGCCGTAAACACAAGATTTGAGAAATGGGTAAACGTGAATGAAAATGACCAATTTACTCACTCTGCGGCCTTAAAAAGTGTTTCTCCTCCACGGGAAGTGAATAAAATAACATTTGGAGGCCTTTATTGTTCAATCAAAAATGCCAGTTTTTTGGTGAAAGAGATAACCACTCCCCCTTACGACATGCTTCAGAAACGAAAAAAATGGTCCATTTTCAAATGTTGCGTCTTTGAACTACAATTCACATTCGTACGTGGATATTCACTTTTAGAGACAAAATTAGATGTTTAAAGTGATTTTTAAGCTTCCAGGGTCCCTAAACACAAGATTTGAGGAATGGGTAAATGTGAATGAAAATGGTCAATTTATTCACTCTGAGGCCTTAAAAAGTGTTTCTCCTTCACGGGAAGTGAATTAAATAACATTTGGAGGCCTTTATTGTTCAATCAAAAACGCCCGATTATTGACGAAAGAGATAACCACCCCCCTTACGACATGCTTCTGAAACTAAAAAAACTGGTTCATTTTCAAATGTTGCGTCTTTTAACTACAATTAACATTGTACGTCGATAATCACTTTTAGAGATAAAATGAGATGTTTAAAGTGATTTTCAAGCTTCCAGGGGCCCTAAACATGAGATTTGAGAAATGGGTAAACGTGAATGAAAATGGCCAATTTACTCACTCTGCGGTCTTAAAAAGTGTTTCTCCTCCACGGAAAGAGAATAAAATAACATTTGGATGCCTTTATTGTTCAATCAAAAACTCCCGTTTTTTGGTGAAAAAGATAACCACCCCCCTTTACGACATGCTTCAGAAACGAAAAAAATGATCCATTTTCAAATGTTGCGTCTTTGAACTACAATTCACATTTGTACGTGGATAATCACTTTTAGAGATAAAATTAGATGTTTAAAGTGATTTACAAGCTTCCAGGGGCCCTAAACACAAGATATGAGGAATGGGTAAATATGAATGAAAATGGCCAATTTATTCACTCTGAGGCCTTAAAAAGTTTTTCTCCACTCCAGAAAGTGAATTAAATAACATTTGTAGACCTTTATTGTTCAATCAAAAACGCCCGATTATTGACGAAAGAGATAACCACCTCCCCTTACGACATGCTTCAGAAACTAAAAAAAATGGTCTGGTTCATTTTCAAATGTTGCGTCTTTGAACTACAATTAACATTGTACGTGGATAATCACTTTTAGAGATGAAATGAGATGTTTAAAGTGATTTTCATGCTTCCAGGGACCTTAAACACGAGATTTGAGGAATGGGTAAAAGTGAATGAAAATGGCCAATTTACTCACTCTGCGGCCTTAAAAAGTGTTTCTCCTCCACGGGAAGTGAATTAAATACCATTTGTAGACCTTTATTGTTCAAGCGAAAACGCCCGATTATTGACGAAAGAGATAACCACCTCCCTTACGACATGCTTCAGAAACTAAAAAAATGGTCCATTTTCAAATGTTGCATCTTTGAACGACAATCCACATTTGTACGTGGATAAACACTTTTAGAGATAAAATTAGATGTTTAAAGTGATTTTCAAGCTTCCAGGGGCCATAAACACAAGATTTGAGAAATGGGTAAAAGTGAATGAAAATGGCCAATTTACTCACTCTGAGGCCTTAAAAAGTGTTTCTCCTCAACGGGAAGTGAATTAAATAACATTTGTAGGCCTTTATTGTTCAAGCGAAAACCGCCCGATTATTGACGAAAGAGATAACCACCCCCCTTACGACATGCTTCTGAAACTAAAAAAATGGTTCATTTTCAAATGTTGCGTCTTTGAACTACAATTAACATTGTACGTGGACAATCACTTTTAGAGATAAAGTGAGATGTTTAAAGTGATTTTCAAGCTTCCAGGGGCCCTAAACACAAGATTTGAGAAATGGGTAAAAGTGAATGAAAATGGCCAATTTACTCACTCTGAGGCCTTAAAAAGTGTTTCTCCTCCACGGGAAGTGAATTAAATAACATTTGGAGGCCTTTATTGTTCAAGCGAAAACGCCCGATTATTGACGAAAGAGATAACCACCCCCCCTTACGACATGCTTCAGAAAAGAAAAAAATAGTCCGTTTTCAAATGTTGCGTCTTTGAATGACAATCCACATTTGTACGTGGATAATCACTTTTAGAGCTAAAATTAGATGTTTAAAGTGATTTTCAAGCTTCCAGGGGCCCTAAACACAAGATTTGAGAAATGGGTAAAAGTGAATGAAAATGGCCAATTTACTCACTCTGAGGCCTTAAAAAGTGTTTCTCCTCCACGGGAAGTGAATTAAATACCATTATGAGGCCTTTATTGTTCAAGCGAAAACGCCTGATTTTTGATGAAAGAGATAACCACCCCCCCTTACGACATGCTTCTGAAACTAAAAAAATGGTTCATTTTCAAATGTTGCGTCTTTGAACTACAATTAACATTGTACGTGGATTATCACTTTTAGAGATAAAATTAGATGTTTAAAGTGATTTACAAGCTTCCAGGGGCCCTAAACACAAGATATGAGGAATGGGTAAATATGAATGAAAATGGCCAATTTATTCACTCTGAGGCCTTAAAAAGTTTTTCTCCACTCCAGAAAGTGAATTAAATAACATTTGTAGACCTTTATTGTTCAATCAAAAACGCCCGATTATTGACGAAAGAGATAACCACCTCCCCTTACGACATGCTTCAGAAACTAAAAAAAATGGTCTGGTTCATTTTCAAATGTTGCGTCTTTGAACTACAATTAACATTGTACGTGGATAATCACTTTTAGAGATGAAATGAGATGTTTAAAGTGATTTTCATGCTTCCAGGGACCTTAAACACGAGATTTGAGGAATGGGTAAAAGTGAATGAAAATGGCCAATTTACTCACTCTGCGGCCTTAAAAAGTGTTTCTCCTCCACGGGAAGTGAATTAAATACCATTTGTAGACCTTTATTGTTCAAGCGAAAACGCCCGATTATTGACAAAAGAGATAACCACCCCCCTTACGACATGCTTCAGAAACTAAAAAAATGGTCCATTTTCAAATGTTGCATCTTTGAACGACAATCCACATTTGTACGTGGATAAACACTTTTAGAGATAAAATTAGATGTTTAAAGTGATTTTCAAGCTTCCAGGGGCCGTAAACACAAGATTTGAGAAATGGGTAAAAGTGAATGAAAATGGCCAATTTACTCACTCTGAGGCCTTAAAAAGTGTTTCTCCTCAACGGGAAGTGAATTAAATAACATTTGTAGGCCTTTGTTCAAGCGAAAACGCCCGTTTATTGACGAAAGAGATAACCACCCCCCTTACGACATGCTTCTGAAACTAAAAAAATGGTTCATTTTCAAATGTTGCGTCTTTGAACTACAATTAACATTGTACGTGGATAATCACTTTTAGAGATAAAGTGAGATGTTTAAAGTGATTTTCAAGCTTCCAGGGGCCCTAAACACAAGATTTGAGAAATGGGTAAAAGTGAATGAAAATGGCCAATTTACTCACTCTGAGGCCTTAAAAAGTGTTTCTCCTCCACGGGAAGTGAATTAAATACCATTTGGAGGTCTTTATTGTTCAAGCGAAAACGCCTGATTTTTGATGAAAGAAATAACCACCCCCCCTTACGACATGCTTCTGAAACTAAAAAAATGGTTCATTTTCAAATGTTGCGTCTTTGAACTACAATTAACATTGTACGTGGATTATCACTTTTAGAGATAAAATTAGATGTTTAAAGTGATTTACAAGCTTCCAGGGGCCCTAAACACAAGATATGAGGAATGGGTAAATATGAATGAAAATGGCCAATTTATTCACTCTGAGGCCTTAAAAAGTTTTTCTCCACTCCAGAAAGTGAATTAAATAACATTTGTAGGCCTTTATTGTTCAATCAAAAACGCCCGATTTTTGACGAAAGAGATAACCACCCCCCCTTACGACATGCTTCAGAAACTAAAAAAATGGTCCGTTTTCAAATGTTGCCTCTTTGAACTACAATTCACATTTGTACGTGGAAAAGCACTTTTAAAGATCAAATGAGATGTTTAAGTGATTTTCATGCTTCCAGGGGCCTTAAACACAAGATATGAGGAATGGGTAAAAGTGAATGAAAATGGCCAATTTACTCACTCTGAGGCTTTAAAAAGTGTTTCTCCTCCACGGGAAGTGAATTAAATAACATTTGTAGGCCTTTATTGTTCAAGCGAAAACGCCCGATTATTGACGAAAGAGATAACCACCCCCCCTTACGACATGCTTCAGAAACAAAAAAGTGGTCTGTTTTCAAATGTTGCGTCTTTGAATGACAATCCACATTTGTACGTGGGTAATCACTTTTAGAGCTAAAATTAGATGTTTAAAGTGATTTTCAAGCTTCCAGGGGCCCTAAACACAAGATTTGTGAAATGGGTAAAAGTGAATGAAAATGGCCAATTTACTCACTCTGAGGCCTTAAAAAGTGTTTCTCCTCCACGGGAAGTGAATTAAATACCATTTGGAGGCCTTTATTGTTCAAGCGAAAACGCCTGATTTTTGATGAAAGAGATAACCACCCCCCCTTACGACATGCTTCTGAAACTAAAAAAATTGTTCATTTTCAAATGTTGCGTCTTTGAACTACAATTAACATTTGTACGTGGATAATCACTTTTAGAGATAAAATTAGATGTTTAAAATGATTTTCAAGCGACCAGGGGCCCTAAACACAAGATTTGAGGAATGGGTAAATGTGAATGAAAATGGCCAATTTATTCACTCTGAGGCCTTAAAAAGTTTTTCTTCACCCCAGAAAGTGAATTAAATAACATTTGTAGGCCTTTATTGTTCAATCAAAAACACCCGTTTTTTGGTGAAAAAGATAACCACCCCCCCTTATGACATGCTTCAGAAACTAAAAAAAATAGTCTGGTTCATTTTCAAATGTTGCGTCTTTGAACTACAATTAACATTGTACGTGGATAATCACTTTTAGAGATAAAATGAGATGTTTAAAGTGATTTTCATGCTTCCAGGGACCTTAAACACGAGATTTGAGGAATGGGTAAAAGTGAATGAAAATGGCCAATTTACTCACTCTGCGGTCTTAAAAAGTGTTTCTCCTCCACGGAAAGAGAATAAAATAACATTTGGATGCCTTTATTGTTCAATCAAAAACTCCCGTTTTTTGGTGAAAAAGATAACCACCCCCCTTTACGACATGCTTCAGAAACGAAAAAAATGATCCATTTTCAAATGTTGCGTCTTTGAACTACAATTCACATTTGTACGTGGATAATCACTTTTAGAGATAAAATTAGATGTTTAGAGTGATTTACAAGCTTCCAGGGGCCCTAAACACAAGATATGAGGAATGGGTAAATATGAATGAAAATGGCCAATTTATTCACTCTGAGGCCTTAAAAAGTTTTTCTCCACTCCAGAAAGTGAATTAAATAACATTTGTAGACCTTTATTGTTCAATCAAAAACGCCCGATTATTGACGAAAGAGATAACCACCTCCCCTTACGACATGCTTCAGAAACTAAAAAAAATGGTCTGGTTCATTTTCAAATGTTGCGTCTTTGAACTACAATTAACATTGTACGTGGAAAAGCACTTTTAAAGATCAAATGAGATGTTTAAGTGATTTTCATGCTTCCAGGGGCCTTAAACACAAGATATGAGAAATGGGTAAAAGTGAATGAAAATGGCCAATTTACTCACTCTGCGGCCTTAAATAGTGTTTCTCCTCCACGGGAAGTGAATTAAATACCATTTGTAGACCTTTATTGTTCAAGCGAAAACGCCCGATTATTGACGAAAGAGATAACCACCCCCCTTACGACATGCTTCAGAAACTAAAAAAATGGTCCATTTTCAAATGTTGCATCTTTGAACGACAATCCACATTTGTACGTGGATAAACACTTTTAGAGATAAAATTAGATGTTTAAAGTGATTTTCAAGCTTCCAGGGGCCATAAACACAAGATTTGAGAAATGGGTAAAAGTGAATGAAAATGGCCAATTTACTCACTCTGAGGCCTTAAAAAGTGTTTCTCCTCAACGGGAAGTGAATTAAATAACATTTGTAGGCCTTTATTGTTCAAGCGAAAACCGCCCGATTATTGACGAAAGAGATAACCACCCCCCTTACGACATGCTTCTGAAACTAAAAAAATGGTTCATTTTCAAATGTTGCGTCTTTGAACTACAATTAACATTGTACGTGGATAATCACTTTTAGAGATAAAGTGAGATGTTTAACCCCTTCAGTGCCCATGACGAGCTGGACTCGTCATGGGCCGCGGTGGCGCTGTGCCCATGACGAGTCCAGCTCGTCATAGACCCCGCCCGCTAATGCAATGGCCGGCACTGGGCGGGGAAAGGGGCGGGCACTGAAGGGGTTAAAGTGATTTTCAAGCTTCCAGGGGCCCTAAACACAAGATTTGAGAAATGGGTAAAAGTGAATGAAAATGGCCAATTTACTCACTCTGAGGCCTTAAAAAGTGTTTCTCCCCCACGGGAAGTGAATTAAATACCATTTGGAGGCCTTTATTGTTCAAGCGAAAACGCCTGATTTTTGATGAAAGAAATAACCACCCCCCCTTACGACATGCTTCTGAAACTAAAAAAATGGTTCATTTTCAAATGTTGCCTCTTTGAACTACAATTCACATTTGTACGTGGAAAAGCACTTTTAAAGATCAAATGAGATGTTTAAAGTGATTTTCATGCTTCCAGGGGCCTTAAACACAAGATTTGAGGAATGGGTAAAAGTGAATGAAAATGGCCAATTTACTCACTCTGCGGCCTTAAAAAGTGTTTCTCCTTCACGGGAAGTGAATTAAATACCATTTGTAGACCTTTATTGTTCAAGCGAAAACGCCCGATTATTGACGAAAGAGATAACCACCCCCCTTACGACATGCTGCAGAAACTAAAAAAATGGTCCATTTTCAAATGTTGCATCTTTGAACGACAATCCACATTTGTACGTGGATAAACACTTTTAGAGATAAAATTAGATGTTTAAAGTGATTTTCAAGCTTCCAGGGGCCATAAACACAAGATTTGAGAAATGGGTAAAAGTGAATGAAAATGGCCAATTTACTCACTCTGAGGCCTTAAAAAGTGTTTCTCCTCAACGGGAAGTGAATTAAATAACATTTGTAGGCCTTTATTGTTCAAGCGAAAACCGCCCGATTATTGACGAAAGAGATAACGACATGCTTCTGAAACTAAAAAAATGGTTCATTTTCAAATGTTGCGTCTTTGAACTACAATTAACATTGTACGTGGATAATCACTTTTAGAGATAAAGTGAGATGTTTAAAGTGATTTTCAAGCTTCCAGGGGCCCTAAACACAAGATTTGAGAAATGGGTAAAAGTGAATGAAAATGGCCAATTTACTCACTCTGAGGCCTTAAAAAGTGTTTCTCCTCCACGGGAAGTGAATTAAATACCATTTGGAGGCCTTTATTGTTCAAGCGAAAACGCCTGATTTTTGATGAAAGAAATAACCACCCCCCCTTACGACATGCTTCTGACACTAAAAAAATGGTTCATTTTCAAATGTTGCGTCTTTGAACTACAATTAACATTGTACGTGGATTATCACTTTTAGAGATAAAATTAGATGTTTAAAGTGATTTACAAGCTTCCAGGGGCCCTAAACACAAGATATGAGGAATGGGTAAATATGAATGAAAATGGCCAATTTATTCACTCTGAGGCCTTAAAAAGTTTTTCTCCACTCCAGAAAGTGAATTAAATAACATTTGTAGGCCTTTATTGTTCAATCAAAAACGCCCGATTTTTGACGAAAGAGATAACCACCCCCCCTTACGACATGCTTCAGAAACTAAAAAAATGGTCCGTTTTCAAATGTTGCCTCTTTGAACTACAATTCACATTTGTACGTGGAAAAGCACTTTTAAAGATCAAATGAGATGTTTAAGTGATTTTCATGCTTCCAGGGGCCTTAAACACAAGATATGAGGAATGGGTAAAAGTGAATGAAAATGGCCAATTTACTCACTCTGAGGCTTTAAAAAGTGTTTCTCCTCCACGGGAAGTGAATTAAATAACATTTGTAGGCCTTTATTGTTCAAGCGAAAACGCCCGATTATTGACGAAAGAGATAACCACCCCCCCTTACGACATGCTTCAGAAACAAAAAAGTGGTCTGTTTTCAAATGTTGCGTCTTTGAATGACAATCCACATTTGTACGTGGGTAATCACTTTTAGAGCTAAAATTAGATGTTTAAAGTGATTTTCAAGCTTCCAGGGGCCCTAAACACAAGATTTGTGAAATGGGTAAAAGTGAATGAAAATGGCCAATTTACTCACTCTGAGGCCTTAAAAAGTGTTTCTCCTCCACGGGAAGTGAATTAAATACCATTTGGAGGCCTTTATTGTTCAAGCGAAAACGCCTGAGTTTTGATGAAAGAGATAACCACCCCCCCTTACGACATGCTTCTGAAACTAAAAAAATGGTTCATTTTCAAATGTTGCGTCTTTGAACCACAATTAACATTGTACGTGGATAATCACTTTTAGAGATAAAATGAGATGTTTAAAGTGATTTTCAAGCTTCCAGGGGCCCTAAACACGAGATTTGAGAAATGGGTAAACGTGAATGAAAATGGCCAATTTACTCACTCTGCGGTCTTAAAAAGTGTTTCTCCTCCACGGAAAGAGAATAAAATAACATTTGGATGCCTTTATTGTTCAATCAAAAACTCCCGTTTTTTGGTGAAAAAGATAACCACCCCCCTTTACGACATGCTTCAGAAAGGAAAAAAATGATCCATTTTCAAATGTTGCGTCTTTGAACTACAATTCACATTTGTACGTGGATAATCACTTTTAGAGATAAAATTAGATGTTTAAAGTGATTTACAAGCTTCCAGGGGCCCTAAACACAAGATATGAGGAATGGGTAAATATGAATGAAAATGGCCAATTTATTCACTCTGAGGCCTTAAAAAGTTTTTCTCCACTCCAGAAAGTGAATTAAATAACATTTGTATGCCTTTATTGTTCAATCAAAAACGCCCGATTTTTGACGAAAGAGATAACCACCCCCCCTTATGACATGCTTCAGAAACTAAAAAATGGTCTGTTTTCAAATGTTGCCTCTTTGAACTACAATTCACATTTGTACGTGGAAAAGCACTTTTAAAGATCAAATGAGATGTTTAAAGTGATTTTCATGCTTCCAGGGGCCTTAAACACAAGATTTGAGGAATTGGTAAAAGTGAATGAAAATGGCCAATTTACTCACTCCGCGGCCTTAAAAAGTGTTTCTCCTCCACGGGAAGTGAATTAAATACCATTTGTAGACCTTTATTGTTCAAGCGAAAACGCCCGATTATTGACGAAAGAGATAACCACCCCCCCTTACGACATGCTTCAGAAACGAAAAAAATGGCCCGTTTTCAAATGTTGCGTCTTTGAATGACAATCCACATTTGTACGTGGATAATCACTTTTAGAGCTAAAATTAGACGTTTAAAATGATTTTCAAGCTTCCAGGGGCCCTAAACACAAGATTTGAGAAATGGGTAAAAGTGAATGAAAATGGACAATTTACTCACTCTGAGGCCTTAAAAAGTGTTTCTCCTCCACGGGAAGTGAATTAAATAGCATTTCGAGGCCTTTATTGTTCAAGCGAAAACGCCTGATTTTTGATGAAAGAGATAACCACCCCCCCTTACGACATGCTTCTGAAACTAAAAAAATGGTTCATTTTCAAATGTTGCGTCTTTGAACCACAATTAACATTGTAAGTGGATAATCAATTTTAGAGATAAAATGAGATGTTTAAAGTGATTTTCAAGCTTCCAGGGGCCCTAAACACGAGATTTGAGAAATGGGTAAACGTGAATGAAAATGGCCAATTTACTCACTCTGAGGCCTTAAAAGGCGTTTCTCCTCCACGGGAAGTGAATTAAATAACATTTGGAGGCCTTTATTGTTCAAGCGAAAACGCCTGATTTTTGATGAAAGAGATAACCACCCCCCTTACGACATGCTTCTGAAACTAAAAAAAAGGTTCATTTTCAAATGTTGCGTCTTTGAACTACAATTAACATTGTACGTGGATAATCACTTTTAGAGATAAAGTGAGATGTTTAAAGTGATTTTCAAGCTTCCAGGGGCCGTAAACACAAGATTTGAGAAATGGGTAAACGTGAATGAAAATGACCAATTTACTCACTCTGCGGCCTTAAAAAGTGTTTCTCCTCCACGGGAAGTGAATAAAATAACATTTGGAGGCCTTTATTGTTCAATCAAAAATGCCAGTTTTTTGGTGAAAGAGATAACCACTCCCCCTTACGACATGCTTCAGAAGCGAAAAAAATGGTCCATTTTCAAATGTTGCGTCTTTGAACTACAATTCACATTCGTACGTGGATATTCACTTTTAGAGAAAAATTAGATGTTTAAAGTGATTTTTTAGCTTCCAGGGTCCCTAAACACAAGATTTGAGGAATGGGTAAATGTGAATGAAAATGGTCAATTTATTCACTCTGAGGCCTTAAAAAGTGTTTCTCCTTCACGGGAAGTGAATTAAATAACATTTGGAGGCCTTTATTGTTCAATCAAAAACGCCCGATTATTGACGAAAGAGATAACCACCCCCCCTTACGACATGCTTCTGAAACTAAAAAAATGGTTCATTTTCAAATGTTGCGTCTTTTAACTACAATTAACATTGTACGTCGATAATCACTTTTAGAGATAAAATGAGATGTTTAAAGTGATTTTCAAGCTTCCAGGGGCCCTAAACATGAGATTTGAGAAATGGGTAAACGTGAATGAAAATGGCCAATTTACTCACTCTGCGGCCTTAAAAAGTGTTTCTCCTCCAGGGAAAGTGAATAAAATAACATTTGGATGCCTTTATTGTTCAATCAAAAACGCCCGTTTTTTGGTGAAAAAGATAACCACCCCCCTTACGACATGCTTCAGAAACGAAAAAAATGGTCCATTTTCAAATGTTGCGTCTTTGAACTACAATTCACATTTGTATGTGGATAATCACTTTTATAGATAAAATTAAATGTTTAAAGTGATTTACAAGCTTCCAGGGGCCCTAAACACAAGATATGAGGAATGGGTAAATATGAATGAAAATGGCCAATTTATTCACTCTGAAGCCTTAAAAAGTGTTTCTCCTCCACGGGAAGTGAATTAAATAGCATTTGGAGGCCTTTATTGTTCAAGCGAAAACGCCTGATTTTTGATGAAAGAGATAACCACCCCCCCTTACGACATGCTTCTGAAACTAAAAACAATTGTTCATTTTCAAATGTTGCGTCTTTGAACCACAATTAACATTGTAAGTGGATAATCAATTTTAGAGATAAAATGAGATGTTTAAAGTGATTTTCAAGCTTCCAGGGGCCCTAAACACGAGATTTGAGAAATGGGTAAACGTGAATGAAAATGGCCAATTTACTCACTCTGAGGCCTTAAAAGGCGTTTCTCCTCCACGGGAAGTGAATTAAATAACATTTGGAGGCCTTTATTGTTCAAGCGAAAACGCCTGATTTTTGATGAAAGAGATAACCACCCCCCTTACGACATGCTTCTGAAACTAAAAAAATGGTTAATTTTCAAATGTTGCGTCTTTGAACTACAATTAACATTCTACGTGGATAATCACTTTTAGAGATAAAGTGAGATGTTTAAAGTGATTTTCAAGCTTCCAGGGGCCCTAAACACAAGATTTGAGAAATGGGTAAACGTGAATGAAAATGACCAATTTACTCACTCTGCGGCCTTAAAAAGTGTTTCTCCTCCACGGGAAGTGAATAAAATAACATTTGGAGGCCTTTATTGTTCAATCAAAAATGCCAGTTTTTTGGTGAAAGAGATAACCACTCCCCCTTACGACATGCTTCAGAAACGAAAAAAATGGTCCATTTTCAAATGTTGCGTCTTTGAACTACAATTCACATTCGTACGTGGATATTCACTTTTAGAGACAAAATTAGATGTTTAAAGTGATTTACAAGCTTCCAGGGGCCCTAAACACAAGATATGAGGAATGGGTAAATATGAATGAAAATGGCCAATTTATTCACTCTGAGGCCTTAAAAAGTTTTTCTCCACTCCAGAAAGTGAATTAAATAACATTTGTATGCCTTTATTGTTCAATCAAAAACGCCCGATTTTTGACGAAAGAGATAACCACCCCCCCTTATGACATGCTTCAGAAACTAAAAAATGGTCTGTTTTCAAATGTTGCCTCTTTGAACTACAATTCACATTTGTACTTGGAAAAGCACTTTTAAAGATCAAATGAGATGTTTAAAGTGATTTTCATGCTTCCAGGGGCCTTAAACACAAGATTTGAGGAATTGGTAAAAGTGAATGAAAATGGCCAATTTACTCACTCTGAGGCCTTAAAAAGTGTTTCTCCTCCACGGGAAGGGAATTAAATAACATTTGTAGGCCTTTATTGTTCAAGCGAAAACGCCTGATTTTTGATGAAAGAGATAACCACCCCCCTTACGACATGCTTCTGAAACTAAAAAAATTGTTCATTTTCAAATGTTGCGTCTGTGAACTACAATTCACATTTGTATGTGGATAATCACTTTTAGAGATAAAATTAGATGTTTAAAGTGATTTACAAGCTTCCAGGGGCCCTAAACACAAGATATGAGGAATGGGTAAATATGAATGAAAATGGCCAATTTATTCACTCTGAAGCCTTAAAAAGTGTTTCTCCTCCACGGGAAGTGAATTAAATACCATTTGGAGGCCTTTATTGTTCAAGCGAAAACGCCTGATTTTTGATGAAAGAGATAACCACCCCCCCTTACGACATGCTTCTAAAACTAAAAAAAATGGTTCATTTTCAAATGTTGCGTCTTTGAACCACAATTAACATTGTAAGTGGATAATCAATTTTAGAGATAAAATGAGATGTTTAAAGTGATTTTCAAGCTTCCAGGGGCCCTAAACACGAGATTTGAGAAATGGGTAAACGTGAATGAAAATGGCCAATTTACTCACTCTGCGGCCTTAAAAAGTGTTTCTCCTCCACGGAAAGTGAATAAAATACCATTTGGATGCCTTTATTGTTCAATCAAAAACGCCCGTTTTTTGGTGAAAAAGATAACCACCCCCCCTTACGACATGCTTCAGAAACGAAAAAAATGGTCCATTTTCAAATGTTGAGTCTTTGAACTACAATTCACATTTGTACGTGGACAATCACTTTTAGAGATAAAATTAGATGTTTAAAGTGATTTACAAGCTTCCAGGGGCCCTAAACACAAGATATGAGGAATGGGTAAATATGAATAAAAATGGCCAATTTATTCACTCTGAGGCCTTAAAAAGTTTTTGTCCACTCCAGAAAGTGAATTAAATAACATTTGTAGACCTTTATTGTTCAATCAAAAACGCCCGATTATTGACGAAAGAGATAACCACCCCCCCTTACGACATGCTTCAGAAACGAAAAAAATGGTCCATTTTCAAATGTTGCGTCTTTGAATGACAATCCATATTTGTATGTGGATAATCACTTTTAGAGCTAAAATTAGATGTTTAAAGTGATTTTCAAGCTTCCAGGGGCCCTAAACACAAGATTTGAGAAATGGGTAAAAGTGAATGAAAATGGCCAATTTACTCACTCTGAGGCCTTAAAAAGTGTTTCTCCTCCACTGGAAGTGAATTAAATACCATTTGGAGGCCTTTATTGTTCAAGCGAAAACGCCTGAGTTTTGATGAAAGAGATAACCACCCCCCCTTACGACATGCTTCTGAAACTAAAAAAATGGTTCATTTTCAAATGTTGCGTCTTTGAACCACAATTAACATTGTACGTGGATAATCACTTTTAGAGATAAAATGAGATGTTTAAAGTGATTTTCAAGCTTCCAGGGGCCCTAAACACGAGATTTGAGAAATGGGTAAACGTGAATGAAAATGGCCAATTTACTCACTCTGCGGTCTTAAAAAGTGTTTCTCCTCCACGGAAAGTGAATAAAATACCATTTGGATGCCTTTATTGTTCAATCAAAAACGCCCGTTTTTTGGTGAAAAAGATAACCACCCCCCCTTACGACATGCTTCAGAAACGAAAAAAATGGTCCATTTTCAAATGTTGAGTCTTTGAACTACAATTCACATTTGTACGTGGATAATCACTTTTAGAGATAAAATTAGATGTTTAAATAGATTTACAAGCTTCCAGGGGCCCTAAACACAAGATATGAGGAATGGGTAAATATGAATAAAAATGGCCAATTTATTCACTCTGAGGCCTTAAAAAGTTTTTGTCCACTCCAGAAAGTGAATTAAATAACATTTGTAGACCTTTATTGTTCAATCAAAAACGCCCGATTATTGACGAAAGAGATAACCACCCCCCCTTACGACATGCTTCAGAAACGAAAAAAATGGTCCATTTTCAAATGTTGCGTCTTTGAATGACAATCCACATTTGTATGTGGATAATCACTTTTAGAGCTAAAATTAGATGTTTAAAGTGATTTTCAAGCTTCCAGGGGCCCTAAACACAAGATTTGAGAAATGGGTAAAAGTGAATGAAAATGGCCAATTTACTCACTCTGAGGCCTTAAAAAGTGTTTCTCCTCCACTGGAAGTGAATTAAATACCATTTGGAGGCCTTTATTGTTCAAGCGAAAACGCCTGAGTTTTGATGAAAGAGATAACCACCCCCCTTACGACATGCTTCTGAAACTAAAAAAATGGTTCATTTTCAAATGTTGCGTCTTTGAACCACAATTAACATTGTATGTGGATAATCACTTTTAGAGATAAAATGAGATGTTTAAAGTGATTTTCAAGCTTCCAGGGGCCCTAAACACGAGATTTGAGAAATGGGTAAACGTGAATGAAAATGGCCAATTTACTCACTCTGCGGTCTTAAAAAGTGTTTCTCCTCCACGGAAAGAGAATAAAATAACATTTGGATGCCTTTATTGTTCAATCAAAAACTCCCGTTTTTTGGTGAAAAAGATAACCACCCCCCTTTACGACATGCTTCAGAAACGAAAAAAATGATCCATTTTCAAATGTTGCGTCTTTGAACTACAATTCACATTTGTACGTGGATAATCACTTTTAGAGATAAAATTAGATGTTTAAAGTGATTTACAAGCTTCCAGGGGCCCTAAACACAAGATATGAGGAATGGGTAAATATGAATGAAAATGGCCAATTTATTCACTCTGAGGCCTTAAAAAGTTTTTCTCCACTCCAGAAAGTGAATTAAATAACATTTGTAGACCTTTATTGTTCAATCAAAAACGCCCGATTATTGACGAAAGAGATAACCACCTCCCCTTACGACATGCTTCAGAAACTAAAAAAAATGGTCTGGTTCATTTTCAAATGTTGCGTCTTTGAACTACAATTAACATTGTACGTGGATAATCACTTTTAGAGATAAAATGAGATGTTTAAAGTGATTTTCATGCTTCCAGGGACCTTAAACACGAGATTTGAGGAATGGGCAAAAGTGAATGAAAATGGCCAATTTACTCACTCTGCGGCCTTAAAAAGTGTTTCTCCTCCACGGGAAGTGAATTAAATACCATTTGTAGACCTTTATTGTTCAAGCAAAAACGCCCGATTATTGACGAAAGAGATAACCACCCCCCTTACGACATGCTTCAGAAACTAAAAAAATGGTCCATTTTCAAATGTTGCATCTTTGAACGACAATCCACATTTGTACGTGGATAAACACTTTTAGAGATAAAATTAGATGTTTAAAGTGATTTTAAAGCTTCCAGGGGCCATAAACACAAGATTTGAGAAATGGGTAAAAGTGAATGAAAATGGCCAATTTACTCACTCTGAGGCCTTAAAAAGTGTTTCTCCTCAACGGGAAGTGAATTAAATAACATTTGTAGGCCTTTATTGTTCAAGCGAAAACGGCCGATTATTGACGAAAGAGATAACCACCCCCCTTACGACATGCTTCTGAAACTAAAAAAATGGTTCATTTTCAAATGTTGCGTCTTTGAACTACAATTAACATTGTACGTGGATAATTACTTTTAGAGATAAAGTGAGATGTTTAAAGTGATTTTCAAGCTTCCAGGGGCCCTAAACACAAGATTTGAGAAATGGGTAAAAGTGAATGAAAATGGCCAATTTACTCACTCTGAGGCCTTAAAAAGTGTTTCTCCTCCACGGGAAGTGAATTAAATACCATTTGGAGGCCTTTATTGTTCAAGCGAAAACGCCTGATTTTTGATGAAAGAGATAACCACCCCCCGTACGACATGCTTCTGAAACTAAAAAAATGGTTCATTTTCAAATGTTGCGTCTTTGAACTACAATTAACATTGTACGTCGATAATCACTTTTAGAGATAAAATGAGATGTTTAAAGTGATTTTCAAGCTTCCAGGGGCCCTAAACACGAGATTTGAGAAATGGGTAAACGTGAATGAAAATGGCCAATTTACTCACTCTGCGGCCTTAAAAAGTGTTTCTCCTCCACGGAAAGTGAATAAAATAACATTTGGATGCCTTTATTGTTCAATCAAAAACGCCCGTTTTTTGGTGAAAAAGATAACCAAACCCCCTTACGACATGCTTCAGAAACGAAAAAAATGGTCCATTTTCAAATGTTGCGTCTTTGAACTACAATTCACATTTGTACGTGGATGATCACTTTTAGAGATAAAATTAGATGTTTAAAGTGATTTACAAGCTTCCAGGGGCCCTAAACACAAAATATGAGGAATGGGTAAATATGAATAAAAATGGCCAATTTATTCACTCTGAGGCCTTAAAAAGTTTTTCTCCACTCCAGAAAGTGAATTAAATAACATTTGTAGGCCTTTATTGTTCAATCAAAAACGCCCGATTTTTGACGAAAGAGATAACCACCCCACCTTACGACATGCTTCAGAAACTAAAAAAATGGTCCGTTTTCAAATGTTGCCTCTTTGAACTACAATTCACATTTGTACGTGGAAAAGCACTTTTAAAGATCAAATGAGATGTTTAAGTGATTTTCATGCTTCCAGGGTCCTTACACACAAGATTTGAGGAATGGGTAAAAGTGAATGAAAATGGCCAATTTACTCACTCTGAGGCCTTAAAAAGTGTTTCTCCTCCACGTGAAGTGAATTAAATACCATTTGGAGGCCTTTATTGTTCAATCAAAAACGCCCGATTATTGACGAAAGAGATAACCACCCCCCCTTACGACATGCTTCAGAAACTAAAAAAATGGTCCGTTTTCAAATGTTGCCTCTTTGAACTACAATTCACATTTGTACGTGGAAAAGCACTTTTAAAGATCAAATGAGATGTTTAAAGTGATTTTCATGCTTCCAGGGGCCTTAAAAACAAGATTTGAGGAATGGGTAAAAGTGAATGAAAATGGCCAATTTACTCACTCTGAGGCCTTAAAAAGTGTTTCTCCTCCACGGGAAGTGAATTAAATAACATTTGTAGGCCTTTATTGTTCAAGCGAAAACGCCCGATTATTGACGAAAGAGATAACCACCCCCCCTTACGACATGCTTCAGAAACGAAAAAAATGGTCCATTTTCAAATGTTGCGTCTTTGAACTACAATTCACATTTGTACGTGGATATTCACTTTTAGAGACAAAATTAGATGTTTAAAGTGATTTTTAGGCTTCCAGGGTCCCTAAACACAAGATTTGAGGAATGGGTAAATGTGAATGAAAATGGTCAATTTATTCACTCTGAGGCCTTAAAAAGTGTTTCTCCTTCACGGGAAGTGAATTAAATAACATTTGGAGGGCTTTATTGTTCAATCAAAAACGCCCGATTATTGACGAAAGAGATAACCACCCCCCCTTACGACATGCTTCTGAAACTAAAAAAATGGTTCATTTTCAAATGTTGCATCTTTTAACTACAATTAACATTGTACGTCGATAATCACTTTTAGAGATAAAATGAGATGTTTAAAGTGATTTTCAAGCTTCCAGGGGCCCTAAACACGAGATTTGAGAAATGGGTAAACGTGAATGAAAATGGCCAATTTACTCACTCTGCGGCCTTAAAAAGTGTTTCTCCTCCATGGAAAGTGAATAAAATAACATTTGGATGCCTTTATTGTTCAATCAAAAACACCCGTTTTTTGGTGAAAAAGATAACCACCCCCCCTTACGACATGCTTCAGAAACGAAAAAAATGGTCCATTTTCAAATGTTGCGTCTTTGAACTACAATTCACATTTGTACGTGGATAATCACTTTTAGAGATAAAATTAGATGTTTAAAGTGATTTACAAGCTTCCAGGGGCCCTAAACACAAGATATGAGGAATGGGTAAATATGAATAAAAATGGCCCATTTATTCACTCTGAGGCCTAAAAAGTTTTTCTCCACTCCAGAAAGTGAATTAAATAACATTTGTAGACCTTTATTGTTCAATCAAAAACGCCCGATTATTGACGAAAGAGATAACCACCCCCCCTTACGACATGCTTCAGAAACGAAAAAAATGGTCCATTTTCAAATGTTGCGTCTTTGAATGACAATCCACATTTGCACGTGAAAAATCACTTTTAGAGCTAAAATTAGATGTTTAAAGTGATTTTCAAGCTTCCAGGGGCCCTAAACACAAGATTTGAGAAATGGGTAAAAGTGAATGAAAATGGCCAATTTACTCACTCTGAGGCCTTAAAAAGTGTTTCTCCTCCACGGGAAGTGAATTAAATACCATTTGGAGGCCTTTATTGTTCAAGCGAAAACGCCTGATTTTTGATGAAAGAGATAACCACCCCCCCTTACGACATGCTTCTGAAACTAAAAAAATGGTTCATTTTCAAATGTTGCGTCTTTGAACCACAATTAACATTGTACGCGGATAATCACTTTTAGAGATAAAATTAGATGTTTAAAGTGATTTACAAGCTTCCAGGGGCCCTAAACACAAGCTATGAGGAATGGGTAAATATGAATGAAAATGGCCAATTTATTCACTCTGAGGCCTTAAAAAGATTTTCTCCACTCCAGAAAGTGAATTAAATAACATTTGTAGGCCTTTATTGTTCAATCAAAAACGCCCTATTTTTGACGAAAGAGATAACCACCCCCCCTTACGACATGCCTCAGAAACTAAAAAAATGGTCCGTTTTCAAATGTTGCCTCTTTGAACTACAATTCACATTTTTACGGCGAAAAGCACTTTTAAAGATCAAATGAGATGTTTAAAGTGATTTTCATGCTTCCAGGGGCCTTAAACACAAGATTTGAGGAATGGGTAAAAGTGAATGAAAATGGCCAATTTACTCACTCTGAGGCCTTAAAAAGTGTTTCTCCTCCATGGGAAGTGAATTAAATAACATTTGTAGGCCTTTATTGTTCAAGCGAAAACGCCCGATTATTGACGAAAGAGATAACCACCCCCCCTTACGACATGCTTCAGAAACGAAAAAAATGGTCCGTTTTCAAATGTTGCGTCTTTGAATGACAATCCACATTTGTACGTGGATAATCACTTTTAGAGCTAAAATTAGATGTTTAAAGTGATTTTCAAGCTTCCAGGGGCCCTAAACACAAGATTTGAGAAATGGGTAAAAGTGAATGAAAATGGCCAATTTACTCACTCTGAGGCCTTAAAAAGTGTTTCTCCTCCACGGGAAGTGAATTAAATACCATTTGGAGGCCTTTATTGTTCAAGCGAAAACGCCTGATTTTTACCACCCCCCCATACGACATGCTTCTGAAACTAAAAAAATGGTTCATTTTCAAATGTTGTGTCTTTGAACTACAATTAACATTGTACGTGGATAATCACTTTTAGAGATAAAATGAGATGTTTAAAGTGATTTTCAAGCTTCCAGGGGCCCTAAACACGAGATTTGAGAAATGGGTAAACGTGAATGAAAATGGCCAATTTACTCACTCTGCGGCCTTAAAAAGTGTTTCTCCTCCACGGAAAGTGAATAAAATAACATTTGGATGCCTTTATTGTTCAATCAAAAACGCCCGTTTTTTGGTGAAAAAGATAACCAAACCCCCTTACGACATGCTTCAGAAACGAAAAAAATGGTCCATTTTCAAATGTTGCGTCTTTGAACTACAATTCACATTTGTACGTGGATGATCACTTTTAGAGATAAAATTAGATGTTAAAAGTGATTTACAAGCTTCCAGGGGCCCTAAACACAAAATATGAGGAATGGGTAAATATGAATAAAAATGGCCAATTTATTCACTCTGAGGCCTTAAAAAGTTTTTCTCCACTCCAGAAAGTGAATTAAATAACATTTGTAGGCCTTTATTGTTCAATCAAAAACGCCCGATTTTTGACGAAAGAGATAACCACCCCACCTTACGACATGCTTCAGAAACTAAAAAAATGGTCCGTTTTCAAATGTTGCCTCTTTGAACTACAATTCACATTTGTACGTGGAAAAGCACTTTTAAAGATCAAATGAGATGTTTAAGTGATTTTCATGCTTCCAGGGTCCTTACACACAAGATTTGAGGAATGGGTAAAAGTGAATGAAAATGGCCAATTTACTCACTCTGAGGCCTTAAAAAGTGTTTCTCCTCCACGTGAAGTGAATTAAATACCATTTGGAGGCCTTTATTGTTCAATCAAAAATGCCCGATTATTGACGAAAGAGATAACCACCCCCCCTTACGACATGCTTCAGAAACTAAAAAAATGGTCCGTTTTCAAATGTTGCCTCTTTGAACTACAATTCACATTTGTACGTGGAAAAGCACTTTTAAAGATCAAATGAGATGTTTAAAGTGATTTTCATGCTTCCAGGGGCCTTAAAAACAAGATTTGAGGAATGGGTAAAAGTGAATGAAAATGGCCAATTTACTCACTCTGAGGCCTTAAAAAGTGTTTCTCCTCCACGGGAAATGAATTAAATAACATTTGTAGGCCTTTATTGTTCAAGCGAAAACGCCCGATTATTGACGAAAGAGATAACCACCCCCCTTACGACATGCTTCAGAAACGAAAAAAATGGTCCATTTTCAAATGTTGCGTCTTTGAACTACAATTCACATTTGTACGTGGATATTCACTTTTAGAGACAAAATTAGATGTTTAAAGTGATTTTTAAGCTTCCAGGGTCCCTAAACACAAGATTTGAGGAATGGGTAAATGTGAATGAAAATGGTCAATTTATTCACTCTGAGGCCTTAAAAAGTGTTTCTCCTTCACGGGAAGTGAATTAAATAACATTTGGAGGGCTTTATTGTTCAATCAAAAACGCCCGATTATTGACGAAAGAGATAACCACCCCCCCTTACGACATGCTTCTGAAACTAAAAAAATGGTTCATTTTCAAATGTTGCGTCTTTTAACTACAATTAACATTGTACGTCGATAATCACTTTTAGAGATAAAATGAGATGTTTAAAGTGATTTTCAAGCTTCCAGGGGCCCTAAACACGAGATTTGAGAAATGGGTAAACGTGAATGAAAATGGCCAATTTACTCACTCTGCGGCCTTAAAAAGTGTTTCTCCTCCATGGAAAGTGAATAAAATAACATTTGGATGCCTTTATTGTTCAATCAAAAACACCCGTTTTTTGGTGAAAAAGATAACCACCCCCCCTTACGACATGCTTCAGAAACGAAAAAAATGGTCCATTTTCAAATGTTGCGTCTTTGAACTACAATTCACATTTGTACGTGGATAATCACTTTTAGAGATAAAATTAGATGTTTAAAGTGATTTACAAGCTTCCAGGGGCCCTAAACACAAGATATGAGGAATGGGTAAATATGAATAAAAATGGCCCATTTATTCACTCTGAGGCCTTAAAATGTTTTTCTCCACTCCAGAAAGTGAATTAAATAACATTTGTAGACCTTTATTGTTCAATCAAAAACGCCCGATTATTGACGAAAGAGATAACCACCCCCCCTTACGACATGCTTCAGAAACGAAAAAAATGGTCCATTTTCAAATGTTGCGTCTTTGAATGACAATCCACATTTGCACGTGAAAAATCACTTTTAGAGCTAAAATTAGATGTTTAAAGTGATTTTCAAGCTTCCAGGGGCCCTAAACACAAGATTTGAGAAATGGGTAAAAGTGAATGAAAATGGCCAATTTACTCACTCTGAGGCCTTAAAAAGTGTTTCTCCTCCACGGGAAGTGAATTAAATACCATTTGGAGGCCTTTATTGTTCAAGCGAAAACGCCTGATTTTTGATGAAAGAGATAACCACCCCCCCTTACGACATGCTTCTGAAACTAAAAAAATGGTTCATTTTCAAATGTTGCGTCTTTGAACCACAATTAACATTGTACGCGGATAATCACTTTTAGAGATAAAATGAGATGTTTAAAGTGATTTACAAGCTTTCAGGGGCCCTAAACACGAGATATGAGAAATGGGTAAACGTGAATGAAAATGGCCAATTTACTCACTCTGCGGCCTTAAAAAGTGTTTCTCCTTCACGGAAAGTGAATAAAATAACATTTGGATGCCTTTATTGTTCAATCAAAAACGCCCGTTTTTTGGTGAAAAAGATAACCACCCCCCCTTACGACATGCTTCAGAAACGAAAAAAATGGTCCATTTTCAAATGTTGCGTCTTTGAACTACAATTCACATTTGTACGTGGATAATCACTTTTAGAGATAAAATTAGATGTTTAAAGTGATTTACAAGCTTCCAGGGGCCCTAAACACAAGCTATGAGGAATGGGTAAATATGAATGAAAATGGCCAATTTATTCACTCTGAGGCCTTAAAAAGATTTTCTCCACTCCAGAAAGTGAATTAAATAACATTTGTAGGCCTTTATTGTTCAATCAAAAACGCCCTATTTTTGACGAAAGAGATAACCACCCCCCCTTACGACATGCCTCAGAAACTAAAAAAATGGTCCGTTTTCAAATGTTGCCTCTTTGAAGTACAATTCACATTTTTACGGCGAAAAGCACTTTTAAAGATCAAATGAGATGTTTAAAGTGATTTTCATGCTTCCAGGGGCCTTAAACACAAGATTTGAGGAATGGGTAAAAGTGAATGAAAATGGCCAATTTACTCACTCTGAGGCCTTAAAAAGTGTTTCTCCTCCATGGGAAGTGAATTAAATAACATTTGTAGGCCTTTATTGTTCAAGCGAAAACGCCCGATTATTGACGAAAGAGATAACCACCCCCCCTTACGACATGCTTCAGAAACGAAAAAAATGGTCCGTTTTCAAATGTTGCGTCTTTGAATGACAATCCACATTTGTACGTGGATAATCACTTTTAGAGCTAAAATTAGATGTTTAAAGTGATTTTCAAGCTTCCAGGGGCCCTAAACACAAGATTTGAGAAATGGGTAAAAGTGAATGAAAATGGCCAATTTACTCACTCTGAGGCCTTAAAAAGTGTTTCTCCTCCACGGGAAGTGAATTAAATACCATTTGGAGGCCTTTATTGTTCAAGCGAAAACGCCTGATTTTTGATGAAAGAGATAACCACCCCCCCATACGACATGCTTCTGAAACTAAAAAAATGGTTCATTTTCAAATGTTGTGTCTTTGAACTACAATTAACATTGTACGTGGATAATCACTTTTAGAGATAAAATGAGATGTTTAAAGTGATTTTCAAGCTTTCAGGGGCCCTAAACACGAGATTTGAGAAATGGGTAAACGTGAATGAAAATGGCAAATTTACTCACTCTGCGGCCTTAAAAAGTGTTTCTCCTCCACGGAAAGTGAATAAAATAACATTTGGATGCCTTTATTGTTCAATCAAAAACGCCCGATTTTTGATGAAAGAGATAACCACCCCCCCTTACGACATGCTTCAGAAACGAAAAAAATGGTCCATTTTCAAATGTTGCGTCTTTGAATGACAATCCACATTTGTACGTGGATAATCAATTTTAGAGCTAAAATTAGATGTTTAAAGTGATTTTCAAGCTTCCAGGGGCCCTAAACACAAGATTTGAGAAATGGGTAAAAGTGAATGAAAATGGCCAATTTATTCACTCTGAGGCCTTAAAAAGATTTTCTCCACTCCAGAAAGTGAATTAAATAACATTTGTAGGCCTTTATTGTTCAATCAAAAACGCCCGATTTTTGACGAAAGAGATAACCACCCCCCCTTACGACATGCTTCAAAAACTAAAAAAATGGTCCGTTTTCAAATGTTGCCTCTTTGAAATACAATTCACATTTGTACGTGGAAAAGCACTTTTAAAGATCAAATGAGATGTTTAAGTGATTTTCATGCTTCCAGGGGCCTTAAACACAAGATATGAGGAATGGGTAAAAGTGAATGAAAATGGCCAATTTACTCACTCTGAGGCTTTAAAAAGTGTTTCTCCTCCACGGGAAGTGAATTAAATAACATTTGTAGGCCTTTATTGTTCAAGCGAAAACGCCCGATTATTGACGAAAGAGATAACCACCCCCCCTTACGACATGCTTCAGAAACAAAAAAGTGGTCTGTTTTCAAATGTTGCGTCTTTGAATGACAATCTACATTTGTACGTGGGTAATCACTTTTAGAGCTAAAATTAGATGTTTAAAGTGATTTTCAAGCTTCCAGGGGCCCTAAACACAAGATTTGTGAAATGGGTAAAAGTGAATGAAAATGGCCAATTTACTCACTCTGAGGCCTTAAAAAGTGTTTCTCCTCCACGGGAAGTGAATTAAATACCATTTGGAGGCCTTTATTGTTCAAGCGAAAACGCCTGAGTTTTGATGAAAGAGATAACCACCCCTCCTTACGACATGCTTCTGAAACTAAAAAAATGGTTCATTTTCAAATGTTGCGTCTTTGAACCACAATTAACATTGTACGTGGATAATCACTTTTAGAGATAAAATGAGATGTTTAAAGTGATTTTCAAGCTTCCAGGGGCCCTAAACACGAGATTTGAGAAATGGGTAAACGTGAATGAAAATGGCCAATTTACTCACTCTGCGGTCTTAAAAAGTGTTTCTCCTCCACGGAAAGAGAATAAAATAACATTTGGATGCCTTTATTGTTCAATCAAAAACTCCCGTTTTTTGGTGAAAAAGATAACCACCCCCCTTTACGACATGCTTCAGAAAGGAAAAAAATGATCCATTTTCAAATGTTGCGTCTTTGAACTACAATTCACATTTGTACGTGGATAATCACTTTTAGAGATAAAATTAGATGTTTAAAGTGATTTACAAGCTTCCAGGGGCCCTAAACACAAGATATGAGGAATGGGTAAATATGAATGAAAATGGCCAATTTATTCACTCTGAGGCCTTAAAAAGTTTTTCTCCACTCCAGAAAGTGAATTAAATAACATTTGTATGCCTTTATTGTTCAATCAAAAACACCCGATTTTTGACGAAAGAGATAACCACCCCCCCTTATGACATGCTTCAGAAACTAAAAAATGGTCTGTTTTCAAATGTTGCCTCTTTGAACTACAATTCACATTTGTACGTGGAAAAGCACTTTTAAAGATCAAATGAGATGTTTAAAGTGATTTTCATGCTTTCAGGGGCCTTAAACACAAGATTTGAGGAATTGGTAAAAGTGAATGAAAATGGCCAATTTACTCACTCCGCGGCCTTAAAAAGTGTTTCTCCTCCACGGGAAGTGAATTAAATACCATTTGTAGACCTTTATTGTTCAAGCGAAAACGCCCGATTATTGACGAAAGAGATAACCACCCCCCCTTACGACATGCTTCAGAAACGAAAAAAATGGCCCGTTTTCAAATGTTGCGTCTTTGAATGACAATCCACATTTGTACGTGGATAATCACTTTTAGAGCTAAAATTAGACGTTTAAAATGATTTTCAAGCTTCCAGGGGCCCTAAACACAAGATTTGAGAAATGGGTAAAAGTGAATGAAAATGGACAATTTACTCACTCTGAGGCCTTAAAAAGTGTTTCTCCTCCACGGGAAGTGAATTAAATAGCATTTGGAGGCCTTTATTGTTCAAGCGAAAACGCCTGATTTTTGATGAAAGAGATAACCACCCCCCCTTACGACATGCTTCTGAAACTAAAAAAATGGTTCATTTTCAAATGTTGCGTCTTTGAACCACAATTAACATTGTAAGTGGATAATCAATTTTAGAGATAAAATGAGATGTTTAAAGTGATTTTCAAGCTTCCAGGGGCCCTAAACACGAGATTTGAGAAATGGGTAAACGTGAATGAAAATGGCCAATTTACTCACTCTGAGGCCTTAAAAGGCGTTTCTCCTCCACGGGAAGTGAATTAAATAACATTTGGAGGCCTTTATTGTTCAAGCGAAAACGCCTGATTTTTGATGAAAGAGATAACCACCCCCCTTACGACATGCTTCTGAAACTAAAAAAATGGTTCATTTTCAAATGTTGCGTCTTTGAACTACAATTAACATTGTACGTGGATAATCACTTTTAGAGATAAAATGAGATGTTTAAAGTGATTTTCATGCTTCCAGGGACCTTAAACACGAGATTTGAGGAATGGGTAAAAGTGAATGAAAATGGCCAATTTACTCACTCTGCGGCCTTAAAAAGTGTTTCTCCTCCACGGGAAGTGAATTAAATACCATTTGTAGACCTTTATTGTTCAAGCGAAAACGCCCGATTATTGACGAAAGAGATAACCACCCCCCCTTACGACATGCTTCAGAAACGAAAAAAATGGCCCGTTTTCAAATGTTGCGTCTTTGAATGACAATCCACATTTGTACGTGGATAATCACTTTTAGAGCTAAAATTAGATGTTTAAAATGATTTTCAAGCTTCCAGGGGCCCTAAACACAAGATTTGAGAAATGGGTAAAAGTGAATGAAAATGGACAATTTACTCACTCTGAGGCCTTAAAAAGTGTTTCTCCTCCACGGGAAGTGAATTAAATAGCATTTGGAGGCCTTTATTGTTCAAGCGAAAACGCCTGATTTTTGATGAAAGAGATAACCACCCCCCCTACGACATGCTTCTGAAACTAAAAAAATGGTTCATTTTCAAATGTTGCGTCTTTGAACCACAATTAACATTGAAGTGGATAATCAATTTTAGAGATAAAATGAGATGTTTAAAGTAATTTTCAAGCTTCCAGGGGCCCTAAACACGAGATTTGAGAAATGGGTAAACGTGAATGAAAATGGCCAATTTACTCACTCTGAGGCCTTAAAAGGCGTTTCTCCTCCACGGGAAGTGAATTAAATAACATTTGGAGGCCTTTATTGTTCAAGCGAAAACGCCTGATTTTTGATGAAAGAGATAACCACCCCCCTTACGACATGCTTCTGAAACTAAAAAAATGGTTCATTTTCAAATGTTGCGTCTTTGAACTACAATTAACATTGTACGTGGATAATCACTTTTAGAGATAAAGTGAGATGTTTAAAGTGATTTTCAAGCTTCCAGGGGCCGTAAACACAAGATTTGAGAAATGGGTAAACGTGAATGAAAATGACCAATTTACTCACTCTGCGGCCTTAAAAAGTGTTTCTCCTCCACGGGAAGTGAATAAAATAACATTTGGAGGCCTTTATTGTTCAATCAAAAATGCCAGTTTTTTGGTGAAAGAGATAACCACTCCCCCTTACGACATGCTTCAGAAGCGAAAAAAATGGTCCATTTTCAAATGTTGCGTCTTTGAACTACAATTCACATTCGTACGTGGATATTCACTTTTAGAGAAAAATTAGATGTTTAAAGTGATTTTTTAGCTTCCAGGGTCCCTAAACACAAGATTTGAGGAATGGGTAAATGTGAATGAAAATGGTCAATTTATTCACTCTGAGGCCTTAAAAAGTGTTTCTCCTTCACGGGAAGTGAATTAAATAACATTTGGAGGCCTTTATTGTTCAATCAAAAACGCCCGATTATTGACGAAAGAGATAACCACCCCCCCTTACGACATGCTTCTGAAACTAAAAAAATGGTTCATTTTCAAATGTTGCGTCTTTTAACTACAATTAACATTGTACGTCGATAATCACTTTTAGAGATAAAATGAGATGTTTAAAGTGATTTTCAAGCTTCCAGGGGCCCTAAACATGAGATTTGAGAAATGGGTAAACGTGAATGAAAATGGCCAATTTACTCACTCTGCGGCCTTAAAAAGTGTTTCTCCTCCAGGGAAAGTGAATAAAATAACATTTGGATGCCTTTATTGTTCAATCAAAAACGCCCGTTTTTTGGTGAAAAAGATAACCACCCCCCTTACGACATGCTTCAGAAACGAAAAAAATGGTCCATTTTCAAATGTTGCGTCTTTGAACTACAATTCACATTTGTATGTGGATAATCACTTTTATAGATAAAATTACATGTTTAAAGTGATTTACAAGCTTCCAGGGGCCTTAAACACAAGATATGAGGAATGGATAAATATGAATGAAAATGGCCAATTTACTCACTCTGAGGCCTTAAAAAGTGTTTCTCCTCCACGGGAAGTGAATTAAATAACATTTGGAGGCCTTTATTGTTCAAGCGAAAACGCCCGATTATTGACGAAAGAGATAACCACCCCCCCTTACGACATGCTTCAGAAACGAAAAAAATGGTCCGTTTTCAAATGTTGCGTCTTTGAATGACAATCCACATTTGTACGTGGATAATCACTTTTAGAGCTAAAATTAGATGTTTAAAGTGATTTTCAAGCTTCCAGGGGCCCTAAACACAAGATTTGAGAAATGGGTAAAAGTGAATGAAAATGGCCAATTTACTCACTCTGAGGCCTTAAAAAGTGTTTCTCCTCCACGGGAAGTGAATTAAATACCATTTGGAGGCCTTTATTGTTCAAGCGAAAACGCCTGATTTTTGATGAAAGAGATAACCACTCCCCCTTACGACATGCTTCTGAAACTAAAAAAATGGTTCATTTTCAAATGTTGCGTCTTTGAACCACAATTAACATTGTGCATGGATAATCACTTTTAGAGATAAAATGAGATGTTTAAAGTGATTTTCAAGCTTCCAGGGGCCCTAAACACGAGATTTGAGAAATGGGTAAACGTGAATGAAAATGGCCAATTTACTCACTCTGCGGCCTTAAAAAGTGTTTCTCCTCCACGGAACGTGAATAAAATAACATTTGGATGCCTTTATTGTTCAATCAAAAATGCCCGTTTTTTGGTGAAAAGATAACCACCCCCCCTTACGACATGCTTCAGAAACGAAAAAAATGGTCCATTTTCAAATGTTGCGTCTTTGAACTACAATTCACATTTGTACGTGGATAATCACTTTTAGAGATAAAATTAGATGTTTAAAGTGATTTACAAGCTTCCAGGGGCCCTAAACACAAGATATGAGGAATGGGTAAATATGAATGAAAATGGCCAATTTATTCACTCTGAGGCTCTAAAAAGTTTTTCTCCACTCCAGAAAGTAAATTAAATAACATTTGTAGACCTTTATTGTTCAATCAAAAATGCCCGATTTTTGACGAAAGAGATAACCACCCCCCTTACGACATGCTTCAGAAACAAAAAAAATGGTTCATTTTCAAATGTTGCATCTTTGAACGACAATCCACATTTGTACGTGGATAAACACTTTTAGAGATAAAATTAGATGTTTAAAGCGATTTTCAAGCTTCCAGGGGCCCTAAACACGAGATTTGAGAAATGGGTAAAAGTGAATGAAAATGGCCAATTTACTCACTCTGCGGCCTTAAAAAGTGTTTCTCCTCCACGGAAAGTGAATAAAATAACATTTGGATGCCTTTATTGTTCAATCAAAAACGCCCGTTTTTTGGTGAAAAAGATAACCACCCCCCCTTACGACATGCTTCAGAAACGAAAAAAATGGTCCATTTTCAAATGTTGCGTCTTTGAACTACAATTCACATTTGTACGTGGATAATCACTTTTAGAGCTAAAATTAGATGTTTAAAGTGATTTTCAAGCTTCCAGGGGCCCTAAACACAAGATTTGAGAAATGGGTAAAAGTGAACGAAAATGGCCAATTTACTCACTCTGAGGCCTTAAAAAGTGTTTCTCCTCCACGGGAAGTGAATTAAATACCATTTGGAGGCCTTTATTGTTCAAGCGAAAACGCCTGATTTTTGATGAAAGAGATAACCACTCCCCCTTACGACATGCTTCTGAAACTAAAAAAATGGTTCATTTTCAAATGTTGCGTCTTTGAACCACAATTAACATTGTGCGTGGATAATCACTTTTAGAGATAAAATGAGATGTTTAAAGTGATTTTCAAGCTTCCAGGGGCCCTAAACACGAGATTTGAGAAATGGGTAAACGTGAATGAAAATGGCCAATTTACTCACTCTGCGGCCTTAAAAAGTGTTTCTCCTCCACGGAACGTGAATAAAATAACATTTGGATGCCTTTATTGTTCAATCAAAAATGCCCGTTTTTTGGTGAAAAGATAACCACCCCCCCTTACGACATGCTTCAGAAACGAAAAAAATGGTCCATTTTCAAATGTTGCGTCTTTGAACTACAATTCACATTTGTACGTGGATAATCACTTTTAGAGATAAAATTAGATGTTTAAAGTGATTTACAAGCTTCCAGGGGCCCTAAACACAAGATATGAGGAATGGGTAAATATGAATGAAAATGGCCAATTTATTCACTCTGAGGCTCTAAAAAGTTTTTCTCCACTCCAGAAAGTAAATTAAATAACATTTGTAGACCTTTATTGTTCAATCAAAAATGCCCGATTTTTGACGAAAGAGATAACCACCCCCCCTTACGACATGCTTCAGAAACAAAAAAAATGGTTCATTTTCAAATGTTGCATCTTTGAACGACAATCCACATTTGTACGTGGATAAACACTTTTAGAGATAAAATTAGATGTTTAAAGTGATTTTCAAGCTTCCAGGGGCCCTAAACACGAGATTTGAGAAATGGGTAAAAGTGAAGGAAAATGGCCAATTTACTCACTCTGCGGCCTTAAAAAGTGTTTCTCCTCCACGGAAAGTGAATAAAATAACATTTGGATGCCTTTATTGTTCAATCAAAAACGCCCGTTTTTTGGTGAAAAAGATAACCACCCCCCCTTACGACATGCTTCAGAAACGAAAAAAAAGGTCCATTTTCAAATGTTGCGTCTTTGAACTACAATTCACATTTGTACATGGATAATCACTTTTAGAGATAAAATTAGATGTTTAAAGTGATTTACAAGCTTTCAGGGGCCCTAAACACAAGATTTGAGGAATGGGTAAATATGAATGAAAATGGCCAATTTATTCACTCTGAGGCCTTAAAAAGTTTTTCTCCACTCCAGAAAGAGAATTAAATAACATTTGTAGACCTTTATTGTTCAATCAAAAACGCCCGATTTTTGACGAAAGAGATAACCACCCCCCCCTTACGACATGCTTCAGAAACGAAAAAAATGGTCCATTTTCAAATGTTGCGTCTTTGAACTACAATTCACATTTGTACGTGGATAATCACTTTTAGAGATAAAATTAGATGTTTAAAGTGATTTACAAGCTTCCAGGGGCCCTAAACACAAGATATGAGGAATGAGTAAATATGAATAAAAATGGCCAATTTATTCACTCTGAGGCCTTAAAAAGTTTTTGTCCACTCCAGAAAGTGAATTAAATAACATTTGTAGACCTTTATTGTTCAATCAAAAACGCCCGATTATTGACGAAAGAGATAACCACCCCCCCTTACGACATGCTTCAGAAACGAAAAAAATGGTCCATTTTCAAATGTTGCGTCTTTGAATGACAATCCACATTTGTATGTGGATAATCACTTTTAGAGCTAAAATTAGATGTTTAAAGTGATTTTCAAGCTTCCAGGGGCCCTAAACACAAGATTTGAGAAATGGGTAAAAGTGAATGAAAATGGCCAATTTACTCACTCTGAGGCCTTAAAAAGTGTTTCTCCTCCACTGGAAGTGAATTAAATACCATTTGGAGGCCTTTATTGTTCAAGCGAAAACGCCTGAGTTTTGATGAAAGAGATAACCACCCCCCCTTACGACATGCTTCTGAAACTAAAAAAATGGTTCATTTTTAAATGTTGCGTCTTTGAACCACAATTAACATTGTACGTGGATAATCACTTTTAGAGATAAAATGAGATGTTTAAAGTGATTTTCAAGCTTCCAGGGGCCCTAAACACGAGATTTGAGAAATGGGTAAACGTGAATGAAAATGGCCAATTTACTCACTCTGCGGTCTTAAAAAGTGTTTCTCCTCCACGGAAAGTGAATAAAATACCATTTGGATGCCTTTATTGTTCAATCAAAAACGCCCGTTTTTTGGTGAAAAAGATAACCACCCCCCCTTACGACATGCTTCAGAAACGAAAAAAATGGTCCATTTTCAAATGTTGAGTCTTTGAACTACAATTCACATTTGTACGTGGATAATCACTTTTAGAGATAAAATTAGATGTTTAAAGTGATTTACAAGCTTCCAGGGGCCCTAAACACAAGATATGAGGAATGGGTAAATATGAATAAAAATGGCCAATTTATTCACTCTGAGGCCTTAAAAAGTTTTTGTCCACTCCAGAAAGTGAATTAAATAACATTTGTAGACCTTTATTGTTCAATCAAAAACGCCCGATTATTGACGAAAGAGATAACCACCCCCCCTTACGACATGCTTCAGAAACGAAAAAAATGGTCCATTTTCAAATGTTGCGTCTTTGAATGACAATCCACATTTGTATGTGGATAATCACTTTTAGAGCTAAAATTAGATGTTTAAAGTGATTTTCAAGCTTCCAGGGGCCCTAAACACAAGAATTGAGAAATGGGTAAAAGTGAATGAAAATGGCCAATTTACTCACTCTGAGGCCTTAAAAAGTGTTTCTCCTCCACTGGAAGTGAATTAAATACCATTTGTAGACCTTTATTGTTCAAGCGAAAACGCCCGATTATTGACGAAAGAGATAACCACCCCCCCTTACGACATGCTTCAGAAACGAAAAAAATGGCCCGTTTTCAAATGTTGCGTCTTTGAATGACAATCCACATTTGTACGTGGATAATCACTTTTAGAGCTAAAATTAGATGTTTAAAATGATTTTCAAGCTTCCAGGGGCCCTAAACACAAGATTTGAGAAATGGGTAAAAGTGAATGAAAATGGACAATTTACTCACTCTGAGGCCTTAAAAAGTGTTTCTCCTCCACGGGAAGTGAATTAAATAGCATTTGGAGGCCTTTATTGTTCAAGCGAAAACGCCTGATTTTTGATGAAAGAGATAACCACCCCCCCTTACGACATGCTTCTGAAACTAAAAAAATGGTTCATTTTCAAATGTTGCGTCTTTGAACCACAATTAACATTGTAAGTGGATAATCAATTTTAGAGATAAAATGAGATGTTTAAAGTAATTTTCAAGCTTCCAGGGGCCCTAAACACGAGATTTGAGAAATGGGTAAACGTGAATGAAAATGGCCAATTTACTCACTCTGAGGCCTTAAAAGGCGTTTCTCCTCCACGGGAAGTGAATTAAATAACATTTGGAGGCCTTTATTGTTCAATCAAAAATGCCAGTTTTTTGGTGAAAGAGATAACCACTCCCCCTTACGACATGCTTCAGAAGCGAAAAAAATGGTCCATTTTCAAATGTTGCGTCTTTGAACTACAATTCACATTCGTACGTGGATATTCACTTTTAGAGAAAAATTAGATGTTTAAAGTGATTTTTTAGCTTCCAGGGTCCCTAAACACAAGATTTGAGGAATGGGTAAATGTGAATGAAAATGGTCAATTTATTCACTCTGAGGCCTTAAAAAGTGTTTCTCCTTCACGGGAAGTGAATTAAATAACATTTGGAGGCCTTTATTGTTCAATCAAAAACGCCCGATTATTGACGAAAGAGATAACCACCCCCCCTTACGACATGCTTCTGAAACTAAAAAAATGGTTCATTTTCAAATGTTGCGTCTTTTAACTACAATTAACATTGTACGTCGATAATCACTTTTAGAGATAAAATGAGATGTTTAAAGTGATTTTCAAGCTTCCAGGGGCCCTAAACATGAGATTTGAGAAATGGGTAAACGTGAATGAAAATGGCCAATTTACTCACTCTGCGGCCTTAAAAAGTGTTTCTCCTCCAGGGAAAGTGAATAAAATAACATTTGGATGCCTTTATTGTTCAATCAAAAACGCCCGTTTTTTGGTGAAAAAGATAACCACCCCCCTTACGACATGCTTCAGAAACGAAAAAAATGGTCCATTTTCAAATGTTGCGTCTTTGAACTACAATTCACATTTGTATGTGGATAATCACTTTTATAGATAAAATTAGATGTTTAAAGTGATTTACAAGCTTCCAGGGGCCCTAAACACAAGATATGAGGAATGGGTAAATATGAATGAAAATGGCCAATTTATTCACTCTGAAGCCTTAAAAAGTGTTTCTCCTCCACGGGAAGTGAATTAAATAGCATTTGGAGGCCTTTATTGTTCAAGCGAAAACGCCTGATTTTTGATGAAAGAGATAACCACCCCCCCTTACGACATGCTTCTGAAACTAAAAACAATTGTTCATTTTCAAATGTTGCGTCTTTGAACCACAATTAACATTGTAAGTGGATAATCAATTTTAGAGATAAAATGAGATGTTTAAAGTGATTTTCAAGCTTCCAGGGGCCCTAAACACGAGATTTGAGAAATGGGTAAACGTGAATGAAAATGGCCAATTTACTCACTCTGAGGCCTTAAAAGGCGTTTTTCCTCCACGGGAAGTGAATTAAATAACATTTGGAGGCCTTTATTGTTCAAGCGAAAACGCCTGATTTTTGATGAAAGAGATAACCACCCCCCTTACGACATGCTTCTGAAACTAAAAAAATGGTTCATTTTCAAATGTTGCGTCTTTGAACTACAATTAACATTGTACGTGGATAATCACTTTTAGAGATAAAGTGAGATGTTTAAAGTGATTTTCAAGCTTCCAGGGGCCCTAAACACAAGATTTGAGAAATGGGTAAACGTGAATGAAAATGACCAATTTACTCACTCTGCGGCCTTAAAAAGTGTTTCTCCTCCACGGGAAGTGAATAAAATAACATTTGGAGGCCTTTATTGTTCAATCAAAAATGCCAGTTTTTTGGTGAAAGAGATAACCACTCCCCCTTACGACATGCTTCAGAAACGAAAAAAATGGTCCATTTTCAAATGTTGCGTCTTTGAACTACAATTCACATTCGTACGTGGATATTCACTTTTAGAGACAAAATTAGATGTTTAAAGTGATTTACAAGCTTCCAGGGGCCCTAAACACAAGATATGAGGAATGGGTAAATATGAATGAAAATGGCCAATTTATTCACTCTGAGGCCTTAAAAAGTTTTTCTCCACTCCAGAAAGTGAATTAAATAACATTTGTATGCCTTTATTGTTCAATCAAAAACGCCCGATTTTTGACGAAAGAGATAACCACCCCCCCTTATGACATGCTTCAGAAACTAAAAAATGGTCTGTTTTCAAATGTTGCCTCTTTGAACTACAATTCACATTTGTACTTGGAAAAGCACTTTTAAAGATCAAATGAGATGTTTAAAGTGATTTTCATGCTTCCAGGGGCCTTAAACACAAGATTTGAGGAATTGGTAAAAGTGAATGAAAATGGCCAATTTACTCACTCTGAGGCCTTAAAAAGTGTTTCTCCTCCACGGGAAGGGAATTAAATAACATTTGTAGGCCTTTATTGTTCAAGCGAAAACGCCTGATTTTTGATGAAAGAGATAACCACCCCCCCCTTACGACATGCTTCTGAAACTAAAAAAATGGTTCATTTTCAAATGTTGCGTCTTTGAACCACAATTAACATTGTAAGTGGATAATCAATTTTAGAGACAAAATGAGATGTTTAAAGTAATTTTCAAGCTTCCAGGGGCCCTAAACACGAGATTTGAGAAATGGGTAAACGTGAATGAAAATGGCCAATTTACTCACTCTGAGGCCTTAAAAGGCGTTTCTCCTCCACGGGAAGTGAATTAAATAACATTTGGAGGCCTTTATTGTTCAAGCGAAAACGCCTGATTTTTGATGAAAGAGATAACCACCCCCCTTACGACATGCTTCTGAAACTAAAAAAATGGTTCATTTTCAAATGTTGCGTCTTTGAACTACAATTAACATTGTACGTGGATAATCACTTTTAGAGATAAAGTGAGATGTTTAAAGTGATTTTCAAGCTTCCAGGGGCCGTAAACACAAGATTTGAGAAATGGGTAAACGTGAATGAAAATGACCAATTTACTCACTCTGCGGCCTTAAAAAGTGTTTCTCCTCCACGGGAAGTGAATAAAATAACATTTGGAGGCCTTTATTGTTCAATCAAAAATGCCAGTTTTTTGGTGAAAGAGATAACCACTCCCCCTTACGACATGCTTCAGAAGCGAAAAAAATGGTCCATTTTCAAATGTTGCGTCTTTGAACTACAATTCACATTCGTACGTGGATATTCACTTTTAGAGAAAAATTAGATGTTTAAAGTGATTTTTTAGCTTCCAGGGTCCCTAAACACAAGATTTGAGGAATGGGTAAATGTGAATGAAAATGGTCAATTTATTCACTCTGAGGCCTTAAAAAGTGTTTCTCCTTCACGGGAAGTGAATTAAATAACATTTGGAGGCCTTTATTGTTCAATCAAAAACGCCCGATTATTGACGAAAGAGATAACCACCCCCCCTTACGACATGCTTCTGAAACTAAAAAAATGGTTCATTTTCAAATGTTGCGTCTTTTAACTACAATTAACATTGTACGTGGATAATCACTTTTAGAGATAAAATGAGATGTTTAAAGTGATTTTCAAGCTTCCAGGGGCCCTAAACATGAGATTTGAGAAATGGGTAAACGTGAATGAAAATGGCCAATTTACTCACTCTGCAGCCTTAAAAAGTGTTTCTCCTCCAGGGAAAGTGAATAAAATAACATTTGGATGCCTTTATTGTTCAATCAAAAACGCCCGTTTTTTGGTGAAAAAGATAACCACCCCCCTTACGACATGCTTCAGAAACGAAAAAAATGGTCCATTTTCAAATGTTGCGTCTTTGAACTACAATTCACATTTGTATGTGGATAATCACTTTTATAGATAAAATTAGATGTTTAAAGTGATTTACAAGCTTCCAGGGGCCCTAAACACAAGATATGAGGAATGGGTAAATATGAATGAAAATGGCCAATTTATTCACTCTGAAGCCTTAAAAAGTGTTTCTCCTCCACGGGAAGTGAATTAAATAGCATTTGGAGGCCTTTATTGTTCAAGCGAAAACGCCTGATTTTTGATGAAAGAGATAACCACCCCCCCTTACGACATGCTTCTGAAACTAAAAACAATTGTTCATTTTCAAATGATGCGTCTTTGAACCACAATTAACATTGTAAGTGGATAATCAATTTTAGAGATAAAATGAGATGTTTAAAGTGATTTTCAAGCTTCCAGGGGCCCTAAACACGAGATTTGAGAAATGGGTAAACGTGAATGAAAATGGCCAATTTACTCACTCTGAGGCCTTAAAAGGCGTTTCTCCTCCACGGGAAGTGAATTAAATAACATTTGGAGGCCTTTATTGTTCAAGCGAAAACGCCTGATTTTTGATGAAAGAGATAACCACCCCCCTTACGACATGCTTCTGAAACTAAAAAAATGGTTCATTTTCAAATGTTGCGTCTTTGAACTACAATTAACATTGTACGTGGATAATCACTTTTAGAGATAAAGTGAGATGTTTAAAGTGATTTTCAAGCTTCCAGGGGCCCTAAACACAAGATTTGAGAAATGGGTAAACGTGAATGAAAATGACCAATTTACTCACTCTGCGGCCTTAAAAAGTGTTTCTCCTCCACGGGAAGTGAATAAAATAACATTTGGAGGCCTTTATTGTTCAATCAAAAATGCCAGTTTTTTGGTGAAAGAGATAACCACTCCCCCTTACGACATGCTTCAGAAACGAAAAAAATGGTCCATTTTCAAATGTTGCGTCTTTGAACTACAATTCACATTCGTACGTGGATATTCACTTTTAGAGACAAAATTAGATGTTTAAAGTGATTTACAAGCTTCCAGGGGCCCTAAACACAAGATATGAGGAATGGGTAAATATGAATGAAAATGGCCAATTTATTCACTCTGAGGCCTTAAAAAGTTTTTCTCCACTCCAGAAAGTGAATTAAATAACATTTGTATGCCTTTATTGTTCAATCAAAAACGCCCGATTTTTGACGAAAGAGATAACCACCCCCCCTTATGACATGCTTCAGAAACTAAAAAATGGTCTGTTTTCAAATGTTGCCTCTTTGAACTACAATTCACATTTGTACTTGGAAAAGCACTTTTAAAGATCAAATGAGATGTTTAAAGTGATTTTCATGCTTCCAGGGGCCTTAAACACAAGATTTGAGGAATTGGTAAAAGTGAATGAAAATGGCCAATTTACTCACTCCGCGGCCTTAAAAAGTGTTTCTCCTCCACGGGAAGGGAATTAAATAACATTTGTAGGCCTTTATTGTTCAAGCGAAAACGCCTGATTTTTGATGAAAGAGATAACCACCCCCCCTTACGACATGCTTCTGAAACTAAAAAAATTGTTCATTTTCAAATGTTGCGTCTTTGAACTACAATTCACATTTGTATGTGGATAATCACTTTTAGAGATAAAATTAGATGTTTAAAGTGATTTACAAGCTTCCAGGGGCCCTAAACACAAGATATGAGGAATGGGTAAATATGAATGAAAATGGCCAATTTATTCACTCTGAAGCCTTAAAAAGTGTTTCTCCTCCACGGGAAGTGAATTAAATAGCATTTGGAGGCCTTTATTGTTCAATCAAAAACGCCCGATTTTTGACGAAAGAGATAACCACCCCCCCTTATGACATGCTTCAGAAACTAAAAAATGGTCTGTTTTCAAATGTTGCCTCTTTGAACTACAATTCACATTTGTACTTGGAAAAGCACTTTTAAAGATCAAATGAGATGTTTAAAGTGATTTTCATGCTTCCAGGGGCCCTAAACACGAGATTTGAGAAATGGGTAAACGTGAATGAAAATGGCCAATTTACTCACTCTGCGGCCTTAAAAAGTGTTTCTCCTCCACGGAAAGTGAATAAAATAACATTTGGATGCCTTTATTGTTCAATCAAAAACGCCCGTTTTTTGGTGAAAAAGTTAACCAAACCCCCTTACGACATGCTTCAGAAACGAAAAAAATGGTCCATTTTCAAATGTTGCGTCTTTGAACTACAATTCACATTTGTACGTGGATGATCACTTTTAGAGATAAAATTAGATGTTTAAAGTGATTTACAAGCTTCCAGGGGCCCTAAACACAAAATATGAGGAATGGGTAAATATGAATAAAAATGGCCAATTTATTCACTCTGAGGCCTTAAAAAGTTTTTCTCCACTCCAGAAAGTGAATTAAATAACATTTGTAGGCCTTTATTGTTCAATCAAAAACGCCCGATTTTTGACGAAAGAGATAACCACTCCACCTTACGACATGCTTCAGAAACTAAAAAAATGGTCCGTTTTCAAATGTTGCCTCTTTGAACTACAATTCACATTTGTACGTGGAAAAGCACTTTTAAAGATCAAATGAGATGTTTAAGTGATTTTCATGCTTCCAGGGTCCTTACACACAAGATTTGAGGAATGGGTAAAAGTGAATGAAAATGGCCAATTTACTCACTCTGAGGCCTTAAAAAGTGTTTCTCCTCCACGTTAAGTGAATTAAATACCATTTGGAGGCCTTTATTGTTCAATCAAAAACGCCCGATTATTGACGAAAGAGATAACCACCCCCCCTTATGACATGCTTCAGAAACTAAAAAAATGGTCCGTTTTCAAATGTTGCCTCTTTGAACTACAATTCACATTTGTATGTGGAAAAGCACTTTTAAAGATCAAATGAGATGTTTAAAGTGATTTTCATGCTTCCAGGGGCCTTAAAAACAAGATTTGAGGAATGGGTAAAAGTGAATGAAAATAGCCAATTTACTCACTCTGAGGCCTTAAAAAGTTTTTCTCCACTCCAGAAAGTGAATTAAATAACATTTGTAGACCTTTATTGTTCAATCAAAAACGCCCGATTATTGACGAAAGAGATAACCACCCCCCCTTACGACATGCTTCAGAAACGAAAAAAATGGTCCATTTTCAAATGTTGCGTCTTTGAATGACAATCCACATTTGTATGTGGATAATCACTTTTAGAGCTAAAATTAGATGTTTAAAGTGATTTTCAAGCTTCCAGGGGCCCTAAACACAAGATTTGAGAAATGGGTAAAAGTGAATGAAAATGGCCAATTTACTCACTCTGAGGCCTTAAAAAGTGTTTCTCCTCCACTGGAAGTGAATTAAATACCATTTGGAGGCCTTTATTGTTCAAGCGAAAACGCCTGAGTTTTGATGAAAGAGATAACCACCCCCCCTTACGACATGCTTCTGAAACTAAAAAAATGGTTCATTTTCAAATGTTGCGTCTTTGAACCACAATTAACATTGTACGTGGATAATCACTTTTAGAGATAAAATGAGATGTTTAAAGTGATTTTCAAGCTTCCAGGGGCCCTAAACACGAGATTTGAGAAATGGGTAAACGTGAATGAAAATGGCCAATTTACTCACTCTGCGGTCTTAAAAAGTGTTTCTCCTCCACGGAAAGTGAATAAAATACCATTTGGATGCCTTTATTGTTCAATCAAAAACGCCCGTTTTTTGGTGAAAAAGATAACCACCCCCCCTTACGACATGCTTCAGAAACGAAAAAAATGGTCCATTTTCAAATGTTGAGTCTTTGAACTACAATTCACATTTGTACGTGGATAATCACTTTTAGAGATAAAATTAGATGTTTAAAGTGATTTACAAGCTTCCAGGGGCCCTAAACACAAGATATGAGGAATGGGTAAATATGAATAAAAATGGCCAATTTATTCAGTCTGAGGCCTTAAAAAGTTTTTGTCCACTCCAGAAAGTGAATTAAATAACATTTGTAGACCTTTATTGTTCAATCAAAAACGCCCGATTATTGACGAAAGAGATAACCACCCCCCCTTACGACATGCTTCAGAAACGAAAAAAATGGTGAATTTTCAAATGTTGCGTCTTTGAATGACAATCCACATTTGTATGTGGATAATCACTTTTAGAGCTAAAATTAGATGTTTAAAGTGATTTTCAAGCTTCCAGGGGCCCTAAACACAAGATTTGAGAAATGGGTAAAAGTGAATGAAAATGGCCAATTTACTCACTCTGAGGCCTTAAAAAGTGTTTCTCCTCCACTGGAAGTGAATTAAATACCATTTGGAGGCCTTTATTGTTCAAGCGAAAACGCCTGAGTTTTGATGAAAGAGATAACCACCCCCCCTTACGACATGCTTCTGAAACTAAAAAAATGGTTCATTTTCAAATGTTGCGTCTTTGAACCACAATTAACATTGTACGTGGATAATCACTTTTAGAGATAAAATGAGATGTTTAAAGTGATTTTCAAGCTTCCAGGGGCCCTAAACACGAGATTTGAGAAATGGGTAAACGTGAATGAAAATGGCCAATTTACTCACTCTGCGGTCTTAAAAAGTGTTTCTCCTCCACGGAAAGAGAATAAAATAACATTTGGATGCCTTTATTGTTCAATCAAAAACTCCCGTTTTTTGGTGAAAAAGATAACCACCCCCCTTTACGACATGCTTCAGAAACGAAAAAAATGATCCATTTTCAAATGTTGCGTCTTTGAACTACAATTCACATTTGTACGTGGATAATCACTTTTAGAGATAAAATTAGATGTTTAAAGTGATTTACAAGCTTCCAGGGGCCCTAAACACAAGATATGAGGAATGGGTAAATATGAATGAAAATGGCCAATTTATTCACTCTGAGGCCTTAAAAAGTTTTTCTCCACTCCAGAAAGTGAATTAAATAACATTTGTAGACCTTTATTGTTCAATCAAAAACGCCCGATTATTGACGAAAGAGATAACCACCTCCCCTTACGACATGCTTCAGAAACTAAAAAAAATGGTCTGGTTCATTTTCAAATGTTGCGTCTTTGAACTACAATTAACATTGTACGTGGATAATCACTTTTAGAGATAAAATGAGATGTTTAAAGTGATTTTCATGCTTCCAGGGACCTTAAACACGAGATTTGAGGAATGGGTAAAAGTGAATGAAAATGGCCAATTTACTCACTCTGCGGCCTTAAAAAGTGTTTCTCCTCCACGGGAAGTGAATTAAATACCATTTGTAGACCTTTATTGTTCAAGCGAAAACGCCCGATTATTGACGAAAGAGATAACCACCCCCCTTACGACATGCTTCAGAAACTTAAAAAATGGTCCATTTTCAAATGTTGCATCTTTGAACGACAATCCACATTTGTACGTGGATAAACACTTTTAGAGATAAAATTAGATGTTTAAAGTGATTTTAAAGCTTCCAGGGGCCATAAACACAAGATTTGAGAAATGGGTAAAAGTGAATGAAAATGGCCAATTTACTCACTCTGAGGCCTTAAAAAGTGTTTCTCCTCAACGGGAAGTGAATTAAATAACATTTGTAGGCCTTTATTGTTCAAGCGAAAACGGCCGATTATTAACGAAAGAGATAACCACCCCCCTTACGACATGCTTCTGAAACTAAAAAAATGGTTCATTTTCAAATGTTGCGTCTTTGAACTACAATTAACATTGTACGTGGATAATCACTTTTAGAGATAAAGTGAGATGTTTAAAGTGATTTTCAAGCTTCCAGGGGCCCTAAACACAAGATTTGAGAAATGGGTAAAAGTGAATGAAAATGGCCAATTTAATCACTCTGAGGCCTTAAAAAGTGTTTCTCCTCCACTGGAAGTGAATTAAATACCATTTGGAGGCCTTTATTGTTCAAGCGAAAACGCCTGAGTTTTGATGAAAGAGATAACCACCCCCCCTTACGACATGCTTCTGAAACTAAAAAAATGGTTCATTTTCAAATGTTGCGTCTTTGAACCACAATTAACATTGTACGTGGATAATCACTTTTAGAGATAAAATGAGATGTTTAAAGTGATTTTCAAGCTTCCAGGGGCCCTAAACACGAGATTTGAGAAATGGGTAAACGTGAATGAAAATGGCCAATTTACTCACTCTGCGGTCTTAAAAAGTGTTTCTCCTCCACGGAAAGTGAATAAAATACCATTTGGATGCCTTTATTGTTCAATCAAAAACGCCCGTTTTTTGGTGAAAAAGATAACCACCCCCCCTTACGACATGCTTCAGAAACGAAAAAAATGGTCCATTTTCAAATGTTGAGTCTTTGAACTACAATTCACATTTGTACGTGGATAATCACTTTTAGAGATAAAATTAGATGTTTAAAGTGATTTACAAGCTTCCAGGGGCCCTAAACACAAGATATGAGGAATGGGTAAATATGAATAAAAATGGCCAATTTATTCAGTCTGAGGCCTTAAAAAGTTTTTGTCCACTCCAGAAAGTGAATTAAATAACATTTGTAGACCTTTATTGTTCAATCAAAAACGCCCGATTATTGACGAAAGAGATAACCACCCCCCCTTACGACATGCTTCAGAAACGAAAAAAATGGTGAATTTTCAAATGTTGCGTCTTTGAATGACAATCCACATTTGTATGTGGATAATCACTTTTAGAGCTAAAATTAGATGTTTAAAGTGATTTTCAAGCTTCCAGGGGCCCTAAACACAAGATTTGAGAAATGGGTAAAAGTGAATGAAAATGGCCAATTTACTCACTCTGAGGCCTTAAAAAGTGTTTCTCCTCCACTGGAAGTGAATTAAATACCATTTGGAGGCCTTTATTGTTCAAGCGAAAACGCCTGAGTTTTGATGAAAGAGATAACCACCCCCCCTTACGACATGCTTCTGAAACTAAAAAAATGGTTCATTTTCAAATGTTGCGTCTTTGAACCACAATTAACATTGTACGTGGATAATCACTTTTAGAGATAAAATGAGATGTTTAAAGTGATTTTCAAGCTTCCAGGGGCCCTAAACACGAGATTTGAGAAATGGGTAAACGTGAATGAAAATGGCCAATTTACTCACTCTGCGGTCTTAAAAAGTGTTTCTCCTCCACGGAAAGAGAATAAAATAACATTTGGATGCCTTTATTGTTCAATCAAAAACTCCCGTTTTTTGGTGAAAAAGATAACCACCCCCCTTTACGACATGCTTCAGAAACGAAAAAAATGATCCATTTTCAAATGTTGCGTCTTTGAACTACAATTCACATTTGTACGTGGATAATCACTTTTAGAGATAAAATTAGATGTTTAAAGTGATTTACAAGCTTCCAGGGGCCCTAAACACAAGATATGAGGAATGGGTAAATATGAATGAAAATGGCCAATTTATTCACTCTGAGGCCTTAAAAAGTTTTTCTCCACTCCAGAAAGTGAATTAAATAACATTTGTAGACCTTTATTGTTCAATCAAAAACGCCCGATTATTGACGAAAGAGATAACCACCTCCCCTTACGACATGCTTCAGAAACTAAAAAAAATGGTCTGGTTCATTTTCAAATGTTGCGTCTTTGAACTACAATTAACATTGTACGTGGATAATCACTTTTAGAGATAAAATGAGATGTTTAAAGTGATTTTCATGCTTCCAGGGACCTTAAACACGAGATTTGAGGAATGGGTAAAAGTGAATGAAAATGGCCAATTTACTCACTCTGCGGCCTTAAAAAGTGTTTCTCCTCCACGGGAAGTGAATTAAATACCATTTGTAGACCTTTATTGTTCAAGCGAAAACGCCCGATTATTGACGAAAGAGATAACCACCCCCCTTACGACATGCTTCAGAAACTTAAAAAATGGTCCATTTTCAAATGTTGCATCTTTGAACGACAATCCACATTTGTACGTGGATAAACACTTTTAGAGATAAAATTAGATGTTTAAAGTGATTTTAAAGCTTCCAGGGGCCATAAACACAAGATTTGAGAAATGGGTAAAAGTGAATGAAAATGGCCAATTTACTCACTCTGAGGCCTTAAAAAGTGTTTCTCCTCAACGGGAAGTGAATTAAATAACATTTGTAGGCCTTTATTGTTCAAGCGAAAACGGCCGATTATTAACGAAAGAGATAACCACCCCCCTTACGACATGCTTCTGAAACTAAAAAAATGGTTCATTTTCAAATGTTGCGTCTTTGAACTACAATTAACATTGTACGTGGATAATCACTTTTAGAGATAAAGTGAGATGTTTAAAGTGATTTTCAAGCTTCCAGGGGCCCTAAACACAAGATTTGAGAAATGGGTAAAAGTGAATGAAAATGGCCAATTTAATCACTCTGAGGCCTTAAAAAGTGTTTCTCCTCCACGGGAAGTGAATTAAATACCATTTGGAGGCCTTTATAGTTCAAGCGAAAACGCCTGATTTTTGATGAAAGAGATAACCACCCCCCGTACGACATGCTTCTGAAACTAAAAAAATGGTTCATTTTCAAATGTTGCGTCTTTGAACTACAATTAACATTGTACGTCGATAATCACTTTTAGAGATAAAATGAGATGTTTAAAGTGATTTTCAAGCTTCCAGGGGCCCTAAACACGAGATTTGAGAAATGGGTAAACGTGAATGAAAATGGCCAATTTACTCACTCTGCGGCCTTAAAAAGTGTTTCTCCTCCACGGAAAGTGAATAAAATAACATTTGGATGCCTTTATTGTTCAATCAAATACGCCCGTTTTTTGGTGAAAAAGATAACCAAACCCCCTTACGACATGCTTCAGAAACGAAAAAAATGGTCCATTTTCAAATGTTGCGTCTTTGAACTACAATTCACATTTGTACGTGGATGATCACTTTTAGAGATAAAATTAGATGTTTAAAGTGATTTACAAGCTTCCAGGGGCCCTAAACACAAAATATGAGGAATGGGTAAATATGAATAAAAATGGCCAATTTATTCACTCTGAGGCCTTAAAAAGTTTTTCTCCACTCCAGAAAGTGAATTAAATAACATTTGTAGGCCTTTATTGTTCAATCAAAAACGCCCGATTTTTGACGAAAGAGATAACCACCCCACCTTACGACATGCTTCAGAAACTAAAAAAATGGTCCGTTTTCAAATGTTGCCTCTTTGAACTACAATTCACATTTGTACGTGGAAAAGCACTTTTAAAGATCAAATGAGATGTTTAAGTGATTTTCATGCTTCCAGGGTCCTTACACACAAGATTTGAGGAATGGGTAAAAGTGAATGAAAATGGCCAATTTACTCACTCTGAGGCCTTAAAAAGTGTTTCTCCTCCACGGGAAGTGAATTAAATAACATTTGTAGGCCTTTATTGTTCAAGCGAAAACGCCCGATTATTGACGAAAGAGATAACCACCCCCCCTTACGACATGCTTCAGAAACGAAAAAAATGGTCCATTTTCAAATGTTGCGTCTTTGAACTACAATTCACATTTGTACGTGGATATTCACTTTTAGAGACAAAATTAGATGTTTAAAGTGATTTTTAAGCTTCCAGGGTCCCTAAACACAAGATTTGAGGAATGGGTAAATGTGAATGAAAATGGTCAATTTATTCACTCTGAGGCCTTAAAAAGTGTTTCTCCTTCACGGGAAGTGAATTAAATAACATTTGGAGGGCTTTATTGTTCAATCAAAAACGCCCGATTATTGACGAAAGAGATAACCACCCCCCCTTACGACATGCTTCTGAAACTAAAAAAATGGTTCATTTTCAAATGTTGCGTCTTTTAACTACAATTAACATTGTACGTCGATAATCAATTTTAGAGATAAAATGAGATGTTTAAAGGGATTTTCAAGCTTCCAGGGGCCCTAAACACGAGATTTGAGAAATGGGTAAACGTGAATGAAAATGGCCAATTTACTCACTCTGCGGCCTTAAAAAGTGTTTCTCCTCCATGGAAAGTGAATAAAATAACATTTGGATGCCTTTATTGTTCAATCAAAAACACCCGTTTTTTGGTGAAAAAGATAACCACCCCCCCTTACGACATGCTTCAGAAACGAAAAAAATGGTCCATTTTCAAATGTTGCGTCTTTGAACTACAATTCACATTTGTACGTGGATAATCACTTTTAGAGATAAAATTAGATGTTTAAAGTGATTTACAAGCTTCCAGGGGCCCTAAACACAAGATATGAGGAATGGGTAAATATGAATAAAAATGGCCAATTTATTCAGTCTGAGGCCTTAAAAAGTTTTTGTCCACTCCAGAAAGTGAATTAAATAACATTTGTAGACCTTTATTGTTCAATCAAAAACGCCCGATTATTGACGAAAGAGATAACCACCCCCCCTTACGACATGCTTCAGAAACGAAAAAAATGGTGAATTTTCAAATGTTGCGTCTTTGAATGACAATCCACATTTGTATGTGGATAATCACTTTTAGAGCTAAAATTAGATGTTTAAAGTGATTTTCAAGCTTCCAGGGGCCCTAAACACAAGATTTGAGAAATGGGTAAAAGTGAATGAAAATGGCCAATTTACTCACTCTGAGGCCTTAAAAAGTGTTTCTCCTCCACTGGAAGTGAATTAAATACCATTTGGAGGCCTTTATTGTTCAAGCGAAAACGCCTGAGTTTTGATGAAAGAGATAACCACCCCCCCTTACGACATGCTTCTGAAACTAAAAAAATGGTTCATTTTCAAATGTTGCGTCTTTGAACCACAATTAACATTGTACGTGGATAATCACTTTTAGAGATAAAATGAGATGTTTAAAGTGATTTTCAAGCTTCCAGGGGCCCTAAACACGAGATTTGAGAAATGGGTAAACGTGAATGAAAATGGCCAATTTACTCACTCTGCGGTCTTAAAAAGTGTTTCTCCTCCACGGAAAGAGAATAAAATAACATTTGGATGCCTTTATTGTTCAATCAAAAACTCCCGTTTTTTGGTGAAAAAGATAACCACCCCCCTTTACGACATGCTTCAGAAACGAAAAAAATGATCCATTTTCAAATGTTGCGTCTTTGAACTACAATTCACATTTGTACGTGGATAATCACTTTTAGAGATAAAATTAGATGTTTAAAGTGATTTACAAGCTTCCAGGGGCCCTAAACACAAGATATGAGGAATGGGTAAATATGAATGAAAATGGCCAATTTATTCACTCTGAGGCCTTAAAAAGTTTTTCTCCACTCCAGAAAGTGAATTAAATAACATTTGTAGACCTTTATTGTTCAATCAAAAACGCCCGATTATTGACGAAAGAGATAACCACCTCCCCTTACGACATGCTTCAGAAACTAAAAAAAATGGTCTGGTTCATTTTCAAATGTTGCGTCTTTGAACTACAATTAACATTGTACGTGGATAATCACTTTTAGAGATAAAATGAGATGTTTAAAGTGTTTTTCATGCTTCCAGGGACCTTAAACACGAGATTTGAGGAATGGGTAAAAGTGAATGAAAATGGCCAATTTACTCACTCTGCGGCCTTAAAAAGTGTTTCTCCTCCACGGGAAGTGAATTAAATACCATTTGTAGACCTTTATTGTTCAAGCGAAAACGCCCGATTATTGACGAAAGAGATAACCACCCCCCCTTACGACATGCTTCAGAAACGAAAAAAATGGTCCATTTTCAAATGTTGCGTCTTTGAACTACAATTCACATTTGTACGTGGATATTCACTTTTAGAGACAAAATTAGATGTTTAAAGTGATTTTTAAGCTTCCAGGGTCCCTAAACACAAGATTTGAGGAATGGGTAAATGTGAATGAAAATGGTCAATTTATTCACTCTGAGGCCTTAAAAAGTGTTTCTCCTTCACGGGAAGTGAATTAAATAACATTTGGAGGGCTTTATTGTTCAATCAAAAACGCCCGATTATTGACGAAAGAGATAACCACCCCCCCTTACGACATGCTTCTGAAACTAAAAAAATGGTTCATTTTCAAATGTTGCGTCTTTTAACTACAATTAACATTGTACGTCGATAATCAATTTTAGAGATAAAATGAGATGTTTAAAGGGATTTTCAAGCTTCCAGGGGCCCTAAACACGAGATTTGAGAAATGGGTAAACGTGAATGAAAATGGCCAATTTACTCACTCTGCGGCCTTAAAAAGTGTTTCTCCTCCATGGAAAGTGAATAAAATAACATTTGGATGCCTTTATTGTTCAATCAAAAACACCCGTTTTTTGGTGAAAAAGATAACCACCCCCCCTTACGACATGCTTCAGAAACGAAAAAAATGGTCCATTTTCAAATGTTGCGTCTTTGAACTACAATTCACATTTGTACGTGGATAATCACTTTTAGAGATAAAATTAGATGTTTAAAGTGATTTACAAGCTTCCAGGGGCCCTAAACACAAGATATGAGGAATGGGTAAATATGAATAAAAATGGCCAATTTATTCAGTCTGAGGCCTTAAAAAGTTTTTGTCCACTCCAGAAAGTGAATTAAATAACATTTGTAGACCTTTATTGTTCAATCAAAAACGCCCGATTATTGACGAAAGAGATAACCACCCCCCCTTACGACATGCTTCAGAAACGAAAAAAATGGTGAATTTTCAAATGTTGCGTCTTTGAATGACAATCCACATTTGTATGTGGATAATCACTTTTAGAGCTAAAATTAGATGTTTAAAGTGATTTTCAAGCTTCCAGGGGCCCTAAACACAAGATTTGAGAAATGGGTAAAAGTGAATGAAAATGGCCAATTTACTCACTCTGAGGCCTTAAAAAGTGTTTCTCCTCCACTGGAAGTGAATTAAATACCATTTGGAGGCCTTTATTGTTCAAGCGAAAACGCCTGAGTTTTGATGAAAGAGATAACCACCCCCCCTTACGACATGCTTCTGAAACTAAAAAAATGGTTCATTTTCAAATGTTGCGTCTTTGAACCACAATTAACATTGTACGTGGATAATCACTTTTAGAGATAAAATGAGATGTTTAAAGTGATTTTCAAGCTTCCAGGGGCCCTAAACACGAGATTTGAGAAATGGGTAAACGTGAATGAAAATGGCCAATTTACTCACTCTGCGGTCTTAAAAAGTGTTTCTCCTCCACGGAAAGAGAATAAAATAACATTTGGATGCCTTTATTGTTCAATCAAAAACTCCCGTTTTTTGGTGAAAAAGATAACCACCCCCCTTTACGACATGCTTCAGAAACGAAAAAAATGATCCATTTTCAAATGTTGCGTCTTTGAACTACAATTCACATTTGTACGTGGATAATCACTTTTAGAGATAAAATTAGATGTTTAAAGTGATTTACAAGCTTCCAGGGGCCCTAAACACAAGATATGAGGAATGGGTAAATATGAATGAAAATGGCCAATTTATTCACTCTGAGGCCTTAAAAAGTTTTTCTCCACTCCAGAAAGTGAATTAAATAACATTTGTAGACCTTTATTGTTCAATCAAAAACGCCCGATTATTGACGAAAGAGATAACCACCTCCCCTTACGACATGCTTCAGAAACTAAAAAAAATGGTCTGGTTCATTTTCAAATGTTGCGTCTTTGAACTACAATTAACATTGTACGTGGATAATCACTTTTAGAGATAAAATGAGATGTTTAAAGTGATTTTCATGCTTCCAGGGACCTTAAACACGAGATTTGAGGAATGGGTAAAAGTGAATGAAAATGGCCAATTTACTCACTCTGCGGCCTTAAAAAGTGTTTCTCCTCCACGGGAAGTGAATTAAATACCATTTGTAGACCTTTATTGTTCAAGCGAAAACGCCCGATTATTGACGAAAGAGATAACCACCCCCCTTACGACATGCTTCAGAAACTTAAAAAATGGTCCATTTTCAAATGTTGCATCTTTGAACGACAATCCACATTTGTACGTGGATAAACACTTTTAGAGATAAAATTAGATGTTTAAAGTGATTTTAAAGCTTCCAGGGGCCATAAACACAAGATTTGAGAAATGGGTAAAAGTGAATGAAAATGGCCAATTTACTCACTCTGAGGCCTTAAAAAGTGTTTCTCCTCAACGGGAAGTGAATTAAATAACATTTGTAGGCCTTTATTGTTCAAGCGAAAACGGCCGATTATTGACGAAAGAGATAACCACCCCCCTTACGACATGCTTCTGAAACTAAAAAAATGGTTCATTTTCAAATGTTGCGTCTTTGAACTACAATTAACATTGTACGTGGATAATCACTTTTAGAGATAAAGTGAGATGTTTAAAGTGATTTTCAAGCTTCCAGGGGCCCTAAACACAAGATTTGAGAAATGGGTAAAAGTGAATGAAAATGGCCAATTTAATCACTCTGAGGCCTTAAAAAGTGTTTCTCCTCCACGGGAAGTGAATTAAATACCATTTGGAGGCCTTTATAGTTCAAGCGAAAACGCCTGATTTTTGATGAAAGAGATAACCACCCCCCGTACGACATGCTTCTGAAACTAAAAAAATGGTTCATTTTCAAATGTTGCGTCTTTGAACTACAATTAACATTGTACGTCGATAATCACTTTTAGAGATAAAATGAGATGTTTAAAGTGATTTTTAAGCTTCCAGGGTCCCTAAACACAAGATTTGAGGAATGGGTAAATGTGAATGAAAATGGTCAATTTATTCACTCTGAGGCCTTAAAAAGTGTTTCTCCTTCACGGGAAGTGAATTAAATAACATTTGGAGGGCTTTATTGTTCAATCAAAAACGCCCGATTATTGACGAAAGAGATAACCACCCCCCCTTACGACATGCTTCTGAAACTAAAAAAATGGTTCATTTTCAAATGTTGCGTCTTTTAACTACAATTAACATTGTACGTCGATAATCAATTTTAGAGATAAAATGAGATGTTTAAAGGGATTTTCAAGCTTCCAGGGGCCCTAAACACGAGATTTGAGAAATGGGTAAACGTGAATGAAAATGGCCAATTTACTCACTCTGCGGCCTTAAAAAGTGTTTCTCCTCCATGGAAAGTGAATAAAATAACATTTGGATGCCTTTATTGTTCAATCAAAAACACCAGTTTTTTGGTGAAAAAGATAACCACCCCCCCTTACGACATGCTTCAGAAACGAAAAAAATGGTCCATTTTCAAATGTTGCGTCTTTGAACTACAATTCACATTTGTACGTGGATAATCACTTTTAGAGATAAAATTAGATGTTTAAAGTGATTTACAAGCTTCCAGGGGCCCTAAACACAAGATATGAGGAATGGGTAAATATGAATAAAAATGGCCCATTTATTCACTCTGAGGCCTTAAAAAGTTTTTCTCCACTCCAGAAAGTGAATTAAATAACATTTGTAGACCTTTATTGTTCAATCAAAAACGCCCGATTATTGACGAAAGAGATAACCACCCCCCCTTACGACATGCTTCAGAAACGAAAAAAATGGTCCATTTTCAAATGTTGCGTCTTTGAATGACAATCCACATTTGCACGTGAAAAATCACTTTTAGAGCTAAAATTAGATGTTTAAAGTGATTTTCAAGCTTCCAGGGGCCCTAAACACAAGATTTGAGAAATGGGTAAAAGTGAATGAAAATGGCCAATTTACTCACTCTGAGGCCTTAAAAAGTGTTTCTCCTCCACGGGAAGTGAATTAAATACCATTTGGAGGCCTTTATTGTTCAAGCGAAAACGCCTGAGTTTTGATGAAAGAGATAACCACCCCCCCTTACGACATGCTTCTGAAACTAAAAAAATGGTTCATTTTCAAATGTTGCGTCTTTGAACCACAATTAACATTGTACGCGGATAATCACTTTTAGAGATAAAATGAGATGTTTAAAGTGATTTACAAGCTTCCAGGGGCCCTAAACACGAGATATGAGAAATGGGTAAACGTGAATGAAAATGGCCAATTTACTCACTCTGCGGCCTTAAAAAGTGTTTCTCCTTCACGGAAAGTGAATAAAATAACATTTGGATGCCTTTATTGTTCAATCAAAAACGCCCGTTTTTTGGTGAAAAAGATAACCACCCCCCCTTACGACATGCTTCAGAAACGAAAAAAATGGTCCATTTTCAAATGTTGCGTCTTTGAACTACAATTCACATTTGTACGTGGATAATCACTTTTAGAGATAAAATTAGATGTTTAAAGTGATTTACAAGCTTCCAGGGGCCCTAAACACAAGCTATGAGGAATGGGTAAATATGAATGAAAATGGCCAATTTATTCACTCTGAGGCCTTAAAAAGATTTTCTCCACTCCAGAAAGTGAATTAAATAACATTTGTAGGCCTTTATTGTTCAATCAAAAACGCCCTATTTTTGACGAAACAGATAACCACCCCCCCTTACGACATGCCTCAGAAACTAAAAAAATGGTCCGTTTTCAAATGTTGCCTCTTTGAACTACAATTCACATTTTTACGGCGAAAAGCACTTTTAAAGATCAAATGAGATGTTTAAAGTGATTTTCATGCTTCCAGGGGCCTTAAACACAAGATTTGAGGAATGGGTAAAAGTGAATGAAAATGGCCAATTTACTCACTCTGAGGCCTTAAAAAGTGTTTCTCCTCCATGGGAAGTGAATTAAATAACATTTGTAGGCCTTTATTGTTCAAGCGAAAACGCCCGATTATTGACGAAAGAGATAACCACCCCCCCTTACGACATGCTTCAGAAACGAAAAAAATGGTCCGTTTTCAAATGTTGCGTCTTTGAATGACAATCCACATTTGTACGTGGATAATCACTTTTAGAGCTAAAATTAGATGTTTAAAGTGATTTTCAAGCTTCCAGGGGCCCTAAACACAAGATTTGAGAAATGGGTAAAAGTGAATGAAAATGGCCAATTTACTCACTCTGAGGCCTTAAAAAGTGTTTCTCCTCCACGGGAAGTGAATTAAATACCATTTGGAGGCCTTTATTGTTCAAGCGAAAACGCCTGATTTTTGATGAAAGAATAACCACCCCCCCATACGACATGCTTCTGAAACTAAAAAAATGGTTCATTTTCAAATGTTGTGTCTTTGAACTACAATTAACATTGTACGTGGATAATCACTTTTAGAGATAAAATGAGATGTTTAAAGTGATTTTCAAGCTTCCAGGGGCCCTAAACACGAGATTTGAGAAATGGGTAAACGTGAATGAAAATGGCAAATTTACTCACTCTGCGGCCTTAAAAAGTGTTTCTCCTCCACGGAAAGTGAATAAAATAACATTTGGATGCCTTTATTGTTCAATCAAAAACACCCGATTTTTGATGAAAGAGATAACCACCCCCCCTTACGACATGCTTCAGAAACGAAAAAAATGGTCCATTTTCAAATGTTGCGTCTTTGAATGACAATCCACATTTGTACGTGGATAATCAATTTTAGAGCTAAAATTAGATGTTTAAAGTGATTTTCAAGCTTCCAGGGGCCCTAAACACAAGATTTGAGAAATGGGTAAAAGTGAATGAAAATGGTCAATTTACTCACTCTGAGGCCTTAAAAAGTGTTTCTCCTCCACGGGAAGTGAATTAAATACCATTTGGAGGCCTTTATTGTTCAAGCGAAAACGCCTGATTTTTGATGAAAGAGATAACCACCACCCCCTTACGACATGCTTCTGAAACTAAAAAAATGGTTCATTTTCAAATGTTGTGTCTTTGAACTACAATTAACATTGTACGTGGATAATCACTTTTAGAGATAAAATGAGATGTTTAAAGTGATTTTCAAGCTTCCAGGGGCCCTAAACACGAGATATGAGAAATGGGTAAACGTGAATGAAAATGGCCAATTTACTCACTCTGCGGCCTTAAAAAGTGTTTCTCCTCCACGGAAAGTGAATAAAATAACATTTGGATGCCTTTATTGTTCAATCAAAAACGCCCGTTTTTTGGTGAAAAAGATAACCACCCCCCCTTACGACACGCTTCAGAAACGAAAAAAATGGTCCATTTTCAAATGTTGCGTCTTTGAACTACAATTCACATTTGTACGTGGATGATCACTTTTAGGGATAAAATTAGATGTTTAAAGTGATATACAAGCATCCAGGGGCCCTAAACACAAGATATGAGGAATGGGTAAATATGAATGAAAATGGCCAATTTATTCACTCCGAGGCCTTAAAAAGTTTTTCTCCACTCCAGAAAGTGAATTAAATAACATTTGTAGGCCTTTATTGTTCAATCAAAAACGCCCGATTTTTGACGAAAGAGATAACCACCCCCCCTTACGACATGCTTCAGAAACGAAAAAAATGGTCTGTTTTCAAATGTTGCCTCTTTGAACTACAATTCACATTTGTACGTGGAAAAGCACTTTTAAAGATCAAATGAGATGTTTAAAGTGATTTTCATGCTTCCAGGGGCCTTAAACACAAGATTTGAGGTATGGGTAAAAGTGAATGAAAATGGCCAATTTACTCACTCTGAGGCCTTAAAAAGTGTTTCTCCTCCACGGGAAGTGAATTAAATACCATTATGAGGCCTTTATTGTTCAAGCGAAAACGCCTGATTTTTGATGAAAGAGATAACCACCCCCCCTTACGACATGCTTCTGAAACTAAAAAAATGGTTCATTTTCAAATGTTGCGTCTTTGAACTTCAATTAACATTGTACGTGGATAATCACTTTTAGAGATAAAATGAGATGTTTAAAGTGATTTTCAAGCTTCCAGGGGCCCTAAACACGAGATTTGAGAAATGGGTAAACGTGAATGAAAATGGCCAATTTACTCACTCTGCGGCCTTAAAAAGTGTTTCTCCTTCACGGAAAGTGAATAAAATAACATTTGGATGCCTTTATTGTTCAATCAAAAACGCCCGTTTTTTTGTGAAAAAGATAACCACCCCCCCTTACGACATGCTTCAGAAACGAAAAAAATGGTCCATTTTCAAATGTTGCGTCTTTGAACTACAATTCACATTTGTACGTGGATAATCACTTTTAGAGATAAAATTAGATGTTTAAAGTGATTTACAAGCTTCCAGGGGCCCTAAACACAAGCTATGAGGAATGGGTAAATATGAATGAAAATAGCCAATTTATTCACTCTGAGGCCTTAAAAAGATTTTCTCCACTCCAGAAAGTGAATTAAATAACATTTGTAGGCCTTTATTGTTCAATCAAAAACGCCCGATTTTTGACGAAAGAGATAACCACCCCCCCTTACGACATGCCTCAGAAACTAAAAAAATGGTCCGTTTTCAAATGTTTCCTCTTTGAACTACAATTCACATTTGTACGGCAAAAAGCACTTTTAAAGATCAAATGAGATGTTTAAAGTGATTTTCATGCTTCCAGGGGCCTTAAACACAAGATTTGAGGAATGGGTAAAAGTGAATGAAAATGGCCAATTTACTCACTCTGAGGCCTTAAAAAGTGTTTCTCCTCCATGGGAAGTGAATTAAATAACATTTGTAGGCCTTTATTGTTCAAGCGAAAACGCCCGATTATTGACGAAAGAGATAACCACCCCCCCCTTACGACATGCTTCAGAAACGAAAAAAATGGTCCGTTTTCAAATGTTGCGTCTTTGAATGACAATCCACATTTGTACGTGGATAATCACTTTTAAAGCTAAAATTAGATGTTTAAAGTGATTTTCAAGCTTCCAGGGGCCCTAAACAAGAGATTTGAGAAATGGGTAAACGTGAATGAAAATGGCCAATTTACTCACTCTGAGGCCTTAAAAAGTGTTTCTCCTTCACGGAAAGTGAATAAAATAACATTTGGATGCCTTTATTGTTCAATCAAAAACGCCCGTTTTTTGGTGAAAAAGATAACCACCCCCCCTTACGACATGCTTCAGAAACGAAAAAAATGGTCCATTTTCAAATGTTGCGTCTTTGAACTACAATTCACATTTGTACGTGGATAATCACTTTTAGAGATAAAATTAGATGTTTAAAGTGATTTACAAGCTTCCAGGGGCCTTAAACACAAGATATGAGGAATGGATAAATATGAATGAAAATGGCCAATTTACTCACTCTGAGGCCTTAAAAAGTGTTTCTCCTCCACGGGAAGTGAATTAAATAACATTTGGAGGCCTTTATTGTTCAAGCGAAAACGCCCGATTATTGACGAAAGAGATAACCACCCCCCCTTACGACATGCTTCAGAAACGAAAAAAATGGTCCGTTTTCAAATGTTGCGTCTTTGAATGACAATCCACATTTGTACGTGGATAATCACTTTTAGAGCTAAAATTAGATGTTTAAAGTGATTTTCAAGCTTCCAGGGGCCCTAAACACAAGATTTGAGAAATGGGTAAAAGTGAATGAAAATGGCCAATTTACTCACTCTGAGGCCTTAAAAAGTGTTTCTCCTCCACGGGAAGTGAGTTAAATACCATTTGGAGGCCTTTATTGTTCAAGCGAAAACGCCTGATTTTTGATGAAAGAGATAACCACTCCCCCTTACGACATGCTTCTGAAACTAAAAAAATGGTTCATTTTCAAATGTTGCGTCTTTGAACCACAATTAACATTGTGCGTGGATAATCACTTTTAGAGATAAAATGAGATGTTTAAAGTGATTTTCAAGCTTCCAGGGGCCCTAAACACGAGATTTGAGAAATGGGTAAACGTGAATGAAAATGGCCAATTTACTCACTCTGCGGCCTTAAAAAGTGTTTCTCCTCCACGGAACGTGAATAAAATAACATTTGGATGCCTTTATTGTTCAATCAAAAATGCCCGTTTTTTGGTGAAAAGATAACCACCCCCCCTTACGACATGCTTCAGAAACGAAAAAAATGGTCCATTTTCAAATGTTGCGTCTTTGAACTACAATTCACATTTGTACGTGGATAATCACTTTTAGAGATAAAATTAGATGTTTAAAGTGATTTACAAGCTTCCAGGGGCCCTAAACACAAGATATGAGGAATGGGTAAATATGAATGAAAATGGCCAATTTATTCACTCTGAGGCTCTAAAAAGTTTTTATCCACTCCAGAAAGTAAATTAAATAACATTTGTAGACCTTTATTGTTCAATCAAATATGCCCGATTTTTGACGAAAGAGATAACCACCCCCCCTTACGACATGCTTCAGAAACAAAAAAAATGGTTCATTTTCAAATGTTGCATCTTTGAACGACAATCCACATTTGTACGTGGATAAACACTTTTAGAGATAAAATTAGATGTTTAAAGCGATTTTCAAGCTTCCAGGGGCCCTAAACACGAGATTTGAGAAATGGGTAAAAGTGAATGAAAATGGCCAATTTACTCACTCTGCGGCCTTAAAAAGTGTTTCTCCTCCACGGAAAGTGAATAAAATAACATTTGGATGCCTTTATTGTTCAATCAAAAACGCCCGTTTTTTGGTGAAAAAGATAACCACCCCCCCTTACGACATGCTTCAGAAACGAAAAAAATGGTCCATTTTCAAATGTTGCGTCTTTGAACTACAATTCACATTTGTACGTGGATAATCACTTTTAGAGCTAAAATTAGATGTTTAAAGTGATTTTCAAGCTTCCAGGGGCCCTAAACACAAGATTTGAGAAATGGGTAAAAGTGAACGAAAATGGCCAATTTACTCACTCTGAGGCCTTAAAAAGTGTTTCTCCTCCACGGGAAGTGAATTAAATACCATTTGGAGGCCTTTATTGTTCAAGCGAAAACGCCTGATTTTTGATGAAAGAGATAACCACTCCCCCTTACGACATGCTTCTGAAACTAAAAAAATGGTTCATTTTCAAATGTTGCGTCTTTGAACCACAATTAACATTGTGCGTGGATAATCACTTTTAGAGATAAAATGAGATGTTTAAAGTGATTTTCAAGCTTCCAGGGGCCCTAAACACGAGATTTGAGAAATGGGTAAACGTGAATGAAAATGGCCAATTTACTCACTCTGCGGCCTTAAAAAGTGTTTCTCCTCCACGGAACGTGAATAAAATAACATTTGGATGCCTTTATTGTTCAATCAAAAATGCCCGTTTTTTGGTGAAAAGATAACCACCCCCCCTTACGACATGCTTCAGAAACGAATAAAATGGTCCATTTTCAAATGTTGCGTCTTTGAACTACAATTCACATTTGTACGTGGATAATCACTTTTAGAGATAAAATTAGATGTTTAAAGTGATTTACAAGCTTCCAGGGGCCCTAAACACAAGATATGAGGAATGGGTAAATATGAATGAAAATGGCCAATTTATTCACTCTGAGGCTCTAAAAAGTTTTTCTCCACTCCAGAAAGTAAATTAAATAACATTTGTAGACCTTTATTGTTCAATCAAAAATGCCCGATTTTTGACGAAAGAGATAACCACCCCCCCTTACGACATGCTTCAGAAACAAAAAAAATGGTTCATTTTCAAATGTTGCATCTTTGAACGACAATCCACATTTGTACGTGGATAAACACTTTTAGAGATAAAATTAGATGTTTAAAGTGATTTTCAAGCTTCCAGGGGCCCTAAACACGAGATTTGAGAAATGGGTAAAAGTGAAGGAAAATGGCCAATTTACTCACTCTGCGGCCTTAAAAAGTGTTTCTCCTCCACGGAAAGTGAATAAAATAACATTTGGATGCCTTTATTGTTCAATCAAAAACGCCCGTTTTTTGGTGAAAAAGATAACCACCCCCCCTTACGACATGCTTCAGAAACGAAAAAAAAGGTCCATTTTCAAATGTTGCGTCTTTGAACTACAATTCACATTTGTACATGGATAATCACTTTTAGAGATAAAATTAGATGTTTAAAGTGATTTACAAGCTTTCAGGGGCCCTAAACACAAGATTTGAGGAATGGGTAAATATGAATGAAAATGGCCAATTTATTCACTCTGAGGCCTTAAAAAGTTTTTCTCCACTCCAGAAAGAGAATTAAATAACATTTGTAGACCTTTATTGTTCAATCAAAAACGCCCGATTTTTGACGAAAGAGATAACCACCCCCCCTTACGACATGCTTCAGAAACGAAAAAAATGGTCCATTTTCAAATGTTGCGTCTTTGAATGACAATCCACATTTGTATGTGGATAATCACTTTTAGAGCTAAAATTAGATGTTTAAAGTGATTTTCAAGCTTCCAGGGGCCCTAAACACAAGATTTGAGAAATGGGTAAAAGTGAATGAAAATGGCAAATTTACTCACTCTGAGGCCTTAAAAAGTGTTTCTCCTCCACTGGAAGTGAATTAAATACCATTTGGAGGCCTTTATTGTTCAAGCGAAAACGCCTGAGTTTTGATGAAAGAGATAACCACCCCCCCTTACGACATGCTTCTGAAACTAAAAAAATGGTTCATTCTCAAATGTTGCGTCTTTGAACCACAATTAACATTGTACGTGGATAATCACTTTTAGAGATAAAATGAGATGTTTAAAGTGATTTTCAAGCTTCCAGGGGCCCTAAACACGAGATTTGAGAAATGGGTAAACGTGAATGAAAATGGCCAATTTACTCACTCTGCGGTCTTAAAAAGTGTTTCTCCTCCACGGAAAGTGAATAAAATACCATTTGGATGCCTTTATTGTTCAATCAAAAACGCCCGTTTTTTGGTGAAAAAGATAACCACCCCCCCTTACGACATGCTTCAGAAACGAAAAAATGGTCCATTTTCAAATGTTGAGTCTTTGAACTACAATTCACATTTGTACGTGGATAATCACTTTTAGAGATAAAATTAGATGTTTAAAGTGATTTACAAGCTTCCAGGGGCCCTAAACACAAGATATGAGGAATGGGTAAATATGAATAAAAATGGCCAATTTATTCACTCTGAGGCCTTAAAAAGTTTTTGTCCACTCCAGAAAGTGAATTAAATAACATTTGTAGACCTTTATTGTTCAATCAAAAACGCCCGATTATTGACGAAAGAGATAACCACCCCCCCTTACGACATGCTTCAGAAACGAAAAAAATGGTCCATTTTCAAATGTTGCGTCTTTGAATGACAATCCACATTTGTATGTGGATAATCACTTTTAGAGCTAAAATTAGATGTTTAAAGTGATTTTCAAGCTTCCAGGGGCCCTAAACACAAGATTTGAGAAATGGGTAAAAGTGAATGAAAATGGCCAATTTACTCACTCTGAGGCCTTAAAAAGTGTTTCTCCTCCACTGGAAGTGAATTAAATACCATTTGGAGGCCTTTATTGTTCAAGCGAAAACGCCTGAGTTTTGATGAAAGAGATAACCACCCCCCCTTACGACATGCTTCTGAAACTAAAAAAATGGTTCATTTTCAAATGTTGCGTCTTTGAACCACAATTAACATTGTACGTGGATAATCACTTTTAGAGATAAAATGAGATGTTTAAAGTGATTTTCAAGCTTCCAGGGGCCCTAAACACGAGATTTGAGAAATGGGTAAACGTGAATGAAAATGGCCAATTTACTCACTCTGCGGTCTTAAAAAGTGTTTCTCCTCCACGGAAAGAGAATAAAATAACATTTGGATGCCTTTATTGTTCAATCAAAAACTCCCGTTTTTTGGTGAAAAAGATAACCACCCCCCTTTACGACATGCTTCAGAAACGAAAAAAATGATCCATTTTCAAATGTTGCGTCTTTGAACTACAATTCACATTTGTACGTGGATAATCACTTTTAGAGATAAAATTAGATGTTTAAAGTGATTTACAAGCTTCCAGGGGCCCTAAACACAAGATATGAGGAATGGGTAAATATGAATGAAAATGGCCAATTTATTCACTCTGAGGCCTTAAAAAGTTTTTCTCCACTCCAGAAAGTGAATTAAATAACATTTGTAGACCTTTATTGTTCAATCAAAAACGCCCGATTATTGACGAAAGAGATAACCACCTCCCCTTACGACATGCTTCAGAAACTAAAAAAAATGGTCTGGTTCATTTTCAAATGTTGCGTCTTTGAACTACAATTAACATTGTACGTGGATAATCACTTTTAGAGATAAAATGAGATGTTTAAAGTGATTTTCATGCTTCCAGGGACCTTAAACACGAGATTTGAGGAATGGGTAAAAGTGAATGAAAATGGCCAATTTACTCACTCTGCGGCCTTAAAAAGTGTTTCTCCTCCACGGGAAGTGAATTAAATACCATTTGTAGACCTTTATTGTTCAAGCGAAAACGCCCGATTATTGACGAAAGAGATAACCACCCCCCTTACGACATGCTTCAGAAACTAAAAAAATGGTCCATTTTCAAATGTTGCATCTTTGAACGACAATCCACATTTGTACGTGGATAAACACTTTTAGAGATAAAATTAGATGTTTAAAGTGATTTTAAAGCTTCCAGGGGCCATAAACACAAGATTTGAGAAATGGGTAAAAGTGAATGAAAATGGCCAATTTACTCACTCTGAGGCCTTAAAAAGTGTTTCTCCTCCACGGGAAGTGAATTAAATACCATTTGGAGGCCTTTATTGTTCAAGCGAAAACGCCTGATTTTTGATGAAAGAGATAACCACCCCCCGTACGACATGCTTCTGAAACTAAAAAAATGGTTCATTTTCAAATGTTGCGTCTTTGAACTACAATTAACATTGTACGTCGATAATCACTTTTAGAGATAAAATGAGATGTTTAAAGTGATTTTCAAGCTTCCAGGGGCCCTAAACACGAGATTTGAGAAATGGGTAAACGTGAATGAAAATGGCCAATTTACTCACTCTGCGGCCTTAAAAAGTGTTTCTCCTCCACGGAAAGTGAATAAAATAACATTTGGATGCCTTTATTGTTCAATCAAAAACGCCCGTTTTTTGGTGAAAAAGTTAACCAAACCCCCTTACGACATGCTTCAGAAACGAAAAAAATGGTCCATTTTCAAATGTTGCGTCTTTGAACTACAATTCACATTTGTACGTGGATGATCACTTTTAGAGATAAAATTAGATGTTTAAAGTGATTTACAAGCTTCCAGGGGCCCTAAACACAAAATATGAGGAATGGGTAAATATGAATAAAAATGGCCAATTTATTCACTCTGAGGCCTTAAAAAGTTTTTCTCCACTCCAGAAAGTGAATTAAATAACATTTGTAGGCCTTTATTGTTCAATCAAAAACGCCCGATTTTTGACGAAAGAGATAACCACTCCACCTTACGACATGCTTCAGAAACTAAAAAAATGGTCCGTTTTCAAATGTTGCCTCTTTGAACTACAATTCACATTTGTACGTGGAAAAGCACTTTTAAAGATCAAATGAGATGTTTAAGTGATTTTCATGCTTCCAGGGTCCTTACACACAAGATTTGAGGAATGGGTAAAAGTGAATGAAAATGGCCAATTTACTCACTCTGAGGCCTTAAAAAGTGTTTCTCCTCCACGTTAAGTGAATTAAATACCATTTGGAGGCCTTTATTGTTCAATCAAAAACGCCCGATTATTGACGAAAGAGATAACCACCCCCCCTTATGACATGCTTCAGAAACTAAAAAAATGGTCCGTTTTCAAATGTTGCCTCTTTGAACTACAATTCACATTTGTATGTGGAAAAGCACTTTTAAAGATCAAATGAGATGTTTAAAGTGATTTTCATGCTTCCAGGGGCCTTAAAAACAAGATTTGAGGAATGGGTAAAAGTGAATGAAAATGGCCAATTTACTCACTCTGAGGCCTTAAAAAGTTTTTCTCCACTCCAGAAAGTGAATTAAATAACATTTGTAGACCTTTATTGTTCAATCAAAAACGCCCGATTATTGACGAAAGAGATAACCACCCCCCCTTACGACATGCTTCAGAAACGAAAAAAATGGTCCATTTTCAAATGTTGCGTCTTTGAATGACAATCCACATTTGTATGTGGATAATCACTTTTAGAGCTAAAATTAGATGTTTAAAGTGATTTTCAAGCTTCCAGGGGCCCTAAACACAAGATTTGAGAAATGGGTAAAAGTGAATGAAAATGGCCAATTTACTCACTCTGAGGCCTTAAAAAGTGTTTCTCCTCCACTGGAAGTGAATTAAATACCATTTGGAGGCCTTTATTGTTCAAGCGAAAACGCCTGAGTTTTGATGAAAGAGATAACCACCCCCCCTTACGACATGCTTCTGAAACTAAAAAAATGGTTCATTTTCAAATGTTGCGTCTTTGAACCACAATTAACATTGTACGTGGATAATCACTTTTAGAGATAAAATGAGATGTTTAAAGTGATTTTCAAGCTTCCAGGGGCCCTAAACACGAGATTTGAGAAATGGGTAAACGTGAATGAAAATGGCCAATTTACTCACTCTGCGGTCTTAAAAAGTGTTTCTCCTCCACGGAAAGAGAATAAAATAACATTTGGATGCCTTTATTGTTCAATCAAAAACTCCCGTTTTTTGGTGAAAAAGATAACCACCCCCCTTTACGACATGCTTCAGAAACGAAAAAAATGATCCATTTTCAAATGTTGCGTCTTTGAACTACAATTCACATTTGTACGTGGATAATCACTTTTAGAGATAAAATTAGATGTTTAAAGTGATTTACAAGCTTCCAGGGGCCCTAAACACAAGATATGAGGAATGGGTAAATATGAATGAAAATGGCCAATTTATTCACTCTGAGGCCTTAAAAAGTTTTTCTCCACTCCAGAAAGTGAATTAAATAACATTTGTAGACCTTTATTGTTCAATCAAAAACGCCCGATTATTGACGAAAGAGATAACCACCTCCCCTTACGACATGCTTCAGAAACTAAAAAAAATGGTCTGGTTCATTTTCAAATGTTGCGTCTTTGAACTACAATTAACATTGTACGTGGATAATCACTTTTAGAGATAAAATGAGATGTTTAAAGTGATTTTCATGCTTCCAGGGACCTTAAACACGAGATTTGAGGAATGGGTAAAAGTGAATGAAAATGGCCAATTTACTCACTCTGCGGCCTTAAAAAGTGTTTCTCCTCCACGGGAAGTGAATTAAATACCATTTGTAGACCTTTATTGTTCAAGCGAAAACGCCCGATTATTGACGAAAGAGATAACCACCCCCCTTACGACATGCTTCAGAAACTAAAAAAATGGTCCATTTTCAAATGTTGCATCTTTGAACGACAATCCACATTTGTACGTGGATAAACACTTTTAGAGATAAAATTAGATGTTTAAAGTGATTTTAAAGCTTCCAGGGGCCATAAACACAAGATTTGAGAAATGGTTAAAAGTGAATGAAAATGGCCAATTTACTCACTCTGAGGCCTTAAAAAGTGTTTCTCCTCAACGGGAAGTGAATTAAATAACATTTGTAGGCCTTTATTGTTCAAGCGAAAACGCCCGATTATTGACGAAAGAGATAACCACCCCCCTTACGACATGCTTCTGAAACTAAAAAAATGGTTCATTTTCAAATGTTGCGTCTTTGAACTACAATTAACATTGTACGTGGATAATCACTTTTAGAGATAAAGTGAGATGTTTAAAGTGATTTTCAAGCTTCCAGGGGCCCTAAACACTAGATTTGAGAAATGGGTAAAAGTGAATGAAAATGGCCAATTTACTCACTCTGAGGCCTTAAAAAGTGTTTCTCCTCCACGGGAAGTGAATTAAATACCATTTGGAGGCCTTTATTGTTCAAGCGAAAACGCCTATTTTTGATGAAAGAGATAACCACCCCCCGTACGACATGCTTCTGAAACTAAAAAAATGGTTCATTTTCAAATGTTGCGTCTTTGAACCACAATTAACATTGTACGTGGATAATCACTTTTAGAGATAAAATGAGATGTTTAAAGTGATTTTCAAGCTTCCAGGGGCCCTAAACACGAGATTTGAGAAATGGGTAAACGTGAATGAAAATGGCCAATTTACTCACTCTGCGGTCTTAAAAAGTGTTTCTCCTCCACGGAAAGAGAATAAAATAACATTTGGATGCCTTTATTGTTCAATCAAAAACTCCCGTTTTTTGGTGAAAAAGATAACCACCCCCCTTTACGACATGCTTCAGAAACGAAAAAAATGATCCATTTTCAAATGTTGCGTCTTTGAACTACAATTCACATTTGTACGTGGATAATCACTTTTAGAGATAAAATTAGATGTTTAAAGTGATTTACAAGCTTCCAGGGGCCCTAAACACAAGATATGAGGAATGGGTAAATATGAATGAAAATGGCCAATTTATTCACTCTGAGGCCTTAAAAAGTTTTTCTCCACTCCAGAAAGTGAATTAAATAACATTTGTAGACCTTTATTGTTCAATCAAAAACGCCCGATTATTGACGAAAGAGATAACCACCTCCCCTTACGACATGCTTCAGAAACTAAAAAAAATGGTCTGGTTCATTTTCAAATGTTGCGTCTTTGAACTACAATTAACATTGTACGTGGATAATCACTTTTAGAGATAAAATGAGATGTTTAAAGTGATTTTCATGCTTCCAGGGACCTTAAACACGAGATTTGAGGAATGGGTAAAAGTGAATGAAAATGGCCAATTTACTCACTCTGCGGCCTTAAAAAGTGTTTCTCCTCCACGGGAAGTGAATTAAATACCATTTGTAGACCTTTATTGTTCAAGCGAAAACGCCCGATTATTGACGAAAGAGATAACCACCCCCCTTACGACATGCTTCAGAAACTAAAAAAATGGTCCATTTTCAAATGTTGCATCTTTGAACGACAATCCACATTTGTACGTGGATAAACACTTTTAGAGATAAAATTAGATGTTTAAAGTGATTTTAAAGCTTCCAGGGGCCATAAACACAAGATTTGAGAAATGGGTAAAAGTGAATGAAAATGGCCAATTTACTCACTCTGAGGCCTTAAAAAGTGTTTCTCCTCCACGGGAAGTGAATTAAATACCATTTGGAGGCCTTTATTGTTCAAGCGAAAACGCCTGATTTTTGATGAAAGAGATAACCACCCCCCGTACGACATGCTTCTGAAACTAAAAAAATGGTTCATTTTCAAATGTTGCGTCTTTGAACTACAATTAACATTGTACGTCGATAATCACTTTTAGAGATAAAATGAGATGTTTAAAGTGATTTTCAAGCTTCCAGGGGCCCTAAACACGAGATTTGAGAAATGGGTAAACGTGAATGAAAATGGCCAATTTACTCACTCTGCGGCCTTAAAAAGTGTTTCTCCTCCACGGAAAGTGAATAAAATAACATTTGGATGCCTTTATTGTTCAATCAAAAACGCCCGTTTTTTGGTGAAAAAGTTAACCAAACCCCCTTACGACATGCTTCAGAAACGAAAAAAATGGTCCATTTTCAAATGTTGCGTCTTTGAACTACAATTCACATTTGTACGTGGATGATCACTTTTAGAGATAAAATTAGATGTTTAAAGTGATTTACAAGCTTCCAGGGGCCCTAAACACAAAATATGAGGAATGGGTAAATATGAATAAAAATGGCCAATTTATTCACTCTGAGGCCTTAAAAAGTTTTTCTCCACTCCAGAAAGTGAATTAAATAACATTTGTAGGCCTTTATTGTTCAATCAAAAACGCCCGATTTTTGACGAAAGAGATAACCACTCCACCTTACGACATGCTTCAGAAACTAAAAAAATGGTCCGTTTTCAAATGTTGCCTCTTTGAACTACAATTCACATTTGTACGTGGAAAAGCACTTTTAAAGATCAAATGAGATGTTTAAGTGATTTTCATGCTTCCAGGGTCCTTACACACAAGATTTGAGGAATGGGTAAAAGTGAATGAAAATGGCCAATTTACTCACTCTGAGGCCTTAAAAAGTGTTTCTCCTCCACGTTAAGTGAATTAAATACCATTTGGAGGCCTTTATTGTTCAATCAAAAACGCCCGATTATTGACGAAAGAGATAACCACCCCCCCTTATGACATGCTTCAGAAACTAAAAAAATGGTCCGTTTTCAAATGTTGCCTCTTTGAACTACAATTCACATTTGTATGTGGAAAAGCACTTTTAAAGATCAAATGAGATGTTTAAAGTGATTTTCATGCTTCCAGGGGCCTTAAAAACAAGATTTGAGGAATGGGTAAAAGTGAATGAAAATGGCCAATTTACTCACTCTGAGGCCTTAAAAAGTTTTTCTCCACTCCAGAAAGTGAATTAAATAACATTTGTAGACCTTTATTGTTCAATCAAAAACGCCCGATTATTGACGAAAGAGATAACCACCCCCCCTTACGACATGCTTCAGAAACGAAAAAAATGGTCCATTTTCAAATGTTGCGTCTTTGAATGACAATCCACATTTGTATGTGGATAATCACTTTTAGAGCTAAAATTAGATGTTTAAAGTGATTTTCAAGCTTCCAGGGGCCCTAAACACAAGATTTGAGAAATGGGTAAAAGTGAATGAAAATGGCCAATTTACTCACTCTGAGGCCTTAAAAAGTGTTTCTCCTCCACTGGAAGTGAATTAAATACCATTTGGAGGCCTTTATTGTTCAAGCGAAAACGCCTGAGTTTTGATGAAAGAGATAACCACCCCCCCTTACGACATGCTTCTGAAACTAAAAAAATGGTTCATTTTCAAATGTTGCGTCTTTGAACCACAATTAACATTGTACGTGGATAATCACTTTTAGAGATAAAATGAGATGTTTAAAGTGATTTTCAAGCTTCCAGGGGCCCTAAACACGAGATTTGAGAAATGGGTAAACGTGAATGAAAATGGCCAATTTACTCACTCTGCGGTCTTAAAAAGTGTTTCTCCTCCACGGAAAGAGAATAAAATAACATTTGGATGCCTTTATTGTTCAATCAAAAACTCCCGTTTTTTGGTGAAAAAGATAACCACCCCCCTTTACGACATGCTTCAGAAACGAAAAAAATGATCCATTTTCAAATGTTGCGTCTTTGAACTACAATTCACATTTGTACGTGGATAATCACTTTTAGAGATAAAATTAGATGTTTAAAGTGATTTACAAGCTTCCAGGGGCCCTAAACACAAGATATGAGGAATGGGTAAATATGAATGAAAATGGCCAATTTATTCACTCTGAGGCCTTAAAAAGTTTTTCTCCACTCCAGAAAGTGAATTAAATAACATTTGTAGACCTTTATTGTTCAATCAAAAACGCCCGATTATTGACGAAAGAGATAACCACCTCCCCTTACGACATGCTTCAGAAACTAAAAAAAATGGTCTGGTTCATTTTCAAATGTTGCGTCTTTGAACTACAATTAACATTGTACGTGGATAATCACTTTTAGAGATAAAATGAGATGTTTAAAGTGATTTTCATGCTTCCAGGGACCTTAAACACGAGATTTGAGGAATGGGTAAAAGTGAATGAAAATGGCCAATTTACTCACTCTGCGGCCTTAAAAAGTGTTTCTCCTCCACGGGAAGTGAATTAAATACCATTTGTAGACCTTTATTGTTCAAGCGAAAACGCCCGATTATTGACGAAAGAGATAACCACCCCCCTTACGACATGCTTCAGAAACTAAAAAAATGGTCCATTTTCAAATGTTGCATCTTTGAACGACAATCCACATTTGTACGTGGATAAACACTTTTAGAGATAAAATTAGATGTTTAAAGTGATTTTAAAGCTTCCAGGGGCCATAAACACAAGATTTGAGAAATGGTTAAAAGTGAATGAAAATGGCCAATTTACTCACTCTGAGGCCTTAAAAAGTGTTTCTCCTCAACGGGAAGTGAATTAAATAACATTTGTAGGCCTTTATTGTTCAAGCGAAAACGCCCGATTATTGACGAAAGAGATAACCACCCCCCTTACGACATGCTTCTGAAACTAAAAAAATGGTTCATTTTCAAATGTTGCGTCTTTGAACTACAATTAACATTGTACGTGGATAATCACTTTTAGAGATAAAGTGAGATGTTTAAAGTGATTTTCAAGCTTCCAGGGGCCCTAAACACTAGATTTGAGAAATGGGTAAAAGTGAATGAAAATGGCCAATTTACTCACTCTGAGGCCTTAAAAAGTGTTTCTCCTCCACGGGAAGTGAATTAAATACCATTTGGAGGCCTTTATTGTTCAAGCGAAAACGCCTATTTTTGATGAAAGAGATAACCACCCCCCGTACGACATGCTTCTGAAACTAAAAAAATGGTTCATTTTCAAATGTTGCGTCTTTTAACTACAATTAACATTGTACGTCGATAATCACTTTTAGAGATAAAATGAGATGTTTAAAGTGATTTTCAAGCTTCCAGGGGCCCTAAACACGAGATTTGAGAAATGGGTAAACGTGAATGAAAATGGCCAATTTACTCACTCTGCGGCCTTAAAAAGTGTTTCGCCTCCACGGAAAGTGAATAAAATAACATTTGGATGCCTTTATTGTTCAATCAAAAACACCCGTTTTTTGGTGAAAAAGATAACCACCCCCCCTTACGACATGCTTCAGAAACGAAAAAAATGGTCCATTTTCAAATGTTGCGTCTTTGAACTACAATTCACATTTGTACGTGGATAATCACTTTTAGAGATAAAATTAGATGTTTAAAGTGATTTACAAGCTTCCAGGGGCCCTAAACACAAGATATGAGGAATGGGTATATATGAATAAAAATGGCCCATTTATTCACTCTGAGGCCTTAAAAAGTTTTTCTCCACTCCAGAAAGTGAATTAAATAACATTTGTAAACCTTTATTGTTCAATCAAAAACGCCCAATTATTGACGAAAGAGATAACCACCCCCCCTTACGACATGCTTCAGAAACGAAAAAAATGGTCCATTTTCAAATGTTGCGTCTTTGAATGACAATCCACATTTGCACGTGAAAAATCACTTTTAGAGCTAAAATTAGATGTTTAAAGTGATTTTCAAGCTTCCAGGGGCCCTAAACACAAGATTTGAGAAATGGGTAAAAGTGAATGAAAATGGCCAATTTACTCACTCTGAGGCCTTAAAAAGTGTTTCTCCTCCACGGGAAGTGAATTAAATACCATTTGGAGGCCTTTATTGTTCAAGCGAAAACGCCTGATTTTTGATGAAAGAGATAACCACCCCCCCATACGACATGCTTCTGTAACTAAAAAAATGGTTCATTTTCAAATGTTGTGTCTTTGAACTACAATTAACATTGTACGTGGATAATCACTTTTAGAGATAAAATGAGATGTTTAAAGTGATTTTCAAGCTTCCAGGGGCCCTAAACACGAGATTTGAGAAATGGGTAAACGTGAATGAAAATGGCCAATTTACTCACTCTGCGGCCTTAAAACGTGTTTCTCCTCCACGGAAAGTGAATAAAATAACATTTGGATGCCTTTATTGTTCAATCAAAAACGCCCGTTTTTTGGTGAAAAAGATAACCACCCCCCCTTACGACATGCTTCAGAAACGAAAAAAATGGTCCATTTTCAAATGTTGCGTCTTTGAACTACAATTCACATTTGTACGTGGATGATCACTTTTAGAGATAAAATTAGATGTTTAAAGTGATATACAAGCTTCCAGGGGCCCTAAACACAAGATATGAGGAATGGGTAAATATGAATGAAAATGGCCAATTTATTCACTCCGAGGCCTTAAAAAGTTTTTCTCCACTCCAGAAAGTGAATTAAATAACATTTGTAGGCCTTAATTGTTCAATCAAAAACGCCCGATTTTTGACGAAAGAGATAACCACCCCCCCTTACGACATGCTTCAGAAACTAAAAAAATGGTCTGTTTACAAATGTTGCCTCTTTGAACTATAATTCACATTTGTACGTGGAAAAGCACTTTTAAAGATCAAATGAGATGTTTAAAGTGATTTTCATGCTTCCAGGGGCCTTAAACACAAGATTTGAGGTATGGGTAAAAGTGAATGAAAATGGCCAATTTACTCACTCTGAGGCCTTAAAAAGTGTTTCTCCTCCACGGGAAGTGAATTAAATACCATTATGAGGCCTTTATTGTTCAAGTGAAAACGCCTGATTTTTGACGAAAGAGATAACCACCCCCCCTTACGACATGCTTCTGAAACTAAAAAAATGGTTCATTTTCAAATGTTGCGTCTTTGAACTACAATTAACATTGTACGTGGATAATCACTTTTAGAGATAAAATGAGATGTTTAAAGTGATTTTCAAGCTTCCAGGGGCCCTAAACACAAGATTTGAGAAATGGGTAAACGTGAATGAAAATGGCCAATTTACTCACTCTGAGGCCTTAAAAAGTGTTTCACCTTCACGGAAAGTGAATAAAATAACATTTGGATGCCTTTATTGTTCAATCAAAAACGCCCGTTTTTTGGTGAAAAAGATAACCACCCCCCCTTACGACATGCTTCAGAAACGAAAAAAATGGTCCATTTTCAAATGTTGCGTCTTTGAACTACAATTCACATTTGTACGTGGAAAAGCACTTTTAAAGATCAAATGAGATGTTTAAAGTGATTTTCATGCTTCCAGGGGCCTTAAACACAAGATTTGAGGAATGGGTAAAAGTGAATGAAAATGGCCAATTTACTCACTCTGCGGCCTTAAAAAGTGTTTCTCCTCCACGGAAAGTGAATAAAATAACATTTGGATGCCTTTATTGTTCAATCAAAAACGCCCGTTTTTTGGTGAAAAAGATAACCACCCCCCTTACGACATGCTTCAGAAACGAAAAAAATGGTCCATTTTCAAATGTTGCGTCTTTGAACTACAATTCACATTTGTACGTGGATAATCACTTTTAGAGATAAAATTAGATGTTTAAAGTGATTTACAAGCTTTCAGGGGCCCTAAACACAAGATTTGAGGAATGGGTAAATATGAATGAAAATGGCCAATTTATTCACTCTGAGGCCTTAAAAAGTTTTTCTCCACTCCAGAAAGAGAATTAAATAACATTTGTAGACCTTTATTGTTCAATCAAAAACGCCCGATTTTTGACGAAAGAGATAACCACCCCCCCCTTACGACATGCTTCAGAAACGAAAAAAATGGTCCATTTTCAAATGTTGCGTCTTTGAACTACAATTCACATTTGTACGTGGATAATCACTTTTAGAGATAAAATTACATGTTTAAAGTGATTTACAAGCTTCCAGGGGCCCTAAACACAAAATATGAGGAATGGGTAAATATGAATAAAAATGGCCAATTTATTCACTCTGAGGCCTTAAAAAGTGTTTCTCCTCCACGGGAAGTGAATTAAATAACATTTGGAGGCCTTTATTGTTCAAGCGAAAACGCCCGATTATTGACGAAAGAGATAACCACCCCCCCTTACGACATGCTTCAGAAACGAAAAAAATGGTCCGTTTTCAAATGTTGCGTCTTTGAATGACAATCCACATTTGTACGTGGATAATCACTTTTAGAGCTAAAATTAGATGTTTAAAGTGATTTTCAAGCTTCCAGGGGCCCTAAACACAAGATTTGAGAAATGGGTAAAAGTGAATGAAAATGGCCAATTTACTCACTCTGAGGCCTTAAAAAGTGTTTCTCCTCCACGGGAAGTGAATTAAATACGATTTGGAGGCCTTTATTGTTCAAGCGAAAACGCCTGATTTTTGATGAAAGAGATAACCACTCCCCCTTACGACATGCTTCTGAAACTAAAAAAATGGTTCATTTTCAAATGTTGCGTCTTTGAACCACAATTAACATTGTGCGTGGATAATCACTTTTAGAGATAAAATGAGATGTTTAAAGTGATTTTCAAGCTTCCAGGGGCCCTAAACACGAGATTTGAGAAATGGGTAAACGTGAATGAAAATGGCCAATTTACTCACTCTGCGGCCTTAAAAAGTGTTTCTCCTCCACGGAAAGTGAATAAAATAACATTTGGATGCCTTTATTGTTCAATCAAAAACGCCCGTTTTTTGGTGAAAAAGATAACCACCCCCCCTTACGACATGCTTCAGAAACGAAAAAAATGGTCCATTTTCAAATGTTGCGTCTTTGAACTACAATTCACATTTGTACGTGGATGATCACTTTTAGAGATAAAATTAGATGTTTAAAGTGATATACAAGCTTCCAGGGGCCCTAAACACAAGATATGAGGAATGGGTAAATATGAATGAAAATGGCCAATTTATTCACTCCGAGGCCTTAAAAAGTTTTTCTCCACTCCAGAAAGTGAATTAAATAACATTTGTAGGCCTTAATTGTTCAATCAAAAACGCCCGATTTTTGACGAAAGAGATAACCACCCCCCCTTACGACATGCTTCAGAAACTAAAAAAATGGTCTGTTTACAAATGTTGCCTCTTTGAACTATAATTCACATTTGTACGTGGAAAAGCACTTTTAAAGATCAAATGAGATGTTTAAAGTGATTTTCATGCTTCCAGGGGCCTTAAACACAAGATTTGAGGTATGGGCGAAAGTGAATGAAAATGGCCAATTTACTCACTCTGAGGCCTTAAAAAGTGTTTCTCCTCCACGGGAAGTGAATTAAATACCATTATGAGGCCTTTATTGTTCAAGCGAAAACGCCTGATTTTTGACGAAAGAGATAACCACCCCCCCTTACGACATGCTTCTGAAACTAAAAAAATGGTTCATTTTCAAATGTTGCGTCTTTGAACTACAATTAACATTGTACGTGGATAATCACTTTTAGAGATAAAATGAGATGTTTAAAGTGATTTTCAAGCTTCCAGGGGCCCTAAACACAAGATTTGAGAAATGGGTAAACGTGAATGAAAATGGCCAATTTACTCACTCTGAGGCCTTAAAAAGTGTTTCACCTTCACGGAAAGTGAATAAAATAACATTTGGATGCCTTTATTGTTCAATCAAAAACGCCCGTTTTTTGGTGAAAAAGATAACCACCCCCCCTTACGACATGCTTCAGAAACGAAAAAAATGGTCCATTTTCAAATGTTGCGTCTTTGAACTACAATTCACATTTGTACGTGGAAAAGCACTTTTAAAGATCAAATGAGATGTTTAAAGTGATTTTCATGCTTCCAGGGGCCTTAAACACAAGATTTGAGGAATGGGTAAAAGTGAATGAAAATGGCCAATTTACTCACTCTGCGGCCTTAAAAAGTGTTTCTCCTCCACGGAAAGTGAATTAAATACCATTATGAGGCCTTTATTGTTCAAGCGAAAACGCCTGATTTTTGACGAAAGAGATAACCACCCCCCCTTACGACATGCTTCTGAAACTAAAAAAATGGTTCATTTTCAAATGTTGCGTCTTTGAACTACAATTAACATTGTACGTGGATAATCACTTTTAGAGATAAAATGAGATGTTTAAAGTGATTTTCAAGCTTCCAGGGGCCCTAAACACAAGATTTGAGAAATGGGTAAACGTGAATGAAAATGGCCAATTTACTCACTCTGAGGCCTTAAAAAGTGTTTCACCTTCACGGAAAGTGAATAAAATAACATTTGGATGCCTTTATTGTTCAATCAAAAACGCCCGTTTTTTGGTGAAAAAGATAACCACCCCCCCTTACGACATGCTTCAGAAACGAAAAAAATGGTCCATTTTCAAATGTTGCGTCTTTGAACTACAATTCACATTTGTACGTGGAAAAGCACTTTTAAAGATCAAATGAGATGTTTAAAGTGATTTTCATGCTTCCAGGGGCCTTAAACACAAGATTTGAGGAATGGGTAAAAGTGAATGAAAATGGCCAATTTACTCACTCTGCGGCCTTAAAAAGTGTTTCTCCTCCACGGAAAGTGAATTAAATACCATTATGAGGCCTTTATTGTTCAAGCGAAAACGCCTGATTTTTGACGAAAGAGATAACCACCCCCCCTTACGACATGCTTCTGAAACTAAAAAAATGGTTCATTTTCAAATGTTGCGTCTTTGAACTACAATTAACATTGTACGTGGATAATCACTTTTAGAGATAAAATGAGATGTTTAAAGTGATTTTCAAGCTTCCAGGGGCCCTAAACACAAGATTTGAGAAATGGGTAAACGTGAATGAAAATGGCCAATTTACTCACTCTGAGGCCTTAAAAAGTGTTTCACCTTCACGGAAAGTGAATAAAATAACATTTGGATGCCTTTATTGTTCAATCAAAAACGCCCGTTTTTTGGTGAAAAAGATAACCACCCCCCCTTACGACATGCTTCAGAAACGAAAAAAATGGTCCATTTTCAAATGTTGCGTCTTTGAACTACAATTCACATTTGTACGTGGATAATCACTTTTAGAGATAAAATTAGATGTTTAAAGTGATTTACAAGCTTTCAGGGGCCCTAAACACAAGATTTGAGGAATGGGTAAATATGAATGAAAATGGCCAATTTATTCCCTCTGAGGCCTTAAAAAGTTTTTCTCCACTCCAGAAAGAGAATTAAATAACATTTGTAGACCTTTATTGTTCAATCAAAAACGCCCGATTTTTGACGAAAGAGATAACCACCCCCCCCTTACGACATGCTTCAGAAACGAAAAAAATGGTCCATTTTCAAATGTTGCGTCTTTGAACTACAATTCACATTTGTACGTGGATAATCACTTTTAGAGATAAAATTACATGTTTAAAGTGATTTACAAGCTTCCAGGGGCCCTAAACACAAGATATGAGGAATGGATAAAGATGAATGAAAATGGCCAATTTACTCACTCTGAGGCCTTAAAAAGTGTTTCTCCTCCACGGGAAGTGAATTAAATAACATTTGGAGGCCTTTATTGTTCAAGCGAAAACGCCCGATTATTGACGAAAGAGATAACCACCCCCCCCTTACGACATGCTTCAGAAACGAAAAAAATGGTCCGTTTTCAAATGTTGCGTCTTTGAATGACAATCCACATTTGTACGTGGATAATCACTTTTAGAGCTAAAATTAGATGTTTAAAGTGATTTTCAAGCTTCCAGGGGCCCTAAACACAAGATTTGAGAAATGGGTAAAAGTGAATGAAAATGGCCAATTTACTCACTCTGAGGCCTTAAAAAGTGTTTCTCCTCCACGGGAAGTGAACTAAATACCATTTGGAGGCCTTTATTGTTCAAGCGAAAACGCCTGATTTTTGATGAAAGAGATAACCACTCCCCCTTACGACATGCTTCTGAAACTAAAAAAATGGTTCATTTTCAAATGTTGCGTCTTTGAACCACAATTAACATTGTGCGTGGATAATCACTTTTAGAGATAAAATGAGATGTTTAAAGTGATTTTCAAGCTTCCAGGGGCCCTAAACACGAGATTTGAGAAATGGGTAAACGTGAATGAAAATGGCCAATTTACTCACTCTGCGGCCTTAAAAAGTGTTTCTCCTCCACGGAAAGTGAATAAAATAACATTTGGATGCCTTTATTGTTCAATCAAAAACGCCCGTTTTTTGGTGAAAAAGATAACCACCCCCCCTTACGACATGCTTCAGAAACGAAAAAAATGGTCCATTTTCAAATGTTGCGTCTTTGAACTACAATTCACATTTGTATGTGGATGATCACTTTTAGAGATAAAATTAGATGTTTAAAGTGATATACAAGCTTCCAGGGGCCCTAAACACAAGATATGAGGAATGGGTAAATATGAATGAAAATGGCCAATTTATTCACTCCGAGGCCTTAAAAAGTTTTTCTCCACTCCAGAAAGTGAATTAAATAACATTTGTAGGCCTTAATTGTTCAATCAAAAACGCCCGATTTTTGACGAAAGAGATAACCACCCCCCCTTACGACATGCTTCAGAAACTAAAAAAATGGTCTGTTTACAAATGTTGCCTCTTTGAACTATAATTCACATTTGTACGTGGAAAAGCACTTTTAAAGATCAAATGAGATGTTTAAAGTGATTTTCATGCTTCCAGGGGCCTTAAACACAAGATTTGAGGTATGGGTAAAAGTGAATGAAAATGGCCAATTTACTCACTCTGAGGCCTTAAAAAGTGTTTCTCCTCCACGGGAAGTGAATTAAATACCATTATGAGGCCTTTATTGTTCAAGCGAAAACGCCTGATTTTTGATGAAAGAGATAACCACCCCCCCTTACGACATGCTTCTGAAACTAAAAAAATGGTTCATTTTCAAATGTTGCGTCTTTGAACTACAATTAACATTGTACGTGGATAATCACTTTTAGAGATAAAATGAGATGTTTAAAGTGATTTTCAAGCTTCCAGGGGCCCTAAACACAAGATTTGAGAAATGGGTAAACGTGAATGAAAATGGCCAATTTACTCACTCTGAGGCCTTAAAAAGTGTTTCACCTTCACGGAAAGTGAATAAAATAACATTTGGATGCCTTTATTGTTCAATCAAAAACGCCCGTTTTTTGGTGAAAAAGATAACCACCCCCCCTTACGACATGCTTCAGAAACGAAAAAAATGGTCCATTTTCAAATGTTGCGTCTTTGAACTACAATTCACATTTGTACGTGGATAATCACTTTTAGAGATAAAATTAGATGTTTAAAGTGATTTACAAGCTTTCAGGGGCCCTAAACACAAGATTTGAGGAATGGGTAAATATGAATGAAAATGGCCAATTTATTCACTCTGAGGCCTTAAAAAGTTTTTCTCCACTCCAGAAAGAGAATTAAATAACATTTGTAGACCTTTATTGTTCAATCAAAAACGCCCGATTTTTGACGAAAGAGATAACCACCCCCCCCCTTACGACATGCTTCAGAAACGAAAAAAATGGTCCATTTTCAAATGTTGCGTCTTTGAACTACAATTCACATTTGTACGTGGATAATCACTTTTAGAGATAAAATTACATGTTTAAAGTGATTTACAAGCTTCCAGGGGCCCTAAACACAAGATATGAGGAATGGATAAATATGAATGAAAATGGCCAATTTACTCACTCTGAGGCCTTAAAAAGTGTTTCTCCTCCACGGGAAGTGAATTAAATAACATTTGGAGGCCTTTATTGTTCAAGCGAAAACGCCCGATTATTGACGAAAGAGATAACCACCCCCCCCTTACGACATGCTTCAGAAACGAAAAAAATGGTCCGTTTTCAAATGTTGCGTCTTTGAATGACAATCCACATTTGTACGTGGATAATCACTTTTAGAGCTAAAATTAGATGTTTAAAGTGATTTTCAAGCTTCCAGGGGCCCTAAACACAAGATTTGAGAAATGGGTAAAAGTGAATGAAAATGGCCAATTTACTCACTCTGAGGCCTTAAAAAGTGTTTCTCCTCCACGGGAAGTGAATTAAATACCATTTGGAGGCCTTTATTGTTCAAGCGAAAACGCCTGATTTTTGATGAAAGAGATAACCACTCCCCCTTACGACATGCTTCTGAAACTAAAAAAATGGTTCATTTTCAAATGTTGCGTCTTTGAACCACAATTAACATTGTGCGTGGATAATCACTTTTAGAGATAAAATGAGATGTTTAAAGTGATTTTCAAGCTTCCAGGGGCCCTAAACACGAGATTTGAGAAATGGGTAAACGTGAATGAAAATGGCCAATTTACTCACTCTGCGGCCTTAAAAAGTGTTTCTCCTCCACGGAACGTGAATAAAATAACATTTGGATGCCTTTATTGTTCAATCAAAAATGCCCGTTTTTTGGTGAAAAGATAACCACCCCCCCTTACGACATGCTTCAGAAACGAAAAAAATGGTCCATTTTCAAATGTTGCGTCTTTGAACTACAATTCACATTTGTACGTGGATAATCACTTTTAGAGATAAAATTAGATGTTTAAAGTGATTTACAAGCTTCCAGGGGCCCTAAACACAAGATATGAGAAATGGGTAAAAGTGAATGAAAATGGCCAATTTACTCACTCTGAGGCCTTAAAAAGTGTTTCTCCTCCACGGGAAGTGAATTAAATAACATTTGTAGGCCTTTATTGTTCAAGCGAAAACGCCCGATAATTGACGAAAGAGATAACCACCCCCCCTTACGACATGCTTCAGAAACGAAAAAAATGGTCCGTTTTCAAATGTTGCGTCTTTGAATGACAATCCACATTTGTACGTGGATAATCACTTTTAGAGCTAAAATTAGATGTTTAAAGTGATTTTCAAGCTTCCAGGGGCCCTAAACACAAGATTTGAGAAATGGGTAAAAGTGAATGAAAATGGCCAATTTACTCACTCTGAGGCCTTAAAAAGTGTTTCTCCTCCACGGGAAGTGAATTAAATACCATTTGGAGGCCTTTATTGTTCAAGCGAAAACGCCTGATTTTTGATGAAAGAGATAACCACCCCCCCTTACGACATGCTTCTGAAACTAAAAAAATGGTTTATTTTCAAATGTCGCGTCTTTGAACTACAATTAACATTTTACGTGGGTAATCACTTTTAGAGATAAAGTGAGATGTTTAAAGTGATTTTCAAGCTTTCAGGGGCCCTAAACACAAGATTTGAGAAATGGGTAAAAGTGAATGAAAATGGCCAATTTACTCACTCTGAGGCCTTAAAAAGTGTTTCTCCTCCACGGGAAGTGAATTAAATACCATTTGGAGGCCTTTATTGTTCAAGCGAAAACACCTGATTTTTGATGAAAGAGATAACCACCCCCCCTTATGACATGCTTCTGAAACTAAAAAAATGGTTCATTTTCAAATGTTGCGTCTTTGAACTACAATTAACATTGTACGTGGATATTCACTTTTAGAGATAAAATGAGATGTTTAAAGTGATTTTCAAGCTTCCAGGGGCCCTAAACACGAGATTTGAGAAATGAGTAAATGTGAATGAAAATGGCCAATTTACTCACTCTGCGGCCTTAAAAAGTGTTTCTCCTCCGCGGAAAGTTAATAAAATAACATTTGGAGGCCTTTATTGTTCACTCAAAAAAGCCCGTTTTTTGGTGAAAAAGATAACCACCCCCCCCTTACGACATGCTTCAGAAACGAAAAAAATGTTCCATTTTCAAATGTTGCGTCTTTGAACTACAATTCACATTTGTACGTGGATGATCACTTTTAGGGATAAAATTAGATGTTTAAAGTGATATACAAGCTTCCAGGGGCCCTAAACACAAGATATGAGGAATGGGTAAATATGAATGAAAATGGCCAATTTATTCACTCCGAGGCCTTAAAAAGTTTTTCTCCACTCCAGAAAGTGAATTAAATAACATTTGTAGGCCTTTATTGTTCAATCAAAAACGCCCGATTTTTGACGAAAGAGATAACCACCCCCCCTTACGACATCCTTCAGAAACAAAAAAATGGTCTGTTTTCAAATGTTGCCTCTTTGAACTACAATTCACATTTGTACGTGGATAATCACTTTTAGAGCTAAAATTAGATGTTTAAAGTAATTTTCAAGCTTCCAGGGGCCCTAAACACAAGATTTGAGAAATGGGTAAAAGTGAATGAAAATGGCCAATTTACTCACTCCGAGTCCTTAAAAAGTGTTTCTCCTCCACGGGAAGTGAATTAAATACCATTTGGAGGCCTTTATTGTTCAAGCGAAAACGTCTGATTTTTGATGAAAGAGATAACCACCCCCCCTTACGACATGCTTCTGAAACTAAAAAAATGGTTCATTTTCAAATGTCGCGTCTTTGAACTACAATTAACATTTTACGTGGGTAATCACTTTTAGAGATAAAGTGAGATGTTTAAAGTGATTTTCAAGCTTTCAGGGGCCCTAAACACAAGATTTGAGAAATGGGTAAAAGTGAATGAAAATGGCCAATTTACTCACTCTGAGGCCTTAAAAAGTGTTTCTCCTCCACGGGAAGTGAATTAAATACCATTTGGAGGCCTTTATTGTTCAAGCGAAAACACCTGATTTTTGATGAAAGAGATAACCACCCCCCCCTTACGACATGCTTCAGAAACGAAAATAATGTTCCATTTTCAAATGTTGCGTCTTTGAACTACAATTCACATTTGTACGTGGATGATCACTTTTAGAGATAAAATTAGCTGTTTAAAGTGATTTACAAGCTTCCAGGGGCCCTAAACACAAGATATGAGGAATGGGTAAATATGAATGAAAATGGCCAATTTATTCACTCTGAGGCCTTAAAAAGTTTTTCTCCACTCCAGAAAGTGAATTAAATAACATTTGTAGGCCTTTATTGTTCAATCAAAAACGCCCGATTTTTGATGAAAGAGATAACCACCCCCCTTTACGACATGCTTCAGAAACTAAAAAAATGGTCCGTTTTCAAATGTTGCCTCTTTGAACTACAATTCACATTTGTACGTGGATGATCACTTTTAGAGATAAAATTAGATGTTTAAAGTGATTTACAAGCTTCCAGGGGCCCTAAACACAAGATATGAGGAATGGGTAAATATGAATGAAAATGGGCAATTTATTCACTCTGAGGCCTTAAAAAGTTTTTCTCCACTCCAGAAAGTGAATTAAATAACATTTGTAGGCCTTTATTGTTCAATCAAAAACGCCCGATTTTTGATGAAAGAGATAACCACCCCCCCTTACGACATGCTTCAGAAACGAAAAAAATGGTCCATTTTCAAATGTTGCGTCTTTGAATGACAATCCACATTTGTACGTGGATAATCAATTTTAGAGCTAAAATTAGATGTTTAAAGTGATTTTCAAGCTTCCAGGGGCCCTAAACACAAGATTTGAGAAATGGGTAAAAGTGAATGAAAATGGTCAATTTACTCACTCTGAGGCCTTAAAAAGTGTTTCTCCTCCACGGAAAGTGAATAAAATAACATTTGGATGCCTTTATTGTTCAATCAAAAACGCCCGTTTTTTGGTGAAAAAGATAACCACCCCCCCTTACGACATGCTTCAGAAACGAAAAAAATGGTCCATTTTCAAATGTTGCGTCTTTGAACTACAATTCACATTTGTACGTGGATGATCACTTTTAGGGATAAAATTAGATGTTTAAAGTGATATACAAGCTTCCAGGGGCCCTAAACACAAGATATGAGGAATGGGTAAATATGAATGAAAATGGCCAATTTATTCACTCCGAGGCCTTAAAAAGTTTTTCTCCTCTCCAGAAAGTGATTTAAATAACATTTGTAGGCCTTTATTGTTCAATCAAAAACGCCCGATTTTTGACGAAAGAGATAACCACCCCCCCTTACGACATGCTTCAGAAACAAAAAAAATGGTCTGTTTTCAAATGTTGCCTCTTTGAACTACAATTCACATTTGTACGTGGAAAAGCACTTTTAAAGATCAAATGAGATGTTTAAAGTGATTTTCATGCTTCCAGGGGCCTTAAACACAAGATTTGAGGTATGGGTAAAAGTGAATGAAAATGGCCAATTTACTCACTCTGAGGCCTTAAAAAGTGTTTCTCCTCCACGGGAAGTGAATTAAATACCATTATGAGGCCTTTATTGTTCAAGCGAAAACGCCTGATTTTTGATGAAAGAGATAACCACCCCCCCTTACGACATGCTTCTGAAACTAAAAAAATGGTTCATTTTCAAATGTTGCGTCTTTGAACTACAATTAACATTGTACGTGGATAATCACTTTTAGAGATAAAATGAGATGTTTAAAGTGATTTTCAAGCTTCCAGGGGCCCTAAACACAAGATTTGAGAAATGGGTAAACGTGAATGAAAATGGCCAATTTACTCACTCTGAGGCCTTAAAAAGTGTTTCACCTTCACGGAAAGTGAATAAAATAACATTTGGATGCCTTTATTGTTCAATCAAAAACGCCCGTTTTTTGGTGAAAAAGATAACCACCCCCCCTTACGACATGCTTCAGAAACGAAAAAAATGGTCCATTTTCAAATGTTGCGTCTTTGAACTACAATTCACATTTGTACGTGGAAAAGCACTTTTAAAGATCAAATGAGATGTTTAAAGTGATTTTCATGCTTCCAGGGGCCTTAAACACAAGATTTGAGGAATGGGTAAAAGTGAATGAAAATGGCCAATTTACTCACTCTGCGGCCTTAAAAAGTGTTTCTCCTCCACGGAAAGTGAATTAAATACCATTATGAGGCCTTTATTGTTCAAGCGAAAACGCCTGATTTTTGACGAAAGAGATAACCACCCCCCCTTACGACATGCTTCTGAAACTAAAAAAATGGTTCATTTTCAAATGTTGCGTCTTTGAACTACAATTAACATTGTACGTGGATAATCACTTTTAGAGATAAAATGAGATGTTTAAAGTGATTTTCAAGCTTCCAGGGGCCCTAAACACAAGATTTGAGAAATGGGTAAACGTGAATGAAAATGGCCAATTTACTCACTCTGAGGCCTTAAAAAGTGTTTCACCTTCACGGAAAGTGAATAAAATAACATTTGGATGCCTTTATTGTTCAATCAAAAACGCCCGTTTTTTGGTGAAAAAGATAACCACCCCCCCTTACGACATGCTTCAGAAACGAAAAAAATGGTCCATTTTCAAATGTTGCGTCTTTGAACTACAATTCACATTTGTACGTGGATAATCACTTTTAGAGATAAAATTAGATGTTTAAAGTGATTTACAAGCTTTCAGGGGCCCTAAACACAAGATTTGAGGAATGGGTAAATATGAATGAAAATGGCCAATTTATTCACTCTGAGGCCTTAAAAAGTTTTTCTCCACTCCAGAAAGAGAATTAAATAACATTTGTAGACCTTTATTGTTCAATCAAAAACGCCCGATTTTTGACGAAAGAGATAACCACCCCCCCCTTACGACATGCTTCAGAAACGAAAAAAATGGTCCATTTTCAAATGTTGCGTCTTTGAACTACAATTCACATTTGTACGTGGATAATCACTTTTAGAGATAAAATTACATGTTTAAAGTGATTTACAAGCTTCCAGGGGCCCTAAACACAAGATATGAGGAATGGATAAAGATGAATGAAAATGGCCAATTTACTCACTCTGAGGCCTTAAAAAGTGTTTCTCCTCCACGGGAAGTGAATTAAATAACATTTGGAGGCCTTTATTGTTCAAGCGAAAACGCCCGATTATTGACGAAAGAGATAACCACCCCCCCCTTACGACATGCTTCAGAAACGAAAAAAATGGTCCGTTTTCAAATGTTGCGTCTTTGAATGACAATCCACATTTGTACGTGGATAATCACTTTTAGAGCTAAAATTAGATGTTTAAAGTGATTTTCAAGCTTCCAGGGGCCCTAAACACAAGATTTGAGAAATGGGTAAAAGTGAATGAAAATGGCCAATTTACTCACTCTGAGGCCTTAAAAAGTGTTTCTCCTCCACGGGAAGTGAATTAAATACGATTTGGAGGCCTTTATTGTTCAAGCGAAAACGCCTGATTTTTGATGAAAGAGATAACCACTCCCCCTTACGACATGCTTCTGAAACTAAAAAAATGGTTCATTTTCAAATGTTGCGTCTTTAAACCACAATTAACATTGTGCGTGGATAATCACTTTTAGAGATAAAATGAGATGTTTAAAGTGATTTTCAAGCTTCCAGGGGCCCTAAACACGAGATTTGAGAAATGGGTAAACGTGAATGAAAATGGCCAATTTACTCACTCTGCGGCCTTAAAAAGTGTTTCTCCTCCACGGAAAGTGAATAAAATAACATTTGGATGCCTTTATTGTTCAATCAAAAACGCCCGTTTTTTGGTGAAAAAGATAACCACCCCCCCTTACGACATGCTTCAGAAACGAAAAAAATGGTCCATTTTCAAATGTTGCGTCTTTGAACTACAATTCACATTTGTAGGTGGATGATCACTTTTAGAGATAAAATTAGATGTTTAAAGTGATATACAAGCTTCCAGGGGCCCTAAACACAAGATATGAGGAATGGGTAAATATGAATGAAAATGGCCAATTTATTCACTCCGAGGCCTTAAAAAGTTTTTCTCCACTCCAGAAAGTGAATTAAATAACATTTGTAGGCCTTAATTGTTCAATCAAAAACGCCCGATTTTTGACGAAAGAGATAACCACCCCCCCTTACGACATGCTTCAGAAACTAAAAAAATGGTCTGTTTACAAATGTTGCCTCTTTGAACTATAATTCACATTTGTACGTGGAAAAGCACTTTTAAAGATCAAATGAGATGTTTAAAGTGATTTTCATGCTTCCAGGGGCCTTAAACACAAGATTTGAGGTATGGGCAAAAGTGAATGAAAATGGCCAATTTACTCACTCTGAGGCCTTAAAAAGTGTTTCTCCTCCACGGGAAGTGAATTAAATACCATTATGAGGCCTTTATTGTTCAAGCGAAAACGCCTGATTTTTGACGAAAGAGATAACCACCCCCCCTTACGACATGCTTCTGAAACTAAAAAAATGGTTCATTTTCAAATGTTGCGTCTTTGAACTACAATTAACATTGTACGTGGATAATCACTTTTAGAGATAAAATGAGATGTTTAAAGTGATTTTCAAGCTTCCAGGGGCCCTAAACACAAGATTTGAGAAATGGGTAAACGTGAATGAAAATGGCCAATTTACTCACTCTGAGGCCTTAAAAAGTGTTTCACCTTCACGGAAAGTGAATAAAATAACATTTGGATGCCTTTATTGTTCAATCAAAAACGCCCGTTTTTTGGTGAAAAAGATAACCACCCCCCCTTACGACATGCTTCAGAAACGAAAAAAATGGTCCATTTTCAAATGTTGCGTCTTTGAACTACAATTCACATTTGTACGTGGATAATCACTTTTAGAGATAAAATTAGATGTTTAAAGTGATTTACAAGCTTTCAGGGGCCCTAAACACAAGATTTGAGGAATGGGTAAATATGAATGAAAATGGCCAATTTATTCACTCTGAGGCCTTAAAAAGTTTTTCTCCACTCCAGAAAGAGAATTAAATAACATTTGTAGACCTTTATTGTTCAATCAAAAACGCCCGATTTTTGACGAAAGAGATAACCACCCCCCCCTTACGACATGCTTCAGAAACGAAAAAAATGGTCCATTTTCAAATGTTGCGTCTTTGAACTACAATTCACATTTGTACGTGGATAATCACTTTTAGAGATAAAATTACATGTTTAAAGTGATTTACAAGCTTCCAGGGGCCCTAAACACAAGATATGAGGAATGGATAAAGATGAATGAAAATGGCCAATTTACTCACTCTGAGGCCTTAAAAAGTGTTTCTCCTCCACGGGAAGTGAATTAAATAACATTTGGAGGCCTTTATTGTTCAAGCGAAAACGCCTGATTTTTGATGAAAGAGATAACCACTCCCCCTTACGACATGCTTCTGAAACTAAAAAAATGGTTCATTTTCAAATGTTGCGTCTTTGAACCACAATTAACATTGTGCGTGGATAATCACTTTTAGAGATAAAATGAGATGTTTAAAGTGATTTTCAAGCTTCCAGGGGCCCTAAACACGAGATTTGAGAAATGGGTAAACGTGAATGAAAATGGCCAATTTACTCACTCTGCGGCCTTAAAAAGTGTTTCTCCTCCACGGAAAGTGAATAAAATAACATTTGGATGCCTTTATTGTTCAATCAAAAACGCCCGTTTTTTGGTGAAAAAGATAACCACCCCCCCTTACGACATGCTTCAGAAACGAAAAAAATGGTCCATTTTCAAATGTTGCGTCTTTGAACTACAATTCACATTTGTATGTGGATGATCACTTTTAGAGATAAAATTAGATGTTTAAAGTGATATACAAGCTTCCAGGGGCCCTAAACACAAGATATGAGGAATGGGTAAATATGAATGAAAATGGCCAATTTATTCACTCCGAGGCCTTAAAAAGTTTTTCTCCACTCCAGAAAGTGAATTAAATAACATTTGTAGGCCTTAATTGTTCAATCAAAAACGCCCGATTTTTGACGAAAGAGATAACCACCCCCCCTTACGACATGCTTCAGAAACTAAAAAAATGGTCTGTTTACAAATGTTGCCTCTTTGAACTATAATTCACATTTGTACATGGAAAAGCACTTTTAAAGATCAAATGAGATGTTTAAAGTGATTTTCATGCTTCCAGGGGCCTTAAACACAAGATTTGAGGTATGGGTAAAAGTGAATGAAAATGGCCAATTTACTCACTCTGAGGCCTTAAAAAGTGTTTCTCCTCCACGGGAAGTGAATTAAATACCATTATGAGGCCTTTATTGTTCAAGCGAAAACGCCTGATTTTTGATGAAAGAGATAACCACCCCCCCTTACGACATGCTTCTGAAACTAAAAAAATGGTTCATTTTCAAATGTTGCGTCTTTGAACTACAATTAACATTGTACGTGGATAATCACTTTTAGAGATGAAATGAGATGTTTAAAGTGATTTTCAAGCTTCCAGGGGCCCTAAACACAAGATTTGAGAAATGGGTAAACGTGAATGAAAATGGCCAATTTACTCACTCTGAGGCCTTAAAAAGTGTTTCACCTTCACGGAAAGTGAATAAAATAACATTTGGATGCCTTTATTGTTCAATCAAAAACGCCCGTTTTTTGGTGAAAAAGATAACCACCCCCCCTTACGACATGCTTCAGAAACGAAAAAAATGGTCCATTTTCAAATGTTGCGTCTTTGAACTACAATTCACATTTGTACGTGGATAATCACTTTTAGAGATAAAATTAGATGTTTAAAGTGATTTACAAGCTTTCAGGGGCCCTAAACACAAGATTTGAGGAATGGGTAAATATGAATGAAAATGGCCAATTTATTCACTCTGAGGCCTTAAAAAGTTTTTCTCCACTCCAGAAAGAGAATTAAATAACATTTGTAGACCTTTATTGTTCAATCAAAAACGCCCGATTTTTGACGAAAGAGATAACCACCCCCCCCTTACGACATGCTTCAGAAACGAAAAAAATGGTCCATTTTCAAATGTTGCGTCTTTGAACTACAATTCACATTTGTACGTGGATAATCACTTTTAGAGATAAAATTACATGTTTAAAGTGATTTACAAGCTTCCAGGGGCCCTAAACACAAGATATGAGGAATGGATAAATATGAATGAAAATGGCCAATTTACTCACTCTGAGGCCTTAAAAAGTGTTTCTCCTCCACGGGAAGTGAATTAAATAACATTTGGAGGCCTTTATTGTTCAAGCGAAAACGCCCGATTATTGACGAAAGAGATAACCACCCCCCCCTTACGACATGCTTCAGAAACGAAAAAAATGGTCCGTTTTCAAATGTTGCGTCTTTGAATGACAATCCACATTTGTACGTGGATAATCACTTTTAGAGCTAAAATTAGATGTTTAAAGTGATTTTCAAGCTTCCAGGGGCCCTAAACACAAGATTTGAGAAATGGGTAAAAGTGAATGAAAATGGCCAATTTACTCACTCTGAGGCCTTAAAAAGTGTTTCTCCTCCACGGGAAGTGAATTAAATACCATTTGGAGGCCTTTATTGTTCAAGCGAAAACGCCTGATTGTTGATGAAAGAGATAACCACCCCCCCTTACGACATGCTTCTGAAACTAAAAAAATGGTTTATTTTCAAATGTCGCGTCTTTGAACTACAATTAACATTTTACGTGGGTAATCACTTTTAGAGATAAAGTGAGATGTTTAAAGTGATTTTCAAGCTTTCAGGGGCCCTAAACACAAGATTTGAGAAATGGGTAAAAGTGAATGAAAATGGCCAATTTACTCACTCTGAGGCCTTAAAAAGTGTTTCTCCTCCACGGGAAGTGAATTAAATACCATTTGGAGGCCTTTATTGTTCAAGCGAAAACACCTGATTTTTGATGAAAGAGATAACCACCCCCCCTTATGACATGCTTCTGAAACTAAAAAAATGGTTCATTTTCAAATGTTGCGTCTTTGAACTACAATTAACATTGTACGTGGATATTCACTTTTAGAGATAAAATGAGATGTTTAAAGTGATTTTCAAGCTTCCAGGGGCCCTAAACACGAGATTTGAGAAATGAGTAAATGTGAATGAAAATGGCCAATTTACTCACTCTGCGGCCTTAAAAAGTGTTTCTCCTCCGCGGAAAGTTAATAAAATAACATTTGGAGGCCTTTATTGTTCACTCAAAAAAGCCCGTTTTTTGGTGAAAAAGATAACCACCCCCCCCTTACGACATGCTTCAGAAACGAAAAAAATGTTCCATTTTCAAATGTTGCGTCTTTGAACTACAATTCACATTTGTACGTGGATGATCACTTTTAGGGATAAAATTAGATGTTTAAAGTGATATACAAGCTTCCAGGGGCCCTAAACACAAGATATGAGGAATGGGTAAATATGAATGAAAATGGCCAATTTATTCACTCCGAGGCCTTAAAAAGTTTTTCTCCACTCCAGAAAGTGAATTAAATAACATTTGTAGGCCTTTATTGTTCAATCAAAAACGCCCGATTTTTGACGAAAGAGATAACCACCCCCCCTTACGACATCCTTCAGAAACAAAAAAATGGTCTGTTTTCAAATGTTGCCTCTTTGAACTACAATTCACATTTGTACGTGGATAATCACTTTTAGAGCTAAAATTAGATGTTTAAAGTAATTTTCAAGCTTCCAGGGGCCCTAAACACAAGATTTGAGAAATGGGTAAAAGTGAATGAAAATGGCCAATTTACTCACTCCGAGTCCTTAAAAAGTGTTTCTCCTCCACGGGAAGTGAATTAAATACCATTTGGAGGCCTTTATTGTTCAAGCGAAAACGTCTGATTTTTGATGAAAGAGATAACCACCCCCCCTTACGACATGCTTCTGAAACTAAAAAAATGGTTCATTTTCAAATGTCGCGTCTTTGAACTACAATTAACATTTTACGTGGGTAATCACTTTTAGAGATAAAGTGAGATGTTTAAAGTGATTTTCAAGCTTTCAGGGGCCCTAAACACAAGATTTGAGAAATGGGTAAAAGTGAATGAAAATGGCCAATTTACTCACTCTGAGGCCTTAAAAAGTGTTTCTCCTCCACGGGAAGTGAATTAAATACCATTTGGAGGCCTTTATTGTTCAAGCGAAAACACCTGATTTTTGATGAAAGAGATAACCACCCCCCCCTTACGACATGCTTCAGAAACGAAAATAATGTTCCATTTTCAAATGTTGCGTCTTTGAACTACAATTCACATTTGTACGTGGATGATCACTTTTAGAGATAAAATTAGCTGTTTAAAGTGATTTACAAGCTTCCAGGGGCCCTAAACACAAGATATGAGGAATGGGTAAATATGAATGAAAATGGCCAATTTATTCACTCTGAGGCCTTAAAAAGTTTTTCTCCACTCCAGAAAGTGAATTAAATAACATTTGTAGGCCTTTATTGTTCAATCAAAAACGCCCGATTTTTGATGAAAGAGATAACCACCCCCCCTTACGACATGCTTCAGAAACTAAAAAAATGGTCCGTTTTCAAATGTTGCCTCTTTGAACTACAATTCACATTTGTACGTGGATGATCACTTTTAGAGATAAAATTAGATGTTTAAAGTGATTTACAAGCTTCCAGGGGCCCTAAACACAAGATATGAGGAATGGGTAAATATGAATGAAAATGGGCAATTTATTCACTCTGAGGCCTTAAAAAGTTTTTCTCCACTCCAGAAAGTGAATTAAATAACATTTGTAGGCCTTTATTGTTCAATCAAAAACGCCCGATTTTTGATGAAAGAGATAACCACCCCCCCTTACGACATGCTTCAGAAACGAAAAAAATGGTCCATTTTCAAATGTTGCGTCTTTGAATGACAATCCACATTTGTACGTGGATAATCAATTTTAGAGCTAAAATTAGATGTTTAAAGTGATTTTCAAGCTTCCAGGGGCCCTAAACACAAGATTTGAGAAATGGGTAAAAGTGAATGAAAATGGTCAATTTACTCACTCTGAGGCCTTAAAAAGTGTTTCTCCTCCACGGGAAGTGAATTAAATACCATTTGGAGGCCTTTATTGTTCAAGCGAAAACGCCTGATTTTTGATGAAAGAGATAACCACCACCCCCTTACGACATGCTTCTGAAACTAAAAAAATGGTTCATTTTCAAATGTTGTGTCTTTGAACTACAATTAACATTGTACGTGGATAATCACTTTTAGAGATAAAATGAGATGTTTAAAGTGATTTTCAAGCTTCCAGGGGCCCTAAACACGAGATATGAGAAATGGGTAAACGTGAATGAAAATGGCCAATTTACTCACTCTGCGGCCTTAAAAAGTGTTTCTCCTCCACGGAAAGTGAATAAAATAACATTTGGATGCCTTTATTGTTCAATCAAAAACGCCCGTTTTTTGGTGAAAAAGATAACCACCCCCCCTTACGACATGCTTCAGAAACGAAAAAAATGGTCCATTTTCAAATGTTGCGTCTTTGAACTACAATTCACATTTGTACGTGGATGATCACTTTTAGGGATAAAATTAGATGTTTAAAGTGATATACAAGCTTCCAGGGGCCCTAAACACAAGATATGAGGAATGGGTAAATATGAATGAAAATGGCCAATTTATTCACTCCGAGGCCTTAAAAAGTTTTTCTCCACTCCAGAAAGTGAATTAAATAACATTTGTAGGCCTTTATTGTTCAATCAAAAACGCCCGATTTTTGACGAAAGAGATAACCACCCCCCCTTACGACATGCTTCAGAAACAAAAAAAATGGTCTGTTTTCAAATGTTGCCTCTTTGAACTACAATTCACATTTGTACGTGGAAAAGCACTTTTAAAGATCAAATGAGATGTTTAAAGTGATTTTCATGCTTCCAGGGGCCTTAAACACAAGATTTGAGGTATGGGTAAAAGTGAATGAAAATGGCCAATTTACTCACTCTGAGGCCTTAAAAAGTGTTTCTCCTCCACGGAAAGTGAATTAAATACCATTATGAGGCCTTTATTGTTCAAGCGAAAACGCCTGATTTTTGATGAAAGAGATAACCACCCCCCCTTACGACATGCTTCTGAAACTAAAAAAATGGTTCATTTTCAAATGTTGCGTCTTTGAACTTCAATTAACATTGTACGTGGATAATCACTTTTAGAGATAAAATGAGATGTTTAAAGTGATTTTCAAGCTTCCAGGGGCCCTAAACACGAGATTTGAGAAATGGGTAAACGTGAATGAAAATGGCCAATTTACTCACTCTGCGGCCTTAAAAAGTGTTTCTCCTTCACGGAAAGTGAATAAAATAACATTTGGATGCCTTTATTGTTCAATCAAAAACGCCCGTTTTTTGGTGAAAAAGATAACCACCCCCCCCTTACGACATGCTTCAGAAACGAAAAAAATGGTCCATTATCAAATGTTGCGTCTTTGAACTACAATTCACATTTGTACGTGGATAATCACTTTTAGAGATAAAATTAGATGTTTAAAGTGATTTACAAGCTTCCAGGGGCCCTAAACACAAGCTATGAGGAATGGGTAAATATGAATGAAAATAGCCAATTTATTCACTCTGAGGCCTTAAAAAGATTTTCTCCACTCCAGAAAGTGAATTAAATAACATTTGTAGGCCTTTATTGTTCAATCAAAAACGCCCGATTTTTGACGAAAGAGATAACCACCCCCCCTTACGACATGCCTCAGAAACTAAAAAAATGGTCCGTTTTCAAATGTTTCCTCTTTGAACTACAATTCACATTTGTACGGCAAAAAGCACTTTTAAAGATCAAATGAGATGTTTAAAGTGATTTTCATGCTTCCAGGGGCCTTAAACACAAGATTTGAGGAATGGGTAAAAGTGAATGAAAATGGCCAATTTACTCACTCTGAGGCCTTAAAAAGTGTTTCTCCTCCATGGGAAGTGAATTAAATAACATTTGTAGGCCTTTATTGTTCAAGCGAAAACGCCCGATTATTGACGAAAGAGATAACCACCCCCCCTTACGACATGCTTCAGAAACGAAAAAAATGGTCCGTTTTCAAATGTTGCGTCTTTGAATGACAATCCACATTTGTACGTGGATAATCACTTTTAAAGCTAAAATTAGATGTTTAAAGTGATTTTCAAGCTTCCAGGGGCCCTAAACAAGAGATTTGAGAAATGGGTAAACGTGAATGAAAATGGCCAATTTACTCACTCTGAGGCCTTAAAAAGTGTTTCTCCTTCACGGAAAGTGAATAAAATAACATTTGGATGCCTTTATTGTTCAATCAAAAACGCCCGTTTTTTGGTGAAAAAGATAACCACCCCCCCTTACGACATGCTTCAGAAACGAAAAAAATGGTCCATTTTCAAATGTTGCGTCTTTGAACTACAATTCACATTTGTACGTGGATAATCACTTTTAGAGATAAAATTACATGTTTAAAGTGATTTACAAGCTTCCAGGGGCCCTAAACACAAGATATGAGGAATGGATAAATATGAATGAAAATGGCCAATTTACTCACTCTGAGGCCTTAAAAAGTGTTTCTCCTCCACGGGAAGTGAATTAAATACCATTTGGAGGCCTTTATTGTTCAAGCGAAAACGCCCGATTATTGACGAAAGAGATAACCACCCCCCCTTACGACATACTTCAGAAACGAAAAAAATGGTCCGTTTTCAAATGTTGCGTCTTTGAATGACAATCCACATTTGTACGTGGATAATCACTTTTAGAGCTAAAATTAGATGTTTAAAGTGATTTTCAAGCTTCCAGGGGCCCTAAACACAAGATTTGAGAAATGGGTAAAAGTGAATGAAAATGGCCAATTTACTCACTCTGAGGCCTTAAAAAGTGTTTCTCCTCCACGGGAAGTGAATTAAATACCATTTGGAGGCCTTTATTGTTCAAGCGAAAACGCCTGATTTTTGATGAAAGAGATAACCACTCCCCCTTACGACATGCTTCTGAAACTAAAAAAATGGTTCATTTTCAAATGTTGCGTCTTTGAACCACAATTAACATTGTGCGTGGATAATCACTTTTAGAGATAAAATGAGATGTTTAAAGTGATTTTCAAGCTTCCAGGGGCCCTAAACACGAGATTTGAGAAATGGGTAAACGTGAATGAAAATGGCCAATTTACTCACTCTGCGGCCTTAAAAAGTGTTTCTCCTCCACGGAACGTGAATAAAATAACATTTGGATGCCTTTATTGTTCAATCAAAAATGCCCGTTTTTTGGTGAAAAGATAACCACCCCCCTTACGACATGCTTCAGAAACGAAAAGAATGGTCCATTTTCAAATGTTGCGTCTTTGAACTACAATTCACATTTGTACGTGGATAATCACTTTTAGAGATAAAATTAGATGTTTAAAGTGATTTACAAGCTTCCAGGGGCCCTAAACACAAGATATGAGGAATGGGTAAATATGAATGAAAATGGCCAATTTATTCACTCTGAGGCTCTAAAAAGTTTTTCTCCACTCCAGAAAGTAAATTAAATAACATTTGTAGACCTTTATTGTTCAATCAAAAATGCCCGATTTTTGACGAAAGAGATAACCACCCCCCCTTACGACATGCTTCAGAAACAAAAAAAATGGTTCATTTTCAAATGTTGCATCTTTGAACGACAATCCACATTTGTACGTGGATAAACACTTTTAGAGATAAAATTAGATGTTTAAAGCGATTTTCAAGCTTCCAGGGGCCCTAAACACGAGATTTGAGAAATGGGTAAAAGTGAATGAAAATGGCCAATTTACTCACTCTGCGGCCTTAAAAAGTGTTTCTCCTCCACGGAAAGTGAATAAAATAACATTTGGATGCCTTTATTGTTCAATCAAAAACGCCCGTTTTTTGGTGAAAAAGATAACCACCCCCCCTTACGACATGCTTCAGAAACGAAAAAAATGGTCCATTTTCAAATGTTGCGTCTTTGAACTACAATTCACATTTGTACGTGGATAATCACTTTTAGAGCTAAAATTAGATGTTTAAAGTGATTTTCAAGCTTCCAGGGGCCCTAAACACAAGATTTGAGAAATGGGTAAAAGTGAACGAAAATGGCCAATTTACTCACTCTGAGGCCTTAAAAAGTGTTTCTCCTCCACGGGAAGTGAATTAAATACCATTTGGAGGCCTTTATTGTTCAAGCGAAAACGCCTGATTTTTGATGAAAGAGATAACCACTCCCCCTTACGACATGCTTCTGAAACTAAAAAAATGGTTCATTTTCAAATGTTTCGTCTTTGAACCACAATTAACATTGTGCGTGGATAATCACTTTTAGAGATAAAATGAGATGTTTAAAGTGATTTTCAAGCTTCCAGGGGCCCTAAACACGAGATTTGAGAAATGGGTAAACGTGAATGAAAATGGCCAATTTACTCACTCTGCGGCCTTAAAAAGTGTTTCTCCTCCACGGAACGTGAATAAAATAACATTTGGATGCCTTTATTGTTCAATCAAAAATGCCCGTTTTTTGGTGAAAAGATAACCACCCCCCCTTACGACATGCTTCAGAAACGAAAAAAATGGTCCATTTTCAAATGTTGCGTCTTTGAACTACAATTCACATTTGTACGTGGATAATCACTTTTAGAGATAAAATTAGATGTTTAAAGTGATTTACAAGCTTCCAGGGGCCCTAAACACAAGATATGAGGAATGGGTAAATATGAATGAAAATGGCCAATTTATTCACTCTGAGGCTCTAAAAAGTTTTTCTCCACTCCAGAAAGCAAATTAAATAACATTTGTAGACCTTTATTGTTCAATCAAAAATGCCCGATTTTTGACGAAAGAGATAACCACCCCCCCTTACGACATGCTTCAGAAACAAAAAAAATGGTTCATTTTCAAATGTTGCATCTTTGAACGACAATCCACATTTGTACGTGGATAAACACTTTTAGAGATAAAATTAGATGTTTAAAGTGATTTTCAAGCTTCCAGGGGCCCTAAACACGAGATTTGAGAAATGGGTAAAAGTGAATGAAAATGGCCAATTTACTCACTCTGCGGCCTTAAAAAGTGTTTCTCCTCCACGGAAAGTGAATAAAATAACATTTGGATGCCTTTATTGTTCAATCAAAAACGCCCGTTTTTTGGTGAAAAAGATAACCACCCCCCCTTACGACATGCTTCAGAAACGAAAAAAATGGTCCATTTTCAAATGTTGCGTCTTTGAACTACAATTCACATTTGTACGTGGATAATCACTTTTAGAGATAAAATTAGATGTTTAAAGTGATTTACAAGCTTTCAGGGGCCCTAAACACAAGATTTGAGGAATGGGTAAATATGAATGAAAATGGCCAATTTATTCACTCTGAGGCCTTAAAAAGTTTTTCTCCACTCCAGAAAGAGAATTAAATAACATTTGTAGACCTTTATTGTTCAATCAAAAACGCCCGATTTTTGACGAAAGAGATAACCACCCCCCCCTTACGACATGCTTCAGAAACGAAAAAAATGGTCCATTTTCAAATGTTCCGTCTTTGAACTACAATTCACATTTGTACGTGGATAATCACTTTTAGAGATAAAATTACATGTTTAAAGTGATTTACAAGCTTCCAGGGGCCCTAAACACAAGATATGAGGAATGGATAAATATGAATGAAAATGGCCAATTTACTCACTCTGAGGCCTTAAAAAGTGTTTCTCCTCCACGGGAAGTGAATTAAATAACATTTGGAGGCCTTTATTGTTCAAGCGAAAACGCCCGATTATTGACGAAAGAGATAACCACCCCCCCTTACGACATGCTTCAGAAACGAAAAAAATGGTCCGTTTTCAAATGTTGCGTCTTTGAATGACAATCCACATTTGTACGTGGATAATCACTTTTAGAGCTAAAATTAGATGTTTAAAGTGATTTTCAAGCTTCCAGGGGCCCTAAACACAAGATTTGAGAAATGGGTAAAAGTGAATGAAGATGGCCAATTTACTCACTCTGAGGCCTTAAAAAGTGTTTCTCCTCCACGGGAAGTGAATTAAATACCATTTGGAGGCCTTTATTGTTCAAGCGAAAACGCCTGATTTTTGATGAAAGAGATAACCACTCCCCCTTACGACATGCTTCTGAAACTAAAAAAATGGTTCATTTTCAAATGTTGCGTCTCTGAACCACAATTAACATTGTGCGTGGATAATCACTTTTAGAGATAAAATGAGATGTTTAAAGTGATTTTCAAGCTTCCAGGGGCCCTAAACACGAGATTTGAGAAATGGGTAAACGTGAATTAAAATGGCCAATTTACTCACTCTGCGGCCTTAAAAAGTGTTTCTCCTCCACGGAACGTGAATAAAATAACATTTGGATGCCTTTATTGTTCAATCAAAAATGCCCGTTTTTTGGTGAAAAGATAACCACCCCCCTTACGACATGCTTCAGAAACGAAAAAAATGGTCCATTTTCAAATGTTGCGTCTTTGAACTACAATTCACATTTGTACGTGGATAATCACTTTTAGAGATAAAATTAGATGTTTAAAGTGATTTACAAGCTTTCAGGGGCCCTAAACACAAGATATGAGGAATGGGTAAATATGAATGAAAATGGCCAATTTATTCACTCTGAGGCCTTAAAAAGTTTTTCTCCACTCCAGAAAGTAAATTAAATAACATTTGTAGACCTTTATTGTTCAATCAAAAATGCCCGATTTTTGACGAAAGAGATAACCACCCCCCCTTACGACATGCTTCAGAAACAAAAAAAATGGTTCATTTTCAAATGTTGCATCTTTGAATGACAATCCACATTTGTACGTGGATAAACACTTTTAGAGATAAAATTAGATGTTGAAAGTGATTTTCAAGCCTTCAGGGGCCCTAAACACAAGATTTGAGAAATGGGTAAAAGTGAATGAAAATGGCCAATTTACTCACTCTGAGGCCTTAAAAAGTGTTTCTCCTCCACGGGAAGTGAATTAAATAACATTTGTAGGCCTTTATTGTTCAAGCGAAAACGCCCGATAATTGTCGAAAGAGATAACCACCCCCCCTTACGACATGCTTCAGAAACGAAAAAAATGGTCCGTTTTCAAATGTTGCGTCTTTGAATGACAATCCACATTTGTACGTGGATAATCACTTTTAGAGCTAAAATTAGATGTTTAAAGTGATTTTCAAGCTTCCAGGGGCCCTAAACACAAGATTTGAGAAATGGGTAAAAGTGAATGAAAATGGCCAATTTACTCACTCTGAGGCCTTAAAAAGTGTTTCTCCTCCACGGGAAGTGAATTAAATACCATTTGGAGGCCTTTATTGTTCAAGCGAAAACGCCTGATTTTTGATGAAAGAGATAACCACCCCCCCTTACGACATGCTTCTGAAACTAAAAAAATGGTTCATTTTCAAATGTCGCGTCTTTGAACTACAATTAACATTTTACGTGGGTAATCACTTTTAGAGATAAAGTGAGATGTTTAAAGTGATTTTCAAGCTTTCAGGGGCCCTAAACACAAGATTTGAGAAATGGGTAAAAGTGAATGAAAATGGCCAATTTACTCACTCTGAGGCCTTAAAAAGTGTTTCTCCTCCACGGGAAGTGAATTAAATACCATTTGGAGGCCTTTATTGTTCAAGCGAAAACACCTGATTTTTGATGAAAGAGATAACCACCCCCCCTTATGACATGCTTCTGAAACTAAAAAAATGGTTCATTTTCAAATGTTGCGTCTTTGAACTACAATTAACATTGTACGTGGATATTCACTTTTAGAGATAAAATTAGCTGTTTAAAGTGATTTACAAGCTTCCAGGGGCCCTAAACACAAGATATGAGGAATGGGTAAATATGAATGAAAATGGCCAATTTATTCACTCTGAGGCCTTAAAAAGTTTTTCTCCACTCCAGAAAGTGAATTAAATAACATTTGTAGGCCTTTATTGTTCAATCAAAAACGCCCGATTTTTGATGAAAGAGATAACCACCCCCCCTTACGACATGCTTCAGAAACTAAAAAAATGGTCCGTTTTCAAATGTTGCCTCTTTGAACTACAATTCACATTTGTACGTGGATGATCACTTTTAGAGATAAAATTAGATGTTTAAAGTGATTTACAAGCTTCCAGGGGCCCTAAACACAAGATATGAGGAATGGGTAAATATGAATGAAAATGGGCAATTTATTCACTCTGAGGCCTTAAAAAGTTTTTCTCCACTCCAGAAAGTGAATTAAATAACATTTGTAGGCCTTTATTGTTCAATCAAAAACGCCCGATTTTTGATGAAAGAGATAACCCCCCCCCCTTACGACATGCTTCATAAACGAAAAAAATGGTCCATTTTCAAATGTTGCGTCTTTGAATGACAATCCACATTTGTACGTGGATAATCAATTTTAGAGCTAAAATTAGATGTTTAAAGTGATTTTCAAGCTTCCAGGGGCCCTAAACACAAGATTTGAGAAATGGGTAAAAGTGAATGAAAATGGTCAATTTACTCACTCTGAGGCCTTAAAAAGTGTTTCTCCTCCACGGGAAGTGAATTAAATACCATTTGGAGGCCTTTATTGTTCAAGCGAAAACGCCTGATTTTTGATGAAAGAGATAACCACCACCCCCTTACGACATGCTTCTGAAACTAAAAAAATGGTTCATTTTCAAATGTTGTGTCTTTGAACTACAATTAACATTGTACGTGGATAATCACTTTTAGAGATAAAATGAGATGTTTAAAGTGATTTTCAAGCTTCCAGGGGCCCTAAACACGAGATATGAGAAATGGGTAAACGTGAATGAAAATGGCCAATTTACTCACTCTGCGGCCTTAAAAAGTGTTTCTCCTCCACGGAAAGTGAATAAAATAACATTTGGATGCCTTTATTGTTCAATCAAAAACGCCCGTTTTTTGGTGAAAAAGATAACCACCCCCCCCTTACGACATGCTTCAGAAACGAAAAAAATGGTCCATTTTCAAATGTTGCGTCTTTGAACTACAATTCACATTTGTACGTGGATGATCACTTTTAGGGATAAAATTAGATGTTTAAAGTGATATACAAGCTTCCAGGGGCCCTAAACACAAGATATGAGGAATGGGTAAATATGAATGAAAATGGCCAATGTATTCACTCCGAGGCCTTAAAAAGTTTTTCTCCACTCCAGAAAGTGAATTAAATAACATTTGTAGGCCTTTATTGTTCAATCAAAAACGCCCGATTTTTGACGAAAGAGATAACCACCCCCCCTTACGACATGCTTCAGAAACAAAAAAAATGGTCTGTTTTCAAATGTTGCCTCTTTGAACTACAATTCACATTTGTACGTGGAAAAGCACTTTTAAAGATCAAATGAGATGTTTAAAGTGATTTTCATGCTTCCAGGGGCCTTAAACACAAGATTTGAGGTATGGGTAAAAGTGAATGAAAATGGCCAATTTACTCACTCTGAGGCCTTAAAAAGTGTTTCTCCTCCACGGGAAGTGAATTAAATACCATTATGAGGCCTTTATTGTTCAAGCAAAAACGCCTGATTTTTGATGAAAGAGATAACCACCCCCCCTTACGACATGCTTCTGAAACTAAAAAAATGGTTCATTTTCAAATGTTGCGTCTTTGAACTTCAATTAACATTGTACGTGGATAATCACTTTTAGAGATAAAATGAGATGTTTAAAGTGATTTTCAAGCTTCCAGGGGCCCTAAACACGAGATTTGAGAAATGGGTAAACGTGAATGAAAATGGCCAATTTACTCACTCTGCGGCCTTAAAAAGTGTTTCTCCTTCACGGAAAGTGAATAAAATAACATTTGGATGCCTTTATTGTTCAATCAAAAACGCCCGTTTTTTGGTGAAAAAGATAACCACCCCCCCTTACGACATGCTTCAGAAACGAAAAAAATGGTCCATTTTCAAATGTTGCGTCTTTGAACTACAATTCACATTTGTACGTGGATAATCACTTTTAGAGATAAAATTAGATGTTTAAAGTGATTTACAAGCTTCCAGGGGCCCTAAAAACAAGCTATGAGGAATGGGTAAATATGAATGAAAATGGCCAATTTATTCACTCTGAGGCCTTAAAAAGATTTTCTCCACTCCAGAAAGTGAATTAAATAACATTTGTAGGCCTTTATTGTTCAATCAAAAACGCCCTATTTTTGACGAAAGAGATTACCACCCCCCCTTACGACATGCCTCAGAAACTAAAAAAATGGTCCGTTTTCAAATGTTGCCTCTTTGAACTACAATTCACATTTGTACGGCGAAAAGCACTTTTAAAGATCAAATGAGATGTTTAAAGTGATTTTCATGCTTCCAGGGGCCTTAAACACAAGATTTGAGGAATGGGTAAAAGTGAATGAAAATGGCCAATTTACTCACTCTGAGGCCTTAAAAAGTGTTTCACCTCCATGGGAAGTGAATTAAATAACATTTGTAGGCCTTTATTGTTCAAGCGAAAACGCCCGATTATTGACGAAAGAGATAACCACCCCCCCTTACGACATGCTTCAGAAACGAAAAAAATGGTCCGTTTTCAAATGTTGCGTCTTTGAATGACAATCCACATTTGTATGTGAATAATCACTTTTAGAGCTAAAATTAGATGTTTAAAGTGATTTTCAAGCTTCCAGGGGCCCTAAACACAAGATTTGAGAAATGGGTAAAAGTGAATGAAAATGGCCAATTTACTCACTCTGAGGCCTTAGAAAGTGTTTCTCCTCCACGGGAAGTGAATTAAATACCATTTGGAGGCCTTTATTGTTCAAGCGAAAACGCCTGATTTTTGATGAAAGAGAGAACCACCACCCCCTTACGACATGCTTCTGAAACTAAAAAAATGGTTCATTTTCAAATGTTGTGTCTTTGAACTACAATTAACATTGTACGTGGATAATCACTTTTAGAGATAAAATGAGATGTTTAAAGTGATTTTCAAGCTTCCAGGGGCCCTAAACACGAGATATGAGAAATGGGTAAACGTGAATGAAAATGGCCAATTTACTCACTCTGCGGCCTTAAAAAGTGTTTCTCCTCCACGGAAAGTGAATAAAATAACATTTGGATGCCTTTATTGTTCAACCAAAAACGCCCGTTTTTTGGTGAAAAAGATAACCACCCCCCCTTACGACATGCTTCAGAAACGAAAAAAATGGTCCATTTTCAAATGTTGCGTCTTTGAACTACAATTCACATTTGTACGTGGATGATCACTTTTAGGGATAAAATTAGATGTTTAAAGTGATATACAAGCTTCCAGGGGCCCTAAACACAAGATATGAGGAATGGGTAAATATGAATGAAAATGGCCAATTTATTCACTCCGAGGCCTTAAAAAGTTTTTCTCCACTCCAGAAAGTGAATTAAATAACATTTGTAGGCCTTTATTGTTCAATCAAAAACGCCCGATTTTTGACGAAAGAGATAACCACCCCCCCTTACGACATGCTTCAGAAACTAAAAAAATGGTCTGTTTTCAAATGTTGCCTCTTTGAACTACAATTCACATTTGTACGTGGAAAAGCACTTTTAAAGATCAAATGAGATGTTTAAAGTGATTTTCATGCTTCCAGGGGCCTTAAACACAAGATTTGAGGTATGGGTAAAAGTGAATGAAAATGGCGAATTTACTCACTCTGAGGCCTTAAAAAGTGTTTCTCCTCCACGGGAAGTGAATTAAATACCATTATGAGGCCTTTATTGTTCAAGCGAAAACGCCTGATTTTTGATGAAAGAGATAACCACCCCCCCTTACGACATGCTTCTGAAACTAAAAAAATGGTTCATTTTCAAATGTTGCGTCTTTGAACTACAATTAACATTGTACGTGGATAATCACTTTTAGAGATAAAATGAGATGTTTAAAGTGATTTTCAAGCTTCCAGGGGCCCTAAACACGAGATTTGAGAAATGGGTAAACGTGAATGAAAATGGCCAATTTACTCACTCTGCGGCCTTAAAAAGTGTTTCTCCTTCACGGAAAGTGAATAAAATAACATTTGGATGCCTTTATTGTTCAATCAAAAACGCCCATTTTTTGGTGAAAAAGATAACCACCCCCCCTTACGACATGCTTCAGAAACGAAAAAAATGGTCCATTTTCAAATGTTGCGTCTTTGAACTACCATTCACATTTGTACGTGGATGATCACTTTTAGGGATAAAATTAGATGTTTAAAGTGATTTACAAGCTTCCAGGGGCCCTAAACACAAGCTATGAGGAATGGGTAAATATGAATGAAAATAGCCAATTTATTCACTCTGAGGCCTTAAAAAGATTTTCTCCACTCCAGAAAGTGAATTAAATAACATTTGTAGGCCTTTATTGTTCAATCAAAAACGCCCGATTTTTGACGAAAGAGATAACCACCCCCCCTTACGACATGCCTCAGAAACTAAAAAAATGGTCCGTTTTCAAATGTTTCCTCTTTGAACTGCGATTCACATTTGTACGGCAAAAAGCACTTTTAAAGATCAAATGAGATGTTTAAAATGATTTTCATGCTTCCAGGGGCCTTAAACACAAGATTTGAGGAATGGGTAAAAGTGAATGAAAATGGCCAATTTACTCACTCTGAGGCCTTAAAAAGTGTTTCTCCTCCATGGGAAGTGAATTAAATAACCATTTTAGACCTTTATTGTTCAAGCGAAAACGCCCGATTATTGACGAAAGAGATAACCACCCCCCCTTACGACATGCTTCAGAAACGAAAAAAATGGTCCGTTTTCAAATGTTGCGTCTTTGAATGACAATCCACATTTGTACGTGGATAATCACTTTTAGAGCTAAAATTAGATGTTTAAAGTGATTTTCAAGCTTCCAGGGGCCCTAAACACAAGATTTGAGAAATGGGTAAAAGTGAATGAAAATGGCCAATTTACTCACTCTGAGGCCTTAAAAAGTGTTTCTCCTCCACGGGAAGTGAATTAAATACCATTTGGAGGCCTTTATTGTTCAAGCGAAAACGCCCGTTTTTTGGTGAAAAAGATAACCACCCCCCCTTACGACATGCTTCAGAAACGAAAAAAATGGTCCATTTTCAAATGTTGCGTCTTTGAACTACAATTCACATTTGTACGTGGATGATCACTTTTAGGGATAAAATTAGATGTTTAAAGTGATATACAAGCTTCCAGGGGCCCTAAACACAAGATATGAGGAATGGGTAAATATGAATGAAAATGGCCAATTTATTCACTCCGAGGCCTTAAAAAGTTTTTCTCCACTCCAGAAAGTGAATTAAATAACATTTGTAGGCCTTTATTGTTCAATCAAAAACGCCCGATTTTTGACGAAAGAGATAACCACCCCCCCTTACGACATGCTTCAGAAACTAAAAAAATGGTCTGTTTTCAAATGTTGCCTCTTTGAACTACAATTCACATTTGTACGTGGAAAAGCACTTTTAAAGATCAAATGAGATGTTTAAAGTGATTTTCATGCTTCCAGGGGCCTTAAACACAAGATTTGAGGTATGGGTAAAAGTGAATGAAAATGGCGAATTTACTCACTCTGAGGCCTTAAAAAGTGTTTCTCCTCCACGGGAAGTGAATTAAATACCATTATGAGGCCTTTATTGTTCAAGCGAAAACGCCTGATTTTTGATGAAAGAGATAACCACCCCCCCATACGACATGCTTCTGAAACTAAAAAAATGGTTCATTTTCAAATGTTGTGTCTTTGAACTACAATTAACATTGTACGTGGATAATCACTTTTAGAGATAAAATGAGATGTTTAAAGTGATTTTCAAGCTTCCAGGGGCCCTAAACACGAGATTTGAGAAATGGGTAAACGTGAATGAAAATGGCCAATTTACTCACTCTGCGGCCTTAAAAAGTGTTTCTCCTTCACGGAAAGTGAATAAAATAACATTTGGATGCCTTTATTGTTCAATCAAAAACGCCCGTTTTTTGGTGAAAAAGATAACCACCCCCCCTTACGACATGCTTCAGAAACGAAAAAAATGGTCAATTTTCAAATGTTGCGTCTTTGAACTACAATTCACATTTGTACGTGGATGATCACTTTTAGGGATAAAATTAGATGTTTAAAGTGATTTACAAGCTTCCAGGGGCCCTAAACACAAGCTATGAGGAATGGGTAAATATGAATGAAAATAGCCAATTTATTCACTCTGAGGCCTTAAAAAGATTTTCTCCACTCCAGAAAGTGAATTAAATAACATTTGTAGGCCTTTATTGTTCAATCAAAAACGCCCGATTTTTGACGAAAGAGATAACCACTCCCCTTACGACATGCCTCAGAAACTAAAAAAATGGTCCGTTTTCAAAAATGTTTCCTCTTTGAACTACGATTCACATTTGTACGGCAAAAAGCACTTTTAAAGATCAAATGAGATGTTTAAAATGATTTTCATGCTTCCAGGGGCCTTAAACACAAGATTTGAGGAATGGGTAAAAGTGAATGAAAATGGCCAATTTACTCACTCTGAGGCCTTAAAAAGTGTTTCTCCTCCATGGGAAGTGAATTAAATAACATTTGTAGGCCTTTATTGTTCAAGCGAAAACGCCCGATTATTGACGAAAGAGATAACCACCCCCCCCTTACGACATGCTTCAGAAACGAAAAAAATGGTCCGTTTTCAAATGTTGCGTCTTTGAATGACAATCCACATTTGTACGTGGATAATCACTTTTAGAGCTAAAATTAGATGTTTAAAGTGATTTTCAAGCTTCCAGGGGCCCTAAACAAAAGATTTGAGAAATGGGTAAAAGTGAATGAAAATGGCCAATTTACTCACTCTGAGGCCTTAAAAAGTGTTTCTCCTCCACGGGAAGTGAATTAAATACCATTTGGAGGCCTTTATTGTTCAAGCGAAAACGCCTGATTTTTGATGAAAGAGATAACCACTCCCCCATACGACATGCTTCAGAAACTAAAAAAATGGTCTGTTTACAAATGTTGCCTCTTTGAACTACAATTCACATTTGTACGTGGAAAAGCACTTTTAAAGATCAAATGAGATGTTTAAAGTGATTTTCATGCTTCCAGGGGCCTTAAACACAAGATTTGAGGTATGGGTAAAAGTGAATGAAAATGGCCAATTTACTCACTCTGAGGCCTTAAAAAGTGTTTCTCCTCCACGGGAAGTGAATTAAATACCATTATGAGGCCTTTATTGTTCAAGCGAAAACGCCTGATTTTTGATGAAAGAGATAACCACCCCCCCTTACGACATGCTTCTGAAACTAAAAAAATGGTTCATTTTCAAATGTTGCGTCTTTGAACTACAATTAACATTGTACGTGGATAATCACTTTTAGAGATAAAATGAGATGTTTAAAGTGATTTTCAAGATTCCAGGGGCCCTAAACAAGAGATTTGAGAAATGGGTAAACGTGAATGAAAATGGCCAATTTACTCACTCTGAGGCCTTAAAAAGTGTTTCTCCTTCACGGAAAGTGAATAAAATAACATTTGGATGCCTTTATTGTTCAATCAAAAACGCCCGTTTTTTGGTGAAAAAGATAACCACCCCCCCTTACGACATGCTTCAGAAATGAAAAAAATGGTCCATTTTCAAATGTGCGTCTTTGAACTACAATTCACATTTGTACGTGGATAATCACTTTTAGAGATAAAATTACATGTTTAAAGTGATTTGCAAGCTTCCAGGGGCCCTAAACACAAGATATGAGGAATGGGTAAATATGAATGAAAATGGCCAATTTATTCACTCTGAGGCCTTAAAAAGTGTTTCTCCTCCACGGGAAGTGAATTAAATAACATTTGGAGGCCTTTATTGTTCAAGCGAAAACGCCCGATTATTGACGAAAGAGATAACCACCCCCCCTTACGACATGCTTCAGAAACAAAAAAAATGGTTCATTTTCAAATGTTGCATCTTTGAACGACAATCCACATTTGTACGTGGATAAACACTTTTAGAGATAAAATTAGATGTTTAAAGTGATTTTCAAGCTTCCAGGGGCCCTAAACACAAGATTTGAGAAATGGGTAAAAGTGAATGAAAATGGCCAATTTACTCACTCTGAGGCCTTAAAAAGTGTTTCTCCTCAACGGGAAGTGAATTAAATAACATTTGTAGGCCTTTATTGTTCAAGCGAAAACGCCCGATTATTGACGAAAGAGATAACCACCCCCCCTTACGACATGCTTCAGAAACAAAAAAAATGGTCCGTTTTCAAATGTTGCGTCTTTGAACTACAATTAACATTGTACGTGGATAATCACTTTTAGAGATAAAATGAGATGTTTAAAGTGATTTTCAAGCTTCCAGGGGCCCTAAACACGAGATTTGAGAAATGGGTAAAAGTGAATGAAAATGGCCAATTTACTCACTCTGCGGCCTTAAAAAGTGTTTCTCCTCCACGGAAAGTGAATAAAATAACATTTGGATGCCTTTATTGTTCAATCAAAAACGCCCGTTTTTTGGTGAAAAAGATAACCACCCCCCCTTACGACATGCTTCAGAAACGAAAAAAATGGTCCATTTTCAAATGTTGCGTCTTTGAACTACAATTCACATTTGTACGTGGATAATCACTTTTAGAGATAAAATTAGATGTTTAAAGTGATTTACAAGCTTTCAGGGGCCCTAAACACAAGATTTGAGGAATGGGTAAATATGAATGAAAATGGCCAATTTATTCACTCTGAGGCCTTAAAAAGTTTTTCTCCACTCCAGAAAGAGAATTAAATAACATTTGTAGACCTTTATTGTTCAATCAAAAACGCCCGATTTTTTGACGAAAGAGATAACCACCCCCCCTTACGACATGCTTCAGAAACAAAAAAAAAATGGTTCATTTTCAAATGTTGCATCTTTGAACGACAATCCACATTTGTACGTGGATAAACACTTTTAGAGATAAAATTAGATGTTGAAAGTGATTTTCAAGCCTTCAGGGGCCCTAAACACAAGATTTGAGAAATGGGTAAAAGTGAATGAAAATGGCCAATTTACTCACTCTGAGGCCTTAAAAAGTGTTTCTCCTCCACGGGAAGTGAATTAAATAACATTTGTAGGCCTTTATTATTCAAGCGAAAACGCCTGATAATTGACGAAAGAGATAACCACCCCCCTTACGACATGCTTCAGAAACGAAAAAAATGGTCCGTTTTCAAATGTTGCGTCTTTGAATGACAATCCACATTTGTACGTGGATAATCACTTTTAGAGCTAAAATTAGATGTTTAAAGTGATTTTCAAGCTTCCAGGGGCCCTAAACACAAGATTTGAGAAATGGGTAAAAGTGAATGAAAATGGCCAATTTACTCACTCTGCGGCCTTAAAAAGTGTTTCTCCTCCACGGAAAGTGAATAAAATAACATTTGGATGCCTTTATTGTTCAATCAAAAACGCCCGTTTTTTGGTGAAAAAGATAACCACCCCCCCTTACGACATGCTTCAGAAACAAAAAAAATGGTCCATTTTCAAATGTTGCGTCTTTGAACTACAATTCACATTTGTACGTGGATGATCACTTTTAGAGATAAAATGAGATGTTTAAAGTGATTTTCAAGCTTCCAGGGGCCCTAAACACAAGATTTGAGAAATGGGTAAAAGTGAATAAAAATGGCCAATTTACTCACTCTGAGGCCTTAAAAAGTGTTTCTCCTCCACGGGAAGTGAATTAAATTACATTTGGAGGCCTTTATTGTTCAAGCGAAAACGCCTGATTTTTGATGAAAGAGATAACCAACCCCCCTTACGACATGCTTCTGAAACTAAAAAAATGGTTCATTTTCAAATGTTGCGTCTTTGAACTACAATTAACATTTTACGTGGGTAATCACTTTTAGAGATAAAGTGAGATGTTTAAAGTGATTTTCAAGCTTCCAGGGGCCCTAAACACAAGATTTGAGAAATGGGTAAAAGTGAATGAAAATGGCCAATGTACTCACTCTGAGGCCTTAAAAAGTGTTTCTCCTCCACGGGAAGTGAATTAAATACCATTTGGAGGCCTTTATTGTTCAAGCGAAAACACCTGATTTTTGATGAAAGAGATAACCACCCCCCCTTACGACATGCTTCAGAAACGAATAAAATGGTCCGTTTTCAAATGTTGCGTCTTTGAATGACAATCCACATTTGTACGTGGATAATCACTTTTAGAGCTAAAATTAGATGTTTAAAGTGATTTTCAAGCTTCCAGGGGCCCTAAACACAAGATTTGAGAAATGGGTAAAAGTGAATGAAAATGGCCAATTTACTCACTCTGAGGCCTTAAAAAGTGTTTCTCCTCCACGGGAAGTGAATTAAATACCATTTGGAGGCCTTTATTGTTCAAGCGAAAACCCCTGATTTTTGATGAAAGAGATAACCACCCCCCCATACGACATGCTTCTGAAACTAAAAAAATGGTTCATTTTCAAATGTTGTGTCTTTGAACTACAATTAACATTGTACGTGGATAATCACTTTTAGAGATAAAATGAGATGTTTAAAGTGATTTTCAAGCTTCCAGGGGCCCTAAACACGAGATTTGAGAAATGGGTAAACGTGAATGAAAATGGCCAATTTACTCACTCTGCGGCCTTAAAAAGTGTTTCTCCTCCACGGAAAGTGAATAAAATAACATTTGGATGCCTTTATTGTTCAATCAAAAACGCCCGTTTTTTGGTGAAAAAGATAACCACCCCCCCTTACGACATGCTTCAGAAACGAAAAAAATGGTCCATTTTCAAATGTTGCGTCTTTGAACTACAATTCACATCTGTACGTGGATGATCACTTTTAGAGATAAAATTAGATGTTTAAAGTGATATACAAGCTTCCAGGGGCCCTAAACACAAGATATGAGGAATGGGTAAATATGAATGAAAATGGCCAATTTATTCACTCCGATGCCTTAAAAAGTTTTTCTCCACTCCAGAAAGTGAATTAAATAACATTTGTAGGCCTTTATTGTTCAATCAAAAACGCCCGATTTTTGACGAAAGAGATAACGACCCCCCCTTACGACATGCTTCAGAAACTAAAAAAATGGTCTGTTTACAAATGTTGCCTCTTTGAACTACAATTCACATTTGTACGTGGAAAAGCACTTTTAAAGATCAAATGAGATGTTTAAAGTGATTTTCATGCTTCCAGGGGCCTTAAACACAAGATTTGAGGTATGGGTAAAAGTGAATGAAAATGGCCAATTTACTCACTCTGAGGCCTTAAAAAGTGTTTCTCCTCCACGGGAAGTGAATTAAATACCATTATGAGGCCTTTATTGTTCAAGCGAAAACGCCTGATTTTTGATGAAAGAGATAACCACCCCCCCTTACGACATGCTTCTGAAACTAAAAAAATGGTTCATTTTCAAATGTTGCGTCTTTGAACTACAATTAACATTGTACGTGGATAATCACTTTTAGAGATAAAATGAGATGTTTAAAGTGATTTTCAAGATTCCAGGGGCCCTAAACAAGAGATTTGAGAAATGGGTAAACGTGAATGAAAATGGCCAATTTACTCACTCTGAGGCCTTAAAAAGTGTTTCTCCTTCACGGAAAGTGTATAAAATAACATTTGGATGCCTTTATTGTTCAATCAAAAACGCCCGTTTTTTGGTGAAAAAGATAACCACCCCCCCTTACGACATGCTTCAGAAACGAAAAAAATGGTCCATTTTCAAATGTTGCGTCTTTGAACTACAATTCACATTTGTACGTGGATAATCACTTTTAGAGATAAAATTACATGTTTAAAGTGATTTACAAGCTTCCAGGGGCCCTAAACACAAGATATGAGGAATGGGTAAATATGAATGAAAATGGCCAATTTATTCACTCTGAGGCCTTAAAAAGATTTTCTCCTCTCCAGAAAGTGAATTAAATAACATTTGTAGGCCTTTATTGTTCAATCAAAAACGCCCGATTTTTGACGAAAGAGATAACCACCCCCCCTTACGACATGCTCAGAAACTAAAAAAATGGTCCGTTTTCAAATGTTGCCTGTTTGAACTACAATTCACATTTGTACGTGGAAAAGCACTTTTAAAGATCAAATCAGATGTTTAAATTGATTTTCATGCTTCCAGGGGCCTTAAAGACAAGATTTGAGGAATGGGTAAAAGTGAATGAAAATGGCCAATTTACTCACTCTGAGGCCTTAAAAAGTGTTTCTCCTCCACGGGAAGTGAATTAAATAACATTTGGAGGCCTTTATTGTTCAAGCGAAAACGCCCGATTATTGACGAAAGAGATAACCACCCCCCCCTTACGACATGCTTCAGAAACGAAAAAAATGGTCCGTTTTCAAATGTTGCGTCTTTGAATGACAATCCACATTTGTACGTGGATAATCACTTTTAGAGCTAAAATTAGATGTTTAAAGTGATTTTCAAGCTTCCAGGGGCCCTAAACACAAGATTTGAGAAATGGGTAAAAGTGAATGAAAATGGCCAATTTACTCACTCTGAGGCCTTAAAAAGTGTTTCTCCTCCACGGGAAGTGAATTAAATACCATTTGGAGGCCTTTATTGTTCAAGCGAAAACGCCTGATTTTTGATGAAAGAGATAACCACTCCCCCTTACGACATGCTTCTGAAACTAAAAAAATGGTTCATTTTCAAATGTTGCGTCTTTGAACCACAATTAACATTGTATGTGGATAATCACTTTTAGAGATAAAATGAGATGTTTAAAGTGATTTTCAAGCTTCCAGGGGCCCTAAACACGAGATTTGAGAAATGGGTAAACGTGAATGAAAATGGCCAATTTACTCACTCTGCGGCCTTAAAAAGTGTTTCTCCTCCACGGAACGTGAATAAAATAACATTTGGATGCCTTTATTGTTCAATCAAAAATGCCAGTTTTTTGGTGAAAAGATAACCACCCCCCCTTACGACATGCTTCAGAAACGAAAAAAATGGTCCATTTTCAAATGTTGCGTCTTTGAACTACAATTCACATTTGTACGTGGATAATCACTTTTAGAGATAAAATTAGATGTTTAAAGTGATTTACAAGCTTCCAGGGGCCCTAAACACAAGATATGAGGAATGGGTAAACGTGAATGAAAATGGCCAATTTACTCACTCTGAGGCCTTAAAAAGTGTTTCTCCTTCACGGAAAGTGAATAAAATAACATTTGGATGCCTTTATTGTTCAATCAAAAACGCCCGTTTTTTGGTGAAAAAGATAACCACCCCCCCTTACGACATGCCTCAGAAACTAAAAAAATGGTCCGTTTTCAAATGTTTCCTCTTTGAACTACAATTCACATTTGTACGGCAAAAAGCACTTTTAAAGATCAAATGAGATGTTTAAAGTGATTTTCATGCTTCCAGGGGCCTTAAACACAAGATTTGAGGAATGGGTAAAAGTGAATGAAAATGGCCAATTTACTCACTCTGAGGCCTTAAAAAGTGTTTCTCCTCCATGGGAAGTGAATTAAATAACATTTGTAGGCCTTTATTGTTCAAGCGAAAACGCCCGATTATTGACGAAAGAGATAACCACCCCCCCTTACGACATGCTTCAGAAACGAAAAAAATGGTCCGTTTTCAAATGTTGCGTCTTTGAATGACAATCCACATTTGTACGTGGATAATCACTTTTAGAGCTAAAATTAGATGTTTAAAGTGATTTTCAAGCTTCCAGGGGCCCTAAACACAAGATATGAGGAATGGGTAAATATGAATGAAAATGGCCAATTTATTCACTCTGAGGCCTTAAAAAGATTTTCTCCTCTCCAGAAAGTGAATTAAATAACATTTGTAGGCCTTTATTGTTCAATCAAAAACGCCCGATTTTTGACGAAAGAGATAACCACCCCCCCTTACGACATGCTCAGAAACTAAAAAAATGGTCCGTTTTCAAATGTTTCCTCTTTGAACTACAATTCACATTTGTACGGCAAAAAGCACTTTTAAAGATCAAATGAGATGTTTAAAGTGATTTTCATGCTTCCAGGGGCCTTAAACACAAGATTTGAGAAATGGGTAAAAGTGAATGAAAATGGCCAATTTACTCACTCTGAGGCCTTAAAAAGTGTTTCTCCTCCACAAAAGGGAATTAAATACCATTTGGAGGCCTTTATTGTTCAAGCGAAAACGCCTGATTTTGATGAAAGAGATAACCACCCCCCCATACGACATGCTTCTGAAACTAAAAAAATGGTTCATTTTCAAATGTTGTGTCTTTGAACTACAATTAACATTGTACGTGGATAATCACTTTTAGAGATAAAATGTGATGTTTAAAGTGATTTTCAAGCTTCCAGGGGCCCTAAACACGAGATTTGAGAAATGGGTAAACGTGAATGAAAATGGCCAATTTACTCACTCTGCGGCCTTAAAAAGTGTTTCTCCTCCACGGAAAGTAAATAAAATAACACCCCCCCTTACGACATGCTTCAGAAACAAAAAAATGGTTCATTTTCAAATGTTGCATCTTTGAACGACAATCCACATTTGTACGTGGATAATCACTTTTAGAGATAAAATTAGATATTTAAAGTGATTTCCAAGCTTCCAGGGGCCCTAAACACGAGATTTGAGAAATGGGTAAAAGTGAATGAAAATGGCCAATTTACTCACTCTGCGGCCTTAAAAAGTGTTTCTCCTCCACGGAAAGTGAATAAAATAACATTTGGATGCCTTTATTGTTCAATCAAAAACGCCCGTTTTTTGGTGAAAAAGATAACCACCCCCCCTTACGACATGCTTCAGAAACGAAAAAAATGGTCCATTTTCAAATGTTGCGTCTTTGAACTACAATTCACATTTGTACGTGGATAATCACTTTTAGAGATAAAATTAGATGTTTAAAGTGATTTACAAGCTTCCAGGGGCCCTAAACACAAGCTATGAGGAATGGGTAAATATGAATGAAAATAGCCAATTTATTCACTCTGAGGCCTTAAAAAGATTTTCTCCACTCCAGAAAGTGAATTAAATAACATTTGTAGGCCTTTATTGTTCAATCAAAAACGCCCGATTTTTGACGAAAGAGATAACCACCCCCCCTTACGACATGCCTCAGAAACTAAAAAAATGGTCCGTTTTCAAATGTTTCCTCTTTGAACTACAATTCACATTTGTACGGCAAAAAGCACTTTTAAAGATCAAATGAGATGTTTAAAGTGATTTTCATGCTTCCAGGGGCCTTAAACACAAGATTTGAGGAATGGGTAAAAGTGAATGAAAATGGCCAATTTACTCACTCTGCGGCCTTAAAAAGTGTTTCTCCTCCACGGAAAGTGAATAAAATAACATTTGGATGCCTTTATTGTTCAATCAAAAACGCCCGTTTTTTGGTGAAAAAGATAACCACCCCCCCTTACGACATGCTTCAGAAACGAAAAAAATGGTCCATTTTCAAATGTTGCGTCTTTGAACTACAATTCACATTTGTACGTGGATGATCACTTTTAGGGATAAAATTAGATGTTTAAAGTGATATACAAGCTTCCAGGGGCCCTAAACACAAGATATGAGGAATGGGTAAATATGAATGAAAATGGCCAATTTATTCACTCCGAGGCCTTAAAAAGTTTTTCTCCACTCCAGAAAGTGAATTAAATAACATTTGTAGGCCTTTATTGTTCAATCAAAAACGCCCGATTTTTGACGAAAGAGATAACCACCCCCCCTTACGACATGCTTCAGAAACAAAAAAAATGGTCTGTTTTCAAATGTTGCCTCTTTGAACTACAATTCACATTTGTACGTGGAAAAGCACTTTTAAAGATCAAATGAGATGTTTAAAGTGATTTTCATGCTTCCAGGGGCCTTAAACACAAGATTTGAGGTATGGGTAAAAGTGAATGAAAATGGCCAATTTACTCACTCTGAGGCCTTAAAAAGTGTTTCTCCTCCACGGAAAGTGAATTAAATACCATTATGAGGCCTTTATTGTTCAAGCGAAAACGCCTGATTTTTGATGAAAGAGATAACCACCCCCCCTTACGACATGCTTCTGAAACTAAAAAAATGGTTCATTTTCAAATGTTGCGTCTTTGAACTTCAATTAACATTGTACGTGGATAATCACTTTTAGAGATAAAATGAGATGTTTAAAGTGATTTTCAAGCTTCCAGGGGCCCTAAACACGAGATTTGAGAAATGGGTAAACGTGAATGAAAATGGCCAATTTACTCACTCTGCGGCCTTAAAAAGTGTTTCTCCTTCACGGAAAGTGAATAAAATAACATTTGGATGCCTTTATTGTTCAATCAAAAACGCCCGTTTTTTGGTGAAAAAGATAACCACCCCCCCCTTACGACATGCTTCAGAAACGAAAAAAATGGTCCATTATCAAATGTTGCGTCTTTGAACTACAATTCACATTTGTACGTGGATAATCACTTTTAGAGATAAAATTAGATGTTTAAAGTGATTTACAAGCTTCCAGGGGCCCTAAACACAAGCTATGAGGAATGGGTAAATATGAATGAAAATAGCCAATTTATTCACTCTGAGGCCTTAAAAAGATTTTCTCCACTCCAGAAAGTGAATTAAATAACATTTGTAGGCCTTTATTGTTCAATCAAAAACGCCCGATTTTTGACGAAAGAGATAACCACCCCCCCTTACGACATGCCTCAGAAACTAAAAAAATGGTCCGTTTTCAAATGTTTCCTCTTTGAACTACAATTCACATTTGTACGGCAAAAAGCACTTTTAAAGATCAAATGAGATGTTTAAAGTGATTTTCATGCTTCCAGGGGCCTTAAACACAAGATTTGAGGAATGGGTAAAAGTGAATGAAAATGGCCAATTTACTCACTCTGAGGCCTTAAAAAGTGTTTCTCCTCCATGGGAAGTGAATTAAATAACATTTGTAGGCCTTTATTGTTCAAGCGAAAACGCCCGATTATTGACGAAAGAGATAACCACCCCCCCTTATGACATGCTTCAGAAACGAAAAAAATGGTCCGTTTTCAAATGTTGCGTCTTTGAATGACAATCCACATTTGTACGTGGATAATCACTTTTAAAGCTAAAATTAGATGTTTAAAGTGATTTTCAAGCTTCCAGGGGCCCTAAACAAGAGATTTGAGAAATGGGTAAACGTGAATGAAAATGGCCAATTTACTCACTCTGAGGCCTTAAAAAGTGTTTCTCCTTCACGGAAAGTGAATAAAATAACATTTGGATGCCTTTATTGTTCAATCAAAAACGCCCGTTTTTTGGTGAAAAAGATAACCACCCCCCCTTACGACATGCTTCAGAAACGAAAAAAATGGTCCATTTTCAAATGTTGCGTCTTTGAACTACAATTCACATTTGTACGTGGATAATCACTTTTAGAGATAAAATTACATGTTTAAAGTGATTTACAAGCTTCCAGGGGCCCTAAACACAAGATATGAGGAATGGATAAATATGAATGAAAATGGCCAATTTACTCACTCTGAGGCCTTAAAAAGTGTTTCTCCTCCACGGGAAGTGAATTAAATACCATTTGGAGGCCTTTATTGTTCAAGCGAAAACGCCCGATTATTGACGAAAGAGATAACCACCCCCCCTTACGACATACTTCAGAAACGAAAAAAATGGTCCGTTTTCAAATGTTGCGTCTTTGAATGACAATCCACATTTGTACGTGGATAATCACTTTTAGAGCTAAAATTAGATGTTTAAAGTGATTTTCAAGCTTCCAGGGGCCCTAAACACAAGATTTGAGAAATGGGTAAAAGTGAATGAAAATGGCCAATTTACTCACTCTGAGGCCTTAAAAAGTGTTTCTCCTCCACGGGAAGTGAATTAAATACCATTTGGAGGCCTTTATTGTTCAAGCGAAAACGCCTGATTTTTGATGAAAGAGATAACCACTCCCCCTTACGACATGCTTCTGAAACTAAAAAAATGGTTCATTTTCAAATGTTGCGTCTTTGAACCACAATTAACATTGTGCGTGGATAATCACTTTTAGAGATAAAATGAGATGTTTAAAGTGATTTTCAAGCTTCCAGGGGCCCTAAACACGAGATTTGAGAAATGGGTAAACGTGAATGAAAATGGCCAATTTACTCACTCTGCGGCCTTAAAAAGTGTTTCTCCTCCACGGAACGTGAATAAAATAACATTTGGATGCCTTTATTGTTCAATCAAAAATGCCCGTTTTTTGGTGAAAAGATAACCACCCCCCTTACGACATGCTTCAGAAACGAAAAGAATGGTCCATTTTCAAATGTTGCGTCTTTGAACTACAATTCACATTTGTACGTGGATAATCACTTTTAGAGATAAAATTAGATGTTTAAAGTGATTTACAAGCTTCCAGGGGCCCTAAACACAAGATATGAGGAATGGGTAAATATGAATGAAAATGGCCAATTTATTCACTCTGAGGCTCTAAAAAGTTTTTCTCCACTCCAGAAAGTAAATTAAATAACATTTGTAGACCTTTATTGTTCAATCAAAAATGCCCGATTTTTGACGAAAGAGATAACCACCCCCCCTTACGACATGCTTCAGAAACAAAAAAAATGGTTCATTTTCACATGTTGCATCTTTGAACGACAATCCACATTTGTACGTGGATAAACACTTTTAGAGATAAAATTAGATGTTTAAAGCGATTTTCAAGCTTCCAGGGGCCCTAAACACGAGATTTGAGAAATGGGTAAAAGTGAATGAAAATGGCCAATTTACTCACTCTGCGGCCTTAAAAAGTGTTTCTCCTCCACGGAAAGTGAATAAAATAACATTTGGATGCCTTTATTGTTCAATCAAAAACGCCCGTTTTTTGGTGAAAAAGATAACCACCCCCCCTTACGACATGCTTCAGAAACGAAAAAAATGGTCCATTTTCAAATGTTGCGTCTTTGAACTACAATTCACATTTGTACGTGGATAATCACTTTTAGAGCTAAAATTAGATGTTTAAAGTGATTTTCAAGCTTCCAGGGGCCCTAAACACAAGATTTGAGAAATGGGTAAAAGTGAACGAAAATGGCCAATTTACTCACTCTGAGGCCTTAAAAAGTGTTTCTCCTCCACGGGAAGTGAATTAAATACCATTTGGAGGCCTTTATTGTTCAAGCGAAAACGCCTGATTTTTGATGAAAGAGATAACCACTCCCCCTTACGACATGCTTCTGAAACTAAAAAAATGGTTCATTTTCAAATGTTGCGTCTTTGAACCACAATTAACATTGTGCGTGGATAATCACTTTTAGAGATAAAATGAGATGTTTAAAGTGATTTTCAAGCTTCCAGGGGCCCTAAACACGAGATTTGAGAAATGGGTAAACGTGAATGAAAATGGCCAATTTACTCACTCTGCGGCCTTAAAAAGTGTTTCTCCTCCACGGAACGTGAATAAAATAACATTTGGATGCCTTTATTGTTCAATCAAAAATGCCCGTTTTTTGGTGAAAAGATAACCACCCCCCCTTACGACATGCTTCAGAAACGAAAAAAATGGTCCATTTTCAAATGTTGCGTCTTTGAACTACAATTCACATTTGTACGTGGATAATCACTTTTAGAGATAAAATTAGATGTTTAAAGTGATTTACAAGCTTCCAGGGGCCCTAAACACAAGATATGAGGAATGGGTAAATATGAATGAAAATGGCCAATTTATTCACTCTGAGGCTCTAAAAAGTTTTTCTCCACTCCAGAAAGCAAATTAAATAACATTTGTAGACCTTTATTGTTCAATCAAAAATGCCCGATTTTTGACGAAAGAGATAACCACCCCCCCTTACGACATGCTTCAGAAACAAAAAAAATGGTTCATTTTCAAATGTTGCATCTTTGAACGACAATCCACATTTGTACGTGGATAAACACTTTTAGAGATAAAATTAGATGTTTAAAGTGATTTTCAAGCTTCCAGGGGCCCTAAACACGAGATTTGAGAAATGGGTAAAAGTGAATGAAAATGGCCAATTTACTCACTCTGCGGCCTTAAAAAGTGTTTCTCCTCCACGGAAAGTGAATAAAATAACATTTGGATGCCTTTATTGTTCAATCAAAAACGCCCGTTTTTTGGTGAAAAAGATAACCACCCCCCCTTACGACATGCTTCAGAAACGAAAAAAATGGTCCATTTTCAAATGTTGCGTCTTTGAACTACAATTCACATTTGTACGTGGATAATCACTTTTAGAGATAAAATTAGATGTTTAAAGTGATTTACAAGCTTTCAGGGGCCCTAAACACAAGATTTGAGGAATGGGTAAATATGAATGAAAATGGCCAATTTATTCACTCTGAGGCCTTAAAAAGTTTTTCTCCACTCCAGAAAGAGAATTAAATAACATTTGTAGACCTTTATTGTTCAATCAAAAACGCCCGATTTTTGACGAAAGAGATAACCACCCCCCCCTTACGACATGCTTCAGAAACGAAAAAAATGGTCCATTTTCAAATGTTCCGTCTTTGAACTACAATTCACATTTGTACGTGGATAATCACTTTTAGAGATAAAATTACATGTTTAAAGTGATTTACAAGCTTCCAGGGGCCCTAAACACAAGATATGAGGAATGGATAAATATGAATGAAAATGGCCAATTTACTCACTCTGAGGCCTTAAAAAGTGTTTCTCCTCCACGGGAAGTGAATTAAATAACATTTGGAGGCCTTTATTGTTCAAGCGAAAACGCCCGATTATTGACGAAAGAGATAACCACCCCCCCTTACGACATGCTTCAGAAACGAAAAAAATGGTCCGTTTTCAAATGTTGCGTCTTTGAATGACAATCCACATTTGTACGTGGATAATCACTTTTAGAGCTAAAATTAGATGTTTAAAGTGATTTTCAAGCTTCCAGGGGCCCTAAACACAAGATTTGAGAAATGGGTAAAAGTGAATGAAGATGGCCAATTTACTCACTCTGAGGCCTTAAAAAGTGTTTCTCCTCCACGGGAAGTGAATTAAATACCATTTGGAGGCCTTTATTGTTCAAGCGAAAACGCCTGATTTTTGATGAAAGAGATAACCACTCCCCCTTACGACATGCTTCTGAAACTAAAAAAATGGTTCATTTTCAAATGTTGCGTCTCTGAACCACAATTAACATTGTGCGTGGATAATCACTTTTAGAGATAAAATGAGATGTTTAAAGTGATTTTCAAGCTTCCAGGGGCCCTAAACACGAGATTTGAGAAATGGGTAAACGTGAATTAAAATGGCCAATTTACTCACTCTGCGGCCTTAAAAAGTGTTTCTCCTCCACGGAACGTGAATAAAATAACATTTGGATGCCTTTATTGTTCAATCAAAAATGCCCGTTTTTTGGTGAAAAGATAACCACCCCCCCTTACGACATGCTTCAGAAACGAAAAAAATGGTCCATTTTCAAATGTTGCGTCTTTGAACTACAATTCACATTTGTACGTGGATAATCACTTTTAGAGATAAAATTAGATGTTTAAAGTGATTTACAAGCTTTCAGGGGCCCTAAACACAAGATATGAGGAATGGGTAAATATGAATGAAAATGGCCAATTTATTCACTCTGAGGCCTTAAAAAGTTTTTCTCCACTCCAGAAAGTAAATTAAATAACATTTGTAGACCTTTATTGTTCAATCAAAAATGCCCGATTTTTGACGAAAGAGATAACCACCCCCCCTTACGACATGCTTCAGAAACAAAAAAAATGGTTCATTTTCAAATGTTGCATCTTTGAATGACAATCCACATTTGTACGTGGATAAACACTTTTAGAGATAAAATTAGATGTTGAAAGTGATTTTCAAGCCTTCAGGGGCCCTAAACACAAGATTTGAGAAATGGGTAAAAGTGAATGAAAATGGCCAATTTACTCACTCTGAGGCCTTAAAAAGTGTTTCTCCTCCACGGGAAGTGAATTAAATAACATTTGTAGGCCTTTATTGTTCAAGCGAAAACGCCCGATAATTGTCGAAAGAGATAACCACCCCCCCTTACGACATGCTTCAGAAACGAAAAAAATGGTCCGTTTTCAAATGTTGCGTCTTTGAATGACAATCCACATTTGTACGTGGATAATCACTTTTAGAGCTAAAATTAGATGTTTAAAGTGATTTTCAAGCTTCCAGGGGCCCTAAACACAAGATTTGAGAAATGGGTAAAAGTGAATGAAAATGGCCAATTTACTCACTCTGAGGCCTTAAAAAGTGTTTCTCCTCCACGGGAAGTGAATTAAATACCATTTGGAGGCCTTTATTGTTCAAGCGAAAACGCCTGATTTTTGATGAAAGAGATAACCACCCCCCCTTACGACATGCTTCTGAAACTAAAAAAATGGTTCATTTTCAAATGTCGCGTCTTTGAACTACAATTAACATTTTACGTGGGTAATCACTTTTAGAGATAAAGTGAGATGTTTAAAGTGATTTTCAAGCTTTCAGGGGCCCTAAACACAAGATTTGAGAAATGGGTAAAAGTGAATGAAAATGGCCAATTTACTCACTCTGAGGCCTTAAAAAGTGTTTCTCCTCCACGGGAAGTGAATTAAATACCATTTGGAGGCCTTTATTGTTCAAGCGAAAACACCTGATTTTTGATGAAAGAGATAACCACCCCCCCTTATGACATGCTTCTGAAACTAAAAAAATGGTTCATTTTCAAATGTTGCGTCTTTGAACTACAATTAACATTGTACGTGGATATTCACTTTTAGAGATAAAATTAGCTGTTTAAAGTGATTTACAAGCTTCCAGGGGCCCTAAACACAAGATATGAGGAATGGGTAAATATGAATGAAAATGGCCAATTTATTCACTCTGAGGCCTTAAAAAGTTTTTCTCCACTCCAGAAAGTGAATTAAATAACATTTGTAGGCCTTTATTGTTCAATCAAAAACGCCCGATTTTTGATGAAAGAGATAACCACCCCCCCTTACGACATGCTTCAGAAACTAAAAAAATGGTCCGTTTTCAAATGTTGCCTCTTTGAACTACAATTCACATTTGTACGTGGATGATCACTTTTAGAGATAAAATTAGATGTTTAAAGTGATTTACAAGCTTCCAGGGGCCCTAAACACAAGATATGAGGAATGGGTAAATATGAATGAAAATGGGCAATTTATTCACTCTGAGGCCTTAAAAAGTTTTTCTCCACTCCAGAAAGTGAATTAAATAACATTTGTAGGCCTTTATTGTTCAATCAAAAACGCCCGATTTTTGATGAAAGAGATAACCCCCCCCCCTTACGACATGCTTCATAAACGAAAAAAATGGTCCATTTTCAAATGTTGCGTCTTTGAATGACAATCCACATTTGTACGTGGATAATCAATTTTAGAGCTAAAATTAGATGTTTAAAGTGATTTTCAAGCTTCCAGGGGCCCTAAACACAAGATTTGAGAAATGGGTAAAAGTGAATGAAAATGGTCAATTTACTCACTCTGAGGCCTTAAAAAGTGTTTCTCCTCCACGGGAAGTGAATTAAATACCATTTGGAGGCCTTTATTGTTCAAGCGAAAACGCCTGATTTTTGATGAAAGAGATAACCACCACCCCCTTACGACATGCTTCTGAAACTAAAAAAATGGTTCATTTTCAAATGTTGTGTCTTTGAACTACAATTAACATTGTACGTGGATAATCACTTTTAGAGATAAAATGAGATGTTTAAAGTGATTTTCAAGCTTCCAGGGGCCCTAAACACGAGATATGAGAAATGGGTAAACGTGAATGAAAATGGCCAATTTACTCACTCTGCGGCCTTAAAAAGTGTTTCTCCTCCACGGAAAGTGAATAAAATAACATTTGGATGCCTTTATTGTTCAATCAAAAACGCCCGTTTTTTGGTGAAAAAGATAACCACCCCCCCCTTACGACATGCTTCAGAAACGAAAAAAATGGTCCATTTTCAAATGTTGCGTCTTTGAACTACAATTCACATTTGTACGTGGATGATCACTTTTAGGGATAAAATTAGATGTTTAAAGTGATATACAAGCTTCCAGGGGCCCTAAACACAAGATATGAGGAATGGGTAAATATGAATGAAAATGGCCAATGTATTCACTCCGAGGCCTTAAAAAGTTTTTCTCCACTCCAGAAAGTGAATTAAATAACATTTGTAGGCCTTTATTGTTCAATCAAAAACGCCCGATTTTTGACGAAAGAGATAACCACCCCCCCTTACGACATGCTTCAGAAACAAAAAAAATGGTCTGTTTTCAAATGTTGCCTCTTTGAACTACAATTCACATTTGTACGTGGAAAAGCACTTTTAAAGATCAAATGAGATGTTTAAAGTGATTTTCATGCTTCCAGGGGCCTTAAACACAAGATTTGAGGTATGGGTAAAAGTGAATGAAAATGGCCAATTTACTCACTCTGAGGCCTTAAAAAGTGTTTCTCCTCCACGGGAAGTGAATTAAATACCATTATGAGGCCTTTATTGTTCAAGCAAAAACGCCTGATTTTTGATGAAAGAGATAACCACCCCCCCTTACGACATGCTTCTGAAACTAAAAAAATGGTTCATTTTCAAATGTTGCGTCTTTGAACTTCAATTAACATTGTACGTGGATAATCACTTTTAGAGATAAAATGAGATGTTTAAAGTGATTTTCAAGCTTCCAGGGGCCCTAAACACGAGATTTGAGAAATGGGTAAACGTGAATGAAAATGGCCAATTTACTCACTCTGCGGCCTTAAAAAGTGTTTCTCCTTCACGGAAAGTGAATAAAATAACATTTGGATGCCTTTATTGTTCAATCAAAAACGCCCGTTTTTTGGTGAAAAAGATAACCACCCCCCCTTACGACATGCTTCAGAAATGAAAAAAATGGTCCATTTTCAAATGTGCGTCTTTGAACTACAATTCACATTTGTACGTGGATAATCACTTTTAGAGATAAAATTACATGTTTAAAGTGATTTGCAAGCTTCCAGGGGCCCTAAACACAAGATATGAGGAATGGGTAAATATGAATGAAAATGGCCAATTTATTCACTCTGAGGCCTTAAAAAGTGTTTCTCCTCCACGGGAAGTGAATTAAATAACATTTGGAGGCCTTTATTGTTCAAGCGAAAACGCCCGATTATTGACGAAAGAGATAACCACCCCCCCTTACGACATGCTTCAGAAACAAAAAAAATGGTTCATTTTCAAATGTTGCATCTTTGAACGACAATCCACATTTGTACGTGGATAAACACTTTTAGAGATAAAATTAGATGTTTAAAGTGATTTTCAAGCTTCCAGGGGCCCTAAACACAAGATTTGAGAAATGGGTAAAAGTGAATGAAAATGGCCAATTTACTCACTCTGAGGCCTTAAAAAGTGTTTCTCCTCAACGGGAAGTGAATTAAATAACATTTGTAGGCCTTTATTGTTCAAGCGAAAACGCCCGATTATTGACGAAAGAGATAACCACCCCCCCTTACGACATGCTTCAGAAACAAAAAAAATGGTCCGTTTTCAAATGTTGCGTCTTTGAACTACAATTAACATTGTACGTGGATAATCACTTTTAGAGATAAAATGAGATGTTTAAAGTGATTTTCAAGCTTCCAGGGGCCCTAAACACGAGATTTGAGAAATGGGTAAAAGTGAATGAAAATGGCCAATTTACTCACTCTGCGGCCTTAAAAAGTGTTTCTCCTCCACGGAAAGTGAATAAAATAACATTTGGATGCCTTTATTGTTCAATCAAAAACGCCCGTTTTTTGGTGAAAAAGATAACCACCCCCCCTTACGACATGCTTCAGAAACGAAAAAAATGGTCCATTTTCAAATGTTGCGTCTTTGAACTACAATTCACATTTGTACGTGGATAATCACTTTTAGAGATAAAATTAGATGTTTAAAGTGATTTACAAGCTTTCAGGGGCCCTAAACACAAGATTTGAGGAATGGGTAAATATGAATGAAAATGGCCAATTTATTCACTCTGAGGCCTTAAAAAGTTTTTCTCCACTCCAGAAAGAGAATTAAATAACATTTGTAGACCTTTATTGTTCAATCAAAAACGCCCGATTTTTTGACGAAAGAGATAACCACCCCCCCTTACGACATGCTTCAGAAACAAAAAAAAAATGGTTCATTTTCAAATGTTGCATCTTTGAACGACAATCCACATTTGTACGTGGATAAACACTTTTAGAGATAAAATTAGATGTTGAAAGTGATTTTCAAGCCTTCAGGGGCCCTAAACACAAGATTTGAGAAATGGGTAAAAGTGAATGAAAATGGCCAATTTACTCACTCTGAGGCCTTAAAAAGTGTTTCTCCTCCACGGGAAGTGAATTAAATAACATTTGTAGGCCTTTATTATTCAAGCGAAAACGCCTGATAATTGACGAAAGAGATAACCACCCCCCTTACGACATGCTTCAGAAACGAAAAAAATGGTCCGTTTTCAAATGTTGCGTCTTTGAATGACAATCCACATTTGTACGTGGATAATCACTTTTAGAGCTAAAATTAGATGTTTAAAGTGATTTTCAAGCTTCCAGGGGCCCTAAACACAAGATTTGAGAAATGGGTAAAAGTGAATGAAAATGGCCAATTTACTCACTCTGCGGCCTTAAAAAGTGTTTCTCCTCCACGGAAAGTGAATAAAATAACATTTGGATGCCTTTATTGTTCAATCAAAAACGCCCGTTTTTTGGTGAAAAAGATAACCACCCCCCCTTACGACATGCTTCAGAAACGAAAAAAATGGTCCATTTTCAAATGTTGCGTCTTTGAACTACAATTCACATTTGTACGTGGATGATCACTTTTAGAGATAAAATGAGATGTTTAAAGTGATTTTCAAGCTTCCAGGGGCCCTAAACACAAGATTTGAGAAATGGGTAAAAGTGAATAAAAATGGCCAATTTACTCACTCTGAGGCCTTAAAAAGTGTTTCTCCTCCACGGGAAGTGAATTAAATTACATTTGGAGGCCTTTATTGTTCAAGCGAAAACGCCTGATTTTTGATGAAAGAGATAACCAACCCCCCTTACGACATGCTTCTGAAACTAAAAAAATGGTTCATTTTCAAATGTTGCGTCTTTGAACTACAATTAACATTTTACGTGGGTAATCACTTTTAGAGATAAAGTGAGATGTTTAAAGTGATTTTCAAGCTTCCAGGGGCCCTAAACACAAGATTTGAGAAATGGGTAAAAGTGAATGAAAATGGCCAATGTACTCACTCTGAGGCCTTAAAAAGTGTTTCTCCTCCACGGGAAGTGAATTAAATACCATTTGGAGGCCTTTATTGTTCAAGCGAAAACACCTGATTTTTGATGAAAGAGATAACCACCCCCCCTTACGACATGCTTCAGAAACGAATAAAATGGTCCGTTTTCAAATGTTGCGTCTTTGAATGACAATCCACATTTGTACGTGGATAATCACTTTTAGAGCTAAAATTAGATGTTTAAAGTGATTTTCAAGCTTCCAGGGGCCCTAAACACAAGATTTGAGAAATGGGTAAAAGTGAATGAAAATGGCCAATTTACTCACTCTGAGGCCTTAAAAAGTGTTTCTCCTCCACGGGAAGTGAATTAAATACCATTTGGAGGCCTTTATTGTTCAAGCGAAAACCCCTGATTTTTGATGAAAGAGATAACCACCCCCCCATACGACATGCTTCTGAAACTAAAAAAATGGTTCATTTTCAAATGTTGTGTCTTTGAACTACAATTAACATTGTACGTGGATAATCACTTTTAGAGATAAAATGAGATGTTTAAAGTGATTTTCAAGCTTCCAGGGGCCCTAAACACGAGATTTGAGAAATGGGTAAACGTGAATGAAAATGGCCAATTTACTCACTCTGCGGCCTTAAAAAGTGTTTCTCCTCCACGGAAAGTGAATAAAATAACATTTGGATGCCTTTATTGTTCAATCAAAAACGCCCGTTTTTTGGTGAAAAAGATAACCACCCCCCCTTACGACATGCTTCAGAAACGAAAAAAATGGTCCATTTTCAAATGTTGCGTCTTTGAACTACAATTCACATCTGTACGTGGATGATCACTTTTAGAGATAAAATTAGATGTTTAAAGTGATATACAAGCTTCCAGGGGCCCTAAACACAAGATATGAGGAATGGGTAAATATGAATGAAAATGGCCAATTTATTCACTCCGATGCCTTAAAAAGTTTTTCTCCACTCCAGAAAGTGAATTAAATAACATTTGTAGGCCTTTATTGTTCAATCAAAAACGCCCGATTTTTGACGAAAGAGATAACGACCCCCCCTTACGACATGCTTCAGAAACTAAAAAAATGGTCTGTTTACAAATGTTGCCTCTTTGAACTACAATTCACATTTGTACGTGGAAAAGCACTTTTAAAGATCAAATGAGATGTTTAAAGTGATTTTCATGCTTCCAGGGGCCTTAAACACAAGATTTGAGGTATGGGTAAAAGTGAATGAAAATGGCCAATTTACTCACTCTGAGGCCTTAAAAAGTGTTTCTCCTCCACGGGAAGTGAATTAAATACCATTATGAGGCCTTTATTGTTCAAGCGAAAACGCCTGATTTTTGATGAAAGAGATAACCACCCCCCCTTACGACATGCTTCTGAAACTAAAAAAATGGTTCATTTTCAAATGTTGCGTCTTTGAACTACAATTAACATTGTACGTGGATAATCACTTTTAGAGATAAAATGAGATGTTTAAAGTGATTTTCAAGATTCCAGGGGCCCTAAACAAGAGATTTGAGAAATGGGTAAACGTGAATGAAAATGGCCAATTTACTCACTCTGAGGCCTTAAAAAGTGTTTCTCCTTCACGGAAAGTGTATAAAATAACATTTGGATGCCTTTATTGTTCAATCAAAAACGCCCGTTTTTTGGTGAAAAAGATAACCACCCCCCCTTACGACATGCTTCAGAAACGAAAAAAATGGTCCATTTTCAAATGTTGCGTCTTTGAACTACAATTCACATTTGTACGTGGATAATCACTTTTAGAGATAAAATTACATGTTTAAAGTGATTTACAAGCTTCCAGGGGCCCTAAACACAAGATATGAGGAATGGGTAAATATGAATGAAAATGGCCAATTTATTCACTCTGAGGCCTTAAAAAGATTTTCTCCTCTCCAGAAAGTGAATTAAATAACATTTGTAGGCCTTTATTGTTCAATCAAAAACGCCCGATTTTTGACGAAAGAGATAACCACCCCCCCTTACGACATGCTCAGAAACTAAAAAAATGGTCCGTTTTCAAATGTTGCCTGTTTGAACTACAATTCACATTTGTACGTGGAAAAGCACTTTTAAAGATCAAATCAGATGTTTAAATTGATTTTCATGCTTCCAGGGGCCTTAAAGACAAGATTTGAGGAATGGGTAAAAGTGAATGAAAATGGCCAATTTACTCACTCTGAGGCCTTAAAAAGTGTTTCTCCTCCACGGGAAGTGAATTAAATAACATTTGGAGGCCTTTATTGTTCAAGCGAAAACGCCCGATTATTGACGAAAGAGATAACCACCTCCCCCTTACGACATGCTTCAGAAACGAAAAAAATGGTCCGTTTTCAAATGTTGCGTCTTTGAATGACAATCCACATTTGTACGTGGATAATCACTTTTAGAGCTAAAATTAGATGTTTAAAGTGATTTTCAAGCTTCCAGGGGCCCTAAACACAAGATTTGAGAAATGGGTAAAAGTGAATGAAAATGGCCAATTTACTCACTCTGAGGCCTTAAAAAGTGTTTCTCCTCCACGGGAAGTGAATTAAATACCATTTGGAGGCCTTTATTGTTCAAGCGAAAACGCCTGATTTTTGATGAAAGAGATAACCACTCCCCCTTACGACATGCTTCTGAAACTAAAAAAATGGTTCATTTTCAAATGTTGCGTCTTTGAACCACAATTAACATTGTATGTGGATAATCACTTTTAGAGATAAAATGAGATGTTTAAAGTGATTTTCAAGCTTCCAGGGGCCCTAAACACGAGATTTGAGAAATGGGTAAACGTGAATGAAAATGGCCAATTTACTCACTCTGCGGCCTTAAAAAGTGTTTCTCCTCCACGGAACGTGAATAAAATAACATTTGGATGCCTTTATTGTTCAATCAAAAATGCCAGTTTTTTGGTGAAAAGATAACCACCCCCCCTTACGACATGCTTCAGAAACGAAAAAAATGGTCCATTTTCAAATGTTGCGTCTTTGAACTACAATTCACATTTGTACGTGGATAATCACTTTTAGAGATAAAATTAGATGTTTAAAGTGATTTACAAGCTTCCAGGGGCCCTAAACACAAGATATGAGGAATGGGTAAACGTGAATGAAAATGGCCAATTTACTCACTCTGAGGCCTTAAAAAGTGTTTCTCCTTCACGGAAAGTGAATAAAATAACATTTGGATGCCTTTATTGTTCAATCAAAAACGCCCGTTTTTTGGTGAAAAAGATAACCACCCCCCCTTACGACATGCCTCAGAAACTAAAAAAATGGTCCGTTTTCAAATGTTTCCTCTTTGAACTACAATTCACATTTGTACGGCAAAAAGCACTTTTAAAGATCAAATGAGATGTTTAAAGTGATTTTCATGCTTCCAGGGGCCTTAAACACAAGATTTGAGGAATGGGTAAAAGTGAATGAAAATGGCCAATTTACTCACTCTGAGGCCTTAAAAAGTGTTTCTCCTCCATGGGAAGTGAATTAAATAACATTTGTAGGCCTTTATTGTTCAAGCGAAAACGCCCGATTATTGACGAAAGAGATAACCACCCCCCCTTACGACATGCTTCAGAAACGAAAAAAATGGTCCGTTTTCAAATGTTGCGTCTTTGAATGACAATCCACATTTGTACGTGGATAATCACTTTTAGAGCTAAAATTAGATGTTTAAAGTGATTTTCAAGCTTCCAGGGGCCCTAAACACAAGATATGAGGAATGGGTAAATATGAATGAAAATGGCCAATTTATTCACTCTGAGGCCTTAAAAAGATTTTCTCCTCTCCAGAAAGTGAATTAAATAACATTTGTAGGCCTTTATTGTTCAATCAAAAACGCCCGATTTTTGACGAAAGAGATAACCACCCCCCCTTACGACATGCTCAGAAACTAAAAAAATGGTCCGTTTTCAAATGTTTCCTCTTTGAACTACAATTCACATTTGTACGGCAAAAAGCACTTTTAAAGATCAAATGAGATGTTTAAAGTGATTTTCATGCTTCCAGGGGCCTTAAACACAAGATTTGAGAAATGGGTAAAAGTGAATGAAAATGGCCAATTTACTCACTCTGAGGCCTTAAAAAGTGTTTCTCCTCCACAAAAGGGAATTAAATACCATTTGGAGGCCTTTATTGTTCAAGCGAAAACGCCTGATTTTGATGAAAGAGATAACCACCCCCCCATACGACATGCTTCTGAAACTAAAAAAATGGTTCATTTTCAAATGTTGTGTCTTTGAACTACAATTAACATTGTACGTGGATAATCACTTTTAGAGATAAAATGTGATGTTTAAAGTGATTTTCAAGCTTCCAGGGGCCCTAAACACGAGATTTGAGAAATGGGTAAACGTGAATGAAAATGGCCAATTTACTCACTCTGCGGCCTTAAAAAGTGTTTCTCCTCCACGGAAAGTAAATAAAATAACACCCCCCCTTACGACATGCTTCAGAAACAAAAAAATGGTTCATTTTCAAATGTTGCATCTTTGAACGACAATCCACATTTGTACGTGGATAATCACTTTTAGAGATAAAATTAGATATTTAAAGTGATTTCCAAGCTTCCAGGGGCCCTAAACACGAGATTTGAGAAATGGGTAAAAGTGAATGAAAATGGCCAATTTACTCACTCTGCGGCCTTAAAAAGTGTTTCTCCTCCACGGAAAGTGAATAAAATAACATTTGGATGCCTTTATTGTTCAATCAAAAACGCCCGTTTTTTGGTGAAAAAGATAACCACCCCCCCTTACGACATGCTTCAGAAACGAAAAAAATGGTCCATTTTCAAATGTTGCGTCTTTGAACTACAATTCACATTTGTACGTGGATAATCACTTTTAGAGATAAAATTAGATGTTTAAAGTGATTTACAAGCTTCCAGGGGCCCTAAACACAAGATTTGAGAAATGGGTAAAAGTGAATGAAAATGGCCAATTTACTCACTCTGAGGCCTTAAAAAGTGTTTCTCCTCCACGGGAAGTGAATTAAATACCATTTGGAGGCCTTTATTGTTCAAGCGAAAACCCCTGATTTTTGATGAAAGAGATAACCACCCCCCCATACGACATGCTTCTGAAACTAAAAAAATGGTTCATTTTCAAATGTTGTGTCTTTGAACTACAATTAACATTGTACGTGGATAATCACTTTTAGAGATAAAATGAGATGTTTAAAGTGATTTTCAAGCTTCCAGGGGCCCTAAACACGAGATTTGAGAAATGGGTAAACGTGAATGAAAATGGCCAATTTACTCACTCTGCGGCCTTAAAAAGTGTTTCTCCTCCACGGAAAGTGAATAAAATAACATTTGGATGCCTTTATTGTTCAATCAAAAACGCCCGTTTTTTGGTGAAAAAGATAACCACCCCCCCTTACGACATGCTTCAGAAACGAAAAAAATGGTCCATTTTCAAATGTTGCGTCTTTGAACTACAATTCACATCTGTACGTGGATGATCACTTTTAGAGATAAAATTAGATGTTTAAAGTGATATACAAGCTTCCAGGGGCCCTAAACACAAGATATGAGGAATGGGTAAATATGAATGAAAATGGCCAATTTATTCACTCCGATGCCTTAAAAAGTTTTTCTCCACTCCAGAAAGTGAATTAAATAACATTTGTAGGCCTTTATTGTTCAATCAAAAACGCCCGATTTTTGACGAAAGAGATAACGACCCCCCCTTACGACATGCTTCAGAAACTAAAAAAATGGTCTGTTTACAAATGTTGCCTCTTTGAACTACAATTCACATTTGTACGTGGAAAAGCACTTTTAAAGATCAAATGAGATGTTTAAAGTGATTTTCATGCTTCCAGGGGCCTTAAACACAAGATTTGAGGTATGGGTAAAAGTGAATGAAAATGGCCAATTTACTCACTCTGAGGCCTTAAAAAGTGTTTCTCCTCCACGGGAAGTGAATTAAATACCATTATGAGGCCTTTATTGTTCAAGCGAAAACGCCTGATTTTTGATGAAAGAGATAACCACCCCCCCTTACGACATGCTTCTGAAACTAAAAAAATGGTTCATTTTCAAATGTTGCGTCTTTGAACTACAATTAACATTGTACGTGGATAATCACTTTTAGAGATAAAATGAGATGTTTAAAGTGATTTTCAAGATTCCAGGGGCCCTAAACAAGAGATTTGAGAAATGGGTAAACGTGAATGAAAATGGCCAATTTACTCACTCTGAGGCCTTAAAAAGTGTTTCTCCTTCACGGAAAGTGTATAAAATAACATTTGGATGCCTTTATTGTTCAATCAAAAACGCCCGTTTTTTGGTGAAAAAGATAACCACCCCCCCTTACGACATGCTTCAGAAACGAAAAAAATGGTCCATTTTCAAATGTTGCGTCTTTGAACTACAATTCACATTTGTACGTGGATAATCACTTTTAGAGATAAAATTACATGTTTAAAGTGATTTACAAGCTTCCAGGGGCCCTAAACACAAGATATGAGGAATGGGTAAATATGAATGAAAATGGCCAATTTATTCACTCTGAGGCCTTAAAAAGATTTTCTCCTCTCCAGAAAGTGAATTAAATAACATTTGTAGGCCTTTATTGTTCAATCAAAAACGCCCGATTTTTGACGAAAGAGATAACCACCCCCCCTTACGACATGCTCAGAAACTAAAAAAATGGTCCGTTTTCAAATGTTGCCTGTTTGAACTACAATTCACATTTGTACGTGGAAAAGCACTTTTAAAGATCAAATCAGATGTTTAAATTGATTTTCATGCTTCCAGGGGCCTTAAAGACAAGATTTGAGGAATGGGTAAAAGTGAATGAAAATGGCCAATTTACTCACTCTGAGGCCTTAAAAAGTGTTTCTCCTCCACGGGAAGTGAATTAAATAACATTTGGAGGCCTTTATTGTTCAAGCGAAAACGCCCGATTATTGACGAAAGAGATAACCACCTCCCCCTTACGACATGCTTCAGAAACGAAAAAAATGGTCCGTTTTCAAATGTTGCGTCTTTGAATGACAATCCACATTTGTACGTGGATAATCACTTTTAGAGCTAAAATTAGATGTTTAAAGTGATTTTCAAGCTTCCAGGGGCCCTAAACACAAGATTTGAGAAATGGGTAAAAGTGAATGAAAATGGCCAATTTACTCACTCTGAGGCCTTAAAAAGTGTTTCTCCTCCACGGGAAGTGAATTAAATACCATTTGGAGGCCTTTATTGTTCAAGCGAAAACGCCTGATTTTTGATGAAAGAGATAACCACTCCCCCTTACGACATGCTTCTGAAACTAAAAAAATGGTTCATTTTCAAATGTTGCGTCTTTGAACCACAATTAACATTGTATGTGGATAATCACTTTTAGAGATAAAATGAGATGTTTAAAGTGATTTTCAAGCTTCCAGGGGCCCTAAACACGAGATTTGAGAAATGGGTAAACGTGAATGAAAATGGCCAATTTACTCACTCTGCGGCCTTAAAAAGTGTTTCTCCTCCACGGAACGTGAATAAAATAACATTTGGATGCCTTTATTGTTCAATCAAAAATGCCAGTTTTTTGGTGAAAAGATAACCACCCCCCCTTACGACATGCTTCAGAAACGAAAAAAATGGTCCATTTTCAAATGTTGCGTCTTTGAACTACAATTCACATTTGTACGTGGATAATCACTTTTAGAGATAAAATTAGATGTTTAAAGTGATTTACAAGCTTCCAGGGGCCCTAAACACAAGATATGAGGAATGGGTAAACGTGAATGAAAATGGCCAATTTACTCACTCTGAGGCCTTAAAAAGTGTTTCTCCTTCACGGAAAGTGAATAAAATAACATTTGGATGCCTTTATTGTTCAATCAAAAACGCCCGTTTTTTGGTGAAAAAGATAACCACCCCCCCTTACGACATGCCTCAGAAACTAAAAAAATGGTCCGTTTTCAAATGTTTCCTCTTTGAACTACAATTCACATTTGTACGGCAAAAAGCACTTTTAAAGATCAAATGAGATGTTTAAAGTGATTTTCATGCTTCCAGGGGCCTTAAACACAAGATTTGAGGAATGGGTAAAAGTGAATGAAAATGGCCAATTTACTCACTCTGAGGCCTTAAAAAGTGTTTCTCCTCCATGGGAAGTGAATTAAATAACATTTGTAGGCCTTTATTGTTCAAGCGAAAACGCCCGATTATTGACGAAAGAGATAACCACCCCCCCTTACGACATGCTTCAGAAACGAAAAAAATGGTCCGTTTTCAAATGTTGCGTCTTTGAATGACAATCCACATTTGTACGTGGATAATCACTTTTAGAGCTAAAATTAGATGTTTAAAGTGATTTTCAAGCTTCCAGGGGCCCTAAACACAAGATATGAGGAATGGGTAAATATGAATGAAAATGGCCAATTTATTCACTCTGAGGCCTTAAAAAGATTTTCTCCTCTCCAGAAAGTGAATTAAATAACATTTGTAGGCCTTTATTGTTCAATCAAAAACGCCCGATTTTTGACGAAAGAGATAACCACCCCCCCTTACGACATGCTCAGAAACTAAAAAAATGGTCCGTTTTCAAATGTTTCCTCTTTGAACTACAATTCACATTTGTACGGCAAAAAGCACTTTTAAAGATCAAATGAGATGTTTAAAGTGATTTTCATGCTTCCAGGGGCCTTAAACACAAGATTTGAGAAATGGGTAAAAGTGAATGAAAATGGCCAATTTACTCACTCTGAGGCCTTAAAAAGTGTTTCTCCTCCACAAAAGGGAATTAAATACCATTTGGAGGCCTTTATTGTTCAAGCGAAAACGCCTGATTTTGATGAAAGAGATAACCACCCCCCCATACGACATGCTTCTGAAACTAAAAAAATGGTTCATTTTCAAATGTTGTGTCTTTGAACTACAATTAACATTGTACGTGGATAATCACTTTTAGAGATAAAATGTGATGTTTAAAGTGATTTTCAAGCTTCCAGGGGCCCTAAACACGAGATTTGAGAAATGGGTAAACGTGAATGAAAATGGCCAATTTACTCACTCTGCGGCCTTAAAAAGTGTTTCTCCTCCACGGAAAGTAAATAAAATAACACCCCCCCTTACGACATGCTTCAGAAACAAAAAAATGGTTCATTTTCAAATGTTGCATCTTTGAACGACAATCCACATTTGTACGTGGATAATCACTTTTAGAGATAAAATTAGATATTTAAAGTGATTTCCAAGCTTCCAGGGGCCCTAAACACGAGATTTGAGAAATGGGTAAAAGTGAATGAAAATGGCCAATTTACTCACTCTGCGGCCTTAAAAAGTGTTTCTCCTCCACGGAAAGTGAATAAAATAACATTTGGATGCCTTTATTGTTCAATCAAAAACGCCCGTTTTTTGGTGAAAAAGATAACCACCCCCCCTTACGACATGCTTCAGAAACGAAAAAAATGGTCCATTTTCAAATGTTGCGTCTTTGAACTACAATTCACATTTGTACGTGGATAATCACTTTTAGAGATAAAATTAGATGTTTAAAGTGATTTACAAGCTTCCAGGGGCCCTAAACACAAGCTATGAGGAATGGGTAAATATGAATGAAAATAGCCAATTTATTCACTCTGAGGCCTTAAAAAGATTTTCTCCACTCCAGAAAGTGAATTAAATAACATTTGTAGGCCTTTATTGTTCAATCAAAAACGCCCGATTTTTGACGAAAGAGATAACCACCCCCCCTTACGACATGCCTCAGAAACTAAAAAAATGGTCCGTTTTCAAATGTTTCCTCTTTGAACTACAATTCACATTTGTACGGCAAAAAGCACTTTTAAAGATCAAATGAGATGTTTAAAGTGATTTTCATGCTTCCAGGGGCCTTAAACACAAGATTTGAGGAATGGGTAAAAGTGAATGAAAATGGCCAATTTACTCACTCTGAGGCCTTAAAAAGTGTTTCTCCTCCATGGGAAGTGAATTAAATAACATTTGTAGGCCTTTATTGTTCAAGCGAAAACGCCCGATTATTGACGAAAGAGATAACCACCCCCCCTTACGACATGCTTCAGAAACGAAAAAAATGGTCCGTTTTCAAATGTTGCGTCTTTGAATGACAATCCACATTTGTACGTGGATAATCACTTTTAGAGCTAAAATTAGATGTTTAAAGTGATTTTCAAGCTTCCAGGGGCCCTAAACACGAGATTTGAGAAATGGGTAAAAGTGAATGAAAATGGCCAATTTACTCACTCTGAGGCCTTAAAAAGTGTTTCTCCTCAACGGGAAGTGAATTAAATAACATTTGTAGGCCTTTATTGTTCAAGCGAAAACGCCCGATTATTGACGAAAGAGATAACCACCCCCCCTTACGACATGCTTCAGAAACGAAAAAAATGGTCCGTTTTCAAATGTTGCGTCTTTGAACTACAATTAACATTGTACGTGGATAATCACTTTTAGAGATAAAATGAGATGTTTAAAGTCATTTTCAAGCTTCCAGGGGCCCTAAACACGAGATTTGAGAAATGGGTAAACGTGAATGAAAATGGCCAATTTACTCACTCTGCGGCCTTAAAAAGTGTTTCTCCTCCACGGAAAGTAAATAAAATAACATTTGGATGCCTTTATTGTTCAATCAAAAACGCCAGTTTTTTGGTGAAAAAGATAACCACCCCCTTACGACATGCTTCAGAAACGAAAAAAATGGTCCATTTTCAAATGTTGCGTCTTTGAACTACAATTCACATTTGTACGTGGATGATCACTTTTAGAGATAAAATTAGATGTTTAAAGTGATATACAAGCTTCCAGGGGCCCTAAACACAAGATATGAGGAATGGGTAAATATGAATAAAAATGGCCAATTTATTCACTCCGAGGCCTTAAAAAGTTTTTCTCCACTCCAGAAAGTGAATTAAATAACATTTGTAGGCCTTTATTGTTCAATCAAAAACGCCCGATTTTTGACGAAAGAGATAACCAACCCCCTTACGACATGCTTCAGAAACTAAAAAAATGGTCTGTTTACAAATGTTGCCTCTTTGAACTACAATTCACATTTGTACGTGGAAAAGCACTTTTAAAGATCAAATGAGATGTTTAAAGTGATTTTCAAGCTTCCAGGGGCCCTAAACACAAGATTTGAGAAATGGGTAAAAGTGAATGAAAATGGCCAATTTACTCACTCTGAGGCCTTAAAAAGTGTTTCTCCTCAACGGGAAGTGAATTAAATAACATTTGTAGGCCTTTATTGTTCAAGCGAAAACGCCCGATTATTGACGAAAGAGATAACCACCCCCCCTTACGACATGCTTCAGAAACGAAAAAAATGGTCCGTTTTCAAATGTTGCGTCTTTGAACTACAATTAACATTGTACGTGGATAATCACTTTTAGAGATAAAATGAGATGTTTAAAGTGATTTTCAAGCTTCCAGGGGCCCTAAACACGAGATTTGAGAAATGGGTAAAAGTGAATGAAAATGGCCAATTTACTCACTCTGCGGCCTTAAAAAGTGTTTCTCCTCCACGGAAAGTGAATAAAATAACATTTGGATGCCTTTATTGTTCAATCAAAAACGCCCGTTTTTTGGTGAAAAAGATAACCACCCCCCCTTACGACATGCTTCAGAAACGAAAAAAATGGTCCATTTTCAAATGTTGCGTCTTTGAACTACAATTCACATTTGTACGTGGATAATCACTTTTAGAGATAAAATTAGATGTTTAAAGTGATTTTCATGCTTCCAGGGGCCTTAAACACAAGATTTGAGGTATGGGTAAAAGTGAATGGAAATGGCCAATTTACTCACTCTGAGGCCTTAACAAGTGTTTCTCCTCCACGGGAAGTGAATTAAATACCATTATGAGGCCTTTATTGTTCAAGCGAAAACGCCTGATTTTTGATGAAAGAGATAACCACCCCCCCTTACGACATGCTTCTGAAACTAAAAAAATGGTTCATTTTCAAATGTTGCGTCTTTGAACTACAATTAACATTGTACGTGGATAATCACTTTTAGAGATAAAATGAGATGTTTAAAGTGATTTTCAAGCTTCCAGGGGCCCTAAACACGAGATTTGAGAAATGGGTAAAAGTGAATGAAAATGGCCAATTTACGCACTCTGAGGCCTTAAAAAGTGTTTCTCCTTCACGGAAAGTGAATAAAATAACATTTGGATGCCTTTATTGTTCAATCAAAAACGCCCGTTTTTTGGTGAAAAAGATAATCACCCCCCCTTACGACATGCTTCAGAAACGAAAAAAATGGTCCATTTTCAAATGTTGCGTCTTTGAACTACAATTCACATTTGTACGTGGAAAAGCACTTTTAAAGATCAAATGAGATGTTTAAAGTGATTTTCATGCTTCCAGGGGCCTTAAACACAAGATTTGAGGTATGGGTAAAAGTGAATGAAAATGGCCAATTTACTCACTCTGAGGCCTTAAAAAGTGTTTCTCCTCCACGGGAAGTGAATTAAATACCATTATGAGGCCTTTATTGTTCAAGCGAAAACGCCTGATGTTTGATGAAAGAGATAACCAACCCCCCTTACGACATGCTTCTGAAACGAAAAAAATGGTCCATTTTCAAATGTTGCGTCTTTGAACTACAATTCACATTTGTACGTGGATAATCACTTTTAGAGATAAAATTAGATGTTTAAAGTGATTTACAAGCTTCCAGGGGACCTAAACACAAGCTATGAGGAATGGGTAAATATGAATGAAAATGGCCAATTTATTCACTCTGAGGCCTTAAAAAGATTTTCTCCACTCCAGAAAGTGAATTAAATAACATTTGTAGGCCTTTATTGTTCAATCAAAAACGCCCGATTTTTGACGAAAGAGATAACCACCCCCCCTTACGACATGCCTCAGAAACTAAAAAAATGGTCCATTTTCAAATGTTGCCTCTTTGAACTACAATTCACATTTGTACGGTGAAAAGCACTTTTAAAGATCAAATGAGATGTTTAAAGTGATTTTCATGCTTCCAGGGGCCTTAAACACAAGATTTGAGGAATGGGTAAAAGTGAATGAAAATGGCCAATTTACTCACTCTGAGGCCTTAAAAAGTGTTTCTCCTCCACGGGAAGTGAATTAAATACCATTATGAGGCCTTTATTGTTCAATCAAAAACGCCCGTTTTTTGGTGAAAAAGATAACCACCCCCCCTTACGACATGCTTCAGAAACGAAAAAAATGGTCCATTTTCAAATGTTGCGTCTTTGAACTACAATTCACATTTGTACGTGGATAATCACTTTTAGAGATAAAATTAGATGTTTAAAGTGATTTACAAGCTTCCAGGGGCCCTAAACACAAGCTATGAGGAATGGGTAAACATGAATGAAAATGGCCAATTTATTCACTCTGAGGCCTTAAAAAGATTTTCTCCACTCCAGAAAGTGAATTAAATAACATTTGTAGGCCTTTATTGTTCAATCAAAAACGCCCGATTTTTTACGAAAGAGATAACCACCCCCCCCTTACGACATGCCTCAGAAACTAAAAAAATGGTCCTTTTTCAAATGTTTCCTCTTTGAACTACAATTCACATTTGTACGGCAAAAAGCACTTTTAAAGATCAAATGAGATGTTTAAAGTGATTTTCATGCTTCCAGGGGCCTTAAACACAAGATTTGAGGAATGGGTAAAAGTGAATGAAAATGGCCAATTTACTCACTCTGAGGCCTTAAAAAGTGTTTCTCCTCCATGGGAAGTGAATTAAATAACATTTGTAGGCCTTTATTGTTTAAGCGAAAACGCCCGATTATTGACGAAAGAGATAACCACCCCCCCTTACGACATGCTTCAGAAACGAAAAAAATGGTCCGTTTTCAAATGTTGCGCCTTTGAATGACAATCCACATTTGTACGTGGATAATCACTTTTAGAGCTAAAATTAGATGTTTAAAGTGATTTTCAAGCTTCCAGGGGCCCTAAACACAAGATTTGAGAAATGGGTAAAAGTGAATGAAAATGGCCAATTTACTCACTCTGAGGCCTTAAAAAGTGTTTCTCCTCCACGGGAAGTGAATTAAATACCATTGGAGGCCTTTATTGTTCAAGCGAAAACGCCCGTTTTTTGGTGAAAAAGATAACCACCCCCCCTTACGACATGCTTCAGAAACGAAAAAAATGGTCCATTTTCAAATGTTGCGTCTTTGAACTACAATTCACATTTGTACGTGGATAATCACTTTTAGAGATAAAATTACATGTTTCAAGTGATTTACAAGCTTCCAGGGGCCCTAAACACAAGATATGAGGAATGGGTAAATATGAATGAAAATGGCCAATTTATTCACTCTGAGGCCTTAAAAAGATTTTCTCCACTCCAGAAAGTGAATTAAATAACATTTGTAGGCCTTTATTGTTCAATCAAAAACGCCCGATTTTTGATGAAAGAGATAACCACTCCCCCTTATGACATGCTTCTGAAACTAAAAAAAATGGTTCATTTTCAAATGTTGCGTCTTTGAACCACAATTAACATTGTACGTGGATAATCACTTTTAGAGATAAAATGAGATGTTTAAAGTGATTTTCAAGCTTCCAGGGGCCCTAAACACTAAATTTGAGAAATGGGTAAACGTGAATGAAAATGGCCAATTTACTCACTCTGCGGCCTTAAAAAGTGTTTCTCCTCCCCGGAAAGTGAATAAAATAACATTTGGATGCCTTTATTGTTCAATCAAAAATGCCCGTTTTTTGGTGAAAAGATAACCACCCCCCCTTACGACATGCTTCAGAAACGAAAAAAATGGTCCATTTTCAAATGTTGCGTCTTTGAACTACAATTCACATTTGTACGTGGATAATCACTTTTAGAGATAAAATTAGATGTTTAAAGTGATTTACAAGCTTCCAGCGGCCCTAAACACAAGATATGAGGAATGGGTAAATATGAATGAAAATGGCCAATTTATTCACTCTGAGGCCTTAAAAAGTTTTTCTCCACTCCAGAAAGTAAATTAAATAACATTTGTAGACCTTTATTGTTCAATCAAAAATGCCCGATTTTTGACGAAAGAGATAACCACCCCCCCTTACGACATGCTTCAGAAACAAAAAAAATGGTTCATTTTCAAATGTTGCATCTTTGAACGACAATCCACATTTGTACGTGGATAAACACTTTTAGAGATAAAATTAAATGTTTAAAGTGATTTTCAAGCTTCCAGGGGCCCTAAACACAAGATTTGAGAAATGGGTAAAAGTGAATGAAAATGGCCAATTTACTCACTCTGAGGCCTTAAAAAGTGTTTCTCCTCAACGGGAAGTGAATTAAATAACATTTGTAGGCCTTTATTGTTCAAGCAAAAACGCCCGATTATTGACGAAAGAGATAACCACCCCCCCTTACGACATGCTTCAGAAACGAAAAAAATGGTCCGTTTTCAAATGTTGCGTCTTTGAACTACAATTAACATTGTACGTGGATAATCACTTTTAGAGATAAAATGAGATGTTTAAAGTGATTTTCAAGCTTCCAGGGGCCCTAAACACGAGATTTGAGAAATGGGTAAAAGTGAATGAAAATGGCCAATTTACTCACTCTGCGGCCTTAAAAAGTGTTTCTCCTCCACGGAAAGTGAATAAAATAACATTTGGATGCCTTTATTGTTCAATCAAAAACGCCCGTTTTTTGGTGAAAAAGATAACCACCCCCCCCTTACGACATGCTTCAGAAACGAAAAAAATGGTCCATTTTCAAATGTTGCGTCTTTGAACTACAATTCACATTTGTACGTGGATAATCACTTTTAGAGATAAAATTAGATATTTAAAGTGATTTACAAGCTTTCAGGGGCCCTAAACACAAGATTTGAGGAATGGGTAAATATGAATGAAAATGGCTAATTTATTCACTCTGAGGCCTTAAAAAGTTTTTCTCCACTCCAGAAAGAGAACTAAATAACATTTGTAGACCTTTATTGTTCAATCAAAAACGCCCGATTTTTTGACGAAAGAGATAACCACCCCCCCTTACGACATGCTTCAGAAACAAAAAAAATGGTTCATTTTCAAATGTTGCATCTTTGAACGACAATCCACATTTGTACGTGGATAAACACTTTTAGAGATAAAATTAGATGTTGAAAGTGATTTTCAAGCCTTCAGGGGCCCTAAACACAAGATTTGAGAAATGGGTAAAAGTGAATGAAAATGGCCAATTTACTCACTCTGAGGCCTTAAAAAGTGTTTCTCCTCCACGGGAAGTGAATTAAATAACATTTGTAGGCCTTTATTGTTCAAGCGAAAACGCCCGATTATTGACGAAAGAGATAACCACCCCCCCTTACAACATGCTTCAGAAACGAAAAAAATGGTCCGTTTTCAAATGTTGCGTCTTTGAACTACAATTAACATTGTACGTGGATAATCACTTTTAGAGATAAAATGAGATGTTTAAAGTGATTTTCAAGCTTCCAGGGGCCCTAAACACGAGATTTGAGAAATGGGTAAAAGTGAATGAAAATGGCCAATTTACTCACTCTGCGGCCTTAAAAAGTGTTTCTCCTCCACGGAAAGTGAATAAAATAACATTTGGATGCCTTTATTGTTCAGTCAAAAACGCCCGTTTTTTGGTGAAAAAGATAACCACCCCCCTTACGACATGCTTCAGAAACGAAAAAAATGGTCCATTTTCAAATGTTGCGTCTTTGAACTACAATTCACATTTGTACGTGGATGATCACTTTTAGAGATAAAATTAGATGTTTAAAGTGATTTTCATGCTTCCAGGGGCCTTAAACACAAGATTTGAGGTATGGGTAAAAGTGAATGAAAATGGCCAATTTACTCACTCTGAGGCCTTAAAAAGTGTTTCTCCTCCACGGGAAGTGAATTAAATACCATTATGAGGCCTTTATTGTTCAAGCGAAAACGCCTGATTTTTGATGAAAGAGATAACCACCCCCCCTTACGACATGCTTCTGAAACTAAAAAAATGGTTCATTTTCAAATGTTGCGTCTTTGAACTACAATTAACATTGTACGTGGATAATCACTTTTAGAGATAAAATGAGATGTTTAAAGTGATTTTCAAGCTTCCAGGGGCCCTAAACACGAGATTTGAGAAATGGGTAAACGTGAATGAAAATGGCCAATTTACTCACTCTGAGGCCTTAAAAAGTGTTTCTCCTCCACGGGAAGTGAATTAAATAACATTTGTAGGCCTTTATTGTTCAAGCGAAAACGCCTGATTTTTGATGAAAGAGATAACCAACCCCCCTTACGACATGCTTCTGAAACAAAAAAAATGGTTCATTTTCAAATGTTGCGTCTTTGAACTACAATTAACATTGTACGTGGATAATCACTTTAAGAGATAAAATGAGTTGTTTAAAGTGATTTTCAAGCTTCCACGGGCCCTAAACACAAGATTTGAGGAATGGGTAAAAGTGAATGAAAATGGCCAATTTACTCACTGTGAGGCCTTAAAAAGTGTTTCTCCTCCACGGGAAGTGAATTAAATACCATTTGGAGACCTTTATTGTTCAAGCGAAAACGCCTGATTTTTGGTGAAAAAGATAACCACCCCCCCTTACGACATGCTTCAGAAACGAAAAAAATGTTCCATTTTCAAATGTTGCGTCTTTGAACTACAATTCACATTTGTACGTGGATGATCACTTTTAGAGATAAAATTAGATGTTTAAAGTGATATACAAGCTTCCAGGGGCCCTAAACACAAGATATGAGGAATGGGTAAATATGAATGAAAATGGCCAATTTATTCACTCCGAGGCCTTAAAAAGTTTTTCTCCACTCCAGAAAGTGAATTAAATAACATTTGTAGGCCTTTATTGTTCAATCAAAAACGCCCGATTTTTGACGAAAGAGATAACCACCCCCCCTTACGACATGCTTCAGAAACTAAAAAAATGGTCCGTTTTCAAATGTTGCCTCTTTGAACTACAATTCACATTTGTACGTGGAAAAGCACTTTTAAAGATCAAATGAGATGTTTAAAGTGATTTTCATGCTTCCAGGGGCCTTAAACACAAGATTTGAGGAATGGGTAAAAGTGAATGAAAATGGCCAATTTACTCACTCTGAGGCCTTAAAAAGTGTTTCTCCTCCACGGGAAGTGAATTAAATACCATTATGAGGCCTTTATTGTTCAAGCGAAAACGCCTGATTTTTGATGAAAGAGATAACCACCCCCCTTTACGACATGCTTCTGAAACTAAAAAAATGGTTCATTTTCAAATGTTGCGTCTTTGAACTACAATTAACATTTTACGTGGGTAATAACTTTTAGAGATAAAATGAGATGTTTAAAGTGATTTTCAAGCTTCCAGGGGCCCTAAACACGAGATTTGAGAAATGGGTAAACGTGAATGAAAATGGCCAATTTACTCACTCTGCGGCCTTAAAAAGTGTTTCTCCTCCACGGAAAGTAAATAAAATAACATTTGGATGCCTTTATTGTTCAATCAAAAACGCACGTTTTTTGGTGAAAAAGATAACAACCCCCCCTTACGACATGCTTCAGAAACGAAAAAAATGTTCCATTTTCAAATGTTGCGTCTTTGAACTACAATTCACATTTGTATGTGGATGATCACTTTTAGAGATAAAATTAGATGTTTAAAGTGATTTACAAGCTTCCAGGGGCCCTAAACACAAGATATGAGGAATGGGTAAATATGAATGAAACTGGCCAATTTATTCACTCTGAGGCCTTAAAAAGTTTTTCTCCACTCCAGAAAGTGAATTAAATAACATTTGTAGGCCTTTATTGTTCAATCAAAAACGCCCGATGTTTGACGAAAGAGATACCCACCCCCCCTCACGACATGCTTCAGAAACAAAAAAAATGGTTCATTTTCAAATGTTGCATCTTTGAACGACAATCCACATTTGTATGTGGATAAACACTTTTAGAGATAAAATTGGATGTTTAAAGTGATTTTCAAGCTTCCAGGGGCCCTAAACACAAGATTTGAGAAATGGGTAAAAGTGAATGAAAATGGCCAATTTACTCACTCTGAGGCCTTAAAAAGTGTTTCTCCTCAACGGGAAGTGAATTAAATAACATTTGTAGGCCTTTATTGTTCAAGCGAAAACGCCCGATTATTGACGAAAGAGATAACCACCCCCCCTTACGACATGCTTCAGAAACGAAAAAAATGGTCCGTTTTCAAATGTTGCGTCTTTGAATGACAATCCACATTTGTACGTGGATAATCACTTTTAGAGCTAAAATTAGATGTTTAAAGTGATTTTCAAGCTTCCAGGGTCCCTAAACACAAGATTTGAGAAATGGGTAAAAGTGAATAAAAATGGCCAATTTACTCACTCTGAGGCCTTAAAAAGTGTTTCTCCTCCACGGGAAGTGAATTAAATACCATTTGGAGGCGTTTATTGTTCAAGCGAAAACACCTGATTTTTGATGAAAGAGATAACCACCCCCCCTTACGACATGCTTCAGAAACGAATAAAATGGTCCGTTTTCAAATGTTGCGTCTTTGAATGACAATCCACATTTGTACGTGGATAATCACTTTTAGAGCTAAAATTAGATGTTTAAAGTGATTTTCAAGCTTCCAGGGGCCCTAAACACAAGATTTGAGAAATGGGTAAAAGTGAATGAAAATGGCCAATTTACTCACTCTGAGGCCTTAAAAAGTTTTTTTCCACTCCAGAAAGTGAATTAAATAACATTTGTAGGCCTTTATTGTTCAATCAAAAACGCCCGATTTTTGACTAAAGAGATACCCACCCCCCCTTACGACATGCTTCAGAAACTAAAAAAATGGTCCGTTTTCAAATGTTGCCTCTTTGAACTACAATTCACATTTGTACGTGGAAAAGCACTTTTAAAGATCAAATGAGATGTTTAAAGTGATTTTCATGCTTCCAGGGGCCTTGAACACAAGATTTGAGGAATGGGTAAAAGTGAATGAAAATGGCCAATTTACTCACTCTGAGGCCTTAAAAAGTGTTTCTCCTCCACGGGAAGTGAATTAAATAACATTTGTAGGCCTTTATTGTTCAAGCGAAAACGCCTGATTTTTGATGAAAGAGATAACCAACCCCCCTTACGACATGCTTCTGAAACAAAAAAAATGGTTCATTTTCAAATGTTGCGTCTTTGAACTACAATTAACATTGTACGTGGATAATCACTTTTAGAGATAAAATGAGTTGTTTAAAGTGATTTTCAAGCTTCCACGGGCCCTAAACACAAGATTTGAGGTATGGGTAAAAGTGAATGAAAATGGCCAATTTACTCACTCTGAGGCCTTAAAAAGTGTTTCTCCTCCACGGGAAGTGAATTAAATACCATTATGAGGCCTTTATTGTTCAAGCGAAAACGCCTGATGTTTGATGAAAGAGATAACCAACCCCCCTTACGACATGCTTCTGAAACGAAAAAAATGGTCCATTTTCAAATGTTGCGTCTTTGAACTACAATTCACATTTGTACGTGGATAATCACTTTTAGAGATAAAATTAGATGTTTAAAGTGATTTACAAGCTTCCAGGGGACCTAAACACAAGCTATGAGGAATGGGTAAATATGAATGAAAATGGCCAATTTATTCACTCTGAGGCCTTAAAAAGATTTTCTCCACTCCAGAAAGTGAATTAAATAACATTTGTAGGCCTTTATTGTTCAATCAAAAACGCCCGATTTTTGACGAAAGAGATAACCACCCCCCCTTACGACATGCCTCAGAAACTAAAAAAATGGTCCATTTTCAAATGTTGCCTCTTTGAACTACAATTCACATTTGTACGGTGAAAAGCACTTTTAAAGATCAAATGAGATGTTTAAAGTGATTTTCATGCTTCCAGGGGCCTTAAACACAAGATTTGAGGAATGGGTAAAAGTGAATGAAAATGGCCAATTTACTCACTCTGAGGCCTTAAAAAGTGTTTCTCCTCCACGGGAAGTGAATTAAATACCATTATGAGGCCTTTATTGTTCAATCAAAAACGCCCGTTTTTTGGTGAAAAAGATAACCACCCCCCCTTACGACATGCTTCAGAAACGAAAAAAATGGTCCATTTTCAAATGTTGCGTCTTTGAACTACAATTCACATTTGTACGTGGATAATCACTTTTAGAGATAAAATTAGATGTTTAAAGTGATTTACAAGCTTCCAGGGGCCCTAAACACAAGCTATGAGGAATGGGTAAACATGAATGAAAATGGCCAATTTATTCACTCTGAGGCCTTAAAAAGATTTTCTCCACTCCAGAAAGTGAATTAAATAACATTTGTAGGCCTTTATTGTTCAATCAAAAACGCCCGATTTTTTACGAAAGAGATAACCACCCCCCCCTTACGACATGCCTCAGAAACTAAAAAAATGGTCCTTTTTCAAATGTTTCCTCTTTGAACTACAATTCACATTTGTACGGCAAAAAGCACTTTTAAAGATCAAATGAGATGTTTAAAGTGATTTTCATGCTTCCAGGGGCCTTAAACACAAGATTTGAGGAATGGGTAAAAGTGAATGAAAATGGCCAATTTACTCACTCTGAGGCCTTAAAAAGTGTTTCTCCTCCATGGGAAGTGAATTAAATAACATTTGTAGGCCTTTATTGTTTAAGCGAAAACGCCCGATTATTGACGAAAGAGATAACCACCCCCCCTTACGACATGCTTCAGAAACGAAAAAAATGGTCCGTTTTCAAATGTTGCGCCTTTGAATGACAATCCACATTTGTACGTGGATAATCACTTTTAGAGCTAAAATTAGATGTTTAAAGTGATTTTCAAGCTTCCAGGGGCCCTAAACACAAGATTTGAGAAATGGGTAAAAGTGAATGAAAATGGCCAATTTACTCACTCTGAGGCCTTAAAAAGTGTTTCTCCTCCACGGGAAGTGAATTAAATACCATTGGAGGCCTTTATTGTTCAAGCGAAAACGCCCGTTTTTTGGTGAAAAAGATAACCACCCCCCCTTACGACATGCTTCAGAAACGAAAAAAATGGTCCATTTTCAAATGTTGCGTCTTTGAACTACAATTCACATTTGTACGTGGATAATCACTTTTAGAGATAAAATTACATGTTTCAAGTGATTTACAAGCTTCCAGGGGCCCTAAACACAAGATATGAGGAATGGGTAAATATGAATGAAAATGGCCAATTTATTCACTCTGAGGCCTTAAAAAGATTTTCTCCACTCCAGAAAGTGAATTAAATAACATTTGTAGGCCTTTATTGTTCAATCAAAAACGCCCGATTTTTGATGAAAGAGATAACCACTCCCCCTTATGACATGCTTCTGAAACTAAAAAAAATGGTTCATTTTCAAATGTTGCGTCTTTGAACCACAATTAACATTGTACGTGGATAATCACTTTTAGAGATAAAATGAGATGTTTAAAGTGATTTTCAAGCTTCCAGGGGCCCTAAACACTAAATTTGAGAAATGGGTAAACGTGAATGAAAATGGCCAATTTACTCACTCTGCGGCCTTAAAAAGTGTTTCTCCTCCCCGGAAAGTGAATAAAATAACATTTGGATGCCTTTATTGTTCAATCAAAAATGCCCGTTTTTTGGTGAAAAGATAACCACCCCCCCTTACGACATGCTTCAGAAACGAAAAAAATGGTCCATTTTCAAATGTTGCGTCTTTGAACTACAATTCACATTTGTACGTGGATAATCACTTTTAGAGATAAAATTAGATGTTTAAAGTGATTTACAAGCTTCCAGCGGCCCTAAACACAAGATATGAGGAATGGGTAAATATGAATGAAAATGGCCAATTTATTCACTCTGAGGCCTTAAAAAGTTTTTCTCCACTCCAGAAAGTAAATTAAATAACATTTGTAGACCTTTATTGTTCAATCAAAAATGCCCGATTTTTGACGAAAGAGATAACCACCCCCCCTTACGACATGCTTCAGAAACAAAAAAAATGGTTCATTTTCAAATGTTGCATCTTTGAACGACAATCCACATTTGTACGTGGATAAACACTTTTAGAGATAAAATTAAATGTTTAAAGTGATTTTCAAGCTTCCAGGGGCCCTAAACACAAGATTTGAGAAATGGGTAAAAGTGAATGAAAATGGCCAATTTACTCACTCTGAGGCCTTAAAAAGTGTTTCTCCTCAACGGGAAGTGAATTAAATAACATTTGTAGGCCTTTATTGTTCAAGCAAAAACGCCCGATTATTGACGAAAGAGATAACCACCCCCCCTTACGACATGCTTCAGAAACGAAAAAAATGGTCCGTTTTCAAATGTTGCGTCTTTGAACTACAATTAACATTGTACGTGGATAATCACTTTTAGAGATAAAATGAGATGTTTAAAGTGATTTTCAAGCTTCCAGGGGCCCTAAACACGAGATTTGAGAAATGGGTAAAAGTGAATGAAAATGGCCAATTTACTCACTCTGCGGCCTTAAAAAGTGTTTCTCCTCCACGGAAAGTGAATAAAATAACATTTGGATGCCTTTATTGTTCAATCAAAAACGCCCGTTTTTTGGTGAAAAAGATAACCACCCCCCCCTTACGACATGCTTCAGAAACGAAAAAAATGGTCCATTTTCAAATGTTGCGTCTTTGAACTACAATTCACATTTGTACGTGGATAATCACTTTTAGAGATAAAATTAGATATTTAAAGTGATTTACAAGCTTTCAGGGGCCCTAAACACAAGATTTGAGGAATGGGTAAATATGAATGAAAATGGCTAATTTATTCACTCTGAGGCCTTAAAAAGTTTTTCTCCACTCCAGAAAGAGAACTAAATAACATTTGTAGACCTTTATTGTTCAATCAAAAACGCCCGATTTTTTGACGAAAGAGATAACCACCCCCCCTTACGACATGCTTCAGAAACAAAAAAAATGGTTCATTTTCAAATGTTGCATCTTTGAACGACAATCCACATTTGTACGTGGATAAACACTTTTAGAGATAAAATTAGATGTTGAAAGTGATTTTCAAGCCTTCAGGGGCCCTAAACACAAGATTTGAGAAATGGGTAAAAGTGAATGAAAATGGCCAATTTACTCACTCTGAGGCCTTAAAAAGTGTTTCTCCTCCACGGGAAGTGAATTAAATAACATTTGTAGGCCTTTATTGTTCAAGCGAAAACGCCCGATTATTGACGAAAGAGATAACCACCCCCCCTTACAACATGCTTCAGAAACGAAAAAAATGGTCCGTTTTCAAATGTTGCGTCTTTGAACTACAATTAACATTGTACGTGGATAATCACTTTTAGAGATAAAATGAGATGTTTAAAGTGATTTTCAAGCTTCCAGGGGCCCTAAACACGAGATTTGAGAAATGGGTAAAAGTGAATGAAAATGGCCAATTTACTCACTCTGCGGCCTTAAAAAGTGTTTCTCCTCCACGGAAAGTGAATAAAATAACATTTGGATGCCTTTATTGTTCAGTCAAAAACGCCCGTTTTTTGGTGAAAAAGATAACCACCCCCCTTACGACATGCTTCAGAAACGAAAAAAATGGTCCATTTTCAAATGTTGCGTCTTTGAACTACAATTCACATTTGTACGTGGATGATCACTTTTAGAGATAAAATTAGATGTTTAAAGTGATTTTCATGCTTCCAGGGGCCTTAAACACAAGATTTGAGGTATGGGTAAAAGTGAATGAAAATGGCCAATTTACTCACTCTGAGGCCTTAAAAAGTGTTTCTCCTCCACGGGAAGTGAATTAAATACCATTATGAGGCCTTTATTGTTCAAGCGAAAACGCCTGATTTTTGATGAAAGAGATAACCACCCCCCCTTACGACATGCTTCTGAAACTAAAAAAATGGTTCATTTTCAAATGTTGCGTCTTTGAACTACAATTAACATTGTACGTGGATAATCACTTTTAGAGATAAAATGAGATGTTTAAAGTGATTTTCAAGCTTCCAGGGGCCCTAAACACGAGATTTGAGAAATGGGTAAACGTGAATGAAAATGGCCAATTTACTCACTCTGAGGCCTTAAAAAGTGTTTCTCCTCCACGGGAAGTGAATTAAATAACATTTGTAGGCCTTTATTGTTCAAGCGAAAACGCCTGATTTTTGATGAAAGAGATAACCAACCCCCCTTACGACATGCTTCTGAAACAAAAAAAATGGTTCATTTTCAAATGTTGCGTCTTTGAACTACAATTAACATTGTACGTGGATAATCACTTTAAGAGATAAAATGAGTTGTTTAAAGTGATTTTCAAGCTTCCACGGGCCCTAAACACAAGATTTGAGGAATGGGTAAAAGTGAATGAAAATGGCCAATTTACTCACTGTGAGGCCTTAAAAAGTGTTTCTCCTCCACGGGAAGTGAATTAAATACCATTTGGAGACCTTTATTGTTCAAGCGAAAACGCCTGATTTTTGGTGAAAAAGATAACCACCCCCCCTTACGACATGCTTCAGAAACGAAAAAAATGTTCCATTTTCAAATGTTGCGTCTTTGAACTACAATTCACATTTGTACGTGGATGATCACTTTTAGAGATAAAATTAGATGTTTAAAGTGATATACAAGCTTCCAGGGGCCCTAAACACAAGATATGAGGAATGGGTAAATATGAATGAAAATGGCCAATTTATTCACTCCGAGGCCTTAAAAAGTTTTTCTCCACTCCAGAAAGTGAATTAAATAACATTTGTAGGCCTTTATTGTTCAATCAAAAACGCCCGATTTTTGACGAAAGAGATAACCACCCCCCCTTACGACATGCTTCAGAAACTAAAAAAATGGTCCGTTTTCAAATGTTGCCTCTTTGAACTACAATTCACATTTGTACGTGGAAAAGCACTTTTAAAGATCAAATGAGATGTTTAAAGTGATTTTCATGCTTCCAGGGGCCTTAAACACAAGATTTGAGGAATGGGTAAAAGTGAATGAAAATGGCCAATTTACTCACTCTGAGGCCTTAAAAAGTGTTTCTCCTCCACGGGAAGTGAATTAAATACCATTATGAGGCCTTTATTGTTCAAGCGAAAACGCCTGATTTTTGATGAAAGAGATAACCACCCCCCTTTACGACATGCTTCTGAAACTAAAAAAATGGTTCATTTTCAAATGTTGCGTCTTTGAACTACAATTAACATTTTACGTGGGTAATAACTTTTAGAGATAAAATGAGATGTTTAAAGTGATTTTCAAGCTTCCAGGGGCCCTAAACACGAGATTTGAGAAATGGGTAAACGTGAATGAAAATGGCCAATTTACTCACTCTGCGGCCTTAAAAAGTGTTTCTCCTCCACGGAAAGTAAATAAAATAACATTTGGATGCCTTTATTGTTCAATCAAAAACGCACGTTTTTTGGTGAAAAAGATAACAACCCCCCCTTACGACATGCTTCAGAAACGAAAAAAATGTTCCATTTTCAAATGTTGCGTCTTTGAACTACAATTCACATTTGTATGTGGATGATCACTTTTAGAGATAAAATTAGATGTTTAAAGTGATTTACAAGCTTCCAGGGGCCCTAAACACAAGATATGAGGAATGGGTAAATATGAATGAAACTGGCCAATTTATTCACTCTGAGGCCTTAAAAAGTTTTTCTCCACTCCAGAAAGTGAATTAAATAACATTTGTAGGCCTTTATTGTTCAATCAAAAACGCCCGATGTTTGACGAAAGAGATACCCACCCCCCCTCACGACATGCTTCAGAAACAAAAAAAATGGTTCATTTTCAAATGTTGCATCTTTGAACGACAATCCACATTTGTATGTGGATAAACACTTTTAGAGATAAAATTGGATGTTTAAAGTGATTTTCAAGCTTCCAGGGGCCCTAAACACAAGATTTGAGAAATGGGTAAAAGTGAATGAAAATGGCCAATTTACTCACTCTGAGGCCTTAAAAAGTGTTTCTCCTCAACGGGAAGTGAATTAAATAACATTTGTAGGCCTTTATTGTTCAAGCGAAAACGCCCGATTATTGACGAAAGAGATAACCACCCCCCCTTACGACATGCTTCAGAAACGAAAAAAATGGTCCGTTTTCAAATGTTGCGTCTTTGAATGACAATCCACATTTGTACGTGGATAATCACTTTTAGAGCTAAAATTAGATGTTTAAAGTGATTTTCAAGCTTCCAGGGTCCCTAAACACAAGATTTGAGAAATGGGTAAAAGTGAATAAAAATGGCCAATTTACTCACTCTGAGGCCTTAAAAAGTGTTTCTCCTCCACGGGAAGTGAATTAAATACCATTTGGAGGCGTTTATTGTTCAAGCGAAAACACCTGATTTTTGATGAAAGAGATAACCACCCCCCCTTACGACATGCTTCAGAAACGAATAAAATGGTCCGTTTTCAAATGTTGCGTCTTTGAATGACAATCCACATTTGTACGTGGATAATCACTTTTAGAGCTAAAATTAGATGTTTAAAGTGATTTTCAAGCTTCCAGGGGCCCTAAACACATGATTTGAGAAATGGGTAAAAGTGAATGAAAATGGCCAATTTACTCACTCTGAGGCCTTAAAAAGTTTTTTTCCACTCCAGAAAGTGAATTAAATAACATTTGTAGGCCTTTATTGTTCAATCAAAAACGCCCGATTTTTGACTAAAGAGATACCCACCCCCCCTTACGACATGCTTCAGAAACTAAAAAAATGGTCCGTTTTCAAATGTTGCCTCTTTGAACTACAATTCACATTTGTACGTGGAAAAGCACTTTTAAAGATCAAATGAGATGTTTAAAGTGATTTTCATGCTTCCAGGGGCCTTAAACACAAGATTTGAGGAATGGGTAAAAGTGAATGAAAATGGCCAATTTACTCACTCTGAGGCCTTAAAAAGTGTTTCTCCTCCACGGGAAGTGAATTAAATAACATTTGTAGGCCTTTATTGTTCAAGCGAAAACGCCTGATTTTTGATGAAAGAGATAACCAACCCCCCTTACGACATGCTTCTGAAACAAAAAAAATGGTTCATTTTCAAATGTTGCGTCTTTGAACTACAATTAACATTGTACGTGGATAATCACTTTTAGAGATAAAATGAGTTGTTTAAAGTGATTTTCAAGCTTCCACGGGCCCTAAACACAAGATTTGAGGAATGGGTAAAAGTGAATGAAAATGGCCAATTTACTCACTGTGAGGCCTTAAAAAGTGTTTCTCCTCCACGGGAAGTGAATTAAATACCATTTGGAGGCCTTTATTGTTCAAGCGAAAACGCCTGATTTTTGGTGAAAAAGATAACCACCCCCCCTTACGACATGCTTCAGAAACGAAAAAAATGTTCCTTTTTCAAATGTTGCGTCTTTGAACTACAATTCACATTTGTACGTGGATGATCACTTTTAGAGATAAAATTAGATGTTTAAAGTGATATACAAGCTTCCAGGGGCCCTAAACACAAGATATGAGGAATGGGTAAATATGAATGAAAATGGCCAATTTATTCACTCCGAGGCCTTAAAAAGTTTTTCTCCACTCCAGAAAGTGAATTAAATAACATTTGTAGGCCTTTATTGTTCAATCAAAAACGCCCGATTTTTGACGAAAGAGATAACCACCCCCCTTTACGACATGCTTCAGAAACTAAAAAAATGGTCCGTTTTCAAATGTTGCCTCTTTGAACTACAATTCACATTTGTACGTGGAAAAGCACTTTTAAAGATCAAATGAGATGTTTAAAGTGATTTTCATGCTTCCAGGGGCCTTAAACACAAGATTTGAGGAATGGGTAAAAGTGAATGAAAATGGCCAATTTACTCACTCTGAGGCCTTAAAAAGTGTTTCTCCTCCACGGGAAGTGAATTAAATACCATTATGAGGCCTTTATTGTTCAAGCGAAAACGCCTGATTTTTGATGAAAGAGATAACCACCCCCCTTTACGACATGCTTCTGAAACTAAAAAAATGGTTCATTTTCAAATGTTGCGTCTTTGAACTACAATTAACATTTTACGTGGGTAATAACTTTTAGAGATAAAATGAGATGTTTAAAGTGATTTTCAAGCTTCCAGGGGCCCTAAACACGAGATTTGAGAAATGGGTAAACGTGAATGAAAATGGCCAATTTACTCACTCTGCGGCCTTAAAAAGTGTTTCTCCTCCACGGAAAGTAAATAAAATAACATTTGGATGCCTTTATTGTTCAATCAAAAACGCACGTTTTTTGGTGAAAAAGATAACAACCCCCCCTTACGACATGCTTCAGAAACGAAAAAAATGTTCCATTTTCAAATGTTGCGTCTTTGAACTACAATTCACATTTGTACGTGGATGATCACTTTTAGAGATAAAATTAGATGTTTAAAGTGATTTACAAGCTTCCAGGGGCCCTAAACACAAGATATGAGGAATGGGTAAATATGAATGAAACTGGCCAATTTATTCACTCTGAGGCCTTAAAAAGTTTTTCTCCACTCCAGAAAGTGAATTAAATAACATTTGTAGGCCTTTATTGTTCAATCAAAAACGCCCGATGTTTGACGTAAGAGATACCCACCCCCCCTCACGACATGCTTCAGAAACAAAAAAAATGGTTCATTTTCAAATGTTGCATCTTTGAACGACAATCCACATTTGTATGTGGATAAACACTTTTAGAGATAAAATTAGATGTTTAAAGTGATTTTCAAGCTTCCAGGGGCCCTAAACACAAGATTTGAGAAATGGGTAAAAGTGAATGAAAATGGCCAATTTACTCACTCTGAGGCCTTAAAAAGTGTTTCTCCTCAACGGGAAGTGAATTAAATAACATTTGTAGGCCTTTATTGTTCAAGCGAAAACGCCTGATTATTGACGAAAGAGATAACCACCCCCCCTTACGACATGCTTCAGAAACGAAAAAAATGGTCCGTTTTCAAATGTTGCGTCTTTGAATGACAATCCACATTTGTACGTGGATAATCACTTTTAGAGCTAAAATTAGATGTTTAAAGTGATTTTCAAGCTTCCAGGGTCCCTAAACACAAGATTTGAGAAATGGGTAAAAGTGAATAAAAATGGCCAATTTACTCACTCTGAGGCCTTAAAAAGTGTTTCTCCTCCACGGGAAGTGAATTAAATACCATTTGGAGGCGTTTATTGTTCAAGCGAAAACACCTGATTTTTGATGAAAGAGATAACCACCCCCCCTTACGACATGCTTCAGAAACTAATAAAATGGTCCGTTTTCAAATGTTGCGTCTTTGAATGACAATCCACATTTGTACGTGGATAATCACTTTTAGAGCTAAAATTAGATGTTTAAAGTGATTTTCAAGCTTCCAGGGGCCCTAAACACAAGATTTGAGGAATGGGTAAAAGTGAATGAAAATGGCCAATTTACTCACTCTGAGGCCTTAAAAAGTTTTTTTCCACTCCAGAAAGTGAATTAAATAACATTTGTAGGCCTTTATTGTTCAATCAAAAACGCCCGATTTTTGACTAAAGAGATACCCACCCCCCCTTACGACATGCTTCAGAAACTAAAAAAATGGTCCGTTTTCAAATGTTGCCTCTTTGAACTACAATTCACATTTGTACGTGGAAAAGCACTTTTAAAGATCAAATGAGATGTTTAAAGTGATTTTCATGCTTCCAGGGGCCTTAAACACAAGATTTGAGGAATGGGTAAAAGTGAATGAAAATGGCCAATTTACTCACTCTGAGGCCTTAAAAAGTGTTTCTCCTCCACGGGAAGTGAATTAAATAACATTTGTAGGCCTTTATTGTTCAAGCGAAAACGCCTGATTTTTGATGAAAGAGATAACCAACCCCCCTTACGACATGCTTCTGAAACAAAAAAAATGGTTAATTTTCAAATGTTGCGTCTTTGAACTACAATTAACATTGTACGTGGATAATCACTTTTAGAGATAAAATGAGTTGTTTAAAGTGATTTTCAAGCTTCCACGGGCCCTAAACACAAGATTTGAGGAATGGGTAAAAGTGAATGAAAATGGCCAATTTACTCACTGTGAGGCCTTAAAAAGTGTTTCTCCTCCACGGGAAGTGAATTAAATACCATTTGGAGGCCTTTATTGTTCAAGCGAAAACGCCTGATTTTTGGTGAAAAAGATAACCACCCCCCCTTACGACATGCTTCAGAAACGAAAAAAATGTTCCATTTTCAAATGTTGCGTCTTTGAACTACAATTCACATTTGTACGTGGATGATCACTTTTAGAGATAAAATTAGATGTTTAAAGTGATATACAAGCTTCCAGGGGCCCTAAACACAAGATATGAGGAATGGGTAAATATGAATGAAAATGGCCAATTTATTCACTCCGAGGCCTTAAAAAGTTTTTCTCCACTCCAGAAAGTGAATTAAATAACATTTGTAGGCCTTTATTGTTCAATCAAAAACGCCCGATTTTTGACGAAAGAGATAACCACCCCCCTTACGACATGCTTCAGAAACTAAAAAAATGGTCCGTTTTCAAATGTTGCCTCTTTGAACTACAATTCACATTTGTACGTGGAAAAGCACTTTTATAGATCAAATGAGATGTTTAAAGTGATTTTCATGCTTCCAGGGGCCTTAAACACAAGATTTGAGGAATGGGTAAAAGTGAATGAAAATGGCCAATTTACTCACTCTGAGGCCTTAAAAAGTGTTTCTCCTCCACGGGAAGTGAATTAAATACCATTATGAGGCCTTTATTGTTCAAGCGAAAACGCCTGATTTTTGATGAAAGAGATAACCACCCTTCTTTACGACATGCTTCTGAAACTAAAAAAATGGTTCATTTTCAAATGTTGCGTCTTTGAACTACAATTAACATTTTACGTGGGTAATAACTTTTAGAGATAAAATGAGATGTTTAAAGTGATTTTCAAGCTTCCAGGGGCCCTAAACACGAGATTTGAGAAATGGGTAAACGTGAATGAAAATGGCCAATTTACTCACTCTGCGGCCTTAAAAAGTGTTTCTCCTCCACGGAAAGTAAATAAAATAACATTTGGATGCCTTTATTGTTCAATCAAAAACGCACGTTTTTTGGTGAAAAAGATAACAACCCCCCCTTACGACATGCTTCAGAAACGAAAAAAATGTTCCATTTTCAAATGTTGCGTCTTTGAACTACAATTCACATTTGTACGTGGATGATCACTTTTAGAGATAAAATTAGATGTTTAAAGTGATTTACAAGCTTCCAGGGGCCCTAAACACAAGATATGAGGAATGGGTAAATATGAATGAAACTGGCCAATTTATTCACTCTGAGGCCTTAAAAAGTTTTTCTCCACTCCAGAAAGTGAATTAAATAACATTTGTAGGCCTTTATTGATCAATCAAAAACGCCCGATGTTTGACGAAAGAGATACCCACCCCCCCTCACGACATGCTTCAGAAACAAAAAAAATGGTTCATTTTCAAATGTTGCATCTTTGAACGACAATCCACATTTGTACGTGGATAAACACTTTTAGAGATAAAATTAGATGTTTAAAGTGATTTTCAAGCTTCCAGGGGCCCTAAACACAAGATTTGAGAAATGGGTAAAAGTGAATGAAAATGGCCAATTTACTCACTCTGAGGCCTTAAAAAGTGTTTCTCCTCCACGGGAAGTGAATTAAATACCATTTGGAGGCCTTTATTGTTCAAGCGAAAACGCCTGATTTTTGATGAAAGAGATACCCACCCCCCCTTACGACATGCTTCAGAAACTAAAAAAATGGTCCGTTTTCAAATGTTGCCTCTTTGAACTACAATTCACATTTGTACGTGGAAAAGCACTTTTAAAGATCAAATGAGATGTTTAAAGTGATTTTCATGCTTCCAGGGGCCTTAAACACAAGATTTGAGGAATGGGTAAAAGTGAATGAAAATGGCCAATTTACTCACTCTGAGGCCTTGAAAAGTGTTTCTCCTCCACGGGAAGTGAATTAAATAACATTTGTAGACCTTTATTGTTCAAGCGAAAACGCCTGATTTTTGATGAAAGAGATAACCAACCCCCCTTACGACATGCTTCTGAAACTAAAAAAATGGTTCATTTTCAAATATTGCGTCTTTCAACTAATTAACATTGTACGTGGATAATCACTTTTAGAGATAAAATGAGATGTTTAAAGTGATTTTCAAGCTTCCAGGGGCCCTAAACACGAGATTTGAGAAATGGGTAAACGTGAATGAAAATGGCCAATTTACTCACTCTGCGGCCTTAAAAAGTGTTTCTCCTCCACGGAAAGTAAATAAAATAACATTTGGATGCCTTTATTGTTCAATCAAAAACGCACGTTTTTTGGTGAAAAAGATAACAACCCCCCCTTACGACATGCTTCAGAAACGAAAAAAATGTTCCATTTTCAAATGTTGCGTCTTTGAACTACAATTCACATTTGTACGTGGATGATCACTTTTAGAGATAAAATTAGATGTTTAAAGTGATTTACAAGCTTCCAGGGGCCCTAAACACAAGATATGAGGAATGGGTAAATATGAATGAAACTGGCCAATTTATTCACTCTGAGGCCTTAAAAAGTTTTTCTCCACTCCAGAAAGTGAATTAAATAACATTTGTAGGCCTTTATTGATCAATCAAAAACGCCCGATGTTTGACGAAAGAGATACCCACCCCCCCTCACGACATGCTTCAGAAACAAAAAAAATGGTTCATTTTCAAATGTTGCATCTTTGAACGACAATCCACATTTGTACGTGGATAAACACTTTTAGAGATAAAATTAGATGTTTAAAGTGATTTTCAAGCTTCCAGGGGCCCTAAACACAAGATTTGAGAAATGGGTAAAAGTGAATGAAAATGGCCAATTTACTCACTCTGAGGCCTTAAAAAGTTTTTCTCCTCAACGGGAAGTGAATTAAATAACATTTGTAGGCCTTTATTGTTCAAGCGAAAACGCCCGATTATTGACGAAAGAGATAACCACCCCCCCTTACGACATGCTTCAGAAACGAAAAAAATGGTCCGTTTTCAAATGTTGCGTCTTTGAATGACAATCCACATTTGTACGTGGATAATCACTTTTAGAGCTAAAATTAGATGTTTAAAGTGATTTTCAAGCTTCCAGGGGCCCTAAACACAAGATTTGAGAAATGGGTAAAAGTGAATGAAAATGGCCAATTTACTCACTCTGAGGCCTTAAAAAGTGTTTCTCCTCCACGGGAAGTGAATTAAATACCATTTGGAGGCCTTTATTGTTCAAGCGAAAACGCCTGATTTTTGATGAAAGAGATACCCACCCCCCCTTACGACATGCTTCAGAAACTAAAAAAATGGTCCGTTTTCAAATGTTGCCTCTTTGAACTACAATTCACATTTGTACGTGGAAAAGCACTTTTAAAGATCAAATGAGATGTTTAAAGTGATTTTCATGCTTCCAGGGGCCTTAAACACAAGATTTGAGGAATGGGTAAAAGTGAATGAAAATGGCCAATTTACTCACTCTGAGGCCTTGAAAAGTGTTTCTCCTCCACGGGAAGTGAATTAAATAACATTTGTAGACCTTTATTGTTCAAGCGAAAACGCCTGATTTTTGATGAAAGAGATAACCAACCCCCCTTACGACATGCTTCTGAAACAAAAAAAATGGTTCATTTTCAAATATTGCGTCTTTCAACTAATTAACATTGTACGTGGATAATCACTTTTAGAGATAAAATGAGATGTTTAAAGTGATTTTCAAGCTTCCAGGGGCCCTAAACACGAGATTTGAGAAATGGGTAAACGTGAATGAAAATGGCCAATTTACTCACTCTGCGGCCTTAAAAAGTGTTTCTCCTCCACGGAAAGTGAATAAAATAACATTTGGATGCCTTTATTTGTTCAATCAAAAACGCCAGTTTTTTGGTGAAAAAGATAACCACCCCCCCTTACGACATGCTTCAGAAACGAAAATAATGGTCCATTTTCAAATGTTGCGTCTTTGAACTACAATTCACATTTGTACATGGATGATCACTTTTAGAGATAAAATTAGATGTTTAAAGTGATTTTCAAGCTTCCAGGGGCCCTAAACACGAGATTTGAGAAATGGGTAAACGTGAATGAAAATGGCCAATTTACTCACTCTGTGGCCTTAAAAAGTGTTTCTCCTCCACGGAAAGTGAATAAAATAACATTTGGGTGCCTTTATTGTTCAATCAAAAACGCCCGTTTTTTGGTGAAAAAGATAACCACCCACCCCTTACGACATGCTTCAGAAACGAAAAAAATGTTCCATTTTCAAATGTTGCGTCTTTGAACTACAATTCACATTTGTACGTGGATGATCACTTTTAGAGATAAAATTAGATGTTTAAAGTGATTTACAAGCTTCCAGGGGCCCTAAACACAAGATATGAGGAATGGGTAAATATGAATGAAAATGGCCAATTTATTCACTCTGAGGCCTTAAAAAGTTTTTCTCCACTCCAGAAAGTGAATTAAATAACATTTGTAGACCTTTATTGTTCAATGAAAAATGCCCGATTTTTGACGAAAGAGATAACCACCCCCCCTTACGACATGCTTCAGAAACAAAAAAAATGGTTCATTTTCAAATGTTGCATCTTTGAACGACAATCCACATTTGTACGTGGATAAACTCTTTTAGAGATAAAATTAGATGTTTAAAGTGATTTTCAAGCTTCCAGGGGCCCTAAACACAAGATTTGAGAAATGGGTAAAAGTGAATGAAAATGGCCAATTTACTCACTCTGAGGCCTTAAAAAGTGTTTCTCCTCAACGGGAAGTGAATTAAATAACATTTGTAGGCCTTTATTGTTCAAGCGAAAACGCCCGATTATTGACGAAAGAGATAACCACCCCCCCTTACGACATGCTTCAGAAACGAATAAAATGGTCCGTTTTCAAATGTTGCGTCTTTGAATGACAATCCACATTTGTACGTGGATAATCACTTTTAGAGCTAAAATTAGATGTTTAAAGTGATTTTCAAGCTTCCAGGGGCCCTAAACACAAGATTTGAGAAATGGGTAAAAGTGAATGAAAATGGCCAATTTACTCACTCTGAGGCCTTAAAAAGTGTTTCTCCTCCACGGGAAGTGAATTAAATACCATTTGGAGGCCTTTATTGTTCAAGCGAAAACGCCTGATTTTTGATGAAAGAGATAACCACCCCCCCTTACGACATGCTTCTGAAACTAAAAAAATGGTTCATTTTCAAATGTTGCGTCTTTGAACTACAATTAACATTGTACGTGGATATTCACTTTTAGAGATAAAATGAGATGTTTAAAGTGATTTTCAAGCTTCCAGGGGCCCTAAACACGAGATTTGAGAAATGGGTAAATGTGAATGAAAATGGCCAATTTACTCACTCTGCGGCCTTAAAAAGTGTTTCTCCTCCACGGAAATTAAATAAAATAACATGTGGATGCCTTTATTGTTCAATCAAAAACGCCTGTTTTTTGGTGAAAAAGATAACCACCCCCCCTTACGACATGCTTCAGAAACGAAAAAAATGTTCCATTTTCAAATGTTGCGTCTTTGAACTACAATTCACATTTGTACGTGGATGATCACTTTTAGAGATAAAATTAGATGTTTAAAGTGATTTACAAGCTTCCAGGGGCCCTAAACACAAGATATGAGGAATGGGTAAATATGAATGAAACTGGCCAATTTATTCACTCTGAGGCCTTAAAAAGTTTTTCTCCACTCCAGAAAGTGAATTAAATAACATTTGTAGGCCTTTATTGTTCAATCAAAAATGCCCGATTTTTGACGAAAGAGATACCCACCCCCCTTACGACATGCTTCAGAAACTAAAAAAATGGTCCGTTTTCAAATGTTGCCTCTTTGAACTACAATTGACATTTTTACGTGGAAAAGCACTTTTAAAGATCAAATGAGATGTTTAAAGTGATTTTCATGCTTCCAGGGGCCTTAAACACAAGATTTGAGGAATGGGTAAAAGTGAATGAAAATGGCCAATTTACTCACTCTGAGGCCTTAAAAAGTGTTTCTCCTCCACGGGAAGTGAATTAAATAACATTTGTAGGCCTTTATTGTTCAAGCGAAAACGCCTGATTTTTGATGAAAGAGATAACCAACCCCCCTTACGACATGCTTCTGAAATTAAAAAAATGGTTCATTTTCAAATGTTGCGTCTTTGAACTACAATTAACATTGTACGTGGATAATCACTTTTAGAGATAAAATGAGATGTTTAAAGTGATTTTCAAGCTTCCACGGGCCCTAAACACAAGATTTGAGGAATGGGTAAAAGTGAATGAAAATGGCCAATTTACTCACTGTGAGGCCTTAAAAAGTGTTTCTCCTCCAAGGGAAGTGAATTAAATACCATTTGGAGGCCTTTATTGTTCAAGCGCAAACGCCTGATTTTTGGTGAAAAAGATAACCCACCCCCCCTTACGACATGCTTCAGAAACGAAAAAAATGGTCCATTTTCAAATGTTGCGTCTTTGAACTACAATTCACATTTGTACGTGGATGATCACTTTTAGAGATAAAATTAGATGTTTAAAGTGATATACAAGCTTCCAGGGGCCCTAAACACAAGATATGAGGAATGGGTAAATATGAATGAAAATGGCCAATTTATTCACTCCGAGGCCTTAAAAAGTTTTTCCCCACTCCAGAAAGTGAATTAAATAACATTTGTAGGCCTTTATTGTTCAATCAAAAACGCCCGATTTTTGACGAAAGAGATAACCACCCCCCCTTACGACATGCTTCAGAAACTAAAAAAATGGTCCGTTTTCAAATGTTGCCTCTTTGAACTACAATTCACATTTGTACGTGGAAAAGCACTTTTAAAGATCAAATGAGATGTTTAAAGTGATTTTCATGCTTCCAGGGGCCTTAAACACAAGATTTGAGGAATGGGTAAAAGTGAATGAAAACGGCCAATTTACTCACTCTGAGGCCTTAAAAAGTGTTTCTGCTCCACGGGAAGTGAATTAAATACCATTATGAGGCCTTTATTGTTCAAGCGAGAATGCCTGATTTTTGATGTAAGAGATAACCACCCCCCCTTACGACATGCTTCTGAAACTAAAAAAATGGTTCATTTTCAAATGTTGCGTCTTTGAACTTCAATTAACATTGTACGTGGATATTCACTTTTAGAGATAAAATGAGATGTTTAAAGTGATTTTCAAGCTTCCAGGGGACCTAAACACGAGATTTGATAAATGGGTAAACGTGAATGAAAATGGCCAATTTACTCACTCTGCGGCCTTATAAAGTGTTTCTCCTTCACGGAAAGTAAATAAAATAACATTTGGATGCCTTTATTGTTCAATCAAAAACGCCCGTTTTTTGGTGAAAAAGATAACCACCCCCCCCTTACGACATGCTTCAGAAATTAAAAAAATGGTCAGTTTTCAAATGTTGCCTCTTTGAACTACAATTCACATTTGTACGTGGAAAAGCACTTTTAAAGATCAAATGAGATGTTTAAAGTGATTTTCATGCTTCCAGGGGCCTTAAACACAAGGTTTGAGGAATGGGTAAAAGTGAATGAAAATGGCCAATTTACTCAGTCTGAGGCCTTAAAAAGGGTTTCTCCTCCACGGGAAGTGAATTAAATAACATTTGTAGGCCTTTATTGTTCAAGCAAAAACGCCCGATTATTGACGAAAGAGATAACCACCCCCCCTTACGACATGCTTCAGAAACGAATAAAATGGTCCGTTTTCAAATGTTGCGTCTTTGAACGACAATCCACATTTGTACGTGGATAATCACTTTTAGAGCTAAAATTAGATGTTTTAAGTGATTTTCAAGCTTCCATGGGCCCTTAACACAAGATTTGAGGAATGGGTAAATGTGTATGAAAATGGCCAATTTACTCATTCTGAGGCCTTAAAAAGTGTTTCTCCTCCACGGAAAGTGAATAAAATAACATTTGTAGGCCTTTATTGTTCAATCAAAAAAGCCTGATTTTTGATGAAAGAGATAACCACCCCCCCTTACGACAAGCTTTAGAAACTTAAAAAATGGTCCGTTTTCAAATGTTGCCTCTTTGAACTACAATTCACATTTGTACGTGGAAAATCACTTTTAGAGATAAAATGAGATGTTTAAAGTGATTTTCATGCTTCCAGGGGCCCTAAACACAAGATTTGAGGAATGGGTAAAAGTGAATGAAAATGGCCAATTTACTCAGTCTGAGGCCTTAAAAAGGGTTTCTCCTCCACGGGAAGTGAATTAAATAACATTTGTAGGCCTTTATTGTTCAAGCAAAAACGCCCGATTATTGACGAAAGAGATAACCACCCCCCCTTACGACATGCTTCAGAAACGAAAAAAATGGTCCGTTTTCAAATGTTGCGTCTTTGAATGACAATCCACATTTGTACGTGGATAATCACTTTTAGAGCTAAAATTAGATGTTTAAAGTGATTTTCAAGCTTCCAGGGGCCCTAAACACAAGATTTGAGAAATGGGTAAAAGTGAATGAAAATGGCCAATTTACTCACTCTGAGGCCTTAAAAAGTGTTTCTCCTCCACGGGAAGTGAATTAAATACCATTTGGAGGCCTTTATTGTTCAAGCGAAAACGCCTGATTTTTCATGAAAGAGATAACCACCCCCCCTTACGACATGCTTCTGAAACTAAAAAAATGGTTCATTTTCAAATGTTGCGTCTTTGAACTACAATTAACATTGTACGTGGATATTCACTTTTAGAGATAAAATGAGATGTTTAAAGTGATTTTCAAGCTTCCAGGGGCCCTAAACACGAGATTTGAGAAATGGGTAAACGTGAATGAAAATGGCCAATTTACTCACTCTGCGGCCTTAAAAAGTGTTTCTCCTCCACGGAAAGTGAATAAAATAACATTTGGATGCCTTTATTGTTCAATCAAAAACGGCCGTTTTTTGGTGAAAAAGATAACCACCCCCCCCTTACGACATGCTTCAGAAACGAAAAAAATGTTCCATTTTCAAATGTTGCGTCTTTGAACTACAATTCACATTTGTACGTGGATGATCACTTTTAGAGATAAAATTAGATGTTTAAAGTGATTTACAAGCTTCCAGGGGCCCTAAACACAAGATATGAGGAATGGGTAAATATGAATGAAACTGGCCAATTTATTCACTCTGAGGCCTTAAAAAGTTTTTCTCCACTCCAGAAAGTGAATTAAATAACATTTGTAGGCCTTTATTGTTCAATCAAAAACGCCTGATTTTTGACGAAAGAGATAACCACCCCCCCTTACGACATGCTTCAGAAACTAAAAAAATGGTCCGTTTTCAAATGTTGCCTCTTTGAACTACAATTCACATTTGTACGTGGAAAAGCACTTTTAAAGATCAAATGAGATGTTTAAAGTGATTTTCATGCTTCCAGGGGCCTTAAACACAAGATTTGAGGAATGGGTAAAAGTGAATGAAAATGGCCAATTTACTCACTCTGAGGCCTTAAAAAGTGTTTCTCCTCCATGGGAAGTGAATTAAATAACATTTGTAGGCCTTTATTGTTCAAGCGAAAACGCCCGATTATTGACAAAAGAGATAACCACCCCCTTACGACATGCTTCAGAAACGAAAAAAATGGTCCGTTTTCAAATGTTGCGTCTTTGTATGACAATCCACATTTGTACGTGGATAATCACTTTTAGAGCTAAAATTAGATGTTTAAAGTGATTTTCAAGCTTCCAGGGGCCCTAAACACAAGATTTGAGAAATGGGTAAAAGTGAATGAAAATGGCCAATTTACTCACTCTGCTGCCTTAAAAAGTGTTTCTCCTCCACGGAAAGTGAATAAAATAACATTTGGATGCCTTTATTGTTCAATCAAAAACGCCCGTTTTTTGGTGAAAAAGATAACCACCTCCCCTTACGACATGCTTCAGAAACGAAAAAAATGGTCCATTTTCAAATGTTGCGTCTTTGAACTACAATTCACATTTGTACGTGGATAATCACTTTTAGAGATAAAATTAGATGTTTAAAGTGATTTACAAGCTTTCAGGTGCCCTAAACACAAGATTTGAGGAATGGGTAAATATGAATGAAAATGGCCAATTTATTCACTCTGAGGCCTTAAAAAGTTTTTTTCCACTCCAGAAAGTGAATTAAATAACATTTGTAGACCTTTATTGTTCAATCAAAAACGCCCGATTTTTGACGAAAGAGATAACCACCCCCCCTTACGACATGCTTCAGAAACAAAAAAAATGGTCCGTTTTCAAATGTTGCATCTTTGAACGACAATCCACATTTGTACGTGGATAAACACTTTTAGAGATAAAATTAGATGTTTAAAGTGATTTTCAAGCTTCCAGGGGCCCTAAACACAAGATTTGAGAAATGGGTAAAAGTGAATGAAAATGGCCAATTTACTCACTCTGAGGCCTTAAAAAGTGTTTCTCCTCCACGGGAAGTGAATTAAATACCATTTGGAGGCCTTTATTGTTCAAGCGAAAACGCCTGATTTTTGATGAAAGAGATACCCACCCCCCCTTACGACATGCTTCAGAAACTAAAAAAATGGTCCGTTTTCAAATGTTGCCTCTTTGAACTACAATTCACATTTGTACGTGGAAAAGCACTTTTAAAGATCAAATGAGATGTTTAAAGTGATTTTCATGCTTCCAGGGGCCTTAAACACAAGATTTGAGGAATGGGTAAAAGTGAATGAAAATGGCCAATTTACTCACTCTGAGGCCTTGAAAAGTGTTTCTCCTCCACGGGAAGTGAATTAAATAACATTTGTAGACCTTTATTGTTCAAGCGAAAACGCCTGATTTTTGATGAAAGAGATAACCAACCCCCCTTACGACATGCTTCTGAAACTAAAAAAATGGTTCATTTTCAAATATTGCGTCTTTCAACTAATTAACATTGTACGTGGATAATCACTTTTAGAGATAAAATGAGATGTTTAAAGTGATTTTCAAGCTTCCAGGGGCCCTAAACACGAGATTTGAGAAATGGGTAAACGTGAATGAAAATGGCCAATTTACTCACTCTGCGGCCTTAAAAAGTGTTTCTCCTCCACGGAAAGTAAATAAAATAACATTTGGATGCCTTTATTGTTCAATCAAAAACGCACGTTTTTTGGTGAAAAAGATAACAACCCCCCCTTACGACATGCTTCAGAAACGAAAAAAATGTTCCATTTTCAAATGTTGCGTCTTTGAACTACAATTCACATTTGTACGTGGATGATCACTTTTAGAGATAAAATTAGATGTTTAAAGTGATTTACAAGCTTCCAGGGGCCCTAAACACAAGATATGAGGAATGGGTAAATATGAATGAAACTGGCCAATTTATTCACTCTGAGGCCTTAAAAAGTTTTTCTCCACTCCAGAAAGTGAATTAAATAACATTTGTAGGCCTTTATTGATCAATCAAAAACGCCCGATGTTTGACGAAAGAGATACCCACCCCCCCTCATGACATGCTTCAGAAACAAAAAAAATGGTTCATTTTCAAATGTTGCATCTTTGAACGACAATCCACATTTGTACGTGGATAAACACTTTTAGAGATAAAATTAGATGTTTAAAGTGATTTTCAAGCTTCCAGGGGCCCTAAACACAAGATTTGAGAAATGGGTAAAAGTGAATGAAAATGGCCAATTTACTCACTCTGAGGCCTTAAAAAGTGTTTCTCCTCAACGGGAAGTGAATTAAATAACATTTGTAGGCCTTTATTGTTCAAGCGAAAACGCCCGATTATTGACGAAAGAGATAACCACCCCCCCTTACGACATGCTTCAGAAACGAAAAAAATGGTCCGTTTTCAAATGTTGCGTCTTTGAATGACAATCCACATTTGTACGTGGATAATCACTTTTAGAGCTAAAATTAGATGTTTAAAGTGATTTTCAAGCTTCCAGGGGCCCTAAACACAAGATTTGAGAAATGGGTAAAAGTGAATGAAAATGGCCAATTTACTCACTCTGAGGCCTTAAAAAGTGTTTCTCCTCCACGGGAAGTGAATTAAATACCATTTGGAGGCCTTTATTGTTCAAGCGAAAACGCCTGATTTTTGATGAAAGAGATACCCACCCCCCCTTACGACATGCTTCAGAAACTAAAAAAATGGTCCGTTTTCAAATGTTGCCTCTTTGAACTACAATTCACATTTGTACGTGGAAAAGCACTTTTAAAGATCAAATGAGATGTTTAAAGTGATTTTCATGCTTCCAGGGGCCTTAAACACAAGATTTGAGGAATGGGTAAAAGTGAATGAAAATGGCCAATTTACTCACTCTGAGGCCTTGAAAAGTGTTTCTCCTCCACGGGAAGTGAATTAAATAACATTTGTAGACCTTTATTGTTCAAGCGAAAACGCCTGATTTTTGATGAAAGAGATAACCAACCCCCCTTACGACATGCTTCTGAAACTAAAAAAATGGTTCATTTTCAAATATTGCGTCTTTCAACTAATTAACATTGTACGTGGATAATCACTTTTAGAGATAAAATGAGATGTTTAAAGTGATTTTCAAGCTTCCAGGGGCCCTAAACACGAGATTTGAGAAATGGGTAAACGTGAATGAAAATGGCCAATTTACTCACTCTGCGGCCTTAAAAAGTGTTTCTCCTCCACGGAAAGTGAATAAAATAACATTTGGATGCCTTTATTTGTTCAATCAAAAACGCCAGTTTTTTTGGTGAAAAAGATAACCACCCCCCCTTACGACATGCTTCAGAAACGAAAATAATGGTCCATTTTCAAATGTTGCGTCTTTGAACTACAATTCACATTTGTACATGGATGATCACTTTTAGAGATAAAATTAGATGTTTAAAGTGATTTTCAAGCTTCCAGGGGCCCTAAACACGAGATTTGAGAAATGGGTAAACGTGAATGAAAATGGCCAATTTACTCACTCTGTGGCCTTAAAAAGTGTTTCTCCTCCACGGAAAGTGAATAAAATAACATTTGGGTGCCTTTATTGTTCAATCAAAAACGCCCGTTTTTTGGTGAAAAAGAGAACCACCCACCCCTTACGACATGCTTCAGAAACGAAAAAAATGTTCCATTTTCAAATGTTGCGTCTTTGAACTACAATTCACATTTGTACGTGGATGATCACTTTTAGAGATAAAATTAGATGTTTAAAGTGATTTACAAGCTTCCAGGGGCCCTAAACACAAGATATGAGGAATGGGTAAATATGAATGAAAATGGCCAATTTATTCACTCTGAGGCCTTAAAAAGTTTTTCTCCACTCCAGAAAGTGAATTAAATAACATTTGTAGACCTTTATTGTTCAATCAAAAATGCCCGATTTTTGACGAAAGAGATAACCACCCCCCCTTACGACATGCTTCAGAAACAAAAAAAATGGTTCATTTTCAAATGTTGCATCTTTGAACGACAATCCACATTTGTACGTGGATAAACTCTTTTAGAGATAAAATTAGATGTTTAAAGTGATTTTCAAGCTTCCAGGGGCCCTAAACACAAGATTTGAGAAATGGGTAAAAGTGAATGAAAATGGCCAATTTACTCACTCTGAGGCCTTAAAAAGTGTTTCTCCTCAACGGGAAGTGAATTAAATAACATTTGTAGGCCTTTATTGTTCAAGCGAAAACGCCCGATTATTGACGAAAGAGATAACCACCCCCCCTTACGACATGCTTCAGAAACGAATAAAATGGTCCGTTTTCAAATGTTGCGTCTTTGAATGACAATCCACATTTGTACGTGGATAATCACTTTTAGAGCTAAAATTAGATGTTTAAAGTGATTTTCAAGCTTCCAGGGGCCCTAAACACAAGATTTGAGAAATGGGTAAAAGTGAATGAAAATGGCCAATTTACTCACTCTGAGGCCTTAAAAAGTGTTTCTCCTCCACGGGAAGTGAATTAAATACCATTTGGAGGCCTTTATTGTTCAAGCGAAAACGCCTGATTTTTGATGAAAGAGATAACCACCCCCCCTTACGACATGCTTCTGAAACTAAAAAAATGGTTCATTTTCAAATGTTGCGTCTTTGAACTACAATTAACATTGTACGTGGATAATCACTTTTAGAGATAAAATGAGATGTTTAAAGTGATTTTCAAGCTTCCAGGGGCCCTAAACACGAGATTTGAGAAATGGGTAACCGTGAATGAAAATGGCCAATTTACTCACTCTGCGGCCTTAAAAAGTGTTTCTCCTCCACGGAAAGTGAATAAAATAACATTTGGATGCCTTTATTGTTCAATCAAAAACGCCCGTTTTTTGGTGAAAAAGATAACCACCCCCCCTTACGACATGCTTCAGAAACGAAAAAAATGTTCCATTTTCAAATGTTGCGTCTTTGAACTACAATTCACATTTGTACGTGGATGATCACTTTTAGAGATAAAATTAGATGTTTAAAGTGATTTACAAGCTTCCAGGGGCCCTAAACACAAGATATGAGGAATGGGTAAATATGAATGAAACTGGCCAATTTATTCACTCTGAGGCCTTAAAAAGTTTTTCTCCACTCCAGAAAGTGAATTAAATAACATTTGTAGGCCTTTATTGTTCAATCAAAAACGCCCGATTTTTGACGAAAGAGATACCCACCCCCCTTACGACATGCTTCAGAAACTAAAAAAATGGTCCGTTTTCAAATGTTGCCTCTTTGAACTACAATTGACATTTTTACGTGGAAAAGCACTTTTAAAGATCAAATGAGATGTTTAAAGTGATTTTCATGCTTCCAGGGGCCTTAAACACAAGATTTGAGGAATGGGTAAAAGTGAATGAAAATGGCCAATTTACTCACTCTGAGGCCTTAAAAAGTGTTTCTCCTCCACGGGAAGTGAATTAAATAACATTTGTAGGCCTTTATTGTTCAAGCGAAAACGCCTGATTTTTGATGAAAGAGATAACCAACCCCCCTTACGACATGCTTCTGAAATTAAAAAAATGGTTCATTTTCAAATGTTGCGTCTTTGAACTACAATTAACATTGTACGTGGATAATCACTTTTAGAGATAAAATGAGATGTTTAAAGTGATTTTCAAGCTTCCACGGGCCCTAAACACAAGATTTGAGGAATGGGTAAAAGTGAATGAAAATGGCCAATTTACTCACTGTGAGGCCTTAAAAAGTGTTTCTCCTCCAAGGGAAGTGAATTAAATACCATTTGGAGGCCTTTATTGTTCAAGCGAAAACGCCTGATTTTTGGTGAAAAAGATAACCACCCCCCCTTACGACATGCTTCAGAAACGAAAAAAATGGTCCATTTTCAAATGTTGCGTCTTTGAACTACAATTCACATTTGTACGTGGATGATCACTTTTAGAGATAAAATTAGATGTTTAAAGTGATATACAAGCTTCCAGGGGCCCTAAACACAAGATATGAGGAATGGGTAAATATGAATGAAAATGGCCAATTTATTCACTCCGAGGCCTTAAAAAGTTTTTCCCCACTCCAGAAAGTGAATTAAATAACATTTGTAGGCCTTTATTGTTCAATCAAAAACGCCCGATTTTTGACGAAAGAGATAACCACCCCCCCTTACGACATGCTTCAGAAACTAAAAAAATGGTCCGTTTTCAAATGTTGCCTCTTTGAACTACAATTCACATTTGTACGTGGAAAAGCACTTTTAAAGATCAAATGAGATGTTTAAAGTGATTTTCATGCTTCCAGGGGCCTTAAACACAAGATTTGAGGAATGGGTAAAAGTGAATGAAAACGGCCAATTTACTCACTCTGAGGCCTTAAAAAGTGTTTCTGCTCCACGGGAAGTGAATTAAATACCATTATGAGGCCTTTATTGTTCAAGCGAGAATGCCTGATTTTTGATGAAAGAGATAACCACCCCCCCTTACGACATGCTTCTGAAACTAAAAAAATGGTTCATTTTCAAATGTTGCGTCTTTGAACTTCAATTAACATTGTACGTGGATATTCACTTTTAGAGATAAAATGAGATGTTTAAAGTGATTTTCAAGCTTCCAGGGGACCTAAACACGAGATTTGATAAATGGGTAAACGTGAATGAAAATGGCCAATTTACTCACTCTGCGGCCTTATAAAGTGTTTCTCCTTCACGGAAAGTAAATAAAATAACATTTGGATGCCTTTATTGTTCAATCAAAAACGCCCGTTTTTTGGTGAAAAAGATAACCACCCCCCCCCTTACGACATGCTTCAGAAATTAAAAAAATGGTCAGTTTTCAAATGTTGCCTCTTTGAACTACAATTCACATTTGTACGTGGAAAAGCACTTTTAAAGATCAAATGAGATGTTTAAAGTGATTTTCATGCTTCCAGGGGCCTTAAACACAAGGTTTGAGGAATGGGTAAAAGTGAATGAAAATGGCCAATTTACTCAGTCTGAGGCCTTAAAAAGGGTTTCTCCTCCACGGGAAGTGAATTAAATAACATTTGTAGGCCTTTATTGTTCAAGCAAAAACGCCCGATTATTGACGAAAGAGATAACCACCCCCCCTTACGACATGCTTCAGAAACGAATAAAATGGTCCGTTTTCAAATGTTGCGTCTTTGAACGACAATCCACATTTGTACGTGGATAATCACTTTTAGAGCTAAAATTAGATGTTTTAAGTGATTTTCAAGCTTCCATGGGCCCTTAACACAAGATTTGAGGAATGGGTAAATGTGTATGAAAATGGCCAATTTACTCATTCTGAGGCCTTAAAAAGTGTTTCTCCTCCACGGAAAGTGAATAAAATAACATTTGTAGGCCTTTATTGTTCAATCAAAAAAGCCTGATTTTTGATGAAAGAGATAACCACCCCCCCTTACGACAAGCTTTAGAAACTTAAAAAATGGTCCGTTTTCAAATGTTGCCTCTTTGAACTACAATTCACATTTGTACGTGGAAAATCACTTTTAGAGATAAAATGAGATGTTTAAAGTGATTTTCATGCTTCCAGGGGCCCTAAACACAAGATTTGAGGAATGGGTAAAAGTGAATGAAAATGGCCAATTTACTCAGTCTGAGGCCTTAAAAAGGGTTTCTCCTCCACGGGAAGTGAATTAAATAACATTTGTAGGCCTTTATTGTTCAAGCAAAAACGCCCGATTATTGACGAAAGAGATAACCACCCCCCCTTACGACATGCTTCAGAAACGAAAAAAATGGTCCGTTTTCAAATGTTGCGTCTTTGAATGACAATCCACATTTGTACGTGGATAATCACTTTTAGAGCTAAAATTAGATGTTTAAAGTGATTTTCAAGCTTCCAGGGGCCCTAAACACAAGATTTGAGAAATGGGTAAAAGTGAATGAAAATGGCCAATTTACTCACTCTGAGGCCTTAAAAAGTGTTTCTCCTCCACGGGAAGTGAATTAAATACCATTTGGAGGCCTTTATTGTTCAAGCGAAAACGCCTGATTTTTCATGAAAGAGATAACCACCCCCCCTTACGACATGCTTCTGAAACTAAAAAAATGGTTCATTTTCAAATGTTGCGTCTTTGAACTACAATTAACATTGTACGTGGATATTCACTTTTAGAGATAAAATGAGATGTTTAAAGTGATTTTCAAGCTTCCAGGGGCCCTAAACACGAGATTTGAGAAATGGGTAAACGTGAATGAAAATGGCCAATTTACTCACTCTGCGGCCTTAAAAAGTGTTTCTCCTCAACGGAAAGTGAATAAAATAACATTTGGATGCCTTTATTGTTCAATCAAAAACGGCCGTTTTTTGGTGAAAAAGATAACCACCCCCCCCTTACGACATGCTTCAGAAACGAAAAAAATGTTCCATTTTCAAATGTTGCGTCTTTGAACTACAATTCACATTTGTACGTGGATGATCACTTTTAGAGATAAAATTAGATGTTTAAAGTGATTTACAAGCTTCCAGGGGCCCTAAACACAAGATATGAGGAATGGGTAAATATGAATGAAACTGGCCAATTTATTCACTCTGAGGCCTTAAAAAGTTTTTCTCCACTCCAGAAAGTGAATTAAATAACATTTGTAGGCCTTTATTGTTCAATCAAAAACGCCTGATTTTTGACGAAAGAGATAACCACCCCCCCTTACGACATGCTTCAGAAACAAAAAAAATGGTCCGTTTTCAAATGTTGCCTCTTTGAACTACAATTCACATTTGTACGTGGAAAAGCACTTTTAAAGATCAAATGAGATGTTTAAAGTGATTTTCATGCTTCCAGGGGCCTTAAACACAAGATTTGAGGAATGGGTAAAAGTGAATGAAAATGGCCAATTTACTCACTCTGAGGCCTTAAAAAGTGTTTCTCCTCCATGGGAAGTGAATTAAATAACATTTGTAGGCCTTTATTGTTCAAGCGAAAACGCCCGATTATTGACAAAAGAGATAACCACCCCCTTACGACATGCTTCAGAAACGAAAAAAATGGTCCGTTTTCAAATGTTGCGTCTTTGTATGACAATCCACATTTGTACGTGGATAATCACTTTTAGAGCTAAAATTAGATGTTTAAAGTGATTTTCAAGCTTCCAGGGGCCCTAAACACAAGATTTGAGAAATGGGTAAAAGTGAATGAAAATGGCCAATTTACTCACTCTGCTGCCTTAAAAAGTGTTTCTCCTCCACGGAAAGTGAATAAAATAACATTTGGATGCCTTTATTGTTCAATCAAAAACGCCCGTTTTTTGGTGAAAAAGATAACCACCTCCCCTTACGACATGCTTCAGAAACGAAAAAAATGGTCCATTTTCAAATGTTGCGTCTTTGAACTACAATTCACATTTGTACGTGGATAATCACTTTTAGAGATAAAATTAGATGTTTAAAGTGATTTACAAGCTTTCAGGTGCCCTAAACACAAGATTTGAGGAATGGGTAAATATGAATGAAAATGGCCAATTTATTCACTCTGAGGCCTTAAAAAGTTTTTTTCCACTCCAGAAAGTGAATTAAATAACATTTGTAGACCTTTATTGTTCAATCAAAAACGCCCGATTTTTGACGAAAGAGATAACCACCCCCCCTTACGACATGCTTCAGAAACAAAAAAAATGGTCCGTTTTCAAATGTTGCATCTTTGAACGACAATCCACATTTGTACGTGGATAAACACTTTTAGAGATAAAATTAGATGTTTAAAGTGATTTTCAAGCTTCCAGGGGCCCTAAACACAAGATTTGAGAAATGGGTAAAAGTGAATGAAAATGGCCAATTTACTCACTCTGAGGCCTTAAAAAGTGTTTCTCCTCCACGGGAAGTGAATTAAATACCATTTGGAGGCCTTTATTGTTCAAGCGAAAACGCCTGATTTTTGATGAAAGAGATACCCACCCCCCCTTACGACATGCTTCAGAAACTAAAAAAATGGTCCGTTTTCAAATGTTGCCTCTTTGAACTACAATTCACATTTGTACGTGGAAAAGCACTTTTAAAGATCAAATGAGATGTTTAAAGTGATTTTCATGCTTCCAGGGGCCTTAAACACAAGATTTGAGGAATGGGTAAAAGTGAATGAAAATGGCCAATTTACTCACTCTGAGGCCTTGAAAAGTGTTTCTCCTCCACGGGAAGTGAATTAAATAACATTTGTAGACCTTTATTGTTCAAGCGAAAACGCCTGATTTTTGATGAAAGAGATAACCAACCCCCCTTACGACATGCTTCTGAAACTAAAAAAATGGTTCATTTTCAAATATTGCGTCTTTCAACTAATTAACATTGTACGTGGATAATCACTTTTAGAGATAAAATGAGATGTTTAAAGTGATTTTCAAGCTTCCAGGGGCCCTAAACACGAGATTTGAGAAATGGGTAAACGTGAATGAAAATGGCCAATTTACTCACTCTGCGGCCTTAAAAAGTGTTTCTCCTCCACGGAAAGTGAATAAAATAACATTTGGATGCCTTTATTTGTTCAATCAAAAACACCAGTTTTTTTGGTGAAAAAGATAACCACCCCCCCTTACGACATGCTTCAGAAACGAAAATAATGGTCCATTTTCAAATGTTGCGTCTTTGAACTACAATTCACATTTGTACATGGATGATCACTTTTAGAGATAAAATTAGATGTTTAAAGTGATTTTCAAGCTTCCAGGGGCCCTAAACACGAGATTTGAGAAATGGGTAAACGTGAATGAAAATGGCCAATTTACTCACTCTGTGGCCTTAAAAAGTGTTTCTCCTCCACGGAAAGTGAATAAAATAACATTTGGGTGCCTTTATTGTTCAATCAAAAACGCCCGTTTTTTGGTGAAAAAGATAACCACCCACCCCTTACGACATGCTTCAGAAACGAAAAAAATGTTCCATTTTCAAATGTTGCGTCTTTGAACTACAATTCACATTTGTACGTGGATGATCACTTTTAGAGATAAAATTAGATGTTTAAAGTGATTTACAAGCTTCCAGGGGCCCTAAACACAAGATATGAGGAATGGGTAAATATGAATGAAAATGGCCAATTTATTCACTCTGAGGCCTTAAAAAGTTTTTCTCCACTCCAGAAAGTGAATTAAATAACATTTGTAGACCTTTATTGTTCAATCAAAAATGCCCGATTTTTGACGAAAGAGATAACCACCCCCCCTTACGACATGCTTCAGAAACAAAAAAAATGGTTCATTTTCAAATGTTGCATCTTTGAACGACAATCCACATTTGTACGTGGATAAACTCTTTTAGAGATAAAATTAGATGTTTAAAGTGATTTTCAAGCTTCCAGGGGCCCTAAACACAAGATTTGAGAAATGGGTAAAAGTGAATGAAAATGGCCAATTTACTCACTCTGAGGCCTTAAAAAGTGTTTCTCCTCAACGGGAAGCGAATTAAATAACATTTGTAGGCCTTTATTGTTCAAGCGAAAACGCCCGATTATTGACGAAAGAGATAACCACCCCCCCTTACGACATGCTTCAGAAACGAATAAAATGGTCCGTTTTCAAATGTTGCGTCTTTGAATGACAATCCACATTTGTACGTGGATAATCACTTTTAGAGCTAAAATTAGATGTTTAAAGTGATTTTCAAGCTTCCAGGGGCCCTAAACACAAGATTTGAGAAATGGGTAAAAGTGAATGAAAATGGCCAATTTACTCACTCTGAGGCCTTAAAAAGTGTTTCTCCTCCACGGGAAGTGAATTAAATACCATTTGGAGGCCTTTATTGTTCAAGCGAAAACGCCTGATTTTTGATGAAAGAGATAACCACCCCCCCTTACGACATGCTTCTGAAACTAAAAAAATGGTTCATTTTCAAATGTTGCGTCTTTGAACTACAATTAACATTGTACGTGGATAATCACTTTTAGAGATAAAATGAGATGTTTAAAGTGATTTTCAAGCTTCCAGGGGCCCTAAACACGAGATTTGAGAAATGGGTAACCGTGAATGAAAATGGCCAATTTACTCACTCTGCGGCCTTAAAAAGTGTTTCTCCTCCACGGAAAGTGAATAAAATAACATTTGGATGCCTTTATTGTTCAATCAAAAACGCCCGTTTTTTGGTGAAAAAGATAACCACCCCCCCTTACGACATGCTTCAGAAACGAAAAAAATGTTCCATTTTCAAATGTTGCGTCTTTGAACTACAATTCACATTTGTACGTGGATGATCACTTTTAGAGATAAAATTAGATGTTTAAAGTGATTTACAAGCTTCCAGGGGCCCTAAACACAAGATATGAGGAATGGGTAAATATGAATGAAACTGGCCAATTTATTCACTCTGAGGCCTTAAAAAGTTTTTCTCCACTCCAGAAAGTGAATTAAATAACATTTGTAGGCCTTTATTGTTCAATCAAAAACGCCCGATTTTTGACGAAAGAGATACCCACCCCCCTTACGACATGCTTCAGAAACTAAAAAAATGGTCCGTTTTCAAATGTTGCCTCTTTGAACTACAATTGACATTTTTACGTGGAAAAGCACTTTTAAAGATCAAATGAGATGTTTAAAGTGATTTTCATGCTTCCAGGGGCCTTAAACACAAGATTTGAGGAATGGGTAAAAGTGAATGAAAATGGCCAATTTACTCACTCTGAGGCCTTAAAAAGTGTTTCTCCTCCACGGGAAGTGAATTAAATAACATTTGTAGGCCTTTATTGTTCAAGCGAAAACGCCTGATTTTTGATGAAAGAGATAACCAACCCCCCTTACGACATGCTTCTGAAATTAAAAAAATGGTTCATTTTCAAATGTTGCGTCTTTGAACTACAATTAACATTGTACGTGGATAATCACTTTTAGAGATAAAATGAGATGTTTAAAGTGATTTTCAAGCTTCCACGGGCCCTAAACACAAGATTTGAGGAATGGGTAAAAGTGAATGAAAATGGCCAATTTACTCACTGTGAGGCCTTAAAAAGTGTTTCTCCTCCAAGGGAAGTGAATTAAATACCATTTGGAGGCCTTTATTGTTCAAGCGAAAACGCCTGATTTTTGGTGAAAAAGATAACCACCCCCCCTTACGACATGCTTCAGAAACGAAAAAAATGGTCCATTTTCAAATGTTGCGTCTTTGAACTACAATTCACATTTGTACGTGGATGATCACTTTTAGAGATAAAATTAGATGTTTAAAGTGATATACAAGCTTCCAGGGGCCCTAAATACAAGATATGAGGAATGGGTAAATATGAATGAAAATGGCCAATTTATTCACTCCGAGGCCTTAAAAAGTTTTTCCCCACTCCAGAAAGTGAATTAAATAACATTTGTAGGCCTTTATTGTTCAATCAAAAACGCCCGATTTTTGACGAAAGAGATAACCACCCCCCCTTACGACATGCTTCAGAAACTAAAAAAATGGTCCGTTTTCAAATGTTGCCTCTTTGAACTACAATTCACATTTGTACGTGGAAAAGCACTTTTAAAGATCAAATGAGATGTTTAAAGTGATTTTCATGCTTCCAGGGGCCTTAAACACAAGATTTGAGGAATGGGTAAAAGTGAATGAAAACGGCCAATTTACTCACTCTGAGGCCTTAACCCCTTCGACGCTTGTGACGGAACGGTTCCGTCATGCACGTCGGTTGGGCTGTGCTTATGACGGAACCGTTCCGTCATGGCCCCGCCCGCGCTCAGATCCTTCAGCACTGCGCGGGAATCCGCGCAGCGCTGAAGGGGTTAAAAAGAGTTTCTGCTCCACGGGAAGTGAATTAAATACCATTATGAGGCCTTTATTGTTCAAGCGAGAATGCCTGATTTTTGATGAAAGAGATAACCACCCCCCCTTACGACATGCTTCTGAAACTAAAAAAATGGTTCATTTTCAAATGTTGCGTCTTTGAACTTCAATTAACATTGTACGTGGATATTCACTTTAAGAGATAAAATGAGATGTTTAAAGTGATTTTCAAGCTTCCAGGGGACCTAAACACGAGATTTGATAAATGGGTAAACGTGAATGAAAATGGCCAATTTACTCACTCTGCGGCCTTATAAAGTGTTTCTCCTTCACGGAAAGTAAATAAAATAACATTTGGATGCCTTTATTGTTCAATCAAAAACGCCCGTTTTTTGGTGAAAAAGATAACCACCCCCCCTTACGACATGCTTCAGAAACGAAAAAAATGGTCCATTTTCAAATGTTGCGTCTTTGAACTACAATTCACATTTGTACGTGGATGATCACTTTTAGAGATAAAATTAGATGTTTAAAGTGATTTACAAGCTTCCAGGGGCCCTAAACACAAGATGTGAGGAATGGGTAAATATGAATGAAACTGGCCAATTTATTCACTCTGAGGCCTTAAAAAGTTTTTCTCCACTCCAGAAAGTGAATTAAATAACATTTGTAGGCCTTTATTGTTCAATCAAAACCGCCCGATTTTTGACGAAAGAGATAACCACCCCCCCCTTACGACATGCTTCAGAAATTAAAAAAATGGTCAGTTTTCAAATGTTGCCTCTTTGAACTACAATTCACATTTGTACGTGGAAAAGCACTTTTAAAGATCAAATGAGATGTTTAAAGTGATTTTCATGCTTCCAGGGGCCTTAAACACAAGATTTGAGGAAGGGGTAAAAGTGAATGAAAATGGCCAATTTACTCACTCTGAGGCCTTAAAAAGTGTTTCTCCTCCACGGGAAGTGAATTAAATAACATTTGTAGGCCTTTATTGTTCAAGCGAAAACGCCCGATTATTGACGAAAGAGATAACCACCCCCCCTTACGACATGCTTCAGAAACGAAAAAAATGGTCCGTTTTCAAATGTTGCGTCTTTGAATGACAATCCACATTGGTACGTGGATAATCACTTTTAGAGCTAAAATTAGATGTTTAAAGTGATTTTCAAGCTTCCAGGGGCCCTAAACACAAGATTTGAGAAATGGGTAAAAGTGAATGAAAATGGCCAATTTACTCACTCTGAGGCCTTAAAAAGTGTTTCTCCTCCACGGGAAGTGAATTAAATACCATTTGGAGGCCTTTATTGTTCAAGCGAAAACGCCTGATTTTTCATGAAAGAGATAACCACCCCCCCTTACGACATGCTTCTGAAACTAAAAAAATGGTTCATTTTCAAATGTTGCGTCTTTGAACTACAATTAACATTGTACGTCGATAATCACTTTTAGAGATAAAATGAGATGTTTAAAGTGATTTTCAAGCTTCCAGGGGCCCTAAACACGAGATTTGAGAAATGGGTAAACGTGAATGAAAATGGCCAATTTACTCACTCTGCGGCCTTAAAAAGTGTTTCTCCTCCACGGAAAGTGAATAAAATAACATTTGGATGCCTTTATTGTTCAATCAAAAACGGCCGTTTTTTGGTGAAAAAGATAACCACCCCCCCCTTACGACATGCTTCAGAAACGAAAAAAATGTTCCATTTTCAAATGTTGCGTCTTTGAACTACAATTCACATTTGTACGTGGATGATCACTTTTAGAGATAAAATTAGATGTTTAAAGTGATTTACAAGCTTCCAGGGGCCCTAAACACAAGATATGAGGAATGGGTAAATATGAATGAAACTGGCCAATTTATTCACTCTGAGGCCTTAAAAAGTTTTTCTCCACTCCAGAAAGTGAATTAAATAACATTTGTAGGCCTTTATTGTTCAATCAAAAACGCCTGATTTTTGACGAAAGAGATAACCACCCCCCCTTACGACATGCTTCAGAAACTAAAAAAATGGTCTGTTTTCAAATGTTGCCTCTTTGAACTACAATTCACATTTGTACGTGGAAAAGCACTTTTAAAGATCAAATGAGATGTTTAAAGTGATTTTCATGCTTCCAGGGGCCTTAAACACAAGATTTGAGGAATGGGTAAAAGTGAATGAAAATGGCCAATTTACTCACTCTGAGGCCTTAAAAAGTGTTTCTCCTCCATGGGAAGTGAATTAAATAACATTTGTAGGCCTTTATTGTTCAAGCGAAAACGCCCGATTATTGACAAAAGAGATAACCACCCCCTTACGACATGCTTCAGAAACGAAAAAAATGGTCCGTTTTCAAATGTTGCGTCTTTGTATGACAATCCACATTTGTACGTGGATAATCACTTTTAGAGCTAAAATTAGATGTTTAAAGTGATTTTCAAGCTTCCAGGGGCCCTAAACACAAGATTTGAGAAATGGGTAAAAGTGAATGAAAATGGCCAATTTACTCACTCTGCTGCCTTAAAAAGTGTTTCTCCTCCACGGAAAGTGAATAAAATAACATTTGGATGCCTTTATTGTTCAATCAAAAACGCCCGTTTTTTGGTGAAAAAGATAACCACCTCCCCTTACGACATGCTTCAGAAACGAAAAAAATGGTCCATTTTCAAATGTTGCGTCTTTGAACTACAATTCACATTTGTACGTGGATAATCACTTTTAGAGATAAAATTAGATGTTTAAAGTGATTTACAAGCTTTCAGGTGCCCTAAACACAAGATTTGAGGAATGGGTAAATATGAATGAAAATGGCCAATTTATTCACTCTGAGGCCTTAAAAAGTTTTTTTCCACTCCAGAAAGTGAATTAAATAACATTTGTAGACCTTTATTGTTCAATCAAAAACGCCCGATTTTTGACGAAAGAGATAACCACCCCCCCTTACGACATGCTTCAGAAACAAAAAAAATGGTCCGTTTTCAAATGTTGCATCTTTGAACGACAATCCACATTTGTACGTGGATAAACACTTTTAGAGATAAAATTAGATGTTTAAAGTGATTTTCAAGCTTCCAGGGGCCCTAAACACAAGATTTGAGAAATGGGTAAAAGTGAATGAAAATGGCCAATTTACTCACTCTGAGGCCTTAAAAAGTGTTTCTCCTCCACAGGAAGTGAATTAAATAACATTTGTAGGCCTTTATTGTTCAAGCGAAAACGCCCGATTATTGACGAAAAACCCATATTACCACTCTTATCACGGCTGCAGACAACTCCCCCAGAGTATTATACCAGGTCCTTCACTCTTTCACCAATCCTACAGCATGTGAGAGTGCAGACACTTCGTCACAACTACTTTGCGACAATATATCGCAATTTTTCTGCAACAAAATCGATCTCATCTATGCTAAAATAGTCAACTCTAACAACAATTTGACTACAAATACAGTCCCTATCTTTCAGGATTCAGAACTTGATAGTGGCCCTCATACTTTAGACCTCTTCCCCCCTATCACTCCTAAAGAGGTGTCCTTGCTCATGACGCAGATTAAAAGTGGAAGTCCTGATGATATCATCCCGGCAAGACTTATGCCCACCTTGCTCGGAATCCTATCTCCCACCATCGAAAAACTTGTTAACTTATCCCTCTGTACAGGTTCTGTCCCCAAGCAGTGGAAACAGGCCTTAGTCAGGCCAATCAGGAAGAACACCACAACTCCATGGACTGATTTGTCAAATCTCAGACCTATTTCGTTGCTGCCATTTTTGGGAAAGCTCACTGAGAAGTATGTTAATCGTCAGTTATCCAGCTACATTGAGAAAGCTGGCGGCCTAGACTACTCTCAATCTGGGTTTAGGCCGAAACACAGTACAGAGTCCACCCTCCTGTCTGTCACTGACGATCTGCATATGTTTCAGGACAAAGGCTACTCGGTAATTTTGGTGTTATTAGACCTTTCAGCCGCGTTCGACACCGTGTCACATAACATCCTCATTGACCGGTTGTCGAACGTAGGGGTCAAGAACAAGGCCCTTGCTTGGCTAAGGAGTTTTCTTACGGATCGGACCCAGACTGTCACCATGGGTGAATACAGATCAACTGAGGTAGAGATTACGAAAGGGGTGCCACAGGGCTCCTGTTTGAGCCCAACACTCTTTAACATCTACGTGGCACCCCTGGCAAGAGTGATGCGCAAATTTGGTTTCATCCCCGTGTCATATGCGGATGACACGCAGCTCCTCTTTCCCTTTCAAAATCTCACCACAGAAATAAGAAACTCCTTCTCCGCTGGCATGAAAGCCGTCGCACAGTGGATGTCCACCAACTTCCTACAGTGCAATGTCAACAAGACGGAAGTAATGCTGTTTGGAGATGCCAAATTACTGTGGACCCCTGACTGGTGGCCATCTGATCTTGGCACTGTTCCGGAGCCCAAACAGATTGTCAAAAATCTGGGGATACGCCTTGATCACGACCTTTCCCTCAAACAGCACAGTAACATGGTAGCTGGCTCATGCTTCCACACCATCAGCATGATGCGCAGAATATTTCCACTGCTACCGGATTCCTTCAGAAAAACTTTGGTGCAAGCCCTTATATTGAGTCGTATTGACTACTGTAACGGACTGCTCCTTTCTGCTAATGAAGGAGTTCTGGATAGGCTCCAGGTGGTCCAGAATACGGCAGCTCGCCTTGTCCTAAATGCTCCCCCCAGAACAGCATCAAAACCTCTATTACAGAAACTACACTGGTTGAGCATTCGACAAAGAGCCAAGTTTAAGATATGTTGCATTATCCATAAATGCTTAAACGGAAATGGCCCTACATACCTGGAGCAGAAATTTATCCCCTACACTCCCTCCAGATCGTTGAGATCTAGTGAGAATTTTCTGTTGGCAGTACCTCGTGCAAAAAAACCAGACATGGAGGGAAAGCTTTATCTGTTGCAGGGCCCACACTGTGGAACAAACTGCCTCTGGCCCTCAGGCTCTGCACAGACCATTTAAAATTCAGGAAGCAACTGAAAACTCTGCTGTTTACTGATAAAATCTAGACCCTGCCCCTCATCTGCATATTTATTTAGACTCTATTTGGTATCACAGCGCAGAGATACTCCGGTTGGAGTCGATTCCAGCGCTATAGAAACCCATAAATAAATAAATAAATAAATAACCACCCCCCCTTACGACATGCTTCAGAAACGAAAAAAATGGTCCGTTTTCAAATGTTGCGTCTTTGAACTACAATTCACATTTGTACGTGGATGATCACTTTTAGAGATAAAATTAGATGTTTAAAGTGATTTGCAAGCTTCCAGGGGCCCTAAACACAAGATATGAGGAATGGGTAAATATGAATGAAAATGGCCAATTTATTCACTCTGAGGCCTTAAAAAGTTTTTCTCCACTCCAGAAAGTGAATTAAATAACATTTGTAGGCCTTTATTGTTCAATCAAAAACGTCCGATTTTTGACGAAAGAGATAACAACCCCCCTTACGACATGCTTCAGAAACTAAAAAAATGGTCCGTTTTCAAATGTTGCCTCTTTGAACTACAATTCACATTTGTACGTGGAAAAGCACTTTTAAAGATCAAATGAGATGTTTAAAGTGATTTTCATGCTTCCAGGGGCCTTAAACACAAGATTTGAGGAATGGGTAAAAGTGAATGAAAATGGCCAATTTACTCACTCTGAGGCCTTAAAAAGTGTTTCTCCTCCATGGGAAGTGAATTAAATAACATTTGTAGGCCTTTATTGTTCAAGCGAAAACGCCTGATTTTTGATGAAAGAGATAACCACCCCCCCTTACGACATGCTTCTGAAACTAAAAAAATGGTTCATTTTCAAATGTTGCGTCTTTGAACTACAATTAACATTTTACGTGGGTAATCACTTTTAGAGATAAAGTGAGATGTTTAAAGTGATTTTCAAGCTTTCAGGGGCCCTAAACACAAGATTTGAGAAATGGGTAAAAGTGAATGAAAATGGCCAATTTACTCACTCTGAGGCCTTAAAAAGTGTTTCTCCTCCACGGGAAGTGAATTAAATACCATTTGGAGGCCTTTCTTGTTCAAGCGAAAACACCTGATTTTTGATGAAAGAGATAACCACCCCCCCTTACGACATGCTTCTGAAACTAAAAAAATGGTTCACTTTCAAATGTTGCGTCTGTGAACTACAATTAACATTGTACGTGGATATTCACTTTTAGAGATAAAATGAGATGTTTAAAGTGATTTTCAAGCTTCCAGGGGCCCTAAACACGAGATTTGAGAAATGAGTAAACGTGAATGAAAATGGCCAATTTACTCACTCTGCGGCCTTAAAAAGTGTTTCTCCTCCACGGAAAGTGAATAAAATAACATTTGGAGGCCTTTATTGTTCACTCAAAAAAGCCCGTTTTTTGGTGAAAAAGATAACCACCCCCCCTTACGACATGCTTCAGAAACGAACAAAATGTTCCATTTTCAAATGTTGCGTCTTTGAACTACAATTCACATTTGTACGTGGATGATCACTTTTAGAGATAAAATTAGATGTTTAAAGTGATTTACAAGCTTCCAGGGGCCCTAAACACAAGATATGAGGAATGGGTAAATATGAATGAAAATGGCCAATTTATTCACTCTGAGGCCTTAAAAAGTTTTTCTCCACTCCAGAAAGTGAATTAAATAACATTTGTAGGCCTTTATTGTTCAATCAAAAACGCCCGATTTTTGATGAAAGAGATAACCACCCCCCCTTACGACATGCTTCAGAAACGAAAAAAATGGTCCGTTTTCAAATGTTGCGTCTTTGAATGACAATCCACATTTATACGTGGATAATCACTTTTAGAGCTAAAATTAGATGTTTAAAGTGATTTTCAAGCTTCCAGGGGCCCTAAACACAAGATTTGAGAAATGGGTAAAAGTGAATGAAAATGGTCAATTTACTCACTCTGAGGCCTTAAAAAGTGTTTCTCCTCCACGGGAAGTGAATTAAATACCATTTGGAGGCCTTCATTGTTCAAGCGAAAACGCCTGATTTTTGATGAAAGAGATAACCACCACCCCCTTACGACATGCTTCTGAAACTAAAAAAATGGTTCATTTTCAAATGTTGTGTCTTTGAACTACAATTAACATTGTACGTGGATAATCACTTTTAGAGATAAAATGAGATGTTTAAAGTGATTTTCAAGCTTCCAGGGGCCCTAAACACGAGATATGAGAAATGGGTAAACGTGAATGAAAATGGCCAATTTACTCACTCTGCGGCCTTAAAAAGTGTTTCTCCTCCACGGAAAGTGAATAAAATAACATTTGGATGCCTTTATTGTTCAATCAAAAACGCCCGTTTTTTGGTGAAAAAGATAACCACCCCCCCTTACGACATGCTTCAGAAACGAAAAAAATGGTCCATTTTCAAATGTTGCGTCTTTGAACTACAATTCACATTTGTACGTGGATGATCACTTTTAGGGATAAAATTAGATGTTTAAAGTGATATACAAGCTTCCAGGGGCCCTAAACACAAGATATGAGGAATGGGTAAATATGAATGAAAATGGCCAATTTATTCACTCCGAGGCCTTAAAAAGTTTTTCTCCACTCCAGAAAGTGAATTAAATAACATTTGTAGGCCTTTATTGTTCAATCAAAAACGCCCGATTTTTGACGAAAGAGATAACCACCCCCCCTTACGACATGCCTCAGAAACTAAAAAAATGGTCCGTTTTCAAATGTTGCCTCTTTGAACTACAATTCACATTTGTACGTGGAAAAGCACTTTTAAAGATCAAATGAGATGTTTAAAGTGATTTTCATGCTTCCAGGGGCCTTAAACACAAGATTTGAGGTATGGGTAAAAGTGAATGAAAATGGCCAATTTACTCACTCTGAGGCCTTAAAAAGTGTTTCTCCTCCACGGGAAGTGAATTAAATACCATTATGAGGCCTTTATTGTTCAAGCGAAAACGCCTGATGTTTGATGAAAGAGATAACCACTCCCCCTTACGACATGCTTCTGAAACTAAAAAAATGGTTCATTTTCAAATGTTGCGTCTTTGAACTTCAATTAACATTGTACGTGGATAATCACTTTTAGAGATAAAATGAGATGTTTAAAGTGATTTTCAAGCTTCCAGGGGCCCTAAACACGAGATTTGAGAAATGGGTAAACGTGAATGAAAATGGCCAATTTACTCACTCTGCGGCCTTAAAAAGTGTTTCTCCTTCACGGAAAGTGAATAAAATAACATTTGGATGCCTTTATTGTTCAATCAAAAACGCCCGTTTTTTGGTGAAAAAGATAACCACCCCCCCTTACGACATGCTTCAGAAACGAAAAAAATGGTCCATTTTCAAATGTTGCGTCTTTGAACTACAATTCACATTTGTACGTGGATAATCACTTTTAGAGATAAAATTAGATGTTTAAAGTGATTTACAAGCTTCCAGGGGCCCTAAACACAAGCTATGAGGAATGGGTAAATATGAATGAAAATGGCCAATTTATTCACTCTGAGGCCTTAAAAAGATTTTCTCCACTCCAGAAAGTGAATTAAATAACATTTGTAGGCCTTTATTGTTCAATCAAAAACGCCCGATTTTTGACGAAAGAGATAACCACCCCCCCTTACGACATGCCTTAGAAACTAAAAAAATGGTCCGTTTTCAAATGTTGCCTCTTTGAACTACAATTCACATTTGTACGGTGAAAAGCACTTTTAAAGATCAAATGAGATGTTTAAAGTGATTTTCATGCTTCCAGGGGCCTTAAACACAAGATTTGAGGAATGGGTAAAAGTGAATGAAAATGGCCAATTTACTCACTCTGAGGCCTTAAAAAGTGTTTCTCCTCCACGGGAAGTGAATTAAATACCATTATGAGGCCTTTATTGTTCAATCAAAAACGCCCGTTTTTTGGTGAAAAAGATAACCACCCCCCCTTACGACATGCTTCAGAAACGAAAAAAATGGTCCATTTTCAAATGTTGCGTCTTTGAACTACAATTCACATTTGTACGTGGATAATCACTTTTAGAGATAAAATTAGATGTTTAAAGTGATTTACAAGCTTCCAGGGGCCCTAAACACAAGCTATGAGGAATGGGTAAATATGAATGAAAATGGCCAATTTATTCACTCCGAGGCCTTAAAAAGTTTTTCTCCACTCCAGAAAGTGAATTAAATAACATTTGTAGACCTTTATTGTTCAATCAAAAACGCCCGATTTTTGACGAAAGAGATAACCACCCCCCCTTACGACATGCCTCAGAAACTAAAAAAATGGTCCGTTTTCAAATGTTGCCTCTTTGAACTACAATTCACATTTGTACGGCGAAAAGCACTTTTAAAGATCAAATGAGATGTTTAAAGTGATTTTCATGCTTCCAGGGGCCTTAAACACAAGATTTGAGGAATGGGTAAAAGTGAATGAAAATGGCCAATTTACTCACTCTGAGGCCTTAAAAAGTGTTTCTCCTCCACGGGAAGTGAATTAAATACCATTTGGAGGCCTTTATTGTTCAAGCGAAAACGCCTTATTTTTGATGAAAGAGATAACCACTACCCCCTTACGACATGCTTCTGAAACTAAAAAAATGGTTCATTTTCAAATGTTGTGTCTTTGAACTACAATTAACATTGTACGTGGATAATCACTTTTAGAGATAAAATGAGATGTTTAAAGTGATTTTCAAGCTTCCAGGGGCCCTAAACACGAGATTTGAGAAATGGGTAAACGTGAATGAAAATGGCCAATTTACTCACTCTGCGGCCTTAAAAAGTGTTTCTCCTCCACGGAAAGTAAATAAAATAACATTTGGATGCCTTTATTGTTCAATCAAAAACGCACGTTTTTTGGTGAAAAAGATAACAACCCCCCCTTACGACATGCTTCAGAAACGAAAAAAATGGTCCATTTTCAAATGTTGCGTCTTTGAACTACAATTCACATTTGTACGTGGATGATCACTTTTAGGGATAAAATTAGATGTTTAAAGTGATATACAAGCTTCCAGGGGCCCTAAACACAAGCTATGAGGAATGGGTAAATATGAATGAAAATGGCCAATTTATTCACTCCGAGGCCTTAAAAAGTTTTTCTCCACTCCAGAAAGTGAATTAAATAACATTTGTAGGCCTTTATTGTTCAATCAAAAACGCCCGATTTTTGACGAAAGAGATAACCACCCCCCCTTACGACATGCTTCAGAAACTAAAAAAATGGTCTGTTTTCAAATGTTGCCTCTTTGAACTACAATTCACATTTGTACGTGGAAAAGCACTTTTAAAGATCAAATGAGATGTTTAAAGTGATTTTCATGCTTCCAGGGGCCTTAAACACAAGATTTGAGGTATGGGTAAAAGTGAATGAAAATGGCCAATTTACTCACTCTGAGGCCTTAAAAAGTGTTTCTCCTCCACGGGAAGTGAATTAAATACCATTATGAGGCCTTTATTGTTCAAGCGAAAACGCCTGATGTTTGATGAAAGAGATAACCACTCCCCCTTACGACATGCTTCTGAAACTAAAAAAATGGTTCATTTTCAAATGTTGCGTCTTTGAACTTCAATTAACATTGTACGTGGATAATCACTTTTAGAGATAAAATGAGATGTTTAAAGTGATTTTCAAGCTTCCAGGGGCCCTAAACACGAGATTTGAGAAATGGGTAAACGTGAATGAAAATGGCCAATTTACTCACTCTGCGGCCTTAAAAAGTGTTTCTCCTTCACGGAAAGTGAATAAAATAACATTTGGATGCCTTTATTGTTCAATCAAAAACGCCCGTTTTTTGGTGAAAAAGATAACCACCCCCCCTTACGACATGCTTCAGAAACGAAAAAAATGGTCCATTTTCAAATGTTGCGTCTTTGAACTACAATTCACATTTGTACGTGGATAATGCCTTTTAGAGATAAAATTAGATGTTTAAAGTGATTTACAAGCTTCAAGGGGCCCTAAACACAAGCTATGAGGAATGGGTAAACATGAATGAAAATGGCCAATTTATTCACTCTGAGGCCTTAAAAAGATTTTCTCCACTCCAGAAAGTGAATTAAATAACATTTGTAGGCCTTTATTGTTCAATCAAAAACGCCCGATTTTTGACGAAAGAGATAACCACCCCCCCTTACGACATGCCTCAGAAACTAAAAAAATGGTCCGTTTTCAAATGTTTCCTCTTTGAACTACAATTCACATTTGTACGGCAAAAAGCACTTTTAAAGATCAAATGAGATGTTTAAAGTGATTTTCATGCTTCCAGGGGCCTTAAACACAAGATTTGAGGAATGGGTAAAAGTGAATGAAAATGGCCAATTTACTCACTCTGAGGCCTTAAAAAGTGTTTCTCCTCCATGGGAAGTGAATTAAATACCATTGGAGGCCTTTATTGTTCAAGCGAAAACGCCCGTTTTTTGGTGAAAAAGATAACCACCCCCCCTTACGACATGCTTCAGAAACGAAAAAAATGGTCCATTTTCAAATGTTGCGTCTTTGAACTACAATTCACATTTGTACGTGGATAATCACTTTTAGAGATAAAATTATATGTTTCAAGTGATTTACAAGCTTCCAGGGGCCCTAAACACAAGATATGAGGAATGGGTAAATATGAATGAAAATGGCCAATTTATTCACTCTGAGGCCTTAAAAAGTTTTTCTCCACTCCAGAAAGTAAATTAAATAACATTTGTAGGCCTTTATTGTTCAATCAAAAACGCCCGATTTTTGATGAAAGAGATAACCACTCCCCCTTACGACATGCTTCTGAAACTAAAAAAATGGTTCATTTTCAAATGTTGCGTCTTTGAACCACAATTAACATTGTACGTGGATAATCACTTTTAGAGATAAAATGAGATGTTTAAAGTGATTTTCAAGCTTCCAGGGGCCCTAAACACTAAATTTGAGAAATGGGTAAACGTGAATGAAAATGGCCAATTTACTCACTCTGCGGCCTTAAAAAGTGTTTCTCCTCCACGGAAAGTGAATAAAATAACATTTGGATGCCTTTATTGTTCAATCAAAAACGCCTGTTTTTTGGTGAAAAAGATAACCACCCCCCCCTTACGACATGCTTCAGAAACGAAAAAAATGGTCCATTTTCAAATGTTGCGTCTTTGAACTACAATTCACATTTGTACGTGGATAATCACTTTTAGAGATAAAATTAAATGTTTAAAGTGATTTACAAGCTTTCAGGGGCCCTAAACACAAGATTTGAGGAATGGGTAAATATGAATGAAAATGGCTAATTTATTCACTCTGAGGCCTTAAAAAGTTTTTCTCCACTCCAGAAAGAGAATTAAATAACATTTGTAGACCTTTATTGTTCAATCAAAAACGCCCGATTTTTTGACGAAAGAGATAACCACCCCCCCTTACGACATGCTTCAGAAACAAAAAAAATGGTTCATTTTCAAATGTTGCATCTTTGAACGACAATCCACATTTGTACGTGGATAAACACTTTTAGAGATAAAATTAGATGTTGAAAGTGATTTTCAAGCCTTCAGGGGCCCTAAACACAAGATTTGAGAAATGGGTAAAAGTGAATGAAAATGGCCAATTTACTCACTCTGAGGCCTTAAAAAGTGTTTCTCCTCCACGGGAAGTGAATTAAATAACATTTGTAGGCCTTTATTGTTCAAGCGAAAACGCCCGATAATTGATGAAAGAGATAACCACCCCCCCTTACGACATGCTTCAGAAACGAAAAAAATGGTCCGTTTTCAAATGTTGCGTCTTTGAATGACAATCCACATTTGTACGTGGATAATCACTTTTAGAGCTAAAATTAGATGTTTAAAGTGATTTTCAAGCTTCCAGGGGCCCTAAACACAAGATTTGAGAAATGGGTAAAAGTGAATGAAAATGGCCAATTTACTCACTCTGAGGCCTTAAAAAGTGTTTCTCCTCCACGGGAAGTGAATTAAATACCATTTGGAGGCCTTTATTGTTCAAGCGAAAACGCCTGATTTTTGATGAAAGAGATAACCACCCCCCCTTACGACATGCTTCTGAAACTAAAAAAATGGTTCATTTTCAAATGTTGCGTCTTTGAACTACAATTAACATTGTACGTGGATAATCACTTTTAGAGATAAAATGAGATGCTTAAAGTGATTTTCAAGCTTTCAGGGGCCCTAAACATGAGATTTGAGAAATGAGTAAACGTGAATGAAAATGGCCAATTTACTCACTCTGCGGCCTTAAAAAGTGTTTCTCCTCCACGGAAAGGGAATAAAATAACATTTGGATGCCTTTATTGTTCAATCAAAAACGCCCGTTTTTTGGTGAAAAAGATAACCACCCCTCCTTACGACATGCTTCAGAAACGAAAAAAATGGTCCATTTTCAAATGTTGCGTCTTTGAACTACAATTCACATTTGTACGTGGATGATCACTTTTAGGGATAAAATTAGATGTTTAAAGTGATATACAAGCTTCCAGGGGCCCTAAACACAAGATATGAGGAATGGGTAAATATGAATGAAAATGGCCAATTTATTCACTCCGAGGCCTTAAAAAGTTTTTCTCCACTCCAGAAAGTGAATTAAATAACATTTGTAGGCCTTTATTGTTCAATCAAAAACGCCCGATTTTTGACGAAAGAGATAACCACCCCCCCTTACGACATGCTTCAGAAACTAAAAAAAATGGTCTGTTTTCAAATGTTGCCTCTTTGAACTACAATTCACATTTGTACGTGGAAAAGCACTTTTAAAGATCAAATGAGATGTTTAAAGTGATTTTCATGCTTCCAGGGGCCTTAAACACAAGATTTGAGGTATGGGTAAAAGTGAATGAAAATGGCCAATTTACTCACTCTGAGGCCTTAAAAAGTGTTTCTCCTCCACGGGAAGTAAATTAAATACCATTATGAGGCCTTTATTGTTCAAGCGAAAACGCCTGATGTTTGATGAAAGAGATAACCACTCCCCCTTACGACATGCTTCTGAAACTAAAAAAATGGTTCATTTTCAAATGTTGCGTCTTTGAACTTCAATTAACATTGTACGTGGATAATCACTTTTAGAGATAAAATGAGATGTTTAAAGTGATTTTCAAGCTTCCAGGGGCCCTAAACACGAGATTTGAGAAATGGGTAAACGTGAATGAAAATGGCCAATTTACTCACTCTGCGGCCTTAAAAAGTGTTTCTCCTTCACGGAAAGTGAATAAAATAACATTTGGATGCCTTTATTGTTCAATCAAAAACGCCCGTTTTTTGGTGAAAAAGATAACCACCCCCCCTTACGACATGCTTCAGAAACGAAAAAAATGGTCCATTTTCAAATGTTGCGTCTTTGAACTACAATTCACATTTGTACGTGGATAATCACTTTTAGAGATAAAATTAGATGTTTAAAGTGATTTACAAGCTTCCAGGGGCCCTAAACACAAGCTATGAGGAATGGGTAAATATGAATGAAAATGGCCAATTTATTCACTCTGAGGCCTTAAAAAGATTTTCTCCACTCCAGAAAGTGAATTAAATAACATTTGTAGGCCTTTATTGTTCAATCAAAAACGCCCGATTTTTGACGAAAGAGATAACCACCCCCCTTACGACATGCCTCAGAAACTAAAAAAATGGTCCGTTTTCAAATGTTGCCTCTTTGAACTACAATTCACATTTGTACGGTGAAAAGCACTTTTAAAGATCAAATGAGATGTTTAAAGTGATTTTCATGCTTCCAGGGGCCTTAAACACAAGATTTGAGGAATGGGTAAAAGTGAATGAAAATGGCCAATTTACTCACTCTGAGGCCTTAAAAAGTGTTTCTCCTCCACGGGAAGTGAATTAAATACCATTATGAGGCCTTTATTGTTCAATCAAAAACGCCCGTTTTTTGGTGAAAAAGATAACCACCCCCCCTTACGACATGCTTCAGAAACGAAAAAAATGGTCCATTTTCAAATGTTGCGTCTTTGAACTACAATTCACATTTGTACGTGGATAATCACTTTTAGAGATAAAATTAGATGTTTAAAGTGATTTACAAGCTTCCAGGGGCCCTAAACACAAGCTATGAGGAATGGGTAAATATGAATGAAAATGGCCAATTTATTCACTCCGAGGCCTTAAAAAGTTTTTCTCCACTCCAGAAAGTGAATTAAATAACATTTGTAGACCTTTATTGTTCAATCAAAAACGCCCGATTTTTGACGAAAGAGATAACCACCCCCCCTTACGACATGCCTCAGAAACTAAAAAAATGGTCCGTTTTCAAATGTTGCCTCTTTGAACTACAATTCACATTTGTACGGCGAAAAGCACTTTTAAAGATCAAATGAGATGTTTAAAGTGATTTTCATGCTTCCAGGGGCCTTAAACACAAGATTTGAGGAATGGGTAAAAGTGAATGAAAATGGCCAATTTACTCACTCTGAGGCCTTAAAAAGTGTTTCTCCTCCACGGGAAGTGAATTAAATACCATTTGGAGGCCTTTATTGTTCAAGCGAAAACGCCTGATTTTTGATGAAAGAGATAACCACTACCCCCTTACGACATGCTTCTGAAACTAAAAAAATGGTTCATTTTCAAATGTTGTGTCTTTGAACTACAATTAACATTGTACGTGGATAATCACTTTTAGAGATAAAATGAGATGTTTAAAGTGATTTTCAAGCTTCCAGGGGCCCTAAACACGAGATTTGAGAAATGGGTAAACGTGAATGAAAATGGCCAATTTACTCACTCTGCGGCCTTAAAAAGTGTTTCTCCTTCACGGAAAGTGAATAAAATAACATTTGGATGCCTTTATTGTTCAATCAAAAACGCCCGTTTTTTGGTGAAAAAGATAACCACCCCCCCTTACGACATTGTGGAAATGTGGATTTTCCTGACCAGTTATGTCCCCTATCTTGGACCCCAACGATTCCTTATACATACTACAAGTACATGTATGTTTTCTCCAGTTCCAGTTATGAAGACGCAAACACATGTGCGTCCACCATTAACATGTCCTCTTTCAGATCCGCCATGAATGGGTCGGATATTCTGTTCCTATGATGAGAGGCCACCGACTTTATGTGGTTCACTTACTCCCTTTTCGCAGTTCAGGCGACTAGGCCCTGAATTCTGACATCAAGCCTTTTCTGCTTTCTACCTCTGACAGCTCCAGCTTGAGATCGCAGCTGTACCCATGAACTTTGTTCTACTCCCTGCGCGGCTACCGGCTCAGCCCGGCTCAGTCCGTTGCCTGCCAAGATTTTATTCAGCCTTCATGCTATCTGCTTCGCTCCTCAACCAATGCATTCCTGTCTAGTAGTTTAAGTAAATAATCTTCCAGCTACTGAGCCAAGGGCCCAGTTTCCTTGTCTTTATGCAAGTAATTCCTAGCCCTGTCACTATGGAAGATTTCTGCCTGTGCATTTCATGTAGACATTTAGACGCATTCACAGTCAGTATAGAATAGATTTTGTTCGAGAGACCTTCTCTTTTGGATAACATAGTTCTTTAAACATAGGATGTTAGATATGATTTGGGACTAGGTTGACTTGATCCCCAGACTTCTGTCGCCACATGTAGAGCTAAATGTCAAGTCCCCTTCACCCCCTAATTGCACGTCAAGCACACGTCATACTGCTGCGCGCGCATCTCTGCCAAATATTTCTGCTGACATTGCGAAATTATTCCCCAGACACGCCCATTTGTGACATCACACCTAAATGACGTTTTCCAGTTACACCCAGTTACGCCTATTTTTATTACGCATGTATGCTCTTATCTCTACTTTTGTATTGTTACGCCTCTTGCATCTATTTCACTGTAATGCCTATTCTATAAAAGTAATAACTTGTCAATAAAGTATTGTACTTCACTTCCTGAACCTCCGTGGTGATGGAATATGAAGCTCCCAATTGCAATTGATTCTTTGGAATAAAGCCCGTTCCTAACCTCTAATACCACGGATTCTGCCTCATATTTTACTGAGCTATTTTATTAATTTCCCGTATCAAACTAAGTCTCGGTAAGTTAAATATTTACCACATAATTGGCGCCCGAACAGGGACACTTTCTCATCTCACGCGCCGGTGGTGCGTTGCAGGCCCGGTCTCCTGCCACAGCTGGACGGACCATAACGCGTACCAGCAGGATTTCCTGTATCTCCCTCCGGTCAAGCGGGGGCGACTGAGGCTGCGATCAACACCCAGACGAGGCGGTGAGAAGTGCGAAGTATCCCGACCAGAGCCTAGCTGAGAGAGCAGGATCCGAGGTATACAGAGTCCCGCCAGGTTCCGATGTCCCGATGTCCTGAAGTCCCGCAGTTGTCGAGTCGAGTCCAGTTCGGTCCCGTTCAGTCCTGAGGCCTTCCGTTTCCGAGCTACCCGGTGAGTACCATTGCTGGGGAGGCGTTCTGACGTGCACATAGGTTGTGCCGGTCAAGACGGGTTTGGGTACACAAATCCGGTCTGCACTGTTTTAGCAGTGTATCTGTACTGTTTAGCAGTATATCTAGTATGTCGAGTATATAAAATTCAGTCTAACCCAGTTAATGCGGAGTATTAACGGGGTCTAGTTCCGTAGATCATCATTTTCATCATTACTGTTATGTCAAGTATATAAAATTCAGATTAACCCAGCTAATGCTGAGTATTAGCGGGGTCCAGTTTCCGTAGAGCATCATCATTAGTGTTTACTAAATGTTAAATGTTAAGATGTGTTAATACGTTCTGCATATTGTGGTATGAATGACTGTTCATTATGTTTATCGTATTAAGTGTGTTCAGGATTAAGTATCAGATCAGTTCAGTTTAGGATTAAGTATCAGATCAGTTGTCAATATGCCGCTCTTTTCGAAATTAAGACAGATCACGACTAGAAAAGGGGTACTCGAAGAAGCTGTTCCCATTCCTCCTAGGGACACTCCAGGGTACTTCATGTATCATAAACACGGCTTAGATGCCATATTATTTCTTGATTTATGGGTAGAGTACACTAAAGAATTACCAGAAAATCAGAGGTGGCCCGCGGCTGGGACCTGGGATGCAGATTGCATCATAAAAATAGAGGAAGAGTTATGTAAAAGGAAAGCTAGACAGTCACAAAAAGATGCCGTTGAGTTATGGCGTAAAGAATCTCATAGACGTACAGAAAAAGCACTCAGACAGGAAGAGAAAAGTAAGGAAAATTCAAATAGAATCCGAGAAAATCTATTAATCGAAGAAGGTGCACGAGTAAAATCAGAACAAGTAAATAGACAAAGAAATGCCCTTATGACTGGTATGTATCCTCTTCTGGCCGAAGGGTTACCTAAGGCTATTCCGGAAATACCAAAAGACTTGCCACCCCCATTGTTTCCGATAAAAGTACATCCTAAGGAACATCCCAGAACCGCAGAGGATGTTTTTCTTTCTTCATATTTAGACGACGCAGCTCCCGAATATGCTAATACCGCACCACATAGACCGCCCGCCGGGGGGGTTCAACACCAAGACCTTGCGTCTGTACCTTTGCAACAACAAACTCCGACACAAGTTCCGATAAGTACATCTGTTCCTACAGCTGCTTCTACAACTGTGCCCACACCTATAGTTGCCGTATCACGTTCAACAAATCCTTTTACGTCCGACACCCCAGAAGGTGCTGTCGGAGGCACACCAATTCCCTCTTTGGGTTTTTCCACGCCCCCCCGAACACATAAACTTACCTTTCAGGACTCAGTACGTGAACGTACGCCCAAATTCATAAATTCCCGCACGCTTAAGGAACTCCTTGTGGATTGTAGATATGACCCTGTGCCCGGCACAGAGAACGATATGATCCTGGCATCATTACGTATCCGACGAGCTACCATGTATTTACAGAAGCTACCAGGAATGACTACACATTTAGATGATATATATCATTTTGTCCAGTCAGGGCAAGATCCTGAATGCATTAACAGAGCTATGAAATACCAGAAAGTAGAAATACAGGGGGAATTGTTACGTTTCCTCATAAATTGTGTGATCAGAAATCAAGACCGGCCGGGGGTAAACCCGGAAGTAATGCAAATTCTTACCAGATGGAGCCAGAATATATCGGAGGGGAAACATAACAGGCAAACATGTATAGTAGCTATGTGTCGAAAGATCCGTAAAGAAATAGAACGCATACACGAAGAAAGATTAGCGGTAGACGAGTTTGAAGAGGAAGAATCAGGACTGCCCACGGGACAGTCAGAAACCATAGCCTATGTAGGCAGAGGAAGATCCTGTAATAATAATGGATGTTTTACTGATTCGATACGTCCGATACGTCCAGACATAAACAGGAATTTCCAAACACCTATAATACATACAAGAAAGATAAGGTCCCCCGAGCATTTGTTCCAGGCTGCTGATAAACTACTCCGAGAGCATAGGGGCTATCATTTACTCGATTCTATGGACGAACAAGAACTAGCCAGGTCAGCCGTTCATTGGGTCGACAGTCCTGGAAAATATAGTGATGACACAGTAGCACACACGTTTTTGAATCTCACCCCAGATGAACAGCGTTTAGCTGGGATTTACATGATTCAACAACTCCTTATATTATATAAGAGCCAACATTCCGATCCTGGTCCTCTACCAAATATATTAACTGAATTACTCACGAATAGATGGAGAAGTTCAGGCACTGAGTTAATTAGCGAAATATTAGAATACAGAAAGCAGTATTTTCTTTTTATTTGCCCAGAACACGTCCCACTGTCCATTAAGGAAAGAACGACGCATTACATGGATAGACAGAATCCCTTAAGAGAAGTGCACCCAATAAAAGGCGAGGACGATCAGTTTAAACGTGTATTTGTATATGCGCCCATAACTAAAATGGAATTGTTAGAAATGAAGAAGGTGGTACCCAGTCATGAAAAAGATCCAGCGGGTTTCCACCGTGACCTTAAAGACATGTTACTCATGGGAGAATATACCTATCCCGACCTTATGACAATATTAAAGGTATTACTGCCTGCTGGCATTTATGAAAAACTCAAGGAAAAGGAGTGGGAGGTAGGAGATCAAAAGATAGAGTGGACAGCATTAGAAAATGAAGAAAAGGCCCGAACTGCAGGAGCAGGACTCGGGGAAAAGACTAAATTACTACCAGGTTTACTAGTACAGGTATTGCCACGTTTGTTAACTACAAAAAAAGAAGATTGGGGTGCAATTTCAGCTTGTAAACAAAAGCCAGATGAAGATACTAGTGATTTCTATGCCCGATTCGAGAAATGTTTTGGTATAAATAGTGGAATAAAAGCAAGTAGTGAATCGTATCCACATCTGTTTGTGACTAAATTAGTTGAAAATTCCTTGACCCAAGTTAAGAATAGAGTATTGAAATTTGAAAGTACCTGGCAAGGTAACACTCCGTCTCAAATGTTACAAATGTTACAGTACCATCACAACAGAATTAGAGAGGAACAAGAACATGAACATAGACGCATGAAAGACACGAAAATGAAGATGCTAGTCTCCCAGACAGTTCCAGCTGACAGTCATAAAAAGGGTATGATACACTCCAGTGATTCAGCAGGGTCTGTGAAAGGGACATGCAACTATTGTAAACAGCCAGGTCATTATATACACGATTGCCCAGTTTTAAAACGTAATATCGCCGCAGGTATAACAAAAGAGAGACCACGGCCACCTAGACAGGATCAGAACGACCATGGAACTCAGCAGCATGTACAGCACATGCCAGCTCCACAACAGTTTGTGCCAGCTGCACCACCGTTGCCTGTTGCTGCCACACAAACAACGACACGACAAATGTACCAGACCGCACAGTACGAATATCCTGATTATCAACGACACGAATGAAACAGCCTAGAGAAGGAAGTCGGCTTACCCCTTATCGAGGTCCCTGTAGATCAAGAAGGACCTTATGTACATAGTGAACTATTAGGCCAAGATAGAAAATTTTTACTTGATACAGGGGCAAGCCGAACAACAATAAAACGTAGTGAAGTTCCAGGGGTACCCCTCTCAGGCTCACAGAATGTTTCCCTTGGTTTTTCAGGAAAACCTATTATTAATGATGTATCACAGCCTCTCCCACTTACGATAGGACCATTGACACGAACTACAGATTTATTACTTACTAAATCATGTCCAGAAAATCTGTTAGGTATAAAAACACTGAAAGCTCTAGGAGCTATAATATGTTGTTCTCCGGAAGGAGTAAGATTGTTTTTACGTGATTTCAAAGGGCATTATGTGTCCAGAGACATGGATCACAGACTGCAGACTTTACCCACACATTTATGGGCACAAGGCCCTACCGATGTTGGTTGCATGAACATTACACCATATCGAGTCACACTCAAAGCAGGAGTGGTATTACCACGAATGCGACAATACAAGTTACCTCCAGATGCTGTAGTGGCTTTACTGCAAATCATTGACGAGCTTATTGCCCAAGGAGTGGTTGTGGAAACAGACTCCAATGTATGTAATTCCCCGATAATTCCGATTCTTAAACGAACTGATCCTAAGGCCCCGCCAGTATATCGATTGGTTATTGATCTGCGCGCATTAAATAAGTGCATTGTACCACAATACCCTGTGGTCCCAGATATTTCGTCATTACTGACAGCAATTGATTCTGAAGCAACTTTCTTTACTGTAATTGATCTCAAGAATGCATTTTTCAGCGTCCCAATAGATCCGGAAAGCCAATACTTGTTCGGTTTTAGTTTAAATGGACGAAGCTTTAAATTCACACGCGCACCTCAAGGATTCACAGAAAGCCCCAGCATCTATAGCCAAGCATTAAAAAGAGAACTTGACAGTATACACATGCCAATCAACACTGCACTGCTTCAATATGTCGATGATCTGCTGATCACCGCCCGAAGCGAACCTGAATGTGAAGAAGCATCACTGACAGTTTTAAAATTTTTGGCCGACAAGGGGCACAAGGTGTCCCCTTCTAAGCTGCAATTCTGTGTACAGCGAGTTGTTTACCTTGGTCACTCGCTGTCCAAGGAGGGAAGGCAGCTTACACCTGACCGCATCCAGTTAATTGCTAACATGCCAACACCCAAGACACAAAAGGAGGTGCGGGCTTTTATAGGCCTCACTTCATACTGTAGGCAGTGGATCCCTCAATATGCATTTCTAGCAAAACCACTCATTCAGTTGACAACACAGGAGGCAGCCACGTCGACTGTCCTCCCTTGGACCCAGGAACATACACAAGCCTTTGAAAGCTTAAAGAAAGCTTTATGTCAAGCACCTGTTTTAACAACGCCATGTTACAGTAAGCCTTTTACACTCTTTGTTACAGAGCGCGAAGGTACTGCTTTGTCAGTACTCACACAGGAACAAGCAGGATCACACAAACCATGTGCTTATTTCTCTGGCACATTAGATCCCGTAGCTCAGGCTCTTCCTGCGTGCCTGAAATCGGTAGCAGCGACAGCTTTAGCAATCAGACAAAGCGATGCCATAGTATTAGGACATCCATTGACAGTACAAGTACCACATGCAGTAGAGGTACTTCTGAACCGAACGCAAACACAACACTTGACTATAGCAAGACTTACTGGTTACGAATTAACATTATTCCAGCCACACATAGAAATCAAACGCTGTAACACATTGAACCCTGCTACACTTTTGCCAGTAACCGAAACAGATCCATTAGCGCATGATTGTAGTGAAGTCATTACTATTACAACGAAACCCAGACAAGACTTGACAGATGTCCCGTTGGTAGATCCAGACCTGACGTTGTATGTAGACGGTTCATGTATGAGAACAAGTACAGGAGAATTAGTAGCTGCTTATGCAGTCACAACAGATACTGAAGTCATTGAAACAAACTGTATAAATATTTTGTCAGCTCAAGCAGCAGAGCTCGTCGCTCTGACACAAGCCTGTATTCAAGCCACAAATAAGAAAGTCAACATATATACTGATTCACGTTATGCATTCGGAGTCGTTCATGACTTCGGCGTGCTGTGGCGAGAGAGAGGTTACTTAACTTCCCATGGTGCCCACATTCAGCACGGACCCCTCATTCATGCTTTATTAGATGCAATACATCTACCTACTGCAATATCGATTATGAAATGTAAAGCTCACACGAAAGTCACTGATATCATTTCTCAAGGCAATGATTTAGCTGACAGAACAGCTAAACAGACTGCTCAAACTCACACATCTGACCTGACAAAGACAATAGTTCCGACTCCAACATATTGCATGACAGTTAAGGATCCCGCTCTTGATATAATTGACATACAGACACATGCTACTCTAGACGAATTAAAGAAATGGTCGGAACAAGGAGGGGTACTGACTGATCAGGGTTGGATGACGAAGGAAAAATCTGTATGGTTTCTTCCTGACTCTATGGTCCAAGTAATCATAAATACGATACACAGTCCAGCGCATCTAGGAGAGAAAGCTATGCTAGACAGTATTCAACACATTTGGTTCAACAAACATTTATGAGCAGCAGCTAAGCAAAAGGTCCGTACCTGTATGATATGTTGTCAGTTTAACCCAGGTAAAAGCATTTCCGTAGAACAGGGTGGATTTCAGCCTCCTGATCACCCTTTTGAAGTCCTCCAGATGGATTATATTCAGATGGAACGATGTCGAGGATTCAAATATGTTCTCGTAGTTGTCTGTGCTCTTTCCCGTTGGACCGAAGCCTACCCAGTCTCAGATTACACTGCCCCGACTACTGCCAAACAGTTAGTTCGAGAATTCTTCCCACGGTACGGTTTACCACGTGTTGTCTATTCAGATAACGGCCAGCCGTTCTCATCCGAACTAATGAAACACGTTTCACTTTTGCTAGGATATCAGTGGAAGTTCCATTGTGTCCGACACCCCGAGGCAGCAGGTCTCGTGGAACGACACAATCAAACTTTGAAAATCAGATTGTCCAAAATATGTAGAGAAAAAGGTGTCGATTGGATAGTAGCCTTACCAGTTGCACTCTTTTACATGAGAATGGTAGCACATTCTCGAACAGGGCTATCCCCGTATGAAGTGATCTTTGGTAGACCACCAAATATGTGGGGGACGCCTATACCTCGTAAAATAACTGATGTTGACTGTAATATGCTGACAGATTACCTAGCTTCTTTGATGTCTGCACTACAATCTTGTCGTTCACAGGTAACGGCAGCTTTTCCCGATAACACTGAAGTAAAGCCTCATGACGTGGTTCCCGGTGATCTGGTCCTTATAAGGAATTTTGACCGAAAGACCCAACTGGAGCCGAGGTGGAAGTCACCGAAGTTGGTTCTGCTTACCACCAGGACTGCCGTGAAAATCGAGGGCAGGAAGGGGTGGCTACACTCGAGTCATATCAAGAAATTTTATGGACTACCGTCCGACGTAAACATTGACTCTTGTACTACTTCACAGACAGATTCAAAACTTCCTTTGGTTGAAAAATCAGAATCCGAACTTTATAAAGTAAAACTGAGATCTAGTAAGTCAGACGATTTGATTGTTTAAGTCCTCTCCAAGGTGAATCGGTCGAATTTGTCCCTGACATGTATACTCTAGATCGGAATCATCAGACGCAACTAAAAAAGCATGCGTATTATAAAACATTTCGCAGTCATTGTACAGTAACATTATTGACTTTGTTTTTTCTAAGTTCTTTGATCATCATAACTAGTGTATTGCTTCATATGTATTATCCTATTTCTACACATGCTCACAATGTTACTGCTGAACATTCTTTTAGTGAATTACCTCCGCATGAGTTATCCTATAGATTTGCGCTGCGCAATAACACTTTCATTAGTATGTTACATCATTCCCATCAGACTAGTAATGCTACCAATTGTTGGATATGTGGCCGACTCCCTCCCTATCAGAATTATAAGGGAACTCTGCCCCTCTTTCCATATCCGTTTACACACAATGGCTCTTGTGGAGCATGGTTTAGTTTAATCAATTCCCTAGATTCAAACTCAGTGGGTTATCAAGACAATTGGGTATGGGGAAACCTGAACCTAGTTTTACTCAAAGTCTGCTACCCTGACAAGGAGGGACTTCCCAAACGGACAGGAACTGATCTAGAAAATGAAGTATATGGATTAGGTAATTTTACACTTAATCTTATGATCCTGAATGTTGAATCCGAATCTGCACCATTTTTGCCCGCTATGACAGTGTTTTCAGTTAAGGGTGAACTGTGTGTAAGAAAGAATGGTTCCATACATATGGGCCATAGTAGATGCACCACTGTAATAGAATTCAGTGATCAAGGCAAGTCGTCATTTAGAGCTTCTCGCCATTCCTACTTCATATGTGGTCAGACTGCATATATACGTCTGCCTCTAGATTGGGATGGTACCTGTTATATTGGATTCCTTTTGCCACCAGTTTTTCTAGCACCTCCTGATTATCATAGAAATATTCATTTATTACACAATAGAGAACGAAGAGATCTCCCAATTGTCGATTATACTGAGACAGCATGGGAAAAGTATACAGATTTTAATAAAGGACTCTTTCCATATATAGGTACAGTCTCCAATAGTAAACTGATACGTAGATTAACTAGGACCCTTGAAGCCGTAGTAAATGAAATTATTTCCGCCTTAGGCAATTTGACAGAGGAGCAATCTGTGATGAGGATTGTTGTCCTTCAAAATCGTCTTGTCCTTGACGTCATCCTGGCCGATAGGGGCGGAGCTTGTAGGGTCATCGGATCAAGTTGCTGCATATTCATCCCAGAAAATTCGCCATCTGTATATAAAGCTATAACTCGCCTCCATAAGATCGTAAGCCAGATACACCAGAATCCAGGCACTTGGACTTGGTCCGGGTGGTTTTGGAGCGTGTTGTCAGCCTGGGGATGGAGAATTCTATCCTTCCTAGGTATTGGCTTTCTCATACTATTCAGTTGTTGCTTATGCTTGCAATGTGGTCCAGCGATTTGTGGTCTGTGCGCCACATCGTGTATTCCACATCAAGGTTTTCACTCAAGATCTCGAAAAAAGAAAGAAGAACGAATGATGCTATATGAACAGATCGATGGATTAATGAAGCTTGATGTTTCTTAAGGGCAAGTAGGGGACAAGGAGGGAATGTGGAAATGTGGATTTTCCTGACCAGTTATGTCCCCTATCTTGGACCCCAACGATTCCTTATACATACTACAAGTACATGTATGTTTTCTCCAGTTCCAGTTATGAAGACGCAAACACATGTGCGTCCACCATTAACATGTCCTCTTTCAGATCCGCCATGAATGGGTCGGATATTCTGTTCCTATGATGAGAGGCCACCGACTTTATGTGGTTCACTTACTCCCTTTTCGCAGTTCAGGCGACTAGGCCCTGAATTCTGACATCAAGCCTTTTCTGCTTTCTACCTCTGACAGCTCCAGCTTGAGATCGCAGCTGTACCCATGAACTTTGTTCTACTCCCTGCGCGGCTACCGGCTCAGCCCGGCTCAGTCCGTTGCCTGCCAAGATTTTATTCAGCCTTCATGCTATCTGCTTCGCTCCTCAACCAATGCATTCCTGTCTAGTAGTTTAAGTAAATAATCTTCCAGCTACTGAGCCAAGGGCCCAGTTTCCTTGTCTTTATGCAAGTAATTCCTAGCCCTGTCACTATGGAAGATTTCTGCCTGTGCATTTCATGTAGACATTTAGACGCATTCACAGTCAGTATAGAATAGATTTTGTTCGAGAGACCTTCTCTTTTGGATAACATAGTTCTTTAAACATAGGATGTTAGATATGATTTGGGACTAGGTTGACTTGATCCCCAGACTTCTGTCGCCACATGTAGAGCTAAATGTCAAGTCCCCTTCACCCCCTAATTGCACGTCAAGCACACGTCATACTGCTGCGCGCGCATCTCTGCCAAATATTTCTGCTGACATTGCGAAATTATTCCCCAGACACGCCCATTTGTGACATCACACCTAAATGACGTTTTCCAGTTACACCCAGTTACGCCTATTTTTATTACGCATGTATGCTCTTATCTCTACTTTTGTATTGTTACGCCTCTTGCATCTATTTCACTGTAATGCCTATTCTATAAAAGTAATAACTTGTCAATAAAGTATTGTACTTCACTTCCTGAACCTCCGTGGTGATGGAATATGAAGCTCCCAATTGCAATTGATTCTTTGGAATAAAGCCCGTTCCTAACCTCTAATACCACGGATTCTGCCTCTTATTTTACTGAGCTATTTTATTAATTTCCCGTATCAAACTAAGTCTCGGTAAGTTAAATATTTACCACAACATGCTTCAGAAACGAAAAAAATGGTCCATTTTCAAATGTTGCGTCTTTGAACTACAATTCACATTTGTACGTGGATAATGCCTTTTAGAGATAAAATTAGATGTTTAAAGTGATTTACAAGCTTCCAGGGGCCCTAAACACAAGCTATGAGGAATGGGTAAACATGAATGAAAATGGCCAATTTATTCACTCTGAGGCCTTAAAAAGATTTTCTCCACTCCAGAAAGTGAATTAAATAACATTTGTAGGCCTTTATTGTTCAATCAAAAACGCCCGATTTTTGACGAAAGAGATAACCACCCCCCCTTACGACATGCCTCAGAAACTAAAAAAATGGTCCGTTTTCAAATGTTTCCTCTTTGAACTACAATTCACATTTGTACGGCAAAAAGCACTTTTAAAGATCAAATGAGATGTTTAAAGTGATTTTCATGCTTCCAGGGGCCTTAAACACAAGATTTGAGGAATGGGTAAAAGTGAATGAAAATGGCCAATTTACTCACTCTGAGGCCTTAAAAAGTGTTTCTCCTCCATGGGAAGTGAATTAAATAACATTTGTAGGCCTTTATTGTTTAAGCGAAAACGCCCGATTATTGACGAAAGAGATAACCACCCCCCCTTACGACATGCTTCAGAAACGAAAAAAATGGTCCGTTTTCAAATGTTGCGCCTTTGAATGACAATCCACATTTGTACGTGGATAATCACTTTTAGAGCTAAAATTAGATGTTTAAAGTGATTTTCAAGCTTCCAGGGGCCCTAAACACAAGATTTGAGAAATGGGTAAAAGTGAATGAAAATGGCCAATTTACTCACTCTGAGGCCTTAAAAAGTGTTTCTCCTCCACGGGAAGTGAATTAAATACCATTGGAGGCCTTTATTGTTCAAGCGAAAACGCCCGTTTTTTGGTGAAAAAGATAACCACCCCCCCTTACGACATGCTTCAGAAACGAAAAAAATGGTCCATTTTCAAATGTTGCGTCTTTGAACTACAATTCACATTTGTACGTGGATAATCACTTTTAGAGATAAAATTACATGTTTAAAGTGATTTACAAGCTTCCAGGGGCCCTAAACACAAGATATGAGGAATGGGTAAATATGAATGAAAATGGCCAATTTATTCACTCTGAGGCCTTAAAAAGATTTTCTCCACTCCAGAAAGTGAATTAAAAACATTTGTAGGCCTTTATTGTTCAATCAAAAACGCCCGATTTTTGATGAAAGAGATAACCACTCCCCCTTACGACATGCTTCTGAAACTAAAAAAATGGTTCATTTTCAAATGTTGCGTCTTTGAACCACAATTAACATTGTACGTGGATAATCACTTTTAGAGATAAAATGAGATGTTTAAAGTGATTTTCAAGCTTCCAGGGGCCCTAAACACTAAATTTGAGAAATGGGTAAACGTGAATGAAAATGGCCAATTTACTCACTCTGCGGCCTTAAAAAGTGTTTCTCCTCCACGGAAAGTGAATAAAATAACATTTGGATGCCTTTATTGTTCAATCAAAAATGCCCGTTTTTTGGTGAAAAGATAACCACCCCCCCTTACGACATGCTTCAGAAACGAAAAAAATGGTCCATTTTCAAATGTTGCGTCTTTGAACTACAATTCACATTTGTACGTGGATAATCACTTTTAGAGATAAAATTAGATGTTTAAAGTGATTTACAAGCTTCCAGGGGCCCTAAACACAAGATATGAGGAATGGGTAAATATGAATGAAAATGGCCAATTTATTCACTCTGAGGCCTTAAAAAGTTTTTCTCCACTCCAGAAAGTAAATTAAATAACATTTGTAGACCTTTATTGTTCAATCAAAAATGCCCGATTTTTGACGAAAGAGATAACCACCCCCCCTTACGACATGCTTCAGAAACAAAAAAATGGTTCATTTTCAAATGTTGCATCTTTGAACGACAATCCACATTTGTACGTGGATAAACACTTTTAGAGATAAAATTAAATGTTTAAAGTGATTTTCAAGCTTCCAGGGGCCCTAAACACAAGATTTGAGAAATGGGTAAAAGTGAATGAAAATGGCCAATTTACTCACTCTGAGGCCTTAAAAAGTGTTTCTCCTCAACGGGAAGTGAATTAAATAACATTTGTAGGCCTTTATTGTTCAAGCGAAAACGCCCGATTATTGACGAAAGAGATAACCACCCCCCCTTACGACATGCTTCAGAAACGAAAAAAATGGTCCGTTTTCAAATGTTGCGTCTTTGAACTACAATTAACATTGTACGTGGATAATCACTTTTAGAGATAAAATGAGATGTTTAAAGTGATTTTCAAGCTTCCAGGGGCCCTAAACACGAGATTTGAGAAATGGGTAAAAGTGAATGAAAATGGCCAATTTACTCACTCTGCGGCCTTAAAAAGTGTTTCTCCTCCACGGAAAGTGAATAAAATAACATTTGGATGCCTTTATTGTTCAATCAAAAACACCCGTTTTTTGGTGAAAAAGATAACCACCCCCCCCTTACGACATGCTTCAGAAACGAAAAAAATGGTCCATTTTCAAATGTTGCGTCTTTGAACTACAATTCACATTTGTACGTGGATAATCACTTTTAGAGATAAAATTAGATGTTTAAAGTGATTTACAAGCTTTCAGGGGCCCTAAACACAAGATTTGAGGAATGGGTAAATATGAATGAAAATGGCTAATTTATTCACTCTGAGGCCTTAAAAAGTTTTTCTCCACTCCAGAAAGAGAATTAAATAACATTTGTAGACCTTTATTGTTCAATCAAAAACGCCCGATTTTTTGACGAAAGAGATAACCACCCCCCCTTACGACATGCTTCAGAAACAAAAAAAATGGTTCATTTTCAAATGTTGCATCTTTGAACGACAATCCACATTTGTACGTGGATAAACACTTTTAGAGATAAAATTAGATGTTGAAAGTGATTTTCAAGCCTTCAGGGGCCCTAAACACAAGATTTGAGAAATGGGTAAAAGTGAATGAAAATGTCCAATTTACTCACTCTGAGGCCTTAAAAAGTGTTTCTCCTCCACGGGAAGTGAATTAAATAACATTTGTAGGCCTTTATTGTTCAAGCGAAAACGCCCGATAATTGATGAAAGAGATAACCACCCCCCCTTACGACATGCTTCAGAAACGAAAAAAATGGTCCGTTTTCAAATGTTGCGTCTTTGAATGACAATCCACATTTGTACGTGGATAATCACTTTTAGAGCTAAAATTAGATGTTTAAAGTGATTTTCAAGCTTCCAGGGGCCCTAAACACAAGATTTGAGAAATGGGTAAAAGTGAATGAAAATGGCCAATTTACTCACTCTGAGGCCTTAAAAAGTGTTTCTCCTCCACGGGAAGTGAATTAAATACCATTTGGAGGCCTTTATTGTTCAAGCGAAAACGCCTGATTTTTGATGAAAGAGATAACCACCCCCCCTTACGACATGCTTCTGAAACTAAAAAAATGGTTCATTTTCAAATGTTGCGTCTTTGAACTACAATTAACATTGTACGTGGATAATCACTTTTAGAGATAAAATTAGATGTTTAAAGTGATTTACAAGCTTCCAGGGGCCCTAAACACAAGCTATGAGGAATGGGTAAATATGAATGAAAATGGCCAATTTGTTCACTCCGAGGCCTTAAAAAGTTTTTCTCCACTCCAGAAAGTGAATTAAATAACATTTGTAGGCCTTTATTGTTCAATCAAAAACGCCCGATTTTTGACGAAAGAGATAACCACCCCCCCTTACGACATGCCTCAGAAACTAAAAAAATGGTCCGTTTTCAAATGTTGCCTCTTTGAACTACAATTCACATTTGTACGGCGAAAAGCACTTTTAAAGATCAAATGAGATGTTTAAAGTGATTTTCATGCTTCCAGGGGCCTTAAACACAAGATTTGAGGAATGGGTAAAAAGTGAATGAAAATGGCCAATTTACTCACTCTGAGGCCTTAAAAAGTGTTTCTCCTCCACGGGAAGTGAATTAAATACCATTTGGAGGCCTTTATTGTTCAAGCGAAAACGCCTGATTTTTGATGAAAGAGATAACCACTACCCCCTTACGACATGCTTCTGAAACTAAAAAAATGGTTCATTTTCAAATGTTGTGTCTTTGAACTACAATTAACATTGTACGTGGATAATCACTTTTAGAGATAAAATGAGATGTTTAAAGTGATTTTCAAGCTTCCAGGGGCCCTAAACACGAGATTTGAGAAATGGGTAAACGTGAATGAAAATGGCCAATTTACTCACTCTGCGGCCTTAAAAAGTGTTTCTCCTTCACGGAAAGTGAATAAAATAACATTTGGATGCCTTTATTGTTCAATCAAAAACGCCCGTTTTTTGGTGAAAAAGATAACCACCCCCCCTTACGACATGCTTCAGAAACGAAAAAAATGGTCCATTTTCAAATGTTGCGTCTTTGAACTACAATTCACATTTGTACGTGGATAATGCCTTTTAGAGATAAAATTAGATGTTTAAAGTGATTTACAAGCTTCCAGGGGCCCTAAACACAAGCTATGAGGAATGGGTAAACATGAATGAAAATGGCCAATTTATTCACTCTGAGGCCTTAAAAAGATTTTCTCCACTCCAGAAAGTGAATTAAATAACATTTGTAGGCCTTTATTGTTCAATCAAAAACGCCCGATTTTTGACGAAAGAGATAACCACCCCCCCTTACGACATGCCTCAGAAACTAAAAAAATGGTCCGTTTTCAAATGTTTCCTCTTTGAACTACAATTCACATTTGTACGGCAAAAAGCACTTTTAAAGATCAAATGAGATGTTTAAAGTGATTTTCATGCTTCCAGGGGCCTTAAACACAAGATTTGAGGAATGGGTAAAAGTGAATGAAAATGGCCAATTTACTCACTCAGAGGCCTTAAAAAGTGTTTCTCCTCCATGGGAAGTGAATTAAATAACATTTGTAGGCCTTTATTGTTTAAGCGAAAACGCCCGATTATTGACGAAAGAGATAACCACCCCCCCTTACGACATGCTTCAGAAACGAAAAAAATGGTCCGTTTTCAAATGTTGCGCCTTTGAATGACAATCCACATTTGTACGTGGATAATCACTTTTAGAGCTAAAATTAGATGTTTAAAGTGATTTTCAAGCTTCCAGGGGCCCTAAACACAAGATTTGAGAAATGGGTAAAAGTGAATGAAAATGGCCAATTTACTCACTCTGAGGCCTTAAAAAGTGTTTCTCCTCCACGGGAAGTGAATTAAATACCATTGGAGGCCTTTATTGTTCAAGCGAAAACGCCCGTTTTTTGGTGAAAAAGATAACCACCCCCCCTTACGACATGCTTCAGAAACGAAAAAAATGGTCCATTTTCAAATGTTGCGTCTTTGAACTACAATTCACATTTGTACGTGGATAATCACTTTTAGAGATAAAATTACATGTTTCAAGTGATTTACAAGCTTCCAGGGGCCCTAAACACAAGATATGAGGAATGGGTAAATATGAATGAAAATGGCCAATTTATTCACTCTGAGGCCTTAAAAAGTTTTTCTCCACTCCAGAAAGTAAATTAAATAACATTTGTAGGCCTTTATTGTTCAATCAAAAACGCCCGATTTTTGATGAAAGAGATAACCACTCCCCCTTACGACATGCTTCTGAAACTAAAAAAATGGTTCATTTTCAAATGTTGCGTCTTTGAACCACAATTAACATTGTACGTGGATAATCACTTTTAGAGATAAAATGAGATGTTTAAAGTGATTTTCAAGCTTCCAGGGGCCCTAAACACTAAATTTGAGAAATGGGTAAACGTGAATGAAAATGGCCAATTTACTCACTCTGCGGCCTTAAAAAGTGTTTCTCCTCCACGGAAAGTGAATAAAATAACATTTGGATGCCTTTATTGTTCAATCAAAAATGCCCGTTTTTTGGTGAAAAGATAACCACCCCCCCTTACGACATGCTTCAGAAACGAAAAAAATGGTCCATTTTCAAATGTTGCGTCTTTGAACTACAATTCACATTTGTACGTGGATAATCACTTTTAGAGATAAAATTAGATGTTTAAAGTGATTTACAAGCTTCCAGGGGCCCTAAACACAAGATATGAGGAATGGGTAAATATGAATGAAAATGGCCAATTTATTCACTCTGAGGCCTTAAAAAGTTTTTCTCCACTCCAGAAAGTAAATTAAATAACATTTGTAGACCTTTATTGTTCAATCAAAAATGCCCGATTTTTGACGAAAGAGATAACCACCCCCCCTTACGACATGCTTCAGAAACAAAAAAATGGTTCATTTTCAAATGTTGCATCTTTGAACGACAATCCACATTTGTACGTGGATAAACACTTTTAGAGATAAAATTAAATGTTTAAAGTGATTTTCAAGCTTCCAGGGGCCCTAAACACAAGATTTGAGAAATGGGTAAAAGTGAATGAAAATGGCCAATTTACTCACTCTGAGGCCTTAAAAAGTGTTTCTCCTCAACGGGAAGTGAATTAAATAACATTTGTAGGCCTTTATTGTTCAAGCGAAAACGCCCGATTATTGACGAAAGAGATAACCACCCCCCCTTACGACATGCTTCAGAAACGAAAAAAATGGTCCGTTTTCAAATGTTGCGTCTTTGAACTACAATTAACATTGTACGTGGATAATCACTTTTAGAGATAAAATGAGATGTTTAAAGTGATTTTCAAGCTTCCAGGGGCCCTAAACACGAGATTTGAGAAATGGGTAAAAGTGAATGAAAATGGCCAATTTACTCACTCTGCGGCCTTAAAAAGTGTTTCTCCTCCACGGAAAGTGAATAAAATAACATTTGGATGCCTTTATTGTTCAATCAAAAACGCCCGTTTTTTGGTGAAAAAGATAACCACCCCCCCCCTTACGACATGCTTCAGAAACGAAAAAAATGGTCCATTTTCAAATGTTGCGTCTTTGAACTACAATTCACATTTGTACGTGGATAATCACTTTTAGAGATAAAATGAGATGTTTAAAGTGATTTACAAGCTTTCAGGGGCCCTAAACACAAGATTTGAGGAATGGGTAAATATGAATGAAAATGGCTAATTTATTCACTCTGAGGCCTTAAAAAGTTTTTCTCCACTCCAGAAAGAGAATTAAATAACATTTGTAGACCTTTATTGTTCAATCAAAAACGCCCGATTTTTTGACGAAAGAGATAACCACCCCCCCTTACGACATGCTTCAGAAACAAAAAAAATGGTTCATTTTCAAATGTTGCATCTTTGAACGACAATCCACATTTGTACGTGGATAAACACTTTTAGAGATAAAATTAGATGTTGAAAGTGATTTTCAAGCCTTCAGGGGCCCTAAACACAAGATTTGAGAAATGGGTAAAAGTGAATGAAAATGGCCAATTTACTCACTCTGAGGCCTTAAAAAGTGTTTCTCCTCCACGGGAAGTGAATTAAATAACATTTGTAGGCCTTTATTGTTCAAGCGAAAACGCCCGATAATTGATGAAAGAGATAACCACCCCCCCTTACGACATGCTTCAGAAACGAAAAAAATGGTCCGTTTTCAAATGTTGCGTCTTTGAATGACAATCCACCTTTGTACGTGGATAATCACTTTTAGAGCTAAAATTAGATGTTTAAAGTGATTTTCAAGCTTCCAGGGGCCCTAAACACAAGATTTGAGAAATGGGTAAAAGTGAATGAAAATGGCCAATTTACTCACTCTGAGGCCTTAAAAAGTGTTTCTCCTCCACGGGAAGTGAATTAAATACCATTTGGAGGCCTTTATTGTTCAAGCGAAAACGCCTGATTTTTGATGAAAGAGATAACCACCCCCCCTTACGACATGCTTCTGAAACTAAAAAAATGGTTCATTTTCAAATGTTGCGTCTTTGAACTACAATTAACATTGTACGTGGATAATCACTTTTAGAGATAAAATGAGATGTTTAAAGTGATTTTCAAGCTTTCAGGGGCCCTAAACATGAGATTTGAGAAATGAGTAAACGTGAATGAAAATGGCCAATTTACTCACTCTGCGGCCTTAAAAAGTGTTTCTCCTCCACGGAAAGGGAATAAAATAACATTTGGATGCCTTTATTGTTCAATCAAAAACGCCCGTTTTTTGGTGAAAAAGATAACCACCCCCCTTACGACATGCTTCAGAAACGAAAAAAATGGTCCATTTTCAAATGTTGCGTCTTTGAACTACAATTCACATTTGTACGTGGATGATCACTTTTAGAGATAAAATTAGATGTTTAAAGTGATTTTCATGCTTCCAGGGGCCTTAAACACAAGATTTGAGGTATGGGTAAAAGTGAATGAAAATGGCCAATTTACTCACTCTGAGGCCTTAAAAAGTGTTTCTCCTCCACGGGAAGTGAATTAAATACCATTATGAGGCCTTTATTGTTCAAGCGAAAACGCCTGATTTTTGATGAAAGAGATAACCACCCCCCCTTACGACATGCTTCTGAAACTAAAAAAATGGTTCATTTTCAAATGTTGCGTCTTTGAACTACAATTAACATTGTACGTGGATAATCACTTTTAGAGATAAAATGAGATGTTTAAAGTGATTTTCAAGCTTCCAGGGGCCCTAAACACGAGATTTGAGAAATGGGTAAACGTGAATGAAAATGGCCAATTTACTCACTCTGAGGCCTTAAAAAGTGTTTCTCCTTCACGGAAAGTGAATAAAATAACATTTGGATGCCTTTATTGTTCAATCAAAAACGCCAGTTTTTTGGTGAAAAAGATAACCACCCCCCTTACGACATGCTTCAGAAACGAAAAAAATGGTCCATTTTCAAATGTTGCGTCTTTGAACTACATTTCACATTTGTACGTGGATAATCACTTTTAGAGATAAAATTACATGTTTAAAGTGATTTACAAGCTTCCAGGGGCCCTAAACACAAGATATGAGGAATGGGTAAATATGAATGAAAATGGCCAATTTATTCACTCTGAGGCCTTAAAAAGATTTTCTCCACTCCAGAAAGTGAATTAAATAACATTTGTAGGCCTTTATTGTTCAATCAAAAACGCCCGATTTTTGACGAAAGAGATAACCACCCCCCCTTACGACATGCTCAGAAACTAAAAAAATGGTCCGTTTTCAAATGTTGCCTCTTTGAACTACAATTCACATTTGTACGTGGAAAAGCACTTTTAAAGATCAAATGAGATGTTTAAAGTGATTTTCATTCTTCCAGGGGCCTTAAACACAAGATTTGAGGAATGGGTAAAAGTGAATGAAAATGGCCAATTTACTCACTCTGAGGCCTTAAAAAGTGTTTCTCCTCCACGGGAAGTGAATTAAATAACATTTGGAGGCCTTTATTGTTCAAGCGAAAACGCCCGATTATTGACGAAAGAGATAACCACCCCCCCTTACGACATGCTTCAGAAAAGAAAAAAATAGTCCGTTTTCAAATGTTGCGTCTTTGAATGACAATCCACATTTGTACGTGGATAATCACTTTTAGAGCTAAAATTAGATGTTTAAAGTGATTTTCAAGCTTCCAGGGGCCCTAAACACAAGATTTGAGAAATGGGTAAAAGTGAATGAAAATGGCCAATTTACTCACTCTGAGGCCTTAAAAAGTGTTTCTCCTCCACGGGAAGTGAATTAAATACCATTTGGAGGCCTTTATTGTTCAATCAAAAATGCCCGTTTTTTGGTGAAAAGATAACCACCCCCCCTTACGACATGCTTCAGAAACGAAAAAAATGGTCCATTTTCAAATGTTGCGTCTTTGAACTACAATTCACATTTGTACGTGGATAATCACTTTTAGAGATAAAATTAGATGTTTAAAGTGATTTACAAGCTTCCAGGGGCCCTAAACACAAGATATGAGGAATGGGTAAATATGAATGAAAATGGCCAATTTATTCACTCTGAGGCCTTAAAAAGTTTTTCTCCACTCCATAAAGTAAATTAAATAACATTTGTAGACCTTTATTGTTCAATCAAAAATGCCCGATTTTTGACGAAAGAGATAACCACCCCCCCTTACGACATGCTTCAGAAACAAAAAAAATGGTTCATTTTCAAATGTTGCATCTTTGAACGACAATCCACATTTGTACGTGGATAAACACTTTTAGAGATAAAATTAGATGTTTAAAGTGATTTTCAAGCTTCCAGGGGCCCTAAACACAAGATTTAAGAAATGGGTAAAAGTGAATGAAAATGGCCAATTTACTCACTCTGAGGCCTTAAAAAGTGTTTCTCCTCAACGGGAAGTGAATTAAATAACATTTGTAGGCCTTTATTGTTCAAGCGAAAACGCCCGATTATTGACGAAAGAGATAACCACCCCCCCTTACGACATGCTTCAGAAACGAAAAAAATGGTCCGTTTTCAAATGTTGCGTCTTTGAATGACAATCCACATTTGTACGTGGATAATCACTTTTAGAGCTAAAATTAGATGTTTAAAGTGATTTTCAAGCTTCCAGGGGCCCTAAACACAAGATTTGAGAAATGGGTAAATGTGAATGAAAATGGCCAATTTACTCACTCTGCGGCCTTAAAAAGTGTTTCTCCTCCACGGAAATTAAATAAAATAACATTTGGATGCCTTTATTGTTCAATCAAAAACGCCCGTTTTTTGGTGAAAAAGATAACCACCCCCCCTTACGACATGCTTCAGAAACGAAAAAAATGTTCCATTTTCAAATGTTGCGTCTTTGAACTACAATTCACATTTGTACGTGGATGATCACTTTTAGAGATAAAATTAGATGTTTAAAGTGATTTACAAGCTTCCAGGGGCCCTAAACACAAGATATGAGGAATGGGTAAATATGAATGAAACTGGCCAATTTATTCCCTCTGAGGCCTTAAAAAGATTTTCTCCACTCCAGAAAGTGAATTAAATAACATTTGTAGGCCTTTATTGTTCAATCAAAAACGCCCGATTTTTGACGAAAGAGATACCCACCCCCCTTACGACATGCTTCAGAAACTAAAAAAATGGTCCGTTTTCAAATGTTGCCTCTTTGAACTACAATTCACATTTGTACGTGGAAAAGCACTTTTAAAGATCAAATGAGATGTTTAAAGTGATTTTCATGCTTCCAGGGGCCTTAAACACAAGATTTGAGGAATGGGTAAAAGTGAATGAAAATGGCCAATTTACTCACTCTGAGGCCTTAAAAAGTGTTTCTCCTCTACGGGAAGTGAATTAAATAACATTTGTAGGCCTTTATTGTTCAAGCGAAAACGCCTGATTTTTGATGAAAGAGATAACCAACCCCCCTTACGACATGCTTCTGAAACTAAAAAAATGGTTCATTTTCAAATATTGCGTCTTTCAACTAATTAACATTGTACGTGGATAATCACTTTTAGAGATAAAATGAGATGTTTAAAGTGATTTTCAAGCTTCCAGGGGCCCTAAACACGAGATTTGAGAAATGGGTAAACGTGAATGAAAATGGCCAATTTACTCACTCTGCGGCCTTAAAAAGTGTTTCTCCTCCACGGAAAGTGAATAAAATAACATTTGGATGCCTTTATTGTTCAATCAAAAACGCCAGTTTTTTGGTGAAAAAGATAACCACCACCCCTTACGACATGCTTCAGAAACGAAAATAATGGTCCATTTTCAAATGTTGCGTCTTTGAACTACAATTCACATTTGTACATGGATGATCACTTTTAGAGATAAAATTAGATGTTCAAAGTGATTTTCAAGCTTCCAGGGGCCCTAAACACGAGATTTGAGAAATGGGTAAACGTGAATGAAAATGGCCAATTTACTCACTCTGCGGCCTTCAAAAGTGTTTCTCCTCCACGGAAAGTGAATAGAATAACATTTGGATGCCTTTATCGTTCAATCAAAAACGCCCGTTTTTTGGTGAAAAAGATAACCACCCCCCCTTACGACATGCTTCAGAAACGAAAAAAATGGTCCATTTTCAAATGTTGCGTCTTTGAACTACAATTCACATTTGTACGTGGATAATCACTTTTAGAGATAAAATTAGATGTTTAAAGGGATTTACAAGTTCCAGGGGCCCTAAACACAAGATATGAGGAATGGGTAAATATGAATGAAAATGGCCAATTTATTCACTCTGAGGCCTTAAAAAGTTTTTCTCCACTCCAGAAAGTGAATTAAATAACATTTGTAGACCTTTATTGTTCAATCAAAAATGGCCGATTTTTGACGAAAGAGATAACCACCCCCCCTTACGACATGCTTTAGAAACAAAAAAAATGGTTCATTTTCAAATGTTGCATCTTTGAACGACAATCCACATTTGTACGTGGATAAACACTTTTAGAGATAAAATTAGATGTTTAAAGTGATTTTCAAGCTTCCAGGGGCCCTAAACACAAGATTTGAGAAATGGGTAAAAGTGAATGAAAATGGCCAATTTACTCACTCTGAGGCCTTAAAAAGTGTTTCTCCTCCACGGGAAGTGAATTAAATACCATTTGGAGGCCTTTATTGTTCAAGCGAAAACGCCTGATTTTTGATAAAAGAGATAACCACCCCCCCTTACGACATGCTTCTGAAACTAAAAAAATGGTTCATTTTCAAATGTTGCGTCTTTGAACTACAAATAACATTGTATGTGGATATTCACTTTTAGAGATAAAATGAGATGTTTAAAGTGATTTTCAAGCTTCCAGGGGCCCTAAACACGAGATTTGAGAAATGGGTAAACGTGAATGAAAATGGCCAATTTACTCACTCTGCGGCCTTAAAAAGTGTTTCTCCTCCACGGAAAGTGAATAAAATAACATTTGGATGCCTTTATTGTTCAATCAAAAACGGCCGTTTTTTGGTGAAAAAGATAACCACCCCCCCTTACGACATGCTTCAGAAACGAAAAAAATGTTCCATTTTCAAATGTTGCGTCTTTGAACTACAATTCACATTTGTACGTGGATGATCACTTTTAGAGATAAAATTAGATGTTTAAAGTGATTTACAAGCTTCCAGGGGCCCTAAACACAAGATATGAGGAATGGGCAAATATGAATGAAAATGGCCAATTTATTCACTCTGAGGCCTTAAAAAGTTTTTCTCCACTCCAGAAAGTAAATTAAATAACATTTGTAGACCTTTATTGTTCAATCAAAAATGCCCGATTTTTGACGAAAGAGATAACCACCCCCCCTTACGACATGCTTCAGAAACAAAAAAAATGGTTCATTTTCAAATGTTGCATCTTTGAACGACAATCCACATTTGTACGTGGATAAACACTTTTAGAGATAAAATGAGATGTTTAAAGTGATTTTCAAGCTTCCAGGGGCCCTAAACACGAGATTTGAGAAATGGGTAAACGTGAATGAAAATGGCCAATTTACTCACTCTGAGGCCTTAAAAAGTGTTTCTCCTCAACGGGAAGTGAATTAAATAACATTTGTAGGCCTTTATTGTTCAAGCGAAAACGCCCGATTATTGACGAAAGAGATAACCACCCCCCCTTACGACATGCTTCAGAAACGAAAAAAATGGTCCGTTTTCAAATGTTGCGTCTTTGAATGACAATCCACATTTGTACGTGGATAATCACTTTTAGAGCTAAAATTAGATGTTTAAAGTGATTTTCAAGCTTCCAGGGGCCCTAAACACAAGATTTGAGAAATGGGTAAAAGTGAATGAAAATGGCCAATTTACTCACTCTGAGGCCTTAAAAAGTGTTTCTCCTTCACGGAAAGTGAATAAAATAACATTTGGATTCCTTTATTGTTCAATCAAAAACGCCCGTTTTTTGGTGAAAAAGATAACCACCCCCCCTTACGACATGCTTCAGAAACGAAAAAAATGGTCCATTTTCAAATGTTGCGTCTTTGAACTACAATTCACATTTGTACGTGGATAATGCCTTTTAGAGATAAAATTAGATGTTTAAAGTGATTTACAAGCTTCCAGGGGCCCTAAACACAAGCTATGAGGAATGGGTAAACATGAATGAAAATGGCCAATTTATTCACTCTGAGGCCTTAAAAAGATTTTCTCCACTCCAGAAAGTGAATTAAATAACATTTGTAGGCCTTTATTGTTCAATCAAAAACGCCCGATTTTTGACGAAAGAGATAACCACCCCCCCTTACGACATGCCTCAGAAACTAAAAAAATGGTCCGTTTTCAAATGTTTCCTCTTTGAACTACAATTCACATTTGTACGGCAAAAAGCACTTTTAAAGATCAAATGAGATGTTTAAAGTGATTTTCATGCTTCCAGGGGCCTTAAACACAAGATTTGAGGAATGGGTAAAAGTGAATGAAAATGGCCAATTTACTCACTCTGAGGCCTTAAAAAGTGTTTCTCCTCCATGGGAAGTGAATTAAATAACATTTGTAGGCCTTTATTGTTTAAGCGAAAACGCCCGATTATTGATGAAAGAGATAACCACCCCCCCTTACGACATGCTTCAGAAACGAAAAAAATGGTCCGTTTTCAAATGTTGCGCCTTTGAATGACAATCCACATTTGTACGTGGATAATCACTTTTAGAGCTAAAATTAGATGTTTAAAGTGATTTTCAAGCTTCCAGGGGCCCTAAACACAAGATTTGAGAAATGGGTAAAAGTGAATGAAAATGGCCAATTTACTCACTCTGAGGCCTTAAAAAGTGCTTCTCCTCCACGGGAAGTGAATTAAATACCATTGGAGGCCTTTATTGTTCAAGCGAAAACGCCCGTTTTTTGGTGAAAAAGATAACCACCCCCCCTTACGACATGCTTCAGAAACGAAAAAAATGGTCCATTTTCAAATGTTGCGTCTTTGAACTACAATTCACATTTGTACGTGGATAATCACTTTTAGAGATAAAATTACATGTTTAAAGTGATTTACAAGCTTCCAGGGGCCCTAAACACAAGATATGAGGAATGGGTAAATATGAATGAAAATGGCCAATTTATTCACTCTGAGGCCTTAAAAAGATTTTCTCCACTCCAGAAAGTGAATTAAATAACATTTGTAGGCCTTTATTGTTCAATCAAAAACGCCCGATTTTTGATGAAAGAGATAACCACTCCCCCTTACGACATGCTTCTGAAACTAAAAAAATGGTTCATTTTCAAATGTTGCGTCTTTGAACCACAATTAACATTGTACGTGGATAATCACTTTTAGAGATAAAATGAGATGTTTAAAGTGATTTTCAAGCTTCCAGGGGCCCTAAACACTAAATTTGAGAAATGGGTAAACGTGAATGAAAATGGCCAATTTACTCACTCTGCGGCCTTAAAAAGTGTTTCTCCTCCACGGAAAGTGAATAAAATAACATTTGGATGCCTTTATTGTTCAATCAAAAATGCCCGTTTTTTGGTGAAAAGATAACCACCCCCCCTTACGACATGCTTCAGAAACGAAAAAAATGGTCCATTTTCAAATGTTGCGTCTTTGAACTACAATTCACATTTGTACGTGGATAATCACTTTTAGAGATAAAATTAGATGTTTAAAGTGATTTACAAGCTTCCAGGGGCCCTAAACACAAGATATGAGGAATGGGTAAATATGAATGAAAATGGCCAATTTATTCACTCTGAGGCCTTAAAAAGTTTTTCTCCACTCCAGAAAGTAAATTAAATAACATTTTAGACCTTTATTGTTCAATCAAAAATGCCCGATTTTTGACGAAAGAGATAACCACCCCCCCTTACGACATGCTTCAGAAACAAAAAAAATGGTTCATTTTCAAATGTTGCATCTTTGAACGACAATCCACATTTGTACCTGGATAAACACTTTTAGAGATAAAATTAAATGTTTAAAGTGATTTTCAAGCTTCCAGGGGCCCTAAACACAAGATTTGAGAAATGGGTAAAAGTGAATGAAAATGGCCAATTTACTCACTCTGAGGCCTTAAAAAGTGTTTCTCCTCAATGGGAAGTGAATTAAATAACATTTGTAGGCCTTTATTGTTCAAGCGAAAACGCCCGATTATTGACGAAAGAGATAACCACCCCCCCTTACGACATGCTTCAGAAACGAAAAAAATGGTCCGTTTTCAAATGTTGCGTCTTTGAACTACAATTAACATTGTACTTGGATAATCACTTTTAGAGATAAAATGAGATGTTTAAAGTGATTTTCAAGCTTCCAGGGGCCCTAAACACGAGATTTGAGAAATGGGTAAAAGTGAATGAAAATGGCCAATTTACTCACTCTGCGGCCTTAAAAAGTGTTTCTCCTCCACGGAAAGTGAATAAAATAACATTTGGATGCCTTTATTGTTCAATCAAAAACGCCCGTTTTTTGGTGAAAAAGATAACCACCCCCCCCTTACGACATGCTTCAGAAACGAAAAAAATGGTCCATTTTCAAATGTTGCGTCTTTGAACTACAATTCACATTTGTACGTGGATAATCACTTTTAGAGATAAAATTAGATGTTTAAAGTGATTTACAAGCTTTCAGGGGCCCTAAACACAAGATTTGAGGAATGGGTAAATATGAATGAAAATGGCTAATTTATTCACTCTGAGGCCTTAAAAAGTTTTTCTCCACTCCAGAAAGAGAATTAAATAACATTTGTAGACCTTTATTGTTCAATCAAAAACGCCCGATTTTTTGACGAAAGAGATAACCACCCCCCCTTACGACATGCTTCAGAAACAAAAAAAATGGTTCATTTTCAAATGTTGCATCTTTGAACGACAATCCACATTTGTACGTGGATAAACACTTTTAGAGATAAAATTAGATGTTGAAAGTGATTTTCAAGCTTTCAGGGCCCCTAAACACAAGATTTGAGAAATGGGTAAAAGTGAATGAAAATGGCCAATTTACTCACTCTGAGGCCTTAAAAAGTGTTTCTCCTCCACGGGAAGTGAATTAAATAACATTTGTAGGCCTTTATTGTTCAAGCGAAAACGCCCGATAATTGATGAAAGAGATAACCACCCCCCCTTACGACATGCTTCAGAAACGAAAAAAATGGTCCGTTTTCAAATGTTGCGTCTTTGAATGACAATCCACATTTGTACGTGGATAATCACTTTTAGAGCTAAAATTAGATGTTTAAAGTGATTTTCAAGCTTCCAGGGGCCCTAAACACAAGATTTGAGAAATGGGTAAAAGTGAATGAAAATGGCCAATTTACTCACTCTGAGGCCTTAAAAAGTGTTTCTCCTCCACGGGAAGTGAATTAAATACCATTTGGAGGCCTTTATTGTTCAAGCGAAAACGCCTGATTTTTGATGAAAGAGATAACCACCCCCCCTTACGACATGCTTCTGAAACTAAAAAAATGGTTCATTTTCAAATGTTGCGTCTTTGAACTACAATTAACATTGTACGTGGATAATCACTTTTAGAGATAAAATTAGATGTTTAAAGTGATTTACAAGCTTCCAGGGGCCCTAAACACAAGCTATGAGGAATGGGTAAATATGAATGAAAATGGCCAATTTGTTCACTCCGAGGCCTTAAAAAGTTTTTCTCCACTCCAGAAAGTGAATTAAATAACATTTGTAGGCCTTTATTGTTCAATCAAAAACGCCCGATTTTTGACGAAAGAGATAACCACCCCCCCTTACGACATGCCTCAGAAACTAAAAAAATGGTCCGTTTTCAAATGTTGCCTCTTTGAACTACAATTCACATTTGTACGGCGAAAAGCACTTTTAAAGATCAAATGAGATGTTTAAAGTGATTTTCATGCTTCCAGGGGCCTTAAACACAAGATTTGAGGAATGGGTAAAAAGTGAATGAAAATGGCCAATTTACTCACTCTGAGGCCTTAAAAAGTGTTTCTCCTCCACGGGAAGTGAATTAAATACCATTTGGAGGCCTTTATTGTTCAAGCGAAAACGCCTGATTTTTGATGAAAGAGATAACCACTACCCCCTTACGACATGCTTCTGAAACTAAAAAAATGGTTCATTTTCAAATGTTGTGTCTTTGAACTACAATTAACATTGTACGTGGATAATCACTTTTAGAGATAAAATGAGATGTTTAAAGTGATTTTCAAGCTTCCAGGGGCCCTAAACACGAGATTTGAGAAATGGGTAAACGTGAATGAAAATGGCCAATTTACTCACTCTGCGGCCTTAAAAAGTGTTTCTCCTTCACGGAAAGTGAATAAAATAACATTTGGATGCCTTTATTGTTCAATCAAAAACGCCCGTTTTTTGGTGAAAAAGATAACCACCCCCCCTTACGACATGCTTCAGAAACGAAAAAAATGGTCCATTTTCAAATGTTGCGTCTTTGAACTACAATTCACATTTGTACGTGGATAATGCCTTTTAGAGATAAAATTAGATGTTTAAAGTGATTTACAAGCTTCCAGGGGCCCTAAACACAAGCTATGAGGAATGGGTAAACATGAATGAAAATGGCCAATTTATTCACTCTGAGGCCTTAAAAAGATTTTCTCCACTCCAGAAAGTGAATTAAATAACATTTGTAGGCCTTTATTGTTCAATCAAAAACGCCCGATTTTTGACGAAAGAGATAACCACCCCCCCTTACGACATGCCTCAGAAACTAAAAAAATGGTCCGTTTTCAAATGTTTCCTCTTTGAACTACAATTCACATTTGTACGGCAAAAAGCACTTTTAAAGATCAAATGAGATGTTTAAAGTGATTTTCATGCTTCCAGGGGCCTTAAACACAAGATTTGAGGAATGGGTAAAAGTGAATGAAAATGGCCAATTTACTCACTCAGAGGCCTTAAAAAGTGTTTCTCCTCCATGGGAAGTGAATTAAATAACATTTGTAGGCCTTTATTGTTTAAGCGAAAACGCCCGATTATTGACGAAAGAGATAACCACCCCCCCTTACGACATGCTTCAGAAACGAAAAAAATGGTCCGTTTTCAAATGTTGCGCCTTTGAATGACAATCCACATTTGTACGTGGATAATCACTTTTAGAGCTAAAATTAGATGTTTAAAGTGATTTTCAAGCTTCCAGGGGCCCTAAACACAAGATTTGAGAAATGGGTAAAAGTGAATGAAAATGGCCAATTTACTCACTCTGAGGCCTTAAAAAGTGTTTCTCCTCCACGGGAAGTGAATTAAATACCATTGGAGGCCTTTATTGTTCAAGCGAAAACGCCCGTTTTTTGGTGAAAAAGATAACCACCCCCCCTTACGACATGCTTCAGAAACGAAAAAAATGGTCCATTTTCAAATGTTGCGTCTTTGAACTACAATTCACATTTGTACGTGGATAATCACTTTTAGAGATAAAATTACATGTTTCAAGTGATTTACAAGCTTCCAGGGGCCCTAAACACAAGATATGAGGAATGGGTAAATATGAATGAAAATGGCCAATTTATTCACTCTGAGGCCTTAAAAAGTTTTTCTCCACTCCAGAAAGTAAATTAAATAACATTTTTAGGCCTTTATTGTTCAATCAAAAACGCCCGATTTTTGATGAAAGAGATAACCACTCCCCCTTACGACATGCTTCTGAAACTAAAAAAATGGTTCATTTTCAAATGTTGCGTCTTTGAACCACAATTAACATTGTACGTGGATAATCACTTTTAGAGATAAAATGAGATGTTTAAAGTGATTTTCAAGCTTCCAGGGGCCCTAAACACTAAATTTGAGAAATGGGTAAACGTGAATGAAAATGGCCAATTTACTCACTCTGCGGCCTTAAAAAGTGTTTCTCCTCCACGGAAAGTGAATTAAATAACATTTGGATGCCTTTATTGTTCAATCAAAAATGCCCGTTTTTTGGTGAAAAGATAACCACCCCCCCTTACGACATGCTTCAGAAACGAAAAAAATGGTCCATTTTCAAATGTTGCGTCTTTGAACTACAATTCACATTTGTACGTGGATAATCACTTTTAGAGATAAAATTAGATGTTTAAAGTGATTTACAAGCTTCCAGGGGCCCTAAACACAAGATATGAGGAATGGGTAAATATGAATGAAAATGGCCAATTTATTCACTCTGAGGCCTTAAAAAGTTTTTCTCCACTCCAGAAAGTAAATTAAATAACATTTGTAGACCTTTATTGTTCAATCAAAAATGCCCGATTTTTGACGAAAGAGATAACCACCCCCCCTTACGACATGCTTCAGAAACAAAAAAAATGGTTCATTTTCAAATGTTGCATCTTTGAACGACAATCCACATTTGTACGTGGATAAACACTTTTAGAGATAAAATTAAATGTTTAAAGTGATTTTCAAGCTTCCAGGGGCCCTAAACACAAGATTTGAGAAATGGGTAAAAGTGAATGAAAATGGCCAATTTACTCACTCTGAGGCCTTAAAAAGTGTTTCTCCTCAACGGGAAGTGAATTAAATAACATTTGTAGGCCTTTATTGTTCAAGCGAAAACGCCCGATTATTGACGAAAGAGATAACCACCCCCCCTTACGACATGCTTCAGAAACGAAAAAAATGGTCCGTTTTCAAATGTTGCGTCTTTGAACTACAATTAACATTGTACGTGGATAATCACTTTTAGAGATAAAATGAGATGTTTAAAGTGATTTTCAAGCTTCCAGGGGCCCTAAACACGAGATTTGAGAAATGGGTAAAAGTGAATGAAAATGGCCAATTTACTCACTCTGCGGCCTTAAAAAGTGTTTCTCCTCCACGGAAAGTGAATAAAATAACATTTGGATGCCTTTATTGTTCAATCAAAAACGCCCGTTTTTTGGTGAAAAAGATAACCACCCCCCCCTTACGACATGCTTCAGAAACGAAAAAAATGGTCCATTTTCAAATGTTGCGTCTTTGAACTACAATTCACATTTGTACGTGGATAATCACTTTTAGAGATAAAATGAGATGTTTAAAGTGATTTACAAGCTTTCAGGGGCCCTAAACACAAGATTTGAGGAATGGGTAAATATGAATGAAAATGGCTAATTTATTCACTCTGAGGCCTTAAAAAGTTTTTCTCCACTCCAGAAAGAGAATTAAATAACATTTGTAGACCTTTATTGTTCAATCAAAAACGCCCGATTTTTTGACGAAAGAGATAACCACCCCCCCTTACGACATGCTTCAGAAACAAAAAAAATGGTTCATTTTCAAATGTTGCATCTTTGAACGACAATCCACATTTGTACGTGGATAAACACTTTTAGAGATAAAATTAGATGTTGAAAGTGATTTTCAAGCCTTCAGGGGCCCTAAACACAAGATTTGAGAAATGGGTAAAAGTGAATGAAAATGGCCAATTTACTCACTCTGAGGCCTTAAAAAGTGTTTCTCCTCCACGGGAAGTGAATTAAATAACATTTGTAGGCCTTTATTGTTCAAGCGAAAACGCCCGATAATTGATGAAAGAGATAACCACCCCCCCTTACGACATGCTTCAGAAACGAAAAAAATGGTCCGTTTTCAAATGTTGCGTCTTTGAATGACAATCCACCTTTGTACGTGGATAATCACTTTTAGAGCTAAAATTAGATGTTTAAAGTGATTTTCAAGCTTCCAGGGGCCCTAAACACAAGATTTGAGAAATGGGTAAAAGTGAATGAAAATGGCCAATTTACTCACTCTGAGGCCTTAAAAAGTGTTTCTCCTCCACGGGAAGTGAATTAAATACCATTTGGAGGCCTTTATTGTTCAAGCGAAAACGCCTGATTTTTGATGAAAGAGATAACCACCCCCCCTTACGACATGCTTCTGAAACTAAAAAAATGGTTCATTTTCAAATGTTGCGTCTTTGAACTACAATTAACATTGTACGTGGATAATCACTTTTAGAGATAAAATGAGATGTTTAAAGTGATTTTCAAGCTTTCAGGGGCCCTAAACATGAGATTTGAGAAATGAGTAAACGTGAATGAAAATGGCCAATTTACTCACTCTGCGGCCTTAAAAAGTGTTTCTCCTCCACGGAAAGGGAATAAAATAACATTTGGATGCCTTTATTGTTCAATCAAAAACGCCCGTTTTTTGGTGAAAAAGATAACCACCCCCCTTACGACATGCTTCAGAAACGAAAAAAATGGTCCATTTTCAAATGTTGCGTCTTTGAACTACAATTCACATTTGTACGTGGATGATCACTTTTAGAGATAAAATTAGATGTTTAAAGTGATTTTCATGCTTCCAGGGGCCTTAAACACAAGATTTGAGGTATGGGTAAAAGTGAATGAAAATGGCCAATTTACTCACTCTGAGGCCTTAAAAAGTGTTTCTCCTCCACGGGAAGTGAATTAAATACCATTATGAGGCCTTTATTGTTCAAGCGAAAACGCCTGATTTTTGATGAAAGAGATAACCACCCCCCCTTACGACATGCTTCTGAAACTAAAAAAATGGTTCATTTTCAAATGTTGCGTCTTTGAACTACAATTAACATTGTACGTGGATAATCACTTTTAGAGATAAAATGAGATGTTTAAAGTGATTTTCAAGCTTCCAGGGGCCCTAAACACGAGATTTGAGAAATGGGTAAACGTGAATGAAAATGGCCAATTTACTCACTCTGAGGCCTTAAAAAGTGTTTCTCCTTCACGGAAAGTGAATAAAATAACATTTGGATGCCTTTATTGTTCAATCAAAAACGCCAGTTTTTTGGTGAAAAAGATAACCACCCCCCTTACGACATGCTTCAGAAACGAAAAAAATGGTCCATTTTCAAATGTTGCGTCTTTGAACTACATTTCACATTTGTACGTGGATAATCACTTTTAGAGATAAAATTACATGTTTAAAGTGATTTACAAGCTTCCAGGGGCCCTAAACACAAGATATGAGGAATGGGTAAATATGAATGAAAATGGCCAATTTATTCACTCTGAGGCCTTAAAAAGATTTTCTCCACTCCAGAAAGTGAATTAAATAACATTTGTAGGCCTTTATTGTTCAATCAAAAACGCCCGATTTTTGACGAAAGAGATAACCACCCCCCCTTACGACATGCTCAGAAACTAAAAAAATGGTCCGTTTTCAAATGTTGCCTCTTTGAACTACAATTCACATTTGTACGTGGAAAAGCACTTTTAAAGATCAAATGAGATGTTTAAAGTGATTTTCATTCTTCCAGGGGCCTTAAACACAAGATTTGAGGAATGGGTAAAAGTGAATGAAAATGGCCAATTTACTCACTCTGAGGCCTTAAAAAGTGTTTCTCCTCCACGGGAAGTGAATTAAATAACATTTGGAGGCCTTTATTGTTCAAGCGAAAACGCCCGATTATTGACGAAAGAGATAACCACCCCCCCTTACGACATGCTTCAGAAAAGAAAAAAATAGTCCGTTTTCAAATGTTGCGTCTTTGAATGACAATCCACATTTGTACGTGGATAATCACTTTTAGAGCTAAAATTAGATGTTTAAAGTGATTTTCAAGCTTCCAGGGGCCCTAAACACAAGATTTGAGAAATGGGTAAAAGTGAATGAAAATGGCCAATTTACTCACTCTGAGGCCTTAAAAAGTGTTTCTCCTCCACGGGAAGTGAATTAAATACCATTTGGAGGCCTTTATTGTTCAATCAAAAATGCCCGTTTTTTGGTGAAAAGATAACCACCCCCCCTTACGACATGCTTCAGAAACGAAAAAAATGGTCCATTTTCAAATGTTGCGTCTTTGAACTACAATTCACATTTGTACGTGGATAATCACTTTTAGAGATAAAATTAGATGTTTAAAGTGATTTACAAGCTTCCAGGGGCCCTAAACACAAGATATGAGGAATGGGTAAATATGAATGAAAATGGCCAATTTATTCACTCTGAGGCCTTAAAAAGTTTTTCTCCACTCCATAAAGTAAATTAAATAACATTTGTAGACCTTTATTGTTCAATCAAAAATGCCCGATTTTTGACGAAAGAGATAACCACCCCCCCTTACGACATGCTTCAGAAACAAAAAAAATGGTTCATTTTCAAATGTTGCATCTTTGAACGACAATCCACATTTGTACGTGGATAAACACTTTTAGAGATAAAATTAGATGTTTAAAGTGATTTTCAAGCTTCCAGGGGCCCTAAACACAAGATTTAAGAAATGGGTAAAAGTGAATGAAAATGGCCAATTTACTCACTCTGAGGCCTTAAAAAGTGTTTCTCCTCAACGGGAAGTGAATTAAATAACATTTGTAGGCCTTTATTGTTCAAGCGAAAACGCCCGATTATTGACGAAAGAGATAACCACCCCCCCTTACGACATGCTTCAGAAACGAAAAAAATGGTCCGTTTTCAAATGTTGCGTCTTTGAATGACAATCCACATTTGTACGTGGATAATCACTTTTAGAGCTAAAATTAGATGTTTAAAGTGATTTTCAAGCTTCCAGGGGCCCTAAACACAAGATTTGAGAAATGGGTAAATGTGAATGAAAATGGCCAATTTACTCACTCTGCGGCCTTAAAAAGTGTTTCTCCTCCACGGAAATTAAATAAAATAACATTTGGATGCCTTTATTGTTCAATCAAAAACGCCCGTTTTTTGGTGAAAAAGATAACCACCCCCCCTTACGACATGCTTCAGAAACGAAAAAAATGTTCCATTTTCAAATGTTGCGTCTTTGAACTACAATTCACATTTGTACGTGGATGATCACTTTTAGAGATAAAATTAGATGTTTAAAGTGATTTACAAGCTTCCAGGGGCCCTAAACACAAGATATGAGGAATGGGTAAATATGAATGAAACTGGCCAATTTATTCCCTCTGAGGCCTTAAAAAGATTTTCTCCACTCCAGAAAGTGAATTAAATAACATTTGTAGGCCTTTATTGTTCAATCAAAAACGCCCGATTTTTGACGAAAGAGATACCCACCCCCCTTACGACATGCTTCAGAAACTAAAAAAATGGTCCGTTTTCAAATGTTGCCTCTTTGAACTACAATTCACATTTGTACGTGGAAAAGCACTTTTAAAGATCAAATGAGATGTTTAAAGTGATTTTCATGCTTCCAGGGGCCTTAAACACAAGATTTGAGGAATGGGTAAAAGTGAATGAAAATGGCCAATTTACTCACTCTGAGGCCTTAAAAAGTGTTTCTCCTCTACGGGAAGTGAATTAAATAACATTTGTAGGCCTTTATTGTTCAAGCGAAAACGCCTGATTTTTGATGAAAGAGATAACCAACCCCCCTTACGACATGCTTCTGAAACAAAAAAAATGGTTCATTTTCAAATATTGCGTCTTTCAACTAATTAACATTGTACGTGGATAATCACTTTTAGAGATAAAATGAGATGTTTAAAGTGATTTTCAAGCTTCCAGGGGCCCTAAACACGAGATTTGAGAAATGGGTAAACGTGAATGAAAATGGCCAATTTACTCACTCTGCGGCCTTAAAAAGTGTTTCTCCTCCACGGAAAGTGAATAAAATAACATTTGGATGCCTTTATTGTTCAATCAAAAACGCCCGTTTTTTGGTGAAAAAGATAACCACCACCCCTTACGACATGCTTCAGAAACGAAAAAAATGGTCCATTTTCAAATGTTGCGTCTTTGAACTACAATTCACATTTGTACGTGGATAATCACTTTTAGAGATAAAATTAGATGTTTAAAGGGATTTACAAGTTCCAGGGGCCCTAAACACAAGATATGAGGAATGGGTAAATATGAATGAAAATGGCCAATTTATTCACTCTGAGGCCTTAAAAAGTTTTTCTCCACTCCAGAAAGTGAATTAAATAACATTTGTACACCTTTATTGTTCAATCAAAAATGGCCGATTTTTGACGAAAGAGATAACCACCCCCCCTTACGACATGCTTTAGAAACAAAAAAAATGGTTCATTTTCAAATGTTGCATCTTTGAACGACAATCCACATTTGTACGTGGATAAACACTTTTAGAGATAAAATTAGATGTTTAAAGTGATTTTCAAGCTTCCAGGGGCCCTAAACACAAGATTTGAGAAATGGGTAAAAGTGAATGAAAATGGCCAATTTACTCACTCTGAGGCCTTAAAAAGTGTTTCTCCTCCACGGGAAGTGAATTAAATACCATTTGGAGGCCTTTATTGTTCAAGCGAAAACGCCTGATTTTTGATAAAAGAGATAACCACCCCCCCTTACGACATGCTTCTGAAACTAAAAAAATGGTTCATTTTCAAATGTTGCGTCTTTGAACTACAAATAACATTGTATGTGGATATTCACTTTTAGAGATAAAATGAGATGTTTAAAGTGATTTTCAAGCTTCCAGGGGCCCTAAACACGAGATTTGAGAAATGGGTAAACGTGAATGAAAATGGCCAATTTACTCACTCTGCGGCCTTAAAAAGTGTTTCTCCTCCACGGAAAGTGAATAAAATAACATTTGGATGCCTTTATTGTTCAATCAAAAACGGCCGTTTTTTGGTGAAAAAGATAACCACCCCCCCTTACGACATGCTTCAGAAACGAAAAAAATGTTCCATTTTCAAATGTTGCGTCTTTGAACTACAATTCACATTTGTACGTGGATGATCACTTTTAGAGATAAAATTAGATGTTTAAAGTGATTTACAAGCTTCCAGGGGCCCTAAACACAAGATATGAGGAATGGGCAAATATGAATGAAAATGGCCAATTTATTCACTCTGAGGCCTTAAAAAGTTTTTCTCCACTCCAGAAAGTAAATTAAATAACATTTGTAGACCTTTATTGTTCAATCAAAAATGCCCGATTTTTGACGAAAGAGATAACCACCCCCCCTTACGACATGCTTCAGAAACAAAAAAAATGGTTCATTTTCAAATGTTGCATCTTTGAACGACAATCCACATTTGTACGTGGATAAACACTTTTAGAGATAAAATGAGATGTTTAAAGTGATTTTCAAGCTTCCAGGGGCCCTAAACACGAGATTTGAGAAATGGGTAAACGTGAATGAAAATGGCCAATTTACTCACTCTGAGGCCTTAAAAAGTGTTTCTCCTCAACGGGAAGTGAATTAAATAACATTTGTAGGCCTTTATTGTTCAAGCGAAAACGCCCGATTATTGACGAAAGAGATAACCACCCCCCCTTACGACATGCTTCAGAAACGAAAAAAATGGTCCGTTTTCAAATGTTGCGTCTTTGAATGACAATCCACATTTGTACGTGGATAATCACTTTTAGAGCTAAAATTAGATGTTTAAAGTGATTTTCAAGCTTCCAGGGGCCCTAAACACAAGATTTGAGAAATGGGTAAAAGTGAATGAAAATGGCCAATTTACTCACTCTGAGGCCTTAAAAAGTGTTTCTCCTTCACGGAAAGTGAATAAAATAACATTTGGATGCCTTTATTGTTCAATCAAAAACGCCCGTTTTTTGGTGAAAAAGATAACCACCCCCCCTTACGACATGCTTCAGAAACGAAAAAAATGGTCCATTTTCAAATGTTGCGTCTTTGAACTACAATTCACATTTGTACGTGGATAATGCCTTTTAGAGATAAAATTAGATGTTTAAAGTGATTTACAAGCTTCCAGGGGCCCTAAACACAAGCTATGAGGAATGGGTAAACATGAATGAAAATGGCCAATTTATTCACTCTGAGGCCTTAAAAAGATTTTCTCCACTCCAGAAAGTGAATTAAATAACATTTGTAGGCCTTTATTGTTCAATCAAAAACGCCCGATTTTTGACGAAAGAGATAACCACCCCCCCTTACGACATGCCTCAGAAACTAAAAAAATGGTCCGTTTTCAAATGTTTTCTCTTTGAACTACAATTCACATTTGTACGGCAAAAAGCACTTTTAAAGATCAAATGAGATGTTTAAAGTGATTTTCATGCTTCCAGGGGCCTTAAACACAAGATTTGAGGAATGGGTAAAAGTGAATGAAAATGGCCAATTTACTCACTCTGAGGCCTTAAAAAGTGTTTCTCCTCCATGGGAAGTGAATTAAATAACATTTGTAGGCCTTTATTGTTTAAGCGAAAACGCCCGATTATTGATGAAAGAGATAACCACCCCCCCTTACGACATGCTTCAGAAACGAAAAAAATGGTCCGTTTTCAAATGTTGCGCCTTTGAATGACAATCCACATTTGTACGTGGATAATCACTTTTAGAGCTAAAATTAGATGTTTAAAGTGATTTTCAAGCTTCCAGGGGCCCTAAACACAAGATTTGAGAAATGGGTAAAAGTGAATGAAAATGGCCAATTTACTCACTCTGAGGCCTTAAAAAGTGCTTCTCCTCCACGGGAAGTGAATTAAATACCATTGGAGGCCTTTATTGTTCAAGCGAAAACGCCCGTTTTTTGGTGAAAAAGATAACCACCCCCCCTTACGACATGCTTCAGAAACGAAAAAAATGGTCCATTTTCAAATGTTGCGTCTTTGAACTACAATTCACATTTGTACGTGGATAATCACTTTTAGAGATAAAATTACATGTTTAAAGTGATTTACAAGCTTCCAGGGGCCCTAAACACAAGATATGAGGAATGGGTAAATATGAATGAAAATGGCCAATTTATTCACTCTGAGGCCTTAAAAAGATTTTCTCCACTCCAGAAAGTGAATTAAATAACATTTGTAGGCCTTTATTGTTCAATCAAAAACGCCCGATTTTTGATGAAAGAGATAACCACTCCCCCTTACGACATGCTTCTGAAACTAAAAAAATGGTTCATTTTCAAATGTTGCGTCTTTGAACCACAATTAACATTGTACGTGGATAATCACTTTTAGAGATAAAATGAGATGTTTAAAGTGATTTTCAAGCTTCCAGGGGCCCTAAACACTAAATTTGAGAAATGGGTAAACGTGAATGAAAATGGCCAATTTACTCACTCTGCGGCCTTAAAAAGTGTTTCTCCTCCACGGAAAGTGAATAAAATAACATTTGGATGCCTTTATTGTTCAATCAAAAATGCCCGTTTTTTGGTGAAAAGATAACCACCCCCCCTTACGACATGCTTCAGAAACGAAAAAAATGGTCCATTTTCAAATGTTGCGTCTTTGAACTACAATTCACATTTGTACGTGGATAATCACTTTTAGAGATAAAATTAGATGTTTAAAGTGATTTACAAGCTTCCAGGGGCCCTAAACACAAGATATGAGGAATGGGTAAATATGAATGAAAATGGCCAATTTATTCACTCTGAGGCCTTAAAAAGTTTTTCTCCACTCCAGAAAGTAAATTAAATAACATTTTAGACCTTTATTGTTCAATCAAAAATGCCCGATTTTTGACGAAAGAGATAACCACCCCCCCTTACGACATGCTTCAGAAACAAAAAAAATGGTTCATTTTCAAATGTTGCATCTTTGAACGACAATCCACATTTGTACCTGGATAAACACTTTTAGAGATAAAATTAAATGTTTAAAGTGATTTTCAAGCTTCCAGGGGCCCTAAACACAAGATTTGAGAAATGGGTAAAAGTGAATGAAAATGGCCAATTTACTCACTCTGAGGCCTTAAAAAGTGTTTCTCCTCAATGGGAAGTGAATTAAATAACATTTGTAGGCCTTTATTGTTCAAGCGAAAACGCCTGATTATTGACGAAAGAGATAACCACCCCCCCTTACGACATGCTTCAGAAACGAAAAAAATGGTCCGTTTTCAAATGTTGCGTCTTTGAACTACAATTAACATTGTACTTGGATAATCACTTTTAGAGATAAAATGAGATGTTTAAAGTGATTTTCAAGCTTCCAGGGGCCCTAAACACGAGATTTGAGAAATGGGTAAAAGTGAATGAAAATGGCCAATTTACTCACTCTGCGGCCTTAAAAAGTGTTTCTCCTCCACGGAAAGTGAATAAAATAACATTTGGATGCCTTTATTGTTCAATCAAAAACGCCCGTTTTTTGGTGAAAAAGATAACCACCCCCCCCTTACGACATGCTTCAGAAACGAAAAAAATGGTCCATTTTCAAATGTTGCGTCTTTGAACTACAATTCACATTTGTACGTGGATAATCACTTTTAGAGATAAAATTAGATGTTTAAAGTGATTTACAAGCTTTCAGGGGCCCTAAACACAAGATTTGAGGAATGGGTAAATATGAATGAAAATGGCTAATTTATTCACTCTGAGGCCTTAAAAAGTTTTTCTCCACTCCAGAAAGAGAATTAAATAACATTTGTAGACCTTTATTGTTCAATCAAAAATGCCCGATTTTTTGACGAAAGAGATAACCACCCCCCCTTACGACATGCTTCAGAAACAAAAAAAATGGTTCATTTTCAAATGTTGCATCTTTGAACGACAATCCACATTTGTACGTGGATAAACACTTTTAGAGATAAAATTAGATGTTGAAAGTGATTTTCAAGCCTTCAGGGGCCCTAAACACAAGATTTGAGAAATGGGTAAAAGTGAATGAAAATGGCCAATTTACTCACTCTGAGGCCTTAAAAAGTGTTTCTCCTCCACGGGAAGTGAATTAAATAACATTTGTAGGCCTTTATTGTTCAAGCGAAAACGCCCGATAATTGATGAAAGAGATAACCACCCCCCCTTACGACATGCTTCAGAAACGAAAAAAATGGTCCGTTTTCAAATGTTGCGTCTTTGAATGACAATCCACATTTGTACGTGGATAATCACTTTTAGAGCTAAAATTAGATGTTTAAAGTGATTTTCAAGCTTCCAGGGGCCCTAAACACAAGATTTGAGAAATGGGTAAAAGTGAATGAAAATGGCCAATTTACTCACTCTGAGGCCTTAAAAAGTGTTTCTCCTCCACGGGAAGTGAATTAAATACCATTTGGAGGCCTTTATTGTTCAAGCGAAAACGCCTGATTTTTGATGAAAGAGATAACCACCCCCCCTTACGACATGCCTCGGAAACTAAAAAAATGGTCCGTTTTCAAATGTTGCGTCTTTGAACTACAATTAACATTGTACGTGGATAATCACTTTTAGAGATAAAATTAGATGTTTAAAGTGATTTACAAGCTTCCAGGGGCCCTAAACACAAGCTATGAGGAATGGGTAAATATGAATGAAAATGGCCAATTTATTCACTTCGAGGCCTTAAAAAGTTTTTCTCCACTCCAGAAAGTGAATTAAATAACATTTGTAGGCCTTTATTGTTCAATCAAAAACGCCCGATTTTTGACGAAAGAGATAACCACCCCCCCTTACGACATGCCTCAGAAACTAAAAAAATGGTCCGTTTTCAAATGTTGCCTCTTTGAACTACAATTCACATTTGTACGGCGAAAAGCACTTTTAAAGATCAAATGAGATGTTTAAAGTGATTTTCATGCTTCCAGGGGCCTTAAACACAAGATTTGAGGAATGGGTAAAAGTGAATGAAAATGGCCAATTTACTCACTCTGAGGCCTTAAAAAGTGTTTCTCCTCCACGGGAAGTGAATTAAATACCATTTGGAGGCCTTTATTGTTCAAGCGAAAACGCCTGATTTTTGATGAAAGAGATAACCACTACCCCCTTACGACATGCTTCTGAAACTAAAAAAATGGTTCATTTTCAAATGTTGTGTCTTTGAACTACAATTAACATTGTACGTGGATAATCACTTTTAGAGATAAAATGAGATGTTTAAAGTGATTTTCAAGCTTCCAGGGGCCCTAAACACGAGATTTGAGAAATGGGTAAACGTGAATGAAAATGGCCAATTTACTCACTCTGCGGCCTTAAAAAGTGTTTCTCCTTCACGGAAAGTGAATAAAATAACATTTGGATGCCTTTATTGTTCAATCAAAAACGCCCGTTTTTTGGTGAAAAAGATAACCTCCCCCCTTACGACATGCTTCAGAAACGAAAAAAATGGTCCATTTTCAAATGTTGCGTCTTTGAACTACAATTCACATTTGTACGTGGATAATGCCTTTTAGAGATAAAATTAGATGTTTAAAGTGATTTACAAGCTTCCAGGGGCCCTAAACACAAGCTATGAGGAATGGGTAAACATGAATGAAAATGGCCAATTTATTCACTCTGAGGCCTTAAAAAGATTTTCTCCACTCCAGAAAGTGAATTAAATAACATTTGTAGGCCTTTATTGTTCAATCAAAAACGCCCGATTTTTGACGAAAGAGATAACCACCTCCCCTTACGACATGCCTCAGAAACTAAAAAAATGGTCCGTTTTCAAATGTTTCCTCTTTGAACTACAATTCACATTTGTACGGCAAAAAGCACTTTTAAAGATCAAATGAGATGTTTAAAGTGATTTTCATGCTTCCAGGGGCCTTAAACACAAGATTTGAGGAATGGGTAAAAGTGAATGAAAATGGCCAATTTACTCACTCTGAGGCCTTAAAAAGTGTTTCTCCTCCATGGGAAGTGAATTAAATAACATTTGTAGGCCTTTATTGTTTAAGCGAAAACGCCCGATTATTGACGAAAGAGATAACCACCCCCCCTTACGACATGCTTCAGAAACGAAAAAAATGGTCCGTTTTCAAATGTTGCGCCTTTGAATGACAATCCACATTTGTACGTGGATAATCACTTTTAGAGCTAAAATTAGATGTTTAAAGTGATTTTCAAGCTTCCAGGGGCCCTAAACACAAGATTTGAGAAATGGGTAAAAGTGAATGAAAATGGCCAATTTACTCACTCTGAGGCCTTAAAAAGTGTTTCTCCTCCACGGGAAGTGAATTAAATACCATTGGAGGCCTTTATTGTTCAAGCGAAAACGCCCGTTTTTTGGTGAAAAAGATAACCACCCCCCCTTACGACATGCTTCAGAAACGAAAAAAATGTTCCATTTTCAAATGTTGCGTCTTTGAACTACAATTCACATTTGTACGTGGATGATCACTTTTAGAGATAAAATTAGATGTTTAAAGTGATTTTCAAGCTTCCAGGGGCCCTAAACACGAGATTTGAGAAATGGGTAAAAGTGAATGAAAATGGCCAATTTACTCACTCTGCGGCCTTAAAAAGTGTTTCTCCTCCACGGAAAGTGAATAAAATAACATTTGGATGCCTTTATTGTTCAATCAAAAACGCCCGTTTTTTGGTGAAAAAGATAACCACCCCCCCCTTACGACATGCTTCAGAAACGAAAAAAATGGTCCATTTTCAAATGTTGCGTCTTTGAACTACAATTCACATTTGTACGTGGATAATCACTTTTAGAGATAAAATTAGATGTTTAAAGTGATTTACAAGCTTTCAGGGGCCCTAAACACAAGATTTGAGGAATGGGTAAATATGAATGAAAATGGCTAATTTATTCACTCTGAGGCCTTAAAAAGTTTTTCTCCACTCCAGAAAGAGAATTAAATAACATTTGTAGACCTTTATTGTTCAAGCGAAAACGCCCGATAATTGATGAAAGAGATAACCACCCCCCCTTACGACATGCTTCAGAAACGAAAAAAATGGTCCGTTTTCAAATGTTGCCTCTTTGAACTACAATTCACATTTGTACGGCGAAAAGCACTTTTAAAGATCAAATGAGATGTTTAAAGTGATTTTCATGCTTCCAGGGGCCTTAAACACAAGATTTGAGGAATGGGTAAAAGTGAATGAAAATGGCCAATTTACTCACTCTGAGGCCTTAAAAAGTGTTTCTCCTCCACGGGAAGTGAATTAAATACCATTTGGAGGCCTTTATTGTTCAAGCGAAAACGCCTGATTTTTGATGAAAGAGATAACCACTACCCCCTTACGACATGCTTCTGAAACTAAAAAAATGGTTCATTTTCAAATGTTGTGTCTTTGAACTACAATTAACATTGTACGTGGATAATCACTTTTAGAGATAAAATGAGATGTTTAAAGTGATTTTCAAGCTTCCAGGGGCCCTAAACACGAGATTTGAGAAATGGGTAAACGTGAATGAAAATGGCCAATTTACTCACTCTGCGGCCTTAAAAAGTGTTTCTCCTTCACGGAAAGTGAATAAAATAACATTTGGATGCCTTTATTGTTCAATCAAAAACGCCCGTTTTTTGGTGAAAAAGATAACCACCCCCCTTACGACATGCTTCAGAAACGAAAAAAATGGTCCATTTTCAAATGTTGCGTCTTTGAACTACAATTCACATTTGTACGTGGATAATGCCTTTTAGAGATAAAATTAGATGTTTAAAGTGATTTACAAGCTTCCAGGGGCCCTAAACACAAGCTATGAGGAATGGGTAAACATGAATGAAAATGGCCAATTTATTCACTCTGAGGCCTTAAAAAGATTTTCTCCACTCCAGAAAGTGAATTAAATAACATTTGTAGGCCTTTATTGTTCAATCAAAAACGCCCGATTTTTGACGAAAGAGATAACCACCCCCCCTTACGACATGCCTCAGAAACTAAAAAAATGGTCCGTTTTCAAATGTTTCCTCTTTGAACTACAATTCACATTTGTACGGCAAAAAGCACTTTTAAAGATCAAATGAGATGTTTAAGTGATTTTCATGCTTCCAGGGGCCTTAAACACAAGATTTGAGGAATGGGTAAAAGTGAATGAAAATGGCCAATTTACTCACTCTGAGGCCTTAAAAAGTGTTTCTCCTCCATGGGAAGTGAATTAAATAACATTTGTAGGCCTTTATTGTTTAAGCGAAAACGCCCGATTATTGACGAAAGAGATAACCACCCCCCCTTACGACATGCTTCAGAAACGAAAAAAATGGTCCGTTTTCAAATGTTGCGCCTTTGAATGACAATCCACATTTGTACGTGGATAATCACTTTTAGAGCTAAAATTAGATGTTTAAAGTGATTTTCAAGCTTCCAGGGGCCCTAAACACAAGATTTGAGAAATGGGTAAAAGTGAATGAAAATGGCCAATTTACTCACTCTGAGGCCTTAAAAAGTGTTTCTCCTCCACGGGAAGTGAATTAAATACCATTGGAGGCCTTTATTGTTCAAGCGAAAACGCCCGTTTTTTGGTGAAAAAGATAACCACCCCCCCTTACGACATGCTTCAGAAACGAAAAAAATGGTCCATTTTCAAATGTTGCGTCTTTGAACTACAATTCACATTTGTACGTGGATAATCACTTTTAGAGATAAAATTACATGTTTCAAGTGATTTACAAGCTTCCAGGGGCCCTAAACACAAGATATGAGGAATGGGTAAATATGAATGAAAATGGCCAATTTATTCACTCTGAGGCCTTAAAAAGTTTTTCTCCACTCCAGAAAGTAAATTAAATAACATTTGTAGGCCTTTATTGTTCAATCAAAAACGCCCGATTTTTGATGAAAGAGATAACCACTCCCCCTTACGACATGCTTCTGAAACTAAAAAAATGGTTCATTTTCAAATGTTGCGTCTTTGAACCACAATTAACATTGTACGTGGATAATCACTTTTAGAGATAAAATGAGATGTTTAAAGTGATTTTCAAGCTTCCAGGGGCCCTAAACACTAAATTTGAGAAATGGGTAAAAGTGAATGAAAATGGCCAATTTACTCACTCTGAGGCCTTAAAAAGTGTTTCTCCTCCACGGGAAGTGAATTAAATACCATTTGGAGGCCTTTATTGTTCAAGCGAAAACGCCTGATTTTTGATGAAAGAGATAACCACCCCCCCTTACGACATGCTTCTGAAACTAAAAAAATGGTTCATTTTCAAATGTTGCGTCTTTGAACTACAATTAACATTGTACGTGGATAATCACTTTTAGAGATAAAATTAGATGTTTAAAGTGATTTACAAGCTTCCAGGGGCCCTAAACACAAGCTATGAGGAATGGGTAAATATGAATGAAAATGGCCAATTTATTCACTCCGAGGCCTTAAAAAGTTTTTCTCCACTCCAAAAAGTGAATTAAATAACATTTGTAGGCCTTTATTGTTCAATCAAAAACGCCCGATTTTTGACGAAAGAGATAACCACCCCCCCTTACGACATGCCTCAGAAACTAAAAAAATGGTCCGTTTTCAAATGTTGCCTCTTTGAACTACAATTCACATTTGTACGGCGAAAAGCACTTTTAAAGATCAAATGAGATGTTTAAAGTAATTTTCATGCTTCCAGGGGCCTTAAACACAAGATTTGAGGAATGGGTAAAAGTGAATGAAAATGGCCAATTTACTCACTCTGAGGCCTTAAAAAGTGTTTCTCCTCCACGGGAAGTGAATTAAATACCATTTGGAGGCCTTTATTGTTCAAGCGAAAACGCCTGATTTTTGATGAAAGAGATAACCACTACCCCCTTACGACATGCTTCTGAAACTAAAAAAATGGTTCATTTTCAAATGTTGTGTCTTTGAACTACAATTAACATTGTACGTGGATAATCACTTTTAGAGATAAAATGAGATGTTTAAAGTGATTTTCAAGCTTCCAGGGGCCCTAAACACGAGATTTGAGAAATGGGTAAACGTGAATGAAAATGGCCAATTTACTCACTCTGCGGCCTTAAAAAGTGTTTCTCCTTCACGGAAAGTGAATAAAATAACATTTGGATGCCTTTATTGTTCAATCAAAAACGCCCGTTTTTTGGTGAAAAAGATAACCACCCCCCTTACGACATGCTTCAGAAACGAAAAAAATGGTCCATTTTCAAATGTTGCGTCTTTGAACTACAATTCACATTTGTACGTGGATAATGCCTTTTAGAGATAAAATTAGATGTTTAAAGTGATTTACAAGCTTCCAGGGGCCCTAAACACAAGCTATGAGGAATGGGTAAACATGAATGAAAATGGCCAATTTATTCACTCTGAGGCCTTAAAAAGATTTTCTCCACTCCAGAAAGTGAATTAAATAACATTTGTAGGCCTTTATTGTTCAATCAAAAACGCCCGATTTTTGACGAAAGAGATAACCACCCCCCCTTACGACATGCCTCAGAAACTAAAAAAATGGTCCGTTTTCAAATGTTTCCTCTTTGAACTACAATTCACATTTGTACGGCAAAAAGCACTTTTAAAGATCAAATGAGATGTTTAAGTGATTTTCATGCTTCCAGGGGCCTTAAACACAAGATTTGAGGAATGGGTAAAAGTGAATGAAAATGGCCAATTTACTCACTCTGAGGCCTTAAAAAGTGTTTCTCCTCCATGGGAAGTGAATTAAATAACATTTGTAGGCCTTTATTGTTTAAGCGAAAACGCCCGATTATTGACGAAAGAGATAACCACCCCCCCTTACGACATGCTTCAGAAACGAAAAAAATGGACCGTTTTCAAATGTTGCGCCTTTGAATGACAATCCACATTTGTACGTGGATAATCACTTTTAGAGCTAAAATTAGATGTTTAAAGTGATTTTCAAGCTTCCAGGGGCCCTAAACACAAGATTTGAGAAATGGGTAAAAGTGAATGAAAATGGCCAATTTACTCACTCTGAGGCCTTAAAAAGTGTTTCTCCTCCACGGGAAGTGAATTAAATACCATTGGAGGCCTTTATTGTTCAAGCGAAAACGCCCGTTTTTTGGTGAAAAAGATAACCACCCCCCCTTACGACATGCTTCAGAAACGAAAAAAATGGTCCATTTTCAAATGTTGCGTCTTTGAACTACAATTCACATTTGTACGTGGATAATCACTTTTAGAGATAAAATTACATGTTTCAAGTGATTTACAAGCTTCCAGGGGCCCTAAACACAAGATATGAGGAATGGGTAAATATGAATGAAAATGGCCAATTTATTCACTCTGAGGCCTTAAAAAGTTTTTCTCCACTCCAGAAAGTAAATTAAATAACATTTGTAGGCCTTTATTGTTCAATCAAAAACGCCCGATTTTTGATGAAAGAGATAACCACTCCCCCTTACGACATGCTTCTGAAACTAAAAAAATGGTTCATTTTCAAATGTTGCGTCTTTGAACCACAATTAACATTGTACGTGGATAATCACTTTTAGAGATAAAATGAGATGTTTAAAGTGATTTTCAAGCTTCCAGGGGCCCTAAACACTAAATTTGAGAAATGGGTAAACGTGAATGAAAATGGCCAATTTACTGACTCTGCGGCCTTAAAAAGTGTTTCTCCTCCACGGAAAGTGAATAAAATAACATTTGGATGCCTTTATTGTTCAATCAAAAATGCCCGTTTTTTGGTGAAAAGATAACCACCCCCCCTTATGACATGCTTCAGAAACGAAAAAAATGGTCCATTTTCAAATGTTGCGTCTTTGAACTACAATTCACATTTGTACGTGGATAATCACTTTTAGAGATAAAATTAGATGTTTAAAGTGATTTACAAGCTTCCAGGGGCCCTAAACACAAGATATGAGGAATGGGTAAATATGAATGAAAATGGCCAATTTATTCACTCTGAGGCCTTAAAAAGTTTTTCTCCACTCCAGAAAGTAAATTAAATAACATTTGTAGACCTTTATTGTTCAATCAAAAATGCCCGATTTTTGACGAAAGAGATAACCACCCCCCCTTACGACATGCTTCAGAAACAAAAAAAATGGTTCATTTTCAAATGTTGCATCTTTGAACGACAATCCACATTTGTACGTGGATAAACACTTTTAGAGATAAAATTAAATGTTTAAAGTGATTTTCAAGCTTCCAGGGGCCCTAAACACGAGATTTGAGAAATGGGTAAAAGTGAATGAAAATGGCCAATTTACTCGCTCTGCGGCCTTAAAAAGTGTTTCTCCTCCACGGAAAGTGAATAAAATAACATTTGGATGCCTTTATTGTTCAATCAAAAACGCCCGATAATTGATGAAAGAGATAACCACCCCCCCTTACGACATGCTTCAGAAACGAAAAAAATGGTCCGTTTTCAAATGTTGCGTCTTTGAATGACAATCCACATTTGTACGTGGATAATCACTTTTAGAGCTAAAATTAGATGTTTAAAGTGATTTTCAAGCTTCCAGGGGCCCTAAACACAAGATTTGAGAAATGGGTAAAAGTGAATGAAAATGGCCAATTTACTCACTCTGAGGCCTTAAAAAGTGTTTCTCCTCCACGGGAAGTGAATTAAATACCATTTGGAGGCCTTTATTGTTCAAGCGAAAACGCCTGATTTTTGATGAAAGAGATAACCACCCCCCCTTACGACATGCTTCTGAAACTAAAAAAATGGTTCATTTTCAAATGTTGCGTCTTTGAACTACAATTAACATTGTACGTGGATAATCACTTTTAGAGATAAAATGAGATGTTTAAAGTGATTTTCAAGCTTTCAGGGGCCCTAAACATGAGATTTGAGAAATGAGTAAACGTGAATGAAAATGGCCAATTTACTCACTCTGCGGCCTTAAAAAGTGTTTCACCTCCACGGAAAGGGAATAAAATAACATTTGGATGCCTTTATTGTTCAATCAAAAACGCCCGTTTTTTGGTGAAAAAGATAACCACCCCCCTTACGACATGCTTCAGAAACGAAAAAAATGGTCCATTTTCAAATGTTGCGTCTTTGAACTACAATTCACATTTGTACGTGGATGATCACTTTTAGAGATAAAATTAGATGTTTAAAGTGATTTTCATGCTTCCAGGGGCCTTAAACACAAGATTTGAGGTATGGGTAAAAGTGAATGAAAATGGCCAATTTACTCACTCTGAGGCCTTAAAAAGTGTTTCTCCTCCACGGGAAGTGAATTAAATACCATTATGAGGCCTTTATTGTTCAAGCGAAAACGCCTGATTTTTGATGAAAGAGATAACCACCCCCCCTTACGACATGCTTCTGAAACTAAAAAAATGGTTCATTTTCAAATGTTGCGTCTTTGAACTACAATTAACATTGTACGTGGATAATCACTTTTAGAGATAAAATGAGATGTTTAAAGTGATTTTCAAGCTTCCAGGGGCCCTAAACACGAGATTTGAGAAATGGGTAAACGTGAATGAAAATGGCCAATTTACTCACTCTGAGGCCTTAAAAAGTGTTTCTGCTTCACGGAAAGTGAATAAAATAACATTTGGATGCCTTTATTGTTCAATCAAAAACGCCAGTTTTTTGGTGAAAAAGATAACCACCCCCCTTACGACATGCTTCAGAAACGAAAAAAATGGTCCATTTTCAAATGTTGCGTCTTTGAACTACATTTCACATTTGTACGTGGATAATCACTTTTAGAGATAAAATTACATGTTTAAAGTGATTTACAAGCTTCCAGGGGCCCTAAACACAAGATATGAGGAATGGGTAAATATGAATGAAAATGGCCAATTTATTCACTCTGAGGCCTTAAAAAGATTTTCTCCACTCCAGAAAGTGAATTAAATAACATTTGTAGGCCTTTATTGTTCAATCAAAAACGCCCGATTTTTGACGAAAGAGATAACCACCCCCCCTTACGACATGCTCAGAAACTAAAAAAATGGTCCGTTTTCAAATGTTGCCTCTTTGAACTACAATTCACATTTGTACGTGGAAAAGCACTTTTAAAGATCAAATGAGATGTTTAAAGTGATTTTCATGCTTCCAGGGGCCTTAAACACAAGATTTGAGGAATGGGTAAAAGTGAATGAAAATGGCCAATTTACTCACTCTGAGGCCTTAAAAAGTGTTTCTCCTCCACGGGAAGTGAATTAAATAACATTTGGAGGCCTTTATTGTTCAAGCAAAAACGCCCGATTATTGACGAAAGAGATAACCACCCCCCCTTACGACATGCTTCAGAAACGAAAAAAATAGTCCGTTTTCAAATGTTGCGTCTTTGAATGACAATCCACATTTGTACGTGGATAATCACTTTTAGAGCTAAAATTAGATGTTTAAAGTGATTTTCAAGCTTCCAGGGGCCCTAAACACAAGATTTGAGAAATGGGTAAAAGTGAATGAAAATGGCCAATTTACTCACTCTGAGGCCTTAAAAAGTGTTTCTCCTCCACGGGAAGTGAATTAAATACCATTTGGAGGCCTTTATTGTTCAATCAAAAATGCCCGTTTTTTGGTGAAAAGATAACCACCCCCCCTTACGACATGCTTCAGAAACGAAAAAAATGGTCCATTTTCAAATGTTGCGTCTTTGAACTACAATTCACATTTGTACGTGGATAATCACTTTTAGAGATAAAATTAGATGTTTAAAGTGATTTACAAGCTTCCAGGGGCCCTAAATACAAGATATGAGGAATGGGTAAATATGAATGAAAATGGCCAATTTATTCACTCTGAGGCCTTAAAAAGTTTTTCTCCACTCCAGAAAGTAAATTAAATAACATTTGTAGACCTTTATTGTTCAATCAAAAATGCCCGATTTTTGACGAAAGAGATAACCACCCCCCCTTACGACATGCTTCAGAAACAAAAAAAATGGTTCATTTTCAAATGTTGCATCTTTGAACGACAATCCACATTTGTACGTGGATAAACACTTTTAGAGATAAAATTAGATGTTTAAAGTGATTTTCAAGCTTCCAGGGGCCCTAAACACAAGATTTAAGAAATGGGTAAAAGTGAATGAAAATGGCCAATTTACTCACTCTGAGGCCTTAAAAAGTGTTTCTCCTCCACGGGAAGTGAATTAAATAACATTTGTAGGCCTTTATTGTTCAAGCGAAAACGCCCGATTATTGACGAAAGAGATAACCACCCCCCCTTACGACATGCTTCAGAAACGAAAAAAATGGTCCGTTTTCAAATGTTGCGTCTTTGAATGACAATCCACATTTGTACGTGGATAATCACTTTTAGAGCTAAAATTAGATGTTTAAAGTGATTTTCAAGCTTCCAGGGGCCCTAAACACAAGATTTGAGAAATGGGTAAATGTGAATGAAAATGGCCAATTTACTCACTCTGCGGCCTTAAAAAGTGTTTCTCCTCCACGGAAATTAAATAAAATAACATTTGGATGCCTTTATTGTTCAATCAAAAACGCCCGTTTTTTGGTGAAAAAGATAACCACCCCCCCTTACGACATGCTTCAGAAACGAAAAAAATGTTCCATTTTCAAATGTTGCGTCTTTGAACTACAATTCACATTTGTACGTGGATGATCACTTTTAGAGATAAAATTAGATGTTTAAAGTGATTTACAAGCTTCCAGGGGCCCTAAACACAAGATATGAGGAATGGGTAAATATGAATGAAACTGGCCAATTTATTCCCTCTGAGGCCTTAAAAAGATTTTCTCCACTCCAGAAAGTGAATTAAATAACATTTGTAGGCCTTTATTGTTCAATCAAAAACGCCCGATTTTTGACGAAAGAGATACCCACCCCCCTTACGACATGCTTCAGAAACTAAAAAAATGGTCCGTTTTCAAATGTTGCCTCTTTGAACTACAATTCACATTTGTACGTGGAAAAGCACTTTTAAAGATCAAATGAGATGTTTAAAGTGATTTTCATGCTTCCAGGGGCCTTAAACACAAGATTTGAGGAATGGGTAAAAGTGAATGAAAATGGCCAATTTACTCACTCTGAGGCCTTAAAAAGTGTTTCTCCTCCACGGGAAGTGAATTAAATAACATTTGTAGGCCTTTATTGTTCAAGCGAAAACGCCTGATTTTTGATGAAAGAGATAACCAACCCCCCTTACGACATGCTTCTGAAACTAAAAAAATGGTTCATTTTCAAATATTGCGTCTTTCAACTAATTAACATTGTACGTGGATAATCACTTTTAGAGATAAAATGAGATGTTTAAAGTGATTTTCAAGCTTCCAGGGGCCCTAAACACGAGATTTGAGAAATGGGTAAACGTGAATGAAAATGGCCAATTTACTCACTCTGCGGCCTTAAAAAGTGTTTCTCCTCCACGGAAAGTGAATAAAATAACATTTGGATGCCTTTATTGTTCAATCAAAAACGCCAGTTTTTTGGTGAAAAAGATAACCACCACCCCTTACGACATGCTTCAGAAACGAAAATAATGGTCCATTTTCAAATGTTGCGTCTTTGAACTACAATTCACATTTGTACATGGATGATCACTTTTAGAGATAAAATTAGATGTTCAAAGTGATTTTCAAGCTTCCAGGGGCCCTAAACACGAGATTTGAGAAATGGGTAAACGTGAATGAAAATGGCCAATTTACTCACTCTGCGGCCTTCAAAAGTGTTTCTCCTCCACGGAAAGTGAATAGAATAACATTTGGATGCCTTTATCGTTCAATCAAAAACGCCCGTTTTTTGGTGAAAAAGATAACCACCCCCCCTTACGACATGCTTCAGAAACGAAAAAAATGGTCCATTTTCAAATGTTGCGTCTTTGAACTACAATTCACATTTGTACGTGGATAATCACTTTTAGAGATAAAATTAGATGTTTAAAGGGATTTACAAGCTTCCAGGGGCCCTAAACACAAGATATGAGGAATGGGTAAATATGAATGAAAATGGCCAATTTATTCACTCTGAGGCCTTAAAAAGTTTTTCTCCACTCCAGAAAGTGAATTAAATAACATTTGTAGACCTTTATTGTTCAATCAAAAATGGCCGATTTTTGACGAAAGAGATAACCACCCCCCCTTACGACATGCTTTAGAAACAAAAAAAATGGTTCATTTTCAAATGTTGCATCTTTGAACGACAATCCACATTTGTACGTGGATAAACACTTTTAGAGATAAAATTAGATGTTTAAAGTGATTTTCAAGCTTCCAGGGGCCCTAAACACAAGATTTGAGAAATGGGTAAAAGTGAATAAAAATGCCCAATTTACTCACTCTGAGGCCTTAAAAAGTGTTTCTCCTCAACGGGAAGTGAATTAAATAACATTTGTAGGCCTTTATTGTTCAAGCGAAAACGCCCGATTATTGACGAAAGAGATAACCACCCCCCCTTACGACATGCTTCAGAAACGAAAAAAATGGTCCATTTTCAAATGTTGCGTCTTTGAATGACAATCCACATTTGTACGTGGATAATCACTTTTAGAGCTAAAATTAGATGTTTAAAGTGATTTTCAAGCTTCCAGGGGCCCTAAACACAAGATTTGAGAAATGGGTAAAAGTGAATGAAAATGGCCAATTTACTCACTCTGAGGCCTTAAAAAGTGTTTCTCCTCCACGGGAAGTGAATTAAATACCATTTGGAGGCCTTTATTGTTCAAGCGAAAACGCCTGATTTTTGATAAAAGAGATAACCACCCCCCCTTACGACATGCTTCTGAAACTAAAAAAATGGTTCATTTTCAAATGTTGCGTCTTTGAACTACAAATAACATTGTACGTGGATATTCACTTTTAGAGATAAAATGAGATGTTTAAAGTGATTTTCAAGCTTCCAGGGGCCCTAAACACGAGATTTGAGAAATGGGTAAACGTGAATGAAAATGGCCAATTTACTCACTCTGAGGCCTTAAAAAGTGTTTCTCCTCAACGGGAAGTGAATTAAATAACATTTGTAGGCCTTTATTGTTCAAGCGAAAACGCCCGATTATTGACGAAAGAGATAACCACCCCCCCTTACGACATGCTTCAGAAATGAAAAAAATGGTCCGTTTTCAAATGTTGTGTCTTTGAATGACAATCCACATTTGTACGTGGATAATCACTTTTAGAGCTAAAATTAGATGTTTAAAGTGATTTTCAAGCTTCCAGGGGCCCTAAACACAAGATTTGAGAAATGGGTAAAAGTGAATGAAAATGGCCAATTTACTCACTCTGCTGCCTTAAAAAGTGTTTCTCCTCCACGGAAAGTGAATAAAATAACATTTGGATGCCTTAATTGTTCAATCAAAAACGCCCGTTTTTTGGTGAAAAAGATAACCACCCCCCCTTACGACATGCTTCAGAAACGAAAAAAATGGTCCATTTTCAAATGTTGCGTCTTTGAACTACAATTCACATTTGTACGTGGATAATCACTTTTAGAGATAAAATTAGATGTTTAAAGTGATTTACAAGCTTCCAGGTGCCCTAAACACAAGATATGAGGAATGGGTAAATATGAATGAAACTGGCCAATTTATTCACTCTGAGGCCTTAAAAAGTTTTTCTCCACTCCAGAAAGTGAATTAAATAACATTTGTAGACCTTTATTGTTCAATCAAAAACGCCCGATTTTTGACGAAAGAGATAACCACCCCCCCTTACGACATGCTTCAGAAACAAAAAAAATCGTCCGTTTTCAAATGTTGCATCTTTGAACGACAATCCACATTTGTACGTGGATAAACACTTTTAGAGATAAAATTAGATGTTTAAAGTGATTTTCAAGCTTCCAGGGGCCCTAAACACAAGATTTGAGAAATGGGTAAAAGTGAATGAAAATGGCCAATTTACTCACTCTGAGGCCTTAAAAAGTGTTTCTCCTCCACAGGAAGTGAATTAAATAACATTTGTAGGCCTTTATTGTTCAAGCGAAAACGCCCGATTATTGACGAAAGAGATAACCAACCCCCCTTACGACATGCTTCAGAAACGAAAAAAATGGTCCGTTTTCAAATGTTGCGTCTTTGAACTACAATTCACATTTGTACGTGGATGATCACTTTTAGAGATAAAATTAGATGTTTAAAGTGATTTGCAAGCTTCCAGGGGCCCTAAACACAAGATATGAGGAATGGGTAAATATGAATGAAAATGGCCAATTTATTCACTCTGAGGCCTTAAAAAGTTTTTCTCCACTCCAGAAAGTGAATTAAATAACATTTGTAGGCCTTTATTGTTCAATCAAAAACGCCCGATTTTTGACGAAAGAGATAACCACCCCCCCTTACGACATGCTCAGAAACTAAAAAAATGGTCCGTTTTCAAATGTTGCCTCTTTGAACTACAATTCACATTTGTACGTGGAAAAGCACTTTTAAAGATCAAATGAGATGTTTAAAGTGATTTTCATGCTTCCAGGGGCCTTAAACACAAGATTTGAGGAATGGGTAAAAGTGAATGAAAATGGCCAATTTACTCACTCTGAGGCCTTAAAAAGTGTTTCTCCTCAACGGGAAGTGAATTAAATAACATTTGTAGGCCTTTATTGTTCAAGCGAAAACGCCCGATTATTGACGAAAGAGATAACCACCCCCCCTTACGACATGCTTCAGAAACGAAAAAAATGGTCCGTTTTCAAATGTTGCGTCTTTGAATGACAATCCACATTTGTACGTGGATAATCACTTTTAGAGCTAAAATTAGATGTTTAAAGTGATTTTCAAGCTTCCAGGGGCCCTAAACACAAGATTTGAGAAATGGGTAAATGTGAATGAAAATGGCCAATTTACTCACTCTGCGGCCTTAAAAAGTGTTTCTCCTCCACGGAAATTAAATAAAATAACATTTGGATGCCTTTATTGTTCAATCAAAAACGCCCGTTTTTTGGTGAAAAAGATAACCACCCCCCCTTACGACATGCTTCAGAAACGAAAAAAATGTTCCATTTTCAAATGTTGCGTCTTTGAACTACAATTCACATTTGTACGTGGATGATCACTTTTAGAGATAAAATTAGATGTTTAAAGTGATTTACAAGCTTCCAGGGGCCCTAAACACAAGATATGAGGAATGGGTAAATATGAATGAAACTGGCCAATTTATTCCCTCTGAGGCCTTAAAAAGATTTTCTCCACTCCAGAAAGTGAATTAAATAACATTTGTAGGCCTTTATTGTTCAAGCGAAAACGCCTGATTTTTGATGAGAGAGATAACCAACCCCCCTTACGACATGCTTCTGAAACTAAAAAAATGGTTCATTTTCAAATATTGCGTCTTTCAACTAATTAACATTGTACGTGGATAATCACTTTTAGAGATAAAATGAGATGTTTAAAGTGATTTTCAAGCTTCCAGGGGCCCTAAACACGAGATTTGAGAAATGGGTAAACGTGAATGAAAATGGCCAATTTACTCACTCTGCGGCCTTAAAAAGTGTTTCTCCTCCACGGAAAGTGAATAAAATAACATTTGGATGCCTTTATTGTTCAATCAAAAACGCCAGTTTTTTGGTGAAAAAGATAACCACCACCCCTTACGACATGCTTCAGAAACGAAAATAATGGTCCATTTTCAAATGTTGCGTCTTTGAACTACAATTCACATTTGTACATGGATGATCACTTTTAGAGATAAAATTAGATGTTCAAAGTGATTTTCAAGCTTCCAGGGGCCCTAAACACGAGATTTGAGAAATGGGTAAACGTGAATGAAAATGGCCAATTTACTCACTCTGCGGCCTTCAAAAGTGTTTCTCCTCCACGGAAAGTGAATAGAATAACATTTGGATGCCTTTATCGTTCAATCAAAAACGCCCGTTTTTTGGTGAAAAAGATAACCACCCCCCCTTACGACATGCTTCAGAAACGAAAAAAATGGTCCATTTTCAAATGTTGCGTCTTTGAACTACAATTCACATTTGTACGTGGATAATCACTTTTAGAGATAAAATTAGATGTTTAAAGGGATTTACAAGCTTCCAGGGGCCCTAAACACAAGATATGAGGAATGGGTAAATATAAATGAAAATGGCCAATTTATTCACTCTGAGGCCTTAAAAAGTTTTTCTCCACTCCAGAAAGTGAATTAAATAACATTTGTAGACCTTTATTGTTCAATCAAAAATGGCCGATTTTTGACGAAAGAGATAACCACCCCCCCTTACGACATGCTTTAGAAACAAAAAAAATGGTTCATTTTCAAATGTTGCATCTTTGAACGACAATCCACATTTGTACGTGGATAAACACTTTTAGAGATAAAATTAGATGTTTAAAGTGATTTTCAAGCTTCCAGGGGCCCTAAACACAAGATTTGAGAAATGGGTAAAAGTGAATAAAAATGCCCAATTTACTCACTCTGAGGCCTTAAAAAGTGTTTCTCCTCAACGGGAAGTGAATTAAATAACATTTGTAGGCCTTTATTGTTCAAGCGAAAACGCCCGATTATTGACGAAAGAGATAACCACCCCCCCTTACGACATGCTTCAGAAACGAAAAAAATGGTCCATTTTCAAATGTTGCGTCTTTGAATGACAATCCACATTTGTACGTGGATAATCACTTTTAGAGCTAAAATTAGATGTTTAAAGTGATTTTCAAGCTTCCAGGGGCCCTAAACACAAGATTTGAGAAATGGGTAAAAGTGAATGAAAATGGCCAATTTACTCACTCTGAGGCCTTAAAAAGTGTTTCTCCTCCACGGGAAGTGAATTAAATACCATTTGGAGGCCTTTATTGTTCAAGCGAAAACGCCTGATTTTTGATAAAAGAGATAACCACCCCCCCTTACGACATGCTTCTGAAACTAAAAAAATGGTTCATTTTCAAATGTTGCGTCTTTGAACTACAAATAACATTGTACGTGGATATTCACTTTTAGAGATAAAATGAGATGTTTAAAGTGATTTTCAAGCTTCCAGGGGCCCTAAACACGAGATTTGAGAAATGGGTAAACGTGAATGAAAATGGCCAATTTACTCACTCTGAGGCCTTAAAAAGTGTTTCTCCTCAACGGGAAGTGAATTAAATAACATTTGTAGGCCTTTATTGTTCAAGCGAAAACGCCCGATTATTGACGAAAGAGATAACCACCCCCCCTTACGACATGCTTCAGAAATGAAAAAAATGGTCCGTTTTCAAATGTTGCGTCTTTGAATGACAATCCACATTTGTACGTGGATAATCACTTTTAGAGCTAAAATTAGATGTTTAAAGTGATTTTCAAGCTTCCAGGGGCCCTAAACACAAGATTTGAGAAATGGGTAAAAGTGAATGAAAATGGCCAATTTACTCACTCTGCTGCCTTAAAAAGTGTTTCTCCTCCACGGAAAGTGAATAAAATAACATTTGGATGCCTTTATTGTTCAATCAAAAACGCCCGTTTTTTGGTGAAAAAGATAACCACCCCCCCTTACGACATGCTTCAGAAACGAAAAAAATGGTCCATTTTCAAATGTTGCGTCTTTGAACTACAATTCACATTTGTACGTGGATAATCACTTTTAGAGATAAAATTAGATGTTTAAAGTGATTTACAAGCTTCCAGGTGCCCTAAACACAAGATATGAGGAATGGGTAAATATGAATGAAACTGGCCAATTTATTCACTCTGAGGCCTTAAAAAGTTTTTCTCCACTCCAGAAAGTGAATTAAATAACATTTGTAGACCTTTATTGTTCAATCAAAAACGTCCGATTTTTGACGAAAGAGATAACCACCCCCCCTTACGACATGCTTCAGAAACAAAAAAAATCGTCCGTTTTCAAATGTTGCATCTTTGAACGACAATCCACATTTGTACGTGGATAAACACTTTTAGAGATAAAATTAGATGTTTAAAGTGATTTTCAAGCTTCCAGGGGCCCTAAACACAAGATTTGAGAAATGGGTAAAAGTGAATGAAAATGGCCAATTTACTCACTCTGAGGCCTTAAAAAGTGTTTCTCCTCCACAGGAAGTGAATTAAATAACATTTGTAGGCCTTTATTGTTCAAGCGAAAATGCCCGATTATTGACGAAAGAGATAACCAACCCCCCTTACGACATGCTTCAGAAACGAAAAAAATGGTCCGTTTTCAAATGTTGCGTCTTTGAACTACAATTCACATTTGTACGTGGATGATCACTTTTAGAGATAAAATTAGATGTTTAAAGTGATTTGCAAGCTTCCAGGGGCCCTAAACACAAGATATGAGGAATGGGTAAATATGAATGAAAATGGCCAATTTATTCACTCTGAGGCCTTAAAAAGTTTTTCTCCACTCCAGAAAGTGAATTAAATAACATTTGTAGGCCTTTATTGTTCAATCAAAAACGTCCGATTTTTGACGAAAGAGATAACAACCCCCCTTACGACATGCTTCAGAAACTAAAAAAATGGTCCGTTTTCAAATGTTGCCTCTTTGAACTACAATTCACATTTGTACGTGGAAAAGCACTTTTAAAGATCAAATGAGATGTTTAAAGTGATTTTCATGCTTCCAGGGGCCTTAAACACAAGATTTGAGGAATGGGTAAAAGTGAATGAAAATGGCCAATTTACTCACTCTGAGGCCTTAAAAAGTGTTTCTCCTCCATGGGAAGTGAATTAAATAACATTTGTAGGCCTTTATTGTTCAAGCGAAAACGCCCAATTATTGACGAAAGAGATAACCACCCCCCCTTACGACATGCTTCAGAAACGAAAAAAATGGTCCGTTTTCAAATGTTGCGTCTTTGAATGACAATCCACATTTGTACGTGGATAATCACTTTTAGAGCTAAAATTAGATGTTTAAAGTGATTTTCAAGCTTCCAGGGGCCCTAAACACAAGATTTGAGAAATGTAAATGTAATGTAAATGTTGTAGACTTGTAAAGCGCACAGCTGCCCCAGCAACGGGGCGTCCCGGCGCTATAGACCACTGGGGAACCCGTCCTGGCTATCCCTGTGAGATGGTCCCTTTCTGGGTATCTCCAAGGTGAAACCAGGCATCCCCGGCATCTGTGGGGGGCCGTTGTAGAGATGAGGCAAGCTTAATGCCCAGAGTTGCCGAGTGTGTTCCTGGTTAGAGTAGGTACCGAGGCGAGAATTATCGAGTCCGTTTTGACCCTGGTCCACAACCCTGCCGCGTCGGGAATTGAACCCTGGTCCCTGGCCGATTCTCTGCTTACGGGTCTGCCGCCTCTAACTAGTGAGCCACACCTCTCCACCCAGAAATGGGTAAAAGTGAATGAAAATGGGCAATTTACTCACTCTGCGGCCTTAAAAAGTGTTTCTCCTCCACGGAAAGTGAATAAAATAACATTTGGATGCCTTTATTGTTCAATCAAAAACGCCTGTTTTTTGGTGAAAAAGATAACCACCCCCCTTACGACATGCTTCAGAAACGAAAAAAATGGTCCGTTTTCAAATGTTGCGTCTTTGAACTACAATTAACATTGTACGTGGATACTCACTTTTAGAGATAAAATGAGATGTTTAAAGTGATTTTCAAGCTTCCAGGGGCCCTAAACACAAGATTTGAGAAATGGGTAAAAGTGAATGAAAATGGCCAATTTACTCACTCTGAGGCCTCAAAAAGTGTTTCTCCTCCACGGGAAGTGAATTAAATACCATTTGGAGGCCTTTATTGTTCAAGCGAAAACGCCTGATTTTTGATGAAAGAGATAACCACCCCCCCTTACGACATGCTTCTGAAACTAAAAAAATGGTTCATTTTCAAATGTTGCGTCTTTGAACTACAATTAACATTGTACGTGGATACTCACTTTTAGAGATAAAATGAGATGTTTAAAGTGATTTTCAAGCTTTCAGGGGCCCTAAACATGAGATTTGAGAAATGAGTAAACGTGAATGAAAATGGCCAATTTACTCACTCTGCGGCCTTAAAAAGTGTTTCTCCTCCACGGAAAGGGAATAAAATAACATTTGGATGCCTTTATTGTTCAATCAAAAACGCCCGTTTTTTGGTGAAAAAGATAACCACCCCCCTTACGACATGCTTCAGAAACGAAAAAAATGGTCCATTTTCAAATGTTGCGTCTTTGAACTACAATTCACATTTGTACGTGGATGATCACTTTTAGAGATAAAATTAGATGTTTAAAGTGATTTTCATGCTTCCAGGGGCCTTAAACACAAGATTTGAGGTATGGGTAAAAGTGAATGAAAATGGCCAATTTACTCACTCTGAGGCCTTAAAAAGTGTTTCTCCTCCACGGGAAGTGAATTAAATACCATTATGAGGCCTTTATTGTTCAAGCGAAAACGCCTGATTTTTGATGAAAGAGATAACCACCCCCCCTTACGACATGCTTCTGAAACTAAAAAAATGGTTCATTTTCAAATGTTGCGTCTTTGAACTACAATTAACATTGTACGTGGATAATCACTTTTAGAGATAAAATGAGATGTTTAAAGTGATTTTCAAGCTTCCAGGGGCCCTAAACACGAGATTTGAGAAATGGGTAAACGTGAATGAAAATGGCCAATTTACTCACTCTGAGGCCTTAAAAAGTGTTTCTCCTTCACGGAAAGTGAATAAAATAACATTTGGATGCCTTTATTGTTCAATCAAAAACGCCAGTTTTTTGGTGAAAAAGATAACCACCCCCCTTACGACATGCTTCAGAAACGAAAAAAATGGTCCATTTTCAAATGTTGCGTCTTTGAACTACATTTCACATTTGTACGTGGATAATCACTTTTAGAGATAAAATTACATGTTTAAAGTGATTTACAAGCTTCCAGGGGCCCTAAACACAAGATATGAGGAATGGGTAAATATGAATGAAAATGGCCAATTTATTCACTCTGAGGCCTTAAAAAGATTTTCTCCACTCCAGAAAGTGAATTAAATAACATTTGTAGGCCTTTATTGTTCAATCAAAAACGCCCGATTTTTGACGAAAGAGATAACCACCCCCCCTTACGACATGCTCAGAAACTAAAAAAATGGTCCGTTTTCAAATGTTGCCTCTTTGAACTACAATTCACATTTGTACGTGGAAAAGCACTTTTAAAGATCAAATGAGATGTTTAAAGTGATTTTCATGCTTCCAGGGGCCTTAAACACAAGATTTGAGGAATGGGTAAAAGTGAATGAAAATGGCCAATTTACTCACTCTGAGGCCTTAAAAAGTGTTTCTCCTCCACGGGAAGTGAATTAAATAACATTTGGAGGCCTTTATTGTTCAAGCGAAAACGCCCGATTATTGACGAAAGAGATAACCACCCCCCCTTACGACATGCTTCAGAAACTAAAAAAATAGTCCGTTTTCAAATGTTGCGTCTTTGAATGACAATCCACATTTGTACGTGGATAATCACTTTTAGAGCTAAAATTAGATGTTTAAAGTGATTTTCAAGCTTCCAGGGGCCCTAAACACAAGATTTGAGAAATGGGTAAAAGTGAATGAAAATGGCCAATTTACTCACTCTGAGGCCTTAAAAAGTGTTTCTCCTCCACGGGAAGTGAATTAAATACCATTTGGAGGCCTTTATTGTTCAATCAAAAATGCCCGTTTTTTGGTGAAAAGATAACCACCCCCCCTTACGACATGCTTCAGAAACGAAAAAAATGGTCCATTTTCAAATGTTGCGTCTTTGAACTACAATTCACATTTGTACGTGGATAATCACTTTTAGAGATAAAATTAGATGTTTAAAGTGATTTACAAGCTTCCAGGGGCCCTAAACACAAGATATGAGGAATGGGTAAATATGAATGAAAATGGCCAATTTATTCACTCTGAGGCCTTAAAAAGTTTTTCTCCACTCCAGAAAGTAAATTAAATAACATTTGTAGACCTTTATTGTTCAATCAAAAATGCCCGATTTTTGACGAAAGAGATAACCACCCCCCCTTACGACATGCTTCAGAAACAAAAAAATGGTTCATTTTCAAATGTTGCATCTTTGAACGACAATCCACATTTGTACGTGGATAAACACTTTTAGAGATAAAATTAGATGTTTAAAGTGATTTTCAAGCTTCCAGGGGCCCTAAACACAAGATTTAAGAAATGGGTAAAAGTGAATGAAAATGGCCAATTTACTCACTCTGAGGCCTTAAAAAGTGTTTCTCCTCAACGGGAAGTGAATTAAATAACATTTGTAGGCCTTTATTGTTCAAGCGAAAACGCCCGATTATTGACGAAAGAGATAACCACCCCCCCTTACGACATGCTTCAGAAACGAAAAAAATGGTCCGTTTTCAAATGTTGCGTCTTTGAATGACAATCCACATTTGTACGTGGATAATCACTTTTAGAGCTAAAATTAGATGTTTAAAGTGATTTTCAAGCTTCCAGGGGCCCTAAACACAAGATTTGAGAAATGGGTAAATGTGAATGAAAATGGCCAATTTACTCACTCTGCGGCCTTAAAAAGTGTTTCTCCTCCACGGAAATTAAATAAAATAACATTTGGATGCCTTTATTGTTCAATCAAAAACGCCCGTTTTTTGGTGAAAAAGATAACCACCCCCCTTACGACATGCTTCAGAAACGAAAAAAATGTTCCATTTTCAAATGTTGCGTCTTTGAACTACAATTCACATTTGTACGTGGATGATCACTTTTAGAGATAAAATTAGATGTTTAAAGTGATTTACAAGCTTCCAGGGGCCCTAAACACAAGATATGAGGAATGGGTAAATATGAATGAAACTGGCCAATTTATTCCCTCTGAGGCCTTAAAAAGATTTTCTCCACTCCAGAAAGTGAATTAAATAACATTTGTAGGCCTTTATTGTTCAATCAAAAACGCCCGATTTTTGACGAAAGAGATACCCACCCCCCTTACGACATGCTTCAGAAACTAAAAAAATGGTCCGTTTTCAAATGTTGCCTCTTTGAACTACAATTCACATTTGTACGTGGAAAAGCACTTTTAAAGATCAAATGAGATGTTTAAAGTGATTTTCATGCTTCCAGGGGCCTTAAACACAAGATTTGAGGAATGGGTAAAAGTGAATGAAAATGGCCAATTTACTCACTCTGAGGCCTTAAAAAGTGTTTCTCCTCCACGGGAAGTGAATTAAATAACATTTGTAGGCCTTTATTGTTCAAGCGAAAACGCCTGATTTTTGATGAAAGAGATAACCAACCCCCCTTACGACATGCTTCTGAAACTAAAAAAATGGTTCATTTTCAAATATTGCGTCTTTCAACTAATTAACATTGTACGTGGATAATCACTTTTAGAGATAAAATGAGATGTTTAAAGTGATTTTCAAGCTTCCAGGGGCCCTAAACACGAGATTTGAGAAATGGGTAAACGTGAATGAAAATGGCCAATTTACTCACTCTGCGGCCTTAAAAAGTGTTTCTCCTCCACGGAAAGTGAATAAAATAACATTTGGATGCCTTTATTGTTCAATCAAAAACGCCAGTTTTTTGGTGAAAAAGATAACCACCACCCCTTACGACATGCTTCAGAAACGAAAATAATGGTCTATTTTCAAATGTTGCGTCTTTGAACTACAATTCACATTTGTACATGAATGATCACTTTTAGAGATAAAATTAGATGTTCAAAGTGATTTTCAAGCTTCCAGGGGCCCTAAACACGAGATTTGAGAAATGGGTAAACGTGAATGAAAATGGCCAATTTACTCACTCTGCGGCCTTCAAAAGTGTTTCTCCTCCACGGAAAGTGAATAGAATAACATTTGGATGCCTTTATCGTTCAATCAAAAACGCCCGTTTTTTGGTGAAAAAGATAACCACCCCCCCTTACGACATGCTTCAGAAACGAAAAAAATGGTCCATTTTCAAATGTTGCGTCTTTGAACTACAATTCACATTTGTACGTGGATAATCACTTTTAGAGATAAAATTAGATGTTTAAAGGGATTTACAAGCTTCCAGGGGCCCTAAACACAAGATATGAGGAATGGGTAAATATGAATGAAAATGGCCAATTTATTCACTCTGAGGCCTTAAAAAGTTTTTCTCCACTCCAGAAAGTGAATTAAATAACATTTGTAGACCTTTATTGTTCAATCAAAAATGGCCGATTTTTGACGAAAGAGATAACCACCCCCCCTTACGACATGCTTTAGAAACAAAAAAAATGGTTCATTTTCAAATGTTGCATCTTTGAACGACAATCCACATTTGTACGTGGATAAACACTTTTAGAGATAAAATTAGATGTTTAAAGTGATTTTCAAGCTTCCGGGGGCCCTAAACACAAGATTTGAGAAATGGGTAAAAGTGAATAAAAATGCCCAATTTACTCACTCTGAGGCCTTAAAAAGTGTTTCTCCTCAACGGGAAGTGAATTAAATAACATTTGTAGGCCTTTATTGTTCAAGCGAAAACGCCCGATTATTGACGAAAGAGATAACCACCCCCCCTTACGACATGCTTCAGAAACGAAAAAAATGGTCCATTTTCAAATGTTGCGTCTTTGAATGACAATCCACATTTGTACGTGGATAATCACTTTTAGAGCTAAAATTAGATGTTTAAAGTGATTTTCAAGCTTCCAGGGGCCCTAAACACAAGATTTGAGAAATGGGTAAAAGTGAATGAAAATGGCCAATTTACTCACTCTGAGGCCTTAAAAAGTGTTTCTCCTCCACGGGAAGTGAATTAAATACCATTTGGAGGCCTTTATTGTTCAAGCGAAAACGCCTGATTTTTGATAAAAGAGATAACCACCCCCCCTTACGACATGCTTCTGAAACTAAAAAAATGGTTCATTTTCAAATGTTGCGTCTTTGAACTACAAATAACATTGTACGTGGATATTCACTTTTAGAGATAAAATGAGATGTTTAAAGTGATTTTCAAGCTTCCAGGGGCCCTAAACACGAGATTTGAGAAATGGGTAAACGTGAATGAAAATGGCCAATTTACTCACTCTGAGGCCTTAAAAAGTGTTTCTCCTCAACGGGAAGTGAATTAAATAACATTTGTAGGCCTTTATTGTTCAAGCGAAAACGCCCGATTATTGATGAAAGAGATAACCACCCCCCCTTACGACATGCTTCAGAAACGAAAAAAATGGTCCGTTTTCAAATGTTGCGTCTTTGAATGACAATCCACATTTGTACGTGGATAATCACTTTTAGAGCTAAAATTAGATGTTTAAAGTGATTTTCAAGCTTCCAGGGGCCCTAAACACAAGATTTGAGAAATGGGTAAAAGTGAATGAAAATGGCCAATTTACTCACTCTGCTGCCTTAAAAAGTGTTTCTCCTCCACGGAAAGTGAATAAAATAACATTTGGATGCCTTTATTGTTCAATCAAAAACGCCCGTTTTTTGGTGAAAAAGATAACCACCCCCCCTTACGACATGCTTCAGAAACGAAAAAAATGGTCCATTTTCAAATGTTGCGTCTTTGAACTACAATTCACATTTGTACGTGGATAATCACTTTTAGAGATAAAATTAGATGTTTAAAGTGATTTACAAGCTTCCAGGTGCCCTAAACACAAGATATGAGGAATGGGTAAATATGAATGAAACTGGCCAATTTATTCACTCTGAGGCCTTAAAAAGTTTTTCTCCACTCCAGAAAGTGAATTAAATAACATTTGTAGACCTTTATTGTTCAATCAAAAACGCCCGATTTTTGACGAAAGAGATAACCACCCCCCCTTACGACATGCTTCAGAAACAAAAAAAATCGTCCGTTTTCAAATGTTGCATCTTTGAAGGACAATCCACATTTGTACGTGGATAAACACTTTTAGAGATAAAATGAGATGTTTAAAGTGATTTTCAAGCTTCCAGGGGCCCTAAACACTAAATTTGAGAAATGGGTAAACGTGAATGAAAATGGCCAATTTACTCACTCTGCGGCCTTAAAAAGTGTTTCTCCTCCACGGAAAGTGAATAAAATAACATTTGGATGCCTTTATTGTTCAATCAAAAATGCCCGTTTTTTGGTGAAAAGATAACCACCCCCCCTTACGACATGCTTCAGAAACGAAAAAAATGGTCCATTTTCAAATGTTGCGTCTTTGAACTACAATTCACATTTGTACGTGGATAATCACTTTTAGAGATAAAATTAGATGTTTAAAGTGATATACAAGCTTCCAGGGGCCCTAAACACAAGATATGAGGAATGGGTAAATATGAATGAAAATGGCCAATTTATTCACTCCGAGGCCTTAAAAAGTTTTTCTCCACTCCAGAAAGTGAATTAAATAACATTTGTAGGCCTTTATTGTTCAATCAAAAACGCCCGATTTTTGACGAAAGAGATAACCACCCCCCCTTACGACATGCTTCAGAAACTAAAAAAATGGTCTGTTTTCAAATGTTGCCTCTTTGAACTACAATTCACATTTGTACGTGGAAAAGCACTTTTAAAGATCAAATGAGATGTTTAAAGTGATTTTCATGCTTCCAGGGGCCTTAAACACAAGATTTGAGGTATGGGTAAAAGTGAATGAAAATGGCCAATTTACTCACTCTGAGGCCTTAAAAAGTGTTTCTCCTCCACGGGAAGTGAATTAAATACCATTATGAGGCCTTTATTGTTCAAGCGAAAACGCCTGATGTTTGATGAAAGAGATAACCACTCCCCCTTACGACATGCTTCTGAAACAAAAAAAATGGTTCATTTTCAAATGTTGCGTCTTTGAACTTCAATTAACATTGTACGTGGATAATCACTTTTAGAGATAAAATGAGATGTTTAAAGTGATTTTCAAGCTTCCAGGGGCCCTAAACACGAGATTTGAGAAATGGGTAAACGTGAATGAAAATGGCCAATTTACTCACTCTGCGGCCTTAAAAAGTGTTTCTCCTTCACGGAAAGTGAATAAAATAACATTTGGATGCCTTTATTGTTCAATCAAAAACGCCCGTTTTTTGGTGAAAAAGATAACCACCCCCCCTTACGACATGCTTCAGAAACGAAAAAAATGGTCCATTTTCAAATGTTGCGTCTTTGAACTACAATTCACATTTGTACGTGGATAATCACTTTTAGAGATAAAATTAGATGTTTAAAGTGATTTTCAAGCTTCCAGGGGCCCTAAACACGAGATTTGAGAAATGGGTAAACGTGAATGAAAATGGCCAATTTACTCACTCTGCGGCCTTAAAAAGTGTTTCTCCTTCACGGAAAGTGAATAAAATAACATTTGGATGCCTTTATTGTTCAATCAAAAACGCCCGATTTTTGACGAAAGAGATAACCACCCCCCCTTACGACATGCCTCAGAAACTAAAAAAATGGTCCGTTTTCAAATGTTGCCTCTTTAAACTACAATTCACATTTGTACGGTGAAAAGCACTTTTAAAGATCAAATGAGATGTTTAAAGTGATTTTCATGCTTCCAGGGGCCTTAAACACAAGATTTGAGGAATGGGTAAAAGTGAATGAAAATGGCCAATTTACTCACTCTGAGGCCTTAAAAAGTGTTTCTCCTCCACGGGAAGTGAATTAAATACCATTATGAGGCCTTTATTGTTCAATCAAAAACGCCCGTTTTTTGGTGAAAAAGATAACCACCCCCCCTTACGACATGCTTCAGAAACGAAAAAAATGGTCCATTTTCAAATGTTGCGTCTTTGAACTACAATTCACATTTGTACGTGGATAATCACTTTTAGAGATAAAATTAGATGTTTAAAGTGATTTACAAGCTTCCAGGGGCCCTAAACACAAGCTATGAGGAATGGGTAAATATGAATGAAAATGGCCAATTTATTCACTCCGAGGCCTTAAAAAGTTTTTCTCCATTCCAGAAAGTGAATTAAATAACATTTGTAGGCCTTTATTGTTCAATCAAAAACGCCCGATTTTTGACGAAAGAGATAACCACCCCCCCTTACGACATGCCTCAGAAACTAAAAAAATGGTCCGTTTTCAAATGTTGCCTCTTTGAACTACAATTCACATTTGTACGGCAAAAAGCACTTTTAAAGATCAAATGAGATGTTTAAAGTGATTTTCATGCTTCCAGGGGCCTTAAACACAAGATTTGAGGAATGGGTAAAAGTGAATGAAAATGGCCAATTTACTCACTCTGAGGCCTTAAAAAGTGTTTCTCCTCCATGGGAAGTGAATTAAATAACATTTGTAGGCCTTTATTGTTTAAGCGAAAACGCCCGATTATTGACGAAAGAGATAACCACCCCCCCTTACGACATGCTTCAGAAACGAAAAAAATGGTCCGTTTTCAAATCTTGCGTCTTTGAATGACAATCCACATTTGTACGTGGATAATCACTTTTAGAGCTAAAATTAGATGTTTAAAGTGATTTTCAAGCTTCCAGGGGCCCTAAACACAAGATTTTAGAAATGGGTAAAAGTGAATGAAAATGGCCAATTTACTCACTCTGAGGCCTTAAAAAGTGTTTCTCCTCCACGGGAAGTGAATTAAATACCATTGGAGGCCTTTATTGTTCAAGCGAAAACGCCCGTTTTTTGGTGAAAAAGATAACCACCCCCCCTTACGACATTCTTCAGAAACGAAAAAAATGGTCCATTTTCAAATGTTGCGTCTTTGAACTACAATTCACATTTGTACGTGGATAATCACTTTTAGAGATAAAATTACATGTTTAAAGTGATTTACAAGCTTCCAGGGGCCCTAAACACAAGATATGAGGAATGGGTAAATATGAATGAAAATGGCCAATTTATTCACTCTGAGGCCTTAAAAAGATTTTCTCCACTCCAGAAAGTGAATTAAATAACATTTGTAGGCCTTTATTGTTCAATCAAAAACGCCCGATTTTTGATGAAAGAGATAACCACTCCCCCTTACGACATGCTTCTGAAACTAAAAAAATGGTTCATTTTCAAATGTTGCGTCTTTGAACCACAATTAACATTGTACGTGGATAATCACTTTTAGAGATAAAATGAGATGTTTAAAGTGATTTTCAAGCTTCCAGGGGCCCTAAACACTAAATTTGAGAAATGGGTAAACGTGAATGAAAATGGCCAATTTACTCACTCTGCGGCCTTAAAAAGTGTTTCTCCTCCACGGAAAGTGAATAAAATAACATTTGGATGCCTTTATTGTTCAATCAAAAATGCCCGTTTTTTGGTGAAAAGATAACCACCCCCCTTACGACATGCTTCAGAAACGAAAAAAATGGTCCATTTTCAAATGTTGCGTCTTTGAACTACAATTCACATTTGTACGTGGATAATCACTTTTAGAGATAAAAGTAGATGTTTAAAGTGATTTTCAAGCTTCCAGGGGCCCTAAACACGAGATTTGAGAAATGGGTAAACGTGAATGAAAATGGCCAATTTACTCACTCTGCGGCCTTAAAAAGTGTTTCTCCTTCACGGAAAGTGAATAAAATAACATTTGGATGCCTTTATTGTTCAATCAAAAACGCCCGATTTTTGACGAAAGAGATAACCACCCCCCCTTACGACATGCCTCAGAAACTAAAAAAATGGTCCGTTTTCAAATGTTGCCTCTTTGAACTACAATTCACATTTGTACGGCGAAAAGCACTTTTAAAGATCAAATGAGATGTTTAAAGTGATTTTCATGCTTCCAGGGGCCTTAAACACAAGATTTGAGGAATGGGTAAAAGTGAATGAAAATGGCCAATTTACTCACTCTGAGGCCTTAAAAAGTGTTTCTCCTCCACGGGAAGTGAATTAAATACCATTTGGAGGCCTTTATTGTTCAAGCGAAAACGCCTGATTTTTGATGAAAGAGATAACCACTACCCCCTTACGACATGCTTCTGAAACTAAAAAAATGATTCATTTTCAAATGTTGTGTCTTTGAACTACAATTAACATTGTACGTGGATAATCACTTTTAGAGATAAAATGAGATGTTTAAAGTGATTTTCAAGCTTCCAGGGGCCCTAAACACGAGATTTGAGAAATGGGTAAACGTGAATGAAAATGGTCAATTTACTCACTCTGCGGCCTTAAAAAGTGTTTCTCCTTCACGGAAAGTGAATAAAATAACATTTGGATGCCTTTATTGTTCAATCAAAAACGCCCGTTTTTTGGTGAAAAAGATAACCACCCCCCCTTACGACATGCTTCAGAAACGAAAAAAATGGTCCATTTTCAAATGTTGCGTCTTTGAACTACAATTCACATTTGTACGTGGATAATGCCTTTTAGAGATAAAATTAGATGTTTAAAGTGATTTACAAGCTTCCAGGGGCCCTAAACACAAGCTATGAGGAATGGGTAAATATGAATGAAAATGGCCAATTTACTCACTCTGCGGCCTTAAAAAGTGTTTCTCCTCCACGGAAAGTGAATAAAATAACATTTGGATGCCTTTATTGTTCAATCAAAAATGCCCGTTTTTTGGTGAAAAGATAACCACCCCCCCTTACGACATGCTTCAGAAACGAAAAAAATGGTCCATTTTCAAATGTTGCGTCTTTGAACTACAATTCACATTTGTACGTGGATAATCACTTTTAGAGATAAAATTAGATGTTTAAAGTGATATACAAGCTTCCAGGGGCCCTAAACACAAGATATGAGGAATGGGTAAATATGAATGAAAATGGCCAATTTATTCACTCCGAGGCCTTAAAAAGTTTTTCTCCACTCCAGAAAGTGAATTAAATAACATTTGTAGGCCTTTATTGTTCAATCAAAAACGCCCGATTTTTGACGAAAGAGATAACCACCCCCCCTTACGACATGCTTCAGAAACTAAAAAAATGGTCTGTTTTCAAATGTTGCCTCTTTGAACTACAATTCACATTTGTACGTGGAAAAGCACTTTTAAAGATCAAATGAGATGTTTAAAGTGATTTTCATGCTTCCAGGGGCCCTAAACACAAGATTTTAGAAATGGGTAAAAGTGAATGAAAATGGCCAATTTACTCACTCTGAGGCCTTAAAAAGTGTTTCTCCTCCACGGGAAGTGAATTAAATACCATTGGAGGCCTTTATTGTTCAAGCGAAAACGCCCGTTTTTTGGTGAAAAAGATAACCACCCCCCCTTACGACATGCTTCAGAAACGAAAAAAATGGTCCATTTTCAAATGTTGCGTCTTTGAACTACAATTCACATTTGTACGTGGATAATCACTTTTAGAGATAAAATTACATGTTTAAAGTGATTTACAAGCTTCCAGGGGCCCTAAACACAAGATATGAGGAATGGGTAAATATGAATGAAAATGGCCAATTTATTCACTCTGAGGCCTTAAAAAGATTTTCTCCACTCCAGAAAGTGAATTAAATAACATTTGTAGGCCTTTATTGTTCAATCAAAAACGCCCGATTTTTGATGAAAGAGATAACCACTCCCCCTTACGACATGCTTCTGAAACTAAAAAAATGGTTCATTTTCAAATGTTGCGTCTTTGAACCACAATTAACATTGTACGTGGATAATCACTTTTAGAGATAAAATGAGATGTTTAAAGTGATTTTCAAGCTTCCAGGGGCCCTAAACACTAAATTTGAGAAATGGGTAAACGTGAATGAAAATGGCCAATTTACTCACTCTGCGGCCTTAAAAAGTGTTTCTCCTCCACGGAAAGTGAATAAAATAACATTTGGATGCCTTTATTGTTCAATCAAAAACGCCCGATTTTTGACGAAAGAGATAACCACCCCCCCTTACGACATGCCTCAGAAACTAAAAAAATGGTCCGTTTTCAAATGTTGCCTCTTTGAACTACAATTCACATTTGTACGGTGAAAAGCACTTTTAAAGATCAAATGAGATGTTTAAAGTGATTTTCATGCTTCCAGGGGCCTTAAACACAAGATTTGAGGAATGGGTAAAAGTGAATGAAAATGGCCAATTTACTCACTCTGAGGCCTTAAAAAGTGTTTCTCCTCCACGGGAAGTGAATTAAATACCATTATGAGGCCTTTATTGTTCAATCAAAAACGCCCGTTTTTTGGTGAAAAAGATAACCACCCCCCCTTACGACATGCTTCTGAAACTAAAAAAATGGTTCATTTTCAAATGTTGCGTCTTTGAACTACAAATAACATTGTACGTGGATATTCACTTTTAGAGATAAAATGAGATGTTTAAAGTGATTTTCAAGCTTCCAGGGGCCCTAAACACGAGATTTGAGAAATGGGTAAACGTGAATGAAAATGGCCAATTTACTCACTCTGAGGCCTTAAAAAGTGTTTCTCCTCAACGGGAAGTGAATTAAATAACATTTGTAGGCCTTTATTGTTCAAGCGAAAACGCCCGATTATTGACGAAAGAGATAACCACCCCCCCTTACGACATGCTTCAGAAACGAAAAAAATGGTCCGTTTTCAAATGTTGCGTCTTTGAATGACAATCCACATTTGTACGTGGATAATCACTTTTAGAGCTAAAATTAGATGTTTAAAGTGATTTTCAAGCTTCCAGGGGCCCTAAACACAAGATTTGAGAAATGGGTAAAAGTGAATGAAAATGGCCAATTTACTCACTCTGCTGCCTTAAAAAGTGTTTCTCCTCCACGGAAAGTGAATAAAATAACATTTGGATGCCTTTATTGTTCAATCAAAAACGCCCGTTTTTTGGTGAAAAAGATAACCACCCCCCCTTACGACATGCTTCAGAAACGAAAAAAATGGTCCATTTTCAAATGTTGCGTCTTTGAACTACAATTCACATTTGTACGTGGATAATCACTTTTAGAGATAAAATTAGATGTTTAAAGTGATTTACAAGCTTCCAGGTGCCCTAAACACAAGATATGAGGAATGGGTAAATATGAATGAAACTGGCCAATTTATTCACTCTGAGGCCTTAAAAAGTTTTTCTCCACTCCAGAAAGTGAATTAAATAACATTTGTAGACCTTTATTGTTCAATCAAAAACGCCCGATTTTTGACGAAAGAGATAACCACCCCCCCTTACGACATGCTTCAGAAACAAAAAAAATCGTCCGTTTTCAAATGTTGCATCTTTGAACGACAATCCACATTTGTACGTGGATAAACACTTTTAGAGATAAAATGAGATGTTTAAAGTGATTTTCAAGCTTCCAGGGGCCCTAAACACTAAATTTGAGAAATTGGTAAACGTGAATGAAAATGGCCAATTTACTCACTCTGCGGCCTTAAAAAGTGTTTCTCCTCCACGGAAAGTGAATAAAATAACATTTGGATGCCTTTATTGTTCAATCAAAAATGCCCGTTTTTTGGTGAAAAGATAACCACCCCCCCTTACGACATGCTTCAGAAACGAAAAAAATGGTCCATTTTCAAATGTTGCGTCTTTGAACTACAATTCACATTTGTACGTGGATAATCACTTTTAGAGATAAAATTAGATGTTTAAAGTGATATACAAGCTTCCAGGGGCCCTAAACACAAGATATGAGGAATGGGGAAATATGAATGAAAATGGCCAATTTATTCACTCCGAGGCCTTAAAAAGTTTTTCTCCACTCCAGAAAGTGAATTAAATAACATTTGTAGGCCTTTATTGTTCAATCAAAAACGCCCGATTTTTGACGAAAGAGATAACCACCCCCCCTTACGACATGCTTCAGAAACTAAAAAAATGGTCTGTTTTCAAATGTTGCCTCTTTGAACTACAATTCACATTTGTACGTGGAAAAGCACTTTTAAAGATCAAATGAGATGTTTAAAGTGATTTTCATGCTTCCAGGGGCCTTAAACACAAGATTTGAGGTATGGGTAAAAGTGAATGAAAATGGCCAATTTACTCACTCTGAGGCCTTAAAAAGTGTTTCTCCTCCACGGGAAGTGAATTAAATACCATTATGAGGCCTTTATTGTTCAAGCGAAAACGCCTGATGTTTGATGAAAGAGATAACCACTCCCCCTTACGACATGCTTCTGAAACAAAAAAAATGGTTCATTTTCAAATGTTGCGTCTTTGAACTTCAATTAACATTGTACGTGGATAATCACTTTTAGAGATAAAATGAGATGTTTAAAGTGATTTTCAAGCTTCCAGGGGCCCTAAACACGAGATTTGAGAAATGGGTAAACGTGAATGAAAATGGCCAATTTACTCACTCTGCGGCCTTAAAAAGTGTTTCTCCTTCACGGAAAGTGAATAAAATAACATTTGGATGCCTTTATTGTTCAATCAAAAACGCCCGTTTTTTGGTGAAAAAGATAACCACCCCCCCTTACGACATGCTTCAGAAACGAAAAAAATGGTCCATTTTCAAATGTTGCGTCTTTGAACTACAATTCACATTTGTACGTGGATAATCACTTTTAGAGATAAAATTAGATGTTTAAAGTGATTTTCAAGCTTCCAGGGGCCCTAAACACGAGATTTGAGAAATGGGTAAACGTGAATGAAAATGGCCAATTTACTCACTCTGCGGCCTTAAAAAGTGTTTCTCCTTCACGGAAAGTGAATAAAATAACATTTGGATGCCTTTATTGTTCAATCAAAAACGCCCGATTTTTGACGAAAGAGATAACCACCCCCCCTTACGACATGCCTCAGAAACTAAAAAAATGGTCCGTTTTCAAATGTTGCCTCTTTGAACTACAATTCACATTTGTACGGTGAAAAGCACTTTTAAAGATCAAATGAGATGTTTAAAGTGATTTTCATGCTTCCAGGGGCCTTAAACACAAGATTTGAGGAATGGGTAAAAGTGAATGAAAATGGCCAATTTACTCACTCTGAGGCCTTAAAAAGTGTTTCTCCTCCACGGGAAGTGAATTAAATACCATTATGAGGCCTTTATTGTTCAATCAAAAACGCCCGTTTTTTGGTGAAAAAGATAACCACCCCCCCTTACGACATGCTTCAGAAACGAAAAAAATGGTCCATTTTCAAATGTTGCGTCTTTGAACTACAATTCACATTTGTACGTGGATAATCACTTTTAGAGATAAAATTAGATGTTTAAAGTGATTTACAAGCTTCCAGGGGCCCTAAACACAAGCTATGAGGAATGGGTAAATATGAATGAAAATGGCCAATTTATTCACTCCGAGGCCTTAAAAAGTTTTTCTCCATTCCAGAAAGTGAATTAAATAACATTTGTAGGCCTTTATTGTTCAATCAAAAACGCCCGATTTTTGACGAAAGAGATAACCACCCCCCCTTACGACATGCCTCAGAAACTAAAAAAATGGTCCGTTTTCAAATGTTGCCTCTTTGAACTACAATTCACATTTGTACGGCGAAAAGCACTTTTAAAGATCAAATGAGATGTTTAAAGTGATTTTCATGCTTCCAGGGGCCTTAAACACAAGATTTGAGGAATGGGTAAAAGTGAATGAAAATGGCCAATTTACTCACTCTGAGGCCTTAAAAAGTGTTTCTCCTCCACGGGAAGTGAATTAAATACCATTTGGAGGCCTTTATTGTTCAAGCGAAAACGCCTGATTTTTGATGAAAGAGATAACCACTACCCCCTTACGACATGCTTCTGAAACTAAAAAAATGATTCATTTTCAAATGTTGTGTCTTTGAACTACAATTAACATTGTACGTGGATAATCACTTTTAGAGATAAAATGAGATGTTTAAAGTGATTTTCAAGCTTCCAGGGGCCCTAAACACGAGATTTGAGAAATGGGTAAACGTGAATGAAAATGGTCAATTTACTCACTCTGCGGCCTTAAAAAGTGTTTCTCCTTCACGGAAAGTGAATAAAATAACATTTGGATGCCTTTATTGTTCAATCAAAAACGCCCGTTTTTTGGTGAAAAAGATAACCACCCCCCCTTACGACATGCTTCAGAAACGAAAAAAATGGTCCATTTTCAAATGTTGCGTCTTTGAACTACAATTCACATTTGTACGTGGATAATGCCTTTTAGAGATAAAATTAGATGTTTAAAGTGATTTACAAGCTTCCAGGGGCCCTAAACACAAGCTATGAGGAATGGGTAAATATGAATGAAAATGGCCAATTTACTCACTCTGCGGCCTTAAAAAGTGTTTCTCCTCCACGGAAAGTGAATAAAATAACATTTGGATGCCTTTATTGTTCAATCAAAAATGCCCGTTTTTTGGTGAAAAGATAACCACCCCCCCTTACGACATGCTTCAGAAACGAAAAAAATGGTCCATTTTCAAATGTTGCGTCTTTGAACTACAATTCACATTTGTACGTGGATAATCACTTTTAGAGATAAAATTAGATGTTTAAAGTGATATACAAGCTTCCAGGGGCCCTAAACACAAGATATGAGGAATGGGTAAATATGAATGAAAATGGCCAATTTATTCACTCCGAGGCCTTAAAAAGTTTTTCTCCACTCCAGAAAGTGAATTAAATAACATTTGTAGGCCTTTATTGTTCAATCAAAAACGCCCGATTTTTGACGAAAGAGATAACCACCCCCCCTTACGACATGCTTCAGAAACTAAAAAAATGGTCTGTTTTCAAATGTTGCCTCTTTGAACTACAATTCACATTTGTACGTGGAAAAGCACTTTTAAAGATCAAATGAGATGTTTAAAGTGATTTTCATGCTTCCAGGGGCCCTAAACACAAGATTTTAGAAATGGGTAAAAGTGAATGAAAATGGCCAATTTACTCACTCTGAGGCCTTAAAAAGTGTTTCTCCTCCACGGGAAGTGAATTAAATACCATTGGAGGCCTTTATTGTTCAAGCGAAAACGCCCGTTTTTTGGTGAAAAAGATAACCACCCCCCCTTACGACATGCTTCAGAAACGAAAAAAATGGTCCATTTTCAAATGTTGCGTCTTTGAACTACAATTCACATTTGTACGTGGATAATCACTTTTAGAGATAAAATTACATGTTTAAAGTGATTTACAAGCTTCCAGGGGCCCTAAACACAAGATATGAGGAATGGGTAAATATGAATGAAAATGGCCAATTTATTCACTCTGAGGCCTTAAAAAGATTTTCTCCACTCCAGAAAGTGAATTAAATAACATTTGTAGGCCTTTATTGTTCAATCAAAAACGCCCGATTTTTGATGAAAGAGATAACCACTCCCCCTTACGACATGCTTCTGAAACTAAAAAAATGGTTCATTTTCAAATGTTGCGTCTTTGAACCACAATTAACATTGTACGTGGATAATCACTTTTAGAGATAAAATGAGATGTTTAAAGTGATTTTCAAGCTTCCAGGGGCCCTAAACACTAAATTTGAGAAATGGGTAAACGTGAATGAAAATGGCCAATTTACTCACTCTGCGGCCTTAAAAAGTGTTTCTCCTCCACGGAAAGTGAATAAAATAACATTTGGATGCCTTTATTGTTCAATCAAAAACGCCCGATTTTTGACGAAAGAGATAACCACCCCCCCTTACGACATGCCTCAGAAACTAAAAAAATGGTCCGTTTTCAAATGTTGCCTCTTTGAACTACAATTCACATTTGTACGGTGAAAAGCACTTTTAAAGATCAAATGAGATGTTTAAAGTGATTTTCATGCTTCCAGGGGCCTTAAACACAAGATTTGAGGAATGGGTAAAAGTGAATGAAAATGGCCAATTTACTCACTCTGAGGCCTTAAAAAGTGTTTCTCCTCCACGGGAAGTGAATTAAATACCATTATGAGGCCTTTATTGTTCAATCAAAAACGCCCGTTTTTTGGTGAAAAAGATAACCACCCCCCCTTACGACATGCTTCTGAAACTAAAAAAATGGTTCATTTTCAAATGTTGCGTCTTTGAACTACAAATAACATTGTACGTGGATATTCACTTTTAGAGATAAAATGAGATGTTTAAAGTGATTTTCAAGCTTCCAGGGGCCCTAAACACGAGATTTGAGAAATGGGTAAACGTGAATGAAAATGGCCAATTTACTCACTCTGAGGCCTTAAAAAGTGTTTCTCCTCAACGGGAAGTGAATTAAATAACATTTGTAGGCCTTTATTGTTCAAGCGAAAACGCCCGATTATTGACGAAAGAGATAACCACCCCCCCTTACGACATGCTTCAGAAACGAAAAAAATGGTCCGTTTTCAAATGTTGCGTCTTTGAATGACAATCCACATTTGTACGTGGATAATCACTTTTAGAGCTAAAATTAGATGTTTAAAGTGATTTTCAAGCTTCCAGGGGCCCTAAACACAAGATTTGAGAAATGGGTAAAAGTGAATGAAAATGGCCAATTTACTCACTCTGCTGCCTTAAAAAGTGTTTCTCCTCCACGGAAAGTGAATAAAATAACATTTGGATGCCTTTATTGTTCAATCAAAAACGCCCGTTTTTTGGTGAAAAAGATAACCACCCCCCCTTACGACATGCTTCAGAAACGAAAAAAATGGTCCATTTTCAAATGTTGCGTCTTTGAACTACAATTCACATTTGTACGTGGATAATCACTTTTAGAGATAAAATTAGATGTTTAAAGTGATTTTCAAGCTTCCAGGGGCCCTAAACACAAGATTTGAGAAATGGGTAAAAGTGAATGAAAATGGCCAATTTACTCACTCTGAGGCCTTAAAAAGTGTTTCTCCTCCACAGGAAGTGAATTAAATAACATTTGTAGGCCTTTATTGTTCAAGCGAAAACGCCCGATTATTGACGAAAGAGATAACCAACCCCCCTTACGACATGCTTCAGAAACGAAAAAAATGGTCCGTTTTCAAATGTTGCGTCTTTGAACTACAATTCACATTTGTACGTGGATGATCACTTTTAGAGATAAAATTAGATGTTTAAAGTGATTTGCAAGCTTCCAGGGGCCCTAAATACAAGATATGAGGAATGGGTAAATATGAATGAAAATGGCCAATTTATTCACTCTGAGGCCTTAAAAAGTTTTTCTCCACTCCAGAAAGTGAATTAAATAACATTTGTAGGCCTTTATTGTTCAATCAAAAACGTCCGATTTTTGACGAAAGAGATAACAACCCCCCTTACGACATGCTTCAGAAACTAAAAAAATGGTCCGTTTTCAAATGTTGCCTCTTTGAACTACAATTCACATTTGTACGTGGAAAAGCACTTTTAAAGATCAAATGAGATGTTTAAAGTGATTTTCATGCTTCCAGGGGCCTTAAACACAAGATTTGAGGAATGGGTAAAAGTGAATGAAAATGGCCAATTTACTCACTCTGAGGCCTTAAAAAGTGTTTCTCCTCCATGGGAAGTGAATTAAATAACATTTGAAGGCCTTTATTGTTCAAGCGAAAACGCCCAATTATTGACGAAAGAGATAACCACCCCCCCTTACGACATGCTTCAGAAACGAAAAAAATGGTCCGTTTTCAAATGTTGCGTCTTTGAATGACAATCCACATTTGTACGTGGATAATCACTTTTAGAGCTAAAATTAGATGTTTAAAGTGATTTTCAAGCTTCCAGGGGCCCTAAACACAAGATTTGAGAAATGTAAATGTAATGTAAATGTTGTAGACTTGTAAAGCGCACAGCTGCCCCAGCAACGGGGCGTCCCGGCGCTATAGACCACTGGGGAACCCGTCCTGGCTATCCCTGTGAGATGGTCCCTTTCTGGGTATCTCCAAGGTGAAACCAGGCATCCCCGGCATCTGTGGGGGGCCGTTGTAGAGATGAGGCAAGCTTAATGCCCAGAGTTGCCGAGTGTGTTCCTGGTTAGAGTAGGTACCGAGGCGAGAAATATCGAGTCCGTTTTGACCCTGGTCCACGACCCTGCCGCGTCGGGAATTGAACCCTGGTCCCTGGCCGATTCTCTGCTTACGGGTCTGCCGCCTCTAACTAGTGAGCCACACCTCTCCACCCAGAAATGGGTAAAAGTGAATGAAAATGGGCAATTTACTCACTCTGCGGCCTTAAAAAGTGTTTCTCCTCCACGGAAAGTGAATAAAATAACATTTGGATGCCTTTATTGTTCAATCAAAAACGCCCGTTTTTTGGTGAAAAAGATAACCACCCCCCTTACGACATGCTTCAGAAACGAAAAAAATGGTCCGTTTTCAAATGTTGCGTCTTTGAATGACAATCCACATTTGTACGTGGATAATCACTTTTAGAGCTAAAATTAGATGTTTAAAGTGATTTTCAAGCTTCCAGGGGCCCTAAACACAAGATTTGAGAAATGGGTAAAAGTGAATGAAAATGGCCAATTTACTCACTCTGAGGCCTCAAAAAGTGTTTCTCCTCCACGGGAAGTGAATTAAATACCATTTGGAGGCCTTTATTGTTCAAGCGAAAACGCCTGATTTTTGATGAAAGAGATAACCACCCCCCCTTACGACATGCTTCTGAAACTAAAAAAATGGTTCATTTTCAAATGTTGCGTCTTTGAACTACAATTAACATTTTACGTGGGTAATAACTTTTAGAGATAAAATGAGATGTTTAAAGTGATTTTCAAGCTTCCAGGGGCCCTAAACACGAGATTTGAGAAATGGGTAAACGTGAATGAAAATGGCCAATTTACTCACTCTGAGGCCTTAAAAAGTGTTTCTCCTCCACGGAAAGTGAATAAAATAACATTTGGATGCCTTTATTGTTCAATCAAATACGCCAGTTTTTTGGTGAAAAAGATAACCACCCCCCCTTACGACATGCTTCAGAAACGAAAATAATGGTCCATTTTCAAATGTTGCGTCTTTGAACTACAATTCACATTTGTACATGGATGATCACTTTTAGAGATAAAATTAGATGTTTAAAGTGATTTTAAAGCTTCCAGGGGCCCTAAACACGAGATTTGAGAAATGAGTAAACGTGAATGAAAATGGCCAATTTACTCACTCTGCGGCCTTAAAAAGTGTTTCTCCTCCACGGAAAGTGAATAAAATAACATTTGGAGGCCTTTATTGTTCACTCAAAAAAGCCCGTTTTTTGGTGAAAAAGATAACCACCCCCCCTTACGACATGCTTCAGAAACGAACAAAATGTTCCATTTTCAAATGTTGCGTCTTTGAACTACAATTCACATTTGTACGTGGATGATCACTTTTAGAGATAAAATTAGATGTTTAAAGTGATGTACAAGCTTCCAGGGGCCCTAAACACAAGATATGAGGAATGGGTAAATATGAATGAAAATGGCCAATTTATTCACTCCGAGGCCTTAAAAAGTTTTTCTCCACTCCAGAAAGTGAATTAAATAACATTTGTAGGCCTTTATTGTTCAATCAAAAACGCCCGATTTTTGACGAAAGAGATAACCACCCCCCCTTACGACATGCTTCAGAAACTAAAAAAATGGTCTGTTTTCAAATGTTGCCTCTTTGAACTACAATTCACATTTGTACGTGGAAAAGCACTTTTAAAGATCAAATGAGATGTTTAAAGTGATTTTCATGCTTCCAGGGGCCTTAAACACAAGATTTGAGGTATGGGTAAAAGTGAATGAAAATGGCCAATTTACTCACTCTGAGGCCTTAAAAAGTGTTTCTCCTCCACGGGAAGTGAATTAAATACCATTATGAGGCCTTTATTGTTCAAGCGAAAACGCCTGATGTTTGATGAAAGAGATAACCACTCCCCCTTACGACATGCTTCTGAAACTAAAAAAATGGTTCATTTTCAAATGTTGCGTCTTTGAACTTCAATTAACATTGTACGTGGATAATCACTTTTAGAGATAAAATGAGATGTTTAAAGTGATTTTCAAGCTTCCAGGGGCCCTAAACACGAGATTTGAGAAATGGGTAAACGTGAATGAAAATGGCCAATTTACTCACTCTGCGGCCTTAAAAAGTGTTTCTCCTTCACGGAAAGTGAATAAAATAACATTTGGATGCCTTTATTGTTCAATCAAAAACGCTCGTTTTTTGGTGAAAAAGATAACCACCCCCCCTTACGACATGCTTCAGAAACGAAAAAAATGGTCCATTTTCAAATGTTGCGTCTTTGAACTACAATTCACATTTGTACGTGGATAATCACTTTTAGAGATAAAATTAGATGTTTAAAGTGATTTACAAGCTTCCAGGGGCCCTAAACACAAGCTATGAGGAATGGGTAAATATGAATGAAAATGGCCAATTTATTCACTCTGAGGCCTTAAAAAGATTTTCTCCACTCCAGAAAGTGAATTAAATAACATTTGTAGGCCTTTATTGTTCAATCAAAAACGCCCGATTTTTGATGAAAGAGATAACCACTCCCCCTTACGACATGCTTCTGAAACTAAAAAATGGTTCATTTTCAAATGTTGCGTCTTTGAACCACAATTAACATTGTACGTGGATAATCACTTTTAGAGATAAAATGAGATGTTTAAAGTGATTTACAAGCTTCCAGGTGCCCTAAACACAAGATATGAGGAATGGGTAAATATGAATGAAACTGGCCAATTTATTCACTCTGAGGCCTTAAAAAGTTTTTCTCCACTCCAGAAAGTGAATTAAATAACATTTGTAGACCTTTATTGTTCAATCAAAAACGCCCGATTTTTGACGAAAGAGATAACCACCCCCCCTTACGACATGCTTCAGAAACAAAAAAAATCGTCCGTTTTCAAATGTTGCATCTTTGAACGACAATCCACATTTGTACGTGGATAAACACTTTTAGAGATAAAATGAGATGTTTAAAGTGATTTTCAAGCTTCCAGGGGCCCTAAACACTAAATTTGAGAAATGGGTAAACGTGAATGAAAATGGCCAATTTACTCACTCTGCGGCCTTAAAAAGTGTTTCTCCTCCACGGAAAGTGAATAAAATAACATTTGGATGCCTTTATTGTTCAATCAAAAATGCCCGTTTTTTGGTGAAAAGATAACCACCCCCCCTTACGACATGCTTCAGAAACGAAAAAAATGGTCCATTTTCAAATGTTGCGTCTTTGAACTACAATTCACATTTGTACGTGGATAATCACTTTTAGAGATAAAATTAGATGTTTAAAGTGATATACAAGCTTCCAGGGGCCCTAAACACAAGATATGAGGAATGGGGAAATATGAATGAAAATGGCCAATTTATTCACTCCGAGGCCTTAAAAAGTTTTTCTCCACTCCAGAAAGTGAATTAAATAACATTTGTAGGCCTTTATTGTTCAATCAAAAACGCCCGATTTTTGACGAAAGAGATAACCACCCCCCCTTACGACATGCTTCAGAAACTAAAAAAATGGTCTGTTTTCAAATGTTGCCTCTTTGAACTACAATTCACATTTGTACGTGGAAAAGCACTTTTAAAGATCAAATGAGATGTTTAAAGTGATTTTCATGCTTCCAGGGGCCTTAAACACAAGATTTGAGGTATGGGTAAAAGTGAATGAAAATGGCCAATTTACTCACTCTGAGGCCTTAAAAAGTGTTTCTCCTCCACGGGAAGTGAATTAAATACCATTATGAGGCCTTTATTGTTCAAGCGAAAACGCCTGATGTTTGATGAAAGAGATAACCACTCCCCCTTACGACATGCTTCTGAAACAAAAAAAATGGTTCATTTTCAAATGTTGCGTCTTTGAACTTCAATTAACATTGTACGTGGATAATCACTTTTAGAGATAAAATGAGATGTTTAAAGTGATTTTCAAGCTTCCAGGGGCCCTAAACACGAGATTTGAGAAATGGGTAAACGTGAATGAAAATGGCCAATTTACTCACTCTGCGGCCTTAAAAAGTGTTTCTCCTTCACGGAAAGTGAATAAAATAACATTTGGATGCCTTTATTGTTCAATCAAAAACGCCCGTTTTTTGGTGAAAAAGATAACCACCCCCCCTTACGACATGCTTCAGAAACGAAAAAAATGGTCCATTTTCAAATGTTGCGTCTTTGAACTACAATTCACATTTGTACGTGGATAATCACTTTTAGAGATAAAATTAGATGTTTAAAGTGATTTTCAAGCTTCCAGGGGCCCTAAACACGAGATTTGAGAAATGGGTAAACGTGAATGAAAATGGCCAATTTACTCACTCTGCGGCCTTAAAAAGTGTTTCTCCTTCACGGAAAGTGAATAAAATAACATTTGGATGCCTTTATTGTTCAATCAAAAACGCCCGATTTTTGACGAAAGAGATAACCACCCCCCCTTACGACATGCCTCAGAAACTAAAAAAATGGTCCGTTTTCAAATGTTGCCTCTTTGAACTACAATTCACATTTGTACGGTGAAAAGCACTTTTAAAGATCAAATGAGATGTTTAAAGTGATTTTCATGCTTCCAGGGGCCTTAAACACAAGATTTGAGGAATGGGTAAAAGTGAATGAAAATGGCCAATTTACTCACTCTGAGGCCTTAAAAAGTGTTTCTCCTCCACGGGAAGTGAATTAAATACCATTATGAGGCCTTTATTGTTCAATCAAAAACGCCCGTTTTTTGGTGAAAAAGATAACCACCCCCCCTTACGACATGCTTCAGAAACGAAAAAAATGGTCCATTTTCAAATGTTGCGTCTTTGAACTACAATTCACATTTGTACGTGGATAATCACTTTTAGAGATAAAATTAGATGTTTAATGTGATTTACAAGCTTCCAGGGGCCCTAAACACAAGCTATGAGGAATGGGTAAATATGAATGAAAATGGCCAATTTATTCACTCCGAGGCCTTAAAAAGTTTTTCTCCATTCCAGAAAGTGAATTAAATAACATTTGTAGGCCTTTATTGTTCAATCAAAAACGCCCGATTTTTGACGAAAGAGATAACCACCCCCCCTTACGACATGCCTCAGAAACTAAAAAAATGGTCCGTTTTCAAATGTTGCCTCTTTGAACTACAATTCACATTTGTACGGCGAAAAGCACTTTTAAAGATCAAATGAGATGTTTAAAGTGATTTTCATGCTTCCAGGGGCCTTAAACACAAGATTTGAGGAATGGGTAAAAGTGAATGAAAATGGCCAATTTACTCACTCTGAGGCCTTAAAAAGTGTTTCTCCTCCACGGGAAGTGAATTAAATACCATTTGGAGGCCTTTATTGTTCAAGCGAAAACGCCTGATTTTTGATGAAAGAGATAACCACTACCCCCTTACGACATGCTTCTGAAACTAAAAAAATGATTCATTTTCAAATGTTGTGTCTTTGAACTACAATTAACATTGTACGTGGATAATCACTTTTAGAGATAAAATGAGATGTTTAAAGTGATTTTCAAGCTTCCAGGGGCCCTAAACACGAGATTTGAGAAATGGGTAAACGTGAATGAAAATGGTCAATTTACTCACTCTGCGGCCTTAAAAAGTGTTTCTCCTTCACGGAAAGTGAATAAAATAACATTTGGATGCCTTTATTGTTCAATCAAAAACGCCCGTTTTTTGGTGAAAAAGATAACCACCCCCCCTTACGACATGCTTCAGAAACGAAAAAAATGGTCCATTTTCAAATGTTGCGTCTTTGAACTACAATTCACATTTGTACGTGGATAATGCCTTTTAGAGATAAAATTAGATGTTTAAAGTGATTTACAAGCTTCCAGGGGCCCTAAACACAAGCTATGAGGAATGGGTAAATATGAATGAAAATGGCCAATTTACTCACTCTGCGGCCTTAAAAAGTGTTTCTCCTCCACGGAAAGTGAATAAAATAACATTTGGATGCCTTTATTGTTCAATCAAAAATGCCCGTTTTTTGGTGAAAAGATAACCACCCCCCCTTACGACATGCTTCAGAAACGAAAAAAATGGTCCATTTTCAAATGTTGCGTCTTTGAACTACAATTCACATTTGTACGTGGATAATCACTTTTAGAGATAAAATTAGATGTTTAAAGTGATATACAAGCTTCCAGGGGCCCTAAACACAAGATATGAGGAATGGGTAAATATGAATGAAAATGGCCAATTTATTCACTCCGAGGCCTTAAAAAGTTTTTCTCCACTCCAGAAAGTGAATTAAATAACATTTGTAGGCCTTTATTGTTCAATCAAAAACGCCCGATTTTTGACGAAAGAGATAACCACCCCCCCTTACGACATGCTTCAGAAACTAAAAAAATGGTCTGTTTTCAAATGTTGCCTCTTTGAACTACAATTCACATTTGTACGTGGAAAAGCACTTTTAAAGATCAAATGAGATGTTTAAAGTGATTTTCATGCTTCCAGGGGCCCTAAACACAAGATTTTAGAAATGGGTAAAAGTGAATGAAAATGGCCAATTTACTCACTCTGAGGCCTTAAAAAGTGTTTCTCCTCCACGGGAAGTGAATTAAATACCATTGGAGGCCTTTATTGTTCAAGCGAAAACGCCCGTTTTTTGGTGAAAAGATAACCACCCCCCCTTACGACATGCTTCAGAAACGAAAAAAATGGTCCATTTTCAAATGTTGCGTCTTTGAACTACAATTCACATTTGTACGTGGATAATCACTTTTAGAGATAAAATTACATGTTTAAAGTGATTTACAAGCTTCCAGGGGCCCTAAACACAAGATATGAGGAATGGGTAAATATGAATGAAAATGGCCAATTTATTCACTCTGAGGCCTTAAAAAGATTTTCTCCACTCCAGAAAGTGAATTAAATAACATTTGTAGGCCTTTATTGTTCAATCAAAAACGCCCGATTTTTGATGAAAGAGATAACCACTCCCCCTTACGACATGCTTCTGAAACTAAAAAAATGGTTCATTTTCAAATGTTGCGTCTTTGAACCACAATTAACATTGTACGTGGATAATCACTTTTAGAGATAAAATGAGATGTTTAAAGTGATTTTCAAGCTTCCAGGGGCCCTAAACACTAAATTTGAGAAATGGGTAAACGTGAATGAAAATGGCCAATTTACTCACTCTGCGGCCTTAAAAAGTGTTTCTCCTCCACGGAAAGTGAATAAAATAACATTTGGATGCCTTTATTGTTCAATCAAAAACGCCCGATTTTTGACGAAAGAGATAACCACCCCCCCTTACGACATGCCTCAGAAACTAAAAAAATGGTCCGTTTTCAAATGTTGCCTCTTTGAACTACAATTCACATTTGTACGGTGAAAAGCACTTTTAAAGATCAAATGAGATGTTTAAAGTGATTTTCATGCTTCCAGGGGCCTTAAACACAAGATTTGAGGAATGGGTAAAAGTGAATGAAAATGGCCAATTTACTCACTCTGAGGCCTTAAAAAGTGTTTCTCCTCCACGGGAAGTGAATTAAATACCATTATGAGGCCTTTATTGTTCAATCAAAAACGCCCGTTTTTTGGTGAAAAAGATAACCACCCCCCCTTACGACATGCTTCTGAAACTAAAAAAATGGTTCATTTTCAAATGTTGCGTCTTTGAACTACAAATAACATTGTACGTGGATATTCACTTTTAGAGATAAAATGAGATGTTTAAAGTGATTTTCAAGCTTCCAGGGGCCCTAAACACGAGATTTGAGAAATGGGTAAACGTGAATGAAAATGGCCAATTTACTCACTCTGAGGCCTTAAAAAGTGTTTCTCCTCAACGGGAAGTGAATTAAATAACATTTGTAGGCCTTTATTGTTCAAGCGAAAACGCCCGATTATTGACGAAAGAGATAACCACCCCCCCTTACGACATGCTTCAGAAACGAAAAAAATGGTCCGTTTTCAAATGTTGCGTCTTTGAATGACAATCCACATTTGTACGTGGATAATCACTTTTAGAGCTAAAATTAGATGTTTAAAGTGATTTTCAAGCTTCCAGGGGCCCTAAACACAAGATTTGAGAAATGGGTAAAAGTGAATGAAAATGGCCAATTTACTCACTCTGCTGCCTTAAAAAGTGTTTCTCCTCCACGGAAAGTGAATAAAATAACATTTGGATGCCTTTATTGTTCAATCAAAAACGCCCGTTTTTTGGTGAAAAAGATAACCACCCCCCCTTACGACATGCTTCAGAAACGAAAAAAATGGTCCATTTTCAAATGTTGCGTCTTTGAACTACAATTCACATTTGTACGTGGATAATCACTTTTAGAGATAAAATTAGATGTTTAAAGTGATTTACAAGCTTCCAGGTGCCCTAAACACAAGATATGAGGAATGGGTAAATATGAATGAAACTGGCCAATTTATTCACTCTGAGGCCTTAAAAAGTTTTTCTCCACTCCAGAAAGTGAATTAAATAACATTTGTAGACCTTTATTGTTCAATCAAAAACGCCCGATTTTTGACGAAAGAGATAACCACCCCCCCTTACGACATGCTTCAGAAACAAAAAAAATCGTCCGTTTTCAAATGTTGCATCTTTGAACGACAATCCACATTTGTACGTGGATAAACACTTTTAGAGATAAAATTAGATGTTTAAAGTGATTTTCAAGCTTCTAGGGGCCCTAAACACAAGATTTGAGAAATGGGTAAAAGTGAATGAAAATGGCCAATTTACTCACTCTGAGGCCTTAAAAAGTGTTTCTCCTCCACAGGAAGTGAATTAAATAACATTTGTAGGCCTTTATTGTTCAAGCGAAAACGCCCGATTATTGACGAAAGAGATAACCAACCCCCCTTACGACATGCTTCAGAAACGAAAAAAATGGTCCGTTTTCAAATGTTGCGTCTTTGAACTACAATTCACATTTGTACGTGGATGATCACTTTTAGAGATAAAATTAGATGTTTAAAGTGATTTGCAAGCTTCCAGGGGCCCTAAACACAAGATATGAGGAATGGGTAAATATGAATGAAAATGGCCAATTTATTCACTCTGAGGCCTTAAAAAGTTTTTCTCCACTCCAGAAAGTGAATTAAATAACATTTGTAGGCCTTTATTGTTCAATCAAAAACGTCCGATTTTTGACGAAAGAGATAACAACCCCCCTTACGATATGCTTCAGAAACTAAAAAAATGGTCCGTTTTCAAATGTTGCCTCTTTGAACTACAATTCACATTTGTACGTGGAAAAGCACTTTTAAAGATCAAATGAGATGTTTAAAGTGATTTTCATGCTTCCAGGGGCCTTAAACACAAGATTTGAGGAATGGGTAAAAGTGAATGAAAATGGCCAATTTACTCACTCTGAGGCCTTAAAAAGTGTTTCTCCTCCATGGGAAGTGAATTAAATAACATTTGAAGGCCTTTATTGTTCAAGCGAAAACGCCCAATTATTGACGAAAGAGATAACCACCCCCCCTTACGACATGCTTCAGAAACGAAAAAAATGGTCCGTTTTCAAATGTTGCGTCTTTGAATGACAATCCACATTTGTACGTGGATAATCACTTTTAGAGCTAAAATTAGATGTTTAAAGTGATTTTCAAGCTTCCAGGGGCCCTAAACACAAGATTTGAGAAATGTAAATGTAATGTAAATGTTGTAGACTTGTAAAGCGCACAGCTGCCCCAGCAACGGGGCGTCCCGGCGCTATAGACCACTGGGGAACCCGTCCTGGCTATCCCTGTGAGATGGTCCCTTTCTGGGTATCTCCAAGGTGAAACCAGGCATCCCCGGCATCTGTGGGGGGCCGTTGTAGAGATGAGGCAAGCTTAATGCCCAGAGTTGCCGAGTGTGTTCCTGGTTAGAGTAGGTACCGAGGCGAGAAATATCGAGTCCGTTTTGACCCTGGTCCACGACCCTGCCACGTCGGGAATTGAACCCTGGTCCCTGGCCGATTCTCTGCTTACGGGTCTGCCGCCTCTAACTAGTGAGCCACACCTCTCCACCCAGAAATGGGTAAAAGTGAATGAAAATGGGCAATTTACTCACTCTGCGGCCTTAAAAAGTGTTTCTCCTCCACGGAAAGTGAATAAAATAACATTTGGATGCCTTTATTGTTCAATCAAAAACGCCCGTTTTTTGGTGAAAAAGATAACCACCCCCCTTACGACATGCTTCAGAAACGAAAAAAATGGTCCGTTTTCAAATGTTGCGTCTTTGAATGACAATCCACATTTGTACGTGGATAATCACTTTTAGAGCTAAAATTAGATGTTTAAAGTGATTTTCAAGCTTCCAGGGGCCCTAAACACAAGATTTGAGAAATGGGTAAAAGTGAATGAAAATGGCCAATTTACTCACTCTGAGGCCTCAAAAAGTGTTTCTCCTCCACGGGAAGTGAATTAAATACCATTTGGAGGCCTTTATTGTTCAAGCGAAAACGCCTGATTTTTGATGAAAGAGATAACCACCCCCCCTTACGACATGCTTCTGAAACTAAAAAAATGGTTCATTTTCAAATGTTGCGTCTTTGAACTACAATTAACATTTTACGTGGGTAATAACTTTTAGAGATAAAATGAGATGTTTAAAGTGATTTTCAAGCTTCCAGGGGCCCTAAACACGAGATTTGAGAAATGGGTAAACGTGAATGAAAATGGCCAATTTACTCACTCTGAGGCCTTAAAAAGTGTTTCTCCTCCACGGAAAGTGAATAAAATAACATTTGGATGCCTTTATTGTTCAATCAAATACGCCAGTTTTTTGGTGAAAAAGATAACCACCCCCCCTTACGACATGCTTCAGAAACGAAAATAATGGTCCATTTTCAAATGTTGCGTCTTTGAACTACAATTCACATTTGTACATGGATGATCACTTTTAGAGATAAAATTAGATGTTTAAAGTGATTTTAAAGCTTCCAGGGGCCCTAAACACGAGATTTGAGAAATGAGTAAACGTGAATGAAAATGGCCAATTTACTCACTCTGCGGCCTTAAAAAGTGTTTCTCCTCCACGGAAAGTGAATAAAATAACATTTGGAGGCCTTTATTGTTCACTCAAAAAAGCCCGTTTTTTGGTGAAAAAGATAACCACCCCCCCTTACGACATGCTTCAGAAACGAACAAAATGTTCCATTTTCAAATGTTGCGTCTTTGAACTACAATTCACATTTGTACGTGGATGATCACTTTTAGAGATAAAATTAGATGTTTAAAGTGATGTACAAGCTTCCAGGGGCCCTAAACACAAGATATGAGGAATGGGTAAATATGAATGAAAATGGCCAATTTATTCACTCCGAGGCCTTAAAAAGTTTTTCTCCACTCCAGAAAGTGAATTAAATAACATTTGTAGGCCTTTATTGTTCAATCAAAAACGCCCGATTTTTGACGAAAGAGATAACCACCCCCCCTTACGACATGCTTCAGAAACTAAAAAAATGGTCTGTTTTCAAATGTTGCCTCTTTGAACTACAATTCACATTTGTACGTGGAAAAGCACTTTTAAAGATCAAATGAGATGTTTAAAGTGATTTTCATGCTTCCAGGGGCCTTAAACACAAGATTTGAGGTATGGGTAAAAGTGAATGAAAATGGCCAATTTACTCACTCTGAGGCCTTAAAAAGTGTTTCTCCTCCACGGGAAGTGAATTAAATACCATTATGAGGCCTTTATTGTTCAAGCGAAAACGCCTGATGTTTGATGAAAGAGATAACCACTCCCCCTTACGACATGCTTCTGAAACTAAAAAAATGGTTCATTTTCAAATGTTGCGTCTTTGAACTTCAATTAACATTGTACGTGGATAATCACTTTTAGAGATAAAATGAGATGTTTAAAGTGATTTTCAAGCTTCCAGGGGCCCTAAACACGAGATTTGAGAAATGGGTAAACGTGAATGAAAATGGCCAATTTACTCACTCTGCGGCCTTAAAAAGTGTTTCTCCTTCACGGAAAGTGAATAAAATAACATTTGGATGCCTTTATTGTTCAATCAAAAACGCTCGTTTTTTGGTGAAAAAGATAACCACCCCCCCTTACGACATGCTTCAGAAACGAAAAAAATGGTCCATTTTCAAATGTTGCGTCTTTGAACTACAATTCACATTTGTACGTGGATAATCACTTTTAGAGATAAAATTAGATGTTTAAAGTGATTTACAAGCTTCCAGGGGCCCTAAACACAAGCTATGAGGAATGGGTAAATATGAATGAAAATGGCCAATTTATTCACTCTGAGGCCTTAAAAAGATTTTCTCCACTCCAGAAAGTGAATTAAATAACATTTGTAGGCCTTTATTGTTCAATCAAAAACGCCCGATTTTTGATGAAAGAGATAACCACTCCCCCTTACGACATGCTTCTGAAACTAAAAAAATGGTTCATTTTCAAATGTTGCGTCTTTGAACCACAATTAACATTGTACGTGGATAATCACTTTTAGAGATAAAATGAGATGTTTAAAGTGATTTTCAAGCTTCCAGGGGCCCTAAACACTAAATTTGAGAAATGGGTAAACGTGAATGAAAATGGCCAATTTACTCACTCTGCGGCCTTAAAAAGTGTTTCTCCTCCACGGGAAGTGAATTAAATAACATTTGGAGGCCTTTATTGTTCAATCAAAAATGCCCATTTTTTGGTGAAAAGATAACCAACCCCCTTACGACATGCTTCAGAAACGAAAAAAATGGTCCATTTTCAAATGTTGCGTCTTTGAACTACAATTCACATTTGTACGTGGATAATCACTTTTAGAGATAAAATTAGATGTTTAAAGTGATTTACAAGCTTCCAGGGGCCCTAAACACAAGATATGAGGAATGGGTAAATATGAATGAAACTGGCCAATTTATTCCCTCTGAGGCCTTAAAAAGATTTTCTCCACTCCAGAAAGTGAATTAAATAACATTTGTAGGCCTTTATTGTTCAATCAAAAACGCCCGATTTTTGACGAAAGAGATACCCACCCCCCTTACGACATGCTTCAGAAACTAAAAAAATTGTCCGTTTTCAAATGTTGCCTCTTTGAACTACAATTCACATTTGTACGTGGAAAAGCACTTTTAAAGATCAAATGAGATGTTTAAAGTGATTTTCATGCTTCCAGGGGCCTTAAACACAAGATTTGAGGAATGGGTAAAAGTGAATGAAAATGGCCAATTTACTCACTCTGAGGCCTTAAAAAGTGTTTCTCCTCCACGGGAAGTGAATTAAATAACATTTGTAGGCCTTTATTGTTCAAGCGAAAACGCCTGATTTTTGAAGAAAGAGATAACCAACCCCCCTTACGACATGCTTCTGAAACTAAAAAAATGGTTCATTTTCAAATATTGCGTCTTTCAACTAATTAACATTGTACGCGGATAATCACTTTTAGAGATAAAATGAGATGTTTAAAGTGATTTTCAAGCTTCCAGGGGCCCTAAACACAAGGTTTGAGAAATGGGTAAACGTGAATGAAAATGGCGAATTTACTCACTCTGCGGCCTTAAAAAGTGTTTCTCCTCCACGGAAAGTGAATAAAATAACATTTGGATGCCTTTATTGTTCAATCAAAAACGCCAGTTTTTTGGTGAAAAAGATAACCACCCCCCCTTACGACATGCTTCAGAAACGAAAATAATGGTCCATTTTCAAATGTTGCGTCTTTGAACTACAATTCACATTTGTACATGGATGATCACTTTTAGAGATAAAATTAGATGTTTAAAGTGATTTTCAAGCTTCCAGGGGCCCTAAACACGAGATTTGAGAAATGGGTAAACGTGAATGAAAATGGCCAATTTACTCACTCTGCGGCCTTCAAAAGTGTTTCTCCTCCACGGAAAGTGAATAGAATAACATTTGGATGCCTTTATCGTTCAATCAAAAACGCCCGTTTTTTGGTGAAAAAGATAACCACCCCCCCTTACGACATGCTTCAGAAACGAAAAAAATGGTCCATTTTCAAATGTTGCGTCTTTGAACTACAATTCACATTTGTACGTGGATAATCACTTTTAGAGATAAAATTAGATGTTTAAAGGGATTTACAAGCTTCCAGGGGCCCTAAACACAAGATATGAGGAATGGGTAAATATGAATGAAAATGGCCAATTTATTCACTCTGAGGCCTTAAAAAGTTTTTCTCCACTCCAGAAAGTGAATTAAATAACATTTGTAGACCTTTATTGTTCAATCAAAAATGGCCGATTTTTGACGAAAGAGATAACCACCCCCCCTTACGACATGCTTCAGAAACAAAAAAAATGGTTCATTTTCAAATGTTGCATCTTTGAACGACAATCCACATTTGTACGTGGATAAACACTTTTAGAGATAAAATTAGATGCTTAAAGTGATTTTCAAGCTTCCAGGGGCCCTAAACACAAGATTTGAGAAATGGGTAAAAGTGAATGAAAATGCCCAATTTACTCACTCTGAGGCCTTAAAAAGTGTTCTCCTCAACGGGAAGTGAATTAAATAACATTTGTAGGCCTTTATTGTTCAAGCGAAAACGCCCGATTATTGACGAAAGAGATAACCACCCCCCCTTACGACATGCTTCAGAAACGAAAAAAATGGTCCATTTTCAAATGTTGCGTCTTTGAATGACAATCCACATTTGTACGTGGATAATCACTTTTAGAGCTAAAATTAGAAGTTTAAAGTGATTTTCAAGCTTCCAGGGGCCCTAAACACAAGATTTGAGAAATGGGTAAAAGTGAATGAAAATGGCCAATTTACTCACTCTGAGGCCTTAAAAAGTGTTTCTCCTCCACGGGAAGTGAATTAAATACCATTTGGAGGCCTTTATTGTTCAAGCGAAAACGCCTGATTTTTGATGAAAGAGATAACCACCCCCCCTTACGACATGCTTCTGAAACTAAAAAAATGGTTCATTTTCAAATGTTGCGTCTTTGAACTACAAATAACATTGTACGTGGATATTCACTTTTAGAGATAAAATGAGATGTTTAAAGTGATTTTCAAGCTTCCAGGGGCCCTAAACACGAGATTTGAGAAATGGGTAAACGTGAATGAAAATGGCCAATTTACTCACTCTGCGGCCTTAAAAAGTGTTTCTCCTCCACGGAAAGTGAATAAAATAACATTTGGATGCCTTTATTGTTCAATCAAAAACGGCCGTTTTTTGGTGAAAAAGATAACCACCCCCCCTTACGACATGCTTCAGAAACGAAAAAAATGTTCCATTTTCAAATGTTGCGTCTTTGAACTACAATTCACATTTGTACGTGGATGATCACTTTTAGAGATAAAATTAGATGTTTAAAGTGATTTACAAGCTTCCAGGGGCCCTAAACACAAGATATGAGGAATGGGTAAATATGAATGAAACTGGCCAATTTATTCACTCTGAGGCCTTAAAAAGTTTTTCTCCACTCCAGAAAGTGAATTAAATAACATTTGTAGGCCTTTATTGTTCAATCAAAAACGCCCGATTTTTGACGAAAGAGATAACCACCCCCCCTTACGACATACTCAGAAACTAAAAAAATGGTCCGTTTTCAAATGTTGCCTCTTTGAACTACAATTCACATTTGTACGTGGAAAAGCACTTTTAAAGATCAAATGAGATGTTTAAAGTGATTTTCATGCTTCCAGGGGCCTTAAACACAAGATTTGAGGAATGGGTAAAAGTGAATGAAAATTGCCAATTTACTCACTCTGAGGCCTTAAAAAGTGTTTCTCCTCCACGGGAAGTGAATTAAATAACATTTGGAGGCCTTTATTGTTCAATCAAAAACGCCCGATTTTTGACGAAAGAGATAACCACCCCCCCTTACGACATGCTCAGAAACTAAAAAAATGGTCCGTTTTCAAATGTTGCCTCTTTGAACTACAATTCACATTTGTACGTGGAAAAGCACTTTTAAAGATCAAATGAGATGTTTAAAGTGATTTTCATGCTTCCAGGGGCCTTAAACACAAGATTTGAGGAATGGGTAAAAGTGAATGAAAATGGCCAATTTACTCACTCTGAGGCCTTAAAAAGTGTTTCTCCTCCACGGGAAGTGAATTAAATAACATTTGGAGGCCTTTATTGTTCAAGCGAAAACGCCCGATTATTGACGAAAGAGATAACCACCCCCCCTTACGACATGCTTCAGAAATGAAAAAAATGGTCCGTTTTCAAATGTTGCGTCTTTGAATGACAATCCACATTTGAACGTGGATAATCACTTTTAGAGCTAAAATTAGATGTTTAAAGTGATTTTCAAGCTTCCAGGGGCCCTAAACACAAGATTTGAGAAATGGGTAAAAGTGAATGAAAATGGCCAATTTACTCACTCTGAGGCGTTAAAAAGTGTTTCTCCTCCACGGAAAGTGAATAAAATAACATTTGGATGCCTTTATTGTTCAATCAAAAATGCCCGTTTTTTGGTGAAAAGATAACCACCCCCCCTTACGACATGCTTCAGAAACGAAAAAAATGGTCCATTTTCAAATGTTGCGTCTTTGAACTACAATTCACATTTGTACGTGGATAATCACTTTTAGAGATAAAATTAGATGTTTAAAGTGATTTACAAGCTTCCAGGGGCCCTAAACACAAGATGTGAGGAATGGGTAAATATGAATGAAACTGGCCAATTTATTCACTCTGAGGCCTTAAAAAGTTTTTCTCCACTCCAGAAAGTGAATTAAATAACATTTGTAGGCCTTTATTGTTCAATCAAAAACGCCCGATTTTTGACGAAAGAGATAACCACCCCCCCTTACGACATGCTTCAGAAACAAAAAAAATGGTCCGTTTTCAAATGTTGCATCTTTGAACGACAATCCACATTTGTACGTGGATAAACACTTTTAGAGATAAAATTAGATGTTTAAAGTGATTTTCAAGCTTCCAGGGGCCCTAAACACAAGATTTGAGAAATGTAAATGTAATGTAAATGTTGTAGACTTGTAAAGCGCACAGCTGCCCCAGCAACGGGGCGTCCCGGCGCTATAGACCACTGGGGAACCCGTCCTGGCTATCCCTGTGAGATGGTCCCTTTCTGGGTATCTCCAAGGTGAAACCAGGCATCCCCGGCATCTGTGGGGGGCCGTTGTAGAGATGAGGCAAGCTTAATGCCCAGAGTTGCCGAGTGTGTTCCTGGTTAGAGTAGGTACCGAGGCGAGAAATATCGAGTCCGTTTTGACCCTGGTCCACGACCCTGCCGCGTCGGGAATTGAACCCTGGTCCCTGGCCGATTCTCTGCTTACGGGTCTGCCGCCTCTAACTAGTGAGCCACACCTCTCCACCCAGAAATGGGTAAAAGTGAATGAAAATGGGCAATTTACTCACTCTGCGGCCTTAAAAAGTGTTTCTCCTCCACGGAAAGTGAATAAAATAACATTTGGATGCCTTTATTGTTCAATCAAAAACGCCCGTTTTTTGGTGAAAAAGATAACCACCCCCCTTACGACATGCTTCAGAAACGAAAAAAATGGTCCGTTTTCAAATGTTGCGTCTTTGAACTACAATTCACATTTGTACGTGGATGATCACTTTTAGGGATAAAATTAGATGTTTAAAGTGATTTTCAAGCTTCCAGGGGCCCTAAACACAAGATTTGAGAAATGGGTAAAAGTGAATGAAAATGGCCAATTTACTCACTCTGAGGCCTCAAAAAGTGTTTCTCCTCCACGGGAAGTGAATTAAATACCATTTGGAGGCCTTTATTGTTCAAGCGAAAACGCCTGATTTTTGATGAAAGAGATAACCACCCCCCCTTACGACATGCTTCTGAAACTAAAAAAATGGTTCATTTTCAAATGTTGCGTCTTTGAACTACAATTAACATTTTACGTGGGTAATAACTTTTAGAGATAAAATGAGATGTTTAAAGTGATTTTCAAGCTTCCAGGGGCCCTAAACACGAGATTTGAGAAATGGGTAAACGTGAATGAAAATGGCCAATTTACTCACTCTGAGGCCTTAAAAAGTGTTTCTCCTCCACGGAAAGTGAATAAAATAACATTTGGATGCCTTTATTGTTCAATCAAATACGCCAGTTTTTTGGTGAAAAAGATAACCACCCCCCCTTACGACATGCTTCAGAAACGAAAATAATGGTCCATTTTCAAATGTTGCGTCTTTGAACTACAATTCACATTTGTACATGGATGATCACTTTTAGAGATAAAATTAGATGTTTAAAGTGATTTTAAAGCTTCCAGGGGCCCTAAACACGAGATTTGAGAAATGAGTAAACGTGAATGAAAATGGCCAATTTACTCACTCTGCGGCCTTAAAAAGTGTTTCTCCTCCACGGAAAGTGAATAAAATAACATTTGGAGGCCTTTATTGTTCACTCAAAAAAGCCAGTTTTTTGGTGAAAAAGATAACCACCCCCCCTTACGACATGCTTCAGAAACGAACAAAATGTTCCATTTTCAAATGTTGCGTCTTTGAACTACAATTCACATTTGTACGTGGATGATCACTTTTAGAGATAAAATTAGATGTTTAAAGTGATTTACAAGCTTCCAGGGGCCCTAAACACAAGATATGAGGAATGGGTAAATATGAATGAAAATGGCCAATTTATTCACACTGAGGCCTTAAAAAGTTTTTCTCTACTCCAGAAAGTGAATTAAATAACATTTGTAGGCCTTTATTGTTCAATCAAAAACGCCCGATTTTTGATGAAAGAGATAACCACCCCCCTTACGACATGCTTCAGAAACTAAAAAAATGGTCCGTTTTCAAATGTTGCCTCTTTGAACTACAATTCACATTTGTACGTGGATGATCACTTTTAGAGATAAAATTAGATGTTTAAAGTGATTTACAAGCTTCCAGGGGCCCTAAACACAAGATATGAGGAATGGGTAAATATGAATGAAAATGGGCAATTTATTCACTCTGAGGCCTTAAAAAGTTTTTCTCCACTCCAGAAAGTGAATTAAATAACATTTGTAGGCCTTTATTGTTCAATCAAACACGCCCGATTTTGATGAAAGAGATAACCACCCCCCCTTACGACATGCTTCAGAAACGAAAAAAATGGTCCGTTTTCAAATGTTGCGTCTTTGAATGACAATCCACATTTATACGTGGATAATCACTTTTAGAGCTAAAATTAGATGTTTAAAGTGATTTTCAAGCTTCCAGGGGCCCTAAACACAAGATTTGAGAAATGGGTAAACGTGAATGAAAATGGCCAATTTACTCACTCTGCGGCCTTAAAAAGTGTTTCTCCTCCACGGAAAGTGAATAAAATAACATTTGGATGCCTTTATTGTTCAATCAAAAACGCCCGTTTTTTGGTGAAAAAGATAACCACCCCCCCTTACGACATGCTTCAGAAACGAAAAAAATGGTCCATTTTCAAATGTTGCGTCTTTGAACTACAATTCACATTTGTACGTGGATGATCACTTTTAGGGATAAAATTAGATGTTTAAAGTGATGTACAAGCTTCCAGGGGCCCTAAACACAAGATATGAGGAATGGGTAAATATGAATGAAAATGGCCAATTTATTCACTCCGAGGCCTTAAAAAGTTTTTCTCCACTCCAGAAAGTGAATTAAATAACATTTGTAGGCCTTTATTGTTCAATCAAAAACGCCCGATTTTTGACGAAAGAGATAACCACCCCCCCTTACGACATGCTTCAGAAACTAAAAAAATGGTCTGTTTTCAAATGTTGCCTCTTTGAACTACAATTCACATTTGTACGTGGAAAAGCACTTTTAAAGATCAAATGAGATGTTTAAAGTGATTTTCATGCTTCCAGGGGCCTTAAACACAAGATTTGAGGTATGGGTAAAAGTGAATGAAAATGGCCAATTTACTCACTCTGAGGCCTTAAAAAGTGTTTCTCCTCCACGGGAAGTGAATTAAATACCATTATGAGGCCTTTATTGTTCAAGCGAAAACGCCTGATGTTTGATGAAAGAGATAACCACTCCCCCTTACGACATGCTTCTGAAACTAAAAAAATGGTTCATTTTCAAATGTTGCGTCTTTGAACTTCAATTAACATTGTACGTGGATAATCACTTTTAGAGATAAAATGAGATGTTTAAAGTGATTTTCAAGCTTCCAGGGGCCCTAAACACGAGATTTGAGAAATGGGTAAACGTGAATGAAAATGGCCAATTTACTCACTCTGCGGCCTTAAAAAGTGTTTCTCCTTCACGGAAAGTGAATAAAATAACATTTGGATGCCTTTATTGTTCAATCAAAAACGCTCGTTTTTTGGTGAAAAAGATAACCACCCCCCCTTACGACATGCTTCAGAAACGAAAAAAATGGTCCATTTTCAAATGTTGCGTCTTTGAACTACAATTCACATTTGTACGTGGATAATCACTTTTAGAGATAAAATTAGATGTTTAAAGTGATTTACAAGCTTCCAGGGGCCCTAAACACAAGCTATGAGGAATGGGTAAATATGAATGAAAATGGCCAATTTATTCACTCTGAGGCCTTAAAAAGATTTTCTCCACTCCAGAAAGTGAATTAAATAACATTTGTAGGCCTTTATTGTTCAATCAAAAACGCCCGATTTTTGATGAAAGAGATAACCACTCCCCCTTACGACATGCTTCTGAAACTAAAAAAATGGTTCATTTTCAAATGTTGCGTCTTTGAACCACAATTAACATTGTACGTGGATAATCACTTTTAGAGATAAAATGAGATGTTTAAAGTGATTTTCAAGCTTCCAGGGGCCCTAAACACTAAATTTGAGAAATGGGTAAACGTGAATGAAAATGGCCAATTTACTCACTCTGCGGCCTTAAAAAGTGTTTCTCCTCCACGGGAAGTGAATTAAATAACATTTGGAGGCCTTTATTGTTCAATCAAAAATGCCCATTTTTTGGTGAAAAGATAACCAACCCCCTTACGACATGCTTCAGAAACGAAAAAAATGGTCCATTTTCAAATGTTGCGTCTTTGAACTACAATTCACATTTGTACGTGGATAATCACTTTTAGAGATAAAATTAGATGTTTAAAGTGATTTACAAGCTTCCAGGGGCCCTAAACACAAGATATGAGGAATGGGTAAATATGAATGAAACTGGCCAATTTATTCCCTCTGAGGCCTTAAAAAGATTTTCTCCACTCCAGAAAGTGAATTAAATAACATTTGTAGGCCTTTATTGTTCAATCAAAAACGCCCGATTTTTGACGAAAGAGATACCCACCCCCCTTACGACATGCTTCAGAAACTAAAAAAATTGTCCGTTTTCAAATGTTGCCTCTTTGAACTACAATTCACATTTGTACGTGGAAAAGCACTTTTAAAGATCAAATGAGATGTTTAAAGTGATTTTCATGCTTCCAGGGGCCTTAAACACAAGATTTGAGGAATGGGTAAAAGTGAATGAAAATGGCCAATTTACTCACTCTGAGGCCTTAAAAAGTGTTTCTCCTCCACGGGAAGTGAATTAAATAACATTTGTAGGCCTTTATTGTTCAAGCGAAAACGCCTGATTTTTGAAGAAAGAGATAACCAACCCCCCTTACGACATGCTTCTGAAACTAAAAAAATGGTTCATTTTCAAATATTGCGTCTTTCAACTAATTAACATTGTACGCGGATAATCACTTTTAGAGATAAAATGAGATGTTTAAAGTGATTTTCAAGCTTCCAGGGGCCCTAAACACAAGGTTTGAGAAATGGGTAAACGTGAATGAAAATGGCGAATTTACTCACTCTGCGGCCTTAAAAAGTGTTTCTCCTCCACGGAAAGTGAATAAAATAACATTTGGATGCCTTTATTGTTCAATCAAAAACGCCAGTTTTTTGGTGAAAAAGATAACCACCCCCCCTTACGACATGCTTCAGAAACGAAAATAATGGTCCATTTTCAAATGTTGCGTCTTTGAACTACAATTCACATTTGTACATGGATGATCACTTTTAGAGATAAAATTAGATGTTTAAAGTGATTTTCAAGCTTCCAGGGGCCCTAAACACGAGATTTGAGAAATGGGTAAACGTGAATGAAAATGGCCAATTTACTCACTCTGCGGCCTTCAAAAGTGTTTCTCCTCCACGGAAAGTGAATAGAATAACATTTGGATGCCTTTATCGTTCAATCAAAAACGCCCGTTTTTTGGTGAAAAAGATAACCACCCCCCCTTACGACATGCTTCAGAAACGAAAAAAATGGTCCATTTTCAAATGTTGCGTCTTTGAACTACAATTCACATTTGTACGTGGATAATCACTTTTAGAGATAAAATTAGATGTTTAAAGGGATTTACAAGCTTCCAGGGGCCCTAAACACAAGATATGAGGAATGGGTAAATATGAATGAAAATGGCCAATTTATTCACTCTGAGGCCTTAAAAAGTTTTTCTCCACTCCAGAAAGTGAATTAAATAACATTTGTAGACCTTTATTGTTCAATCAAAAATGGCCGATTTTTGACGAAAGAGATAACCACCCCCCTTACGACATGCTTCAGAAACAAAAAAAATGGTTCATTTTCAAATGTTGCATCTTTGAACGACAATCCACATTTGTACGTGGATAAACACTTTTAGAGATAAAATTAGATGCTTAAAGTGATTTTCAAGCTTCCAGGGGCCCTAAACACAAGATTTGAGAAATGGGTAAAAGTGAATGAAAATGCCCAATTTACTCACTCTGAGGCCTTAAAAAGTGTTCTCCTCAACGGGAAGTGAATTAAATAACATTTGTAGGCCTTTATTGTTCAAGCGAAAACGCCCGATTATTGACGAAAGAGATAACCACCCCCCCTTACGACATGCTTCAGAAACGAAAAAAATGGTCCATTTTCAAATGTTGCGTCTTTGAATGACAATCCACATTTGTACGTGGATAATCACTTTTAGAGCTAAAATTAGAAGTTTAAAGTGATTTTCAAGCTTCCAGGGGCCCTAAACACAAGATTTGAGAAATGGGTAAAAGTGAATGAAAATGGCCAATTTACTCACTCTGAGGCCTTAAAAAGTGTTTCTCCTCCACGGGAAGTGAATTAAATACCATTTGGAGGCCTTTATTGTTCAAGCGAAAACGCCTGATTTTTGATGAAAGAGATAACCACCCCCCCTTACGACATGCTTCTGAAACTAAAAAAATGGTTCATTTTCAAATGTTGCGTCTTTGAACTACAAATAACATTGTACGTGGATATTCACTTTTAGAGATAAAATGAGATGTTTAAAGTGATTTTCAAGCTTCCAGGGGCCCTAAACACGAGATTTGAGAAATGGGTAAACGTGAATGAAAATGGCCAATTTACTCACTCTGCGGCCTTAAAAAGTGTTTCTCCTCCACGGAAAGTGAATAAAATAACATTTGGATGCCTTTATTGTTCAATCAAAAACGGCCGTTTTTTGGTGAAAAAGATAACCACCCCCCCTTACGACATGCTTCAGAAACGAAAAAAATGTTCCATTTTCAAATGTTGCGTCTTTGAACTACAATTCACATTTGTACGTGGATGATCACTTTTAGAGATAAAATTAGATGTTTAAAGTGATTTACAAGCTTCCAGGGGCCCTAAACACAAGATATGAGGAATGGGTAAATATGAATGAAACTGGCCAATTTATTCACTCTGAGGCCTTAAAAAGTTTTTCTCCACTCCAGAAAGTGAATTAAATAACATTTGTAGGCCTTTATTGTTCAATCAAAAACGCCCGATTTTTGACGAAAGAGATAACCACCCCCCCTTACGACATACTCAGAAACTAAAAAAATGGTCCGTTTTCAAATGTTGCCTCTTTGAACTACAATTCACATTTGTACGTGGAAAAGCACTTTTAAAGATCAAATGAGATGTTTAAAGTGATTTTCATGCTTCCAGGGGCCTTAAACACAAGATTTGAGGAATGGGTAAAAGTGAATGAAAATGGCCAATTTACTCACTCTGAGGCCTTAAAAAGTGTTTCTCCTCCACGGGAAGTGAATTAAATAACATTTGGAGGCCTTTATTGTTCAATCAAAAACGCCCGATTTTTGACGAAAGAGATAACCACCCCCCCTTACGACATGCTCAGAAACTAAAAAAATGGTCCGTTTTCAAATGTTGCCTCTTTGAACTACAATTCACATTTGTACGTGGAAAAGCACTTTTAAAGATCAAATGAGATGTTTAAAGTGATTTTCATGCTTCCAGGGGCCTTAAACACAAGATTTGAGGAATGGGTAAAAGTGAATGAAAATGGCCAATTTACTCACTCTGAGGCCTTAAAAAGTGTTTCTCCTCCACGGGAAGTGAATTAAATAACATTTGGAGGCCTTTATTGTTCAAGCGAAAACGCCCGATTATTGACGAAAGAGATAACCACCCCCCCTTACGACATGCTTCAGAAATGAAAAAAATGGTCCGTTTTCAAATGTTGCGTCTTTGAATGACAATCCACATTTGAACGTGGATAATCACTTTTAGAGCTAAAATTAGATGTTTAAAGTGATTTTCAAGCTTCCAGGGGCCCTAAACACAAGATTTGAGAAATGGGTAAAAGTGAATGAAAATGGCCAATTTACTCACTCTGAGGCGTTAAAAAGTGTTTCTCCTCCACGGAAAGTGAATAAAATAACATTTGGATGCCTTTATTGTTCAATCAAAAATGCCCGTTTTTTGGTGAAAAGATAACCACCCCCCCTTACGACATGCTTCAGAAACGAAAAAAATGGTCCATTTTCAAATGTTGCGTCTTTGAACTACAATTCACATTTGTACGTGGATAATCACTTTTAGAGATAAAATTAGATGTTTAAAGTGATTTACAAGCTTACAGGGGCCCTAAACACAAGATGTGAGGAATGGGTAAATATGAATGAAACTGGCCAATTTATTCACTCTGAGGCCTTAAAAAGTTTTTCTCCACTCCAGAAAGTGAATTAAATAACATTTGTAGGCCTTTATTGTTCAATCAAAAACGCCCGATTTTTGACGAAAGAGATAACCACCCCCCCTTACGACATGCTTCAGAAACAAAAAAAATGGTCCGTTTTCCAATGTTGCATCTTTGAACGACAATCCACATTTGTACGTGGATAAACACTTTTAGAGATAAAATTAGATGTTTAAAGTGATTTTCAAGCTTCCAGGGGCCCTAAACACAAGATTTGAGAAATGGGTAAAAGTGAATGAAAATGGCCAATTTACTCACTCTGAGGCCTTAAAAAGTGTTTCTCCTCCACGGGAAGTGAATTAAATAACATTTGTAGGCCTTTATTGTTCAATCAAAAACGCCCGATTTTTGACGAAAGAGATAACCACCCCCTCCCTTACGACATGCTTCAGAAACGAAAAAAATGGTCTGTTTACAAATGTTGCCTCTTTGAACTACAATTCACATTTGTACGGCAAAAAGCACTTTTAAAGATCAAATGAGATGTTTAAAGTGATTTTAATGCTTCCAGGGGCCTTAAACACAAGATTTGAGGAATGGGTAAAAGTGAATGAAAATGGCCAATTTACTCACTCTGAGGCCTTAAAAAGTGTTTCTCCTCCATGGGAAGTGAATTAAATACCATTTGTAGGCCTTTATTGTTCAAGCGAAAACGCCCGATTATTGACGAAAGAGATAACCACCCCCCCTTACGACATGCTTCAGAAACAAAACAAAATGGTCCGTTTTCAAATGTTGCGTCTTTGAATGACAATCCACATTTGTACGTGGATAATCACTTTTAGAGATAAAATGAGATGTTTAAAGTGATTTTCAAGCTTCCAGGGGCCCTAAACACGAGATTTGAGAAATGGGTAAACGTGAATGAAAATGGCCAATTTACTCACTCTGCGGCCTTAAAAAGTGTTTCTCCTCCACGGAAAGTGAATAAAATAACATTTGGATGCCTTTATTGTTCAATCAAAAACGCCCGTTTTTTGGTGAAAAAGATAACCACCCCCCCTTACGACATGCTTCAGAAACGAAAAAAATGGTCCATTTTCAAATGTTGCGTCTTTGAACTACAATTCACATTTGTACGTGGATGATCACTTTTAGAGATAAAATTAGATGTTTAAAGTGATATACAAGCTTCCAGGGGCCCTAAACACAAGATATGAGGAATGGGTAAATATGAATGAAAATGGCCAATTTATTCACTCCGAGGCCTTAAAAAGTTTTTCTCCACTCCAGAAAGTGAATTAAATAACATTTGTAGGCCTTTATTGTTCAATCAAAAACGCCCGATTTTTGACGAAAGAGATAACCACCCCCTCCCTTACGACATGCTTCAGAAACTAAAAAAATGGTCTGTTTACAAATGTTGCCTCTTTGAACTACAATTCACATTTGTACGTGGAAAAGCACTTTTAAAGATCAAATGAGATGTTTAAAGTGATTTTCATGCTTCCAGGGGCCTTAAACACAAGATTTGAGGTATGGGTAAAAGTGAATGAAAATGGCCAATTTACTCACTCTGAGGCCTTAAAAAGTGTTTCTCCTCCACGGGAAGTGAATTAAATACCATTATGAGGCCTTTATTGTTCAAGCGAAAACGCCTGATTTTTGATGAAAGAGATAACCACCCCCCCTTACGACATGCTTCTGAAACTAAAAAAATGGTTCATTTTCAAATGTTGCGTCTTTGAACTACAATTAACATTGTACGTGGATAATCACTTTTAGAGATAAAATGAGATGTTTAAAGTGATTTTCAAGCTTCCAGGGGCCCTAAACACGAGATTTGAGAAATGGGTAAACGTGAATGAAAATGGCCAATTTACTCACTCTGAGGCCTTAAAAAGTGTTTCTCCTTCACGGAAAGTGAATAAAATAACATTTGGATGCCTTTATTGTTCAATCAAAAACGCCCGTTTTTTGGTGAAAAAGATAACCACCCCCCTTACGACATGCTTCAGAAACGAAAAAAATGGTCCATTTTCAAATGTTGCGTCTTTGAACTACAATTCACATTTGTACGTGGATAATCACTTTTAGAGATAAAATTACATGTTTAAAGTGATTTACAAGCTTCCAGGGGCCCTAAACACAAGATATGAGGAATGGGTAAATATGAATGAAAATGGCCAATTTATTCACTCTGAGGCCTTAAAAAGATTTTCTCCACTCCAGAAAGTGAATTAAATAACATTTGTAGGCCTTTATTGTTCAATCAAAAACGCCCGATTTTTGACGAAAGAGATAACCACCCCCCCTTACGACATGCTCAGAAACTAAAAAAATGGTCCGTTTTCAAATGTTGCCTCTTTGAACTACAATTCACATTTGTACGTGGAAAAGCACTTTTAAAGATCAAATGAGATGTTTAAAGTGATTTTCATGCTTCCAGGGGCCTTAAACACAAGATTTGAGGAATGGGTAAAAGTGAATGAAAATGGCCAATTTACTCACTCTGAGGCCTTAAAAAGTGTTTCTCCTCCACGGGAAGTGAATTAAATAACATTTGGAGGCCTTTATTGTTCAAGCGAAAACGCCCGATTATTGACGAAAGAGATAACCACCCCCCCTTACGACATGCTTCAGAAATGAAAAAAATGGTCCGTTTTCAAATGTTGCGTCTTTGAATGACAATCCACATTTGTACGTGGATAATCACTTTTAGAGATAAAATGAGATGTTTAAAGTGATTTTCAAGCTTCCAGGGGCCCTAAACACGAGATTTGAGAAATGGGTAAACGTGAATGAAAATGGCCAATTTACTCACTCTGCGGCCTTAAAAAGTGTTTCTCCTCCACGGAAAGTGAATAAAATAACATTTGGATGCCTTTATTGTTCAATCAAAAACGCCCGTTTTTTGGTGAAAAAGATAACCACCCCCCCTTACGACATGCTTCAGAAACGAAAAAAATGGTCCATTTTCAAATGTTGCGTCTTTGAACTACAATTCACATTTGTACGTGGATGATCACTTTTAGAGATAAAATTAGATGTTTAAAGTGATATACAAGCTTCCAGGGGCCCTAAACACAAGATATGAGGAATGGGTAAATATGAATGAAAATGGCCAATTTATTCACTCCGAGGCCTTAAAAAGTTTTTCTCCACTCCAGAAAGTGAATTAAATAACATTTGTAGGCCTTTATTGTTCAATCAAAAACGCCCGATTTTTGACGAAAGAGATAACCACCCCCTCCCTTACGACATGCTTCAGAAACTAAAAAAATGGTCTGTTTACAAATGTTGCCTCTTTGAACTACAATTCACATTTGTACGTGGAAAAGCACTTTTAAAGATCAAATGAGATGTTTAAAGTGATTTTCATGCTTCCAGGGGCCTTAAACACAAGATTTGAGGTATGGGTAAAAGTGAATGAAAATGGCCAATTTACTCACTCTGAGGCCTTAAAAAGTGTTTCTCCTCCACGGGAAGTGAATTAAATACCATTATGAGGCCTTTATTGTTCAAGCGAAAACGCCTGATTTTTGATGAAAGAGATAACCACCCCCCCCTTACGACATGCTTCTGAAACTAAAAAAATGGTTCATTTTCAAATGTTGCGTCTTTGAACTACAATTAACATTGTACGTGGATAATCACTTTTAGAGATAAAATGAGATGTTTAAAGTGATTTTCAAGCTTCCAGGGGCCCTAAACACGAGATTTGAGAAATGGGTAAACGTGAATGAAAATGGCCAATTTACTCACTCTGAGGCCTTAAAAAGTGTTTCTCCTTCACGGAAAGTGAATAAAATAACATTTGGATGCCTTTATTGTTCAATCAAAAACGCCCGTTTTTTGGTGAAAAAGATAACCACCCCCCTTACGACATGCTTCAGAAACGAAAAAAATGGTCCATTTTCAAATGTTGCGTCTTTGAACTACAATTCACATTTGTACGTGGATAATCACTTTTAGAGATAAAATTACATGTTTAAAGTGATTTACAAGCTTCCAGGGGCCCTAAACACAAGATATGAGGAATGGGTAAATATGAATGAAAATGGCCAATTTATTCACTCTGAGGCCTTAAAAAGATTTTCTCCACTCCAGAAAGTGAATTAAATAACATTTGTAGGCCTTTATTGTTAAATCAAAAACGCCCGATTTTTGACGAAAGAGATAACCACCCCCCCTTACGACATGCTCAGAAACTAAAAAAATGGTCCGTTTTCAAATGTTGCCTCTTTGAACTACAATTCACATTTGTACGTGGAAAAGCACTTTTAAAGATCAAATGAGATGTTTAAAGTGATTTTCATGCTTCCAGGGGCCTTAAACACAAGATTTGAGGAATGGGTAAAAGTGAATGAAAATGGCCAATTTACTCACTCTGAGGCCTTAAAAAGTGTTTCTCCTCCACGGGAAGTGAATTAAATAACATTTGGAGGCCTTTATTGTTCAAGCGAAAACGCCCGATTATTGACGAAAGAGATAACCACCCCCCCTTACGACATGCTTCAGAAATGAAAAAAATGGTCCGTTTTCAAATGTTGCGTCTTTGAATGACAATCCACATTTGTACGTGGATAATCACTTTTAGAGCTAAAATGAGATGTTTAAAGTGATTTTCAAGCTTCCAGGGGCCCTAAACACAAGATTTGAGAAATGGGTAAAAGTGAATGAAAATGGCCAATTTACTCACTCTGAGGCCTTAAAAAGTGTTTCTCCTCCACGGAAAGTGAATAAAATAACATTTGGATGCCTTTATTGTTCAATCAAAAATGCCCGTTTTTTGGTGAAAAGATAACCACCCCCCCTTACGACATGCTTCAGAAACGAAAAAAATGGTCCATTTTCAAATGTTGCGTCTTTGAACTACAATTCACATTTGTACGTGGATAATCACTTTTAGAGATAAAATTAGATGTTTAAAGTGATTTACAAGCTTCCAGGGGCCCTAAACACAAGATGTGAGGAATGGGTAAATATGAATGAAACTGGCCAATTTATTCACTCTGAGGCCTTAAAAAGTTTTTCTCCACTCCAGAAAGTGAATTAAATAACATTTGTAGGCCTTTATTGTTCAATCAAAAACGCCCGATTTTTGACGAAAGAGATAACCACCCCCCCTTACGACATGCTTCAGAAATTAAAAAAATGGTCCGTTTTCAAATGTTGCCTCACAGAACTACAATTCACATTTGTACGTGGAAAAGCACTTTTAAAGATCAAATGAGATGTTTAAAGTTATTTTCATGCTTCAAGGGGCCTTAAACACAAGATTTGAGGAATGGGTAAAAGTGAATGAAAATGGCCAATTTACTCACTCTGAGGCCTTAAAAAGTGTTTCTCCTCCACGGGAAGTGAATTAAATAACATTTGTAGGCCTTTATTGTTCAAGCGAAAACGCCCGATTATTGACGAAAGAGATAACCACCCCCCCTTACGACATGCTTCAGAAACGAAAAAAATGGTCCGTTTTCAAATGTTGCGTCTTTGAATGACAATCCACATTTGTACGTGGATAATCACTTTTAGAGCTAAAATTAGATGTTTAAAGTGATTTTCAAGCTTCCAGGGGCCCTAAACACGAGATTTGAGAAATGGGTAAACGTGAATGAAAATGGCCAATTTACTCACTCTGCGGCCTTAAAAAGTGTTTCTCCTCCACGGAAAGTGAATAAAATAACATTTGGATGCCTTTATTGTTCAATCAAAAACGGCCGTTTTTTGGTGAAAAAGATAACCACCCCCCCTTACGACATGCTTCAGAAACGAAAAAAATGTTCCATTTTCAAATGTTGCGTCTTTGAACTACAATTCACATTTGTACGTGGATGATCACTTTTAGAGATAAAATTAGATGTTTAAAGTGATTTACAAGCTTCCAGGGGCCCTAAACACAAGATATGAGGAATGGGTAAATATGAATGAAACTGGCCAATTTATTCACTCTGAGGCCTTAAAAAGTTTTTCTCCACTCCAGAAAGTGAATTAAATAACATTTGTAGGCCTTTATTGTTCAATCAAAAACGCCCGATTTTTGACGAAAGAGATAACCACCCCCCCTTACGACATGCTTCAGAAACTAAAAAAATGGTCCGTTTTCAAATGTTGCCTCTTTGAACTACAATTCACATTTGTACGTGGAAAAGCACTTTTAAAGATCAAATGAGATATTTAAAGTGATTTTCATGCTTCCAGGGGCCTTAAACACAAGATTTGAGGAATGGGTAAAAGTGAATGAAAATGGCCAATTTACTCACTCTGAGGCCTTAAAAAGTGTTTCTCCTCAACGGGAAGTGAATTAAATAACATTTGTAGGCCTTTATTGTTCAAGCGAAAACGCCCGATTATTGACAAAAGAGATAACCACCCCCCTTACGACATGCTTCAGAAACGAAAAAAATGGTCCGTTTTCAAATGTTGCGTCTTTGTATGACAATCCACATTTGTACGTGGATAATCACTTTTAGAGCTAAAATTAGATGTTTAAAGTGATTTTCAAGCTTCCAGGGGCCCTAAACACAAGATTTGAGAAATGGGTAAAAGTGAATGAAAATGGCCAATTTACTCACTCTGAGGCCTCAAAAAGTGTTTCTCCTCCACGGGAAGTGAATTAAATAACATTTGTAGGCCTTTATTGTTCAAGCGAAAACGCCCGATTATTGACGAAAGAGATAACCACCCCCCCTTACGACATGCTTCAGAAACGAAAAAAATGGTCAGTTTTCAAATGTTGCGTCTTTGAACTACAATTCACATTTGTACGTGGATGATCACTTTTAGAGATAAAATTAGATGTTTAAAGTGATTTACAAGCTTCCAGGGGCCCTAAACACAAGATATGAGGAATGGGTAAATATGAATGAAAATGGCCAATTTATTCACTCTGAGGCCTTAAAAAGTTTTTCTCCACTCCAGAAAGTGAATTAAATAACATTTGTAGGCCTTTATTGTTCAATCAAAAACGCCCGATTTTTGACGAAAGAGATAACCACCCCCCCTTACGACATGCTTCAGAAACTAAAAAAATGGTCCGTTTTCAAATGTTGCCTCTTTGAACTACAATTCACATTTGTACGTGGAAAAGCACTTTTAAAGATCAAATGAGATGTTTAAAGTGATTTGCATGCTTCCAGGGGCCTTAAACACAAGATTTGAGGAATGGGTAAAAGTGAATGAAAATGGCCAATTTACTCACTCTGAGGCCTTAAAAAGTGTTTCTCCTCCACGGGAAGTGAATTAAATACCATTATGAGGCCTTTATTGTTCAAGCGAAAACGCCTGATTTTTGATGAAAGAGATAAGCACCCCCCCTTACGACATGCTTCTGAAACTAAAAAAATGGTTCATTTTCAAATGTTGCGTCTTTGAACTTCAATTAACATTGTACGTGGATAATCACTTTTAGAGATAAAATGAGATGTTTAAAGTGATTTTCAAGCTTCCAGGGGCCCTAAACACGAGATATGAGAAATGGGTAAACGTGAATGAAAATGGCCAATTTACTCACTCTGCGGCCTTAAAAAGTGTTTCTCCTCCACGGAAAGTGAATAAAATAACATTTGGATGCCTTTATTGTTCAATCAAAAACGCCCGTTTTTTGGTGAAAAAGATAACCACCCCCCCTTACGACATGCTTCAGAAACGAAAAAAATGGTCCATTTTCAAATGTTGCGTCTTTGAACTACAATTCACATTTGTACGTGGAAAAGCACTTTTAAAGATCAAATGAGATGTTTAAAGTGATTTTCATGCTTCCAGGGGCCTTAAACACAAGATTTGAGGAATGGGTAAAAGTGAATGAAAATGGCCAATTTACTCACTCTGAGGCCTTAAAAAGTGTTTCTCCTCCATGGGAAGTGAATTAAATAACATTTGTAGGCCTTTATTGTTCAAGCGAAAACGCCCGATTATTGACGAAAGAGATAACCACCCCCCCTTACGACATGCTTCAGAAACGAAAAAAATGGTCCGTTTTCAAATGTTGCGTCTTTGAATGACAATCCACATTTGTACGTGGATAATCACTTTTAGAGCTAAAATTAGATGTTTAAAGTGATTTTCAAGCTTCCAGGGGCCCTAAACACGAGATTTGAGAAATGGGTAAACGTGAATGAAAATGGCCAATTTACTCACTCTGCGGCCTTAAAAAGTGTTTCTCCTCCACGGAAAGTGAATAAAATAACATTTGGATGCCTTTATTGTTCAATCAAAAACGGCCGTTTTTTGGTGAAAAAGATAACCACCCCCCCTTACGACATGCTTCAGAAACGAAAAAAATGTTCCATTTTCAAATGTTGCGTCTTTGAACTACAATTCACATTTGTACGTGGATGATCACTTTTAGAGATAAAATTAGATGTTTAAAGTGATTTACAAGCTTCCAGGGGCCCTAAACACAAGATATGAGGAATGGGTAAATATGAATGAAACTGGCCAATTTATTCACTCTGAGGCCTTAAAAAGTTTTTCTCCACTCCAGAAAGTGAATTAAATAACATTTGTAGGCCTTTATTGTTCAATCAAAAACGCCCGATTTTTGACGAAAGAGATAACCACCCCCCCTTACGACATGCTTCAGAAACTAAAAAAATGGTCCGTTTTCAAATGTTGCCTCTTTGAACTACAATTCACATTTGTACGTGGAAAAGCACTTTTAGAGATAAAATTAGATGTTTAAAGTGATTTACAAGCTTTCAGGTGCCCTAAACACAAGATTTGAGCAATGGGTAAAAGTGAATGAAAATGGCCAATTTACTCACTCTGAGGCCTTAAAAAGTGTTTCTCCTCAACGGGAAGTGAATTAAATAACATTTGTAGGCCTTTATTGTTCAAGCGAAAACGCCTGATTATTGACAAAAGAGATAACCACCCCCCTTACGACATGCTTCAGAAACGAAAAAAATGGTCCGTTTTCAAATGTTGCGTCTTTGTATGACAATCCACATTTGTACGTGGATAATCACTTTTAGAGATAAAATTAGATGTTTAAAGTGATTTACAAGCTTTCAGGTGCCCTAAACACAAGATTTGAGGAATGGGTAAATATGAATGAAAATGGCCAATTTATTCACTCTGAGGCCTTAAAAAGTTTTTCTCCACTCCAGAAAGTGAATTAAATAACATTTGTAGACCTTTATTGTTCAATCAAAAACGCCCGATTTTTGACGAAAGAGATAACCACCCCCCCTTACGACATGCTTCAGAAACAAAAAAAATGGTCCGTTTTCAAATGTTGCATCTTTGAACGACAATCCACATTTGTACGTGGATAAACACTTTTAGAGATAAAATTAGATGTTTAAAGTGATTTTCAAGCTTCCAGGGGCCCTAAACACAAGATTTGAGAAATGGGTAAAAGTGAATGAAAATGGCCAATTTACTCCCTCTGAGGCCTCAAAAAGTGTTTTTCCTCCACGGGAAGTGAATTAAATAACATTTGTAGGCCTTTATTGTTCAAGCGAAAACGCCCGATTTTTGACGAAAGAGATAACCACCCACCCTTACGACATGCTTCTGAAACTAAAAAAATGGTTCATTTTCAAATGTTGCGTCTTTGAACTTCAATTAACATTGTACGTGGATAATCACTTTTAGAGATAAAATGAGATGTTTAAAGTGATTTTCAAGCTTCCAGGGGCCCTAAACACGAGATATGAGAAATGGGTAAACGTGAATGAAAATGGCCAATTTACTCACTCTGCGGCCTTAAAAAGTGTTTCTCCTCCACGGAAAGTGAATAAAATAACATTTGGATGCCTTTATTGTTCAATCAAAAACGCCCGTTTTTTGGTGAAAAAGATAACCACCCCCCCTTACGACATGCTTCAGAAACGAAAAAAATGGTCCATTTTCAAATGTTGCGTCTTTGAACTACAATTCACATTTGTACGTGGATGATCACTTTTAGGGATAAAATTAGATGTTTAAATGATATACAAGCTTCCAGGGGCCCTAAACACAAGATATGAGGAATGGGTAAATATGAATGAAAATGGCCAATTTATTCACTCCGAGGCCTTAAAAAGTTTTTCTCCACTCCAGAAAGTGAATTAAATAACATTTGTAGGCCTTTATTGTTCAATCAAAAACGCCCGATTTTAGACGAAAGAGATAACCACCCCCCCTTACGACATGCTTCAGAAACTAAAAAAATGGTCTGTTTTCAAATGTTGCCTCTTTGAACTACAATTCACATTTGTACGTGGAGAAGCACTTTTAAAGATCAAATGAGATGTTTAAAGTGATTTTCATGCTTCCAGGGGCCTTAAACACAAGATTTGAGGTATGGGTAAAAGTGAATGAAAATGGCCAATTTACTCACTCTGAGGCCTCAAAAAGTGTTTCTCCTCCACGGGAAGTGAATTAAATACCATTTGGAGGCCTTTATTGTTCAAGCGAAAACGCCTGATTTTTGATGAAAGAGATAACCACCCCCCCTTACGACATGCTTCTGAAACTAAAAAAATGGTTCATTTTCAAATGTTGCGTCTTTGAACTACAATTAACATTTTACGTGGGTAATAACTTTTAGAGATAAAATGAGATGTTTAAAGTGATTTTCAAGCTTCCAGGGGCCCTAAACACGAGATTTGAGAAATGGGTAAACGTGAATGAAAATGGCCAATTTACTCACTCTGAGGCCTTAAAAAGTGTTTCTCCTCCACGGAAAGTGAATAAAATAACATTTGGATGCCTTTATTGTTCAATCAAATACGCCAGTTTTTTGGTGAAAAAGATAACCACCCCCCTTACGACATGCTTCAGAAACGAAAATAATGGTCCATTTTCAAATGTTGCGTCTTTGAACTACAATTCACATTTGTACATGGATGATCACTTTTAGAGATAAAATTAGATGTTTAAAGTGATTTTAAAGCTTCCAGGGGCCCTAAACACGAGATTTGAGAAATGAGTAAACGTGAATGAAAATGGCCAATTTACTCACTCTGCGGCCTTAAAAAGTGTTTCTCCTCCACGGAAAGTGAATAAAATAACATTTGGAGGCCTTTATTGTTCACTCAAAAAAGCCCGTTTTTTGGTGAAAAAGATAACCACCCCCCCTTACGACATGCTTCAGAAACGAACAAAATGTTCCATTTTCAAATGTTGCGTCTTTGAACTACAATTCACATTTGTACGTGGATGATCACTTTTAGAGATAAAATTAGATGTTTAAAGTGATTTACAAGCTTCCAGGGGCCCTAAACACAAGATATGAGGAATGGGTAAATATGAATGAAAATGGCCAATTTATTCACACTGAGGCCTTAAAAAGTTTTTCTCTACTCCAGAAAGTGAATTAAATAACATTTGTAGGCCTTTATTGTTCAATCAAAAACGCCCGATTTTTGATGAAAGAGATAACCACCCCCCCTTACGACATGCTTCAGAAACTAAAAAAATGGTCCGTTTTCAAATGTTGCCTCTTTGAACTACAATTCACATTTGTACGTGGATGATCACTTTTAGAGATAAAATTAGATGTTTAAAGTGATTTACAAGCTTCCAGGGGCCCTAAACACAAGATATGAGGAATGGGTAAATATGAATGAAAATGGGCAATTTATTCACTCTGAGGCCTTAAAAAGTTTTTCTCCACTCCAGAAAGTGAATTAAATAACATTTGTAGGCCTTTATTGTTCAATCAAACACGCCCGATTTTGATGAAAGAGATAACCACCCCCCCTTACGACATGCTTCAGAAACGAAAAAAATGGTCCGTTTTCAAATGTTGCGTCTTTGAATGACAATCCACATTTATACGTGGATAATCACTTTTAGAGCTAAAATTAGATGTTTAAAGTGATTTTCAAGCTTCCAGGGGCCCTAAACACAAGATTTGAGAAATGGGTAAACGTGAATGAAAATGGCCAATTTACTCACTCTGCGGCCTTAAAAAGTGTTTCTCCTCCACGGAAAGTGAATAAAATAACATTTGGATGCCTTTATTGTTCAATCAAAAACGCCCGTTTTTTGGTGAAAAAGATAACCACCCCCCCTTACGACATGCTTCAGAAACGAAAAAAATGGTCCATTTTCAAATGTTGCGTCTTTGAACTACAATTCACATTTGTACGTGGATGATCACTTTTAGGGATAAAATTAGATGTTTAAAGTGATGTACAAGCTTCCAGGGGCCCTAAACACAAGATATGAGGAATGGGTAAATATGAATGAAAATGGCCAATTTATTCACTCCGAGGCCTTAAAAAGTTTTTCTCCACTCCAGAAAGTGAATTAAATAACATTTGTAGGCCTTTATTGTTCAATCAAAAACGCCCGATTTTTGACGAAAGAGATAACCACCCCCCCTTACGACATGCTTCAGAAACTAAAAAAATGGTCTGTTTTCAAATGTTGCCTCTTTGAACTACAATTCACATTTGTACGTGGAAAAGCACTTTTAAAGATCAAATGAGATGTTTAAAGTGATTTTCATGCTTCCAGGGGCCTTAAACACAAGATTTGAGGTATGGGTAAAAGTGAATGAAAATGGCCAATTTACTCACTCTGAGGCCTTAAAAAGTGTTTCTCCTCCACGGGAAGTGAATTAAATACCATTATGAGGCCTTTATTGTTCAAGCGAAAACGCCTGATGTTTGATGAAAGAGATAACCACTCCCCCTTACGACATGCTTCTGAAACTAAAAAAATGGTTCATTTTCAAATGTTGCGTCTTTGAACTTCAATTAACATTGTACGTGGATAATCACTTTTAGAGATAAAATGAGATGTTTAAAGTGATTTTCAAGCTTCCAGGGGCCCTAAACACGAGATTTGAGAAATGGGTAAACGTGAATGAAAATGGCCAATTTACTCACTCTGCGGCCTTAAAAAGTGTTTCTCCTTCACGGAAAGTGAATAAAATAACATTTGGATGCCTTTATTGTTCAATCAAAAACGCTCGTTTTTTGGTGAAAAAGATAACCACCCCCCCTTACGACATGCTTCAGAAACGAAAAAAATGGTCCATTTTCAAATGTTGCGTCTTTGAACTACAATTCACATTTGTACGTGGATAATCACTTTTAGAGATAAAATTAGATGTTTAAAGTGATTTACAAGCTTCCAGGGGCCCTAAACACAAGCTATGAGGAATGGGTAAATATGAATGAAAATGGCCAATTTATTCACTCTGAGGCCTTAAAAAGATTTTCTCCACTCCAGAAAGTGAATTAAATAACATTTGTAGGCCTTTATTGTTCAATCAAAAACGCCCGATTTTTGATGAAAGAGATAACCACTCCCCCTTACGACATGCTTCTGAAACTAAAAAAATGGTTCATTTTCAAATGTTGCGTCTTTGAACCACAATTAACATTGTACGTGGATAATCACTTTTAGAGATAAAATGAGATGTTTAAAGTGATTTTCAAGCTTCCAGGGGCCCTAAACACTAAATTTGAGAAATGGGTAAACGTGAATGAAAATGGCCAATTTACTCACTCTGCGGCCTTAAAAAGTGTTTCTCCTCCACGGGAAGTGAATTAAATAACATTTGGAGGCCTTTATTGTTCAATCAAAAATGCCCATTTTTTGGTGAAAAGATAACCAACCCCCTTACGACATGCTTCAGAAACGAAAAAAATGGTCCATTTTCAAATGTTGCGTCTTTGAACTACAATTCACATTTGTACGTGGATAATCACTTTTAGAGATAAAATTAGATGTTTAAAGTGATTTACAAGCTTCCAGGGGCCCTAAACACAAGATATGAGGAATGGGTAAATATGAATGAAACTGGCCAATTTATTCCCTCTGAGGCCTAAAAAGATTTTCTCCACTCCAGAAAGTGAATTAAATAACATTTGTAGGCCTTTATTGTTCAATCAAAAACGCCCGATTTTTGACGAAAGAGATACCCACCCCCCTTACGACATGCTTCAGAAACTAAAAAAATTGTCCGTTTTCAAATGTTGCCTCTTTGAACTACAATTCACATTTGTACGTGGAAAAGCACTTTTAAAGATCAAATGAGATGTTTAAAGTGATTTTCATGCTTCCAGGGGCCTTAAACACAAGATTTGAGGAATGGGTAAAAGTGAATGAAAATGGCCAATTTACTCACTCTGAGGCCTTAAAAAGTGTTTCTCCTCCACGGGAAGTGAATTAAATAACATTTGTAGGCCTTTATTGTTCAAGCGAAAACGCCTGATTTTTGAAGAAAGAGATAACCAACCCCCCTTACGACATGCTTCTGAAACTAAAAAAATGGTTCATTTTCAAATATTGCGTCTTTCAACTAATTAACATTGTACGCGGATAATCACTTTTAGAGATAAAATGAGATGTTTAAAGTGATTTTCAAGCTTCCAGGGGCCCTAAACACAAGGTTTGAGAAATGGGTAAACGTGAATGAAAATGGCGAATTTACTCACTCTGCGGCCTTAAAAAGTGTTTCTCCTCCACGGAAAGTGAATAAAATAACATTTGGATGCCTTTATTGTTCAATCAAAAACGCCAGTTTTTTGGTGAAAAAGATAACCACCCCCCCTTACGACATGCTTCAGAAACGAAAATAATGGTCCATTTTCAAATGTTGCGTCTTTGAACTACAATTCACATTTGTACATGGATGATCACTTTTAGAGATAAAATTAGATGTTTAAAGTGATTTTCAAGCTTCCAGGGGCCCTAAACACGAGATTTGAGAAATGGGTAAACGTGAATGAAAATGGCCAATTTACTCACTCTGCGGCCTTCAAAAGTGTTTCTCCTCCACGGAAAGTGAATAGAATAACATTTGGATGCCTTTATCGTTCAATCAAAAACGCCCGTTTTTTGGTGAAAAAGATAACCACCCCCCCTTACGACATGCTTCAGAAACGAAAAAAATGGTCCATTTTCAAATGTTGCGTCTTTGAACTACAATTCACATTTGTACGTGGATAATCACTTTTAGAGATAAAATTAGATGTTTAAAGGGATTTACAAGCTTCCAGGGGCCCTAAACACAAGATATGAGGAATGGGTAAATATGAATGAAAATGGCCAATTTATTCACTCTGAGGCCTTAAAAAGTTTTTCTCCACTCCAGAAAGTGAATTAAATAACATTTGTAGACCTTTATTGTTCAATCAAAAATGGCCGATTTTTGACGAAAGAGATAACCACCCCCCCTTACGACATGCTTCAGAAACAAAAAAAATGGTTCATTTTCAAATGTTGCATCTTTGAACGACAATCCACATTTGTACGTGGATAAACACTTTTAGAGATAAAATTAGATGCTTAAAGTGATTTTCAAGCTTCCAGGGGCCCTAAACACAAGATTTGAGAAATGGGTAAAAGTGAATGAAAATGCCCAATTTACTCACTCTGAGGCCTTAAAAAGTGTTCTCCTCAACGGGAAGTGAATTAAATAACATTTGTAGGCCTTTATTGTTCAAGCGAAAACGCCCGATTATTGACGAAAGAGATAACCACCCCCCCTTACGACATGCTTCAGAAACGAAAAAAATGGTCCATTTTCAAATGTTGCGTCTTTGAATGACAATCCACATTTGTACGTGGATAATCACTTTTAGAGCTAAAATTAGAAGTTTAAAGTGATTTTCAAGCTTCCAGGGGCCCTAAACACAAGATTTGAGAAATGGGTAAAAGTGAATGAAAATGGCCAATTTACTCACTCTGAGGCCTTAAAAAGTGTTTCTCCTCCACGGGAAGTGAATTAAATACCATTTGGAGGCCTTTATTGTTCAAGTGAAAACACCTGATTTTTGATGAAAGAGATAACCACCCCCCCTTACGACATGCTTCTGAAACTAAAAAAATGGTTCATTTTCAAATGTTGCGTCTTTGAACTACAAATAACATTGTACGTGGATATTCACTTTTAGAGATAAAATGAGATGTTTAAAGTGATTTTCAAGCTTCCAGGGGCCCTAAACACGAGATTTGAGAAATGGGTAAACGTGAATGAAAATGGCCAATTTACTCACTCTGCGGCCTTAAAAAGTGTTTCTCCTCCACGGAAAGTGAATAAAATAACATTTGGATGCCTTTATTGTTCAATCAAAAACGGCCGTTTTTTGGTGAAAAAGATAACCACCCCCCCTTACGACATGCTTCAGAAACGAAAAAAATGTTCCATTTTCAAATGTTGCGTCTTTGAACTACAATTCACATTTGTACGTGGATGATCACTTTTAGAGATAAAATTAGATGTTTAAAGTGATTTACAAGCTTCCAGGGGCCCTAAACACAAGATATGAGGAATGGGTAAATATGAATGAAACTGGCCAATTTATTCACTCTGAGGCCTTAAAAAGTTTTTCTCCACTCCAGAAAGTGAATTAAATAACATTTGTAGGCCTTTATTGTTCAATCAAAAACGCCCGATTTTTGACGAAAGAGATAACCACCCCCCCTTACGACATACTCAGAAACTAAAAAAATGGTCCGTTTTCAAATGTTGCCTCTTTGAACTACAATTCACATTTGTACGTGGAAAAGCACTTTTAAAGATCAAATGAGATGTTTAAAGTGATTTTCATGCTTCCAGGGGCCTTAAACACAAGATTTGAGGAATGGGTAAAAGTGAATGAAAATGGCCAATTTACTCACTCTGAGGCCTTAAAAAGTGTTTCTCCTCCACGGGAAGTGAATTAAATAACATTTGGAGGCCTTTATTGTTCAATCAAAAACGCCCGATTTTTGACGAAAGAGATAACCACCCCCCCTTACGACATGCTCAGAAACTAAAAAAATGGTCCGTTTTCAAATGTTGCCTCTTTGAACTACAATTCACATTTGTACGTGGAAAAGCACTTTTAAAGATCAAATGAGATGTTTAAAGTGATTTTCATGCTTCCAGGGGCCTTAAACACAAGATTTGAGGAATGGGTAAAAGTGAATGAAAATGGCCAATTTACTCACTCTGAGGCCTTAAAAAGTGTTTCTCCTCCACGGGAAGTGAATTAAATAACATTTGGAGGCCTTTATTGTTCAAGCGAAAACGCCCGATTATTGACGAAAGAGATAACCACCCCCCCTTACGACATGCTTCAGAAATGAAAAAAATGGTCCGTTTTCAAATGTTGCGTCTTTGAATGACAATCCACATTTGAACGTGGATAATCACTTTTAGAGCTAAAATTAGATGTTTAAAGTGATTTTCAAGCTTCCAGGGGCCCTAAACACAAGATTTGAGAAATGGGTAAAAGTGAATGAAAATGGCCAATTTACTCACTCTGAGGCGTTAAAAAGTGTTTCTCCTCCACGGAAAGTGAATAAAATAACATTTGGATGCCTTTATTGTTCAATCAAAAATGCCCGTTTTTTGGTGAAAAGATAACCACCCCCCCTTACGACATGCTTCAGAAACGAAAAAAATGGTCCATTTTCAAATGTTGCGTCTTTGAACTACAATTCACATTTGTACGTGGATAATCACTTTTAGAGATAAAATTAGATGTTTAAAGTGATTTACAAGCTTACAGGGGCCCTAAACACAAGATGTGAGGAATGGGTAAATATGAATGAAACTGGCCAATTTATTCACTCTGAGGCCTTAAAAAGTTTTTCTCCACTCCAGAAAGTGAATTAAATAACATTTGTAGGCCTTTATTGTTCAATCAAAAACGCCCGATTTTTGACGAAAGAGATAACCACCCCCCCTTACGACATGCTTCAGAAACAAAAAAAATGGTCCGTTTTCCAATGTTGCATCTTTGAACGACAATCCACATTTGTACGTGGATAAACACTTTTAGAGATAAAATTAGATGTTTAAAGTGATTTTCAAGCTTCCAGGGGCCCTAAACACAAGATTTGAGAAATGGGTAAACGTGAATGAAAATGGCCAATTTACTCACTCTGAGGCCTTAAAAAGTGTTTCTCCTCCACGGGAAGTGAATTAAATAACATTTGTAGGCCTTTATTGTTCAAGTGAAAACGCCCGATTATTGACGAAAGAGATAACCACCCCCCCTTACGACATGCTTCAGAAACGAAAAAAATGGTCAGTTTTCAAATGTTGCGTCTTTGAACTACAATTCACATTTGTACGTGGATGATCACTTTTAGGGATAAAATTAGATGTTTAAAGTGATTTACAAGCTTCCAGGGGCCCTAAACACAAGATATGAGGAATGGGTAAATATGAATGAAAATGGCCAATTTATTCACTCCGAGGCCTTAAAAAGTTTTTCTCCACTCCAGAAAGTGAATTAAATAACATTTGTAGGCCTTTATTGTTCAATCAAAAACGCCCGATTTTAGACGAAAGAGATAACCACCCCCCCTTACGACATGCTTCAGAAACTAAAAAAATGGTCTGTTTTCAAATGTTGCCTCTTTGAACTACAATTCACATTTGTACGTGGAAAAGCACTTTTAAAGATCAAATGAGATGTTTAAAGTGATTTTCATGCTTCCAGGGGCCTTAAACACAAGATTTGAGATATGGGTAAAAGTGAATGAAAATGGCCAATTTACTCACTCTGAGGCCTTAAAAAGTGTTTCTCCTTCACGGAAAGTGAATAAAATAACATTTGGATGCCTTTATTGTTCAATCAAAAACGCCCGTTTTTTGGTGAAAAAGATAACCACCCCCCCTTACGACATGCTTCAGAAACGAAAAAAATGGTCCATTTTCAAATGTTGCGTCTTTGAACTACAATTCACATTTGTACGTGGATAATGCCTTTTAGAGATAAAATTAGATGTTTAAAGTGATTTACAAGCTTCCAGGGGCCCTAAACACAAGCTATGAGGAATGGGTAAATATGAATGAAAATGGCCAATTTATTCACTCTGAGGCCTTAAAAAGATTTTCTCCTCTCCAGAAAGTGAATTAAATAACATTTGTAGGCCTTTATTGTTCAATCAAAAACGCCCGATTTTTGACGAAAGAGATAACCACCCCCTCCCTTACGACATGCTTCAGAAACTAAAAAAATGGTCTGTTTACAAATGTTGCCTCTTTGAACTACAATTCACATTTGTACGGCAAAAAGCACTTTTAAAGATCAAATGAGATGTTTAAAGTGATTTTAATGCTTCCAGGGGCCTTAAACACAAGATTTGAGGAATGGGTAAAAGTGAATGAAAATGGCCAATTTACTCACTCTGAGGCCTTAAAAAGTGTTTCTCCTCCATGGGAAGTGAATTAAATACCATTTGTAGGCCTTTATTGTTCAAGCGAAAACGCCCGATTATTGACGAAAGAGATAACCACCCCCCCTTACGACATGCTTCAGAAACGAAACAAAATGGTCCGTTTTCAAATGTTGCGTCTTTGAATGACAATCCACATTTGTACGTGGATAATCACTTTTAGAGATAAAATGAGATGTTTAAAGTGATTTTCAAGCTTCCAGGGGCCCTAAACACGAGATTTGAGAAATGGGTAAACGTGAATGAAAATGGCCAATTTACTCACTCTGCGGCCTTAAAAAGAGTTTCTCCTCCACGGAAAGTGAATAAAATAACATTTGGATGCCTTTATTGTTCAATCAAAAACGCCCGTTTTTTGGTGAAAAAGATAACCACCCCCCCTTACGACATGCTTCAGAAACGAAAAAAATGGTCCATTTTCAAATGTTGCGTCTTTGAACTACAATTCACATTTGTACGTGGATGATCACTTTTAGAGATAAAATTAGATGTTTAAAGTGATATACAAGCTTCCAGGGGCCCTAAACACAAGATATGAGGAATGGGTAAATATGAATGAAAATGGCCAATTTATTCACTCCGAGGCCTTAAAAAGTTTTTCTCCACTCCAGAAAGTGAATTAAATAACATTTGTAGGCCTTTATTGTTCAATCAAAAACGCCCGATTTTTGACGAAAGAGATAACCACCCCCTCCCTTACGACATGCTTCAGAAACTAAAAAAATGGTCTGTTTACAAATGTTGCCTCTTTGAACTACAATTCACATTTGTACGTGGAAAAGCACTTTTAAAGATCAAATGAGATGTTTAAAGTGATTTTCATGCTTCCAGGGGCCTTAAACACAAGATTTGAGGTATGGGTAAAAGTGAATGAAAATGGCCAATTTACTCACTCTGAGGCCTTAAAAAGTGTTTCTCCTCCACGGGAAGTGAATTAAATACCATTATGAGGCCTTTATTGTTCAAGCGAAAACGCCTGATTTTTGATGAAAGAGATAACCACCCCCCCTTACGACATGCTTCTGAAACTAAAAAAATGGTTCATTTTCAAATGTTGCGTCTTTGAACTACAATTAACATTGTACGTGGATAATCACTTTTAGAGATAAAATGAGATGTTTAAAGTGATTTTCAAGCTTCCAGGGGCCCTAAACACGAGATTTGAGAAATGGGTAAACGTGAATGAAAATGGCCAATTTACTCACTCTGAGGCCTTAAAAAGTGTTTCTCCTTCACGGAAAGTGAATAAAATAACATTTGGATGCCTTTATTGTTCAATCAAAAACGCCCGTTTTTTGGTGAAAAAGATAACCACCCCCCTTACGACATGCTTCAGAAACGAAAAAAATGGTCCATTTTCAAATGTTGCGTCTTTGAACTACAATTCACATTTGTACGTGGATAATCACTTTTAGAGATAAAATTACATGTTTAAAGTGATTTACAAGCTTCCAGGGGCCCTAAACACAAGATATGAGGAATGGGTAAATATGAATGAAAATGGCCAATTTATTCACTCTGAGGCCTTAAAAAGATTTTCTCCACTCCAGAAAGTGAATTAAATAACATTTGTAGGCCTTTATTGTTCAATCAAAAACGCCCGATTTTTGACGAAAGAGATAACCACCCCCCCTTACGACATGCTCAGAAACTAAAAAAATGGTCCGTTTTCAAATGTTGCCTCTTTGAACTACAATTCACATTTGTACGTGGAAAAGCACTTTTAAAGATCAAATGAGATGTTTAAAGTGATTTTCATGCTTCCAGGGGCCTTAAACACAAGATTTGAGGAATGGGTAAAAGTGAATGAAAATGGCCAATTTACTCACTCTGAGGCCTTAAAAAGTGTTTCTCCTCCACGGGAAGTGAATTAAATAACATTTGGAGGCCTTTATTGTTCAAGCGAAAACGCCCGATTATTGACGAAAGAGATAACCACCCCCCCTTACGACATGCTTCAGAAATGAAAAAAATGGTCCGTTTTCAAATGTTGCGTCTTTGAATGACAATCCACATTTGTACGTGGATAATCACTTTTAGAGATAAAATGAGATGTTTAAAGTGATTTTCAAGCTTCCAGGGGCCCTAAACACGAGATTTGAGAAATGGGTAAACGTGAATGAAAATGGCCAATTTACTCACTCTGCGGCCTTAAAAAGTGTTTCTCCTCCACGGAAAGTGAATAAAATAACATTTGGATGCCTTTATTGTTCAATCAAAAACGCCCGTTTTTTGGTGAAAAAGATAACCACCCCCCCTTACGACATGCTTCAGAAACGAAAAAAATGGTCCATTTTCAAATGTTGCGTCTTTGAACTACAATTCACATTTGTACGTGGATGATCACTTTTAGAGATAAAATTAGATGTTTAAAGTGATATACAAGCTTCCAGGGGCCCTAAACACAAGATATGAGGAATGGGTAAATATGAATGAAAATGGCCAATTTATTCACTCCGAGGCCTTAAAAAGTTTTTCTCCACTCCAGAAAGTGAATTAAATAACATTTGTAGGCCTTTATTGTTCAATCAAAAACGCCCGATTTTTGACGAAAGAGATAACCACCCCCTCCCTTACGACATGCTTCAGAAACTAAAAAAATGGTCTGTTTACAAATGTTGCCTCTTTGAACTACAATTCACATTTGTACGTGGAAAAGCACTTTTAAAGATCAAATGAGATGTTTAAAGTGATTTTCATGCTTCCAGGGGCCTTAAACACAAGATTTGAGGTATGGGTAAAAGTGAATGAAAATGGCCAATTTACTCACTCTGAGGCCTTAAAAAGTGTTTCTCCTCCACGGGAAGTGAATTAAATACCATTATGAGGCCTTTATTGTTCAAGCGAAAACGCCTGATTTTTGATGAAAGAGATAACCACCCCCCCTTACGACATGCTTCTGAAACTAAAAAAATGGTTCATTTTCAAATGTTGCGTCTTTGAACTACAATTAACATTGTACGTGGATAATCACTTTTAGAGATAAAATGAGATGTTTAAAGTGATTTTCAAGCTTCCAGGGGCCCTAAACACGAGATTTGAGAAATGGGTAAACGTGAATGAAAATGGCCAATTTACTCACTCTGAGGCCTTAAAAAGTGTTTCTCCTTCACGGAAAGTGAATAAAATAACATTTGGATGCCTTTATTGTTCAATCAAAAACGCCCGTTTTTTGGTGAAAAAGATAACCACCCCCCTTACGACATGCTTCAGAAACGAAAAAAATGGTCCATTTTCAAATGTTGCGTCTTTGAACTACAATTCACATTTGTACGTGGATAATCACTTTTAGAGATAAAATTACATGTTTAAAGTGATTTACAAGCTTCCAGGGGCCCTAAACACAAGATATGAGGAATGGGTAAATATGAATGAAAATGGCCAATTTATTCACTCTGAGGCCTTAAAAAGATTTTCTCCACTCCAGAAAGTGAATTAAATAACATTTGTAGGCCTTTATTGTTCAATCAAAAACGCCCGATTTTTGACGAAAGAGATAACCACCCCCCCTTACGACATGCTCAGAAACTAAAAAAATGGTCCGTTTTCAAATGTTGCCTCTTTGAACTACAATTCACATTTGTACGTGGAAAAGCACTTTTAAAGATCAAATGAGATGTTTAAAGTGATTTTCATGCTTCCAGGGGCCTTAAACACAAGATTTGAGGAATGGGTAAAAGTGAATGAAAATGGCCAATTTACTCACTCTGAGGCCTTAAAAAGTGTTTCTCCTCCACGGGAAGTGAATTAAATAACATTTGGAGGCCTTTATTGTTCAAGCGAAAACGCCCGATTATTGACGAAAGAGATAACCACCCCCCCTTACGACATGCTTCAGAAATGAAAAAAATGGTCCGTTTTCAAATGTTGCGTCTTTGAATGACAATCCACATTTGTACGTGGATAATCACTTTTAGAGATAAAATGAGATGTTTAAAGTGATTTTCAAGCTTCCAGGGGCCCTAAACACGAGATTTGAGAAATGGGTAAACGTGAATGAAAATGGCCAATTTACTCACTCTGCGGCCTTAAAAAGTGTTTCTCCTCCACGGAAAGTGAATAAAATAACATTTGGATGCCTTTATTGTTCAATCAAAAACGCCCGTTTTTTGGTGAAAAAGATAACCACCCCCCCTTACGACATGCTTCAGAAACGAAAAAAATGGTCCATTTTCAAATGTTGCGTCTTTGAACTACAATTCACATTTGTACGTGGATGATCACTTTTAGAGATAAAATTAGATGTTTAAAGTGATATACAAGCTTCCAGGGGCCCTAAACACAAGATATGAGGAATGGGTAAATATGAATGAAAATGGCCAATTTATTCACTCCGAGGCCTTAAAAAGTTTTTCTCCACTCCAGAAAGTGAATTAAATAACATTTGTAGGCCTTTATTGTTCAATCAAAAACGCCCGATTTTTGACGAAAGAGATAACCACCCCCTCCCTTACGACATGCTTCAGAAACTAAAAAAATGGTCTGTTTACAAATGTTGCCTCTTTGAACTACAATTCACATTTGTACGTGGAAAAGCACTTTTAAAGATCAAATGAGATGTTTAAAGTGATTTTCATGCTTCCAGGGGCCTTAAACACAAGATTTGAGGTATGGGTAAAAGTGAATGAAAATGGCCAATTTACTCACTCTGAGGCCTTAAAAAGTGTTTCTCCTCCACGGGAAGTGAATTAAATACCATTATGAGGCCTTTATTGTTCAAGCGAAAACGCCTGATTTTTGATGAAAGAGATAACCACCCCCCCTTACGACATGCTTCTGAAACTAAAAAAATGGTTCATTTTCAAATGTTGCGTCTTTGAACTACAATTAACATTGTACGTGGATAATCACTTTTAGAGATAAAATGAGATGTTTAAAGTGATTTTCAAGCTTCCAGGGGCCCTAAACACGAGATTTGAGAAATGGGTAAACGTGAATGAAAATGGCCAATTTACTCACTCTGAGGCCTTAAAAAGTGTTTCTCCTTCACGGAAAGTGAATAAAATAACATTTGGATGCCTTTATTGTTCAATCAAAAACGCCCGTTTTTTGGTGAAAAAGATAACCACCCCCCTTACGACATGCTTCAGAAACGAAAAAAATGGTCCATTTTCAAATGTTGCGTCTTTGAACTACAATTCACATTTGTACGTGGATAATCACTTTTAGAGATAAAATTACATGTTTAAAGTGATTTACAAGCTTCCAGGGGCCCTAAACACAAGATATGAGGAATGGGTAAATATGAATGAAAATGGCCAATTTATTCACTCTGAGGCCTTAAAAAGATTTTCTCCACTCCAGAAAGAGAATTAAATAACATTTGTAGGCCTTTATTGTTAAATCAAAAACGCCCGATTTTTGACGAAAGAGATAACCACCCCCCCTTACGACATGCTCAGAAACTAAAAAAATGGTCCGTTTTCAAATGTTGCCTCTTTGAACTACAATTCACATTTGTACGTGGAAAAGCACTTTTAAAGATCAAATGAGATGTTTAAAGTGATTTTCATGCTTCCAGGGGCCTTAAACACAAGATTTGAGGAATGGGTAAAAGTGAATGAAAATGGCCAATTTACTCACTCTGAGGCCTTAAAAAGTGTTTCTCCTCCACGGGAAGTGAATTAAATAACATTTGGAGGCCTTTATTGTTCAAGCGAAAACGCCCGATTATTGACGAAAGAGATAACCACCCCCCCTTACGACATGCTTCAGAAATGAAAAAAATGGTCCGTTTTCAAATGTTGCGTCTTTGAATGACAATCCACATTTGTACGTGGATAATCACTTTTAGAGCTAAAATGAGATGTTTAAAGTGATTTTCAAGCTTCCAGGGGCCCTAAACACAAGATTTGAGAAATGGGTAAAAGTGAATGAAAATGGCCAATTTACTCACTCTGAGGCCTTAAAAAGTGTTTCTCCTCCACGGAAAGTGAATAAAATAACATTTGGATGCCTTTATTGTTCAATCAAAAATGCCCGTTTTTTGGTGAAAAGATAACCCCCCCCCTTACGACATGCTTCAGAAACGAAAAAAATGGTCCATTTTCAAATGTTGCGTCTTTGAACTACAATTCACATTTGTACGTGGATAATCACTTTTAGAGATAAAATTAGATGTTTAAAGTGATTTACAAGCTTCCAGGGGCCCTAAACACAAGATGTGAGGAATGGGTAAATATGAATGAAACTGGCCAATTTATTCACTCTGAGGCCTTAAAAAGTTTTTCTCCACTCCAGAAAGTGAATTAAATAACATTTGTAGGCCTTTATTGTTCAATCAAAAACGCCCGATTTTTGACGAAAGAGATAACCACCCCCCCTTACGACATGCTTCAGAAATTAAAAAAATGGTCCGTTTTCAAATGTTGCCTCACAGAACTACAATTCACATTTGTACGTGGAAAAGCACTTTTAAAGATCAAATGAGATGTTTAAAGTTATTTTCATGCTTCAAGGGGCCTTAAACACAAGATTTGAGGAATGGGTAAAAGTGAATGAAAATGGCCAATTTACTCACTCTGAGGCCTTAAAAAGTGTTTCTCCTCCACGGGAAGTGAATTAAATAACATTTGTAGGCCTTTATTGTTCAAGCGAAAACGCCCGATTATTGACGAAAGAGATAACCACCCCCCCTTACGACATGCTTCAGAAACGAAAAAAATGGTCCGTTTTCAAATGTTGCGTCTTTGAATGACAATCCACATTTGTACGTGGATAATCACTTTTAGAGCTAAAATTAGATGTTTAAAGTGATTTTCAAGCTTCCAGGGGCCCTAAACACGAGATTTGAGAAATGGGTAAACGTGAATGAAAATGGCCAATTTACTCACTCTGCGGCCTTAAAAAGTGTTTCTCCTCCACGGAAAGTGAATAAAATAACATTTGGATGCCTTTATTGTTCAATCAAAAACGGCCGTTTTTTGGTGAAAAAGATAACCACCCCCCCTTACGACATGCTTCAGAAACGAAAAAAATGTTCCATTTTCAAATGTTGCGTCTTTGAACTACAATACACATTTGTACGTGGATGATCACTTTTAGAGATAAAATTAGATGTTTAAAGTGATTTACAAGCTTCCAGGGGCCCTAAACACAAGATATGAGGAATGGGTAAATATGAATGAAACTGGCCAATTTATTCACTCTGAGGCCTTAAAAAGTTTTTCTCCACTCCAGAAAGTGAATTAAATAACACTTGTAGGCCTTTATTGTTCAATCAAAAACGCCCGATTTTTGACGAAAGAGATAACCACCCCCCCTTACGACATGCTTCAGAAACTAAAAAAATGGTCCGTTTTCAAATGTTGCCTCTTTGAACTACAATTCACATTTGTACGTGGAAAAGCACTTTTAAAGATCAAATGAGATATTTAAAGTGATTTTCATGCTTCCAGGGGCCTTAAACACAAGATTTGAGGAATGGGTAAAAGTGAATGAAAATGGCCAATTTACTCACTCTGAGGCCTTAAAAAGTGTTTCTCCTCAACGGGAAGTGAATTAAATAACATTTGTAGGCCTTTATTGTTCAAGCGAAAACGCCCGATTATTGACAAAAGAGATAACCACCCCCCTTACGACATGCTTCAGAAACGAAAAAAATGGTCCGTTTTCAAATGTTGCGTCTTTGTATGACAATCCACATTTGTACGTGGATAATCACTTTTAGAGCTAAAATTAGATGTTTAAAGTGATTTTCAAGCTTCCAGGGGCCCTAAACACAAGATTTGAGAAATGGGTAAAAGTGAATGAAAATGGCCAATTTACACACTCTGCGGCCTTAAAAAGTGTTTCTCCTCCACGGAAAGTGAATAAAATAACATTTGGATGCCTTTATTGTTCAATCAAAAACGCCCGTTTTTTGGTGAAAAAGATAACCACCCCCCCTTACGACATGCTTCAGAAACGAAAAAAATGGTCCATTTTCAAATGTTGCGTCTTTGAACTACAATTCACATTTGTACGTGGATAATCACTTTTAGAGATAAAATTAGATGTTTAAAGTGATTTACAAGCTTTCAGGTGCCCTAAACACAAGATTTGAGGAATGGGTAAATATGAATGAAAATGGCCAATTTATTCACTCTGAGGCCTTAAAAAGTTTTTCTCCACTCCAGAAAGTGAATTAAATAACATTTGTAGACCTTTATTGTTCAATCAAAAACGCCCGATTTTTGACGAAAGAGATAACCACCCCCCCTTACGACATGCTTCAGAAACAAAAAAAATGGTCCGTTTTCAAATGTTGCATCTTTGAACGACAATCCACATTTGTACGTGGATAAACACTTTTAGAGACAAAATTAGATGTTTAAAGTGATTTTCAAGCTTCCAGGGGCCCTAAACACAAGATTTGAGAAATGGGTAAAAGTGAATGAAAATGGCCAATTTACTCACTCTGAGGCCTCAAAAAGTGTTTCTCCTCCACGGGAAGTGAATTAAATAACATTTGTAGGCCTTTATTGTTCAAGCGAAAACGCCCGATTATTGACGAAAGAGATAACCACCCCCCCTTACGACATGCTTCAGAAACGAAAAAAATGGTCAGTTTTCAAATGTTGCGTCTTTGAACTACAATTCACATTTATACGTGGATGATCACTTTTAGAGATAAAATTAGATGTTTAAAGTGATTTACAAGCTTCCAGGGGCCCTAAACACAAGATATGAGGAATGGGTAAATATGAATGAAAATGGCCAATTTATTCACTCTGAGGCCTTAAAAAGTTTTTCTCCACTCCAGAAAGTGAATTAAATAACATTTGTAGGCCTTTATTGTTCAATCAAAAACGCCCGATTTTTGACGAAAGAGATAACCACCCCCCCTTACGACATGCTTCAGAAACTAAAAAAATGGTCCGTTTTCAAATGTTGCCTCTTTGAACTACAATTCACATTTGTACGTGGAAAAGCACTTTTAAAGATCAAATGAGATGTTTAAAGTGATTTGCATGCTTCCAGGGGCCTTAAACACAAGATTTGAGGAATGGGTAAAAGTGAATGAAAATGGCCAATTTACTCACTCTGAGGCCTTAAAAAGTGTTTCTCCTCCACGGGAAGTGAATTAAATACCATTATGAGGCCTTTATTGTTCAAGCGAAAACGCCTGATTTTTGATGAAAGAGATAAGCACCCCCCCTTACGACATGCTTCTGAAACTAAAAAAATGGTTCATTTTCAAATGTTGCGTCTTTGAACTTCAATTAACATTGTACGTGGATAATCACTTTTAGAGATAAAATGAGATGTTTAAAGTGATTTTCAAGCTTCCAGGGGCCCTAAACACGAGATATGAGAAATGGGTAAACGTGAATGAAAATGGCCAATTTACTCACTCTGCGGCCTTAAAAAGTGTTTCTCCTCCACGGAAAGTGAATAAAATAACATTTGGATGCCTTTATTGTTCAATCAAAAACGCCCGTTTTTTGGTGAAAAAGATAACCACCCCCCCTTACGACATGCTTCAGAAACGAAAAAAATGGTCCATTTTCAAATGTTGCGTCTTTGAACTACAATTCACATTTGTACGTGGAAAAGCACTTTTAAAGATCAAATGAGATGTTTAAAGTGATTTTCATGCTTCCAGGGGCCTTAAACACAAGATTTGAGGAATGGGTAAAAGTGAATGAAAATGGCCAATTTACTCACTCTGAGGCCTTAAAAAGTGTTTCTCCTCCATGGGAAGTGAATTAAATAACATTTGTAGGCCTTTATTGTTCAAGCGAAAACGCCCGATTATTGACGAAAGAGATAACCACCCCCCCTTACGACATGCTTCAGAAACGAAAAAAATGGTCCGTTTTCAAATGTTGCGTCTTTGAATGACAATCCACATTTGTACGTGGATAATCACTTTTAGAGCTAAAATTAGATGTTTAAAGTGATTTTCAAGCTTCCAGGGGCCCTAAACACGAGATTTGAGAAATGGGTAAACGTGAATGAAAATGGCCAATTTACTCACTCTGCGGCCTTAAAAAGTGTTTCTCCTCCACGGAAAGTGAATAAAATAACATTTGGATGCCTTTATTGTTCAATCAAAAACGGCCGTTTTTTGGTGAAAAAGATAACCACCCCCCCTTACGACATGCTTCAGAAACGAAAAAAATGTTCCATTTTCAAATGTTGCGTCTTTGAACTACAATTCACATTTGTACGTGGATGATCACTTTTAGAGATAAAATTAGATGTTTAAAGTGATTTACAAGCTTCCAGGGGCCCTAAACACAAGATATGAGGAATGGGTAAATATGAATGAAACTGGCCAATTTATTCACTCTGAGGCCTTAAAAAGTTTTTCTCCACTCCAGAAAGTGAATTAAATAACATTTGTAGGCCTTTATTGTTCAATCAAAAACGCCCGATTTTTGACGAAAGAGATAACCACCCCCCCTTACGACATGCTTCAGAAACTAAAAAAATGGTCCGTTTTCAAATGTTGCCTCTTTGAACTACAATTCACATTTGTACGTGGAAAAGCACTTTTAGAGATAAAATTAGATGTTTAAAGTGATTTACAAGCTTTCAGGTGCCCTAAACACAAGATTTGAGCAATGGGTAAAAGTGAATGAAAATGGCCAATTTACTCACTCTGAGGCCTTAAAAAGTGTTTCTCCTCAACGGGAAGTGAATTAAATAACATTTGTAGGCCTTTATTGTTCAAGCGAAAACGCCTGATTATTGACAAAAGAGATAACCACCCCCCTTACGACATGCTTCAGAAACGAAAAAAATGGTCCGTTTTCAAATGTTGCGTCTTTGTATGACAATCCACATTTGTACGTGGATAATCACTTTTAGAGATAAAATTAGATGTTTAAAGTGATTTACAAGCTTTCAGGTGCCCTAAACACAAGATTTGAGGAATGGGTAAATATGAATGAAAATGGCCAATTTATTCACTCTGAGGCCTTAAAAAGTTTTTCTCCACTCCAGAAAGTGAATTAAATAACATTTGTAGACCTTTATTGTTCAATCAAAAACGCCCGATTTTTGACGAAAGAGATAACCACCCCCCCTTACGACATGCTTCAGAAACAAAAAAAATGGTCCGTTTTCAAATGTTGCATCTTTGAACGACAATCCACATTTGTACGTGGATAAACACTTTTAGAGATAAAATTAGATGTTTAAAGTGATTTTCAAGCTTCCAGGGGCCCTAAACACAAGATTTGAGAAATGGGTAAAAGTGAATGAAAATGGCCAATTTACTCCCTCTGAGGCCTCAAAAAGTGTTTTTCCTCCACGGGAAGTGAATTAAATAACATTTGTAGGCCTTTATTGTTCAAGCGAAAACGCCCGATTTTTGACGAAAGAGATAACCACCCACCCTTACGACATGCTTCTGAAACTAAAAAAATGGTTCATTTTCAAATGTTGCGTCTTTGAACTTCAATTAACATTGTACGTGGATAATCACTTTTAGAGATAAAATGAGATGTTTAAAGTGATTTTCAAGCTTCCAGGGGCCCTAAACACGAGATATGAGAAATGGGTAAACGTGAATGAAAATGGCCAATTTACTCACTCTGCGGCCTTAAAAAGTGTTTCTCCTCCACGGAAAGTGAATAAAATAACATTTGGATGCCTTTATTGTTCAATCAAAAACGCCCGTTTTTTGGTGAAAAAGATAACCACCCCCCCTTACGACATGCTTCAGAAACGAAAAAAATGGTCCATTTTCAAATGTTGCGTCTTTGAACTACAATTCACATTTGTACGTGGATGATCACTTTTAGGGATAAAATTAGATGTTTAAATGATATACAAGCTTCCAGGGGCCCTAAACACAAGATATGAGGAATGGGTAAATATGAATGAAAATGGCCAATTTATTCACTCCGAGGCCTTAAAAAGTTTTTCTCCACTCCAGAAAGTGAATTAAATAACATTTGTAGGCCTTTATTGTTCAATCAAAAACGCCCGATTTTAGACGAAAGAGATAACCACCCCCCCTTACGACATGCTTCAGAAACTAAAAAAATGGTCTGTTTTCAAATGTTGCCTCTTTGAACTACAATTCACATTTGTACGTGGAGAAGCACTTTTAAAGATCAAATGAGATGTTTAAAGTGATTTTCATGCTTCCAGGGGCCTTAAACACAAGATTTGAGGTATGGGTAAAAGTGAATGAAAATGGCCAATTTACTCACTCTGAGGCCTTAAAAAGTGTTTCTCCTCCACGGGAAGTGAATTAAATACCATTATGAGGCCTTTATTGTTCAAGCGAAAACGCTTGATTTTTGATGAAAGAGATAACCACCCCCCCTTACGACATGCTTCTGAAACTAAAAAAATGGTTCATTTTCAAATGTTGCGTCTTTGAACTACAATTAACATTGTACGTGGATAATCACTTTTAGAGATAAAATGAGATGTTTAAAGTGATTTTCAAGCTTCCAGGGGCCCTAAACACGAGATCTGAGAAATGGGTAAACGTGAATAAAAATGGCCAATTTACTCACTCTGCGGCCTTAAAAAGTGTTTCTCCTTCACGGAAAGTGAATAAAATAACATTTGGATGCCTTTATTGTTCAATCAAAAACGCCCGTTTTTTGGTGAAAAAGATAACCACCCCCCCTTACGACATGCTTCAGAAACGAAAAAAATGGTCCATTTTCAAATGTTGCGTCTTTGAACTACAATTCACATTTGTACGTGGATAATGCCTTTTAGAGATAAAATTAGATGTTTAAAGTGATTTACAAGCTTCCAGGGGCCCTAAACACAAGCTATGAGGAATGGGTAAATATGAATGAAAATGGCCAATTTATTCACTCTGAGGCCTTAAAAAGATTTTCTCCACTCCAGAAAGTGAATTAAATAACATTTGTAGGCCTTTATTGTTCAATCAAAAACGCCTGATTTTTGACGAAAGAGATAACCACCCCCCCTTACGACATGCCTCAGAAACTAAAAAAATGGTCCGTTTTCAAATGTTTCCTCTTTGAACTACAATTCACATTTGTACGGCAAAAAGCACTTTTAAAGATCAAATGAGATGTTTAAAGTGATTTTCATGCTTCCAGGGGCCTTAAACACAAGATTTGAGGAATGGGTAAAAGTGAATGAAAATGGCCAATTTACTCACTCTGAGGCCTTAAAAAGTGTTTCTCCTCCATGGGAAGTGAATTAAATACCATTTGTAGGCCTTTATTGTTCAAGCGAAAACGCCCGATTATTGACGAAAGATATAACCACCCCCCCTTACGACATGCTTCTGAAACTAAAAAAATGGTTCATTTTCAAATGTTGCGTCTTTGAACCACAATTAACATTGTACGTGGATAATCACTTTTAGAGATAAAATGAGATGTTTAAAGTGATTTTCAAGCTTCCAGGGGCCCTAAACACGAGATTTGAGAAATGGGTAAACGTGAATGAAAATGGCCAATTTACTCACTCTGCGGCCTTAAAAAGTGTTTCTCCTCCACGGAAAGTGAATAAAATAACATTTGTAGGCCTTTATTGTTCAATCAAAAACGCCCAATTTTTGACGAAAGAGATAACCACCCCCCCTTACGACATGCTTCAGAAACGAAAAAAATGGTCCATTTTCAAATGTTGCGTCTTTGAACTACAATTCACATTTGTACGTGGATAATCACTTTTAGAGATAAAATTAGATGTTTAAAGTGATTTACAAGCTTCCAGGGGCCCTAAACACAAGATGTGAGGAATGGGTAAATATGAATGAAACTGGCCAATTTATTCACTCTGAGGCCTTAAAAAGTTTTTCTCCACTCCAGAAAGTGAATTAAATAACATTTGTAGGCCTTTATTGTTCAATCAAAAACGCCCAATTTTTGACGAAAGAGATAACCACCCCCCCTTACGACATGCTTCAGAAATTAAAAAAATGGTCCGTTTTCAAATGTTGCCTCACAGAACTACAATTCACATTTGTACGTGGAAAAGCACTTTTAAAGATCAAATGAGATGTTTAAAGTTATTTTCATGCTTCCAGGGGCCTTAAACACAAGATTTCAGGAATGGGTAAAAGTGAATGAAAATGGCCAATTTACTCACTCTGAGGCCTTAAAAAGTGTTTCTCCTCCACGGGAAGTGAATTAAATAACATTTGTAGGCCTTTATTGTTCAAGCGAAAACGCCCGATTATTGACGAAAGAGATAACCACCCCCCCTTACGACATGCTTCAGAAACGAAAAAAATGGTCCGTTTTCAAATGTTGCGTCTTTGAATGACAATCCACATTTGTACCTGGATAATCACTTTTAGAGCTAAAATTAGATGTTTAAAGTGATTTTCAAGCTTCCAGGGGCCCTAAACACGAGATTTGAGAAATGGGTAAACGTGAATGAAAATGGCCAATTTACTCACTCTGCGGCCTTAAAAAGTGTTTCTCCTCCACGGAAAGTGAATAAAATAACATTTGGATGCCTTTATTGTTCAATCAAAAACGGCCGTTTTTTGGTGAAAAAGATAACCACCCCCCCTTACGACATGCTTCAGAAACGAAAAAAATGTTCCATTTTCAAATGTTGCGTCTTTGAACTACAATTCACATTTGTACGTGGATGATCACTTTTAGAGATAAAATTAGATGTTTAAAGTGATTTACAAGCTTCCAGGGGCCCTAAACACAAGATATGAGGAATGGGTAAATATGAATGAAACTGGCCAATTTATTCACTCTGAGGCCTTAAAAAGTTTTTCTCCACTCCAGAAAGTGAATTAAATAACATTTGTAGGCCTTTATTGTTCAATCAAAAACGCCCGATTTTTGACGAAAGAGATAACCACCCCCCCTTACGACATGCTTCAGAAACTAAAAAAATGGTCCGTTTTCAAATGTTGCCTCTTTGAACTACAATTCACATTTGTACGTGGAAAAGCACTTTTAGAGATAAAATTAGATGTTTAAAGTGATTTACAAGCTTTCAGGTGCCCTAAACACAAGATTTGAGGAATGGGTAAAGTGAATGAAAATGGCCAATTTACTCACTCTGAGGCCTTAAAAAGTGTTTCTCCTCAACGGGAAGTGAATTAAATAACATTTGTAGGCCTTTATTGTTCAAGCGAAAACGCCTGATTATTGACAAAAGAGATAACCACCCCCCTTACGACATGCTTCAGAAACGAAAAAAATGGTCCGTTTTCAAATGTTGCGTCTTTGTATGACAATCCACATTTGTACGTGGATAATCACTTTTAGAGATAAAATTAGATGTTTAAAGTGATTTACAAGCTTTCAGGTGCCCTAAACACAAGATTTGAGGAATGGGTAAATATGAATGAAAATGGCCAATTTATTCACTCTGAGGCCTTAAAAAGTTTTTCTCCACTCCAGAAAGTGAATTAAATAACATTTGTAGACCTTTATTGTTCAATCAAAAACGCCCGATTTTTGACGAAAGAGATAACCACCCCCCCTTACGACATGCTTCAGAAACAAAAAAAATGGTCCGTTTTCAAATGTTGCATCTTTGAACGACAATCCACATTTGTACGTGGATAAACACTTTTAGAGATAAAATTAGATGTTTAAAGTGATTTTCAAGCTTCCAGGGGCCCTAAACACAAGATTTGAGAAATGGGTAAAAGTGAATGAAAATGGCCAATTTACTCCCTCTGAGGCCTCAAAAAGTGTTTCTCCTCCACGGGAAGTGAATTAAATAACATTTGTAGGCCTTTATTGTTCAAGCGAAAACGCCCGATTTTTGACGAAAGAGATAACCACCCCCCCTTACGACATGCTTCTGAAACTAAAAAAATGGTTCATTTTCAAATGTTGCGTCTTTAAACTTCAATTAACATTGTACGTGGATAATCACTTTTAGAGATAAAATGAGATGTTTAAAGTGATTTTCAAGCTTCCAGGGGCCCTAAACACGAGATATGAGAAATGGGTAAACGTGAATGAAAATGGCCAATTTACTCACTCTGCGGCCATAAAAAGTGTTTCTCCTCCACGGAAAGTGAATAAAATAACATTTGGATGCCTTTATTGTTCAATCAAAAACGCCCGTTTTTTGGTGAAAAAGATAACCACCCCCCCTTACGACATGCTTCAGAAACGAAAAAAATGGTCCATTTTCAAATGTTGCGTCTTTGAACTACAATTCACATTTGTACGTGGATGATCACTTTTAGGGATAAAATTAGATGTTTAAATGATATACAAGCTTCCAGGGGCCCTAAACACAAGATATGAGGAATGGGTAAATATGAATGAAAATGGCCAATTTATTCACTCCGAGGCCTTAAAAAGTTTTTCTCCACTCCAGAAAGTGAATTAAATAACATTTGTAGGCCTTTATTGTTCAATCAAAAACGCCCGATTTTAGACGAAAGAGATAACCACCCCCCCTTACGACATGCTTCAGAAACTAAAAAAATGGTTCATTTTCAAATGTTGCGTCTTTAAACTTCAATTAACATTGTACGTGGATAATCACTTTTAGAGATAAAATGAGATGTTTAAAGTGATTTTCAAGCTTCCAGGGGCCCTAAACACGAGATATGAGAAATGGGTAAACGTGAATGAAAATGGCCAATTTACTCACTCTGCGGCCATAAAAAGTGTTTCTCCTCCACGGAAAGTGAATAAAATAACATTTGGATGCCTTTATTGTTCAATCAAAAACGCCCGTTTTTTGGTGAAAAAGATAACCACCCCCCCTTACGAAATGCTTCAGAAACGAAAAAAATGGTCCATTTTCAAATGTTGCGTCTTTGAACTACAATTCACATTTGTACGTGGATGATCACTTTTAGGGATAAAATTAGATGTTTAAATGATATACAAGCTTCCAGGGGCCCTAAACACAAGATATGAGGAATGGGTAAATATGAATGAAAATGGCCAATTTATTCACTCCGAGGCCTTAAAAAGTTTTTCTCCACTCCAGAAAGTGAATTAAATAACATTTGTAGGCCTTTATTGTTCAATCAAAAACGCCCGATTTTAGACGAAAGAGATAACCACCCCCCCTTACGACATGCTTCAGAAACTAAAAAAATGGTCTGTTTTCAAATGTTGCCTCTTTGAACTACAATTCACATTTGTACGTGGAGAAGCACTTTTAAAGATCAAATGAGATGTTTAAAGTGATTTTCATGCTTCCAGGGGCCTTAAACACAAGATTTGAGGTATGGGTAAAAGTGAATGAAAATGGCCAATTTACTCACTCTGAGGCCTTAAAAAGTGTTTCTCCTCCACGGGAAGTGAATTAAATACCATTATGAGGCCTTTATTGTTCAAGCGAAAACGCTTGATTTTTGATGAAAGAGATAACCACCCCCCCTTACGACATGCTTCTGAAACTAAAAAAATGGTTCATTTTCAAATGTTGCGTCTTTGAACTACAATTAACATTGTACGTGGATAATCACTTTTAGAGATAAAATGAGATGTTTAAAGTGATTTTCAAGCTTCCAGGGGCCCTAAACACGAGATCTGAGAAATGGGTAAACGTGAATAAAAATGGCCAATTTACTCACTCTGCGGCCTTAAAAAGTGTTTCTCCTCCACGGGAAGTGAATTAAATAACATTTGTAGGCCTTTATTGTTCAAGCGAAAACGCCCGATTATTGACGAAAGAGATAACCACCCCCCCTTACGACATGCTTCAGAAACGAAAAAAATGGTCCGTTTTCAAATGTTGCGTCTTTGAATGACAATCCACATTTGTACGTGGATAATCACTTTTAGAGCTAAAATTAGATGTTTAAAGTGATTTTCAAGCTTCCAGGGGCCTTAAACACAAGATTTGAGGAATGGGTAAAAGTGAATGAAAATGGCCAATTTACTCACTCTGAGGCCTTAAAAAGTGTTTCTCCTCCACGGGAAGTGAATTAAATAACATTTGTAGGCCTTTATTGTTCAAGCGAAAACGCCCGATTATTGACGAAAGAGATAACCACCCCCCCATACGACATGCTTCAGAAACGAAAAAAATGGTCCGTTTTCAAATGTTGCGTCTTTGAATGACAATCCACATTTGTACGTGGATAATCACTTTTAGAGCTAAAATTAGATGTTTAAAGTGATTTTCAAGCTTCCAGGGGCACTAAACACGAGATTTGAGAAATGGGTAAACGTGAATGAAAATGGCCAATTTACTCACTCTGCGGCCTTAAAAAGTGTTTCTCCTCCACGGAAAGTGAATAAAATAACATTTGGATGCCTTTATTGTTCAATCAAAAATGCCCGTTTTTTGGTGAAAAGATAACCACCCCCCCTTACGACATGCTTCAGAAACGAAAAAAATGGTCCATTTTCAAATGTTGCGTCTTTGAACTACAATTCACATTTGTACGTGGATAATCACTTTTAGAGATAAAATTAGATGTTTAAAGTGATTTACAAGCTTCCAGGGGCCCTAAACACAAGATGTGAGGAATGGGTAAATATGAATGAAACTGGCCAATTTATTCACTCTGAGGCCTTAAAAAGTTTTTCTCCACTCCAGAAAGTGAATTAAATAACATTTGTAGGCCTTTATTGTTCAATCAAAAACGCCCAATTTTTGACGAAAGAGATAACCACCCCCCCTTACGACATGCTTCAGAAATTAAAAAAATGGTCCGTTTTCAAATGTTGCCTCACAGAACTACAATTCACATTTGTACGTGGAAAAGCACTTTTAAAGATCAAATGAGATGTTTAAAGTTATTTTCATGCTTCCAGGGGCCTTAAACACAAGATTTCAGGAATGGGTAAAAGTGAATGAAAATGGCCAATTTACTCACTCTGAGGCCTTAAAAAGTGTTTCTCCTCCACGGGAAGTGAATTAAATAACATTTGTAGGCCTTTATTGTTCAAGCGAAAACGCCCGATTATTGACGAAAGAGATAACCACCCCCCCTTACGACATGCTTCAGAAACGAAAAAAATGGTCCGTTTTCAAATGTTGCGTCTTTGAATGACAATCCACATTTGTACGTGGATAATCACTTTTAGAGCTAAAATTAGATGTTTAAAGTGATTTTCAAGCTTCCAGGGGCCCTAAACACGAGATTTGAGAAATGGGTAAACGTGAATGAAAATGGCCAATTTACTCACTCTGCGGCCTTAAAAAGTGTTTCTCCTCTACGGAAAGTGAATAAAATAACATTTGGATGCCTTTATTGTTCAATCAAAAACGGCCGTTTTTTGGTGAAAAAGATAACCAACCCCCTTACGACATGCTTCAGAAACAAAAAATGGCCCATTTTCAAATGTTGCGTCTTTGAACTACAATTCACATTTGTACGTGGATAATCACTTTTAGAGATAAAATTAGATGTTTAAAGTGATTTACAAGCTTCCAGGGGCCCTAAACACAAGATATGAGGAATGGGTAAATATGAATGAAACTGGCCAATTTATTCACTCTGAGGCCTTAAAAAGTTTTTCTCCACTCCAGAAAGTGAATTAAATAACATTTGTAGGCCTTTATTGTTCAATCAAAAACGCCCGATTTTTGACGAAAGAGATAACCACCCCCCCTTACGACATGCTTCAGAAACTTAAAAAATGGTCCGTTTTCAAATGTTGCCTCTTTGAACTACAATTCACAATTGTACGTGGAAAAGCACTTTTAAAGATCAAATGAGATGTTTAAAGTGATTTTCATGCTTCCAGGGGCCTTAAACACAAGATTTGAGGAATGGGTAAAAGTGAATGAAAATGGCCAATTTACTCACTCTGAGGCCTTAAAAAGTGTTTCTCCTCAACGGGAAGTGAATTAAATAACATTTGTAGGCCTTTATTGTTCAAGCGAAAACGCCCGATTATTGACAAAAGAGATAACCACCCCCCTTACGACATGCTTCAGAAACGAAAAAAATGGTCCGTTTTCAAATGTTGCGTTTTTGTATGACAATCCACATTTGTACGTGGATAATCACTTTTAGAGCTAAAATTAGATGTTTAAAGTGATTTTCAAGCTTCCAGGGGCCCTAAACACAAGATTTGAGAAATGGGTAAACGTGAATGAAAATGGCCAATTTACTCACTCTGCGGCCTTCAAAAGTGTTTCTCCTCCACGGAAAGTGAATAAAATAACATTTGGATGCCTTTATTGTTCAATCAAAAACGCCCGTTTTTTGGTGAAAAAGATAACCACCCCCCCTTACGACATGCTTCAGAAACGAAAAAAATGGTCCATTTTCAAATGTTGCGTCTTTGAACTACAATTCACATTTGTACGTGGATAATCACTTTTAGAGATAAAATTACATGTTTAAAGTGATTTACAAGCTTCCAGGGGCCCTAAACACAAGATATGAGGAATGGGTAAATATGAATGAAAATGGCCAATTTATTCACTCTGAGGCCTTAAAAAGATTTTCTCCACTCCAGAAAGTGAATTAAATAACATTTGTAGGCCTTTATTGTTCAATCAAAAACGCCCGATTTTTGACGAAAGAGATAACCACCCCCCCTTACGACATGCTCAGAAACTAAAAAAATGGTCCGTTTTCAAATGTTGCCTCTTTGAACTACAATTCACATTTGTACGTGGAAAAGCACTTTTAAAGATCAAATGAGATGTTTAAAGTGATTTTCATGCTTCCAGGGGCCTTAAACACAAGATTTGAGGAATGGGTAAAAGTGAATGAAAATGGCCAATTTACTCACTCTGAGGCCTTAAAAAGTGTTTCTCCTCAACGGGAAGTGAATTAAATAACATTTGTAGGCCTTTATTGTTCAAGCGAAAACGCCCGATTATTGACAAAAGAGATAACCACCCCCCCTTACGACATGCTTCAGAAACAAAAAAAATGGTCCGTTTTCAAATGTTGCGTCTTTGAATGACAATCCACATTTGTACATGGATAATCACTTTTAGAGATAAAATGAGATGTTTAAAGTGATTTTCAAGCTTCCAGGGGCCCTAAACACGAGATTTGAGAAATGGGTAAACGTGAATGAAAATGGCCAATTTACTCACTCTGCGGCCTTAAAAAGTGTTTCTCCTCCACGGAAAGTGAATAAAATAACATTTGGATGCCTTTATTTTTCAATCAAAAACGCCCGTTTTTTGGTGAAAAAGATAACCACCCCCCCTTACGACATGCTTCAGAAACGAAAAAAATGGTCCATTTTCAAATGTTGCGTCTTTGAACTACAATCCACATTTGTACGTGGATAATCACTTTTAGAGCTAAAATTAGATGTTTAAAGTGATTTTCAAGCTTCCAGGGGCCCTAAACACAAGATTTGAGAAATGGGTAAAAGTGAATGAAAATGGCCAATTTACTCACTCTGAGGCCTTAAAAAGTGTTTCTCCTCCACGGGAAGTGAATTAAATACCATTTGGAGGCCTTTATTGTTCAAGCGAAAACGCCTGATTTTTGATGAAAGAGATAACCACCCCCCCATACGACATGCTTCTGAAACTAAAAAAATGGTTCAGTTTCAAATGTTGTGTCTTTGAACTACAAATAACATTGTACGTGGATAATCACTTTTAGAGATAAAATGAGATGTTTAAAGTGATTTTCAAGCTTCCATGGGCCCTAAACACGAGATTTGAGAAATGGGTAAACGTGAATGAAAATGGCCAATTCACTCACTCTGCGGCCTTAAAAAGTGTTTCTCCTCCACGGAAAGTGAATAAAATAACATTTGGATGCCTTTATTGTTCAATCAAAAACGCCCGTTTTTTGGTGAAAAAGATAACCACCCCCCCTTACGACATGCCTCAGAAACTAAAAAAATGGTCCGTTTTCAAATGTTTCCTCTTTGAACTACAATTCACATTTGTACGGCAAAAAGCACTTTTAAAGATCAAATGAGATGTTTAAAGTGATTTTCATGCTTCCAGGGGCCTTAAACACAAGATTTGAGGAATGGGTAAAAGTGAATGAAAATGGCCAATTTACTCACTCTGAGGCCTTAAAAAGTGTTTCTCCTCCATGGGAAGTGAATTAAATACCATTTGTAGGCCTTTATTGTTCAAGCGAAAACGCCCGATTATTGACGAAAGAGATAACCACCCCCCCTTACGACATGCTTCAGAAACAAAAAAAATGGTCCGTTTTCAAATGTTTCGTCTTTGAATGACAATCCACATTTGTACATGGACAATCACTTTTAGAGATCAAATGAGATGTTTAAAGTGATTTTCAAGCTTCCAGGGGCCCTAAACACGAGATTTGAGAAATGGGTAAACGTGAATGAAAATGGCCAATTTACTCACTCTGCGGCCTTAAAAAGTGTTTCTCCTCCACGGAAAGTGAATAAAATAACATTTGGATGCCTTTATTTTTCAATCAAAAACGCCCGTTTTTTGGTGAAAAAGATAACCACCCCCCCTTACGACATGCTTCAGAAACGAAAAAAATGGTCCATTTTCAAATGTTGCGTCTTTGAACTACAATTCACATTTGTACGTGGATAATCACTTTTAGAGATAAAATTACATGTTTAAAGTGATTTACAAGCTTCCAGGGGCCCTAAACACAAGATATGAGGAATGGGTAAATATGAATGAAAATGGCCAATTTATTCACTCTGAGGCCTTAAAAAGATTTTCTCCACTCCAGAAAGTGAATTAAATAACATTTGTAGGCCTTTATTGTTCAATCAAAAACGCCCGATTTTTGACGAAAGAGATAACCACCCCCCCTTACGACATGCTCAGAAACTAAAAAAATGGTCCGTTTTCAAATGTTGCCTCTTTGAACTACAATTCACATTTGTACGTGGAAAAGCACTTTTAAAGATCAAATGAGATGTTTAAAGTGATTTTCATGCTTCCAGGGGCCTTAAACACAAGATTTGAGGAATGGGTAAAAGTGAATGAAAATGGCCAATTTACTCACTCTGAGGCCTTAAAAAGTGTTTCTCCTCAACGGGAAGTGAATTAAATAACATTTGTAGGCCTTTATTGTTCAAGCGAAAACGCCCGATTATTGACAAAAGAGATAACCACCCCCCCTTACGACATGCTTCAGAAACAAAAAAAATGGTCCGTTTTCAAATGTTGCGTCTTTGAATGACAATCCACATTTGTACATGGATAATCACTTTTAGAGATAAAATGAGATGTTTAAAGTGATTTTCAAGCTTCCAGGGGCCCTAAACACGAGATTTGAGAAATGGGTAAACGTGAATGAAAATGGCCAATTTACTCACTCTGCGGCCTTAAAAAGTGTTTCTCCTCCACGGAAAGTGAATAAAATAACATTTGGATGCCTTTATTTTTCAATCAAAAACGCCCGTTTTTTGGTGAAAAAGATAACCACCCCCCCTTACGACATGCTTCAGAAACGAAAAAAATGGTCCATTTTCAAATGTTGCGTCTTTGAACTACAATCCACATTTGTACGTGGATAATCACTTTTAGAGCTAAAATTAAATGTTTAAAGTGATTTTCAAGCTTCCAGGGGCCCTAAACACAAGATTTGAGAAATGGGTAAAAGTGAATGAAAATGGCCAATTTACTCACTCTGAGGCCTTAAAAAGTGTTTCTCCTCCACGGGAAGTGAATTAAATACCATTTGGAGGCCTTTATTGTTCAAGCGAAAACGCCTGATTTTTGATGAAAGAGATAACCACCCCCCCATACGACATGCTTCTGAAACTAAAAAAATGGTTCATTTTCAAATGTTGTGTCTTTGAACTACAAATAACATTGTACGTGGATAATCACTTTTAGAGATAAAATGAGATGTTTAAAGTGATTTTCAAGCTTCCATGGGCCCTAAACACGAGATTTGAGAAATGGGTAAACATGAATGAAAATGGCCAATTTACTCACTCTGCGGCCTTCAAAAGTGTTTCTCCTCCACGGAAAGTGAATAAAATAACATTTGGATGCCTTTATTGTTCAATCAAAAACGCCCGTTTTTTGGTGAAAAAGATAACCACCCCCCCTTACGACATGCTTCAGAAACGAAAAAAATGGTCCATTTTCAAATGTTGCGTCTTTGAACTACAATTCACATTTGTACGTGGATAATCACTTTTAGAGATAAAATTACATGTTTAAAGTGATTTACAAGCTTCCAGGGGCCCTAAACACAAGATATGAGGAATGGGTAAATATGAATGAAAATGGCCAATTTATTCACTCTGAGGCCTTAAAAAGATTTTCTCCACTCCAGAAAGTGAATTAAATAACATTTGTAGACCTTTATTGTTCAATCAAAAACGCCCGATTTTTGACGAAAGAGATAACCACCCCCCCTTACGACATGCTCAGAAACTAAAAAAATGGTCCGTTTTCAAATGTTGCCTCTTTGAACTACAATTCACATTTGTACGTGGAAAAGCACTTTTAAAGATCAAATGAGATGTTTAAAGTGATTTTCATGCTTCCAGGGGCCTTAAACACAAGATTTGAGGAATGGGTAAAAGTGAATGAAAATGGCCAATTTACTCACTCTGAGGCCTTAAAAAGTGTTTCTCCTCAACGGGAAGTGAATTAAATAACATTTGTAGGCCTTTATTGTTCAAGCGAAAACACCCGATTATTGACAAAAGAGATAACCACCCCCCCTTACGACATGCTTCAGAAACAAAAAAAATGGTCCGTTTTCAAATGTTGCGTCTTTGAATGACAATCCACATTTGTACATGGATAATCACTTTTAGAGATAAAATGAGATGTTTAAAGTGATTTTCAAGCTTCCAGGGGCCCTAAACACGAGATTTGAGAAATGGGTAAACGTGAATGAAAATGGCCAATTTACTCACTCTGCGGCCTTAAAAAGTGTTTCTCCTCCACGGAAAGTGAATAAAATAACATTTGGATGCCTTTATTTTTCAATCAAAAACGCCCGTTTTTTGGTGAAAAAGATAACCACCCCCCCTTACGACATGCTTCAGAAACGAAAAAAATGGTCCATTTTCAAATGTTGCGTCTTTGAACTACAATCCACATTTGTACGTGGATAATCACTTTTAGAGCTAAAATTAGATGTTTAAAGTGATTTTCAAGCTTCCAGGGGCCCTAAACACAAGATTTGAGAAATGGGTAAAAGTGAATGAAAATGGCCAATTTACTCACTCTGAGGCCTTAAAAAGTGTTTCTCCTCCACGGGAAGTGAATTAAATACCATTTGGAGGCCTTTATTGTTCAAGCGAAAACGCCTGATTTTTGATGAAAGAGATAACCACCCCCCCATACGACATGCTTCTGAAACTAAAAAAATGGTTCAGTTTCAAATGTTGTGTCTTTGAACTACAAATAACATTGTACGTGGATAATCACTTTTAGAGATAAAATGAGATGTTTAAAGTGATTTTCAAGCTTCCATGGGCCCTAAACACGAGATTTGAGAAATGGGTAAACGTGAATGAAAATGGCCAATTTACTCACTCTGCGGCCTTAAAAAGTGTTTCTCCTCCACGGAAAGTGAATAAAATAACATTTGGATGCCTTTATTGTTCAATCAAAAACGCCCGTTTTTTGGTGAAAAAGATAACCACCCCCCCTTACGACATGCCTCAGAAACTAAAAAAATGGTCCGTTTTCAAATGTTTCCTCTTTGAACTACAATTCACATTTGTACGGCAAAAAGCACTTTTAAAGATCAAATGAGATGTTTAAAGTGATTTTCATGCTTCCAGGGGCCTTAAACACAAGATTTGAGGAATGGGTAAAAGTGAATGAAAATGGCCAATTTACTCACTCTGAGGCCTTAAAAAGTGTTTCTCCTCCATGGGAAGTGAATTAAATACCATTTGTAGGCCTTTATTGTTCAAGCGAAAACGCCCGATTATTGACGAAAGAGATAACCACCCCCCCTTACGACATGCTTCAGAAACAAAAAAAATAGTCCGTTTTCAAATGTTTCGTCTTTGAATGACAATCCACATTTGTACATGGACAATCACTTTTAGAGATAAAATGAGATGTTTAAAGTGATTTTCAAGCTTCCAGGGGCCCTAAACACGAGATTTGAGAAATGGGTAAACGTGAATGAAAATGGCCAATTTACTCACTCTGCGGCCTTAAAAAGTGTTTCTCCTCCACGGAAAGTGAATAAAATAACATTTGGATGCCTTTATTTTTCAATCAAAAACGCCCGTTTTTTGGTGAAAAAGATAACCACCCCCCCTTACGACATGCTTCAGAAACGAAAAAAATGGTCCATTTTCAAATGTTGCGTCTTTGAACTACAATTCACATTTGTACGTGGATAATCACTTTTAGAGATAAAATTACATGTTTAAAGTGATTTACAAGCTTCCAGGGGCCCTAAACACAAGATATGAGGAATGGGTAAATATGAATGAAAATGGCCAATTTATTCACTCTGAGGCCTTAAAAAGATTTTCTCCACTCCAGAAAGTGAATTAAATAACATTTGTAGGCCTTTATTGTTCAATCAAAAACGCCCGATTTTTGACGAAAGAGATAACCACCCCCCCTTACGACATGCTCAGAAACTAAAAAAATGGTCCGTTTTCAAATGTTGCCTCTTTGAACTACAATTCACATTTGTACGTGGAAAAGCACTTTTAAAGATCAAATGAGATGTTTAAAGTGATTTTCATGCTTCCAGGGGCCTTAAACACAAGATTTGAGGAATGGGTAAAAGTGAATGAAAATGGCCAATTTATTCACTCTGAGGCCTTAAAAAGTTTTTCTCCACTCCAGAAAGTAAATTAAATAACATTTGTAGACCTTTATTGTTCAATCAAAAATGCCCGATTTTTGACGAAAGAGATAACCACCCCCCCTTACGACATGCTTCAGAAAGAAAAAAAATGGTTCATTTTCAAATGTTGCATCTTTGAACGACAATCCACATTTGTACGTGGATAAACACTTTTAGAGATCAAATTAGATGTTTAAAGTGATTTTCAAGCTTCCAGGGGCCCTAAACACAAGATTTGAGAAATGGGTAAAAGTGAATGAAAATGGCCAATTTACTCACTCTGGGGCCTTAAAAAGTGTTTCTGCTCAACGGGAAGTGAATTAAATAACATTTGTAGGCCTTTATTGTTCAAGCGAAAACGCCCGATTATTGACGAAAGAGATAACCACCCCCCCCTTACGACATGCTTCAGAAACGAAAAAAATGGTCCGTTTTCAAATGTTGCGTCTTTGAACTACAATTAACATTGTACGTGGATAATCACTTTTAGAGATAAAATGAGATGTTTAAAGTGATTTTCAAGCTTCCAGGGGCCCTAAACGCGAGATTTGAGAAATGGGTAAAAGTGAATGAAAATGGCCAATTTACTCACTCTGCGGCCTTAAAAAGTGTTTCTCCTCCACGGAAAGTGAATAAAATAACATTTGGATGCCTTTATTGTTCAATCAAAAACGCCTGTTTTTTGGTGAAAAAGATAACCACCCCCCCTTACGACATGCTTCAGAAACGAAAAAAATAGTCCATTTTCAAATGTTGCGTCTTTGAACTACAATTCACATTTGTACGTGGATAATCACTTTTAGAGATAAAATTAGATGTTTAAAGTGATTTACAAGCTTTCAGGGGCCCTAAACACGAGATTTGAGAAATGGGTAAACGTGAATGAAAATGGCCAATTTACTCACTCTGCGGCCTTAAAAAGTGTTTCTCCTCCACGGAAAGTGAATAAAATAACATTTGGATGCCTTTATTTTTCAATCAAAAACCCCCGTTTTTTGGTGAAAAAGATAACCACCCCCCCTTACGACATGCTTCAGAAACGAAAAAAATGGTCCATTTTCAAATGTTGCGTCTTTGAACTACAATTCACATTTGTACGTGGATAATCACTTTTAGAGATAAAATTACATGTTTAAAGTGATTTACAAGCTTCCAGGGGCCCTAAACACAAGATATGAGGAATGGGTAAATATGAATGAAAATGGCCAATTTATTCACTCTGAGGCCTTAAAAAGATTTTCTCCACTCCAGAAAGTGAATTAAATAACATTTGTAGGCCTTTATTGTTCAATCAAAAACGCCCGATTTTTGACGAAAGAGATAACCACCCCCCCTTACGACATGCTCAGAAACTAAAAAAATGGTCCGTTTTCAAATGTTGCCTCTTTGAACTACAATTCACATTTGTACGTGGAAAAGCACTTTTAAAGATCAAATGAGATGTTTAAAGTGATTTTCATGCTTCCAGGGGCCTTAAACACAAGATTTGAGGAATGGGTAAAAGTGAATGAAAATGGCCAATTTACTCACTCTGAGGCCTTAAAAAGTGTTTCTCCTCAACGGGAAGTGAATTAAATAACATTTGTAGGCCTTTATTGTTCAAGCGAAAACGCCCGATTATTGACAAAAGAGATAACCACCCCCCCTTACGACATGCTTCAGAAACAAAAAAAATGGTCCGTTTTCAAATGTTGCGTCTTTGAATGACAATCCACATTTGTACATGGATAATCACTTTTAGAGATAAAATGAGATGTTTAAAGTGATTTTCAAGCTTCCAGGGGCCCTAAACACGAGATTTGAGAAATGGGTAAACGTGAATGAAAATGGCCAATTTACTCACTCTGCGGCCTTAAAAAGTGTTTCTCCTCCACGGAAAGTGAATAAAATAACATTTGGATGCCTTTATTTTTCAATCAAAAACGCCCGTTTTTTGGTGAAAAAGATAACCACCCCCCCTTACGACATGCTTCAGAAACGAAAAAAATGGTCCATTTTCAAATGTTGCGTCTTTGAACTACAATCCACATTTGTACGTGGATAATCACTTTTAGAGCTAAAATTAGATGTTTAAAGTGATTTTCAAGCTTCCAGGGGCCCTAAACACAAGATTTGAGAAATGGGTAAAAGTGAATGAAAATGGCCAATTTACTCACTCTGAGGCCTTAAAAAGTGTTTCTCCTCCACGGGAAGTGAATTAAATACCATTTGGAGGCCTTTATTGTTCAAGCGAAAACGCCTGATTTTTGATGAAAGAGATAACCACCCCCCCATACGACATGCTTCTGAAACTAAAAAAATGGTTCATTTTCAAATGTTGTGTCTTTGAACTACAAATAACATTGTACGTGGATAATCACTTTTAGAGATAAAATGAGATGTTTAAAGTGATTTTCAAGCTTCCATGGGCCCTAAACACGAGATTTGAGAAATGGGTAAACGTGAATGAAAATGGCCAATTTACTCACTCTGCGGCCTTAAAAAGTGTTTCTCCTCCACGGAAAGTGAATAAAATAACATTTGGATGCCTTTATTGTTCAATCAAAAACGCCCGTTTTTTGGTGAAAAAGATAACCACCCCCCCTTACGACATGCCTCAGAAACTAAAAAAATGGTCCGTTTTCAAATGTTTCCTCTTTGAACTACAATTCACATTTGTACGGCAAAAAGCACTTTTAAAGATCAAATGAGATGTTTAAAGTGATTTTCATGCTTCCAGGGGCCTTAAACACAAGATTTGAGGAATGGGTAAAAGTGAATGAAAATGGCCAATTTACTCACTCTGAGGCCTTAAAAAGTGTTTCTCCTCCATGGGAAGTGAATTAAATACCATTTGTAGGCCTTTATTGTTCAAGCGAAAACGCCCGATTATTGACGAAAGAGATAACCACCCCCCCTTACGACATGCTTCAGAAACAAAAAAAATGGTCCGTTTTCAAATGTTTCGTCTTTGAATGACAATCCACATTTGTACATGGACAATCACTTTTAGAGATAAAATGAGATGTTTAAAGTGATTTTCAAGCTTCCAGGGGCCCTAAACACGAGATTTGAGAAATGGGTAAACGTGAATGAAAATGGCCAATTTACTCACTCTGCGGCCTTAAAAAGTGTTTCTCCTCCACGGAAAGTGAATAAAATAACATTTGGATGCCTTTATTTTTCAATCAAAAACGCCCGTTTTTTGGTGAAAAAGATAACCACCCCCCCTTACGACATGCTTCAGAAACGAAAAAAATGGTCCATTTTCAAATGTTGCGTCTTTGAACTACAATTCACATTTGTACGTGGATAATCACTTTTAGAGATAAAATTACATGTTTAAAGTGATTTACAAGCTTCCAGGGGCCCTAAACACAAGATATGAGGAATGGGTAAATATGAATGAAAATGGCCAATTTATTCACTCTGAGGCCTTAAAAAGATTTTCTCCACTCCAGAAAGTGAATTAAATAACATTTGTAGGCCTTTATTGTTCAATCAAAAACGCCCGATTTTTGACGAAAGAGATAACCACCCCCCCTTACGACATGCTCAGAAACTAAAAAAATGGTCCGTTTTCAAATGTTGCCTCTTTGAACTACAATTCACATTTGTACGTGGAAAAGCACTTTTAAAGATCAAATGAGATGTTTAAAGTGATTTTCATGCTTCCAGGGGCCTTAAACACAAGATTTGAGGAATGGGTAAAAGTGAATGAAAATGGCCAATTTACTCACTCTGAGGCCTTAAAAAGTGTTTCTCCTCCACGGGAAGTGAATTAAATAACATTTGGAGGCCATTATTGTTCAAGCGAAAACGCCCGAATATTGACGAAAGAGATAACCACCCCCCCTTACGACATGCTTCAGAAACGAAAAAAATGGTCAGTTTTCAAATGTTGCGTCTTTGAATGACAATCCACATTTGTACGTGGATAATCACTTTTAGAGCTAAAATTAGATGTTTAAAGTGCTTTTCAAGCTTCCAGGGGCCCTAAACACAAGATTTGAGAAATGGGTAAAAGTGAATGAAAATGGCCAATTTACTCACTCTGAGGCCTTAAAAAGTGTTTCTCCTCCACGGGAAGTGAATTAAATACCATTTGGAGGCCTTTATTGTTCAAGCGAAAACGCTTGATTTTTGATGAAAGAGATAACCACTCCCCCTTACGACATGCTTCTGAAACTAAAAAAATGGTTCATTTTCAAATGTTGCGTCTTTGAACCACAATTAACATTGTACGTGGATAATCACTTTTAGAGATAAAATGAGATGTTTAAAGTGATTTTCAAGCTTCCAGGGGCCCTAAACACGAGATTTGAGAAATGGGTAAACGTGAATGAAAATGGCCAATTTACTCACTCTGTGGCCTTAAAAAGTGTTTCTCCTCCACGGAAAGTGAATAAAATAACATTTGGATGCCTTTATTGTTCAATCAAAAATGCCCGTTTTTTGGTGAAAAGATAACCACCCCCCCTACGACATGTTTCAGAAACGAAAAAAATGGTCCATTTCCAAATGTTGCGTCTTTGAACTACAATTCACATTTGTACGTGGATAATCACTTTTAGAGATAAAATTAGATGTTTAAAGTGATTTACAAGCTTCCAGGGGCCCTAAACACAAGATATGAGGAATGGGTAAATATGAATGAAAATGGCCAATTTATTCACTCTGAGGCCTTAAAAAGTTTTTCTCCACTCCAGAAAGTAAATTAAATAACATTTGTAGACCTTTATTGTTCAATCAAAAATGCCCGATTTTTGACGAAAGAGATAACCACCCCCCCTTACGACATGCTTCAGAAAGAAAAAAAATGGTTCATTTTCAAATGTTGCATCTTTGAACGACAATCCACATTTGTACGTGGATAAACACTTTTAGAGATAAAATTAGATGTTTAAAGTGATTTTCAAGCTTCCAGGGGCCCTAAACACAAGATTTGAGAAATGGGTAAAAGTGAATGAAAATGGCCAATTTACTCACTCTGGGGCCTTAAAAAGTGTTTCTCCTCAACGGGAAGTGAATTAAATAACATTTGTAGGCCTTTATTGTTCAAGCGAAAACGCCCGATTATTGACGAAAGAGATAACCACCCCCCCCTTACGACATGCTTCAGAAACGAAAAAAATGGTCCGTTTTCAAATGTTGCGTCTTTGAACTACAATTAACATTGTACGTGGATAATCACTTTTAGAGATAAAATGAGATGTTTAAAGTGATTTTCAAGCTTCCAGGGGCCCTAAACACGAGATTTGAGAAATGGGTAAAAGTGAATGAAAATGGCCAATTTACTCACTCTGCGGCCTTAAAAAGTGTTTCTCCTCCACGGAAAGTGAATAAAATAACATTTGGATGCCTTTATTGTTCAATCAAAAACGCCTGTTTTTTGGTGAAAAAGATAACCACCCCCCCTTACGACATGCTTCAGAAACGAAAAAAATAGTCCATTTTCAAATGTTGCGTCTTTGAACTACAATTCACATTTGTACGTGGATAATCACTTTTAGAGATAAAATTAGATGTTTAAAGTGATTTACAAGCTTTCAGGGGCCCTAAACACGAGATTTGAGAAATGGGTAAACGTGAATGAAAATGGCCAATTTACTCACTCTGCGGCCTTAAAAAGTGTTTCTCCTCCACGGAAAGTGAATAAAATAACATTTGGATGCCTTTATTTTTCAATCAAAAACGCCCGTTTTTTGGTGAAAAAGATAACCACCCCCCCTTACGACATGCTTCAGAAACGAAAAAAATGGTCCATTTTCAAATGTTGCGTCTTTGAACTACAATTCACATTTGTACGTGGATAATCACTTTTAGAGATAAAATTACATGTTTAAAGTGATTTACAAGCTTCCAGGGGCCTTAAACACAAGATTTGAGGAATGGGTAAAAGTGAATGAAAATGGCCAATTTATTCACTCTGAGGCCTTAAAAAGATTTTCTCCACTCCAGAAAGTGAATTAAATAACATTTGTAGGCCTTTATTGTTCAATCAAAAACGCCCGATTTTTGACGAAAGAGATAACCACCCCCCCTTACGACATGCTCAGAAACTAAAAAAATGGTCCGTTTTCAAATGTTGCCTCTTTGAACTACAATTCACATTTGTACGTGGAAAAGCACTTTTAAAGATCAAATGAGATGTTTAAAGTGATTTTCATGCTTCCAGGGGCCTTAAACACAAGATTTGAGGAATGGGTAAAAGTGAATGAAAATGGCCAATTTACTCACTCTGAGGCCTTAAAAAGTGTTTCTCCTCCACGGGAAGTGAATTAAATAACATTTGGAGGCCATTATTGTTCAAGCGAAAACGCCCGAATATTGACGAAAGAGATAACCACCCCCCCTTACGACATGCTTCAGAAACGAAAAAAATGGTCAGTTTTCAAATGTTGCGTCTTTGAATGACAATCCACATTTGTACGTGGATAATCACTTTTAGAGCTAAAATTAGATGTTTAAAGTGCTTTTCAAGCTTCCAGGGGCCCTAAACACAAGATTTGAGAAATGGGTAAAAGTGAATGAAAATGGCCAATTTACTCACTCTGAGGCCTTAAAAAGTGTTTCTCCTCCACGGGAAGTGAATTAAATACCATTTGGAGGCCTTTATTGTTCAAGCGAAAACGCTTGATTTTTGATGAAAGAGATAACCACTCCCCCTTACGACATGCTTCTGAAACTAAAAAAATGGTTCATTTTCAAATGTTGCGTCTTTGAACCACAATTAACATTGTACGTGGATAATCACTTTTAGAGATAAAATGAGATGTTTAAAGTGATTTTCAAGCTTCCAGGGGCCCTAAACACGAGATTTGAGAAATGGGTAAACGTGAATGAAAATGGCCAATTTACTCACTCTGTGGCCTTAAAAAGTGTTTCTCCTCCACGGAAAGTGAATAAAATAACATTTGGATGCCTTTATTGTTCAATCAAAAATGCCCGTTTTTTGGTGAAAAGATAACCACCCCCCCTACGACATGTTTCAGAAACGAAAAAAATGGTCCATTTCCAAATGTTGCGTCTTTGAACTACAATTCACATTTGTACGTGGATAATCACTTTTAGAGATAAAATTAGATGTTTAAAGTGATTTACAAGCTTCCAGGGGCCCTAAACACAAGATATGAGGAATGGGTAAATATGAATGAAAATGGCCAATTTATTCACTCTGAGGCCTTAAAAAGTTTTTCTCCACTCCAGAAAGTAAATTAAATAACATTTGTAGACCTTTATTGTTCAATCAAAAATGCCCGATTTTTGACGAAAGAGATAACCACCCCCCCTTACGACATGCTTCAGAAAGAAAAAAAATGGTTCATTTTCAAATGTTGCATCTTTGAACGACAATCCACATTTGTACGTGGATAAACACTTTTAGAGATAAAATTAGATGTTTAAAGTGATTTTCAAGCTTCCAGGGGCCCTAAACACAAGATTTGAGAAATGGGTAAAAGTGAATGAAAATGGCCAATTTACTCACTCTGGGGCCTTAAAAAGTGTTTCTCCTCAACGGGAAGTGAATTAAATAACATTTGTAGGCCTTTATTGTTCAAGCGAAAACGCCCGATTATTGACGAAAGAGATAACCACCCCCCCCTTACGACATGCTTCAGAAACGAAAAAAATGGTCCGTTTTCAAATGTTGCGTCTTTGAACTACAATTAACATTGTACGTGGATAATCACTTTTAGAGATAAAATGAGATGTTTAAAGTGATTTTCAAGCTTCCAGGGGCCCTAAACACGAGATTTGAGAAATGGGTAAAAGTGAATGAAAATGGCCAATTTACTCACTCTGCGGCCTTAAAAAGTGTTTCTCCTCCACGGAAAGTGAATAAAATAACATTTGGATGCCTTTATTGTTCAATCAAAAACGCCTGTTTTTTGGTGAAAAAGATAACCACCCCCCCTTACGACATGCTTCAGAAACGAAAAAAATAGTCCATTTTCAAATGTTGCGTCTTTGAACTACAATTCACATTTGTACGTGGATAATCACTTTTAGAGATAAAATTAGATGTTTAAAGTGATTTACAAGCTTTCAGGGGCCCTAAACACGAGATTTGAGAAATGGGTAAACGTGAATGAAAATGGCCAATTTACTCACTCTGCGGCCTTAAAAAGTGTTTCTCCTCCACGGAAAGTGAATAAAATAACATTTGGATGCCTTTATTTTTCAATCAAAAACGCCCGTTTTTTGGTGAAAAAGATAACCACCCCCCCTTACGACATGCTTCAGAAACGAAAAAAATGGTCCATTTTCAAATGTTGCGTCTTTGAACTACAATTCACATTTGTACGTGGATAATCACTTTTAGAGATAAAATTACATGTTTAAAGTGATTTACAAGCTTCCAGGGGCCCTAAACACAAGATATGAGGAATGGGTAAATATGAATGAAAATGGCCAATTTATTCACTCTGAGGCCTTAAAAAGATTTTCTCCACTCCAGAAAGTGAATTAAATAACATTTGTAGGCCTTTATTGTTCAATCAAAAACGCCCGATTTTTGACGAAAGAGATAACCACCCCCCCTTACGACATGCTCAGAAACTAAAAAAATGGTCCGTTTTCAAATGTTGCCTCTTTGAACTACAATTCACATTTGTACGTGGAAAAGCACTTTTAAAGATCAAATGAGATGTTTAAAGTGATTTTCATGCTTCCAGGGGCCTTAAACACAAGATTTGAGGAATGGGTAAAAGTGAATGAAAATGGCCAATTTACTCACTCTGAGGCCTTAAAAAGTGTTTCTCCTCCACGGGAAGTGAATTAAATAACATTTGGAGGCCTTTATTGTTCAAGCGAAAACGCCCGAATATTGACGAAAGAGATAACCACCCCCCCTTACGACATGCTTCAGAAACGAAAAAAATGGTCCGTTTTCAAATGTTGCGTCTTTGAATGACAATCCACATTTGTACGTGGATAATCACTTTTAGAGCTAAAATTAGATGTTTAAAGTGATTTTCAAGCTTCCAGGGGCCCTAAACACAAGATTTGAGAAATGGGTAAAAGTGAATGAAAATGGCCAATTTACTCACTCTGAGGCCTTAAAAAGTGTTTCTCCTCCACGGGAAGTGAATTAAATACCATTTGGAGGCCTTTATTGTTCAAGCGAAAACGCCTGATTTTTGATGAAAGAGATAACCACTCCCCCTTACGACATGCTTCTGAAACTAAAAAAATGGTTCATTTTCAAATGTTGCGTCTTTGAACCACAATTAACATTGTACGTGGATAATCACTTTTAGAGATAAAATGAGATGTTTAAAGTGATTTTCAAGCTTCCAGGGGCCCTAAACACGAGATTTGAGAAATGGGTAAACGTGAATGAAAATGGCCAATTTACTCACTCTGCGGCCTTAAAAAGTGTTTCTCCTCCACGGAAAGTGAATAAAATAACATTTGGATGCCTTTATTGTTCAATCAAAAATGCCCGTTTTTTGGTGAAAAGATAACCACCCCCCCTACGACATGTTTCAGAAAAGAAAAAAATGGTCCATTTCCAAATGTTGCGTCTTTGAACTACAATTCACATTTGTACGTGGATAATCACTTTTAGAGATAAAATTAGATGTTTAAAGTGATTTACAAGCTTCCAGGGGCCCTAAACACAAGATATGAGGAATGGGTAAATATGAATGAAAATGGCCAATTTATTCACTCTGAGGCCTTAAAAAGTTTTTCTCCACTCCAGAAAGTAAATTAAATAACATTTGTAGACCTTTATTGTTCAATCAAAAATGCCCGATTTTTGACGAAAGAGATAACCACCCCCCCTTACGACATGCTTCAGAAAGAAAAAAAATGGTTCATTTTCAAATGTTGCATCTTTGAACGACAATCCACATTTGTACGTGGATAAACACTTTTAGAGATAAAATTAGATGTTTAAAGTGATTTTCAAGCTTCCAGGGGCCCTAAACACAAGATTTGAGAAATGGGTAAAAGTGAATGAAAATGGCCAAGTTACTCACTCTGGGGCCTTAAAAAGTGTTTCTCCTCAACGGGAAGTGAATTAAATAACATTTGTAGGCCTTTATTGTTCAAGCGAAAACGCCCGATTATTGACGAAAGAGATAACCACCCCCCTTACGACATGCTTCAGAAACGAAAAAAATGGTCCGTTTTCAAATGTTGCGTCTTTGAACTACAATTAACATTGTACGTGGATAATCACTTTTAGAGAGAAAATGAGATGTTTAAAGTGATTTTCAAGCTTCCAGGGGCCCTAAACACGAGATTTGAGAAATGGGTAAAAGTGAATGAAAATGGCCAATTTACTCACTCTGCGGCCTTAAAAAGTGTTTCTCCTCCACGGAAAGTGAATAAAATAACATTTGGATGCCTTTATTGTTCAATCAAAAACGCCTGTTTTTTGGTGAAAAAGATAACCACCCCCCCTTACGACATGCTTCAGAAACGAAAAAAATAGTCCATTTTCAAATGTTGCGTCTTTGAACTACAATTCACATTTGTACGTGGATAATCACTTTTAGAGATAAAATTAGATGTTTAAAGTGATTTACAAGCTTTCAGGGGCCCTAAACACAAGATTTGAGGAATGGGTAAATATGAATGAAAATGGCCAATTTATTCACTCTGAGGCCTTAAAAAGTGTTTCTCCTCCACGGGAAGTGAATTAAATAACATTTGTAGGCCTTTATTGTTCAAGCGAAAACGCCCGATAATTGACGAAAGAGATAACCACCCCCCCTTACGACATGCTTCAGAAACGAAAAAAATGGTCCGTTTTCAAATGTTGCGTCTTTGAATGACAATCCACATTTGTACGTGGATAATCACTTTTAGAGCTAAAATTAGATGTTTAAAGTGATTTTCAAGCTTCCAGGGGCCCTAAACACAAGATTTGAGAAATGGGTAAAAGTGAATGAAAATGGCCAATTTACTCACTCTGAGGCCTTAAAAAGTGTTTCTCCTCCACGGGAAGTGAATTAAATACCATTTGGAGGCCTTTATTGTTCAAGCGAAAACGCCTGATTTTTGATGAAAGAGATAACCACCCCCCCTTACGACATGCTTCTGAAACTAAAAAAATGGTTCATTTTCAAATGTTGCGTCTTTGAACTACAATTAACATTGTACGTGGATAATCACTTTTAGAGATAAAATGAGATGTTTAAAGTGATTTTCAAGCTTCCAGGGGCCCTAAACACGAGATATGAGGAATGGGTAAATATGAATGAAAATGGCCAATTTATTCACTCTGAGTCCTTAAAAAGTGTTTCTCCTCCACGGAAAGGGAATAAAATAACATTTGGATGCCTTTATTGTTCAATCAAAAACGCCCGTTTTTTGGTGAAAAAGATAACCACCCCCCCTTACGACATGCTTCAGAAACGAAAAAAATGGTCCATTTTCAAATGTTGCGTCTTTGAACTACAATTCACATTTGTACGTGGATGATCACTTTTAGAGATAAAATTAGATGTTTAAAGTGATTTTCATGCTTCCAGGGGCCTTAAACACAAGATTTGAGGTATGGGTAAAAGTGAATGAAAATGGCCAATTTACTCACTCTGAGGCCTTAAAAAGTGTTTCTCCTCCACGGGAAGTGAATTAAATACCATTATGAGGCCTTTATTGTTCAAGCGAAAACGCCTGATTTTTGATGAAAGAGATAACCACTCCCCCTTACGACATGCTTCTGAAACTAAAAAAATGGTTCATTTTCAAATGTTGCGTCTTTGAACTACAATTAACATTGTACGTGGATAATCACTTTTAGAGATAAAATGAGATGTTTAAAGTGATTTTCAAGCTTCCAGGGGCCCTAAACACGAGATTTGAGAAATGGGTAAACGTGAATGAAAATGGCCAATTTACTCACTCTGAGGCCTTAAAAAGTGTTTTTCCTTCACGGAAAGTGAATAAAATAACATTTGGATGCCTTTATTGTTCAATCAAAAACGCCCGTTTTTTGGTGAAAAAGATAACCACCCCCCCTTACGACATGCTTCAGAAACGAAAAAAATGGTCCATTTTCAAATGTTGCGTCTTTGAACTACAATTCACATTTGTACGTGGATAATCACTTTTAGAGATAAAATTACATGTTTAAAGTGATTTACAAGCTTCCAGGGGCCCTAAACACAAGATATGAGGAATGGGTAAATATGAATGAAAATGGCCAATTTATTCACTCTGAGGCCTTAAAAAGATTTTCTCCACTCCAGAAAGTGAATTAAATAACATTTGTAGGCCTTTATTGTTCAATCAAAAACGCCCGATTTTTGACGAAAGAGATAACCACCCCCCCTTACGACATGCTCAGAAACTAAAAAAATGGTCCGTTTTCAAATGTTGCCTCTTTGAACTACAATTCACATTTGTACGTGGAAAAGCACTTTTAAAGATCAAATGAGATGTTTAAAGTGATTTTCATGCTTCCAGGGGCCTTAAACACAAGATTTGAGGAATGGGTAAAAGTGAATGAAAATGGCCAATTTACTCACTCTGAGGCCTTAAAAAGTGTTTCTCCACTCCAGAAAGTGAATTAAATAACATTTGTAGGCCTTTATTGTTCAATCAAAAACGCCCGTTTTTTGGTGAAAAAGATAACCACCCCCCCTTACGACATGCTTCAGAAACGAAAAAAATGGTCCATTTTCAAATGTTGCGTCTTTGAACTACAATTCACATTTGTACGTGGATAATCACTTTTAGAGATAAAATTAGATGTTTAAAGTGATTTACAAGCTTTCAGGGGCCCTAAACACTAGATTTGAGGAATGGGTAAATATGAATGAAAATGGCCAATTTATTCACTCTGAGGCCTTAAAAAGTTTTTCTCCACTCCAGAAAGAGAATTAAATAACATTTGTAGACCTTTATTGTTCAATCAAAAACGCCCGATTTTTTGACGAAAGAGATAACCACCCCCCCTTACGACATGCTTCAGAAACAAAAAAAATGGTTCATTTTCAAATGTTGCATCTTTGAACGACAATCCACATTTGTACGTGGATAAACACTTTTAGAGATAAAATTAGATGTTGAAAGTGATTTTCAAGCCTTCAGGGGCCCTAAACACAAGATTTGAGAAATGGGTAAAAGTGAATGAAAATGGCCAATTTACTCACTCTGAGGCCTTAAAAAGTGTTTCTCCTCCACGGGAAGTGAATTAAATAACATTTGGAGGCCTTTATTGTTCAAGCGAAAACGCCCGAATATTGACGAAAGAGATAACCACCCCCCCTTACGACATGCTTCAGAAACGAAAAAAATGGTCCGTTTTCAAATGTTGCATCTTTGAATGACAATCCACATTTGTACGTGGATAATCACTTTTAGAGCTAAAATTAGATGTTTAAAGTGATTTTCAAGCTTCCAGGGGCCCTAAACACAAGATTTGAGAAATGGGTAAAAGTGAATGAAAATGGCCAATTTACTCACTCTGAGACCTTAAAAAGTGTTTCTCCTCCACGGGAAGTGAATTAAATACCATTTGGAGGCCTTTATTGTTCAAGCGAAAACGCCTGATTTTTGATGAAAGAGATAACCACCCCCCCTTACGACATGCTTCTGAAACTAAAAAAATGGTTCATTTTCAAATGTTGCGTCTTTGAACTACAATTAACATTGTACGTGGATAATCACTTTTAGAGATAAAATGAGATGTTTAAAGTGATTTTCAAGCTTCCAGGGGCCCTAAACAGGAGATATGAGGAATGGGTAAATATGAATGAAAATGGCCAATTTATTCACTCTGAGGCCTTAAAAAGTGTTTCTCCTCCACGGAAAGGGAATAAAATAACATTTGGATGCCTTTATTGTTCAATCAAAAACGCCCGTTTTTTGGTGAAAAAGATAACCACCCCCCCTTACGACATGCTTCAGAAACGAAAAAAATGGTCCATTTTCAAATGTTGCTTCTTTGAACTACGATTCACATTTGTACGTTAATGATCACTTTTAGAGATAAAATTAGATGTTTAAAGTGATTTGCATGCTTCCAGGGGCCTTAAACACAAGATTTGAGGTATGGGTAAAAGTGAATGAAAATGGCCAATTTACTCACTCTGAGGCCTTAAAAGGTGTTTCTCCTCCACAGAAAGTTGATTAAATACCATTATGAGGCCTTTATTGTTCAAGCGAAAACGCCTGATTTTTGATGAAAGAGATAACCACCCCCCCTTACGACATGCTTCTGAAACTAAAAAAATGGTTCATTTTCAAATGTTGCGTCTTTGAACTACATTTAACATTGTACGTGGATAATCACTTTTAGAGATAAAATGAGATGTTTAAAGTGATTTTCAAGCTTCCAGGGGCCCTAAACACGAGATTTGAGAAATGGGTAAACGTGAATGAAAATGGCCAATTTACTCACTCTGAGGCCTTAAAAAGTGTTTCTCCTTCACGGAAAGTGAATAAAATAACATTTGGATGCCTTTATTGTTCAATCAAAAACGCCCGTTTTTTGGTGAAAAAGATAACCACCCCCCCTTACGACATGCTTCACAAACGAAAAAAATGGTCCATTTTCAAATGTTGCGTCTTTGAACTACAATTCACATTTGTACGTGGATAATCACTTTTAGAGATAAAATTAGATGTTTAAAGTGATTTACAAGCTTCCAGGGGCCCTAAACACAAGATATGAGGAATGGGTAAATATGAATGAAAATGGCCAATTTATTCACTCTGAGGCCTTAAAAAGATTTTCTCCACTCCAGAAAGTGAATTAAATAACATTTGTAGGCCTTTATTGTTCAATCAAAAACGCCCGATTTTTGACGAAAGAGATAACCACCCCCCCTTACGACATGCTCAGAAACTAAAAAAATGGTCCGTTTTCAAATGTTGCCTCTTTGAACTACAATTCACATTTGTACGTGGAAAAGCACTTTTAAAGATCAAATGAGATGTTTAAAGTGATTTTCATGCTTCCAGGGGCCTTAAACACAAGATTTGAGGAATGGGTAAAAGTGAATGAAAATGGCCAATTTACTCACTCTGAGGCCTTAAAAAGTGTTTCTCCTCCACGGGAAGTGAATTAAATAACATTTGGAGGCCTTTATTGTTCAAGCGAAAACGCCCGATTATTGACGAAAGAGATAACCACCCCCCCTTACGACATGCTTCAGAAACGAAAAAAATGGTCCGTTTTCAAATGTTGCGTCTTTGAATGACAATCCACATTTGTACGTGGATAATCACTTTTAGAGCTAAAATTAGATGTTTAAAGTGATTTTCAAGCTTCCAGGGGCCCTAAACACAAGATTTGAGAAATGGGTAAAAGTGAATGAAAATGGCCAATTTACTCACTCTGAGGCCTTAAAAAGTGTTTCTCCTCCACGGGAAGTGAATTAAATACCATTTGGAGGCCTTTATTGTTCAAGCGAAAACGCCTGATTTTTGATGAAAGAGATAACCACTCCCCCTTACGACATGCTTCTGAAACTAAAAAAATGGTTCATTTTCAAATGTTGCGTCTTTGAACCACAATTAACATTGTACGTGGATAATCACTTTTAGAGATAAAATGAGATGTTTAAAGTGATTTTCAAGCTTCCAGGGGCCCTAAACACGAGATTTGAGAAATGGGTAAACGTGAATGAAAATGGCCAATTTACTCACTCTGCGGCCTTAAAAAGTGTTTCTCCTCCACGGAAAGTGAATAAAATAACATTTGGATGCCTTTATTGTTCAATCAAAAATGCCCGTTTTTTGGTGAAAAGATAACCACCCCCCCTTACGACATGCTTCAGAAACGAAAAAAATGGTCCATTTTCAAATGTTGCGTCTTTGAACTACAATTCACATTTGTACGTGGATAATCACTTTTAGAGATAAAATTAGATGTTTAAAGTGATTTACAAGCTTCCAGGGGCCCTAAACACAAGATATGAGGAATGGGTAACTATGAATGAAAATGGCCAATTTATTCACTCTGAGGCCTTAAAAAGTTTTTCTCCACTCCAGAAAGTAAATTAAATAACATTTGTAGACCTTTATTGTTCAATCAAAAATGCCAGTTTTTTGACGAAAGAGATAACCACCCCCCCTTACGACATGCTTCAGAAACAAAAAAAATAGTTCATTTTCAAATGTTGCATCTTTGAACGACAATCCACATTTGTACGTGGATAAACACTTTTAGAGATAAAATTAGATGTTTAAAGTGATTTTCAAGCTTCCAGGGGCCCTAAACACAAGATTTGAGAAATGGGTAAAAGTGAATGAAAATGGCCACTTTACTCACTCTGAGGCCTTAAAAAGTGTTTCTCCTCAACGGGAAGTGAATTAAATACCATTTGGAGGCCTTTATTGTTCAAGCGAAAACGCCTGATTTTTGATGAAAGAGATAACCACTCCCCCTTACGACATGCTTCTGAAACTAAAAAAATGGTTCATTTTCAAATGTTGCGTCTTTGAACCACAATTAACATTGTACGTGGATAATCACTTTTAGAGATAAAATGAGATGTTTAAAGTGATTTTCAAGCTTCCAGGGGCCCTAAACACGAGATTTAAGAAAAGGGTAAACGTGAATGAAAATGGCCAATTTACTCACTCTGCGGCCTTAAAAAGTGTTTCTCCTCCACGGAAAGTGAATAAAATAACATTTGGATGCCTTTATTGTTCAATCAAAAATGCCCGTTTTTTGGTGAAAAGATAACCACCCCCCCTACGACATGTTTCAGAAACGAAAAAAATGGTCCATTTCCAAATGTTGCGTCTTTGAACTACAATTCACATTTGTACGTGGATAATCACTTTCAGAGATAAAATTAGATGTTTAAAGTGATTTACAAGCTTCCAGGGGCCCTAAACAGAAGATATGAGGAATGGGTAAATATGAATGAAAATGGCCAATTTATTCACTCTGAGGCCTTAAAAAGTTTTTCTCCACTCCAGAAAGTAAATTAAATAACATTTGTAGACCTTTATTGTTCAATCAAAAATGCCCGATTTTTGACGAAAGAGATAACCACCCCCCCTTACGACATGCTTCAGAAAGAAAAAAAATGGTTCATTTTCAAATGTTGCATCTTTGAACGACAATCCACATTTGTACGTGGATAAACACTTTTAGAGATAAAATTAGATGTTTAAAGGGATTTTCAAGCTTCCAGGGGCCCTAAACACAAGATTTGAGAAATGGGTAAAAGTGAATGAAAATGGCCAATTTACTCACTCTGGGGCCTTAAAAAGTGTTTCTCCTCAACGGGAAGTGAATTAAATAACATTTGTAGGCCTTTATTGTTCAAGCGAAAACGCCCGATAATTGACGAAAGAGATAACCACCCCCCCCTTACGACATGCTTCAGAAACGAAAAAAATGGTCCATTTTCAAATGTTGCGTCTTTGAACTACAATTCACATTTGTACGTGGATAATCACTTTTAGAGATAAAATTACACGTTTAAAGTGATTTACAAGCTTCCAGGGGCCCTAAACACAAGATATGAGGAATGGGTAAATATGAATGAAAATGGCCAATTTATTCACTCTGAGGCCTTAAAAAGATTTTCTCCACTCCAGAAAGTGAATTAAATAACATTTGTAGGCCTTTATTGTTCAATCAAAAACGCCCAATTTTTGACGAAAGAGATAACCACCCCCCCTTACGACATGCTCAGAAACTAAAAAAATGGTCCGTTTTCAAATGTTGCCTCTTTGAACTACAATTCACATTTGTACGTGGAAAAGCACTTTTAAAGATCAAATGAGATGTTTAAAGTGATTTTCATGCTTCCAGGGGCCTTAAACACAAGATTTGAGGAATGGGTAAAAGTGAATGAAAATGGCCAATTTACTCACTCTGAGGCCTTAAAAAGTGTTTCTCCACTCCAGAAAGTGAATTAAATAACATTTGTAGGCCTTTATTGTTCAATCAAAAACGCCCGTTTTTTGGTGAAAAAGATAACCACCCCCCCTTACGACATGCTTCAGAAACGAAAAAAATGGTCCATTTTCAAATGTTGCGTCTTTGAACTACAATTCACATTTGTACGTGGATAATCACTTTTAGAGATAAAATTAGATGTTTAAAGTGATTTACAAGCTTTCAGGGGCCCTAAACACTAGATTTGAGGAATGGGTAAATATGAATGAAAATGGCCAATTTATTCACTCTGAGGCTTTAAAAAGTTTTTCTCCACTCCAGAAAGAGAATTAAATAACATTTGTAGACCTTTATTGTTCAATCAAAAACGCCCGATTTTTTGACGAAAGAGATAACCACCCCCCCTTACGACATGCTTCAGAAACAAAAAAAATGGTTCATTTTCAAATGTTGCATCTTTGAATGACAATCCACATTTGTACGTGGATAATCACTTTTAGAGCTAAAATTAGATATTTAAAGTGATTTTCAAGCTTCCAGGGGCCCTAAACACAAGATTTGAGAAATGGGTAAAAGTGAATGAAAATGGCCAATTTACTCACTCTGAGGCCTTAAAAAGTGTTTCTCCTCCACGGGAAGTGAATTAAATACCATTTTGAGGCCTTTATTGTTCAAGCGAAAACGCCTGATTTTTGATGAAAGAGATAACCACCCCCCCTTACGACATGCTTCTGAAACTAAAAAAATGGTTCATTTTCAAATGTTGCGTCTTTGAACTACAATTAACATTTGTACGTGGATAATCACTTTTAGAGATAAAATTAGATGTTTAAAGTGATTTACAAGCTTCCAGGGGCCCTAAACACAAGATATGAGGAATGGGTAAATATGAATGAAAATGGCCAATTTATTCACTCTGAGGCCTTAAAAAGTTTTTCTCCACTCCAGAAAGTAAATTAAATAACATTTGTAGACCTTTATTGTTCAATCAAAAATGCCCGATTTTTGACGAAAGAGATAACCACCCCCCCTTACGACATGCTTCAGAAAGAAAAAAAATGGTTCATTTTCAAATGTTGCATCTTTGAACGACAATCCACATTTGTACGTGGATAAACACTTTTAGAGATAAAATTAGATGTTTAAAGTGATTTTCAAGCTTCCAGGGGCCCTAAACACAAGATTTGAGAAATGGGTAAAAGTGAATGAAAATGGCCAATTTACTCACTCTGGGGCCTTAAAAAGTGTTTCTCCTCAACGGGAAGTGAATTAAATAACATTTGTAGGCCTTTATTGTTCAAGCGAAAACGCCCGATAATTGACGAAAGAGATAACCACCCCCCCCTTACGACATGCTTCAGAAACGAAAAAAATGGTCCATTTTCAAATGTTGCGTCTTTGAACTACAATTCACATTTGTACGTGGATAATCACTTTTAGAGATAAAATTACACGTTTAAAGTGATTTACAAGCTTCCAGGGGCCCTAAACACAAGATATGAGGAATGGGTAAATATGAATGAAAATGGCCAATTTATTCACTCTGAGGCCTTAAAAAGATTTTCTCCACTCCAGAAAGTGAATTAAATAACATTTGTAGGCCTTTATTGTTCAATCAAAAACGCCCAATTTTTGACGAAAGAGATAACCACCCCCCCTTACGACATGCTCAGAAACTAAAAAAATGGTCCGTTTTCAAATGTTGCCTCTTTGAACTACAATTCACATTTGTACGTGGAAAAGCACTTTTAAAGATCAAATGAGATGTTTAAAGTGATTTTCATGCTTCCAGGGGCCTTAAACACAAGATTTGAGGAATGGGTAAAAGTGAATGAAAATGGCCAATTTACTCACTCTGAGGCCTTAAAAAGTGTTTCTCCACTCCAGAAAGTGAATTAAATAACATTTGTAGGCCTTTATTGTTCAATCAAAAACGCCCGTTTTTTGGTGAAAAAGATAACCACCCCCCCTTACGACATGCTTCAGAAACGAAAAAAATGGTCCATTTTCAAATGTTGCGTCTTTGAACTACAATTCACATTTGTACGTGGATAATCACTTTTAGAGATAAAATTAGATGTTTAAAGTGATTTACAAGCTTTCAGGGGCCCTAAACACTAGATTTGAGGAATGGGTAAATATGAATGAAAATGGCCAATTTATTCACTCTGAGGCCTTAAAAAGTTTTTCTCCACTCCAGAAAGAGAATTAAATAACATTTGTAGACCTTTATTGTTCAATCAAAAACGCCCGATTTTTTGACGAAAGAGATAACCACCCCCCTTACGACATGCTTCAGAAACAAAAAAAATGGTTCATTTTCAAATGTTGCATCTTTGAACGACAATCCACATTTGTACGTGGATAAACACTTTTAGAGATAAAATTAGATGTTGAAAGTGATTTTCAAGCCTTCAGGGGCCCTAAACACAAGATTTGAGAAATGGGTAAAAGTGAATGAAAATGGCCAATTTACTCACTCTGAGGCCTTAAAAAGTGTTTCTCCTCCACGGGAAGTGAATTAAATAACATTTGTAGGCCCTTATTGTTCAAGCAAAACGCCCGATAATTGACGAAAGAGATAACCACCCCCCCTTACGACATGCTTCAGAAACGAAAAAAATGGTCCGTTTTCAAATGTTGCATCTTTGAATGACAATCCACATTTGTACGTGGATAATCACTTTTAGAGCTAAAATTAGATGTTTAAAGTGATTTTCAAGCTTCCAGGGGCCCTAAACACAAGATTTGAGAAATGGGTAAAAGTGAATGAAAATGGCCAATTTACTCACTCTGAGGCCTTAAAAAGTGTTTCTCCTCCACGGGAAGTGAATTAAATACCATTTGGAGGCCTTTATTGTTCAAGCGAAAACGCCTGATTTTTGATGAAAGAGATAACCACCCCCCCTTACGACATGCTTCTGAAACTAAAAAAATGGTTCATTTTCAAATGTTGCGTCTTTGAACTACAATTAACATTTGTACGTGGATAATCACTTTTAGAGATAAAATTAGATGTTTAAAGTGATTTACAAGCTTCCAGGGGCCCTAAACACAAGATATGAGGAATGGGTAAATATGAATGAAAATGGCCAGTTTATTCACTCTGAGGCCTTAAAAAGATTTTCTCCACTCCAGAAAGTGAATTAAATAACATTTGTAGGCCTTTATTGTTCAATCAAAAACGCCCGATTTTTGACGAAAGAGATAACCACCCCCCCTTACGACATGCTCAGAAACTAAAAAAATGGTCCGTTTTCAAATGTTGCCTCTTTGAACTACAATTCACATTTGTACGTGGAAAAGCACTTTTAAAGATCAAATGAGATGTTTAAAGTGATTTTCATGCTTCCAGGGGCCTTAAACACAAGATTTGAGGAATGGGTAAAAGTGAATGAAAATGGCCAATTTACTCACTCTGAGGCCTTAAAAAGTGTTTCTCCTCCACGGGAAGTGAATTAAATAACATTTGGAGGCCTTTATTGTTCAAGCGAAAACGCCCGATTATTGACGAAAGAGATAACCACCCCCCCTTACGACATGCTTCAGAAACGAAAAAAATGGTCCGTTTTCAAATGTTGCGTCTTTGAATGACAATCCACATTTGTACGTGGATAATCACTTTTAGAGCTAAAATTAGATGTTTAAAGTGATTTTCAAGCTTCCAGGGGCCCTAAACACAAGATTTGAGAAATGGGTAAAAGTGAATGAAAATGGCCAATTTACTCACTCTGAGGCCTTAAAAAGTGTTTCTCCTCCACGGGAAGTGAATTAAATACCATTTGGAGGCCTTTATTGTTCAAGCGAAAACGCCTGATTTTTGATGAAAGAGATAACCACTCCCCCTTACGACATGCTTCTGAAACTAAAAAAATGGTTCATTTTCAAATGTTGCGTCTTTGAACCACAATTAACATTGTACGTGGATAATCACTTTTAGAGATAAAATGAGATGTTTAAAGTGATTTTCAAGCTTCCAGGGGCCCTAAACACGAGATTTGAGAAATGGGTAAACGTGAATGAAAATGGCCAATTTACTCACTCTGCGGCCTTAAAAAGTGTTTCTCCTCCACGGAAAGTGAATAAAATAACATTTGGATGCCTTTATTGTTCAATCAAAAATGCCCGTTTTTTGGTGAAAAGATAACCACCCCCCCTTACGACATGCTTCAGAAACGAAAAAAATGGTCCATTTTCAAATGTTGCGTCTTTGAACTACAATTCACATTTGTACGTGGATAATCACTTTTAGAGATAAAATTAGATGTTTAAAGTGATTTACAAGCTTCCAGGGGCCCTAAACACAAGATATGAGGAATGGGTAAATATGAATGAAAATGGCCAATTTATTCACTCTGAGGCCTTAAAAAGTTTTTCTCCACTCCAGAAAGTAAATTAAATAACATTTGTAGACCTTTATTGTTCAATCAAAAATGCCAGTTTTTTGACGAAAGAGATAACCACCCCCCCTTACGACATGCTTCAGAAACAAAAAAAATAGTTCATTTTCAAATGTTGCATCTTTGAACGACAATCCACATTTGTACGTGGATAAACACTTTTAGAGATAAAATTAGATGTTTAAAGTGATTTTCAAGCTTCCAGGGGCCCTAAACACAAGATTTGAGAAATGGGTAAAAGTGAATGAAAATGGCCAATTTACTCACTCTGAGGCCTTAAAAAGTGTTTCTCCTCAACGGGAAGTGAATTAAATACCATTTGGAGGCCTTTATTGTTCAAGCGAAAACGCCTGATTTTTGATGAAAGAGATAACCACTCCCCCTTACGACATGCTTCTGAAACTAAAAAAATGGTTCATTTTCAAATGTTGCGTCTTTGAACCACAATTAACATTGTACGTGGATAATCACTTTTAGAGATAAAATGAGATGTTTAAAGTGATTTTCAAGCTTCCAGGGGCCCTAAACACGAGATTTAAGAAAAGGGTAAACGTGAATGAAAATGGCCAATTTACTCACTCTGCGGCCTTAAAAAGTGTTTCTCCTCCACGGAAAGTGAATAAAATAACATTTGGATGCCTTTATTGTTCAATCAAAAATGCCCGTTTTTTGGTGAAAAGATAACCACCCCCCCTACGACATGTTTCAGAAACGAAAAAAATGGTCCATTTCCAAATGTTGCGTCTTTGAACTACAATTCACATTTGTACGTGGATAATCACTTTCAGAGATAAAATTAGATGTTTAAAGTGATTTTCAAGCTTCCAGGGGCCCTAAACACAAGATTTGAGAAATGGGTAAAAGTGAATGAAAATGGCCAATTTACTCACTCTGAGGCCTTAAAAAGTGTTTCTCCTCCACGGGAAGTGAATTAAATACCATTTGGAGGCCTTTATTGTTCAAGCGAAAACGCCTGATTTTTGATGAAAGAGATAACCACCCCCCCCTTACGACATGCTTCTGAAACTAAAAAAATGGTTAATTTTCAAATGTTGCGTCTTTGAACTACAATTAACATTGTACGTGGATAATCACTTTTAGAGATAAAATGAGATGTTTAAAGTGATTTTCAAGCTTCCAGGGGCCCTAAACAGGAGATATGAGGAATGGGTAAATATGAATGAAAATGGCCAATTTATTCACTCTGAGGCCTTAAAAAGTGTTTCTCCTCCACGGAAAGGGAATAAAATAACATTTGGATGCCTTTATTGTTCAATCAAAAACGCCCGTTTTTTGGTGAAAAAGATAACCACTTCAGAAACGAAAAAAATGGTCCATTTTCAAATGTTGCGTCTTTGAACTACGATTCACATTTGTACGTTAATGATCACTTTTAGAGATAAAATTAGATGTTTAAAGTGATTTTCATGCTTCCAGGGGCCTTAAACACAAGATTTGAGGTATGGGTAAAAGTGAATGAAAATGGCCAATTTACTCACTCTGAGGCCTTAAAAGGTGTTTCTCCTCCACAGGAAGTTAATTAAATACCATTATGAGGCCTTTATTGTTCAAGCGAAAACGCCTGATTTTTGATGAAAGAGATAACCACCCCCCCTTACGACATGCTTCTGAAACTAAAAAAATGGTTCATTTTCAAATGTTGCGTCTTTGAACTACAATTAACATTGTACGTGGATAATCACTTTTAGAGATAAAATGAGATGTTTAAAGTGATTTTCAAGCTTCCAGGGGCCCTAAACACGAGATTTGAGAAATGGGTAAACGTGAATGAAAATGGCCAATTTACTCACTCTGAGGCCTTAAAAAGTGTTTCTCCTTCACGGAAAGTGAATAAAATAACATTTGGATGCCTTTATTGTTCAATCAAAAACGCCCGTTTTTTGGTGAAAAAGATAACCACCCCCCCTTACGACATGCTTCACAAACGAAAATAATGGTCCATTTTCAAATGTTGCGTCTTTGAACTACAATTCACATTTGTACGTGGATAATCACTTTTAGAGATAAAATTACATGTTTAAAGTGATTTACAAGCTTCCAGGGGCCCTAAACACAAGATATGAGGAATGGGTAAATATGAATGAAAATGGCCAATTTATTCACTCTGAGGCCTTAAAAAGATTTTCTCCACTCCAGAAAGTGAATTGAATAACATTTGTAGGCCTTTATTGTTCAATCAAAAACGCCCGATTTTTGACGAAAGAGATAACCACCCCCCCTTACGACATGCTCAGAAACTAAAAAAATGGTCCGTTTTCAAATGTTGCCTCTTTGAACTACAATTCACATTTGTACGTGGAAAAGCACTTTTAAAGATCAAATGAGATGTTTAAAGTGATTTTCATGCTTCCAGGGGCCTTAAACACAAGATTTGAGGAATGGGTAAAAGTGAATGAAAATGGCCAATTTACTCACTCTGAGGCCTTAAAAAGTGTTTCTCCTCCACGGGAAGTGAATTAAATAACATTTGGAGGCCTTTATTGTTCAAGCGAAAACGCCCGATTATTGACGAAAGAGATAACCACCCCCCCTTACGACATGCTTCAGAAACGAAAAAAATGGTCCGTTTTCAAATGTTGCGTCTTTGAATGACAATCCACATTTGTACGTGGATAATCACTTTTAGAGCTAAAATTAGATGTTTAAAGTGATTTTCAAGCTTCCAGGGGCCCTAAACACAAGATTTGAGAAATGGGTAAAAGTGAATGAAAATGGCCAATTTACTCACTCTGAGGCCTTAAAAAGTGTTTCTCCTCCACGGGAAGTGAATTAAATACCATTTGGAGGCCTTTATTGTTCAAGCGAAAACGCCTGATTTTTGATGAAAGAGATAACCACTCCCCCTTACGACATGCTTCTGAAACTAAAAAAATGGTTCATTTTCAAATGTTGCGTCTTTGAACCACAATTAACATTGTACGTGGATAATCACTTTTAGAGATAAAATGAGATGTTTAAAGTGATTTTCAAGCTTCCAGGGGCCCTAAACACGAGATTTGAGAAATGGGTAAACGTGAATGAAAATGGCCAATTTACTCACTCTGAGGCCTTAAAAAGTGTTTCTCCTTCACGGAAAGTGAATAAAATAACATTTGGATGCCTTTATTGTTCAATCAAAAACGCCCGTTTTTTGGTGAAAAAGATAACCACCCCCCCTTACGACATGCTTCACAAACGAAAATAATGGTCCATTTTCAAATGTTGCGTCTTTGAACTACAATTCACATTTGTACGTGGATAATCACTTTTAGAGATAAAATTACATGTTTAAAGTGATTTACAAGCTTCCAGGGGCCCTAAACACAAGATATGAGGAATGGGTAAATATGAATGAAAATGGCCAATTTATTCACTCTGAGGCCTTAAAAAGATTTTCTCCACTCCAGAAAGTGAATTGAATAACATTTGTAGGCCTTTATTGTTCAATCAAAAACGCCCGATTTTTGACGAAAGAGATAACCACCCCCCCTTACGACATGCTCAGAAACTAAAAAAATGGTCCGTTTTCAAATGTTGCCTCTTTGAACTACAATTCACATTTGTACGTGGAAAAGCACTTTTAAAGATCAAATGAGATGTTTAAAGTGATTTTCATGCTTCCAGGGGCCTTAAACACAAGATTTGAGGAATGGGTAAAAGTGAATGAAAATGGCCAATTTACTCACTCTGAGGCCTTAAAAAGTGTTTCTCCTCCACGGGAAGTGAATTAAATAACATTTGGAGGCCTTTATTGTTCAAGCGAAAACGCCCGATTATTGACGAAAGAGATAACCACCCCCCCTTACGACATGCTTCAGAAACGAAAAAAATGGTCCGTTTTCAAATGTTGCGTCTTTGAATGACAATCCACATTTGTACGTGGATAATCACTTTTAGAGCTAAAATTAGATGTTTAAAGTGATTTTCAAGCTTCCAGGGGCCCTAAACACAAGATTTGAGAAATGGGTAAAAGTGAATGAAAATGGCCAATTTACTCACTCTGAGACCTTAAAAAGTGTTTCTCCTCCACGGGAAGTGAATTAAATACCATTTGGAGGCCTTTATTGTTCAAGCGAAAACGCCTGATTTTTGATGAAAGAGATAACCACTCCCCCTTACGACATGCTTCTGAAACTAAAAAAATGGTTCATTTTCAAATGTTGCGTCTTTGAACCACAATTAACATTGTACGTGGATAATCACTTTTAGAGATAAAATGAGATGTTTAAAGTGATTTTCAAGCTTCCAGGGGCCCTAAACACGAGATTTGAGAAATGGGTAAACGTGAATGAAAATGGCCAATTTACTCACTCTGCGGCCTTAAAAAGTGTTTCTCCTCCACGGAAAGTGAATAAAATAACATTTGGATGCCTTTATTGTTCAATCAAAAATGCCCGTTTTTTGGTGAAAAGATAACCACCCCCCCTTACGACATGCTTCAGAAACGAAAAAAATGGTCCATTTTCAAATGTTGCGTCTTTGAACTACAATTCACATTTGTACGTGGATAATCACTTTTAGAGATAAAATTAGATGTTTAAAGTGATTTACAAGCTTCCAGGGGCCCTAAACACAAGATATGAGGAATGGGTAAATATGAATGAAAATGGCCAATTTATTCACTCTGAGGCCTTAAAAAGTTTTTCTCCACTCCAGAAAGTAAATTAAATAACATTTGTAGACCTTTATTGTTCAATCAAAAATGCCAGTTTTTTGACGAAAGAGATAACCACCCCCCCTTACGACATGCTTCAGAAACAAAAAAAATGGTTCATTTTCAAATGTTGCATCTTTGAACGACAATCCACATTTGTACGTGGATAAACACTTTTAGAGATAAAATTAGATGTTTAAAGTGATTTTCAAGCTTCCAGGGGCCCTAAACACAAGATTTGAGAAATGGGTAAAAGTGAATGAAAATGGCCAATTTACTCACTCTGAGGCCTTAAAAAGTGTTTCTCCTCAAAGGGAAGTGAATTAAATACCATTTGGAGGCCTTTATTGTTCAAGCAAAAACGCCTGATTTTTGATGAAAGAGATAACCACTCGTCCTTACGACATGCTTCTGAAACTAAAAAAATGGTTCATTTTCAAATGTTGCGTCTTTGAACCACAATTAACATTGTACGTGGATAATCACTTTTAGAGATAAAATGAGATGTTTAAAGTGATTTTCAAGCTTCCAGGGGCCCTAAACACGAGATTTAAGAAAAGGGTAAACGTGAATGAAAATGGCCAATTTACTCACTCTGCAGCCTTAAAAAGTGTTTCTCCTCCACGGAAAGTGAATAAAATAACATTTGGATGCCTTTATTGTTCAATCAAAAATGCCCGTTTTTTGGTGAAAAGATAACCACCCCCCCTACGACATGTTTCAGAAACGAAAAAAATGGTCCATTTCCAAATGTTGCGTCTTTGAACTACAATTCACATTTGTACGTGGATAATCACTTTCAGAGATAAAATTAGATGTTTAAAGTGATTTACAAGCTTCCAGGGGCCCTAAACACAAGATATGAGGAATGGGTAAATATGAATGAAAATGGCCAATTTATTCACTCTGAGGCCTTAAAAAGTTTTTCTCCACTCCAGAAAGTAAATTAAATAACATTTGTAGACCTTTATTGTTCAATCAAAAATGCCCGATTTTTGACGAAAGAGATAACCACCCCCCCCTTACGACATGCTTCAGAAAGAAAAAAAATGGTTCATTTTCAAATGTTGCATCTTTGAACGACAATCCACATTTGTACGTGGATAAACACTTTTAGAGATAACATTAGATGTTTAAAGTGATTTTCAAGCTTCCAGGGGCCCTAAACACAAGATTTGAGAAATGGGTAAAAGTGAATGAAAATGGCCAATTTACTCACTCTGGGGCCTTAAAAAGTGTTTCTCCTCAACGGGAAGTGAATTAAATAACATTTGTAGGCCTTTATTGTTCAAGCGAAAACGCCCGATTATTGACGAAAGAGATAACCACCCCCCCCTTACGACATGCTTCAGAAACGAAAAAAATGGTCCGTTTTCAAATGTTGCGTCTTTGAACTACAATTAACATTGTACGTGGATAATCACTTTTAGAGATAAAATGAGATGTTTAAAGTGATTTTCAAGCTTCCAGGGGCCCTAAACACGAGATTTGAGAAATGGGTAAAAGTGAATGAAAATGGCCAATTTACTCACTCTGCGGCCTTAAAAAGTGTTTCTCCTCCACGGAAAGTGAATAAAATAACATTTGGATGCCTTTATTGTTCAATCAAAAACGCCTGTTTTTTGGTGAAAAAGATAACCACCCCCCCTTACGACATGCTTCAGAAACGAAAAAAATAGTCCATTTTCAAATGTTGCGTCTTTGAACTACAATTCACATTTGTACGTGGATGATCACTTTTAGAGATAAAATTAGATGTTTAAAGTGATTTACAAGCTTTCAGGGGCCCTAAACACAAGATTTGAGGAATGGGTAAATATGAATGAAAATGGCCAATTTATTCACTCTGAGGCCTTAAAAAGTTTTTCTCCACTCCAGAAAGAGAATTAAATAACATTTGTAGACCTTTATTGTTCAATCAAAAACGCCCGATTTTTTGACGAAAGAGATAACCACCCCCCCTTAAGACATGCTTCAGAAACAAAAAAAATGGTTCATTTTCAAATGTTGCATCTTTGAACGACAATCCACATTTGTACGTGGATAAACACTTTTAGAGATAAAATTAGATGTTGAAAGTGATTTTCAAGCCTTCAGGGGCCCTAAGCACAAGATTTGAGAAATGGGTAAAAGTGAATGAAAATGGCCAATTTACTCACTCTGAGGCCTTAAAAAGTGTTTCTCCTCCACGGGAAGTGAATTAAATTACATTTGTAGGCCCTTATTGTTCAAGCGAAAACGCCCGATAATTGACGAAAGAGATAACCACTCCCCCTTACGACATGCTTCAGAAACGAAAAAAATGGTCCGTTTTCAAATGTTGCATCTTTGAATGACAATCCACATTTGTACGTGGATAATCACTTTTAGAGCTAAAATTAGATGTTTAAAGTGATTTTCAAGCTTCCAGGGGCCCTAAACACAAGATTTGAGAAATGGGTAAAAGTGAATGAAAATGGCCAATTTACTCACTCTGAGGCCTTAAAAAGTGTTTCTCCTCCACGGGAAGTGAATTAAATACCATTTGGAGGCCTTTATTGTTCAAGCGAAAACGCCTGATTTTTGATGAAAGAGATAACCACCCCCCCCTTACGACATTCTTCAGAAATGAAAAAAATGGTCCATTTTCAAATGTTGCGTCTTTGAACTACAATTAACATTGTACGTGGATAATCACTTTTAGAGATAAAATGAGATGTTTAAAGTGATTTTCAAGCTTCCAGGGGCCCTAAACAGGAGATATGAGGAATGGGTAAATATGAATGAAAATGGCCAATTTATTCACTCTGAGGCCTTAAAAAGTGTTTCTCCTCCACGGAAAGGGAATAAAATAACATTTGGATGCCTTTATTGTTCAATCAAAAACGCCCGTTTTTTGGTGAAAAAGATAACCACCCCCCCCTTACGACATTCTTCAGAAATGAAAAAAATGGTCCATTTTCAAATGTTGCGTCTTTGAACTTCAATTCACATTTGTACGTGGATGATCACTTTTAGAGATAAAATTAGATGTTTAAAGTGATTTTCAAGCTTCCAGGGGCCCTAAACACGAGATTTGAGAAATGGGTAAACGTGAATGAAAATGGCCAATTTACTCACTCTGCGGCCTTAAAAAGTGTTTCTCCTCCACGGAAAGTGAATAAAATAACATTTGGATGCCTTTATTGTTCAATCAAAAATGCCCGTTTTTTGGTGAAAAGATAACCACCCCCCCTTACGACATGCTTCAGAAACGAAAAAAATGGTCCATTTTCAAATGTTGCGTCTTTGAACTACAATTCACATTTGTACGTGGATAATCACTTTTAGAGATAAAATTAGATGTTTAAAGTGATTTACAAGCTTCCAGGGGCCCTAAACACAAGATATGAGGAATGGGTAAATATGAATGAAAATGGCCAATTTATTCACTCTGAGGCCTTAAAAAGTTTTTCTCCACTCCAGAAAGTAAATTAAATAACATTTGTAGACCTTTATTGTTCAATCAAAAATGCCAGTTTTTTGACGAAAGAGATAACCACCCCCCCTTACGACATGCTTCAGAAACAAAAAAAATGGTTCATTTTCAAATGTTGCATCTTTGAACGACAATCCACATTTGTACGTGGATAAACACTTTTAGAGATAAAATTAGATGTTTAAAGTGATTTTCAAGCTTCCAGGGGCCCTAAACACAAGATTTGAGAAATGGGTAAAAGTGAATGAAAATGGCCAATTTACTCACTCTGAGGCCTTAAAAAGTGTTTCTCCTCAAAGGGAAGTGAATTAAATACCATTTGGAGGCCTTTATTGTTCAAGCGAAAACGCCTGATTTTTGATGAAAGAGATAACCACTCGTCCTTACGACATGCTTCTGAAACTAAAAAAATGGTTCATTTTCAAATGTTGCGTCTTTGAACCACAATTAACATTGTACGTGGATAATCACTTTTAGAGATAAAATGAGATGTTTAAAGTGATTTTCAAGCTTCCAGGGGCCCTAAACACGAGATTTAAGAAAAGGGTAAACGTGAATGAAAATGGCCAATTTACTCACTCTGCAGCCTTAAAAAGTGTTTCTCCTCCACGGAAAGTGAATAAAATAACATTTGGATGCCTTTATTGTTCAATCAAAAATGCCCGTTTTTTGGTGAAAAGATAACCACCCCCCCTACGACATGTTTCAGAAACGAAAAAAATGGTCCATTTCCAAATGTTGCGTCTTTGAACTACAATTCACATTTGTACGTGGATAATCACTTTCAGAGATAAAATTAGATGTTTAAAGTGATTTACAAGCTTCCAGGGGCCCTAAACACAAGATATGAGGAATGGGTAAATATGAATGAAAATGGCCAATTTATTCACTCTGAGGCCTTAAAAAGTTTTTCTCCACTCCAGAAAGTAAATTAAATAACATTTGTAGACCTTTATTGTTCAATCAAAAATGCCCGATTTTTGACGAAAGAGATAACCACCCCCCCCCTTACGACATGCTTCAGAAAGAAAAAAAATGGTTCATTTTCAAATGTTGCATCTTTGAACGACAATCCACATTTGTACGTGGATAAACACTTTTAGAGATAACATTAGATGTTTAAAGTGATTTTCAAGCTTCCAGGGGCCCTAAACACAAGATTTGAGAAATGGGTAAAAGTGAATGAAAATGGCCAATTTACTCACTCTGGGGCCTTAAAAAGTGTTTCTCCTCAACGGGAAGTGAATTAAATAACATTTGTAGGCCTTTATTGTTCAAGCGAAAACGCCCGATTATTGACGAAAGAGATAACCACCCCCCCCCTTACGACATGCTTCAGAAACGAAAAAAATGGTCCGTTTTCAAATGTTGCGTCTTTGAACTACAATTAACATTGTACGTGGATAATCACTTTTAGAGATAAAATGAGATGTTTAAAGTGATTTTCAAGCTTCCAGGGGCCCTAAACACGAGATTTGAGAAATGGGTAAAAGTGAATGAAAATGGCCAATTTACTCACTCTGCGGCCTTAAAAAGTGTTTCTCCTCCACGGAAAGTGAATAAAATAACATTTGGATGCCTTTATTGTTCAATCAAAAACGCCTGTTTTTTGGTGAAAAAGATAACCACCCCCCCTTACGACATGCTTCAGAAACGAAAAAAATAGTCCATTTTCAAATGTTGCGTCTTTGAACTACAATTCACATTTGTACGTGGATGATCACTTTTAGAGATAAAATTAGATGTTTAAAGTGATTTACAAGCTTTCAGGGGCCCTAAACACAAGATTTGAGGAATGGGTAAATATGAATGAAAATGGCCAATTTATTCACTCTGAGGCCTTAAAAAGTTTTTCTCCACTCCAGAAAGAGAATTAAATAACATTTGTAGACCTTTATTGTTCAATCAAAAACGCCCGATTTTTTGACGAAAGAGATAACCACCCCCCCTTAAGACATGCTTCAGAAACAAAAAAAATGGTTCATTTTCAAATGTTGCATCTTTGAACGACAATCCACATTTGTACGTGGATAAACACTTTTAGAGATAAAATTAGATGTTGAAAGTGATTTTCAAGCCTTCAGGGGCCCTAAGCACAAGATTTGAGAAATGGGTAAAAGTGAATGAAAATGGCCAATTTACTCACTCTGAGGCCTTAAAAAGTGTTTCTCCTCCACGGGAAGTGAATTAAATTACATTTGTAGGCCCTTATTGTTCAAGCGAAAACGCCCGATAATTGACGAAAGAGATAACCACTCCCCCTTACGACATGCTTCAGAAACGAAAAAAATGGTCCGTTTTCAAATGTTGCATCTTTGAATGACAATCCACATTTGTACGTGGATAATCACTTTTAGAGCTAAAATTAGATGTTTAAAGTGATTTTCAAGCTTCCAGGGGCCCTAAACACAAGATTTGAGAAATGGGTAAAAGTGAATGAAAATGGCCAATTTACTCACTCTGAGGCCTTAAAAAGTGTTTCTCCTCCACGGGAAGTGAATTAAATACCATTTGGAGGCCTTTATTGTTCAAGCGAAAACGCCTGATTTTTGATGAAAGAGATAACCACCCCCCCTTACGACATGCTTCTGAAACTAAAAAAATGGTTCATTTTCAAATGTTGCGTCTTTGAACTACAATTAACATTGTACGTGGATAATCACTTTTAGAGATAAAATGAGATGTTTAAAGTGATTTTCAAGCTTCCAGGGGCCCTAAACAGGAGATATGAGGAATGGGTAAATATGAATGAAAATGGCCAATTTATTCACTCTGAGGCCTTAAAAAGTGTTTCTCCTCCACGGAAAGGGAATAAAATAACATTTGGATGCCTTTATTGTTCAATCAAAAACGCCCGTTTTTTGGTGAAAAAGATAACCACCCCCCCGACATTCTTCAGAAATGAAAAAAATGGTCCATTTTCAAATGTTGCGTCTTTGAACTTCAATTCACATTTGTACGTGGATGATCACTTTTAGAGATAAAATTAGATGTTTAAAGTGATTTTCATGCTTCCAGGGGCCTTAAACACAAGATTTGAGGTATGGGTAAAAGTGAATGAAAATGGCCAATTTACTCACTCTGAGGCCTTAAAAGGTGTTTCTCCTCCACGGGAAGTTAATTAAATACCATTATGAGGCCTTTATTGTTCAAGCGAAAACGCCTGATTTTTGATGAAAGAGATAACCACCCCCCCTTACGACATGCTTCTGAAACTAAAAAAATGGTTCATTTTCAAATGTTGCGTCTTTGAACTACAATTAACATTGTACGTGGATAATCACTTTTAGAGATAAAATGAGATGTTTAAAGTGATTTTCAAGCTTCCAGGGGCCCTAAACACGAGATTTGAGAAATGGGTAAACGCGAATGAAAATGGCCAATTTACTCACTCTGAGGCCTTAAAAAGTGTTTCTCCTTCACGGAAAGTGAATAAAATAACATTTGGATGCCTTTATTGTTCAATCAAAAACGCCCGTTTTTTGGTGAAAAAGATAACCACCCCCCCTTACGACATGCTTCACAAACGAAAAAAATGGTCCATTTTCAAATGTTGCGTCTTTGAACTACAATTCACATTTGTACGTGGATAATCACTTTTAGAGATAAAATTACATGTTTAAAGTGATTTACAAGCTTCCAGGGGCCCTAAACACAAGATATGAGGAATGGGTAAATATGAATGAAAATGGCCAATTTATTCACTCTGAGGCCTTAAAAAGATTTTCTCCACTCCAGAAAGTGAATTAAATAACATTTGTAGGCCTTTATTGTTCAATCAAAAACGCCCGATTTTTTGACGAAAGAGATAACCACCCCCCCTTAAGACATGCTTCAGAAACAAAAAAAATGGTTCATTTTCAAATGTTGCATCTTTGAACGACAATCCACATTTGTACGTGGATAAACACTTTTAGAGATAAAATTAGATGTTGAAAGTGATTTTCAAGCCTTCAGGGGCCCTAAACACAAGATTTGAGAAATGGGTAAAAGTGAATGAAAATGGCCAATTTACTCACTCTGAGGCCTTAAAAAGTGTTTCTCCTCCACGGGAAGTGAATTAAATAACATTTGTAGGCCTTTATTGTTCAAGCGAAAACGCCCGATAATTGACGAAAGAGATAACCACCCCCCCTTACGACATGCTTCAGAAACGAAAAAAATGGTCCGTTTTCAAATGTTGCGTCTTTGAATGACAATCCACATTTGTACGTGGATAATCACTTTTAGAGCTAAAATTAGATGTTTAGAGTGATTTTCAAGCTTCCAGGGGCCCTAAACACAAGATTTGAGAAATGGGTAAAAGTGAATGAAAATGGCCAATTTACTCACTCTGAGGCCTTAAAAAGTGTTTCTCCTCCACGGGAAGTGAATTAAATACCATTTGGAGGCCTTTATTGTTCAAGCGAAAACGCCCGATTTTTGATGAAAGAGATAACCACCCCCCCTTACGACATGCTTCTGAAACTAAAAAAATGGTTCATTTTCAAATGTTGCGTCTTTGAACTACAATTAACATTGTACGTGGATAATCACTTTTAGAGATAAAATGAGATGTTTAAAGTGATTTTCAAGCTTCCAGGGGCCCTAAACACGAGATATGAGGAATGGGTAAATATGAATGAAAATGGCCAATTTATTCACTCTGAGTCCTTAAAAAGTGTTTCTCCTCCACGGAAAGGGAATAAAATAACATTTGGATGCCTTTATTGTTCAATCAAAAACGCCCGTTTTTTGGTGAAAAAGATAACCACCCCCCCTTACGACATGCTTCAGAAACGAAAAAAATGGTCCATTTTCAAATGTTGCGTCTTTGAACTACAACTCACATTTGTACGTGGATGATCACTTTTAGAGATAAAATTAGATGTTTAAAGTGATTTTCATGCTTCCAGGGGCCTTAAACACAAGATTTGAGGTATGGGTAAAAGTGAATGAAAATGGCCAATTTACTCACTCTGAGGCCTTAAAAAGTGTTTCTCCTCCACGGGAAGTGAATTAAATACCATTATGAGGCCTTTATTGTTCAAGCGAAAACGCCTGATTTTTGATGAAAGAGATAACCACTCCCCCTTACGACATGCTTCTAAAACTAAAAAAATGGTTCATTTTCAAATGTTGCGTCTTTGAACTACAATTAACATTGTACGTGGATAATCACTTTTAGAGATAAAATGAGATGTTTAAAGTGATTTTCAAGCTTCCAGGGGCCCTAAACACGAGATTTGAGAAATGGGTAAACGTGAATGAAAATGGCCAATTTACTCACTCTGAGGCCTTAAAAAGTGTTTCTCCTTCACGGAAAGTAAATAAAATAACATTTGGATGCCTTTATTGTTCAATCAAAAACGCCCGTTTTTTGGTGAAAAAGATAACCACCCCCCCTTACGACATGCTTCAGAAACGAAAAAAATGGTCCATTTTCAAATGTTGCGTCTTTGAACTACAATTCACATTTGTACGTGGATAATCACTTTTAGAGATAAAATTACATGTTTAAAGTGATTTACAAGCTTCCAGGGGCCCTAAACACAAGATATGAGGAATGGGTAAATATGAATGAAAATGGCCAATTTATTCACTCTGAGGCCTTAAAAAGATTTTCTCCACTCCAGAAATTGAATTAAATAACATTTGTAGGCCTTTATTGTTCAATCAAAAACGCCCGTTTTTTGGTGAAAAAGATAACCACCCCCCCTTACGACATGCTTCAGAAACGAAAAAAATGGTCCATTTTCAAATGTTGCGTCTTTGAACTACAATTCACATTTGTACGTGGATAAACACTTTTAGAGATAAAATTAGATGTTGAAAGTGATTTTCAAGCCTTCAGGGGCCCTAAACACAAGATTTGAGAAATGGGTAAAAGTGAATGAAAATGGCCAATTTACTCACTCTGAGGCCTTAAAAAGTGTTTCTCCTCCACGGGAAGTGAATTAAATAACATTTGTAGGCCCTTATTGTTCAAGCGAAAACGCCCGATAATTGACGAAAGAGATAACCACCCCCCCTTACGACATGCTTCAGAAACGAAAAAAATGGTCCGTTTTCAAATGTTGCATCTTTGAATGACAATCCACATTTGTACGTGGATAATCACTTTTAGAGCTAAAATTAGATGTTTAAAGTGATTTTCAAGCTTCCAGGGGCCCTAAACACAAGATTTGAGAAATGGGTAAAAGTGAATGAAAATGGCCAATTTACTCACTCTGAGGCCTTAAAAAGTGTTTCTCCTCCACGGGAAGTGAATTAAATACCATTTGGAGGCCTTTATTGTTCAAGCGAAAACGCCTGATTTTTGATGAAAGAGATAACCACCCCCCCTTACGACATGCTTCTGAAACTAAAAAAATGGTTCATTTTCAAATGTTGCGTCTTTGAACTACAATTAACATTGTACGTGGATAATCACTTTTAGAGATAAAATGAGATGTTTAAAGTGATTTTCAAGCTTCCAGGGGCCCTAAACAGGAGATATGAGGAATGGGTAAATATGAATGAAAATGGCCAATTTATTCACTCTGAGGCCTTAAAAAGTGTTTCTCCTCACGGAAAGGGAATAAAATAACATTTGGATGCCTTTATTGTTCAATCAAAAACGCCCGTTTTTTGGTGAAAAAGATAACCACCCCCCCTTACGACATGCTTCAGAAATGAAAAAAATGGTCCATTTTCAAATGTTGCGTCTTTGAACTACAATTCACATTTGTACGTGGATGATCACTTTTAGAGATAAAATTAGATGTTTAAAGTGATTTTCATGCTTCCAGGGGCCTTAAACACAAGATTTGATGTATGGGTAAAAGTGAATGAAAATGGCCAATTTACTCACTCTGAGGCCTTAAAAGGTGTTTCTCCTCCACGGGAAGTTAATTAAATACCATTATGAGGCCTTTATTGTTCAAGCGAAAACGCCTGATTTTTGATGAAAGAGATAACCACCCCCCCTTACGACATGCTTCTGAAACTAAAAAAATGGTTCATTTTCAAATGTTGCGTCTTTGAACTACAATTAACATTGTACGTGGATAATCACTTTTAGAGATAAAATGAGATGTTTAAAGTGATTTTCAAGCTTCCAGGGGCCCTAAACACGAGATTTGAGAAATGGGTAAACGCGAATGAAAATGGCCAATTTACTCACTCTGAGGCCTTAAAAAGTGTTTCTCCTTCACGGAAAGTGAATAAAATAACATTTGGATGCCTTTATTGTTCAATCAAAAACGCCCGTTTTTTGGTGAAAAAGATAACCACCCCCCCTTACGACATGCTTCACAAACGAAAAAAATGGTCCATTTTCAAATGTTGCGTCTTTGAACTACAATTCACATTTGTACGTGGATAATCACTTTTAGAGATAAAATTACATGTTTAAAGTGATTTACAAGCTTCCAGGGGCCCTAAACACAAGATATGAGGAATGGGTAAATATGAATGAAAATGGCCAATTTATTCACTCTGAGGCCTTAAAAAGATTTTCTCCACTCCAGAAAGTGAATTAAATAACATTTGTAGGCCTTTATTGTTCAATCAAAAACGCCCGATTTTTTGACGAAAGAGATAACCACCCCCCCTTAAGACATGCTTCAGAAACAAAAAAAATGGTTCATTTTCAAATGTTGCATCTTTGAACGACAATCCACATTTGTACGTGGATAAACACTTTTAGAGATAAAATTAGATGTTGAAAGTGATTTTCAAGCCTTCAGGGGCCCTAAACACAAGATTTGAGAAATGGGTAAAAGTGAATGAAAATGGCCAATTTACTCACTCTGAGGCCTTAAAAAGTGTTTCTCCTCCACGGGAAGTGAATTAAATAACATTTGTAGGCCTTTATTGTTCAAGCGAAAACGCCCGATAATTGACGAAAGAGATAACCACCCCCCCCTTACGACATGCTTCAGAAACGAAAAAAATGGTCCGTTTTCAAATGTTGCGTCTTTGAATGACAATCCACATTTGTACGTGGATAATCACTTTTAGAGCTAAAATTAGATGTTTAAAGTGATTTTCAAGCTTCCAGGGGCCCTAAACACAAGATTTGAGAAATGGGTAAAAGTGAATGAAAATGGCCAATTTACTCACTCTGAGGCCTTAAAAAGTGTTTCTCCTCCACGGGAAGTGAATTAAATACCATTTGGAGGCCTTTATTGTTCAAGCGAAAACGCCCGATTTTTGATGAAAGAGATAACCACCCCCCCTTACGACATGCTTCTGAAACTAAAAAAATGGTTCATTTTCAAATGTTGCGTCTTTGAACTACAATTAACATTGTACGTGGATAATCACTTTTAGAGATAAAATGAGATGTTTAAAGTGATTTTCAAGCTTCCAGGGGCCCTAAACACGAGATATGAGGAATGGGTAAATATGAATGAAAATGGCCAATTTATTCACTCTGAGTCCTTAAAAAGTGTTTCTCCTCCACGGAAAGGGAATAAAATAACATTTGGATGCCTTTATTGTTCAATCAAAAACGCCCGTTTTTTGGTGAAAAAGATAACCACCCCCCCTTACGACATGCTTCAGAAACGAAAAAAATGGTCCATTTTCAAATGTTGCGTCTTTGAACTACAATTCACATTTGTACGTGGATGATCACTTTTAGAGATAAAATTAGATGTTTAAAGTGATTTTCATGCTTCCAGGGGCCTTAAACACAAGATTTGAGGTATGGGTAAAAGTGAATGAAAATGGCCAATTTACTCACTCTGAGGCCTTAAAAAGTGTTTCTCCTCCACGGGAAGTGAATTAAATACCATTATGAGGCCTTTATTGTTCAAGCGAAAACGCCTGATTTTTGATGAAAGAGATAACCACTCCCCCTTACGACATGCTTCTGAAACTAAAAAAATGGTTCATTTTCAAATGTTGCGTCTTTGAACTACAATTAACATTGTACGTGGATAATCACTTTTAGAGATAAAATGAGATGTTTAAAGTGATTTTCAAGCTTCCAGGGGCCCTAAACACGAGATTTGAGAAATGGGTAAACGTGAATGAAAATGGCCAATTTACTCACTCTGAGGCCTTAAAAAGTGTTTCTCCTTCACGGAAAGTAAATAAAATAACATTTGGATGCCTTTATTGTTCAATCAAAAACGCCCGTTTTTTGGTGAAAAAGATAACCACCCCCCCTTACGACATGCTTCAGAAACGAAAAAAATGGTCCATTTTCAAATGTTGTGTCTTTGAACTACAATTCACATTTGTACGTGGATAATCACTTTTAGAGATAAAATTACATGTTTAAAGTGATTTACAAGCTTCCAGGGGCCCTAAACACAAGATATGAGGAATGGGTAAATATGAATGAAAATGGCCAATTTATTCACTCTGAGGCCTTAAAAAGATTTTCTCCACTCCAGAAAGTGAATTAAATAACATTTGTAGGCCTTTATTGTTCAATCAAAAACGCCTGATTTTTGACGAAAGAGATAACCACCCCCCCTTACGACATGCTCAGAAACTAAAAAAATGGTCCGTTTTCAAATGTTGCCTCTTTGAACTACAATTCACATTTGTACGTGGAAAAGCACTTTTAAAGATCAAATGAGATGTTTAAAGTGATTTTCATGCTTCCAGGGGCCTTAAACACAAGATTTGAGGAATGGGTAAAAGTGAATGAAAATGGCCAATTTACTCACTCTGAGGCCTTAAAAAGTGTTTCTCCACTCCAGAAATTGAATTAAATAACATTTGTAGGCCTTTATTGTTCAATCAAAAACGCCCGTTTTTTGGTGAAAAAGATAACCACCCCCCCTTACGACATGCTTCAGAAACGAAAAAAATGGTCCATTTTCAAATGTTGCGTCTTTGAACTACAATTCACATTTGTACGTGGATAATCACTTTTAGAGATAAAATTAGATGTTTAAAGTGATTTACAAGCTTTCAGGGGCCCTAAACACTAGATTTGAGGAATGGGTAAATATGAATGAAAATGGCCAATTTATTCACTCTGAGGCCTTAAGAAGTTTTTCTCCACTCCAGAAAGAGAATTAAATAACATTTGTAGACCTTTATTGTTCAATCAAAAACGCCCGATTTTTTGACGAAAGAGATAACCACCCCCCCTTACGACATGCTTCAGAAACAAAAAAAATGGTTCATTTTCAAATGTTGCATCTTTGAACGACAATCCACATTTGTACGTGGATAAACACTTTTAGAGATAAAATTAGATGTTGAAAGTGATTTTCAAGCCTTCAGGGGCCCTAAACTCAAGATTTGAGAAATGGGTAAAAGTGAATGAAAATGGCCAATTTACTCACTCTGAGGCCTTAAAAAGTGTTTCTCCTCCACGGGAAGTGAATTAAATAACATTTGTAGGCCCTTATTGTTCAAGCGAAAACGCCCGATAATTGACGAAAGAGATAACCACCCCCCCTTACGACATGCTTCAGAAACGAAAAAAATGGTCCGTTTTCAAATGTTGCATCTTTGAATGACAATCCACATTTGTACGTGGATAATCACTTTTAGAGCTAAAATTAGATGTTTAAAGTGATTTTCAAGCTTCCAGGGGCCCTAAACACAAGATTTGAGAAATGGGTAAAAGTGAATGAAAATGGCCAATTTACTCACTCTGAGGCCTTAAAAAGTGTTTCTCCTCCACGGGAAGTGAATTAAATACCATTTGGAGGCCTTTATTGTTCAAGCGAAAACGCCTGATTTTTGATGAAAGAGATAACCACCCCCCCTTACGACATGCTTCTGAAACTAAAAAAATGGTTAATTTTCAAATGTTGCGTCTTTGAACTACAATTAATATTGTACGTGGATAATCACTTTTAGAGATAAAATGAGATGTTTAAAGTGATTTTCAAGCTTCCAGGGGCCCTAAACAGGAGATATGAGGAATGGGTAAATATGAATGAAAATGGCCAATTTATTCACTCTGAGGCCTTAAAAAGTGTTTCTCCTCCACGGAAAGGGAATAAAATAACATTTGGATGCCTTTATTGTTCAATCAAAAACGCCCGTTTTTTGGAGAAAAAGATAACCACCCCCCCTTACGACATGCTTCAGAAACAAAAAAAATGGTCCATTTTCAAATGTTGCGTCTTTGAACTACAATTCACATTTGTGCGTGGATGATCACTTTTAGAGATAAAATTATATGTTTAAAGTGATTTTCATGCTTCCAAGGGCCTTAAACACAAGATTTGAGGTATGGGTAAAAGTGAATGAAAATGGCCAATTTACTCACTCTGAGGCCTTAAAAGGTGTTTCTCCTCCACGGGAAGTTAATTAAATACCATTATGAGGCCTTTATTGTTCAAGCGAAAACGCCTGATTTTTGATGAAAGAGATAACCACCCCCCCTTACGACATGCTTCTGAAACTAAAAAAATGGTTCATTTTCAAATGTTGCGTCTTTGAACTACAATTAACATTGTACGTGGATAATCACTTTTAGAGATAAAATGAGATGTTTAAAGTGATTTTCAAGCTTCCAGGGGCCCTAAACACGAGATTTGAGAAATGGGTAAACGTGAATGAAAATGGCCAATTCACTCACTCTGAGGCCTTAAAAAGTGTTTCTCCTTCACGGAAAGTGAATAAAATAACATTTGGATGCCTTTATTGTTCAATCAAAAACGCCCGTTTTTTGGTGAAAAAGATAACCACCCCCCCTTACGACATGCTTCACAAACGAAAAAAATGGTCCATTTTCAAATGTTGCGTCTTTGAACTACAATTCACATTTGTACGTGGATAATCACTTTTAGAGATAAAATTACATGTTTAAAGTGATTTACAAGCTTCCAGGGGCCCTAAACACAAGATTTGAGAAATGGGTAAAAGTGAATGAAAATGGCCAATTTACTCACTCTGAGGCCTTAAAAAGTGTTTCTCCTCCACGGGAAGTGAATTAAATACCATTTGGAGGCCTTTATTGTTCAAGCGAAAACACCTGATTTTTGATGAAAGAGATAACCACCCCCCCCTTACGACATGCTTCTGAAACTAAAAAAATGGTTCATTTTCAAATGTTGCATCTTTGAACTACAATTAACATTGTACGTGGATAATCACTTTTAGAGATAAAATGAGATGTTTAAAGTGATTTTCAAGCTTCCAGGGGCCCTAAACAGGAGATATGAGGTATGGGTAAAAGTGAATGAAAATGGCCAATTTACTCACTCTGAGGCCTTAAAAGGTGTTTCTCCTCCACGGGAAGTTAATTAAATACCATTATGAGGCCTTTATTGTTCAAGCGAAAACGCCTGATTTTTGATGAAAGAGATAACCACCCCCCCTTACGACATGCTTCTGAAACTAAAAAAATGGTTCATTTTCAAATGTTGCGTCTTTGAACTACAATTAACATTGTACGTGGATAATCACTTTTAGAGATAAAATGAGATGTTTAAAGTGATTTTCAAGCTTCCAGGGGCCCTAAACACGAGATTTGAGAAATGGGTAAACGCGAATGAAAATGGCCAATTTACTCACTCTGAGGCCTTAAAAAGTGTTTCTCCTTCACGGAAAGTGAATAAAATAACATTTGGATGCCTTTATTGTTCAATCAAAAACGCCCGTTTTTTGGTGAAAAAGATAACCACCCCCCCTTACGACATGCTTCACAAACAAAAAAAATGGTCCATTTTCAAATGTTGCGTCTTTGAACTACAATTCACATTTGTACGTGGATAATCACTTTTAGAGATAAAATTACATGTTTAAAGTGATTTACAAGCTTCCAGGGGCCCTATACACAAGATATGAGGAATGGGTAAATATGAATGAAAATGGCCAATTTATTCACTCTGAGGCCTTAAAAAGATTTTCTCCACTCCAGAAAGTGAATTAAATAACATTTGTAGGCCTTTATTGTTCAATCAAAAACGCCCGATTTTTTGACGAAAGAGATAACCACCCCCCCTTAAGACATGCTTCAGAAACAAAAAAAATGGTTCATTTTCAAATGTTGCATCTTTGAACGACAATCCACATTTGTACGTGGATAAACACTTTTAGAGATAAAATTAGATGTTGAAAGTGATTTTCAAGCCTTCAGGGGCCCTAAACACAAGATTTGAGAAATGGGTAAAAGTGAATGAAAATGGCCAATTTACTCACTCTGAGGCCTTAAAAAGTGTTTCTCCTCCACGGGAAGTGAATTAAATAACATTTGTAGGCCTTTATTGTTCAAGCGAAAACGCCCGATAATTGACGAAAGAGATAACCACCCCCCCTTACGACATGCTTCAGAAACGAAAAAAATGGTCCGTTTTCAAATGTTGCGTCTTTGAATGACAATCCACATTTGTACGTGGATAATCACTTTTAGAGCTAAAATTAGATGTTTAAAGTGATTTTCAAGCTTCCAGGGGCCCTAAACACAAGATTTGAGAAATGGGTAAAAGTGAATGAAAATGGCCAATTTACTCACTCTGAGGCCTTAAAAAGTGTTTCTCCTCCACGGGAAGTGAATTAAATACCATTTGGAGGCCTTTATTGTTCAAGCGAAAACGCCCGATTTTTGATGAAAGAGATAACCACTCCCCCTTACGACATGCTTCTGAAACTAAAAAAATGGTTCATTTTCAAATGTTGCGTCTTTGAACTACAATTAACATTGTACGTGGATAATCACTTTTAGAGATAAAATGAGATGTTTAAAGTGATTTTCAAGCTTCCAGGGGCCCTAAACACGAGATTTGAGAAATGGGTAAACGTGAATGAAAATGGCCAATTTACTCACTCTGAGGCCTTAAAAAGTGTTTCTCCTTCACGGAAAGTGAATAAAATAACATTTGGATGCCTTTATTGTTCAATCAAAAACGCCCGTTTTTTGGTGAAAAAGATAACCACCCCCCCTTACGACATGCTTCAGAAACGAAAAAAATGGTCCATTTTCAAATGTTGCGTCTTTGAACTACAATTCACATTTGTACGTGGATAATCACTTTTAGAGATAAAATTAGATGTTTAAAGTGATTTACAAGCTTTCAGGGGCCCTAAACACTAGATTTGAGGAATGGGTAAATATGAATGAAAATGGCCAATTTATTCACTCTGAGGCCTTAAAAAGTTTTTCTCCACTCCAGAAAGAGAATTAAATAACATTTGTAGACCTTTATTGTTCAATCAAAAACGCCCGATTTTTTGACGAAAGAGATAACCACCCCCCCTTACGACATGCTTCAGAAACAAAAAAAATGGTTCATTTTCAAATGTTGCATCTTTGAACGACAATCCACATTTGTACGTGGATAAACACTTTTAGAGATAAAATTAGATGTTGAAAGTGATTTTCAAGCCTTCAGGGGCCCTAAACACAAGATTTGAGAAATGGGTAAAAGTGAATGAAAATGGCCAATTTACTCACTCTGAGGCCTTAAAAAGTGTTTCTCCTCCACGGGAAGTGAATTAAATAACATTTGTAGGCCTTTATTGTTCAATCAAAAACGCCCGATTTTTGACGAAAGAGATAACCACCCCCCCTTACGACATGCTCAGAAACTAAAAAAATGGTCCGTTTTCAAATGTTGCCTCTTTGAACTACAATTCACATTTGTACGTGGAAAAGCACTTTTAAAGATCAAATGAGATGTTTAAAGTGATTTTCATGCTTCCAGGGGCCTTAAACACAAGATTTGAGGAATGGGTAAAAGTGAATGAAAATGGCCAATTTACTCACTCTGAGGCCTTAAAAAGTGTTTCTCCTCCACGGGAAGTGAATTAAATAACATTTGGAGGCCTTTATTGTTCAAGCGAAAACGCCCGATTATTGACGAAAGAGATAACCACCCCCCCTTACGACATGCTTCAGAAACGAAAAAAATGGTCCGTTTTCAAATGTTGCGTCTTTGAATGACAATCCACATTTGTACGTGGATAATCACTTTTAGAGCTAAAATTAGATGTTTAAAGTGATTTTCAAGCTTCCAGGGGCCCTAAACACAAGATTTGAGAAATGGGTAAAAGTGAATGAAAATGGCCAATTTACTCACTCTGAGGCCTTAAAAAGTGTTTCTCCTCCACGGGAAGTGAATTAAATACCATTTGGAGGCCTTTATTGTTCAAGCGAAAACGCCTGATTTTTGATGAAAGAGATAACCACTCCCCCTTACGACATGCTTCTGAAACTAAAAAAATGGTTCATTTTCAAATGTTGCATCTTTGAACCACAATTAACATTGTACGTGGATAATCACTTTTAGAGATAAAATGAGATGTTTAAAGTGATTTTCAAGCTTCCAGGGGCCCTAAACACGAGATTTGAGAAATGGGTAAACGTGAATGAAAATGGCCAATTTACTCACTCTGCGGCCTTAAAAAGTGTTTCTCCTCCACGGAAAGTGAATAAAATAACATTTGGATGCCTTTATTGTTCAATCAAAAATGCCCGTTTTTTGGTGAAAAGATAACCACCCCCCCTTACGACATGCTTCAGAAACGAAAAAAATGGTCCATTTTCAAATGTTGCGTCTTTGAACTACAATTCACATTTGTACGTGGATAATCACTTTTAGAGATAAAATTAGATGTTTAAAGTGATTTACAAGCTTCCAGGGGCCCTAAACACAAGATATGAGGAATGGGTAAATATGAATGAAAATGGCCAATTTATTCACTCTGAGGCCTTAAAAAGTTTTTCTCCACTCCAGAAAGTAAATTAAATAACATTTGTAGACCTTTATTGTTCAATCAAAAATTCCCGATTTTTGACGAAAGAGATAACCACCCCCCCTTACGACATGCTTCAGAAACAAAAAAAATGGTTCATTTTCAAATGTTGCATCTTTGAACGACAATCCACATTTGTACGTGGATAAACACTTTTAGAGATAAAATTAGATGTTTAAAGTGATTTTCAAGCTTCCAGGGGCCCTAAACACAAGATTTGAGAAATGGGTAAAAGTGAATGAAAATGGCCAATTTACTCACTCTGAGGCCTTAAAAAGTGTTTCTCCTCAACGGGAAGTGAATTAAATAACATTTGTAGGCCTTTATTGTGCAAGCAAAAACGCCCGATTATTGACGAAAGAGATAACCACCCCCCCTTACGACATGCTTCAGAAACGAAAAAAATGGTCCGTTTTCAAATGTTGCGTCTTTGAACTACAATTAACATTGTACGTGGATAATCACTTTTAGAGATAAAATGAGATGTTTAAAGTGATTTTCAAGCTTCCAGGGGCCCTAAACACGAGATTTGAGAAATGGGTAAAAGTGAATGAAAATGGCCAATTTACTCACTCTGCGGCCTTAAAAAGTGTTTCTCCTCCACGGAAAGTGAATAAAATAACGTTTGGATGCCTTTATTGTTCAATCAAAAACGCCCGTTTTTTGGTGAAAAAGATAACCACCCCTCCTTACGACATGCTTCAGAAACGAAAAAAATGGTCCATTTTCAAATGTTGCGTCTTTGAACTACAATTCACATTTGTACGTGGATAATCACTTTTAGAGATAAAATTAGATGTTTAAAGTGATTTACAAGCTTTCAGGGGCCCTAAACACAAGATTTGAGGAATGGGTAAATATGAATGAAAATGGCCAATTTATTCACTCTGAGGCCTTAAAAAGTTTTTCTCCACTCCAGAAAGAGAATTAAATAACATTTGTAGACCTTTATTGTTCAATCAAAAACGCCCGATTTTTTGACGAAAGAGATAACCACCCCCCTTACGACATGCTTCAGAAACAAAAAAAATGGTTCATTTTCAAATGTTGCATCTTTGAACGACAATCCACATTTGTACGTGGAAAAACACTTTTAGAGATAAAATTAGATGTTGAAAGTGATTTTCAAGCCTTCAGGGGCCCTAAACACAAGATTTGAGAAATGGGTAAAAGTGAATGAAAATGGCCAATTTACTCACTCTGAGGCCTTAAAAAGTGTTTCTCCTCCACGGGAAGTGAATTAAATAACATTTGTAGGCCTTTATTGTTCAAGCGAAAACGCCCGATAATTGACGAAAGAGATAACCACCACCCCTTACGACATGCTTCAGAAACGAAAAAAAGGTCCGTTTTCAAATGTTGCGTCTTTGAATGACAATCCACATTTGTACGTGGATAATCACTTTTAGAGCTAAAATTAGATGTTTAAAGTGATTTTCAAGCTTCCAGGGGCCCTAAACACAAGATTTGAGAAATGGGTAAAAGTGAATGAAAATGGCCAATTTACTCACTCTGAGGCCTTAAAAAGTGTTTCTCCTCCACGGGAAGTGAATTAAATACCATTTGGAGGCCTTTATTGTTCAAGCGAAATCGCCTGATTTTTGATGAAAGAGATAACCACTCCCCCTTACGACATGCTTCTGAAACTAAAAAAATGGTCCATTTTCAAATGTTGCGTCTTTGAACTACAATTCACATTTGTACGTGGATAATCACTTTTAGAGATAAAATTAGATGTTTAAAGTGATTTACAAGCTTCCAGGGGCCCTAAACACAAGATGTGAGGAATGGGTAAATATGAATGAAACTGGCCAATTTATTCACTCTGAGGCCTTAAAAGTTTTTCTCCACTCCAGAAAGTGAATTAAATAACATTTGAAGGCCTTTATTGTTCAATCAAAAACGCCCGATTTTTGACGAAAGAGATAACCACCCCCCCTTACGACATGCTTCAGAAATTAAAAAAATGGTCCGTTTTCAAATGTTGCCTCTTTGAACTACAATTCACATTTGTACGTGGAAAAGCACTTTTAAAGATCAAATGAGATGTTTAAAGTGATTTTCATGCTTCCAGGGGCCTTAAACACAAGATTTGAGGAATGGGTAAAAGTGAATGAAAATGGCCAATTTACTCACTCTGAGGCCTTAAAAAGTGTTTCTCCTCCATGGGAAGTGAATTAAATAACATTTGTAGGCCTTTATTGTTCAAGCGAAAACGCCCGATTATTGACGAAAGAGATAACCACCCCCCCTTACGACATGCTTCAGAAACGAAAAAAATGGTCTGTTTTCAAATGTTGCGTCTTTGAATGACAATCCACATTTGTACGTGGATAATCACTTTTAGAGCTAAAATTAGATGTTTAAAGTGATTTTCAAGCTTCCAGGGGCCCTAAACACAAGATTTGAGAAATGGGTAAAAGTGAATGAAAATGGCCAATTTACTCACTCTGAGGCCTTAAAAAGTGTTTCTCCTCCACGGGAAGTGAATTAAATACCATTTGGAGGCCTTTATTGTTCAAGCGAAAACGCCTGATTTTTGATGAAAGAGATAACCACTCCACCCTACGACATGCTTCTGAAACTAAAAAAATGGTTCATTTTCAAATGTTGCGTCTTTGAACCACAATTAACATTCTACGTGGATAATCACTTTTAGAGATAAAATGAGATGTTTAAAGTGATTTTCAAGCTTCCAGGGGCCCTAAACACGAGATTTGAGAAATGGGTAAACGTGAATGAAAATGGCCAATTTACACACTCTGCGGCCTTAAAAAGTGTTTCTCCTCCACGGAAAGTGAATAAAATAACATTTGGATGCCTTTATTGTTCAATCAAAAATGCCCGTTTTTTGGTGAAAAGATAACCACCCCCCTTACGACATGCTTCAGAAACGAAAAAAATGGTCCATTTTCAAATGTTGCGTCTTTGAACTACAATTCACATTTGTACGTGGATAATCACTTTTAGAGATAAAATTAGATGTTTAAAGTGATTTACAAGCTTCCAGGGGCCCTAAACACAAGATGTGAGGAATGGGTAAATATGAATGAAACTGGCCAATTTATTCACTCGGAGGCCTTAAAAGTTTTTCTCCACTCCAGAAAGTGAATTAAATAACATTTGTAGGCCTTTATTGTTCAATCAAAAACGCCCGATTTTTGACGAAAAAGATAACCACCCCCCCTTACGACATGCTTCAGAAATTAAAAAAATGGTCCGTTTTCAAATGTTGCCTCTTTGAACTACAATTCACATTTGTACGCGGAAAAGCACTTTTAAAGATCAAATGAGATGTTTAAAGTGATTTTCATGCTTCCAGGGGCCTTAAACACAAGATTTGAGGAATGGGTAAAAGTGAATGAAAATGGCCAATTTACTCACTCTGAGGCCTTAAAAAGTGTTTCTCCTCCATGGGAAGTGAATTAAATAACATTTGTAGGCCTTTATTGTTCAAGCGAAAACGCCCGATTATTGACGAAAGAGATAACCACCCCCCCTTACGACATGCTTCAGAAACGAAAAAAATGGTCCGTTTTCAAATGTTGCGTCTTTGAATGACAATCCACATTTGTACGTGGATAATCACTTTTAGAGCTAAAATTAGATGTTTAAAGTGATTTTCAAGCTTCCAGGGGCCCTAAACACAAGATTTGAGAAATGGGTAAAAGTGAATGAAAATGGCCAATTTACTCACTCTGAGGCCTTAAAAAGTGTTTCTCCTCCACGGGAAGTGAATTAAATACCATTTGGAGGCCTTTATTGTTCAAGCGAAAACGCCTGATTTTTGATGAAAGAGATAACCACTCCCCCTTACGACATGCTTCTGAAACTAAAAAAATGGTTCATTTTCAAATGTTGCGTCTTTGAACCACAATTAACATTCTACGTGGATAATCACTTTTAGAGATAAAATGAGATGTTTAAAGTGATTTTCAAGCTTCCAGGGGCCCTAAACACGAGATTTGAGAAATGGGTAAACGTGAATGAAAATGGCCAATTTACTCACTCTGCGGCCTTAAAAAGTGTTTCTCCTCCACGGAAAGTGAATAAAATAACATTTGGATGCCTTTATTGTTCAATCAAAAATGCCCGTTTTTTGGTGAAAAGATAACCACCCCCCTTACGACATGCTTCAGAAACGAAAAAAATGGTCCATTTTCAAATGTTGCGTCTTTGAACTACAATTCACATTTGTACGTGGATAATCACTTTTAGAGATAAAATTAGATGTTTAAAGTGATTTACATTCTTCCAGGGGCCCTAAACACAAGATGTGAGGAATGGGTAAATATGAATGAAACTGGCCAATTTATTCACTCTGAGGCCTTAAAAAGTTTTTCTCCACTCCAGAAAGTGAATTAAATAACATTTGTAGGCCTTTATTGTTCAATCAAAAACGCCCGATTTTTGACGAAAGAGATAACCACCCCCCCTTACGACATGCTTCAGAAATTAAAAAAATGGTCCGTTTTCAAATGTTGCCTCACAGAACTACAATTCACATTTGTACGTGGAAAAGCACTTTTAAAGATCAAATGAGATGTTTAAAGTGATTTTCATGCTTCCAGGGGCCTTAAACACAAGATTTGAGGAATGGGTAAAAGTGAATGAAAATGGCCAATTTACTCACTCTGAGGCCTTAAAAAGTGTTTCTCCACTCCAGAAATTGAATTAAATAACATTTGTAGGCCTTTATTGTTCAATCAAAAATGCCCGTTTTTTGGTGAAAAGATAACCACCCCCCTTACGACATGCTTCAGAAACGAAAAAAATGGTCCATTTTCAAATGTTGCGTCTTTGAACTACAATTCACATTTGTACGTGGATAATCACTTTTAGAGATAAAATTAGATGTTTAAAGTGATTTACAAGCTTCCAGGGGCCCTAAACACAAGATGTGAGGAATGGGTAAATATGAATGAAACTGGCCAATTTATTCACTCTGAGGCCTTAAAAGTTTTTCTCCACTCCAGAAAGTGAATTAAATAACATTTGTAGGCCTTTATTGTTCAAGCGAAAACGCCCGATTATTGACGAAAGAGATAACCACCCCCCCTTACGACATGCTTCAGAAATTAAAAAAATGGTCCGTTTTCAAATGTTGCCTCACAGAACTACAATTCACATTTGTACGTGGAAAAGCACTTTTAAAGATCAAATGAGATGTTTAAAGTGATTTTCATGCTTCCAGGGGCCTTAAACACAAGATTTGAGGAATGGGTAAAAGTGAATGAAAATGGCCAATTTACTCACTCTGAGGCCTTAAAAAGTGTTTCTCCTCCATGGGAAGTGAATTAAATAACATTTGTAGGCCTTTATTGTTCAAGCGAAAACGCCCGATTATTGACGAAAGAGATAACCACCCCCCCTTACGACATGCTTCAGAAACGAAAAAAATGGTCCGTTTTCAAATGTTGCGTCTTTGAATGACAATCCACATTTGTACGTGGATAATCACTTTTAGAGCTAAAATTAGATGTTTAAAGTGATTTTCAAGCTTCCAGGGGCCCTAAACACAAGATTTGAGAAATGGGTAAAAGTGAATGAAAATGGCCAATTTACTCACTCTGAGGCCTTAAAAAGTGTTTCTCCTCCACGGGAAGTGAATTAAATACCATTTGGAGGCCTTTATTGTTCAAGCGAAAACGCCTGATTTTTGATGAAAGAGATAACCACTCCCCCTTACGACATGCTTCTGAAACTAAAAAAATGGTTCATTTTCAAATGTTGCGTCTTTGAACCACAATTAACATTCTACGTGGATAATCACTTTTAGAGATAAAATGAGATGTTTAAAGTGATTTTCAAGCTTCCAGGGGCCCTAAACACGAGATTTGAGAAATGGGTAAACGTGAATGAAAATGGCCAATTTACTCACTCTGCGGCCTTAAAAAGTGTTTCTCCTCCACGGAAAGTGAATAAAATAACATTTGGATGCCTTTATTGTTCAATCAAAAATGCCCGTTTTTTGGTGAAAAGATAACCACCCCCCCTTACGACATGCTTCAGAAACGAAAAAAATGGTCCATTTTCAAATGTTGCGTCTTTGAACTACAATTCACATTTGTACGTGGATAATCACTTTTAGAGATAAAATTAGATGTTTAAAGTGATTTACAAGCTTCCAGGGGCCCTAAACACAAGATATGAGGAATGGGTTAATATGAATGAAAATGGCCAATTTATTCACTCTGAGGCCTTAAAAAGTTTTTCTCCACTCCAGAAAGTAAATTAAATAACATTTGTAGACCTTTATTGTTCAATCAAAAATGCCCGATTTTTGACGAAAGAGATAACCACCCCCCCTTACGACATGCTTCAGAAACAAAAAAAATGGTTCATTTTCAAATGTTGCATCTTTGAACGACAATCCACATTTGTACGTGGAAAAACACTTTTAGAGATAAAATTAGATGTTGAAAGTGATTTTCAAGCCTTCAGGGGCCCTAAACACAAGATTTGAGAAATGGGTAAAAGTGAATGAAAATGGCCAATTTACTCACTCTGAGGCCTTAAAAAGTGTTTCTCCTCCACGGGAAGTGAATTAAATAACATTTATAGGCCTTTATTGTTCAAGCGAAAACGCCCGATAATTGATGAAAGAGATAACCACTCCCCCTTACGACATGCTTCTGAAACTAAAAAAATGGTTCATTTTCAAATGTTGCGTCTTTGAATCACAATTAACATTCTACGTGGATAATCACTTTTAGAGATAAAATGAGATGTTTAAAGTGATTTTCAAGCTTCCAGGGGCCCTAAACACGAGATTTGAGAAATGGGTAAACGTGAATGAAAATGGCCAATTTACTCACTCTGCGGCCTTAAAAAGTGTTTCTCCTCCACGGAAAGTGAATAAAATAACATTTGGATGCCTTTATTGTTCAATCAAAAATGCCCGTTTTTTGGTGAAAAGATAACCACCCCCCTTACGACATGCTTCAGAAACGAAAAAAATAGTCCATTTTCAAATGTTGCGTCTTTGAACTACAATTCACATTTGTACGTGGATAATCACTTTTAGAGATAAAATTAGATGTTTAAAGTGATTTACAAGCTTCCAGGGGCCCTAAACACAAGATGTGAGGAATGGGTAAATATGAATGAAACTGGCCAATTTATTCACTCTGAGGCCTTAAAAGTTTTTCTCCACTCCAGAAAGTGAATTAAATAACATTTGTAGGCCTTTATTGTTCAATCAAAAACGCCCGATTTTTGACGAAAGAGATAACCACCCCCCCTTACGACATGCTTCAGAAATTAAAAAAATGGTCCGTTTTCAAATGTTGCCTCTTTGAACTACAATTCACATTTGTACGTGGAAAAGCACTTTTAAAGATCAAATGTGATGTTTAAAGTGATTTTCATGCTTCCAGGGGCCTTAAACACAAGATTTGAGGAATGGGTAAAAGTGAATGAAAATGGCCAATTTACTCACTCTGAGGCCTTAAAAAGTGTTTCTCCTCCATGGGAAGTGAATTAAATAACATTTGTAGGCCTTTATTGTTCAAGCGAAAACGCCCGATTATTGACGAAAGAGATAACCACCCCCCCTTACGACATGCTTCAGAAACGAAAAAAATGGTCCGTTTTCAAATGTTGCGTCTTTGAATGACAATCCACATTTGTACGTGGATAATCACTTTTAGAGCTAAAATTAGATGTTTAAAGTGATTTTCAAGCTTCCAGGGGCCGTAAACACAAGATTTGAGAAATGGGTAAAAGTGAATGAAAATGGCCAATTTACTCACTCTGAGGCCTTAAAAAGTGTTTCTCCTCCACGGGAAGTGAATTAAATACCATTTGGAGGCCTTTATTGTTCAAGCGAAAACGCCTGATTTTTGATGAAAGAGATAACCACTCCCCCTTACGACATGCTTCTGAAACTTAAAAAATGGTTCATTTTCAAATGTTGCGTCTTTGAACCACAATTAACATTCTACGTGGATAATCACTTTTAGAGATAAAATGAGATGTTTAAAGTGATTTTCAAGCTTCCAGGGGCCCTAAACACGAGATTTGAGAAATGGGTAAACGTGAATGAAAATGGCCAATTTACTCACTCTGCGGCCTTAAAAAGTGATTCTCCTCCACGGAAAGTGAATAAAATAACATTTGGATGCCTTTATTGTTCAATCAAAAATGCCCGTTTTTTGGTGAAAAGATAACCACCCCCTTACGACATGCTTCAGAAACGAAAAAAATGGTCCATTTTAAAATGTTGCGTCTTTGAACTACAATTCACATTTGTACGTGGATAATCACTTTTAGAGATAAAATTAGATGTTTAAAGTGATTTACAAGCTTCCAGGGGCCCTAAACACAAGATGTGAGGAATGGGTAAATATGAATGAAACTGGCCAATTTATTCACTCTGAGGCCTTAAAAAGTTTTTCTCCACTCCAGAAAGTGAATTAAATAACATTTGTAGGCCTTTATTGTTCAATCAAAAACGCCCGATTTTTGACGAAAGAGATAACCACCCCCCCCTTACGACATGCTTCAGAAATTAAAAAAATGGTCCGTTTTCAAATGTTGCCTCACAGAACTACAATTCACATTTGTACGTGGAAAAGCACTTTTAAAGATCAAATGAGATGTTTAAAGTTATTTTCATGCTTCCAGGGGCCTTAAACACAAGATTTGAGGAATGGGTAAAAGTGAATGAAAATGGCCAATTTACTCACTCTGAGGCCTTAAAAAGTGTTTCTCCTCCACGGAAAGTGAATAAAATAACATTTGGATGCCTTTATTGTTCAATCAAAAATGCCCGTTTTTTGGTGAAAAGATAACCACCCCCCCTTACGACATGCTTCAGAAACGAAAAAAATGGTCCATTTTCAAATGTTGCGTCTTTGAACTACAATTCACATTTGTACGTGGATAATCACTTTTAGAGATAAAATTAGATGTTTAAAGTGATTTACAAGCTTCCAGGGGCCCTAAACACAAGATATGAGGAATGGGTTAATATGAATGAAAATGGCCAATTTATTCACTCTGAGGCCTTAAAAAGTTTTTCTCCACTCCAGAAAGTAAATTAAATAACATTTGTAGACCTTTATTGTTCAATCAAAAATGCCCGATTTTTGACGAAAGAGATAACCACCCTTCCCTACGACATGCTTCAGAAACAAAAAAAATGGTTCATTTTCAAATGTTGCATCTTTGAACGACAATCCACATTTGTACGTGGATAAACACTTTTAGAGATAAAATTAGATGTTTAAAGTGATTTTCAAGCTTCCAGGTGCCCTAAACACAAGATTTGAGAAATGGGTAAAAGTGAATGAAAATGGCCAATTTACTCACTCTGCGGCCTTAAAAAGTGTTTCTCCTCCACGGAAAGTGAATAAAATAACATTTGGATGCCTTTATTGTTCAATCACAAACGCCCGTTTTTTGGTGAAAAAGATAACCACCCCCCCTTACGACATGCTTCAGAAACGAAAAAAATGGTCCATTTTCAAATGTTGCGTCTTTGAACTACAATTCACATTTGTACGTGGATAATCACTTTTAGAGATAAAATTAGATGTTTAAAGTGATTTACAAGCTTTCAGGGGCCCTAAACACAAGATTTGAGGAATGGGTAAATATGAATGAAAAAGGGCAATTTATTCACTCTGAGGCCTTAAAAAGTTTTTCTCCACTCCAGAAAGTGAATTAAATAACATTTGTAGGCCTTTATTGTTCAATCAAAAACGCCCGATTTTTGACGAAAGAGATAACCACCCCCCCTTACGACATGCTCAGAAACTAAAAAAATGGTCCGTTTTCAAATGTTGCCTCTTTGAACTACAATTCACATTTGTACGTGGAAAAGCACTTTTAAAGATCAAATGAGATGTTTAAAGTGATTTTCATGCTTCCAGGGGCCTTAAACACAAGATTTGAGGAATGGGTAAAAGTAAATGAAAATGGCCAATTTACTCACTCTGAGGCCTTAAAAAGTGTTTCTCCTCCACGGGAAGTGAATTAAATAACATTTGGAGGCCTTTATTGTTCAAGCGAAAACGCCCGATTATTGACGAAAGAGATAACCACCCCCCCTTACGGCAAGCTTCAGAAACAAAAAAAATGGTTCATTTTCAAATGTTGCATCTTTGAACGACAATCCACATTTGTACGTGCAAAAACACTTTTAGAGATAAAATTAGATGTTGAAAGTGATTTTCAAGCCTTCAGGGGCCCTAAACACAAGATTTGAGAAATGGGTAAAAGTGAATGAAAATGGCCAATTTACTCACTCTGAGGCCTTAAAAAGTGTTTCTCCTCCACGGGAAGTGAATTAAATAACATTTGTAGGCCTTTATTGTTCAAGCGAAAACGCCCGATAATTGACGAAAGAGATAACCACCACCCCTTACGACATGCTTCAGAAACGAAAAAAAAGGTCCGTTTTCAAATGTTGCCTCTTTGAACTACAATTCACATTTGTATGTGGAAAAGCACTTTTAAAGATCAAATGAGATGTTTAAAGTGATTTTCATGCTTCCAGGGGCCTTAAACACAAGATTTGAGGAATGGGTAAAAGTGAATGAAAATGGCCAATTTACTCACTCTGAGGCCTTAAAAAGTGTTTCTCCTCCACGGGAAGTGAATTAAATAACATTTGGAGGCCTTTATTGTTCAAGCGAAAACGCCCGATTATTGACGAAAGAGATAACCACCCCCCCTTACGACATGCTTCAGAAACGAAAAAAATGGTCCGTTTTCAAATGTTGCGTCTTTGAATGACAATCCACATTTGTACGTGGATAATCACTTTTAGAGCTAAAATTAGATGTTTAAAGTGATTTTCAAGCTTCCAGGGGCCCTAAACACATGATTTGAGAAATGGGTAAAAGTGAATGAAAATGGCCAATTTACTCACTCTGAGGCCTTAAAAAGTGTTTCTCCTCCACGGGAAGTGAATTAAATACCATTTGGAAGCCTTTATTGTTCAAGCGAAAACGCCTGATTTTTGATGAAAGAGATAGCCACTCCCCCTTACGACATGCTTCTGAAACTAAAAAAATGGTTCATTTTCAAATGTTGCGTCTTTGAACCACAATTAACATTGTACGTGGATAATCCCTTTTAGAGATAAAATGAGATGTTTAAAGTGATTTTCAAGCTTCCAGGGGCCCTAAACACGAGATTTGAGAAATGGGTAAACGTGAATGAAAATGGCCAATTTACTCACTCTGCGGCCTTAAAAAGTGTTTCTCCTCCACGGAAAGTGAATAAAATAACATTTGGATGCCTTTATTGTTCAATCAAAAATGCCCGTTTTTTGGTGAAAAGATAACCACCCCCCCTTACGACATGCTTCAGAAACGAAAAAAATGGTCCATTTTCAAATGTTGCGTCTTTGAACTACAATTCACATTTGTACGAGGATAATCACTTTTAGAGATAAAATTAGATGTTTAAAGTGATTTACAAGCTTTCAGGGGCCCTAAACACAGGATATGAGGAATGGGTTAATATGAATGAAAATGGCCAATTTATTCACTCTGAGGCCTTAAAAAGTTTTTCTCCACTCCAGAAAGTAAATTAAATAACATTTGTAGACCTTTATTGTTCAATCAAAAATGCCCGATTTTTGACGAAAGAGATAACCACCCCCCCTTACGACATGCTTCAGAAACAAAAAAAATGGTTCATTTTGAAATGTTGCATCTTTGAACGACAATCCACATTTGTACGTGGATAAACACTTTTAGAGATAAAATTAGATGTTTAAAGTGATTTTCAAGCTTCCAGGGGCCCTAAACACAAGATTTGAGAAATGGGTAAAAGTGAATGAAAATGGCCAATTTACTCACTCTGAGGCCTTAAAAAGTGTTTCTCCTCAAGGGGAAGTGAATTAAATAACATTTGTAGGCCTTTATTGTTCAAGCGAAAACGCCCGAATATTGACGAAAGTGATAACCACCACCCCTTACGACATCCTTCAGAAACGAAAAAAATGGTCCGTTTTCAAATGTTGCGTCTTTGAACTACAATTAACATTGTACGTGGATAATCACTTTTAGAGATAAAATGAGATGTTTAAAGTGATTTTCAAGCTTCCAGGGGCCCTAAACACGAGATTTGAGAAATGGGTAAAAGTGAATGAAAATGGCCAATTTACTCACTCTGCGGCCTTAAAAAGTGTTTCTCCTCCACGGAAAGGGAATAAAATAACATTTGGATGCCTTTATTGTTCAATCACAAACGCCCGTTTTTTGGTGAAAAAGATAACCACCCCCCCTTACGACATGCTTCAGAAACGAAAAAAATGGTCCATTTTCAAATGTTGCGTCTTTGAACTACAATTCACATTTGTACGTGGATAATCACTTTTAGAGATAAAATTAGATGTTTAAAGTGATTTACAAGCTTTCAGGGGCCCTAAACACAAGATTTGAGGAATGGGTAAATATGAATGAAAATGGCCAATTTATTCACTCTGAGGCCTTAAAAAGTTTTTCTCCACTCCAGAAAGAGAATTAAATAACATTTGTAGACCTTTATTGTTCAAAGAAAAACGCCCGATTTTTTGACGAAAGAGATAACCACCCCCCCTTACGACATGCTTCAGAAACAAAAAAAATGGTTCATTTTCAAATGTTGCATCTTTGAACGACAATCCACATTTGTACGTGGATAAACACTTTTAGAGATAAAATTGGATGTTGAAAGTGATTTTCAAGCCTTCAGGGGCCCTAAACACAAGATTTGAGAAATGGGTAAAAGTGAATGAAAATGGCCAATTTACTCACTCTGAGGCCTTAAAAAGTGTTTCTCCTCCACGGGAAGTGAAGTAAATAACATTTGTAGGCCTTTATTGTTCAAGCGAAAATGCCCGATAATTGACGAAAGAGATACCCACCCCCCCTTACGACATGCTTCAGAAACGAAAAAAATGGTCCGTTTTCAAATGTTGCGTCTTTGAATGACAATCCACATTTGTACGTGGATAATCACTTTTAGAGCTAAAATTAGATGTTTAAAGTGATTTTCAAGCTTCCAGGGGCCCTAAACACAAGATTTGAGAAATGGGTAAAAGTGAATGAAAATGGCCAATTTACTCACTCTGAGGCCTTAAAAAGTGTTTCTCCTCCACGGGAAGTGAATTAAATACCATTTGGAGGCCTTTATTGTTCAAGCGAAAACGCCTGATTTTTGATGAAAGAGATAACCACCCCCCCTTACGACATGCTTCTGAAACTAAAAAAATGGTTCATTTTCAAATGTTGCGTCTTTGAACTACAATTAACATTGTACGTGGATAATCACTTTTAGAGATAAAATGAGATGTTTAAAGTGATTTTCAAGCTTTCAGGGGCCCTAAACACGAGATTTGAGAAATGAGTAAACGTGAATGAAAATGGCCAATTTACTCACTCTGCGGCCTTAAAAAGTGTTTCTCCTCCACGGAAAGGGAATAAAATAACATTTGGATGCCTTTATTGTTCAATCAAAAACGCCCGTTTTTTGGTGAAAAAGATAACCACCCCCCCTTACGACATGCTTCAGAAACGAAAAAAATGGTCCATTTTCAAATGTTGCGTCTTTGAACTACAATTCACATTTGCACGTGGATGATCACTTTTAGAGATAAAATTAGATGTTTAAAGGGATTTTCATGCTTCCAGGGGCCTTAAACACAAGATTTGAGGTATGGGTAAAAGTGAATGAAAATGGCCAATTTATTCACTCTGAGGCCTTAAAAAGTGTTTCTCCTCCACGGAAAGTGAATAAAATAACATTTGGATGCCTTTATTGTTCAATCAAAAATGCCCGTTTTTTGGTGAAAAGATAACCACCCCCCCTTACGACATGCTTCAGAAACGAAAAAAATGGTCCATTTTCAAATGTTGCGTCTTTGAACTACAATTCACATTTGTACGTGGATAATCACTTTTAGAGATAAAATTACATGTTTAAAGTGATTTACAAGCTTCCAGGGGCCCTAAACACAAGATATGAGGAATGGGTTAATATGAATGAAAATGGCCAATTTATTCACTCTGAGGCCTTAAAAAGTTTTTTTCCACTCCAGAAAGTAAATTAATTAACATTTGTAGACCTTTATTGTTCAATCAAAAATGCCCGATTTTTGGTGAAAAGATAACCACCCCCCCTTACGACATGCTTCAGAAACAAAAAAATGGTTCATTTTCAAATGTTGCATCTTTGAACGACAATCCACATTTGTACGTGGATAAACACTTTTAGAGATAAAATTAGATGTTGAAAGTGATTTTCAAGCCTTCAGGGGCCCTAAACACAAGATTTGAGAAATGGGTAAAAGTGAATGAAAATGGCCAATTTACTCACTCTGAGGCCTTAAAAAGTGTTTCTCCTCCACGGGAAGTGAATTAAATACCATTTGTAGGCCTTTATTGTTCAAGCGAAAACGCCCGATAATTGACGAAAGAGATAACCTCCCCCCCTTACGACATGCTTCAGAAACGAAAATAATGGTCCGTTTTCAAATGTTGCGTCTTTGAATGACAATCCACATTTGTACGTGGATAATCACTTTTAGAGCTAAAATTAGATGTTTAAAGTGATTTACAAGCTTCCAGGGGCCCTAAACACAAGATATGAGGAATGGGTTAATATGAATGAAAATGTCCAATTTATTCACTCTGAGGCCTTAAAAAGTTTTTCTCCACTCCAGAAAGTAAATTAAATAACATTTGTAGACCTTTATTGTTCAATCAAAAATGCCCGATATTTGACGAAAGAGATAACCACCCCCCCTTACGACATGCTTCAGAAACAAAAAAATGGTTCATTTTCAAATGTTGCATCTTTGAACGACAATCCACATTTGTACGTGGATAAACACTTTTAGAGATAAAATTAGATGTTTAAAGTGATTTTCAAGCTTCCAGGGGCCCTAAACACAAGATTTGAGAAATGGGTAAAAGTGAATGAAAATGGCCAATTTACTCACTCTGAGGCTTTAAAAAGTGTTTCTCCTCAACGGGAAGTGAATTAAATAACATTTGTAGGCCTTTATTGTTCATGCGAAAACGCCCGATTATTGACGAAAGAGATAACCACCCCCCCTTACGACATGCTTCAGAAACGAAAAAAATGGTCCGTTTTCAAATGTTGCGTCTTTGAACTACAATTAACATTGTACGTGGATAATCACTTTTAGAGATAAAATGAGATGTTTAAAGTGATTTTCAAGCTTCCAGGGGCCCTAAACACGAGATTTGAGAAATGGGTAAAAGTGAATGAAAATGGCCAATTTACTCACTCTGCGGCCTTAAAAAGTGTTTCTCCTCCACGGAAAGTGAATAAAATAACATTTGGATGCCTTTATTGTTCAATCACAAACGCCCGTTTTTTGGTGAAAAAGATAACCACCCCCCCTTACGACATGCTTCAGAAACAAAAAAAATGGTCCATTTTCAAATGTTGCGTCTTTGAACTACAATTCACATTTGTACGTGGATAATCACTTTTAGAGATAAAATTAGATGTTTAAAGTGATTTACAAGCTTTCAGGGGCCCTAAACACAAGATTTGAGGAATGGGTAAATATGAATGAAAATGGCCAATTTATTCACTCTGAGGCCTTAAAAAGTTTTTCTCCACTCCAGAAAGAGAATTAAATAACATTTGTAGACCTTTATTGTTCAATCAAAAACGCCCGATTTTTTGACGAAAGAGATAACCACCCCCCCTTACGACATGCTTCAGAAACAAAAAAAATGGTTCATTTTCAAATGTTGCATCTTTGAACGACAATCCACATTTGTACGTGGATAAACACTTTTAGAGATAAAATTAGATGTTGAAAGTGATTTTCAAGCCTTCAGGGGCCCTAAACACAAGATTTGAGAAATGGGTAAAAGTGAATGAAAATGGCCAATTTACTCACTCTGAGGCCTTAAAAAGTGTTTCTCCTCCACGGGAAGTGAATTAAATACCATTTGTAGGCCTTTATTGTTCAAGCGAAAACGCCCGATAATTGACGAAAGAGATAACCACCCCCCCTTACGACATGCTTCAGAAACGAAAATAATGGTCCGTTTTCAAATGTTGCGTCTTTGAATGACAATCCACATTTGTACGTGGATAATCACTTTTAGAGCTAAAATTAGATGTTTAAAGTGATTTTCAAGCTTCCAGGGGCCCTAAACACAAGATTTGAGAAATGGGTAAAAGTGAATGAAAATGGCCAATTTACTCACTCTGAGGCCTTAAAAAGTGTTTCTCCTCCACGGGAAGTGAATTAAATACCATTTGGAGGCCTTTATTGTTCAAGCGAAAACGCCTGATTTTTGATGAAAGAGATAACCACCCCCCCTTACGACATGCTTCTGAAACTAAAAAAATGGTTCATTTTCAAATGTTGCGTCTTTGAACTACAATTAACATTGTACGTGGATAATCACTTTTAGAGATAAAATGAGATGTTTAAAGTGATTTTCAAGCTTCCAGGGGCCCTAAACTTGAGATTTGAGAAATGAGTAAACGTGAATGAAAATGGCCAATTGACTCACTCTGCGGCCTTAAAAAGTGTTTCTCCTCCACGGAAAGGGAATAAAATAACATTTGGATGCCTTTATTGTTCAATCAAAAACGCCTGTTTTTTGGTGAAAAATATAACCACCCCCCCTTACGACATGCTTCAGAAACGAAAAAAATGGTCCATTTTCAAATGTTGCGTCTTTGAACTACAATTCACATTTGTACGTGGATGATCACTTTTAGAGATAAAATTAGATGTTTAAAGTGATTTTCATGCTTCCAGGGGCCTTAAACACAAGATTTGAGTTATGGGTAAAAGTGAATGAAAATGGCCAATTTACTCACTCTGAGGCCTTAAAAAGTGTTTCTCCTCCACGGGAAGTGAATTAAATACCATTATGAGGCCTTTATTGTTCAAGCGAAAACGCCTGATTTTTGATGAAAGAGATAACCACCCCCCCTTACGACATGCTTCTGAACCTAAAAAAATGGTTCATTTTCAAATGTTGCGTCTTTGAACTACAATTAACATTGTACGTGGATAATCACTTTTAGAGATAAAATGAGATGTTTAAAGTGATTTTCAAGCTTCCAGGGGCCCTAAACACGAGATTTGAGAAATGGGTAAACGTGAATGAAAATGGCCAATTTACTCACTCTGAGGCCTTAAAAAGTGTTTCTCCTTCACGGAAAGTGAATAAAATAACATTTGGATGCCTTTATTGTTCAATCAAAAACGCCCGTTTTTTGGTGAAAAAGATAACCACCCCCCCTTACGACATGCTTCAGAAACGAAAAAAATGGTCCATTTTCAAATGTTGCGTCTTTGAACTACAATTCACATTTGTACGTGGATAATCACTTTTAGAGATAAAATTACATGTTTAAAGTGATTTACAAGCTTCCAGGGGCCCTAAACACAAGATATGAGGAATGGGTAAATATGAATGAAAATGGCCAATTTATTCACTCTGAGGCCTTAAAAAGATTTTCTCCACTCCAGAAAGTGAATTAAATAACATTTGTAGGCCTTTATTGTTCAATCAAAAACGCCCGATTTTTGACGAAAGAGATAACCACCCCCCCTTACGACATGCTCAGAAACTAAAAAAATGGTCCGTTTTCAAATGTTGCCTCTTTGAACTACAATTCACATTTGTACGTGGAAAAGCACTTTTAAAGATCAAATGAGATGTTTAAAGTGATTTTCATGCTTCCAGGGGCCTTAAACACAAGATTTGAGGAATGGGTAAAAGTGAATGAAAATGGCCAATTTACTCACTCTGAGGCCTTAAAAAGTGTTTCTCCTCCACGGGAAGTGAATTAAATAACATTTGGAGGCCTTTATTGTTCAAGCGAAAACGCCCGATTATTGACGAAAGAGATAACCACCCCCCCTTACGACATGCTTCAGAAACGAAAAAAATGGTCCGTTTTCAAATGTTGCGTCTTTGAATGACAATCCACATTTGTACGTGGATAATCACTTTTAGAGCTAAAATTAGATGTTTAAAGTGATTTTCAAGCTTCCAGGGGCCCTAAACACAAGATTTGAGAAATGGGTAAAAGTGAATGAAAATGGCCAATTTACTCACTCTGAGGCCTTAAAAAGTGTTTCTCCTCCACGGGAAGTGAATTAAATACCATTTGGAGGCCTTTATTGTTCAAGCGAAAACGCCTGATTTTTGATGAAAGAGATAACCACTCCCCCTTACGACATGCTTCTGAAACTAAAAAAATGGTTCATTTTCAAATGTTGCGTCTTTGAACCACAATTAACATTGTGCGTGGATAATCACTTTTAGAGATAAAATGAGATGTTTAAAGTGATTTTCAAGCTTCCAGGGGCCCTAAACACGAGATTTGAGAAATGGGTAAACGTGAATGAAAATGGCCAATTTACTCACTCTGCGGCCTTAAAAAGTGTTTCTCCTCCACGGAAAGTGAATAAAATAACATTTGGATGCCTTTATTGTTCAATCAAAAATGCCCGTTTTTTGGTGAAAAGATAACCACCCCCCCTTACGACATGCTTCAGAAACGAAAAAAATGGTCCATTTTCAAATGTTGCGTCTTTGAACTACAATTCACATTTGTACGTGGATAATCACTTTTAGAGATAAAATTAGATGTTTAAAGTGATTTACAAGCTTCCAGGGGCCCTAAACACAAGATATGAGGAATGGGTAAATATGAATGAAAATGGCCAATTTATTCACTCTGAGGCCTTAAAAAGTTTTTCTCCACTCCAGAAAGTAAATTAAATAACATTTGTAGACCTTTATTGTTCAATCAAAAATGCCCGATTTTTGACGAAAGAGATAACCACCCCCCCTTACGACATGCTTCAGAAACAAAAAAAATGGTTCATTTTCAAATGTTGCATCTTTGAACGACAATCCACATTTGTACGTGGATAAACACTTTTAGAGATAAAATTAGATGTTTAAAGTGATTTTCAAGCTTCCAGGGGCCCTAAACACAAGATTTGAGAAATGGGTAAAAGTGAATGAAAATGGCCAATTTACTCACTCTGAGGCCTTAAAAAGTGTTTCTCCTCCACGGGAAGTGAATTAAATAACATTTGTAGGCCTTTATTGTTCAAGCGAAAACGCCCGATAATTGACGAAAGAGATAACCACCCGCCCTTACGACATGCTTCAGAAACGAAAAAAATGGTCCATTTTCAAATGTTGCGTCTTTGAACTACAATTCACATTTGTACGTGGATGATCACTTTTAGAGATAAAATTAGATGTTTAAAGTGATTTTCATGCTTCCAGGGGCCTTAAACACAAGATTTGAGGTATGGGTAAAAGTGAATGAAAATGGCCAATTTACTCACTCTGAGGACTTAAAAAGTGTTTCTCCTCCACGGGAAGTGAATTAAATACCATTATGAGGCCTTTATTGTTCAAGCGAAAACGCCTGATTTTTGATGAAAGAGATAACCACCCCCCCTTACGACATGCTTCTGAAACTAAAAAAATGGTTCATTTTTAAATGTTGCGTCTTTGAACTACAATTAACATTGTACGTGGATAATCACTTTTAGAGATAAAATGAGATGTTTAAAGTGATTTTCAAGCTTCCAGGGGCCCTAAACACGAGATTTGAGAAATGGGTAAACGTGAATGAAAATGGCCAATTTACTCACTCTGAGGCCTTAAAAAGTGTTTCTCCTTCACGGAAAGTGAATAAAATAACATTTGGATGCCTTTATTGTTCAATCAAAAACGCCCGTTTTTTGGTGAAAAAGATAACCACCCCCCCTTACGACATGCTTCAGAAACGAAAAAAATGGTCCATTTTCAAATGTTGCGTCTTTGAACTACAATTCACATTTGTACGTGGATAATCACTTTTAGAGATAAAATTACATGTTTAAAGTGATTTACAAGCTTCCAGGGGCCCTAAACACAAGATATGAGGAATGGGTAAATATGAATGAAAATGGCCAATTTAATCACTCTGAGGCCTTAAAAAGATTTTCTCCACTCCAGAAAGTGAATTAAATAACATTTGTAGGCCTTTATTGTTCAATCAAAAACTCCCGATTTTTGACGAAAGAGATAACCACCCCCCCTTACGACATGCTCAGAAACAAAAAAATGGTCCGTTTTCAAATGTTGCCTCTTTGAACTACAATTCACATTTGTACGTGGAAAAGCACTTTTAAAGATCAAATGAGATGTTTAAAGTGATTTTCATGCTTCCAGGGGCCTTAAACACAAGATTTGAGGAATGGGTAAAAGTGAATGAAAATGGCCAATTTACTCACTCTGAGGCCTTAAAAAGTGTTTCTCCTCCACGGGAAGTGAATTAAATAACATTTGGAGGCCTTTATTGTTCAAGCGAAAACGCCCGATTATTGACGAAAGAGATAACCACCCCCCCTTACGACATGCTTCAGAAACGAAAAAAATGGTCCATTTTCAAATGTTGCGTCTTTGAACTACAATTCACATTTGTACGTGGATAATCACTTTTAGAGATAAAATTACATGTTTAAAGTGATTTACAAGCTTCCAGGGGCCCTAAACACAAGATTTGAGAAATGGGTAAAAGTGAATGAAAATGGCCAATTTACTCACTCTGAGGCCTTAAAAAGTGTTTCTCCTCCACGGGAAGTGAATTAAATACCATTTGGAGGCCTTTATTGTTCAAGCGAAAACACCTGATTTTTGATGAAAGAGATAACCACCCCCCCTTACGACATGCTTCTGAAACTAAAAAAATGGTTCATTTTCAAATGTTGCGTCTTTGAACTACAATTAACATTGTACGTGGATATTAACTTTTAGAGATAAAATGAGATGTTTAAAGTGATTTTCAAGCTTCCAGGGGCCCTAAACACGAGATTTGAGAAATGGGTAAACGTGAATGAAAATGGCCAATTTTCTCACTCTGCGGCCTTAAAAAGTGTTTCTCCTCCACGGAAAGTGAATAAAATAACATTTGGATGCCTTTATTGTTCAATCAAAAACGCCCGTTTTTTGGTGAAAAAGATAACCACACCCCCTTACGACATGCTTCAGAAACGAAAAAAATGGTCCATTTTCAAATGTTGCGTTTTTGAACTACAATTCACATTTGTACGTGGATAATCACTTTTAGAGCTAAAATTAGATGTTTAAAGTGATTTTCAAGCTTCCAGGGGCCCTAAACACAAGATATGAGGAATGGGTAAATATGAATGAAAATGGCCAATTTACTCACTCTGAGGCCTTAAAAAGTGTTTCTCCTCCACGGGAAGTGAATTAAATACCATTTGGAGGCCTTTATTGTTCAAGCGAAAACGCCTGATTTTTGATGAAAGAGATAACCACTCCCCCTTACAACATGCTTCTGAAACTAAAAAAATGGTTCATTTTCAAATGTTGCGTCTTTGAACCACAATTAACATTGTACGTGGATAATCACTTTTAGAGATAAAATGAGATGTTTAAAGTGATTTTCAAGCTTCCAGGGGCCATAAACACGAGATTTGAGAAATGGGTAAACGTGAATGAAAATGGCCAATTTACTCACTCTGCGGCCTTAAAAAGTGTTTCTCCTCCACGGAAAGTGAATAAAATAACATTTGGATGCCTTTATTGTTCAATCAAAAATGCCCGTTTTTTGGTGAAAAGATAACCACCCCCCCTTACGACATGCTTCAGAAACGAAAAAAATGGTCCATTTTCAAATGTTGCGTCTTTGAACTACAATTCACATTTGTACGTGGATAATCACTTTTAGAGATAAAATTAGATGTTTAAAGTGATTTACAAGCTTCCAGGGGCCCTAAACACAAGATATGAGGAATGGGTAAATATAAATGAAAATGGCCAATTTATTCACTCTGAGGCCTTAAAAAGTTTTTCTCCACTCCAGAAAGTAAATTAAATAACCTTTGTAGACCTTTATTGTTCAATCAAAAATGCCCGATTTTTGACGAAAGAGATAACCACCCCCCCTTACGACATGCTTCAGAAACTAAAAAAATGGTTCATTTTCAAATGTTGCATCTTTGAACGACAATCCACATTTGTACGTGGATAAACACTTTTAGAGATAAAATTAGATGTTTAAAGTGATTTTCAAGCTTCCAGGGGCCCTAAACACAAGATTTGAGAAAAGGGTAAAAGTGAATGAAAATGGCCAATTTACTCACTCTGAGGCCTTAAAATTTTAAAAAGTGTTTCTCCTCAACGGGAAGTGAATTAAATAACATTTGTAGGCCTTTATTGTTCAAGCGAAAACGCCCGATTATTGACGAAAGAGATAACCACCCCCCCTTACGACATGCTTCAGAAACGAAAAAAATCGTCCGTTTTCAAATGTTGCGTCTTTGAACTACAATTAACATTGTACGTGGATAATCACTTTTAGAGATAAAATGAGATGTTTAAAGTGATTTTCAAGCTTCCAGGGGCCCTAAACACGAGATTTGAGAAATGGGTAAAAGTGAATGAAAATGGCCAATTTACTCACTCTGCGGCCTTAAAAAGTGTTTCTCCTCCACGGAAAGTGAATAAAATAACATTTGGATGCCTTTATTGTTCAATCAAAAACGCCCGTTTTTTGGTGAAAAAGATAACCACCCCCCCTTACGACATGCTTCAGAAACGAAAAAAATGGTCCATTTTCAAATGTTGCGTCTTTGAACTACAATTCACATTTGTACGTGGATAATCACTTTTAGAGATAAAATTAGATGTTTAAAGTGATTTACAAGCTTTCAGGGGCCCTAAACACAAGATTTGAGGAATGGGTAAATATGAATGAAAATGGCCAATTTATTCACTCTTAGGCCTTAAATAGTTTTTCTCCACTCCAGAAAGAGAATTAAATAACATTTGTAGACCTTTATTGTTCAATCAAAAACGCCCGATTTTTTGACGAAAGAGATAACCACCCCCCCTTACGACATGCTTCAGAAACAAAAAAAATGGTTCATTTTCAAATGTTGCATCTTTGAACGACAATCCACATTTGTACGTGGATAAACACTTTTAGAGATAAAATTAGATGTTGAAAGTGATTTTCAAGCCTTCAGGGGCCCTAAACACAAGATTTGAGAAATGGGTAAAAGTGAATGAAAATGGCCAATTTACTCACTCTGAGGCCTTAAAAAGTGTTTCTCCTCCACGGGAAGTGAATTAAATAACATTTGCAGGCCTTTATTGTTCAAGCGAAAACGCCTAATTTTTGATGAAAGAGATAACCACTCCCCCTTACGACATGCTTCTGAAACTAAAAAAATGGTTCATTTTCAAATGTTGCGTCTTTGAACCACAATTAACATTGTACGTGGATAATCACTTTTAGAGATAAAATGAGATGTTTAAAGTGATTTTCAAGCTTCCAGGGGCCCTAAACACGAGATTTGAGAAATGGGTAAACGTGAATGAAAATGGCCAATTTACTCACTCTGCGGCCTTAAAAAGTGTTTCTCCTCCACGGAAAGTGAATAAAATAACATTTGGATGCCTTTATTGTTCAATCAAAAATGCCCGTTTTTTGGTGAAAAGATAATCACCCCCCCTTACGACATGCTTCAGAAACGAAAAAAATGGTCCATTTTCAAATGTTGCGTCTTTGAACTACAATTCACATTTGTACGTGGATAATCACTTTTAGAGATAAAATTAGATGTTTAAAGTGATTTTCAAGCTTCCAGGGGCCCTAAACACAAGATTTGAGAAAAGGGTAAAAGTGAATGAAAATGGCCAATTTACTCACTCTGAGGCCTTAAAATTTTAAAAAGTGTTTCTCCTCAACGGGAAGTGAATTAAATAACATTTGTAGGCCTTTATTGTTCAAGCGAAAACGCCCGATTATTGACGAAAGAGATAACCACCCCCCCTTACGACATGCTTCAGAAACGAAAAAAATGGTCCGTTTTCAAATGTTGCGTCTTTGAACTACAATTAACATTGTACGTGGATAATCACTTTTAGAGATAAAATTAGATGTTTAAAGTGATTTTCAAGCTTCCAGGGGCCCTAAACACGAGATTTGAGAAATGGGTAAAAGTGAATGAAAATGGCCAATTTACTCACTCTGCGGCCTTAAAAAGTGTTTCTCCTCCACGGAAAGTGAATAAAATAACATTTGGATGCCTTTATTGTTCAATCAAAAACGCCCGTTTTTTGGTGAAAAAGATAACCACCCCCCCTTACGACATGCTTCAGAAACGAAAAAAATGGTCCATTTTCAAATGTTGCGTCTTTTAACTACAATTCACATTTGTACGTGGATAATCACTTTTAGAGATAAAATTAGATGTTTAAAGTGATTTACAAGCTTTCAGGGGCCCTAAACACAAGATTTGAGGAATGGGTAAATATGAATGAAAATGGCCAATTTATTCACTCTGAGGCCTTAAAAAGTTTTTCTCCACTCCAGAAAGAGAATTAAATAACATTTGTAGACCTTTATTGTTCAATCAAAAACGCCAGATTTTTTGACGAAAGAGATAACCACCCCCCCTTACGACATGCTTCAGAAACAAAAAAAATGGTTCATTTTCAAATGTTGCATCTTTGAACGACAATCCACATTTGTACGTGGATAAACACTTTTAGAGATAAAATTAGATGTTGAAAGTGATTTTCAAGCCTTCAGGGGCCCTAAACACAAGATTTGAGAAATGGGTAAAAGTGAATGAAAATGGCCAATTTACTCACTCTGAGGCCTTAAAAAGTGTTTCTCCTCCACGGGAAGTGAATTAAATAACATTTGTAGGCCTTTATTGTTCAAGCGAAAACGCCCGATAATTGACGAAAGAGATAACCACCCCCCCTTACGACATGCTTCAGAAACGAAAAAAATGGTCCATTTTCAAATGTTGCGTCTTTGAACTACAATTCACATTTGTACGTGGATGATCACTTTTAGAGATGAAATTAGATGTTTAAAGTGATTTTCATGCTTCCAGGGGCCTTAAACACAAGATTTGAGGTATGGGTAAAAGTGAATGAAAATGGCCAATTTACTCACTCTGAGGCCTTAAAAAGTGTTTCTCCTCCACGGGAAGTGAATTAAATACCATTATGAGGCCTTTATTGTTCAAGCGAAAACGCCTGATTTTTGATGAAAGAGATAACCACCCCCCCTTACGACATGCTTCTGAAACTAAAAAAATGGTTCATTTTCAAATGTTGCGTCTTTGAACTAGAATTAACATTGTACGTGGATAATCACTTTTAGAGATAAAATTACATGTTTAAAGTGATTTACAAGCTTCCAGGGGCCCTAAACACAAGATATGAGGAATGGGTAAATATGAATGAAAATGGCCAATTTATTCACTCTGAGGCCTTAAAAAGATTTTCTCCACTCCAGAAAGTGAATTAAATAACATTTGTAGGCCTTTATTGTTCAATCAAAAACGCCCGATTTTTGACGAAAGAGATAACCACCCCCCCTTACGACATGCTCAGAAACAAAAAAAATGGTCCGTTTTCAAATGTTGCCTCTTTGAACTACAATTCACATTTGTACGTGGAAAAGCACTTTTAAAGATCAAATGAGATGTTTAAAGTGATTTTCATGCTTCCAGGGGCCTTAAACACAAGATTTGAGAAATGGGTAAAAGTGAATGAAAATGGCCAATTTACTCACTCTGAGGCCTTAAAAAGTGTTTCTCCTCAACGGGAAGTGAATTATATAACATTTGTAGGCCTTTATTGTTCAAGCGAAAACGCCCGATTATTGACGAAAGAGATAACCACCCCCCCTTACGACATGCTTCAGAAACTAAAAAAAAGGTCTGTTTTCAAATGTTGCCTCTTTGAACTACAACTCACATTTGTACGTGGAAAAGCACTTTTAAAGATCAAATGAGATGTTTAAAGTGATTTTCATGCTTCCAGGGGCCTTAAACACAAGATTTGAGGTACTGGTAAAAGTGAATGAAAATGGCCAATTTACTCACTCTGATGCCTTAAAAAGTGTTTCTCCTCCACGGGAAGTGAATTAAATACCATTATGAGGCCTTTATTGTTCAAGCGAAAACGCCTGATTTTTGATGAAAGAGATAACCACCCCCCCTTACGACATGCTTCTGAAACTAAAAAAATGGTTCATTTTCAAATGTTGCGTCTTTGAACTACAATTAACATTGTACGTGGATAATCACTTTTAGAGATAAAATGAGATGTTTAAAGTGATTTTCAAGCTTCCAGGGGCCCTAAACACAAGATTTGAGAAATGGGTAAAAGTGAATGAAAATGGCCAATTTACTCACTCTGAGGCCTTAGAAAGTGTTTCTCCTCCACGGGAAGTGAATTAAATACCATTTGGAGGTCTTTATTGTTCAAGCGAAAACGCCTGATTTTTGATGAAAGAGATAACCAACCCCCCTTACGACATGCTTCTGAAACTAAAAAAATGGTTCATTTTCAAATGTTGCTTCTTTGAACTGCAATTAACATTTTACGTGGGTAATCACTTTTAGAGATAAAGTGAGATGTTTAAAGTGATTTTCAAGCTTCCAGGGGCCCTAAACACAAGATTTGAGAAATGGGTAAAAGTGAATGAAAATGGCCAATTTACTCACTCTGAGGCCTTAAAAAGTGTTTCTCCTCCACGGGAAGTGAATTAAATACCATTTGGAGGCCTTTATTGTTCAAGCGAAAACGCCAGATTTTTGATGAAAGAGATAACCACCCCCCCTTACGACATGCTTCTGAAACTAAAAAAATGGTTCATTTTCAAATGTTGCGTCTTTTGAACTACAATTAACATTGTACGTGGATAATCACTTGTAGAGATAAAATGAGATGTTTAAAGTGATTTTCAAGCTTCCAGGGGCCCTAAACACGAGATTTGAGAAATGGGTAAACGTGAATGAAAATGGCCAATTTACTCACTCTGCGGCCTTAAAAAGTGTTTCTCCTTCATGGAAAGTGAATAAAATAACATTCGAATGCCTTTATTGTTCAATCAAAAACGCCCGTTTTTTGGTGAAAAAGATAACCACCCCCCCTTACGACATGCTTCAGAAACGAAAAAAATGGTCCATTTTCAAATGTTGCGTCTTTGAACTACAATTCACATTTGTACGTGGATAATCATTTTTAGAGATAAAATTAGATGTTTAAAGTGATTTACAAGCTTCCAGGGGCCCTAAACACAAGATATGAGGAATGGGTAAAAGTGAATGAAAATGGCCAATTTACTCACTCTGAGGCCTTAAAAAGTGTTTCTCCTCCACGGGAAGTGAATTAAATTACATTTGGAGGCCTTTATTGTTCAAGCGAAAACGCCTGATTTTTGATGAAAGAGATAACCAACCCCCCTTACGACATGCTTCTGAAACTAAAAAAATGGTTCATTTTCAAATGTTGCGTCTTTGAACTACAATTAACATTTTACGTGGGTAATCACTTTTAGAGATAAAGTGAGATGTTTAAAGTGATTTTCAAGCTTCCAGGGGCCCTAAACACAAGATTTGAGAAATGGGTAAAAGTGAATGAAAATGGCCAATTTACTCACTCTGAGGCCTTAAAAAGTGTTTCTCCTCCACGGGAAGTGAATTAAATACCATTTTGAGGCCTTTATTGTTCAAGCGAAAACACCTGATTTTTGATGAAAGAGATAACCACCCCCCCTTACGACATGCTTCTGAAACTAAAAAAATGGTTCATTTTCAAATGTTGCGTCTTTGAACTACAATTAACATTGTACGTGGATATTCACTTTTAGAGATAAAATGAGATGTTTAAAGTGATTTTCAAGCTTCCAGGGGTCCTAAACACGAGATTTGAGAAATGGGTGAACGTGAATGAAAATGGCCAATTTACGCACTCTGCGGCCTTAAAAAGTGTTTCTCCTCCACGGAAAGTGAATAAAATAACATTTGGATGCCTTTATTGTTCAATCAAAAACGCCCGTTTTTTGGTGAAAAAGGTAACCACCCCCCCCTTACGACATGCTTCAGAAACGAAAAAAATGGTCCATTTTCAAATGTTGCGTCTTTGAACTACAATTCACATTTGTACGTGGATGATCACTTTTCGAGATAAAATTAGATGTTTAAAGATGGGCCCTAAACACAAGATATGAGGAATGGGTAAATATGAATGAAAATGGCCAATTTATTCACTCCGAGGCCTTAAAAAGTTTTTCTCCACTCCAGAAAGTGAATTAAATAACATTTGTAGGCCTTTATTGTTCAATCAAAAACGCCCGATTTTTGACGAAAGAGATAACCACCCCCCCTTACGACATGCTTCAGAAACTAAAAAAATGGTCTGTTTTCAAATGTTGCCTCTTTGAACTACAATTCACATTTGTACGTGGAAAAGCACTTTTAAAGATCAAATGATATGTTTAAAGTGATTTTCATGCTTCCAGGGGCCTTAAACACAAGATTTGAGGTATGGGTAAAAGTGAATGAAAATGGCCAATTTACTCACTCTGAGGCCTTAAAAAATGTTTCTCCTCCACGGGAAGTGAATTAAATACCATTATGAGGCCTTTATTGTTCAAGTGAAAACGCCTGATTTTTGATGAAAGAGATAACCACCCCCCTTACGACATGCTTCTGAAACTAAAAACAATGGTTCATTTTCAAATGTTGCGTCTTTGAACTACAATTAACATTGTACGTGGATAATCACTTTTAGAGATAAAATGAGATCTTTAAAGTGATTTTCAAGCTTCCAGGGGCCCTAAACACGAGATTTGAGAAATGGGTAAACGTGAATGAAAATGGCCAATTTACTCACTCTGAGCCTTAAAAAGTGTTTCTCCTCCACGGAAAGTAAATAAAATAACATTTGGATGCCTTTATTGTTCAATCAAAAACGCCCGTTTTTTGGTGAAAAAGATAACCACCCCCCCTTACGACATGCTTCAGAAACGAAAAAAATGTTCCATTTTCAAATGTTGTGTCTTTGAACTACAATTAACATTGTACGTGGATAATCACTTTTAGAGATAAAATGAGATGTTTAAAGTGATTTTCAAGCTTCCAGGGGCCCTCAACACGAGATTGGAGAAATGGGTAAACGTGAATGAAAATGGCCAATTTACTCACTCTGCGGCCTTAAAAAGTGTTTCTCCACTCCAGAAAGTGAATTAAATAACATTTGTAGGCCTTTATTGTTCAATCAAAAATGCCCGATTTTTGACGAAAGAGATAACCACCCCCCTTACGACCTGCTTCAGAAATTTAAAAAATGGTCCGTTTTCAAATGTTGCCTCTTTGAACTACAATTCACATTTGTACGTGGAAAAGCACTTTTAAAGATCAAATGAGATGTTTAAAGTGATTTTCATGCTTCCAGGGGCCTTAAACACAAGATTTGAGGAAAGGGTAAAAGTGAATGAAAATGGACAATTTACTCACTCTGAGGCCTTAAAAAGTGTTTCTCCTCCACGGGAAGTGAATTAAATACACATTTGGAGGCCTTTATTGTTCAAGCGAAAACGCCCGATTATTGACGAAAGAGATAACCACCCCCCTTACGACATGCTTCAGAAACGAAAAAAATGGTCCGTTTTCAAATGTTGCGTCTTTGAATGACAATCCACATTTGTACGTGGATAATCACTTTTAGAGCTAAAATTAGATGTTTAAAGTGATTTTCAAGCTTCCAGGGGCCCTAAACACAAGATTTGAGAAATGGGTAAAAGTGAATGAAAATGGCCAATTTACTCACTCTGAGGCCTTAAAAAGTGTTTCTATTCCACGGGAAGTGAATTAAATACAATTTGGAGGTCTTTATTGTTCAAGCGAAAACGCCTGATTTTTGATGAAAGAGATAACCACCCCCCTTACGACATGCTTCTGAAACTAAAAAAATGGTTCATTTTCAAATGTTGCGTCTTTGAACCACAATTAACATTGTACGTGGATAATCACTTTTAGAGATAAAATGAGATGTTTAAAGTGATTTTCAAGCTTCCAGGGGCCCTAAACACGAGATTTGAGAAATGGGTAAACGTGAATGAAAATGGCCAATTTACTCACTCTGCGGCCTTAAAAAGTGTTTCTCCTCCACGGAAAGTGAATAAAATAACATTTGGATGCCTTTATTGTTCAATCAAAAACGCCAGTTTTTTGGTGAAAAAGTTAACCACCCCCCCTTACGACATGCTTCAGAAACGAAAAAAATGGTCCATTTTCAAATGTTGCATCTTTGAACTACAATTCACATTTGTACGTGGATGATCACTTTTAGAGATAAAATTAGATGTTTAAAGTTATATACAAGCTTCCAGGGGCCCTAAACACAAGATATGATCAATGGGTAAATATGAATGAAAATGGCCAATTTATTCACTCCGAGGCCTTAAAAAGTTTTTCTCCACTCCAGAAAGTGAATTAAATAACATTTGTAGGCCTTTATTGTTCAATGAAAAACGCCCGATTTTTGACGAAAGAGATAACCACCCCCCCTTACGACATGCTTCAGAAACTAAAAACAATGGTTCATTTTCAAATGTTGCATCTTTGAACTACAATTAACATTGTACGTGGATAATCACTTTTAGAGATAAAATGAGATCTTTAAAGTGATTTTCAAGCTTCCAGGGGCCCTAAACACGAGATTTGAGAAATGGGTAAACGTGAATGAAAATGGGCAATTTACTCACTCTGAGCCTTAAAAAGTGTTTCTCCTCCACGGAAAGTAAATAAAATAACATTTGGATGCCTTTATTGTTCAATCAAAAACGCCCGTTTTTTGGTGAAAAAGATAACCACCCCCCCTTACGACATGCTTCAGAAACGAAAAAAATGTTCCATTTTCAAATGTTGTGTCTTTGAACTACAATTAACATTGTACGTGGATAATCACTTTTAGAGATAAAATGAGATGTTTAAAGTGATTTTCAAGCTTCCAGGGGCCCTAAACACGAGATTTGAGAAATGGGTAAACGTGAATGAAAATGGCCAATTTACTCACTCTGCGGCCTTAAAAAGTGTTTCTCCTTCACGGAAAGTGAATAAAATAACATTTGGATGCCTTTATTGTTCAATCAAAAACGCCCGTTTTTTGGTGAAAAAGATAACCACCCCCCCTTACGACATGCTTCAGAAACGAAAAAAATGGTCCATTTTCAAATGTTGCGTCTTTGAACTACAATTCACATTTGTACGTGGATAATCACTTTTAGAGATAAAATTAGATGTTTAAAGTGATTTACAAGCTTCCAGGGGCCCTAAACACAAGATATGAGGAATGGGTAAATATGAATGAAAATGGCCAATTTATTCACTCTGAGGCCTTAAAAAGATTTTCTCCACTCCAGAAAGTGAATTAAATAACATTTGTAGGCCTTTATTGTTCAATCAAAAATGCCCGATTTTTGACGAAAGAGATAACCACCCCCCTTACGACATGCTTCAGAAACTAAAAAAATGGTCCGTTTTCAAATGTTGCCTCTTTGAACTACAATTCACATTTGTACGTGGAAAAGCACTTTTAAAGATCAAATGAGATGTTTAAAGTGATTTTAATGCTTCCAGGGGCCTTAAACACAAGATTTGAGGAATGGGTAAAAGTGAATGAAAATGGACAATTTACTCACTCTGAGGCCTTAAAAAGTGTTTCTCCTCCACGGGAAGTGAATTAAATAACATTTGGAGGCCTTTATTGTTCAAGCGAAAACGCCCGATTATTGACGAAAGAGATAACCACCCCCCTTACGACATGCTTCAGAAACGAAAAAAATGGTCCATTTTCAAATGTTGCGTCTTTGAATGACAATCCACATTTGTACGTGGATAATCACTTTTAGAGCTAAAATTAGATGTTTAAAGTGATTTTCAAGCTTCCAGGGGCCCTAAACACAAGATTTGAGAAATGGGTAAAAGTGAATGAAAATGGCCAATTTACTCACTCTGAGGCCTTAAAAAGTGTTTCTCCTGCACGGGAAGTGAATTAAATACCATTTGGAGGTCTTTATTGTTCAAGCGAAAACGCCTGATTTTTGATGAAAGAGATAACCACCCCCCCCTTACGACATGCTTCTGAAACGAAAAAAATGGTTCATTTTCAAATGTTGCGTCTTTGAATTACAATTAACATTGTACGTGGATAATCACTTTTAGAGATAAAATGAGATGTTTAAAGTGATTTTCAAGCTTCCAGGGGCCCTAAACACGAGATTTGAGAAATGGGTAAACGTGAATGAAAATGGCCAATTTACTCACTCTGCGGCCTTAAAAAGTGTTTCTCCTTCATGGAAAGTGAATAAAATAACATTTGAATGCCTTTATTGTTCAATCAAAAACGCCCGTTTTTTGGTGAAAAAGATAACCACCCCCCTTACGACATGCTTCAGAAACGAAAAAAATGGTCCATTTTCAAATGTTGCGTCTTTGAACTACAATTCACATTTGTACGTGGATGATCACTTTTAGAGATAAAATTAGATGCTTAAAGTGATATACAAGCTTCCAGGGGCCCTAAACACAAGATATGAGGAATGGGTAAATATGAATGAAAATGGCCAATTTATTCACTCCGAGGCCTTAAAAAGTTTTTCTCCACTCCAGAAAGTGAATTAAATAACATTTGTAGGCCTTTATTGTTCAATCAAAAACGCCCGATTTTTGACGAAAGAGATAACCACCCCCCCTTACGACATGCTTCAGAAACTAAAAAAATGGTCTGTTTTCAAATGTTGCCTCTTTGAACTACAATTCACATTTGTACGTGGAAAAGCACTTTTAAAGATCAAATGAGATGTTTAAAGTGATTTTCATGCTTCCAGGGGCCTTAAACACAAGATTTGAGGTATGGGTAAAAGTGAATGAAAATGGCCAATTTACTCACTCTGAGGCCTTAACCCCTTCGATGCGGCGCGGATTCCCCCGCGGTGCTGACCGTTTCTTGCGCGGGCGGGCTCATGACGGAACGGTTCCGTCATGAGCACAGCTCAACCGACGCTTATGACGGAACCGTTCCGTCATGAGCATGGAAGGGGTTAAAAAGTGTTTCTCCTCCACGGGAAGTTAATTAAATACCATTATGAGGCCTTTATTGTTCAAGCGAAAACGCCTGATTTTTGATGAAAGAGATAACCACCCCCCCTTACGACATGCTTCTGAAACTAAAAAAAATGGTTCATTTTCAAATGTTGCGTCTTTGAACTACAATTAACATTGTACGTGGATAATCACTTTTAGAGATAAAATGAGATGTTTAAAGTGATTTTCAAGCTTCCAGGGGCCCTAAACACAGGATTTGAGAAATGGGTAAAAGTGAATGAAAATGGCCAATTTACTCACTCTGAGGCCTTAAAAAGTGTTTCTCCTCCACGGGAAGTGAATTAAATACACATTTGGAGGCCTTTATTGTTCAAGCGAAAACGCCCGATTATTGACGAAAGAGATAACCACCCCCCTTACGACATGCTTCAGAAACGAAAAAAATGGTCCGTTTTCAAATGTTGCGTCTTTGAATGACAATCCACATTTGTACGTGGATAATCACTTTTAGAGCTAAAATTAGATGTTTAAAGTGATTTTCAAGCTTCCAGGGGCCCTAAACACAAGATTTGAGAAATGGGTAAAAGTGAATGAAAATGGCCAATTTACTCACTCTGAGGCCTTAAAAAGTGTTTCTATTCCACGGGAAGTGAATTAAATACAATTTGGAGGTCTTTATTGTTCAAGCGAAAACGCCTGATTTTTGATGAAAGAGATAACCACCCCCTTACGACATGCTTCTGAAACTAAAAAAATGGTTCATTTTCAAATGTTGCGTCTTTGAACCACAATTAACATTGTACGTGGATAATCACTTTTAGAGATAAAATGAGATGTTTAAAGTGATTTTCAAGCTTCCAGGGGCCCTAAACACGAGATTTGAGAAATGGGTAAACGTGAATGAAAATGGCCAATTTACTCACTCTGCGGCCTTAAAAAGTGTTTCTCCTCCACGGAAAGTGAATAAAATAACATTTGGATGCCTTTATTGTTCAATCAAAAACGCCAGTTTTTTGGTGAAAAAGTTAACCACCCCCCCTTACGACATGCTTCAGAAACGAAAAAAATGGTCCATTTTCAAATGTTGCGTCTTTGAACTACAATTCACATTTGTACGTGGATGATCACTTTTAGAGATAAAATTAGATGTTTAAAGTTATATACAAGCTTCCAGGGGCCCTAAACACAAGATATGATCAATGGGTAAATATGAATGAAAATGGCCAATTTATTCACTCCGAGGCCTTAAAAAGTTTTTCTCCACTCCAGAAAGTGAATTAAATAACATTTGTAGGCCTTTATTGTTCAATGAAAAACGCCCGATTTTTGACGAAAGAGATAACCACCCCCCCTTACGACATGCTTCAGAAACTAAAAACAATGGTTCATTTTCAAATGTTGCATCTTTGAACTACAATTAACATTGTACGTGGATAATCACTTTTAGAGATAAAATGAGATCTTTAAAGTGATTTTCAAGCTTCCAGGGGCCCTAAACACGAGATTTGAGAAATGGGTAAACGTGAATGAAAATGGCCAATTTACTCACTCTGAGCCTTAAAAAGTGTTTCTCCTCCACGGAAAGTAAATAAAATAACATTTGGATGCCTTTATTGTTCAATCAAAAACGCCCGTTTTTTGGTGAAAAAGATAACCACCCCCCCTTACGACATGCTTCAGAAACGAAAAAAATGTTCCATTTTCAAATGTTGTGTCTTTGAACTACAATTAACATTGTACGTGGATAATCACTTTTAGAGATAAAATGAGATGTTTAAAGTGATTTTCAAGCTTCCAGGGGCCCTAAACACGAGATTTGAGAAATGGGTAAACGTGAATGAAAATGGCCAATTTACTCACTCTGCGGCCTTAAAAAGTGTTTCTCCTTCACGGAAAGTGAATAAAATAACATTTGGATGCCTTTATTGTTCAATCAAAAACGCCCGTTTTTTGGTGAAAAAGATAACCACCCCCCCTTACGACATGCTTCAGAAACGAAAAAAATGGTCCATTTTCAAATGTTGCGTCTTTGAACTACAATTCACATTTGTACGTGGATAATCACTTTTAGAGATAAAATTAGATGTTTAAAGTGATTTACAAGCTTCCAGGGGCCCTAAACACAAGATATGAGGAATGGGTAAATATGAATGAAAATGGCCAATTTATTCACTCTGAGGCCTTAAAAAGATTTTCTCCACTCCAGAAAGTGAATTAAATAACATTTGTAGGCCTTTATTGTTCAATCAAAAATGCCCGATTTTTGACGAAAGAGATAACCACCCCCCTTACGACATGCTTCAGAAACTAAAAAAATGGTCCGTTTTCAAATGTTGCCTCTTTGAACTACAATTCACATTTGTACGTGGAAAAGCACTTTTAAAGATCAAATGAGATGTTTAAAGTGATTTTAATGCTTCCAGGGGCCTTAAACACAAGATTTGAGGAATGGGTAAAAGTGAATGAAAATGGACAATTTACTCACTCTGAGGCCTTAAAAAGTGTTTCTCCTCCACGGGAAGTGAATTAAATAACATTTGGAGGCCTTTATTGTTCAAGCGAAAACGCCCGATTATTGACGAAAGAGATAACCACCCCCCTTACGACATGCTTCAGAAACGAAAAAAATGGTCCATTTTCAAATGTTGCGTCTTTGAATGACAATCCACATTTGTACGTGGATAATCACTTTTAGAGCTAAAATTAGATGTTTAAAGTGATTTTCAAGCTTCCAGGGGCCCTAAACACAAGATTTGAGAAATGGGTAAAAGTGAATGAAAATGGCCAATTTACTCACTCTGAGGCCTTAAAAAGTGTTTCTCCTGCACGGGAAGTGAATTAAATACCATTTGGAGGTCTTTATTGTTCAAGCGAAAACGCCTGATTTTTGATGAAAGAGATAACCACCCCCCCCTTACGACATGCTTCTGAAACTAAAAAAATGGTTCATTTTCAAATGTTGCGTCTTTGAATTACAATTAACATTGTACGTGGATAATCACTTTTAGAGATAAAATGAGATGTTTAAAGTGATTTTCAAGCTTCCAGGGGCCCTAAACACGAGATTTGAGAAATGGGTAAACGTGAATGAAAATGGCCAATTTACTCACTCTGCGGCCTTAAAAAGTGTTTCTCCTTCATGGAAAGTGAATAAAATAACATTTGAATGCCTTTATTGTTCAATCAAAAACGCCCGTTTTTTGGTGAAAAAGATAACCACCCCCCTTACGACATGCTTCAGAAACGAAAAAAATGGTCCATTTTCAAATGTTGCGTCTTTGAACTACAATTCACATTTGTACGTGGATGATCACTTTTAGAGATAAAATTAGATGCTTAAAGTGATATACAAGCTTCCAGGGGCCCTAAACACAAGATATGAGGAATGGGTAAATATGAATGAAAATGGCCAATTTATTCACTCCGAGGCCTTAAAAAGTTTTTCTCCACTCCAGAAAGTGAATTAAATAACATTTGTAGGCCTTTATTGTTCAATCAAAAACGCCCGATTTTTGACGAAAGAGATAACCACCCCCCCTTACGACATGCTTCAGAAACTAAAAAAATGGTCTGTTTTCAAATGTTGCCTCTTTGAACTACAATTCACATTTGTACGTGGAAAAGCACTTTTAAAGATCAAATGAGATGTTTAAAGTGATTTTCATGCTTCCAGGGGCCTTAAACACAAGATTTGAGGTATGGGTAAAAGTGAATGAAAATGGCCAATTTACTCACTCTGAGGCCTTAACCCCTTCGATGCGGCGCGGATTCCCCCGCGGTGCTGACCGTTTCTTGCGCGGGCGGGCTCATGACGGAACGGTTCCGTCATGAGCACAGCTCAACCGACGCTTATGACGGAACCGTTCCGTCATGAGCATGGAAGGGGTTAAAAAGTGTTTCTCCTCCACGGGAAGTTAATTAAATACCATTATGAGGCCTTTATTGTTCAAGCGAAAACGCCTGATTTTTGATGAAAGAGATAACCACCCCCCCTTACGACATGCTTCTGAAACTAAAAAAAATGGTTCATTTTCAAATGTTGCGTCTTTGAACTACAATTAACATTGTACGTGGATAATCACTTTTAGAGATAAAATGAGATGTTTAAAGTGATTTTCAAGCTTCCAGGGGCCCTAAACACAGGATTTGAGAAATGGGTAAAAGTGAATGAAAATGGCCAATTTACTCACTCTGAGGCCTTAAAAAGTGTTTCTCCTCCACGGGAAGTGAATTAAATACACATTTGGAGGCCTTTATTGTTCAAGCGAAAACGCCCGATTATTGATGAAAGAGATAACCACCCCCCTTACGACATGCTTCAGAAACGAAAAAAATGGTCCGTTTTCAAATGTTGCGTCTTTGAATGACAATCCACATTTGTACGTGGATAATCACTTTTAGAGCTAAAATTAGATGTTTAAAGTGATTTTCAAGCTTCCAGGGGCCCTAAACACAAGATTTGAGAAATGGGTAAAAGTGAATGAAAATGGCCAATTTACTCACTCTGAGGCCTTAAAAAGTGTTTCTATTCCACGGGAAGTGAATTAAATACAATTTGGAGGTCTTTATTGTTCAAGCGAAAACGCCTGATTTTTGATGAAAGAGATAACCACCCCCCTTACGACATGCTTCTGAAACTAAAAAAATGGTTCATTTTCAAATGTTGCGTCTTTGAACCACAATTAACATTGTACGTGGATAATCACTTTTAGAGATAAAATGAGATGTTTAAAGTGATTTTCAAGCTTCCAGGGGCCCTAAACACGAGATTTGAGAAATGGGTAAACGTGAATGAAAATGGCCAATTTACTCACTCTGCGGCCTTAAAAAGTGTTTCTCCTCCACGGAAAGTGAATAAAATAACATTTGGATGCCTTTATTGTTCAATCAAAAACGCCAGTTTTTTGGTGAAAAAGTTAACCACCCCCCCTTACGACATGCTTCAGAAACGAAAAAAATGGTCCATTTTCAAATGTTGCGTCTTTGAACTACAATTCACATTTGTACGTGGATGATCACTTTTAGAGATAAAATTAGATGTTTAAAGTTATATACAAGCTTCCAGGGGCCCTAAACACAAGATATGATCAATGGGTAAATATGAATGAAAATGGCCAATTTATTCACTCCGAGGCCTTAAAAAGTTTTTCTCCACTCCAGAAAGTGAATTAAATAACATTTGTAGGCCTTTATTGTTCAATGAAAAACGCCCGATTTTTGACGAAAGAGATAACCACCCCCCCTTACGACATGCTTCAGAAACTAAAAACAATGGTTCATTTTCAAATGTTGCATCTTTGAACTACAATTAACATTGTACGTGGATAATCACTTTTAGAGATAAAATGAGATCTTTAAAGTGATTTTCAAGCTTCCAGGGGCCCTAAACACGAGATTTGAGAAATGGGTAAACGTGAATGAAAATGGCCAATTTACTCACTCTGAGCCTTAAAAAGTGTTTCTCCTCCACGGAAAGTAAATAAAATAACATTTGGATGCTTTTATTGTTCAATCAAAAACGCCCGTTTTTTGGTGAAAAAGATAACCACCCCCCCTTACGACATGCTTCAGAAACGAAAAAAATGTTCCATTTTCAAATGTTGTGTCTTTGAACTACAATTAACATTGTACGTGGATAATCACTTTTAGAGATAAAATGAGATGTTTAAAGTGATTTTCAAGCTTCCAGGGGCCCTAAACACGAGATTTGAGAAATGGGTAAACGTGAATGAAAATGGCCAATTTACTCACTCTGCGGCCTTAAAAAGTGTTTCTCCTTCACGGAAAGTGAATAAAATAACATTTGGATGCCTTTATTGTTCAATCAAAAACGCCCGTTTTTTGGTGAAAAAGATAACCACCCCCCCTTACGACATGCTTCAGAAACGAAAAAAATGGTCCATTTTCAAATGTTGCGTCTTTGAACTACAATTCACATTTGTACGTGGATAATCACTTTTAGAGATAAAATTAGATGTTTAAAGTGATTTACAAGCTTCCAGGGGCCCTAAACACAAGATATGAGGAATGGGTAAATATGAATGAAAATGGCCAATTTATTCACTCTGAGGCCTTAAAAAGATTTTCTCCACTCCAGAAAGTGAATTAAATAACATTTGTAGGCCTTTATTGTTCAATCAAAAATGCCCGATTTTTGACGAAAGAGATAACCACCCCCCTTACGACATGCTTCAGAAACTAAAAAAATGGTCCGTTTTCAAATGTTGCCTCTTTGAACTACAATTCACATTTGTACGTGGAAAAGCACTTTTAAAGATCAAATGAGATGTTTAAAGTGATTTTAATGCTTCCAGGGGCCTTAAACACAAGATTTGAGGAATGGGTAAAAGTGAATGAAAATGGACAATTTACTCACTCTGAGGCCTTAAAAAGTGTTTCTCCTCCACGGGAAGTGAATTAAATAACATTTGGAGGCCTTTATTGTTCAAGCGAAAACGCCCGATTATTGACGAAAGAGATAACCACCCCCCTTACGACATGCTTCAGAAACGAAAAAAATGGTCCATTTTCAAATGTTGCGTCTTTGAATGACAATCCACATTTGTACGTGGATAATCACTTTTAGAGCTAAAATTAGATGTTTAAAGTGATTTTCAAGCTTCCAGGGGCCCTAAACACAAGATTTGAGAAATGGGTAAAAGTGAATGAAAATGGCCAATTTACTCACTCTGAGGCCTTAAAAAGTGTTTCTCCTGCACGGGAAGTGAATTAAATACCATTTGGAGGTCTTTATTGTTCAAGCGAAAACGCCTGATTTTTGATGAAAGAGATAACCACCCCCCCCCTTACGACATGCTTCTGAAACTAAAAAAATGGTTCATTTTCAAATGTTGCGTCTTTGAACCACAATTAACATTGTACGTGGATAATCACTTTTAGAGATAAAATGAGATGTTTAAAGTGATTTTCAAGCTTCCAGGGGCCCTAAACACGAGATTTGAGAAATGGGTAAACGTGAATGAAAATGGCCAATTTACTCACTCTGCGGCCTTAAAAAGTGTTTCTCCTTCATGGAAAGTGAATAAAATAACATTTGAATGCCTTTATTGTTCAATCAAAAACGCCCGTTTTTTGGTGAAAAAGATAACCACCCCCCTTACGACATGCTTCAGAAACGAAAAAAATGGTCCATTTTCAAATGTTGCGTCTTTGAACTACAATTCACATTTGTACGTGGATGATCACTTTTAGAGATAAAATTAGATGCTTAAAGTGATATACAAGCTTCCAGGGGCCCTAAACACAAGATATGAGGAATGGGTAAATATGAATGAAAATGGCCAATTTATTCACTCCGAGGCCTTAAAAAGTTTTTCTCCACTCCAGAAAGTGAATTAAATAACATTCGTAGGCCTTTATTGTTCAATCAAAAACGCCCGATTTTTGACGAAAGAGATAACCACCCCCCCTTACGACATGCTTCAGAAACTAAAAAAATGGTCTGTTTTCAAATGTTGCCTCTTTGAACTACAATTCACATTTGTACGTGGAAAAGCACTTTTAAAGATCAAATGAGATGTTTAAAGTGATTTTCATGCTTCCAGGGGCCTTAAACACAAGATTTGAGGTATGGGTAAAAGTGAATGAAAATGGCCAATTTACTCACTCTGAGGCCTTAACCCCTTCGATGCGGCGCGGATTCCCCCGCGGTGCTGACCGTTTCTTGCGCGGGCGGGCTCATGACGGAACGGTTCCGTCATGAGCACAGCTCAACCGACGCTTATGACGGAACCGTTCCGTCATGAGCATGGAAGGGGTTAAAAAGTGTTTCTCCTCCACGGGAAGTTAATTAAATACCATTATGAGGCCTTTATTGTTCAAGCGAAAACGCCTGATTTTTGATGAAAGAGATAACCACCCCCCCTTACGACATGCTTCTGAAACTAAAAAAAATGGTTCATTTTCAAATGTTGCGTCTTTGAACTACAATTAACATTGTACGTGGATAATCACTTTTAGAGATAAAATGAGATGTTTAAAGTGATTTTCAAGCTTCCAGGGGCCCTAAACACAGGATTTGAGAAATGGGTAAAAGTGAATGAAAATGGCCAATTTACTCACTCTGAGGCCTTAAAAAGTGTTTCTCCTCCACGGGAAGTGAATTAAATACCATTTGGAGGCCTTTATTGTTCAAGCGAAAACGCCAGATTTTTGATGAAAGAGATAGCCACCCCCCCTTACGACATGCTTCTGAAACTAAAAAAATGGTTCATTTTCAAATGTTGCGTCTTTTGAACTACAATTAACATTGTACGTGGATAATCACTTGTAGAGATAAAATGAGATGTTTAAAGTGATTTTCAAGCTTCCAGGGGCCCTAAACACGAGATTTGAGAAATGGGTAAACGTGAATGAAAATGGCCAATTTACTCACTCTGCGGCCTTAAAAAGTGTTTCTCCTTCATGGAAAGTGAATAAAATAACATTTGAATGCCTTTATTGTTCAATCAAAAACGCCCGTTTTTTGGTGAAAAAGATAACCACCCCCCTTACGACATGCTTCAGAAACGAAAAAAATGGTCCATTTTCAAATGTTGCGTCTTTGAACTACAATTCACATTTGTACGTGGATAATCATTTTTAGAGATAAAATTAGATGTTTAAAGTGATTTACAAGCTTCCAGGGGCCCTAAACACAAGATATGAGGAATGGGTAAAAGTGAATGAAAATGGCCAATTTACTCACTCTGAGGCCTTAAAAAGTGTTTCTCCTCCACGGTAAGTGAATTAAATTACATTTGGAGGCCTTTATTGTTCAAGCGAAAACGCCTGATTTTTGATGAAAGAGATAACCAACCCCCCTTACGACATGCTTCTGAAACTAAAAAAATGGTTCATTTTCAAATGTTGCGTCTTTGAACTACAATTAACATTTTACGTGGGTAATCACTTTTAGAGATAAAGTGAGATGTTTAAAGTGATTTTCAAGCTTCCAGGGGCCCTAAACACAAGATTTGAGAAATGGGTAAAAGTGAATGAAAATGGCCAATTTACTCACTCTGAGGCCTTAAAAAGTGTTTCTCCTCCACGGGAAGTGAATTAAATACCATTTTGAGGCCTTTATTGTTCAAGCGAAAACACCTGATTTTTGATGAAAGAGATAACCACCCCCCCTTACGACATGCTTCTGAAACTAAAAAAATGGTTCATTTTCAAATGTTGCGTCTTTGAACTACAATTAACATTGTACGTGGATATTCACTTTTAGAGATAAAATGAGATGTTTAAAGTGATTTTCAAGCTTCCAGGGGTCCTAAACACGAGATTTGAGAAATGGGTGAACGTGAATGAAAATGGCCAATTTACGCACTCTGCGGCCTTAAAAAGTGTTTCTCCTCCACGGAAAGTGAATAAAATAACATTTGGATGCCTTTATTGTTCAATCAAAAACGCCCGTTTTTTGGTGAAAAAGGTAACCACCCCCCCCTTACGACATGCTTCAGAAACGAAAAAAATGGTCCATTTTCAAATGTTGCGTCTTTGAACTACAATTCACATTTGTACGTGGATGATCACTTTTCGAGATAAAATTAGATGTTTAAAGATGGGCCCTAAACACAAGATATGAGGAATGGGTAAATATGAATGAAAATGGCCAATTTATTCACTCCGAGGCCTTAAAAAGTTTTTCTCCACTCCAGAAAGTGAATTAAATAACATTTGTAGGCCTTTATTGTTCAATCAAAAACGCCCGATTTTTGACGAAAGAGATAACCACCCCCCCTTACGACATGCTTCAGAAACTAAAAAAATGGTCTGTTTTCAAATGTTGCCTCTTTGAACTACAATTCACATTTGTACGTGGAAAAGCACTTTTAAAGATCAAATGATATGTTTAAAGTGATTTTCATGCTTCCAGGGGCCTTAAACACAAGATTTGAGGTATGGGTAAAAGTGAATGAAAATGGCCAATTTACTCACTCTGAGGCCTTAAAAAATGTTTCTCCTCCACGGGAAGTGAATTAAATACCATTATGAGGCCTTTATTGTTCAAGTGAAAACGCCTGATTTTTGATGAAAGAGATAACCACCCCCCTTACGACATGCTTCTGAAACTAAAAACAATGGTTCATTTTCAAATGTTGCGTCTTTGAACTACAATTAACATTGTACGTGGATAATCACTTTTAGAGATAAAATGAGATCTTTAAAGTGATTTTCAAGCTTCCAGGGGCCCTAAACACGAGATTTGAGAAATGGGTAAACGTGAATGAAAATGGCCAATTTACTCACTCTGAGCCTTAAAAAGTGTTTCTCCTCCACGGAAAGTAAATAAAATAACATTTGGATGCCTTTATTGTTCAATCAAAAACGCCCGTTTTTTGGTGAAAAAGATAACCACCCCCCCTTACGACATGCTTCAGAAACGAAAAAAATGTTCCATTTTCAAATGTTGTGTCTTTGAACTACAATTAACATTGTACGTGGATAATCACTTTTAGAGATAAAATGAGATGTTTAAAGTGATTTTCAAGCTTCCAGGGGCCCTCAACACGAGATTGGAGAAATGGGTAAACGTGAATGAAAATGGCCAATTTACTCACTCTGCGGCCTTAAAAAGTGTTTCTCCACTCCAGAAAGTGAATTAAATAACATTTGTAGGCCTTTATTGTTCAATCAAAAATGCCCGATTTTTGACGAAAGAGATAACCACCCCCCTTACGACCTGCTTCAGAAATTTAAAAAATGGTCCGTTTTCAAATGTTGCCTCTTTGAACTACAATTCACATTTGTACGTGGAAAAGCACTTTTAAAGATCAAATGAGATGTTTAAAGTGATTTTCATGCTTCCAGGGGCCTTAAACACAAGATTTGAGGAAAGGGTAAAAGTGAATGAAAATGGACAATTTACTCACTCTGAGGCCTTAAAAAGTGTTTCTCCTCCACGGGAAGTGAATTAAATACACATTTGGAGGCCTTTATTGTTCAAGCGAAAACGCCCGATTATTGACGAAAGAGATAACCACCCCCCTTACGACATGCTTCAGAAACGAAAAAAATGGTCCGTTTTCAAATGTTGCGTCTTTGAATGACAATCCACATTTGTACGTGGATAATCACTTTTAGAGCTAAAATTAGATGTTTAAAGTGATTTTCAAGCTTCCAGGGGCCCTAAACACAAGATTTGAGAAATGGGTAAAAGTGAATGAAAATGGCCAATTTACTCACTCTGAGGCCTTAAAAAGTGTTTCTATTCCACGGGAAGTGAATTAAATACAATTTGGAGGTCTTTATTGTTCAAGCGAAAACGCCTGATTTTTGATGAAAGAGATAACCACCCCCCTTACGACATGCTTCTGAAACTAAAAAAATGGTTCATTTTCAAATGTTGCGTCTTTGAACCACAATTAACATTGTACGTGGATAATCACTTTTAGAGATAAAATGAGATGTTTAAAGTGATTTTCAAGCTTCCAGGGGCCCTAAACACGAGATTTGAGAAATGGGTAAACGTGAATGAAAATGGCCAATTTACTCACTCTGCGGCCTTAAAAAGTGTTTCTCCTCCACGGAAAGTGAATAAAATAACATTTGGATGCCTTTATTGTTCAATCAAAAACGCCAGTTTTTTGGTGAAAAAGTTAACCACCCCCCCTTACGACATGCTTCAGAAACGAAAAAAATGGTCCATTTTCAAATGTTGCGTCTTTGAACTACAATTCACATTTGTACGTGGATGATCACTTTTAGAGATAAAATTAGATGTTTAAAGTTATATACAAGCTTCCAGGGGCCCTAAACACAAGATATGATCAATGGGTAAATATGAATGAAAATGGCCAATTTATTCACTCCGAGGCCTTAAAAAGTTTTTCTCCACTCCAGAAAGTGAATTAAATAACATTTGTAGGCCTTTATTGTTCAATGAAAAACGCCCGATTTTTGACGAAAGAGATAACCACCCCCCCTTACGACATGCTTCAGAAACTAAAAACAATGGTTCATTTTCAAATGTTGCATCTTTGAACTACAATTAACATTGTACGTGGATAATCACTTTTAGAGATAAAATGAGATCTTTAAAGTGATTTTCAAGCTTCCAGGGGCCCTAAACACGAGATTTGAGAAATGGGTAAACGTGAATGAAAATGGCCAATTTACTCACTCTGAGCCTTAAAAAGTGTTTCTCCTCCACGGAAAGTAAATAAAATAACATTTGGATGCCTTTATTGTTCAATCAAAAACGCCCGTTTTTTGGTGAAAAAGATAACCACCCCCCCTTACGACATGCTTCAGAAACGAAAAAAATGTTCCATTTTCAAATGTTGTGTCTTTGAACTACAATTAACATTGTACGTGGATAATCACTTTTAGAGATAAAATGAGATGTTTAAAGTGATTTTCAAGCTTCCAGGGGCCCTAAACACGAGATTTGAGAAATGGGTAAACGTGAATGAAAATGGCCAATTTACTCACTCTGCGGCCTTAAAAAGTGTTTCTCCTTCACGGAAAGTGAATAAAATAACATTTGGATGCCTTTATTGTTCAATCAAAAACGCCCGTTTTTTGGTGAAAAAGATAACCACCCCCCCTTACGACATGCTTCAGAAACGAAAAAAATGGTCCATTTTCAAATGTTGCGTCTTTGAACTACAATTCACATTTGTACGTGGATAATCACTTTTAGAGATAAAATTAGATGTTTAAAGTGATTTACAAGCTTCCAGGGGCCCTAAACACAAGATATGAGGAATGGGTAAATATGAATGAAAATGGCCAATTTATTCACTCTGAGGCCTTAAAAAGATTTTCTCCACTCCAGAAAGTGAATTAAATAACATTTGTAGGCCTTTATTGTTCAATCAAAAATGCCCGATTTTTGACGAAAGAGATAACCACCCCCCTTACGACATGCTTCAGAAACTAAAAAAATGGTCCGTTTTCAAATGTTGCCTCTTTGAACTACAATTCACATTTGTACGTGGAAAAGCACTTTTAAAGATCAAATGAGATGTTTAAAGTGATTTTAATGCTTCCAGGGGCCTTAAACACAAGATTTGAGGAATGGGTAAAAGTGAATGAAAATGGACAATTTACTCACTCTGAGGCCTTAAAAAGTGTTTCTCCTCCACGGGAAGTGAATTAAATAACATTTGGAGGCCTTTATTGTTCAAGCGAAAACGCCCGATTATTGACGAAAGAGATAACCACCCCCCTTACGACATGCTTCAGAAACGAAAAAAATGGTCCATTTTCAAATGTTGCGTCTTTGAATGACAATCCACATTTGTACGTGGATAATCACTTTTAGAGCTAAAATTAGATGTTTAAAGTGATTTTCAAGCTTCCAGGGGCCCTAAACACAAGATTTGAGAAATGGGTAAAAGTGAATGAAAATGGCCAATTTACTCACTCTGAGGCCTTAAAAAGTGTTTCTCCTGCACGGGAAGTGAATTAAATACCATTTGGAGGTCTTTATTGTTCAAGCGAAAACGCCTGATTTTTGATGAAAGAGATAACCACCCCCCCCTTACGACATGCTTCTGAAACTAAAAAAATGGTTCATTTTCAAATGTTGCGTCTTTGAATTACAATTAACATTGTACGTGGATAATCACTTTTAGAGATAAAATGAGATGTTTAAAGTGATTTTCAAGCTTCCAGGGGCCCTAAACACGAGATTTGAGAAATGGGTAAACGTGAATGAAAATGGCCAATTTACTCACTCTGCGGCCTTAAAAAGTGTTTCTCCTTCATGGAAAGTGAATAAAATAACATTTGAATGCCTTTATTGTTCAATCAAAAACGCCCGTTTTTTGGTGAAAAAGATAACCACCCCCCTTACGACATGCTTCAGAAACGAAAAAAATGGTCCATTTTCAAATGTTGCGTCTTTGAACTACAATTCACATTTGTACGTGGATGATCACTTTTAGAGATAAAATTAGATGCTTAAAGTGATATACAAGCTTCCAGGGGCCCTAAACACAAGATATGAGGAATGGGTAAATATGAATGAAAATGGCCAATTTATTCACTCCGAGGCCTTAAAAAGTTTTTCTCCACTCCAGAAAGTGAATTAAATAACATTTGTAGGCCTTTATTGTTCAATCAAAAACGCCCGATTTTTGACGAAAGAGATAACCACCCCCCCTTACGACATGCTTCAGAAACTAAAAAAATGGTCTGTTTTCAAATGTTGCCTCTTTGAACTACAATTCACATTTGTACGTGGAAAAGCACTTTTAAAGATCAAATGAGATGTTTAAAGTGATTTTCATGCTTCCAGGGGCCTTAAACACAAGATTTGAGGTATGGGTAAAAGTGAATGAAAATGGCCAATTTACTCACTCTGAGGCCTTAACCCCTTCGATGCGGCGCGGATTCCCCCGCGGTGCTGACCGTTTCTTGCGCGGGCGGGCTCATGACGGAACGGTTCCGTCATGAGCACAGCTCAACCGACGCTTATGACGGAACCGTTCCGTCATGAGCATGGAAGGGGTTAAAAAGTGTTTCTCCTCCACGGGAAGTTAATTAAATACCATTATGAGGCCTTTATTGTTCAAGCGAAAACGCCTGATTTTTGATGAAAGAGATAACCACCCCCCCTTACGACATGCTTCTGAAACTAAAAAAAATGGTTCATTTTCAAATGTTGCGTCTTTGAACTACAATTAACATTGTACGTGGATAATCACTTTTAGAGATAAAATGAGATGTTTAAAGTGATTTTCAAGCTTCCAGGGGCCCTAAACACAGGATTTGAGAAATGGGTAAAAGTGAATGAAAATGGCCAATTTACTCACTCTGAGGCCTTAAAAAGTGTTTCTCCTCCACGGGAAGTGAATTAAATACACATTTGGAGGCCTTTATTGTTCAAGCGAAAACGCCCGATTATTGACGAAAGAGATAACCACCCCCCTTACGACATGCTTCAGAAACGAAAAAAATGGTCCGTTTTCAAATGTTGCGTCTTTGAATGACAATCCACATTTGTACGTGGATAATCACTTTTAGAGCTAAAATTAGATGTTTAAAGTGATTTTCAAGCTTCCAGGGGCCCTAAACACAAGATTTGAGAAATGGGTAAAAGTGAATGAAAATGGCCAATTTACTCACTCTGAGGCCTTAAAAAGTGTTTCTATTCCACGGGAAGTGAATTAAATACAATTTGGAGGTCTTTATTGTTCAAGCGAAAACGCCTGATTTTTGATGAAAGAGATAACCACCCCCTTACGACATGCTTCTGAAACTAAAAAAATGGTTCATTTTCAAATGTTGCGTCTTTGAACCACAATTAACATTGTACGTGGATAATCACTTTTAGAGATAAAATGAGATGTTTAAAGTGATTTTCAAGCTTCCAGGGGCCCTAAACACGAGATTTGAGAAATGGGTAAACGTGAATGAAAATGGCCAATTTACTCACTCTGCGGCCTTAAAAAGTGTTTCTCCTCCACGGAAAGTGAATAAAATAACATTTGGATGCCTTTATTGTTCAATCAAAAACGCCAGTTTTTTGGTGAAAAAGTTAACCACCCCCCCTTACGACATGCTTCAGAAACGAAAAAAATGGTCCATTTTCAAATGTTGCGCCTTTGAACTACAATTCACATTTGTACGTGGATGATCACTTTTAGAGATAAAATTAGATGTTTAAAGTTATATACAAGCTTCCAGGGGCCCTAAACACAAGATATGATCAATGGGTAAATATGAATGAAAATGGCCAATTTATTCACTCCGAGGCCTTAAAAAGTTTTTCTCCACTCCAGAAAGTGAATTAAATAACATTTGTAGGCCTTTATTGTTCAATGAAAAACGCCCGATTTTTGACGAAAGAGATAACCACCCCCCCTTACGACATGCTTCAGAAACTAAAAACAATGGTTCATTTTCAAATGTTGCATCTTTGAACTACAATTAACATTGTACGTGGATAATCACTTTTAGAGATAAAATGAGATCTTTAAAGTGATTTTCAAGCTTCCAGGGGCCCTAAACACGAGATTTGAGAAATGGGTAAACGTGAATGAAAATGGCCAATTTACTCACTCTGAGCCTTAAAAAGTGTTTCTCCTCCACGGAAAGTAAATAAAATAACATTTGGATGCCTTTATTGTTCAATCAAAAACGCCCGTTTTTTGGTGAAAAAGATAACCACCCCCCCTTACGACATGCTTCAGAAACGAAAAAAATGTTCCATTTTCAAATGTTGTGTCTTTGAACTACAATTAACATTGTACGTGGATAATCACTTTTAGAGATAAAATGAGATGTTTAAAGTGATTTTCAAGCTTCCAGGGGCCCTAAACACGAGATTTGAGAAATGGGTAAACGTGAATGAAAATGGCCAATTTACTCACTCTGCGGCCTTAAAAAGTGTTTCTCCTTCACGGAAAGTGAATAAAATAACATTTGGATGCCTTTATTGTTCAATCAAAAACGCCCGTTTTTTGGTGAAAAAGATAACCACCCCCCCTTACGACATGCTTCAGAAACGAAAAAAATGGTCCATTTTCAAATGTTGCGTCTTTGAACTACAATTCACATTTGTACGTGGATAATCACTTTTAGAGATAAAATTAGATGTTTAAAGTGATTTACAAGCTTCCAGGGGCCCTAAACACAAGATATGAGGAATGGGTAAATATGAATGAAAATGGCCAATTTATTCACTCTGAGGCCTTAAAAAGATTTTCTCCACTCCAGAAAGTGAATTAAATAACATTTGTAGGCCTTTATTGTTCAATCAAAAATGCCCGATTTTTGACGAAAGAGATAACCACCCCCCTTACGACATGCTTCAGAAACTAAAAAAATGGTCCGTTTTCAAATGTTGCCTCTTTGAACTACAATTCACATTTGTACGTGGAAAAGCACTTTTAAAGATCAAATGAGATGTTTAAAGTGATTTTAATGCTTCCAGGGGCCTTAAACACAAGATTTGAGGAATGGGTAAAAGTGAATGAAAATGGACAATTTACTCACTCTGAGGCCTTAAAAAGTGTTTCTCCTCCACGGGAAGTGAATTAAATAACATTTGGAGGCCTTTATTGTTCAAGCGAAAACGCCCGATTATTGACGAAAGAGATAACCACCCCCCTTACGACATGCTTCAGAAACGAAAAAAATGGTCCATTTTCAAATGTTGCGTCTTTGAATGACAATCCACATTTGTACGTGGATAATCACTTTTAGAGCTAAAATTAGATGTTTAAAGTGATTTTCAAGCTTCCAGGGGCCCTAAACACAAGATTTGAGAAATGGGTAAAAGTGAATGAAAATGGCCAATTTACTCACTCTGAGGCCTTAAAAAGTGTTTCTCCTGCACGGGAAGTGAATTAAATACCATTTGGAGGTCTTTATTGTTCAAGCGAAAACGCCTGATTTTTGATGAAAGAGATAACCACCCCCCCCTTACGACATGCTTCTGAAACTAAAAAAATGGTTCATTTTCAAATGTTGCGTCTTTGAATTACAATTAACATTGTACGTGGATAATCACTTTTAGAGATAAAATGAGATGTTTAAAGTGATTTTCAAGCTTCCAGGGGCCCTAAACACGAGATTTGAGAAATGGGTAAACGTGAATGAAAATGGCCAATTTACTCACTCTGCGGCCTTAAAAAGTGTTTCTCCTTCATGGAAAGTGAATAAAATAACATTTGAATGCCTTTATTGTTCAATCAAAAACGCCCGTTTTTTGGTGAAAAAGATAACCACCCCCCTTACGACATGCTTCAGAAACGAAAAAAATGGTCCATTTTCAAATGTTGCGTCTTTGAACTACAATTCACATTTGTACGTGGATGATCACTTTTAGAGATAAAATTAGATGCTTAAAGTGATATACAAGCTTCCAGGGGCCCTAAACACAAGATATGAGGAATGGGTAAATATGAATGAAAATGGCCAATTTATTCACTCCGAGGCCTTAAAAAGTTTTTCTCCACTCCAGAAAGTGAATTAAATAACATTTGTAGGCCTTTATTGTTCAATCAAAAACGCCCGATTTTTGACGAAAGAGATAACCACCCCCCCCTTACGACATGCTTCAGAAACTAAAAAAATGGTCTGTTTTCAAATGTTGCCTCTTTGAACTACAATTCACATTTGTACGTGGAAAAGCACTTTTAAAGATCAAATGAGATGTTTAAAGTGATTTTCATGCTTCCAGGGGCCTTAAACACAAGATTTGAGGTATGGGTAAAAGTGAATGAAAATGGCCAATTTACTCACTCTGAGGCCTTAACCCCTTCGATGCGGCGCGGATTCCCCCGCGGTGCTGACCGTTTCTTGCGCGGGCGGGCTCATGACGGAACGGTTCCGTCATGAGCACAGCTCAACCGACGCTTATGACGGAACCGTTCCGTCATGAGCATGGAAGGGGTTAAAAAGTGTTTCTCCTCCACGGGAAGTTAATTAAATACCATTATGAGGCCTTTATTGTTCAAGCGAAAACGCCTGATTTTTGATGAAAGAGATAACCACCCCCCCTTACGACATGCTTCTGAAACTAAAAAAAATGGTTCATTTTCAAATGTTGCGTCTTTGAACTACAATTAACATTGTACGTGGATAATCACTTTTAGAGATAAAATGAGATGTTTAAAGTGATTTTCAAGCTTCCAGGGGCCCTAAACACAGGATTTGAGAAATGGGTAAAAGTGAATGAAAATGGCCAATTTACTCACTCTGAGGCCTTAAAAAGTGTTTCTCCTCCACGGGAAGTGAATTAAATACACATTTGGAGGCCTTTATTGTTCAAGCGAAAACGCCCGATTATTGACGAAAGAGATAACCACCCCCCTTACGACATGCTTCAGAAACGAAAAAAATGGTCCGTTTTCAAATGTTGCGTCTTTGAATGACAATCCACATTTGTACGTGGATAATCACTTTTAGAGCTAAAATTAGATGTTTAAAGTGATTTTCAAGCTTCCAGGGGCCCTAAACACAAGATTTGAGAAATGGGTAAAAGTGAATGAAAATGGCCAATTTACTCACTCTGAGGCCTTAAAAAGTGTTTCTATTCCACGGGAAGTGAATTAAATACAATTTGGAGGTCTTTATTGTTCAAGCGAAAACGCCTGATTTTTGATGAAAGAGATAACCACCCCCCTTACGACATGCTTCTGAAACTAAAAAAATGGTTCATTTTCAAATGTTGCGTCTTTGAACCACAATTAACATTGTACGTGGATAATCACTTTTAGAGATAAAATGAGATGTTTAAAGTGATTTTCAAGCTTCCAGGGGCCCTAAACACGAGATTTGAGAAATGGGTAAACGTGAATGAAAATGGCCAATTTACTCACTCTGCGGCCTTAAAAAGTGTTTCTCCTCCACGGAAAGTGAATAAAATAACATTTGGATGCCTTTATTGTTCAATCAAAAACGCCAGTTTTTTGGTGAAAAAGTTAACCACCCCCCCTTACGACATGCTTCAGAAACGAAAAAAATGGTCCATTTTCAAATGTTGCGTCTTTGAACTACAATTCACATTTGTACGTGGATGATCACTTTTAGAGATAAAATTAGATGTTTAAAGTTATATACAAGCTTCCAGGGGCCCTAAACACAAGATATGATCAATGGGTAAATATGAATGAAAATGGCCAATTTATTCACTCCGAGGCCTTAAAAAGTTTTTCTCCACTCCAGAAAGTGAATTAAATAACATTTGTAGGCCTTTATTGTTCAATGAAAAACGCCCGATTTTTGACGAAAGAGATAACCACCCCCCCTTACGACATGCTTCAGAAACTAAAAACAATGGTTCATTTTCAAATGTTGCATCTTTGAACTACAATTAACATTGTACGTGGATAATCACTTTTAGAGATAAAATGAGATCTTTAAAGTGATTTTCAAGCTTCCAGGGGCCCTAAACACGAGATTTGAGAAATGGGTAAACGTGAATGAAAATGGCCAATTTACTCACTCTGAGCCTTAAAAAGTGTTTCTCCTCCACGGAAAGTAAATAAAATAACATTTGGATGCTTTTATTGTTCAATCAAAAACGCCCGTTTTTTGGTGAAAAAGATAACCACCCCCCCTTACGACATGCTTCAGAAACGAAAAAAATGTTCCATTTTCAAATGTTGTGTCTTTGAACTACAATTAACATTGTACGTGGATAATCACTTTTAGAGATAAAATGAGATGTTTAAAGTGATTTTCAAGCTTCCAGGGGCCCTAAACACGAGATTTGAGAAATGGGTAAACGTGAATGAAAATGGCCAATTTACTCACTCTGCGGCCTTAAAAAGTGTTTCTCCTTCACGGAAAGTGAATAAAATAACATTTGGATGCCTTTATTGTTCAATCAAAAACGCCCGTTTTTTGGTGAAAAAGATAACCACCCCCCCTTACGACATGCTTCAGAAACGAAAAAAATGGTCCATTTTCAAATGTTGCGTCTTTGAACTACAATTCACATTTGTACGTGGATAATCACTTTTAGAGATAAAATTAGATGTTTAAAGTGATTTACAAGCTTCCAGGGGCCCTAAACACAAGATATGAGGAATGGGTAAATATGAATGAAAATGGCCAATTTATTCACTCTGAGGCCTTAAAAAGATTTTCTCCACTCCAGAAAGTGAATTAAATAACATTTGTAGGCCTTTATTGTTCAATCAAAAATGCCCGATTTTTGACGAAAGAGATAACCACCCCCCTTACGACATGCTTCAGAAACTAAAAAAATGGTCCGTTTTCAAATGTTGCCTCTTTGAACTACAATTCACATTTGTACGTGGAAAAGCACTTTTAAAGATCAAATGAGATGTTTAAAGTGATTTTAATGCTTCCAGGGGCCTTAAACACAAGATTTGAGGAATGGGTAAAAGTGAATGAAAATGGACAATTTACTCACTCTGAGGCCTTAAAAAGTGTTTCTCCTCCACGGGAAGTGAATTAAATAACATTTGGAGGCCTTTATTGTTCAAGCGAAAACGCCCGATTATTGACGAAAGAGATAACCACCCCCCTTACGACATGCTTCAGAAACGAAAAAAATGGTCCATTTTCAAATGTTGCGTCTTTGAATGACAATCCACATTTGTACGTGGATAATCACTTTTAGAGCTAAAATTAGATGTTTAAAGTGATTTTCAAGCTTCCAGGGGCCCTAAACACAAGATTTGAGAAATGGGTAAAAGTGAATGAAAATGGCCAATTTACTCACTCTGAGGCCTTAAAAAGTGTTTCTCCTGCACGGGAAGTGAATTAAATACCATTTGGAGGTCTTTATTGTTCAAGCGAAAACGCCTGATTTTTGATGAAAGAGATAACCACCCCCCCCTTACGACATGCTTCTGAAACTAAAAAAATGGTTCATTTTCAAATGTTGCGTCTTTGAACCACAATTAACATTGTACGTGGATAATCACTTTTAGAGATAAAATGAGATGTTTAAAGTGATTTTCAAGCTTCCAGGGGCCCTAAACACGAGATTTGAGAAATGGGTAAACGTGAATGAAAATGGCCAATTTACTCACTCTGCGGCCTTAAAAAGTGTTTCTCCTTCATGGAAAGTGAATAAAATAACATTTGAATGCCTTTATTGTTCAATCAAAAACGCCCGTTTTTTGGTGAAAAAGATAACCACCCCCCTTACGACATGCTTCAGAAACGAAAAAAATGGTCCATTTTCAAATGTTGCGTCTTTGAACTACAATTCACATTTGTACGTGGATGATCACTTTTAGAGATAAAATTAGATGCTTAAAGTGATATACAAGCTTCCAGGGGCCCTAAACACAAGATATGAGGAATGGGTAAATATGAATGAAAATGGCCAATTTATTCACTCCGAGGCCTTAAAAAGTTTTTCTCCACTCCAGAAAGTGAATTAAATAACATTCGTAGGCCTTTATTGTTCAATCAAAAACGCCCGATTTTTGACGAAAGAGATAACCACCCCCCCTTACGACATGCTTCAGAAACTAAAAAAATGGTCTGTTTTCAAATGTTGCCTCTTTGAACTACAATTCACATTTGTACGTGGAAAAGCACTTTTAAAGATCAAATGAGATGTTTAAAGTGATTTTCATGCTTCCAGGGGCCTTAAACACAAGATTTGAGGTATGGGTAAAAGTGAATGAAAATGGCCAATTTACTCACTCTGAGGCCTTAACCCCTTCGATGCGGCGCGGATTCCCCCGCGGTGCTGACCGTTTCTTGCGCGGGCGGGCTCATGACGGAACGGTTCCGTCATGAGCACAGCTCAACCGACGCTTATGACGGAACCGTTCCGTCATGAGCATGGAAGGGGTTAAAAAGTGTTTCTCCTCCACGGGAAGTTAATTAAATACCATTATGAGGCCTTTATTGTTCAAGCGAAAACGCCTGATTTTTGATGAAAGAGATAACCACCCCCCCTTACGACATGCTTCTGAAACTAAAAAAAATGGTTCATTTTCAAATGTTGCGTCTTTGAACTACAATTAACATTGTACGTGGATAATCACTTTTAGAGATAAAATGAGATGTTTAAAGTGATTTTCAAGCTTCCAGGGGCCCTAAACACAGGATTTGAGAAATGGGTAAAAGTGAATGAAAATGGCCAATTTACTCACTCTGAGGCCTTAAAAAGTGTTTCTCCTCCACGGGAAGTGAATTAAATACCATTTGGAGGCCTTTATTGTTCAAGCGAAAACGCCAGATTTTTGATGAAAGAGATAGCCACCCCCCCTTACGACATGCTTCTGAAACTAAAAAAATGGTTCATTTTCAAATGTTGCGTCTTTTGAACTACAATTAACATTGTACGTGGATAATCACTTGTAGAGATAAAATGAGATGTTTAAAGTGATTTTCAAGCTTCCAGGGGCCCTAAACACGAGATTTGAGAAATGGGTAAACGTGAATGAAAATGGCCAATTTACTCACTCTGCGGCCTTAAAAAGTGTTTCTCCTTCATGGAAAGTGAATAAAATAACATTTGAATGCCTTTATTGTTCAATCAAAAACGCCCGTTTTTTGGTGAAAAAGATAACCACCCCCCTTACGACATGCTTCAGAAACGAAAAAAATGGTCCATTTTCAAATGTTGCGTCTTTGAACTACAATTCACATTTGTACGTGGATAATCATTTTTAGAGATAAAATTAGATGTTTAAAGTGATTTACAAGCTTCCAGGGGCCCTAAACACAAGATATGAGGAATGGGTAAAAGTGAATGAAAATGGCCAATTTACTCACTCTGAGGCCTTAAAAAGTGTTTCTCCTCCACGGTAAGTGAATTAAATTACATTTGGAGGCCTTTATTGTTCAAGCGAAAACGCCTGATTTTTGATGAAAGAGATAACCAACCCCCCTTACGACATGCTTCTGAAACTAAAAAAATGGTTCATTTTCAAATGTTGCGTCTTTGAACTACAATTAACATTTTACGTGGGTAATCACTTTTAGAGATAAAGTGAGATGTTTAAAGTGATTTTCAAGCTTCCAGTGGCCCTAAACACAAGATTTGAGAAATGGGTAAAAGTGAATGAAAATGGCCAATTTACTCACTTTGAGGCCTTAAAAAGTGTTTCTCCTCCACGGGAAGTGAATTAAATACCATTTGGAGGCCTTTATTGTTCAAGCGAAAACACCTGATTTTTGATGAAAGAGATAACCACCCCCGCTTATGACATGCTTCTGAAACTAAAAAAATGGTTCATTTTCAAATCTTGCGTCTTTGAACTACAATTAACATTGTACGTGGATATTCACTTTTAGAGATAAAATGAGATGTTTAAAGTGATTTTCAAGCTTCCAGGGGCCTTAAACACGAGATTTGAGAAATGAGTAAACGTGAATGAAAATGGCCAATTTACTCACTCTGCGGCCTTAAAAAGTGTTTCTCCTCCACGGAAAGTGAATAAAATAACATTTGGATGCCTTTATTGTTCAATCAAAAACGGCCGTTTTTTGGTGAAAAAGATAACCACCCCCCCTTACGACATGCTTCAGAAACGAAAAAAATGTTCCATTTTCAAATGTTGCGTCTTTGAACTACAATTCACATTTGTACGTGGATGATCACTTTTAGAGATAAAATTAGATGTTTAAAGTGATTTACAAGCTTCCAGGGGCCTTAAACACAAGATATGAGGAATGGGTAAATATGAATGAAAATGGCCAATTTATTCACTCTGAGGCCTTAAAAAGTTTTTCTCCACTCCAGAAAGTGAATTAAATAACATTTGTAGGCCTTTATTGTTCAATCAAAAACGCCCGATTTTTGATGAAAGAGATAACCACCCCCCCTTACGACATGCTTCAGAAACTAAAAAAATGGTCCGTTTTCAAATGTTGCCTCTTTGAACTACAATTCACATTTGTACGTGGAAAAGCACTTTTAAAGATCAAATGAGATGTTTAAAGTGATTTTCTTGCTTCCAGGGGCCTTAAACACAAGATTTGAGGAATGGGTAAAAGTGAATGAAAACGGCCAATTTACTCACTCTGAGGCCTTAAAAAGTGTTTCTCCTAAACGGGAAGTGAATTAAATACCATTTGGAGGCCTTTATTGTTCAAGCGAAAACGCCTGATTTTTGATGAAAGAGATAACCACCCCCCCCTTACGACATGCTTCTGAAACTAAAAAAAATTTTCATTTTCAAATGTTGTGTCTTTGAACTACAATTAACATTGTACGTGGATAATCACTTTTAGAGATAAAATGAGATGTTTAAAGTGATTTTCAAGCTTCCAGGGGTCCTAAACACGAGATTTGAGAAATGGGTGAACGTGAATGAAAATGGCCAATTTACTCACTCTGCGGCCTTAAAAAGTGTTTCTCCTCCACGGAAAGTGAATAAAATAACATTTGGATGCCTTTATTGTTCACTCAAAAACGCCCGTTTTTTGGTGAAAAAGATAACCACCCCCCTTACGACATGCTTCAGAAACGAAAAAAATGGTCCATTTTCAAATGTTGCGTCTTTGAACTACAATTCACATTTGTACGTGGATGATCACTTTTAGAGATAAAATTAGATGTTTAAAGTGATATACAAGCTTCCAGGGGCCCTAAACACAAGATATGAGGAATGGGTAAATATGAATGAAAATGGCCAATTTATTCACTCAGAGGCCTTAAAAAGTTTTTCTCCACTCCAGAAAGTGAATTAAATAACATTTGTAGGCCTTTATTGTTCAATCAAAAACGCCCGATTTTTGACGAAAGAGATAACCACCCCCCCTTACGACATGCTTCAGAAACTAAAAAAATGGTCTGTTTTCAAATGTTGCCTCTTTGAACTACAATTCACATTTGTACGTGGAAAAGCACTTTTAAATATCAAATGAGATGTTTAAAGTGATTTTCATGCTTCCAGGGGCCTTAAACACAAGATTTGAGGTATGGGTAAAAGTGAATGAAAATGGCCAATTTACTCACTCTGAGGCCTTAAAAAGTGTTTCTCCTCCACGGGAAGTGGATTAAATACCATTATGAGGCCTTTATTGTTCAAGCGAAAACGCCTGATTTTTGATGAAAGAGATAACCACCCCCCTTACGACATGCTTCTGAAACTAAAAACAATGGTTCATTTTCAACTGTTGCGTCTTTGAACTACAATTAACATTGTACGTGGATAATCACCTTTAGAGATAAAATGAGATCTTTAAAGTGATTTTCAAGCTTCCAGGGGCCCTAAACACGAGATTTGAGAAATGGGTAAACGTGAATGAAAATGGCCAATTTACTCACTCTGAGCCTTAAAAAGTGTTTCTCCTCCACGGAAAGTAAATAAAATAACATTTGGATGCCTTTATTGTTCAATCAAAAACGCCCGTTTTTTGGTGAAAAAGATAACCACCCCCCCTTACGACATGCTTCAGAAACGAAAAAAATGTTCCATTTTCAAATGTTGTGTCTTTGAACTACAATTAACATTGTACGTGGATAATCACTTTTAGAGATAACATGAGATGTTTAAAGTGATGTTCAAGCTTCCAGGGGCCCTAAACACGAGATTTGAGAAATGGGTAAACGTGAATGAAAATGGCCAATTTACTCACTCTGCGGCCTTAAAAAGTGTTTCTCCTTCACGGAAAGTGAATAAAATAACATTTGGATGCCTTTATTGTTCAATCAAAAACGCCCGTTTTTTGGTGAAAAAGATAACCACCCCCCCTTACGACATGCTTCAGAAACGAAAAAAATGGTCCATTTTCAAATGTTGCGTCTTTGAACCACAATTCACATTTGTACGTGGATAATCACTTTTAGAGATAAAATTAGATGTTTAAAGTGATTTACAAGCTTCCAGGGGCCCTAAACACAAGATATGAGGAATGGGTAAATATGAATGAAAATGGCCAATTTATTCACTCTGAGGCCTTAAAAAGATTTTCTCCACTCCAGAAAGTGAATTAAATAACATTTGTAGGCCTTTATTGTTCAATCAAAAATGCCCGATTTTTGACGAAAGAGATAACCACCCCCCTTACGACATGCTTCAGAAATTAAAAAAATGGTCCGTTTTCAAATGTTGCCTCTTTGAACTACAATTCACATTTGTACGTGGAAAAGCACTTTTAAAGATCAAATGAGATGTTTAAAGTGATTTTCATGCTTCCAGGGGCCTTAAACACAAGATTTGAGGAAAGGGTAAAAGTGAATGAAAATGGACAATTTACTCACTCTGAGGCCTTAAAAAGTGTTTCTCCTCCACGGGAAGTGAATTAAATAACATTTGGAGGCCTTTATTGTTCAAGCGAAAACGCCCGATTATTGACGAAAGAGATAACCACCCCCCTTACGACATGCTTCAGAAACGAAAAAAATGGTCCGTTTTCAAATGTTGCGTCTTTGAATGACAATCCACATTTGTACGTGGATAATCACTTTTAGAGCTAAAATTAGATGTTTAATGTGATTTTCAAGCTTCCAGGGGCCCTAAACACAAGATTTGAGAAATGGGTAAAAGTGAATGAAAATGGCCAATTTACTCACTCTGAGGCCTTAAAAAGTGTTTCTCCTGCACGGGAAGTGAATTAAATACCATTTGGAGGTCTTTATTGTTCAAGCGAAAACGCCTGATTTTTGATGAAAGAGATAACCACCCCCCCTTACGACATGCTTCTGAAACTAAAAAAATGGTTCATTTTCAAATGTTGCGTCTTTGAACCACAATTAACATTGTACGTGGATAATCACTTTTAGAGATAAAATGAGATGTTTAAAGTGATTTTCAAGCTTCCAGGGGCCCTAAACACGAGATTTGAGAAATGGGTAAACGTGAATGAAAATGGCCAATTTACTCACTCTGTGGCCTTAAAAAGTGTTTCTCCTCCACGGAAAGTGAATACAATAACATTTGGATGCCTTTATTGTTCAATCAAAAACGCCAGTTTTTTGGTGAAAAAGTTAACCACCCCCCCTTATGACATGCTTCAGAAACGAAAAAAATTGTCCATTTTCAAATGTTGCGTCTTTGAACTACAATTCACATTTGTACGTGGATGATCACTTTTAGAGATAAAATTAGATGTGTAAAGTGATATACAAGCTTCCAGGGGCCCTAAACACAAGATATGAGGAATGGGTAAATATGAATGAAAATGGCCAATTTATTCACTCCGAGGCCTTAAAAAGTTTTTCTCCACTCCAGAAAGTGAATTAAATAACATTTGTAGGCCTTTATTGTTCAATGAAAAACGCCCGATTTTTGACGAAAGAGATAACCACCCCCCCTTACGACATGCTTCAGAAACTAAAAAAATGGTCTGTTTTCAAATGTTGCCTCTTTGAACTACAATTCACATTTGTACGTGAAAAGCACTTTTAAAGATCAAATGAGATGTTTAAAGTGATTTTCATGCTTCCAGGGGCCTTAAACACAAGATTTGAGGTATGGGTAAAAGTGAATGAAAATGGCCAATTTACTCACTCTGAGGCCTTAAAAAGTTTTTCTCCTCCACGGGAAGTGAATTAAATACCATTATGAGGCCTTTATTGTTCAAGCGAAAACGCCTGATTTTTGATGAAAGAGATAACCACCCCCCTTACGACATGCTTCTGAAACTAAAAACAATGGTTCATTTTCAAATGTTGCATCTTTGAACTACAATTAACATTGTACGTGGATAATCACTTTTAGAGATAAAATGAGATCTTTAAAGTGATTTTCAAGCTTCCAGGGGCCCTAAACACGAGATTTGAGAAATGGGTAAACGTGAATGAAAATGGCCAATTTACTCACTCTGAGCCTTAAAAAGTGTTTCTCCTCCACGGAAAGTAAATAAAATAACATTTGGATGCCTTTATTGTTCAATCAAAAACGCCCGTTTTTTGGTGAAAAAGATAACCACCCCCCCCTTACGACATGCTTCAGAAACGAAAAAAATGGTCCATTTTCAAATGTTGCGTCTTTGAACTACAATTCACATTTGTACGTGGATAATCACTTTTAGAGATAAAGTGAGATGTTTAAAGTGATTTTCAAGCTTCCAGGGGCCCTAAACACAAGATTTGAGAAATGGGCAAACGTGAATGAAAATGGCCAATTTACTGACTCTGCGGCCTTAAAAAGTGTTTCGCCTCCACGGGAAGTGAATAAAATAACATTTGTAGGCCTTTATTGTTCAATCAAAAATGCCAGTTTTTTGGTGAAAGAGATAACCACCCCCCCTTACGACATGCTTCAGAAACGAAAAAAATGGTCCATTTTCAAATGTTGCGTCTTTGAACTACAATTCACATTTGTACGTGGATATTCACTTTTAGAGATAAAATTAGATGTTTAAAGTGATTTTTAAGCTTCCAGGGGCCCTAAACACAAGATTTGAGGAATGGGTAAATGTGAATGAAAATGGCCAGTTTATTCACTCTGAGGCCTTAAAAAGTTTTTCTCCACCCCAGAAAGTGAATTAAATAACATTTGTAGGCCTTTATTGTTCAATCAAAAACGCCCGATTTTTGATGAAAGAGATAACCACCCCCCCTTACGACATGCTTCAGAAACTAAAAAAAATGGTCTGTTTTCAAATGTTGCCTCTTTGAACTACAATCCACATTTGTACGTGGATAATCACTTTTAGAGCTAAAATTAGATGTTTAAAGTGATTTTCAAGCTTCCAGGGGCCCTAAACACAAGATTTGAGAAATGGGTAAAAGTGAATGAAAATGGCCAATTTACTCACTCTGAGGCCTTAAAAAGTGTTTCTCCTCCACGGGAAGTGAATTAAATACCATTTGTAGACCTTTATTGTTCAAGCGAAAACGCCTGATTATTGACGAAAGAGATAACCACCCCCCCTTAAGACATGCTTCAGAAACGAAAAAAATGGTCCGTTTTCAAATGTTGCATCTTTGAACGACAATTAACATTGTACGTGGATAAACACTTTTAGAGATAAAGTGAGATGTTTAAAGTGATTTTCAAGCTTCCAGGGGCCCTAAACACAAGATTTGAGAAATGGGTAAATGTGAATGAAAATGGCCAATTTACTCACTCTGCGTCCTTAAAAAGTGTTTCTCCTCCACGGGAAGTGAATAAAATAACATTTGTAGGCCTTTATTGTTCAATCAAAAATGCCAGTTTTTTGGTGAAAGAGATAACCACCCCCCCTTACGACATGCTTCGGAAACTAAAAAAAATGGTCTGTTTTCAAATGTTGCCTCTTTGAACTACAATTCACATTTGTACGTGGAAAATCACTTTTAAAGATAAAATGAGATGTTTAAAGTGATTTTCATGCTTCCAGGGACCTTAAACACAAGATTTGAGGAATGGGTAAAAGTGAATGAAAATGGACAATTTACTCACTCTGAGGCCTTAAAAAGTGTTTCTCCTCCACGGGAAGTGAATTAAATAACATTTGGAGGCCTTTATTGTTCAAGCGAAATCGCCCGATTATTGACGAAAGAGATAACCACCCCCCTTACGACATGCTTCAGAAACGAAAAAAATGGTCCGTTTTCAAATGTTGCGTCTTTGAATGACAATCCACATTTGTACGTGGATAATCACTTTTAGAGCTAAAATTAGATGTTTAAAGTGATTTTCAAGCTTCCAGGGGCCCTAAACACAAGATTTGAGAAATGGGTAAAAGTGAATGAAAATGGCCAATTTACTCACTCTGAGGCCTTAAAAAGTGTTTCTCCTCCACGGGAAGTGAATTAAATACCATTTGGAGGTCTTTATTGTTCAAGCGAAAACGCCTGATTTTTGATGAAAGAGATAACCACCCCCCCTTACGACATGCTTCTGAAACTAAAAAAATGGTTCATTTTCAAATGTTGCGTCTTTGAACCACAATTAACATTGTACGTGGATAATCACTTTTAGAGATAAAATGAGATGTTTAAAGTGATTTTCAAGCTTCCAGGGGCCCTAAACACGAGATTTGAGAAATGGGTAAACGTGAATGAAAATGGCCAATTTACTCACTCTGCAGCCTTAAAAAGTGTTTCTCCTCCACGGAAAGTGAATAAAATAACATTTGGATGCCTTTATTGTTCAATCAAAAACGCCCGTTTTTTGGTGAAAAAGATAACCACCCCCCCTTACGACATGCTTCAGAAACGAAAAAAATGGTCCATTTTCAAATGTTGCGTCTTTGAACTACAATTCACATTTGTACGTGGATGATCACTTTTAGAGATAAAATTAGATGCTTAAAGTGATATACAAGCTTCCAGGGGCCCTAAACACAAGATATGAGGAATGGGTAAATATGAATGAAAATGGCCAATTTATTCACTCCGAGGCCTTAAAAAGTTTTTCTCCACTCCAGAAAGTGAATTAAATAACATTTGTAGGCCTTTATTGTTCAATCAAAAATGCCCGATTTTTGACGAAAGAGATAACCACCCCCCCTTACGACATGCTTCAGAAACTAAAAAAATGGTCTGTTTTCAAATGTTGCCTCTTTGAACTACAATTCACATTTGTACGTGGAAAAGCACTTTTAAAGATCAAATGAGATGTTTAAAGTGATTTTCATGCTTCCAGGGGCCTTAAACACAAGATTTGAGGTATGGGTAAAAGTGAATGAAAATGGCCAATTTACTCACTCTGAGGCCTTAAAAAGTGTTTCTCCTCCACGGGAAGTGAATTAAATACCATTATGAGGCCTTTATTGTTCAAGCGAAAACGCCTGATTTTTGATGAAAGAGATAACCACCCCCCCTTACGACATGCTTCTGAAACTAAAAAAATGGTTCATTTTCAAATGTTGCGTCTTTGAACTACAATTAACATTGTACGTGGATAATCACTTTTAGAGATAAAATGAGATGTTTAAAGTGATTTTCAAGCTTCCAGGGGCCCTAAACACAAGATTTGAGAAATGGGTAAACGTGAATGAAAATGGCCAATTTACTCACTCTGAGGCCTTAAAAAGTGTTTCTCCTCCACGGGAAGTGAATTAAATACCATTTGGAGGTCTTTATTGTTCAAGCGAAAACGCCAGATTTTTGATGAAAGAGATAACCACCCCCCCTTACGACATGCTTCTGAAACTAAAAAAATGGTTCATTTTCAATTGTTGCTTCTTTGAACTGCAATTAACATTTTACGTGGGTAATCACTTTTAGAGATAAAGTGAGATGTTTAAAGTGATTTTCAAGCTTCCAGGGGCCCTAAACACGAGATTTGAGAAATGGGTAAACGTGAATGAAAATGGCCAATTTACTCACTCTGCGGCCTTAAAAAGTGTTTCTCCTTCATGGAAAGTGAATAAAATCACATTTGAATGCCTTTATTGTTCAATCAAAAACGCCCGTTTTTTGGTGAAAAAGATAACCACCCCCCTTACGACATGCTTCATAAACGAAAAAAATGGTCCATTTTCAAATGTTGCCTCTTTGAACTACAATTCACATTTGTACGTGGATAATCATTTTTAGAGATAAAATTAGATGTTTAAAGTGATTTACAAGCTTCCAGGGGCCCTAAACACAAGATTTGAGAAATGGGTAAAAGTGAATGAAAATGGCCAATTTACTCACTCTGAGGCCTTAAAAAGTGTTTCTCCTCCACGGGAAGTGAATTAAATACCATTTGGAGGCCTTTATTGTTCAAGCGAAAACGCCAGATTTTTGATGAAAGAGATAACCACCCCCCCTTACGACATGCTTCAGAAACTAAAAAAATGGTTCATTTTCAAATGTTGCGTCTTTTGAACTACAATTAACATTGTACGTGGATAATCACTTGTAGAGATAAAATGAGATGTTTAAAGTGATTTTCAAGCTTCCAGGGGCCCTAAACACGAGATTTGAGAAATGGGTAAACGTGAATGAAAATGGCCAATTTACTCACTCTGCGGCCTTAAAAAGTGTTTCTCCTTCATGGAAAGTGAATAAAATAACATTTGAATGCCTTTATTGTTCAATCAAAAACGCCCATTTTTTGGTGAAAAAGATAACCACCCCCCCTTACGACATGCTTCAGAAACGAAAAAAATGGTTCATTTTCAAATGTTGCGTCTTTGAACTACAATTCACATTTGTACGTGGATGATCACTTTTAGAGATAAAATTAGATGTTTAAAGTGATATACAAGCTTCCAGGGGCCCTAAACACAAGATATGAGGAATGGGTAAATATGAATGAAAATGGCCAATTTATTCACTCCGAGGCCTTAAAAAGTTTTTCTCCACTCCAGAAAGTGAATTAAATAACATTTGTAGGCCTTTATTGTTCAATCAAAAACGCCCGATTTTTGACGAAAGAGATAACCACCCCCCCTTACGACATGCTTCAGAAACTAAAAAAATGGTCCATTTTCAAATGTTGCCTCTTTGAACTACAATTCACATTTGTACGTGGAAAAGCACTTTTAAAGATCAAATGAGATGTTTAAAGTGATTTTCATGCTTCCAGGGGCCTTAAACACAAGATTTGAGGTATGGGTAAAAGTGAATGAAAATGGCCAATTTACTCACTCTGAGGCCTTAAAAAGTGTTTCTCCTCCACGGGAAGTGAATTAAATACCATTATGAGGCCTTTATTGTTCAAGTGAAAACGCCTGATTTTTGATGAAAGAGATAACCACCCCCCTTACGACATGCTTCTGAAACTAAAAACAATGGTTCATTTTCAAATGTTGCGTCTTTGAACTACAATTAACATTGTACGTGGATAATCACTTTTAGAGATAAAATGAGATCTTTAAAGTGATTTTCAAGCTTCCAGGGGCCCTAAACACGAGATTTGAGAAATGGGTAAACGTGAATGAAAATGGCCAATTTACTCACTCTGAGCCTTAAAAAGTGTTTCTCCTCCACGGAAAGTAAATAAAATAACATTTGGATGCCTTTATTGTTCAATCAAAAACGCCCGTTTTTTGGTGAAAAAGATAACCACCCCCCCTTACGACATGCTTCAGAAACGAAAAAAATGTTCCATTTTCAAATGTTGTGTCTTTGAACTACAATTAACATTGTACGTGGATAATCACTTTTAGAGATAAAATGAGATGTTTAAAGTGATTTTCAAGCTTCCAGGGGCCCTCAACACGAGATTGGAGAAATGGGTAAACGTGAATGAAAATGGCCAATTTACTCACTCTGCGGCCTTAAAAAGTGTTTCTCCACTCCAGAAAGTGAATTAAATAACATTTGTAGGCCTTTATTGTTCAATCAAAAATGCCCGATTTTTGACGAAAGAGATAACCACCCCCCTTATGACATGCTTCAGAAATTAAAAAAATGGTCCGTTTTCAAATGTTGCCTCTTTGAACTACAATTCACATTTGTACGTGGAAAAGCACTTTTAAAGATCAAATGAGATGTTTAAAGTGATTTTCATGCTTCCAGGGGCCTTAAACACAAGATTTGAGGAAAGGGTAAAAGTGAATGAAAATGGACAATTTACTCACTCTGAGGCCTTAAAAAGTGTTTCTCCTCCACGGGAAGTGAATTAAATACACATTTGGAGGCCTTTATTGTTCAAGCGAAAACGCCCGATTATTGACGAAAGAGATAACCACCCCCCTTACGACATGCTTCAGAAACGAAAAAAATGGTCCGTTTTCAAATGTTGCGTCTTTGAATGACAATCCACATTTGTAAGTGGATAATCACTTTTAGAGCTAAAATTAGATGTTTAAAGTGATTTTCAAGCTTCCAGGGGCCCTAAACACAAGATTTGAGAAATGGGTAAAAGTGAATGAAAATGGCCAATTTACTCACTCTGAGGCCTTAAAAAGTGTTTCTATTCCACGGGAAGTGAATTAAATACAATTTGGAGGTCTTTATTGTTCAAGCGAAAACGCCTGATTTTTGATGAAAGAGATAACCACCCCCCTTACGACATGCTTCTGAAACTAAAAAAATGGTTCATTTTCAAATGTTGCGTCTTTGAACCACAATTAACATTGTACGTGGATAATCACTTTTAGAGATAAAATGAGATGTTTAAAGTGATTTTCAAGCTTCCAGGGGCCCTAAACACGAGATTTGAGAAATGGGTAAACGTGAATGAAAATAGCCAATTTACTCACTCTGCGGCCTTAAAAAGTGTTTCTCCTCCACGGAAAGTGAATAAAATAACATTTGGATGCCTTTATTGTTCAATCAAAAACGCCAGTTTTTTGGTGAAAAAGTTAACCACCCCCCCTTACGACATGCTTCAGAAACGAAAAAAATGGTCCATTTTCAAATGTTGCGTCTTTGAACTACAATTCACATTTGTACGTGGATGATCACTTTTAGAGATAAAATTAGATGTTTAAAGTTATATACAAGCTTCCAGGGGCCCTAAACACAAGATATGATCAATGGGTAAATATGAATGAAAATGGCCAATTTATTCACTCCGAGGCCTTAAAAAGTTTTTCTCCACTCCAGAAAGTGAATTAAATAACATTTGTAGGCCTTTATTGTTCAATGAAAAACGCCCGATTTTTGACGAAAGAGATAACCACCCCCCCTTACGACATGCTTCAGAAACTAAAAACAATGGTTCATTTTCAAATGTTGCATCTTTGAACTACAATTAACATTGTACGTGGATAATCACTTTTAGAGATAAAATGAGATCTTTAAAGTGATTTTCAAGCTTCCAGGGGCCCTAAACACGAGATTTGAGAAATGGGTAAACGTGAATGAAAATGGCCAATTTACTCACTCTGAGCCTTAAAAAGTGTTTCTCCTCCACGGAAAGTAAATAAAATAACATTTGGATGCCTTTATTGTTCAATCAAAAACGCCCGTTTTTTGGTGAAAAAGATAACCACCCCCCCTTACGACATGCTTCAGAAACGAAAAAAATGGTCCATTTTCAAATGTTGCGTCTTTGAACTACAATTCACATTTGTACGTGGATAATCACTTTTAGAGATAAAATTAGATGTTTAAAGTGATTTACAAGCTTCCAGGGGCCCTAAACACAAGATATGAGGAATGGGTAAATATGAATGAAAATGGCCAATTTATTCACTCTGAGGCCTTAAAAAGATTTTCTCCACTCCAGAAAGTGAATTAAATAACATTTGTAGGCCTTTATTGTTCAATCAAAAATGCCCGATTTTTGACGAAAGAGATAACCACCCCCCTTACGACATGCTTCAGAAACTAAAAAAATGGTCCGTTTTCAAATGTTGCCTCTTTGAACTACAATTCACATTTGTACGTGGAAAAGCACTTTTAAAGATCAAATGAGATGTTTAAAGTGATTTTCATGCTTCCAGGGGCCTTAAACACAAGATTTGAGGAATGGGTAAAAGTGAATGAAAATGGACAATTTACTCACTCTGAGGCCTTAAAAAGTGTTTCTCCTCCACGGGAAGTGAATTAAATAACATTTGGAGGCCTTTATTGTTCAAGCGAAAACGCCCGATTATTGACGAAAGAGATAACCACCCCCCTTACGACATGCTTCAGAAACGAAAAAAATGGTCCATTTTCAAATGTTGCGTCTTTGAATGACAATCCACATTTGTACGTGGATAATCACTTTTAGAGCTAAAATTAGATGTTTAAAGTGATTTTCAAGCTTCCAGGGTCCCTAAACACAAAATTTGAGAAATGGGTAAACGTGAATGAAAATGGCCAATTTTCTCACTCTGCAGCCTTAAAAAGTGTTTCTCCTCCACGGAAAGTGAATAAAATAACATTTGGATGCCTTTATTGTTCAATCAAAAACGCCCGTTTTTTGGTGAAAAACATAACCACCCCCCCTTACGACATGCTTCAGAAACGAAAAAAATGGTCCATTTTCAAATGTTGCGTCTTTGAACTACAATTCACATTTGTACGTGGATGATCACTTTTAGAGATAAAATTAGATTCTTAAAGTGATATACAAGCTTCCAGGGGCCCTAAACACAAGATATGAGGAATGGGTAAATATGAATGAAAATGGCCAATTTATTCACTCCGAGGCCTTAAAAAGTTTTTCTCCACTCCAGAAAGTGAATTAAATAACATTTGTAGGCATTTATTGTTCAATCAAAAACGCCCGATTTTTGACGAAAGAGATAACCACCCCCCCTTACGACATGCTTCAGAAACTAAAAAAATGGTCTGTTTTCAAATGTTGCCTCTTTGAACTACAATTCACATTTGTACGTGGAAAAGAACTTTTAAAGATCAAATGAGATGTTTAAAGTGATTTTCATGCTTCCAGGGGCCTTAAACACAAGATTTGAGGTATGGGTAAAAGTGAATGAAAATGGCCAATTTACTCACTCTGAGGCCTTAACCCCTTCGATGCGGCGCGGATTCCCCCGCGGTGCTGACCGTTTCTTGCGCGGGCGGGCTCATGACGGAACGGTTCCGTCATGAGCACAGCTCAACCGACGCTTATGACGGAACCGTTCCGTCATGAGCATGGAAGGGGTTAAAAAGTGTTTCTCCTCCACGGGAAGTTAATTAAATACCATTATGAGGCCTTTATTGTTCAAGCGAAAACGCCTGATTTTTGATGAAAGAGATAACCACCCCCCCTTACGACATGCTTCTGAAACTAAAAAAAATGGTTCATTTTCAAATGTTGCGCCTTTGAACTACAATTAACATTGTACGTGGATAATCACTTTTAGAGATAAAATGAGATGTTTAAAGTGATTTTCAAGCTTCCAGGGGCCCTAAACACAGGATTTGAGAAATGGGTAAAAGTGAATGAAAATGGCCAATTTACTCACTCTGAGGCCTTAAAAAGTGTTTCTCCTCCACGGGAAGTGAATTAAATACCATTTGGAGGCCTTTATTGTTCAAGCGAAAACGCCAGATTTTTGATGAAAGAGATAGCCACCCCCCCTTATGACATGCTTCTGAAACTAAAAAAATGGTTCATTTTCAAATGTTGCGTCTTTTGAACTACAATTAACATTGTACGTGGATAATCACTTGTAGAGATAAAATGAGATGTTTAAAGTGATTTTCAAGCTTCCAGGGGCCCTAAACACGAGATTTGAGAAATGGGTAAATGTGAATGAAAATGGCCAATTTACTCACTCTGCGGCCTTAAAAAGTGTTTCTCCTTCATGGAAAGTGAATAAAATAACATTTGAATGCCTTTATTGTTCAATCAAAAATGCCCGTTTTTTGGTGAAAAAGATAACCACCCCCCTTACGACATGCTTCAGAAACGAAAAAAATGGTCCATTTTCAAATGTTGCGTCTTTGAACTACAATTCACATTTGTACGTGGATAATCATTTTTAGAGATAAAATTAGATGTTTAAAGTGATTTACAAGCTTCCAGGGGCCCTAAACACAAGATATGAGGAATGGGTAAAAGTGAATGAAAATGGCCAATTTACTCACTCTGAGGCCTTAAAAAGTGTTTCTCCTCCACGGGAAGTGAATTAAATTACATTTGGAGGCCTTTATTGTTCAAGCGAAAACGCCTGATTTTTGATGAAAGAGATAACCAACCCCCCTTACGACATGCTTCTGAAACTAAAAAAATGGTTCATTTTCAAATGTTGCGTCTTTGAACTACAATTAACATTTTACGTGGGTAATCACTTTTAGAGATAAAGTGAGATGTTTAAAGTGATTTTCAAGCTTCCAGTGGCCCTAAACACAAGATTTGAGAAATGGGTAAAAGTGAATGAAAATGGCCAATTTACTCACTTTGAGGCCTTAAAAAGTGTTTCTCCTCCACGGGAAGTGAATTAAATACCATTTGGAGGCCTTTATTGTTCAAGCGAAAACACCTGATTTTTGATGAAAGAGATAACCACCCCCGCTTATGACATGCTTCTGAAACTAAAAAAATGGTTCATTTTCAAATCTTGCGTCTTTGAACTACAATTAACATTGTACGTGGATATTCACTTTTAGAGATAAAATGAGATGTTTAAAGTGATTTTCAAGCTTCCAGGGGCCTTAAACACGAGATTTGAGAAATGAGTAAACGTGAATGAAAATGGCCAATTTACTCACTCTGCGGCCTTAAAAAGTGTTTCTCCTCCACGGAAAGTGAATAAAATAACATTTGGATGCCTTTATTGTTCACTCAAAAACGCCCGTTTTTTGGTGAAAAAGATAACCACCCCCCCTTACGACATGCTTCAGAAACGAAAAAAATGTTCCATTTTCAAATGTTGCGTCTTTGAACTACAATTCACATTTGTACGTGGATGATCACTTTTAGAGATAAAATTAGATGTTTAAAGTGATTTACAAGCTTCCAGGGGCCTTAAACACAAGATATGAGGAATGGGTAAATATGAATGAAAATGGCCAATTTATTCACTCTGAGGCCTTAAAAAGTTTTTCTCCACTCCAGAAAGTGAATTAAATAACATTTGTAGGCCTTTATTGTTCAATCAAAAACGCCCGATTTTTGATGAAAGAGATAACCACCCCCCCTTACGACATGCTTCAGAAACTAAAAAAATGGTCCATTTTCAAATGTTGCCTCTTTGAACTACAATTCACATTTGTACGTGGAAAAGCACTTTTAAAGATCAAATGAGATGTTTAAAGTGATTTTCTTGCTTCCAGGGGCCTTAAACACAAGATTTGAGGAATGGGTAAAAGTGAATGAAAACGGCCAATTTACTCACTCTGAGGCCTTAAAAAGTGTTTCTCCTCAACGGGAAGTGAATTAAATACCATTTGGAGGCCTTTATTGTTCAAGCGAAAACGCCTGATTTTTGATGAAAGAGATAACCACCCCCCCCCCTTACGACATGCTTCTGAAACTAAAAAAAATTTTCATTTTCAAATGTTGTGTCTTTGAACTACAATTAACATTGTACGTGGATAATCACTTTTAGAGATAAAATGAGATGTTTAAAGTGATTTTCAAGCTTCCAGGGGTCCTAAACACGAGATTTGAGAAATGGGTGAACGTGAATGAAAATGGCCAATTTACTCACTCTGCGGCCTTAAAAAGTGTTTCTCCTCCACGGAAAGTGAATAAAATAACATTTGGATGCCTTTATTGTTCACTCAAAAACGCCCGTTTTTTGGTGAAAAAGATAACCACCCCCCCTTACGACATGCTTCAAAAACGAAAAAAATGGTCCATTTTCAAATGTTGCGTCTTTGAACTACAATTCACATTTGTACGTGGATGATCACTTTTAGAGATAAAATTAGATGTTTAAAGTGATATACAAGCTTCCAGGGGCCCTAAACACAAGATATGAGGAATGGGTAAATATGAATGAAAATGGCCAATTTATTCACTCAGAGGCCTTAAAAAGTTTTTCTCCACTCCAGAAAGTGAATTAAATAACATTTGTAGGCCTTTATTGTTCAATCAAAAACGCCCGATTTTTGACGAAAGAGATAACCACCCCCCCTTACGACATGCTTCAGAAACTAAAAAAATGGTCTGTTTTCAAATGTTGCCTCTTTGAACTACAATTCACATTTGTACGTGGAAAAGCACTTTTAAAGATCAAATGAGATGTTTAAAGTGATTTTCATGCTTCCAGGGGCCTTAAACACAAGATTTGAGGTATGGGTAAAAGTGAATGAAAATGGCCAATTTACTCACTCTGAGGCCTTAAAAAGTGTTTCTCCTCCACGGGAAGTGGATTAAATACCATTATGAGGCCTTTATTGTTCAAGCGAAAACGCCTGATTTTTGATGAAAGAGATAACCACCCCCCTTACGACATGCTTCTGAAACTAAAAACAATGGTTCATTTTCAAATGTTGCGTCTTTGAACTACAATTAACATTGTACGTGGATAATCACTTTTAGAGATAAAATGAGATCTTTAAAGTGATTTTCAAGCTTCCAGGGGCCCTAAACACGAGATTTGAGAAATGGGTAAACGTGAATGAAAATGGCCAATTTACTCACTCTGAGCCTTAAAAAGTGTTTCTCCTCCACGGAAAGTAAATAAAATAACATTTGGATGCCTTTATTGTTCAATCAAAAACGCCCGTTTTTTGGTGAAAAAGATAACCACCCCCCCTTACGACATGCTTCAGAAACGAAAAAAATGTTCCATTTTCAAATGTTGTGTCTTTGAACTACAATTAACATTGTACGTGGATAATCACTTTTAGAGATAAAATGAGATGTTTAAAGTGATGTTCAAGCTTCCAGGGGCCCTAAACACGAGATTTGAGAAATGGGTAAACGTGAATGAAAATGGCCAATTTACTCACTCTGCGGCCTTAAAAAGTGTTTCTCCTTCACGGAAAGTGAATAAAATAACATTTGGATGCCTTTATTGTTCAATCAAAAACGCCCGTTTTTTAGTGAAAAAGATAACCACCCCCCCTTACGACATGCTTCAGAAACGAAAAAAATGGTCCATTTTCAAATGTTGCGTCTTTGAACCACAATTCACATTTGTACGTGGATAATCACTTTTAGAGATAAAATTAGATGTTTAAAGTGATTTACAAGCTTCCAGGGGCCCTAAACACAAGATATGAGGAATGGGTAAATATGAATGAAAATGGCCAATTTATTCACTCTGAGGCCTTAAAAAGATTTTCTCCACTCCAGAAAGTGAATTAAATAACATTTGTAGGCCTTTATTGTTCAATCAAAAATGCCCGATTTTTGACGAAAGAGATAACCACCCCCCTTACGACATGCTTCAGAAATTAAAAAAATGGTCCGTTTTCAAATGTTGCCTCTTTGAACTACAATTCACATTTGGACGTGGAAAAGCACTTTTAAAGATCAAATGAGATGTTTAAAGTGATTTTCATGCTTCCAGGGGCCTTAAACACAAGATTTGAGGAAAGGGTAAAAGTGAATGAAAATGGACAATTTACTCACTCTGAGGCCTTAAAAAGTGTTTCTCCTCCACGGGAAGTGAATTAAATACCATTTGGAGGTCTTTATTGTTCAAGCGAAAACGCCTGATTTTTGATGAAAGAGATAACCACCCCCCCTTACGACATGCTTCTGAAACTAAAAAAATGGTTCATTTTCAAATGTTGCGTCTTTGAACCACAATTAACATTGTACGTGGATAATCACTTTTAGAGATAAAATGAGATGTTTAAAGTGATTTTCAAGCTTCCAGGGGCCCTAAACACGAGATTTGAGAAATGGGTAAACGTGAATGAAAATGGCCAATTTACTCACTCTGCGGCCTTAAAAAGTGTTTCTCCTCCACGGAAAGTGAATACAATAACATTTGGATGCCTTTATTGTTCAATCAAAAACGCCAGTTTTTTGGTGAAAAAGTTAACCACCCCCCCTTATGACATGCTTCAGAAACGAAAAAAATTGTCCATTTTCAAATGTTGCGTCTTTGAACTACAATTCACATTTGTACGTGGATGATCACTTTTAGAGATAAAATTAGATGTGTAAAGTGATATACAAGCTTCCAGGGGCCCTAAACACAAGATATGAGGAATGGGTAAATATGAATGAAAATGGCCAATTTATTCACTCCGAGGCCTTAAAAAGTTTTTCTCCACTCCAGAAAGTGAATTAAATAACATTTGTAGGCCTTTATTGTTCAATGAAAAACGCCCGATTTTTGACGAAAGAGATAACCACCCCCCCTTACGACATGCTTCAGAAACTAAAAAAATGGTCTGTTTTCAAATGTTGCCTCTTTGAACTACAATTCACATTTGTACGTGAAAAGCACTTTTAAAGATCAAATGAGATGTTTAAAGTGATTTTCATGCTTCCAGGGGCCTTAAACACAAGATTTGAGGTATGGGTAAAAGTGAATGAAAATGGCCAATTTACTCACTCCGAGGCCTTAAAAAGTGTTTCTCCTCCACGGGAAGTGAATTAAATACCATTATGAGGCCTTTATTGTTCAAGCGAAAACGCCTGATTTTTGATGAAAGAGATAACCACCCCCCTTACGACATGCTTCTGAAACTAAAAACAATGGTTCATTTTCAAATGTTGCATCTTTGAACTACAATTAACATTGTACGTGGATAATCACTTTTAGAGATAAAATGAGATCTTTAAAGTGATTTTCAAGCTTCCAGGGGCCCTAAACACGAGATTTGAGAAATGGGTAAACGTGAATGAAAATGGCCAATTTACTCACTCTGAGCCTTAAAAAGTGTTTCTCCTCCACGGAAAGTAAATAAAATAACATTTGGATGCCTTTATTGTTCAATCAAAAACGCCCGTTTTTTGGTGAAAAAGATAACCACCCCCCCCTTACGACATGCTTCAGAAACGAAAAAAATGTTCCATTTTCAAATGTTGCGTCTTTGAACTACAATTCACATTTGTACGTGGATAATCACTTTTAGAGATAAAGTGAGATGTTTAAAGTGATTTTCAAGCTTCCAGGGGCCCTAAACACAAGATTTGAGAAATGGGCAAACGTGAATGAAAATGGCCAATTTACTGACTCTGCGGCCTTAAAAAGTGTTTCGCCTCCACGGGAAGTGAATAAAATAACATTTGTAGGCCTTTATTGTTCAATCAAAAACTGCCAGTTTTTTGGTGAAAGAGATAACCACCCCCCCTTACGACATGCTTCAGAAACGAAAAAAATGGTCCATTTTCAAATGTTGCGTCTTTGAACTACAATTCACATTTGTACGTGGATATTCACTTTTAGAGATAAAATTAGATGTTTAAAGTGATTTTTAAGCTTCCAGGGGCCCTAAACACAAGATTTGAGGAATGGGTAAATGTGAATGAAAATGGCCAGTTTATTCACTCTGAGGCCTTAAAAAGTTTTTCTCCACCCCAGAAAGTGAATTAAATAACATTTGTAGGCCTTTATTGTTCAATCAAAAACGCCCGATTTTTGATGAAAGAGATAACCACCCCCCCTTACGACATGCTTCAGAAACTAAAAAAAATGGTCTGTTTTCAAATGTTGCCTCTTTGAACTACAATTCACATTTGTACGTGGAAAATCACTTTTAAAGATAAAATGAGATGTTTAAAGTGATTTTCATGCTTCCAGGGACCTTAAACACGAGATTTGAGGAATGGGTAAAAGTGAATGAAAATAGCCAATTTACTCACTCTGCGGCCTTAAAAAGTGTTTCTCCTCCACGGGAAGTGAATTAAATACCATTTGTAGACCTTTATTGTTCAAGCGAAAACGCCTGATTATTGACGAAAGAGATAACCACCCCCCCTTAAGACATGCTTCAGAAACGAAAAAAATGGTCCGTTTTCAAATGTTGCATCTTTGAACGACAATTAACATTGTACGTGGATAAACACTTTTAGAGATAAAGTGAGATGTTTAAAGTGATTTTCAAGCTTCCAGGGGCCCTAAACACAAGATTTGAGAAATGGGTAAACGTGAATGAAAATGGCCAATTTACTCACTCTGCGTCCTTAAAAAGTGTTTCTCCTCCACGGGAAGTGAATAAAATAACATTTGTAGGCATTTATTGTTCAATCAAAAATGCCAGTTTTTTGGTGAAAGAGATAACCACCCCCCCTTACGACATGCTTCGGAAACTAAAAAAAATGGTTTGTTTTCAAATGTTGCCTCTTTGAACTACAATTCACATTTGTACGTGGAAAATCACTTTTAAAGATAAAATGAGATGTTTAAAGTGATTCTCATGCTTCCAGGGACCTTAAACACGAGATTTGAGAAATGGGTAAACGTGAATGAAAATGGCCAATTTACTCACTCTGTGGCCTTAAAAAGTGTTTCTCCTCCACGGAAAGTGAATACAATAACATTTGGATGCCTTTATTGTTCAATCAAAAACGCCAGTTTTTTGGTGAAAAAGATAACCACCCCCCTTACGACATGCTTCAGAAACGAAAAAAATGGTCCGTTTTCAAATGTTGCGTCTTTGAATGACAATCCACATTTGTACGTGGATAATCACTTTTAGAGCTAAAATTAGATGTTTAAAGTGATTTTCAAGCTTCCAGGGGCCCTAAACACAAGATTTGAGAAATGGGTAAAAGTGAATGAAAATGGCCAATTTACTCACTCTGAGGCCTTAAAAAGTGTTTCTCCTCCACGGGAAGTGAATTAAATACCATTTGGAGGTCTTTATTGTTCAAGCGAAAACGCCTGATTTTTGATGAAAGAGATAACCACCCCCCCTTACGACATGCTTCTGAAACTAAAAAAATGGTTCATTTTCAAATGTTGCGTCTTTGAACCACAATTAACATTGTACGTGGATAATCACTTTTAGAGATAAAATGAGATGTTTAAAGTGATTTTCAAGCTTCCAGGGGCCCTAAACACGAGATTTGAGAAATGGGTAAACGTGAATGAAAATGGCCAATTTACTCACTCTGCAGCCTTAAAAAGTGTTTCTCCTCCACGGAAAGTGAATAAAATAACATTTGGATGCCTTTATTGTTCAATCAAAAACGCCCGTTTTTTGGTGAAAAAGATAACCACCCCCCCTTACGACATGCTTCAGAAACGAAGAAAATGGTCCATTTTCAAATGTTGCGTCTTTGAACTACAATTCACATTTGTACGTGGATGATCACTTTTAGAGATAAAATTAGATGCTTAAAGTGATATACAAGCTTCCAGGGGCCCTAAACACAAGATATGAGGAATGGGTAAATATGAATGAAAATGGCCAATTTATTCACTCCGAGGCCTTAAAAAGTTTTTCTCCACTCCAGAAAGTGAATTAAATAACATTTGTAGGCCTTTATTGTTCAATCAAAAACGCCCGATTTTTGACGAAAGAGATAACCACCCCCCCTTACGACATGCTTCAGAAACTAAAAAAATGGTCCGTTTTCAAATGTTGCCTCTTTGAACTACAATTCACATTTGTACGTGGAAAAGCACTTTTAAAGATCAAATGAGATGTTTAAAGTGATTTTCTTGCTTCCAGGGGCCTTAAACACAAGATTTGAGGAATGGGTAAAAGTGAATGAAAACGGCCAATTTACTCACTCTGAGGCCTTAAAAAGTGTTTCTCCTCAACGGGAAGTGAATTAAATACCATTTGGAGGCCTTTATTGTTCAAGCGAAAACGCCTGATTTTTGATGAAAGAGATAACCACCCCCCCTTACGACATGCTTCTGAAACTAAAAAAATTTTTCATTTTCAAATGTTGTGTCTTTGAACTACAATTAACATTGTACGTGGATAATCACTTTTAGAGATAAAATGAGATGTTTAAAGTGATTTTCAAGCTTCCAGGGGTCCTAAACACGAGATTTGAGAAATGGGTAAACGTGAATGAAAATGGCCAATTTACTCACTCTGCGGCCTTAAAAAGTGTTTCTCCTCCACGGAAAGTGAATAAAATAACATTTGGATGCCTTTATTGTTCAATCAAAAACGCCCGTTTTTTGGTGAAAAAGGTAACCACCCCCCCCTTATGACATGCTTCAGAAACGAAAAAAATGGTCCATTTTCAAATGTTGCGTCTTTGAACTACAATTCACATTTGTACGTGGATGATCACTTTTAGAGATAAAATTAGATGTTTAAAGTGATATACAATCTTCCAGGGGCCCTAAACACAAGATATGAGGAATGGGTAAATATGAATGAAAATGGCCAATTTATTCACTCCGAGGCCTTAAAAAGTTTTTCTCCACTCCAGAAAGTGAATTAAATAACATTTGTAGGCCTTTATTGTTCAATCAAAAATGCCCGATTTTTGACGAAAGAGATAACCACCCCCCTTACGACATGCTTCAGAAACTAAAAAAATGGTCCATTTTCAAATGTTGCCTCTTTGAACTACAATTCACATTTGTACGTGGAAAAGCACTTTTAAAGATCAAATGAGATGTTTAAAGTGATTTTCTTGCTTCCAGGGGCCTTAAACACAAGATTTGAGGAATGGGTAAAAGTGAATGAAAACGGACAATTTACTCACTCTGAGGCCTTAAAAAGTGTTTCTCCTCAACGGGAAGTGAATTAAATACCATTTGGAGGCCTTTATTGTTCAAGCGAAAACGCCTGATTTTTGATGAAAGAGATAACCACCCCCCCTTACGACATGCTTCTGAAACTAAAAAATGTTTTCATTTTCAAATGTTGTGTCTTTGAACTACAATTAACATTGTACGTGGATAATCACTTTTAGAGATAAAATGAGATGTTTAAAGTGATTTTCAAGCTTCCAGGGGTCCTAAACACGAGATTTGAGAAATGGGTAAACGTGAATGAAAATGGCCAATTTACTCACTCTGCGGCCTTAAAAATTGTTTCTCCTCCACGGAAAGTGAATAAAATAACATTTGGATGCCTTTATTGTTCAATCAAAAACACCCGTTTTTTGGTGAAAAAGATAACCACCCCCCCCTTACGACATGCTTCAGAAACAAAAAAAATGGTCCATTTTCAAATGTTGCGTCTTTGAACTACAATTCACATTTGTACGTGGATGATCACTTTTAGAGATAAAATTAGATGTTTAAAGTGATTTACAAGCTTCCAGGGGCCCTAAACACAAGATATGAGGAATGGGTAAATATGAATGAAACTGGCCAATTTATTCACTCTGAGGCCTTAAAAAGTTTTTCTCCACTCCAGAAAGTGAATTAAATAACATTTGTAGGCCTTTATTGTTCAATCAAAAACGCCCGATTTTTGACGAAAGAGATAACCACCCCCCCTTACGACATGCTTCAGAAACTAAAAAAATGGTCCGTTTTCAAATGTTGCCTCTTTGAACTACAATTCACATTTGTACGTGGAAAAGCACTTTTAAAGATCAAATGAGATGTTTAAAGTGATTTTCATGCTTCCAGGGGCCTTAAACACAAGATTTGAGGAATGGGTAAAAGTGAATGAAAATGGCCAATTTACTCACTCTGCGGCCTTAAAAAGTGTGTCTCCTCCACGGAAAGTGAATAAAATAACATTTGGATGCCTTTATTGTTCAATCAAAAACGCCCGTTTTTTGGTGAAAAAGATAACCACCCCCCTTACGACATGCTTCAGAAGCAAAAAAAATGGTCCATTTTCAAATGTTGCGTCTTTGAACTACAATTCACATTTGTACGTGGATAATCACTTTTAGAGCTAAAATTAGATGTTTAAAGTGATTTTCAAGCTTCCAGGGGCCCTAAACACAAGATTTGAGAAATGGGTAAAAGTGAATGAAAATGGCCAATTTACTCACTCTGAGGCCTTAAAAAGTGTTTCTTCCCCACGGGAAGTGAATTAAATACCATTTGGAGGCCTTTATTGTTCAAGCGAAAACGCCTGATTTTTGATGAAAGAGATAACCACCCCCCCTTACGACATGCTTCTGAAACTAAAAAAATGGTTCATTTTCAAATGTTGCGTCTTTTGAACTACAATTAACATTGTACGTGGATAATCACTTTTAGAGATAAAATGAGATGTTTAAAGTGATTTTCAAGCTTCCAGGGGCCCTAAACATGAGATTTGAGAAATGGGTAAACCTGAATGAAAATGGCCAATTTACTCACTCTGCGGCCTTAAAAAGTGTTTCTCCTCCACGGAAAGTGAATAAAATAACATTTGGATGCCTTTATTGTTCAATCAAAAACGCCCGTTTTTTGGTGAAAAAGATAACCACCCCCCCTTACGACATGCTTCAGAAACAAAAAAAATGGTCCATTTTCAAATGTTGCGTCTTTGAACTACAATTCACATTTGTACGTGGATAATCACTTTTAGAGATAAAATTAGATGTTTAAAGTGAGTTACAAGCTTCCAGGGGCCCTAAACACAAGATATGAGGAATGGGTAAATATGAATGAAAATGGCCAATTTATTCACTCTGAGGCCTTAAAAAGTTTTTCTCCACTCCAGAAAGTGAATTAAATAACATTTGTAGGCCTTTATTGTTCAAGCGAAAACGCCCGATTATTGACGAAAGAGATAACCACCCCCCCTTACGACATGCTTCAGAAACGTAAAAAATAGCCCGTTTTCAAATGTTGCGTCTTTGAATGACAATCCACATTTGTACGTGGAGAATCACTTTTAGAGCTAAAATTAGATGTTTAAAGTGATTTTCAAGCTTCCAGGGGCCCTAAACACAAGATTTGAGAAATGGGTAAAAGTGAATGAAAATGGCCAATTTACTCACTCTGAGGCCTTAAAAAGTGTTTCTCCTCCACGGAAAGTGAATAAAATAACATTTGGATGCCTTTATTGTTCAATCAAAAACGCCCGTTTTTTGGTGAAAAAGATAACCACCCCCCCTTACGACATGCTTCAGAAACGAAAAAAATGGTCCATTTTCAAATGTTGCTTCTTTGAACTACAATTCACATTTGTACGTGGATAATCACTTTTAGAGATAAAATTAGATGTTTAAAGTGATTTACAAGCTTCCAGGGGCCCTAAACACAAGATATGAGGAATGGGTAAATATGAATGAAAATGGCCAATTTATTCACTCTGAGGCCTTAAAAAGTTTTTCTCCACTCCAGAAAGTGAATTAAATAACATTTGTAGGCCTTTATTGTTCAATCAAAAACGCCCGATTTTTGACGAAAGAGATAACCACCCCCCCTTACGACATGCTTCAGAAACTAAAAAAATGGTCCGTTTTCAAATGTTGCCTCTTTGAACTACAATTCACATTTGTACGTGGAAAAGCACTTTTAAAGATCAAATGAGATGTTTAAAGTGATTTTCATGCTTCCAGGGGCCTTAAACACAAGATTTGAGGAATGGGTAAAAGTGAATGAAAATGGCCAATTTACTCACTCTGAGGCCTTAAAAAGTGTTTCTCCTCCACGGGAAGTGAATTAAATAACATTTGTAGGCCTTTATTGTTCAAGCGAAAACACCCGATTATTGACGAAAGAGATAACCACCCCCCCTTACGACATGCTTCAGAAACGAAAAAAACGGTCCGTTTTCAAATGTTGCGTCTTTGAATGACAATCCACATTTGTAAGTGGATAATCACTTTTAGAGCTAAAATTAGATGTTTAAAGTGATTTTCAAGCTTCCAGGGGCCCTAAACACAAGATTTGAGAAATGGGTAAAAGTGAATGAAAATGGCCAATTTACTCACTCTGAGGCCTTAAAAAGTGTTTCTCCTGCACGGGAAGTGAATTAAATACCATTTGGAGGTCTTTATTGTTCAAGCGAAAACGCCTGATTTTTGATGAAAGAGATAACCACCCCCCCCTTACGACATGCTTCTGAAACTAAAAAAATGGTTCATTTTCAAATGTTGCGTCTTTGAACCACAATTAACATTGTACGTGGATAATCACTTTTAGAGATAAAATGAGATGTTTAAAGTGATTTTCAAGCTTCCAGGGGCCCTAAACACGAGATTTGAGAAATGGGTAAACGTGAATGAAAATGGCCAATTTACTCACTCTGCGGCCTTAAAAAGTGTTTCTCCTCCACGGAAAGTGAATACAATAACATTTGGATGCCTTTATTGTTCAATCAAAAACGCCAGTTTTTTGGTGAAAAAGTTAACCACCCCCCCTTATGACATGCTTCAGAAACGAAAAAAATTGTCCATTTTCAAATGTTGCGTCTTTGAACTACAATTCACATTTGTACGTGGATGATCACTTTTAGAGATAAAATTAGATGTGTAAAGTGATATACAAGCTTCCAGGGGCCCTAAACACAAGATATGAGGAATGGGTAAATATGAATGAAAATGGCCAATTTATTCACTCCGAGGCCTTAAAAAGTTTTTCTCCACTCCAGAAAGTGAATTAAATAACATTTGTAGGCCTTTATTGTTCAATGAAAAACGCCCGATTTTTGACGAAAGAGATAACCACCCCCCCTTACGACATGCTTCAGAAACTAAAAAAATGGTCTGTTTTCAAATGTTGCCTCTTTGAACTACAATTCACATTTGTACGTGAAAAGCACTTTTAAAGATCAAATGAGATGTTTAAAGTGATTTTCATGCTTCCAGGGGCCTTAAACACAAGATTTGAGGTATGGGTAAAAGTGAATGAAAATGGCCAATTTACTCACTCCGAGGCCTTAAAAAGTGTTTCTCCTCCACGGGAAGTGAATTAAATACCATTATGAGGCCTTTATTGTTCAAGCGAAAACGCCTGATTTTTGATGAAAGAGATAACCACCCCCCTTACGACATGCTTCTGAAACTAAAAACAATGGTTCATTTTCAAATGTTGCATCTTTGAACTACAATTAACATTGTACGTGGATAATCACTTTTAGAGATAAAATGAGATCTTTAAAGTGATTTTCAAGCTTCCAGGGGCCCTAAACACGAGATTTGAGAAATGGGTAAAAGTGAATGAAAATGGCCAATTTACTCACTCTGAGCCTTAAAAAGTGTTTCTCCTCCACGGAAAGTAAATAAAATAACATTTGGATGCCTTTATTGTTCAATCAAAAACGCCCGTTTTTTGGTGAAAAAGATAACCACCCCCCCCTTACGACATGCTTCAGAAACGAAAAAAATGGTCCATTTTCAAATGTTGCGTCTTTGAACTACAATTCACATTTGTACGTGGATAATCACTTTTAGAGATAAAGTGAGATGTTTAAAGTGATTTTCAAGCTTCCAGGGGCCCTAAACACAAGATTTGAGAAATGGGCAAACGTGAATGAAAATGGCCAATTTACTGACTCTGCGGCCTTAAAAAGTGTTTCGCCTCCACGGGAAGTGAATAAAATAACATTTGTAGGCCTTTATTGTTCAATCAAAAATGCCAGTTTTTTGGTGAAAGAGATAACCACCCCCCCTTACGACATGCTTCAGAAACGAAAAAAATGGTCCATTTTCAAATGTTGCGTCTTTGAACTACAATTCACATTTGTACGTGGATATTCACTTTTAGAGATAAAATTAGATGTTTAAAGTGATTTTTAAGCTTCCAGGGGCCCTAAACACAAGATTTGAGGAATGGGTAAATGTGAATGAAAATGGCCAGTTTATTCACTCTGAGGCCTTAAAAAGTTTTTCTCCACCCCAGAAAGTGAATTAAATAACATTTGTAGGCCTTTATTGTTCAATCAAAAACGCCCGATTTTTGATGAAAGAGATAACCACCCCCCCTTACGACATGCTTCAGAAACTAAAAAAAATGGTCTGTTTTCAAATGTTGCCTCTTTGAACTACAATTCACATTTGTACGTGGAAAATCACTTTTAAAGATAAAATGAGATGTTTAAAGTGATTTTCATGCTTCCAGGGACCTTAAACACGAGATTTGAGGAATGGGTAAAAGTGAATGAAAATAGCCAATTTACTCACTCTGCGGCCTTAAAAAGTGTTTCTCCTCCACGGGAAGTGAATTAAATACCATTTGTGGACCTTTATTGTTCAAGCGAAAACGCCTGATTATTGACGAAAGAGATAACCACCCCCCCTTAAGACATGCTTCAGAAACGAAAAAAATGGTCCGTTTTCAAATGTTGCATCTTTGAACGACAATTAACATTGTACGTGGATAAACACTTTTAGAGATAAAGTGAGATGTTTAAAGTGATTTTCAAGCTTCCAGGGGCCCTAAACACAAGATTTGAGAAATGGGTAAACGTGAATAAAAATGGCCAATTTACTCACTCTGCGTCCTTAAAAAGTGTTTCTCCTCCACGGGAAGTGAATAAAATAACATTTGTAGGCATTTATTGTTCAATCAAAAATGCCAGTTTTTTGGTGAAAGAGATAACCACCCCCCCTTACGACATGCTTCGGAAACTAAAAAAAATGGTCTGTTTTCAAATGTTGCCTCTTTGAACTACAATTCACATTTGTACGTGGAAAATCACTTTTAAAGATAAAATGAGATGTTTAAAGTGATTTTCATGCTTCCAGGGACCTTAAACACGAGATTTGAGAAATGGGTAAACGTGAATGAAAATGGCCAATTTACTCACTCTGCGGCCTTAAAAAGTGTTTCTCCTTCACGGAAAGTGAATAAAATAACATTTGGATGCCTTTATTGTTCAATCAAAAACGCCGGTTTTTTGGTGAAAAAGATAACCACCCCCCTTACGACATGCTTCAGAAACGAAAAAAATGGTCCGTTTTCAAATGTTGCGTCTTTGAATGACAATCCACATTTGTACGTGGATAATCACATTTAGAGCTAAAATTAGATGTTTAAAGTGATTTTCAAGCTTCCAGGGGCCCTAAACACAAGATTTGAGAAATGGGTAAAAGTGAATGAAAATGGCCAATTTACTCACTCTGAGGCCTTAAAAAGTGTTTCTCCTCCACGGGAAGTGAATTAAATACCATTTGGAGGTCTTTATTGTTCAAGCGAAAACGCCTGATTTTTGATGAAAGAGATAACCACCCCCCCTTACGACATGCTTCTGAAACTAAAAAAATGGTTCATTTTCAAATGTTGCGTCTTTGAACCACAATTAACATTGTACGTGGATAATCACTTTTAGAGATAAAATGAGATGTTTAAAGTGATTTTCAAGCTTCCAGGGGCCCTAAACACGAGATTTGAGAAATGGGTAAACGTGAATGAAAATGGCCAATTTACTCACTCTGCAGCCTTAAAAAGTGTTTCTCCTCCACGGAAAGTGAATAAAATAACATTTGGATGCCTTTATTGTTCAATCAAAAACGCCCGTTTTTTGGTGAAAAAGATAACCACCCCCCCTTACGACATGCTTCAGAAACGAAGAAAATGGTCCATTTTCAAATGTTGCGTCTTTGAACTACAATTCACATTTGTACGTGGATGATCACTTTTAGAGATAAAATTAGATGCTTAAAGTGATATACAAGCTTCCAGGGGCCCTAAACACAAGATATGAGGAATGGGTAAATATGAATGAAAATGGCCAATTTATTCACTCCGAGGCCTTAAAAAGTTTTTCTCCACTCCAGAAAGTGAATTAAATAACATTTGTAGGCCTTTATTGTTCAATCAAAAACGCCCGATTTTTGACGAAAGAGATAACCACCCCCCCTTACGACATGCTTCAGAAACTAAAAAAATGGTCTGTTTTCAAATGTTGCCTCTTTGAACTACAATTCACATTTGTACGTGGAAAAGCACTTTTAAAGATCAAATGAGATGTTTAAAGTGATTTTCATGCTTCCAGGGGCCTTAAACACAAGATTTGAGGTATGGGTAAAAGTGAATGAAAATGGCCAATTTACTCACTCTGAGGCCTTAAAAAGTGTTTCTCCTCCACGGGAAGTGAATTAAATACCATTATGAGGCCTTTATTGTTCAAGCGAAAACGCCTGATTTTTGATGAAAGAGATAACCACCCCCCCTTACGACATGCTTCTGAAACTAAAAAAATGGTTCATTTTCAAATGTTGCGTCTTTGAACTACAATTAACATTGTACGTGGATAATCACTTTTAGAGATAAAATGAGATGTTTAAAGTGATTTTCAAGCTTCCAGGGGCCCTAAACACAAGATTTGAGAAATGGGTAAAAGTGAATGAAAATGGCCAATTTACTCACTCTGAGGCCTTAAAAAGTGTTTCTCCTCCACGGGAAGTGAATTAAATACCATTTGGAGGTCTTTATTGTTCAAGCGAAAACGCCAGATTTTTGATGAAAGAGATAACCACCCCCCCTTACGACATGCTTCTGAAACTAAAAAAATGGTTCATTTTCAAATGTTGCTTCTTTGAACTGCAATTAACATTTTACGTGGGTAATCACTTTTAGAGATAAAGTGAGATGTTTAAAGTGATTTTCAAGCTTCCAGGGGCCCTAAACACAAGATTTGAGAAATGGGTAAAAGTGAATGAAAATGGCCAATTTACTCACTCTGAGGCCTTAAAAAGTGTTTCTCCTCCACGGGAAGTGAATTAAATACCATTTGGAGGCCTTTATTGTTCAAGCGAAAACGCCAGATTTTTGATGAAAGAGATAACCACCCCCCCTTACGACATGCTTCTGAAACTAAAAAAATGGTTCATTTTCAAATGTTGTGTCTTTTGAACTACAATTAACATTGTACGTGGATAATCACTTGTAGAGATAAAATGAGATGTTTAAAGTGATTTTCAAGCTTCCAGGGGCCCTAAACACGAGATTTGAGAAATGGGTAAACGTGAATGAAAATGGCCAATTTACTCACTCTGCGGCCTTAAAAAGTGTTTCTCCTTCATGGAAAGTGAATAAAATAACATTTGAATGCCTTTATTGTTCAATCAAAAACGCCCGTTTTTTGGTGAAAAAGATAACCACCCCCCTTACGACATGCTTCATAAACGAAAAAAATGGTCCATTTTCAAATGTTGCGTCTTTGAACTACAATTCACATTTGTACGTGGATAATCATTTTTAGAGATAAAATTAGATGTTTAAAGTGATTTACAAGCTTCCAGGGGCCCTAAACACAAGATATGAGGAATGGGTAAAAGTGAATGAAAATGGCCAATTTACTCACTCTGAGGCCTTAAAAAGTGTTTCTCCTCCACGGGAAGTCAATTAAATTACATTTGGAGGCCTTTATTGTTCAAGCGAAAACGCCTGATTTTTGATGAAAGAGATAACCAATCCCCCTTACGACATGCTTCTGAAACTAAAAAAATGGTTCATTTTCAAATGTTGCGTCTTTGAACTACAATTAACATTTTACGTGGGTAATCACTTTTAGAGATAAAGTGAGATGTTTAAAGTGATTTTCAAGCTTCCAGGGGCCCTAAACACAAGATTTGAGAAATGGGTAAAAGTGAATGAAAATGGCCAATTTACTCACTCTGAGGCCTTAAAAAGTGTTTCTCCTCCACGGGAAGTGAATTAAATACCATTTGGAGGCCTTTATTGTTCAAGCGAAAACACCTGATTTTTGATGAAAGAGATAACCACCCCCGCTTATGACATACTTCTGAAACTAAAAAAATGGTTCATTTTCAAATGTTGCGTCTTTGAACTACAATTAACATTGTACGTGGATATTCACTTTTAGAGATAAAATGAGATGTTTAAAGTGATTTTCAAGCTTCCAGGGGCCCTAAACACGAGATTTGAGAAATGGGTGAACGTGAATGAAAATGGCCAATTTACTCACTCTGCGGCCTTAAAAAGTGTTTCTCCTCCACGGAAAGTGAATAAAATAACATTTGGATGCCTTTATTGTTCAATCAAAAACACCAGTTTTTTGGTGAAAAAGATAACCACCCCCCCTTACGACATGCTTCAGAAACAAAAAAAATGGTCCATTTTCAAATGTTGCGTCTTTGAACTACAATTCACATTTGTACGTGGATAATCACTTTTAGAGATAAAATTAGATGTTTAAAGTGATTTACAAGCTTCCAGGGGCCCTAAACACAAGATATGAGGAATGGGTAAATATGAATGAAAATGGCCAATTTATTCACTCCGAGGCCTTAAAAAGTTTTTCTCCACTCCAGAAAGTGAATTAAATAACATTTGTAGGCCTTTATTGTTCAATCAAAAACGCCCGATTTTTGACGAAAGAGATAACCACCCCCCCTTACGACATGCTTCAGAAACTAAAAAAATGGTCTGTTTTCAAATGTTGCCTCTTTGAACTACAATTCACATTTGTACGTGGAAAAGCACTTTTAAAGATCAAATGAGATGTTTAAAGTGATTTTCATGCTTCCAGGGGCCTTAAACACAAGATTTGAGGTATGGGTAAAAGTGAATGAAAATGGCCAATTTACTCACTCTGAGGCCTTAAAAAGTGTTTCTCCTCCACGGGAAGTGAATTAAATACCATTATGAGGCCTTTATTGTTCAAGCGAAAACGCCTGATTTTTGATGAAAGAGATAACCACCCCCCCTTACGACATGCTTCTGAAACTAAAAAAATGGTTCATTTTCAAATGTTGCGTCTTTGAACTACAATTAACATTGTACGTGGATAATCACTTTTAGAGATAAAATGAGATGTTTAAAGTGATTTTCAAGCTTCCAGGGGCCCTAAACACAAGATTTGAGAAATGGGTAAAAGTGAATGAAAATGGCCAATTTACTCACTCTGAGGCCTTAAAAAGTGTTTCTCCTCCACGGGAAGTGAATTAAATACCATTTGGAGGTCTTTATTGTTCAAGCGAAAACGCCAGATTTTTGATGAAAGAGATAACCACCCCCCCCTTACGACATGCTTCTGAAACTAAAAAAATGGTTCATTTTCAAATGTTGCTTCTTTGAACTGCAATTAACATTTTACGTGGGTAATCACTTTTAGAGATAAAGTGAGATGTTTAAAGTGATTTTCAAGCTTCCAGGGGCCCTAAACACAAGATTTGAGAAATGGGTAAAAGTGAATGAAAATGGCCAATTTACTCACTCTGAGGCCTTAAAAAGTGTTTCTCCTCCACGGGAAGTGAATTAAATACCATTTGGAGGCCTTTATTGTTCAAGCGAAAACGCCAGATTTTTGATGAAAGAGATAACCACCCCCCCTTACGACATGCTTCTGAAACTAAAAAAATGGTTCATTTTCAAATGTTGTGTCTTTTGAACTACAATTAACATTGTACGTGGATAATCACTTGTAGAGATAAAATGAGATGTTTAAAGTGATTTTCAAGCTTCCAGGGGCCCTAAACACGAGATTTGAGAAATGGGTAAACGTGAATGAAAATGGCCAATTTACTCACTCTGCGGCCTTAAAAAGTGTTTCTCCTTCATGGAAAGTGAATAAAATAACATTTGAATGCCTTTATTGTTCAATCAAAAACGCCCGTTTTTTGGTGAAAAAGATAACCACCCCCCTTACGACATGCTTCATAAACGAAAAAAATGGTCCATTTTCAAATGTTGCGTCTTTGAACTACAATTCACATTTGTACGTGGATAATCATTTTTAGAGATAAAATTAGATGTTTAAAGTGATTTACAAGCTTCCAGGGGCCCTAAACACAAGATATGAGGAATGGGTAAAAGTGAATGAAAATGGCCAATTTACTCACTCTGAGGCCTTAAAAAGTGTTTCTCCTCCACGGGAAGTGAATTAAATTACATTTGGAGGCCTTTATTGTTCAAGCGAAAACGCCTGATTTTTGATGAAAGAGATAACCAATCCCCCTTACGACATGCTTCTGAAACTAAAAAAATGGTTCATTTTCAAATGTTGCGTCTTTGAACTACAATTAACATTTTACGTGGGTAATCACTTTTAGAGATGAAGTGAGATGTTTAAAGTGATTTTCAAGCTTCCAGGGGCCCTAAACACAAGATTTGAGAAATGGGTAAAAGTGAATGAAAATGGCCAATTTACTCACTCTGAGGCCTTAAAAAGTGTTTCTCCTCCACGGGAAGTGAATTAAATACCATTTGGAGGCCTTTATTGTTCAAGCGAAAACACCTGATTTTTGATGAAAGAGATAACCACCCCCGCTTATGACATGCTTCTGAAACTAAAAAAATGGTTCATTTTCAAATGTTGCGTCTTTGAACTACAATTAACATTGTACGTGGATATTCACTTTTAGAGATAAAATGAGATGTTTAAAGTGATTTTCAAGCTTCCAGGGGCCCTAAACACGAGATTTGAGAAATGAGTAAACGTGAATGAAAATGGCCAATTTACTCACTCTGCGGCCTTAAAAAGTGTTTCTCCTCCACGGAAAGTGAATAAAATAACATTTGGATGCCTTTATTGTTCACTCAAAAACGCCCGTTTTTTGGTGAAAAAGATAACCACCCCCCCTTACGACATGCTTCAGAAACGAAAAAAATGTTCCATTTTCAAATGTTGCGTCTTTGAACTACAATTCACATTTGTACGTGGATGATCACTTTTAGAGATAAAATTAGATGTTTAAAGTGATTTACAAGCTTCCAGGGGCCTTAAACACAAGATATGAGGAATGGGTAAATATGAATGAAAATGGCCAATTTATTCACTCTGAGGCCTTAAAAAGTTTTTCTCCACTCCAGAAAGTGAATTAAATAACATTTGTAGGCCTTTATTGTTCAATCAAAAACGCCCGATTTTTGATGAAAGAGATAACCACCCCCCCTTACGACATGCTTCAGAAACTAAAAAAATGGTCCGTTTTCAAATGTTGCCTCTTTGAACTACAATTCACATTTGTACGTGGAAAAGCACTTTTAAAGATCAAATGAGATGTTTAAAGTGATTTTCTTGCTTCCAGGGGCCTTAAACACAAGATTTGAGGAATGGGTAAAAGTGAATGAAAACGGCCAATTTACTCACTCTGAGGCCTTAAAAAGTGTTTCTCCTCAACGGGAAGTGAATTAAATACCATTTGGAGGCCTTTATTGTTCAAGCGAAAACGCCTGATTTTTGATGAAAGAGATAACCACCCCCCCTTACGACATGCTTCTGAAACTAAAAAAATTTTTCATTTTCAAATGTTGTGTCTTTGAACTACAATTAACATTGTACGTGGATAATCACTTTTAGAGATAAAATGAGATGTTTAAAGTGATTTTCAAGCTTCCAGGGGTCCTAAACACGAGATTTGAGAAATGGGTAAACGTGAATGAAAATGGCCAATTTACTCACTCTGCGGCCTTAAAAAGTGTTTCTCCTCCACGGAAAGTGAATAAAATAACATTTGGATGCCTTTATTGTTCAATCAAAAACGCCCGTTTTTTGGTGAAAAAGGTAACCACCCCCCCCTTATGACATGCTTCAGAAACGAAAAAAATGGTCCATTTTCAAATGTTGCGTCTTTGAACTACAATTCACATTTGTACGTGGATGATCACTTTTAGAGATAAAATTAGATGTTTAAAGTGATATACAATCTTCCAGGGGCCCTAAACACAAGATATGAGGAATGGGTAAATATGAATGAAAATGGCCAATTTATTCACTCCGAGGCCTTAAAAAGTTTTTCTCCACTCCAGAAAGTGAATTAAATAACATTTGTAGGCCTTTATTGTTCAATCAAAAATGCCCGATTTTTGACGAAAGAGATAACCACCCCCTTACGACATGCTTCAGAAACTAAAAAAATGGTCCGTTTTCAAATGTTGCCTCTTTGAACTACAATTCACATTTGTACGTGGAAAAGCACTTTTAAAGATCAAATGAGATGTTTAAAGTGATTTTCTTGCTTCCAGGGGCCTTAAACACAAGATTTGAGGAATGGGTAAAAGTGAATGAAAACGGCCAATTTACTCACTCTGAGGCCTTAAAAAGTGTTTCTCCTCAACGGGAAGTGAATTAAATACCATTTGGAGGCCTTTATTGTTCAAGCGAAAACGCCTGATTTTTGATGAAAGAGATAACCACCCCCCCTTACGACATGCTTCTGAAACTAAAAAATGTTTTCATTTTCAAATGTTGTGTCTTTGAACTACAATTAACATTGTACGTGGATAATCACTTTTAGAGATAAAATGAGATGTTTAAAGTGATTTTCAAGCTTCCAGGGGTCCTAAACACGAGATTTGAGAAATGGGTAAACGTGAATGAAAATGGCAAATTTACTCACTCTGCGGCCTTAAAAATTGTTTCTCCTCCACGGAAAGTGAATAAAATAACATTTGGATGCCTTTATTGTTCAATCAAAAACACCCGTTTTTTGGTGAAAAAGATAACCACCCCCCCCTTACGACATGCTTCAGAAACAAAAAAAATGGTCCATTTTCAAATGTTGCGTCTTTGAACTACAATTCACATTTGTACGTGGATGATCACTTTTAGAGATAAAATTAGATGTTTAAAGTGATTTACAAGCTTCCAGGGGCCCTAAACACAAGATATGAGGAATGGGTAAATATGAATGAAACTGGCCAATTTATTCACTCTGAGGCCTTAAAAAGTTTTTCTCCACTCCAGAAAGTGAATTAAATAACATTTGTAGGCCTTTATTGTTCAATCAAAAACGCCCGATTTTTGACGAAAGAGATAACCACCCCCCCTTACGACATGCTTCAGAAACTAAAAAAATGGTCCGTTTTCAAATGTTGCCTCTTTGAACTACAATTCACATTTGTACGTGGAAAAGCACTTTTAAAGATCAAATGAGATGTTTAAAGTGATTTTCATGCTTCCAGGGGCCTTAAACACAAGATTTGAGGAATGGGTAAAAGTGAATGAAAATGGCCAATTTACTCACTCTGCGGCCTTAAAAAGTGTTTCTCCTCCACGGAAAGTGAATAAAATAACATTTGGATGCCTTTATTGTTCAATCAAAAACGCCCGTTTTTTGGTGAAAAAGATAACCACCCCCCTTACGACATGCTTCAGAAGCAAAAAAAATGGTCCATTTTCAAATGTTGCGTCTTTGAACTACAATTCACATTTGTACGTGGATAATCACTTTTAGAGCTAAAATTAGATGTTTAAAGTGATTTTCAAGCTTCCAGGGGCCCTAAACACAAGATTTGAGAAATGGGTAAAAGTGAATGAAAATGGCCAATTTACTCACTCTGAGGCCTTAAAAAGTGTTTCTTCCCCACGGGAAGTGAATTAAATACCATTTGGAGGCCTTTATTGTTCAAGCGAAAACGCCTGATTTTTGATGAAAGAGATAACCACCCCCCCTTACGACATGCTTCTGAAACTAAAAAAATGGTTCATTTTCAAATGTTGCGTCTTTTGAACTACAATTAACATTGTACGTGGATAATCACTTTTAGAGATAAAATGAGATGTTTAAAGTGATTTTCAAGCTTCCAGGGGCCCTAAACATGAGATTTGAGACATGGGTAAACCTGAATGAAAATGGCCAATTTACTCACTCTGCGGCCTTAAAAAGTGTTTCTCCTCCACGGAAAGTGAATAAAATAACATTTGGATGCCTTTATTGTTCAATCAAAAACGCCCGTTTTTTGGTGAAAAAGATAACCACCCCCCCTTACGACATGCTTCAGAAACAAAAAAAATGGTCCATTTTCAAATGTTGCGTCTTTGAACTACAATTCACATTTGTACGTGGATAATCACTTTTAGAGATAAAATTAGATGTTTAAAGTGAGTTACAAGCTTCCAGGGGCCCTAAACACAAGATATGAGGAATGGGTAAATATGAATGAAAATGGCCAATTTATTCACTCTGAGGCCTTAAAAAGTGTTTCTCCTCCACGGGAAGTGAATTAAATAACATTTGTAGGCCTTTATTGTTCAAGCGAAAACACCCGATTATTGACGAAAGAGATAACCACCCCCCCTTACGACATGCTTCAGAAACGAAAAAAACGGTCCGTTTTCAAATGTTGCGTCTTTGAATGACAATCCACATTTGTACGTGGATAATCACTTTTAGAGCTAAAATTAGATGTTTAAAGTGATTTTGAAGCTTCCAGGGGCCCTAAACACAAGATTTGAGAAATGGGTAAAAGTGAATGAAAATGGCCAATTTACTCACTCTGAGGCCTTAAAAAGTGTTTCTCCTCCACGGGAAGTGAATTAAATACCATTTGGAGGTCTTTATTGTTCAAGCGAAAACGCCTGATTTTTGATGAAAGAGATAACCACCCCCCCTTACGACATGCTTCTGAAACTAAAAAAATGGTTCATTTTCAAATGTTGCGTCTTTGAACCACAATTAACATTGTACGTGGATAATCACTTTTAGAGATAAAATGAGATGTTTAAAGTGATTTTCAAGCTTCCAGGGGCCCTAAACACGAGATTTGAGAAATGGGTAAACGTGAATGAAAATGGCCAATTTACTCACTCTGCGGCCTTAAAAAGTGTTTCTAATCCACGGAAAGTGAATAAAATAACATTTGGATGCCTTTATTGTTCAATCAAAAACACCCGTTTTTTGGTGAAAAAGATAACCACCCCCCCCTTACGACATGCTTCAGAAACGAAAAAAATGGTCCATTTTCAAATGTTGCGTCTTTGAACTACAATTCACATTTGTACGTGGATAATCACTTTTAGAGATAAAATTAGATGTTTAAAGTGATTTACAAGCTTCCAGGGGCCCTAAACACAAGATATGAGGAATGGGTAAATATGAATGAAAATTGCCAATTTATTCACTCTGAGGCCTTAAAAAGTTTTTCTCCACTCCAGAAAGTGAATTAAATAACATTTGTAGACCTTTATTGTTCAATCAAAAACGCCCGATTTTTGACGAAAGAGATAACCACCCCCCCTTACGACATGCTTCAGAAACAAAAAAAATGATTCATTTTCAAATGTTGCATCTTTGAACGACAATCCACATTTGTAGGTGGATAAACACTTTTAGAGATAAAATTAGATGTTTAAAGTGATTTTCAAGCTTCCAGGGGCCCTAAACACAAGATTTGAGAAATGGGGAAAAGTGAATGAAAATGGCCAATTTACTCACTCTGAGGCCTTAAAAAGTGTTTCTCCTCAACGGGAAGTGAATTAAATAACATTTGTAGGCCTTTATTGTTCAAGCGAAAACGCCCGATTATTGACGAAAGAGATAACCACCCCCCCTTACGACATGCTTCAGAAATGAAAAAAATGGTCCGTTTTCAAATGTTGCGTCTTTGAATGACAATCCACATTTGTACGTGGATAATCACTTTTAGAGCTAAAATTAGATGTTTAAAGTGATTGTCAAGCTTCCAGGGGCCCTAAACACAAGATTTGAGAAATGGGTAAAAGTGAATGAAAATGGCCAATTTACTCACTCTGAGGCCTTAAAAAGTGTTTCTCCCCCACGGGAAGTGAATTAAATACCATTTGGAGGCCTTTATTGTTCAAGCGAAAACGCCTGATTTTTGATGAAAGAGATAACCACCCCCCCTTACGACATGCTTCTGAAACTAAAAAAATGGTTCATTTTCAAATGTTGCGTCTTTTGAACTACAATTAACATTGTATGTGGATAATCACTTTTAGAGATAAAATGAGATGTTTAAAGTGATTTTCAAGCTTCCAGGGGCCCTAAACACGAGATTTGAGAAATGGGTAAACGTGAATGAAAATGGCCAATTTACTCACTCTGCGGCCTTAAAAAGTGTTTCTCCTCCACGGAAAGTGAATAAAATAACATTTGGATGCCTTTATTGTTCAATCAAAAACGCCCGTTTTTTGGTGAAAAAGATAACCACCCCCCCTTACGACATGCTTCAAAAACAAAAAAAATGGTCCATTTTCAAATGTTGCGTCTTTGAACTACAATTCACATTTGTACGTGGATAATCACTTTTAGAGATAAGTTTAGATGTTTAAAGTGAGTTACAAGCTTCCAGGGGCCCTAAACACAAGATATGAGGAATGGGTAAATATGAATGAAAATGGCCAATTTATTCACTCTGAGGCCTTAAAAAGTTTTTCTCCACTCCAGAAAGTGAATTAAATAACATTTGTAGGCCTTTATTGTTCAATCAAAAACTCCCGATTTTTGACGAAAGAGATAACCACCCCCCCTTACGACATGCTTAAGAAACTAAAAAAATGGTCCGTTTTCAAATGTTGCCTCTTTGAACTACAATTCACATTTGTATGTGGAAAAGCACTTTTAAAGATCAAATGAGATGTTTAACGTGATTTTCATGCTTCCAGGGGCCTTAAACACAAGATTTGAGGTATGGGTAAAAGTGAATGAAAATGGCCAATTTACTCACTCTGAGGCCTTAAAAAGTGTTTCTCCTCCACGGGAAGTGAATTAAATACCATTATGAGGCCTTTATTGTTCAAGCGAAAACGCCTGATGTTTGATGAAAGAGATAACCACTCCCCCTTACGACATGCTTCAGAAACGAAAAAAATGGTCCGTTTTCAAATGCTGCGTCTTTAAATGACAATCCACATTTGTACGTGGATAATCACTTTTAGAGCTAAAATTAGATGTTTAAAGTGATTTTCAAGCTTCCAGGGGCCCTAAACACAAGATTTGAGAAATGGGTAAAAGTGAATGAAAATGGCCAATTTACTCACTCTGAGGCCTTAAAAAGTTTTTCTCCACTCCAGAAAGTGAATTAAATAACATTTGTAGGCCTTTATTGTTCAATCAAAAACTCCCGATTTTTGACGAAAGAGATAACCACCCCCCCTTACGACATGCTTAAGAAACTAAAAAAATGGTCCGTTTTCAAATGTTGCCTCTTTGAACTACAATTCACATTTGTATGTGGAAAAGCACTTTTAAAGATCAAATGAGATGTTTAACGTGATTTTCATGCTTCCAGGGGCCTTAAACACAAGATTTGAGGTATGGGTAAAAGTGAATGAAAATGGCCAATTTACTCACTCTGAGGCCTTAAAAAGTGTTTCTCCTCCACGGGAAGTGAATTAAATACCATTATGAGGCCTTTATTGTTCAAGCGAAAACGCCTGATGTTTGATGAAAGAGATAACCACTCCCCCTTACGACATGCTTCAGAAACGAAAAAAATGGTCCGTTTTCAAATGCTGCGTCTTTAAATGACAATCCACATTTGTACGTGGATAATCACTTTTAGAGCTAAAATTAGATGTTTAAAGTGATTTTCAAGCTTCCAGGGGCCCTAAACACAAGATTTGAGAAATGGGTAAAAGTGAATGAAAATGGCCAATTTACTCACTCTGAGGCCTTAAAAAGTGTTTCTCTTCCACGGGAAGTGAATTCAATACCATTTGGAGGCCTTTATTGTTCAAGCGAAAACGCCTGATTTTTGATGAAAGAGATAACCACCCCCCCTTACGACATGCTTCTGAAACTAAAAAAATGGTTCATTTTCAAATGTTGCGTCTTTGAACTACAATTAACATTGTACGTGGATAATCACTTTTAGAGATAAAATGAGATGTTTAAAGTGATTTTCAAGCTTCCAGGGGCCCTAAACACGAGATTTGAGAAATGGGTAAACGTGAATGAAAATGGCCAATTTACTCACTCTGCGGCCTTAAAAAGTGTTTCTCCTCCACGGAACGTGAATAAAATAACATTTGGATGCCTTTATTGTTCAATCAAAAACGCCAGTTTTTTGGTGAAAAATATAACCACCCCCCCTTACGACATGCTTCAGAAAAGAAAAAAATGGTCCATTTTCAAATGTTGCGTCTTTGAACTACAATTCACATTTGTACGTGGATGATCACTTTTAGAGATAAAATTAGATGTCTAAAGTGATATACAAGCTTCCAGGGGCCCTAAACACAAGATATGAGGAATGGGTAAATATGAATGAAAATGGCCAATTTATTCACTCCGAGGCCTTAAAAAGTTTTTCTCCACTCCAGAAAGTGAATTAAATAACATTTGTAGGCCTTTATTGTTCAATCAAAAACGCCCAATTTTTGCCGAAAGAGATAACCACCCCCCCTTACGACATGCTTCAGAAACTAAAAAAATGGTCCGTTTTCAAATGTTGCCTCTTTGAACTACAATTCACATTTGTACGTGGAAAAGCACTTTTAAAGATCAAATGAGATGTTTAAAGTGATTTTCATGCTTCCAGGGGCCTTAAACACAAGATTTGAGGTATGGGTAAAAGTGAATGAAAATGGCCAATTTACTCACTCTGGGGCCTTAAAAAGTGTTTCTCCTCCACGGGAAGTGAATTAAATACCATTTGGAGGCCTTTATTGTTCAAGCGAAAATGCCTGATTTTTGATGAAAGAGATAACCACCCCCCCCTTACGACATGCTCATGAAACTAAAAAAATAGTTCATTTTCAAATGTTGCGTCTTTGAACTACAATTAACATTGTACGTGGATAATCACTTTTAGAGATAAAATGAGATGTTTAAAGTGATTTTCAAGCTTCCAGGGGCCCTAAACACGAGATTTGAGAAATGGGTAAACGTGAATGAAAATGGCCAATTTACTCACTCTGCGGCCTGAAAAAGTGTTTCTCCTTCACGGAAAGTGAATAAAATAACATTTGGATGCCTTTATTGTTCAATCAAAAACGCCCGTTTTTTGGTGAAAAAGATAACCATCCCCCCTTACGACATGCTTCAGAAACGAAAAAAATGGTCCATTTTCAAATGTTGCGTCTTTGAACTACAATTCACATTTGTACGTGGATAATCACTTTTAGAGATAAAATTAGATGTTTAAAGTGATTTTCAAGCTTCCAGGAGCCCTAAACACAAGATTTGAGAAATGGGTAAAAGTGAATGAAAATGGCCAATTTACTCACTCTGAGGCCTTAAAAAGTGTTTCTCCTCCACGGGAAGTGAATTAAATACCATTTGGAGGCCTTTATTGTTCAAGCGAAAACACCTGATTTTTGATGAAAGAGATAACCACCCCCCCTTACGACATGCTTCTGAAACTAAAAAAATGGTTCATTTTTAAATGTTGCGTCTTTGAACTACAATTAACATTGTACGTGGATAATCACTTTTAGAGATAAAATGAGATGTTTAAAGTGATTTTCAAGCTTCCAGGGGCCATAAACACGAGGTTTGAGAAATGGGTAAACGTGAATGAAAATGGCCAATTTACTCACTCTGCGGCCTTAAAAAGTGTTTCTCCTCCACGGAAAGTGAATAAAATAACATTTGGATGCCTTTATTGTTCAATCAAAAGCGCCCGTTTTTTGGTGAAAAAGATAACCACCCCCCCTTACGACATGCTTCAGAAACGAAAAAAATGGTCCATTTTCAAATGTTGCGTCTTTGAACTACAATTCACATTTGTACGTGGATGATCACTTTTAGAGATAAAATTAGATGTTTAAAGTGATTTACAAGCTTCCAGGGGCCCTAACCACAAGATATGAGGAATGGGTAAATATGAATGAAAATGGCCAATTTATTCACTCTGAGGCCTTAAAAAGTTTTTCTCCACTCCAGAAAGTGAATTAAATAACATTTGTAGGCCTTTATTGTTCAATCAAAAACTCCCGATTTTTGACGAAAGAGATAACCACCCCCCTTACGACATGCTTCAGAAACGAAAAAAATGGTCCGTTTTCAAATGTTGCCTCTTTGAACTACAATTCACATTTGTACGTGGAAAAGCACTTTTAAAGATCAAATGAGATGTTTAAAGTGATTTTCATGCTTCCAGGGGCCTTAAACACAAGATTTGAGAAATGGGTAAAAGTGAATGAAAATGGCCAATTTACTCACTCTGAGGCCTTAAAAAGTGTTTCTCCTCCACTGGAAGTGAATTAAATACCATTTGGAGGCCTTTATTGTTCAAGCGAAAACGCCTGATTTTTGATGAAAGAGATAACCAACCCCCCTTACGACATGCTTCTGAAACTAAAAAAATAGTTCATTTTCAAATGTTGCGTCTTTGAACTACAATTAACATTGTACGTGGATAATCACTTTTAGAGATAAAATGAGATGTTTAAAGTGATTTTCAAGCTTCCAGGGGCCCTAAACACGAGATTTGAGAAATGGGTAAACGTGAATGAAAATGGCCAATTTACTCACTCTGTGGCCTGAAAAAGTGTTTCTCCTTCACGGAAAGTGAATAAAATAACATTTGGATGCCTTTATTGTTCAATCAAAAACGCCCGTTTTTTGGTGAAAAAGATAACCACCCCCCTTACGACATGCTTCAGAAACGAAAAAAATGGTCCATTTTCAAATGTTGCGTCTTTGAACTACAATTCACATTTGTACGTGGATAATCACTTTTAGAGATAAAATTAGATGTTTAAAGTGATTTACAAGCTTCCAGGGGCTCTAAACACAAGATATGAGGAATGGGTAAATATGAATGAAAACGGCCAATTTATTCACTCTGAGGCCTTAAAAAGATTTTCTCCAATCCAGAAAGTGAATTAAATAACATTTGTAGGCCTTTATTGTTCAATCAAAAACGCCCGATTTTTGACGAAAGAGATAACCACCCCCCCTTACGACATGCTTCAGAAACTAAAAAAATGGTCCGTTTTCAAATGTTGCCTCTTTGAACTACAATTCACATTTGTATGTGGAAAAGCACTTTTAAAGATCAAATGAGATGTTTAAAGTGATTTTCATGCTTCCAGGGGCCTTAAACACAAGATTTGAGGAATGGGTAAAAGTGAATGAAAATGGCCAATTTACTCACTCTTAGGCCTTAAAAAGTGTTTCTCCTCCACGGGAAGGGAATTAAATAACATTTGGAGGCCTTTATTGTTCAAGCGAAAACGCCTGATTTTTGATGAAAGAGATAACCACCCCCCTTACGACATGCTTCTGAAACTAAAAAAATGGTTGATTTTCAAATGTTGCGTCTTTGAACTACAATTAACATTGTACGTGGATATTCACTTTTAGAGATAAAATGAGATGTTTAAAGTGATTTTCAAGCTTCCAGGGGCCCTAAACACAAGATTTGAGAAATGGGTAAAAGTGAATGAAAATGGCCAATTTACTCACTCTGAGGCCTTAAAAAGTGTTTCTCCTCCACGGAAAGTGAATAAAATAACATTTGGATGCCTTTATTGTTCAATCAAAAACGCCCTTTTTTTGGTGAAAAAGATAACCACCCCCCCTTACGACATGCTTCAGAAACGAAAAAAATGGTCCATTTTCAAATGTTGCTTCTTTGAACTACAATTCACATTTGTACGTGGATAATCACTTTTAGAGATAAAATTAGATGTTTAAAGTGATTTTCAAGCTTCCAGGGGCCCTAAACACAAGATTTGAGAAATGGGTAAAAGTGAATGAAAATGGCCAATTTACTCACTCTGAGGCCTTAAAAAGTGTTTCTCCTCCACGGGAAGTGAATTAAATACCATTTGGAGGCCTTTATTGTTCAAGCGAAAACACCTGATTTTTGATGAAAGAGATAACCACCCCCCCTTACGACATGCTTCTGAAACTAAAAAAATGGTTCATTTTTAAATGTTGCGTCTTTGAACTACAATTAACATTGTACGTGGAAAATCACTTTTAGAGATAAAATGAGATGTTTAAAGTGATTTTCAAGCTTCCAGGGGCCATAAACACGAGGTTTGAGAAATGGGTAAACGTGAATGAAAATGGCCAATTTACTCACTCTGCGGCCTTAAAAAGTGTTTCTCCTCCACGGAAAGTGAATAAAAAACCATTTGGATGCCTTTATTGTTCAATCAAAAGCGCCCGTTTTTTGGTGAAAAAGATAACCACCCCCCCTTACGACATGCTTCAGAAACGAAAAAAATGGTCCATTTTCAAATGTTGCGTCTTTGAACTACAATTCACATTTGTACGTGGATGATCACTTTTAGAGATAAAATTAGATGTTTAAAGTGATTTACAAGCTTCCAGGGGCCCTAACCACAAGATATGAGGAATGGGTAAATATGAATGAAAATGGCCAATTTATTCACTCTGAGGCCTTAAAAAGTTTTTCTCCACTCCAGAAAGTGAATTAAATAACATTTGTAGGCCTTTATTGTTCAATCAAAAACTCCCGATTTTTGACGAAAGAGATAACCACCCCCCCTTACGACATGCTTAAGAAACTAAAAAAATGGTCCGTTTTCAAATGTTGCCTCTTTGAACTACAATTCACATTTGTACGTGGAAAAGCACTTTTAAAGACCAAATGAGATGTTTAACGTGATTTTCATGCTTCCAGGGGCCTTAAACACAAGATTTGAGGAATGGGTAAAAGTGAATGAAAATGGCCAATTTACTCACTCTGAGGCCTTAAAAAGTGTTTCTCCTCCACGGGAAGTGAATTAAATAACATTTGTAGGCCTTTATTGTTCAAGCGAAAACGCCCGATTATTGACGGAAGAGATAACCACCCCCCCTTACGACATGCTTCAGAAACAAAATAAATGGTTCATTTTCAAATGTTGCATCTTTGAACGACAATCCACATTTGTACGTGGATAAACACTTTTAGAGATAAAATTAGATGTTTAAAGTGATTTTCAAGCTTCCAGGGGCCCTAAACACAAGATTTGAGAAATGGGTAAAAGTGAATGAAAATGGCCAATTTACGCACTCTGAGGCCTTAAAAAGTGTTTCTCCTCAACAGGAAGTGAATTAAATAACATTTGTAGGCCTTTATTGTTCAAGCGAAAACGCCCGATTATTGACGAAAGAGATAACCACCCCCCCTTACGACATGCTTCAGAAACGAAAAAAATGGTCCGTTTTCAAATGTTGCGTCTTTAAATGACAATCCACATTTGTACGTGGATAATCACTTTTAGAGCTAAAATTAGATGTTTAAAGTGATTTTCAAGCTTCCAGGGGCCCTAAACACAAGATTTGAAAAATGGGTAAAAGTGAATGAAAATGGCCAATTTACTCACTCTGAGGCCTTAAAAAGTGTTTCTCCTCCACGGAAAGTGAATAAAATAACATTTGGATGCCTTTATTGTTCAATCAAAAACGCCCTTTTTTTGGTGAAAAAGATAACCACCCCCCCTTACGACATGCTTCAGAAACGAAAAAAATGGTCCATTTTCAAATGTTGCTTCTTTGAACTACAATTCACATTTGTACGTGGATGATCACTTTTAGAGATAAAATTAGATGTTTAAAGTGATTTACAAGCTTCCAGGGGCCCTAACCACAAGATATGAGGAATGGGTAAATATGAATGAAAATGGCCAATTTATTCACTCTGAGGCCTTAAAAAGTTTTTCTCCACTCCAGAAAGTGAATTAAATAACATTTGTAGGCCTTTTGTTGTTCAATCAAAAACTCCCGATTTTTGACGAAAGAGATAACCACCCCCCCTTACGACATGCTTAAGAAACTAAAAAAATGGTCCGTTTTCAAATGTTGCCTCTTTGAACTACAATTCACATTTGTACGTGGAAAAGCACTTTTAAAGACCAAATGAGATGTTTAACGTGATTTTCATGCTTCCAGGGGCCTTAAACACAAGATTTGAGGAATGGGTAAAAGTGAATGAAAATGGCCAATTTACTCACTCTGAGGCCTTAAAAAGTGTTTCTCCTCCACGGGAAGTGAATTAAATAACATTTGTAGGCCTTTATTGTTGAAGCGAAAACGCCCGATTATTGACGAAAGAGATAACCACCCCCCCTTACGACATGCTTCAGAAACAAAAAAAATGGTTCATTTTCAAATGTTGCATCTTTGAACGAAAATCCACATTTGTACGTGGATAAACACTTTTAGAGATAAAATTAGATGTTTAAAGTGATTTTCAAGCTTCCAGGGGCCCTAAACACAAGATTTGAGAAATGGGTAAAAGTGAATGAAAATGGCCAATTTACGCACTCTGAGGCCTTAAAAAGTGTTTCTCCTCAACAGGAAGTGAATTAAATAACATTTGTAGGCCTTTATTGTTCAAGCGAAAACGCCCGATTATTGACGAAAGAGATAACCACCCCCCCTTACGACATGCTTCAGAAACGAAAAAAATGGTCCGTTTTCAAATGTTGCGTCTTTAAATGACAATCCACATTTGTACGTGGATAATCACTTTTAGAGCTAAAATTAGATGTTTAAAGTGATTTTCAAGCTTCCAGGGGCCCTAAACACAAGATTTGAGAAATGGGTAAAAGTGAATGAAAATGGCCAATTTACTCACTCTGAGGCCTTAAAAAGTGTTTCTCCTCCACGGGAAGTGAATTAAATACCATTTGGAGGCCTTTATTGTTCAAGCGAAAACGCCTGATTTTTGATGAAAGAGATAACCACCCCCCCTTACGACATGCTTCTGAAACGAAAAAAATGGTCCATTTTCAAATGTTGCGTCTTTGAACTACAATTCACATTTGTACGTGGATGATCACTTTTAGAGATAAAATTAGATGTTTAAAGTGATATACAAGCTTCCAGGGGCCCTAAACACAAGATATGAGGAATGGGTAAATATGAATGAAAATGGCCAATTTATTCACTCCGAGGCCTTAAAAAGTTTTTCTCTACTCCAGAAAGTGAATTAAATAACATTTGTAGGCCTTTATTGTTCAATCAAAAACGCCCGATTTTTGACAAAAGAGATAACCACCCCCCCTTACGACATGCTTCAGAAACTAAAAAAATGGTCCGTTTTCAAATGTTGCCTCTTTGAACTACAATTCACATTTGTACGTGGAAAAGCACTTTTAAAGATCAAATGAGATGTTTAAAGTGATTTTCATGCTTCCAGGGGCCTTAAACACAAGATTTGAGGAATGGGTAAAAGTGAATGAAAATGGCCAATTTACTCACTCCGAGGCCTTAGAAAGTGTTTCTCCTCAACGGGAAGTGAATTAAATAACATTTGTAGGCCTTTATTGTTCAAGCGAAAACGCCCGATTATTGACGAAAGAGATAACCTCCCCCTTACGACATGCTTCAGAAACGAAAAAAATGGTCCGTTTTCAAATGTTGCTTCTTTGAACTACAATTCACATTTGTACGTGGATAATCACTTTTAGAGATAAAATTAGATGTTTAAAGTGATTTTCAAGCTTCCAGGGGCCCTAAACACAAGATTTGAGAAATGGGTAAAAGTGAATGAAAATGGCCAATTTACTCACTCTGAGGCCTTAAAAAGTGTTTCTCCTCCACGGGAAGTGAATTAAATACCATTTGGAGGCCTTTATTGTTCAAGCGAAAACACCTGATTTTTGATGAAAGAGATAACCCCCCCCCCTTACGACATGCTTCTGAAACTAAAAAAATGGTTCATTTTTAAATGTTGCGTCTTTGAACTACAATTAACATTGTACGTGGATAATCACTTTTAGAGATAAAATGAGATGTTTAAAGTGATTTTCAAGCTTCCAGGGGCCATAAACACGAGGTTTGAGAAATGGGTAAACGTGAATGAAAATGGCCAATTTACTCACTCTGCGGCCTTAAAAAGTGTTTCTCCTCCACGGAAAGTGAATAAAATAACATTTGGATGCCTTTATTGTTCAATCAAAAGCGCCCGTTTTTTGGTGAAAAAGATAACCACCCCCCCTTACGACATGCTTCAGAAACGAAAAAAATGGTCCATTTTCAAATGTTGCGTCTTTGAACTACAATTCACATTTGTACGTGGATGATCACTTTTAGAGATAAAATTAGATGTTTAAAGTGATTTACAAGCTTCCAGGGGCCCTAACCACAAGATATGAGGAATGGGTAAATATGAATGAAAATGGCCAATTTATTCACTCTGAGGCCTTAAAAAGTTTTTCTCCACTCCAGAAAGTGAATTAAATAACATTTGTAGGCCTTTTGTTGTTCAATCAAAAACTCCCGATTTTTGACGAAAGAGATAACCACCCCCCCTTACGACATGCTTAAGAAACTAAAAAAATGGTCCGTTTTCAAATGTTGCCTCTTTGAACTACAATTCACATTTGTACGTGGAAAAGCACTTTTAAAGACCAAATGAGATGTTTAACGTGATTTTCATGCTTCCAGGGGCCTTAAACACAAGATTTGAGGAATGGGTAAAAGTGAATGAAAATGGCCAATTTACTCACTCTGAGGCCTTAAAAAGTGTTTCTCCTCCACGGGAAGTGAATTAAATAACATTTGTAGGCCTTTATTGTTGAAGCGAAAACGCCCGATTATTGACGAAAGAGATAACCACCCCCCCTTACGACATGCTTCAGAAACAAAAAAAATGGTTCATTTTCAAATGTTGCATCTTTGAACGAAAATCCACATTTGTACGTGGATAAACACTTTTAGAGATAAAATTAGATGTTTAAAGTGATTTTCAAGCTTCCAGGGGCCCTAAACACAAGATTTGAGAAATGGGTAAAAGTGAATGAAAATGGCCAATTTACGCACTCTGAGGCCTTAAAAAGTGTTTCTCCTCAACAGGAAGTGAATTAAATAACATTTGTAGGCCTTTATTGTTCAAGCGAAAACGCCCGATTATTGACGAAAGAGATAACCACCCCCCCTTACGACATGCTTCAGAAACGAAAAAAATGGTCCGTTTTCAAATGTTGCGTCTTTAAATGACAATCCACATTTGTACGTGGATAATCACTTTTAGAGCTAAAATTAGATGTTTAAAGTGATTTTCAAGCTTCCAGGGGCCCTAAACACAAGATTTGAGAAATGGGTAAAAGTGAATGAAAATGGCCAATGTACTCACTCTGAGGCCTTAAAAAGTGTTTCTCCTCCACGGGAAGTGAATTAAATACCATTTGGAGGCCTTTATTGTTCAAGCGAAAACGCCTGATTTTTGATGAAAGAGATAACCACCCCCCCTTACGACATGCTTCTGAAACTAAAAAAATGGTTCATTTTCAAATGTTGCGTCTTTGAACTACAATTAACATTGTACGTGGATAATCACTTTTAGAGATAAAATGAGATGTTTAAAGTGATTTTCAAGCTTCCAGGGGCCCTAAACACGAGATTTGAGAAATGGGTAAACGTGAATGAAAATGGCCAATTTACTCACTCTGCGGCCTTAAAAAGTGTTTCTCCTCCACGGAAAGTGAATAAAATAACATTTGGATGCCTTTATTGTTCAATCAAAAACGCCCGTTTTTTGGTGAAAAAGATAACCACCCCCCTTACGACATGCTTCAGAAACGAAAAAAATGGTCCATTTTCAAATGTTGCGTCTTTGAACTACAATTCACATTTGTACGTGGATGATCACTTTTAGAGATAAAATTAGATGTTTAAAGTGATATACAAGCTTCCAGGGGCCCTAAACACAAGATATGAGGAATGGGTAAATATGAATGAAAATGGCCAATTTATTCACTCCGAGGCCTTAAAAAGTTTTTCTCCACTCCAGAAAGTGAATTAAATAACATTTGTAGGCCTTTATTGTTCAATCAAAAATGCCCGATTTTTGCCGAAAGAGATAACCACCCCCCCTTACGACATTGCTTCAGAAACTAAAAAAATGGTCCGTTTTCAAATGTTGCCTCTTTGAACTACAATTCACATTTGTACGTGGAAAAGCACTTTTAAAGATCAAATGAGATGTTTAAAGTGATTTTCATGCTTCCAGGGGCCTTAAACACAAGATTTGAGGTATGGGTAAAAGTGAATGAAAATGGCCAATTTACTCACTCTGAGGCCTTAAAAAGTGTTTCTCCTCCACGGGAAGTGAATTAAATACCATTTGGAGGCCTTTATTGTTCAAGCGAAAACACCTGATTTTTGATGAAAGAGATAACCACCCCCCCTTACGACATGCTTCTGAAACTAAAAAAATAGTTCATTTTCAAATGTTGCGTCTTTGAACTACAATTAACATTGTACGTGGATAATCACTTTTAGAGATAAAATGAGATGTTTAAAGTGATTTTCAAGCTTCCAGGGGCCCTAAACACGAGATTTGAGAAATGGGTAAACGTGAATGAAAATGGCCAATTTACTCACTCTGCGGCCTGAAAAAGTGTTTCTCCTTCACGGAAAGTGAATAAAATAACATTTGGATGCCTTTATTGTTCAATCAAAAACGCCCGTTTTTTGGTGAAAAAGATAACCACCCCCCCTTACGACATGCTTCAGAAACGAAAAAAATGGTCCATTTTCAAATGTTGCGTCTTTGAACTACAATTCACATTTGTACGTGGATAATCACTTTTAGAGATAAAATTAGATGTTTAAAGTGATTTACAAGCTTCCAGGGGCCCTAAACACAAGATATGAGGAATGGGTAAATATGAATGAAAATGGCCAATTTATTCACTCTGAGGCCTTAAAAAGTCTTTCTCCACTCCAGAAAGTGAATTAAATAACATTTGTAGGCCTTTATTGTTCAATCAAAAACGCCCGATTTTTGACGAAAGAGATAACCACCCCCCCTTACGACATGCTTCAGAAACTAAAAAAATGGTCCGTTTTCAAATGTTGCCTCTTTGAACTACAATTCACATTTGTACGTGGAAAAGCACTTTTAAAGATCAAATGAGATGTTTAAAGTGATTTTCATGCTTCCAGGGGCCTTAAACACAAGATTTGAGGAATGGGTAAAAGTGAATGAAAATGGCCAATTTACTCACTCCGAGGCCTTAGAAAGTGTTTCTCCTCAACGGGAAGTGAATTAAATAACATTTGTAGGCCTTTATTGTTCAAGCGAAAACGCCCGATTATTGACGAAAGAGATAACCTCCCCCTTACGACATGCTTCAGAAACGAAAAAAATGGTCCGTTTTCAAATGTTGCGTCTTTGAACGACAATCCACATTTGTACGTGGCTAATCACTTTTAGAGCTAAAATTAGATGTTTAAAGTGATTTTCAAGCTTCCAGGGGCCCTAAATACAAGATTTGAGAAATGGGTAAAAGTGAATGAAAATGGCCAATTTACTCACTCTGCGGCCTTAAAAGGCGTTTCTCCTCCACGGGAAGTGAATTAAATAACATTTGGAGGCCTTTATTGTTCAAGCGAAAACGCCTGATTTTTGATGAAAGAGATAACCACCCCCCTTACGACATGCTTCAGAAACGAAAAAAATGGTCCATTTTCAAATGTTGCTTCTTTGAACTACAATTCACATTTGTACGTGGATAATCACTTTTAGAGATAAAATTAGATGTTTAAAGTGATTTTCAAGCTTCCAGGGGCCCTAAACACAAGATTTGAGAAATGGGTAAAAGTGAATGAAAATGGCCAATTTACTCACTCTGAGGCCTTAAAAAGTGTTTCTCCTCCACGGGAAGTGAATTAAATACCATTTGGAGGCCTTTATTGTTCAAGCGAAAACACCTGATTTTTGATGAAAGAGATAACCACCCCCCCTTACGACATGCTTCTGAAACTAAAAAAATGGTTCATTTTTAAATGTTGCGTCTTTGAACTACAATTAACATTGTACGTGGATAATCACTTTTAGAGATAAAATGAGATGTTTAAAGTGATTTTCAAGCTTCCAGGGGCCATAAACACGAGGTTTGAGAAATGGGTAAACGTGAATGAAAATGGCCAATTTACTCACTCTGCGGCCTTAAAAAGTGTTTCTAATCCACGGAAAGTGAATAAAATAACATTTGGATGCCTTTATTGTTCAATCAAAAACACCTGTTTTTTGGTGAAAAAGATAACCACCCCCCCCTTACGACATGCTTCAGAAACGAAAAAAATGGTCCATTTTCAAATGTTGCGTCTTTGAACTACAATTCACATTTGTACGTGGATAATCACTTTTAGAGATAAAATTAGATGTTTAAAGTGATTTACAAGCTTCCAGGGGCCCTAAACACAAGATATGAGGAATGGGTAAATATGAATGAAAATTGCGAATTTATTCACTCTGAGGCCTTAAAAAGTTTTTCTCCACTCCAGAAAGTGAATTAAATAACATTTGTAGACCTTTATTGTTCAATCAAAAACGCCCGATTTTTGACGAAAGAGATAACCACCCCCCCTTACGACATGCTTCAGAAACAAAAAAAATGGTTCATTTTCAAATGTTGCATCTTTGAACGACAATCCACATTTGTAGGTGGATAAACACTTTTAGAGATAAAATTAGATGTTTAAAGTGATTTTCAAGCTTCCAGGGGCCCTAAACACAAGATTTGAGAAATGGGGAAAAGTGAATGAAAATGGCCAATTTACTCACTCTGAGGCCTTAAAAAGTGTTTCTCCTCAACGGGAAGTGAATTAAATAACATTTGTAGGCCTTTATTGTTCAAGCGAAAACGCCCGATTATTGACGAAAGAGATAACCACCCCCCCTTACGACATGCTTCAGAAACGAAAAAAATGGTCCGTTTTCAAATGTTGCGTCTTTGAATGACAATCCACATTTGTACGTGGATAATCACTTTTAGAGCTAAAATTAGATGTTTAAAGTGATTGTCAAGCTTCCAGGGGCCCTAAACACAAGATTTGAGAAATGGGTAAAAGTGAATGAAAATGGCCAATTTACTCACTCTGAGGCCTTAAAAAGTGTTTCTCCCCCACGGGAAGTGAATTAAATACCATTTGGAGGCCTTTATTGTTCAAGCGAAAACGCCTGATTTTTGATGAAAGAGATAACCACCCCCCCTTACGATATGCTTCTGAAACTAAAAAAATGGTTAATTTTCAAATGTTGCGTCTTTTGAACTACAATTAACATTGTATGTGGATAATCACTTTTAGAGATAAAATGAGATGTTTAAAGTGATTTTCAAGCTTCCAGGGGCCCTAAACACGAGATTTGAGAAATGGGTAAACGTGAATGAAAATGGCCAATTTACTCACTCTGCGGCCTTAAAAAGTGTTTCTCCTCCACGGAAAGTGAATAAAATAACATTTGGATGCCTTTATTGTTCAATCAAAAACGCCCGTTTTTTGGTGAAAAAGATAACCACCCCCCCTTACGACATGCTTCAAAAACAAAAAAAATGGTCCATTTTCAAATGTTGCGTCTTTGAACTACAATTCACATTTGTACGTGGATAATCACTTTTAGAGATAAATTTAGATGTTTAAAGTGAGTTACAAGCTTCCAGGGGCCCTAAACACAAGATATGAGGAATGGGTAAATATGAATGAAAATGGCCAATTTATTCACTCTGAGGCCTTAAAAAGTTTTTCTCCACTCCAGAAAGTGAATTAAATAACATTTGTAGGCCTTTATTGTTCAATCAAAAACTCCCGATTTTTGACGAAAGAGATAACCACCCCTCCTTACGACATGCTTAAGAAACTAAAAAAATGGTCCGCTTTCAAATGTTGCCTCTTTGAACTACAATTCACATTTGTACGTGGAAAAGCACTTTTAAAGATCAACTGAGATGTTTAACGTGATTTTCATGCTTCCAGGGGCCTTAAACACAAGATTTGAGGTATGGGTAAAAGTGAATGAAAATGGCCAATTTACTCACTCTGAGGCCTTAAAAAGTGTTTCTCCTCCACGGGAAGTGAATTAAATACCATTATGAGGCCTTTATTGTTCAAGCGAAAACGCCTGATGTTTGATGAAAGAGATAACCACTCCCCCTTACGACATGCTTCAGAAACGAAAAAAATGGTCCGTTTTCAAATGTTGCGTCTTTGAACTACAATTAACATTGTACGTGGATAATCACTTTTAGAGCTAAAATTAGATGTTTAAAGTGATTTTCAAGCTTCCAGGGGCCCTAAACACGAGATTTGAGAAATGGGTAAACGTGAATGAAAATGGCCAATTTACTCACTCTGCGGCCTTAAAAAGTGTTTCTCCTCCACGGAACGTGAATAAAATAACATTTGGATGCCTTTATTGTTCAATCAAAAACGCCAGTTTTTTGGTGAAAAATATAACCACCCCCCCTTACGACATGCTTCAGAAAAGAAAAAAATGGTCCATTTTCAAATGTTGCGTCTTTGAACTACAATTCACATTTGTACGTGGATGATCACTTTTAGAGATAAAATTAGATGTCTAAAGTGATATACAAGCTTCCAGGAGCCCTAAACACAAGATATGAGGAATGGGTAAATATGAATGAAAATGGCCAATTTATTCACTCCGAGGCCTTAAAAAGTTTTTCTCCACTCCAGAAAGTGAATTAAATAACATTTGTAGGCCTTTATTGTTCAATCAAAAACGCCCAATTTTTGCCGAAAGAGATAACCACCCCCCCTTACGACATGCTTCAGAAACTAAAAAAATGGTCCGTTTTCAAATGTTGCCTCTTTGAACTACAATTCACATTTGTACGTGGAAAAGCACTTTTAAAGATCAAATGAGATGTTTAAAGTGATTTTCATGCTTCCAGGGGCCTTAAACACAAGATTTGAGGTATGGGTAAAAGTGAATGAAAATGGCCAATTTACTCACTCTGGGGCCTTAAAAAGTGTTTCTCCTCCACGGGAAGTGAATTAAATACCATTTGGAGGCCTTTATTGTTCAAGCGAAAATGCCTGATTTTTGATGAAAGAGATAACCACCCCCCCCTTACGACATGCTCATGAAACTAAAAAAATAGTTCATTTTCAAATGTTGCGTCTTTGAACTACAATTAACATTGTACGTGGATAATCACTTTTAGAGATAAAATGAGATGTTTAAAGTGATTTTCAAGCTTCCAGGGGCCCTAAACACGAGATTTGAGAAATGGGTAAACGTGAATGAAAATGGCCAATTTACTCACTCTGCGGCCTGAAAAAGTGTTTCTCCTTCACGGAAAGTGAATAAAATAACATTTGGATGCCTTTATTGTTCAATCAAAAACGCCCGTTTTTTGGTGAAAAAGATAACCATCCCCCCTTACGACATGCTTCAGAAACGAAAAAAATGGTCCATTTTCAAATGTTGCGTCTTTGAACTACAATTCACATTTGTACGTGGATAATCACTTTTAGAGATAAAATTAGATGTTTAAAGTGATTTTCAAGCTTCCAGGGGCCCTAAACACAAGATTTGAGAAATGGGTAAAAGTGAATGAAAATGGCCAATTTACTCACTCTGAGGCCTTAAAAAGTGTTTCTCCTCCACGGGAAGTGAATTAAATACCATTTGGAGGCCTTTATTGTTCAAGCGAAAACACCTGATTTTTGATGAAAGAGATAACCACCCCCCCTTACGACATGCTTCTGAAACTAAAAAAATGGTTCATTTTTAAATGTTGCGTCTTTGAACTACAATTAACATTGTACGTGGATAATCACTTTTAGAGATAAAATGAGATGTTTAAAGTGATTTTCAAGCTTCCAGGGGCCATAAACACGAGGTTTGAGAAATGGGTAAACGTGAATGAAAATGGCCAATTTACTCACTCTGCGGCCTTAAAAAGTGTTTCTCCTCCACGGAAAGTGAATAAAATAACATTTGGATGCCTTTATTGTTCAATCAAAAACGCCCGTTTTTTGGTGAAAAAGGTAACCACCCCCCCCTTATGACATGCTTCAGAAACGAAAAAAATGGTCCATTTTCAAATGTTGCGTCTTTGAACTACAATTCACATTTGTACGTGGATGATCACTTTTAGAGATAAAATTAGATGTTTAAAGTGATATACAATCTTCCAGGGGCCCTAAACACAAGATATGAGGAATGGGTAAATATGAATGAAAATGGCCAATTTATTCACTCCGAGGCCTTAAAAAGTTTTTCTCCACTCCAGAAAGTGAATTAAATAACATTTGTAGGCCTTTATTGTTCAATCAAAAATGCCCGATTTTTGACGAAAGAGATAACCACCCCCCTTACGACATGCTTCAGAAACTAAAAAAATGGTCCGTTTTCAAATGTTGCCTCTTTGAACTACAATTCACATTTGTACGTGGAAAAGCACTTTTAAAGATCAAATGAGATGTTTAAAGTGATTTTCTTGCTTCCAGGGGCCTTAAACACAAGATTTGAGGAATGGGTAAAAGTGAATGAAAACGGCCAATTTACTCACTCTGAGGCCTTAAAAAGTGTTTCTCCTCAACGGGAAGTGAATTAAATACCATTTGGAGGCCTTTATTGTTCAAGCGAAAACGCCTGATTTTTGATGAAAGAGATAACCACCCCCCCTTACGACATGCTTCTGAAACTAAAAAATGTTTTCATTTTCAAATGTTGTGTCTTTGAACTACAATTAACATTGTACGTGGATAATCACTTTTAGAGATAAAATGAGATGTTTAAAGTGATTTTCAAGCTTCCAGGGGTCCTAAACACGAGATTTGAGAAATGGGAAAACGTGAATGAAAATGGCCAATTTACTCACTCTGCGGCCTTAAAAATTGTTTCTCCTCCACGGAAAGTGAATAAAATAACATTTGGATGCCTTTATTGTTCAATCAAAAACACCCGTTTTTTGGTGAAAAAGATAACCACCCCCCCCTTACGACATGCTTCAGAAACAAAAAAAATGGTCCATTTTCAAATGTTGCGTCTTTGAACTACAATTCACATTTGTACGTGGATGATCACTTTTAGAGATAAAATTAGATGTTTAAAGTGATTTACAAGCTTCCAGGGGCCCTAAACACAAGATATGAGGAATGGGTAAATATGAATGAAACTGGCCAATTTATTCACTCTGAGGCCTTAAAAAGTTTTTCTCCACTCCAGAAAGTGAATTAAATAACATTTGTAGGCCTTTATTGTTCAATCAAAAACGCCCGATTTTTGACGAAAGAGATAACCACCCCCCCTTACGACATGCTTCAGAAACTAAAAAAATGGTCCGTTTTCAAATGTTGCCTCTTTGAACTACAATTCACATTTGTACGTGGAAAAGCACTTTTAAAGATCAAATGAGATGTTTAAAGTGATTTTCATGCTTCCAGGGGCCTTAAACACAAGATTTGAGGAATGGGTAAAAGTGAATGAAAATGGCCAATTTACTCACTCTGCGGCCTTAAAAAGTGTTTCTCCTCCACGGAAAGTGAATAAAATAACATTTGGATGCCTTTATTGTTCAATCAAAAACGCCCGTTTTTTGGTGAAAAAGATAACCACCCCCCTTACGACATGCTTCAGAAGCAAAAAAAATGGTCCATTTTCAAATGTTGCGTCTTTGAACTACAATTCACATTTGTACGTGGATAATCACTTTTAGAGCTAAAATTAGATGTTTAAAGTGATTTTCAAGCTTCCAGGGGCCCTAAACACAAGATTTGAGAAATGGGTAAAAGTGAATGAAAATGGCCAATTTACTCACTCTGAGGCCTTAAAAAGTGTTTCTTCCCCAAGGGAAGTGAATTAAATACCATTTGGAGGCCTTTATTGTTCAAGCGAAAACGCCTGATTTTTGATGAAAGAGATAACCACCCCCCCTTACGACATGCTTCTGAAACTAAAAAAATGGTTCATTTTCAAATGTTGCGTCTTTTGAACTACAATTAACATTGTACGTGGATAATCACTTTTAGAGATAAAATGAGATGTTTAAAGTGATTTTCAAGCTTCCAGGGGCCCTAAACATGAGATTTGAGAAATGGGTAAACCTGAATGAAAATGGCCAATTTACTCACTCTGCGGCCTTAAAAAGTGTTTCTCCTCCACGGAAAGTGAATAAAATAACATTTGGATGCCTTTATTGTTCAATCAAAAACGCCCGTTTTTTGGTGAAAAAGATAACCACCCCCCCTTACGACATGCTTCAGAAACAAAAAAAATGGTCCATTTTCAAATGTTGCGTCTTTGAACTACAATTCACATTTGTACGTGGATAATCACTTTTAGAGATAAAATTAGATGTTTAAAGTGAGTTACAAGCTTCCAGGGGCCCTAAACACAAGATATGAGGAATGGGTAAATATGAATGAAAATGGCCAATTTATTCACTCTGAGTCCTTAAAAAGTGTTTCTCCTCCACGGGAAGTGAATTAAATAACATTTGTAGGCCTTTATTGTTCAAGCGAAAACACCCGATTATTGACGAAAGAGATAACCACCCCCCCTTACGACATGCTTCAGAAACGAAAAAAACGGTCCGTTTTCAAATGTTGCGTCTTTGAATGACAATCCACATTTGTACGTGGATAATCACTTTTAGAGCTAAAATTAGATGTTTAAAGTGATTTTGAAGCTTCCAGGGGCCCTAAACACAAGATTTGAGAAATGGGTAAAAGTGAATGAAAATGGCCAATTTACTCACTCTGAGGCCTTAAAAAGTGTTTCTCCTCCACGGGAAGTGAATTAAATACCATTTGGAGGTCTTTATTGTTCAAGCGAAAACGCCTGATTTTTGATGAAAGAGATAACCACCCCCCCTTACGACATGCTTCTGAAACTAAAAAAATGGTTCATTTTCAAATGTTGCGTCTTTGAACCACAATTAACATTGTACGTGGATAATCACTTTTAGAGATAAAATGAGATGTTTAAAGTGATTTTCAAGCTTCCAGGGGCCCTAAACACGAGATTTGAGAAATGGGTAAACGTGAATGAAAATGGCCAATTTACTCACTCTGCGGCCTTAAAAAGTGTTTCTAATCCACGGAAAGTGAATAAAATAACATTTGGATGCCTTTATTGTTCAATCAAAAACACCCGTTTTTTGGTGAAAAAGATAACCACCCCCCCCTTACGACATGCTTCAGAAACGAAAAAAATGGTCCATTTTCAAATGTTGCGTCTTTGAACTACAATTCACATTTGTACGTGGATAATCACTTTTAGAGATAAAATTAGATGTTTAAAGTGATTTACAAGCTTCCAGGGGCCCTAAACACAAGATATGAGGAATGGGTAAATATGAATGAAAATTGCCAATTTATTCACTCTGAGGCCTTAAAAAGTTTTTCTCCACTCCAGAAAGTGAATTAAATAACATTTGTAGACCTTTATTGTTCAATCAAAAACGCCCGATTTTTGACGAAAGAGATAACCACCCCCCCTTACGACATGCTTCAGAAACAAAAAAAATGGTTCATTTTCAAATGTTGCATCTTTGAACGACAATCCACATTTGTAGGTGGATAAACACTTTTAGAGATAAAATTAGATGTTTAAAGTGATTTTCAAGCTTCCAGGGGCCCTAAACACAAGATTTGAGAAATGGGGAAAAGTGAATGAAAATGGCCAATTTACTCACTCTGAGGCCTTAAAAAGTGTTTCTCCTCAACGGGAAGTGAATTAAATAACATTTGTAGGCCTTTATTGTTCAAGCGAAAACGCCCGATTATTGACGAAAGAGATAACCACCCCCCCTTACGACATGCTTCAGAAATGAAAAAAATGGTCCGTTTTCAAATGTTGCGTCTTTGAATGACAATCCACATTTGTACGTGGATAATCACTTTTAGAGCTAAGATGTTTAAAGTGATTGTCAAGCTTCCAGGGGCCCTAAACACAAGATTTGAGAAATGGGTAAAAGTGAATGAAAATGGCCAATTTACTCACTCTGAGGCCTTAAAAAGTGTTTCTCCCCCACGGGAAGTGAATTAAATACCATTTGGAGGCCTTTATTGTTCAAGCGAAAACGCCTGATTTTTGATGAAAGAGATAACCACCCCCCCTTACGACATGCTTCTGAAACTAAAAAAATGGTTAATTTTCAAATGTTGCGTCTTTTGAACTACAATTAACATTGTATGTGGATAATCACTTTTAGAGATAAAATGAGATGTTTAAAGTGATTTTCAAGCTTCCAGGGGCCCTAAACACGAGATTTGAGAAATGGGTAAACGTGAATGAAAATGGCCAATTTACTCACTCTGCGGCCTTAAAAAGTGTTTCTCCTCCACGGAAAGTGAATAAAATAACATTTGGATGCCTTTATTGTTCAATCAAAAACGCCCGTTTTTTGGTGAAAAAGATAACCACCCCCCCTTACGACATGCTTCAAAAACAAAAAAAATGGTCCATTTTCAAATGTTGCGTCTTTGAACTACAATTCACATTTGTACGTGGATAATCACTTTTAGAGATAAATTTAGATGTTTAAAGTGAGTTACAAGCTTCCAGGGGCCCTAAACACAAGATATGAGGAATGGGTAAATATGAATGAAAATGGCCAATTTATTCACTCTGAGGCCTTAAAAAGTTTTTCTCCACTCCAGAAAGTGAATTAAATAACATTTGTAGGCCTTTATTGTTCAATCAAAAACTCCCGATTTTTGACGAAAGAGATAACCACCCCCCCTTACGACATGCTTAAGAAACTAAAAAAATGGTCCGTTTTCAAATGTTGCCTCTTTGAACTACAATTCACATTTGTATGTGGAAAAGCACTTTTAAAGATCAAATGAGATGTTTAACGTGATTTTCATGCTTCCAGGGGCCTTAAACACAAGATTTGAGGTATGGGTAAAAGTGAATGAAAATGGCCAATTTACTCACTCTGAGGCCTTAAAAAGTGTTTCTCCTCCACGGGAAGTGAATTAAATACCATTATGAGGCCTTTATTGTTCAAGCGAAAACGCCTGATGTTTGATGAAAGAGATAACCACTCCCCCTTACGACATGCTTCAGAAACGAAAAAAATGGTCCGTTTTCAAATGTTGCGTCTTTGAATGACAATCCACATTTGTACGTGGATAATCACTTTTAGAGCTAAGATGTTTAAAGTGATTGTCAAGCTTCCAGGGGCCCTAAACACAAGATTTGAGAAATGGGTAAAAGTGAATGAAAATGGCCAATTTACTCACTCTGAGGCCTTAAAAAGTGTTTCTCCCCCACGGGAAGTGAATTAAATACCATTTGGAGGCCTTTATTGTTCAAGCGAAAACGCCTGATTTTTGATGAAAGAGATAACCACCCCCCCTTACGACATGCTTCTGAAACTAAAAAAATGGTTAATTTTCAAATGTTGCGTCTTTTGAACTACAATTAACATTGTATGTGGATAATCACTTTTAGAGATAAAATGAGATGTTTAAAGTGATTTTCAAGCTTCCAGGGGCCCTAAACACGAGATTTGAGAAATGGGTAAACGTGAATGAAAATGGCCAATTTACTCACTCTGCGGCCTTAAAAAGTGTTTCTCCTCCACGGAAAGTGAATAAAATAACATTTGGATGCCTTTATTGTTCAATCAAAAACGCCCGTTTTTTGGTGAAAAAGATAACCACCCCCCCTTACGACATGCTTCAAAAACAAAAAAAATGGTCCATTTTCAAATGTTGCGTCTTTGAACTACAATTCACATTTGTACGTGGATAATCACTTTTAGAGATAAATTTAGATGTTTAAAGTGAGTTACAAGCTTCCAGGGGCCCTAAACACAAGATATGAGGAATGGGTAAATATGAATGAAAATGGCCAATTTATTCACTCTGAGGCCTTAAAAAGTTTTTCTCCACTCCAGAAAGTGAATTAAATAACATTTGTAGGCCTTTATTGTTCAATCAAAAACTCCCGATTTTTGACGAAAGAGATAACCACCCCCCCTTACGACATGCTTAAGAAACTAAAAAAATGGTCCGTTTTCAAATGTTGCCTCTTTGAACTACAATTCACATTTGTATGTGGAAAAGCACTTTTAAAGATCAAATGAGATGTTTAACGTGATTTTCATGCTTCCAGGGGCCTTAAACACAAGATTTGAGGTATGGGTAAAAGTGAATGAAAATGGCCAATTTACTCACTCTGAGGCCTTAAAAAGTGTTTCTCCTCCACGGGAAGTGAATTAAATACCATTATGAGGCCTTTATTGTTCAAGCGAAAACGCCTGATGTTTGATGAAAGAGATAACCACTCCCCCTTACGACATGCTTCAGAAACGAAAAAAATGGTCCGTTTTCAAATGCTGCGTCTTTAAATGACAATCCACATTTGTACGTGGATAATCACTTTTAGAGCTAAAATTAGATGTTTAAAGTGATTTTCAAGCTTCCAGGGGCCCTAAACACAAGATTTGAGAAATGGGTAAAAGTGAATGAAAATGGCCAATTTACTCACTCTGAGGCCTTAAAAAGTGTTTCTCTTCCACGGGAAGTGAATTCAATACCATTTGGAGGCCTTTATTGTTCAAGCGAAAACGCCTGATTTTTGATGAAAGAGATAACCACCCCCCCTTACGACATGCTTCTGAAACTAAAAAAATGGTTCATTTTCAAATGTTGCGTCTTTGAACTACAATTAACATTGTACGTGGATAATCACTTTTAGAGATAAAATGAGATGTTTAAAGTGATTTTCAAGCTTCCAGGGGCCCTAAACACGAGATTTGAGAAATGGGTAAACGTGAATGAAAATGGCCAATTTACTCACTCTGCGGCCTTAAAAAGTGTTTCTCCTCCACGGAACGTGAATAAAATAACATTTGGATGCCTTTATTGTTCAATCAAAAACGCCAGTTTTTTGGTGAAAAATATAACCACCCCCCCTTACGACATGCTTCAGAAAAGAAAAAAATGGTCCATTTTCAAATGTTGCGTCTTTGAACTACAATTCACATTTGTACGTGGATGATCACTTTTAGAGATAAAATTAGATGTCTAAAGTGATATACAAGCTTCCAGGGGCCCTAAACACAAGATATGAGGAATGGGTAAATATGAATGAAAATGGCCAATTTATTCACTCCGAGGCCTTAAAAAGTTTTTCTCCACTCCAGAAAGTGAATTAAATAACATTTGTAGGCCTTTATTGTTCAATCAAAAACGCCCAATTTTTGCCGAAAGAGATAACCACCCCCCCTTACGACATGCTTCAGAAACTAAAAAAATGGTCCGTTTTCAAATGTTGCCTCTTTGAACTACAATTCACATTTGTACGTGGAAAAGCACTTTTAAAGATCAAATGAGATGTTTAAAGTGATTTTCATGCTTCCAGGGGCCTTAAACACAAGATTTGAGGTATGGGTAAAAGTGAATGAAAATGGCCAATTTACTCACTCTGGGGCCTTAAAAAGTGTTTCTCCTCCACGGGAAGTGAATTAAATACCATTTGGAGGCCTTTATTGTTCAAGCGAAAATGCCTGATTTTTGATGAAAGAGATAACCACCCCCCCCTTACGACATGCTCATGAAACTAAAAAAATAGTTCATTTTCAAATGTTGCGTCTTTGAACTACAATTAACATTGTACGTGGATAATCACTTTTAGAGATAAAATGAGATGTTTAAAGTGATTTTCAAGCTTCCAGGGGCCCTAAACACGAGATTTGAGAAATGGGTAAACGTGAATGAAAATGGCCAATTTACTCACTCTGCGGCCTGAAAAAGTGTTTCTCCTTCACGGAAAGTGAATAAAATAACATTTGGATGCCTTTATTGTTCAATCAAAAACGCCCGTTTTTTGGTGAAAAAGATAACCATCCCCCCTTACGACATGCTTCAGAAACGAAAAAAATGGTCCATTTTCAAATGTTGCGTCTTTGAACTACAATTCACATTTGTACGTGGATAATCACTTTTAGAGATAAAATTAGATGTTTAAAGTGATTTTCAAGCTTCCAGGAGCCCTAACACAAGATTTGAGAAATGGGTAAAAGTGAATGAAAATGGCCAATTTACTCACTCTGAGGCCTTAAAAAGTGTTTCTCCTCCACGGGAAGTGAATTAAATACCATTTGGAGGCCTTTATTGTTCAAGCGAAAACACCTGATTTTTGATGAAAGAGATAACCACCCCCCCTTACGACATGCTTCTGAAACTAAAAAAATGGTTCATTTTTAAATGTTGCGTCTTTGAACTACAATTAACATTGTACGTGGATAATCACTTTTAGAGATAAAATGAGATGTTTAAAGTGATTTTCAAGCTTCCAGGGGCCATAAACACGAGGTTTGAGAAATGGGTAAACGTGAATGAAAATGGCCAATTTACTCACTCTGCGGCCTTAAAAAGTGTTTCTCCTCCACGGAAAGTGAATAAAATAACATTTGGATGCCTTTATTGTTCAATCAAAAGCGCCCGTTTTTTGGTGAAAAAGATAACCACCCCCCCTTACGACATGCTTCAGAAACGAAAAAAATGGTCCATTTTCAAATGTTGCGTCTTTGAACTACAATTCACATTTGTACGTGGATGATCACTTTTAGAGATAAAATTAGATGTTTAAAGTGATTTACAAGCTTCCAGGGGCCCTAACCACAAGATATGAGGAATGGGTAAATATGAATGAAAATGGCCAATTTATTCACTCTGAGGCCTTAAAAAGTTTTTCTCCACTCCAGAAAGTGAATTAAATAACATTTGTAGGCCTTTATTGTTCAATCAAAAACTCCCGATTTTTGACGAACGAGATAACCACCCCCCTTACGACATGCTTCAGAAACGAAAAAAATGGTCCGTTTTCAAATGTTGCCTCTTTGAACTACAATTCACATTTGTACGTGGAAAAGCACTTTTAAAGATCAAATGAGATGTTTAAAGTGATTTTCATGCTTCCAGGGGCCTTAAACACAAGATTTGAGAAATGGGTAAAAGTGAATGAAAATGGCCAATTTACTCACTCTGAGGCCTTAAAAAGTGTTTCTCCTCCACTGGAAGTGAATTAAATACCATTTGGAGGCCTTTATTGTTCAAGCGAAAACGCCTGATTTTTGATGAAAGAGATAACCAACCCCCCTTACGACATGCTTCTGAAACTAAAAAAATAGTTCATTTTCAAATGTTGCGTCTTTGAACTACAATTAACATTGTACGTGGATAATCACTTTTAGAGATAAAATGAGATGTTTAAAGTGATTTTCAAGCTTCCAGGGGCCCTAAACACGAGATTTGAGAAATGGGTAAACGTGAATGAAAATGGCCAATTTACTCACTCTGTGGCCTGAAAAAGTGTTTCTCCTTCACGGAAAGTGAATAAAATAACATTTGGATGCCTTTATTGTTCAATCAAAAACGCCCGTTTTTTGGTGAAAAAGATAACCACCCCCCCTTACGACATGCTTCAGAAACGAAAAAAATGGTCCATTTTCAAATGTTGCGTCTTTGAACTACAATTCACATTTGTACGTGGATAATCACTTTTAGAGATAAAATTAGATGTTTAAAGTGATTTACAAGCTTCCAGGGGCTCTAAACACAAGATATGAGGAATGGGTAAATATGAATGAAAACGGCCAATTTATTCACTCTGAGGCCTTAAAAAGATTTTCTCCAATCCAGAAAGTGAATTAAATAACATTTGTAGGCCTTTATTGTTCAATCAAAAACGCCCGATTTTTGACGAAAGAGATAACCACCCCCCCTTACGACATGCTTCAGAAACTAAAAAAATGGTCCGTTTTCAAATGTTGCCTCTTTGAACTACAATTCACATTTGTATGTGGAAAAGCACTTTTAAAGATCAAATGAGATGTTTAAAGTGATTTTCATGCTTCCAGGGGCCTTAAACACAAGATTTGAGGAATGGGTAAAAGTGAATGAAAATGGCCAATTTACTCACTCTTAGGCCTTAAAAAGTGTTTCTCCTCCACGGGAAGGGAATTAAATAACATTTGGAGGCCTTTATTGTTCAAGCGAAAACGCCTGATTTTTGATGAAAGAGATAACCACCCCCCTTACGACATGCTTCTGAAACTAAAAAAATGGTTGATTTTCAAATGTTGCGTCTTTGAACTACAATTAACATTGTACGTGGATATTCACTTTTAGAGATAAAATGAGATGTTTAAAGTGATTTTCAAGCTTCCAGGGGCCCTAAACACAAGATTTGAGAAATGGGTAAAAGTGAATGAAAATGGCCAATTTACTCACTCTGAGGCCTTAAAAAGTGTTTCTCCTCCACGGAAAGTGAATAAAATAACATTTGGATGCCTTTATTGTTCAATCAAAAACGCCCTTTTTTTGGTGAAAAAGATAACCACCCCCCCTTACGACATGCTTCAGAAACGAAAAAAATGGTCCATTTTCAAATGTTGCTTCTTTGAACTACAATTCACATTTGTACGTGGATAATCACTTTTAGAGATAAAATTAGATGTTTAAAGTGATTTTCAAGCTTCCAGGGGCCCTAAACACAAGATTTGAGAAATGGGTAAAAGTGAATGAAAATGGCCAATTTACTCACTCTGAGGCCTTAAAAAGTGTTTCTCCTCCACGGGAAGTGAATTAAATACCATTTGGAGGCCTTTATTGTTCAAGCGAAAACACCTGATTTTTGATGAAAGAGATAACCACCCCCCCTTACGACATGCTTCTGAAACTAAAAAAATGGTTCATTTTTAAATGTTGCGTCTTTGAACTACAATTAACATTGTACGTGGAAAATCACTTTTAGAGATAAAATGAGATGTTTAAAGTGATTTTCAAGCTTCCAGGGGCCATAAACACGAGGTTTGAGAAATGGGTAAACGTGAATGAAAATGGCCAATTTACTCACTCTGCGGCCTTAAAAAGTGTTTCTCCTCCACGGAAAGTGAATAAAAAACCATTTGGATGCCTTTATTGTTCAATCAAAAGCGCCCGTTTTTTGGTGAAAAAGATAACCACCCCCCCTTACGACATGCTTCAGAAACGAAAAAAATGGTCCATTTTCAAATGTTGCGTCTTTGAACTACAATTCACATTTGTACGTGGATGATCACTTTTAGAGATAAAATTAGATGTTTAAAGTGATTTACAAGCTTCCAGGGGCCCTAACCACAAGATATGAGGAATGGGTAAATATGAATGAAAATGGCCAATTTATTCACTCTGAGGCCTTAAAAAGTTTTTCTCCACTCCAGAAAGTGAATTAAATAACATTTGTAGGCCTTTATTGTTCAATCAAAAACTCCCGATTTTTGACGAAAGAGATAACCACCCCCCCTTACGACATGCTTAAGAAACTAAAAAAATGGTCCGTTTTCAAATGTTGCCTCTTTGAACTACAATTCACATTTGTACGTGGAAAAGCACTTTTAAAGACCAAATGAGATGTTTAACGTGATTTTCATGCTTCCAGGGGCCTTAAACACAAGATTTGAGGAATGGGTAAAAGTGAATGAAAATGGCCAATTTACTCACTCTGAGGCCTTAAAAAGTGTTTCTCCTCCACGGGAAGTGAATTAAATAACATTTGTAGGCCTTTATTGTTCAAGCGAAAACGCCCGATTATTGACGGAAGAGATAACCACCCCCCCTTACGACATGCTTCAGAAACAAAAAAAATGGTTCATTTTCAAATGTTGCATCTTTGAACGACAATCCACATTTGTACGTGGATAAACACTTTTAGAGATAAAATTAGATGTTTAAAGTGATTTTCAAGCTTCCAGGGGCCCTAAACACAAGATTTGAGAAATGGGTAAAAGTGAATGAAAATGGCCAATTTACGCACTCTGAGGCCTTAAAAAGTGTTTCTCCTCAACAGGAAGTGAATTAAATAACATTTGTAGGCCTTTATTGTTCAAGCGAAAACGCCCGATTATTGACGAAAGAGATAACCACCCCCCCTTACGACATGCTTCAGAAACGAAAAAAATGGTCCGTTTTCAAATGTTGCGTCTTTAAATGACAATCCACATTTGTACGTGGATAATCACTTTTAGAGCTAAAATTAGATGTTTAAAGTGATTTTCAAGCTTCCAGGGGCCCTAAACACAAGATTTGAGAAATGGGTAAAAGTGAATGAAAATGGCCAATTTACTCACTCTGAGGCCTTACAAAGTGTTTCTCCTCCACGGGAAGTGAATTAAATACCATTTGGAGGCCTTTATTGTTCAAGCGAAAACGCCTGATTTTTGATGAAAGAGATAACCACCCCCCCTTACGACATGCTTCTGAAACTAAAAAAATGGTTCATTTTCAAATGTTGCGTCTTTAAACTGCAATTAACATTGTACGTGGATAATCACTTTTAGAGATAAAATGAGATGTTTAAAGTGATTTTCAAGCTTCCAGGGGCCCTAAACACGAGATTTGAGAAATGGGTAAACGTGAATGAAAATGGCCAATTTACTCACTCTGCGGCCTTAAAAAGTGTTTCTCCTCCACGGAAAGTGAATAAAATAACATTTGGATGCCTTTATTGTTCAATCAAAAACGCCCGTTTTTTGGTGAAAAAGATAACCACCCCCCTTACGACATGCTTCAGAAACGAAAAAAATGGTCCATTTTTAAATGTTGCGTCTTTGAACTACAATTCACATTTGTACGTGGATGATCACTTTTAGAGATAAAATTAGATGTTTAAAGTGATATACAAGCTTCCAGGGGCCCTAAACACAAGATATGAGGAATGGGTAAATATGAATGAAAATGGCCAATTTATTCACTCCGAGGCCTTAAAAAGTTTTTCTCCACTCCAGAAAGTGAATTAAATAACATTTGTAGGCCTTTATTGTTCAATCAAAAACGCCCGATTTTTGCCGAAAGAGATAACCACCCCCCCTTACGACATGCTTCAGAAACTAAAAAAATGGTCCGTTTTCAAATGTTGCCTCTTTGAACTACAATTCACATTTGTACGTGGAAAAGCACTTTTAAAGATCAAATGAGATGTTTAAAGTGATTTTAATGCTTCCAGGGGCCTTAAACACAAGATTTGAGGTATGGGTAAAAGTGAATGAAAATGGCCAATTTACTCACTCTGAGGCCTTAAAAAGTGTTTCTCCTCCACGGGAAGTGAATTAAATACCATTTGGAGGCCTTTATTGTTCAAGCGAAAATGCCTGATTTTTGATGAAAGAGATAACCACCCCCCCCTTACGACATGCTTCTGAAACTAAAAAAATAGTTCATTTTCAAATGTTGCGTCTTTGAACTACAATTAACATTGTACGTGGATAATCACTTTTAGAGATAAAATGAGATGTTTAAAGTGATTTTCAAGCTTCCAGGGGCCCTAAACACGAGATTTGAGAAATGGGTAAACGTGAATGAAAATGGCCAATTTACTCACTCTGCGGCCTGAAAAAGTGTTTCTCCTTCACGGAAAGTGAATAAAATAACATTTGGATGCCTTTATTGTTCAATCAAAAACGCCCGTTTTTTGGTGAAAAAGATAACCACCCCCCCTTACGACATGCTTCAGAAACGAAAAAAATGGTCCATTTTCAAATGTTGCGTCTTTGAACTACAATTCACATTTGTACGTGGATAATCACTTTTAGAGATAAAATTAGATGTTTAAAGTGATTTACAAGCTTCCAGGGGCCCTAAACACAAGATATGAGGAATGGGTAAATATGAATGAAAATGGCCAATTTATTCACTCTGAGGCCTTAAAAAGATTTTCTCCACTCCAGAAAGTGAACTAAATAACATTTGGAGGCCTTTATTGTTCAAGCGAAAACGTCTGATTTTTGATGAAAGAGATAACCACCCCTCTTACGACATGCTTCAGAAACGAAAAAAATGGTCCGTTTTCAAATGTTGCGTCTTTGAATGACAATCCACATTTGTACGTGGATAATCACTTTTAGAGATAAAATGAGATGTTTAAAGTGATTTTCAAGCTTCCAGGGGCCCTAAACACGAGATTTGAGAAATGGGTAAACGTGAATGAAAATGGCCAATTTACTCACTCTGCGGCCTTAAAAAGTGTTTCTCCTCCACGGAAAGTGAATAAAATAACATTTGGATGCCTTTATTGTTCAATCAAAAACGCCCGTTTTTTGGTGAAAAAGATAACCACCCCCCCTTACGACATGCTTCAGAAACGAAAAAAATGGTCCATTTTCAAATGTTGCGTCTTTGAACTACAATTCACATTTGTACGTGGATGATCACTTTTAGAGATAAAATTAGATGTTTAAAGTGATATACAAGCTTCCAGGGGCCCTAAACACAAGATATGAGGAATGGGTAAATATGAATGAAAATGGCCAATTTATTCACTCCGAGGCCTTAAAAAGTTTTTCTCCACTCCAGAAAGTGAATTAAATAACATTTGTAGGCCTTTATTGTTCAATCAAAAACTCCCGATTTTTGACGAAAGAGATAACCACCCCCCCTTACGACATGCTTAAGAAACTAAAAAAATGGTCCGTTTTCAAATGTTGCCTCTTTGAACTACAATTCACATTTGTACGTGGAAAAGCACTTTTAAAGACCAAATGAGATGTTTAACGTGATTTTCATGCTTCCAGGGGCCTTAAACACAAGATTTGAGGTATGGGTAAAAGTGAATGAAAATGGCCAATTTACTCACTCTGAGGCCTTAAAAAGTGTTTCTCCTCCACGGGAAGTGAATTAAATACCATTTGGAGGCCTTTATTGTTCAAGCGAAAACGCCTGATTTTTGATGAAAGAGATAACCACCCCCCCTTACGACATGCTTCTGAAACTAAAAAAATGGTTCATTTTCAAATGTTGCGTCTTTAAACTGCAATTAACATTGTACGTGGATAATCACTTTTAGAGATAAAATGAGATGTTTAAAGTGATTTTCAAGCTTCCAGGGGCCCTAAACACGAGATTTGAGAAATGGGTAAACGTGAATGAAAATGGCCAATTTACTCACTCTGCGGCCTTAAAAAGTGTTTCTCCTCCACGGAAAGTGAATAAAATAACATTTGGATGCCTTTATTGTTCAATCAAAAACGCCCGTTTTTTGGTGAAAAAGATAACCACCCCCCTTACGACATGCTTCAGAAACGAAAAAAATGGTCCATTTTTAAATGTTGCGTCTTTGAACTACAATTCACATTTGTACGTGGATGATCACTTTTAGAGATAAAATTAGATGTTTAAAGTGATATACAAGCTTCCAGGGGCCCTAAACACAAGATATGAGGAATGGGTAAATATGAATGAAAATGGCCAATTTATTCACTCCGAGGCCTTAAAAAGTTTTTCTCCACTCCAGAAAGTGAATTAAATAACATTTGTAGGCCTTTATTGTTCAATCAAAAACGCCCGATTTTTGCCGAAAGAGATAACCACCCCCCCTTACGACATGCTTCAGAAACTAAAAAAATGGTCCGTTTTCAAATGTTGCCTCTTTGAACTACAATTCACATTTGTACGTGGAAAAGCACTTTTAAAGATCAAATGAGATGTTTAAAGTGATTTTAATGCTTCCAGGGGCCTTAAACACAAGATTTGAGGTATGGGTAAAAGTGAATGAAAATGGCCAATTTACTCACTCTGAGGCCTTAAAAAGTGTTTCTCCTCCACGGGAAGTGAATTAAATACCATTTGGAGGCCTTTATTGTTCAAGCGAAAATGCCTGATTTTTGATGAAAGAGATAACCACCCCCCCTTACGACATGCTTCTGAAACTAAAAAAATAGTTCATTTTCAAATGTTGCGTCTTTGAACTACAATTAACATTGTACGTGGATAATCACTTTTAGAGATAAAATGAGATGTTTAAAGTGATTTTCAAGCTTCCAGGGGCCCTAAACACGAGATTTGAGAAATGGGTAAACGTGAATGAAAATGGCCAATTTACTCACTCTGCGGCCTGAAAAAGTGTTTCTCCTCCACGGGAAGTGAATTAAATACCATTTGGAGGCCTTTATTGTTCAAGCGAAAACGCCTGATTTTTGATGAAAGAGATAACCACCCCCCCTTACGACATGCTTCTGAAACTAAAAAAATGGTTCATTTTCAAATGTTGCGTCTTTGAACTACAATTAACATTGTACGTGGATAATCACTTTTAGAGATAAAATGAGATGTTTAAAGTGATTTTCAAGCTTCCAGGGGCCCTAAACACGAGATTTGAGAAATGGGTAAACGTGAATGAAAATGGCCAATTTACTCACTCTGCGGCCTGAAAAAGTGTTTCTCCTCCACGGGAAGTGAATTAAATAACATTTGTAGGCCTTTATTGTTCATGCGAAAACGCCCGATTATTGACGAAAGAGATAACCACCCCCCCTTACGACATGCTTCAGAAACGAAAAAAATGGTCCGTTTTCAAATGTTGCGTCTTTAAATGACAATCCACATTTGTACGTGGATAATCACTTTTAGAGCTAAAATTAGATGTTTAAAGTGATTTTCAAGCTTCCAGGGGCCCTAAACACAAGATTTGAGAAATGGGTAAAAGTGAATGAAAATGGCCAATGTACTCACTCTGAGGCCTTAAAAAGTGTTTCTCCTCCACGGGAAGTGAATTAAATACCATTTGGAGGCCTTTATTGTTCAAGCGAAAACGCCTGATTTTTGATGAAAGAGATAACCACCCCCCCTTACGACATGCTTCTGAAACTAAAAAAATGGTTCATTTTCAAATGTTGCGTCTTTGAACTACAATTAACATTGTACGTGGATAATCACTTTTAGAGATAAAATGAGATGTTTAAAGTGATTTTCAAGCTTCCAGGGGCCCTAAACACGAGATTTGAGAAATGGGTAAACGTGAATGAAAATGGCCAATTTACTCACTCTGCGGCCTTAAAAAGTGTTTCTCCTCCACGGAAAGTGAATAAAATAACATTTGGATGCCTTTATTGTTCAATCAAAAACGCCCGTTTTTTGGTGAAAAAGATAACCACCCCCCTTACGACATGCTTCAGAAACGAAAAAAATGGTCCATTTTCAAATGTTGCGTCTTTGAACTACAATTCACATTTGTACGTGGATGATCACTTTTAGAGATAAAATTAGATGTTTAAAGTGATATACAAGCTTCCAGGGGCCCTAAACACAAGATATGAGGAATGGGTAAATATGAATGAAAATGGCCAATTTATTCACTCCGAGGCCTTAAAAAGTTTTTCTCCACTCCAGAAAGTGAATTAAATAACATTTGTAGGCCTTTATTGTTCAATCAAAAATGCCCGATTTTTGCCGAAAGAGATAACCACCCCCCCTTACGACATTGCTTCAGAAACAAAAAAAATGGTCCGTTTTCAAATGTTGCCTCTTTGAACTACAATTCACATTTGTACGTGGAAAAGCACTTTTAAAGATCAAATGAGATGTTTAAAGTGATTTTCATGCTTCCAGGGGCCTTAAACACAAGATTTGAGGTATGGGTAAAAGTGAATGAAAATGGCCAATTTACTCACTCTGAGGCCTTAAAAAGTGTTTCTCCTCCACGGGAAGTGAATTAAATACCATTTGGAGGCCTTTATTGTTCAAGCGAAAACACCTGATTTTTGATGAAAGAGATAACCACCCCCCCTTACGACATGCTTCTGAAACTAAAAAAATAGTTCATTTTCAAATGTTGCGTCTTTGAACTACAATTAACATTGTACGTGGATAATCACTTTTAGAGATAAAATGAGATGTTTAAAGTGATTTTCAAGCTTCCAGGGGCCCTAAACACGAGATTTGAGAAATGGGTAAACGTGAATGAAAATGGCCAATTTACTCACTCTGCGGCCTGAAAAAGTGTTTCTCCTTCACGGAAAGTGAATAAAATAACATTTGGATGCCTTTATTGTTCAATCAAAAACGCCCGTTTTTTGGTGAAAAAGATAACCACCCCCCCTTACGACATGCTTCAGAAACGAAAAAAATGGTCCATTTTCAAATGTTGCGTCTTTGAACTACAATTCACATTTGTACGTGGATAATCACTTTTAGAGATAAAATTAGATGTTTAAAGTGATTTACAAGCTTCCAGGGGCCCTAAACACAAGATATGAGGAATGGGTAAATATGAATGAAAATGGCCAATTTATTCACTCTGAGGCCTTAAAAAGTCTTTCTCCACTCCAGAAAGTGAATTAAATAACATTTGTAGGCCTTTATTGTTCAATCAAAAACGCCCGATTTTTGACGAAAGAGATAACCACCCCCCCTTACGACATGCTTCAGAAACTAAAAAAATGGTCCGTTTTCAAATGTTGCCTCTTTGAACTACAATTCACATTTGTACGTGGAAAAGCACTTTTAAAGATCAAATGAGATGTTTAAAGTGATTTTCATGCTTCCAGGGGCCTTAAACACAAGATTTGAGGAATGGGTAAAAGTGAATGAAAATGGCCAATTTACTCACTCCGAGGCCTTAGAAAGTGTTTCTCCTCAACGGGAAGTGAATTAAATAACATTTGTAGGCCTTTATTGTTCAAGCGAAAACGCCCGATTATTGACGAAAGAGATAACCTCCCCCTTACGACATGCTTCAGAAACGAAAAAAATGGTCCGTTTTCAAATGTTGCGTCTTTGAACGACAATCCACATTTGTACGTGGCTAATCACTTTTAGAGCTAAAATTAGATGTTTAAAGTGATTTTCAAGCTTCCAGGGGCCCTAAATACAAGATTTGAGAAATGGGTAAAAGTGAATGAAAATGGCCAATTTACTCACTCTGCGGCCTTAAAAGGCGTTTCTCCTCCACGGGAAGTGAATTAAATAACATTTGGAGGCCTTTATTGTTCAAGCGAAAACGCCTGATTTTTGATGAAAGAGATAACCACCCCCCTTACGACATGCTTCAGAAACGAAAAAAATGGTCCATTTTCAAATGTTGCTTCTTTGAACTACAATTCACATTTGTACGTGGATAATCACTTTTAGAGATAAAATTAGATGTTTAAAGTGATTTTCAAGCTTCCAGGGGCCCTAAACACAAGATTTGAGAAATGGGTAAAAGTGAATGAAAATGGCCAATTTACTCACTCTGAGGCCTTAAAAAGTGTTTCTCCTCCACGGGAAGTGAATTAAATACCATTTGGAGGCCTTTATTGTTCAAGCGAAAACACCTGATTTTTGATGAAAGAGATAACCACCCCCCCTTACGACATGCTTCTGAAACTAAAAAAATGGTTCATTTTTAAATGTTGCGTCTTTGAACTACAATTAACATTGTACGTGGATAATCACTTTTAGAGATAAAATGAGATGTTTAAAGTGATTTTCAAGCTTCCAGGGGCCATAAACACGAGGTTTGAGAAATGGGTAAACGTGAATGAAAATGGCCAATTTACTCACTCTGCGGCCTTAAAAAGTGTTTCTAATCCACGGAAAGTGAATAAAATAACATTTGGATGCCTTTATTGTTCAATCAAAAACACCTGTTTTTTGGTGAAAAAGATAACCACCCCCCCCTTACGACATGCTTCAGAAACGAAAAAAATGGTCCATTTTCAAATGTTGCGTCTTTGAACTACAATTCACATTTGTACGTGGATAATCACTTTTAGAGATAAAATTAGATGTTTAAAGTGATTTACAAGCTTCCAGGGGCCCTAAACACAAGATATGAGGAATGGGTAAATATGAATGAAAATTGCCAATTTATTCACTCTGAGGCCTTAAAAAGTTTTTCTCCACTCCAGAAAGTGAATTAAATAACATTTGTAGACCTTTATTGTTCAATCAAAAACGCCCGATTTTTTAAGAAAGAGATAACCACCCCCCCTTACGACATGCTTCAGAAACAAAAAAAATGGTTCATTTTCAAATGTTGCATCTTTGAACGACAATCCACATTTGTAGGTGGATAAACACTTTTAGAGATAAAATTAGATGTTTAAAGTGATTTTCAAGCTTCCAGGGGCCCTAAACACAAGATTTGAGAAATGGGGAAAAGTGAATGAAAATGGCCAATTTACTCACTCTGAGGCCTTAAAAAGTGTTTCTCCTCAACGGGAAGTGAATTAAATAACATTTGTAGGCCTTTATTGTTCAAGCGAAAACGCCCGATTATTGACGAAAGAGATAACCACCCCCCCTTACGACATGCTTCAGAAACGAAAAAAATGGTCCGTTTTCAAATGTTGCGTCTTTGAATGACAATCCACATTTGTACGTGGATAATCACTTTTAGAGCTAAAATTAGATGTTTAAAGTGATTGTCAAGCTTCCAGGGGCCCTAAACACAAGATTTGAGAAATGGGTAAAAGTGAATGAAAATGGCCAATTTACTCACTCTGAGGCCTTAAAAAGTGTTTCTCCCCCACGGGAAGTGAATTAAATACCATTTGGAGGCCTTTATTGTTCAAGCGAAAACGCCTGATTTTTGATGAAAGAGATAACCACCCCCCCTTACGATATGCTTCTGAAACTAAAAAAATGGTTAATTTTCAAATGTTGCGTCTTTTGAACTACAATTAACATTGTATGTGGATAATCACTTTTAGAGATAAAATGAGATGTTTAAAGTGATTTTCAAGCTTCCAGGGGCCCTAAACACGAGATTTGAGAAATGGGTAAACGTGAATGAAAATGGCCAATTTACTCACTCTGCGGCCTTAAAAAGTGTTTCTCCTCCACGGAAAGTGAATAAAATAACATTTGGATGCCTTTATTGTTCAATCAAAAACGCCCGTTTTTTGGTGAAAAAGATAACCACCCCCCCTTACGACATGCTTCAAAAACAAAAAAAATGGTCCATTTTCAAATGTTGCGTCTTTGAACTACAATTCACATTTGTACGTGGATAATCACTTTTAGAGATAAATTTAGATGTTTAAAGTGAGTTACAAGCTTCCAGGGGCCCTAAACACAAGATATGAGGAATGGGTAAATATGAATGAAAATGGCCAATTTATTCACTCTGAGGCCTTAAAAAGTTTTTCTCCACTCCAGAAAGTGAATTAAATAACATTTGTAGGCCTTTATTGTTCAATCAAAAACTCCCGATTTTTGACGAAAGAGATAACCACCCCTCCTTACGACATGCTTAAGAAACTAAAAAAATGGTCCGCTTTCAAATGTTGCCTCTTTGAACTACAATTCACATTTGTACGTGGAAAAGCACTTTTAAAGATCAACTGAGATGTTTAACGTGATTTTCATGCTTCCAGGGGCCTTAAACACAAGATTTGAGGTATGGGTAAAAGTGAATGAAAATGGCCAATTTACTCACTCTGAGGCCTTAAAAAGTGTTTCTCCTCCACGGGAAGTGAATTAAATACCATTATGAGGCCTTTATTGTTCAAGCGAAAACGCCTGATGTTTGATGAAAGAGATAACCACTCCCCCTTACGACATGCTTCAGAAACGAAAAAAATGGTCCGTTTTCAAATGCTGCGTCTTTAAATGACAATCCACATTTGTACGTGGATAATCACTTTTAGAGCTAAAATTAGATGTTTAAAGTGATTTTCAAGCTTCCAGGGGCCCTAAACACAAGATTTGAGAAATGGGTAAAAGTGAATGAAAATGGCCAATTTACTCACTCTGAGGCCTTAAAAAGTGTTTCTCTTCCACGGGAAGTGAATTCAATACCATTTGGAGGCCTTTATTGTTCAAGCGAAAACGCCTGATTTTTGATGAAAGAGATAACCACCCCCCCTTACGACATGCTTCTGAAACTAAAAAAATGGTTCATTTTCAAATGTTGCGTCTTTGAACTACAATTAACATTGTACGTGGATAATCACTTTTAGAGATAAAATGAGATGTTTAAAGTGATTTTCAAGCTTCCAGGGGCCCTAAACACGAGATTTGAGAAATGGGTAAACGTGAATGAAAATGGCCAATTTACTCACTCTGCGGCCTTAAAAAGTGTTTCTCCTCCACGGAACGTGAATAAAATAACATTTGGATGCCTTTATTGTTCAATCAAAAACGCCAGTTTTTTGGTGAAAAATATAACCACCCCCCCTTACGACATGCTTCAGAAAAGAAAAAAATGGTCCATTTTCAAATGTTGCGTCTTTGAACTACAATTCACATTTGTACGTGGATGATCACTTTTAGAGATAAAATTAGATGTCTAAAGTGATATACAAGCTTCCAGGAGCCCTAAACACAAGATATGAGGAATGGGTAAATATGAATGAAAATGGCCAATTTATTCACTCCGAGGCCTTAAAAAGTTTTTCTCCACTCCAGAAAGTGAATTAAATAACATTTGTAGGCCTTTATTGTTCAATCAAAAACGCCCAATTTTTGCCGAAAGAGATAACCACCCCCCCTTACGACATGCTTCAGAAACTAAAAAAATGGTCCGTTTTCAAATGTTGCCTCTTTGAACTACAATTCACATTTGTACGTGGAAAAGCACTTTTAAAGATCAAATGAGATGTTTAAAGTGATTTTCATGCTTCCAGGGGCCTTAAACACAAGATTTGAGGTATGGGTAAAAGTGAATGAAAATGGCCAATTTACTCACTCTGGGGCCTTAAAAAGTGTTTCTCCTCCACGGGAAGTGAATTAAATACCATTTGGAGGCCTTTATTGTTCAAGCGAAAATGCCTGATTTTTGATGAAAGAGATAACCACCCCCCCCTTACGACATGCTCATGAAACTAAAAAAATAGTTCATTTTCAAATGTTGCGTCTTTGAACTACAATTAACATTGTACGTGGATAATCACTTTTAGAGATAAAATGAGATGTTTAAAGTGATTTTCAAGCTTCCAGGGGCCCTAAACACGAGATTTGAGAAATGGGTAAACGTGAATGAAAATGGCCAATTTACTCACTCTGCGGCCTGAAAAAGTGTTTCTCCTTCACGGAAAGTGAATAAAATAACATTTGGATGCCTTTATTGTTCAATCAAAAACGCCCGTTTTTTGGTGAAAAAGATAACCATCCCCCCTTACGACATGCTTCAGAAACGAAAAAAATGGTCCATTTTCAAATGTTGCGTCTTTGAACTACAATTCACATTTGTACGTGGATAATCACTTTTAGAGATAAAATTAGATGTTTAAAGTGATTTTCAAGCTTCCAGGGGCCCTAAACACAAGATTTGAGAAATGGGTAAAAGTGAATGAAAATGGCCAATTTACTCACTCTGAGGCCTTAAAAAGTGTTTCTCCTCCACGGGAAGTGAATTAAATACCATTTGGAGGCCTTTATTGTTCAAGCGAAAACACCTGATTTTTGATGAAAGAGATAACCACCCCCCCTTACGACATGCTTCTGAAACTAAAAAAATGGTTCATTTTTAAATGTTGCGTCTTTGAACTACAATTAACATTGTACGTGGATAATCACTTTTAGAGATAAAATGAGATGTTTAAAGTGATTTTCAAGCTTCCAGGGGCCATAAACACGAGGTTTGAGAAATGGGTAAACGTGAATGAAAATGGCCAATTTACTCACTCTGCGGCCTTAAAAAGTGTTTCTCCTCCACGGAAAGTGAATAAAATAACATTTGGATGCCTTTATTGTTCAATCAAAAACGCCCGTTTTTTGGTGAAAAAGGTAACCACCCCCCCCTTATGACATGCTTCAGAAACGAAAAAAATGGTCCATTTTCAAATGTTGCGTCTTTGAACTACAATTCACATTTGTACGTGGATGATCACTTTTAGAGATAAAATTAGATGTTTAAAGTGATATACAATCTTCCAGGGGCCCTAAACACAAGATATGAGGAATGGGTAAATATGAATGAAAATGGCCAATTTATTCACTCCGAGGCCTTAAAAAGTTTTTCTCCACTCCAGAAAGTGAATTAAATAACATTTGTAGGCCTTTATTGTTCAATCAAAAATGCCCGATTTTTGACGAAAGAGATAACCACCCCCCTTACGACATGCTTCAGAAACTAAAAAAATGGTCCGTTTTCAAATGTTGCCTCTTTGAACTACAATTCACATTTGTACGTGGAAAAGCACTTTTAAAGATCAAATGAGATGTTTAAAGTGATTTTCTTGCTTCCAGGGGCCTTAAACACAAGATTTGAGGAATGGGTAAAAGTGAATGAAAACGGCCAATTTACTCACTCTGAGGCCTTAAAAAGTGTTTCTCCTCAACGGGAAGTGAATTAAATACCATTTGGAGGCCTTTATTGTTCAAGCGAAAACGCCTGATTTTTGATGAAAGAGATAACCACCCCCCCTTACGACATGCTTCTGAAACTAAAAAATGTTTTCATTTTCAAATGTTGTGTCTTTGAACTACAATTAACATTGTACGTGGATAATCACTTTTAGAGATAAAATGAGATGTTTAAAGTGATTTTCAAGCTTCCAGGGGTCCTAAACACGAGATTTGAGAAATGGGAAAACGTGAATGAAAATGGCCAATTTACTCACTCTGCGGCCTTAAAAATTGTTTCTCCTCCACGGAAAGTGAATAAAATAACATTTGGATGCCTTTATTGTTCAATCAAAAACACCCGTTTTTTGGTGAAAAAGATAACCACCCCCCCCTTACGACATGCTTCAGAAACAAAAAAAATGGTCCATTTTCAAATGTTGCGTCTTTGAACTACAATTCACATTTGTACGTGGATGATCACTTTTAGAGATAAAATTAGATGTTTAAAGTGATTTACAAGCTTCCAGGGGCCCTAAACACAAGATATGAGGAATGGGTAAATATGAATGAAACTGGCCAATTTATTCACTCTGAGGCCTTAAAAAGTTTTTCTCCACTCCAGAAAGTGAATTAAATAACATTTGTAGGCCTTTATTGTTCAATCAAAAACGCCCGATTTTTGACGAAAGAGATAACCACCCCCCCTTACGACATGCTTCAGAAACTAAAAAAATGGTCCGTTTTCAAATGTTGCCTCTTTGAACTACAATTCACATTTGTACGTGGAAAAGCACTTTTAAAGATCAAATGAGATGTTTAAAGTGATTTTCATGCTTCCAGGGGCCTTAAACACAAGATTTGAGGAATGGGTAAAAGTGAATGAAAATGGCCAATTTACTCACTCTGCGGCCTTAAAAAGTGTTTCTCCTCCACGGAAAGTGAATAAAATAACATTTGGATGCCTTTATTGTTCAATCAAAAACGCCCGTTTTTTGGTGAAAAAGATAACCACCCCCCTTACGACATGCTTCAGAAGCAAAAAAAATGGTCCATTTTCAAATGTTGCGTCTTTGAACTACAATTCACATTTGTACGTGGATAATCACTTTTAGAGCTAAAATTAGATGTTTAAAGTGATTTTCAAGCTTCCAGGGGCCCTAAACACAAGATTTGAGAAATGGGTAAAAGTGAATGAAAATGGCCAATTTACTCACTCTGAGGCCTTAAAAAGTGTTTCTTCCCCAAGGGAAGTGAATTAAATACCATTTGGAGGCCTTTATTGTTCAAGCGAAAACGCCTGATTTTTGATGAAAGAGATAACCACCCCCCCTTACGACATGCTTCTGAAACTAAAAAAATGGTTCATTTTCAAATGTTGCGTCTTTTGAACTACAATTAACATTGTACGTGGATAATCACTTTTAGAGATAAAATGAGATGTTTAAAGTGATTTTCAAGCTTCCAGGGGCCCTAAACATGAGATTTGAGAAATGGGTAAACCTGAATGAAAATGGCCAATTTACTCACTCTGCGGCCTTAAAAAGTGTTTCTCCTCCACGGAAAGTGAATAAAATAACATTTGGATGCCTTTATTGTTCAATCAAAAACGCCCGTTTTTTGGTGAAAAAGATAACCACCCCCCCTTACGACATGCTTCAGAAACAAAAAAAATGGTCCATTTTCAAATGTTGCGTCTTTGAACTACAATTCACATTTGTACGTGGATAATCACTTTTAGAGATAAAATTAGATGTTTAAAGTGAGTTACAAGCTTCCAGGGGCCCTAAACACAAGATATGAGGAATGGGTAAATATGAATGAAAATGGCCAATTTATTCACTCTGAGTCCTTAAAAAGTGTTTCTCCTCCACGGGAAGTGAATTAAATAACATTTGTAGGCCTTTATTGTTCAAGCGAAAACACCCGATTATTGACGAAAGAGATAACCACCCCCCCTTACGACATGCTTCAGAAACGAAAAAAACGGTCCGTTTTCAAATGTTGCGTCTTTGAATGACAATCCACATTTGTACGTGGATAATCACTTTTAGAGCTAAAATTAGATGTTTAAAGTGATTTTGAAGCTTCCAGGGGCCCTAAACACAAGATTTGAGAAATGGGTAAAAGTGAATGAAAATGGCCAATTTACTCACTCTGAGGCCTTAAAAAGTGTTTCTCCTCCACGGGAAGTGAATTAAATACCATTTGGAGGTCTTTATTGTTCAAGCGAAAACGCCTGATTTTTGATGAAAGAGATAACCACCCCCCCTTACGACATGCTTCTGAAACTAAAAAAATGGTTCATTTTCAAATGTTGCGTCTTTGAACCACAATTAACATTGTACGTGGATAATCACTTTTAGAGATAAAATGAGATGTTTAAAGTGATTTTCAAGCTTCCAGGGGCCCTAAACACGAGATTTGAGAAATGGGTAAACGTGAATGAAAATGGCCAATTTACTCACTCTGCGGCCTTAAAAAGTGTTTCTAATCCACGGAAAGTGAATAAAATAACATTTGGATGCCTTTATTGTTCAATCAAAAACACCCGTTTTTTGGTGAAAAAGATAACCACCCCCCCCTTACGACATGCTTCAGAAACGAAAAAAATGGTCCATTTTCAAATGTTGCGTCTTTGAACTACAATTCACATTTGTACGTGGATAATCACTTTTAGAGATAAAATTAGATGTTTAAAGTGATTTACAAGCTTCCAGGGGCCCTAAACACAAGATATGAGGAATGGGTAAATATGAATGAAAATTGCCAATTTATTCACTCTGAGGCCTTAAAAAGTTTTTCTCCACTCCAGAAAGTGAATTAAATAACATTTGTAGACCTTTATTGTTCAATCAAAAACGCCCGATTTTTGACGAAAGAGATAACCACCCCCCCTTACGACATGCTTCAGAAACAAAAAAAATGGTTCATTTTCAAATGTTGCATCTTTGAACGACAATCCACATTTGTAGGTGGATAAACACTTTTAGAGATAAAATTAGATGTTTAAAGTGATTTTCAAGCTTCCAGGGGCCCTAAACACAAGATTTGAGAAATGGGGAAAAGTGAATGAAAATGGCCAATTTACTCACTCTGAGGCCTTAAAAAGTGTTTCTCCTCAACGGGAAGTGAATTAAATAACATTTGTAGGCCTTTATTGTTCAAGCGAAAACGCCCGATTATTGACGAAAGAGATAACCACCCCCCCTTACGACATGCTTCAGAAATGAAAAAAATGGTCCGTTTTCAAATGTTGCGTCTTTGAATGACAATCCACATTTGTACGTGGATAATCACTTTTAGAGCTAAGATGTTTAAAGTGATTGTCAAGCTTCCAGGGGCCCTAAACACAAGATTTGAGAAATGGGTAAAAGTGAATGAAAATGGCCAATTTACTCACTCTGAGGCCTTAAAAAGTGTTTCTCCCCCACGGGAAGTGAATTAAATACCATTTGGAGGCCTTTATTGTTCAAGCGAAAACGCCTGATTTTTGATGAAAGAGATAACCACCCCCCCTTACGACATGCTTCTGAAACTAAAAAAATGGTTAATTTTCAAATGTTGCGTCTTTTGAACTACAATTAACATTGTATTTGGATAATCACTTTTAGAGATAAAATGAGATGTTTAAAGTGATTTTCAAGCTTCCAGGGGCCCTAAACACGAGATTTGAGAAATGGGTAAACGTGAATGAAAATGGCCAATTTACTCACTCTGCGGCCTTAAAAAGTGTTTCTCCTCCACGGAAAGTGAATAAAATAACATTTGGATGCCTTTATTGTTCAATCAAAAACGCCCGTTTTTTGGTGAAAAAGATAACCACCCCCCCTTACGACATGCTTCAAAAACAAAAAAAATGGTCCATTTTCAAATGTTGCGTCTTTGAACTACAATTCACATTTGTACGTGGATAATCACTTTTAGAGATAAATTTAGATGTTTAAAGTGAGTTACAAGCTTCCAGGGGCCCTAAACACAAGATATGAGGAATGGGTAAATATGAATGAAAATGGCCAATTTATTCACTCTGAGGCCTTAAAAAGTTTTTCTCCACTCCAGAAAGTGAATTAAATAACATTTGTAGGCCTTTATTGTTCAATCAAAAACTCCCGATTTTTGACGAAAGAGATAACCACCCCCCCTTACGACATGCTTAAGAAACTAAAAAAATGGTCCGTTTTCAAATGTTGCCTCTTTGAACTACAATTCACATTTGTATGTGGAAAAGCACTTTTAAAGATCAAATGAGATGTTTAACGTGATTTTCATGCTTCCAGGGGCCTTAAACACAAGATTTGAGGTATGGGTAAAAGTGAATGAAAATGGCCAATTTACTCACTCTGAGGCCTTAAAAAGTGTTTCTCCTCCACGGGAAGTGAATTAAATACCATTATGAGGCCTTTATTGTTCAAGCGAAAACGCCTGATGTTTGATGAAAGAGATAACCACTCCCCCTTACGACATGCTTCAGAAACGAAAAAAATGGTCCGTTTTCAAATGCTGCGTCTTTAAATGACAATCCACATTTGTACGTGGATAATCACTTTTAGAGCTAAAATTAGATGTTTAAAGTGATTTTCAAGCTTCCAGGGGCCCTAAACACAAGATTTGAGAAATGGGTAAAAGTGAATGAAAATGGCCAATTTACTCACTCTGAGGCCTTAAAAAGTGTTTCTCTTCCACGGGAAGTGAATTCAATACCATTTGGAGGCCTTTATTGTTCAAGCGAAAACGCCTGATTTTTGATGAAAGAGATAACCACCCCCCCTTACGACATGCTTCTGAAACTAAAAAAATGGTTCATTTTCAAATGTTGCGTCTTTGAACTACAATTAACATTGTACGTGGATAATCACTTTTAGAGATAAAATGAGATGTTTAAAGTGATTTTCAAGCTTCCAGGGGCCCTAAACACGAGATTTGAGAAATGGGTAAACGTGAATGAAAATGGCCAATTTACTCACTCTGCGGCCTTAAAAAGTGTTTCTCCTCCACGGAACGTGAATAAAATAACATTTGGATGCCTTTATTGTTCAATCAAAAACGCCAGTTTTTTGGTGAAAAATATAACCACCCCCCCTTACGACATGCTTCAGAAAAGAAAAAAATGGTCCATTTTCAAATGTTGCGTCTTTGAACTACAATTCACATTTGTACGTGGATGATCACTTTTAGAGATAAAATTAGATGTCTAAAGTGATATACAAGCTTCCAGGGGCCCTAAACACAAGATATGAGGAATGGGTAAATATGAATGAAAATGGCCAATTTATTCACTCCGAGGCCTTAAAAAGTTTTTCTCCACTCCAGAAAGTGAATTAAATAACATTTGTAGGCCTTTATTGTTCAATCAAAAACGCCCAATTTTTGCCGAAAGAGATAACCACCCCCCCTTACGACATGCTTCAGAAACTAAAAAAATGGTCCGTTTTCAAATGTTGCCTCTTTGAACTACAATTCACATTTGTACGTGGAAAAGCACTTTTAAAGATCAAATGAGATGTTTAAAGTGATTTTCATGCTTCCAGGGGCCTTAAACACAAGATTTGAGGTATGGGTAAAAGTGAATGAAAATGGCCAATTTACTCACTCTGGGGCCTTAAAAAGTGTTTCTCCTCCACGGGAAGTGAATTAAATACCATTTGGAGGCCTTTATTGTTCAAGCGAAAATGCCTGATTTTTGATGAAAGAGATAACCACCCCCCCCTTACGACATGCTCATGAAACTAAAAAAATAGTTCATTTTCAAATGTTGCGTCTTTGAACTACAATTAACATTGTACGTGGATAATCACTTTTAGAGATAAAATGAGATGTTTAAAGTGATTTTCAAGCTTCCAGGGGCCCTAAACACGAGATTTGAGAAATGGGTAAACGTGAATGAAAATGGCCAATTTACTCACTCTGCGGCCTGAAAAAGTGTTTCTCCTTCACGGAAAGTGAATAAAATAACATTTGGATGCCTTTATTGTTCAATCAAAAACGCCCGTTTTTTGGTGAAAAACATAACCATCCCCCCTTACGACATGCTTCAGAAACGAAAAAAATGGTCCATTTTCAAATGTTGCGTCTTTGAACTACAATTCACATTTGTACGTGGATAATCACTTTTAGAGATAAAATTAGATGTTTAAAGTGATTTTCAAGCTTCCAGGAGCCCTAAACACAAGATTTGAGAAATGGGTAAAAGTGAATGAAAATGGCCAATTTACTCACTCTGAGGCCTTAAAAAGTGTTTCTCCTCCACGGGAAGTGAATTAAATACCATTTGGAGGCCTTTATTGTTCAAGCGAAAACACCTGATTTTTGATGAAAGAGATAACCACCCCCCCTTACGACATGCTTCTGAAACTAAAAAAATGGTTCATTTTTAAATGTTGCGTCTTTGAACTACAATTAACATTGTACGTGGATAATCACTTTTAGAGATAAAATGAGATGTTTAAAGTGATTTTCAAGCTTCCAGGGGCCATAAACACGAGGTTTGAGAAATGGGTAAACGTGAATGAAAATGGCCAATTTACTCACTCTGCGGCCTTAAAAAGTGTTTCTCCTCCACGGAAAGTGAATAAAATAACATTTGGATGCCTTTATTGTTCAATCAAAAGCGCCCGTTTTTTGGTGAAAAAGATAACCACCCCCCCTTACGACATGCTTCAGAAACGAAAAAAATGGTCCATTTTCAAATGTTGCGTCTTTGAACTACAATTCACATTTGTACGTGGATGATCACTTTTAGAGATAAAATTAGATGTTTAAAGTGATTTACAAGCTTCCAGGGGCCCTAACCACAAGATATGAGGAATGGGTAAATATGAATGAAAATGGCCAATTTATTCACTCTGAGGCCTTAAAAAGTTTTTCTCCACTCCAGAAAGTGAATTAAATAACATTTGTAGGCCTTTATTGTTCAATCAAAAACTCCCGATTTTTGACGAACGAGATAACCACCCCCCTTACGACATGCTTCAGAAACGAAAAAAATGGTCCGTTTTCAAATGTTGCCTCTTTGAACTACAATTCACATTTGTACGTGGAAAAGCACTTTTAAAGATCAAATGAGATGTTTAAAGTGATTTTCATGCTTCCAGGGGCCTTAAACACAAGATTTGAGAAATGGGTAAAAGTGAATGAAAATGGCCAATTTACTCACTCTGAGGCCTTAAAAAGTGTTTCTCCTCCACTGGAAGTGAATTAAATACCATTTGGAGGCCTTTATTGTTCAAGCGAAAACGCCTGATTTTTGATGAAAGAGATAACCAACCCCCCTTACGACATGCTTCTGAAACTAAAAAAATAGTTCATTTTCAAATGTTGCGTCTTTGAACTACAATTAACATTGTACGTGGATAATCACTTTTAGAGATAAAATGAGATGTTTAAAGTGATTTTCAAGCTTCCAGGGGCCCTAAACACGAGATTTGAGAAATGGGTAAACGTGAATGAAAATGGCCAATTTACTCACTCTGTGGCCTGAAAAAGTGTTTCTCCTTCACGGAAAGTGAATAAAATAACATTTGGATGCCTTTATTGTTCAATCAAAAACGCCCGTTTTTTGGTGAAAAAGATAACCACCCCCCCTTACGACATGCTTCAGAAACGAAAAAAATGGTCCATTTTCAAATGTTGCGTCTTTGAACTACAATTCACATTTGTACGTGGATAATCACTTTTAGAGATAAAATTAGATGTTTAAAGTGATTTACAAGCTTCCAGGGGCTCTAAACACAAGATATGAGGAATGGGTAAATATGAATGAAAACGGCCAATTTATTCACTCTGAGGCCTTAAAAAGATTTTCTCCAATCCAGAAAGTGAATTAAATAACATTTGTAGGCCTTTATTGTTCAATCAAAAACGCCCGATTTTTGACGAAAGAGATAACCACCCCCCCTTACGACATGCTTCAGAAACTAAAAAAATGGTCCGTTTTCAAATGTTGCCTCTTTGAACTACAATTCACATTTGTATGTGGAAAAGCACTTTTAAAGATCAAATGAGATGTTTAAAGTGATTTTCATGCTTCCAGGGGCCTTAAACACAAGATTTGAGGAATGGGTAAAAGTGAATGAAAATGGCCAATTTACTCACTCTTAGGCCTTAAAAAGTGTTTCTCCTCCACGGGAAGGGAATTAAATAACATTTGGAGGCCTTTATTGTTCAAGCGAAAACGCCTGATTTTTGATAAAAGAGATAACCACCCCCCTTACGACATGCTTCTGAAACTAAAAAAATGGTTGATTTTCAAATGTTGCGTCTTTGAACTACAATTAACATTGTACGTGGATATTCACTTTTAGAGATAAAATGAGATGTTTAAAGTGATTTTCAAGCTTCCAGGGGCCCTAAACACAAGATTTGAGAAATGGGTAAAAGTGAATGAAAATGGCCAATTTACTCACTCTGAGGCCTTAAAAAGTGTTTCTCCTCCACGGAAAGTGAATAAAATAACATTTGGATGCCTTTATTGTTCAATCAAAAACGCCCTTTTTTTGGTGAAAAAGATAACCACCCCCCCTTACGACATGCTTCAGAAACGAAAAAAATGGTCCATTTTCAAATGTTGCTTCTTTGAACTACAATTCACATTTGTACGTGGATAATCACTTTTAGAGATAAAATTAGATGTTTAAAGTGATTTTCAAGCTTCCAGGGGCCCTAAACACAAGATTTGAGAAATGGGTAAAAGTGAATGAAAATGGCCAATTTACTCACTCTGAGGCCTTAAAAAGTGTTTCTCCTCCACGGGAAGTGAATTAAATACCATTTGGAGGCCTTTATTGTTCAAGCGAAAACACCTGATTTTTGATGAAAGAGATAACCACCCCCCCTTACGACATGCTTCTGAAACTAAAAAAATGGTTCATTTTTAAATGTTGCGTCTTTGAACTACAATTAACATTGTACGTGGAAAATCACTTTTAGAGATAAAATGAGATGTTTAAAGTGATTTTCAAGCTTCCAGGGGCCATAAACACGAGGTTTGAGAAATGGGTAAACGTGAATGAAAATGGCCAATTTACTCACTCTGCGGCCTTAAAAAGTGTTTCTCCTCCACGGAAAGTGAATAAAAAACCATTTGGATGCCTTTATTGTTCAATCAAAAGCGCCCGTTTTTTGGTGAAAAAGATAACCACCCCCCCTTACGACATGCTTCAGAAACGAAAAAAATGGTCCATTTTCAAATGTTGCGTCTTTGAACTACAATTCACATTTGTACGTGGATGATCACTTTTAGAGATAAAATTAGATGTTTAAAGTGATTTACAAGCTTCCAGGGGCCCTAACCACAAGATATGAGGAATGGGTAAATATGAATGAAAATGGCCAATTTATTCACTCTGAGGCCTTAAAAAGTTTTTCTCCACTCCAGAAAGTGAATTAAATAACATTTGTAGGCCTTTATTGTTCAATCAAAAACTCCCGATTTTTGACGAAAGAGATAACCACCCCCCCTTACGACATGCTTAAGAAACTAAAAAAATGGTCCGTTTTCAAATGTTGCCTCTTTGAACTACAATTCACATTTGTACGTGGAAAAGCACTTTTAAAGACCAAATGAGATGTTTAACGTGATTTTCATGCTTCCAGGGGCCTTAAACACAAGATTTGAGGAATGGGTAAAAGTGAATGAAAATGGCCAATTTACTCACTCTGAGGCCTTAAAAAGTGTTTCTCCTCCACGGGAAGTGAATTAAATAACATTTGTAGGCCTTTATTGTTCAAGCGAAAACGCCCGATTATTGACGGAAGAGATAACCACCCCCCCTTACGACATGCTTCAGAAACAAAAAAAATGGTTCATTTTCAAATGTTGCATCTTTGAACGACAATCCACATTTGTACGTGGATAAACACTTTTAGAGATAAAATTAGATGTTTAAAGTGATTTTCAAGCTTCCAGGGGCCCTAAACACAAGATTTGAGAAATGGGTAAAAGTGAATGAAAATGGCCAATTTACGCACTCTGAGGCCTTAAAAAGTGTTTCTCCTCAACAGGAAGTGAATTAAATAACATTTGTAGGCCTTTATTGTTCAAGCGAAAACGCCCGATTATTGACGAAAGAGATAACCACCCCCCCTTACGACATGCTTCAGAAACGAAAAAAATGGTCCGTTTTCAAATGTTGCGTCTTTAAATGACAATCCACATTTGTACGTGGATAATCACTTTTAGAGCTAAAATTAGATGTTTAAAGTGATTTTCAAGCTTCCAGGGGCCCTAAACACAAGATTTGAGAAATGGGTAAAAGTGAATGAAAATGGCCAATTTACTCACTCTGAGGCCTTACAAAGTGTTTCTCCTCCACGGGAAGTGAATTAAATACCATTTGGAGGCCTTTATTGTTCAAGCGAAAACGCCTGATTTTTGATGAAAGAGATAACCACCCCCCCTTACGACATGCTTCTGAAACTAAAAAAATGGTTCATTTTCAAATGTTGCGTCTTTAAACTGCAATTAACATTGTACGTGGATAATCACTTTTAGAGATAAAATGAGATGTTTAAAGTGATTTTCAAGCTTCCAGGGGCCCTAAACACGAGATTTGAGAAATGGGTAAACGTGAATGAAAATGGCCAATTTACTCACTCTGCGGCCTTAAAAAGTGTTTCTCCTCCACGGAAAGTGAATAAAATAACATTTGGATGCCTTTATTGTTCAATCAAAAACGCCCGTTTTTTGGTGAAAAAGATAACCACCCCCCTTACGACATGCTTCAGAAACGAAAAAAATGGTCCATTTTTAAATGTTGCGTCTTTGAACTACAATTCACATTTGTACGTGGATGATCACTTTTAGAGATAAAATTAGATGTTTAAAGTGATATACAAGCTTCCAGGGGCCCTAAACACAAGATATGAGGAATGGGTAAATATGAATGAAAATGGCCAATTTATTCACTCCGAGGCCTTAAAAAGTTTTTCTCCACTCCAGAAAGTGAATTAAATAACATTTGTAGGCCTTTATTGTTCAATCAAAAACGCCCGATTTTTGCCGAAAGAGATAACCACCCCCCCTTACGACATGCTTCAGAAACTAAAAAAATGGTCCGTTTTCAAATGTTGCCTCTTTGAACTACAATTCACATTTGTACGTGGAAAAGCACTTTTAAAGATCAAATGAGATGTTTAAAGTGATTTTAATGCTTCCAGGGGCCTTAAACACAAGATTTGAGGTATGGGTAAAAGTGAATGAAAATGGCCAATTTACTCACTCTGAGGCCTTAAAAAGTGTTTCTCCTCCACGGGAAGTGAATTAAATACCATTTGGAGGCCTTTATTGTTCAAGCGAAAATGCCTGATTTTTGATGAAAGAGATAACCACCCCCCCCTTACGACATGCTTCTGAAACTAAAAAAATAGTTCATTTTCAAATGTTGCGTCTTTGAACTACAATTAACATTGTACGTGGATAATCACTTTTAGAGATAAAATGAGATGTTTAAAGTGATTTTCAAGCTTCCAGGGGCCCTAAACACGAGATTTGAGAAATGGGTAAACGTGAATGAAAATGGCCAATTTACTCACTCTGCGGCCTGAAAAAGTGTTTCTCCTTCACGGAAAGTGAATAAAATAACATTTGGATGCCTTTATTGTTCAATCAAAAACGCCCGTTTTTTGGTGAAAAAGATAACCACCCCCCCTTACGACATGCTTCAGAAACGAAAAAAATGGTCCATTTTCAAATGTTGCGTCTTTGAACTACAATTCACATTTGTACGTGGATAATCACTTTTAGAGATAAAATTAGATGTTTAAAGTGATTTACAAGCTTCCAGGGGCCCTAAACACAAGATATGAGGAATGGGTAAATATGAATGAAAATGGCCAATTTATTCACTCTGAGGCCTTAAAAAGATTTTCTCCACTCCAGAAAGTGAACTAAATAACATTTGGAGGCCTTTATTGTTCAAGCGAAAACGTCTGATTTTTGATGAAAGAGATAACCACCCCCCTTACGACATGCTTCTGAAACTAAAAAAGTGGTTCATTTCAAATGTTGCGTCTTTGAACTACAATTAACATTGTACGTGGATATTCACTTTTAGAGATAAAATGAGATGTTTAAAGTGATTTTCAAGCTTCCAGGGGCCCTAAACACAAGATTTGAGAAATAGGTAAAAGTGAATGAAAATGGCCAATTTACTCACTCTGAGGCCTTAAAAAGTGTTTCTCCTCCACGGAAAGTGAATAAAATAACATTTGGATGCCTTTATTGTTCAATCAAAAACGCCTGTTTTTTGGTGAAAAAGATAACCACCCCCCCTTACGACATGCTTCAGAAACGAAAAAAATGGTCCATTTTCAAATGTTGCTTCTTTGAACTACAATTCACATTTGTACGTGGAAAATCACTTTTAGAGATAAAATTAGATGTTTAAAGTGATTTACAAGCTTCCAGGGGCACTAAACACAAGATATGAGGAATGGGTAAATATGAATGAAAATGGCCAATTTATTCACTCTGAGGCCTTAAAAAGTTTTTCTCCACTCCAGAGAGTGAATTAAATAACATTTGTAGACCTTTATTGTTCAATCAAAATCGCCCGATTTTTGACGAAAGAGATAACCACCCCTCTTACGACATGCTTCAGAAACGAAAAAAATGGTCCGTTTTCAAATGTTGCGTCTTTGAATGACAATCCACATTTGTACGTGGATAATCACTTTTAGAGATAAAATGAGATGTTTAAAGTGATTTTCAAGCTTCCAGGGGCCCTAAACACGAGATTTGAGAAATGGGTAAACGTGAATGAAAATGGCCAATTTACTCACTCTGCGGCCTTAAAAAGTGTTTCTCCTCCACGGAAAGTGAATAAAATAACATTTGGATGCCTTTATTGTTCAATCAAAAACGCCCGTTTTTTGGTGAAAAAGATAACCACCCCCCCTTACGACATGCTTCAGAAACGAAAAAAATGGTCCATTTTCAAATGTTGCGTCTTTGAACTACAATTCACATTTGTACGTGGATGATCACTTTTAGAGATAAAATTAGATGTTTAAAGTGATATACAAGCTTCCAGGGGCCCTAAACACAAGATATGAGGAATGGGTAAATATGAATGAAAATGGCCAATTTATTCACTCCGAGGCCTTAAAAAGTTTTTCTCCACTCCAGAAAGTGAATTAAATAACATTTGTAGGCCTTTATTGTTCAATCAAAAACTCCCGATTTTTGACGAAAGAGATAACCACCCCCCCTTACGACATGCTTAAGAAACTAAAAAAATGGTCCGTTTTCAAATGTTGCCTCTTTGAACTACAATTCACATTTGTACGTGGAAAAGCACTTTTAAAGACCAAATGAGATGTTTAACGTGATTTTCATGCTTCCAGGGGCCTTAAACACAAGATTTGAGGTATGGGTAAAAGTGAATGAAAATGGCCAATTTACTCACTCTGAGGCCTTAAAAAGTGTTTCTCCTCCACGGGAAGTGAATTAAATACCATTTGGAGGCCTTTATTGTTCAAGCGAAAACGCCTGATTTTTGATGAAAGAGATAACCACCCCCCCTTACGACATGCTTCTGAAACTAAAAAAATAGTTCATTTTCAAATGTTGCGTCTTTGAACTACAATTAACATTGTACGTGGATAATCACTTTTAGAGATAAAATGAGATGTTTAAAGTGATTTTCAAGCTTCCAGGGGCCCTAAACACGAGATTTGAGAAATGGGTAAACGTGAATGAAAATGGCCAATTTACTCACTCTGTGGCCTGAAAAAGTGTTTCTCCTTCACGGAAAGTGAATAAAATAACATTTGGATGCCTTTATTGTTCAATCAAAAACGCCAGTTTTTTGGTGAAAAAGATAACCACCCCCCCTTAAGACATGCTTCAGAAACTAAAAAAATGGTCCGTTTTCAAATGTTGCCTCTTTGAACTACAATTCACATTTGTATGTGGAAAAGCACTTTTAAAGATCAAATGAGATGTTTAAAGTGATTTTCATGCTTCCAGGGGCCTTAAACACAAGATTTGAGGAATGGGTAAAAGTGAATGAAAATGGCCAATTTACTCACTCTTAGGCCTTAAAAAGTGTTTCTCCTCCACGGGAAGTGAATTAAATAACATTTGGAGGCCTTTATTGTTCAAGCGAAAACGCCTGATTTTTGATGAAAGAGATAACCACCCCCCTTACGACATGCTTCTGAAACTAAAAAAATGGTTGATTTTCAAATGTTGCGTCTTTGAACTACAATTAACATTGTACGTGGATATTCACTTTTAGAGATAAAATGAGATGTTTAAAGTGATTTTCAAGCTTCCAGGGGCCCTAAACACAAGATTTGAGAAATGGGTAAAAGTGAATGAAAATGGCCAATTTACTCACTCTGAGGCCTTAAAAAGTGTTTCTCCTCCACGGAAAGTGAATAAAATAACATTTGGATGCCTTTATTGTTCAATCAAAAACGCCCTTTTTTTGGTGAAAAAGATAACCACCCCCCCTTACGACATGCTTCAGAAACGAAAAAAATGGTCCATTTTCAAATGTTGCTTCTTTGAACTACAATTCACATTTGTACGTGGATAATCACTTTTAGAGATAAAATTAATTAGATGTTTAAAGTGATTTTCAAGCTTCCAGGGGCCCTAAACACAAGATTTGAGAAATGGGTAAAAGTGAATGAAAATGGCCAATTTACTCACTCTGAGGCCTTAAAAAGTGTTTCTCCTCCACGGGAAGTGAATTAAATACCATTTGGAGGCCTTTATTGTTCAAGCGAAAACACCTGATTTTTGATGAAAGAGATAACCACCCCCCCTTACGACATGCTTCTGAAACTAAAAAAATGGTTCATTTTTAAATGTTGCGTCTTTGAACTACAATTAACATTGTACGTGGATAATCACTTTTAGAGATAAAATGAGATGTTTAAAGTGATTTTCAAGCTTCCAGGGGCCATAAACACGAGGTTTGAGAAATGGGTAAACGTGAATGAAAATGGCCAATTTACTCACTCTGCGGCCTTAAAAAGTGTTTCTCCTCCACGGAAAGTGAATAAAATAACATTTGGATGCCTTTATTGTTCAATCAAAAGCGCCCGTTTTTTGGTGAAAAAGATAACCACCCCCCCTTACGACATGCTTCAGAAACGAAAAAAATGGTCCATTTTCAAATGTTGCGTCTTTGAACTACAATTCACATTTGTACGTGGATGATCACTTTTAGAGATAAAATTAGATGTTTAAAGTGATTTACAAGCTTCCAGGGGCCCTAACCACAAGATATGAGGAATGGGTAAATATGAATGAAAATGGCCAATTTATTCACTCTGAGGCCTTAAAAAGTTTTTCTCCACTCCAGAAAGTGAATTAAATAACATTTGTAGGCCTTTTGTTGTTCAATCAAAAACTCCCGATTTTTGACGAAAGAGATAACCACCCCCCCTTACGACATGCTTAAGAAACTAAAAAAATGGTCCGTTTTCAAATGTTGCCTCTTTGAACTACAATTCACATTTGTACGTGGAAAAGCACTTTTAAAGACCAAATGAGATGTTTAACGTGATTTTCATGCTTCCAGGGGCCTTAAACACAAGATTTGAGGAATGGGTAAAAGTGAATGAAAATGGCCAATTTACTCACTCTGAGGCCTTAAAAAGTGTTTCTCCTCCACGGGAAGTGAATTAAATAACATTTGTAGGCCTTTATTGTTGAAGCGAAAACGCCCGATTATTGACGAAAGAGATAACCACCCCCCCTTACGACATGCTTCAGAAACAAAAAAAATGGTTCATTTTCAAATGTTGCATCTTTGAACGAAAATCCACATTTGTACGTGGATAAACACTTTTAGAGATAAAATTAGATGTTTAAAGTGATTTTCAAGCTTCCAGGGGCCCTAAACACAAGATTTGAGAAATGGGTAAAAGTGAATGAAAATGGCCAATTTACGCACTCTGAGGCCTTAAAAAGTGTTTCTCCTCAACAGGAAGTGAATTAAATAACATTTGTAGGCCTTTATTGTTCAAGCGAAAACGCCCGATTATTGACGAAAGAGATAACCACCCCCCCTTACGACATGCTTCAGAAACGAAAAAAATGGTCCGTTTTCAAATGTTGCGTCTTTAAATGACAATCCACATTTGTACGTGGATAATCACTTTTAGAGCTAAAATTAGATGTTTAAAGTGATTTTCAAGCTTCCAGGGGCCCTAAACACAAGATTTGAGAAATGGGTAAAAGTGAATGAAAATGGCCAATTTACTCACTCTGAGGCCTTAAAAAGTGTTTCTCCTCCACGGGAAGTGAATTAAATACCATTTGGAGGCCTTTATTGTTCAAGCGAAAACGCCTGATTTTTGATGAAAGAGATAACCACCCCCCCTTACGACATGCTTCTGAAACGAAAAAAATGGTCCATTTTCAAATGTTGCGTCTTTGAACTACAATTCACATTTGTACGTGGATGATCACTTTTAGAGATAAAATTAGATGTTTAAAGTGATATACAAGCTTCCAGGGGCCCTAAACACAAGATATGAGGAATGGGTAAATATGAATGAAAATGGCCAATTTATTCACTCCGAGGCCTTAAAAAGTTTTTCTCTACTCCAGAAAGTGAATTAAATAACATTTGTAGGCCTTTATTGTTCAATCAAAAATGCCCGATTTTTGCCGAAAGAGATAACCACCCCCCCTTACGACATTGCTTCAGAAACTAAAAAAATGGTCCGTTTTCAAATGTTGCCTCTTTGAACTACAATTCACATTTGTACGTGGAAAAGCACTTTTAAAGATCAAATGAGATGTTTAAAGTGATTTTCATGCTTCCAGGGGCCTTAAACACAAGATTTGAGGTATGGGTAAAAGTGAATGAAAATGGCCAATTTACTCACTCTGAGGCCTTAAAAAGTGTTTCTCCTCCACGGGAAGTGAATTAAATACCATTTGGAGGCCTTTATTGTTCAAGCGAAAACACCTGATTTTTGATGAAAGAGATAACCACCCCCCCTTACGACATGCTTCTGAAACTAAAAAAATAGTTCATTTTCAAATGTTGCGTCTTTGAACTACAATTAACATTGTACGTGGATAATCACTTTTAGAGATAAAATGAGATGTTTAAAGTGATTTTCAAGCTTCCAGGGGCCCTAAACACGAGATTTGAGAAATGGGTAAACGTGAATGAAAATGGCCAATTTACTCACTCTGCGGCCTTAAAAAGTGTTTCTCCTCCACGGAACGTGAATAAAATAACATTTGGATGCCTTTATTGTTCAATCAAAAACGCCAGTTTTTTGGTGAAAAATATAACCACCCCCCCTTACGACATGCTTCAGAAAAGAAAAAAATGGTCCATTTTCAAATGTTGCGTCTTTGAACTACAATTCACATTTGTACGTGGATGATCACTTTTAGAGATAAAATTAGATGTCTAAAGTGATATACAAGCTTCCAGGGGCCCTAAACACAAGATATGAGGAATGGGTAAATATGAATGAAAATGGCCAATTTATTCACTCCGAGGCCTTAAAAAGTTTTTCTCCACTCCAGAAAGTGAATTAAATAACATTTGTAGGCCTTTATTGTTCAATCAAAAACGCCCAATTTTTGCCGAAAGAGATAACCACCCCCCCTTACGACATGCTTCAGAAACTAAAAAAATGGTCCGTTTTCAAATGTTGCCTCTTTGAACTACAATTCACATTTGTACGTGGAAAAGCACTTTTAAAGATCAAATGAGATGTTTAAAGTGATTTTCATGCTTCCAGGGGCCTTAAACACAAGATTTGAGGTATGGGTAAAAGTGAATGAAAATGGCCAATTTACTCACTCTGGGGCCTTAAAAAGTGTTTCTCCTCCACGGGAAGTGAATTAAATACCATTTGGAGGCCTTTATTGTTCAAGCGAAAATGCCTGATTTTTGATGAAAGAGATAACCACCCCCCCCTTACGACATGCTCATGAAACTAAAAAAATAGTTCATTTTCAAATGTTGCGTCTTTGAACTACAATTAACATTGTACGTGGATAATCACTTTTAGAGATAAAATGAGATGTTTAAAGTGATTTTCAAGCTTCCAGGGGCCCTAAACACGAGATTTGAGAAATGGGTAAACGTGAATGAAAATGGCCAATTTACTCACTCTGCGGCCTGAAAAAGTGTTTCTCCTTCACGGAAAGTGAATAAAATAACATTTGGATGCCTTTATTGTTCAATCAAAAACGCCCGTTTTTTGGTGAAAAAGATAACCATCCCCCCTTACGACATGCTTCAGAAACGAAAAAAATGGTCCATTTTCAAATGTTGCGTCTTTGAACTACAATTCACATTTGTACGTGGATAATCACTTTTAGAGATAAAATTAGATGTTTAAAGTGATTTTCAAGCTTCCAGGAGCCCTAAACACAAGATTTGAGAAATGGGTAAAAGTGAATGAAAATGGCCAATTTACTCACTCTGAGGCCTTAAAAAGTGTTTCTCCTCCACGGGAAGTGAATTAAATACCATTTGGAGGCCTTTATTGTTCAAGCGAAAACACCTGATTTTTGATGAAAGAGATAACCACCCCCCCTTACGACATGCTTCTGAAACTAAAAAAATGGTTCATTTTTAAATGTTGCGTCTTTGAACTACAATTAACATTGTACGTGGATAATCACTTTTAGAGATAAAATGAGATGTTTAAAGTGATTTTCAAGCTTCCAGGGGCCATAAACACGAGGTTTGAGAAATGGGTAAACGTGAATGAAAATGGCCAATTTACTCACTCTGCGGCCTTAAAAAGTGTTTCTCCTCCACGGAAAGTGAATAAAATAACATTTGGATGCCTTTATTGTTCAATCAAAAGCGCCCGTTTTTTGGTGAAAAAGATAACCACCCCCCCTTACGACATGCTTCAGAAACGAAAAAAATGGTCCATTTTCAAATGTTGCGTCTTTGAACTACAATTCACATTTGTACGTGGATGATCACTTTTAGAGATAAAATTAGATGTTTAAAGTGATTTACAAGCTTCCAGGGGCCCTAACCACAAGATATGAGGAATGGGTAAATATGAATGAAAATGGCCAATTTATTCACTCTGAGGCCTTAAAAAGTTTTTCTCCACTCCAGAAAGTGAATTAAATAACATTTGTAGGCCTTTATTGTTCAATCAAAAACTCCCGATTTTTGACGAACGAGATAACCACCCCCCTTACGACATGCTTCAGAAACGAAAAAAATGGTCCGTTTTCAAATGTTGCCTCTTTGAACTACAATTCACATTTGTACGTGGAAAAGCACTTTTAAAGATCAAATGAGATGTTTAAAGTGATTTTCATGCTTCCAGGGGCCTTAAACACAAGATTTGAGAAATGGGTAAAAGTGAATGAAAATGGCCAATTTACTCACTCTGAGGCCTTAAAAAGTGTTTCTCCTCCACTGGAAGTGAATTAAATACCATTTGGAGGCCTTTATTGTTCAAGCGAAAACGCCTGATTTTTGATGAAAGAGATAACCAACCCCCCTTACGACATGCTTCTGAAACTAAAAAAATAGTTCATTTTCAAATGTTGCGTCTTTGAACTACAATTAACATTGTACGTGGATAATCACTTTTAGAGATAAAATGAGATGTTTAAAGTGATTTTCAAGCTTCCAGGGGCCCTAAACACGAGATTTGAGAAATGGGTAAACGTGAATGAAAATGGCCAATTTACTCACTCTGTGGCCTGAAAAAGTGTTTCTCCTTCACGGAAAGTGAATAAAATAACATTTGGATGCCTTTATTGTTCAATCAAAAACGCCCGTTTTTTGGTGAAAAAGATAACCACCCCCCCTTACGACATGCTTCAGAAACGAAAAAAATGGTCCATTTTCAAATGTTGCGTCTTTGAACTACAATTCACATTTGTACGTGGATAATCACTTTTAGAGATAAAATTAGATGTTTAAAGTGATTTACAAGCTTCCAGGGGCTCTAAACACAAGATATGAGGAATGGGTAAATATGAATGAAAACGGCCAATTTATTCACTCTGAGGCCTTAAAAAGATTTTCTCCAATCCAGAAAGTGAATTAAATAACATTTGTAGGCCTTTATTGTTCAATCAAAAACGCCCGATTTTTGACGAAAGAGATAACCACCCCCCCTTACGACATGCTTCAGAAACTAAAAAAATGGTCCGTTTTCAAATGTTGCCTCTTTGAACTACAATTCACATTTGTATGTGGAAAAGCACTTTTAAAGATCAAATGAGATGTTTAAAGTGATTTTCATGCTTCCAGGGGCCTTAAACACAAGATTTGAGGAATGGGTAAAAGTGAATGAAAATGGCCAATTTACTCACTCTTAGGCCTTAAAAAGTGTTTCTCCTCCACGGGAAGGGAATTAAATAACATTTGGAGGCCTTTATTGTTCAAGCGAAAACGCCTGATTTTTGATGAAAGAGATAACCACCCCCCTTACGACATGCTTCTGAAACTAAAAAAATGGTTGATTTTCAAATGTTGCGTCTTTGAACTACAATTAACATTGTACGTGGATATTCACTTTTAGAGATAAAATGAGATGTTTAAAGTGATTTTCAAGCTTCCAGGGGCCCTAAACACAAGATTTGAGAAATGGGTAAAAGTGAATGAAAATGGCCAATTTACTCACTCTGAGGCCTTAAAAAGTGTTTCTCCTCCACGGAAAGTGAATAAAATAACATTTGGATGCCTTTATTGTTCAATCAAAAACGCCCTTTTTTTGGTGAAAAAGATAACCACCCCCCCTTACGACATGCTTCAGAAACGAAAAAAATGGTCCATTTTCAAATGTTGCTTCTTTGAACTACAATTCACATTTGTACGTGGATAATCACTTTTAGAGATAAAATTAGATGTTTAAAGTGATTTTCAAGCTTCCAGGGGCCCTAAACACAAGATTTGAGAAATGGGTAAAAGTGAATGAAAATGGCCAATTTACTCACTCTGAGGCCTTAAAAAGTGTTTCTCCTCCACGGGAAGTGAATTAAATACCATTTGGAGGCCTTTATTGTTCAAGCGAAAACACCTGATTTTTGATGAAAGAGATAACCACCCCCCCTTACGACATGCTTCTGAAACTAAAAAAATGGTTCATTTTTAAATGTTGCGTCTTTGAACTACAATTAACATTGTACGTGGAAAATCACTTTTAGAGATAAAATGAGATGTTTAAAGTGATTTTCAAGCTTCCAGGGGCCATAAACACGAGGTTTGAGAAATGGGTAAACGTGAATGAAAATGGCCAATTTACTCACTCTGCGGCCTTAAAAAGTGTTTCTCCTCCACGGAAAGTGAATAAAAAACCATTTGGATGCCTTTATTGTTCAATCAAAAGCGCCCGTTTTTTGGTGAAAAAGATAACCACCCCCCCTTACGACATGCTTCAGAAACGAAAAAAATGGTCCATTTTCAAATGTTGCGTCTTTGAACTACAATTCACATTTGTACGTGGATGATCACTTTTAGAGATAAAATTAGATGTTTAAAGTGATTTACAAGCTTCCAGGGGCCCTAACCACAAGATATGAGGAATGGGTAAATATGAATGAAAATGGCCAATTTATTCACTCTGAGGCCTTAAAAAGTTTTTCTCCACTCCAGAAAGTGAATTAAATAACATTTGTAGGCCTTTATTGTTCAATCAAAAACTCCCGATTTTTGACGAAAGAGATAACCACCCCCCCTTACGACATGCTTAAGAAACTAAAAAAATGGTCCGTTTTCAAATGTTGCCTCTTTGAACTACAATTCACATTTGTACGTGGAAAAGCACTTTTAAAGACCAAATGAGATGTTTAACGTGATTTTCATGCTTCCAGGGGCCTTAAACACAAGATTTGAGGAATGGGTAAAAGTGAATGAAAATGGCCAATTTACTCACTCTGAGGCCTTAAAAAGTGTTTCTCCTCCACGGGAAGTGAATTAAATAACATTTGTAGGCCTTTATTGTTCAAGCGAAAACGCCCGATTATTGACGGAAGAGATAACCACCCCCCCTTACGACATGCTTCAGAAACAAAAAAAATGGTTCATTTTCAAATGTTGCATCTTTGAACGACAATCCACATTTGTACGTGGATAAACACTTTTAGAGATAAAATTAGATGTTTAAAGTGATTTTCAAGCTTCCAGGGGCCCTAAACACAAGATTTGAGAAATGGGTAAAAGTGAATGAAAATGGCCAATTTACGCACTCTGAGGCCTTAAAAAGTGTTTCTCCTCAACAGGAAGTGAATTAAATAACATTTGTAGGCCTTTATTGTTCAAGCGAAAACGCCCGATTATTGACGAAAGAGATAACCACCCCCCCTTACGACATGCTTCAGAAACGAAAAAAATGGTCCGTTTTCAAATGTTGCGTCTTTAAATGACAATCCACATTTGTACGTGGATAATCACTTTTAGAGCTAAAATTAGATGTTTAAAGTGATTTTCAAGCTTCCAGGGGCCCTAAACACAAGATTTGAGAAATGGGTAAAAGTGAATGAAAATGGCCAATTTACTCACTCTGAGGCCTTACAAAGTGTTTCTCCTCCACGGGAAGTGAATTAAATACCATTTGGAGGCCTTTATTGTTCAAGCGAAAACGCCTGATTTTTGATGAAAGAGATAACCACCCCCCCTTACGACATGCTTCTGAAACTAAAAAAATGGTTCATTTTCAAATGTTGCGTCTTTAAACTGCAATTAACATTGTACGTGGATAATCACTTTTAGAGATAAAATGAGATGTTTAAAGTGATTTTCAAGCTTCCAGGGGCCCTAAACACGAGATTTGAGAAATGGGTAAACGTGAATGAAAATGGCCAATTTACTCACTCTGCGGCCTTAAAAAGTGTTTCTCCTCCACGGAAAGTGAATAAAATAACATTTGGATGCCTTTATTGTTCAATCAAAAACGCCCGTTTTTTGGTGAAAAAGATAACCACCCCCCTTACGACATGCTTCAGAAACGAAAAAAATGGTCCATTTTTAAATGTTGCGTCTTTGAACTACAATTCACATTTGTACGTGGATGATCACTTTTAGAGATAAAATTAGATGTTTAAAGTGATATACAAGCTTCCAGGGGCCCTAAACACAAGATATGAGGAATGGGTAAATATGAATGAAAATGGCCAATTTATTCACTCCGAGGCCTTAAAAAGTTTTTCTCCACTCCAGAAAGTGAATTAAATAACATTTGTAGGCCTTTATTGTTCAATCAAAAACGCCCGATTTTTGCCGAAAGAGATAACCACCCCCCCTTACGACATGCTTCAGAAACTAAAAAAATGGTCCGTTTTCAAATGTTGCCTCTTTGAACTACAATTCACATTTGTACGTGGAAAAGCACTTTTAAAGATCAAATGAGATGTTTAAAGTGATTTTAATGCTTCCAGGGGCCTTAAACACAAGATTTGAGGTATGGGTAAAAGTGAATGAAAATGGCCAATTTACTCACTCTGAGGCCTTAAAAAGTGTTTCTCCTCCACGGGAAGTGAATTAAATACCATTTGGAGGCCTTTATTGTTCAAGCGAAAATGCCTGATTTTTGATGAAAGAGATAACCACCCCCCCCTTACGACATGCTTCTGAAACTAAAAAAATAGTTCATTTTCAAATGTTGCGTCTTTGAACTACAATTAACATTGTACGTGGATAATCACTTTTAGAGATAAAATGAGATGTTTAAAGTGATTTTCAAGCTTCCAGGGGCCCTAAACACGAGATTTGAGAAATGGGTAAACGTGAATGAAAATGGCCAATTTACTCACTCTGCGGCCTGAAAAAGTGTTTCTCCTTCACGGAAAGTGAATAAAATAACATTTGGATGCCTTTATTGTTCAATCAAAAACGCCCGTTTTTTGGTGAAAAAGATAACCACCCCCCCTTACGACATGCTTCAGAAACGAAAAAAATGGTCCATTTTCAAATGTTGCGTCTTTGAACTACAATTCACATTTGTACGTGGATAATCACTTTTAGAGATAAAATTAGATGTTTAAAGTGATTTACAAGCTTCCAGGGGCCCTAAACACAAGATATGAGGAATGGGTAAATATGAATGAAAATGGCCAATTTATTCACTCTGAGGCCTTAAAAAGATTTTCTCCACTCCAGAAAGTGAACTAAATAACATTTGGAGGCCTTTATTGTTCAAGCGAAAACGTCTGATTTTTGATGAAAGAGATAACCACCCCCCTTACGACATGCTTCTGAAACTAAAAAAGTGGTTCATTTCAAATGTTGCGTCTTTGAACTACAATTAACATTGTACGTGGATATTCACTTTTAGAGATAAAATGAGATGTTTAAAGTGATTTTCAAGCTTCCAGGGGCCCTAAACACAAGATTTGAGAAATAGGTAAAAGTGAATGAAAATGGCCAATTTACTCACTCTGAGGCCTTAAAAAGTGTTTCTCCTCCACGGAAAGTGAATAAAATAACATTTGGATGCCTTTATTGTTCAATCAAAAACGCCTGTTTTTTGGTGAAAAAGATAACCACCCCCCCTTACGACATGCTTCAGAAACGAAAAAAATGGTCCATTTTCAAATGTTGCTTCTTTGAACTACAATTCACATTTGTACGTGGAAAATCACTTTTAGAGATAAAATTAGATGTTTAAAGTGATTTACAAGCTTCCAGGGGCACTAAACACAAGATATGAGGAATGGGTAAATATGAATGAAAATGGCCAATTTATTCACTCTGAGGCCTTAAAAAGTTTTTCTCCACTCCAGAGAGTGAATTAAATAACATTTGTAGACCTTTATTGTTCAATCAAAATCGCCCGATTTTTGACGAAAGAGATAACCACCCCTCTTACGACATGCTTCAGAAACGAAAAAAATGGTCCGTTTTCAAATGTTGCGTCTTTGAATGACAATCCACATTTGTACGTGGATAATCACTTTTAGAGATAAAATGAGATGTTTAAAGTGATTTTCAAGCTTCCAGGGGCCCTAAACACGAGATTTGAGAAATGGGTAAACGTGAATGAAAATGGCCAATTTACTCACTCTGCGGCCTTAAAAAGTGTTTCTCCTCCACGGAAAGTGAATAAAATAACATTTGGATGCCTTTATTGTTCAATCAAAAACGCCCGTTTTTTGGTGAAAAAGATAACCACCCCCCCTTACGACATGCTTCAGAAACGAAAAAAATGGTCCATTTTCAAATGTTGCGTCTTTGAACTACAATTCACATTTGTACGTGGATGATCACTTTTAGAGATAAAATTAGATGTTTAAAGTGATATACAAGCTTCCAGGGGCCCTAAACACAAGATATGAGGAATGGGTAAATATGAATGAAAATGGCCAATTTATTCACTCCGAGGCCTTAAAAAGTTTTTCTCCACTCCAGAAAGTGAATTAAATAACATTTGTAGGCCTTTATTGTTCAATCAAAAACTCCCGATTTTTGACGAAAGAGATAACCACCCCCCCTTACGACATGCTTAAGAAACTAAAAAAATGGTCCGTTTTCAAATGTTGCCTCTTTGAACTACAATTCACATTTGTACGTGGAAAAGCACTTTTAAAGACCAAATGAGATGTTTAACGTGATTTTCATGCTTCCAGGGGCCTTAAACACAAGATTTGAGGTATGGGTAAAAGTGAATGAAAATGGCCAATTTACTCACTCTGAGGCCTTAAAAAGTGTTTCTCCTCCACGGGAAGTGAATTAAATACCATTTGGAGGCCTTTATTGTTCAAGCGAAAACGCCTGATTTTTGATGAAAGAGATAACCACCCCCCCTTACGACATGCTTCTGAAACTAAAAAAATAGTTCATTTTCAAATGTTGCGTCTTTGAACTACAATTAACATTGTACGTGGATAATCACTTTTAGAGATAAAATGAGATGTTTAAAGTGATTTTCAAGCTTCCAGGGGCCCTAAACACGAGATTTGAGAAATGGGTAAACGTGAATGAAAATGGCCAATTTACTCACTCTGTGGCCTGAAAAAGTGTTTCTCCTTCACGGAAAGTGAATAAAATAACATTTGGATGCCTTTATTGTTCAATCAAAAACGCCAGTTTTTTGGTGAAAAAGATAACCACCCCCCCTTAAGACATGCTTCAGAAACTAAAAAAATGGTCCGTTTTCAAATGTTGCCTCTTTGAACTACAATTCACATTTGTATGTGGAAAAGCACTTTTAAAGATCAAATGAGATGTTTAAAGTGATTTTCATGCTTCCAGGGGCCTTAAACACAAGATTTGAGGAATGGGTAAAAGTGAATGAAAATGGCCAATTTACTCACTCTTAGGCCTTAAAAAGTGTTTCTCCTCCACGGGAAGTGAATTAAATAACATTTGGAGGCCTTTATTGTTCAAGCGAAAACGCCTGATTTTTGATGAAAGAGATAACCACCCCCCTTACGACATGCTTCTGAAACTAAAAAAATGGTTGATTTTCAAATGTTGCGTCTTTGAACTACAATTAACATTGTACGTGGATATTCACTTTTAGAGATAAAATGAGATGTTTAAAGTGATTTTCAAGCTTCCAGGGGCCCTAAACACAAGATTTGAGAAATGGGTAAAAGTGAATGAAAATGGCCAATTTACTCACTCTGAGGCCTTAAAAAGTGTTTCTCCTCCACGGAAAGTGAATAAAATAACATTTGGATGCCTTTATTGTTCAATCAAAAACGCCCTTTTTTTGGTGAAAAAGATAACCACCCCCCCTTACGACATGCTTCAGAAACGAAAAAAATGGTCCATTTTCAAATGTTGCTTCTTTGAACTACAATTCACATTTGTACGTGGATAATCACTTTTAGAGATAAAATTAATTAGATGTTTAAAGTGATTTTCAAGCTTCCAGGGGCCCTAAACACAAGATTTGAGAAATGGGTAAAAGTGAATGAAAATGGCCAATTTACTCACTCTGAGGCCTTAAAAAGTGTTTCTCCTCCACGGGAAGTGAATTAAATACCATTTGGAGGCCTTTATTGTTCAAGCGAAAACACCTGATTTTTGATGAAAGAGATAACCACCCCCCCTTACGACATGCTTCTGAAACTAAAAAAATGGTTCATTTTTAAATGTTGCGTCTTTGAACTACAATTAACATTGTACGTGGATAATCACTTTTAGAGATAAAATGAGATGTTTAAAGTGATTTTCAAGCTTCCAGGGGCCATAAACACGAGGTTTGAGAAATGGGTAAACGTGAATGAAAATGGCCAATTTACTCACTCTGCGGCCTTAAAAAGTGTTTCTCCTCCACGGAAAGTGAATAAAATAACATTTGGATGCCTTTATTGTTCAATCAAAAGCGCCCGTTTTTTGGTGAAAAAGATAACCACCCCCCCTTACGACATGCTTCAGAAACGAAAAAAATGGTCCATTTTCAAATGTTGCGTCTTTGAACTACAATTCACATTTGTACGTGGATGATCACTTTTAGAGATAAAATTAGATGTTTAAAGTGATTTACAAGCTTCCAGGGGCCCTAACCACAAGATATGAGGAATGGGTAAATATGAATGAAAATGGCCAATTTATTCACTCTGAGGCCTTAAAAAGTTTTTCTCCACTCCAGAAAGTGAATTAAATAACATTTGTAGGCCTTTTGTTGTTCAATCAAAAACTCCCGATTTTTGACGAAAGAGATAACCACCCCCCCTTACGACATGCTTAAGAAACTAAAAAAATGGTCCGTTTTCAAATGTTGCCTCTTTGAACTACAATTCACATTTGTACGTGGAAAAGCACTTTTAAAGACCAAATGAGATGTTTAACGTGATTTTCATGCTTCCAGGGGCCTTAAACACAAGATTTGAGGAATGGGTAAAAGTGAATGAAAATGGCCAATTTACTCACTCTGAGGCCTTAAAAAGTGTTTCTCCTCCACGGGAAGTGAATTAAATAACATTTGTAGGCCTTTATTGTTGAAGCGAAAACGCCCGATTATTGACGAAAGAGATAACCACCCCCCCTTACGACATGCTTCAGAAACAAAAAAAATGGTTCATTTTCAAATGTTGCATCTTTGAACGAAAATCCACATTTGTACGTGGATAAACACTTTTAGAGATAAAATTAGATGTTTAAAGTGATTTTCAAGCTTCCAGGGGCCCTAAACACAAGATTTGAGAAATGGGTAAAAGTGAATGAAAATGGCCAATTTACGCACTCTGAGGCCTTAAAAAGTGTTTCTCCTCAACAGGAAGTGAATTAAATAACATTTGTAGGCCTTTATTGTTCAAGCGAAAACGCCCGATTATTGACGAAAGAGATAACCACCCCCCCTTACGACATGCTTCAGAAACGAAAAAAATGGTCCGTTTTCAAATGTTGCGTCTTTAAATGACAATCCACATTTGTACGTGGATAATCACTTTTAGAGCTAAAATTAGATGTTTAAAGTGATTTTCAAGCTTCCAGGGGCCCTAAACACAAGATTTGAGAAATGGGTAAAAGTGAATGAAAATGGCCAATTTACTCACTCTGAGGCCTTAAAAAGTGTTTCTCCTCCACGGGAAGTGAATTAAATACCATTTGGAGGCCTTTATTGTTCAAGCGAAAACGCCTGATTTTTGATGAAAGAGATAACCACCCCCCCTTACGACATGCTTCTGAAACGAAAAAAATGGTCCATTTTCAAATGTTGCGTCTTTGAACTACAATTCACATTTGTACGTGGATGATCACTTTTAGAGATAAAATTAGATGTTTAAAGTGATATACAAGCTTCCAGGGGCCCTAAACACAAGATATGAGGAATGGGTAAATATGAATGAAAATGGCCAATTTATTCACTCCGAGGCCTTAAAAAGTTTTTCTCTACTCCAGAAAGTGAATTAAATAACATTTGTAGGCCTTTATTGTTCAATCAAAAATGCCCGATTTTTGCCGAAAGAGATAACCACCCCCCCTTACGACATTGCTTCAGAAACTAAAAAAATGGTCCGTTTTCAAATGTTGCCTCTTTGAACTACAATTCACATTTGTACGTGGAAAAGCACTTTTAAAGATCAAATGAGATGTTTAAAGTGATTTTCATGCTTCCAGGGGCCTTAAACACAAGATTTGAGGTATGGGTAAAAGTGAATGAAAATGGCCAATTTACTCACTCTGAGGCCTTAAAAAGTGTTTCTCCTCCACGGGAAGTGAATTAAATACCATTTGGAGGCCTTTATTGTTCAAGCGAAAACACCTGATTTTTGATGAAAGAGATAACCACCCCCCCTTACGACATGCTTCTGAAACTAAAAAAATAGTTCATTTTCAAATGTTGCGTCTTTGAACTACAATTAACATTGTACGTGGATAATCACTTTTAGAGATAAAATGAGATGTTTAAAGTGATTTTCAAGCTTCCAGGGGCCCTAAACACGAGATTTGAGAAATGGGTAAACGTGAATGAAAATGGCCAATTTACTCACTCTGCGGCCTGAAAAAGTGTTTCTCCTTCACGGAAAGTGAATAAAATAACATTTGGATGCCTTTATTGTTCAATCAAAAACGCCCGTTTTTTGGTGAAAAAGATAACCACCCCCCCTTACGACATGCTTCAGAAACGAAAAAAATGGTCCATTTTCAAATGTTGCGTCTTTGAACTACAATTCACATTTGTACGTGGATAATCACTTTTAGAGATAAAATTAGATGTTTAAAGTGATTTACAAGCTTCCAGGGGCCCTAAACACAACATATGAGGAATGGGTAAATATGAATGAAAATGGCCAATTTATTCACTCTGAGGCCTTAAAAAGTCTTTCTCCACTCCAGAAAGTGAATTAAATAACATTTGTAGGCCTTTATTGTTCAATCAAAAACGCCCGATTTTTGACAAAAGAGATAACCACCCCCCCTTACGACATGCTTCAGAAACTAAAAAAATGGTCCGTTTTCAAATGTTGCCTCTTTGAACTACAATTCACATTTGTACGTGGAAAAGCACTTTTAAAGATCAAATGAGATGTTTAAAGTGATTTTCATGCTTCCAGGGGCCTTAAACACAAGATTTGAGGAATGGGTAAAAGTGAATGAAAATGGCCAATTTACTCACTCCGAGGCCTTAGAAAGTGTTTCTCCTCAACGGGAAGTGAATTAAATACCATTTGGAGGCCTTTATTGTTCAAGCGAAAACGCCTGATTTTTGATGAAAGAGATAACCACCCCCCCTTACGACATGCTTCTGAAACTAAAAAAATAGTTCATTTTCAAATGTTGCGTCTTTGAACGACAATCCACATTTGTACGTGGATAATCACTTTTAGAGATAAAATGAGATGTTTAAAGTGATTTTCAAGCTTCCAGGGGCCCTAAACACAAGATTTGAGAAATGGGTAAACGTGAATGAAAATGGCCAATTTACTCACTCTGCGGCCTGAAAAAGTGTTTCTCCTTCACGGAAAGTGAATAAAATAACATTTGGATGCCTTTATTGTTCAATCAAAAACGCCCGTTTTTTGGTGAAAAAGATAACCACCCCCCCTTACGACATGCTTCAGAAACGAAAAAAATGGTCCATTTTCAAATGTTGCGTCTTTGAACTACAATTCACATTTGTACGTGGATAATCACTTTTAGAGATAAAATTAGATGTTTAAAGTGATTTACAAGCTTCCAGGGGCCCTAAACACAACATATGAGGAATGGGTAAATATGAATGAAAATGGCCAATTTATTCACTCTGAGGCCTTAAAAAGTCTTTCTCCACTCCAGAAAGTGAATTAAATAACATTTGTAGGCCTTTATTGTTCAATCAAAAACGCCCGATTTTTGACAAAAGAGATAACCACCCCCCCTTACGACATGCTTCAGAAACTAAAAAAATGGTCCGTTTTCAAATGTTGCCTCTTTGAACTACAATTCACATTTGTACGTGGAAAAGCACTTTTAAAGATCAAATGAGATGTTTAAAGTGATTTTCATGCTTCCAGGGGCCTTAAACACAAGATTTGAGGAATGGGTAAAAGTGAATGAAAATGGCCAATTTACTCACTCCGAGGCCTTAGAAAGTGTTTCTCCTCAACGGGAAGTGAATTAAATAACATTTGTAGGCCTTTATTGTTCAAGCGAAAACGCCCGATTATTGACGAAAGAGATAACCTCCCCCTTACGACATGCTTCAGAAACGAAAAAAATGGTCCGTTTTCAAATGTTGCGTCTTTGAACGACAATCCACATTTGTACGTGGCTAATCACTTTTAGAGCTAAAATTAGATGTTTAAAGTGATTTTCAAGCTTCCAGGGGCCCTAAATACAAGATTTGAGAAATGGGTAAAAGTGAATGAAAATGGCCAATTTACTCACTCTGCGGCCTTAAAAGGCGTTTCTCCTCCACGGGAAGTGAATTAAATAACATTTGGAGGCCTTTATTGTTCAAGCGAAAACGCCTGATTTTTGATGAAAGAGATAACCACCCCCCTTACGACATGCTTCAGAAACGAAAAAAATGGTCCATTTTCAAATGTTGCTTCTTTGAACTACAATTCACATTTGTACGTGGATAATCACTTTTAGAGATAAAATTAGATGTTTAAAGTGATTTTCAAGCTTCCAGGGGCCCTAAACACAAGATTTGAGAAATGGGTAAAAGTGAATGAAAATGGCCAATTTACTCACTCTGAGGCCTTAAAAAGTGTTTCTCCTCCACGGGAAGTGAATTAAATACCATTTGGAGGCCTTTATTGTTCAAGCGAAAACACCTGATTTTTGATGAAAGAGATAACCCCCCCCCCTTACGACATGCTTAAGAAACTAAAAAAATGGTCCGTTTTCAAATGTTGCCTCTTTGAACTACAATTCACATTTGTACGTGGAAAAGCACTTTTAAAGACCAAATGAGATGTTTAACGTGATTTTCATGCTTCCAGGGGCCTTAAACACAAGATTTGAGGTATGGGTAAAAGTGAATGAAAATGGCCAATTTACTCACTCTGAGGCCTTAAAAAGTGTTTCTCCTCCACGGGAAGTGAATTAAATACCATTTGGAGGCCTTTATTGTTCAAGCGAAAACGCCTGATTTTTGATGAAAGAGATAACCACCCCCCCTTACGACATGCTTCTGAAACTAAAAAAATAGTTCATTTTCAAATGTTGCGTCTTTGAACTACAATTAACATTGTACGTGGATAATCACTTTTAGAGATAAAATGAGATGTTTAAAGTGATTTTCAAGCTTCCAGGGGCCCTAAACACGAGATTTGAGAAATGGGTAAACGTGAATGAAAATGGCCAATTTACTCACTCTGTGGCCTGAAAAAGTGTTTCTCCTTCACGGAAAGTGAATAAAATAACATTTGGATGCCTTTATTGTTCAATCAAAAACGCCAGTTTTTTGGTGAAAAAGATAACCACCCCCCCTTACGACATGCTTCAGAAACTAAAAAAATGGTCCGTTTTCAAATGTTGCCTCTTTGAACTACAATTCACATTTGTATGTGGAAAAGCACTTTTAAAGATCAAATGAGATGTTTAAAGTGATTTTCATGCTTCCAGGGGCCTTAAACACAAGATTTGAGGAATGGGTAAAAGTGAATGAAAATGGCCAATTTACTCACTCTTAGGCCTTAAAAAGTGTTTCTCCTCCACGGGAAGTGAATTAAATAACATTTGGAGGCCTTTATTGTTCAAGCGAAAACGCCTGATTTTTGATGAAAGAGATAACCACCCCCCTTACGACATGCTTCTGAAACTAAAAAAATGGTTGATTTTCAAATGTTGCGTCTTTGAACTACAATTAACATTGTACGTGGATATTCACTTTTAGAGATAAAATGAGATGTTTAAAGTGATTTTCAAGCTTCCAGGGGCCCTAAACACAAGATTTGAGAAATGGGTAAAAGTGAATGAAAATGGCCAATTTACTCACTCTGAGGCCTTAAAAAGTGTTTCTCCTCCACGGAAAGTGAATAAAATAACATTTGGATGCCTTTATTGTTCAATCAAAAACGCCCTTTTTTTGGTGAAAAAGATAACCACCCCCCCTTACGACATGCTTCAGAAACGAAAAAAATGGTCCATTTTCAAATGTTGCTTCTTTGAACTACAATTCACATTTGTACGTGGATAATCACTTTTAGAGATAAAATTAGATGTTTAAAGTGATTTTCAAGCTTCCAGGGGCCCTAAACACAAGATTTGAGAAATGGGTAAAAGTGAATGAAAATGGCCAATTTACGCACTCTGAGGCCTTAAAAAGTGTTTCTCCTCAACAGGAAGTGAATAAAATAACATTTGGATGCCTTTATTGTTCAATCAAAAACGCCCGTTTTTTGGTGAAAAAGATAACCACCCCCCCTTACGACATGCTTCAGAAACGAAAAAAATGGTCCATTTTCAAATGTTGCGTCTTTGAACTACAATTCACATTTGTACGTGGATAATCACTTTTAGAGATAAAATTAGATGTTTAAAGTGATTTACAAGCTTCCAGGGGCCCTAAACACAACATATGAGGAATGGGTAAATATGAATGAAAATGGCCAATTTATTCACTCTGAGGCCTTAAAAAGTCTTTCTCCACTCCAGAAAGTGAATTAAATAACATTTGTAGGCCTTTATTGTTCAATCAAAAACGCCCGATTTTTGACAAAAGAGATAACCACCCCCCCTTACGACATGCTTCAGAAACTAAAAAAATGGTCCGTTTTCAAATGTTGCCTCTTTGAACTACAATTCACATTTGTACGTGGAAAAGCACTTTTAAAGATCAAATGAGATGTTTAAAGTGATTTTCATGCTTCCAGGGGCCTTAAACACAAGATTTGAGGAATGGGTAAAAGTGAATGAAAATGGCCAATTTACTCACTCCGAGGCCTTAGAAAGTGTTTCTCCTCAACGGGAAGTGAATTAAATAACATTTGTAGGCCTTTATTGTTCAAGCGAAAACGCCCGATTATTGACGAAAGAGATAACCTCCCCCTTACGACATGCTTCAGAAACGAAAAAAATGGTCCGTTTTCAAATGTTGCGTCTTTGAACGACAATCCACATTTGTACGTGGCTAATCACTTTTAGAGCTAAAATTAGATGTTTAAAGTGATTTTCAAGCTTCCAGGGGCCCTAAATACAAGATTTGAGAAATGGGTAAAAGTGAATGAAAATGGCCAATTTACTCACTCTGCGGCCTTAAAAGGCGTTTCTCCTCCACGGGAAGTGAATTAAATAACATTTGGAGGCCTTTATTGTTCAAGCGAAAACGCCTGATTTTTGATGAAAGAGATAACCACCCCCCTTACGACATGCTTCAGAAACGAAAAAAATGGTCCATTTTCAAATGTTGCTTCTTTGAACTACAATTCACATTTGTACGTGGATAATCACTTTTAGAGATAAAATTAGATGTTTAAAGTGATTTTCAAGCTTCCAGGGGCCCTAAACACAAGATTTGAGAAATGGGTAAAAGTGAATGAAAATGGCCAATTTACTCACTCTGAGGCCTTAAAAAGTGTTTCTCCTCCACGGGAAGTGAATTAAATACCATTTGGAGGCCTTTATTGTTCAAGCGAAAACACCTGATTTTTGATGAAAGAGATAACCCCCCCCCCTTACGACATGCTTAAGAAACTAAAAAAATGGTTCATTTTTAAATGTTGCGTCTTTGAACTACAATTAACATTGTACGTGGATAATCACTTTTAGAGATAAAATGAGATGTTTAAAGTGATTTTCAAGCTTCCAGGGGCCATAAACACGAGGTTTGAGAAATGGGTAAACGTGAATGAAAATGGCCAATTTACTCACTCTGCGGCCTTAAAAAGTGTTTCTCCTCCACGGAAATTGAATAAAATAACATTTGGATGCCTTTATTGTTCAATCAAAAGCGCCCGTTTTTTGGTGAAAAAGATAACCACCCCCCCTTACGACATGCTTCAGAAACGAAAAAAATGGTCCATTTTCAAATGTTGCGTCTTTGAACTACAATTCACATTTGTACGTGGATGATCACTTTTAGAGATAAAATTAGATGTTTAAAGTGATTTACAAGCTTCCAGGGGCCCTAACCACAAGATATGAGGAATGGGTTAATATGAATGAAAATGGCCAATTTATTCACTCTGAGGCCTTAAAAAGTTTTTCTCCACTCCAGAAAGTGAATTAAATAACATTTGTAGGCCTTTTGTTGTTCAATCAAAAACTCCCGATTTTTGACGAAAGAGATAACCACCCCCCCTTACGACATGCTTAAGAAACTAAAAAAATGGTCCGTTTTCAAATGTTGCCTCTTTGAACTACAATTCACATTTGTACGTGGAAAAGCACTTTTAAAGACCAAATGAGATGTTTAACGTGATTTTCATGCTTCCAGGGGCCTTAAACACAAGATTTGAGGAATGGGTAAAAGTGAATGAAAATGGCCAATTTACTCACTCTGAGGCCTTAAAAAGTGTTTCTCCTCCACGGGAAGTGAATTAAATAACATTTGTAGGCCTTTATTGTTGAAGCGAAAACGCCCGATTATTGACGAAAGAGATAACCACCCCCCCTTACGACATGCTTCAGAAACAAAAAAAATGGTTCATTTTCAAATGTTGCATCTTTGAACGAAAATCCACATTTGTACGTGGATAAACACTTTTAGAGATAAAATTAGATGTTTAAAGTGATTTTCAAGCTTCCAGGGGCCCTAAACACAAGATTTGAGAAATGGGTAAAAGTGAATGAAAATGGCCAATTTACGCACTCTGAGGCCTTAAAAAGTGTTTCTCCTCAACAGGAAGTGAATTAAATAACATTTGTAGGCCTTTATTGTTCAAGCGAAAACGCCCGATTATTGACGAAAGAGATAACCACCCCCCCTTACGACATGCTTCAGAAACGAAAAAAATGGTCCGTTTTCAAATGTTGCGTCTTTAAATGACAATCCACATTTGTACGTGGATAATCACTTTTAGAGCTAAAATTAGATGTTTAAAGTGATTTTCAAGCTTCCAGGGGCCCTAAACACAAGATTTGAGAAATGGGTAAAAGTGAATGAAAATGGCCAATTTACTCACTCTGAGGCCTTAAAAAGTGTTTCTCCTCCACGGGAAGTGAATTAAATACCATTTGGAGGCCTTTATTGTTCAAGCGAAAACGCCTGATTTTTGATGAAAGAGATAACCACCCCCCCTTACGACATGCTTCTGAAACTAAAAAAATGGTTCATTTTCAAATGTTGTGTCTTTGAACTACAATTAACATTGTACGTGGATAATCACTTTTAGAGATAAAATGAGATGTTTAAAGTGATTTTCAAGCTTCCAGGGGCCCTAAACACGAGATTTGAGAAATGGGTAAACGTGAATGAAAATGGCCAATTTACTCACTCTGCGGCCTTAAAAAGTGTTTCTCCTCCACGGAAAGTGAATAAAATAACATTTGGATGCCTTTATTGTTCAATCAAAAACGCCCGTTTTTTGGTGAAAAAGATAACCACCCCCCTTACGACATGCTTCAGAAACGAAAAAAATGGTCCATTTTCAAATGTTGCGTCTTTGAACTACAATTCACATTTGTACGTGGATGATCACTTTTAGAGATAAAATTAGATGTTTAAAGTGATATACAAGCTTCCAGGGGCCCTAAACACAAGATATGAGGAATGGGTAAATATGAATGAAAATGGCCAATTTATTCACTCCGAGGCCTTAAAAAGTTTTTCTCCACTCCAGAAAGTGAATTAAATAACATTTGTAGGCCTTTATTGTTCAATCAAAAATGCCCGATTTTTGCCGAAAGAGATAACCACCCCCCCTTACGACATTGCTTCAGAAACTAAAAAAATGGTCCGTTTTCAAATGTTGCCTCTTTGAACTACAATTCACATTTGTACGTGGAAAAGCACTTTTAAAGATCAAATGAGATGTTTAAAGTGATTTTCATGCTTCCAGGGGCCTTAAACACAAGATTTGAGGTATGGGTAAAAGTGAATGAAAATGGCCAATTTACTCACTCTGAGGCCTTAAAAAGTGTTTCTCCTCCACGGGAAGTGAATTAAATACCATTTGGAGGCCTTTATTGTTCAAGCGAAAACACCTGATTTTTGATGAAAGAGATAACCACCCCCCCTTACGACATGCTTCTGAAACTAAAAAAATAGTTCATTTTCAAATGTTGCGTCTTTGAACTACAATTAACATTGTACGTGGATAATCACTTTTAGAGATAAAATGAGATGTTTAAAGTGATTTTCAAGCTTCCAGGGGCCCTAAACACGAGATTTGAGAAATGGGTAAACGTGAATGAAAATGGCCAATTTACTCACTCTGCGGCCTGAAAAAGTGTTTCTCCTTCACGGAAAGTGAATAAAATAACATTTGGATGCCTTTATTGTTCAATCAAAAACGCCCGTTTTTTGGTGAAAAAGATAACCACCCCCCCTTACGACATGCTTCAGAAACGAAAAAAATGGTCCATTTTCAAATGTTGCGTCTTTGAACTACAATTCACATTTGTACGTGGATAATCACTTTTAGAGATAAAATTAGATGTTTAAAGTGATTTACAAGCTTCCAGGGGCCCTAAACACAAGATATGAGGAATGGGTAAATATGAATGAAAATGGCCAATTTATTCACTCTGAGGCCTTAAAAAGTCTTTCTCCACTCCAGAAAGTGAATTAAATAACATTTGTAGGCCTTTATTGTTCAATCAAAAACGCCCGATTTTTGACGAAAGAGATAACCACCCCCCCTTACGACATGCTTCAGAAACTAAAAAAATGGTCCGTTTTCAAATGTTGCCTCTTTGAACTACAATTCACATTTGTACGTGGAAAAGCACTTTTAAAGATCAAATGAGATGTTTAAAGTGATTTTCATGCTTCCAGGGGCCTTAAACACAAGATTTGAGGAATGGGTAAAAGTGAATGAAAATGGCCAATTTACTCACTCCGAGGCCTTAGAAAGTGTTTCTCCTCAACGGGAAGTGAATTAAATAACATTTGTAGGCCTTTATTGTTCAAGCGAAAACGCCCGATTATTGACGAAAGAGATAACCTCCCCCTTACGACATGCTTCAGAAACGAAAAAAATGGTCCGTTTTCAAATGTTGCGTCTTTGAACGACAATCCACATTTGTACGTGGCTAATCACTTTTAGAGCTAAAATTAGATGTTTAAAGTGATTTTCAAGCTTCCAGGGGCCCTAAATACAAGATTTGAGAAATGGGTAAAAGTGAATGAAAATGGCCAATTTACTCACTCTGCGGCCTTAAAAGGCGTTTCTCCTCCACGGGAAGTGAATTAAATAACATTTGGAGGCCTTTATTGTTCAAGCGAAAACGCCTGATTTTTGATGAAAGAGATAACCACCCCCCTTACGACATGCTTCAGAAACGAAAAAAATGGTCCATTTTCAAATGTTGCTTCTTTGAACTACAATTCACATTTGTACGTGGATAATCACTTTTAGAGATAAAATTAGATGTTTAAAGTGATTTTCAAGCTTCCAGGGGCCCTAAACACAAGATTTGAGAAATGGGTAAAAGTGAATGAAAATGGCCAATTTACTCACTCTGAGGCCTTAAAAAGTGTTTCTCCTCCACGGGAAGTGAATTAAATACCATTTGGAGGCCTTTATTGTTCAAGCGAAAACACCTGATTTTTGATGAAAGAGATAACCACCCCCCCTTACGACATGCTTCTGAAACTAAAAAAATGGTTCATTTTTAAATGTTGCGTCTTTGAACTACAATTAACATTGTACGTGGATAATCACTTTTAGAGATAAAATGAGATGTTTAAAGTGATTTTCAAGCTTCCAGGGGCCATAAACACGAGGTTTGAGAAATGGGTAAACGTGAATGAAAATGGCCAATTTACTCACTCTGCGGCCTTAAAAAGTGTTTCTAATCCACGGAAAGTGAATAAAATAACATTTGGATGCCTTTATTGTTCAATCAAAAACACCTGTTTTTTGGTGAAAAAGATAACCACCCCCCCCTTACGACATGCTTCAGAAACGAAAAAAATGGTCCATTTTCAAATGTTGCGTCTTTGAACTACAATTCACATTTGTACGTGGATAATCACTTTTAGAGATAAAATTAGATGTTTAAAGTGATTTACAAGCTTCCAGGGGCCCTAAACACAAGATATGAGGAATGGGTAAATATGAATGAAAATTGCCAATTTATTCACTCTGAGGCCTTAAAAAGTTTTTCTCCACTCCAGAAAGTGAATTAAATAACATTTGTAGACCTTTATTGTTCAATCAAAAACGCCCGATTTTTGACGAAAGAGATAACCACCCCCCCTTACGACATGCTTCAGAAACAAAAAAAATGGTTCATTTTCAAATGTTGCATCTTTGAACGACAATCCACATTTGTAGGTGGATAAACACTTTTAGAGATAAAATTAGATGTTTAAAGTGATTTTCAAGCTTCCAGGGGCCCTAAACACAAGATTTGAGAAATGGGGAAAAGTGAATGAAAATGGCCAATTTACTCACTCTGAGGCCTTAAAAAGTGTTTCTCCTCAACGGGAAGTGAATTAAATAACATTTGTAGGCCTTTATTGTTCAAGCGAAAACGCCCGATTATTGACGAAAGAGATAACCACCCCCCCTTACGACATGCTTCAGAAACGAAAAAAATGGTCCGTTTTCAAATGTTGCGTCTTTGAATGACAATCCACATTTGTACGTGGATAATCACTTTTAGAGCTAAAATTAGATGTTTAAAGTGATTGTCAAGCTTCCAGGGGCCCTAAACACAAGATTTGAGAAATGGGTAAAAGTGAATGAAAATGGCCAATTTACTCACTCTGAGGCCTTAAAAAGTGTTTCTCCCCCACGGGAAGTGAATTAAATACCATTTGGAGGCCTTTATTGTTCAAGCGAAAACGCCTGATTTTTGATGAAAGAGATAAGCACCCCCCCTTACGACATGCTTCTGAAACTAAAAAAATGGTTAATTTTCAAATGTTGCGTCTTTTGAACTACAATTAACATTGTATGTGGATAATCACTTTTAGAGATAAAATGAGATGTTTAAAGTGATTTTCAAGCTTCCAGGGGCCCTAAACACGAGATTTGAGAAATGGGTAAACGTGAATGAAAATGGCCAATTTACTCACTCTGCGGCCTTAAAAAGTGTTTCTCCTCCACGGAAAGTGAATAAAATAACATTTGGATGCCTTTATTGTTCAATCAAAAACGCCCGTTTTTTGGTGAAAAAGATAACCACCCCCCCTTACGACATGCTTCAAAAACAAAAAAAATGGTCCATTTTCAAATGTTGCGTCTTTGAACTACAATTCACATTTGTACGTGGATAATCACTTTTAGAGATAAATTTAGATGTTTAAAGTGAGTTACAAGCTTCCAGGGGCCCTAAACACAAGATATGAGGAATGGGTAAATATGAATGAAAATGGCCAATTTATTCACTCTGAGGCCTTAAAAAGTTTTTCTCCACTCCAGAAAGTGAATTAAATAACATTTGTAGGCCTTTATTGTTCAATCAAAAACTCCCGATTTTTGACGAAAAAGATAACCACCCCCCCTTACGACATGCTTAAGAAACTAAAAAAATGGTCCGCTTTCAAATGTTGCCTCTTTGAACTACAATTCACATTTGTACGTGGAAAAGCACTTTTAAAGATCAAATGAGATGTTTAACGTGATTTTCATGCTTCCAGGGGCCTTAAACACAAGATTTGAGGTATGGGTAAAAGTGAATGAAAATGGCCAATTTACTCACTCTGAGGCCTTAAAAAGTGTTTCTCCTCCACGGGAAGTGAATTAAATACCATTATGAGGCCTTTATTGTTCAAGCGAAAACGCCTGATGTTTGATGAAAGAGATAACCACTCCCCCTTACGACATGCTTCAGAAACGAAAAAAATGGTCCGTTTTCAAATGCTGCGTCTTTAAATGACAATCCACATTTGTACGTGGATAATCACTTTTAGAGCTAAAATTAGATGTTTAAAGTGATTTTCAAGCTTCCAGGGGCCCTAAACACAAGATTTGAGAAATGGGTAAAAGTGAATGAAAATGGCCAATTTACTCACTCTGAGGCCTTAAAAAGTGTTTCTCTTCCACGGGAAGTGAATTCAATACCATTTGGAGGCCTTTATTGTTCAAGCGAAAACGCCTGATTTTTGATGAAAGAGATAACCACCCCCCCTTACGACATGCTTCTGAAACTAAAAAAATGGTTCATTTTCAAATGTTGCGTCTTTGAACTACAATTAACATTGTACGTGGATAATCACTTTTAGAGATAAAATGAGATGTTTAAAGTGATTTTCAAGCTTCCAGGGGCCCTAAACACGAGATTTGAGAAATGGGTAAACGTGAATGAAAATGGCCAATTTACTCACTCTGCGGCCTTAAAAAGTGTTTCTCCTCCACGGAACGTGAATAAAATAACATTTGGATGCCTTTATTGTTCAATCAAAAACGCCAGTTTTTTGGTGAAAAATATAACCACCCCCCCTTACGACATGCTTCAGAAAAGAAAAAAATGGTCCATTTTCAAATGTTGCGTCTTTGAACTACAATTCACATTTGTACGTGGATGATCACTTTTAGAGATAAAATTAGATGTCTAAAGTGATATACAAGCTTCCAGGGGCCCTAAACACAAGATATGAGGAATGGGTAAATATGAATGAAAATGGCCAATTTATTCACTCCGAGGCCTTAAAAAGTTTTTCTCCACTCCAGAAAGTGAATTAAATAACATTTGTAGGCCTTTATTGTTCAATCAAAAACGCCCAATTTTTGCCGAAAGAGATAACCACCCCCCCTTACGACATGCTTCAGAAACTAAAAAAATGGTCCGTTTTCAAATGTTGCCTCTTTGAACTACAATTCACATTTGTACGTGGAAAAGCACTTTTAAAGATCAAATGAGATGTTTAAAGTGATTTTCATGCTTCCAGGGGCCTTAAACACAAGATTTGAGGTATGGGTAAAAGTGAATGAAAATGGCCAATTTACTCACTCTGGGGCCTTAAAAAGTGTTTCTCCTCCACGGGAAGTGAATTAAATACCATTTGGAGGCCTTTATTGTTCAAGCGAAAATGCCTGATTTTTGATGAAAGAGATAACCACCCCCCCTTACGACATGCTCATGAAACTAAAAAAATAGTTCATTTTCAAATGTTGCGTCTTTGAACTACAATTAACATTGTACGTGGATAATCACTTTTAGAGATAAAATGAGATGTTTAAAGTGATTTTCAAGCTTCCAGGGGCCCTAAACACGAGATTTGAGAAATGGGTAAACGTGAATGAAAATGGCCAATTTACTCACTCTGCGGCCTGAAAAAGTGTTTCTCCTTCACGGAAAGTGAATAAAATAACATTTGGATGCCTTTATTGTTCAATCAAAAACGCCCGTTTTTTGGTGAAAAAGATAACCATCCCCCCTTACGACATGCTTCAGAAACGAAAAAAATGGTCCATTTTCAAATGTTGCGTCTTTGAACTACAATTCACATTTGTACGTGGATAATCACTTTTAGAGATAAAATTAGATGTTTAAAGTGATTTTCAAGCTTCCAGGGGCCCTAAACACAAGATTTGAGAAATGGGTAAAAGTGAATGAAAATGGCCAATTTACTCACTCTGAGGCCTTAAAAAGTGTTTCTCCTCCACGGGAAGTGAATTAAATACCATTTGGAGGCCTTTATTGTTCAAGCGAAAACACCTGATTTTTGATGAAAGAGATAACCACCCCCCCTTACGACATGCTTCTGAAACTAAAAAAATGGTTCATTTTTAAATGTTGCGTCTTTGAACTACAATTAACATTGTACGTGGATAATCACTTTTAGAGATAAAATGAGATGTTTAAAGTGATTTTCAAGCTTCCAGGGGCCATAAACACGAGGTTTGAGAAATGGGTAAACGTGAATGAAAATGGCCAATTTACTCACTCTGCGGCCTTAAAAAGTGTTTCTCCTCCACGGAAAGTGAATAAAATAACATTTGGATGCCTTTATTGTTCAATCAAAAGCGCCCGTTTTTTGGTGAAAAAGATAACCACCCCCCCTTACGACATGCTTCAGAAACGAAAAAAATGGTCCATTTTCAAATGTTGCGTCTTTGAACTACAATTCACATTTGTACGTGGATGATCACTTTTAGAGATAAAATTAGATGTTTAAAGTGATTTACAAGCTTCCAGGGGCCCTAACCACAAGATATGAGGAATGGGTAAATATGAATGAAAATGGCCAATTTATTCACTCTGAGGCCTTAAAAAGTTTTTCTCCACTCCAGAAAGTGAATTAAATAACATTTGTAGGCCTTTATTGTTCAATCAAAAACTCCCGATTTTTGACGAAAGAGATAACCACCCCCCTTACGACATGCTTCAGAAACGAAAAAAATGGTCCGTTTTCAAATGTTGCCTCTTTGAACTACAATTCACATTTGTACGTGGAAAAGCACTTTTAAAGATCAAATGAGATGTTTAAAGTGATTTTCATGCTTCCAGGGGCCTTAAACACAAGATTTGAGAAATGGGTAAAAGTGAATGAAAATCGCCAATTTACTCACTCTGAGGCCTTAAAAAGTGTTTCTCCTCCACTGGAAGTGAATTAAATACCATTTGGAGGCCTTTATTGTTCAAGCGAAAACGCCTGATTTTTGATGAAAGAGATAACCAACCCCCCTTACGACATGCTTCTGAAACTAAAAAAATAGTTCATTTTCAAATGTTGCGTCTTTGAACTACAATTAACATTGTACGTGGATAATCACTTTTAGAGATAAAATGAGATGTTTAAAGTGATTTTCAAGCTTCCAGGGGCCCTAAACACGAGATTTGAGAAATGGGTAAACGTGAATGAAAATGGCCAATTTACTCACTCTGTGGCCTGAAAAAGTGTTTCTCCTTCACGGAAAGTGAATAAAATAACATTTGGATGCCTTTATTGTTCAATCAAAAACGCCCGTTTTTTGGTGAAAAAGATAACCACCCCCCCTTACGACATGCTTCAGAAACGAAAAAAATGGTCCATTTTCAAATGTTGCGTCTTTGAACTACAATTCACATTTGTACGTGGATAATCACTTTTAGAGATAAAATTAGATGTTTAAAGTGATTTACAAGCTTCCAGGGGCTCTAAACACAAGATATGAGGAATGGGTAAATATGAATGAAAACGGCCAATTTATTCACTCTGAGGCCTTAAAAAGATTTTCTCCAATCCAGAAAGTGAATTAAATAACATTTGTAGGCCTTTATTGTTCAATCAAAAACGCCCGATTTTTGACGAAAGAGATAACCACCCCCCCTTACGACATGCTTCAGAAACTAAAAAAATGGTCCGTTTTCAAATGTTGCCTCTTTGAACTACAATTCACATTTGTATGTGGAAAAGCACTTTTAAAGATCAAATGAGATGTTTAAAGTGATTTTCATGCTTCCAGGGGCCTTAAACACAAGATTTGAGGAATGGGTAAAAGTGAATGAAAATGGCCAATTTACTCACTCTTAGGCCTTAAAAAGTGTTTCTCCTCCACGGGAAGGGAATTAAATAACATTTGGAGGCCTTTATTGTTCAAGCGAAAACGCCTGATTTTTGATGAAAGAGATAACCACCCCCCTTACGACATGCTTCTGAAACTAAAAAAATGGTTGATTTTCAAATGTTGCGTCTTTGAACTACAATTAACATTGTACGTGGATATTCACTTTTAGAGATAAAATAAGATGTTTAAAGTGATTTTCAAGCTTCCAGGGGCCCTAAACACAAGATTTGAGAAATGGGTAAAAGTGAATGAAAATGGCCAATTTACTCACTCTGAGGCCTTAAAAAGTGTTTCTCCTCCACGGAAAGTGAATAAAATAACATTTGGATGCCTTTATTGTTCAATCAAAAACGCCCTTTTTTTGGTGAAAAAGATAACCACCCCCCCTTACGACATGCTTCAGAAACGAAAAAAATGGTCCATTTTCAAATGTTGCTTCTTTGAACTACAATTCACATTTGTACGTGGATAATCACTTTTAGAGATAAAATTAGATGTTTAAAGTGATTTTCAAGCTTCCAGGGGCCCTAAACACAAGATTTGAGAAATGGGTAAAAGTGAATGAAAATGGCCAATTTACTCACTCTGAGGCCTTAAAAAGTGTTTCTCCTCCACGGGAAGTGAATTAAATACCATTTGGAGGCCTTTATTGTTCAAGCGAAAACACCTGATTTTTGATGAAAGAGATAACCACCCCCCCTTACGACATGCTTCTGAAACTAAAAAAATGGTTCATTTTTAAATGTTGCGTCTTTGAACTACAATTAACATTGTACGTGGAAAATCACTTTTAGAGATAAAATGAGATGTTTAAAGTGATTTTCAAGCTTCCAGGGGCCATAAACACGAGGTTTGAGAAATGGGTAAACGTGAATGAAAATGGCCAATTTACTCACTCTGCGGCCTTAAAAAGTGTTTCTCCTCCACGGAAAGTGAATAAAATAACATTTGGATGCCTTTATTGTTCAATCAAAAGCGCCCGTTTTTTGGTGAAAAAGATAACCACCCCCCCTTACGACATGCTTCAGAAACGAAAAAAATGGTCCATTTTCAAATGTTGCGTCTTTGAACTACAATTCACATTTGTACGTGGATGATCACTTTTAGAGATAAAATTAGATGTTTAAAGTGATTTACAAGCTTCCAGGGGCCCTAACCACAAGATATGAGGAATGGGTAAATATGAATGAAAATGGCCAATTTATTCACTCTGAGGCCTTAAAAAGTTTTTCTCCACTCCAGAAAGTGAATTAAATAACATTTGTAGGCCTTTATTGTTCAATCAAAAACTCCCGATTTTTGACGAAAGAGATAACCACCCCCCCTTACGACATGCTTAAGAAACTAAAAAAATGGTCCGTTTTCAAATGTTGCCTCTTTGAACTACAATTCACATTTGTACGTGGACAAGCACTTTTAAAGACCAAATGAGATGTTTAACGTGATTTTCATGCTTCCAGGGGCCTTAAACACAAGATTTGAGGAATGGGTAAAAGTGAATGAAAATGGCCAATTTACTCACTCTGAGGCCTTAAAAAGTGTTTCTCCTCCACGGGAAGTGAATTAAATAACATTTGTAGGCCTTTATTGTTCAAGCGAAAACGCCCGATTATTGACGGAAGAGATAACCACCCCCCCTTACGACATGCTTCAGAAACAAAAAAAATGGTTCATTTTCAAATGTTGCATCTTTGAACGACAATCCACATTTGTACGTGGATAAACACTTTTAGAGATAAAATTAGATGTTTAAAGTGATTTTCAAGCTTCCAGGGGCCCTAAACACAAGATTTGAGAAATGGGTAAAAGTGAATGAAAATGGCCAATTTACGCACTCTGAGGCCTTAAAAAGTGTTTCTCCTCAACAGGAAGTGAATTAAATAACATTTGTAGGCCTTTATTGTTCAAGCGAAAACGCCCGATTATTGACGAAAGAGATAACCACCCCCCTTACGACATGCTTCAGAAACGAAAAAAATGGTCCGTTTTCAAATGTTGCGTCTTTAAATGACAATCCACATTTGTACGTGGATAATCACTTTTAGAGCTAAAATTAGATGTTTAAAGTGATTTTCAAGCTTCCAGGGGCCCTAAACACAAGATTTGAGAAATGGGTAAAAGTGAATGAAAATGGCCAATTTACTCACTCTGAGGCCTTACAAAGTGTTTCTCCTCCACGGGAAGTGAATTAAATACCATTTGGAGGCCTTTATTGTTCAAGCGAAAACGCCTGATTTTTGATGAAAGAGATAACCACCCCCCCTTACGACATGCTTCTGAAACTAAAAAAATGGTTCATTTTCAAATGTTGCGTCTTTGAACTGCAATTAACATTGTACGTGGATAATCACTTTTAGAGATAAAATGAGATGTTTAAAGTGATTTTCAAGCTTCCAGGGGCCCTAAACACGAGATTTGAGAAATGGGTAAACGTGAATGAAAATGGCCAATTTACTCACTCTGCGGCCTTAAAAAGTGTTTCTCCTCCACGGAAAGTGAATAAAATAACATTTGGATGCCTTTATTGTTCAATCAAAAACGCCCGTTTTTTGGTGAAAAAGATAACCACCCCCCTTACGACATGCTTCAGAAACGAAACAAATGGTCCATTTTTAAATGTTGCGTCTTTGAACTACAATTCACATTTGTACGTGGATGATCACTTTTAGAGATAAAATTAGATGTTTAAAGTGATATACAAGCTTCCAGGGGCCCTAAACACAAGATATGAGGAATGGGTAAATATGAATGAAAATGGCCAATTTATTCACTCCGAGGCCTTAAAAAGTTTTTCTCCACTCCAGAAAGTGAATTAAATAACATTTGTAGGCCTTTATTGTTCAATCAAAAACGCCCGATTTTTGCCGAAAGAGATAACCACCCCCCCTTACGACATGCTTCAGAAACTAAAAAAATGGTCCGTTTTCAAATGTTGCCTCTTTGAACTACAATTCACATTTGTACGTGGAAAAGCACTTTTAAAGATCAAATGAGATGTTTAAAGTGATTTTAATGCTTCCAGGGGCCTTAAACACAAGATTTGAGGTATGGGTAAAAGTGAATGAAAATGGCCAATTTACTCACTCTGAGGCCTTAAAAAGTGTTTCTCCTCCACGGGAAGTGAATTAAATACCATTTGGAGGCCTTTATTGTTCAAGCGAAAATGCCTGATTTTTGATGAAAGAGATAACCACCCCCCCCTTACGACATGCTTCTGAAACTAAAAAAATAGTTCATTTTCAAATGTTGCGTCTTTGAACTACAATTAACATTGTACGTGGATAATCACTTTTAGAGATAAAATGAGATGTTTAAAGTGATTTTCAAGCTTCCAGGGGCCCTAAACACGAGATTTGAGAAATGGGTAAACGTGAATGAAAATGGCCAATTTACTCACTCTGCGGCCTGAAAAAGTGTTTCTCCTTCACGGAAAGTGAATAAAATAACATTTGGATGCCTTTATTGTTCAATCAAAAACGCCCGTTTTTTGGTGAAAAAGATAACCACCCCCCCTTACGACATGCTTCAGAAACGAAAAAAATGGTCCATTTTCAAATGTTGCGTCTTTGAACTACAATTCACATTTGTACGTGGATAATCACTTTTAGAGATAAAATTAGATGTTTAAAGTGATTTACAAGCTTCCAGGGGCCCTAAACACAAGATATGAGGAATGGGTAAATATGAATGAAAATGGCCAATTTATTCACTCTGAGGCCTTAAAAAGATTTTCTCCACTCCAGAAAGTGAACTAAATAACATTTGGAGGCCTTTATTGTTCAAGCGAAAACGCCTGATTTTTGATGAAAGAGATAACCACCCCCCTTACGACATGCTTCTGAAACTAAAAAAATGGTTCATTTCAAATGTTGCGTCTTTGAACTACAATTAACATTGTACGTGGATATTCACTTTTAGAGATAAAATGAGATGTTTAAAGTGATTTTCAAGCTTCCAGGGGCCCTAAACACAAGATTTGAGAAATGGGTAAAAGTGAATGAAAATGGCCAATTTACTCACTCTGAGGCCTTAAAAAGTGTTTCTCCTCCACGGAAAGTGAATAAAATAACATTTGGATGCCTTTATTGTTCAATCAAAAACGCCTGTTTTTTGGTGAAAAAGATAACCACCCCCCCTTACGACATGCTTCAGAAACGAAAAAAATGGTCCATTTTCAAATGTTGCTTCTTTGAACTACAATTCACATTTGTACGTGGAAAATCACTTTTAGAGATAAAATTAGATGTTTAAAGTGATTTACAAGCTTCCAGGGGCACTAAACACAAGATATGAGGAATGGGTAAATATGAATGAAAATGGCCAATTTATTCACTCTGAGGCCTTAAAAAGTTTTTCTCCACTCCAGAGAGTGAATTAAATAACATTTGTAGACCTTTATTGTTCAATCAAAATCGCCCGATTTTTGACGAAAGAGATAACCACCCCTCTTACGACATGCTTCAGAAACGAAAAAAATGGTCCGTTTTCAAATGTTGCGTCTTTGAATGACAATCCACATTTGTACGTGGATAATCACTTTTAGAGATAAAATGAGATGTTTAAAGTGATTTTCAAGCTTCCAGGGCCCTAAACACGAGATTTGAGAAATGGGTAAACGTGAATGAAAATGGCCAATTTACTCACTCTGCGGCCTTAAAAAGTGTTTCTCCTCCACGGAAAGTGAATAAAATAACATTTGGATGCCTTTATTGTTCAATCAAAAACGCCCGTTTTTTGGTGAAAAAGATAACCACCCCCCCTTACGACATGCTTCAGAAACGAAAAAAATGGTCCATTTTCAAATGTTGCGTCTTTGAACTACAATTCACATTTGTACGTGGATGATCACTTTTAGAGATAAAATTAGATGTTTAAAGTGATATACAAGCTTCCAGGGGCCCTAAACACAAGATATGAGGAATGGGTAAATATGAATGAAAATGGCCAATTTATTCACTCCGAGGCCTTAAAAAGTTTTTCTCCACTCCAGAAAGTGAATTAAATAACATTTGTAGGCCTTTATTGTTCAATCAAAAACTCCCGATTTTTGACGAAAGAGATAACCACCCCCCCTTACGACATGCTTAAGAAACTAAAAAAATGGTCCGTTTTCAAATGTTGCCTCTTTGAACTACAATTCACATTTGTACGTGGAAAAGCACTTTTAAAGACCAAATGAGATGTTTAACGTGATTTTCATGCTTCCAGGGGCCTTAAACACAAGATTTGAGGTATGGGTAAAAGTGAATGAAAATGGCCAATTTACTCACTCTGAGGCCTTAAAAAGTGTTTCTCCTCCACGGGAAGTGAATTAAATACCATTTGGAGGCCTTTATTGTTCAAGCGAAAACGCCTGATTTTTGATGAAAGAGATAACCACCCCCCCTTACGACATGCTTCTGAAACTAAAAAAATAGTTCATTTTCAAATGTTGCGTCTTTGAACTACAATTAACATTGTACGTGGATAATCACTTTTAGAGATAAAATGAGATGTTTAAAGTGATTTTCAAGCTTCCAGGGGCCCTAAACACGAGATTTGAGAAATGGGTAAACGTGAATGAAAATGGCCAATTTACTCACTCTGTGGCCTGAAAAAGTGTTTCTCCTTCACGGAAAGTGAATAAAATAACATTTGGATGCCTTTATTGTTCAATCAAAAACGCCAGTTTTTTGGTGAAAAAGATAACCACCCCCCCTTACGACATGCTTCAGAAACTAAAAAAATGGTCCGTTTTCAAATGTTGCCTCTTTGAACTACAATTCACATTTGTATGTGGAAAAGCACTTTTAAAGATCAAATGAGATGTTTAAAGTGATTTTCATGCTTCCAGGGGCCTTAAACACAAGATTTGAGGAATGGGTAAAAGTGAATGAAAATGGCCAATTTACTCACTCTTAGGCCTTAAAAAGTGTTTCTCCTCCACGGGAAGTGAATTAAATAACATTTGGAGGCCTTTATTGTTCAAGCGAAAACGCCTGATTTTTGATGAAAGAGATAACCACCCCCCTTACGACATGCTTCTGAAACTAAAAAAATGGTTGATTTTCAAATGTTGCGTCTTTGAACTACAATTAACATTGTACGTGGATATTCACTTTTAGAGATAAAATGAGATGTTTAAAGTGATTTTCAAGCTTCCAGGGGCCCTAAACACAAGATTTGAGAAATGGGTAAAAGTGAATGAAAATGGCCAATTTACTCACTCTGAGGCCTTAAAAAGTGTTTCTCCTCCACGGAAAGTGAATAAAATAACATTTGGATGCCTTTATTGTTCAATCAAAAACGCCCTTTTTTTGGTGAAAAAGATAACCACCCCCCCTTACGACATGCTTCAGAAACGAAAAAAATGGTCCATTTTCAAATGTTGCTTCTTTGAACTACAATTCACATTTGTACGTGGATAATCACTTTTAGAGATAAAATTAGATGTTTAAAGTGATTTTCAAGCTTCCAGGGGCCCTAAACACAAGATTTGAGAAATGGGTAAAAGTGAATGAAAATGGCCAATTTACTCACTCTGAGGCCTTAAAAAGTGTTTCTCCTCCACGGGAAGTGAATTAAATACCATTTGGAGGCCTTTATTGTTCAAGCGAAAACACCTGATTTTTGATGAAAGAGATAACCACCCCCCCTTACGACATGCTTCTGAAACTAAAAAAATGGTTCATTTTTAAATGTTGCGTCTTTGAACTACAATTAACATTGTACGTGGATAATCACTTTTAGAGATAAAATGAGATGTTTAAAGTGATTTTCAAGCTTCCAGGGGCCATAAACACGAGGTTTGAGAAATGGGTAAACGTGAATGAAAATGGCCAATTTACTCACTCTGCGGCCTTAAAAAGTGTTTCTCCTCCACGGAAAGTGAATAAAATAACATTTGGATGCCTTTATTGTTCAATCAAAAGCGCCCGTTTTTTGGTGAAAAAGATAACCACCCCCCCTTACGACATGCTTCAGAAACGAAAAAAATGGTCCATTTTCAAATGTTGCGTCTTTGAACTACAATTCACATTTGTACGTGGATGATCACTTTTAGAGATAAAATTAGATGTTTAAAGTGATTTACAAGCTTCCAGGGGCCCTAACCACAAGATATGAGGAATGGGTAAATATGAATGAAAATGGCCAATTTATTCACTCTGAGGCCTTAAAAAGTTTTTCTCCACTCCAGAAAGTGAATTAAATAACATTTGTAGGCCTTTTGTTGTTCAATCAAAAACTCCCGATTTTTGACGAAAGAGATAACCACCCCCCCTTACGACATGCTTAAGAAACTAAAAAAATGGTCCGTTTTCAAATGTTGCCTCTTTGAACTACAATTCACATTTGTACGTGGAAAAGCACTTTTAAAGACCAAATGAGATGTTTAACGTGATTTTCATGCTTCCAGGGGCCTTAAACACAAGATTTGAGGAATGGGTAAAAGTGAATGAAAATGGCCAATTTACTCACTCTGAGGCCTTAAAAAGTGTTTCTCCTCCACGGGAAGTGAATTAAATAACATTTGTAGGCCTTTATTATTGAAGCGAAAACGCCCGATTATTGACGAAAGAGATAACCACCCCCCCTTACGACATGCTTCAGAAACAAAAAAAATGGTTCATTTTCAAATGTTGCATCTTTGAACGAAAATCCACATTTGTACGTGGATAAACACTTTTAGAGATAAAATTAGATGTTTAAAGTGATTTTCAAGCTTCCAGGGGCCCTAAACACAAGATTTGAGAAATGGGTAAAAGTGAATGAAAATGGCCAATTTACGCACTCTGAGGCCTTAAAAAGTGTTTCTCCTCAACAGGAAGTGAATTAAATAACATTTGTAGGCCTTTATTGTTCAAGCGAAAACGCCCGATTATTGACGAAAGAGATAACCACCCCCCCTTACGACATGCTTCTGAAACTAAAAAAATGGTCCGTTTTCAAATGTTGCCTCTTTGAACTACAATTCACATTTGTATGTGGAAAAGCACTTTTAAAGATCAAATGAGATGTTTAAAGTGATTTTCATGCTTCCAGGGGCCTTAAACACAAGATTTGAGGAATGGGTAAAAGTGAATGAAAATGGCCAATTTACTCACTCTTAGGCCTTAAAAAGTGTTTCTCCTCCACGGGAAGTGAATTAAATAACATTTGGAGGCCTTTATTGTTCAAGCGAAAACGCCTGATTTTTGATGAAAGAGATAACCACCCCCCTTACGACATGCTTCTGAAACTAAAAAAATGGTTGATTTTCAAATGTTGCGTCTTTGAACTACAATTAACATTGTACGTGGATATTCACTTTTAGAGATAAAATGAGATGTTTAAAGTGATTTTCAAGCTTCCAGGGGCCCTAAACACAAGATTTGAGAAATGGGTAAAAGTGAATGAAAATGGCCAATTTACTCACTCTGAGGCCTTAAAAAGTGTTTCTCCTCCACGGAAAGTGAATAAAATAACATTTGGATGCCTTTATTGTTCAATCAAAAACGCCCTTTTTTTGGTGAAAAAGATAACCACCCCCCCTTACGACATGCTTCAGAAACGAAAAAAATGGTCCATTTTCAAATGTTGCTTCTTTGAACTACAATTCACATTTGTACGTGGATGATCACTTTTAGAGATAAAATTAGACGTTTAAAGTGATTTACAAGCTTCCAGGGGCCCTAACCACAAGATATGAGGAATGGGTAAATATGAATGAAAATGGCCAATTTATTCACTCTGAGGCCTTAAAAAGTTTTTCTCCACTCCAGAAAGTGAATTAAATAACATTTGTAGGCATTTTGTTGTTCAATCAAAAACTCCCGATTTTTGACGAAAGAGATAACCACCCCCCCTTACGACATGCTTAAGAAACTAAAAAAATGGTCCGTTTTCAAATGTTGCCTCTTTGAACTACAATTCACATTTGTACGTGGAAAAGCACTTTTAAAGACCAAATGAGATGTTTAACGTGATTTTCATGCTTCCAGGGGCCTTAAACACAAGATTTGAGGAATGGGTAAAAGTGAATGAAAATGGCCAATTTACTCACTCTGAGGCCTTAAAAAGTGTTTCTCCTCCACGGGAAGTGAATTAAATAACATTTGTATGCCTTTATTGTTGAAGCGAAAACGCCCGATTATTGACGAAAGAGATAACCACCCCCCCTTACGACATGCTTCAGAAACAAAAAAAATGGTTCATTTTCAAATGTTGCATCTTTAAATGACAATCCACATTTGTACGTGGATAATCACTTTTAGAGATAAAATTAGATGTTTAAAGTGATTTTCAAGCTTCCAGGGGCCCTAAACACAAGATTTGAGAAATGGGTAAAAGTGAATGAAAATGGCCAATTTACGCACTCTGAGGCCTTAAAAAGTGTTTCTCCTCAACAGGAAGTGAATTAAATAACATTTGTAGGCCTTTATTGTTCAAGCGAAAACGCCCGATTATTGACGAAAGAGATAACCACCCCCCCTTACGACATGCTTCAGGAACGAAAAAAATGGTCCGTTTTCAAATGTTGCGTCTTTAAATGACAATCCACATTTGTACGTGGATAATCACTTTTAGAGCTAAAATTAGATGTTTAAAGTGATTTTCAAGCTTCCAGGGGCCCTAAACACAAGATTTGAGAAATGGGTAAAAGTGAATGAAAATGGCCAATTTACTCACTCTGAGGCCTTAAAAAGTGTTTCTCCTCCACGGGAAGTGAATTAAATACCATTTGGAGGCCTTTATTGTTCAAGCGAAAACGCCTGATTTTTGATGAAAGAGATAACCACCCCCCCTTACGACATGCTTCTGAAACGAAAAAAATGGTCCATTTTCAAATGTTGCGTCTTTGAACTACAATTCACATTTGTACGTGGATGATCACTTTTAGAGATAAAATTAGATGTTTAAAGTGATATACAAGCTTCCAGGGGCCCTAAACACAAGATATGAGGAATGGGTAAATATGAATGAAAATGGCCAATTTATTCACTCCGAGGCCTTAAAAAGTTTTTCTCCACTCCAGAAAGTGAATTAAATAACATTTGTAGGCCTTTATTGTTCAATCAAAAATGCCCGATTTTTGCCGAAAGAGATAACCACCCCCCCTTACGACATTGCTTCAGAAACTAAAAAAATGGTCCGTTTTCAAATGTTGCCTCTTTGAACTACAATTCACATTTGTACGTGGAAAAGCACTTTTAAAGATCAAATGAGATGTTTAAAGTGATTTTCATGCTTCCAGGGGCCTTAAACACAAGATTTGAGGTATGGGTAAAAGTGAATGAAAATGGCCAATTTACTCACTCTGAGGCCTTAAAAAGTGTTTCTCCTCCACGGGAAGTGAATTAAATACCATTTGGAGGCCTTTATTGTTCAAGCGAAAACACCTGATTTTTGATGAAAGAGATAACCACCCCCCCTTACGACATGCTTCTGAAACTAAAAAAATAGTTCATTTTTAAATGTTGCGTCTTTGAACTACAATTAACATTGTACGTGGATAATCACTTTTAGAGATAAAATGAGATGTTTAAAGTGATTTTCAAGCTTCCAGGGGCCCTAAACACGAGATTTGAGAAATGGGTAAACGTGAATGAAAATGGCCAATTTACTCACTCTGCGGCCTGAAAAAGTGTTTCTCCTTCACGGAAAGTGAATAAAATAACATTTGGATGCCTTTATTGTTCAATCAAAAACGCCCGTTTTTTGGTGAAAAAGATAACCACCCCCCCTTACGACATGCTTCAGAAACGAAAAAAATGGTCCATTTTCAAATGTTGCGTCTTTGAACTACAATTCACATTTGTACGTGGATAATCACTTTTAGAGATAAAATTAGATGTTTAAAGTGATTTACAAGCTTCCAGGGGCCCTAAACACAACATATGAGGAATGGGTAAATATGAATGAAAATGGCCAATTTATTCACTCTGAGGCCTTAAAAAGTCTTTCTCCACTCCAGAAAGTGAATTAAATAACATTTGTAGGCCTTTATTGTTCAATCAAAAACGCCCGATTTTTGACGAAAGAGATAACCACCCCCCCTTACGACATGCTTCAGAAACTAAAAAAATGGTCCGTTTTCAAATGTTGCCTCTTTGAACTACAATTCACATTTGTACGTGGAAAAGCACTTTTAAAGATCAAATGAGATGTTTAAAGTGATTTTCATGCTTCCAGGGGCCTTAAACACAAGATTTGAGGAATGGGTAAAAGTGAATGAAAATGGCCAATTTACTCACTCCGAGGCCTTAGAAAGTGTTTCTCCTCAACGGGAAGTGAATTAAATAACATTTGTAGGCCTTTATTGTTCAAGCGAAAACGCCCGATTATTGACGAAAGAGATAACCTCCCCCTTACGACATGCTTCAGAAACGAAAAAAATGGTCCGTTTTCAAATGTTGCGTCTTTGAACGACAGTCCACATTTGTACGTGGCTAATCACTTTTAGAGCTAAAATTAGATGTTTAAAGTGATTTTCAAGCTTCCAGGGGCCCTAAATACAAGATTTGAGAAATGGGTAAAAGTGAATGAAAATGGCCAATTTACTCACTCTGCGGCCTTAAAAGGCGTTTCTCCTCCACGGGAAGTGAATTAAATAACATTTGGAGGCCTTTATTGTTCAAGCGAAAACGCCTGATTTTTGATGAAAGAGATAACCACCCCCCTTACGACATGCTTCAGAAACGAAAAAAATGGTCCATTTTCAAATGTTGCTTCTTTGAACTACAATTCACATTTGTACGTGGATAATCACTTTTAGAGATAAAATTAGATGTTTAAAGTGATTTTCAAGCTTCCAGGGGCCCTAAACACAAGATTTGAGAAATGGGTAAAAGTGAATGAAAATGGCCAATTTACTCACTCTGAGGCCTTAAAAAGTGTTTCTCCTCCACGGGAAGTGAATTAAATACCATTTGGAGGCCTTTATTGTTCAAGCGAAAACACCTGATTTTTGATGAAAGAGATAACCCCCCCCCTTACGACATGCTTCTGAAACTAAAAAAATGGTTCATTTTTAAATGTTGCGTCTTTGAACTACAATTAACATTGTACGTGGATAATCACTTTTAGAGATAAAATGAGATGTTTAAAGTGATTTTCAAGCTTCCAGGGGCCATAAACACGAGGTTTGAGAAATGGGTAAACGTGAATGAAAATGGCCAATTTACTCACTCTGCGGCCTTAAAAAGTGTTTCTCCTCCACGGAAAGTGAATAAAATAACATTTGGATGCCTTTATTGTTCAATCAAAAGCGCCCGTTTTTTGGTGAAAAAGATAACCACCCCCCCTTACGACATGCTTCAGAAACGAAAAAAATGGTCCATTTTCAAATGTTGCGTCTTTGAACTACAATTCACATTTGTACGTGGATGATCACTTTTAGAGATAAAATTAGATGTTTAAAGTGATTTACAAGCTTCCAGGGGCCCTAACCACAAGATATGAGGAATGGGTAAATATGAATGAAAATGGCCAATTTATTCACTCTGAGGCCTTAAAAAGTTTTTCTCCACTCCAGAAAGTGAATTAAATAACATTTGTAGGCCTTTTGTTGTTCAATCAAAAACTCCCGATTTTTGACGAAAGAGATAACCACCCCCCCTTACGACATGCTTAAGAAACTAAAAAAATGGTCCGTTTTCAAATGTTGCCTCTTTGAACTACAATTCACATTTGTACGTGGAAAAGCACTTTTAAAGACCAAATGAGATGTTTAACATGATTTTCATGCTTCCAGGGGCCTTAAACACAAGATTTGAGGAATGGGTAAAAGTGAATGAAAATGGCCAATTTACTCACTCTGAGGCCTTAAAAAGTGTTTCTCCTCCACGGGAAGTGAATTAAATAACATTTGTAGGCCTTTATTGTTGAAGCGAAAACGCCCGATTATTGACGAAAGAGATAACCACCCCCCCTTACGACATGCTTCAGAAACAAAAAAAATGGTTCATTTTCAAATGTTGCATCTTTGAACGAAAATCCACATTTGTACGTGGATAAACACTTTTAGAGATAAAATTAGATGTTTAAAGTGATTTTCAAGCTTCCAGGGGCCCTAAACACAAGATTTGAGAAATGGGTAAAAGTGAATGAAAATGGCCAATTTACGCACTCTGAGGCCTTAAAAAGTGTTTCTCCTCAACAGGAAGTGAATTAAATAACATTTGTAGGCCTTTATTGTTCAAGCGAAAACGCCCGATTATTGACGAAAGAGATAACCACCCCCCCTTACGACATGCTTCAGAAACGAAAAAAATGGTCCGTTTTCAAATGTTGCGTCTTTAAATGACAATCCACATTTGTACGTGGATAATCACTTTTAGAGCTAAAATTAGATGTTTAAAGTGATTTTCAAGCTTCCAGGGGCCCTAAACACAAGATTTGAGAAATGGGTAAAAGTGAATGAAAATGGCCAATTTACTCACTCTGAGGCCTTAAAAAGTGTTTCTCCTCCACGGGAAGTGAATTAAATACCATTTGGAGGCCTTTATTGTTCAAGCGAAAACGCCTGATTTTTGATGAAAGAGATAACCACCCCCCCTTACGACATGCTTCTGAAACTAAAAAAATGGTTCATTTTCAAATGTTGCGTCTTTGAACTACAATTAACATTGTACGTGGATAATCACTTTTAGAGATAAAATGAGATGTTTAAAGTGATTTTCAAGCTTCCAGGGGCCCTAAACACGAGATTTGAGAAATGGGTAAACGTGAATGAAAATGGCCAATTTACTCACTCTGCGGCCTTAAAAAGTGTTTCTCCTCCACGGAAAGTGAATAAAATAACATTTGGATGCCTTTATTGTTCAATCAAAAACGCCCGTTTTTTGGTGAAAAAGATAACCACCCCCCTTACGACATGCTTCAGAAACGAAAAAAATGGTCCATTTTCAAATGTTGCGTCTTTGAACTACAATTCACATTTGTACGTGGATGATCACTTTTAGAGATAAAATTAGATGTTTAAAGTGATATACAAGCTTCCAGGGGCCCTAAACACAAGATATGAGGAATGGGTAAATATGAATGAAAATGGCCAATTTATTCACTCCGAGGCCTTAAAAAGTTTTTCTCCACTCCAGAAAGTGAATTAAATAACATTTGTAGGCCTTTATTGTTCAATCAAAAATGCCCGATTTTTGCCGAAAGAGATAACCACCCCCCCTTACGACATTGCTTCAGAAACTAAAAAAATGGTCCGTTTTCAAATGTTGCCTCTTTGAACTACAATTCACATTTGTACGTGGAAAAGCACTTTTAAAGATCAAATGAGATGTTTAAAGGGATTTTCATGCTTCCAGGGGCCTTAAACACAAGATTTGAGGTATGGGTAAAAGTGAATGAAAATGGCCAATTTACTCACTCTGAGGCCTTAAAAAGTGTTTCTCCTCCACGGGAAGTGAATTAAATACCATTTGGAGGCCTTTATTGTTCAAGCGAAAACACCTGATTTTTGATGAAAGAGATAACCACCCCCCCTTACGACATGCTTCTGAAACTAAAAAAATAGTTCATTTTCAAATGTTGCGTCTTTGAACTACAATTAACATTGTACGTGGATAATCACTTTTAGAGATAAAATGAGATGTTTAAAGTGATTTTCAAGCTTCCAGGGGCCCTAAACACGAGATTTGAGAAATGGGTAAACGTGAATGAAAATGGCCAATTTACTCACTCTGCGGCCTGAAAAAGTGTTTCTCCTTCACGGAAAGTGAATAAAATAACATTTGGATGCCTTTATTGTTCAATCAAAAACGCCCGTTTTTTGGTGAAAAAGATAACCACCCCCCCTTACGACATGCTTCAGAAACGAAAAAAATGGTCCATTTTCAAATGTTGCGTCTTTGAACTACAATTCACATTTGTACGTGGATAATCACTTTTAGAGATAAAATTAGATGTTTAAAGTGATTTACAAGCTTCCAGGGGCCCTAAACACAAGATATGAGGAATGGGTAAATATGAATGAAAATGGCCAATTTATTCACTCTGAGGCCTTAAAAAGTCTTTCTCCACTCCAGAAAGTGAATTAAATAACATTTGTAGGCCTTTATTGTTCAATCAAAAACGCCCGATTTTTGACGAAAGAGATAACCACCCCCCCTTACGACATGCTTCAGAAACTAAAAAAATGGTCCGTTTTCAAATGTTGCCTCTTTGAACTACAATTCACATTTGTACGTGGAAAAGCACTTTTAAAGATCAAATGAGATGTTTAAAGTGATTTTCATGCTTCCAGGGGCCTTAAACACAAGATTTGAGGAATGGGTAAAAGTGAATGAAAATGGCCAATTTACTCACTCCGAGGCCTTAGAAAGTGTTTCTCCTCAACGGGAAGTGAATTAAATAACATTTGTAGGCCTTTATTGTTCAAGCGAAAACGCCCGATTATTGACGAAAGAGATAACCTCCCCCTTACGACATGCTTCAGAAACGAAAAAAATGGTCCGTTTTCAAATGTTGCGTCTTTGAACGACAATCCACATTTGTACGTGGCTAATCACTTTTAGAGCTAAAATTAGATGTTTAAAGTGATTTTCAAGCTTCCAGGGGCCCTAAATACAAGATTTGAGAAATGGGTAAAAGTGAATGAAAATGGCCAATTTACTCACTCTGCGGCCTTAAAAGGCGTTTCTCCTCCACGGGAAGTGAATTAAATAACATTTGGAGGCCTTTATTGTTCAAGCGAAAACGCCTGATTTTTGATGAAAGAGATAACCACCCCCCTTACGACATGCTTCAGAAACGAAAAAAATGGTCCATTTTCAAATGTTGCTTCTTTGAACTACAATTCACATTTGTACGTGGATAATCACTTTTAGAGATAAAATTAGATGTTTAAAGTGATTTTCAAGCTTCCAGGGGCCCTAAACACAAGATTTGAGAAATGGGTAAAAGTGAATGAAAATGGCCAATTTACTCACTCTGAGGCCTTAAAAAGTGTTTCTCCTCCACGGGAAGTGAATTAAATACCATTTGGAGGCCTTTATTGTTCAAGCGAAAACACCTGATTTTTGATGAAAGAGATAACCACCCCCCCTTACGACATGCTTCTGAAACTAAAAAAATGGTTCATTTTTAAATGTTGCGTCTTTGAACTACAATTAACATTGTACGTGGATAATCACTTTTAGAGATAAAATGAGATGTTTAAAGTGATTTTCAAGCTTCCAGGGGCCATAAACACGAGGTTTGAGAAATGGGTAAACGTGAATGAAAATGGCCAATTTACTCACTCTGCGGCCTTAAAAAGTGTTTCTCCTCCACGGAAAGTGAATAAAATAACATTTGGATGCCTTTATTGTTCAATCAAAAGCGCCCGTTTTTTGGTGAAAAAGATAACCACCCCCCCTTACGACATGCTTCAGAAACGAAAAAAATGGTCCATTTTCAAATGTTGCGTCTTTGAACTACAATTCACATTTGTACGTGGATGATCACTTTTAGAGATAAAATTAGATGTTTAAAGTGATTTACAAGCTTCCAGGGGCCCTAACCACAAGATATGAGGAATGGGTAAATATGAATGAAAATGGCCAATTTATTCACTCTGAGGCCTTAAAAAGTTTTTCTCCACTCCAGAAAGTGAATTAAATAACATTTGTAGGCCTTTTGTTGTTCAATCAAAAACTCCCGATTTTTGACGAAAGAGATAACCACCCCCCCTTACGACATGCTTAAGAAACTAAAAAAATGGTCCGTTTTCAAATGTTGCCTCTTTGAACTACAATTCACATTTGTACGTGGAAAAGCACTTTTAAAGACCAAATGAGATGTTTAACGTGATTTTCATGCTTCCAGGGGCCTTAAACACAAGATTTGAGGAATGGGTAAAAGTGAATGAAAATGGCCAATTTACTCACTCTGAGGCCTTAAAAAGTGTTTCTCCTCCACGGGAAGTGAATTAAATAACATTTGTAGGCCTTTATTGTTGAAGCGAAAACGCCCGATTATTGACGAAAGAGATAACCACCCCCCCTTACGACATGCTTCAGAAACAAAAAAAATGGTTCATTTTCAAATGTTGCATCTTTGAACGAAAATCCACATTTGTACGTGGATAAACACTTTTAGAGATAAAATTAGATGTTTAAAGTGATTTTCAAGCTTCCAGGGGCCCTAAACACAAGATTTGAGAAATGGGTAAAAGTGAATGAAAATGGCCAATTTACGCACTCTGAGGCCTTAAAAAGTGTTTCTCCTCAACAGGAAGTGAATTAAATAACATTTGTAGGCCTTTATTGTTCAAGCGAAAACGCCCGATTATTGACGAAAGAGATAACCACCCCCCCTTACGACATGCTTCAGAAACAAAAAAAATGGTCCGTTTTCAAATGTTGCGTCTTTAAATGACAATCCACATTTGTACGTGGATAATCACTTTTAGAGCTAAAATTAGATGTTTAAAGTGATTTTCAAGCTTCCAGGGGCCCTAAACACAAGATTTGAGAAATGGGTAAAAGTGAATGAAAATGGCCAATTTACTCACTCTGAGGCCTTAAAAAGTGTTTCTCCTCCACGGGAAGTGAATTAAATACCATTTGGAGGCCTTTATTGTTCAAGCGAAAACGCCTGATTTTTGATGAAAGAGATAACCACCCCCCCTTACGACATGCTTCTGAAACTAAAAAAATGGTTCATTTTCAAATGTTGCGTCTTTGAACTACAATTAACATTGTACGTGGATAATCACTTTTAGAGATAAAATGAGATGTTTAAAGTGATTTTCAAGCTTCCAGGGGCCCTAAACACGAGATTTGAGAAATGGGTAAACGTGAATGAAAATGGCCAATTTACTCACTCTGCGGCCTTAAAAAGTGTTTCTCCTCCACGGAAAGTGAATAAAATAACATTTGGATGCCTTTATTGTTCAATCAAAAACGCCCGTTTTTTGGTGAAAAAGATAACCACCCCCCTTACGACATGCTTCAGAAACGAAAAAAATGGTCCATTTTCAAATGTTGCGTCTTTGAACTACAATTCACATTTGTACGTGGATGATCACTTTTAGAGATAAAATTAGATGTTTAAAGTGATATACAAGCTTCCAGGGGCCCTAAACACAAGATATGAGGAATGGGTAAATATGAATGAAAATGGCCAATTTATTCACTCCGAGGCCTTAAAAAGTTTTTCTCCACTCCAGAAAGTGAATTAAATAACATTTGTAGGCCTTTATTGTTCAATCAAAAATGCCCGATTTTTGCCGAAAGAGATAACCACCCCCCCTTACGACATTGCTTCAGAAACTAAAAAAATGGTCCGTTTTCAAATGTTGCCTCTTTGAACTACAATTCACATTTGTACATGGAAAAGCACTTTTAAAGATCAAATGAGATGTTTAAAGGGATTTTCATGCTTCCAGGGGCCTTAAACACAAGATTTGAGGTATGGGTAAAAGTGAATGAAAATGGCCAATTTACTCACTCTGAGGCCTTAAAAAGTGTTTCTCCTCCACGGGAAGTGAATTAAATACCATTTGGAGGCCTTTATTGTTCAAGCGAAAACACCTGATTTTTGATGAAAGAGATAACCACCCCCCCTTACGACATGCTTCTGAAACTAAAAAAATAGTTCATTTTCAAATGTTGCGTCTTTGAACTACAATTAACATTGTACGTGGATAATCACTTTTAGAGATAAAATGAGATGTTTAAAGTGATTTTCAAGCTTCCAGGGGCCCTAAACACGAGATTTGAGAAATGGGTAAACGTGAATGAAAATGGCCAATTTACTCACTCTGCGGCCTGAAAAAGTGTTTCTCCTTCACGGAAAGTGAATAAAATAACATTTGGATGCCTTTATTGTTCAATCAAAAACGCCCGTTTTTTGGTGAAAAAGATAACCACCCCCCCTTACGACATGCTTCAGAAACGAAAAAAATGGTCCATTTTCAAATGTTGCGTCTTTGAACTACAATTCACATTTGTACGTGGATAATCACTTTTAGAGATAAAATTAGATGTTTAAAGTGATTTACAAGCTTCCAGGGGCCCTAAACACAAGATATGAGGAATGGGTAAATATGAATGAAAATGGCCAATTTATTCACTCTGAGGCCTTAAAAAGTCTTTCTCCACTCCAGAAAGTGAATTAAATAACATTTGTAGGCCTTTATTGTTCAATCAAAAACGCCCGATTTTTGACGAAAGAGATAACCACCCCCCCTTACGACATGCTTCAGAAACTAAAAAAATGGTCCGTTTTCAAATGTTGCCTCTTTGAACTACAATTCACATTTGTACGTGGAAAAGCACTTTTAAAGATCAAATGAGATGTTTAAAGTGATTTTCATGCTTCCAGGGGCCTTAAACACAAGATTTGAGGAATGGGTAAAAGTGAATGAAAATGGCCAATTTACTCACTCCGAGGCCTTAGAAAGTGTTTCTCCTCAACGGGAAGTGAATTAAATAACATTTGTAGGCCTTTATTGTTCAAGCGAAAACGCCCGATTATTGACGAAAGAGATAACCTCCCCCTTACGACATGCTTCAGAAACGAAAAAAATGGTCCGTTTTCAAATGTTGCGTCTTTGAACGACAATCCACATTTGTACGTGGCTAATCACTTTTAGAGCTAAAATTAGATGTTTAAAGTGATTTTCAAGCTTCCAGGGGCCCTAAATACAAGATTTGAGAAATGGGTAAAAGTGAATGAAAATGGCCAATTTACTCACTCTGCGGCCTTAAAAGGCGTTTCTCCTCCACGGGAAGTGAATTAAATAACATTTGGAGGCCTTTATTGTTCAAGCGAAAACACCTGATTTTTGATGAAAGAGATAACCACCCCCCCTTACGACATGCTTCTGAAACTAAAAAAATAGTTCATTTTCAAATGTTGCGTCTTTGAACTACAATTAACATTGTACGTGGATAATCACTTTTAGAGATAAAATGAGATGTTTAAAGTGATTTTCAAGCTTCCAGGGGCCCTAAACACGAGATTTGAGAAATGGGTAAAAGTGAATGAAAATGGCCAATTTACTCACTCTGAGGCCTTAAAAAGTGTTTCTCCTCCACGGGAAGTGAATTAAATACCATTTGGAGGCCTTTATTGTTCAAGCGAAAACACCTGATTTTTGATGAAAGAGATAACCACCCCCCCTTACGACATGCTTCTGAAACTAAAAAAATGGTTCATTTTTAAATGTTGCGTCTTTGAACTACAATTAACATTGTACGTGGATAATCACTTTTAGAGATAAAATGAGATGTTTAAAGTGATTTTCAAGCTTCCAGGGGCCATAAACACGAGGTTTGAGAAATGGGTAAACGTGAATGAAAATGGCCAATTTACTCACTCTGCGGCCTTAAAAAGTGTTTCTCCTCCACGGAAAGTGAATAAAATAACATTTGGATGCCTTTATTGTTCAATCAAAAGCGCCCGTTTTTTGGTGAAAAAGATAACCACCCCCCCTTACGACATGCTTCAGAAACGAAAAAAATGGTCCATTTTCAAATGTTGCGTCTTTGAACTACAATTCACATTTGTACGTGGATGATCACTTTTAGAGATAAAATTAGATGTTTAAAGTGATTTACAAGCTTCCAGGGGCCCTAACCACAAGATATGAGGAATGGGTAAATATGAATGAAAATGGCCAATTTATTCACTCTGAGGCCTTAAAAAGTTTTTCTCCACTCCAGAAAGTGAATTAAATAACATTTGTAGGCCTTTTGTTGTTCAATCAAAAACTCCCGATTTTTGACGAAAGAGATAACCACCCCCCCTTACGACATGCTTAAGAAACTAAAAAAATGGTCCGTTTTCAAATGTTGCCTCTTTGAACTACAATTCACATTTGTACGTGGAAAAGCACTTTTAAAGACCAAATGAGATGTTTAACGTGATTTTCATGCTTCCAGGGGCCTTAAACACAAGATTTGAGGAATGGGTAAAAGTGAATGAAAATGGCCAATTTACTCACTCTGAGGCCTTAAAAAGTGTTTCTCCTCCACTGGAAGTGAATTAAATAACATTTGTAGGCCTTTATTGTTGAAGCGAAAACGCCCGATTATTGACGAAAGAGATAACCACCCCCCCTTACGACATGCTTCAGAAACAAAAAAAATGGTTCATTTTCAAATGTTGCATCTTTGAACGAAAATCCACATTTGTACGTGGATAAACACTTTTAGAGATAAAATTAGATGTTTAAAGTGATTTTCAAGCTTCCAGGGGCCCTAAACACAAGATTTGAGAAATGGGTAAAAGTGAATGAAAATGGCCAATTTACGCACTCTGAGGCCTTAAAAAGTGTTTCTCCTCAACAGGAAGTGAATTAAATAACATTTGTAGGCCTTTATTGTTCAAGCGAAAACGCCCGATTATTGACGAAAGAGATAACCACCCCCCCTTACGACATGCTTCAGAAACGAAAAAAATGGTCCGTTTTCAAATGTTGCGTCTTTAAATGACAATCCACATTTGTACGTGGATAATCACTTTTAGAGCTAAAATTAGATGTTTAAAGTGATTTTCAAGCTTCCAGGGGCCCTAAACACAAGATTTGAGAAATGGGTAAAAGTGAATGAAAATGGCCAATTTACTCACTCTGAGGCCTTAAAAAGTGTTTCTCCTCCACGGGAAGTGAATTAAATACCATTTGGAGGCCTTTATTGTTCAAGCGAAAACGCCTGATTTTTGATGAAAGAGATAACCACCCCCCCTTACGACATGCTTCTGAAACTAAAAAAATGGTTCATTTTCAAATGTTGCGTCTTTGAACTACAATTAACATTGTACGTGGATAATCACTTTTAGAGATAAAATGAGATGTTTAAAGTGATTTTCAAGCTTCCAGGGGCCCTAAACACGAGATTTGAGAAATGGGTAAACGTGAATGAAAATGGCCAATTTACTCACTCTGCGGCCTTAAAAAGTGTTTCTCCTCCACGGAAAGTGAATAAAATAACATTTGGATGCCTTTATTGTTCAATCAAAAACGCCCGTTTTTTGGTGAAAAAGATAACCACCCCCCTTACGACATGCTTCAGAAACGAAAAAAATGGTCCATTTTCAAATGTTGCGTCTTTGAACTACAATTCACATTTGTACGTGGATGATCACTTTTAGAGATAAAATTAGATGTTTAAAGTGATATACAAGCTTCCAGGGGCCCTAAACACAAGATATGAGGAATGGGTAAATATGAATGAAAATGGCCAATTTATTCACTCCGAGGCCTTAAAAAGTTTTTCTCCACTCCAGAAAGTGAATTAAATAACATTTGTAGGCCTTTATTGTTCAATCAAAAATGCCCGATTTTTGCCGAAAGAGATAACCACCCCCCCTTACGACATTGCTTCAGAAACTAAAAAAATGGTCCGTTTTCAAATGTTGCCTCTTTGAACTACAATTCACATTTGTACGTGGAAAAGCACTTTTAAAGATCAAATGAGATGTTTAAAGTGATTTTCATGCTTCCAGGGGCCTTAAACACAAGATTTGAGGTATGGGTAAAAGTGAATGAAAATGGCCAATTTACTCACTCTGAGGCCTTAAAAAGTGTTTCTCCTCCACGGGAAGTGAATTAAATACCATTTGGAGGCCTTTATTGTTCAAGCGAAAACACCTGATTTTTGATGAAAGAGATAACCACCCCCCCTTACGACATGCTTCTGAAACTAAAAAAATAGTTCATTTTCAAATGTTGCGTCTTTGAACTACAATTAACATTGTACGTGGATAATCACTTTTAGAGATAAAATGAGATGTTTAAAGTGATTTTCAAGCTTCCAGGGGCCCTAAACACGAGATTTGAGAAATGGGTAAACGTGAATGAAAATGGCCAATTTACTCACTCTGCGGCCTGAAAAAGTGTTTCTCCTTCACGGAAAGTGAATAAAATAACATTTGGATGCCTTTATTGTTCAATCAAAAACGCCCGTTTTTTGGTGAAAAAGATAACCACCCCCCCTTACGACATGCTTCAGAAACGAAAAAAATGGTCCATTTTCAAATGTTGCGTCTTTGAACTACAATTCACATTTGTACGTGGATAATCACTTTTAGAGATAAAATTAGATGTTTAAAGTGATTTACAAGCTTCCAGGGGCCCTAAACACAAGATATGAGGAATGGGTAAATATGAATGAAAATGGCCAATTTATTCACTCTGAGGCCTTAAAAAGTCTTTCTCCACTCCAGAAAGTGAATTAAATAACATTTGTAGGCCTTTATTGTTCAATCAAAAACGCCCGATTTTTGACGAAAGAGATAACCACCCCCCCTTACGACATGCTTCAGAAACTAAAAAAATGGTCCGTTTTCAAATGTTGCCTCTTTGAACTACAATTCACATTTGTACGTGGAAAAGCACTTTTAAAGATCAAATGAGATGTTTAAAGTGATTTTCATGCTTCCAGGGGCCTTAAACACAAGATTTGAGGAATGGGTAAAAGTGAATGAAAATGGCCAATTTACTCACTCCGAGGCCTTAGAAAGTGTTTCTCCTCAACGGGAAGTGAATTAAATAACATTTGTAGGCCTTTATTGTTCAAGCGAAAACGCCCGATTATTGACGAAAGAGATAACCTCCCCCTTACGACATGCTTCAGAAACGAAAAAAATGGTCCGTTTTCAAATGTTGCGTCTTTGAACGACAATCCACATTTGTACGTGGCTAATCACTTTTAGAGCTAAAATTAGATGTTTAAAGTGATTTTCAAGCTTCCAGGGGCCCTAAATACAAGATTTGAGAAATGGGTAAAAGTGAATGAAAATGGCCAATTTACTCACTCTGCGGCCTTAAAAGGCGTTTCTCCTCCACGGGAAGTGAATTAAATAACATTTGGAGGCCTTTATTGTTCAAGCGAAAACGCCTGATTTTTGATGAAAGAGATAACCACCCCCCTTACGACATGCTTCAGAAACGAAAAAAATGGTCCATTTTCAAATGTTGCTTCTTTGAACTACAATTCACATTTGTACGTGGATAATCACTTTTAGAGATAAAATTAGATGTTTAAAGTGATTTTCAAGCTTCCAGGGGCCCTAAACACAAGATTTGAGAAATGGGTAAAAGTGAATGAAAATGGCCAATTTACTCACTCTGAGGCCTTAAAAAGTGTTTCTCCTCCACGGGAAGTGAATTAAATACCATTTGGAGGCCTTTATTGTTCAAGCGAAAACACCTGATTTTTGATGAAAGAGATAACCACCCCCCCTTACGACATGCTTCTGAAACTAAAAAAATGGTTCATTTTTAAATGTTGCGTCTTTGAACTACAATTAACATTGTACGTGGATAATCACTTTTAGAGATAAAATGAGATGTTTAAAGTGATTTTCAAGCTTCCAGGGGCCATAAACACGAGGTTTGAGAAATGGGTAAACGTGAATGAAAATGGCCAATTTACTCACTCTGCGGCCTTAAAAAGTGTTTCTCCTCCACGGAAAGTGAATAAAATACCATTTGGATGCCTTTATTGTTCAATCAAAAGCGCCCGTTTTTTGGTGAAAAAGATAACCACCCCCCCTTACGACATGCTTCAGAAACGAAAAAAATGGTCCATTTTCAAATGTTGCGTCTTTGAACTACAATTCACATTTGTACGTGGATGATCACTTTTAGAGATAAAATTAGATGTTTAAAGTGATTTACAAGCTTCCAGGGGCCCTAACCACAAGATATGAGGAATGGGTAAATATGAATGAAAATGGCCAATTTATTCACTCTGAGGCCTTAAAAAGTTTTTCTCCACTCCAGAAAGTGAATTAAATAACATTTGTAGGCCTTTTGTTGTTCAATCAAAAACTCCCGATTTTTGACGAAAGAGATAACCACCCCCCCTTACGACATGCTTAAGAAACTAAAAAAATGGTCCGTTTTCAAATGTTGCCTCTTTGAACTACAATTCACATTTGTACGTGGAAAAGCACTTTTAAAGACCAAATGAGATGTTTAACGTGATTTTCATGCTTCCAGGGGCCTTAAACACAAGATTTGAGGAATGGGTAAAAGTGAATGAAAATGGCCAATTTACTCACTCTGAGGCCTTAAAAAGTGTTTCTCCTCCACGGGAAGTGAATTAAATAACATTTGTAGGCCTTTATTGTTGAAGCGAAAACGCCCGATTATTGACGAAAGAGATAACCACCCCCCCTTACGACATGCTTCAGAAACAAAAAAAATGGTTCATTTTCAAATGTTGCATCTTTGAACGAATATCCACATTTGTACGTGGATAAACACTTTTAGAGATAAAATTAGATGTTTAAAGTGATTTTCAAGCTTCCAGGGGCCCTAAACACAAGATTTGAGAAATGGGTAAAAGTGAATGAAAATGGCCAATTTACGCACTCTGAGGCCTTAAAAAGTGTTTCTCCTCAACAGGAAGTGAATTAAATAACATTTGTAGGCCTTTATTGTTCAAGCGAAAACGCCCGATTATTGACGAAAGAGATAACCACCCCCCCTTACGACATGCTTCAGAAACGAAAAAAATGGTCCGTTTTCAAATGTTGCGTCTTTAAATGACAATCCACATTTGTACGTGGATAATCACTTTTAGAGCTAAAATTAGATGTTTAAAGTGATTTTCAAGCTTCCAGGGGCCCTAAACACAAGATTTGAGAAATGGGTAAAAGTGAATGAAAATGGCCAATTTACTCACTCTGAGGCCTTAAAAAGTGTTTCTCCTCCACGGGAAGTGAATTAAATACCATTTGGAGGCCTTTATTGTTCAAGCGAAAACGCCTGATTTTTGATGAAAGAGATAACCACCCCCCCTTACGACATGCTTCTGAAACTAAAAAAATGGTTCATTTTCAAATGTTGCGTCTTTGAACTACAATTAACATTGTACGTGGATAATCACTTTTAGAGATAAAATGAGATGTTTAAAGTGATTTTCAAGCTTCCAGGGGCCCTAAACACGAGATTTGAGAAATGGGTAAACGTGAATGAAAATGGCCAATTTACTCACTCTGCGGCCTTAAAAAGTGTTTCTCCTCCACGGAAAGTGAATAAAATAACATTTGGATGCCTTTATTGTTCAATCAAAAACGCCCGTTTTTTGGTGAAAAAGATAACCACCCCCCTTACGACATGCTTCAGAAACGAAAAAAATGGTCCATTTTCAAATGTTGCGTCTTTGAACTACAATTCACATTTGTACGTGGATGATCACTTTTAGAGATAAAATTAGATGTTTAAAGTGATATACAAGCTTCCAGGGGCCCTAAACACAAGATATGAGGAATGGGTAAATATGAATGAAAATGGCCAATTTATTCACTCCGAGGCCTTAAAAAGTTTTTCTCCACTCCAGAAAGTGAATTAAATAACATTTGTAGGCCTTTATTGTTCAATCAAAAATGCCCGATTTTTGCCGAAAGAGATAACCACCCCCCCTTACGACATTGCTTCAGAAACTAAAAAAATGGTCCGTTTTCAAATGTTGCCTCTTTGAACTACAATTCACATTTGTACGTGGAAAAGCACTTTTAAAGATCAAATGAGATGTTTAAAGTGATTTTCATGCTTCCAGGGGCCTTAAACACAAGATTTGAGGTATGGGTAAAAGTGAATGAAAATGGCCAATTTACTCACTCTGAGGCCTTAAAAAGTGTTTCTCCTCCACGGGAAGTGAATTAAATACCATTTGGAGGCCTTTATTGTTCAAGCGAAAACACCTGATTTTTGATGAAAGAGATAACCACCCCCCCTTACGACATGCTTCTGAAACTAAAAAAATAGTTCATTTTCAAATGTTGCGTCTTTGAACTACAATTAACATTGTACGTGGATAATCACTTTTAGAGATAAAATGAGATGTTTAAAGTGATTTTCAAGCTTCCAGGGGCCCTAAACACGAGATTTGAGAAATGGGTAAACGTGAATGAAAATGGCCAATTTACTCACTCTGCGGCCTGAAAAAGTGTTTCTCCTTCACGGAAAGTGAATAAAATAACATTTGGATGCCTTTATTGTTCAATCAAAAACGCCCGTTTTTTGGTGAAAAAGATAACCACCCCCCCTTACGACATGCTTCAGAAACGAAAAAAATGGTCCATTTTCAAATGTTGCGTCTTTGAACTACAATTCACATTTGTACGTGGATAATCACTTTTAGAGATAAAATTAGATGTTTAAAGTGATTTACAAGCTTCCAGGGGCCCTAAACACAAGATATGAGGAATGGGTAAATATGAATGAAAATGGCCAATTTATTCACTCTGAGGCCTTAAAAAGTCTTTCTCCACTCCAGAAAGTGAATTAAATAACATTTGTAGGCCTTTATTGTTCAATCAAAAACGCCCGATTTTTGACGAAAGAGATAACCACCCCCCCTTACGACATGCTTCAGAAACTAAAAAAATGGTCCGTTTTCAAATGTTGCCTCTTTGAACTACAATTCACATTTGTACGTGGAAAAGCACTTTTAAAGATCAAATGAGATGTTTAAAGTGATTTTCATGCTTCCAGGGGCCTTAAACACAAGATTTGAGGAATGGGTAAAAGTGAATGAAAATGGCCAATTTACTCACTCCGAGGCCTTAGAAAGTGTTTCTCCTCAACGGGAAGTGAATTAAATAACATTTGTAGGCCTTTATTGTTCAAGCGAAAACGCCCGATTATTGACGAAAGAGATAACCTCCCCCTTACGACATGCTTCAGAAACGAAAAAAATGGTCCGTTTTCAAATGTTGCGTCTTTGAACGACAATCCACATTTGTACGTGGCTAATCACTTTTAGAGCTAAAATTAGATGTTTAAAGTGATTTTCAAGCTTCCAGGGGCCCTAAATACAAGATTTGAGAAATGGGTAAAAGTGAATGAAAATGGCCAATTTACTCACTCTGCGGCCTTAAAAGGCGTTTCTCCTCCACGGGAAGTGAATTAAATAACATTTGGAGGCCTTTATTGTTCAAGCGAAAACGCCTGATTTTTGATGAAAGAGATAACCACCCCCCTTACGACATGCTTCAGAAACGAAAAAAATGGTCCATTTTCAAATGTTGCTTCTTTGAACTACAATTCACATTTGTACGTGGATAATCACTTTTAGAGATAAAATTAGATGTTTAAAGTGATTTTCAAGCTTCCAGGGGCCCTAAACACAAGATTTGAGAAATGGGTAAAAGTGAATGAAAATGGCCAATTTACTCACTCTGAGGCCTTAAAAAGTGTTTCTCCTCCACGGGAAGTGAATTAAATACCATTTGGAGGCCTTTATTGTTCAAGCGAAAACACCTGATTTTTGATGAAAGAGATAACCACCCCCCCTTACGACATGCTTCTGAAACTAAAAAAATGGTTCATTTTTAAATGTTGCGTCTTTGAACTACAATTAACATTGTACGTGGATAATCACTTTTAGAGATAAAATGAGATGTTTAAAGTGATTTTCAAGCTTCCAGGGGCCATAAACACGAGGTTTGAGAAATGGGTAAACGTGAATGAAAATGGCCAATTTACTCACTCTGCGGCCTTAAAAAGTGTTTCTCCTCCACGGAAAGTGAATAAAATAACATTCGGATGCCTTTATTGTTCAATCAAAAATGCCCCTTTTTTGGTGAAAAAGATAACCACCCCCCCTTACGACATGCTTCAGAAACGAAAAAAATGGTCCATTTTCAAATGTTGCGTCTTTGAACTACAATTCACATTTGTACGTGGATGATCACTTTTAGAGATAAAATTAGATGTTTAAAGTGATTTACAAGCTTCCAGGGGCCCTAACCACAAGATATGAGGAATGGGTAAATATGAATGAAAATGGCCAATTTATTCACTCTGAGGCCTTAAAAAGTTTTTCTCCACTCCAGAAAGTGAATTAAATAACATTTGTAGGCCTTTTGTTGTTCAATCAAAAACTCCCGATTTTTGACGAAAGAGATAACCACCCCCCCTTACGACATGCTTAAGAAACTAAAAAAATGGTCCGTTTTCAAATGTTGCCTCTTTGAACTACAATTCACATTTGTACGTGGAAAAGCACTTTTAAAGACCAAATGAGATGTTTAACGTGATTTTCATGCTTCCAGGGGCCTTAAACACAAGATTTGAGGAATGGGTAAAAGTGAATGAAAATGGCCAATTTACTCACTCTGAGGCCTTAAAAAGTGTTTCTCCTCCACGGGAAGTGAATTAAATAACATTTGTAGGCCTTTATTGTTGAAGCGAAAACGCCCGATTATTGACGAAAGAGATAACCACCCCCCCTTACGACATGCTTCAGAAACAAAAAAAATGGTTCATTTTCAAATGTTGCATCTTTGAACGAAAATCCACATTTGTACGTGGATAAACACTTTTAGAGATAAAATTAGATGTTTAAAGTGATTTTCAAGCTTCCAGGGGCCCTAAACACAAGATTTGAGAAATGGGTAAAAGTGAATGAAAATGGCCAATTTACGCACTCTGAGGCCTTAAAAAGTGTTTCTCCTCAACAGGAAGTGAATTAAATAACATTTGTAGGCCTTTATTGTTCAAGCGAAAACGCCCGATTATTGACGAAAGAGATAACCACCCCCCCTTACGACATGCTTCAGAAACGAAAAAAATGGTCCGTTTTCAAATGTTGCGTCTTTAAATGACAATCCACATTTGTACGTGGATAATCACTTTTAGAGCTAAAATTAGATGTTTAAAGTGATTTTCAAGCTTCCAGGGGCCCTAAACACAAGATTTGAGAAATGGGTAAAAGTGAATGAAAATGGCCAATTTACTCACTCTGAGGCCTTAAAAAGTGTTTCTCCTCCACGGGAAGTGAATTAAATACCATTTGGAGGCCTTTATTGTTCAAGCGAAAACGCCTGATTTTTGATGAAAGAGATAACCACCCCCCCTTACGACATGCTTCTGAAACTAAAAAAATGGTTCATTTTCAAATGTTGCGTCTTTGAACTACAATTAACATTGTACGTGGATAATCACTTTTAGAGATAAAATGAGATGTTTAAAGTGATTTTCAAGCTTCCAGGGGCCCTAAACACGAGATTTGAGAAATGGGTAAACGTGAATGAAAATGGCCAATTTACTCACTCTGCGGCCTTAAAAAGTGTTTCTCCTCCACGGAAAGTGAATAAAATAACATTTGGATGCCTTTATTGTTCAATCAAAAACGCCCGTTTTTTGGTGAAAAAGATAACCACCCCCCTTACGACATGCTTCAGAAACGAAAAAAATGGTCCATTTTCAAATGTTGCGTCTTTGAACTACAATTCACATTTGTACGTGGATGATCACTTTTAGAGATAAAATTAGATGTTTAAAGTGATATACAAGCTTCCAGGGGCCCTAAACACAAGATATGAGGAATGGGTAAATATGAATGAAAATGGCCAATTTATTCACTCCGAGGCCTTAAAAAGTTTTTCTCCACTCCAGAAAGTGAATTAAATAACATTTGTAGGCCTTTATTGTTCAATCAAAAATGCCCGATTTTTGCCGAAAGAGATAACCACCCCCCCTTACGACATTGCTTCAGAAACTAAAAAAATGGTCCGTTTTCAAATGTTGCCTCTTTGAACTACAATTCACATTTGTACGTGGAAAAGCACTTTTAAAGATCAAATGAGATGTTTAAAGTGATTTTCATGCTTCCAGGGGCCTTAAACACAAGATTTGAGGTATGGGTAAAAGTGAATGAAAATGGCCAATTTACTCACTCTGAGGCCTTAAAAAGTGTTTCTCCTCCACGGGAAGTGAATTAAATACCATTTGGAGGCCTTTATTGTTCAAGCGAAAACACCTGATTTTTGATGAAAGAGATAACCACCCCCCCTTACGACATGCTTCTGAAACTAAAAAAATAGTTCATTTTCAAATGTTGCGTCTTTGACCTACAATTAACATTGTACGTGGATAATCACTTTTAGAGATAAAATGAGATGTTTAAAGTGATTTTCAAGCTTCCAGGGGCCCTAAACACGAGATTTGAGAAATGGGTAAACATGAATGAAAATGGCCAATTTACTCACTCTGCGGCCTGAAAAAGTGTTTCTCCTTCACGGAAAGTGAATAAAATAACATTTGGATGCCTTTATTGTTCAATCAAAAACGCCCGTTTTTTGGTGAAAAAGATAACCACCCCCCCTTACGACATGCTTCAGAAACGAAAAAAATGGTCCATTTTCAAATGTTGCGTCTTTGAACTACAATTCACATTTGTACGTGGATAATCACTTTTAGAGATAAAATTAGATGTTTAAAGTGATTTACAAGCTTCCAGGGGCCCTAAACACAAGATATGAGGAATGGGTAAATATGAATGAAAATGGCCAATTTATTCACTCTGAGGCCTTAAAAAGTCTTTCTCCACTCCAGAAAGTGAATTAAATAACATTTGTAGGCCTTTATTGTTCAATCAAAAACGCCCGATTTTTGACGAAAGAGATAACCACCCCCCCTTACGACATGCTTCAGAAACTAAAAAAATGGTCCGTTTTCAAATGTTGCCTCTTTGAACTACAATTCACATTTGTACGTGGAAAAGCACTTTTAAAGATCAAATGAGATGTTTAAAGTGATTTTCATGCTTCCAGGGGCCTTAAACACAAGATTTGAGGAATGGGTAAAAGTGAATGAAAATGGCCAATTTACTCACTCCGAGGCCTTAGAAAGTGTTTCTCCTCAACGGGAAGTGAATTAAATAACATTTGTAGGCCTTTATTGTTCAAGCGAAAACGCCCGATTATTGACGAAAGAGATAACCCCCCCCTTACGACATGCTTCAGAAACGAAAAAAATGGTCCGTTTTCAAATGTTGCGTCTTTGAACGACAATCCACATTTGTACGTGGCTAATCACTTTTAGAGCTAAAATTAGATGTTTAAAGTGATTTTCAAGCTTCCAGGGGCCCTAAATACAAGATTTGAGAAATGGGTAAAAGTGAATGAAAATGGCCAATTTACTCACTCTGCGGCCTTAAAAGGCGTTTCTCCTCCACGGGAAGTGAATTAAATAACATTTGGAGGCCTTTATTGTTCAAGCGAAAACACCTGATTTTTGATGAAAGAGATAACCACCCCCCTTACGACATGCTTCAGAAACGAAAAAAATGGTCCATTTTCAAATGTTGCTTCTTTGAACTACAATTCACATTTGTACGTGGATAATCACTTTTAGAGATAAAATTAGATGTTTAAAGTGATTTTCAAGCTTCCAGGGGCCCTAAACACAAGATTTGAGAAATGGGTAAAAGTGAATGAAAATGGCCAATTTACTCACTCTGAGGCCTTAAAAAGTGTTTCTCCTCCACGGGAAGTGAATTAAATACCATTTGGAGGCCTTTATTGTTCAAGCGAAAACACCTGATTTTTGATGAAAGAGATAACCACCCCCCCTTACGACATGCTTCTGAAACTAAAAAAATGGTTCATTTTTAAATGTTGCGTCTTTGAACTACAATTAACATTGTACGTGGATAATCACTTTTAGAGATAAAATGAGATGTTTAAAGTGATTTTCAAGCTTCCAGGGGCCATAAACACGAGGTTTGAGAAATGGGTAAACGTGAATGAAAATGGCCAATTTACTCACTCTGCGGCCTTAAAAAGTGTTTCTCCTCCACGGAAAGTGAATAAAATAACATTTGGATGCCTTTATTGTTCAATCAAAAGCGCCCGTTTTTTGGTGAAAAAGATAACCACCCCCCTTACGACATGCTTCAGAAACGAAAAAAATGGTCCATTTTCAAATGTTGCGTCTTTGAACTACAATTCACATTTGTACGTGGATGATCACTTTTAGAGATAAAATTAGATGTTTAAAGTGATTTACAAGCTTCCAGGGGCCCTAACCACAAGATATGAGGAATGGGTAAATATGAATGAAAATGGCCAATTTATTCACTCTGAGGCCTTAAAAAGTTTTTCTCCACTCCAGAAAGTGAATTAAATAACATTTGTAGGCCTTTTGTTGTTCAATCAAAAACTCCCGATTTTTGACGAAAGAGATAACCACCCCCCCTTACGACATGCTTAAGAAACTAAAAAAATGGTCCGTTTTCAAATGTTGCCTCTTTGAACTACAATTCACATTTGTTCGTGGAAAAGCACTTTTAAAGACCAAATGAGATGTTTAACGTGATTTTCATGCTTCCAGGGGCCTTAAACACAAGATTTGAGGAATGGGTAAAAGTGAATGAAAATGGCCAATTTACTCACTCTGAGGCCTTAAAAAGTGTTTCTCCTCCACGGGAAGTGAATTAAATAACATTTGTAGGCCTTTATTGTTGAAGCGAAAACGCCCGATTATTGACGAAAGAGATAACCACCCCCCCTTACGACATGCTTCAGAAACAAAAAAAATGGTTCATTTTCAAATGTTGCATCTTTGAACGAAAATCCACATTTGTACGTGGATAAACACTTTTAGAGATAAAATTAGATGTTTAAAGTGATTTTCAAGCTTCCAGGGGCCCTAAACACAAGATTTGAGAAATGGGTAAAAGTGAATGAAAATGGCCAATTTACGCACTCTGAGGCCTTAAAAAGTGTTTCTCCTCAACAGGAAGTGAATTAAATAACATTTGTAGGCCTTTATTGTTCAAGCGAAAACGCCCGATTATTGACGAAAGAGATAACCACCCCCCCTTACGACATGCTTCAGAAACGAAAAAAATGGTCCATTTTCAAATGTTGCGTCTTTAAATGACAATCCACATTTGTACGTGGATAATCACTTTTAGAGCTAAAATTAGATGTTTAAAGTGATTTTCAAGCTTCCAGGGGCCCTAAACACAAGATTTGAGAAATGGGTAAAAGTGAATGAAAATGGCCAATTTACTCACTCTGAGGCCTTAAAAAGTGTTTCTCCTCCACGGGAAGTGAATTAAATACCATTTGGAGGCCTTTATTGTTCAAGCGAAAACGCCTGATTTTTGATGAAAGAGATAACCACCCCCCCTTACGACATGCTTCTGAAACTAAAAAAATGGTTCATTTTCAAATGTTGCGTCTTTGAACTACAATTAACATTGTACGTGGATAATCACTTTTAGAGATAAAATGAGATGTTTAAAGTGATTTTCAAGCTTCCAGGGGCCCTAAACACGAGATTTGAGAAATGGGTAAACGTGAATGAAAATGGCCAATTTACTCACTCTGCGGCCTTAAAAAGTGTTTCTCCTCCACGGAAAGTGAATAAAATAACATTTGGATGCCTTTATTGTTCAATCAAAAACGCCCGTTTTTTGGTGAAAAAGATAACCACCCCCCTTACGACATGCTTCAGAAACGAAAAAAATGGTCCATTTTCAAATGTTGCGTCTTTGAACTACAATTCACATTTGTACGTGGATGATCACTTTTAGAGATAAAATTAGATGTTTAAAGTGATATACAAGCTTCCAGGGGCCCTAAACACAAGATATGAGGAATGGGTAAATATGAATGAAAATGGCCAATTTATTCACTCCGAGGCCTTAAAAAGTTTTTCTCCACTCCAGAAAGTGAATTAAATAACATTTGTAGGCCTTTATTGTTCAATCAAAAACGCCCGATTTTTGCCGAAAGAGATAACCACACCCCCTTACGACATGCTTCAGAAACTAAAAAAATGGTCCGTTTTCAAATGTTGCCTCTTTGAACTACAATTTACATTTGTACGTGGAAAAGCACTTTTAAAGATCAAATGAGATGTTTAAAGTGGTTTCATGCTTCCAGGGGCCTTAAACACAAGATTTGACGTATGGGTAAAAGTGAATGAAAATCGCCAATTTACTCACTCTGAGGCCTTAAAAAGTGTTTCTCCTCCACGGGAAGTGAATTAAATACCATTTGGAGGCCTTTATTGTTCAAGCGAAAACGCCTGATTTTTGATGAAAGAGATAACCACCCCCCCTTACGACATGCTTCTGAAACTTAAAAAATGGTTCATTTTCAAATGTTGCGTCTTTGAACTACAATTAACATTGTACGTGGATATTCACTTTTAGAGATAAAATGAGATGTTTAAAGTGATTTTCAAGCTTCCAGGGGCCCTAAACACGAGATTTGAGAAATGGGTAAACGTGAATGAAAATGGCCAATTTACTCACTCTGCGGCCTTAATAAGTGTTTCTCCTCCACGGAAAGTTAATAAAATAACATTTGGATGCCTTTATTGTTCAATCAAAAACGCCCGATTTTTGACGAAAGAGATAACCACCCCCCCTTACGACATGCTTCAGAAACAAAAAAAATGGTCCGTTTTCAAATGTTGCGTCTTTGAATGACAATCCACATTTGTACGTGGTTAATCACTTTTAGGGCTAAAATTAGATGTTTAAAGTGATTTTCAAGCTTCCAGGGGCCCTAAACACAAGATTTGAGAAATGGGTAAAAGTGAATGAAAATGGCCAATTTACTCACTCTGAGGCCTTAAAAAGTGTTTCTCCTCCACAGGAAGTGAATTAAATACCATTTGGAGGCCTTTATTGTTTAAGCGAAAACGCCTGATTTTTGATGAAAGAGATAACCACCCCCCCTTACGACATGCTTCTGAAACTAAAAAAATGGTTCATTTTCAAATGTTGCGTCTTTTGAACTACAATTAACATTGTACGTGGATAATCACTTTTAGAGATAAAATGAGATGTTTAAAGTGATTTTCAAGCTTCCAGGGGCCCTAAACACGAGATTTGAGAAATGGGTAAACGTGAATGAAAATGGCCAATTTACTCACTCTGCGGCCTTAAAAAGTGTTTCTCCTCCACGGAAAGTGAATAAAATAACATTTGGATGCCTTTATTGTTCAATCAAAAACGCCCGTTTTTTGGTGAAAAAGATAACCACCCCCCTTACGACATGCTTCAGAAACGAAAAAAATGGTCCATTTTCAAATGTTGCGTCTTTGAACTACAATTCACATTTGTACGTGGATGATCACTTTTAGAGATAAAATTAGATGTTTAAAGTGATTTACAAGCTTCCAGGGGCCCTAAACACAAGATATGAGGAATGGGTAAATATGAATGAAACTGGCCAATTTATTCACTCTGAGGCCTTAAAAAGTTTTTCTCCACTCCAGAAAGTGAATTAAATAACATTTGTAGGCCTTTATTTTTCAATCAAAAACGCCCGATTTTTGACGAAAGAGATAACCACCCACCCTTACGACATGCTTCAGAAACTAAAAAAATGGTCCGTTTTCAAATGTTGCCTCTTTGAACTACAATTCACATTTGTATGTGGAAAAGCACTTTTAAAGATCAAATTAGATGTTTAAAGTGATTTTCATGCTTCCAGGGGCCTTAAACACAAGATTTGAGGAATGGGTAAAAGTGAATGAAAATGGCCAATTTACTCACTCTGAGGCCTTAAAAAGTGTTTCTCCTCCACGGGAAGTGAATTAAATAACATTTGTAGGCCTTTATTGTTCAAGCGAAAACGCCCGATTATTGACGAAAGAGATAACCATCCCCCCTTACGACATGCTTCAGAAACGAAAAAAATGGTCCGTTTTCAAATGTTGCGTCTTTGAACGACAATCCACATTTGTACGTGGATAAACACTTTTAGAGCTAAAATTAGATGTTTAAAGTGATTTTCAAGCTTCCAGGGGCCCTAAACACAAGATTTGAGAAATGGGTAAAAGTGAATGAAAATGGCCAATTTACTCACTCTGAGGCCTTAAAAAGTGTTTCTCCTCCACGGGAAGTGAATTAAATACCATTTGGAGGCCTTTATTTTTCAAGCGAAAACGCCTGATTTTTGATGAAAGAGATAACCACCCCCCCTTACGACATGCTTCTGAAACTAAAAAAATGGTTCATTTTCAAATGTTGCGTCTTTGAACTACAATTAACATTGTACGTGGATAATCACTTTTAGAGATAAAATGAGATGTTTAAAGTGATTTTCAAGCTTCCAGGGGCCCTAAACACGAGATTTGAGAAATGGGTAAACGTGAATGAAAATGGCCAATTTACTCACTCTGCGGCCTTAAAAAGTGTTTCTCCTCCACGGAAAGTGAATAAAATAACATTTGGATGCCTTTATTGTTCAATCAAAAACGCCCGTTTTTTGGTGAAAAGATAACCACCCCCCTTACGACATGCTTCAGAAACGAAAAAAATGGTCCATTTTCAAATGTTGTGTCTTTGAACTACAATTCACATTTGTACGTGGATGATCACTTTTAGAGATAAAATTAGATGTTTAAAGTGATATACAAGCTTCCAGGGGCCCTAAACACAAGATATGAGGAATGGGTAAATATGAATGAAAATGGCCAATTTATTCACTCCGAGGCCTTAAAAAGTTTTTCTTCACTCCAGAAAGTGAATTAAATAACATTTGTAGGCCTTTATTGTTCAATCAAAAATGCCCGATTTTTGCCGAAAGAGATAACCACCCCCCCTTACGACATGCTTCAGAAACTAAAAAAATGGTCCGTTTTCAAATGTTGCCTCTTTGAACTACAATTCACATTTGTACGTGGAAAAGCACTTTTAAAGATCAAATGAGATGTTTAAAGTGATTTTCATGCTTCCAGGGGCCTTAAACACAAGATTTGAGGTATGGGTAAAAGTGAATGAAAATGGCCAATTTACTCACTCTGAGGCCTTAAAAAGTGTTTCTCCTCCACGGGAAGTGAATTAAATACCATTTGGAGGCCTTTATTGTTCAAGCGAAAACGCCTGATTTTTGATGAAAGAGATAACCACCCCCCCTTACGACATGCTTCTGAAACTAAAAAAATAGTTCATTTTCAAATGTTGCGTCTTTGAACTACAATTAACATTGTACGTGGATAATCACTTTTAGAGATAAAATTAGATGTTTAAAGTGATATACAAGCTTCCAGGGGCCCTAAACACAAGATATGAGGAATGGGTAAATATGAATGAAAATGGCCAATTTATTCACTCTGAGGCCTTAAAAAGTGTTTCTCCTCAACGGGAAGTGAATTAAATAACATTTGTAGGCCTTTATTGTTCAAGCGAAAACGCCCGATTATTGACGAAAGAGATAACCACCCCCCCTTACGACATGCTTCAGAAACGAAAAAAATGGTCCGTTTTCAAATGTTGCGTCTTTGAATGACAATCCACATTTGTACGTGGATAATCACTTTTAGAGCTAAAATTAGATGTTTAAAGTGATTTTCAAGCTTCCAGGGGCCCTAAACACAAGATTTGAGAAATGGGTAAAAGTGAATGAAAATGGCCAATTTACTCACTCTGAGGCCTTAAAAAGTGTTTCTCCTCCACGGGAAGTGAATTAAATACCATTTGGAGGCCTTTATTGTTCAAGCGAAAACGCCTGATTTTTGATGAAAGAGATAACCACCCCCCCTTACGACATGCTTCTGAAACTAAAAAAATGGTTCATTTTCAAATGTTGCGTCTTTTGAACTACAATTAACATTGTACGTGGATAATCAATTTTAGAGATAAAATGAGATGTTTAAAGTGATTTTCAAGCTTCCAGGGGCCCTAAACATGAGATTTGAGAAATGGGTAAACGTGAATGAAAGTGGCCAATTTACTCACTCTGCGGCCTTAAAAAGTGTTTCTCCTCCACGGAAAGTGAATAAAATAACATTCGGATGCCTTTATTGTTCAATCAAAAATGCCCCTTTTTTGGTGAAAAAGATAACCACCCCCCCTTACGACATGCTTCAGAAACGAAAAAAATGTTCCATTTTCAAATGTTGCGTCTTTGAACTACTATTCACATTTGTACGTGGATGATCACTTTTAGAGATAAAATTAGATGTTTAAAGTGATTTACAAGCTTCCAGGGGCCCTAAACACAAGCTATGAGGAATGGGTAAATATGAATGAAAATGGCCAATTTATTCACTCTGAGGCCTTAAAAAGTTTTTCTCCACTCCAGAAAGTGAATTAAATAACATTTGTAGACCTTTATTGTTCAATCAAAAACGCCCGATTTTTGACGAAGAGATAACCACCCCCCCTTACGACATGCTTCAGAAACAAAAAAAATGGTTCATTTTCAAATGTTGCATCTTTGAACGACAATCCACATTTGTACGTGGATAAACACTTTTAGAGATAAACTTAGATGTTTAAAGTGATTTTCAAGCTTCCAGGGGCCCTAAACACAAGATTTGAGAAATGGGTAAAAGTGAATGAAAATGGCCAATTTACTCACTCTGAGGCCTTAAAAAGTGTTTCTCCTCAACGGGAAGTGAATTAAATAATATTTGTAGGCCTTTATTGTTCAAGCGAAAACGCCCGATTATTGACGAAAGAGATAACCACCCCCCCTTACGACATGCTTCAGAAACGAAAAAAATGGTCCGTTTTTAAATGTTGCGTCTTTGAATGACAATCCACATTTGTACGTGGATAATCACTTTTAGAGCTAAAATTAGATGTTTAAAGTGATTTTCAAGCTTCCAGGGGCCCTAAACACAAGATTTGAGAAATGGGTAAAAGTGAATGAAAATGGCCAATTTACTCACTCTGAGGCCTTAAAAAGTGTTTCTCCTCCACGGGAAGTGAATTAAATACCATTTGGAGGCCTTTATTGTTCAAGCGAAAACGCCTGATTTTTGATGAAAGAGATAACCACCCCCCCTTACGACATGCTTCTGAAACTAAAAAAATGGTTCATTTTCAAATGTTGCGTCTTTTGAACTACAATTAACATTGTACGTGGATAATCACTTTTAGAGATAAAATGAGATGTTTAAAGTGATTTTCAAGCTTCCAGGGGCCCTAAACATGAGATTTGAGAAATGGGTAAACGTGAATGAAAATGGCCAATTTACTCACTCTGCGGCCTTAAAAAGTGTTTCTCCTCCACGGAAAGTGAATAAAATAACATTCGGATGCCTTTATTGTTCGATCAAAAATGCCCGTTTTTTGGTGAAAAAGATAACCACCCCCCCTTACGACATGCTTCAGAAACGAAAAAAATAGTCCATTTTCAAATGTTGCGTCTTTGAACTACAATTCACATTTGTACGTGGATGATCACTTTTAGAGATAAAATTAGATGCTTAAAGTGATATACAAGCTTCCAGGGGCCCTAAACACAAGATATGAGGAATGGGTAAATATGAATGAAAATGGCCAATTTATTCACTCCGAGGCCTTAAAAAGTTTTTCTCCACTCCAGAAAGTGAATTAAATAACATTTGTAGGCCTTTATTGTTCAATCAAAAACACCCGATTTTTGACGAAAGAGATAACCACCCCCCCTTACGACATGCTTCAGAAACTAAAAAAATGGTCCGTTTTCAAATGTTGCCTCTTTGAACTACAATTCACATTTGCACGTGGAAAAGCACTTTTAAATATCAAATGAGATGTTTAAAGTGATTTTCATGCTTCCAGGGGCCTTAAACACAAGATTTGAGGAATGGGTAAAAGTGAATGAAAATGGCCAATTTACTCACTCTGAGGCCTTAAAAAGTGTTTCTCCTCCACGGAAAGTGAATTAAATACCATTTGGAGGCCTTTATTGTTCAATCAAAAACGCCCGATTTTTGACGAAAGAGATAACCACCCCCCCTTACGACATGCTTCAGAAACGAAAAAAATGGTCCGTTTTCAAATGTTGCGTCTTTGAATGACAATCCACATTTGTACGTGGATAATCACTTTTAGAGCTAAAATTAGATGTTTAAAGTGATTTTCAAGCTTCCAGGGGCCCTAAACACAAGATTTGAGAAATGGGTAAAAGTGAATGAAAATGGCCAATTTACTCACTCTGAGGCCTTAAAAAGTGTTTCTCCTCCACGGGAAGTGAATTAAATACCATTTGGAGGCCTTTATTGTTCAAGCGAAAACGCCTGATTTTTGATGAAAGAGATAACCACCCCCCCTTACGACATGCTTCTGAAACTAAAAAAATGGTTCATTTTCAAATGTTGCGTCTTTTGAACTACAATTAACATTGTACGTGGATAATCACTTTTAGAGATAAAATGAGATGTTTAAAGTGATTTTCAAGCTTCCAGGGGCCCTAAACATGAGATTTGAGAAATAGGTAAACGTGAATGAAAATGGCCAATTTACTCACTCTGCGGCCTTAAAAAGTGTTTCTCCTCCACGGAAAGTGAATAAAATAACATTCGGATGCCTTTATTGTTCGATCAAAAATGCCCGTTTTTTGGTGAAAAAGATAACCACCCCCCCTTACGACATGCTTCAGAAACGAAAAAAATGGTCCATTTTCAAATGTTGCGTCTTTGAACTACAATTCACATTTGTACGTGGATGATCACTTTTAGAGATAAAATTAGATGCTTAAAGTGATATACAAGCTTCCAGGGGCCCTAAACACAAGATATGAGGAATGGGTAAATATGAATGAAAATGGCCAATTTATTCACTCCGAGGCCTTAAAAAGTTTTTCTCCACTCCAGAAAGTGAATTAAATAACATTTGTAGGCCTTTATTGTTCAATCAAAAACACCCGATTTTTGACGAAAGAGATAACCACCCCCCCTTACGACATGCTTCAGAAACTAAAAAAATGGTCCGTTTTCAAATGTTGCCTCTTTGAACTACAATTCACATTTGTACGTGGAAAAGCACTTTTAAATATCAAATGAGATGTTTAAAGTGATTTTCATGCTTCCAGGGGCCTTAAACACAAGATTTGAGGAATGGGTAAAAGTGAATGAAAATGGCCAATTTACTCACTCTGAGGCCTTAAAAAGTGTTTCTCCTCCACGGAAAGTGAATTAAATACCATTTGGAGGCCTTTATTGTTCAATCAAAAACGCCCGATTTTTGACGAAAGAGATAACCACCCCCCCTTACGACATGCTTCAGAAACTAAAAAAATGGTCCGTTTTCAAATGTTGCCTCTTTGAACTACAATTCACATTTGTACGTGGAAAAGCACTTTTAAATATCAAATGAGATGTTTAAAGTGATTTTCATGCTTCCAGGGGCCTTAAACACAAGATTTGAGGAATGGGTAAAAGTGAATGAAAATGGCCAATTTACTCACTCTGAGGCCTTAAAAAGTGTTTCTCCTCCACGGGAAGTGAATTAAATAACATTTGTAGACCTTTATTGTTCAATCAAAAACGCCCGATTTTTGACGAAGAGATAACCACCCCCCCTTACGACATGCTTCAGAAACAAAAAAAATGGTTCATTTTCAAATGTTGCGTCTTTGAACGACAATCCACATTTGTACGTGGATAAACACTTTTAGAGATAAAATTAGATGTTTAAAGTGATTTTCAAGCTTCCAGGGGCCCTAAACACAAGATTTGAGAAATGGGTAAAAGTGAATGAAAATGGCCAATTTACTCACTCTGAGGCCTTAAAAAGTGTTTCTCCTCAACGGGAAGTGAATTAAATAACATTTGTAGGCCTTTATTGTTCAAGCGAAAACGCCCGATTATTGACGAAAGAGATAACCACCCCCCCTTACGACATGCTTCAGAAACGAAAAAAAGGGTCCGATTTCAAATGTTGCCTCTTTGAACTACAATTCACATTTGTACGTGGAAAAGCACTTTTAAAGATCAAATGAGATGTTTAAAGTGATTTTCATGCTTCCAGGGGCCTTAAACACAAGATTTGAGGAATGGGTAACAGTGAATGAAAATGGCCAATTTGCTCACTCTGAGGCCTTAAAAAGTGTTTCTCCTCCACGGGAAGTGAATTAAATACCATTTGGAGGCCTTTATTGTTCAAGCAAAAACGCCTGATTTTTGATGAAAGAGATAACCACCCCCCTTACGACATGCTTCTGAAATTAAAAAAATGGTTCATTTTCAAATGTTGCGTCTTTGAACCACAATTAACATTGTACGTGGATAATCACTTTTAGACACAAAATGAGATGTTTAAAGTGATTTTCAAGCTTCCAGGGGCCCTAAACACGAGATTTGAGAAATGGGTAAACGTGAATGAAAATGGCCAATTTACTCACTCTGCGGCCTTAAAAAGTGTTTCTCCTCCACGGAAAGTGAATAAAATAACATTTGGATGCCTTTATTGTTCAATCAAAAACGCCCGTTTTTTGGTGAAAAAGATAACCACCCCCCCTTACGACATGCTTCAGAAACAAAAAAAATGGTCCATTTTCAAATGTTGCGTCTTTGAACTACAATTCACATTTGTACGTGGATAATCACTTTTAGAGATAAAATTAGATGTTTAAAGTGATTTACAAGCTTCCAGGGGCCCTAAACACAAGATATGAGGAATGGGTAAATATGAATGAAAATGGCCAATTTATTCACTCTGAGGCCTTAAAAAGTTTTTCTCCACTCTCGAAAGTGAATTAAATAACATTTGTAGACCTTTATTGTTCAATCAAAAACGCCCGATTTTTGACGAAAGAGATAACCACCCCCCTTACGACATGCTTCAGAAACAAAAAAAATGGTTCATTTTCAAATGTTGCATCTTTGAACGACAATCCACATTTGTACGTGGATAAACACTTTTAGAGATAAAATTAGATGTTTAAAGTGATTTTCAAGCTTCCAGGGGCCCTAAACACAAGATTTGAGAAATGGGTAAAAGTGAATGAAAATGGCCAATTTACTCACTCTGAGGCCTTAAAAAGTGTTTCTCCTCAACGGGAAGTGAATTAAATAACATTTGTAGGCCTTTATTGTTCAAGCGAAAACGCCCGATTATTGACGAAAGAGATAACCACCCCCCCTTACGACATGCTTCAGAAACGAAAAAAATGGTCCGTTTTCAAATGTTGCGTCTTTGAATGACAATCCACATTTGTACGTGGATAATCACTTTTAGAGCTAAAATTAGATGTTTAAAGTGATTTTCAAGCTTCCAGGGGCCCTAAACACAAGATTTGAGAAATGGGTAAAAGTGAATGAAAATGGCCAATTTACTCACTCTGAGGCCTTAAAAAGTGTTTCTCCTCCACGGGAAGTGAATTAAATAACATTTGTAGGCCTTTATTGTTCAAGCGAAAACGCCTGATTTTTGATGAAAGAGATAACCACCCCCCTTACGACATGCTTCTGAAACTAAAAAAATGGTTCATTTTCAAATGTTGCGTCTTTGAACCACAATTAACATTGTACGTGGATAATCACTTTTAGAGATAAAATGAGATGTTTAAAGTGATTTTCAAGCTTCCAGGGGCCCTAAACACGAGATTTGAGAAATGGGTAAACGTGAATGAAAATGGCCAATTTACTCACTCTGCGGCCTTAAAAAGTGTTTCTCCTCCACGGAAAGTGAATAAAATAACATTTGGATGCCTTTATTGTTCAATCAAAAACGCCCGATTTTTGACGAAGAGATAACCACCCCCCCTTACGACATGCTTCAGAAACTAAAAAAATGGTCCGTTTTCAAATGTTGCCTCTTTGAACTACAATTCACATTTGTACGTGGAAAAGCACTTTTAAATATCAAATGAGATGTTTAAAGTGATTTTCATGCTTCCAGGGGCCTTAAACACAAGATTTGAGGAATGGGTAAAAGTGAATGAAAATGGCCAATTTACTCACTCTGAGGCCTTAAAAAGTGTTTCTCCTCCACGGGAAGTGAATTAAATAACATTTGTAGACCTTTATTGTTCAATCAAAAACGCCCGATTTTTGACGAAGAGATAACCACCCCCCCTTACGACATGCTTCAGAAACAAAAAAAATGGTTCATTTTCAAATGTTGCGTCTTTGAACGACAATCCACATTTGTACGTGGATAAACACTTTTAGAGATAAAATTAGATGTTTAAAGTGATTTTCAAGCTTCCAGGGGCCCTAAACACAAGATTTGAGAAATGGGTAAAAGTGAATGAAAATGGCCAATTTACTCACTCTGAGGCCTTAAAAAGTGTTTCTCCTCAACGGGAAGTGAATTAAATAACATTTGTAGGCCTTTATTGTTCAAGCGAAAACGCCCGATTATTGACGAAAGAGATAACCACCCCCCCTTACGACATGCTTCAGAAACGAAAAAAAGGGTCCGATTTCAAATGTTGCCTCTTTGAACTACAATTCACATTTGTACGTGGAAAAGCACTTTTAAAGATCAAATGAGATGTTTAAAGTGATTTTCATGCTTCCAGGGGCCTTAAACACAAGATTTGAGGAATGGGTAACAGTGAATGAAAATGGCCAATTTGCTCACTCTGAGGCCTTAAAAAGTGTTTCTCCTCCACGGGAAGTGAATTAAATACCATTTGGAGGCCTTTATTGTTCAAGCAAAAACGCCTGATTTTTGATGAAAGAGATAACCACCCCCCTTACGACATGCTTCTGAAATTAAAAAAATGGTTCATTTTCAAATGTTGCGTCTTTGAACCACAATTAACATTGTACGTGGATAATCACTTTTAGACACAAAATGAGATGTTTAAAGTGATTTTCAAGCTTCCAGGGGCCCTAAACACGAGATTTGAGAAATGGGTAAACGTGAATGAAAATGGCCAATTTACTCACTCTGCGGCCTTAAAAAGTGTTTCTCCTCCACGGAAAGTGAATAAAATAACATTTGGATGCCTTTATTGTTCAATCAAAAACGCCCGTTTTTTGGTGAAAAAGATAACCACCCCCCCTTACGACATGCTTCAGAAACAAAAAAAATGGTCCATTTTCAAATGTTGCGTCTTTGAACTACAATTCACATTTGTACGTGGATAATCACTTTTAGAGATAAAATTAGATGTTTAAAGTGATTTACAAGCTTCCAGGGGCCCTAAACACAAGATATGAGGAATGGGTAAATATGAATGAAAATGGCCAATTTATTCACTCTGAGGCCTTAAAAAGTTTTTCTCCACTCTCGAAAGTGAATTAAATAACATTTGTAGACCTTTATTGTTCAATCAAAAACGCCCGATTTTTGACGAAAGAGATAACCACCCCCCTTACGACATGCTTCAGAAACAAAAAAAATGGTTCATTTTCAAATGTTGCATCTTTGAACGACAATCCACATTTGTACGTGGATAAACACTTTTAGAGATAAAATTAGATGTTTAAAGTGATTTTCAAGCTTCCAGGGGCCCTAAACACAAGATTTGAGAAATGGGTAAAAGTGAATGAAAATGGCCAATTTACTCACTCTGAGGCCTTAAAAAGTGTTTCTCCTCAACGGGAAGTGAATTAAATAACATTTGTAGGCCTTTATTGTTCAAGCGAAAACGCCCGATTATTGACGAAAGAGATAACCACCCCCCCTTACGACATGCTTCAGAAACGAAAAAAATGGTCCGTTTTCAAATGTTGCGTCTTTGAATGACAATCCACATTTGTACGTGGATAATCACTTTTAGAGCTAAAATTAGATGTTTAAAGTGATTTTCAAGCTTCCAGGGGCCCTAAACACAAGATTTGAGAAATGGGTAAAAGTGAATGAAAATGGCCAATTTACTCACTCTGAGGCCTTAAAAAGTGTTTCTCCTCCACGGGAAGTGAATTAAATAACATTTGTAGGCCTTTATTGTTCAAGCGAAAACGCCTGATTTTTGATGAAAGAGATAACCACCCCCCTTACGACATGCTTCTGAAACTAAAAAAATGGTTCATTTTCAAATGTTGCGTCTTTGAACCACAATTAACATTGTACGTGGATAATCACTTTTAGAGATAAAATGAGATGTTTAAAGTGATTTTCAAGCTTCCAGGGGCCCTAAACACGAGATTTGAGAAATGGGTAAACGTGAATGAAAATGGCCAATTTACTCACTCTGCGGCCTTAAAAAGTGTTTCTCCTCCACGGAAAGTGAATAAAATAACATTTGGATGCCTTTATTGTTCAATCAAAAACGCCCGATTTTTGACGAAGAGATAACCACCCCCCCTTACGACATGCTTCAGAAACTAAAAAAATGGTCCGTTTTCAAATGTTGCCTCTTTGAACTACAATTCACATTTGTACGTGGAAAAGCACTTTTAAATATCAAATGAGATGTTTAAAGTGATTTTCATGCTTCCAGGGGCCTTAAACACAAGATTTGAGGAATGGGTAAAAGTGAATGAAAATGGCCAATTTACTCACTCTGAGGCCTTAAAAAGTGTTTCTCCTCCACGGGAAGTGAATTAAATACCATTTGGAGGCCTTTATTGTTCAATCAAAAACGCCCGATTTTTGACGAAAGAGATAACCACCCCCCCTTACGACATGCTTCAGAAACTAAAAAAATGGTCCGTTTTCAAATGTTGTCTCTTTGAACTACAATTCACATTTGTACGTGGAAAAGCACTTTTAAATATCAAATGAGATGTTTAAAGTGATTTTCATGCTTCCAGGGGCCTTAAACACAAGATTTGAGGAATGGGTAAAAGTGAATGAAAATGGCCAATTTACTCACTCTGAGGCCTTAAAAAGTGTTTCTCCTCCACGGGAAGTGAATTAAATAACATTTGTAGACCTTTATTGTTCAATCAAAAACGCCCGATTTTTGACGAAGAGATAACCACCCCCCCTTACGACATGCTTCAGAAACAAAAAAAATGGTTCATTTTCAAATGTTGCGTCTTTGAACGACAATCCACATTTGTACGTGGATAAACACTTTTAGAGATAAAATTAGATGTTTAAAGTGATTTTCAAGCTTCCAGGGGCCCTAAACACAAGATTTGAGAAATGGGTAAAAGTGAATGAAAATGGCCAATTTACTCACTCTGAGGCCTTAAAAAGTGTTTCTCCTCAACGGGAAGTGAATTAAATAACATTTGTAGGCCTTTATTGTTCAAGCGAAAACGCCCGATTATTGACGAAAGAGATAACCACCCCCCCTTACGACATGCTTCAGAAACGAAAAAAATGGTCCGATTTCAAATGTTGCCTCTTTGAACTACAATTCACATATGTACGTGGAAAAGCACTTTTAAAGATCAAATGAGATGTTTAAAGTGATTTTCATGCTTCCAGGGGCCTTAAACACAAGATTTGAGGAATGGGTAACAGTGAATGAAAATGGCCAATTTGCTCACTCTGAGGCCTTAAAAAGTGTTTCTCCTCCACGGGAAGTGAATTAAATACCATTTGGAGGCCTTTATTGTTCAAGCAAAAACGCCTGATTTTTGATGAAAGAGATAACCACCCCCCTTACGACATGCTTCTGAAATTAAAAAAATGGTTCATTTTCAAATGTTGCGTCTTTGAACCACAATTAACATTGTACGTGGATAATCACTTTTAGACACAAAATGAGATGTTTAAAGTGATTTTCAAGCTTCCAGGGGCCCTAAACACGAGATTTGAGAAATGGGTAAACGTGAATGAAAATGGCCAATTTACTCACTCTGCGGCCTTAAAAAGTGTTTCTCCTCCACGGAAAGTGAATAAAATAACATTTGGATGCCTTTATTGTTCAATCAAAAACGCCCGTTTTTTGGTGAAAAAGATAACCACCCCCCCTTACGACATGCTTCAGAAACAAAAAAAATGGTCCATTTTCAAATGTTGCGTCTTTGAACTACAATTCACATTTGTACGTGGATAATCACTTTTAGAGATAAAATTAGATGTTTAAAGTGATTTACAAGCTTCCAGGGGCCCTAAACACAAGATATGAGGAATGGGTAAATATGAATGAAAATGGCCAATTTATTCACTCTGAGGCCTTAAAAAGTTTTTCTCCACTCTCGAAAGTGAATTAAATAACATTTGTAGACCTTTATTGTTCAATCAAAAACGCCCGATTTTTGACGAAAGAGATAACCACCCCCCTTACGACATGCTTCAGAAACAAAAAAAATGGTTCATTTTCAAATGTTGCATCTTTGAACGACAATCCACATTTGTACGTGGATAAACACTGTTAGAGATAAAATTAGATGTTTAAAGTGATTTTCAAGCTTCCAGGGGCCCTAAACACAAGATTTGAGAAATGGGTAAAAGTGAATGAAAATGGCCAATTTACTCACTCTGAGGCCTTAAAAAGTGTTTCTCCTCAACGGGAAGTGAATTAAATAACATTTGTAGGCCTTTATTGTTCAAGCGAAAACGCCCGATTATTGACGAAAGAGATAACCACCCCCCCTTACGACATGCTTCAGAAACGAAAAAAATGGTCCGTTTTCAAATGTTGCGTCTTTGAATGACAATCCACATTTGTACGTGGATAATCACTTTTAGAGCTAAAATTAGATGTTTAAAGTGATTTTCAAGCTTCCAGGGGCCCTAAACACAAGATTTGAGAAATGGGTAAAAGTGAATGAAAATGGCCAATTTACTCACTCTGAGGCCTTAAAAAGTGTTTCTCCTCCACGGGAAGTGAATTAAATAACATTTGTAGGCCTTTATTGTTCAAGCGAAAACACCTGATTTTTGATGAAAGAGATAACCACCCCCCTTACGACATGCTTCTGAAACTAAAAAAATGGTTCATTTTCAAATGTTGCGTCTTTGAACCACAATTAACATTGTACGTGGATAATCACTTTTAGAGATAAAATGAGATGTTTAAAGTGATTTTCAAGCTTCCAGGGGCCCTAAACACGAGATTTGAGAAATGGGTAAACGTGAATGAAAATGGCCAATTTACTCACTCTGCGGCCTTAAAAAGTGTTTCTCCTCCACGGAAAGTGAATAAAATAACATTTGGATGCCTTTATTGTTCAATCAAAAACGCCCGTTTTTTGGTGAAAAAGATAACCACCCCCCCTTACGACATGCTTCAGAATAAAAAAAAATGGTCCATTTTCAAATGTTGCGTCTTTGAACTACAATTCACATTTGTACGTGGATAATCACTTTTAGAGATAAAATTAGATGTTTAAAGTGATTTACAAGCTTCCAGGGGCCCTAAACACAAGATATGAGGAATGGGTAAATATGAATGAAAATGGCCAATTTATTCACTCTGAGGCCTTAAAAAGTTTTTCTCCACTCTCGAAAGTGAATTAAATAACATTTGTAGACCTTTATTGTTCAATCAAAAACGCCCGATTTTTGACGAAAGAGATAACCACCCCCCCTTACGACATGCTTCAGAAACAAAAAAAATGGTTCATTTTCAAATGTTGCATCTTTGAACGACAATCCACATTTGTACGTGGATAAACACTTTTAGAGATAAAATTAGATGTTTAAAGTGATTTTCAAGCTTCCAGGGGCCCTAAACACAAGATTTGAGAAATGGGTAAAAGTGAATGAAAATGGCCAATTTACTCACTCTGAGGCCTTAAAAAGTGTTTCTCCTCAATGGGAAGTGAATTAAATAACATTTGTAGGCCTTTATTGTTCAAGCGAAAACGCCCGATTATTGACGAAAGAGATAACCACCCCCCCTTACGACATGCTTCAGAAACGAAAAAAATGGTCCGTTTTCAAATGTTGCGTCTTTGAATGACAATCCACATTTGTACGTGGATAGTCACTTTTAGAGCTAAAATTAGATGTTTAAAGTGATTTTCAAGCTTCCAGGGGCCCTAAACACAAGATTTGAGAAATGGGTAAAAGTGAATGAAAATGGCCAATTTACTCACTCTGAGGCCTTAAAAAGTGTTTCTCCTCCACGGGAAGTGAATTAAATAACATTTGTAGGCCTTTATTGTTCAAGCGAAAACGCCTGATTTTTGATGAAAGAGATAACCACCCCCCTTACGACATGCTTCTGAAACTAAAAAAATGGTTCATTTTCAAATGTTGCGTCTTTGAACCACAATTAACATTGTACGTGGATAATCACTTGTAGAGATAAAATGAGATGTTTAAAGTGATTTTCAAGCTTCCAGGGGCCCTAAACACGAGATTTGAGAAATGGGTAAACGTGAATGAAAATGGCCAATTTACTCACTCTGCGGCCTTAAAAAGTGTTTCTCCTCCACGGAAAGTGAATAAAATAACATTTGGATGCCTTTATTGTTCAATCAAAAACGCCCTTTTTTTGGTGAAAAAGATAACCACCCCCCCTTACGACATGCTTTAGAAACGAAAAAAATGGTCCATTTTCAAATGTTGCGTCTTTGAACTACAATTCACATTTGTACGTGGATGATCACTTTTAGAGATAAAATTAGATGTTTAAAGTGATTTACAAGCTTCCAGGGGCCCTAAACACAAGATATGAGGAATGGGTAAATATGAATGAAAATGGCCAATTTATTCACTCTGAGGCCTTAAAAAGTTTTTCTCCACTCCAGAAAGTGAATTAAATAACATTTGTAGGCCTTTATTGTTCAAGCGAAAACACCCGATTATTGACGAAAGAGATAACCACCCCCCCTTACGACATGCTTCAGAAACGTAAAAAATGGCCCGTTTTCAAATGTTGCGTCTTTGAATGACAATCCACATTTGTACGTGGATAATCACTTTTAGAGCTAAAATTAGATGTTTAAAGTGATTTTCAAGCTTCCAGGGGCCCTAAACACAAGATTTGAGAAATGGGTAAAAGTGAATGAAAATGGCCAATTTACTCACTCTGCGGCCTTAAAAAGTGTTTCTCCTCCACGGAAAGTGAATAAAATAACATTCGGATGCCTTTATTGTTCAATCAAAAACGCCCGTTTTTTGGTGAAAAAGATAACCACCCCCCTTACGACATGCTTCAGAAACGAAAAAAATGGTCCATTTTCAAATGTTGCGTCTTTGAACTACAATTCACATTTGTACGTGGATGATCACTTTTAGAGATAAATTTAGATGTTTAAAGTGATTTACAAGCTTCCAGGGGCCCTAAACACAAGATATGAGGAATGGGTAAATATCAATGAAACTGGCCAATTTATTCACTCTGAGGCCTTAAAAAGTTTTTCTCCACTCCAGAAAGTTAATTAAATAACATTTGTAGGCCTTTATTGTTCAATCAAAAACGCCCGTTTTTTGGTGAAAAAGATAACCACCCCCCTTACGACATGCTTCAGAAACGAAAAAAATGGTCCATTTTCAAATGTTGCGTCTTTGAACTACAATTCACATTTGTACGTGGATGATCACTTTTAGAGATAAATTTAGATGTTTAAAGTGATTTACAAGCTTCCAGGGGCCCTAAACACAAGATATGAGGAATGGGTAAATATGAATGAAAATTGCCAATTTATTCACTCTGAGGCCTTAAAAAGTTTTTCTCCACTCCAGAAAGTGAATTAAATAACATTTGTAGACCTTTATTGTTCAATCAAAAACGCCCGATTTTTGACGAAGAGATAACCACCCCCCCTTACGACATGCTTCAGAAACAAAAAAAATGGTTCATTTTCAAATGTTGCATCTTTGAACGACAATCCACATTTGTACGTGGATAAACACTTTTGGAGATAAAATTAGATGTTTAAAGTGATTTTCAAGCTTCCAGAGGGCCCTAAACACAAGATTTGAGAAATGGGTAAAAGTGAATGAAAATGGCCAATTTACTCACTCTGAGGCCTTAAAAAGTGTTTCTCCTCCACGGGAAGTGAATTAAATACCATTTGGAGGCCTTTATTGTTCAATCAAAAACGCCCGATTTTTGACGAAAGAGATAACCACCCCCCCTTACGACATGCTTCAGAAACGAAAAAAATGGTCCGTTTTCAAATGTTGCCTCTTTGAACTACAATTCACATTTGTACGTGGAAAAGCACTTTTAAATATCAAATGAGATGTTTAAAGTGATTTTCATGCTTCCAGGGGCCTTAAACACAAGATTTGAGGAATGGGTAAAAGTGAATGAAAATGGCCAATTTACTCACTCTGAGGCCTTAAAAAGTGTTTCTCCTCCACGGGAAGTGAATTAAATAACATTTGTAGACCTTTATTGTTCAATCAAAAACGCCCGATTTTTGACGAAGAGATAACCACCCCCCCTTACGACATGCTTCAGAAACAAAAAAAATTGTTCATTTTCAAATGTTGCGTCTTTGAACGACAATCCACATTTGTACGTGGATAAACACTTTTAGAGATAAAATTAGATGTTTAAAGTGATTTTCAAGCTTCCAGGGGCCCTAAACACAAGATTTGAGAAATGGGTAAAAGTGAATGAAAATGGCCAATTTACTCACTCTGAGGCCTTAAAAAGTGTTTCTCCTCAACGGGAAGTGAATTAAATAACATTTGTAGGCCTTTATTGTTCAAGCGAAAACGCCCGATTATTCACGAAAGAGAAAACCACCCCCCCTTACGACATGCTTCAGAAACGAAAAAAATGGTCCGATTTCAAATGTTGCCTCTTTGAACTACAATTCACATTTGTACGTGGAAAAGCACTTTTAAAGATCAAATGAGATGTTTAAAGTGATTTTCATGCTTCCAGGGGCCTTAAACACAAGATTTGAGGAATGGGTAACAGTGAATGAAAATGGCCAATTTACTCACTCTGAGGCCTTAAAAAGTGTTTCTCCTCCACGGGAAGTGAATTAAATACCATTTGGAGGCCTTTATTGTTCAAGCAAAAACGCCTGATTTTTGATGAAAGAGATAACCACCCCCCTTACGACATGCTTCTGAAATTAAAAAAATGGTTCATTTTCAAATGTTGCGTCTTTGAACCACAATTAACATTGTACGTGGATAATCACTTTTAGAGACAAAATGAGATGTTTAAAGTGATTTTCAAGCTTCCAGGGGCCCTAAACACGAGATTTGAGAAATGGGTAAACGTGAATGAAAATGGCCAATGTACTCACTCTACGGCCTTAAAAAGTGTTTCTCCTCCACGGAAAGTGAATAAAATAACATTTGGATGCCTTTATTGTTCAATCAAAAACGCCCGTTTTTTGGTGAAAAAGATAACCACCCCCCCTTACGACATGCTTCAGAAACAAAAAAAATGGTCCATTTTCAAATGTTGCGTCTTTGAACTACAATTCACATTTGTACGTGGATAATCACTTTTAGAGATACAATTAGATGTTTAAAGTGATTTACAAGCTTCCAGGGGCCCTAAACACAAGATATGAGGAATGGGTAAATATGAATGAAAATGGCCAATTTATTCACTCTGAGGCCTTAAAAAGTTTTTCTCCACTCTCGAAAGTGAATTAAATAACATTTGTAGACCTTTATTGTTCAATCAAAAACGCCCGATTTTTGACGAAAGAGATAACCACCCCCCTTACGACATGCTTCAGAAACAAAAAAAATGGTTCATTTTCAAATGTTGCATCTTTGAACGACAATCCACATTTGTACGTGGATAAACACTTTTAGAGATAAAATTAGATGTTTAAAGTGATTTTCAAGCTTCCAGGGGCCCTAAACACAAGATTTGAGAAATGGGTAAAAGTGAATGAAAATGGCCAATTTACTCACTCTGAGGCCTTAAAAAGTGTTTCTCCTCAACGGGAAGTGAATTAAATAACATTTGTAGGCCTTTATTGTTCAAGCGAAAACGCCCGATTATTGACGAAAGAGATAACCACCCCCCCTTACGACATGCTTCAGAAACGAAAAAATGGTCCGTTTTCAAATGTTGCGTCTTTGAATGACAATCCACATTTGTACGTGGATAATCACTTTTAGAGCTAAAATTAGATGTTTAAAGTGATTTTCAAGCTTCCAGGGGCCCTAAACACAAGATTTGAGAAATGGGTAAAAGTGAATGAAAATGGCCAATTTACTCACTCTGAGGCCTTAAAAAGTGTTTCTCCTCCACGGGAAGTGAATTAAATAACATTTGTAGGCCTTTATTGTTCAAGCGAAAACGCCTGATTTTTGATGAAAGAGATAACCACCCCCCTTACGACATGCTTCTGAAACTAAAAAAATGGTTCATTTTCAAATGTTGCGTCTTTGAACCACAATTAACATTGTACGTGGATAATCACTTTTAGAGATAAAATGAGATGTTTAAAGTGATTTTCAAGCTTCCAGGGGCCCTAAACACGAGATTTGAGAAATGGGTAAACGTGAATGAAAATGGCCAATTTACTCACTCTGCGGCCTTAAAAAGTGTTTCTCCTCCACGGAAAGTGAATAAAATAACATTTGGATGCCTTTATTGTTCAATCAAAAACGCCCGTTTTTTGGTGAAAAAGATAACCACCCCCCCTTACGACATGCTTCAGAAACAAAAAAAATGGTCCATTTTCAAATGTTGCGTCTTTGAACTACAATTCACATTTGTACGTGGATAATCACTTTTAGAGATAAAATTAGATGTTTAAAGTGATTTACAAGCTTCCAGGGGCCCTAAACACAAGATATGAGGAATGGGTAAATATGAATGAAAATGGCCAATTTATTCACTCTGAGGCCTTAAAAAGTTTTTCTCCACTCTCGAAAGTGAATTAAATAACATTTGTAGACCTTTATTGTTCAATCAAAAACGCCCGATTTTTGACGAAAGAGATAACCACCCCCCCTTACGACATGCTTCAGAAACAAAAAAAATGGTTAATTTTCAAATGTTGCATCTTTGAACGACAATCCACATTTGTACGTGGATAAACACTTTTAGAGATAAAATTAGATGTTTAAAGTGATTTTCAAGCTTCCAGGGGCCCTAAACACGAGATTTGAGAAATGGGTAAACGAGAATGAAAATGGCCAATTTACTCACTCTGCAGCCTTAAAAAGTGTTTCTCCTCCACAGAAAGTGAATAAAATAACATTTGGATGCCTTTATTTTTCAATCAAAAACGCCCGTTTTTTGGTGAAAAAGATAACCACCCCCCCTTACGACATGCTTCAGAAACGAAAAAAATGTTCCATTTTCAAATGTTGCGTCTTTGAACTACTATTCACATTTGTACGTGGATGATCACTTTTAGAGATAAAATTAGATGTTTAAAGTGATTTTCAAGCTTCCAGGGGCCCTAAACATGAGATTTGAGAAATGGGTAAATATGAATGAAACTGGCCAATTTATTCACTCTGAGGCCTTAAAAAGATTTTCTCCACTCCAGAAAGTGAATTAAATAACATTTGGAGGCCTTTATTGTTCAAGCGAAAACGCCTGATTTTTGATGAAAGAGATAACCACCCCCTTACGACATGCTTCTGAAACTAAAAAAATGGTTCATTTCAAATGTTGCGTCTTTGAACTACAATTAACATTGTACGTGGATATTCACTTTTAGAGATAAAATGAGATGTTTAAAGTGATTTTCAAGCTTCCAGGGGCCCTAAACACGAGGTTTGAGAAATGGGTAAACGTGAATGAAAATGGCCAATTTACTCACTCTGCGGCCTTAAAAAGTGTTTCTCCTCCACGGAAAGTGAATAAAATAACATTTGGATGCCTTTATTGTTCAATCAAAAACGCCCGTTTTTTGGTGAAAAAGATAACCACCCCCCCCTTACGACATGCTTCAGAAACGGAAAAAATGGTCCATTTTCAAATGTTGCGTCTTTGAACTACAATTCACATTTGTACGTGGATGATCACTTTTAGAGATAAAATTAGATGTTTAAAGTGATTTACAAGCTTCCAGGGGCCCTAACCACAAGATATGAGGAATGGGTAAATATGAATGAAAATGGCCAATTTATTCACTCTGAGGCCTTAAAAAGTTTTTCTCCACTCCAGAAAGTGAATTAAATAACATTTGTAAACCTTTATTGTTCAATCAAAAACGCCCGATTATTGACGAAAGAGATAACCACCCCCCCTTACGACATGCTTCAGAAACGAAAAAAATGGTCCGTTTTCAAATGTTGCGTCTTTGAATGACAATCCACATTTGTACGTGGGTAATCACTTTTAGAGATAAAGTGAGATGTTTAAAGTGATTTTCAAGCTTCCAGGGGCCCTAAACACAAGATTTGAGAAATGGGTAAAAGTGAATGAAAATGGCCAATTTACTCACTCTGAGGCCTTAAAAAGTGTTTCTCCTCCACAGGAAGTGAATTAAATACCATTTGGAGGCCTTTATTGTTTAAGCGAAAACGCCTGATTTTTGATGAAAGAGATAACCACCCCCCCTTACGACATGCTTCTGAAACTAAAAAAATGGTTCATTTTCAAATGTTGCGTCTTTTGAACTACAATTAACATTGTACGTGGATAATCACTTTTAGAGATAAAATGAGATGTTTAAAGTGATTTTCAAGCTTCCAGGGGCCCTAAACACGAGATTTGAGAAATGGGTAAACGTGAATGAAAATGGCCAATTTACTCACTCTGCGGCCTTAAAAAGTGTTTCTCCTCCACGGAAAGTGAATAAAATAACATTTGGATGCCTTTATTGTTCAATCAAAAACGCCCGTTTTTTGGTGAAAAAGATAACCACCCCCCTTACGACATGCTTCAGAAACGAAAAAAATGGTCCATTTTCAAATGTTGCGTCTTTGAACTACAATTCACATTTGTACGTGGATGATCACTTTTAGAGATAAAATTAGATGTTTAAAGTGATTTACAAGCTTCCAGGGGCCCTAAACACAAGATATGAGGAATGGGTAAATATGAATGAAACTGGCCAATTTATTCACTCTGAGGCCTTAAAAAGTTTTTCTCCACTCCAGAAAGTGAATTAAATAACATTTGTAGGCCTTTATTTTTCAATCAAAAACGCCCGATTTTTGACGAAAGAGATAACCACCCACCCTTACGACATGCTTCAGAAACTAAAAAAATGGTCCGTTTTCAAATGTTGCCTCTTTGAACTACAATTCACATTTGTATGTGGAAAAGCACTTTTAAAGATCAAATTAGATGTTTAAAGTGATTTTCATGCTTCCAGGGGCCTTAAACACAAGATTTGAGGAATGGGTAAAAGTGAATGAAAATGGCCAATTTACTCACTCTGAGGCCTTAAAAAGTGTTTCTCCTCCACGGGAAGTGAATTAAATAACATTTGTAGGCCTTTATTGTTCAAGCGAAAACGCCCGATTATTGACGAAAGAGATAACCATCCCCCCTTACGACATGCTTCAGAAACGAAAAAAATGGTCCGTTTTCAAATGTTGCGTCTTTGAACGACAATCCACATTTGTACGTGGATAAACACTTTTAGAGCTAAAATTAGATGTTTAAAGTGATTTTCAAGCTTCCAGGGGCCCTAAACACAAGATTTGAGAAATGGGTAAAAGTGAATGAAAATGGCCAATTTACTCACTCTGAGGCCTTAAAAAGTGTTTCTCCTCCACGGGAAGTGAATTAAATACCATTTGGAGGCCTTTATTTTTCAAGCGAAAACGCCTGATTTTTGATGAAAGAGATAACCACCCCCCCTTACGACATGCTTCTGAAACTAAAAAAATGGTTCATTTTCAAATGTTGCGTCTTTGAACTACAATTAACATTGTACGTGGATAATCACTTTTAGAGATAAAATGAGATGTTTAAAGTGATTTTCAAGCTTCCAGGGGCCCTAAACACGAGATTTGAGAAATGGGTAAACGTGAATGAAAATGGCCAATTTACTCACTCTGCGGCCTTAAAAAGTGTTTCTCCTCCACGGAAAGTGAATAAAATAACATTTGGATGCCTTTATTGTTCAATCAAAAACGCCCGTTTTTTGGTGAAAAGATAACCACCCCCCTTACGACATGCTTCAGAAACGAAAAAAATGGTCCATTTTCAAATGTTGTGTCTTTGAACTACAATTCACATTTGTACGTGGATGATCACTTTTAGAGATAAAATTAGATGTTTAAAGTGATATACAAGCTTCCAGGGGCCCTAAACACAAGATATGAGGAATGGGTAAATATGAATGAAAATGGCCAATTTATTCACTCCGAGGCCTTAAAAAGTTTTTCTTCACTCCAGAAAGTGAATTAAATAACATTTGTAGGCCTTTATTGTTCAATCAAAAATGCCCGATTTTTGCCGAAAGAGATAACCACCCCCCCTTACGACATGCTTCAGAAACTAAAAAAATGGTCCGTTTTCAAATGTTGCCTCTTTGAACTACAATTCACATTTGTACGTGGAAAAGCACTTTTAAAGATCAAATGAGATGTTTAAAGTGATTTTCATGCTTCCAGGGGCCTTAAACACAAGATTTGAGGTATGGGTAAAAGTGAATGAAAATGGCCAATTTACTCACTCTGAGGCCTTAAAAAGTGTTTCTCCTCCACGGGAAGTGAATTAAATACCATTTGGAGGCCTTTATTGTTCAAGCGAAAACGCCTGATTTTTGATGAAAGAGATAACCACCCCCCCTTACGACATGCTTCTGAAACTAAAAAAATAGTTCATTTTCAAATGTTGCGTCTTTGAACTACAATTAACATTGTACGTGGATAATCACTTTTAGAGATAAAATTAGATGTTTAAAGTGATATACAAGCTTCCAGGGGCCCTAAACACAAGATATGAGGAATGGGTAAATATGAATGAAAATGGCCAATTTATTCACTCTGAGGCCTTAAAAAGTGTTTCTCCTCAACGGGAAGTGAATTAAATAACATTTGTAGGCCTTTATTGTTCAAGCGAAAACGCCCGATTATTGACGAAAGAGATAACCACCCCCCCTTACGACATGCTTCAGAAACGAAAAAAATGGTCCGTTTTCAAATGTTGCGTCTTTGAATGACAATCCACATTTGTACGTGGATAATCACTTTTAGAGCTAAAATTAGATGTTTAAAGTGATTTTCAAGCTTCCAGGGGCCCTAAACACAAGATTTGAGAAATGGGTAAAAGTGAATGAAAATGGCCAATTTACTCACTCTGAGGCCTTAAAAAGTGTTTCTCCTCCACGGGAAGTGAATTAAATACCATTTGGAGGCCTTTATTGTTCAAGCGAAAACGCCTGATTTTTGATGAAAGAGATAACCACCCCCCCTTACGACATGCTTCTGAAACTAAAAAAATGGTTCATTTTCAAATGTTGCGTCTTTTGAACTACAATTAACATTGTACGTGGATAATCACTTTTAGAGATAAAATGAGATGTTTAAAGTGATTTTCAAGCTTCCAGGGGCCCTAAACATGAGATTTGAGAAATGGGTAAACGTGAATGAAAGTGGCCAATTTACTCACTCTGCGGCCTTAAAAAGTGTTTCTCCTCCACGGAAAGTGAATAAAATAACATTCGGATGCCTTTATTGTTCAATCAAAAATGCCCCTTTTTTGGTGAAAAAGATAACCACCCCCCCTTACGACATGCTTCAGAAACGAAAAAAATGTTCCATTTTCAAATGTTGCGTCTTTGAACTACTATTCACATTTGTACGTGGATGATCACTTTTAGAGATAAAATTAGATGTTTAAAGTGATTTACAAGCTTCCAGGGGCCCTAAACACAAGCTATGAGGAATGGGTAAATATGAATGAAAATGGCCAATTTATTCACTCTGAGGCCTTAAAAAGTTTTTCTCCACTCCAGAAAGTGAATTAAATAACATTTGTAGACCTTTATTGTTCAATCAAAAACGCCCGATTTTTGACGAAGAGATAACCACCCCCCCTTACGACATGCTTCAGAAACAAAAAAAATGGTTCATTTTCAAATGTTGCATCTTTGAACGACAATCCACATTTGTACGTGGATAAACACTTTTAGAGATAAACTTAGATGTTTAAAGTGATTTTCAAGCTTCCAGGGGCCCTAAACACAAGATTTGAGAAATGGGTAAAAGTGAATGAAAATGGCCAATTTACTCACTCTGAGGCCTTAAAAAGTGTTTCTCCTCAACGGGAAGTGAATTAAATAATATTTGTAGGCCTTTATTGTTCAAGCGAAAACGCCCGATTATTGACGAAAGAGATAACCACCCCCCCTTACGACATGCTTCAGAAACGAAAAAAATGGTCCGTTTTCAAATGTTGCGTCTTTGAATGACAATCCACATTTGTACGTGGATAATCACTTTTAGAGCTAAAATTAGATGTTTAAAGTGATTTTCAAGCTTCCAGGGGCCCTAAACACAAGATTTGAGAAATGGGTAAAAGTGAATGAAAATGGCCAATTTACTCACTCTGAGGCCTTAAAAAGTGTTTCTCCTCCACGGGAAGTGAATTAAATACCATTTGGAGGCCTTTATTGTTCAAGCGAAAACGCCTGATTTTTGATGAAAGAGATAACCACCCCCCCTTACGACATGCTTCTGAAACTAAAAAAATGGTTCATTTTCAAATGTTGCGTCTTTTGAACTACAATTAACATTGTACGTGGATAATCACTTTTAGAGATAAAATGAGATGTTTAAAGTGATTTTCAAGCTTCCAGGGGCCCTAAACATGAGATTTGAGAAATGGGTAAACGTGAATGAAAATGGCCAATTTACTCACTCTGCGGCCTTAAAAAGTGTTTCTCCTCCACGGAAAGTGAATAAAATAACATTCGGATGCCTTTATTGTTCGATCAAAAATGCCCGTTTTTTGGTGAAAAAGATAACCACCCCCCCTTACGACATGCTTCAGAAACGAAAAAAATGGTCCATTTTCAAATGTTGCGTCTTTGAACTACAATTCACATTTGTACGTGGATGATCACTTTTAGAGATAAAATTAGATGCTTAAAGTGATATACAAGCTTCCAGGGGCCCTAAACACAAGATATGAGGAATGGGTAAATATGAATGAAAATGGCCAATTTATTCACTCCGAGGCCTTAAAAAGTTTTTCTCCACTCCAGAAAGTGAATTAAATAACATTTGTAGGCCTTTATTGTTCAATCAAAAACACCCGATTTTTGACGAAAGAGATAACCACCCCCCCTTACGACATGCTTCAGAAACTAAAAAAATGGTCCGTTTTCAAATGTTGCCTCTTTGAACTACAATTCA